>NC_135572.1:33318228-35818228 GCF_965152235.1 Eretmochelys imbricata
TCGTCCTCCTGTATTTTCCACTGTATGCATCCAATGAAGTGAGCTGTAGCCCATGAAAGCTTATGCTCAAATAAATTTGTTAGTCTCTAAGGTGCCACAAGTCCTCCTGTTCTTTTATTTAAACCTGCTGCAGCCTGCTCACAATTCTCACTCAGGTGAAGATGGAAGGGCAGGTCAAGCAGCAATCAAACCTCAGGTTGGGGAACTGTTCCTGGAAAACTTTTTCAAATGCTGGCAACTGTGTACAGTGGTTATTTTTATACAGCAGGCAGTGCAATAAGGGGAAGGATGGTGCTTTGGTTAAGGTACTGGCTTAGGACACAGGAGACCTGGATTCAATTCCCTGCTGTCCCCTGGACTTCCTGTGTGATCTTGGGAAAGTTACTTAGCCTCTCTGTGTCTTAGTCTCCCATCTGTAAAATGGGGATAATAGCACTTCCCTGCCTCTGAAGGGCAGGATGAGGATACACACATTAAAACAGCCAGTGAAGGCTTTGACATCTACAGGTAAAAAACCCTATATAAGAAATAGGCATAATTATTATTATTTTATTAATCACAATGTTCTGGCTTACCTGGTAGCTATAGGGAGAATGGAGGGAGTGAGCTGTCATTGAAACATATCTGTCTCACACAAACCACAATGAAAAGGGAAGGTTAAGAGGTGAAACAACTTCCTGTTTCAATCTCCTCCTTCTCACTGTTGTCCTGGCTCCGTGGCACTGGTTAATCTGACTTAGCCTGTAAGGTCTTTGGGCCAGGGACTTTTTGTACAGCACCTAGCACAACAGGGTCCTAGTCCAGGAGTGGGGCTCCTCAGTGCTGGCACGATACAAATAATACATTATAATCTTCATGGCCAGGTCCTCAGCTTGTGTAAATTACCATTACTCCATTGGCTACAGTGGAGCGACACTGATTTACACCAGTGGACCTATGTTTTTAAGGCTTTGGAAATTGGTCAGTTCCTAAGTATTGTTTAGGGCCCACTAGGAGTCACTCGCCTGGAAAAGGGAGAGGGTTTCTAGCTACTGGGCTGACTTACCTAGGGGACAGTGCAAACTGGCTCTGTCTTTCCTTGGCCAGGCAGTCCCTCTGCCCCTCCTAGTTTGGCCTCCCGATATGCCTCACCTCTCCCTGCTGCCAGTTCCTACTCATTCAGGGCCAGATCTAGCAGGGTGGAAGCAGCACAGAATGAGCGGGCAGGGTGGGTGGATCTGGCATAAAGTCCTGACTGCCTTCCAAGCAGGTGAAAAAGTAAACTTGGCTCCAGTCTTTCAGTTCACAACCCCAGGGACGTGTGCCCTTTGTTTTACAGTTCCCACATCACTTTCTTAGGCTCAGTAAATCCTACTATTTAAAAAATGACACCAGCAGGGGGTGGTTTCTGCAGCTCTCACCACCCTATTTTGCACCGTATGGCAGGCAATTCACCTTGGTTTTAAAAAAGCATTTACCAATTCAAAGGCCTATTCCACGTGCCATTTAACTTGAGCTGTAAACTGCTTGCATTTCTCTTTAGCCGATCAGGAGCTGAATAAATGGAACCAGAACTATTGTAAGAAGATAGAGAACAATTCAGCAGGCAATAAATCTATCTGGTGGAACAATCAAATGCAAAATCTACCTTTACAGATCAGATTATGCCAATAACTTAAATTACGTCTCATAAAAGAGTAATAGAGCGACTACAAGCTAATGACAAACAATGTGGCTGTATCTAGAACCCATCCCTGACAAATATTAAGAATGAAAGGTCCAACACTGCAGTCCCAACTTTTCTTCTAGTTTCCCCTTTTAAATGTCTTTAGTTCTCTTTCCTCATGTTTGCTTATGAAAAAGAGAGATTTTTTAAAATAAATTCTCAAACATCTATTTAATATGAAGTCTACAGACAAGAATACAAGAGCTGAATATTTTGCTTCTATTGTTTTCTGATTTTTACCTACTTTTATGTACCTTTCAAAAAACCCAAAAGAAACAAACCAATAAATATTTAAAATACCCCTTCTGCCTGCTGTGCAACAACCCTCCTATGTACTTGACACCATGAACAAAAAGACGCAGCACATTGTATCAGCATTTCCTGTTGCTGGACAGTTTCTATGTAAAATGCATCTGAAAGGTTTAAGTTTAGCGTTTCACATAACATTCCTAAAATGACAGGTTTTCTGCGTCAAAACCTAGCAGATAAAAGCAAGATAGCAGCACATTAGTGCAGAGAACATATTCTACTGTAATAATGGAAAAGTGGGTCTGGAACAGGTGAAACATCTTAGCATCTTGCTACAAAATCTCAGTCTTGGGTATTATGGGCAAGTTAGCTAACAAATGAGGTTGTCCATTGGAAGGCTTGCAGGTAAATGCCATGCTAAAGTTTTACCCTAGCCTCCTCATGCAGGTCTTAGTTTGGAATGTGGGGCCCTTTGCTTCGTCTGACTTAATATATCAGTTGATTATCACAAACCATTTGTTTTACGCTAGCTAAACGATGGTAATATGTGGATTTCACAGAAACGATCTGGTTCTGAGAAGAAGGTCAGCATTAAACTGTTGCTAAAGCTCCCGCCATCATATTTCAGTATTTAAATTCTAATTGGAGTTGCTTCCTGTTAATGAGGAAATAAATGTATCCTGGCTGAATTAACTCTAAAGCCAAATGTCAGGGATACGTGTATTACTGAGTCAGCAGGAGGCACTCCAGTGAATATTGTTGCCCCTTTTTGCTTGCGCAATTATTTAGCAAATACTCATGGCCTGGCCAGGTTGTTTCCATTAGGAGGAGAAACTGAGGATATGAGCTGTGTACCTCTTTGGTGCAATCCTGTTTATTTACAAAGAAGCTATACAAAATCCCATTTCCCTGAACACCACAGCCGGCAGTTTGCTTGTTTAGAAATCCAAGCCCCTTTCCAGCCAGTCCTGTGGCCCAAAGATCTCTGTCTCTTCTCCCTCTCGTGGGCACCCTACCACCCATTTCTTTTGCTTTCTCCTGCTTCCTTTGTCTGTTTCTGACACACACTTCCACCAGTCAATGTCCCAGCCCCTGCATTTGCAATGCGTACCAGGGGAACTCCTCTTTTTCTCCTTGCATTCTTGCTCAGGCCTTTCCCACTGGCCCTCTGCCTTGGGTGGCTTCTATTGTTTCTGGTTCAACTATCCATAAAGGAGCTTAATTGCTTCTTACATTTAGCCTGAATGAAAGTCCATCAGCTCTAATTCGGTCTGTGATTTCCCACAGATCAAAGATACGCTTGCTGGCAGCCACCAACACCTTCCAGCGCAAAAATCTGCTCTGTATTCTTTCTCCCCTTGGATTCCACCTGGCTACTTTAAATTGCTTTGTTCTGATTGGCTGCTGTGCTCAGAACTCTTTAATACTTTCTTACTATCCTTCCCCCACTCCCAGTGCCTTGAGGAAGGCTTAGTCCCTCATTCAAATGCCTAAAGGAAGTTTCCTTTCACAGCTGGGGTTGGGAGAAAGGAAAGTCAGAAGCTGAGGCAGCCATGATAGTGTAAAGGCAAGGGATGTTCTGACACCAATAACCAATCATAGCAGAAGGATTTGCATAATTGCTAAGGTTATTATAATAAGGTTTTCCATATACAAAGTGCAGAACACATATTCCCAGTGTACAATGTTGGTCTCAATGAAAGAGATATCAACAGGAAAGAACATAAGTAAATTCACCATGAGAGAAAGATTCCCTCAATCAGTGCAGGAAATTGCATTCATATGTGGCTCTTCTCCATTACAGGCCTGGCAGCAATGGTAAGAACAAAGTTTCTGCCGTCATTGTAGACAAACAAGGTTTGTGGCAATTTAAAGGTGCAGTGCACGGAAAACAAAGGGATAACAGAATCAAGCTGTATACGCTACAATGCCAACATAAGCATAGAATGATTATACAGCTCCCTGTCTTGCATTCGGTCACTTTGTTGCCTTCTATCTCTATCTCCTTGCTTCTGTGTTTACAGATTTTTTTAAAGTGATAGTTTCAGCCAAAAGATTTCATTTCTTCCACTTACTCCCGATTTCTGGAATTATCTGTCTTTATCAATGTGAGGGGACAATTATAATTTCAACTCCCCCAGATGATTACGTGAACAGACATCTGTGTCATGTAAAAAGATAATTGAGTCCATCTCCGTAGTAGCTTTCATGTTACACAGAATGAGGATTTCAAATATGTGGCTTTTTGTCAGCCACTGATTAAAACAGAGGCTTCAAATCCAATTGATTTAGCCTCTTCCAACTCAAATCATGGGTGTTAAATTTTTAACTCTCATCTCTCCCTCCCATCACTCCTTCTGCTAAAAAAAGTAATAATAATAATAATAAATACCTTGCTCTTATATAGCACTTTTCATCCAGACATGCAGATATTTTATAGAGAGGTAATAGTTATAAGATGATCGGGGTGTAGAGGCTGATTAAAATCAAGGTTTGCAAGCATCAGGTATAAATAACGAGGGCATCAATCTCAAACCAGAGAAGTAGAATCGGGTGAGTAAATCCCTGGCAATCTGTGGAGAGGAAAACTGCTCTCCCAAAGCACTGCCCCTGCCTGGATCATGTGTAAATAACAGGAAGATCAGGGCCTTACATTGCAATGAACATTGAGTGTATAGTGTCAAATATTCTTTTCTGCTTTTTTTTTAATGTACTAACAGCACGTCCCATTTTTATAAAAAAGTGAATTTTGGCAAGAACCAAATGCCTTTTCCTGTAGTTTTATATTACAGAGAATTTTTTGTAATGAAGCTCACTTGCAAACACTGGTTACCCCAATAATTTATGTTACATTCAAAGTGTTTAGACCACACACACATAGTCTGATACTATCCCAAAATCTCAATTCACAAGCAGATGGAAATTCAGAAACTAGACTGAAACATTATCATGTAGAGCAGCAGTTCTCAAACTTTAGCAACCGGAGGACCCCTATTTTGATTTTAAAATTTTCACGGACCCCCAAAGCCCCCGCTTAGCCCCAGGCCCTGCCCCCACTCCACCCCTTCTCCAAAGGTCCCACCCTTGCCCCACCTCTTCCCACCCCTGTTCCACCCCTGCCCCTCCTCTTCCCCGCCTCTTTCCGCCTCCCTCCCCCAAGCGTATCCCGTCCCTGCTCCTCACCCTCTCGCCCAGCGCCTCCAGCTGTTCCCCAGGATGCAGGAGCCACTGGGGGGGGGAAGAGTTGATCAGTGGGGCCTACAGCCTCCCTGGAGTACCGTCGTGGCCCCCCAGGGATCTACAGACCCCAGTTTGAGAAACACTGATGTAGAGACAACACAGCTACTAGTGGTTGCATGTTAACATGCTCTTCTGAGACGAGTGCATGAGCCTAGATATGTATTTTTTTAACCTTAACTCTGACACTCTTTGTAGCTGCGTGTAACAGGCCTGCAGTGTTTGCCTAAACCTCCTCCTGGCAGGTGTTGATCCTGCTGCAAAAAAGTTAAGTGGGTGCTGCTGACTCACTCAAGTAGGTGATTCATTAAGAAGCAAGGTGGGCATGGCTGTGGGGAGAGAGAGGCTCTAGGCCAGGGGTTGGCAACCTTCGGCACAGGGCACATGAGGGTAATATGCTGGCAGAACGCGAGACATTCTGTTTACATTGACCGTCTGCCGGCCAATGGGAGCTGCGGGAAGCGGCAGCCGGCACGTCTCTGTGGCCCGCGCCACTTCCCGCAGCTCCCATTGGCCAGGAACGGCGAACTGCGGCCACTGGGAGCTGCGGGGGGCCGTGCCTGCAGACGGTTAACGTAAACAAAATGTCTCACGGCCCGCCAGTGGATTACTCTGATGGGCAGCGTGCCAGAGGCTGCCAACCCCTGCCTTATGGTATAAAGTCAGCCCACAGGAAGGGGTGTGTTTGAACTCTATTAGAGTCTATGTAGAGCAGGTTGGGGGGAAAAGTGCCTTCTTACAATGGGCTAGATTGTAATTTGCCAGTCTGCCTTGAGTAAGGGGGTGGCATGTGGCTGCAGCAATGCAGGAGCAGACCAGAGTCATAATTCCTCCCTTATTCCAAGGAGGGAGTAAGTTACTTCATCTCCTTCCATGGAACATTTTACTCCCCACAGCTACTTGGTCTGGAAAGTAGTGGAATGGAGTCAAGGCTCCTCCTCCTGCTGCCCCTTTATGCCCTCTCCCTGTCCATCTCCTCAGTGCAGGAGGGAGAGGGGGAGCGTCATGTATAGGACTAGTCTCTGCTCAACCCACCACTGTTGGAGGAGGGCCAATCAAGGGAGCAAGAGGGAAGTGGGTATTTACTCACTTGTGCAGCCCAGAAAGGGTTGTGACAATTTAGCCCAATGAGACTTTGACAAGCTCTGAAGTGCTGTTGTTTGGAACTGCTCTGCTACTCAAAGAACAAATAGGAGAACTCAAGAGTCCATGGGCAGTGCATGATGAATGATATTCTACAGTTAGTTTCATTTGACCACCTGAAATATTCAGTACAGATAGCTCATTTGATGAATCCATTAATTTGCTGTATGGACACAGTGAATCAGCTCAGACAGGAGCTGTAATGTGTAGGAACAGTTACAGAGGATTGCAATAAGAGTATTAAAGAATTGGTGAAAGAAAATGGGCCAATAAGTCGTCTTATTGTCCCCAAATTACTGCACTTAAAAGACTATAGAAAAATTATATAGAACACTGAGGGTAATTCATTAACATGACCATACTATCCACTTGTCTTCTTTATGATGTCTGTGTACCATGTTTCACACAATGGGGCTCAGATCCCTGGCCTCTAGGCACTCCTGTGGGATAAAATATAACAGAGCAGCTCATTCTATGTTCAGTTTTTCCCCATGTCCAGTTATCAATGCATGAAACCGCAATCCTGATCATTTTGCATTTCATTTCTTCAACTTTTAAATAAATAAATTCTGCGTTGGTAAAAACAATTCTACAATTCGTCAGTGAGCAGATTTTATTAAAGTCACTGCCGGCATGTCGTATCACTGGGTTTGCCCTAAAACCGTGAACCCAAATCAGCCAAAATTATGTTTGGCTTCCACTCTACCATTTCTTATGCAAGCTCTGAACCAAAGGAAATCACTGGCTACCATAGCAGGGAATTGATTTCTTCAGTCAGGAAGCTGTGCATATTATCTGCTGTACTGGACCTGACAGGGTCAATCAAGTTGAAATTAGACTCTATGGCTGCAGACCCATAGAAGCACTGCTCCACAGTCACAGAAGCTAGTACTTTTTACAAAGAATGATGTTAGTGGTCACAAATTAATGTTCAATGACAATACTATATATATATATATATGTATATATATATATACTCACACTACTATATAGCTTCACTTTGCCTCCCAGGTCTGTTGTAATTAGGGTTTTAAACACCTCTAACATTCCCGCAAGTTAAGCACATCTCCAATTTATTGGACATGACACGACATTAGCTAGGCAACAACTTTTACAAAAATACTTGAATGCTATTTCAGACTTACAAATATATAGACATCAGTTCTCTTCACTGGAAAATACAGAAATCTCATACAAGTCTCAAATCAGCGTTTTTATAAAAATAACAGGAACAGAGTGGAAATTTGTGGCCGTCACTTACACTCCTGATTGTTCGATACACAGAAATATTAACACCGGTCCAAATGTTGTTTCAAATAAAATATAAATATTTGGCACTTTGGTATTGTTTTCCACCGAGGATCTCAAAGCCCTTACTAAGTGCTAGTGCATTGAGCCTGCCAACAATCTTGTGAAGGATTATTATCTTCATTTTACAGAAGTGAAAATGAGAAACAATGTTTAAATGGCAAGGAGACCAGGAAGGAAATTGAATATTTCATTACTCCTAGGCCTGTGCTTTAACTACTAGATTGTACTTCTTCTCTTAGCTGTGATTTTCTCTTATTAAGTACAAAGAAATTCAGGCCGTTTCAAATGTAGCGTCATCCTATATATACTAGAAACTATTGTAACGTATTCAGAATTTCCTGGATGCTCCATTTTTAAAGGGCCAGATTCTGATAACCTAACCCAGAGTGACTAGTTACTTCATGAACAGTCCAATAGATGTCAATGTGTCATGTGCTGTTCGGTCTGAGAAAAGGTATCAGAATGTGGCTCAAAGTACAATTAGAATTGAACAGGAGTGAGTCTCTTTTCCTGTCACTGCAAATCAAGTGTAGCTGTTGACGTAAAACTGGAGTGAAAGGAAGAGCATGCTCTATAATTTTTAAGCAGTAAATTGTGAGTTAAGATGGGATTTTAAAAGTCTAAGTGTGTGTGTGTGTGTGTGTGTGTGTGTCTACACACATACGTACGTACTGCAGGGGGTTAAGAGTTAGGTGTAAAACTCCCATTGAAATTCGTAGCCCTAA
The DNA here is from genome assembly GCF_965152235.1 of Eretmochelys imbricata. NCBI lineage: Eukaryota > Metazoa > Chordata > Testudines > Cheloniidae > Eretmochelys > Eretmochelys imbricata. The sequence goes on from NC_135572.1 coordinate 33,326,599, forward strand.
AGCCTTTTTGCCCCTTAAACAGTATCTTGGTAAATACTATGTTTTACCGGGGGAGATTAATTGAATCTCTCCTTGTTGAATGGTGACATCATGATAGAAGGCAGCTTAACTGTATACCTCTACAGTGTTCCACACACGGAGCTTTTAATCAGGGCGAGAGTTTAAAAGATCCTCATTATGCCCTAATAAATGACATTTTTAAATGTGCTGTCATAGCCAAATTAAAATACACAGTTCTATGAAACAAAATGTTTCTCTGTTTTATTATTAGAAATGTTGCTAATAAGTGGAAAAACACTATAGGCTCTACTCTTTCCCTTAACTAAGTCAATGGCAAAGCTCCCATTGAGTTCAATGGCAAAACGCCAGCTTCAGGTCCCCACCCCCACCACCAATAGTTTTAACCGCAGCAGTATCAAGACTGTAATGTAATAATCATTTTTGTTACCACCTATCTGTCACTGGATCTTCACTTCCCATTTTGAAAGATTAAAGTTGTGATCCCCAATATATGTGAGGTACAGATGAAATCTCATCATATGATTGACAGTGGAATTGAAACATAACATTGCATAAGTAAAATGAATCATGATGGTGAGATCCTGTACCAGGCACTTACTCCTACATATGAAGAGAAGACATCTGACCTGTACCTGATCTAACTTTACCCGTGCTGGCAAAATAAATTGCAATTTAAAACTGTTTGTATTGCAAAAAGGGACCATCTACATCCCAGCATCAAGAATGCGTGTGTGAGAGAGATTTTAAATTAAAAAGTAAATATTTCAATGATGCATGGTTTGTGTTCCTCATCTGTCAGAACAAGTACTGAACGAAATACTATTACTCATAATGAGGGCTTCAGCCTTACCTTTGGATACCCTTAGTAACAGCTGCAATTGAGAACATTTTTAAATAGATTTGTTCCTTTAGATCATCTTAGATTTATGGCTTCTGAAGATTTTTATGAAGCTTAAAAGCAAACCAAAACAGTGAGATGGCATGTTTTTGAGTTAGAATTGCTCCTGAGAATTAAACACTCAATTGACCACGTTTAGGGAATTTACAATTATAAAACTAAGGGCTTTGTAAAAACTCATGTCACAAGTATCCTTTTAAAAACTTTAAATCCCAGGTTACTAAATTGTCAACATTTCAAAGTCTTTGGTTTCTAATGAATCAACTATTTTAAATCCAAATATGTCCATATTCACAAATTATCCTGCACACCGGCCCCAATCCTGCAAGGGAATGTGTGAGCATGCCCCTTTGTCTGTTTGGAACCTCGTTTAATTCAGTGAGGTGCCATGCAGCCATAAGGGTCTTGCCAGGATTAGAGACATAGCAAATCAGGGTTATGCATGTGCTGTAGTGGAGCAGTGGCCTTAATTCCGAGTGGATGGGTCTCTTCTTAGTGTTGTTCTAATGCTTGAAATCTATTACTCTACCTCTTCCTTTTTCTTATATGTAGCTGTCTAAGCACTTTGACAATTCATACTTTGCCTCTGTATGCTACTCACTTCAGCCTACTGAGTCAATAACACTTCAAAATAAACCAGTTCCATTCAAAACAGATTAATCAGACAAACTGCACTGTCATGTAAGTAAGGTTTTAACAATCTTAAAAGAAATATTTCTCTCCTCCCCCTTTTATCTTTGAAGGGGAAAAAATTAAATTAAAAGCAAACCCTACGGTCAGCACTCAGGTCACTGTGACACAAAGCAGCACAAGCTAGTAAATCTAATAAGGCTGACAATCTAGGCTTGGTCTGCCAGTATATCCACCGGCTTCTGAGCCACGCAAAATTGGGAAGGCTTTGGATATTGGCTCTGCGGCAGCAGGCTGACTTATCCAGAGGAAAGAAAGGTCAGTCTTCTGCCCAAGCGGGAACGGGGAAAAAGAATCGCTGTTGTTCAGAGCTGTTATGGTGTATAGAGGAAGGAGAGTTAATGTAAGTGAGTTTCCTGCATTTGCCAGTTCTGGGACTGTTAACTTGTGGGACTCACTCTTTTGCAACACTGGGGAGTAGATGGATCTGGCTCAGTCAAATGGCCAGGGATACGTATTTATTTATGTGTCTGGCACCTATCCCAATTGTATTACCAACAGAGTTTACTTACAATACACATCTACAAGCATAAAGCTTTCAATACACTAATTCAGCACACTAGGACACAGATGTTTACCTGCTATAAATGGATGCTTGTCCATTTGTTTTCATATAGTATTTTACCCCAGCAAAGGATCTGTACCCACAAATCTCCAATTACTCTAATAATCTCTCTCCCTTCCTTCCTCCCCCCCCAAAAAAAGCTGTCCTGACAGCGCTCACATCTCCAGTGATGCCTTCCTAGGGTCTATAATGCCTCTGCCACCAAACTCACCCCTTTACCCAAAAGCTGTGAATGCACCACCCCACTCACACAGGATATAGGACCTAGCAGAGGGCCTCCTGCCCCCCACTCTCAGCCACGGTTGCTTCCTGGGGCAGTAGGGGATTCACTGCTGATAGTATTTGTTTCCTGCCTCTGGTTTATAGCCTCATCTGAGTCATTTCTTTGCTTTTAGATTAGGGCACACGAGAGCAACTAAACACTCAAGAGTTCTTAGCAGGTCTTTTGATGCCACAAATCCTCCATCTGGTGCAAGGTTTCCAGATTAATTTCAAGTTGAAAACCATTAAGTTAAGTTGCTGAGCCTCGTCCCACCACCTGCACCATGGATCCTGGCCCAACAAAGTTCTTTTTGGGAGGTAGGGAGGTTATCTGTTTTATCCAGCAGTATTAACTAATCACTGTGGCAGGTTTGTTTCCACAGTTTAAAGCAAGTGACAGAGAAGCCTCAATTAAAGAAGACTCCATTCAGTCTTCTGCTATTTAAAAGTAGAGGCTCAGTTCTTAACTACACTTTTTAGACATGGAACTAGAAAATCTGCTTGCAATACAGCTCCGGGAACAGCTGAATAACAAAAGTATCCAAGCTTAAGTTTATGGTGTCAGACCAGCAGGCCTGATCCAAAGCCCATTGAAATAACAACCATTGACTTGAATGGGCTCTCGATAAAGCCCAGATATAGCACACAGACTATACTTTCCTGGGTCATAGTCACTAAGAAAAAATAGGTCAGGTCTATGCGCCGTCTGTTCGGGGTCTTCTTGACCTTCTTGGATGATTCTGAGATAAACAGGTTCAGGTTATATGTAACAGAGAGGGCCAATTGGTGACACTGGGAAGTTGCTTATTTTTGCTCTTCAACACTTTGTTACAGCCTTCCAGTTGCAAACATAACTGCTTCTGTCAGGGCCAAGCAGTTTAAATTTCAAATCAATCATTTGCATAAAATATATATGTGTGTGTATGCGGACATGCACAGAGAGAGAGAGAGAGAGAGATGGCTGCACTAAAAAAAGATGAAAAATTGCAGTAATGCTAAAATGACCCTAGAAGGTTATTTTTCATTTGTTTTGTTTTTTTTAAAGATCAGTCTGAAGCAGCAGAGGATAATACTGAACGTCTCAGGAGAAGAAAACATATAGCAGATAGAACAGAAGAACATGCAAATATATATGAGAGACTTGGACTTAAACCCACTTTCCCAAATTTGCAGAAAACTAAATAATCATTGGGATTATGGTAGAAAGAGGGAAAGATTTGTGTAATTTGCAGAAAGAATCAGAAATTTCATTGGTACAGTCCCCTCATAAGTGGGCAAGAATTTTAAAATGTATCCTGTCCATGTATGCTATTGCTCTACTGTTCATAGGGTGCCACACTTCACCCATAAGACTCTCCTGTTACTAGACTGCGCTGTAAAATTCAGCACGAGGAGATCCAGAATTGTGAGATCTTGTTTAAATACCATTTACACAATCATTAAACATGACAGTTTTAGAGATATTTGCAACTTGCAGGTCAAAAATGACCTTAATCTTAACCTTCCATACAATGAAAAAGTTTATATAGACAACTGCAAAGTCTCAGAAAATCCTACAGAAAGCTAAGTTTATTACTGTGCTTGCTGCTGGATTCCTGGACAGGTCTGTAGCTGATCAAGAGCTGCTGCACATTAGATCTGTACACTATGGAAAAACTTGTGTTCTGCTTACTGACACAATACAGTTGGAAGCAAAGACAGATGACAGTCTCAAACTAGGGAATAAAACAGCTTAAGCAATTACATGGGGATCAGGGCAGGAAAAACTGTTTTGTCTATATGTAGATGATGCAGCACTGAATACAGGATTTCCAAAGGGTATGAAGGCCAAATTTAGACAGACTTGTCAGGTGGCTGTACACTGCAAAATATACAACTGTGAACATGCTGTTATGGACACTCTTCTCTGAGATTTAGATCTTAAAATGTTTTTTAATTTGGAAAGCTTCTTTTGGAATTTACTATTTATTCCCAAAAGATGATGGTAGCTTAAGCTCTTGCTGATGATAGCTTTGAGGCAAGTGTGAGCTATTGCGGAGGTACCTGCCACATAAGGTGGGTTGCCACAGCACTGAAGGCGGTGATAAAAATGTTCGTTAAACTAGTACCCACTTGGAACATATTGCAGAAACTCAGTCAGAGATTTGTGTAGCCTGAATTTAGGGGCATTCTTAAGATCATATTCACCATTCCATATTGTAAATTCAAAGGTGGGATGGTTAGGATGATTTTCTGGCATGGCAAGGATGTGTGTTTGAATAGGTTAATGACAGTGAATAGAAATGGAGTACTTGTGGCACCTTACAGACTAACCAATTTATTTGAGCATAATGAAAGCTTATGCTCAAATAAATTGGTTAGTCTCTAAGGTGCCACAAGTACTCCATTTCTTTTTGAGAATACAGACTAACACGGCTGCTACTCTGAAACCTGACAGTGAATAGTGTATTTAGTGAATGAAAAATCTTGCCATGCTGTTTTCAGGACCCGCAGCAATGGCCACCTTCCCAGAGAGCTTGCAGAAATGGTATTATTATGCAATGGATTAGTGAGCAAGTGGGGTAAAGCATGTAGCCTGGGTACAAATGTAAATAGTGAATGCAAATACTACTAACAAAAAATCCACCATAATGCAAAACCAAAGAACTCTTGCAGCTTAAACCTATAATTTATTAAAATATAAATGCTATGAAGATCAGAGTTAAAGTCAGGCTGTGGTGGAAAAAAAAATCAAAATCACTTAGCCATAGACCGTCAAAATTTCAAATCCGGTCATTCAGAAAGAAAGTGACATTGTCCCAGCTTATCTAGGAACATTTCTCTGCATCCTGCTTGTTCTGTTTTTGTATCTATTTGGCTAGGGTTTTTTTCATCTTTATTCTCATTTTTACTGTAGCTTGCTCTCATGCACCTCTTGGAGGCCCCAGCCAATCAGCATGCCAACCCCTGGAAAAGATATTTCTGGGAATTTTGGAGAAATAGGACATGGCTTCCAGGGGCAGATAAAATCACTAATGCTTTTGATGATTTGTAGTCTAATAGTTGGTTTTGCTTCCCCTTGAGCTATTCCTACATTGTTTGAACCTAACTGACTGAAGTGATCACATGAGGCGTTTCATATCCATGTCAAAGAAAATATCACAGCAATTCTTCAGTAAAACATTTCACTCCCATTATAAAAGTTATAACATTCTCTTTGATCATATAACGGTACTTTACTTGTACTCACAGCCACATTAGCCTCCTTTACAATTACTCCAGTTATAACAACTTGTCTTTGTAAACCTCAGAAAGGTCCACTGAATGGCATTATAATGAGACTGGTGTGTATCAAAGCTTCAGTAATCATTCTTTCCATTTATTTGATCTCTCTATAATTTGATTTTATTGGGTGTTTGAGTTATCCAGTTGCATATTAAGATCACCAAAGGCTGCAGTCATTAAACATTACTGAATGTTAAAATAAGATATATTTAAAGCATCTAAAAGATACAGTAGGGGCTATATGGATTAAATTTAAAATCTGTAAGTTTAAAATGAGAGTTAAGTGGTTTAGCTTTACTGATAAGTGTCATACTGTTAAGGAGAAACAGAAATAACAGCAGGATATGTCCGTATATATTCTACTTTATATATTGGTTTCAATGGGAGGAAAACACTGGCATTTCCTTAATCCTTCCCATCTTTGAAGAGACTTGCTTCAGTTTTACTTTGGTATGGACACACACACACACACTCTCACACAAAATGTTGTTGCCACTATGCTAACTACCTGTGAAGATACCGTACCACTATCAATCTAAACCTGGATACTGTACTTTGAAATGCTACTTCAGAGAGGCAGGTTAGTAAGTAAAAGGGGACATTTCCATAAGTAAATGTGGCTAATATACATTTTAATTTATTCAGACTTTAATATTTATACATATGCACACCCACCCACCCTCCCAATATATTAGAGTAAAAGTTTACTCCATGTCATAGCAGAAGTTTTCAAAGGAATAATATGAAAGAAAAAATGTACAAGGTAACTGTTCTTAGACAACTACAGATTCCGTTTGTTAACTATTGTTCTCGTGAATTCCTAAGGAGCAACCTATTCCGGCGTACAAAACTTTTCTGATGACAAATATCAGTTGTGATTTTAACAGTAAAATAAATCAGGAGCGCACAATATGGACATCAAACTTACACAGTAAGGTGGTAGAACAAATATCCTAAAGTCCTGACACTGCAAAATACTGACCAAAATAAACCGCAAAATCCTGATCAAAATAAACAAACAAACAAACAAAAAAGGCACAAAAATTGTCTCTTCAGTAAGAGAAAAGACATTTCACTTTTTGTGAAAGAGAAGAGGTTTCACCATCCCTGCCAGAATCTTGGGTAGCTGGGCAGCAATCACTTCTGACATCATTTCCGGGAATTCGACACTCAGTGCCCGGGACTGGAGAAATGTGTTCAGACAGAACAGATGGAGTTGTTTCACTATCTGGTTTTAATGAAATACAAACATGTGAGAATTTAGACTACTAATAATACATTTATCTAAACATGCCCGATGATTATTTTAAATATCTCACTCAATCAATGCCATTTTACATATGTCTATCACCCATAAAATCATACTGTGCATAGTCTTGCGTTGCAAGCCAAAAGGTCTTTTCACTTCAGCAGTCACGACCATATCTAAATGACCACTTCAGTGTATAAAAAATGGGGTAACACGCTAACCCCACTGTAAAATATCCCCAGCTTCATTCAATGAACAGGACAGACAGTCCTCATTTAATATTTTTTTTATCCTCATTGTGAAAGATGTGGTCCCATGACTTATTCACTGCACACTACTCAACCCTGCTCTGAAAAGAGAATTATTAAATTCCTCGTGAGCTTTTCTATAGTGCTCACCATTATAATATCTGAATACTTCACTAATGTCAATTTAGCTTCACAAAACCCCTGCAAGGTAAGAATGTGATATTGTTCCCCAGTTTACGGAACTGAGGCACAGAGATTAAGGCCAGAAGTGCCCACTAATTTTGAGTTCCCCTTTTGCATGACCCAGAACCGGATTTTCCAAATGCTACAACGCAGCATTGCAGAGTGCTTCATGTGTTCAATGCACATACTGAACGTCAGTTGCAGCTGTGAGTGCTCAGCACTTCTACAAATCAGATCCCAAGGTATCAAGTTTGGCAGGCAGAAAATGAGGAACACACAATTAGTGACCACCTGTGTAAAGTCTGGCTTAAGCGACTTGCCCAGCATCACAAAGAAACTGTAACAAATGCAGGAACATACTCCAGTTCTCCAGGACATCATTCAACTGTCTTAATGGTAAAACCACCCTTTCTTTACCTGCAAACCCCTGCCTCTCTCATTGCACACCTTCAAACTACTGCTGTGTGAATAATAGAATTTTTGGTTCTCTGGCATTTCCGATATAATAATTTCAGGTTGAAATGTTTTGTTTAGAGTTTGAGCATTTTGAACGTTTTTAACATAAAATTAAAAACAATTTCTAAATGAAAAGTCATTTCTAATGAAAAAAATCTAAACCTTTCTTTTAAAAAATGCCTAAACAAAATGTTTCTATTTTACTGGATTTTTGTAGGTTCTTTTCAACCAGAATAATTCAGCAAAATCTATTTGAGTTCACGAAAAGTTTTGATGTCAGCAAATCTGCATTTTCACCAAAAAAAGTTTTGAGCTAATGATTTCGCTCAGCTCCACTTCCAACTTCTGCAGCAAATAAGGCAGGCAACAACCTCCTTTCCTACACAATCCTAATTCATTCCGAGAGCAGATCCATCCTGTGCATTGAATGAGGCAGGCATCCTGTGGAAAACATAGAATGTGACCTATAAAAAATATCAAGGGAATTAGTTAGGGAAGTGGACAGGACTGAAGAACTCAAGGATTTGAATGTGGAGGAGGCTTTGAATTACTTTAAGTCAAAGTTGCAGAAGCTGTCTGAAGCCTGCATCTCAAACAAGGGGGAAAAGTTTGTAGGGAATGGTTGAGGATTAAGCTGGATGACCCAGCATCTCAAACAAGTGATTAAGAGAAAGCAGAAAACCTACAAGGAATGGAATACGGGAGGGATCAGCAAAGAAAACTACTTCTTGGAGGTCAGAAAGTGTAGGGATAAAGTGAGAATTGCCAAAAGCCAAGCAGAGTTGGACCTTGCAAAGGAAATTAAAATCAATAGTAAAAGATTCTATAGCCATATAAATAAGAAGTAAATAAGGAAAGAAGTGGGACTACTAAATATTGAGGCTGTGGGGTGGAGATTAAGATTATTTAGGCATGGCCCAACATCTAAACCAGGGATTGGCAACCTTCAGGCATGCGGCCCATCAGGGAAATCCGCTGGCGGGTCGGGCCGGTTTGTTTACCTGCAGCATCCGCAGGTTCGGCTGATTGCAGCTCCCATTGGCTGCGGTTCATCATTCCAGGCCAATGGGGGCTGCGGGAAGTGGCGCAGGTCCACCAGTGGATTTCCCTGATGGGCTGCATGCCAAAGGTTGCCAATCCCCGATCTAAACAAATACTTTGCTTCAGTTTTTAATGAGGCTAATGAAAAGCCTGGGGTAGTGGCAGGATGGCTAATGGCAAAGAGGATACGGAGGTAGAAATGACCACATCCGAGGTGGAAGTCGAACTCAAACAGCTTAATGGAACTAAATCGGGGGGAGGGGAGGGGATGTTGCGGATAATCTCCATCCAAGAATATTAAAGGAACTGGCACATGAAATTGCAAACCCAACAGCAAGGATTTTTAATGCTTCTGGAAACTCGGGGGGTCATACCATATGACTAGAGAATTGCTAATATAGTTCCTATTTTTAAGAAACGGGAGGAAAGTGATCCAGGAAACTACAGGCCTGTTAGTTTGATCTCAATTGTATGCAAGGTCTTGGAACAAATTTTGAAAGAGAAAGTAGTTTAGGACACAGAGGTGAATGGAAATTGGGATAAAATACAACATGGTTTTACAAAAGGTAGATCATGCCAGACCAACCTGATTTCCTTCTTTAAATGATAAATGATTTTTTAGATAAAGGAAACCCAGTAGATCTCATCTACCTGGATTTCAGTAAGGCACTTGATACAGTTCCACCTGGGAAATTATTAGTTGCATTGGAGAAGATGGGGATCAATATGAGAACTGAAAGATTTTTCAGGAATTGATTAAAGGGGTGATTACAATGAGTCATACTGAAAGTGAACAGAAAGGCGGGAGGGAGGTTGCAAGTGGAGTTCTTCAGGGATTGGTCTTGGGATCAATTTTTATTTAACTTTTTTATTATTGACCTTGGCATAAAAAGTGAGATTGTGCTAATAATATGTACGGGTGACACACAGTTGGGAGGTATTGCCAATACGGAGGAGGACTCAAATATTATACAAGAAGATCTGGATGACCTTGTAAACTGGAGTAATAGAACTGGGATGAAATTTAGTAGTGCAAAGTGCAAGGTCATGCATTTAGGGACTAACAATAAGAATTTTTGCTATAAACTGGAGATTTATCAGTTGGAAGTGACGAAGGAGGAGAATGACCAATACACCCAGGTCTATCACAGGATGATTATGAGCCATCAATGTGATGCAGCCGTGTAAAAGGCTAATTCAGTCCTAGGATGCATCAGACGAGGTATTTCCAGTAGAGACAGGGAAGTGTTAGTACCATTATACAAGGCACTGGTAAGACCCCATCTGGAATACTGTGTGCAACTTTGGACTCCCTTGCTTAAGAAAGATGAATTCAAACTGGAACAGGTGCAGAGAAGGATTACTACGATGAGCAGAGGAATGGAAAACCTACCTTACAAGAGGAGACTCAAAAAGCTTGGCTAGCTTAGCCTAACCAAAAGAAGGCTGAGGGGAGATACGATTGCTCTCTATGAATACATCAGAGGGATAAATACCAGGGAGGGAGAAGAGTTATTTAAGTTAAGTGCCAATGTGGACACAAGAACAAATGGATATAAACTGGCCACCAATAAGCGTAGGCTCAAAATTAGGTTAAGGTTTCTAACCATCAGAGGAGTGAAGTTCTGGAACAGCTTTCCAAGGGGAGCAGTGGGGACAAAAAACCTAACTGGCTTCAAGACTGAGCTTGATAAGTTTATGGAGGGGACGGTATGATGGGACTGCCTACAATAGCATGTGGCCCGTCAGTGACTGCCAGTAGCAAAAATCCCCAGTGGCTGGAGATGGGACACGAAATGGGAAAGGCTCTGGGTTACTACAGAGAATTCTTTCCCAGCTATCTGTGTAGAAGGTCTTGCCCACATGCTCAGAGTCTAACTGATCACCATAGTTAGGGTCAAGAAGGAATTTTCTCCCAGGTCAGATTGGCAGAGACCCTGTGGGTTTTTCATGTTCCTCTGCAGCATGGGACATGTGTCGCTTACAGCTTTAAACTATTGTAAATGGTGAATTATATGTAACTTGAAGTCTTTAAACCATGACTTGAGGGCTTCAGTAATTCAGCCAGAGGCTAGGGGTCTATTTCAGGAGTGGGTGAGGTTCGGTGGCCTGCAATGTGTGGGAGGTCAGACTAGATGATCATGATGGTCCCTTCTGACCTTAAAATCGATGAATCTATGAGCCTATGTGCATAATAGCACAGGCAACTGTAATTCTGATATTTCCTAACTTTTGTATGCTTGACTTTCTGAGCTTAATAAAGTTCGTTTAATGTGTTTTTTGTGTGTGTAATTTCCTAGGTTTTAAAAACAGCAATTGAAAATACAGAAACTCCATCCTGGGGCATCACATTAACACCAACATGGTTCATTTTTCATGGTTGGAATGTTTAGATCCACAGCACAGACCTCTGCCACTTGAGCTAAGTGACAGCAGTAATAGGTTGTTATCCTATATGTGATCAAGCACGAGGCTCTCCATTCCAGGCTCGCAAGGGGAGCGTACTCTAGTGGGTACCGACTTTTCTGCCACTTTCCATAAGCTTTGCCATTGCTTCTCCGTCCCCTCCAGCCTGTCTGAATCCCAGTCTCCCACTCCTCCCCGTCTCTCCCTTTCCTCATACTCAGTCCCAGCGTTCTTGCCTAGTCAGCCTCAGGTCTCCCTCTTGGCTGCTCATCTGATTTGTCTGTCCCCTTCCCCTCCACAGGTTCCCAGTCTCAATCTTCCTCCCCAGGCTCCTCATTCAATCTCAGTCATTCCAATCACGCTCTCCCTGGCTCTTTATCCCAGTCTCTTTGCCAAGCCACTCCCAGTTCTCCCCCCTGAAACTCCTTGTCAATTGTTTCCCCTGCCCCCAGACCTCTATCCCCCTTCCACTGCAGCTAGTCCCCATCTCCTTGTCCTGCCAATTCCAACAGTCTCCCAGCTCCTCGGATCATAGTTGCCCCCCATCATTCAACTGTTTCCCACTCCCCGATGTCCCTCTTGTTTCCCTCACTGGCTCCCACTCCCAGTCTCCTTGCTTCTCCCAACCTCAGTCTCCTTGTCCAACTAGTCCCAGCCTCCCACTGCACCCTTCCCTTTCTCAGTCCCAGCCTGCCCTCTCCCTGGAGACTCCCAAGGAGCTTGAGAGGTGGAGACTGGAGCTGAAGGCTGCCAGGGGAGGAAGAAGAAAACTGTGACGAAGAGTTGGGTTTGGAGGAAGACTGGGAGCTGGGGGTAGGAAATGTGGGTCAGGATGAGAACTGGTTTAGGCAAGGAGCTGGGGTTGGGACTAAAAGAGGTAATGAGACTGGGAACAAGGAACTACAAGGTAGGGAAAATTGGGAATGACTGGGAAAGCAGATGGGGACTGGGGACTTTCTGGGTGAGGAGAGTGGGACTGGCAGCTAGGAGAGGGGAAGAGACAGGACTGGAACAGGGAGAGGTTGGAGGAGAAGAAGGGGTGAAACTTGGGGGAAATGGGCAGAAGAATCTGTAACCACTAGACACACTCCCCTCCAGAGACTGGACGGGAACCCAAGATTCCCGAGTCTCATCATTTCTCTGCTGTCAGCAAATATCTGTGAAACCCACTGGCAACATGTGTGTGTCCCATCCTCCTTTAGTGTTGGTCCACAGAGAATGACAACCTACTAATGCTTTTAGTTAGTCACTTTGCTCAAGTGGCAGAGGTCTCTGAAGTGGGTATAAAAATTCCAACGCTACTGATGAACCACATTGATGTCAATAATATCACAACAGAATTTCTGTTTTTTTTTCATTTGGCTTTTTAAAAACTTAGGAAATTACACACAAAAATCCATGTTAAAAGAACATTGTTAAGGTTGCAAAGTCAAAGACTGAAAAATTAGAAAATAGAATAATTAAGGCAGAGGTCCTGTAGAAAAAATTGTATGTGATCATGTAATTAAAGACTGCATTGTAATACATATGCACAATGAGGCCAAATTAAGGTTGCTCTCACAAGCAACCTTAATTCTGGCATTTCCTATTGTTTGAGTATGCCTTTGAAACCTTTATAATATTCTTTTTACGGGTTTTTTTTGGTCTGTAATGTATAGAAATACACGTACCACAGCTCTGAACTAATTTTAAGAGAAATATAAAAAATGAACTGGCATTTTAAATATATGTTTCCCATACAATTAAATCCTCTATAAATAAAAATGTGAACATCTGGTTAATTTTGCATTGATTTTTGCCCTGACGATGTGGCCAGCTTTGCCTGGACACCACAAACATCCCAATATATGTATATATTTTTTAAATTGACTTTAAGGAATGGTTCTTGTTTCTGGCATAAACCTGTGGCCTCTAAACCGCCCCCTCCCCCCCGAGAAACAAACTTACATCATGCATGGAGTCCATAAGTTTTGTAAGCTGATAGAAACGTTGTGAGCTGGCCACAACTCCTTTCTGCCGCAAACCAATTGCCTTGACCAATTCTCGAATATAACTTGCTCTCATCTCATCAAACTGGCTTTGACTTCTCAGACCTTCCAAAGGAACTAAAGAGAAAAGAATAATCTTGATTGTTGCACTATATTATGAAGACAACAACGGAGGAAGAATTTATATGGTATATATACTGTAATGTTTGTTTAATTATTTTATCTTGGACTATAGACTTTTTCCTGTTAGTCAGTGAAGTGCAGAAATGGTGATCTGACACAGGCAGGTGGATACATAAGTCAGAATCAGTCACTTACGTTGGTTTCTGGTATCCTGGCATTGGGCCACTGATATGGAAAATCTGCCAGAGGTGGTGGTGAAAGTGATGCAAAATGACTGAAATCCTCCCTCTGCAATAAAGTCATTTGTGACTAGAGATGCAGGGGCATGGACAGGGCAACAAGGAGATGCACTGATTACCATATCCCCGGAGATGTCTCAGGAAGGTGTAATACAAAAGCATTATTCAGTATTTTGCAGGAGACAACTATGCAAAATAAAAAAAGAGCAAACATTCCCCATAGGGCAACGGTTTAAATCTTTCCATCTTCCTAACATTCAATGAAAATTATAAGCCAAAACATCAGCTATTTCTGAATTTCAGAAGTACAGGTTTTGAAAGATCTGTTGCATTTAGGCATGTTTTCTTTGACTGTAAACAAGTATATCTCATGATTTCATCCTGGAAAGAGAATAGAGAGTTGAATATTATAAAAAAGAGGCCAAATTCATCCCTGATGCAACTCCATTAAAGCAACTGGAGTTACACTAGGGATGAATTTTGTCCAATGGTTAACTCTAGCTGAATGTTTGTTTCTTAGATTACTATTTTTCAAATCATTTTAAGATTCATATCGTCTAAATTTAATCTTTGATGTTTACATCTTAATGGTGTGACTGGAATGTGGTGGAGGACAGCTCACACTTTTGTGAGAGATGGCTCAGATGACCCAACAGATCTTTTCCATCTCTTACTTGTATGCTGCCTTTGTTTAGCTAGACAGACTTTTCAGCAAAGCTGTGTTAACAGGGCAGAAGCAGACTGGAAACCAATATACTCTGTTCAACAGGGGGGGAAAAAGCTTTCTAAAAATGGAAATTTAGCTTTTTTGCAGAAAAATGCTGAATATAAAGTTGTAGAAAGACAACCATATAGAGGCTGTCATTTTCACTCCTGCAACTGTTTCCGGCAATACTAATGTAGACTGCCCTCTGGATTCTAAACATCTATTAAACATATACAGTATTCTGTTGCTGAGGAAAGGCCTTTTAAGAAAAGTCTACGCTTATGCAAACACTAGTCAAGTTGAACACAGATGTCACAAGCAACAGTACATGAGGGAATAAGCCTTCAATTAATATTTTTCTTGGCACTTGGAGGAACCAAGCAACATACTACAGGAGTCTATCCTGTCACCCCTATGGTTCAGTGTCGGTCCCAGGCTCCTGGAGAGCCAAGTCTCAAAAATACTTTCCGTAAGAGTTCTGAAAATAGTTTTTGTCCTACGTTAGCAGCTAAATCATTTTCAGCACTGGATCAGGGAATTCATTACTGACAAATGAGGTCAGCAACAGATTGCTTTCTTAGTATAGATAGGCAGAGAACTTCACCCAGATGCTCACCTACCTGGAAAGTGGAAGACCAATGAGCAAACTGGAACCTGGAAAGGTGCTTTGTAGCTGGGATCAGATTAGAGGTGGTGGGCCAAATTTAGTTCTGAACAGACAGCTGAAGTCAGTGGAGCTGCCCGGTCTTACACCTGGGGTAAATTTGCCCATCTTTGTCCAGGAATAATTTGAATAATCATTAATATTAGTAACCTGACAAGGTATGAAAGCCATGTCCATTCCTCCAAAGAGCAAAACATTGACTTCACAGGAGCAGGACGTGGCCCCTACGTCAACAAACCTGACACTGTACGAAAGGATTTTTTCTTTGTATTTGTCATTTAGTGATACATTTTTCAGCTTTGCACGGGGCTTTATCTGTGTGTTGTCACTGAAGTCATTCAGAGTGGCATGGCTGAAACCCTGCACAATTGCTCTGAAAATGTCCAGCTTAATGTGGCTATCTGTCAAATTGTATTCAACATGTATCTCATTGATTTTATTCTGTGCACAACAAAAAAAAGCAGTATTTTAGTGCTTGGGGCCTGAGACATTTTTGCTGAAAGGGACTTTTTCTTGTTTTTCAGGGCATACAGCCCTACTATAATTTTCATGATAAATAACACTGTGTGAAACTTTGCAACATTTCATTGTTGTTTTTTAATATTTGAGGTACAGAACAAAAAAAATGCTAAGAAGACAAAAACATCCATTTTCTACTTACTTGTATTGAGCAGTAATAATGATTTCATACAGAGGAACTCCTCTTGACTAACTTGTAGTTTAACAAATTCCTGTGGGATCTGCCACATGGATAGGCACAATGAATAAAACGACGATTCTTTCATCCTCTGTCTTACACCCCAAAAAGGTAAAAATAAAAAAGACTCAGCCACTAATTCTTTGTAGTACCTACTTTGCTGTTAGATTAATTACTACATTCTTGAAATTAAGGAGAGATATATGAAGTAAAACAATTTTCTGAAATTTTTGTGTATCTATTAGTTTTCACACACATAAAAAAATCGTAACTTGACATTCGATTGGAAGTTTAAAGGTAAATTAATTCTCCTCAAGTGGTGTCATTGGTTAGACAGGCATCTTAGAGACTGACAGGAGCTGAATGTCAGGTGAATAATAATCATGATTTTTTTACATTAAAGAAACCCAACAATTTTTAAAATTTAAATCAGATTTTTAAATTTAAATGTTGCTAGTCCTTTACTTTCTTCTCATTTATAATCGTACATTGCTAAAGTAAATGTTTTCCAAGCACTTCTTTAATTAGCATTCTAATTGTTAGTGGAATTTCAGATTTTTTTAGATAGTATTTTTTCTACTAAGAACTTGCACATTTAAATGGTTATCTAGGTGGCAGAAGACCCATTAATATCTGTACTGTGAGGACAAGAGAAAATGGCAAACACAAAATTAACAAACAAAGAGCCTGTGCTATACTTGGAACCAATAACATCTTCTTATATATTGAACTTCCACAAGTCAAATGATGTTAATGATGTTCCTAAGTCACTTAGGCCCAGATCTTCAAAGGTATTTAAGCTCCTAACTTCTGTTGATTTCTACGGAAGTTAGGAGCCTAAACACTAAACAAATTTTTGAGCCTAAACTAAATGCTTTTGAAAACAAATATGGGCATTTTAACAAATTTTGGCCCATTGCGTAAAAAAGTTGACAATAACTTTGTTAATGGATTGAAAGTCTAAATAACTTTTAATTACTAACAGGGACACAATTTTTTTGAAGTGACAAAGATTCTATAAAGAGAACATTTTAAAATAGATGTTAGCTCCTGACGCTGCCTTTTCTGAGAAGTCCCATTAAAGTCAATGGAGCTAAAAATGTCAGTAAAGTTAAATAACTGCAGAGATGTTTTCAGGAATAGGGCCTTCATTTTCAATCGTTTTGTTTTTTACTTACAGAAGTTTACAAAATATCAGTTAAGCTATATTCCCAGTAGTAGCATTTTAAAAAGCCCAGCATTGGTTAGCTCATTATACACTGAATAGAAAGGTGCAGTAGCACCGGTTAGTTTTACAACGCCTCAACCTGATTTAAATCAATGAGTTAAAAAAAAAACATGGGTGAAATTTTGGTTCTACTGAAGTCAACAGGATTTTTAATATTGACTTCAATGGAGACAGAATTTCACCCCAAGTGTTTTAAATCATGATTCCAGTCTGGCTGGAAGCATTATAATCAACAAAATGTTTAAAGTTGGCATGACAAAAAACTTTTTCTCAGTGCATGTAGATCAACATTTTATTGTTTTAAGTGAGAAATACTTCAAATCTGTTCAGAATCTGAAGCGCTGAACCCTTTTTTAAATAAGTTAAATATATCAGGTTTCAGAGTAGCAGCCGTCTTAGTCTGTATCAGCAAAAAGAACGAGGAGTACTAGTGGCATCTTAGACACTAACAAATTTATTTGAGCATAAGCTTTTGTGGGCTAAAACCCATTTCATCGGGTGCGTGCAGTGGAAAATACAGTAGGAAGATATCTACACAGAGAACATGAAAAAATGGGTGTTGCCATATCCACTATAACGAGAGTGATCAGTTACGGTGAGTTATTATCAGCAGGAGAAAAAAAAAATCTTCTGTAGTGATAATCAGGATGGCCCTTTCCAACAGTTGACAAGAAGGTGTGAGTAACAATAGGGGGAAAATATAAACATGGGGAAATAGTTTTACTTTGTGTAATGACCCATCCACTCCCAGTCTTTATTCAAGCTTAATTTAATGGTGTCCAGTTTGCAAATTAATTCCAATTCAGCAGTTTCTCGTTGGAGTCTGGTTTTGAAGTTTTTTTTGTTGTAGTATTGCCACTTTTAGGTCTGTAAAGATGCCACTAGTACTCCTCATTCTTTTCGTTAAATAAATCATTTATTGTTTATTGGGAAATTATGCTACTCAGTTGCTCCCGTTGAAGCTGTTCTACATAAATATTAGGTCATTGGAGCAGGGGGACTGGAACCTGGCTTTCCCACCTCCTAGGTGAGTGCCCTAATCACTGGGAGAAAATGTATAGGTGGGGGAGGCTCCACCTTGCCCGCCTCTGGCATGTTTTCCAAGAAGGGGCTTGGGCACCTAAATTAAGGAGAGACTTGATGGCCAAGAATCCCAAGCAGAGATATGCAGCTCCCTCCAATCTGGCCATACGAATCCCTTTGAGGGGCGGGGCCACAATCCTTTCCTTGACATCTCCTTCTGGTTAGCTTAGGTAGCTCCCCACTCAGCAAGGTGGCTTTTGTGGGACCCATTCATAGGCACCTAATTTGCCCCATGCCTTGTACAGGGAGCCTAAGTGCCTAACTTAGAACTGTGGATTCCACTGGATGACAAGGTGCCTAAAAGACACGCATTACAACTCCTAAGTTCCTTAGGGGATCTCACCCTTAGACATATTTTTAAGTATTAGAAGGTGTAGCTAAATATCTACAGTGCTTTTAAAAACAACCTGGGATTTAATCTGGAAATTAACAGCTCTTGCCTCATTTTCAGGTTTGAGGCTGGTGTTGCTGTATGCTGATATGGCAGGTGGTATCCATCTGCACTAGGACTGAATTATGGATAAACCAAGTCTAAGTGGCAGCTTGGTTTTAAAATACCTGTTAGACAACGGTATAGATAAAGACCAGAGATAGCTTTTAATTTAATAAAAGTTATTTCCAGAGTATTTTCCGCTATACATAACATCTTTGATGTGCTTTATTATTCCAAATTATTCAACTTTTCTAATTTTCTAATTCAATTCTAATTCTTTTCAATTTTCTAATTCCTAGTGTTTGCTATAAATACATAGAGTGAAATCATGGCTCCACTGAAATCAATGAGTTTTGCCACTGACTTCAGTGGGGCCAGAATTTCACCCTCAGATCCCAACGTATGACCTCTGTGATTGTGTGGCATTCCACTGATTTCATGGGTACTCTACATGGGCATGAGGATCTGTGCACTGGGATCCTGAAATAGGACTGGGAACCTAGTTCTTAGTTTTATGTTAAGCTGAATCATAAACCTATTTGTTTAATTTTCATCTTGCCTTGTAAAGGCTTCTTTTTTGAATTTCAAGGACAAATTATTAAGGAGGGAGGAAAAAGTATACCATGATTGCCTATGAAATACTCCTAAGTATTTCATGCTACAACAATATGGGATATTAACCCTTTGCCCTGAAATCTACATTCAAACTAATTCAGGTTTAATATCGTGATAACATAATTCTTTTTTTAACTTTCCCTCAGATAAACAAAACCACCATCAAAACTGTTTTGCTTTTGGGTCTACAGATGGCCATGTCAATGGAATACGTTGGACTTTTATGCAATTTTTACTGAGGATACTGATCTTTGATATTATCAGAGCTTTCTCCTTTGATCTTAATTTTAACACTGTTTAATGAAACAACAAAACAGAAACATTGGGCAAAATCCTGGCCCCAATCAAGTTAATAGCAAAATTTCAATTGACTTCAGTGGGGTCAGGACTTCATCTATTATATTAGTAAATAGCAGTAACTGTCTACTTACTCATTTAGTATCAGATCAGGTGCAAAGTATAGCATCTGACCACTGACATGCTTATATGACCTCCATCCCATTGCAAACACCATTAGACTCATCCAAGAATACTGGATAAGGGTTATCTGATCATCGATATGTAAATTCCGGAATCCTGAAAATCACATGAAGAATTAAAAGAATTCAAATACTACTCTATAAAACATTTCACAAAGTAAGAAATTTATATTTGTCACGTGTTCTTGATGTATCAGACAAGCTATCCATTATTTTTAGATAAATTTAAATATGTAGTATTTTTGGTATCTATCTATACAGTCTCCTGTCATACCTTGTGTATGTCTTAAATAAGATCTGAGTACTAACAATATCAGACAGAATCCTATGAAACATCCACTAAAAATAAGACTACTACAACAAAAACTGGCATTAACTTTAATTTTTGAACTCCTTTTAGTTCACGCAATGGGACTTTATATTTTTCTTTTATATTTTTCTTTAAGAGCCTCCAGAATCAGCTAATTAAAGAGTAAACATGTACATTTCTTATACGTAGCTGTTTCCAGTAAGTGGTAGCGTTGACTTCACAATTCAAATGTATCTAATTTTACAGGATAGTTTAGCAATATTTCTTAAGTAGTTAGAGACTAATCAACAGGAGGCTTGTGATATCTGAATTATCACTAGCCATTTGACTAGATTCGCTAACCTCTCCCAAATTTTTATGCTGAGCCACATATTATTCCTTTTCTTGGTTTTGATCCTGAAAGGATCAAATCAAATATAATGTTACCAGTTATGAGTGATTATGTACTTTAGGAAACAACAAAGTGGTGATATTTGTACTATAGATTTTTTACAGAAGTAAAGGATATTTTGGGGTTTGTGAGAAGAGTGACGGGAGGATTGATCTGAAGTTGTTTATAATTATTACTTTAGCACAGATCAATAATATACTATATCCCTTTTCCCTGTTCCCATGAGTTTTAATGCTAGCAACAAAGTATGTTTAGGAAGTGGCTCACTGAGGCATCGAATATAGATTTTTAAAAGTTGGCATATTCGAATTATGTAACAGTAGTTTTTAGAGCCAGTCTACAGGCAGAGAATGCCTCTTTTGTATAATATTCCTTCAAGTGTGTACAATCTGTAAGGTTTAAATGACCAGCGATGTCAAATGATTACAGAAGGTATAAGAGAGTTCAGGAGATCAAAATATTTATTTAAAAGGAAGCAGGGAAGGGAGAGTACACTGAAAAGCAGAAAGTTGAGCCTGAGTTCATTCTGAAATGAGCAAGTATGCTGAGCCTGCTGTAGACTTCTCAATCTCAACCGTGTAGAGTACTAAATTCCAAACAAAGCAGCGTATGAGATTTACAAGGAAACAAGATAAATACACAACTGCAAAAGTGCCAGATATTCTCCTACATCTCCATACAAAGCAATCTCAAAAACTGACATAAAACACTGAAGAGACAAGATGGGTGAAGGAATATCTGTTATTGGATCAACTTCTGTTGGTGAAAGAGACAAGCTTTTGAGCCACACATGGATTCTACACATGCCTATCACAATATGTGGTATACCTCAACCAGTGCATTAAATGCCCCATGTGGGTGAAACCATGTGGGTGAAACCAGATGAACTCACACAAGAAAATCATAAAAAAAACAAAAACACCCCGTTACCTGTGGTTGAACACTTTTCACAAAGCAATCACTCTATATCTGACCTATCAGACCCCATCCTCAAAAGAAACCTGCACAACACTTTCAAAATAGGAGCCTGGGAGCTTAAATTCATAACTGCTAGACACTAAAAAACATGGACTTAACAGAGACACTGGATTTATGGCTTATTACAACAATCTGTAACCCACTAAGCCCCCTCTTTTATTTCTAGGACTGCAGAGGCGTTACCAGGCCACTCTACCTTGAATGGTCCCTTACAATATTTGCTAACTACTTATGCTAAACAATCTGTTCTTCTTGCATTTTTCTGTGATGATGGGAGTACCTGAAGAAGAGCTCTGTGTGGCTTGAAAGCTGGTCTCGCTCGCCAACAGAAGATATTACCTTACCCACTTTGTGTCTCTAATAGCCTAGGACTGACCCAGCTATAGCTACACTGCATAAAACACTGAACATATTTTTCATTTAAAACAGCTTTAAAAGTAGTTGTTTTTTAAACTAAACCAATTTCTGCAAAAGGTACAAGTTGCACATTTGTTTAATCTGTACTACTTCATTGGTCACTGGATCCTTCCATATTCAGTGATATTGGAGCATTTGTCTGATCTGTTTAAACCTAATATCTCCTTAGTCTTATAATACCAAACTGTGTTGCTCTCGGTTTTCCCATGTTATTTTTTTAAATCATCCTAACTATAATAAGATAAGAATACTGTCTGTTTAAATATTCTTACACCTAAAGAATATAAAGTAAAAGCATGTGTTTTAAAACGTGTCTGCTCATTTAGAGGAATCCCCTTAAGAAGGTTCTACTGTTTGATTAAAATATATCTTTGGTACACAGAAAGTCCAATTTTATACTCTTTTGGTGAAATGGCAGTGTTATTATATATTCAATTAAATGTCTTTATTAAGGATTCAATTATTATGCATTCAATTAGTTATGTATTACATTTCTGTATATACCTGGTTTTAGTGCACAGCCAATACATAGACTAAATACTCTTTAGATAATTAGCTTCATAACATATATTAGCATAACTATATATAGAAAGATATTATTACCTGGTAGTGATTTAGACCATTTAACTACACAAAGGAGTTGCCTCTCACATAACTGATTCAGACTGGTCAGCAAAGCACTTGGGGTTTCAGGCTGTGTGTTGTCATAACCTGCATAGACCACTTCTGGCTCAATGCCCTGTAAGATGCTGATCAGTTGGGGAACAAACTGTATTTCTTGATTTGGTGAAAAGGATATTCTTTGGGTTAGAGTTTGGCTTTCATCGGGAAGGGCCACTGGCTGCTGGAGTGCAACAATATCTAGTGTCCTCACAACTTTGACTTTGTTAAACTTTTTAAACTTTCGACCTGTGGAAAAAAATTATTTAATGACACATCAAAAAAAAAAAAACAGATTCCCACAAAGCAGATTAACTCTTTTAGTATCTCTTACATTATTACACTTTTAACCTTGGAATATTGTTTCTTTCTGTTTTCTTTTCTTTTACAACTCTAAGTTACATATAATTCAAAAACCTTATAGAAAATTCTTAAAGTTTTGTTCCAGCGGAGAAAGAAATAGAAAGAAACACATGAAAATATACACATTAAACTTCCCACCATATATTCTATGTTACTGCAACCTGATAAAGTATTTCCTGGTTCAGTTCCTGCTGTCCTATCACATTCTGATGGCTGAGCCAATTGGTTTTGCAATTCAATTTCTGCTGAATGTGAGTCAATTATACTGTTTACATTGTTTTCCTCTACCCTCAGAAAAATGCAAATAGTTCCCCAGTACAAATAGAAGTTCCTTATTTCCCATTTCCATGCATAAAAGACTTTTGACTTCTCTAACTTCCACTCCTACCTGACATAGTTCTCTCTGCTAAAACAGGAGTGTGAGAATGGAACTCTCAGTATATGAGGAAGGTGGTAGGTAGTGTATATATAGAGAGACAACACTCAAAAAGAACTTCAACTATTAGTGAGTAACCTTTCTTCTTCTACACATTTCCAGTTAGTCACAACATCCAGGAAGTTGGACCTATGAGTACTATTTAAACAAAAAACGCAGAACTGCGTCAGATCTAGATGTCAAGTGAAGAAAGCTGTGCAGAGTAAACAAATGTACATGTTTCCATTATGGAGGCATACCACAAGTGGGAATATTCAAAGGCCACCTTGCAGTTGGAGGAGGAAAAGTAGAGGTAATAGAAAGGTTAACAGTTAGCTGGATGGATTATGCTTCAGTTTTTTGAAAGCTTTTTCTAGTACACTGTCAAATAGTTACTTACCACTAAAATATCCAGGTGTTAATTTACCCTTTGAAATGGAATCAGTATGCCATACTTTAAGCCAGATGTTTCATCTGTCTGTAGTGGAGTAAATCATTCTGGAAGCTGAGAATTCATAAATGGAATGTGTTTTTTCATAAACAATGGGAAGAGATCTCTCCATCCTCTTTGTGTTCTTTTCATTCTATTTCACAGTTCTGTTAGTTTAGGGCTGGATTTTTGTCTCTGTTACACACATTTTACAGAAGAGTAATTCCATTAGTTAAAAGAGTCACTCTTGATTTACACTGGTGTGAGAGGAGATTCAAACCCTCTGATTTCAAATTAGAGGGGGTATAGGTGAGTATATTTATAGCTAATCTAAAAACACAAAATCAGTTTTATAATGTCAAATAAATTTTCTAATTCTTCAGTATTATTCATCCATAAAAATGAGTACATGAATATTTAGCACACAAAAAAGGTGCACAGTTAAAAGTTAGATTACAACATTATTTGTGATCCTATATAATGCTTAAGACAAATAGGGAAGCATATTAAATATTTTTTCAAGGAAAAGAATCTGCTAATATCATAAATATACGGAATGGAATTTTCAAAAGCACTCAAGCAGTGATCTAACACTGCTCCCTGGGGAGTGAGTGGCGAGAGTCCAGTGAAGTCAGTGGTAAGATTCCCATTGATTTGTTATGCAGGAGATCAGAGTACATGATCACATTGGTTCCTTCTGTCCTTAGACTCAATGACTTCAATGACAGCACAATTAAGACAGTGATGAGTGCTTTTGAAAATCCCTCCTTCAAAACTATCAACTGTTTTACATCAGTTGTCACTAAAGATAGTAGCAAAAAAAAAAAAAAGAAGAGGCAAGCAGTCCTGGTCAGTGACTCCTTAGTAAAAAAACAAACCTGACACTCAAACCTGGGTCACAGCTGACCCAGATAAAGAAAAAAGGATTATATGCTATTACCTCCAGATGAAATGACATCACAACAAAGATGTCTAGTATTGTAAAGAATGCTGGAAATTTCCAACTAATTATAGTCAAAGAGTGTGTGGCTGGTGAGGAGTGTGTGGAAGGGGGAGAAAAAGCAGCAAGAGAAGATCTGACAGTTCAAGAATGACTTCATGGATCCATGGAAGTGAACTGAAGACAAGGTCAGCAGAGGTAATAAACCTGCAGATTCTTAGGGTGCCAGGCATGAGTAAAAAAAATGAAGCCTTAATGGTAATTTATGGATTTGTAATCACAGGGAATCTTCAGTAGTGAATGAATAAAGATACATGCTTCTAACGAATTAGAATGCAATAAAATAAGGACCAATTCACAGAATTGCGCAGATAATTGTTTCTGGAAATATAGTTAAGTGGCCTCCAGTATTGCATGCACACTGTTTGCAGAACTTTCCAGTCAACTGCAAGGGTGAGTCCTGCCAGACTCACATTAGCATTTGCAAAGGCTTGGCACCTGCTTCAGGCTAGTCATTCCACATTAAGCCTCTGTTGCTGAAATCTTAATGCCACACGAAAAAATGAGAGGTTTAACAATATATGGGTTTTTAAATTGTATTATACAAAATATTTAAAATTATTTCCTGCTCTAAGATGAACCAACATCCCAAATTAGTCCTATACTGAATAAATAATAGTAATGTCACTTTGGCACTAACTCATCATAACACATAACAGCTGTGTGCATTTTGTCAGCAAACCTTTGGTAGCTTCTGTCATTGGGGTGTTCAGTCACACCAGCAGCTTCATGGTACCCACAGTTCCCAAATCCACAATTTATTATACGTTATTGGACAGTACATTAATAGTGCATGGGAACTGTGTACAACTACTGAATATAAACCAACAACATAATAAAAACTACTTAAATGATAAATGCTTAACATGCATACGTGAGATTCATTACATTGTTTTGGCGCATAATCCTGCACTTTGATTTTTCCTTTTAAGCATGTGTATAGAAGCAGATTACATGTCAGGTACCATGGTGCACCAGGCATTCTGTATTAGATAGCTAGTCTTCTCATAAGACACTAATGCCTCACCCTCTCCACAACCCGTAATCAGGCGAAAAATGTCAATGATTCATTATTTTTGACACCGTACCATGGTTTTTACTCCAAGGTCACCATGCTCCTCTGTTTCCATATGAGAGAACAAGTTCTATACACCTCAGAAGATTGTAAATATGCTAAGGGAACAAAGCAGAGGTAATACATCTTGATTTTAATAAAGCATTTGATGCAGTGTTTTAGGAAATATTACCTTGAAAATTGCATATGAGCACTGTCAGAGGGACTGAAAGCTAACTGAAAGGTGATTTTCTATCAGTAGGGCACAACAAGAAATCAGTGTTAGACATGGGTCATTTTTAAAGTCTTTGCTACTGATCTGGCAGAAAGGGCTAAAAAATATTATACTTCAAGCTGTGAACTGTAGTGAAGACAAAGAGATAACAGAGATCAAGAAGGGTTGAAAATATCAGCAAGAAAAAATAAAATGAGATTCAGCTTGGAAAAATAATTGGCAGCATAGATTCAGTGGAAGGGAAAAATCCAGAAAGCTGTAACAGTCAGAGAAAGCTGGGGCAACCGTATTCAGGAGACTGCATATAAGTTTGCAATGCAGTACAGAAACAACACAAGACAAATGTGATTGTGTACTACATATGCAGAAGTGTCATTCATGTGGGGCATGCATGCAGAAGCGCAAGGAGGTGACAAATTAATGTGTTCAGTTCTGGAATGATGTTACCAGAAAGCTAATGACAAAACTGAGGGAGTGACAACTCCAGGGGGAGAAGTGTCAGAATATAAAGGTCCACAGTATTTTAACTTTTTAATTACTAAAGAAGAAGAATTATTACTTAGGGTGCTATAAATGCAAATTAGACTGCAGTGTTTCTACAAGAGAGTTTGTGAGTACTCTACGGACCTATTTACTTACAGCACATCAAAATTAATTCTAAAATCATTCAGATGCATTTAACTGCTTAGAAATTCGTTTCTGAAAACATAGCTAATGTGTTGTTAATATAATATACACACAATCCAATTCACTCCTGTGCTAAGTAGACCATAAGAACAGGTAGCACTCAATAGAAGCTGCTGCTCAATAACTGTCAGTGGAGGCTACACTCACTACTCCCAGCAGTAAGTTTAGTCCAATGACTAAACAGCCATACATGCCAGTCTATACCAAGTGGGAATCATTAGATACTCATAGTCTCTGTAAAGTCTTGTAGCCTGTCTCAGGTTGGTTAAGCAATATTAAGTGTCGGCATTGAAGATTTCAATGCATGATTAAGGGGCTGCAGGGAAAGACCAAAAGAACTAAATGTATATAGCTTGTTTAAGAACTGAAAGGGAGGTTTTGCACTATAGCAGGCTGCAAACAAACTGTGAGAAAATTGCTTAGATTGATGGTTAATGGAATGACATTAAGGAAAGGAAAAATATGGTTCTGATTCAACAAGATACTTAAGCACATGCCTAACTTAAAAACACAGTGCTGAGGTAGCATCAAGCATTCTCTCTCTCTCTCTTTCAGGTGCTTGGCTGGCTAGTTCTTGCTCACATGCTCAGGGTCTAACTAATCACCATATGTGAGGTCAGGAAGGATTTTTTCCCCAGGTAAGACTAGCAATGATCTTGGGGACTTCTTGCCTTCCTCTGCAGCATGTGTGTGGAGGTCACTTGCCAGGATTATTTGGGAATATCCCACCTAATCATTTCCCTGCCATAGAGGGGGACTCGAGCACTGGTACACTTTGATCTCCTCTGTTCTCTGCCTGTGGTACACAACAGTCTAACCTCCAGTGGCTGTAAACGTCGGTCTAATTTTAGTAGTTGGATTTTGGTGCTGGTTGGTATTGGTGATATACAGGAGGTCAGACTAGATGATCTAGGTCCCTTATGCCCTTAAAGTCTAGGACACTATGGGTAGTTACATTACAGTTAATGGGGCAATTTATATCCTTAAAGTTAGGAATGTGCTTACGGATCTTTGCCCAGTTGGGGCCCAAATTAATTATGTGTATTATAGCTGTGCCCAGCATCTGGGCTTTCTTGTGCTAGGTAGCGTACAATCACACAGGTGGACACGGTTCCTGCCCCAACAACTTATACCCTTCTTAAAAATGAAAAGCAACAACTGAGTGTAACAAACAATAGAGGGCAGAGAGAGAAAGGATGATGGCAACCAATAATAGGAACAGGCCATCAGTGGCACAACTGGATGGCTCTCAGTCATTTATTCTGTGCTTTTATAATCCTCATTAAAAAATAACCCAACCATAAACCCCCCTTTTCCTTAACATTTGGGCCATTCCCGCACAACATCCTTCTCTTGGAAAAAATATAAGGCTGAGCTTTTTATATAGATTTAGTACACTCCCATTTGATAGTACTTTTCGTCCTGTTTCTACATAAGCCTCTCTCCTCTTGAAACCTTGCACCACATGCTATACAAGGGGGAGGCTTTGGTCTCCGGAGGTGTCAGACGCAAGAGAGCAAAACTCCACTGAGCAATTATGGATCATATGCTCTAATGTCAGTACGGTTTAGGGCAGTGAAGTCGCGTGCTCGCTATGCCCATCCAACAATCTCCCATCCTCCAGAGTCTGGAACTGCTGACGTCATTGGGCTGCTGAAGCTGTAAAGGTGCAGCTACCCCACCTGGTGCAGCTGAGAAAGGAGAGGAAATTGCTGGAGTTCTGGCTCTGCAAGGAGGTGTAATATCCCCTTTCCTCTGGCCCCATGTACTGCTGGATATGCCTTTCTGGTGAATATTGGGACATTCTTAAAGGATTTCTCCCCCAAGAAATCAGGTGGGAAACAGGACTATGTGGCGCTCCTGGGTGGGGAGATCTGCTGGAGTCATGCGCCCCCACAGACCTGGCTCTGTGTGGGTACGGGGGTGAGCAAGGACTCAAAACTCCTAACTCTGAGAACTGCGATAATGTGGAATAATCTCCCAAAATAAATGGAGGAGCTATTTCATTTTGGCACATGTAGAACAGGACTGGCCAAAACCCTAGAAAATACATACTGTGAGGAACAACCTTGCTGTGACAGATGAGGACAAACTAGATGACTCAATAAGCATTTTTCCTATCTATAATTTCTTTTTTCCTCGCACAGGGTTTTTTATTAAAGTCTACTGGATGGAAGTAGTTTTGATTCTGAAGACAATGTATGGCTCCAAATCTGCACTGTATTTAATACAGTACTAACCTTTAAAACTCCAACAAAAGTACACTTTTTAGTATGGCCACAGAATGCTTCCATATAGTTTTGCTTCCAGTTTACACAGAAGGTGACTCACAGGAACAGCTTCCCCACAGACAGACAACAAATACTAAAGCCAGTAATGGTACTGGTACAATCTAAAGGTATGTTTGGCATTAAGGCTCCAATGCTGCTCCCATTGATTTTAATGGTGCAGGATAAGGCCCTAAAATCCAGCCTCAATTGTCTCTATTATGTAAATCGATGGGCTAAATGTGCCAAACTCACATTCATAAGTCTACTAAATTCACACTCATTGCTCAACTCTTGTTCAAAGGGAATAATAAAAAAGTGCTGGAACTAGCAACAAAAGTGTATCATTTAACAATTTTTATCACATTTTCTTTAAATTATCATTACTGCCCACAAACAATGCAAGAGAGATTAGGATTATGAATGATATTGAAGCCTTACAAAACATTAGATTCCCAATCCTCTGCAAAAATTGAAAATGCTATTTACCTGTTCCAAATAACTTTCAGGTCAGTGTAAAAAATAAGGATATAAACTAGACATTTCATATTATGCTATTATTGAGGGGATCTGGTTTTCAGGAGCACTATGAATATCTTTTAAAGAGAAAATGTTCAGTATTCTCCCCCCCCCCCCGCCCCCATCTCCTGTATCTGTATGAATAAGTATATGAATTACTCAAGTGTTCCCAATTTTTTTTTCATCCTTGTCCCTTTTTAGGAACCTAGTGGGGTTTAAAAGTTAGGAAAATAAGTTTGAATGTTAAAATGAAAGTGAATTTTCATTTCTTTGGTGGAAAGATCATTTTTAGCCTTTGCATTCCCTTTTGTTCAATATGAAGTGAATTTTGGCGCTGCGACCCTATTTATTGCACTTTTACCGTATAATTATCATGGGAATTATGGATCCCCAGCAGAAGGCAGTGGCACAGCATTGATACAGATGCCAGAGTGATAAAGGAACTATCACCCTAAGAATATGGATTGTTTAAATCATGCAGACTTATTTAAGTGTATAAGAAACTACAAGATTGTTACATATTTTAAAATATTGGTGTATTTGTTTTCTCAACTTTTTGCAGAAAGTATTAAGAATAGTAGTATAAAGAACCTCTTTGAAAGTGTATATGCTTAACCGCGGTTAAGCATACACTTTCAAAGAGGTTCTTTATACTACTACGGACAAACGTGGGATTTGTTCACCTGGGTAGGGGAACTAATGGGAAAATGTGGGTTTAAAAGCACAATGTTAATTTGCGGAAAGGTTTACAGCCGGTCAGTTTGACCTGATTTATTTCCAGCAGCATAATCTCTTTGAAGAATGAAAGCTATTCTCTGTTAATGTGAATATACATTTTCTTCTAAAATGTGTTACTGTCAGTTGGAAATGCAACATGACTAGCTGCTGTGACTGCTAAGCAGTCTAATACAGGTTAGGAAACAAAACACTTATTGTAATTCAATTGTGTTTATAATTTCTTATATTTTGAAATGTGATTGTTATTGCACAGCCTCTTGTCAGGCTCCCATGTGTCAGTATCTAGAATTTATGAATTTTCAACAGCGTTTGCTCTTATCATCTGCAGCAAGAAGCACAGATGTCTCATTCCTTTTTTCAGATCCTTACACTTGCATTAGGTAAATGGAAGACCAAGCATTTTTTTTCTAATCCAGCATCCACAAACACATGCAAAGTGCAGAAAAAGTCAAGCCTCCAGATTTAATCTTTCTATATACAATTGGCACTTAAAGCTGTGATGATCTGACAGATCTCCTGCGACAAACCGAGTTCCCAGAAGCACTTAGATGGGAGAACTCTCTGGAATTTCTAGATGCTGCAGAAAGTGAAGTTGATGACTCACCATGTGGCACACTCCCTGCTGAGAAGTACAGACTCAATACCCTCATCATGATGTTAGGACCATGTGGGATGCTGTAGGTGTCATCTATACCTCATCAGACATAAAAACAGAGGCCACGACCACTTGTACTCATTAAAGACCTTGGGTGAGGTTCTGTGCTGCACTGAATTCAGTCCAGGAGGAGACAAGGTTCCAGGGGCTTTAAGCGCAGCCCAGTCTCTGGCATAATTTAGACAGCCCTGAAAAGCCCTTGTGATAGGGTCTATCAGGCCTTTTCTGGCCCTAGCTGGGGGTGTTGGTGCCTGGATACCTCCTGCTGAGAGTGGGTTTGTGTGTGTGGGGGGGTGATAGGGGTGGGGGGGGTGAGAAAACCTGGATTTGTGTTGGAAATGGCCCAACTTGATTATCATACACAGTGTAAGGAGAGTGATCACTTTAGATAAGCTATTACCAGCAGGAGAGTGGGGTGGACGGAGGTATTTTTTCATGCTTTGTGTGTATATAAAAAGATCTTCTACACTTTCCACAGTATGCATCCGATGAAGTGAGCTGTAGCTCACGAAAGCTTATGCTCAAATAAATTGGTTAGTCTCAAAGGTGCCACAAGTACTCCTTTCCTCCTGCTGAAGGAAACCTACTCAGAGCAGGCTAGAAGGGCCAGGAGGAGACAGTGACCAAGTGGGATCCAGCAACCCAGCGAGCAGTCTTGTCAGCTTCTTCTCAGGGCCCAGGAGCAGTGCTGGGTGAGACTGGGGCAGTGCAGGAGCTCATCAGTTCTAGCTTAGAACCCCAGTGCCCAGTCAGAGCCTTGCCCTCAAGCACTGCAACTAACTGGTTGCCTTTGA
This sequence comes from Eretmochelys imbricata, assembly GCF_965152235.1. NCBI lineage: Eukaryota > Metazoa > Chordata > Testudines > Cheloniidae > Eretmochelys > Eretmochelys imbricata. Next base: position 33,358,049 of record NC_135572.1, read on the forward strand.
GTTTCGTTTATTTAAAGGCACAGACAAATTATGAGTTGTGTTATCCTCTGTTAACTGTTCAGAGACTGATGCCACACTTGTAGCATGGGCCACCCTGCTTCAAGAGGTGGCCACAACTTGTGGACTAAAGGAGAAAGCACCTGCAGTACACCACCCACTCCCAATGTTCTCCTGCCATCCCCTGCTCTGTCCATGACAAACCATTTGCACCCTTACGCCGTTCAAAGTTAAGTTAAACAGGAACATGGCACTCTTGTTCCAGCATAAGAATGTCCACACATGGAGTTATTCCTGAGTAACTTCATATGTAGAGAAGCCCTTAGACCCCACAGCCTGCAAACTCATAAACATGTACTTAACTTTATGCATATGAATAGTCCCTCTTTACTAAATGCAAAAGTGTCTGGGTGATATCCACACCTGTGGAAGAAGCTGGGTGTTTCCCACTGTAAAGTGTGGATTCCAGGGTATTCACAGGAGGCAAGAGATTTTGGCATGGATATTTTTTACCCCCACTGTACTGCCAAACTCACACTGATTCTTGAACAGCTCAGTTCTTTGTGGCCACTGCTCCTGAGCTCCCCTAAAGGGAGGAGACAAACATCCAATTTTTAAAGAGGAAACCAAGAGGAAACAGTGTCTTAGTCCATCTGGATATTTTAGCTTTTTTTTTGTGTGGTGTTTGTTTACAGAGTAGATGCAGAATCCCGAAGAACCCAGCCAGTTTCTCCACCCCCATCCACCCAACTTTGCAAAGCCTAAACCCCAGAGGGTCTTCAGTGGGAACTGGAGATAGGGAAGCATACTGTAAATGGCAATTTCCCTTCCATACCCCTAATCCCAAGCCCCATATGTGGGTACAAGCTCCTTCTCCCCTTCATGTGCAGATGTAAAGGTGACACATGGAGCCCTATGCCCTAAATATCTACCACCCACAGTGTAATCTTGATTTTTTTCCAGCTGAAACAAGTTAGTTAAAAAAAAATCTAATAGGTTCTACAGCTCTAAATGAATGCCATTCAAGACATACTAGTTTATTCTGTCTCTTCTTTCTTTGTATTTTTAAAATTATTGTTTTAATTCTCTTCTATTATTCAGGTTTATCCATTTTTCTCCATTCTACCATCCTCGAATAGCTCTTTTCTTATCATCTTAGCCATACATTTTCAAAAGCTGTGCACGGTTAATGGGAGTTACCATCTAAAATGCTACATCAGCAGTTTGAAAAATACAGGGATATGTATCTGTCCTTTCTGCATGTAAGCACTCCAAAACTTACCGTGTGACTGGACTGTCTCCCTATAGGTCAGTGGCTCCCAGGCTGTGGGTCTGCTGAAGCAGTGTTCAGCTTTCCGCTGGCTTTGCTTGCAGTTACCCAGAAAAAGCAGAATGCTGTCTATACCAACCTCTCTGTTTTATTACTATATACCAGGGCAGACTGGAGTTTTCAGCTCTCAGTATCCAGTCCATGTAGGGCCAGAGCTAACAAGCCCTCTCCCTACTCACTAAAGCAGAAGGACAGAATGCTGCTGCCATCCACCCAGACGAAAGGTGGATAGAGACACAGAGAGTGAACTACTTTATTTTCAACTCCCACTTATTTCCTAAAACAAGTTCTCCAACTCCAAAAAAATAAAATAAAAACAAATAAAAGCCTGCAAGATCAGTCCATGTTAGTGAGCCACCTATGTATATGCAATACAAGACAAACTTTGCTCCAGAAAGAGAATTCATTTGAAGGTGTTTTTATTCAGAAGAATTTAAAATGAGTTTAAAACTATTTAAAATACCCAGACAAATTATCCCTCTAGAAATATATTTTCCTTAACTTAATGTCCTTTATTTAAGTCATTGAAGTTCCAAAGTAGTAATATTTACACTAAGTGGATTGCAGTAAAGTTCCTGATTGATTATTTTTCTGAATCCAGGCTTTACAAGAATCTTACCTCCAAGGACCATGCCAGCTTGACAGCACTTCCTCAAGCGACATGCTGGACAGTTCTTCCTGCGAATCTTATCAACTATGCAGTCATTCCTTCCAGCACATAAATAATTATGCTGTCCTGTAAACAAGAAAAATCCAGAATTAACACAAAGTTTCTGATTGTGTCATGTCTCTCTCTCTGATCCAATGTATGGTGAGCCAAAAATTAAAAAGGCTTCAAACCAAAGGCTGACTGTCCCATTACAAGAATCATTAGAGATTTTTTTAACGTTATCTTTCAGATATTACCATCTGACACAGTTTTATTATAGTAATTGTTTTGGCTTCTTTATGGTTCACCAGTCTTCTATAGTTCCAAAATAGGGCACGGCCAGTATATACTGTTCACGTTACTGTACAATCGACATTTCATACATAAATCAGGTAACAGTACCGAATCTGGGATTTCTCCATTTCTGGGTCTTTTCTCGGATCTTATTTCCCTCCTTGTAAAACATTGTTTCTCCTTTTCCTGGGGTAATTGAGGGTGCTTTCCTTTGAGGGGTCGGCCACCTCCTGCAAGGGGATGAGTATCCTCAACTCCTGCTTCAGGCCACAGAAGCTGGGGCACTCAGCATCCCAGGAGTGGGCCCTGTTAGAATGCTACATTTGCCCTGCAGCCCTTTTCACTGATCTTGGAAAATGTCTATTCCTTTTTCAATTATATTTGTTATCCTCCACATTTTACAGCAGATAGGAACACCAAACCCAGTACTTAATTTGTGCCAGGGCTTGAAAGTAAATAAAATTGCTTGAGCCCCAGCATCTCTTTCATTATAAACTAAGCACTGACCAAACCCATTATATATTGGGAGGCTTAATGCACAATACTGGCAAAACAAAAAATATGCTCATGTCTTCTATAAAAGTTATGAAATGGTAGAAATTATTTTTTTTTGAGAAAAACATGTAACAGTGACATCTAAAGGGAATACACACAAAAGAAATGTATATGTACTTCTATTTATCGACCTAACATACTTGTATGGCCACCATTGCAGAAATGTATATGTACTTTTATAATATCTACCTAACATACTTGTATGGCCACCATTGCCACAATATCTGAGCATCTCACAATCTTTAATTTATTTTTATGCTAGCAACACCACTGTAAGGTAAGAAAGTACTATTACCTCAATTTTACAGATGGCAAACTAAGGCCCAGATGCCAGATTTTAAAAGGTATTTAGGCATTGCTGTGCTCGTTGTTGCAATGCCTAACTGATTCAGGTGCCTAAATCTCATTTTCAAAAAGGATTTGGGCACTTAAATCTCTTCAACTGCCAATGAGATTTTGGCTCCTAAGTGCCTAAATACCTGTGAAAATGAGATTTAGATTCATAAATCAGCTAGACATCGCAATGCTGAGTACTGCAACTCTTAAATACCGTTTAATCTGGGCCAGAGAGACTAAATGACTTACCCAAATTCACATTAGAAGTATCTATCATAGGAGAAATTGAACCCAGGTCTCATGAATCCCAGGCTGGTACCTGAACCACTGTCCAACGTTCACTCTTCTACCTTTGTCTGTTAGTTATTCCAAGAAAATACAGCATTTGACATATAAACAAGTTCATTAAACTTTTTTTTAATCAGGGAAAGGAGTGGTACAGGTCCAAAATGGTATCAATCATTGTTGGGATACTGTGTCCAGTTCTGGTGCCCACAGTTTAAGAAGGATGTTGATAAATTGGACAGGGTTCACAGAAGAATCACAGGAATGATTAAAGGATTAGAAAACATGTCTTAGAGTGATAGACTCAATAAGCTCAATCTATTTAGCTCAACAAAGCAACAGTTATGGGGTGACTTGATTACAGTCTGTAAGTACCTACATAGGGAATATTTAATATTGGTCCCTTCAAAATCTAGCAGAGAAAGATATAACACAATTCAATGGCTAGAAGTTGAAGCTAGACACATTCAGACTAGAAATAAGGTATACAGTTTTAATGGTGAGAGCAATTAATCATTTAAAACAAATTACCAAGGGTTGTGCTGAATTTGCCATCACTGACAATTATTAAATCAAGATTGGATGTTTTTCTAAAATATATGCTCTACGAATTACTTTGGGGAAGTTCTATGATCTGTGCTATACATGAAGTCAAACTAGATCAGGGTTTGGCAACCTTTGGCACGCGGCCCGCAAGGGTAAGCCCCCTGATGGGCCGGGCTGGTTTGTTTACCTGTCGGGTCCGCAGTTTCGGCCGATTGAAGCTCTCACTGGCCCCGGTTCATCGTTCCAGGCCAATGGGGGCTCCGGGAAGTGGCACGGGCCAAGGGATGTGCTGGCCGCCACTTCCCGCAGCCCCCATTGGCCTGGAACAACAAACTGCGGCAGGTGGGAGCTGCGATCGGCCAAACCTGTGGACGTTACAGGTAAACAAACAGGCCCGGCCAGGCAGGGGGCTTACCCTGGCGGGCCGCATGCCAAAGGTTGCCGATCCCTGAACTACATAATCACAGTGATTTCTTCTGATCTTAGAATCTAAGGATCAATGAACTTTTCATATATCTGTAGTCCCACTGAGCTCAACCATATAGGCTAGAAACTTTTTTTTTAAATGAAACATCAGACTCTGGCACACAATTCTGTGTCCAGAGGTGAATTCTATTGCAAATTGTGGTTCCAGAACACATAGGCCCTGACCATAATGTACATTCAATGAGAAAAAACTTTTACAGATTTTTACAATCCCATGCCTGATTCAGATTGATTCCAATACTGATTTGTTTGCTTATTTTCCATAATCCCTTTTTGGTGACTTTAATGCTGTTCTTACCATAGAGCAGCCACTTGTCTATACCAAAAAATTCATAATAGAAAACTTCTCAATTATAACCTGCTTTAGTGATACAGGGTGCTACATTATTTTAAGAAACTGCCAGAAGCTGATTATACAACGCACAAACTTGTTGCATCACCAGGAAGAGGCTAGCAGACTGCAGCAGCCCCACAGAAGCATGAAGAGTAAGAAGATCATATCCAAATGACAAGTCCTTTTTTAAACAGTTTCTGTTCACATGGGGTGTTCCTTAAATGGAAACAAAATCAGTGAAGGACAGGAACCATTCGAAGTGTTGAAAATGGTAGAACAAACAGCAACAGCTGGACACTAAGGAAGGAAAAGTTTAGTTAGGTATGATGAATCAGTTCTTAACAGTAAATGCATTTGGAGAGTGGAACAGAATCCAAAGGGAAATTCTTTGGGCACCAAAAAGATTCAAGAACCACTAGTGCAAGCAAGGCAGAAGCAGGTGGATCAGACTGAATCATGTACAAAGTTATCTTTTCTGGTCTTGCAATTTTTAGGATTTGGGTATTCTTCCTGATGTTATGGATACTTTCTTGCTTCAGTTGATTTTCCTTAGCAAAAACAAAGTTTTAAAATTGGACTGTAAAGAATTTTAGTCAAACTGAAAGAGTTGTGTAATTACTTGAATGTTAGGCTTTATTTTGTGTGTGTTAAAATTGAATCTTGTTGTCTTGATGATATTTTAATGTGAATTACATTCCAGCAATGCTGTCATCTTATTAGCATTCCATTGCCAAGATATAATGTTGTAGTCAAATACAACAAATAATAATGATGGCCCAGTTCTTCTCTCATTCAAGTCAAATTCAAAATTATGCTCTAAAGTATTATCATTCTATCCCGTGATTATTTGATTGAAACTGTATTGCCAATCATTTTAATTATGGATGGGTCAACCTGACTGGATAAAAAATTCCAACCTTCACTCATCCATCCAAATTAACCTCACACTTATTTTTTGGTGTTTAAAACTTTTTAAATTTCCCCCACTTCCATGTTTCGGTACCTCCTAATTCTAACCAGGACTCCAAGTAAGTGGAAGTATCAAAATATCAATAGAAAAACATGTTAGTTGGACATTGTCAGCTCAATTATGTGGAGCAAAAAAGGTATGGATCAAGTACAAGGAAGCATCCAACCTTGTGAAATTTGTGTTCCTCCTTTCTGGTGTGGACCTGCGAATGTTGTTTCAATCGTCGTTTCTTTTCATGTGTGTATTTATTTTCAGAGCAGTATTAGTTTGATTTAGCTATTTACTGCCAGTGGTAGTAAACAAGTCTGAGATGGTCGTTATGAAATTCAGCTACTGTTTTTTGTATCCCCTTTCTTTGCCCACTTCTGGTAAAATAAGTATGTGTTAAGCAAGACTTGTTCTACAGATGAACAGTAAGGACAATCTGAAAATGTCCTCTCAGTAACAGGTACAACTATGAGTATCTACTTCATGAGAAAGTAGGCATTTTCTTCTGGCAAGATGCCAAGAATTACTGACAAACCATCCAAAATAGAATGTCTTTAGTTTTTGTTTTTAATGTTTACATTCCCTTTTTAGCATTGTTGTAGCCGTGTTGGTCTCAGGATATTAGAAAGACAAGGTAGGTAAGGTAATATCTTTTATTGGACCAACTTCTGTTGGTGAGAGACACAAACTTACACAGGACTCTTCCTCCGTTGTTACAGTTGCCTTCTTCCATCACATCCGCTCCACGATTCCCTTTTTTTCCCCAGTAAAACATTAAAGAGCAACAAAACAACGCTTCATATTTCTGGCAACAGACCAAGAAGCAGAATGCTTATTTTTAACCATATCCCTCTCCTTCATAGTCTGTGCAATATTTAGTTGATCTCTCCCCTATTTTGCCTTAGTTAGCTCTGAAAGCCCTCTCAGTATTTCTCTATGCTACAGAGGCTTTAAGAGAAGAAATAGGGCATACTCAGTATGTATCTAGTTTTGAAATGATTTTATTGGTTGGAATGATTTTATGGGCCTATACTATATGCAGTGATATGTCAGAGTTTGCCTGCTGTCTCAAATATTGATACTTTCAGGAAACTCAAGTATAAGTAAGCCATCTGTAGGAACACACATAAAAGTTTTCCCTCTGGAAGTATCCCTTATGGAGCACTGAGGAGCCTTTTATTTTTTTATGTCCCTACCAAGACCTACATAAGCATCCACCATCCTTTCAACCAAGAAAATAGTTCCAGACTCACTTTTGACTGTGGCCATGTTTCTCGTTAGCTATTCAAATGCCTTGATATTGACCAATGACAATTTATCCTCTGTCCCTTGAACACCACAAACAACTACTTCTGAATATGAACAAACCAAGACAAGAAAATCAAGATAAGTCTCTGTCAAGGTTCCTTCCCCACTCCGAACTCTAGGGTACAGATGTGGGGACCCGCATGAAAGACCCCCTAGGTTTATTTCTACCAGCTTAGGTTAAAACTTCCACAAGGCACAAAGTCTTTCCCCTTGGATTAGGTAAAATGCTGCCATCACCAAGTGTTTTAGACAAAGAACAGGGAAGGACCACTTGGAGTTCCTATTTCCCCAAAATATCCCCCCAAGCCCTTACACCCCCTTTCCTGGGGAGGCTTGAGAATAAACAAGATGAGCACAAACTCCTTGGATTTTTAAGACCCAAAAAAACCCAGTCAGATTCTTCAAAATCAGAACTTTATTAGAAGAACAAAGAAAAAGATAAGAGAACAACTCTGTAAGATCAGAATGGAAGATAATCTTACAGGCAGTCAGATTTAAAACATAGAGAATCCCTCTAGGCAAAACCTTAAGTTACAAAAAGGCACAAAAACAGGAATACATATTCCCTCCAGCACAGTGAATTTACAAGCCAAAACAAAGAAAACCTAATGCATTTTCTAGTTAGATTACTTACTAACTTTAAAGGAGTTGGAGGCTTGCATCCTTGATCTGTTCCCAGCAAAGGTATCACACAGACAGAAAAAAACCTCCCCCCCTCCAGATTTGAAAGAATCTTGTCCCCTCAATAGCCAGTTTGGGTAGGTGCTAGCGGGGTTACCTTAGCTTCTTAACCCTTTACAGGTGAAAGGATTTTTCCTCTGGCCAGGAGGGATTTTATAGCACTGTATACAGAAAGGTGGTTACCCTTCCCTTTATATTTATGACAATGCCCAACATGGCCCATATTCCTTAAACCATCAAATTGTATCTTTTAGATAAACAAGAAAATGCTGAAGCTGATGCTATCTTGTGAAACTTTATGGAGCAGAATTCTATATAATTGTAAGATTATCTTCTTATATGTTCAAGAGTGCTGTAAGTAGATTTTAGGTACACATACTCAGAATAAAGTTTAAAATGTATCCATGATACCAGCATATACAACTTAAAAAAAAAAGTTATATCCATAAATAGTAAAACCTCAGTTTCATGTCACATAAATAAGACTGTAGTGCGAGCTGGAGCACTGATACAGTTGTGACCAAAAGACAAGAGTGCAATGTACCAAATTACCAACACATTTTTTTTTGCTGCATCTTCAGTAAATGTTCCTTGGAGGTTTCTTATCCAATTTCTGGCCTGACCTATCTTACCCTGCGTAATCTGACCAGAGCCAGTAGAAGATGGTAATATCACAGGCCTATACTTTTTAAAATTCCTCTTCCAGTCTAATTATCCATGCTGAGTCTCAACCAAAAAGTAGGTTTCAGAGTAACAGCCGTGTTAGTCTGTATTCGCAAAAAGAAAAGGAGTCCTTGTGGCACCTTAGAGACTAACCAATTTATTTGAGCATGAGCTTTCGTGAGCTACAGCTCACTTCATCAGATGCATACCGTGGAAACTGCAGCAGACTTTATATATACACAGAGAATATGAAACAATACCTCCTCCCACCTCACTGTCCTGCTGGTAATAGCTTATCTAAAGTGAGCAACAGGTTAGGCCATTTCCAGCACAAATCCAGGTTTTCTCACCCTCCACCCCCCCACACAAATTCACTCTCCTGCTGGTGATAGCCCATCCAAAGTGACAACTCTTTACACAATGTGCATGATAATGAAGTTAGGCCATTTCCTGCACAAATCCAGGTTCCGAAGTTAGGCCATTTCCTGCACAAATCCAGGTTCTCTCAAACCTAGATTTGTGCAGGAAATGGCCTAACTTCATTATCATGCACATTGTGTAAAGAGTTGTCACTTTGGATGGGCTATCACCAGCAGGAGAGTGAATTTGTGTGCGGGGGTGGAGGGTGAGAAAACCTGGATTTGTGCTGGAAATGGCCTAACCTGTTGCTCACTTTAGATAAGCTATTACCAGCAGGACAGTGGGGTGGGAGGAGGTATTGTTTCATATTCTCTGTGTATATATAAAGTCTGCTGCAGTTTCCACGGTATGCATCTGATGAAGTGAGCTGTAGCTCACGAAAGCTCATGCTCAAATAAATTGGTTAGTCTCTAAGGTGCCACAAGGACTCCTTTTCTTTTAACCAAAAAGTAATTATTTTTGGACATTTGAACCACATCAGTTCTGTGATTTTTAGTTATTAAAAGCATAGGGAAAAATCCCTTATAGTTAACTCCCAAATTTCCAATTAGAAACTATGTATTCAAAAGGTAGAAGCCTCAGTTAGTAGAATTTAGCTACATGGTGACGCTCAAGAAAGTTAAGGCAAACCAACTAAAGATGTGAAGTTAATGCACATAAATTAAAGTGCATTAACCTCCACATACACCCCTGGGTGGATGGTTTCACTCAGGAGTAAAGTTGCTTTAGTTCACTGTAACTAAATCCTCCTCCATGTTACATACAATAGACCTGATTCTCTTCTCATTTTATACCAATTTTATGACAGCAGGGTGCTGAAACTAGGGTTCTGAGGGGCATCCAGCAGCACCGCCTGGCTTCAAGTGGTTTCCATTATATACAGGGTTTACAGTTTTGTTCAGTAGCTTTCAGCACCCACAGTATAAAAGTTGTTCCAATGCTATTGTATGACAGTGTAAATCAAGTTGCACAGGCATAAAACTGATATAATGGAGTGGAGAAGCAGGTCTACTGCACGTACCATGCTAAAACTTCAAGATGGTACTGTTGAACTAATTTTTAAAATGGAAATGTACCAAGAAAACTGCTACAGAAACACATACTTCGCATATTTTACTGAAGACTGCTTATCTGCCCTGCGGTTTCTCACTTGAAGTTACTTCCATAAGGTTCTATTTGGCCATCCTTCCTATTCCATCTGTATGTGAGGCCACTAGGAGACACTGAGGTTGGGTTTGCATTGCAATGGTATCAATAAGGGTTAACCATTTGACTGAGCTATGATATGGAATGTCTTTCATTTTCACAAGCTTAAGTAGATTTAGAATTTAAAATCCATTAACTACTATTGGGTATTAGTTGTGAACGGTAAATCCTTTATTATCAGCTTTATCAATATAATTGATTAGATATTTCCCTTATGCCTCCAAAATTTCGATAGTAAAATAGAGAAACAAAGACCGCCTATGGCAAAAAAGATCCACTGGGATTTCAGTGTTAATATCAGTGGGCTTTGGGACTATGCTTCACTTATAAGAGGCTAATGCAGTGAGGTTTCTGATTTCAGAAAATGTTGTATTCATGTATGGTAAAAGTATCCAGACCACAGGATAGGCATTTCTTTCTTGTATAATAAATTAAAATAAAAAAATAAATAAATGACCTACATTTGCCAGTGAGAAGACAAGGAATAACTGAAGAAGGATTAACTGAACAAAAGCAAGGTGCTAGACTAAGATTATTCAAATTACACACAGTACTATTTTACTCATTGGACAGTCACTTTGCTCTTGTCTACACTGATTATTTTAGGGAAATTTCCTCTAGTTCTAGTGCTAATGTAGACTGTCTGTTATTTTTATCATATCATTTAGAGCTGCCCACCAATTTGGCTCTTACTATTCATATCATTTTCCTAATATCAGACTTAAAACTTTTCTTTCCTTATCTTCAAGACCGTAGAACAAGCAGCAGTCGCCTTCTAAGACTGAATAGCACTCGTCCTTCCTAACTTAATCTCAACTCTAGATGGATGCATCAACACAGCAAACTTCAGAGAAGCCTCCTACTAGCCACCGTCTGATTTCTGCACTCCACTAACATCCAGTTCCCTTAAGTCTGACCCATTAATATCAGATTCTATTGCGTCCACTCTGAAAAAATTTCAGACTCTGCTTTAACATGTTTAATATGTTCTATAATCTCCTGAGTCAGGATTTTTACAGGTAATTTCAATAAATTACTATAATTAATGTACCCCCAAAAAATCAATGAGCATTTGATATAATTGAGTCTAAAATAAGTGACTTATATAATTGACACAGATGACTACTACCAGACACACCTGAATATTACCTTTTAAAATGTTAAGTAACATGGTTATGTTCTATTTTGTCTAACTTTATGTCTATCTGAAGAACATAAATCGATTTCACTGACACAGATTAATCTGAAATACAAATGCCTAATCATTATCTCACGCTAATATTTGTGTTTCTACAGTTAAGTGAAACTAGACACTGAGAAATGTCATTAGTTGTTTGACCTTTATATTTAAATTCCAGCATCTCACTGAAGGACAGAACGTGTGAGTAGGAAAGGAAAAATATGCAAGGTATTTGGTTAGGGTTGCCAATTTTGGATGAACATAATCCTGGAGGTTTAATCACGTGACATAATCTTTAATGAAAGATTAATTTTTAATTCCTGGAGACTCCAGGGCAATCCTGGAGGGTTGGTTAATTCAAAATTAGGGGATGAACCACCTGGAAAGCTTGTAGAAACTATTAGTGAGCATACTAAAATATTTACTTGAGTAGATTTTATTTGCAGCATGTCAAATATTGGACTTCCCTATGTTTTTATTTATTTGGTTTGACTGTGTTTATCCTCTGTAATTATTAATTATTTGTATTACAGTAGGAAGATGCAAACTGAATATCAGGAAATTCCAACATGGGGATGTATTTGGCAGTAGAAACATTTACTAAGGGAAATGATGGAAGCCCAGTATTTTTAGATATCAAAACCTAGACTGAATAAAATAGAAGAAAATGTACTGTCAGGAACAATCCTGCAATTTTTCAGTGAGGCCACAAAGAGACTGTATTCTTTGTATTCTTTGATCCCTGACTGCCACTTCCTGTGAAGCCTTCATGGGTTAATTCTACAATAAACTTTTCATTTCTGTCTCAACTTTTAATCTAAATGTCCAAAAAAAAAAAAAGAATAGAATGTTTTCTCTAGAGTGAGAGAAAAATTCTCAAGCAACCACTTCTCTCTTTCCCTCCCTGGCTCCAACAGCCAGTTTGCCTCTAACGTCCACAACTTTGGCATCATCCTTGACTTTGCACTCTCCTTCCCTTCTCAGATCTCCAATGTCTTGAAACTTTCATCTCCACTTGCTGTCTTGACTATCACAACTCCTTTCTCTATACCTCCCCAAATCCCAGCTCTCCAGACAACGGCATAAACAGAATATTATTCCCCTCCTTATCACTTTTACACACCCCACACAATTTTATTGCTTTTCATTCATTTCAGGATACAATTAAAATTTCAACCTTTGTTTTTTAAACTCACCCTGGACTTGCTTCAACTTGTTTCATAGACTTTGTCTCTCTCTCTACTTCCCTTTTCAACTATCTAGCTTTACACTCTCCTCTGTTGCTCCATACTCTTTCTCAAATGCTACTGCAAGTGCCTTCATTTTCACTAGCCAAAATAAAGTGAGTTAAGTGTACAACAATCTATTAAATATCTCTAAGTCTCCAAATGCACTAAACAGGAGCTGTTCTTTGGGTTAAATGATTAAGTATTCCAGAGTTTGTCTCATTTGTAATAGTATCAACTAAACAGGGTAGAGGTAACAAAACTTCAGAATAAGAATATTAATAGTGCCTAACATGAAATTTTGCACAAGAATTAAAGCATAATATCTGCATTATATAGAGAAGCTTACAAGAAGTGGAAGATTGGACAAATGACCAGGGAAGAGAAAAAAATATTGCTCGGGCATGCAGGAGTGAAATCAGGAAGGCCAAATCACACCTGGAGTCGTAGCTAGCAAGAGATGTTAAGAGTAACAAGAAGGGTTTCTTCAGGTATGTTAGCAACAAGAAGAAAGTCAAGAAAAGTGTGGGCCCCTTACTGAATGAGGGAGGCAACCTAGTGACAGAGGATGTGGAAAAAGCTAATGTACTCAATGCTTTTTTTGCCTCTGTCTTCATGAACAAGGTCAGCTCCCAGACTGCTGCACTGGGCAGCACAGCATGGGGAGGAGGTGACCAGCCCTCTGTGAAGAAAGAAGTGGTTCGGGACTATTTAGAAAAGCTTGACGAGCACAAGTCCATGGGGCTGGATGCGCTGCATCCGAGAGTGCTAAAGGAGCTGGCGGATGTGATTGCAGAGCCATTGGCCATTATCTTTGAAAACTCATGGTGAGCGGGGGAGGTCCCAGATGACTGGAAAAAGGCTAATGTAGTGTCCTTCTTTAAAAAAGGGAAGAAGGAGGATCTGGGGAACTATAGGCCAGTCAGCCTCACCTCAGTCCCTGGAAAAATCAAGGAGCAGGTCCTCAAGGAATCAATTCTGAAGCACCTAGAGGAGAGAAAAGTGATCAGGAACAGTCAGCATGGATTCGCCAAGGGCAAGTCATGCCTTACTAATCTAATTGCCTTCTATGACGAGATAACTGGCTCTGTGGATGAGGGGAAAGCAGTGGACGTGTTGTTCCTTAACTTTAGCAAAGCTTTTGACATGGTCTCCCCCAGTATTCTTGCCAGTAAATTAAAGAAGTATGGGCTGGATAAATGGAAGATAAGGTGGATAGAAAGCTGGATAGATTGTCAGGCTCAACGGGTAGTGATCAATGGCTCCATGTCTAATTAGCAGCTGGTATCAAGTGGAGTGCCCCAAGGGTCGGACCTTGGGCCGGTTTTGTTCAATAACTTCATTAATGTGGATTGCACCCTCAGCAAGTTTGCAGATGATACTAAACTGGGAGGAGAGGTAGATATGCTGGAGGGTAGGGATAGGATACAGAGGAACCTAGACAAATTAGAGGATTGGGCCAAAAGAAATCTGATGAGGTTCAACAAGGACAAGTGCAGAGGCCTGCACTTAGGAAGGAAGAACCCCATGCACCGCTACAGACTAGGGACAGAATGGCTCGGCAGCAGTTCGGCAGAAAAAGACCTAGGGGTTACAGTGGACGAGAAGCTGGATATGAGTCAACAGTGTGCCCTTGTTGCCAAGAAGGCCAATGGCATTTTGGCCTGTATAAGTAGGGGCATTGCCAGCAGATCGAGGGCCGTGATCGTTCCTCTCTATTTGACATTGGTGAGGCCTCATCTGGAGTACTGTGTCCAGCTTTGGGCCCCACACTACAAGAAGGATGTGGAAAAATTGGAAAATGTCCAGCGGAGGGCAACAAAAATTATTAGGGGACTGGAACACATGACTTATGAGGAGAGGGGAACTGGGATTGTTTAGTCTGCGGAAGAGAAGAATATGGGGGGATTTGATAGCTGCTTTCAACTACCTGAAAGGGGGTTCCAAAGAGGATGGATCTAGACTGTTCTCAGTGGTAGCAGATGACAGAACGAGGAGTAATGGTCTTAAGTTGCAGTGGGGGAGGTTTAGGTTGGATATTAGGAAAAACTTTTTCACTATGATGGTGGTGAAACACTGGAATGAGTTACCTAGAGTGGTGGTGGAATCTCCTTCCTTAGAAGTTTTTAAGGTCAAAGCCCTTGACAAAGCCCTGACTGGGATGATTTAGTTGGGGATTAGTCCTGCTTGAAGCAGGGGGTTGGACTAGATGACCTCCTGAGGTCCCTTCCAACCCTGATATTCTATGATTCTATGAAAGGAAGGAGAGAATAAACTGAAATAAGAACTCTGCTAATGTGAGTTAACATAGCACTAACTTTGATGGTTAAATTGAATTAAATAAAGCGGAAAAGCAAATTAAAGCATTATTAAGATTCTTGGATAAGCAGAAACTACCATAACAAAGGAACTAAGGCTCTTACTTGATCCTGGTCTCAAGAATTTTAGCATTCTGAAAACTATAAACCTTTGTGTACAGCAGAGTGAATTAAAAACATAATAGAACTTTTAGTTTTCAGTTTAATCGTTTGACAAAAACATTATTTTAACTTTTTAAATTTAATTTCTCTTGCCCTTTTTATGGCAGCATATTTTGCAGATGGCACTTATGTAGTCATCATAAGTGCTTCACAGTCACAGAATTTTGATGACAGTGAAAGGATGTGTATAAAACAAGGGAATGAACAGCCTTTTGTGTTCAGTTTATCTGAATTACTTTGTGTACACGATACACTTCTATGAACACTAACCGCCCCCAGGAAAAACTCTCAGATATTTAAATCACAACACATTACTAAGATAAAGCCCTTTCATACACACACTGGATTCATAATTCTTTTCCTGACCTTCCACCTCTCATTTATTTTATATGAGTCTTATGATCCACAATTCCATCCTACAGTTTTAGTGGGCCAATGTGGGACAGACTGCCCCAGTCAGAAAGTAACAAAGACTGAAAAAATTGTACACCAGAAGCAGAAGAGAGTAATAAATAGCAAAGAACAGCTCCCACTCCAGATGACCTAACTGACAATGGGCCTCTGCACAACTGGCTGGGGTCTGTCTACACCAGTGAATTGCAAGGCAGGATCAGGGTCAGCTACAGTACACAACTATTTAATTCCTCCAGATTGCAGGGAGAGAACATGGGGTTGTGTGGCCGTGAGGAGCATGGGAGCACAGGTTTACTCACTCTGCCTCGTAGGCATCAGGTAAATTGTGGGTGTGCTAGTAACACTATAATAGTAGGCCGATTACAATCAGAAAAAAAATGTGTGTTTTAGCACGGATATGAAGGTGGAGTGGTGGCTATCCACGACTATCTGATCAAAGTAAGAGAACTACTGGATCTCAGACAACTGCTTGCCACTTGTTTCCATACAATTCTCTCTGTATTCTGGCTACAATACATAATATAAAGACTAATTTGTATGTGCTGAGAGCTTAACTGGCATTAAGCAACAGTTGTTTGCAAAAGCATAACAGCTGTGAACATGGACACACAGTCAGGGAGCCAACATTAGGCTGGAGATATATATTGTTGCCTCTGCAACCTGTTGATATGACAGCAAGAGATGCAATTCAGTAGCTTTCGAAGCACTATCTGAATATCCATCATGAGCACATCACAAAAATACAGAGCCTTGCTTGACAGATGCCATCTTACCGAAACAGTTACAGTTGGTCTTGCAAAAGCCAAGTAATCTTTAGCTTTGCCTAGTCATTGTCTGACCAGAGTCACCTGTTGGAATTCTGTAAACCAAACGGCTTTGCACTACCTGAGATGACTTCTGTTCCATCTGAAAGGATGTTCAGTACAATAGCTGGCATTGCCACTACACAGACTGCATAAAGGTGGACTCAGGAAAAAGTAGAACAGCTCGCATTTGTGCAACTCACCACACAATAAATCAGCAATAATGACCAGTCACAACAGTATCACTACCATTTCCAATCCTAACACTAGCAACAATCTGTAATTGGCAAAGTTATCAGAACCAAGTTGATGCTCAAACTATGCAATGCTAGCTCACCTTTCAACTTTGTCGGTCACTTTGGCTATTAGTCTTTCACACTGAATGTGGTGTAACTGAGTCCTTGTTCATTCAACTGTAACGCCTCATTCAAATTCCTCCTACAAATTCTATTTCTGCCATCTTGCTTGCAGGAACTGAGGAGGTTGAAAGGTAAATAACAAAACTAGCAACACTGCCAAGATGTATATCTGTGTCTTAGTGTTGATTTTATCTTTGTTACTGGCATCCTTCCCCTCCCTCTCCCTGACATTTTCTTTACCGTCAGTTGGAGTACTATTTCAAGGTTAGATTTTAAACTTGTTGGAGCTTAAAATTAAAGATTTTAAACTTGTCAGATCTTAAAATTTATTTGAATTTTTGTAAGGCACCTAGAATATTTTGGTCACTTGCAAAATATAATATTAATTACAATACTAACTTCAGCATCCGCTGCACACTTGCACGAAAAGCACCTTTGCCTTTTAACTTTAGGTACTCACAGTGTATTTAGTTCACAGAGATTTCAGCACTCTCAGTGCTTGCCATACATGCAAGACAAAATCCTGTTCCTAAGACTGACCCTATGTAACTGAATTGATCACTGGGAATCTCTGCAGAGTCAGGGGGAATTTTCACCCTGACCACAGAGCAGCAGCAGATCCTTTCCATGTTGCCACTCCAACCACAGGGCCAGAGTTTTTTCTGCAGCCCTAACACCCCAGCTCCTTCCCAAATGCTGCATCCATAATGCTCCACTCCCAGAAGAGGCCTTCATCTTATTCATTTTCTTATTGTTTTAGATGCCTATTTATATTCATATGGGGAGGGAGGAACAAATGTGTTTAGTCTGGTAATATTCCTTATGCATAGCATGTTTTGTTTTGTTTTTCTTGTGGTGAATCCCTCCTTCATTATGAAGCTGGCCATACAGTCTGAGAAACTTTACCAGAGTGGATGGGCAGTGCAATAGCTAGTTTCTGAATGGAGTAGTTGGAGGAGGTCTGGCACAGATCAATACCAGCAGAGCCTGAAGCCACCACCTCAGCCCACAGCTCCCCACTTGCAGAGAATGACCAGGGCATCAGCAATCCTAAAGGCAGAGTTTGCTAAACTCAGGCAAGAGGAGAAGGGGAGTGGAAACTGACAGGGGACTGAACTGTTTGCCACATCTGTTTGAGCTTGTTCCCATATGCAATTACCTGCACAGCAACCCACTCTCACCCTAAACTCAAAATGTATTTAAAAACTGTAAAAAAGCAGATGTGCAACTACTAGACTTATTTTGAAACAGAGTGTCTTAACAAACCAATAATCAGTTTCCCCATATACGTGCTGCAATACGACCTGTTTTACTTGTCTCAAACCCTTCAGATGCAGGCAGCTATTTTTCCTTAGCGTGATGAAGTAAGTATCAGCAGCCGCCAAAGGAAAACATGTGACATCAGCTGATGTAAAAAAATTTTCAAAACGAAGAACTTCATTGAGAAAAGATAGAACTTGCAATATTATTTGGGGTCTAACTAAACTTATATACTCTTTGCATACCTAGCATTTGCAAGGGGTCACTTGAAAAATCAAAGGCATGAATGCGAGCTGCCAAGAGGCAATGTATGAGCAGCAAATGGTAGAAGTTCGGGATTCAACAAATCTAAACATTTAATTCCTCTCCAAAACATCTGACAACTAAATTTACCCTTCCCATTGCACAATCATTGTAGTTAATGTAGACCTGCCTGCAGACAGTTTTTTTACAAGATATTGTTAATATCTCAATTTGGCAATTAAGTTGCTGAAAATTTTTAGAAGAAAGAGTTAGCCCACATGCTCTTTATTGTTTCTACTGTTCCAGACTAGAACTTCATGCAGCTGCAAACCAAAGACACAGCCCATTTGACAGCACCTTTTAAATTCCTATTCAGGTGTAAGTTTCTTAGAAAATATCCTGAATATAGTTATTTGATACCATTCAAAAGTTCCTTTCCAAGCATTCATTATGAATGATAAATATATGTTGGTTGTCAGCTCACCAACAGAAGAAAGTTTCAGCCACTGTGACCTGCTGCATCCATTTTTACATTTAAAATTCCTTAAATGACAGTAAGTAATTGTAGTTGTTGTGATTCTCTTGCTACCAGGAGGATATTGGCTTTTATGTTTTAGAGCACTTCTTCAAAGCTCTTGAAATTGTCCAAGTTTGTACAATAAGAAGTAAAAAAACCACAACTTAGGAAACAGTCCTTTCTAGGCAAATAACTGAATAAAGTAAATCATCCCTAACTTGTGAAGACTTTTTTTTATGAAGATACAGACTTCTAACTCTTGGCTATCCTTACATTTTTCTCCTCCCTCCACTCCCTATCAACACTAGCCTTTGTCCCATCTGCTGCACCTAAATACAATTTTCCCCAACCGAAGTTTTTATTTTCAGAAGGTTTTAAACCTGTGCATGCTACGCCAAAAACAGTGTTCTACAATATAATCTCTCCACCCTGGAATATGACTCCTTACTGCCTGCATCCAGACACCGTAATGTACAAATGACGTGAAAAATGTTTTGTTGCTATGTTTCTTGACAGATGCTTTGCCTAACAGCAGTGCTGAAAACTGGACAAAATTTACTATTTCACAGGCTGGCAAAGAAGTTTATGTTTGTGAAAGGAATGCTGTTCTAATTCGCTGACCTTGAAAATGGCAGTTAAGCTACTCTTCTTCAGAACTCCGATAAGAGCAAAACATACATATTCTACAAAGCAGCCCAACATTCAGACTTGTTAACTGACAAATGAAAAGCTGAGAACCAAAATGATTTAAACTCTGCACAAGAGCAATCACATTTATTTGAACAATTCATTGCCAATATGCTTCCTAAAGCAGTTTCATTCTACATTTATATTATATAGTCTTTTCACTAAGGCTCTTCATACAGTTTTAGTTCTTCTTTAACATTTATGCATCTATATGCTGGCCACACTAAAATATATAGTTACAACAAATCTAACTAGCATAAATAATTCTAATCTATTCAAATTTACTAGAATATTGTTCATACTGATGTTTATGCATGGTAAGACATATATTTCGCCTAATGAAAGACTGAATAGATAGAATTTTTTCCTCGTTTCCATATGTGAACAGTTGTTTTAAAAAAGGAATTTCAATTTATTAATTGGATTCAGAAGAAAATTCTGTATGCAGGAAATGATTTGTGTGTGGAAAAGACCATCACAGATAATTAAAGATGAAGCTATCAACACAGTTCAACTTGGAAACTTTTAGAACAGAAATTACTTAAAAAAAACAAAACCAAAAAACCAGAAGACAGTCAAACCCATATTTGCTAAGTGGCTTCCTCTGCCCATATTCCATTACACAGTTGCTATATACACACATTATGTGGAGGAAAACAGCAATATCAGTCATTGTGTAGGAATCGGGTTATATCAATAAAGTAAAGCTATGAAATAATAACAGCCACCTATTCCTAATAATGCATTAATTTATCATATTAATATTTTTATGAAAAATGCATGAAGAGCAGAGTTGTAACTGTGAACTTGCATTCACGAAGTTCAGTCTTTTATTTTCATTAATTGTTATTTTAAAAACAAAATAACTGTGTCTAGAATAGTACTACAGTACCTAAAAATTCATAAAGGTAATGCTACATCCCAGATGAGGAAATGATGGGGATAGTAGCATATTTTTACATCAAAAACATATCTGGTTTTCAATTTACATACTTACCATTTGTGAACTTGCAAAATATTATTTTGTATTGTATTTTCAGTAAAATGTTTAGAGTGTTTGTTCTTGCTGACAAATTATTTGAGTACACTGGTTTGCGATAGCTGAAGTTAGTGAGCTAGATCATTATGTCTAAGCTATATAGAAAGCAGGGGGCTATCCTTTTGCCCGTACATGGGAACATATTACTCCCTTGTTCAGCAACTCTAATGACTGTCTATCCAGCTCTCAATCAAATTCAGGACTGAACTCCTGGTATTAAAAAATCACCATAAACTTGCAACCTCTGTGTCAGACTATGTAACTAGCTACTTGTCCATCCTGTTCACTGTACACATCCAGCCTTTTGACTCCTTTCTGTTTTCCTCCCCATTAACTTTCAGTAGTCAAGAGACTGCTATTTCACTTGTCATGTCCAACTTTCTGAGTCACTCTTCCACACCTGAAATCTCATAATTAAAACAATAATCTCTCATGTTATGATAAAAACATTTTGTACCAGCAAGTACAAAGATGCTACATAAAGCATACATTGTGTTGTCCACATAAGAGTGTGTACAAACACCTATTTTTCACATTCATTCTTTTCACATTTATTGAATACTCTTAAACTGGAAAGCCTTTGTGCGTAGGAAAACAGTGATATCAATCACCTTATGTTTACATTGTATGTGAGTGAACACCTATTAAACATGATGCTGAAAAACAGAGAGGAACTGATCACAAAACTAAAATTAATGTTTGTTTAGGTACAAGTGATCATGACATGACTACATTTGTTATGTGTTAGCACAATAAAGTCCAAAACGGGATATGAAAGATAAACTGATAACTGTTTACAAATATTTTACTAAATGTTCAAAAGTTCACAATCAAGAAAGGAGTACACTAGTTAAACAACAACAACAATTTGGCTTAGAGGAGAAATTAAAGTAGCTATAAAAAGTTGAAAAAAATATGTATAACAAATGGTAAAAAGCAAAAGTTCATAGTAATGAATACAAACCAGGAGATAGGAATTGTAGAAAATTGATAAGGAAAGCAAAAGGACAAAAGTAGAACTCTATGGCTCTCAAGGTTAAGGACAATAATAAGGAGTTTTAAAGTATATTAGGAACAACAAGAATGCTAACAAAGATACTGTTCCATTGTCAATGATACTGTTCCATTGTCAATGATAACGTAGAAACAGAAGAAGTGTTCTGTAGCTGGAATAAAGCCAAATGAAATATTCATATCATATGATGGTGAAATACTTTCCATGTCAACAGTGATTAAGAAAGATGTTAAATTGCACCTACTAAAGCTAGACATTTTAAAATCAGCAGATTTAAAACTTTCCTCCAAGAATATTAAAAGAGCCAGCCAAGGTGCTTGCTGGATCATTAATATTGATTTTCAGTAAGTAATGGAACAGTGGAGAAGTTCCAGAGGACTGGAAGAAAGCTAATATCAAGCCAATATTTTAAAAGGGTAAATAAGATGACCCAGGTTATTATAAACCCTTCAGCCTGACATCAATCCTAATCAATCAATAATACAGTGGCTGATATGGAACTTGATTTATAAAGAATTAAAGGAAGGTAATATAATTTATTTGCCATTCAGTGTGGGTTTATGGAAAACAGATCTTGCCAAACTAACTTGCTACTTTTTTGACAAGATTACGAATTTAGTGAGGTTACAAATTTGACTGACAAAGGTAATAGTGTTGACTAGGTATTGCACAACATTTTGATGAAAAACTAGAACAATACAAAATCTACATGGCAAAAGTTAAATTATTTAAAAACTGGATCTCTGGCAGGTCTCAAATTGTATTGTAAACAGCAAATAATCATTGAATAGGTGTGGTTCTAATGGGGTCCCACAGGGATCAGTTCTTGGCCCTACGCTATTTAACATTTTTAACAATAATCTGAAAGAAAACATAAACAATTACTGTTAAAGTTTGAAAATGACACAAAGAATGGGGGAGTGTAAATAACGAAGAGGATACATCACTGATTCAGAACAATTTGGTAAACTAGGCACAAGCAAACTATGTATGTTAAATTCAGCCAAATGTAAAGTCATACATTTCTGAACAAAGAATGTTGGCTATATTTCTAGGATCGGGGGGACCACGATCATGGAAAGCAAGTATTCTGAAAAAGACCTGTAAATCACGGTGGCTAATTAGCTGAACATGAACTCCATGTGCAACACTGTGAACAAAAGGGATAATGCCATTCCGGGATGTATAAAACGGAGAATATCAAGTAGGTGTACAGAAGTTATATTACCTCTGTATTTGACACTAGTACAATCAATACTGGAATACTGTGTCCTGTTCTAGTGTCTACACTTTAAGAAGAATGTTGATAAATTGGAGAGGGTTTCATAAAAGAGTCACAAGTATGATTAAAGACTGGAAAAGATGCCTTACAGTGAAGGACTCTAGGAGTTTAATCTATTTAGTTTATCCAAGAGAAAAGATTGTGACTTGATCACAATCTATAGGTACCAACATGGGGAACACAAATCTGATAACAGAGGTCTCTTCAATCTAGCAGACAAAGCTATTAAGATCTAGTGGCTGGAAGCTGGAGCTAGACAAATTCAGATTAGAAATAAGGTGCCTTTTTTTTGTTTTATTACAGTGAGAGTCATTAACCATTGGAACAATTTACCAAGGGAAGTGGTAGATTCACCATTACTGGACATTTTTAAATCAAGATTGGGTGTTTTTTCTAAAAAATATGCTCTAGTTGAAGCACAGCTCTTGGACTGAAGCAGGAAGTCCTATATAGCCTGTGTTATTCAGCAGAGTGACTAATCACAGTGGTCCCTTCTGGCTTTAAAAATCTATGACTGTGAAGACTTTGCCACCATAGGCTCATTAATATTTTATTCATAAAGTGTTCTTAACATTTATCAGCAGTGCTTTTATATTAAAATGGTAATAAAATACATTTCTGAGTAGAGTTGCCTACTAGGGCAAATACAACTGGAAACCGGCTTTGTACCCAGCTGATTTTAACGGTTCATAAAGAAACCAATCAACCAAAGAAAAAATATTAGTCAAAGACAACAACATTACTGTATAGGGATGAAGTTAAAAAAAATTTCTTTTTAAAATGTGGCATTTCTAAATTAGATTCCTTGTTAAAAATTTCACTTGCTTGAGCTGTTGTTATAAGTATTTGACGTATTTAGGGTATTGCTAAAACTGAAGTAAACTCATTTTGTTTATGTAACCTAATCAAGAAAATGAGTTAATCAAGGCAGTGAAGAACGTGCCTAAATTCAGACATGACTTTAAGTGCTTTCCTGAATTGGAGCCTAACCTAGTAAGCTCCAACTATCTTTATGATATGACTGACTTTTTAAAGATATGACACTTATAGAATAATACACACATAGACTAATCAACAAATTACAGACCAAAAATTAGCGTTATATCTAGCAAACTATGTTAATTCTTTTCTTCCCCACATTCAGATGTTCTTTCCTTTGAAGATTAAATTATATAAAGGTTAATAAACTATATGAAATGTCAGAGAAACATATTATACAACTTTGATTTTAAGAAAACAAATCAAATACAAATTAGAGAAATATACTATAAGCAAGGGGTTTGTGTATATGCAGTACTCTAGTATTTAGTTTGACATGAGAGGATAATGAGAGGATAAACACATAAAAGATAAAAGGTAAAACTGTTGAAGAGTATATACTCTTTTATGTAGCATTTGGTAGTGTCATAAAAAATATGGGGTCTAATCTTACATTTTGTACACATTAATTATTTCAGCAGGTTTGCGTGCGTATTTTGGATACATAAGGAATGCAGGATCACATATATCATTTGATTTAAAAAGAGATACCAAACACACATTCTCAACTAAGTACCAACCTATTTTCAAAGGTAATATAAAACTACTGTTTTATTAACATCTTAGACTTGATTTTCTTATTCATGTCCTGAGTAGAAAGCAAAACAACTATTTTAAAATTATTATTATTTAAAACTCGAAGGCCCAATTCTGCATTCCATAAGCAAGAAAAACTACCACTGACTTTAATGAGAGAATGAAGCCAATGGGAGTTTTTATTTGCATAAAGAACATAGTTTCATGCCGAGGCTGTTTGTTGCCAAGCAGCAACATTTAAATATTTTTAAAGTAAAACTGGTATTTGCTAACATTTCATGAAGTTTGTAACAGATAAAGAATTGCAAGGTTTTATAAGCTTCTGCCAAATCCACAACCCAAAATAAAACCAGCCGGATAATAAATATAAGTAAAGCAAATAGTATTAATATTAAATAACTAAGAAGGAATTTACCACCTACTGCAAGTATCTGAATCTTTTTCTCAGGGACAAAACATGACTGCAATAATATTTACAAAGACCGGTTCTAAAACTAGATAAAAATAAAGTGCTTACTGTACCCCAGGAAGTTTTATTACAGACAATTAGAAACAAAAGCATCTGATGTACCTTCCATTGCTCTCTTAAAGAAGACTTTACAACTTCCACAGGTAAGTACTCCATAGTGGCAACCAGAAGCCTCATCACCACAGATCAGACAAATCTTCTGAGGTAATGATTCAAAACTGTACTGAGGACTCTGACCAACTTCAGTGTCTGGCCTTTAAAAGGAAAGAAAATTAACAGGAATGAAATAGACTTGTAAAGAAGATTCACTGTCAGTCTGGGTTATACAGTTTTAAAGGAAATTACAATCCTAACAGTTGTCTTTTAAAACTGAAAGCAAATTTGATAAGGATAGAAGAAAAGTGACTGAAGCCACGCCAGCACTTTTTGCTGTTTTTGCTTTGGGTCTTGGATAAAAGGCATATCTGTAAAATGCATTAGCTAAAATGTTTTAAGTAATTAAAAAACCCTGGTGTAGAGGGCAAGTTGTATTTTAACACATTTTAGATAGTAGACGGAAAAGCTAGGCTCTTTGCTAGGGTCTTCAAAATAGACGCCTGATCCTTCTGTGGGACTGCTCATGTGAATAAAATTACTCCTGTGCAAGTTTCTCTAGTTGCTGAATCTAAAACAATAATAAACTGCTTTGAACTGAAACTAATTTAACTTCAGCAGCCCTTTTCCTAGGCAACTGGTAAAACTGGCCTTCACGTTACATAGAAAATTAATAAATATCAAATTAATATCTCCTAATTCATTAGCAGAGTTCTTACTTGTAACCAGTTTTAATGAACACAAAAGGGATAGTGAAGAATTATTTCCAGATATATTGCCTGCCTAAAGAAACTGGTTTATTTAGCTAGCAAATAGCTATTTACTAAACAACTAGAAGTGTCTTTAATGTATTAGTAAATATTCTAACAATGTTGTAGTATTTCTGTATATAAAAGTTATATTGAACAATTTTATTTAACGACTTATTACGATATAAGCTAGATCAGAATTTTGGACACATTGTCATGTTAATTTTTGCTTTGAAATTGGGTGGTTTTCCCCTAAAATCATGCACATGCATTTTAAAGAAATATGTAAATATAAACATAATATCAACTTGTAAAATATACCACTGTGTATACAGAAGTTACCTGCATATAAATCATGAAATATTCACCATTTATGGCTGTTCAGAAGTTATCACCTCTTAGTCCATTATACAGTAATATAGTCTCTGTAGGATCCACAGGTCAAACTTGTGACAAAAGCATTTAAAATTTCACTGTCACAAGAGTATGATTTAATGAAGTGGAGTTCTTCTGACAAGAACTAAAATTTCAAATATGACACAAACAATGTAGCAAATGTAAATATATTTGTCTTATATTCTACATGTTTTTATTTTAAAAGCTCTGTCCCAGTTTTGATCAAGTGAAGCTCAGTCTCTTTGATTCTTTTTTGTCATGTTTCAATGTCTTACACATTTTTAGAACTTCCCCTTTTTATTGTAAAACTTATTCTAATCGGTGCAATGTTCCTTTAATATGAAATTCATTTTACTTAAAAACTTAGATGAAGTCTGTATTTTTTCTATAAGTCTGCTTTCTGCATAACTTCTGTGATTTAATCTCCTTAACACAAAAAAGTGTTATGGCACAAAGATCAGCTGAATACCTTGCTCAGTAACATCTTATTTAAAAACTGTCAATAACTGTTTGCCATGTCAGTTTAAAAGATAACACCATAAATCATCCCTTTTAAGTTAAGATCAACCCCCCAAATTCGCTTATAAAATGCGGACTTAAATCTTTTGAAATACCTGTGTATTTAAAAGTAATCTGTTTTAAAAGAAGAAGGGTTAGTGCCGTTTGCTGTAGATGCATGTAACCTTAAATCTTACCTAATATAATTGGCATAGGGAGGATATAACTGGGGCAAACTCTCTTTGAGCACGGCTGTCTGAAAGCCAAGTTGCTGATGGCCGTTCAGGTTGAGCGGCTGGTAAAGGGCTGGAGGGGCTGTTGATGTGGAGGGCAGACTGTCCCGCTGAACCATACAGCTTGAGCTCCCCGATGCTTTACAGTGCGGCGGCCCATAGGGCCCAGTCAGAACTGAAGACTCAGTTTTGTACAGGATACACTCGAGAGAGGAGGACTCCTGGCTGGCTCTCGGCTGCGGAGCGGCCAGCCTGTAGTCTGTGCACGTTTCTGCTGGAGTGGTCTTGGTGCCCAAGTAGGGGGTGGTGGCACTAATTCCTTCCTCCTTGATCTTTAGAGCTGGCTGGAAGTCCCCATAGCTATAATGCTCCTCCTTTGAGTCGGGCTGGGGATAGACATAGTCCGCGAAGTCATGGGGGGTGGAGGTGGGGGACGCACGACGGCCAAAGAGGCTGCTCTCGTATTCCTCCACATCCAGCAGCTGCCGAGTCCTAGCTGCCAGGTAGGCCGAGTTCAGGGGCAGGATGGGCACATGGAGGAAATCCTGCCCGGGCCCTGCTGCAGCCGCAGAGCTCCCGGGGGCAGCGGTAAAGGCAGGGGCAAGAGCAAGGCTGCTCCCGGTGCCGGCGTCCTGCTCAGCGGGGCCCCCAGAGGCAAAGCCGTGATCTTCCTCGGAGAGTGCCTCGGGGGCACTGCGCGGCCCACCCGCGCTTTCCGCGGTTCCCTCGCCCTCCCGCTGGGGCGGCAGCTTGGCTGCGGCTACCGAGGTGCCCCCGCCGGGCCAAAGGGAGGCGGCCGCGGCCGGAGGCGGCACGGAGCCCGAGTTTGCAGCCGGGCTGTCTTGGTGGGCGGCGGCTGTTTCTCCCGGCTGGTGCTCGGAGCGGCGGCTCATCAGCGCGCCGGGGAGCTCGGCCCCGAAGAGGCACCAAGCCGCGGGGGCACTGGCCGAGCCGGCGTGGGCCGCGGGAGCCAAGAAAGTGTCTAGGACGCTGTCCAGAGCATCCCTATCCGGCGGGGAGCCGCTGCCTTCCCGCTGCGAGGAGGGGCCCCTCTCCTCCCCCTCTGGGCGCCTCTGCTGCTCTTCCTCCTCCTCGTCCTCCTCCTCCTCGCTGCTTTTGGGGTAGAGCAGCCCGTGCAAGGAGATGTCCACGGCCTCCGCCCCCCCGCGGAAGGGGTCCAGCTCTGGGCGGCCCTGCAGCCGGACCGAGCCGTCCCTGGCCGAGGAAGGCGCCCTCGAGTCCTTCGCCTTCATCCCGCTCATGCTGAGCCGTGCCGGGCGCTGGGCTGGGGACTGGCTCGGGGCTGGCGGCTCCTCACATCCTGCCCCTGCCCCGCGGCACCACGGAGCGGGCGGCACCCTCCGCCGCGGGTCCCCGGAGAGCTGGGCCAGCTCCCGCCCCGCGCCCCCTCCTGCGGCGCTCCGCTCCCCCGCCGCCTGCCTCGCCTCCGCCCAGCCCCACGGGCACCAGCACAAGCCCCCAGCCCCGCAGCCAGCCCCGGGACCGCACCGCCTCCGGGGTCCCCGGCGAGGGACGCTGCCGCCGCGCCCCGCGCGCGTTCGCTCTAAGTTGCGGGCAGGCGGAGGCGCCTCTCCCGGGTGCAGGCAACAGGCGGCCGAGGTGACCGTGCGAGCGGAGGCGCTGCCCCCGCGCGGAGCAGGAGACCGAGCAGCGCCAGCTGCCGCCGTCGGAAGGGCACAGGCGGGCTCCGGCTCCCCAGGCTGGCTCCTTGCTCAGCGCTGCCGCTCCCCGGCTGGGTACCTGCTGCGCCCGCTCTGCCTCCCCGGGCTGGGGGGCTGGCACCAAGCCTGGCCCTGCTTCCCTGCGGAGGCACCGATCCCGTGCAGGGAGAAAGCAGCCAAGTCCTCTGCTGGGCACCCTCCGCCACTTGCTGCTTCCAGCTCCGCCCTTCCTCGCCCTGGCCCCTCCCACTGTCTCCGAGTTCCCTTTTCCGCCAAGGCCCCTGTCCCTTAGGGTTGCCAACATTTTATTTCAAAAATAGCGGTGAGACCTGGGACTTGCCAGGGCTTGACTTGCCCAGGAGGGAGGACAAAACCCTGCTCCTCTCCTGGTCTTCGCAGGGGTTCTCTCTTTCCAGCACTCTGGGCTGGCATCTTGGGCTGCAGATGCAGGTCTCCTTCTGCTGCAGCACTGGGAGAGGCAGCTGGGCCAAATTTGAATGGTCTTGTGACCCATGCGCCAAAGTCAAGTTGGCAATATCCTTTCTGGCCTTCTCCCTCTTTTCCCCTTTATCCCTGTCTCTTTGGCAACTGATCCCCCACATTTTCTTAAGCTCCGCTTCCTCTGACTTGTAACCCTTCTTTCCCCCTCCCTTTTCTGTTATGTGCGTGCCCAGTTAAGACACTTCACTGCCCATTAGATGTAAACAACAAGTTACTTGCCCTAGGCACTGATGGGAAGACAGGGTGGGCAGGTTAGGGTCTTGGAAAGGAGAGAGTAACAAAAGATTAAATTACTCCTGGGATGTCTAGGGACTTTTGGGGGGAGGGATAGCTCAGTGGTTTGAGCATTGGCTTGCTAAACCCAGGGTTGTAAATTCAATCTTTGAGGGGGCCATTTGGGTAAAAATTGGGTATTGGTCCTGCTTTGAGCAAGGGGTTGGACTAGATGACCTCCTGAGGTCACTTCCAACCCTGATATTCTATGATACCTGTAGTGATTGTTCATCCATCTATTTTTCATACATCTTCAAACTTTAATATTACAATGTGAGTGTAAGCTCTGGCCCAAGATCCTATAGGGCCCCCGTAAATATTTATGCACTTGTCCTTGCACCTTCCACAAGATGGTGAAAACTAAAGCAGTTTAAACTCAGCTCTCATTCATGGCCCCTTGAATATCTTTCACTCATCTCACAGTCACGGAGGACGCAGGCCATCACTTAAAGAATTTACTATTTGAATGAGGGTCCTTCTTTGCCTCTTATATTTTTGTATAACTTTTTATCTGAGCAAATAAGAGGGACAGTTGCAAATATCTGGGAACTGGGTGGCTCCCCTTTAGGTTGCAGGTTCAAATACATCCCTGGTTGGTTCTGATCAAGAAGTTGTTACCACGTGATGGGAGTTTGGTGTTGTATGTGCAATACTAGCTTGGTGATGGTCATTCAGTTCCAATAAGACCAAAGGTTATACCAAAACTCCACTAATATAATTTGCACTAAATGACATTCTTCGTGGCAGTCTCAGCAGAGAAACTAAGCACTGAAAGATATTGAGAATAAACTACTTCCTTGCCTCTAGAGGTAGTTCTGCTTGGTCTGGGTAGAGTCAGGATGGCATGACGCATGGAGAAACTAGCACTCCTATTGCCTGTACTGTTTCTGTTCTGTTGTAGATGCTCAGTAAGTAAATGTGGGGTAGCCTCAAGGACAGACAACCCAGCATCTTTCAGGAATATTACATTCACTATAAAAATATTTTCTTCTTTCTTATTTCTTAAGTATCTTCCAACTGGGAAGAACAGCCTCTTGTGGGAAAGATACTCATTCGAATTAATTTATTTGCATGACAGGATATACAGATCATAGAAACATAGAAGGTTAGGGTTGGAAGAGAACTCAGGAGGTCATCTAGTCAACCCCCTGCTCAAAGCAGGACCAACCCCAACTAAATCATCCCAGCCAGGGCTTTGTCAAGCCGGGCCTGTCAAGGTTCCTCCACCACTCTGAACTCTAGGGTACAGATGTGGGGACCTGCATGAAAAACCTCCTAAGCTTATCTTTACCAGCTTAGGTCAAAACTTCCCCAAGGTACAAAATATTCCACCCGTTGTCCTTGGACTGGCCGCTACCACCACCAAACTAATACTGGTTACTGGGGAAGAGCTGTTTGGATGCGTCTTTCCCCCCAAAATACTTCCCAAAACCCTGCACCCCACTTCCTGGACAAGGTTTGGTAAAAAGCCTCACCAATTTGCCTAGGTGACTACAGACCCAGACCCTTGGATCTTAAGAACAATGAACAATCCTCCCAACACTCGCACCCCCCCTTTTTCTGGGAAATGTTGGATAAAAAGCCTCACCAATTTGCATAGGTGACCACAGACCCAAACCCTTGGATCTGAGAACAATGAAAAAGCATTCAGTTTTTTACAAGAAGACTTTTAATAAAAAATAGAAGTAAATAGAAATAAAGAAATCCCCCCTGTAAAATCAGGATGGTAGATATCTTACAGGGTAATTAGAGTCAAAAACATAGATAACCCCTCTAGGCAAAACCTTAAGTTACAAAAAAGATACACAGACAGAAATAGTTATTCTATTCAGCACAATTCTTTTCTCAGCCATTTAAAGAAATCATAATCTAACACATACCTAGCTAGATTACTTACTAAAAGTTCTAAGACTCCATTCCTGGTCTATCCCCGGCCAAGACCAGCATACAGACAGACACAGACCCTTTGTTTCTCTCCCTCCTCCCAGCTTTTGAAAGTATCTTGTCTCCTCATTGGTCATTTTGGTCAGGTGCCAGCGAGGTTACCTTTAGCTTCTTAACCCTTTACAGGTGAGAGGAGCTTTCCCCTGGCCAGGAGGGATTTCAAAGGGGTTTACCCTTCCCTTTATATTTATGACAGGGCCTTAAAAATCTCTAAGGATGGAGATTCCACCACCTCCCCAGGTAATCCATTCCAGTGCTTCACCACCCTCCTAGTGAAATAATTTCTGCTAATATCCAACCTAGATCTCCCCCACTGCAACTTGAGACCATTGCTCCTTGTTCTGTCATCTACCACCACTGAGAACAGCCTAGCTCCATTCTCTTTGTAACCCCCCCTTCAGGTAGTTGAAGGCTGCTATCAAATCCCCCCTTACTCTTCTCTTCTGCAGACTAAATAACCCCAGTTCCCTCAGCCTCTTCTTGTAAGTCATGTGCCCCAGCCCCTAATCATTTTTGTTGCACTCTACTGGATTCTCTCCAATTTGGCCACATCCTTTCTGTCATGGGGGCCCCAAAACTAGATGTAATACTCCAGATGTAGCCCAATATGCTGTTAGCCTTCTTGGCAACAAGGGCACATTGTTGTCTCATCTCCAGCTGGAACCTGACCTTTTTACATTACCTGTTTTTTACCGGTTTACATTAATTCTTATGGGGAAATTGGAGTCGCTTAACATCATTTTGCTTAAAGTAGCATTTTTCAGGAACATAACTACAACGTTAAGTGAGGAGGTACTGTATATATAAGTCTTCTTCTAAAGGATTCCAAAACATTTTGCAAATTTATACCAGTGTATTTACATAATGGACTAAATTCAGCCTCTTCTAAAGAAGTCAATGGTACAACCCCTATTAATTTTAATGAGGGTAGGGATAGGCCCTGTGGATTTGATATTGAAAGGTTTTAAGCAGGCATAGTTGGGAGTGGTGAGTACTCAGGACAGCCTCAGCACCATGCAGGTCAAGCCCCGTGCGCTTATGTATTCGTGTATTTCTTCAGCAGGAGGTGAAGAATGCCTTGTGCAATTGAAATTGCAGAGGGAAGTTTAGACAGAATATAACTCCCAAACAGGAAGCTGGCCATGACACAAAGGTTAACACTCTTTTTCTTGTAAAAGTGTCATGAGATATTAAAAAGATAAACATGGACAAAGTGATCAGAACTTTATTTTTACATTCTGTCCAACAAATACTACCTTAAACACACCATACTGACTTCCATGATTCCATGCTTGGCCACAGTCTTGGACAGAAGATTGCCAGGTACTGATCAAGCAACACTGGTCCCTGCAACAGCTGAGGTCTCCTGCCCCAGTACTAGCCCAGCCCTCAACCTACCTGCATTATGAGATCCAACAAGAGCATAACCCAGCATGGTGTGTGCATATGTTAAAACATTAGAATGGAAGTATATTAATCTTCAAAATCATGAAATGTTAACCCCTTAGTGCCAAGACATTGAAAAATGCAATATGATATGATATGTTTATCACTTTTCTCTTGGGCTAAAACTGAATCAAACTTCACATTTGCCCTTCCTCTGAAGCCATCCCCCACCTATCAAGAACTGGTTGTCATTAATCAGGTTGACTTCTGGTTGAATTTTCCCTGGAAACTTCCTTACTGGCAGCTGGTTGTCAAGTTTCTCTCTCTCTCTCTCCTCCAAATGCTGTCTCTTTCTTCTACCCTTCCTCAGATATACTCATTATTAGCACTCTTATATATATAGTGCCATAGGTGCACATGATGCTTAACATTCCCTTAACAGCTCCAGGCCTTCCCCAGGAGCCTACAATCTAAAGTGGATGAAGAAAAAACAAAAATGATAACTTAGCATGATGGCCATAGAACTGGGGATGGGAGATCAACTCATTTATATTCTATCATCTCATTCCCACTTAATTTTCCTTCAACTCTGTGTTCCTTCCATTGCTGAATGTAAGAATGGATCTCATGCAGTTGCTTTTCAGTCAGTCCCTTTTTCATTGCCTTTAATCAGCCCATTTCATTCTACATGAAACATGTATTAAGACTACTGAGAACTGGACACCAGTTAAAAGATGTTGCTGTTCAGAGGACCTATCCAAAAGATCAGATCAGAAATACTGAAAACAACAGCAATGGGGGAGTTGACTAAATCTCTCCCGGCCATCCAGTGGGAGCTCTCTCCTACTCTTACTTCCCACTTCCTCTCAGATGAGGACTCTTCCGCTTCCCTAGCCTTCCAGGATTCCTTTTAACATCTGCCAGAAAAAAAGTTCTCTCTCCATGTTGCAGGCAGCCCCACCTCCTTCCTGGAATCACTCCAGAGTCTCCGCTAGTTCCTCACAAACTTCAGTTTACGTTGTGACTTGCTTTCTCACTACTGCTGCTGGCCTAATGGAGGAAGGGAACCACAGATTAGGGAAAGATTCAGGCCATTTTATGATCCAAAAAATTTGCTTTTTGTGAAATATTCCAATACAGAGGTATTGCAAAGAAACATCGACTTTTTAAATAAATCACTGATAAGAATGAAAATTAGAATTTTAAAATCTGAAATTTTGAAAATGGTTTTCATTAAAAAATGCAACCATTTCTGATTAAAAATGGACCACTTTTTACTCTAAAATAGTTCTACTTTAGACCAAAACCACTAACGTTTTGCAGGATTTTCATTATACTGCTGTATTTTTTTAAAAAAAAAATCAACATGACATGGGACCTTCATATTTTGGGGTTTCATTACATTTTTATAATGATTTCACAGCCATTTTCTGCTGTTGGATTGAACACCAAATTAATAATAATAATATTATTAATAATAATACCTGTGCAACTAGCAGACCCGGTGCCGAACATGATTATTTGGTCATCTATAGTGTTGTAGCCATATTGATCGCAGGATGTTAAAGAGACAAGATGTGTGAGGTAATATATTTTAACAGACTTTTGCACTCACACAGAGCTCAGAAAGAGATCTGTGTAAGCCTGCAAGTTTGTCTCTCTCACCAACAGAAGTTGGACCAAAAGATATTATCTCATATACGTTGACTTTCTAGTCATCTTGCTTTTGTTACATCCCATTCTTTATCTTTGTCTGCATATTGGCTGCTAGATTAAAAACCGATCAATGACAAGAATTTTTTTCTTGTATATCTATACAGCACTAGAACACAATTTTTACCATATAAATAAAATATTATTAGCAAATAACAGATTTGCACTGATCATAGCAATCATGTTATTTCACTGTAATGTCATCATATGCTTGCATTGTTTGTGGAAAAGAAGCTGGCTCATGAGCATCTTGTCTTCTTATCAGAACTAATCTTTTGTACCATATAAGCATATGAATTCTTGGCAAAAAACTCAAATTATTTAAAATAATGCTATTGATTTCAAAATACATACAAAAACAATTGGAGAAAAACATGAAAAAGAAAAAAACTCCCCAAAAAAGCAGGCACCAAACAAACAACTACATATTTTCAACTCCGATAATCTCTTCTAAAGTTATCTAGTAGCATGTTCTGAAGGTCAACAAATTTGGGCTCTGTTCAGCCAAAGAGGAAGTGTGTTCCAGAGTTGAGAACACCCCATGGAGGACACCCTGAACTCAACTTGTTAATGTATACATTTGGGAAAATGTGAGATTGAGCATCCCAGGAAATCTCAAGTGTCAGTGTATTCCATGAGGCAATTTCTTAGGTACACAGAATTTACACATTATAGAACTCAAATGTTATGCTCTGCATAGCACATACTATCTGTGAGCAGGGTGTACAAGTTAAAAATGGAGTTTGACTGAGAATTCCACAATTGACTTAATCAGTGGCTGACAGTTTCACATGATAGTTATTTAGGTTGTGGTAATGTCCAAAACATGACTGACACGTTCTAAGCTCAGAGGAAGGAGAGTATCTGCTCTAAAGAGCTCAGAATAATAATTTAAAAAAAACAACATAAGGAGGGAAGCAAGTTGCTATTTGTCATTACATTTGCATTCAGGATAGAAATAAAATAATTGACATTATATTTTAGCCTTCTGTGAATGCATATTGTATTGTATAGTGTATGGAAAATAATTTTCTAGCATTTATTGTGCAGGATAAATACCACTGGTGTCACGTAACTATATTACGTGTTCCTGATATGGCATGCTGAAAATGTAAGCTTGGTAGTTTTGAGGTGTTTATACTTGAATCTTCTGTACCATAAACATTTATTTCTTATAAATAAAATACCAGTGTGTTCTACAGTAATGGTCAAAACCACCACTGGACAGTTTCTGCTGTTCCTTACATGGAAGCACAATGCTGGGAGTTTGGGGCGTTCATGATGCAAAGACCTTTCTCACCTTCTCCCCCTCAGCAGGGACAGCCAGAACGATATAATCTCCGTGAACTCCTAAGTATAGGGCTGCTGCCTCCTCATGACCAGTAGGGGGCCTAGTCAATCCAGTAGGGGGCCTAGTCAATCCATTTGAAACAGAAATAGGTCCATAGCCCTGCCTGCCTTTGGATTGCCAGCACAACCCTGGATGGGAATGTGTGGTTCATGGTCCTGAGGGGGTTGGTGCAGTAGGCATGTTCTTCCTGTCCTGGGAATTCCAGGAGGGATTTTGAGTGACAACTGGAACACAATTCCTCTTGCAGCCCAACGAACCAGTGACTGAAAAGTACAATCTAGTTCTGTAATAACACTAGAATAAGTTGCTGTATTTTGGACCAGTCTTCTAGACATTTGTGCCGAAACAGTGGCTTTTGTATTACTTGAGTGTGGTCTGTGGAACGGCTTCTAAAATAGTGGAAAGGCATCGTCAGTCTTCAAGCAATATTTGTTGCAAGTGGTGCCCTAGACCAGGACTCTCAAGATTTCCTTATTTTTGGAGGGGTCCAGCTACACTAAAAATAGGGAACTCCAAGCACCTCCCTGCACTCTGCATAGATGTTTCATGTCTGTAAGGTGCTTTGTTGGTATAAATTCAACCACAATGAAATTTGCAAATTACACCAAGATTGGAGACCTAGCAAACACCAGGAAAGGAAGAGACAAACTGGAAAGTAATTTAGAGAGATTAGAGCTGTAGGGGCTATAGGTAACAACAGGAGATTCAGTATTTATATATATAAAGTCCTACATATAGGGAAGTAAACATAGATATAAAAAGAAGTGGTGAGGGGGTGTTATGAGTGAGCAGCATACCCATCACATTATTTTGAATTTTTATTATGAAAAACTGCTGTATTATGAGTGCCTATGTGTATGTGGATCCACCATTGCTGACAGGTTCTATCGCATGTATACATCAGACAGATACAAAAGGAAATACAAAGGTTCATTTCAGTACTTTGATCTCACAAAGGTTATCCAAAAAAAGGTAGCTCTATCCTTAAAAAAAATAGTTTAGCTGATTCCTATGGAGGGAGGGGGAAGATAGCTGCACTGGAAAATTAACAGGAGAACAAAAGAGGTCAGGTGACTAAGAGGGATACACAATAAAGAAAGGTTTCAGAGTAACAGCCGTGTTAGTCTGTATTCGCAAAAAGAAAAGGAGTACTTGTGGCACCTTAGAGACTAACCAATTTATTTG
The DNA here is from genome assembly GCF_965152235.1 of Eretmochelys imbricata. Lineage (NCBI taxonomy): Eukaryota > Metazoa > Chordata > Testudines > Cheloniidae > Eretmochelys > Eretmochelys imbricata. The sequence goes on from NC_135572.1 coordinate 33,394,650, forward strand.
AGCATGAGCTTTCGTGAGCTACAGCTCACTTCATCAGATAAAGAAACACACAGGAACAGGGGGCTCAGGGCCTGACAGGGAGAGAAAGTGTGAGGTGAGAGACAGCAAATCACAGAAGCTGAGTAAGGCGTTCCAGGAGAAAGAGATCACCCAGCAAGTAGCAGTCTCATGGTGGAGACAGGCCTTGTCCACTTTCTTGAGGCCAGATGGTTCCAAGAACCCTGGACAACCCAAGGGACTTGGACCCCAGCCCAAGAATGCCCCGGAGTGGTTAGAAAACTGAAGGAGGGGCATGCAGCTAATGCTTACTGTTTTGTATGATCTGTACTCTCCAATGCTTTGTACATTTAAGTATAAAAATGCACAAAGGTGTTAGACCCTGAGCAAAATGTATGTGTATGTGTTTATTGATTTACAACTTCTGCGTGCCCCGGAGAGAATTGAACTGTAAACCAGAAGCTTCACATCTTTGAGATGGCATTTGGGAGACGGATATGTTTAAGCCCTGGGGAGTCTGAAGGGTCAGTGCTGCACCAGGAGGGGCTAGGCAGTCGGACAGCAGGTTCCAACCCTCAGAGGGGGTTGCCAGATAGAAGGTCTGCACCCTAAGAGTGTGCCTATGGACCCTGGGAACAGAACAGTGGCTTGACTCCATTCAGGCTCCAGAAACATAGTACACCCCAAGAAATCCAGAGCACAGAGGCTTGTATTCCCCTCACAGCAGTCCTAGTAGGTGGTCAGGAAGGGGTGCTCACTAGAACCTGGGAAAGTAGCTAATACAGATTTAATAATTTCAGTTGATGGATGATGTGAATCACAATATCAGAGGGTCACTGTATCATCAGTGAATAGCTTGGTATTCTTGCTGGTTCAAGGAACATGGATGTTGTATGCTTCAATTTACAAAGCATATTATATGTTGTGCTCAGAGAACAACAAAATCTAAAAGATGTGCAGTTTTTAGTGGGTGTACTACATTTTTATATGAACAAACTAGTTCTTCTCCCTGTATCATTGCTGAATAAAAGTCTTCAACAAGCTTATCAGAGCTGACTTAGAAAAGAACATTTCCAGAACAAGATTTTTTAAGAGATTACTTTAACTTCACATGTATCCAGGTCTTGAAGGATTTTAAAAATAATTATTATCATCACTGAATACATATTAGCTTCCAGCATTCTGCTGGACAGACACACACCACTGAGGTTTAGAAAATAATTTACTTAAGTAATTTAGGCTAGTGAAAATGTCATTTTGGTGAATCTAACATAGAAATACTGTATATACATACACCTTTTCATGAGATTTGGTCACGTGAACTATTTTCCTTCAGAGACAAATTTTATCACTATTACCTCTGCTGTCAGTCAATAATTGTTTTATTAATTTGGGGGATTTTTATTTAACATCTCCAGAGTTAATTTTTGACCCTCCCTCCTCTTCATGTGCTGACTTTGTACACCCTGTGACTTCCTTCTGTTCCTCTGTGATAGCATTGATTCCTGCCTTCCCTCTTTAGCCACTACTGGCCTCCTTTGTCGAGATAGCACCATCTCTCTCCCTAGCTGCCAATATCAGCCCTTCAGAAGAAACAGTGCAAAATCTGCACCATGTAAGCTCTTGATTCCTGCAGCTGATACCTGTTCCTTTCAGAAGCCAGCACCATCCCACTCCTTTTCCCCAGTGGTTACTCCTTTGAAAAGCCAGTACTTGTGAGGATCCAGCAGCAATGTTGGCCGGTTTGAAGAAAGCAATAATTTACACTATATCTCAGGGCTGATGTCCCAGATACGCTGTTTCCTCTATGAGGTCTATTTCTCAGAGTCGTAAGGAAATAGTTCTGTGGCTGTAAATTGGCCTTGTGACTAATATTAACTGATGTGATTTCAAATTAAAATGTTTATATTATAGATATTAGGGCTGGCCAGAAAACAACAATTCCATTTAATGAAAAAGGTTTTGATTTTTGTTTTGTTTTGTCCTGATGTGGAAAGAAAACAAGACCTTTAAAAATTGATCATGAAAACCAGAGTGCCATCTCAGCGATTGCTCTATTTGATTTGGACCAGGGACTTGAACCTGTTTATATGCTGGGCAAAGACCCTAACCCCTAGGGTATTGGTATTCTCGGCTTTTAGTCTTTCCAGAAGTTCCATCTGGAGCTATTATATTCCAGCCATTTTTTTTCAACCATCTTTAATAGATGTAGATAGATTATATCTTTAGATAGAGAAAGATCAAATATGTAAGCTAACTGTGTGTGGTATCTATTATTTCTCACTGCATAGGGCATGACACACTCAACCAGGTGGAAGGCTACATTCCTCTATTTTTGTTAGTAATATTTCTCTTCTCAATACAGTATTCACTTTGTGGTGTATCCAGAGCAAGCTGATTCCCTTTGATGATTTCCTGGGACAGAGCTTCTAATTAAGATGGTTGGAAAGAGGGCAGGTCTGATAGAGGCTTGAGCCTTCCACCTGACTGAATGTCCCATTGCCTGGCTCTAAGGAGCAAAAAAACAAGAAACCCCAATTAACTCAATAGCTTAATTTAAAATGTAGCTTTACAGAAGAAATGTGACTAATTACTTTTATGATTCCCCTAGTCAACAGGAAATTATTGCAACATAAATGATAATAAGCCTCCTTGGGATTACACAACAATTTTACACTAGCAAAACTTCAGTGAGGTTACTCCTGATTTATTTAAATCGATCAGAATCAGGCTGGAGGTGTTTTAACAACTGTTGCACCAACTTAACAACTGCAATGGAAAAAGACCCTGAAATTAATGACCAAAAGTCCCAGAAGAAAAAAACAATATCCATATGTAGGGCCCTACCAAATTCACGGCCATAAAAAACACGTCATGGACCATGAAATCTGGTCTCCACCCGTGAAATCTGGTCTTTTGTGTGCTTTTACTGTATACTATACAGATTTCATGGGGGAAATGAGTGTTTCTCAAATTGGGGGTCCTGACCCAAAAGGGAGTTTGCAGTGGGGGGTCGCAAGATTATTTTAGGGGGGTTGTGGTATTGCCACCCTTACTTCTGCGCTGCCTTCAGAGCTGGGTGGCCAGAGAGCGGTGGCTGTTGGTCAGGTGCCCAACCAGCAGCAGCACAGAAGTAAGGGTGGCAATGTCATACCAGGCCACCCTTACTTCTGCCCTGCTGCCTTCAGAGCTGGGTGGCTGGAGAGTGGCGGCTGCTGGCTGAGGGCCCAGCTGGGTGGGCAGCAGTGCAGAAGTCAGGGTGGCAACACCGTACCATCTCATCCTTACTTCTGCGCTGCTGCTGGCGGTGGCTTTGCCTTCAGAGCTGGGCTCCCGGCCAGCAGCCGCCGCTCTCCAGCTCTGAGGGCAGCAGCACTGCCAGCGGCAGCGTAGAAGTAAGGGTAGCAGCTCCACAACTCCCCCTACAATAACCTTGCGACCCCCCCAGCGCCTTTTTGGGTCAGGATTCCTACAATTACAACATCGTGAAATTTAATATTTAAATAGCTGAAATCATGAAATTTACAATTTAAAAAACCCAATGATCATGAAATTGACCAAAATAGACATGAATTTGGTAGGGCCCTATCAATAAGGCAGGGTGCTGCCCTCCATGTAAATCTTCTGCCCCCTCCTTCCTCCTTCTGTTCTTCTATGAATCAGAAATGCATCTGCTTCTTCAATTACACTTTCTATGATTGTTCTTCCTAATTAAAAAAAATTACTGACAACAAAACAAAACAACAATGTGAAGATTTAACTGTAACTTTAACTTTAACTTTAAAATTTAACTTTACTTTTACAAAACATTTCTGCAGCTTTAGCAAATGCATAGTAGAAAATCCGATTTCTAAGTCAAAGGGATTAGCATTCTGCCAAATGACCCAGGAAAGAGGCATGCACAATAAGTCTTTCAAGACAGTCATGATGTCTCTGTTAATAACACATTAACAGGGCAAGGCAAGTGTAAAAGTATAATTAGGCAGGCCAAAATAGAATTTGAAGAGCAACTAGCCAAAGAGTCAAAATGTAACAGCAATTTTTTTTTAAGTACATCAGAAGCAGGAAGCCTGCTAAATAATCGTTGAAGCACTGGGCTATTGAGGTGCTAAAGGAGCAATAAAGGAAGACAAGGCCATTGCAGAGAAGCTAAGTGAATTCTTTGCATTGGTCTTTTCTGCAGAGGATGTGAGGGAGATTCCCACACCTAAGCCTTTCTTTTTAGGTGACAAATCTGAGGAACTGTCCCAGATGGAGGTGTCATTGGAGGAGGTTTTCGAAGAAACTGATAAACTAAACAGTAATAAGTCAGCAGGACCAGATGGATTCACCCAAAAGTTCTGAAGGAACTCAAATATTAAATTGCAGAACTAGTAACTGTGGTGTGTAACCTATCATGTATATCAGCTTCTGTACCAGATGACTGGAGGATAGCTAATGTGACACCAATTTTTGAAAAAAAAAGGCCATCCTGGCAATTACAGGCCGGTAAGCCTTACTTTAGTGCCAGGCAAATTGGTTGAAACTATAGTAAAGAACAGAACGATCAGACATATATATGAACATGATTTGTTGGGGAAGAGTCAACATGGTTTTTGTAAAGGGAAATTATGCCTCACTAATCCATTAGATTTCTTTGAGGGAGGCAACAAACATGGGGACAAGGGTAAACCAGTGAATATAGTGTACTTACACTTTCAGAAAGTCTTTAACAAGGTCCTTCACCAAAGGCTCTTAAGAAAAGTAAGCAGTTAAGTCCAAAGCAGACTGCAAAGCGTTACAAAGGGATCTTACAAACCTGGATGACTGGACAACAAAATGACAAATGAAATTCAGTGGTGATAAATGCAAAGTAATGCACACTAGAAAACATAATCTCAATTATACATACAAAGTGATGGTGTCTAAATTAGCTGTTACCACTCAAGAAAGAGATCTTGGAGTCATTGTGGATAGTTCTCTGAAAACATCCACTCAATGTGCAGAGGCAGCTGAGAAAGCAAACAGAATGTTAGGAACCTTAAAAATAGGGATAGATAATAAGACAGAAAATATCATAATACTGCTATATAAATCCATGGTACATCCACATCTTGAATACTGCATGCAGATGTGGTCACCCCATCTCAAAAAATATATACTGGAATTGGAAAAGGTACAGAGAAGAGCAACAAAAAAGATTAGGGGTATGGAACCGCTTCCGAGTGAGGAGAGATTAAAAAAACTGGGAGTTTTCATCTTGGAAAAGAGACAACTAAGGGGAGATATGATAGAGGTCTATACAATCTTGACTGACGTGAAGAAAGTGAATAAATGTTATTTACTCCTCAGAACACAAGAGATAGGGGTCACCCAATGAAATTAGCAGACAGCAGTTTAAAACAAACAAAGGGAAGTACTTCTCCACACAACGCACAGTAAACCTCTGGAACTCTTTGCCTGGGGATGTTGTGAAGGCCAAAACTATAACAGGATTAAAAAAACTAGATAAGTTCCTGTAGGATACATCCATCAGTGGCTATTAACCAGGATGGACAGGGATGCCACACCATGCTCTGAGTGTCCCTAGCCTCTGTTTGTGAGAAGCTGGGAGTGTATGACAGGGAATGGATCACTTGCCTGTTCTGTTTATTCCCTCTGAAGCATTTGGCATTGGCCACTGTCAGAAGACAGGATACTGGGTTAGATGGACCATTGATCTGACCCAATATGGCCAGTCTTATCTTATGTTCTTTCCTACTATTTGTATTACAGTAGCACCTAAACAACTTAGCTGAGACTGAGGCCCCATAATGCTAGGCATTATATAAAAACAATTCAACTAGCATCTCAGAGATCTACTTCTTTGCTCCAGACCTGTCTCCTTTTGCCCAAACAAAAATCTTGGCCTTTCTCTCAGACAGCTCTTTATGGATGTCCTATCTGTTGGCTCAAACTCCATATGGGCTAAAATAGAGCTCTTAATCCCCCCACCCCCCAAGTCCTCTATACTACCTCCTTTCTTGATCACTGTGGACAATTCCACTGCCTGTTACTCATGCCCATAACCTGGGAATCATCTGTGACTTGGACCTCTCTCAAGGTCCTCATTATCCAGACTATGTCTAAAACTTGAACAATTCTTTTTGCATAACATCTTTCAGACCTAAAATTTTCCTCCCCGCTTTCATCATCTCATGTCTTGATTACTGCAACATCCTTCTCTCTGGCCTTGACAAATGCAATCTTATGTCCATTCAGAATTCTACTGCAGAATTCTACAGAATTCATTTTCCTTGTCACCCCTCTCTTTACATCAGTGGTGGGCAACCTGCGGCTTGCTGGCCCCTTGTGGCGCATTAGGGTAATCCGTTGGTGGGCCACGAGACAGTTTGTTTACACTGACCATCTGCAGTCACGGCTGCCCGCAGCTCCCAGTTGCCATGGTTCCACCGACTGGGAATGATGAAGTGTGGCCACTGGGAGCTGCGGGTGGCCATGCCTGCGATGGTTAATGTAAACAAACTGCCTCGCAGCTCGCCATCAGATTACCCTGAGGGACCACATGTGGCCAGCAGGCCGCAGGTTGCCCACCACTGCTTTACATCCTTCTACTGGCTCCTCTTCTCTTAATTTTCAAGGCTCTTCACAGTCTATCCCCACGATACCTATTGTCTCTCATTCCCTACTTAGATGTTGATTCTCATCGATGGGGCCATGACACCAGTCTCCACTGCCATCTTGTTACATTTTCAAACAAGCACCTTCATATTTTCTCCCAGGCTGCCCCTCATATTTGGGAGGAGCTCCCTATAAACATCCACAAAACTTACTCATTACCCTTCTTCAAAACTCTCCATTTCTGTGATGCCTACAAAAAATGTGACAATAGTTAAGTTGCTTGTGTGCTGAGACCACGACTTATCATGCTGACAAATATTGTCTCAGGATTTCTTGAGTTTTCTTGTACTCCCTTGTTTGTCTGTCTGTATCCATCTATTGTCTCATGTTATACTTAAATTGTAAGCTTTTTGGGGCAGGGACCATTTTTTGTTCTGTGTTTGTGCAGCACCCAACACAGTGGGGTTCTTGTCCATGATTAGGGTTCTTAGGCATGGTGGTAATACAAATAATGCATAATAATAACAATATTTGCAATCTACTTTAATCACAACATCATCTCTCCCCACCTGCACTGACATAAAATAAATGCATGCAGGAAAAGTACTGCATTTTTAGTCATCATTAAAAGCTACTTTTATCCCTGCTCTCCTGTCTAACTCCTGTTAAAATTCTCTTTGTCAAATCATTGTAGCTCATGCCTTGTGGTTCACCGTTCTGTACATTTGTATTGTACAGATCTAATTTCTCCACTTAGATGGATAAATTGGCTTTAAGTGATGAGCTCTGGTTTAGTGCCAATGGGTGAAAACTGTCTAGAAGAATATTGTTATTGCTTGTTGCTTTTGTAGAGAATTCTTTTAAACTTTCTGGGCAAAACACTATTTTTTTCTTCAGTTAATATTTCCAAAAATGAAATCCTTGTTTTACTAAGGGTCAAATCCTCCTCTCACCTCATCAAATAGGGAGACTCCAAGGAAGCAGATAGGAAATCTCCAATATTGCGGCACACAATAGGATAAAGTGTTCTGGTGAAAAATGGTTTTGGTTTAACTGAGTTAAAAAAACCTTTGCGAACTGCTTGCTGCAGCTATGCAGTAGGCTTTATATGTCTTTTTTGCTAAATTCATAAAGCGCACAGGTAAGGAAAGACTTGCTGTGCATGCATTCATGACTAACTTATCTGCATAATAAAGTGTAGTGCAGTGTGCACGGGCTACCAATAAAGATGCTTAGAGGTTGAGGGTAGGCTGTTGCACACTTTCTAAGCTGTGCTGTAGGGAGTCCTGCTATGCTAAACCTGCAAAGATGTGTAGTTCCTACATTTCACAGGGGAGAAGTTTCCTGCACCTCCTAATATGTTTGGATTGGATGTTCCTCTGGGCTCCAGTCAAGTAATTGCAAATATGGTATTGTCAATTGTCTGCAAAACACAGGAAAATTATAAGAACATAAGAATATAGGAAAGGCCATACTGGGTTAGACCAAAGGTCCGTCTAGCCCAGTCTTCTGACAGTGGCTAATGCCAGGTGCCCCAGAGGGAATGAACAGAACGGGTAATCATCAAGTGATCCATCCCTGTTGCCCATTTCTAGCTTCTGGCAAACAGACAAAAGGTAAAAGTTATAAAAGACAAAAACACTTTATCACCTGTGGTTGAATACTTTTCACAAAGTGATCACGCTATAGCTGACCTATCAGTCTTCATCAGCAAAAGAAACCACACAACACCTTCAAAAGAGGAGCCTGGGAGTTTAAATTCATAACTTTGCAACACTAAAAATAATGAACTGAATAGAGACACTGGATTTATGCCTTATTACACAAATCTGTAACCCACTAACCACCCTTTTTGTCTTATGACTATAAGGATGTTAAAGGGCCACTTCACCTTGAATGGTCCCTTAGTTTAGCATAAGTAGTTAGCACATATTCTATCTTTTTTACCATATCTTAGCTGTGACACTCTGGGCAAGTCTACACTTAAAACCCTGCATCGGCACAGCTGTACTAATGCAGCTGTGCCACTCTAGCACTTTAATGAAGATGCTCTAAGTCAAAGGGAGAGAGCTCTCCCATCAACAGAGTTAATCCACCTCTCTGAGATGCTGTAGCTATGTCAGCAGGAGAAGCACTGTCTACACGGGGGTTAGGTTGGTATAAGTATGTTGCTCAGGGGTTTGGATTTTTCACACCCCGAGTGACTAGTTATGCTGATAACATGTCTGTAGTGTAGACCAGACCTCTTAGTACCTTTCCCAGACCTGAGAAAGAGCTCTGTGTTGCTTGAGAGGCTGTGTCTCTCCCCAGTGGAAGCTGGTCCAATAAAAGATATTACCTCCCTCACCTTGTCTCTCCAATATCCTGGGACTGACACAGCTTCAACACTGCATACAAATCTCTCCTTTCTGCCTTTTGTCTAGATTGAACATGCCCCATTCTCTGAATGTTCTCTCATGGCCCAAATTATTTATCATGTTTGCTCTTTGAACTCACTCCAGGTTGTTTAATCTGTCTTTTTAAAATCATAGTGCCCGGAGCTGAATCCGATACATTCCACTTTGTGCATGGCAGAATCACAAACATCTGGCATCTTTGCTTTCTAAAGTACTTAACACTGAAGTAATCAGCAAGATGCCTTTGGAAAGGTTTCTCCATCAATCTCTCCCTCTAAAACAGAACAGACAGACAATAAAATAAGCATAATGACAAACTTCTGTGTAAACTATCATAATAACTGAAATGTTACCTATTCCCTTGCAAGTGAACTGTAATTTACATGACAATATATTATTTTACTGCAGTTGCCAGGCCATTTTTTTCAACACAATATATCCAATTATACGTGCACTTCCATTCAAATATGAGGTAGAGATGGGCTTGAACCCAAACAAGCTTGCCTGGGGGTTATTACTAGAGAAAATTCTCCAGTCTCTACTTTGTATTTCTGGTCTCTATTCTGAATAAGTCAAAATCACTCCACCCTGAGATGGATGCTGCAGACCCTGAGCATGCGCAGTGAAAACCTAGGATTTCTAAAACCGTGCCTGGCAGCTCTGAGGTAAATGACACCAGTGAGCTTGTGCAGGATTGGTGGCTACGGAGCATGTGCAGTAAAACAGAGAGGCCAGTTAGTTGAGCAGTTAGCTGGTCAGAACCCATTCATACTGGTCACAGCTCATTTTAAAGGTCAGACCTGTCAATCAGAATTCTGAGGTAATGGTCAAGACTGACCAATGGTACGAGTGAGGTAACTGTCTAATAATAGGAAGGTATATAAAGAAAGAGCTACAACGTAGCATAAAAGGTCTGCTGCCAGCAGCACTTCTGGAGTCCAGAGGCTGCATCTGAGAAAGAGAGAGGTGTGTGGGGAAAGCCAGGGAGCTAACGAGAGAAGCAAAAGAAAAACTGCTGCAGAGAGAAAGAGAGAAAAGCTGGAGAGGAGCAGAGCTGACTGACCAGGAACTGAACAGCGGCAGCAGTGATCTTTAAAAGAAAACAGCAATGGATTTATAGAATAAGCTTAATATTCTTTTAATTATAGTTTAGTATAAGTATAGTGTAGGATAATATGTAGGGTTAGTATGTGTATGCTTGAAATGTGTGTGTGTATTTTCTCTATGTAGACTTTAAAGCAATTTAAGATCTGCCATCAGCAATTTGTTGCAGACTGGCCACTTGCAACAAATTGCTTCGCTTAGAACCATTTAAACTATATTGTATATTGTAGTATAAGTACTCTTTAACTTGCAATAAGGGATTTGTGTGTCAGGGGTTTTGTGCCTTGTTTAGGATTCTTAGATCATATTGTAGTAGGGATTATTAGTTACTTTAATAAAAAAATCCCTTGTTTTGGAAAGAACACTACCTGTGTCAATTAGTTTATTGGAAGGTTATATCTGTGTCCTTTAGTGTTTCCTTAGCAACCCCAGGAACTTTTATCTCGGGAAGAACAGACCCAGGGGCAATAGGTAGGTTATTATAGAGTGCCCCAAAATCCATTTTTTGCAGTAACAGGGGGAAACTTGGACTTGAAGCCCAACTTTGTGGCTTGGGTTCATCTCTAATATGAAGCAGTTTTGAGGGAAGAAAATGTAACCAGAGAAAGAATTCAAAATCAATTAATTATAATGACTTACATTTAGATGGGCCTTTCATCCACAAGGAAATGAATGTTTCACAAATTCTCTATTGTTCACACACACATAGATATCAGTCTGTCACTGGGCCAGAGAGGGTGAGAAAGAGTGTAGTCTAATGGTCAATTTATTCACCTGGGAGACTCAGGTTCCAACCCCTGTTCCAATCAATATTTAAGTATTTTATACAGACTGGAACAGCTTCAGCAGAGAGACCCACCCCAAAACACCCTATAGCCTGATGGGAGGTGGGAGACTTTGGGTCAAGATTCTGCTCCAAATCAGACAGAGCAGAGAATTGAATCTATGTCTCCTATCTCCCAGGGGTGTGTTCCGGCTATGGGGTATAAGTGGGGCACTATGTCCTTCTTGGTTGTCTTTTCTGCAGGTGAGGCATGCTCTGCACATGCCTATCAGATCAGGCCCTGCAGGCAAGATAGGTGGGAAAATACCTAATTTGAGAATCCTGCTGGGCTTAGGTTTGAATGAGGTGCTGAGCAGCTCAGTGGTGTCAGGGTGTAGGTGGCTGTGCACATGCACAGTGGCAGAAATGTAGGTGCCTAGAGAACTTTACGGGCAGAAACTTATCAGCCTACAAGGTAAGGCAGCAGTTAGGCACTTAAATTCCTTTGTGGATCTAGCTCCTAATTCTCAATGAATTTCCCATTGAAGTTTGATGCTTACTACCATGAATAGTCCCACTGAATTAAATGGGAGTACCAGGATTAGTTATATGCAGTGTTGTTGTTGCAGTGAGAGAAACAAGGTGGGTGAGGTAATATCTTTTATTGGACCAGCTCCTGCTGGTGAAAGAGACAAGCTTTCGAGCTACACACAGCTCTTCTTTACCTACTTCTTTACCAGTGCAGCTGCGTGCTGTAGCACTTTAATGAAGATGCTCTAAGACGACAGGAGAAAGCTCTCTCCATTGATGTAGTTAATCCACCTCCTTGAGAGGCTGTAGCTATATCAATAAGAGAAGCACTGTCTACACAAGGGTTAGGTTGGCATAACTATGTCGCTCAGAAGTGTGGATTTTTCACACCCCAGAGTGATGTAGTTGTATTGATATAGGTCTGTAGCATAGACCAGAAGTGATTGTTTAGCATAAATAGTTAACACATACTCTAAGAGACCATTCAAGGTGAAGTGGCCTGTTAACAGCTCTGCAGTCATAGGACAAAAAAGATGACTTGTGGGTTACAGACTCTTGTGATAATCATTTTGTGAAAAGTGTTCGGCCCTGGCTGATACGGTGTTTTTGTCTTTTATAATATTTCTGTGTGAGTTCACTCGAGAGTATAGCGATTGTCAGTTTCACCCACATTGTTGTTGTTAGGGCAGTTAGTGCACTGCATGAGGTACACCACATGTTGTAATAGGCATGTGTAGGATCCATGGATCTTGAAAGTTGTGTTGTGAGGGGCGGGTATACATCAGCATAGCAGTGGAGCTATGTGAGTAAGTTTTGCATCTGTTGTTCTGGCAGGGTCTGTTGCCGCTTTGAATTGGTGGGTCCTGGTCTGTGGGGAGCTTGCTTCTGATGATGAGCTTGGTGAGGTTTGGTTGTTTTTGAAGGCCAGAAGATGGGGTTTGGGAAAGATTTATTTCATGATGTGGCCCCCAACGAGTGTGGTTTGTAACTGTTTGATGATACCCAATAGGGGAACACTGTGGGGTGGTAGGTGACAAGTAGGGTAGTGCAGTTACAGGCCTTTTTTTTTTGGTTTGTTTACTTTGAAGCAGGTTCTCTTGGGATGTGTGGATGGCCCATTCCATGATGTGATCTACTGCTCTGGTGCAAAAAGAAAAGGAGTACTTGTGGCACCTTAGAGACTAACCAATTTATTTGAGCATGAGCTTTCGTGAGCTACAGCTCACTTCATCGGATGCATACCGTGGAAACTGCAGCAGACTTTATATACACACAGAGATCATGAAACAATACCTCCTCCCACCCCCCTGTCCTGCTGGTAATAGCTTATCTAAAGTGATCATCAAGTTGGGCCATTTCTCTGGTGCTCTGGTGCAGTGTCCTTGTTTGGTGAAGGTGGTTTTAAGTATTAATGTTTGTAACCCAGACTTTCTCCTCTGAGCATATTCTGTGGTATCTGAGTGCCTGGTTGTAGAAAACAGATTTCTTAATGTGTTTGGGTTGCTTACAAGATCTGTGAAGGTAAGTGTGGTGATTTGTTGGTATCTTGTATATAGTTGTCTATAGGGTTCCATTGCTGAAGTTGATTATGGTGTCCAGAAAGTTGATCTTGGTACTGGAGTGTTCTAGAGAAAGTTTGATGGCTGGGTTTTTGAAGTTGTGGTGCAAATCAATGAGGGAGTTTAGGTCATCTGTCCAGAGGCTGAAAATATCATAGATAAATCTCAGGTATATCCTTGGTTTTGTGGTGATTTGTCCAGAAGTTCTTCTACAAGGTGGCCCATGAAGAGGTTGGCATATTGCAGAGCCATCCTAGTACCCATGGCTGTTCCCATGGTTTGGACAAATTGGCTGTTGTTGAAAGTAAAATTGTTATGGGTGAAGATGAAATGGATGAGTTTGGCAATGTTGGGGGGGATATCTGACTGTTGTCAATTGTCTGGTAGATATTTGAGGCAGACAGTGATGCTGTCATTGTGAATAGGGAGGTGACATCCATTATGGTGTTTGGAGGGAGGTTGTTAATGTAGTGAAGTTTCTGGAGGAAGTCAGTTGTGTCCTGGAGGAAGCTGGCCATTTGTGAGGTTAGTGGTTTGAGAATGGTTTCTGGGAGTCTAGATATTCCTTCAGTAAAAGTGCAATGGCCAGATATGGTGGATCTGCTTGGATTCCCTTCTTTGTACATCTTGGGAAGCATGCAGAAGGTTCCTGGGGTGTGAGTTCATGGGGGATGAAGTTGTAGAATTTCTTCTGGAGTTGTTTGGGGAAGGATTTGTTACATCCTTAAACTCCTGGGTGAATTGTGGTGTGGAGTGTTCTTTGAGTTCTTTAGAGTAGGTGGTGTCAGACAGTTGTCAGTTGGTCTCATTGACGTAGTCATCATGATTGAGAACTATTATGGCACCCCCTTTGTCTGCTGGTTTTGTCACCATCTAGAGGTTAGATTTCATGGTCTGTATAGCTGTCCTCTTGGCAGTGGGAACATTGTGGTAGATGTGATGTTTGCTAAGGATTTCAGTCAATTTTTTTCCTGAACCAATCAACATAATGCTCAAGAGTGCGATTAGTTATGACAGTAAGTACTATGCTTGGTAGTAAGTGTTTACACAATTGGGTCTTTACATAGTTACATAGATGGATAGAACCAATATCAGTCCATGAATTCCTTCATATCTATCTATGTATCTATCTCTCTTTCTCTCTCCACAAAAACAAAACAAAACAACCCTCTCACCCTGAAAACCAAAAAATTCACATAGCTTTTAAATTACATCCCCCAGGCATCTCTGTACTGTATTATTGAAAGTATGAGTCTTTTCTAAGAATTCTTGTGAATATTACTATTATTATTTTTATTATCGTAGCACCTGGGGCTCCTAAACCAGAATCATCATGTCAACATGACATGCTGAACCTCTTAGCTAGCTCTTAATCAATGCATTCTGGCTGTTCCAGGGCCCCTCATAAACAGCCTGAGTAACAAGCAGTGCCTTAGAGGGGACAGGCTTTGGAAGCAGCCTACAGGCAGCCAAACAAAAGAGGAGGGGAAAATGCTTAATAATTCCTTAGCAAACTAGCCAGCACGGATAGCACTACATTCACCAATCCTAAATTCGACATGTTACGTATTTATTGAAGTAGAACCTGGCTCTATCATTTTAAACGTAGAGTTTCAATCTCTGTGAGCAAGCTTCTGCAATGAAATGTATCATATTAAGATTAAGAGAGGGAAACATTCCCCAATAAGTGCTGCTAAGAATTAAAAAGCGATGAAATCTACACTGAGGGCCAGTCAGTGTCCCACTGCTCCATAGATGGATCCCCTATCCTTCACAGAACCTTCCCTTCTCTTACACTTCTGCATAACACCCAGGCAAAGTCACAACCTCTCCTAGCACCCTAGGGCACAAGACACGCAAAGTGGGCAGAAAGGAGGTGAGATTACACCCCGTTCCTTATCTCCTTGCTACCTAGCAGAGCTGGCCAGGCATTCAGGAGGAGTATGTGTCATCCCATGAAGAGATGTAGTGACAGGAGCACTTTCATTGCATGCTGAGGAAATCTGAGAGGGATCAGCTTCTCTGCAACAGAGACCAGTGGCTATAAAGTATGACTGAGCTCTCATTCCATTTCATGTCCCCTGCACTGCAACAAAGCAAAATATCTTTGTCTTTTCATAGGCTACGAGGGGGGGAAATCGTTAGACTTGGCCAAATAGGGTTTCTATCTGGAGACGAAAAGAAAAGGAGTACTTGTGGCACCTTAATGACTAACCAATTTATTTGAGCATAAGCTTTCGTGAGCCGCAGCTCAAATAAATTGGTTAGTCTCTAAGGTGCCACAAGTCCTCCTTTTCTTTTTGTGAATACAGACTAACACGGCTGTTACTCTGAAACCTATCTGGAGACAGGCGGGCACTCAGGTTACACACACAGACACCTCCCATTTGTTTGTACAAAATGTGCTGATGTGTATAGTACTTGTTTATCACACACAAGTGATTGTCAGAACAGGCAAATGTAGGTTTTCCATAAACCACATGCCTTTGCGTAAATCTTGCAGGCAAAACTTAGATGTCTTTGAAAATTTGGCCTCAAAATTACAGATTTGGCTGTGACTATACTTGTTAGATTGTTAGTCTCTGTGAGAAGCCAGAATTGTAGTGACTGGCACTATTTGAAGAACTCATTTTAGTCAAGTATCTGCAATTTGTCACTTATTTTTTTGTTTAGAAGATACAGCATTTCCTGACTTTTAAGGGAACTTCAGGGGCTCTTTTAATAGCATACATTTGCCTTCTCCTGAAGACAGCCTGATCCCCTTTCAGATGCATCTCTTTTGAGCTTGAAACCAGCAACAAAGGCCTCCAGAGGTTTAGTCAGAGAACTGGATGTGAAATCAATTTACAAATATTTGCAGGAGGCATCTCTGCAAGTATGAGCAATGGCAGCTCCTCTGAGTAGCCAGGGTAGGCAAAATCCACACAATGATGTATTCTCTTTTCCTAATGGAGCGTTTCATAGATAATAATCAAATCACCCTTCCTGGTTTACTATCTCAGCACAGATCAGCCAAGGTCACTTATATTTTCACTTCACTTTGAAAAATAGAGTAAAACATAAACAATACAATTGCTGTTAACCAGGTCATGCCTCCATCTGCATTTTGTATGCTGGTGCAACAGTATCTTTAAAATGTCCTTTTCAGCACTGATCAACTTGCATCAAAAAGTTTAGTACTATAATAATTATCTTACTATTATGCAGTGAATCTCATCCCAAATAACCCTAAATTACTCTGCAGGCTCAAACAGAAATAAACATTAAAAATTATGCACAAACACCACTTAAATCACTGAATAATGCTGTGCAATATCCATATTTGTGGTATTAAGAGCAATCAACTTGTTGGGATGGGTACATAGGCCAGGAAAGTCAGGGTGTCACAACGTTTCCCGCCATAATTTCAGACATTTCAGATGTTTCAATTCTTTGGGTTTTGTCCCAAAATTGACTCTGAAATCCTTAGCAATCATCACATCCTCCACAATGTCTCCTGCCAATAGGACAGATATACAGGCCCTGAAATCCAACCTCCAGATAGTGACAAAAGTAGTGTTGGATAACGTTGCCAACTTTTGAATTGCACAAAACCAAACACCTGTGTGCCACCCCTTCTCCGAGGCCCCACCCCCACTCATTCCATCCCTCCTCCCTCCAAAACTCACTCTCCCCCACCCTCACTCACTTTCACTGGGCTGGGGCAGGGGGTTGGGGTACAGGAGAGGGTGTGAGTGAGGGCTCCAGCTGGGGGGTGCTGGCTCTGGGGTGGAGCCAGAAATGAGGAGTTGGAGCGGGGGGAGGGGGAGGAGCTCCAGGCTGGGGCGGGGGGGGTGAGTACAGGAGGGGATGAGGGTTCCGGCTGGGGGTGTGGGCTCTGGGGAGGTGCTGGGCTGAGGGGTTTGGAGCATGGGAAGAGGCTCAGGGCTGGGGCAGGGGGTTGGGGTGTGGGAAGGGGTGAGAGCTCCAGCTGAGGGGCTGGGGATGAGGGGTTCGGGGTGCAGGAGGGGGCTCAGGCCTGTGGTAGGGGGTTGGGGTGTGGGAGGGGAAGCGCAGTGCAGGCTCCGGGAGGGAGTTTGGGTGCAGGAGAGGGCTCAGGGCTCAAGAACTAGATAAATTCATAGAAGACAGGTCTATCAATGGCTATTAGCCAGGATGGGCAAGGATGGTGTCCCTAGCCTCTGTTTGCCAGAAGCTGGGAATGGTTGACAGGGGATTGATCACTTGATGATTACTTGTTCTGTTCATTCCCTCTGGGGCACTGACATTGGCCATTGTTGGAAAACAGAATACCGGGCTAGATGGACCTTTGGTCTGACCAAGTATGGCTGTTCTTATGTTCTTAGGTAGAGCTGGCGGAGGGGTTTGGGGTTGTGGGGGTGAGGGGTCTGGGCTCTGGGCAGCACTTACCTCAGGCGGCTCCCAGAAGCAGCTGGCATGTCTGGCTCCTAGGTCGAGGGGCCAGGGGGTTCTGCAGCTCAGGGCAGCAAATGACACCCCCATGGCTGCCCCTGCACCTAGGAGCCAGACTTGCTGGCTATTTCTGGGAGCCACGCAGATCCTGGAGCCTGCCTTAGCTCCGCTGTGGGGGCCAACTGGCCTTTTAGTGGGCAAGTTAGTGGTGCTGACTGGAGCCGCCAGAGCCCCTTTTCGATTGGGCATTCCAGTTGAAAACTAGATGCCTGCAAACCCTAGTGTTGGAACTGTTCGGGTTTCTTATAGTCCAGTGGTTTTCAAGCTTTTTTCATTTGTGTACCCATTAAAAAATTCAAATGGAGGTGTGGATCCTTCTGGAAATCTTAGACACCATCTGCAGACCCCCAGGGGTCTGTGGACCACAGGTTGAGAACCACTCATCTATGATAATGACAACCTTTCACAGAAGCCCTTAGACATAATGTGCAGACCTCCAGAGGTCTGCAGCCCACAGGTTGAAAACCACTGTTATATTCAGTTTATTGTAGAGTGTTGGCCTGATTAGGGCCTGATCCTGTGAGGTGCCAAGCACCAAGAACTTTCACATCGCATATGTAATGATCTTGGGGTTCATTAAACAACAAAGAAGTGAATGAGAAAGGAACAAAACTTTTAGCATATCCATGGTGAACTGCTATCCTTTGTTTTCAAACCAGGGCATGTCTTAAACATCCAGGGTATGTCTTAAAATTCCTATATTCATAATACTGTTTCTTATGAGGAAGATTCTCTAAATTATATTTTTTCACAATCATATCTCTGCAACATATACATTTACCCTTCAGGTTTTCCTTATAAATTCAGCAAGTTGCTCAGGTTTCTCAAAGAAAAGCACTTCAAACATTGTATTCACTATTGTACATTTTTTTCTGATCAGGAGCCCATGTGTACACTATGCCATGCACCTTATTTGCCATGGCATAGACAAAGCAATTGACTTGGTATATCTTGCTCTTGATGAAAAGCCCTGATGCAAAACAAGACAGCTTGAAATGGCCTATTCATTTGGATAATTTCCATCATCCTTTCAGAAAGAATTTTCTGTTCTTTTACTCATTCTTTATTTAACTTTTCAGGTGCTTCTGTGCCTGTAAAAGCAGATTTTTTTTCTGCTTCATTAAATATTCCCATGGAGATAATAAATTTAATGCCACCACTTTGTATTCTTACATATTGCTTTTCTCATATAGATATCAATTGCTTTCAGACAGTGTGGTTACAGATAGGGGAACCGAGGCCCAGGATTTAAGCCCAAGGCCACAGTCCATGGCAGAGCCAGAAATATAGCTCAGGTCTCCGGACTGCAACAGTTGACAATTGGCCTCCTTCCTCAGCCTGCTTTGTTTTTTGCTTGCCTTCACCTTTCTCTTTTATTTCCCTCTCTGAGGAAAATAGTCTGGTTTTCTCGGCTCCTGTCAGGTTTCTTTTTCACAATCTCCTCTTCAGGCTGGTGTGTTTTACTACCTACACAGCCTTTTCTGAGGAATTGAGCAAATCTCCATATTTTTCTCTGGATTTGGGGAAAATTCTCAGAGCTATTTCCAAAATCTCAGACCTTTTGGGGACATGGCAGCAAGGGTAAAAATGACACTAAATAGATCTGAGAGAAATAGTGTCCAAGTAGGTAGTCCACAGGCCTTATTGCTGGCCTGATTCTGTTAAAGTCTGGGATAGATTGTTTTTCTTTTTCTTTTCAAACAGAGAAACCTAGGAGTTGATGAGAGGGAACTAGGGGTTAGTTGAGAGGAAAATCATAGGCTTTAAAATTCCTAGGCCAGTATGTTGTTCATTTCCTCTCCCTCCTGTATTTATCTTCTCTTTCAGTTCAGCCCTGACAGAAGAACACCCTTTTGTGTGGGCAGCTCCAATGAATGAGAGCAAGGAAAACAAACCCAACCTATACTGAACTGAACTTCACTTTTCTTTAATTCCTTTTCATTGTGCTTTCTCCATTTTCTGGCAGTAGGGTCCAGCCAGTTCTGACACAATGTGGCCTTGTGAAACAAATAGGAACAAGGATCTCACAGAAGCATGTGTGCTAGCAAATCAGAAGTCAGAAGTGGTTTATTAACAAAGACTTGGAAGTGCCACTTAGAGGGGTCAGCATTACTTCTGGGTCTAGCGAGAACAACAGGATTATTTTTTAAATGACATACCATCATAAGCGCTATGCTGCATGAGATACCTGACAGTCTTAGTGCGAGGCCATTTATAAAACAATCGAACAACTCCTCTCCCCAACTTTTTCTTTGTTGAAAGATCTGTTTTGTTTTTCCTGCCCTTTTCCTGCTTGCTAATGGCCATGCTGTTTGCAAGACAAATTGATAGTACTGGCTATTTTGCAATGCATAAAACATAAAGCCATTGTTTATATTTTGGAACATCTGGGACAGGCCTTTTTTGGGGAGGGGGGCCAATATCTTCTTTTTTCTCAGAAAAGGGAATTCCACAGCAACACCCAGAAAAAAGATTAAATCCAAACTCAAAACTGAAAATATTCTGCTTCCTATAGTTTGTAATAACGTGCTATCCTCTTAGAAGCTTGAAACTAACATTTATGTCCCTATCAGTTGTGTACCTTTCCACTTGGCAGAGGAGTCTTCTGGAGCACAAGCCAACATGCTTAGTTTCATTTATGTGCTTGTTTGTGCACTAGCAGAGCGGATAATGTCAGCATGGCTCTAGGAACAGTGTTTGTTATTTAACTTGTGTTGGCTGCAAAACAGCAGAACATAAAACACTGTGGATGCTTCATAAATTGACTATTTTTCCCCCTTGAGCAACAGGGCAGCTTTAATTTTTACATTTTTCAAATACTAGGACATTCCACTCCAAACTGTAATTGTGCTGAACAAAGAACATGCCCAGTGACTATTTGTAGGTAGAGTCATTTAACTTATTTCTGCCTAAGTTTTGCATTACAAAATGAAATAATAATGCCTACTCATGGACAGGTGTTGCTAGAATAAATTAATTAATGTTTGTAAGCATTTTCAGAGCCCTGGGTGAATGGTGAATGGTGCTGTTAAATTGCGATGTTTTATTAAATTGAATGTGCAGTCAATAGGTCACATTTGTTTTGTTTGTAACAGTCCCTGAAAATTCTGGCTGAATAACAAGATATAGCCCTGTTAGGCCTTTCTTCATACCACAGTGTGTTTTATATTTTGCCTTGAGTCGAGTTATTGTACATACCTGTGTTGCCATTTACAGTACATTTATGATACCAACCTAGTAAGATGGCCCTGATCTACATGCTCAACTTCAAGCCTGTGAATAGTCCCATTGAAATCAATAGTCCTGAATTCTTGTCCATTCCTGAAACTAAACCTGAATCTTAGTTGGCATTAAGAAAGGATTACTTACAATTTTGTTTTCAATTCTTGTGTGCCTCTACATTTATATCTTTTTATTAGTTTCATATACATGGACATCACAAACATAGCAAGTCTTCCGATAATTATGTGGAAATAACCACACAAATTAAACAAAACATGCAAAGACATTATATGTATGTGTGTCTGAGAACTGGGGATTTGTATGGCAAAATAGGATCTCATGGCTGGAGAACTAAGGAATGTGGTAACTTCACGTGTGGCCAGTGTTCGTAAGTTCTGTTTCACATTTATTCTGTCCGATGAATGTCTCAATATTTTGGTTTCAATCAGAAGCAGGAGTACGAAAACAGCAACAAGAGAAAGGAACAGTGAATACTATTTTCAGCCAATTTAAACTGGAAATGTTGAGAAACATAACCTGATTGATAGTGACTCAGAAAAGTTTAAGATAATTATGTAAAAACCTGGCCAAATTTTGATTGGCCGACGTACCTCTGCCAACAGGAAAACTGTGAACTATATGCAGCCAAAGTTTGCAGAGATTCTCCAGGCCTTTCACACAGGTCAATTCTCAGGTGGTCATTAGGGGTCAAATGATGTGATCAACACATTTGTGCGTGTATGCTCCCTAAATCGATGATGGTACCTGCACATTCTTGTCCTGTGCATGATTCACTTGGCTGGAGGCTGGGTGTGAGAGCTGTGGGTCTGAATGGGGCTTCCTTTCTGTCACTTTTGTGGCCAAACAAATTTTGTTTCTAGAATTTGGTCATTTGAGTTTATCTGATTTTTTTCATCCTTTTGATGTTCACTTTAATACTTTTGTGAGAGTCCTTAAATGAGAACTATGTATAGCCCATATTTGTAAGCTTAACTAATAACAATAATGCACTGAATGCATCCGATGAAGTGAGCTGTAGCTCACGAAAGCTTATGCTCAAATAAATTTGTTAGTCTCTAAGGTGCCACAAGTACTCCTTTTCTTTTTGCGAATACAGACTAACACGGCTGCTACTCTAAAACCTGTCAATAATGGAGAGTAATTCTCCTGACCAGAGCAATGCAAATAATTCACATTGAACTTTTCCATGAGCATAGGCTTTGAAGTTTGATGCTTTTGAGAACTTCATCCCATGCCTGCAACATCAACGGAGGTAATTAATACCAGCAAATCTCCTCCCAGCCCATTTATCCCCCCCACAACAGCTAGCATTTCTTCTCCTGCAATAAGCCCTAGGGCTTTCCATCCTTAAGACTCACTGGGTAAGGAAGAGGGTGGAGTGGCTTCTTGGTGGTAACTGGCATTTGGGTTCAGAGGGTGAGAATGGCTGCAGACTCCTTTGTAAGTTTCCAATCAATCCAGAACCCCTAGCAAACATGAGATATATAGGTGTTCAGATAGTATGATGATGAATATGATACAGAAGAAACTTACACAGAGGCCAATAGCATAGATAGATAAATACTGGTTGGCTCATACCAAATTCTGTGATACAAACTGAAGAGATCAGTTTGCAAATTCAGCCCTTGCACAGTTTCTTCCACCTTCTTCTGAAGCATCTGATACCATATATTTTTAGAGAAAGGTTACTGGAGTGGCTGGATTACTGTTCTGCTCTCTGTGATGCTGGCAGACCAGGTACTAGCTCATGCCGCAGATCCAGGCCAATTCACATGTGTATTAATATAGATCAGTGGTTCTCAAACTTTTGTACTAGTGACCCCTTTCACATAGCAAGCCTCTGAGTGTGACTTCACCTTATAAATTAAAACCACTTTTTAATATATTTAACACCATTATAAATGCTGGAGGCAAAGCGGGGTTTGGGATGGAGGCTGACAGCTCACGACCCCCCATGTAATAACCTCACGCCCCCTTAGGGGTCCCGACCCCCAGTTTGAGAACCTCTGGTATAGTTTAAAGTGATTGTTAAATGTTTAAGAGTGTATTTGGTATTTAAACTTCATGCAAATGAATGGGATATTACTTGAATTGTTTTCACTTATCTGTATCCTGCTATTACATAGTAGCAAACATTTACATTGTGTATACCCCTGTCACTAAATAACCCAAAGGAGAAAGAAGCCTTGTAGAATGCAAATGAAAAAATCTATTAGAAAAGAGCTAATTTCAAAGTGCTCATTGTGTATGATGATTGGAGGTCAAAGACTCAAAATGCATTGCTCCCCCTGTCATCAAAGGAAAAGCATTTGTGGGTAGTGACTCTGTCAGCTTGTTTTCTCTGAGAAGAAGCTATAAGTATGAATTCAGAGAAAGATCCTTTATCTCTGGACTGTTTGGACTCTTACAGTGTACCTTCAAAAGACTTTTGGGAAACTGGAAGTTTATTACATCACTGCCACCATTTGGCATTACAAATTGTGACTCACCAGTGTATATATTTTCAACAACACTCACTTCCTTTTCTTAAAAAGAAAAGGAGGACTTGTGGCACCTTAGAGACTAACCAATTTATTTGAGCATGAGCTTTCATGAGCTACAGCTCACTTCATCGGATGCATCCATGTCCTACTGGACAAACTGTCTCAGGCAGACTTCAGCTCCACTGCCCAATCTGTGGCACTTCCCCCGTGGCTGATAGGGGAAGTAGTAGACACGACCTCTACTATGGGTTCCAGCTCAGGGACCCCAAGGTGTGCAACATCCCACCTTGTTGTCATTTCCCTGAGCCTTTTCCTATTCTGCCTCTCTCAGTGTCATAGAGTTCAGCCACTCTCCCACTCCAGTCTTTTCTCTTTTTCCACTCCCCACACTTCATGCACAGAAATACCCTCACCTTGGGCACCAAATGGCCTCCCTCCTCTTTTTCCAATTCATCTCTCAGAACTAACTTTTCCCGTGAGGCCTTTCAACAGACCAACGCACACTGATTATATATTTGAAAGAAAATACTTGTACTGCTTGAAGTTTGGACCTTCTTTCTGTGAGCCTTTTATGTTTGCACTTTAATCTGCATCAGATGTAGCATGAAAAGGTTGTGAGATAATATCTTTGATGAGAACAACTTCTGTTGATGAGAGAGACAACATTTTGTGCTTACACAGAGCTCTTCTTCGAGTCTGATAGGCAGTTTCTGTGCAACAGGCATCAATTTTTCTACTGTACAATATTGAGTGTGCTGACAGCACTCAACAAAGAATAGTTCATACAGAAAGCAAATTAACTACTTCACTATTTAAAATAGCAGCTCTGAGTCTGAATTTCCTTGCTGTTTGGTTGTGGGAGGAGAGGGAATCCTTTAACATTATTAAAATATCAGTTGATGTCAGAACATAGTCTTTGCATGTCATACTTTGGCAATGGCCTTCTTTTTATTAAAACATATATGTGAAGGACTGAACAATACGTGCGTATTAAAGGAATTTAAGATAGGAAATCTTTAGCCTGCAAGTGAGACCTTTTATGTAAGTATTGTGTCAAACTCTGATTAGAAAGTTTAAAAAGTTTCTGGAGTTTCTTCAACTAATTCTATATACTAATGTTATCTTGAAAGAGTATAAACAAGACATAAAAAACTAAACAAAGCAACCTTTTTTCTGTTTGCTTGTTTATTTATATTTTTAAAAGGAGTTAATGTAAAGTTAGACCTACAATTAATAGGCACCATCTTAGAATAATAGCATGTATATTTTTTTAAATTAAAGCAATGCTAATGTGATATAACTCACCACTTGATTTTTTTTTGAGAGAGTCACAAAAACTCATAAAAGTTCATCATCAAGTATGATTCATATGCAAATTTTCAAGAGCTATGTAATTTCTTGGCACATTATCTTGTACTAAAGCACCCTGCTTGTCTAACCTTGATTTAATTGTGCTCTGTGCATAAGCAATGACCTCACTTAGGTCATGAATCTCTGAATCAATGAAGCAAAAAGTACCACATATAACCTTGCCATTAATGGCAAAACCTTAAAGGGTACTTGTATTGTGTTCTTTAATGTAACATGCTTATTTTTTTCTGAGTTAAGTAGATCTTCTTCCTCTCTGAGAAATTTTAAAAGTGAATTGTATATGAAGTAACCAGTTAGGCCATTTAAACCCATAAGAGGACTCCATACATTGAATGAAACTGACAGTTCATATGTATTCAATTTCATTGATACAAAGTGAGGATTTGCAGTGTCGATTTAACTGGGTAATATTGACTGCAAATTGTGTTGGCATTTTATAGTTTTGTTTGCAAGAAGCTAGAGTTAATAGGAATTGCATTAAAAACAAAATATAATGGGCATATAACAGACCTCAAATTGCTATTATAATTTTGTACACTGCTTCTCGCAGTGACACTGGAGTGGGATTATTTCGAGATTTAGTGTGCCTACAGAACATTTACAGCTGACAACGGCTAGACAGGCAGACAGCTGAGACGACTGCTGCTGACAAATTTAATGCGTAAAAGAAAAAAGGAATTATGTGATACCTTATTATGCAAATAGGTTACCTCTACGCTACGAGCTCGGGGTGTGATTCTCTGACTGAGGTAACATGCTAAGAATAGTAGTGTCTTTGGTAGCACAGGTAGCTGCAGCCGCAGCACCATCCTAGCCACCCTGAGTATAAATCCACCTGCATGGCATGCGTATGTAGTTGGGGCTGCTAGCCTGTGCCACTGCTGCCCATGCCACCACTGCTATGCTACGTCAGATGAGAGCTGCGTGAGCATATCTATGTAGACACAGCAGATAGCCTGGGTAGAAACATTCACTTTACTTTTATCCCGACTTCCCTTTCCGTCTCCTTCCATTTGTTGGTTCCACTCAGATGTTGCACCTATTATTTGTATTACTGTAGCACCTAGGGGCCCTAGTCACAGGACCTAGTCCTAAAACATAGTCCCTGCCCAAATATCTCATTATCTATCTCTTAACCTAAGTGCTATAGAAACATAGTGTAACAGACCAGAATGAGTGTGTGTATGCATGTGTGTAAAACAAATACACACACACACACGCAATCACAGAGATGACTTTGAGAAGTCATCAAGTCCAGCTGCCTGTGTTGAAGGAGGACCAAGTTCACCTGTCAGGGAAGGTCTAAGCTTTTCTTAAAAACATTGTAGATAGAAAAACTTTCAAAGAAAATACTCCACTGCATCCATTTCTCCTAAGTGCTATTCCCATAGAGAGACAAAATAATAAGATTTAGGTGATAACTGTCTCAAATCTAGATTTTAAAAATGTGAGAACTTAATCCCTATCTTTAAAAAAAGTGAGTTGTTTAATCATTAGGTCTGATCTAGCATGTTCTGAAAATCTCAGGTATTATCTCCATGCTTAGGAAATCTTTCCATCCTGGAATTTTGGAAGGCAAATGTGCTAATACATGTCCAGATGCAAAAGGGATTGGAAAGGTAAATAGAAGGATTTGCCATTCCTCCTTATATTTGGTGTGTTTGCACTAATTTACCAGTCCCAAATCTAGGGCTGGTAGTGAAGAGATACTGTATGCTCACAGGGTTTTGACTAAACATTAATGTTTCAAGGTTTCTTTTTATTTTGCCTTTTTCTGTTAATTTTCCCCCCTCCCAGTATTTGTTAAATAATAATAATCAAATGCTGGAGAAACCACTAGAACAAAATAGGCAATAAGATACTACAGTAATGGGCAGCCATATGAAACCCTAAAATAGCTCAAATTAATTTAAAACACCCATTAAAATGATTATGAACGATACAGGTGATAATCTGTATAGTCGATTTAAAAACACAAAATCCATATATAATATACATAACCCATATTTTATATATATAATCCCTCTGTAGCAAAACTGTTTGTCATAATCTGTATTGCAACAATATTACAGTATAAATCTCCCACTTCTAACTCTGTGAGGAGTTCTCCCTATTTTTACTTGCTCATTGTATCTCACTTTCAGGATATAACTTCACTGCAGACTTACTTCAGTCTCATACCCAAGTTTTAGCCAAATCTCCTGTACTTGGGCTCACAAAAAACCCTTATGCTCAGGCTTAGATGTGCTTTGAACCCAGGCTTGTTTGCCTGGCTGGGGTTACAGGATAGAGCCAGGGGTGGTTGTAGGGAGGGGGTGAGGAGGACACCAACTGTTAGAGGGAGCCAAACTGCTTGGCTCTTTTTTTGCTTGGCAGCTCCATCCCTAGCTGGGGGAGGGAGGGAATGTGACAAAGTAGGAATTTTCTGTAACATTTTTTTATGGAGCCTATGCGGGCATCAGTTTCCCCTCTTACTCTGCCTTGTTACCTAGTGGAGGGGGAAAGGGGTTAAGTCTTCTCTTGGGGCAGCACAGAGCATTAGGTGAGTGTGGCACTTTTTGTCTGGGCTGCAAGGAATAGGATTGTTAAGGAACTGACTGGAACCCGCTGAAAATGACCCATATCAATGCAGAATCTGAACGAGACAATGGAAAGCCCCATTGATCAGAACATTGACACCTACCAACCAATGACCCTAAGGAAGTAGGTTCCCCCCACCCAACACCAGTAGGGAAGCTGAGCACAGACTCCAGCTTGAGAACAAAGGACAGGATGAGCAGGGGATAAATTGTGGGCTTCTGGAGAAGGCTTGCAGCTCTCTCCTGGGACTGACTAGGGAGGCTGTGATGGAATCCACTGCAGCTGGGCTGGTGGTTTGCTCTGGCTCGACTAAAATGGAGTATGCTTTAACCTTTATTTCTCTGTGCTAAGCTAAGGACTCCCAGTGTTGTGTTCCCGTTGTCCAATAAATCCTACTCTGTTTTGAAAAGGCTGTTTATCACTGAGTGCATCCAAGTCCTTAACCTGGACTCTAGTTCAAATGGACTTGCTGAGCAGAACTTAGTGTGAAACAGGATGGCTGGAGCCCACAAGCTCAGTCTAGAAGGAGGTGAGGATGAGTGGCCTACTCTGAAGCAAGAGTGAGACCCCTTGGGGGTCTGTCACACTAAAGGGATTCCTCTGAGAGACTGTAGAAAGCTGGAACATAGCACAAATCCTGTGGATCTGTGACAGGAGGAAAAATCTTTTCTGCTCTGGCCAGCAAAATGGCTGGGGCTGCTCCTGGTTAGCATCTAGGTTTTGCTGCAAGGCAGGGTCAAACCCACCTACTTTGCAATGGGGACATAGATAAAGCCCAGGTTGTGTCACTCAGGTTTTGATAACCCTCCAATGCCATCCCATAGTTCTCCAGGTCCATTTTTCCCTACCCCTTCTACCTCTACAAACAACTTATTAAAAATATGCATATTTATATTATAAAAATATTCCAAAACAAAAACACTCCTCTGCACACACTTCTCTGCTTCTATGAAAAGAAAAGGAGTACTTGTGGCACCTTAGAGACTAACCAATTTATCTGAGCATAAGCTTTCGTGATCTACAGCTCACTTCATTGGAAGCTTATGCTCAAATAAATTGGTTAGTCTCTAAGGTGCCACAAGTACTCCTTTTCTTTTTGCGAATACAGACTAACATAGCTGTTACTCTGAAACCTGCTTCTATGAACTGGGTGCTTCCTCCCAGTTTACACACACCTTTGTGGCATCCCATGCTATTATTCATGAACCTGCCTTTGTGACTGACCAAGGTCTGCATAATAATCACATAGTAGCCTTTATGGTTGACACATACATGTGCTCCTTGTAGCAGGCAAACTATGGGCACATGAGCCATATCATAGAATCCTAGCAATGTAAGGCTGGAAGGGACCTTGCAAAGTCACCTAATTCCCTGCTTTGAGGCAGGACTAGACCATCCCTGACAGGTGTTTGTCTAACCAGTTCTTAAAAATCTCCAGTGATAGTGATTCCACCACATCCCCAGGTAACTGGTTCCAGAGCTTAACTATCTGAATAGTTAGAAAGTTTTTTCTAATATCCATCCTAAATCTCCCTTGCTGCAAACTAAGCTGACTACTTCTTGTCCTACCCTTGGTGGACATGGAGAACAATTGATCACAGTACTTACATTTTACATATTTGAAGACTTTCTAGAGTCTAGAATTTGGGGCCTCGCAATATGAGGGGCCTCTAAAAAAGAAAAAAGCTGACTCCATTTCAAATTTTATCAAAATCTGTTGATAAATAAAGGAGATATGGGAAAAAAGATTCTCTCTAAATATAAACATTTTTGTTCAAATATGACGAAAATATACACATCTGGCTACACAAATACCATTACCCTTCATTCTTGAGAGGTGGGAGGTCAGTGCTGAGAAAAAAGAAAAATCAATAATTGCACTTGTAAAATTAGTATTTCTATGAGTAAGTCTGCTAGCAGTCTCCTAAGGCAGCATTTTGTTGGCCAGCTGAAACTGGCAAAATTCTGACCATGCCGTCATAATTTATTTTAAAAAATAAATAATCTCTCTGCTGATAAAAATCGGGAAAAATGTGAGGTCAGAGACAGCAATATCATGAAGCAATCCTGCCAAGCTCATACTCGTATGGGACTCATCCTAGGAGTGATGTCATGTATAGTGTCCCCCTTGGCTGGTAATAGCTGCAAGGCCGCCATCTTTTGTTTACGGTCCAGCACGCTCAGTCATATAGTGCCTTCGCTCCTGTTTCTTTGTTTTCTTAAGTGTTAGTGTGTTCTTTCTTCTTTTGATCTGTACAGACGTACAATTGTGTATTTCAGTGTGCATGCTGCTTTCTGCTTCATACACTATCCAGGCTTCTAATGATTGAGTTTGCAGGTGATCGTCTTATGGACTTGGGTCAAGTGGATCTTGAGGAGTGAAGGAAGATATACATATATTTCAAAATATTCTGAGTACTTGGTGAGCAAGTTATTTCAAACTATGTGCATATATGATTAACTTTCTCAATACCTGTTTAGAGATAACCAGTCTCTCTCTTTCATGCATATAGCTTGTTTTCACTCTGTGTGTCTGAGGTGTTTACTCAAAATTAATTAGTGGTCCTGGGGGAGACAGAGGATAGAGAAATGAACAGGAAGAGAGATGTCTGCCTCGAAAATGCTGCCAAAAAGAATTTTGTGCATTGAAAGTGACAAACTCCATAGCTTGTCATTTGAGGACATCAATGACTTCTCTCCAAAAATCATGAAAGAAAATGTTTTATATTTCAGTGTTAAAATTAATGTGATGTACAAACAGACATACTCTCACACAGGTCTGGCAAGCATCGGTGCCCATTTCCAAGTGTCTGGACAAGGGTAAACTCTGCAGTAAAGACATACCCTGAATGCCATTTTCTTCTGCTGATTTTGTATTCTTTAATAAGTTCAGACAATATTTGAAGCACAAGACAGTAGTGAATAAATCCCTCATTCTATTTTTTTTTTAGTTGGAATAAGACGTATAAGGGCATGTATTACTCACCTCTTTTTTGGGAGATTACAGCATTTCGTGTCTTCTATGGACTCAGCAACCTACATTGGGGAGGATGGGGGGTGACAGCTCAGAGCAACACATTCCCTACCATGTTAAGAAAACGCATGGTTTCTGATGCCGTTACAACTTATTGGGCTGAAAAACTGCTAGCTGGCAGAATAATATTAGAAGTTCTTTCCCCCTATTATTATAGAATATAAGCTATTACAAAGAGTTCTTTGTAACTATAATATACAAAAAAAATCCCTCCATCTATTCCATCTTATCACTTCAGAAGAGTGGAAGTGAGTGGATTTTTCTCTTTACGGATGGAGAAAGGCTATTCTGAGGGTTTTATTGAATTCTAGAGGTCATGCTGGCTTTCTGAAGAGCTTCTTCAGATGTCTCCAAAAATTTAATGATGTTGTTTTCAGTTAGAGACTAGTATACTCTTCAATTCTTTCAGCTAAAAATAGGCTGTCATTAGTGCTTTCAAAATGAAATCATAGATACAAAATTTGTTTTCCTGAGGGATCTCCTGAAAATACGCAGTTAGAACGGTTTTCTGTTTTTACAACTTTATCTGCAGTGCAATTAAAAAAAGAGCTCGCTGTCATTCAGCTTGAATCTTGTAAATGTCTAGCTTTATGATCATTTTAAAGACTTCGTAGCTTTGTTGTAATTCTCACTAATTAGTTGCAGCAGTACAACAGAGATGGTGCATGGTGACACTGCGTTGTATACGACATTGGACAATTGTGTTGGATAGGTGGAAACATTAAATTCAGAGGAAGTGGTAGTTTAATGAGAGGAGTTCATAAATGAAACTTTTGAAATTGCTTAAAGCTGTAGTCAAAACTACATATAGCCCCTGAACCTTAGAATCATAGAATCTTAGAATATCTTAGAATATCTGGAAGGGACCTCAGGAGGTCATCTAGTCCAACCCCCTGCTCAAAGCAGGACCAATCCCCAACTAAATCATCCCAGCCAGGGCTTTGTCAAGCCTGACCTTAAAAACCTCAAAGGAAGGAGATTCTATCACCTCCCTAGGTAACACATTCCAGTGCTTCACAACCCTCCTAGAAAAAAGTTTTTCCTAATATCCAACCTAAATCTCCCCCACTTAAAATGTCAGTTTCCTGAAAGAAGTCTCTTTTTTTTTTTTTTTGGTAACAAACTCTTATTTCTTATTTGTATTACTGTAGCACTTAGAAGCCCTAGTCATACTATTCCATGGAAGCCACCTTGTAGGAAGGGTCAAATTTTACTGCTGTACAGCCCTGGAGCCTTAAGTAATTCTAGGTATGCGGATAAAATATGAAACAGTTACTTACCCTACAGTAACTATTGTTCTTCAAGAGGTCTTATTTTCATATACACTCCACTGTTGATGCACATGGGTCCCATCCACTCAAGTTCAGATTCTTTTGGCCAGCAGTGTCTGCTGGGGACATGCCTTGCATCTCTCACTTGAGGGCATACAGGGCAGGGCACCCAAATTATCCTTCAGTTCTTTTGCCAGTACTGAATAGCCCGGGAAGGGAAGTAGAGTGTGGAATATATGTGGACAACACATCTCAAAGAACCACAGTTTATATAAGGTAACTAACCCTTTCTTCTTCAAGTGCTTGCCCTATCCATATTTCACTGTTGGTGACTCACAAGCAGTGACCTAGATCACACGAGGTGGGTTCCAAGAGTCTTACCTGAACAATGATTGCAAGAAAGCTCTGATAAAGTAAGCATCAGAATTTGATGCTTCTATTATGAAGTAATATTTGGTAAATGTGAGTATCAAGCCTCAAATTGCTTTTCTACAAATGCCTAATATTAGAAAAACATCTTCAAGTAGCTGCAGACGCAACTTGAGCCCTGAGCTGTAACCCTCAAAGCTGCAGCTATGTTAGCTACTTCATAGCACAATCCAATTAGACTGTCTGATTTGATAACACCTGACCTCTCACCCTATCTGCATAAGCTACTGTAGCAAAGTCGAGACTCACTGGCGAGGCACCTCCTGCTGGTTGTCCTGGGAATTAACTCAACCCCAGCTTCGGAGCACCCTCTGCTGGCCGGTGTCTCACCTGCTTTCGGCCCTGTGTCCCTCCCGGACCCCAGTGCCCCTTTACCTTGGGGTTCTGCCCACAGTAGTCCCCACGCTCTGGGTCTCCCCTCCCAGGGGAACCCCCAACCCTCTACCCCACCTTGCCTCAGTGACTACTGCCAGTTGCCATCTAGTCCCCTTTCACTGGGGAAAACTGCAGTCTGTAAAGTCCACTCACCATTGGCTAGGGGGTCGAACTAGCTGCCTCTGCCTAACCTTAGGCTGAACCTCTGCAACCCCAGTACCTGCTTTGGCCTTTAGCAAGGCCCGCAGCCTGGGGATTTGCCAGGCTAGAGCTCCCCAGCTGCTCTTGCCTTTCCCCCACACTGCTCTACTCCCAGGATCCTGAGCTCCCAGGCAGCTAGGTCCTTCTCTCTACACAGCTAGAGAGAGATTCTTGCCTTCTGGCCCTGCAGCCCTTTTATAGGGCCTAGCCTGGCCCTGATTGGCTGCCTCTCAGCCTTTTTAATTGGCTCCCAACCTCAGCCCTTGCCAAGGCTGAGCTGGAGTGGGGTGACTGCCCTGCTACAGCTACAAATAGCCTAGGTGTCAAGGTTCCTTCCCCACTCTGAACTCTAGGGTACAGATGTGGGGACCTGCATGAAAAACCTCCTAAGCTTCTCTTTACCAGCTTAGGTCAAAACTTCCCCAAGGTACAAAATATTCCACCCTTTGTCCTTGGATTTGCCACTACCACCACCAAACAAATACTGGTTACTGGGGAAGAGCTGTTTGGACACATCTTTCCCCCCAAAATACTTCCCAAAACCTTGCACCCCACTTTCTGGACAAGGTTTGGTAAAAAGCCTCACCAATTTGCCTAGGTGACTACAGACCCAGACCCTTGGATCTTAAGAACAATGAACAATCCTCCCAACACTTGCACCCCCCCTTTCCAGGGAAATGTTGGATAAAAAGCCTCACCAATTTGCATAGGTGACCACAGACCCAAACCCTTGGATCTGAGAACAATGAAAAAGCATTCAGTTTTCTTACAAGAAGACTTTAAATAGAAATAGGAGTAAATAGAAATAAAGAAATCCCCCCTGTAAAATCAGGATGGTAGATACCTTACAGGGTAATTAGATTCAAAACATAGAGAACCCCTCTAGGCAAAACCTTAAGTTACAAAAAAGATACACAGACAGAAATAGTTATTCTATTCAGCACAATTCTCTTCTCAGCCATTTAAAGAAATCATAATCTAACACATACCTAGCTAGATTACTTACTAAAAGTTCTAAGACTCCATTCATTCCTGGTCTATCCCCGGCAGAAACCAGCATATAGACAGACACACAGACCCTTTGTTTCCTCTCCCTCCTCCCAGCTTTTGAAAGTATCTTGTCTCCTCATTGGTCATTTTGGTCAGGAGCCAGCGAGGTTACCTTTAGCTTCTTAACCCTTTACAGTTGAGAGGAGTTTTTTCCTCTGGCCAGGAGGGATTTCAAAGGGGTTTACCCTTCCCTTTATATTTATGACGCTAGGGGAAAAGGGCACAGTCCTGTCTGTAAGAAAGGGTAATGTACTCAGCACATCTAATATGTGAAGCTTAGCTTCCCCCTTGTTGGAATGTGGCTTGGTAAAGAAAACAGATAGGTGTATAACTTGAGTAAGGTATAAGCCAGATGACACCTTTGGCAAGAATTTAGTTGAGGTTTTGAAGTCACCCTATCTTTGTGAAAGATACTGTATGGAGGTCCCAACATGGGTGCTTGTATCTCCCCACCCTTCTAGCAGATGTTATTCCCACTAGCAAGGCTCTTTTGATGAAAAAGTGGCCAGGGACTCAAAGGTCAGACCCATCAATCTGGACAGCACCAGCTTGAAATCCCACTGAGGGGGAGAATCCTGGTTGGAAGATATACCTGCATATGGCCCTTCAGGAATCTAGAAATGTAGGGTGTTAAAATGTTAAGAGATCCTGAATAGGTGGATTGCAAGCAGAAATATTTGCCAGGTGGAGCTTATAGACAGTCCTGAATTCTTGAAGGAAAAGAAATAGTTCAACTAGCTGAAGGAGCTAATTGATGTTGCTGTCCCAGAATGGTAATTCTCTTCCACTCGAAGGTCTAAATAGTCTTGTAGAGTCTTTTCTAGTGTGTATTAGAATGTTCTGCACTGCCATAGAACAGTTCCTGGCTACTGTTTTTAACCAGCCAGCATCCATACCATGAGGCACAGGGAAGATGGAGCCTTCCTGCACCTCTTTCTGAAATATCGGATCTGGTTGAAGAGATAATCAGATTGGAGGTCAGAGAGATTCATGAGGTCTGAAAACCTGCCATGGCCATCCCTGAGCCACTATGATCATGTGTCTGAGTTTGAGTCCTGCCTTGGTTATTCCTGAGGTCAAAATTGTTTTCTTTTGGATGCAGGAGCAACTCCTAGAGACCTCAGTGTCCCCTGCGAGCCCTTTAGCAAATGTAAGACTTTGTCTTTATATTAAACAATTGGCAGCCCTCAAACAGTGGCTCTTCTATTGTTACTTGTACTTCTATAGGGACACCAGAGGATTGAAGCCAGGAAGATCTTCTCATGTTAATCAAGATGCCATGGATTGTATCTGCAGCATCAATAGCCGCTTGAAAGGATGGGCACACTATGAGCTGTCCCTCCAGGACCAAAGACTTTAAATTCCTCTCTGCTTTCTTGAAGAATTTTGTCAACAAATTTAGAGATGGCATCCCAATTCAAGTAATCATATTTTCCAGTGAGACCTGATAACTGATGATCCTAACTTGTAAGTCAAATAATTTTTATGACCAAATTTATTGAGTTTTTTGGTTCTTTGTTTCAGGGTAGAGATTTCTGTTGCCTATATCTGGTTCTCTCATTAGTGAATGCAACCACTCAGATGCAGGGTAGGTTTAAAATTGTTCAGAAACCTGGGAAAGCATTTAGTAGTGGTGATCTGCTCCCTTTGATGTGTTAGCTAAGGAAGCAGGTGTTTGCCAGAATAACTTGGCAGTCTCCACTAGTCACTCATTGATGGCATTGCCAGGCACCCAAGCACAGAGGTGTTTCAGAGATCCAGGAACTTGTACAATTTCTCCCGGGACAATCTACAGTAGAGATTCCAGTGAGTCTGTCATCCTGTTCAGCAAGTCCTGGAAAGTTTTGAAATCATTGGGCTGTGAGGTGGCTGTTGCAGGTATCAGTCTCATCAGGAGGTGATGAGATGGGTGCTGGGATAGGCTAATCCCCCACTTGCAACTTCTCATCAGAGCCCTGTAATTGCTGTTCAATCATAAGTACTGGAGCTTTTTTTTTTAAATTGTTTTAAATTCTACTGCATTTTAATATCTAAATCTATTTTCTAATCAGAAACAAAACACAACAAAAATTCTTCAGTAAAGGCTCCAAAATCTCAATTCTCTCTCTTCCCTTTCCTCTCCCCCACTCCTCTCTATTGCTAGATCCAAATTCTGTTCTTAGTTATACAGGTAAAAATCTGGAGCAATTTCTATAGCAGTGAATGGAGTTATCCTTCTGTAAATTCAAGAGTAAATGACAGCAGAATTTGGCCTGTTCTCTAAAAAACATTCTTAATGTTAAATAACTGATTCCTAGGGAGGTTTGTGCTTTTAGTTGGCCTCAGGTTAATTCAAAAGTGACTCCCAGTTCTCCCAAAGAAAAAAAATAAAATCACTCTCTGTACTCCGTGACAACTAGAGGTTGGAATTTTATTGGAATGTTGTGTTGTCACAGGTTATGGTCCCATAAAGAATTACCTCTAGAATGATAAGGGATTGGGTGGGAGTTGAGTTAGGAGTCACATGTTCTGGGGCCCATTTCCTGTAAATGTAGGTGAAAACATGGGCTATATAGGTCTGGAACTATTAAATCTTTTCATTAATGATTTGGAGGAGAATATGCTTATCAAATTTGCACATGATACCAAACTTGGAGAAGTTACAAGCACTTTTAAGGATAGGATTAAAATTCATAAGGACCTTGATAAATTGGAGGACTGTTCTGAAATGAACAAGATGAAATTCAGAAAAGACAAGAGCAAAAATATTACACTTAGGAAGTTAAAAATCAAAGTGCACAAATACAAAATGGCTAGGAAGTAGTACTGCAGAAAAGGACCTGGGAGTTATAGTCACAAATAGAATATGAGCCAAATATATTGCAGGTTCAAAAACTAATATAATTCTAGGATGTATTAACAGGACTGTAGCGTGTAAGACATGGAAGGTAATTGTTCTGCTCTTCTCAGCACTGGTGAGGCCTCCGCTGGAGTATCGTGTCCTGTTTTGGGTGCCACGCTTAAGAAGATCTGGAGAGAGTCCAGAGGTAAGCAACAAAAATAATAAAGGTTTACAAAACATGACCTATGAGGAGGCTTAGTCTAGAGAAGAGAAGGCTGAGAGGGGACCTGATAGACTTCAAAAATGTAAAATATTGTTACAAAGAGGACTGTGATCAATTGTTGTCCATGTCCACTGAGGGTAGGGCAAGAAGTAATCAGCTTAATTTGCAGAAAGGGAGATTTAGGTTGAAAACTTTCTAACGATAAGGATAGTTAATGACTGGAATAGGGTAGCAAGGGAGGATGTGGAATCCTCATCCTTGGAGGTTTTTAAGAACAAGTTAGACAAACACCCATCAGAAATGGTCTAGGCTTACTTGGTCCTGCCTCAGAGTGGGGGCATAGATTAGATGATCTTTCGGGGTCCCTTCCAGCTCTATACTTTTGTGATATTATTTTAGTTCTTAGCTGGATGTGGAACCTCCCTTTATTTGAGCTCCAGCTCAGTATGGACAAGCTAAATAATGGAGTTAAAAACATCATATGATTCAAAATGGGTTCTAGTCAAACACAATTTTATATAAGTTCACTGATCTGATAATGAGGAAAACCTGTATTCTATTAACCATGTCCTGAGGCCTTCCTTTGGAGACCATGCTTAGGCTAGAACTTCGCTGTTCTAAAAACTATTTGGCTGAAATGTGCTAAAACCCTGCTAGGCCATAACTAGATGTTAACCATGCTTAAGCACATTTTTAGTTATTTAACCCATGCAGACAGGGCTTCCCTCTCTCCCCTGTTCCTCTTATAAAGCAGAATTCAATAGGATAGCCAAGAAGTAAAATATTTAGTGAACTCCCTTAAATCAGAAGGCCAAAGCAAGCCCTATCAAGTGGCAATAGGAAAGAACCACTGAAAAAGTTGCTTTCCTCTTTCAATGGTCAAGGAAGTTTATTAGAATAAGGAAAACACCTGTCTCTTTGCTTCACTGCACAGCTTCTGCCTATCACCTTCCCCAGCCCCACCTTGCCTGGCTTCCTCTGAGAAATTTAAAGAAACAGCACACAGGCACAATTTCTAGTGTAGCCATTGAGAGTTGTACCAATCTGGCACATGTGATTATTAATAATTATAATAATAATTATACAAGCATTTTGTCTTCCAGCTGTACTAGATGTAAGTCGGGCCAAATACTGTCCTTAGTACTTATGCAGCACTCTTCATTTTTCAGAATGCTTTACCAACAATAATTAACACAGACTCAGAATAGATTCATTATGGTCTGAACATCTTGAAAAGATTCTAGGTTACACAAATGAATAGCTAAAGGCTCTATAGAAAAAGAAAATGAAAAAAAAGAAAAGGGGGAGCTCATTCAAGTTTCATTCACCAAAAAATGCCATCTGCAGTCTTTTAGACATAAGGAGGCACGGAGACTTGTGCAACATTTGTGTTCACCACCTCAAGGATTCTCCTTAGCCAAATCTATATGGTATTTTAGGTCAGATAAACTTAATTAACCCACATCAAAGTAGCCTATGATATTATTGGAACTACTGTTCTGTAGCTGGTGGATATTATCACTGAACTGAGTCCTTTATGAAATCTAAAGGAGGCAGGAGTTTGGAAATTCTCATGGTTAGCAATGAGTTGGAGATAGATACACATTAAAGATTTAACTGTAATAAACAGTTTACTGAACTTTTTTTATTTTGTTTAACATCTTTTTGTATCCAGTGCTGTTGCAATAAGATCCTGTCTGCTACGTCCAGGGAAACCATTTAACATGATTCCATCTTTTCTTAAACATAGTAATTGAGAGAATGGCGCTAACACAGTTTCCTTGGTCACAGTAGAAAGGCCCCAACTGTTCTATCCCTGTAAACTGATCATCTTTGTAAACTGATCTATAGTATGACTGGGTCCTGTCTGCACTGACCAGGCATACCAAGTTAGAAGACAAAGTTTTCCTGGCCAGTATAGACAGGAGCTACCTAGACATATTCATAGGTTCTGCAATTTCTTATCTGGTGGGACTTCATAGAACCATAGAAGATTAGGGTTGGACCTCAGGAGGTCATCTAGTCCAACCCCCTGCTCAAAGCAAGACCAACCCCAACTAAATCATCCCAGCCAGGGCTTTGTCAAGCCAGCCCTTAAAAAACTCTAAGGATGGAGATTCGACCACCTCCCTAGGTAACCCATTCCAGTGCTTCACCACCCTCCTAGTGAAATAGTTTTTCCGAATATCCAACTTAAACCTCTCACACTTCAACTTGAGACCATTTTGCTCCTTGTTCTGTCATCTGCCACCACTGAGAACAGCCTAGCTCCATCCCCCTTGGAACCTCCCTTCAGGTGGTTGAAGGCTGCTATTAAATCCCCTACTCACTCTTCTCTTCTGCAGACTAAGCAAGCCAAGTTCCCACAGCCTCTCTTCATAAGTCATGTGCCCCAGCCCCCTAATAATATTTGTTGCCCTCTGCTGGACTCTCTCCAATTTGTCCACATCTTTTCTGTACTGGGGGGCCCAAAACTGGACACAATACTCCAGATGTGGCCTCACCAGTGCCGACTAGAGGGGAATAATCACTTCCCTCGATCTGCTGGCAATGCTCCTACTAATGTAGCCCAATATGTCGTTAGCCTTCTTGGCTACAAGGGCACACTGTTGTCTCATCTCCAGTTTCTCGTCCACTGTAATCCCCAAGTCCTTTTCTGCAGAACTGCTGCTTAGCCAGTCAGTCCCCAGCCTGTAACAGTGCCTGGGATTCTTCCATCCTAAGTGCAGGACTCTGCACTTGTCCTTGTTAAACCTTATGAGATTTCTTTTGGCCCAATCCTCCAATTTGTCTAGGTCACAGTGGATCTTATCCCTACCCACCAGCGTATCTACCTTTCCCCCCAGCTTAGTGTCATCCACGAATTTGCCGAGGGTACAATCCATCCAGATCAGGGGTTCTCAACCTTTTTCTTTCTGAGTCCCACCCAACATGCTATAAAATCTCCATGGCCCACCTGTGCCACAATAACTGGTTTTCTAGACATAAAAGCCAGGGCTGGCATTGGGGGATAGTAAGCAGGACAACTGCCTGGGGTCCCATGCCAGAGGGGGCCCCGCAAAGCTACATTGCTCAGCCTTTGGCTTCAGCCCTGGGTGGCAGGGCTCAGGGCCCCAGGCTTCAGCCCCATGTGGTGCGGCTTTGGCTTTCTGCCTTGGGCCCAAGTGAGTCTAATGCTGGCCCTGCTTGGCGGACTCCCTGAAACCTGCACATGGCCCCTTAGGGGGCCCCGGACCCCCGGTTGAGAACCACTGATCTAGATCACTAATGAAGATGTCGAACAAAACTGGCCCTAGAACCGACCCCTGGAGCACTCTGTTTGATACCAGCTGCCAGCTAAACATTGAGCTCAATGATCTAGCCAGCTTTCTATCCACCTTATAGTCCATTCATCCAATCCATACTTCTTTAACTTGCTGCCAAGAATACTGTGTTTTTACTAAGTTCTGCATTCATTCCATATGGTCATGAACATCTTGGATTTCCTTTATGACCAGAAAAGAAGTGGATATCTTACCACATGCTTTAGAAGCTTTAAAATCTGTTTTGCCCACTGGAAAAAAAAAAGCTTTGGGGATTATGCAGTAGTTGAGGATTCTTGTAAAAATATTTTTATAGAAAATACATGGAGCCATATATCATGAAAGTAATTAGATTTTGTCCCTACAGGACAGGGTCAAAATACATTGGAGAGCTGCTGGTGGTGATTAGCCACACTTGCCTGCCTTTTCTGGAAGAGCAACCCATAAGGGCTGCTGTAGAAAGCAAACACAGCTCTCCCCTTTCCACAAGCCAAGACGACTTTTGGATAGGTGAGAGGGAACAGCCACACCATTCCTATAGGCAGAGAAAGGGGAGGAAGCAGCAATAAAAAGAACCCAGTAGCTCAGGGTGGCTATGTTCTTTCCCATCCCTCATCCCTGCAAAACCAGGCCTGGAAAGGTGGAGGGGCTGAAGAGCCCTGGAGTTGCCCTGCCGACCTATGAAAGAGGGATGAAAAACCTCTGGAGCTAGAGGAGAAGCAGGGATAGGCTTAGAACAGGCAGATATAGGGGATGGCAGGGGGCAGAAATGATGTTGAGGTTGCCTAATTAATTGCTGGGCTAAGAGATAGGCAGAAATTGGTGAGAGGGGACGGAGAATTAATTAGAATTTTGGCATTTGGGGAGAAGCTGGGGGCAGAGCCAAAATCATCTGATTCAGATTTGGTAGATGTAGCAACACTAACGGTCACACACAGACACATTTTGGAGGTGGGCAAGGAGAGTTTAAAAGTAAAAAATAGACCTAAAAAGATGGTGTAATTACAAAAATAATCTCATGAGTTTTTGGGGTCTGATCCATGATTTTTGAACTTTTGGGGTTGGCAATACTGATAAAGCGATTTGCAGTTGTCTGGGAGAGACCCAGTTCACAATAGCTCTGCGGCTCTGAAATTGAAAAAAGTTATGTCAGCGGCACTGCTATGGGTACCCGCATGGCCCCACAGTATGCCAACATTTTTATGGGTGACTTAGAACAGCGCTTCCTCAGCTCTCATCCCCTAACACTCCTACTCTACTTACGTTACATTGATGACATCTTCATCATCTGGACCCGTGGAAAAGAAGCCCTTGAGGAATTCCACCATGATTTCAACAATTTCCATCTCACCATCAACCTCAGCCTGAACCAGTCCACACAAGAGATCTACTTCCTGGACACTTCTGTGCTAATAAGCGATGGCCACATAAACACCACCCTATACCAGAAACCTACTGACTGCTATACTCACCTACATGCCTTCAGCTTTCATCCAGACCACATTACGTGATCCATTGTCTACAGCCAAGCTCTACGATACAACCACATTTGCTCCAACCCCTCAGACAGAGACAAACACCTACAAGATCTCTATCAAGTGTTCTTACAACTATAATACCCATCTGCTGAAGTGAAGAAACAGATTGACAGAGCAAGAAGAATACTCAGAAGTCACCTACTACAGGACAGGCCTAACAAAGAAAGTAACAGAATGCCACTAGCTGTCACCTTCAGCCCCCAACTAAAACCTCTCCAGCACATCATTAAGGATCTACAACCTCTCCTGAAGAATGATCCCACACTCTCACAGATCTTGGGACACAGGCCAGTCCTTGCTTACAGACAGCCCCCCAACCTGAAGCAAATACTCACCAGCAACCACACACACCACACAACCAAAACACTAACCCAGGAACCTATCCTTGCAACAAAGCCCGTTGCCAACTCTGTCCACATATCTATTCAAGGGACACCATCATAGGATCTAATCACATCAGCCACACCATAAGAGGCTTGTTCACCTGCACATCTACCAATGTGATATATGCCATCATGTGCCAACAGTGCCCCTCTGCCATGTACATTGGCCAAACCGGACAATCTCTATGCAAAAGAATAAATTGACACAAATCAGACATCAAGAATTATACGATTCAAAAACTAGTCGGAGAACACTTCAACCTCTCTGGTCACTCAATTTCAGACCTAAAAGTCGCAATTCTCCAACAAAAAAACTTCAAAAACAGACTCCAATGAGAAACTGCTGAATTGGAATTAATTAGAAAACTGGACACTATTAAATTAGGCTTGAATAAAGACTGGGAGTGGATGGGTCATTACACAAAGTAAAAACTATTTCCCCATGCTAATTTTTCCCCCGACCCATTACTCACACCTTTTCTCAACTGTTTGAAATGGGCCATCCTGATTATCACTGCAAAAGGTTTTTTTTCTCCTGCAGATAATAGCCCATCTTAATTAATTAGTCTCATTACAGTTGGTAGGGCAACACCCATTTTTTCATGTTCTCTGTGTGTGTGTGTGTGTGTGTGTGTGTGTGTGTGTGTATCTATCTATCTATCTACCTACTGTATTTTCCACTGCATGCATCCACTGAAGTGGGTTTTAGCCATTAAAACGCCTCAGTTTTAATGGTTAAAATTCACTGCAAACCCCTGGACAAGGTTTGGTCTGGAGGGCTTCATGCTCATTTGTGTAAGTTCGTACTTCCCCAGAGTAAGCAGTAATAGGGCCTATGCCTCAGGTCTTCATAATAGAACACAGAACTCAAGAAAATAGTTTTCCCTCCTAACACTGGGCTATAATTATTGATGGAGCAAAAAAATCTAAAATAATAATGAGATTTTCCAATAACTGAGGAAGTTGCAATGTTCTAGTATCACAGGGTGTCCTCTGTAACTCTCTCTGACTTTATATAACCTTCACTACCCCTATACTTTATTATACACTCCTATAGCTGTTGTCTGTAGTACCACATACATAATTACAAGTCCCAGTCAGTTAACCCGCTTACTGCTAGGGGAATGGAAGCAGTACTAGCAGCTGCCCTGCCCTGCCCTGCCCTGCCCTGCCTTGCCTTGCCTTGCTCCCCACTCCCCTTTCAGGGTTTCCTTCCTCTCCATTTATCTGCTCCCAGCTGCTGGGTTGCATCCCCCTTTAATTAGCCCATCAGCTGCAACTCCCCTTGTTAACTGGTCCTCCCTTTAGATCCCAATTAACCTATATTGAAGGGGAATTGATCATTTGACTCAGAACCCCTGTTACATCTAGGCATCTGCCTGCCAGGCAGACAGACATAGGAGCCACATAGGCAAAAGCCTCCTGAAGACAGGTTATAGCCAGGAGCAACATTCAAGTAAACCAATGCTGGCTCCTAGGCACAGCATGCACCTCAGCCAAGGGTAATTTTTGCAATTCAAAGGAAATACATTGCACAATTTTACAGAAGACTTCAATTTCTAATTTAAAAGAAAGAAAGAAAGAAAAAGAAAATTTGATTCCTAAGATACCTAGTATGGCACTGCATGGCCCCAGATCAAGAAGTTAGTCACAAGAGGATAAATGCAGTGAAATTATGGTTTGGTATGCTCAGAACTATATTCAGCTTTAATGTTCATGG
The DNA here is from genome assembly GCF_965152235.1 of Eretmochelys imbricata. NCBI lineage: Eukaryota > Metazoa > Chordata > Testudines > Cheloniidae > Eretmochelys > Eretmochelys imbricata. Next base: position 33,438,097 of record NC_135572.1, read on the forward strand.
TATTGTTAATTCTAGACAGGTAACCGTCACTTGAGATGAAAAAAAAAACCTGGAAGTCCATCTTTCTTCTCCTTTTACAGGAAACTATACTGCACACTAGGGGTGATGGAGAAGCTGGTAGCGCCCCCTCCCCTATTCCTTCCCCCTCCAAGCAGGTTCACTCTGGGCTGCTGTGATGCAGGGATTTTTTTAGGAAACGAAATGAAACCCTTTGTTCAGCCAGTCTTCTTTCCTTTGCTCTTCTGAGGGATTTTCTCCCTGCCAGCTGCTAGGGCAAAACACAATATAAAATGCAATTGCTTCTAGCACAATGTTACTGCATCTATAAACAGCTTGTTCCCACCTGATGAATTTTGCTGTCTGTGCCAACACGTACATTGTGAATGCATAAGGAACTTTGGGCTAAATTCACAGAGGGATGTTAGGCATTGTAATGCCTAACTCCCAAGCATCCTGTCACACAGTGGAATTCACAGCTTTGAGTTTAGGGTTCAGGCAGTGCATGGAGAGAGTTCAACACCTAAGAAGGGGATTCTCAGAAGCCAGCAAATGAGTGTGGCGCTGTCTAAGCTAGCCAGGAGTGGGTAGGAACATGCAGGATTTTGGGGTGGGTCTATCTCAGTCTCTCATGTTAAAGCGGTTTCACTTTGTATAAATAATTATGTAGTCACTGGCCAAAAATGAAAAGAAAACAAAAATTGACTCAATAGCCTGGAGGCCAGGGCACTCAGCAAGGATGCAGGGGTTTAAGTCCCTGCTCCAAATGAGGCGGTGCAAGGAGCCAAACGTGGGTCTCCATTGACCTATATGAGTGCCTTGCCCATGAGTGTCCATTGAGCATTCGAGCACACATCCAGCTGCCTTTCATGCAAATGAGGCCTCACTGGGAAGATTGGTGGGTAAACAAGGCATGAGCTCCAAGCAGCTCCTTAGCTATGGGCAGCGCCAAGATTTATGTGGCTTTGCACAAGCCTGCCACAGAAACTTAGGTGCCTCCGGGGTGAGGCAGCAGCTAAGTGGTGGTTTTCAGAATGTAGGAGCCTAAGTACCTTTATGATTCTGGCCCTATGGGATTACGTTAGAAACTACACTCAGTACTTTACGACAAAGACCTGGATTAGAATCATAGAATATCAGGGTTGGAAGGGACCCCTGAAGGTCATCTAGTCCAACCCCCTGCTCGAAGCAGGACCCAATTCCCAGTTAAATCATCCCAGCCAGGGCTTTGTCAAGCCTGACCTTAAAAACCTCTAAGGAAGGAGATTCTACCACCTCCCTAGGTAACGCATTCCAGTGTTTCACCACCCTCTTAGTGAAAAAGTTTTTCCTAATATCCAATCTAAACCTCCCCCACTGCAACTTGAGACCATTACTCCTCGTTCTGTCATCTGCTACCATTGAGAACAGTCTAGAGCCATCCTCTTTGGAACCCCTTTTCAGGTAGTTGAAAGCAGCTATCAAATCCCCCCTCATTCTTCTCTTCTGCAGGCTAAACAATCCCAGCTCCCCTCTCCTCATAAGTCATGTGTTCTAGACCCCTAATCATTTTTGTTGCCCTTCGCTGGACTATCTCCAATTTATCCACATCCTTCTTGTAGTGTGGGGCCCAAAACTGGACACAGTACTCCAGATGAGGCCTCACCAATGTCGAATAGAGGGGAACGATCACGTCCCTCGATCTGCTCGCTATGCCCCTACTTATACATCCCAAAATGCCATTGGCCTTCTTGGCAACAAGGGCACACTGCTGACTCATATCCAGCTTCTCGTCCACTGTCACCCCTAGCTCCTTTTCCGCAGAACTGCTGCCTAGCCATTCGGTCCCTAGTCTGTAGCGGTGCATTGGATTCTTCCGTCCTAAGTGCAGGACCCTGCACTTATCCTTATTGAACCTCATCAGATTTCTTTTGGCCCAATCCTCCAATTTGTCTAGGTCCTTCTGTATCCTATCCCTCCCCTCCAGCGTATCTACCACTCCTCCCAGTTTAGTATCATCCGCAAATTTGCTGAGAGTGCAATCCACACCATCCTCCAGATCATTTATGAAGATATTGAACAAAACCGGCCCCAGGACCGACCCTTGGGGCACTCCACTTGATACCGGCTGCCAACTAGACATGGAGCCATTGATCACTATCCGTTGAGCCCGACAATCTAGCCAGCTTTCTACCCACCTTATAGTGCATTCATCCAGCCCATACTTCCTTAACTTGCTGACAAGAATACTGTGGGAGACCGTGTCAAACGCTTTGCTAAAGTCAAGATACAATACATCCACTGCTTTCCCTTCATCCACAGAACCAGTAATCTCATCATAAAAGGCAATTAGATTAGTCAGGCATGACCTTCCCTTGGTGAATCCATGCTGGCTGTTCCTGATCACTTTCCTCTCATGCAAGTGCTTCAGGATTGATTCTTTGAGGACCTGCTCCATGATTTTTCCAGGGACTGAGGTGAGGCTGACTGGCCTGTAGTTCCCTGGATCCTCCTTCTTCCCTTTTTTAAAGATTGGCACTACATTAGCCTTTTTCCAGTCATCCGGGACTTCCCCCGTTCGCCACGAGTTTTCAAAGATAATGGCCAATGGCTCTGCAATCACAGCCGCCAATTCCTTCAGCACTCTCGGATGCAACTCATCCGGCCCCATGGACTTGTGCACGTCCAGCTTTTCTAAATAGTCCCTAATCACCTCTATCTCCACAGAGGGCTGGCCATCTCTTCCCCATTTTGTGATGCCCAGCGCAGCAGTCTGGGAGCTGACCTTGTTAGTGAAGACAGAGGCAAAAAAAGCATTGAGTACATTAGCTTTTTCCACGTCCTCTGTCACTAGGTTGCCTCCCTCATTCAGTAAGGGGCCCACACTTTCCTTGGCTTTCTTCTTGTTGCCAACATACCTGAAGAAACCCTTCTTGTTACTCTTGACATCTCTTGCTAGCTGCAGCTCCAGGTGCGATTTGGCCCTCCTGATATCATTCCTACATGCCCGAGCAATATTTTTATACTCTTCCCTGGTCATATGTCCAACCTTCCACTTCTTGTAAGCTTCTTTTTTATGTTTAAGATCCGCTAGGATTTCACCATTAAGCCAAGCTGGTCGCCTGCCATATTTACTATTCTTTCGACTCATCGGGATGGTTTGTCCCTGTAACCTCAACAGGGATTCCTTGAAATACAGCCAGCTCTCCTGGACTCCTTTCCCCTTCAAGTTAGTCCCCCAGGGGATCCTGGCCATCCGTTCCCTGAGGGAGTCGAAGTCTGCTTTCCTGAAGTCCAGGGTCCGTATCCTGCTGCTTACCTTTCTTCCCTGCGTCAGGATCCTGAACTCAACCAACTCATGGTCACTGCCTCCCAGATTCCCATCCACTTTTGCTTCCCCCACTAATTCTACCTGGTTTGTGAGCAGCAGGTCAAGAAAAGCGCCCCCCCTAGTTGGCTCCTCTAGCACTTGCGCCAGGAAATTGTCCCCTACGCTTTCCAAAAACTTCCTGGATTGTCTATGCACCGCTGTATTGCTCTCCCAGCAGATATCAGGAAAATTAAAGTCACCCACGAGAATCAGGGCATGCGATCTAGTAGCTTCCGTGAGCTGCCGGAAGAAAGCCTCATCTACCTCATCCCCCTGGTCCGGTGGTCTATAGCAGACTCCCACCACTACATCACTCTTGTTGCTCACACTTCTAAACTTAATCCAGAGACACTCAGGTTTTTCTACAGTTTCGTACCGGAGCTCTGAGCAGTCATACTGCTCCCTTACATACAGTGCTACTCCCCGACCTTTTCTGCCCTGCCTGTCCTTCCTGAACAGTTTATAACCATCCATGACAGTACTCCAGTCATGTGAGTTATCCCACCAAGTCTCTGTTATTCCAATCACGTCATAGTTCTTTAACATCACCAGGACCTCCAGTTCTCCCTGCTTGTTACCAAGGCTTTGTGCATTTGTATATAAGCACTTGAGATAACCTGTTGATCGCCCCTCATTCCCAGTATGAGGCAGGAGCCCTCCCCTCACAGACATTCCTGCCTGTGCTTCCTCCCAGTATCCCGCTTTCCCACTTACCTCAGGGCTTTGGTCTCCTTCCCCCGGTGAACCTAGTTTAAAGCCCTCCTCACTAGGTTAGCCAGCCTGCTGGCAAAGATGCTCTTCCCTCTCTTTGTAAGATGGAGCCCGTCTCTGCCCAGCACTCCTCCTTCATGGAACACCATCCCATGGTCAAAGAATCCAAAGCCTTCTCTCCGACACCATCTGCGTAGCCATTCGTTGACTTCCACGATTCGACGGTCCCTACCCAGGCCTTTTCCTTCCACGGGGAGGATGGACGAGAACACCACTTGCGCCTCAAACTCCTTTATCCTTCTTCCCAGAGCCACGTAGTCCGCAGTGATCCGCTCAAGGTCATTCTTGGCAGTATCATTGGTGCCCACGTGGAGAAGCAGGAAGGGGTAGCGATCCGAGGGCTTGATGAGTCTCGGCAGTCTCTCCGTCACATCGCGAATCTTAGCCCCTGGCAAGCAGCAGACTTCTCGGTTTTCCCGGTCGGGCGGCAGATAGATGACTCAGTCCCCCGGAGGAGAGAGTCCCCGACCACCACCACCCGCCTTCTCCTCTTGGGAGTGGTGGTCGTGGAACCCCCAACCTCAGGACATCGCATCTCATGCCTTCCAACCAGCGGAGTCTCCTTCTGCTTTCTCGCCCCAGACATATCATCTGGTCCACTCTCCGCAACGGTACCTGTGGAGAGAACCTGTGGAGATTGTCAGCTGCTGCAAAGGGTGCACAGCACAGTTCAAGGGAGGTTTTTCCCAAGGTGGCTTTAAGCCACCTTTTTGCTCCTCTGACTGTGGGTTACCATTGTACAAATTGATTCCCCTTGGCATAAAGGAGAGCAGCCTCAGGCCATGCTGGGGATGTTATAACCATGAGGGAATGGGTTGTTCCAAATCATGCTTTTTTTCTCTAAGCCACATCCTATATAGCAGCAGGGAGAGGATGGTCGTGTAGGAGCTGTTACATTGGCTCTTCAACACTGGAGAATACGGATTCCTCCCATGTTCAGTTATGTCAACTTCATGTTAACTTTGCACCGGTGGTGTGTCATAAGGAGGACACAATGTAGGAGAAATCTGCCAAATTCTTTTTTAGGCACTCAGATGCTAAGGTGATGAGCATGACAAATAGATCAGATATATGGCGATAAGAGTAAAAAATATGATATTATCTAATTTCAGTTTCCTTCCATCTGTTAGCCTTCAGTTTCTGGCATACTTATTCAACATGTATTTTCTAAAAATAAAATGTCATCAGAATTAAATTGTTCTCTGTTAGTTTCAGTTTCCTGCCATAGTGATGGCAAAAGAAACATTTTGCCAAAAAGAGTGGCAGCTGTGTAATCAGGAAGACATTAAACTGTATTAAATCATAGAGTTCACATAAACACACATGCATACATAGTAAAAGTTGCAGTAGACAAAAGCTCTTTTGGGCAAAAAAAAAAATTTCACCTCTTTTTCCTAAAATAATCATTGAAGATCAGGAAAACATGACTGTCTACTGATCTTGCTTTCAAACTTTGCCAGGATGTACATTTTAAGGAAACACATTGTATTAGCTCCAGAAATTGTGTTCAGAACAAATTGAAGTGCCTTAAAAACGTGTGCACGCTTACTGCATGGTAACTTTGTGCAATATTAATTGAAAAATATATCGACAGAGAGGCCTGGAACTGACCAAAGATTTTCTTGTAACCTTGGGCAAGTCATTTAAATCTTTCTGGGCCTCAGCTTGCCACCTACAAAATGTAATTACAATATGACCTTCCTCTCATCTTTTTGCTGTCTTGTCTATACTCTCTGGGGCAGGAGTGGTCTCTCTCTATGTGTTTGTACGGCACCTAACACAATGAGGCACTGTCTCAGTTGGGATCTCTAGGTGCTACCACAATAGAAATATATAATAAATCACTGCCATATTGAGGATATGTATTTACACAGGAGAGTGATTCAGAGTAACATTAGCTTTCTTGGGATGTTGGACCTATTGAATCTTTTTTAAAGCACTTTCACTTCACCTAGTAGTAATTAGAGTGCTCCCCAGGGGATGGTACACCTCCGCTCTGTTCTCAACATAGGACTGCACCTACAAAGCATATTCTAGACTTAAGTATATAATGGTAACCGGGATCCATTTTGAAAGGTATGCAACACGCTGCTTGTCCACTGCCCAGATCCACAAAGGTACTTCGGCACCTAATCCAAAATTTTAGTGCCTATATCCTAATATTAGGTCCCATTGCAATCCACAAAATCCCCGCTAGGCTGTACCTAATCCTGCAAGTAACTAAACTCACTCAGCACCTAAGTTTTCAGGGTAAAAGTTCCCTAGGCACCTAAATTTCTTCCTCTGGGTGTATGCACTGCCGCCCCATGTTAGGCATCTGGACATGTAGCTCCCACCTAAGCAGTGAGAAACAGGTGCTTTCCCGCCTATTTTGTTGGTGAGGTCAGATCATGTGAGTCACATATCTGGGGAGGTGAGTTGTCCTTGTCACAGGTGGAGCTAAGACCCATCTCCCTTTAAAAGACCAGCCACCCTGTGACAATTCCCATCATTAAAGATTTCCTATTTAAGGCTTGATCCATCTCCTCATGAAGGCAGTGAGAGTATTTCCATTGCCATCAATGGGAGTTGAGCTGGGCTTTTAAATAGCTTTTCTTCAAAGTAGTGTTATAAGCAAATCCCTTTACCACTCATACTTGAATCCACCAAATATTTTGATATCAAAGTGTTTCCCCTAATTTCTGGTTAGTAAGTTAACTGGGAGAACATCTGAATGTTCAGATGTTGAGATATTCATATTGTCCTACTGCCCTTCCATATATTTAGTTTCCTTTTCAGTTGAATTTTTAAGGCATTAAATATCTAGGTTCAGATTGAGCCATCAGGATCCATGCAGAGATTTCATTCCTTCCATGCAAAAAGGGAGAAGGGGTTAGCCACTTCTGCAGCACAAACCCTCTTCCTAGGACCTCACAGAGGGCTCTCCATGCATTTAGGATCCATGCAGGGGAAAGGGTGAAAACCAGTGGGTCAGGGAGCAGACAGCAAGTGGATGCAGACCAGCCAATTCCAGGCCAATGGAGCTTACCTGGAAAAGGTAATACAGCCTTGGTTTTGCAAAGCTTTCTTCGTGGTGTGGAACCACCATTTAAGAGTGATCGCTTGGGCATCTGCTACCTGAGCTTTCATAGTAGCGTTAGCATGAGTCCCTGGTAGCTCAGCTCCATTGATGCCTTATTTCCAGGGAGCAGGAGAGGGCCACTGGGAACAGAGATCCAGAGTGGAAGTATAGGACTTCTGCACAGATGGTCCTAGCCTTCCACAGGTCCCCTGCGATCTGCATGGATATATGGGGATCCTTCTGGTTTGGAGTCTGGCTCTGTGGGGGGCAAGCACTACATCTCCCTCCACTCCCAATGGAATGATCTGGGAGGAAATCCTTTCTTTCCCCCTGTCTATTGGTTTTGCCAGGTTTAACTTTTCTTCTGTGGTTGGACTTTAAAGTTAAATACATTATGCAGATTGTTATTTCAGATGTTAAAGAATATCCAGCACATTTGTTGACTACAGAAGGGCTGAAGGGTATAAGCAAGGCTGAATCTGAAGCCCTCTACACCAACATTCCACACAAAGATGGACTACAAGCTGTCAGGAACACTATCCCCGATAATGTCACGGCTAACCTGGTGGCTGAACTTTGTGACTTTGTCCTTACCCATAACTATTTCACATTTGGGGACAATGTATACCTTCAGATCAGCGGCACTGCTATGGGTACCCGCATGGCCCCACAGTATGCCAACATTTTTATGGCTGATTTAGAACAACGCTTCCTCAGCTCTCGTCCCCTAAAGCCCCTACTCTACTTGCGCTATATTGATGACATCTTCATCATCTGGACCCATGGAAAAGAAGCCCTTGAGGAATTCCACCATGATTTCAACAATTTCCATCCCACCACCAACCTCAGCCTGGTCCAGTCCACACAAGAGATCCACTTCCTGGACACTACAGTGCTAATAAACAATGGTCACATAAACACCACCCTATACCGGAAACCTACTGACCGCTATTCCTACCTGCATTCCTCCAGCTTTCACCCTGACCACACCACACGATCCATCGTCTACAGCCAAGCTCTGCGATACAACCACATTTGCTCCAACCCCTCAGACAGAGACAAACACCTACAAGATCTCTGTCAAGCTTTCTTACAACTACAATACCCACCTGCGGAAGTAAAGAAACAGATTGATAGAGCCAGAAGAGTTCCCAGAAGTTACCTACTACAGGACAGGCCTAACAAAGAAAATAACAGAACGCCACTAGCCGTCACCTTCAGCCCCCAACTAAAACCCCTCCAACGCATTATTAAGGATCTACAACCTATCCTAAAGGATGACCCAACACTCTCACAAATCTTGGGAGACAGGCCAGTCCTTGCCTACAGACAGCCCCGCAACCTGAAGCAAATACTCACCAACAACCACATACCACACAACAGAACCACTAACCCAGGGACTTATCCTTGCAACAAAGCCCGTTGCCAATTGTGCCCACATATCTATTCAGGGGACACCATCACAGGGCCTAATAACATCAGCCACACTATCAGAGGCTCGTTCACCTGCACATCCACCAATGTGATATATGCCATCATGTGCCAGCAATGCCCCTCTGCCATGTACATCGGTCAAACTGGACAGTCTCTATGTAAAAGAATAAATGGACACAAATCAGATGTCAAGAATTATAACATTCATAAACCAGTTGGAGAACACTTCAATCTCTCTGGTCACGCAATCACAGACATGAAGGTCGCTATCTTAAAACAAAAAAACTTCAAATCCAGACTCCAGCGAGAAACTGCTGAATTGGAATTCATTTGCAAATTGGATACTATTAATTTAGGCTTAAATAGAGACTGGGAGTGGCTAAGTCATTATGCAAGGTAGCCTATTTCCTCTTGTTTTTTCCCACTCCCCCCCCCCCAGATGTTCTGGTTTAACTTGGATTTAAACTTGGAGAGTGGTCAGTTTGGATGAGCTATTACCAGCAGGAGAGTGAGTTTGTGTGTGTATGGGGGTGGGTTTTTGGAGGGGGGTGAGGGAGTGAGAGAACCTGGATTTGTGCAGGAAATGGCCCAACTTGATTATTATGCACATTGAGTAAAGAGTTGTCACTTTGGATGGGCTATCACCAGCAGGAGAGTGAATTTGTGTGGGGGGGTGGAGGGTGAGAAAACCTGGATTTGTGCTGGAAATGGCCTAACCTGATGATCACTTTAGATAAGCTATTACCAGCAGGACAGTGGGGTGGGAGGAGGTATTGTTTCATATTCTCTGTGTATATATAAAGTCTGCTGCAGTTTCCACGGTATGCATCCGATGAAGTGAGCTGTAGCTCATGAAAGCTCATGCTCAAATAAATTGGTTAGTCTCTAAGGTGCCACAAGTACTCCTTTTCTTTTTTCAAATTACAGTGTTAATTTAGTAGATTGAAGATTTAGTTGGAATGCTCTTGTCTCTTTTGACTTCTAATTACCCATAATATTTCATCACTTAAACAGGAGAATCTAGTGAAACCACCAAGTTTCCCTGGAAGATCAGCAAATAATAATATTGAGATTTCATTAATGCCATTAGAAAATTAAGTCTGATAAAGTTTTTTTTTAGTACTGAATAAAGACTATCACACTCTATTATTTTTAATTAGAGAGATATTAAAGACTGAATTGTTCTTTGTCTTTTGGCCTGAAAATTCTGTCGTTAGTTAGTAATTGCCTAGCTTTGTTAAATTATTGAGCATATTTGGGAATGAGAAAGAGGAGAAAAGGAAATGACTTGAAAAGATTTGTATTCTGCAGATATTTTAGAAAGGAAAGGTATTACAAAATGATATTTATGGCGTAGATTGCCTCCTATATGTTGGGAAAAGCTGCCTAGGTTACTGCAAGCTGTGATGCCTTCTTCGTCAGCTTTTCTCGACATTATTTTATGTGAGGGGGATTGGTTTGGGTTAGGGATTTCACTGGGAGTCCTGTGCCTTCATGCCCGTGCCAACACATAGCTGCCCTCCACCTCCTTGCCTCCCTACCAACCTGGCACACTGCCAAGGGTTCTGGACACCCCTCAAGTCAGGATCCACAGTATGACGTGTGCGTGGGGGGTAATAAAAAACTGTGCTGACCTAGTTTGTATTTACTTTTAAGCAGAACGTCTGTGGGGTTGAGTGGGGATTGGAGATTTAATGCAGATGTGCATTCTTCTGATGCCCTCCTGGTCTGCCCCCATCCGTGTGTGGATCTCCAACTTTGTGGAGGAGATTCCACAAGATCCAGATGAAGGGGTTATGATGTTGAGAGGGGATTCTCCCTTATTTAGTGCCCTCCCCCTCCAAGGGGATCTATGAGATTTTCAATACTCTAACCATAGATGATGCCCTATGTGATTATCATGTTCAATATGTAAATATTTAATTTTCTTTCTTTTAGCTATCTGACCTCAGCTTCAGCATTTTTCTCTTTATAAAATGTGGAGCTTGTCACCAGGAACTCTGCTCTACTCACTCTCCAAAACTCCTCAAGTCTTTCCTTCTGTCTTCCAGCAAATGTCCCAGTCGTTCTCTTCCACCCTTCATATCCATCTCTCTATTGCTCCTTGCCCAAGATTCCCCTGGTACCTCTTTTCCATCAGATATCCCCTCACCTCTCATTCTTCCATCCACATTCCTCCTTCTCAACATCCCTTCTCCTCTCTATTCACAGACTACTGGATTGATATTGTCTCATCTTTTCAAGTCCTCTGTTTAACCATATGCCCAATAACTTCATGATTACAGCACAGCAAATAATTAACAATTAATTATTTATAGAACATATTTAGTATCTTTTTGCTGCATATGGAATATCTATGAGCTTTCCTCGATGTTCTTGTTCTTCAACATTATTCAACAAATTATTTGTGAAAACTTTTAACTCCATATATTACAGAGTACTACTCATCATCAGCTATTCGATATTCTTTATTTCAATGCAGTTTTGGCAACTTATGATTAATCAGATTAACAAAATATAAAATCATTTCATGCTACATGTACTCTATTTCCTCTTTTAGGTCCCAATGGGATTTGTAAGATGCCTGGTACAAGTTATTTATACTACATTTTTTCTTTATGTTTCAAATAGTGTATTATTGTTTAAAAAATCCTTGTGGTGACACTAAATGATCTGTTTTAAGACACCTCCCATTGGTTTCCAGATGTAATTTCATACTAGAGAATTTTTCTATTTAAAACTAATTGGGGCTATTTTATTTTTAGTCTGCCTTCAACTTTTCCAAGTAATTGATAACAGCTTCTTGTCTCACATTTTAGACTTTTTGTCAATACTTGTAAATACTCATTCAATTCCCATTCTATTTGCAATTACTTTCTGAAGGAATTAATATATTCTGCCTTCCTCATGCCCAAATTAATACTGCTCTGTAAATACAAATGGATAATTCTATTTTATAATGGTAATGGGGCACACCAGGCAGTGCATTTCTAGAATATTAGTGCACCCCTGGAGTGGCTAATGTCATTGCCTTTAGTCTCTTAACCTTTAACACCGCTGGAAGCATGCAATAATTATCTAGAAATGCACTACTTGGTGTCTCTTCTACTTTACCTTCATATCTCACAGATACCCTATCTGCAATTGCATCTTAATTCACCAATTTTTTTAAACAAGTGTCTTTTAAATCAAATGCATTTTTGCTAACCACTGAAAACAATATAACCAACGTTCAGCTCTAACCTATGCTATCATGCTACCTAGCAACGTTCATACTGCCCTCAGTCAAGTTGCTATAGTGACACTTCTAGTGAAAATGTCCCAGGAAAGAGGAAATGAAACAATTTTCTCTTGAGAAATACATTTCTGGCAATTTTGACCTAAAGAAATAGATATTATTACTGCTTCCATCCATCGACTCTATTAAAAAAAAAAAGACCCAAAAAGCCCCTGTTTGTTACATGTTCAAAATCAAAGTGAGAGTTGCACTTTCTCCATACTTCACATTATAGAACCCTGCACACATAAACTCACCATTCTGTGCAGTCAGTAGCCTTTTCTCCATTTAGTAAGATTAGTGACTGATCCTGCAGCTGTTCAGTGCTTAGAACTCTGATGGTTCCAAGGTTGACTAATATGTTCTGACTCTACAATTACCCTCTGAATATAACCTATAATATTTCCATATTCAGAAAGTTTTATTATTATATTAGTCATTTTTATTTATTATTATATTATTCAACCTTGGAACATATTAATACACTATTATAATTTATTATATATTATTTATATATAATATCTCTAAATATAACCTAAAAGATGTCTTTTGAAGTGTCCCCACTGGGGAGTGGAGACTTTGATTTAACCCTGACTCTTATTAGAAGGCAAATCTTGTCCCCCACACCGAGGACCACAGGTGCAGAAGGCCCTCTGGTCACAAAACCAGTGTGGTTCCACTGAGCAAATTAGGGACAAAATCTGGTGATAACTGCACCCCCACAGTGCAGCGTGTAGATGGCATTGTGGTTAAAATGCAATTAGCCTGTGTGTGCTACAGTTCAATACCACTGGCAGCAATGGTGGGAAAGTCTATGGTTGTAGACTAAGTCAACAGTTAGTTAAGAGTAAACTCTGAAGATCAGCTTTGCTCTTGGTCTACACATTATGGGAGAACCACTTAAACTTATCCTCACTAAAATACCCAGTGCTACTTTGAGGCACTAAAGCATAAAAACTGGAGAAAAGAGTAAAATTCATGCAGAAATCTGAGGGGTGAGTGAAGTAATTAGATGGAATTCCATTCACTTCAGTGGTGTAACACATGCTTATACCAACACTGAACTCGGCCCTGTCTGTGTTTGTTTAAAGATATGTTACCAAAGACAACCTGAAATTGGGATTTGTTACTTTTTTTAATGAAACAGATATAAAGTCAGGGAGCTGGTAAGAAATAGGGATTGGTTTTGGCTGATGAGCTTGCTTAAGCATTCTATTGTTGACAAAGTAGTTCTACAATTCATAGGTTGCAGATATTTTGTAGGAAACCATTTACAGTTCCAGTGGAATACAATCAAGGTTTGGCCATCTCTGTTTTCATGAGCTGAAGAGCCTTTCCTATCTCCTAGGTAATGTCGAGAAAGGTAATAAAAATCCCTTTCACCTTATTTAAGATGTCTGTGTTCACCACGATTTTCCTGGTTTTTTTAAATATTTGCTTCAAATTTTGGTTTGTGTTCAATACATTTCATTCCAATAGAATATATTTTTATACCATTTTACAACAGTGCTATAAACTGGATATGGCATCTGCACCTCAAAGAGAAAGTCTCTCACGGGAATACACTCCTCCTTTTCTCCCTCTTTACAGTGTACTTTCTTTCTTTTTATGGCCCCATTCATCATATTTAGTTCCCGAATTTCAAAGCAACCCACTCTACTTATGAAACTGAAATGATTTCCATTTCCAGCATAAAAGTTTTTTACTGCTCCACCTTGAAGTTGACTGTTTTCTGAAGATAGTCTATGCAGAGTCTATACATTCTCTTTTTAAGTGCATATGTTTTAAAATATATTTTCATCGAGTTATGTTCTTTTGGCTGAGATAGATCTTTTTTGTATGTTTCTGATCTCACTAGCCCAATGGAGTATGAAGACAGCTTGGGGCAAATTTATGCTTATGTTTCCATAGCAGCTTACATTTCCAAAATTGTTTACATCTTCACAGTGTTGTGCAAATATTAACCAGTTAGTATCTCTGAATACTATTTTTCCTTTTAGTGATCTAACCATTAATCTGTTTAGTAGTTTGGTAATTTGCATGCATGTTTGTTTAGGATAATGAGTCTAGCTAAGCGCTGGCAGAAATTTAAAGCAAATGACTTCTCCATGAAGGGTCCCATGTGTTTTAAATCTCAAGAGACTGAACAGAGCCACTGTCCTGTGGCCTCCAGGCACATTCTCACAGTGCAGATCCTCTGCCTAGGACCCCCACCTAAAAGCTACAACCATACAGCCCATTGCCCAGGTCCTGTTAAAAAGGCTGACCCCCTTAGACCTCCACAAGAGCTTAAACAGACCCTCTGCCAGAACTCCAGTTCTGTGGGTCTTCTGGGTCCACACATTATCTCTTCAAGGGCACACAGTGGGTGTAACATATACACTCCACAGACACTTTGAACAGGATTCTAATACCATTGCTCTTTACTAAATTGCATGAGAAATACAGAATAATGAACTCAAAAGCATTTCCCTCTCTCAGTTTTCTCCCACTCCGGAGCACTCTTTGGGCTGGCTCAAAGCTTCCTGGGAAGCTCTGTGAATCTTCTCACCCACCCCAATCTCTGCGGATTTTAAAAGCTATTATCAACACCTTGTTTTTTGTTTTTGTTCTGCGGTTGGAAAGTTTCCATTGTCCAAATGCCAGCTCCCTACAAACATGCTTGAGGAAGTGGTTTCTCCCAGCTCCCACCAATCTCCTTTTGCATACCTACTGTGGTTAGAGTACAGTCGCTAAGGTTAATGCCTCCATATTGTATCTAGTTTGGCAGAGATGTGTTTAAAGGCTTGTCAGCAATGATGGATCCACCGACATAGAGGTTTTCCATGATACAGCATTTTTTCATAGTAACATCTTCATAATTTTGACCTTAGTTCATAAATTGTACAGGTGTGTTCCTCAAACCATCACAAGGGTTTCAAAAACAACAACAACAGAGGAGAAAGATATCAGAATAACCTATTAAGTAGGGCATTCAGCTGGAGTTAGGAGACCCTGCTTCAAGTCTGTTCCCAATAAGCCAGAGCGGCAACATCAGTCTGGGTCTCCCATATTCCAGCAGATTAACCACTGATCTATCAGCTATGCTATGCTCATACTCTCAAGTCCATCCTGGACTTGAGAAACCTTCTGTAAGAAATTTTAGTTGAAACTGCTACATTTCTGCAAAACATTTTGGTTTCAACAAAATGGCATTTCCAATCAAAAAAGTTTTAGCAATTTTTTAACCTGCTCTGAATGCAATGCCGAGAGTCAGAAGAGTGGATTACCAATGACATTAATTCTGAATTTCCTTGCTTTTGTCAATCTGAGTCAAATTATATGTTTCTGTGTTAATTGTAGTGTGGTCTTTTGTGAGGTTTATTGCACTGCACTATAATTAATGCACAGCCATACTCGGATAGCTTTTTTCATGGATAAAGTCGTGGCACAATTTAGTGAACAGGAGTCAGTGTGTCATGATGACCGAATTACTTGTTAGATCGATCTGGTGAGTCATTTCTCTCTGAGTGACACTCTGCGATTTTAATAACCAATATCCTGTTACCACTAGCAACCTAAACTCAAGGAGCAAATAACCCAATGACTTGCCAAACACAACATTTTTTAATTCAGTAAAACACTTTAATAGCTATCTCAGTTACCCTGTGATTATAGTAATTTGTCAGTGAGCTGCATCCACAGTTCCAGCCCCATAACAGATTACGGTCCTGTAAATTTTAAGACTTTATTTAAAAAGCTCCCCACAGTGTTTCACCGAAAAACAGACTGATAGCGTTTGCCTTAAACACTTCTCCCTGGTAACTGGTTTTAATCCTCTTGGAAAAGGGTTAAGTGGTGGCTGCTGAGTCACTGACAACTTGTTATCACCTCTAGAAATAAGAGGCTGGAACCACAGCAGGATTTAGACATCACAGTGCCTGACCTTTAAGTGACTAGAAAACCACAGGAACAACACTGTGATCCACAAAGCCTGAGTTAGGCACCTAGGCTCTCTGCACAATGAACAAGGAGAGATAGGTGCCTTAGCATGTGCTCCACAAAAGCCAGCACACTAGGCAAGGAGCCACCTAAGCTAGCCAACAGGGGATACCAGCTGCTGGCAAAGAGGAGTGTGCGCTAAGCCCCTCCCCTCTCATGGAAACAGGTGCCTAGGTCTGTGATGAAAGGAGCCACCTACCCCTGCTTAACGATCTGTGAATGGGAACTGTCTTTTGGACTTGGGCAGCTTAAGCACCTAAGACATTTCTTGCGGGAATGGGTTAAGTACCTCCCTCACTCCACACAAAATGACTGGAGGAGGCACTGGTGGTAGGGGTGCCCACATTATAACTATTAGCCCAGAACACCAGGGATGGGAGAGACGCAGGTTCAATTCCTCATCTCTTCCAGTCAGGGAGAAGAGATTGGAACAGGTGGCTTCTACTTCTCAAGAAAATGCTCTAATTGGGGAGAGTCAGAATTGAGGGCTCCTTAAATCTCTGTCATTGAAGCTGTTCCATGGTGGATGAGCTAACGAAAGAGTAACTGGAGCAGGGGGGGACTAGACCCAGGTCTTCTACATGGCTGACCTAACTACTGGATTACAGAGCCACTGTCTCACTGGCCTTCTCTAGCTGGTCCAATGACTATTCCACTGTGGATAAATACTTAGTCTTGCAGAAAGTTATGAACCAGCTGCAAACCCATGCTGAGACCACCGAGAATAGGAATCACAGCTCCGAAAGCAAATGTTCTAAACATTTATTCACCAAGAGATGCTGCCCAGGCTGCTGGTGTGCAGCAGCCCTCCTCAGTCTGAGATACGAGCAGACAATGTCCCTGAAGCTACCTGGTCACCTTGGAGTGGGTAGCCACTGGGGCTCAGAGAGAAAAGGAGACTTGGTCTATCTGTTCAGCTTCTTTTTAAACAGAAGTGCAAGCTGTATGTCAGGCCCTGCTTTAGGTTACTGCCACCTCCAACAAAGCCATCAAATCGGACATTCTGGAGTACTTTGGAATCTCAGAAGAAAAGCACCAGCAGCAGTTCCAGGAGAGAGGACTTTTCTTCGGGGATATGGCCAGGCATCTTTATCCACTGAGCAACATGTGAACTACTGGACTTATGTTGTTCTAGAAGTTTTTAGGTAGTTTGTCTGGGATGGTGCAGAATTGTGTGCCCCTACACAAACTGTCTATTCTTGTAGAAGCTGTGCAGTACACAGACAACTACACAGATCTGACTGTGTCTGTAATTTTGTATTTATGGTATAAATTGTGCCCCAAAGTACATAAGAATGGCCATATTGGGTCAGACCAATGGTCCATCTAGCCCAGTATCCTGTCTTCTGACAGTGGCTAATGCCAGGTGATTCAGAAGGAATGAACAAAACAGGGCAATTATCTAGAGATCCATTCACTGTCATCTAGGCCCTGCTTCTGGTGGTCAGACTTTTAAGGACTGTTTAAGGACATCCAGAGAATGGGGTTGCATACCTGACCATCTTTTCTACTAACCACTGATGGACCTATCTTCCATGAACTTATCTAATTCTTTTTTGAATTCAGTTATACTTACGGCTTTCACAACATCCCCTGGCAATGAGTTTCATAGGGTGGCTGTGCATTGTGTGAAGAAGTATTTCCTTCCATTTGTTTTAAACCTGCTACCTATTAATTTTATTGGGTGACCCCCTGGCTTGTGTGTTATGTGAAGGAAGTGTAAATAACACTTCCTTATTCACTATCTCCACACCATTCATGATTTTATAAACCTCTATCATATCTTCCTTAGTCATCTCTTTTCTAAGATAAACAGTCCAAGTCTTTTTAACCTGTCCTCATACAGAAGCTGTTCTATAGTCTTAATCATTTTTGTTGCCCTTCTCTGTACTTTTTCCAACTCTAATATATCTTTCTTGAGATGGAGTGACCACAACTGCACACAGTATTTGAGGTGTGGGCGTACCATGATTTATATTTTCTGTCTTATCATTTATCTCTTTCCGAATAGTTTCTAACGTTCTGTTAGGTTTTATGACTGCTGCTGCACATTGAACAGATGTTTTCAGAGAACTATCCACAATGACTGCAAGATCTCTAACTAACTTGAGTAATTTTATAGCATCTGCAAATTTTGCCACCTCACTGTTTACCCCCTTTTCCAGATGATTTATTCAGCAGCCAGGTGATCCACCTTTGCATTCCACCCCGGGGGCAATTTTTCACCCTTTAACCTCACAAATGTTATGGAGCGTGCAGCAGGCTGCTATGACCATAGGAATATTTTCCTCATTTAGGTCTAGCCTGCCATAAAGGCAGTGCCAGCACACTTTTAATCTGACAAAGGTCATTCTGCACCTGTGCCACCTATTGTTGAAGCTCTTCTTGCCGCTGTCCAGCTTTCCCGTGTAAGGCTTCATGAGCCGTGGGAGCAAGGGTTATGCTGGGTCTCCCAGGAGCACTATGGGCATTTCAAAATCCCCCACTGGAACCTTCTGGTCTGGAAAGAAAGTCCCCGCTTGGAGCTTTCTATACAGCCCAGTGTTTCTGAAGATGTGTTTGTCATACACCTTCCTGGCCCACCCCGTGTTGATATCTGTGCAATTCCCATGGTGATCCACAGGTGCCTGCAATACCATAAAGTACCCCTTTCTATGGACATACTCCATCACAAGATGGTCCGGGGCCAAAATTGGAATATGCATGCCATCTATTGCCCCACCACAGTTAGGGAATCCCATTGCCGCAAAGCCATCGAATATTTCATGCACATTGCCAAGAGTCACCGTCCTTCATAGCAGGGTGAGATTAATGGCCCTGCACACTCACGTTTCTGCAGCCCCAACAGTTGACTTCCAAACTTATTCGCTACCAAATGGTAGCTGTCTGGAGTCGCCAGCTTCCTTGCTGTGATCGCCACGTGCTTCTCCACCAAGAGGACAGCTCTCATTTTGGTGTCCTTGTGCTGCAGTGCTGGGGTGAACTCTGCAAACAGTTCCACGAAGGTTGCACATCTGAAAGATCTGCAGCCACTGCTCATCATCCCAGACCTGCATAACAATGTGATCCCACCACCCAGTGCTTGTTTCCCAAGCCCAAAAGCAATGGTCCACCATCTGCACCTGCTCTGTGAATGCCAAAAATAATCTTGTGTTATTTCTTTCCATGGCACACAGCAGATCAGGCCACTCTGATTCCTGTTCAGATTTGGTGCTCATGATATACTGCATGACCATCTGCAATGTGTTCATAACAGTGACCACAACAGTAGGGAGCAGCGTGGGATCCATCCTTTCAGACAGAGATGGCGGGTGCAGAGTAAACAGGGGCCATTGAAAAGCTCCGCAAAACGAAGCCCATGGAATGCTGGGATGGAAAGAACTGCATCATGGGATGATGAGCCTGCACCCATGATGCACTGCAATCCACTTTACCTTCCCACAACTTCTAGCTGCAGACAGTGGCGAATAGTACAGTGGGATAGCTACCCACAGTGCACTGCTCTCACTGTCAGTGCTAGAGCTCCAACTGTGGACACGCTTTGCCAACTGAAGGAGTGTTGTGTGAACATGCACCAGCAATGTAATGATACCGGGTTTTGATTGTTGGCTTAACTTGCGTTCACAAAAATCTGTAGTGTAGACAAGACCTTAATCACACCTCTGAATGATCTCTGTTAAACCTCTAATGATGTTTCCATTGCTGAGTGCTTATGTTGTCTAGGTTTCTTTCTGTGGTTGATTTGGATACCAATACTTGTGAATGTGAAGAAGCTGCTAAGCTCTGGATTTCATTCTGTGAAGTAAATTGCCTTCAACATTACACTGGAAAGTATGACCATAATAGGCTAGAACTGGTCATTCTGGGTCTGATTTTATAACCTTTACCCAAGGGATTAATCCCAGTGAGTTCAAGGGGGCTACTTGTGTCAGTTAGGGTTGCAGAATCAAGTGCTCTTGTCAGCAGCAATACCTGTGAATAGCCTTATTTTCCCTCTAATGACTCCTATACTCTATAGGCTTTATCTAAGCCTCTAAGCTAACAGTGAGAATAATTTTATATGCTAGCTTTGCCTGCCCACATTCAGATGCCTCCAGCCACCAATCAATTTTGCTGGTTTCCCGGAAACTCCTATTCTTTCTCAAGGTAATACTTCCAGTAAAGCTATCTAATCCTGATAAGGTCAGCACACCCTTGTGTATTTTTATACCTGCTTACCCTGATATGGCCTTCACTTGCTATAAATGTCACATTGTCCCTTAAACACACACACTAAGCCAGCTCTCCCCTTCTCTAGCATATCTGCTTGATGACTGCATTGAACTATCCATTACATTGAAATATTAATAAACCAAAACAGATAAGTTACGCTACCTTAAGTATTTCTTATGCATGCTCATCTTTTCCCACTACTGAGGGGGGGGATTAACTGTTGAACCTATAAATGATCTCTCTATAAGGACTTTTTATAAAGTAGAACCAGCCTAGAAAGCTTCAGGGTGTAGAGTCAGAATTGCATAAGTGCTCAGAAACTCCGACACATATCTTAGCAGATGTTGGCAGATATAACATTTCTCAAAGAGGCTTTAGAGCAGAATATTATTGTTTATAGTGTGTTGCAAGTGCATACGATTTTCATTGATTCCAGATTTGAGTCAGGATGGAAATACTCCAAGAAGAGTCTCACTATTATTATTTATTAAGCATTAACAGTTTGTTTGCTGCTTTACAAGGTACAGATTTCAAAGTCTGGGCCCCAAAAACCTTACACTCTACAATAGACATAGGGAGAATACAGGTACCTACATGTGTGTAGGTGTGTGTGTGTGTATGGACAAGTGGCATGCCTTTCCTGCTCCTAACACCCTCTCACACACTTATCCCCCTCTCTTCAGTTTTCTTTTTTATCAATTTAAGCAGCCTACAAACTTTCTTTTAAAGCCTGAGAATAGGCTGTTTATAGAGTTGCACATTGCAGATGCATTCAGTATCCTGGGAGTTAATTTGAAAAACTTGGCCTGGCTGTCAGTGTAAGCAGAGCAGTACTATCTCTTTATGAATAGACCTGGAATCTGGCAACAGTCCAGGTCCTGTGGATCCTCCCCTTAGGCTGAGGGGGGGTCCTTCCGCCCACCCACTTCCTGGATCCCAATAGGAACAGTGATTTCAGTTGAGGAGCTCTGCTGGGTCTAGGGTCCTCCTCGTATCAGGCACTGTGGCACAGCATACACTCCTGGATTACAGTTACGTGAGGTCAGAATCAGCCCAAGAGTGCTTTTAAATTACTGCTGCCACTGAAATAGATCATCAGGGTTAGACTGTGGCATTGTTCCTTGGTTTTCTGTTGTGAAAACAAAAGCAACAATTCCCATTTGAAGGTCATGGAGCTGAGGCATCCCAGATTCTTTCCGGTATATCCAAGGTGAAGAATTATCTGGGGAGAATGGGTGCATGTAGAAACTCATTATGATGTTGGCGTGTGGCACTAGAAGCCAATCAGAATAATTTGGATGCACCAGTACAGGAAAAAGTAATTTCAAATGTTGCTGTGCTGGGTAACCAATGTCACCAAGCAGGTTTTCTAAACCTGGAAGTTAGCTGGCTTACGCTATGAAAGTTCCAGTCTCTTTAAGGGGAGACTGAGAACATGTCCAAAGTAAATGTGAATGGATAGAGTATTCCCTTGTTGGCTCAGTTACTTTCACCTAATAATATGTATATGCCAATGCAATTCTGATGTTTGCTGAATTCTGAGATAGAGGAAGGGAGAAGCATGTGCAGTGAAGGTCTTGCTTTTGTAGCATGTTGGGGCTTTTTGCTTTGTTTTTTGTTATATGAACATACCAGTTGCTATACATTTATATTAGAGAAGCCAAGGTCAAAGAAATGTGCTTGTGCTTTGAGGAGAATGTGGTGAAGTTTGTGATAACCCTTAGTTTGGGGGATTTCATTCCAGTCTCAGACCAGCTCCCAGAGAAAGTTCTGTCTTGCATATATATGAGCTTCATTCTTATCACAGAGAGTTCTCTTGTGCCAGAGAAGTGTAGTTGTCACTCATGGTCTTCGTCCCAGAGCTGTAGAGATATCCTGGGCCCACACCATAGAGTGCATTGAAGATAAGGCCCAAGACCTTGAACTTGATTTGAAATTCTATAGGAAACCTGTAGAGAGTTGGGGGACAGGTCTGAAGTGTTCATGGTAGGTTGAGTTGCTCAAGAGATGCACTGCAATGTTCTGTACTTGCTGCAGTTTTCTAAGTACAGTGTACCTCATGCCCAGGCATACTGCATTGCCGTACAACAGCCAAAAGATGATGACGATTCAAATAACTAAGATGAAGATTCAAATAACTAAGGTCAGGTCTATGTCTGCCAGGATGGGAGGAGTCTCCTAGTCAAGCAGAGATGGTGGAAAGCATTACTTGTGGTGATTGCTATATATATGTGGGGGGGAGGGGAGGAAGGGGAATAAGAAACCCTTTTGTAGAAGATCCCTAGTAAAAACTGAGGAACGTATAGAGTACAGCTAATGGAGGTTTCATTATGAAGGCATATTTAAAGATTCTAATATAATTGAGGAGGCTGCAGACTGCAGAAAAGCTGCTGTATTAACCAGTCAGTGGGAGAAATTGTGTCAAAGTGCTTTAGATTATAATACCAGCACTTAGTGCTTTGTGTTTTCAAAGCACTTTACAAAAGTTAATTAATCCTACAGTAGTTAGTGAATGTACTGTTATAAAGGAAACAAATATCAGTCATGTAGGCCCAATCCTGCTAGCCCTCTGTATGCTTAAGTCCTGCTGTAGTTAAGGACTGTTCTGCACTGGACAGTTTCCAGGATCGTGTGCTTTATGCAGTTTTATTAACAAAGATCATCTAATGTGCTTGGATGCATCAGTGGTGAAGCAGAGTTTTGTTGATTATAACTACAGACATGCAATGGAAATGGCAGCATATTCAAAATGTGCCCGTCTGTTGGACCTTCAATGCTTAATACATAATTTATCAAGTGTAAAACATTACTTCACAGTCTAGGAGTGCGGAGATAAATCTATAGCAACAATGACACTACTCTCAAAACCACAGATTTAGTTATTGCCAAGTTGCAGAGTAACAGCCGTGTTAGTCTGTATCCGCAAAAAGAACAGGAGTACTTGTGGCACCTTAGAGACTAACAAATTTATTTATTTATTGCCAAATAACAAACACTAACCATACACAGTTCATCTAAATAGAGGTGCTAGCCAAATTTTAGGCCTTTTGGTCATTTCATTATACACAGCAATAAAGTACTGTAAACACTGCTCTATGAACAGTGCATTTGCATCCTAGAATCCACTCAAAGCAGGGCAGATTAGAGTTCTAGATATATCCACAATTATCCCTGTCAAACTTCCCTGCCATTAATTTGTGAAGCCGGGGCTGATGCAGTTCACAAAGCCTTGGTCCCAGCGTAATGCTGATATGTTCACTTGCAGGGTATGACGTAGTCACTAGAACTATGTACTGTACAGTACTCCAGACAAGGTGTGGTCCTCTCCAGCTCTCTCCACTCTGCTTCTACCTCACTGCAACGAGACACTCAGGTCACAGAGAGGAGGAGGCAGGGACAGTTGGCTGTAGTGAAGAGGTGGCAGCAATCATAACCAGACATCCCTCAATGAAAGAAGTCAGAGTAATATTTTAAATCCCTGCTCTGGGACAATTGCCTGACTAGGGAGGTGGTGGGGATGAGTGGGAAGAGGGGCCCTATAGCAACTGACCTGCCCTGAGGTGTGGTACCTCAAAAATGTCTACATTAAAAGGTGTTCTTCATTGCTCTTCAGAACTGTCTCAGCAGTGCAAGGATTGCTGGCAGGGGAAAGCAAAAAGGTTGCTTGTAACCACCGTGGCTACTTCCTTCCCAGGCTGCATCAGGTGCCAAACCAGCTGGTCTTGAGGACCTGGCTCACATACTTATTCCAAAGCAGGATTCTACAAGTTCTTGCTCAGTGCACATAAGGGGGTGGGTTTCCGTTGCACTCTAATGCATATAGCAGGGGCAACACATAGGTGCAAATAAGATAAAGCACTACGTCCTACTCATTGAGGGCTCTCTTATGCAGGGTACTACGATGTATGTGCTTCTGAGAGGTGCTGTGCAACCTTAATTCTTACAGATCAATATCCTAACAGAAAAAGCACAAAATGAAGTATTAGCTGGTGTCTGCTACAGCCACCAAATCACGCTAGGGAACAGGATGACTGGCTCCTTATGCACCTATTTATCATGTGTAGGGGCAAAACAACGAATGTCTTTTATCCACTTTATTATCCCACAATAGTCTGTCTAGTGTCAATGCATCTTTCCTGTTAGGTTGGATGCGACACCTTTTGTTGGAGATGAGCACTTTAAGTTAATGTCTCTTTCCTGTCTAGTGATTTACATAGTAACTGAGGCATGCAATACATCCACTCAAATATTACCTTACAATATGAGACACAGATGTTAGAAGTGAGATTAATTCATGCAGCAACTCACAAGCATTCAATAAAATCTAAACACTAACTACATTCTTATAATTCTAATACCAGTTTTAACAATACTAACAAACAGGTGAGCCAGACTGATTCCAGCTATTTGTCAATATTCAATTGAGGCATGGGGACCTTGGCATGAGCTTGCACCTGGTCTGCCAGCATTATTGCCTTAATACAAGAAGAATGTGGAAAAAATGGAGAGGGTTCAGAGAAGAGCCATGAAAATGATTAGAGGATTAGAAAACCTGCCTAATAGTGAAAAACTCATGGAGCTCTATTTAGTTTAACAAAGAGAAGGTTAAGGGGTGACTTGTACTTATGTGGGGAACAAATATTTAATGACGGACTCTTCAATCTAGCAGGAAAAAGTATAACATGATCAAGTGGCTGGAAGCTGAAGCTAGACAACTTCAGACTAGAAATAAGGCATACATTTTGAAAAGTTCAAATAGTTACTCATTGGAATGATTTACTAAGGGTCACGGTGGATTCTTCATCACTGATCATTTTTAAATGAAGACTGGATGTTTTCTGAAAGCTCTGCTCTAGGGATTATTTTGGGGAAGTTCTATGGCCTCTGCTATACAGGAGGTCAGATGAGGTGATCACAATGATCCATTCTGGCCTAGGAATCTATGAATTCACAATTAAATCAGGGTGAGTTGGTGTTGTAGGAAAGTTCAGGACCTTGCAGTATCAAACCCTACATGATAAAAGGTCTGAAGCCTCTTCTGGCAGCTCCTTTCTCCCTGTCAAGAGAGACATATAAGGCTAAAAAAGCATGTCAGGTGAGCAGAGAATGGGTGTGTCTGAGAAAACAGAAGTGTAAGTATGATCTTGAGAATGTAAAATGAAGCCTTAGCTATGCTATTTATTATTACTTATTATCATTAGTTATAATAAACATTTATATTGCAGTAGCATCTAGAAGTCAACTAGGTTGAGGGCCCATTGCACTAGACACAGTACAAAAATATAGTAAGTTATAGTCCCTGACCTTAAATCACTTCTCTCTTTGGTGTTACTCTTCCTCCTAGGCAGGAGTAACTTTGCAGCCGTGCAGCACACATTCTCTTCCTGCTCACTGATTTGCATCATGCACAGTATCTTGAACCTGCGTTGTGCAGGATCAAACCCAAAATGATGGGGTAAGCTATTTGCAATGCAGGATTACAGACAAGAGACGTCAGAGGGTCTAATAAAGATATTGGAAAGTAAAATAGCATGGAAAGTTCTTCATTTTTATGCATTACTATAAGTCACAGTTATGGTTAATGAAATTGTACCTATGTATAAGTAGTGCATGCTGAGAAATTTACAAGATAATAGAGTTTAACAATAAATAAAAGCATGAATTATTCTTTTTATGGATCATTTGAGTTGCAGAGAAAAAGGATGGATTTTACCTACGCAGATTAAGTTCATAGGAACATGTTTTACTAGCTATCAAAAGGCCTTCCACACACATAATACTCTGCTTTAATATATAAAGGTATCTGACTCCCTGAGAGTCTCATCTTCACATTTGCAAGCTCTGTTACTCTTAAAATGTAAGCCCTTATAGGCATAGAATTACGAACAATATGTTAAAATGATGAATAATAACCATGCTTCAATTTTCACAGACCATATAAATTACCCTCTTCTTCATCTTTCTGTGACCTTGCTTCTGTAAATAGGTAGGATCACCAGGCTTGCATCTGACATTTAAACTTTGCCAACTTTGCTTCCTGATCATTCCATTTAAGCAGCTTAATACTCCAGGGACGGGGTGTGATTTGTACCACACACCTTCATAGGGGAGGAAGAGGATTAAGAATCCACCTCACAGTGCTTTGCACTACCAGGACACTGGAGCAGGAGTAAGTGAGTAGGGGGCAGAGAGTGTGGGGGGATGGGCAGTTGTGACTCCACCCCAACACGCTGGCCAGCACAGGTGAGTTCAGACAAGTGGTGGTGTAATGTTCAGCAACAAATCACTGCTCGTCACTTCTGGGACCAGTGGGAGGGGAAAACAGTATCCACACACGGCTCACTGCTCAGGGCTTTCCCTTGCCCTCAGAACAAACTCTGTACTTTTTGTTCAGAGGCACACACCTTGGAACAAAAAGAAAGATAATAAAAAGGTTTAATACAACACAATAGAAATTGCAATTAGAGGCCACATTAAAGCTGTTTAGACCTTCTCAATAACATGGAAGAAACAGAATGATTTTCATCATTTGAAAGAAGAGCTACAAGATGTAACACGTTATTAATAACTCAAGGGAACATTGCAGCCACTCTTATCTGATGTGTTGCCATGAGGCTATGTTAGCTGCTAATGCAAGCCTTCTAGGTCACTCTGCTGTATAGTTTCCTTCTTCAATGCACTATGCTCAAATGCCCCTCTGTATGCAAGTTGCTTAATTTATTTTATAAATTACTAATTCTAAGGGCTTGTAAATGAAGATTCTCAGCTCAAACAGAACAAATTTTGTAGTAATATGGGAGACGAGCTATGGGTGGGCATGACATGAGAGTCATTTCTAATGTTTTGCATAACAAACTTTAAAATGAAACAAAGAGGTTCAGAGGAAGACAGTTAGTACCAGATGGTGGCGAACCCTGGGCAGGTGCACAAGGGTTGTGACTCGGAGCAAGGAGCCTTTCCCCACTTTTGCTTCATCTGGGGTCTAGTCAGTCAGAGCACCCCCACTCGCTGAGAACAAGACTAGCCCTGACAGCTGCACCATCCTCCTCACGAGAGATGAGCAGTGGAGAAACTTTGCCAGCAAAGTGACCAGGGGGCACACTGATCCCCCGAGTGTTGTGTGTCCTGCCCTTTCTGCTAGTAATATGAGGGCCCCCAAGAGCTGTCCCCTAATCCCTTCTCCAGAGCTCTGCTCTAAGTGTAAGCGGGGGAATAGTCCCGCTATTGTGGGGAACTTTCCTGGCTTCTGCACTACCCTGGTGAAGTGCGCTAGCGAAAGGATCTGAGTCCTCGCTCCCACTTCCTTTACCCAGTGGCCTCTTTGCCCTTGAGGACTCCCCTTCCACTCTCCTGTCTGGCAGAGTCCTCGTAACCCCAACAAGGCTGGGCCCAGGATTCCTGGGGGGCTCGACCCCCAACCCTGCTGTGGTCACCTAGGACAGGGGCTAGGGTGTCCCCACTCCGGGGTGTTCTCTCTGCACTGGGCACTTCTCTGACCCACTGACCATTACATACAAGTTAAAGCAAATGCAAGTTATTTAATCAACAATTAATTTTAAAAAGGAATAATGGGAAAGGTTAAAGGAAACACATCTACCCGCTCTTTGGCAGGGAACATCACAGTGTCTCTGGAATGTCAGAGCAGTTCACAGTCTGTTCCTTGTAAGTCCCAGGCCTCCTTCTCAGGCCCCGGCTGTGCTGCAGGGATGCTGTGGGTTGGACACTCGCTCTGGTTGTGGAGACACGCTGTCAGGCTCTAAGTGGTAGGACCCTTCTTCCCAGTGTCGCCTCCGCCCTGTCAGGGTTACGATCCAAGCCTGGCCTGCAGAACCTCTTGGCTGAGGCATCTCCCTGTGCTGGGCCCGCTGCCCAGGGTCCCCCTTGGTCTCCCCAGCTGCTCACCGCACCCAGCTCTGGACTGCTCCAGTCCCAGCTCCACCACTCTGTCTCTGCACTGCTGCTGCTCTGCCTCCAGCTCCCTGGGCTGCTTCTCTGTCCCCTCTGGCTCTGGTTGCTACAGCTCTGCTCCCAGGACAGGTCTGCTCTGCAGGCTACTTCTGTGACTCTGCTCCCAGCACTGACCTGCTTGTGGGCTGCTTTTCTGGCCCCTCTGGCTCTGGTTGCTGCAGCTCTGCTCCCAGGACAGATCTGCTCTCTCTGGGCTGCTTTTCTGGTCCCTCTGGATCTGCCACAGCTCTGCTCCCCAGCTCAGCTTGGGCCCCTGCTTTCTCCTTAGCTCGGCCCCACTCTGTCTGACCCAGGCAAATCCAGCTCAAATGGAGGACGGGACCTGCCTGGCCTCGTGACTCTCTGATTAGCCTGCCCACCCTGTCATTCAGGCTGACCTGGAGCATTGAAGATCTCCCCATTGTTCCTGGGGCCTGTCAGTCTCAGGGTCCTGATTCCCCATCGACCCTTCCCCCTTTTTAGTACTGGGATCTAGCCAACCAAAACGCCCCCACTGAGTGTTAGTAAGGGGGCAACAGTCCCCTTAAATAATCTTGAGTCCCCACCATGTGCATCCTTTTAGCAATGGCCTTCCCAAACATATCCATAGTCCACCCTCAAGGCATCCTGAGGCTGCGCCACCCTACCCCAGCTCCTGTGTCTTTCCCTACTCTGCACCCCATGTTCCCTGTTCAGGCCTGGCTCTTTCCCCTATATTTCACCCCTCCCAATGGCCCCAGGAGTCCTTGTCCCCGCAAGATTCTCCCAGCCCTTTCGACCCCATCTCCAGTCCCCTGAACCTCCTTCACTAATGGGGGAGGGCACTGGAGATGGATAGAGCAGGACTCAGTCCATTTCCTTCTGGAGCCAGCCCAGCCCCTCTTAGAGCTGGGGTGGGGCTCCAGAAAGTCACTTATCCACACAGCAGGAGCACAGAACACAGAGTGGCCCCTAGCACCAGCAAGCTACAGGTCACCACTTACATCCATCATTGTGCCTCTTTCATTCATTTGTGTATCATGATCAATGTCTGCCTGATTCCCTGCAAAACAAAAGCACTGAATTTTTCATAGCTGCAGTGCTGAGCTCTTTGCTGTTATGATAGACTGCTTGTGGCACTATCTAGAAGGGGATATCTAGGCAGAAATACATTAAAAAAAACCCTAGTAGCTTAGTGTTATGGTAGTAGACCAGTTTAGAGACAGTCTATGAAATAACTCTCCAAAAAGGAGAAAGTTTTGAAATGCTGACCTTGAAGCAGTATCAGAAGTGCTGGCAGGATTTGCTAGTTAGAGGACTGACTGAGAAATACATGTAGCTGTGCCAAATTGCTATAAAATAATTTCTCACTGTGACAATTTTTCTGGCTTGCATATATGACTGAATTTCCAGAATGACCACGTTATTGCCTGTGTATAGTGAGGCAGATGGAAATGGATACCTTGAGCCAGACTTATGGGGAGTTTTCAAAACTGTAATTTGTGGAGTTGAACATCCTGTTAAACTTTCCATTACTGTGCAACCCATTTGTTTAACTAGATTTATGCCTTATGGTATTACTTACAATTTATTATCAATGAACTGATCAAAGTGTTCAATTATACATCCAGGTAAGTTGCTTTTTGAGAGTTATTACACCCTTCAGACAGCATTCTCAGAAGACATCTTTTCTAGTGTCAAATGCACAGTTATCAATAACATTCTACCAATTCCACTGAAGGGAGGAGTCCATGCTTTAGTACATGATCATTCTCACCGGTACTGGGCCACATCATTAGCAGGTGTACATCAGCGTAACTCCAATGACTTAGTGGAGCTATGCTAATTTAGACCAGCGGAAGATCTGGCAGACTGTAGTTGTATGCCATACATATAAAGAAAGCAGGGTTGTTTTGTTTCACAAAATT
Source organism: Eretmochelys imbricata (assembly GCF_965152235.1). Taxonomy (NCBI): domain Eukaryota; kingdom Metazoa; phylum Chordata; order Testudines; family Cheloniidae; genus Eretmochelys; species Eretmochelys imbricata. Next base: position 33,468,033 of record NC_135572.1, read on the forward strand.
GTTGAAGAATTTCAACTTTTAGCAACATTCTCAATCTTTCAGTGAAAAGTGGTTTATTTTTTGCTGCAACCTACACAGATTATTTGAAGATTTAGGCACTTGGAAGAAGGGTTCAGATCACTAACAAGTTATATTGGCTACTGAAATCACATTCTGTTCTCTGCCTGTTCTTTACCTCACAGAAACTCATGTTCTATACAAATGAGACAAAGTGCAAAACAGAAAAGATGTGATGCTCATTACATGTGAGTGCTTTTAAACTATACATACCTATTGTTGTTTAACTTTGCATCCTCTATCATCTTACAGAACGAGGCACAGTATGAACTTCTCTAACTAGACCTGGACTGTCCTCTTTAGAGGTGCTTGATAACTTCAGAGATTTTTTCTTGGCAGTAATTTATAATGGGCAAAAATAAGGCAAGGAGCACTGAGTGCTAGCCATGTAATCTTCTTCCAATTGCTGGTCAGCATTTCTGTGGTCTGTTCTGTGTCTGGCCAGCAAATACTTAGGCATTCTTAAAAATGTTTGGTTTCTGCACCCAAGTCAGGAATAATATGTATTTTACAGGTTGCTGAAAATGCAGCTTCACTTTTCTTAGGTCCTTACACTGAGCAGTATCTTGCCTCACTGGGACTATTTGGGGGGTTAGCTATTACTCAGCATGAGTAAGCATGGCAGAATTGGTCCTGTAGACATTAAAGCTAGATGAGACTATTGGGTCATGCTGTCGATAATCTTTACCAACCAACACAGGATTGTTCCCCTCCTACAATTTACAGGATAGCAATTTTTCCCCCCTCAAAATGTCCATTTTGCAAGTTTGCAGAATATTTAAGCAATTCTCTTAGCCAGTTAGATGAACCGTCGTATTAAGATCACTGAAAATATGTGCTACTTTTATAAATTAGACCTGAGCTGGCTGAGCTTTGCTCGAGGTTACAGATCAGAGGCCATTGGTTCAGGCACTAGTCTGGGACTCAGGAGCCTTTGCTGCTCCCTCATCCCCTATTCAATTCCCTGCTCCACCACCCATTTCTTGGGCGATCGTGAGTAAGTTGGTGCCTTTGTTCCCCATGAAGATAATACTCCTCCTCTACATCCTGGGGCGGGGGGTTGTGAGGAAATACATTAAAGATTGTGAGATGCTCAGAAACTCTGGTAAAGGGTGCCATTCAGGGTATGTCTACACAGCAGCTGGAGGCATAATTTCCAGCTCACGTAGATGTACAGATGGTGGCTCTGACTGAGCTAGTGTGCCAAATATACCAGTCTAGCTGTGGCAGCACAGCTAGCTGCCCAAGTATGTACTTAGGGTCTCAGACAGGGTTATACTTGTACCTCTCCTGAGCTAGAAATTACACCTCCAGCTCCAGTGTAGACATACTCGTAGGCAGATTGACTTGGCATATTCCATGTATCCAAGAGGGTCAGCAGAAGCCATTCTGACTCGCTTTCTCGGAGGTAAAAAGAAAAGGAGGACTTGTGGCACCTTAGAGACTAACCAATTTATTTGAGCATGAGCTTTCGAGAGCCACAGCTCACTTCATCGGATGCTCACGAAAGCTCATGCTCAAATAAATTGGTTAGTCTCTAAGGTGCCACAAGTACTCCTTTTCTTTTTGCGAATACAGACTAACACGGCTGCTACTCTGAAACCGTTCTCAGAGGTAGTGGTTGCATTATGTGCACTGGTCAGAAATAAAATGAAAGCAGCCAGGAGCTGTTTTCCATGGAATAAGGGAAGGAGGGAGGATCATTTATTGTCTCCCAGAATTTGAGGGGGACAGTGCCTCTGCTGTGGGGCCAGCCTTATGGGTGGGCGATGCGAGTGATTGCCCGAGGCACCATGGTCAGGGGATGCCACTGTCAAGAGGCAAGGAGTGTGTCGGTCCTGGGGTGTGAGGCCATGGTAGGGAGCTCATGGCAATGTGGGGAGAGGGTGTGCGACCCAGGGGCAACAGGGTGGTTGGGGAGCCCCAGGAGGCAGCAAAAGCCAGGGGGATGGGTGGGAGGCCAGGAGAGGAAGCAGGGACCAGGTGAGCCAAAATACAAGTTTGTCCAGAGTGCCACTTTCCCTAATGCTGGTTCTGCCTGAAGACACCCCCCGCACCCAAGTACTCCAAAGGGCAGACACAGGAATAGTGCATCCACCAAAGATACTGGAGTGGCTAGCAAGTTAATGGTCCTTCCTTAGAAGAAGAAAAGATCAGACAGAACTGACAAAAATTTTGTCAGGGGAGGCCATGTTACATGAGCCATTGGTTGGAAAGTGAACGTATGTGTTGATTTGGACAAGCATCCTATGGAGGACTCCACCAGAATATCCAAACCTATGGAGGACTCCACCAGGCTATTGTGTCCACTGTTCCCCACACGGTTCCCTCCTACTCAACACAGGCTCCCTGACAACATTACATCACTTCTCTCATGTCTTCAACCTTCCTCATTCCTAGTTTTCTCTTCTTTCAAGAAACACACATTGTTTTGCAAGCCCATCCAGTGTCTTCGGTAGATCTCCCTTTTGCAACTGATGTAGCCTGGCACTCTGTTTCTTTTATAATTCTCTAGTATGCTGTGTATTAAATATACAAAATTATCAGTTATCTACAGCCATGCTGTCAGATACCACACAATATGCCCCAAGGACACCTTACTACACTTAAAGTCACCTTCATCAAAGGAGGACACTCCACCAGAGAAGGAGATCGCATCCTGGAATGGGTCACCCAAATAGCCCAAGAGAACCTGCTTCATTACAGAAATAAATTCCCCTCCGACCGTAAACCCCTACTTGTAATCTACCACCTTATACTGGAAACCACATGGGATATCAAAACATCTACAACCCATACTCAATAGGAACCCCATCCCGAAAGAAATCTTTCCTGAACCCCCACTTCTGGGCTTCAAACATCCTTCTCCAAGTTCATCATCAGAAGCACGCTCCCCACAGACCAGAACACAGTAATTCAAAGCAGCATGAGACCCTGCCAGAACAGATGCAAAACGTGCAGACATATTTGCACTGCTACAATGACCAACATGCCCCACAACACACCTTTCAAGACCCATGGATCCTGCACATGCCTATCCCAACATGTGGCAAACCTCATCCAGTGAACTAAATGCCCCAACTAATTTGAAACCAGATAATTACTACGCTCTTGAATGAACTCACCCAGGAAAATGATAATAGACAAAAAACACTACCACCTGTGGGAGAACACTTTTCACAAAGCGATCTGGCCTATCAGTCCCCATCCTCAAAGGAAACCTGCACAGCACTTTCAAAAGACGAGCCTGGGAGTTAAATTCATAACTCTGCTGGGACACTAGAAGTCATGGATTCAACAGAGACACTGGATTTATGTCTTATTACAACAATCTGTAGCTCACTAACCCCCTCTTTTTTTGTCCTATGACTGCAGAGATGTTAATGGACCAATCATCCTTGAATGATCCCTTAGAATATGTGCTAACTACTTATGCTAAACAGTCCATTCCACCCTGCATTTAGCTGTGACACTCACGCTTTGTGTACACTAGCACTTTTGTCCGTAAAACTTTTGTCAGTCAATGCTGTGAAAAAACCCCACGCCCCCGACCAACATAAGCTTCACCAACAAAAGCGCCAGTGTGGACAGTGCTATGTTGGCAGGAGACACTCTCCCGTTGACATTAGCTACCGCCGCTAATTGGGGGGGGGTGGTTTAATTATGCCGATGGGAAAGCTCTCTCCCATTGGCATCGAGCGGCTACAGAGGAGGCCTAACTGTAGTGCAACAGCAGCAGTACAGCTGTGCTGCTGTAAGGTCTGTTGTGTAGACTTAACCTCAGAGTAGCCCTTCCCAGGCTGGAGGAAGAGCTGTGTGTGGCTTGAAGCTTGTCTTTCTCAGTAACAGAAATTGGTTCAATAAAAGATAGTACCTCACCCATCTTGTCTTGAATATCCTGGGACCAACATGGCTACAACTACACTGCATAAAAAATCATCAATAGACATTGACTAGCATAACGTCTCTTCCAGAGCTAAACATGAGGGCAAAGTTAACGATGGGCAGTGCAACTGGAATAGAGTTTAATATTTTGCGTGTGCAGATGTTGGTCTCCAGTTGCAACACATTTTGGGAATAATGAGCAAATTCATTATCTCAGACTGAAAAGGATATGTAATATGAGAGGGCCATATTGTTCCACCAATACTTAAGGAAAATTTGCTAGTTTAATAAAGGGAGAGTTTTGCTGTGTTTTTTTCCAATCCCATATCCTCAATGGCTACCTGTTTCCAAATAACATGGGATCTAATTCAGTGAGCTGTGTACATGGAATATTGTTACAGATAAAGTCTACTATTTCTGAACACTTGCTCATTTGTAACCTGTACTTAAAAAGCATTCTCTATTTCTTTAAGGTAAAGTTTGTCCTCTGGGTATTATCTATTTTTAGATGCAAATCAGCAGAAATTGCCAATTTTGCATTTAGTGTTAAGTTTAAAGCTTCTCACATCCATAATTGAGAAGTTGATGGCCCTGACAAAAGTAATACTTCACAGTCCACTTCTGTTATTGCAAGTACAATAGTGCTGGTTTTGTCAGTATAAGTTTCTTTTAACAGATTTGTAGTGTCTTTTATTGTAGTTTACCTGTTCTTATTTTCTTCTGGCCTCTGAAAACCAAGGCAAGTTGACCTAATCAAACATGAAACTGAAATCTTTGCAATAGCAATCCTTCTGCTAAGAGCATGCTCTAAAGTTTTCAATAAATGTGTCTTCACCCTCCTTTGCCATCAAGTAAATTAAAATGCTTCTTAACACATACGCAGCATACACACTATTTAGGTAACCAACTGTCTGTCTGTGCCCTTCTATCTATCTGCTTTTATCTCCATTACCATAGCACCGGAGTGCCTCACAGGCATTAAAGAATGTACTGTCCCTCAGAACACTTTGTAGGTATGTTTACACTGCAGCTAGAAGCAAGACACCCTGCCTGGTTAGACAGACATGTACAAGCTCTGGTCGAGCTAATGTGCTAAAAGCAGCAGTGCAGATGTTATGGCATGGCTCGTCACCAGAGTACAAGCCTGCCCAAACCCCGCATCGGTACACGGAGGCTAGCCCATGCTGTCACATCCACAGTGGTATTTTTAGTGCCCTAGCTTACGCAGAGCTAGCCCACATCTGTGTACCTGGGCTGGGATGCTCACTCCCAGCTGCAGTGTAGACATATACCCTGTGAAGGTTGGAAGTAGTGTCCTCATTTTATGTATGGGAAGTGAGGTACAGAATGATTAACGACTCACTCACAGGCCATAGGCATAGTCTATAACAGAGCCAAGAACTAAACACAGATCTCCAACAATTTAATACAGTGCCTTATCCACCAGACCATCCTCTCATTCATCACCGAAGGTGCCAGCAGAACCACTGAAAAAGGTCAAACAGTTCATTAGGGATCTGACAGCATGAGAGGATAATCAGAACCAAGGCACAGATTATCTTTGAGCACGAAGAACCCTCACATTCTTGTGTATGGTGGGTCTAGGGCAACATGACTGTCTGTTGGATGTGTCTTGGTAGCATCTTTTGGTCCATTTAAGGGGCTCAGATTAAGACACTCCCAAGATAGCCATTTCCCCTGAAGATTTCTCCTCCTGGCTGTTACAACAGGTGCTGGCCCAAAGGGATTCCATCTATTCCAAGTCCTTCAGAGTACGTTTACATAGACTTTAGGCACTCAATCGGAATAGGGGGTGTGTAGCAAGGCAACAAGTACCGGTGCAGTGCCTCCTGCTGGTCATTTGGGAATTAGCTCTTTTTCAGCTCCGGAGCACCTCCTTCTGGCCAGTGTCTGACCTGCCACTGGCCCCGTGTCCCTCTCGGACCCCGGTGCCCCTTTCCCTCGGGGTTCTGCCCCAGCAGTACTACTCTGGGTATCCCCTCCCAGGGAAACCCCCAACCCTCCAAATCCACCTTGCCTCAGTGGCTACTGCCAGTTGTCATTGTTAGGATATAGATATTCAGGCCTGCCTGTAAAGACCTGTACTTTAAGAATGTAGGTATACGTTTATCATTTAACTAATAATAGAGGTATACAAGAAAGAATCTGTGTAAGGGCCCTCTCTCACTGTGACGGTCTGAGGCCCTGTTCTTAGGCCAATGCCTTTAGCTAAGCAGCAGAGGCAGCCATAACCTTGGAAGCATATGGTCACATCCTCACATTCCAAACTAGTCAATATGGGGCTGTTCGGAAGGTGATCCGATCTATCACCTCCATAGAAAGGGAAGAGCCTAGAAGATGTAAAAGGAAATTTAGGTTGATAGTTTTCTGTCTGGTAAGAACTCACTTATCAATAGCCACAGCTGGGAAACCCTTATGTCTTTATAGATGTAGTTGTGAAATCCTCACTTCTGTATTGTTTTGTCATTATAGTTCCCACTTTGCTAATTGTTTATTTGCATGGTCTCTGTCTGGTTCTGTGATTGTTTCTGTCCGCTGTATAATTAATTTTGCTGGGTGTAAACTAATTAAGGTGGTGGGATATAATTGGTTAGCTAATCATGTTACAATATGTTAGGGTTGGTTAGGTAAATTACAGTAGAAGGATTGGTTAAGGTATAGCTAAGAATATTACTATATAAATTAGGGGCAAACAGGAAGTAAGTTGGGATTTGAAAATAAGGAAAAAGGAACTTGGATTTTAGCTTGCTAGAAGTTCACCCCAATAAACATTGAATTGTTTGCACCTTCAGACTTCGGGTATTGTTGCTCTTTGTTCATGCGAGAAGGACCAGGGAAGTGGGACAGTGAAGGAATAAGCTCTCTAACAGTCATCCAGCCCCCTTTCCCTGGGGCAGACTGCAGTCTGCAATGGCCACTCATCACCAGCAAGAGGGTAAGACCAGCTGCCTCTGCCTGTCCCCGGGCTGCACCGCTGAAACCTCAGTACCTTTTGGCCTTAAACAAGGCCTGCAGTCTTGGGGTTTAACAGGCTGGAGCTCCCCAGCACTGTTCCACTTCAGGTATCTTGCTCCCAGGAAGCTAGCCCTTCCCACTCCAGCGCTAGAGTGAGACTTCTCCAGCTTCTGGCCCACAGCCCTCTTATTAGGGCCAGCTGGGCCCTAACTGAGCTGGCCACAGCTGTGGTCAGCTACACAGCCAGCTTCCCCAGCTGTTCTTAATCCCTTTTACCCAGCCGCAGCCCTCTCCAGGGCTGCTTTTAACCCCTTCAGGGCAGGAGCGGGGTGACCACCCTGCTACAGGGTGAACTACAGCTATAACTACAAGGGCTGTGCACTAGGAAGAACGCTTCACAGTCAAAGTTGAAATTGGACTTTCTAATTACAGACAATCTCCTACCAGGATGGATATGGTAGCATACAGGAAGATACCATCAAACCAAAAGAACTTCAGATAAACATTGGCCCTCTCAATTTGCTTTGCTAACATATTAAATCAGTAACAATAGGGCAAAATTAATCTAACTGTCCCTTTTTTGCCATATGAATGAAACAGATGGGAGTAGAGCTGGGCAGGTTTGTTTGCTTGGACAAATAGTGGCAATCCATACTGACAATGAATAGTGACTGGGCCAGGGATAGAGTGGAAACACCTCTATGACCTTGTGATTAGGACTCTCATCTACCACGTGGGAGACCTAAGTTCAAGTCTCTGCTCTAACAACTGTTTAATTATTTATAAAAAGTGGAACAACTTCCACAGGTGAGATTGAGAAACACCCACATCAGAATGTCAGACAGCCCCCCAGTTAGGGTGTTCTGCTGCAGTGTGAGAGACCAAAGTTAAAATCCCTTGTCTGAATCAGGCAGAGGGGGGAATGAATCCACATTTCTGACAGTCCACCTGAGTGTACTAACTACAGGGCTGAAAATCATAAGGAGTCTACTTATTTTGTGAATGTCGCCTTTTAAAACATTTTCAGATCGAATGACATGCATTGTTTGATCCAAAATAGATTTTTTTTTAAGTTGCCAACATTTTTCATAATTTTTGGATTTGGTTCGGTTTGAACTGATTTTTATTATTATTTTGATTTTTCAGAACTGCCAGCGGAACCAAAAAATCAATTACTCCCCCAGAGCTAGATGGGAGCTAGTGTTGCCGAGTGACTAGAGCACTGGACTTGGACTCAGAAGACCTGGATTCTATTCCCAGTTCTGCTGCTGGCCTGCTGGGGGACTTTGGGAAAGTTATTTCACCACTCTATGCCTCAGTTCCCCTCTTGTAAGATTGGGATAATGTAATGTATATATTTTCCAAGGTGCTTTGAGATATAATGATGAAAAGTGCTAAATAAGAGCCAGTTATTAGTCACTGCACACCATTGCTAGGACTGACCAGCCAGCTTTTGAATTATTCCTCTTTCTGGCAGAAAAGGACAATGCCCCAAGAAGATCCCATCAGTGCTAAGAAAGGTAGGCGGGGAAATATCCTAGAACACTATCAAAAGTCTCACAGAGTACCTATACCTAGATTCTGGGGAATCTATACCTGAAAGGTCCAGCTATAGGGACCTAAGCAGAGTAGGGAACCGGTAACCAAGTGATAAAATAGACAAATGAAGGCACCGGAGGGATATTCTCTCTCCTCACATTTTCACAACATACTGGATAATGTTATGCCTGCAGCTAGGAACGTTCCATTTGCAACACTGTGCATTTTAAAACAGACCTTTTTTAAAGATGCATTATTGATGACTTGGCATAACAGTTTAACTGGGAAGTCAAAGCGGAGCAAGGGTGTGAATTTGGAGGGTTGTTTTAGAAAGTTAATGGGATTTGGGGCAAAGCCCACAAAAGTTGCAGGGGGTTTATTTTATCTAGCAGAGTGCATGCCCTGTATATTCAACACATTCTATTTCAGCTAAATAATTCAAGAGATGTTTTCTCAACAAGACAGTCAGCATATAATGGCTTCCATAAAAGGGTCTGCTTAAAAATGTATGTATCGAATTCACAATTTCCTTTGAAAAGAAATGGATCAAACTGGGACCTGTAAAATCTGCCTGAATGTTTGTTTTTGTATTTGCTCATTGGCCATAGCCTTTGTGATGGGGCAAACACAGAAGCTGAAATGGACATCTTTGCTCCCTTCTCATTAGCTTCTATCAAAGCACTTTTGGAGACATTTGTCAGTCAGTGCTGGAATTCAGGTGCAGAAGCTATTTAGGATCCTTCTGGTCTGACTTGCCAGCATGATAGTTGTCAGGGCTTATTCTAGAAATGCTGGAGGTCTTGCATTACTTTAAATTCCATTATGAAAGGAATAGGATCAATGAAGAGACAATATTCCCCACATGAAAGAGACTATCTACTACTACCTGGGACTCATCATGCAGGAAAAAGCCAGGAATTACTTCTCCCTTTGTCTTCCATGCCATCTGAATGAAGCCTATTTAATCTAGCTATGGATTTTGGTAGTGCCTGGATCAGAAACTTTCATTCTCTGTGAAGATTCTTCTTCAAGATAGATTATTGCCTAGAGAGGACACTGCTCTGGGTGAGCTACTATTGTTGGCAAGAATATAAATGGGAAAGACTGATTGTGGTCAGAAGATCTTTCAGGTACCTATTTGTAGAATGTAGGTGATGTAAGGGAACACCTGGAAAAAGAAACTGGAGTCACAGCTATAAACACCAGAGAACAGAGGGAACTTGCCTTTGATAAAAGCCAGTATCAGATGTTTCAGAAGAAGGTACAAGAGACTCAAAGTAGCAATTATGGAATAGCTTTTCTATCGGGGAAGTGACTTTGTTACTGTGCCCATGTTAGTGACTGGATAATGTCCTGAGTCCTTAGATCTTGTGTACTATTTAAAGTCACTGTGGATGTTCTCATTAGCCATCTAAACATCTAATCCCTAAATGCACTCCCTCCTGACAAGGGAATTTAGCAGATCCATTTCAGGGAAGATGCTGCCCAGGTGGCCCCAATAGGAAATCATCCTTTCCTCTTAAGTTTTCTTCTCCACACTGGAATACCTAAAGGCAACACCATCGCTGGAAAGTGTCCATAGGGATTTAGAGTCCCTTGGGAGTTTGAGCAGCAGATCACTTGAATGTTTGTGTAGTATAAGCACTCAGGTAGCAATGCCTATAGTTGAGGTTGCCCATTACTTCCCATTATAAGACCCAGGTGTCTGCCTCAGGCTGAAAATAGATACAAGTTTTAGCAAGAGGTGTACAGCCATTTCTGAGAAATGAGATTAGGAAAAAATATATTGAGAAGATCTATCACCCCCAAGTTTAAAATTTGACTGGAGTGCGTGTGTGCATGTGTGAAGGATGTGTGGTTTCACACTGGTGACAGGGATGTGACATTCCTGCAGAAATTTGCCCAAATTTACTCTAGCTATAAGTCTTCAAAAATAGCAGTTCAAACATGCTCAGAAGAGACTTCTTAGAGTTTGGCATCTAAATTCTCCCAAGATTCCTTCTGCATTGACCATGCTCCAGTCAGAGGCAGATTAATCTTTTATGGGGCCCTGGGCCAGAGCAAGTGGGGACCCCTCTCACCCCATGCCCATGCTTCCCACGTGCCCCGACCTACTCCCCAGCAGCAATAACCACGAAACCCACGATCTATGAAACCCACTGCCCAAGTGCTTGGTCTGCGGTTGGTAATTAACAAAAAGATTGTAGCAGAATGCATACACACAAGGTAGCCAAATTAAGGTTGCACAGGGTACTTTAATTATGGCATGTCCTAACTTCTGAACATTTGGCCCATGCAACTTTAATGTTCTTTTAGCCTTTTTGATAGAATATACAGCATGTAAGTTTCTGCTAGGAAAGAAGCTGTAATTATAGTTGTAAAGAGCAGAGCAACCTGACCCAGTTATCCTGAGGCTAGAACCAAAACAACACATCTATCCCTGATGGTATTATACCCCTTTCTCCCTCACTCATATTCCCAGCCTCAAGAATAACAATGGCATTTGCTGCTAGGTTTATTGTAGTTAAAACACTGAATTTTAAACCAGTCCTCTTCGCAAGAGAGAGTATTTGGGACTGCCACAGGGCATGAGGACAAAAAAGGGGCCGTATACGAGCAGAAAGTGATGATGGAGGTAAGGTTTATGGAGTTACTGCAGCTCAGGACTCTCAGATTAAATAACCTGTACAAATCTTGCATGTGTCTTTTTTTAAAGTTAGACTTTTTATGAGACTAGTAATGTTATATGGCTCATTTACTTTCAAGAACTTCATTCATTTAACTGATTTCAGACACCGGTAAAGTGACACCTCATAAATCGGAACCTCTGTGAAAAGCAAGATGATGCCAGTGATCAATAATTTCCGGTAGAAAAGAAACTCAGACAAGGATTAGTGACATAGGCCCTGCACACTTTAAGGGGTTTATTTATACTCAGCTACTGTTGCCGTTGAGCAATAGACAGAACATAACAGCTCAGGCGAACCCTTTTATACCATTCCCAAGGCTTCTGGCTGAGTCCAGTGGGGGACACTTCACCATCAATGCTGGAATTCTTTTGCAAGAAACTAAAAGGGCCACTTTTCTTTTAAACTAACATCATCTAATGAGAAGTACTGGGAAAAATGTCCAAGGTTTTCAGTGCAAAGAGAATGTCTAATGACTTGCCTCTACCAGCTTGGGCAAGTCTAGTAGTGGCTGTAGTAGCCATGGTAGGTAAACGATATCAGTTATGTGTTACTTTTTTTCCCCTCTCTCTGTCTCTGTCATTGTAATGATCCAGATTTAGTCATAAACAGGAGACAAATAGACCCGACAGAAACTTTTTTATAATGTTTTGATGAAAATTTGTCACGATTTTTCAATCAGCTGACCAGGCACTCCTTGGATGGGAAATAGTCTGCTGAATATCTCCCTTTCTTACTGTAATATCTCTTGGAGAGGCACAGCCACAAGTTGATATTATCAACACCAGAAATACAGAAGGGGATATGGAATCTCTCAAGGGCATCGAAGCAGAAGGCCATTGACCATATAGTCACACTTTAGAATCTAGATACACCCGGAATCACAGCTATAAAGAGCTGATCACACTGTAACCTATTATCCTCAGGTTATGATGCCAGAGGCAAAAGACACCCACGCCTAAAGGAATTACACCCATTTCTTCATTACACACATACCCAGCATGAAGGATAATGATCTCTTCTGTTGCTACAGCTGTTACAGTTAACCTGCAAAGCATGAAGATGTCATGGCATTGAGCATGGTATAAAAAATGCCGATAGAATAGGTAGAAGTACTTGTGCCAGTTTTCTTCTTTCTTCATACAAGTCTTCACATGGGAATGCATATTTGCACCTGTATTCGTAACACCTTCCCCTTCTGTAAACATTTTTGCAAACAAAGTTTTGCTCCCATGTATGTTTATGAACAAAGAGGTGTGATTACATGTCTCTAACTTCCCAATCGATTCCAAGTCTATCACTTCTCTCATACTGTGAGACCATTAGACAGCTTATACTTTTTAATGATACTTGGCTTTAATGGCATCATTTTCTAACAGTTCTAGCTAGCTGGCTTGTTTCTTAGATAAGTAAGCTACTAGGACCTCTGCACTGGGAGGTTAGTTATGGCTGGAGGAACTGAGGATTAAGGCCCTTAACCCAGCTGGTTATTATTTGACAGGAAATGCTTGACCCAGAAATCATCACTGTTATTATTAACTCTAAAATTTACCAATGAGCACATTTTAATGTTTACCAACAAGTTATTATTTTAAGTTAGTTAAAAGCTGAATCGCACAGAGTCATGGCATTTGAAACCCATAGAAATTAAAATAAATAGGAAGAAAATGTGGAACAGGTGTAGCTAACCTCAGTTTGATCAAATTGCTTATTTGTTGCTCCCCTTTCATCAGTCCTTAATCTATATAATCTCTATTAGGTTGTCAACTTTTTTGGGACATGCATTCATATATGTCTAGGAAGTGCTAAGAACACAGTGGGTTCTAGACAAATTAGTGTGTAGTGTCATCTCAGCCAGAATATCATTTCTTTCCTCTATAAAGTGCTAGGGGATCAAATCCAAATCCAAATGAAAACATAATGCACTCCACAGTCTCCCTATACAGAATTCCTCCCAGGCCTCAACACCACAGTCCTTCAGACCAGCAGAGGAAACAGCTCCACCAGATGCCAAAAGATATTCAAAACACCGGACAACACTCCAAAGTAACGTATGAATCACTGGAGAAACAGAGCCAAAGCAACAAGCTAGAGTGCCACAGAGCCCAGTGCAGAACCTTCACACTGGGACAATTGCATCTCAACACAATGAAATGTGAAAAACTAAAGCAGAACACTCTGTACAGGATCAGAGACTACAAACTACAGCGGGACATAGGAACAGACATTAAAACCCAGAATAAAACCAGGGAGTAACGTCTGTGCAACCAGAATTGAAAAGAAAACACTGAAATAGAGGATGATTTCGTATTCCAAAATCCAAAACGCGAGGAGTGTGAGAAAAATATCTCCTCATATATTCAGAAAAGATAAAAGACATTCCATTAAAATGAGGAAAACTAGTGCACAACCCTGGGAGAAAAGAAAGAGACAGCAGAGATAGTACTAAGCTATGTAGCAACCTTCTGCCAAATTGGGAATGATCAATGGCAAGTTGCACAGGTGATTGAACTCCAAATGCATTGCCAAGCGCTTTCTCAGGCAAATAATTGAAATACTGTGTTTATCTCTACTAGAGCCCTGACAGCTCTGATCCCCTCTTTCCATCTTTGGCAATGCTTGTATGGTTTTCCTGCCAATAAAGTATTTTGAATAGGACAGAAGTAAACTGGCCAGAGAGATAATACTTTAACAGAGTTTGACACAGTGCCTCAAACATGCAGAAAGCAACTTATGGAACTGGTGTAGAGAAAAAGGAAAGAAAGGGGAAAAAAAGCAAGTTGAGATTTAATACAGCTGTGCTAGTGCTCCTGAAGACAAGCTGCCGTGAAGACAGTGAAATGGTGCAGTAGGTACTGGAAGGAAGGGAGCCAAGTTTAGTTTCAACGACTGGCTGAAAATGAAGAGGAAGATTTTAAAGGGGATTTGAAGCAAGGAAATGACTCAGTTGCTTGGTGACAGAGAGATCCATAGAGATGGGACTGCACACATGAAAGACTGTCCCCCTCTGTCAAGAGTTACTCAGGAGGCCAGATTAGGTGAGGGGGGGAAAGGCAGCGTGTGTCACGGGACTAGGTAGATACTAGGTCAAAAGAGTAATAATTTTGAAGTGGATTCTGTAATGAACAGCAGATCAGTGAGGGTAATGGAGTTTGAGATGAGAGGAAGCTACACTGTAACCAGTTAACTCTCAGCAAAACTTTGTCAGTAACTGGATTAAGTAAAAAATTCCTGGCAGGGGAAATGTTAGCCTTATCACGGATATTACTGTAATGCCCTCTTTTATGTCAATACAACAGAAGTTAATGTTGTTGCATCATCGTACTGTACCACACATTCCTCTGCTAGCCAAAACAGACACTGCTGCACATTTTTCAACTACTTGCTGTGCAAAAAGGGGCTGGTTGTCTTTTTAGCTGCCTTGGCTGTCTCCCATCTACTTGCCTGACTTAATGTACCTTCAGTTCCATGTTGCCTGAACTTGAAACATCTCCAGCAGCATCTGTCCTGGTTCAGTCATTTAACCACGTGAAGTGGTTTTTACGCTTGATTAAAAAGAAAAAGAGAAAAGAACAATCCACTAGAAACCATGAAACCCTTGACAACTTTGGGAACATTTTTGATGGAAAGCTTTTCCTGTTTTATTGTTGTCAGAAAATTTCAGAGTATTTTGACCAACTCCGTTTCTCCCTGTTTGCCCAGGTGTAACTGAGAACAAAATTTGGGCCATCGCGTGTGGCTTGTCCCCATCTCTTTTCCTGCGGGACACTTTGTCAACAATGTGGCGAAGAGGAAACCTTTTATTTGAAACATTGCAAATTAAAAAAGAATCCTTTGAACTCAAACCATCCATTTTTGGAAAGTGATGCATATGGATAGAGGCTGAATAGAATTTTCACGTTTTTTTCCTCCCCTCTCGTTACTCGTGACAATGATGATTACTAGAACTGAGATACAAGAGGAAAGCTTCCTTTTTCTTTCCAGTTTGTATATATGGGAGCATTTAAGCCACTTACTTCCACTAACGAGCACAGTTATTCACACAAGTCAGCCCATTAACTTCATTGGGCCTGCTCATGTAAATAACTACACACCAATGGGAGTAAGGATTACAGAATCTAGCCACTGGTGCTTGACATGTGTGGGTCTTTGACAGAGCAACAAGGGAGAAGGTATTTTTTTAAAAAATAGGAAAATGTGATTGTAAAACCACAAGTAATAGCGGGAGTCAAGGGAAATTGCAGCGCCTGAGACTACTTTAAATTTTTATTTTTTTAAAGTGTCTACATTTCAAGTTGATGCCGTCTCTTTAAACGTTGCACCAAATATTTCACTCATCTCTAATGCTGAATTAGGAGTGTGGCCATCACTGAATTTTTCTCCAAATAGTTAAAACAATAGTGGCTTGTCAAACCTTGTAAGGGAAGAGAGAGGTTCTTAAGAAACTGTATGGGAGAGTTACATTGGAGTGTCACAAACCCTCTTCTGTAGCATAATTTATGTCCAGTGAGTGAAATAATCTGACAACAATCAGACTGAGCTGAAAATAAAAGACCAGGAGCCTCTTTTTATTATGTGAATTTGAAATAGTGGAATTACTTGAACATGAGACACTGCAGGCCTCTGAAGTCAATGTCGTCACATCAAGGATGAGCTCAGCCCAACATTTAAAATGCTCATCAGAAACAACTGTGGAAAAGAAATCCTTTCCTGCACTGGAGATATTGGTGAAAGAACCAATTGAAGCTTTGCTGCTCTTTTGGCAACTGACTGGGATAATTATTAAATAACTTGAGAGATATTTTTGCCACAAATTCTTTGACTATGTCAAAGCTGACTGGCAGCACAGTATACAATGCAGTAGGTGAAATCCTGGCCAAATTGGCCAATGGGAGTTCTGCTATTAACTTCAGTGGGGTGAGAATTTCACCCAACATGTGAGTAAATTTTTACACTGAGGGCCTACTCCAAAGCCCTTTGAAGACAATGAGAGTCTTTCATTTGACTTCAATAGGCATTTATTAGGGCTTTGTGGTTCTTAATAAGAAACTAATGTTCAAGCCCAAATATCCCAGTATGCATGAACATATAAAGATCCTAATGGAAGATGGGATTATCAGAGAATAACATTTTACTTTTAAATCTCCTCCTTTAAAACCCAAAGGAAATATAAGAGCAGGAAATAAATTACAGGCAAACAAGTCTCTCTCAAAGGTTTATGACTTACTTTGACCACATCTTGATACAGATTACTGGTGCAATTGCCAAATATTTTGCCTGTAGTCCAGCTAATGATTTTGGGGATTTATGATAAGGGCAAAAAAAAACAGCTAATAAACCTAAACCTTTGGCAATAAAAGGTTTCCAGTTTTTCTTGTGTTTGATGCCAACCTTTCCTCTTGTAAAAATGCTGCCGTTCATTATTATTTGCGTTACAGCGGTGTCTGTAGGTGCCAACCAAAATCAGAGCCCCATCGTGCTAGGACTCAGTGTACGTATAGTCAGAAAAAGCCTTTCATATGAAACACCACAACTGACTTTGTGCAGACAGATCCCTGCACATGTGTGCAGTCCCATTGGCTTCCATGAGGTGCCACAGATTTCTGCTTGGTTTGTCCAAGGTTACACAGAAAGACTGTCTTCAAGCTGGGAATCGAACTCAGATTTCTTGTATCCCAGTCCAGTGTCAAACACAAACCCAGCCTTTCTTGCTTCATCTTACTTCATTCAACAAGAACTAGCTTTTAAAGGGACAACAAACAAAATCTATTTGTTAGTAGAGAACATTAGAACTATCAAATTTCAACCTGCTCAGGGAGAATTGAACCTTTACATCATTTTAATTCATTTTCCCTGCAAATGGAACAAGTGAACATATTTAGATGAAAACTTTTTGAAATCACTTCCATAGATA
Organism: Eretmochelys imbricata; assembly: GCF_965152235.1. Taxonomy (NCBI): domain Eukaryota; kingdom Metazoa; phylum Chordata; order Testudines; family Cheloniidae; genus Eretmochelys; species Eretmochelys imbricata. The sequence goes on from NC_135572.1 coordinate 33,485,091, forward strand.
AATGTGGTGTAATCAATGGCACTATGCAGGGAGAAATTAACTCCTTGGGTGGTTTTGAATCGAACCTTCCTTAAACCTTAAAATGATTTGGGTCCATTTAAAGATAGGGCATGAGCCATGGGACTCCATAGATTTTAACGCGGGCTGGGTGTCTAAAGCACAGAAACTGTTGCTTTGAGAATTTACAGGTTTTGGTGCTGCTGGCAGTGGAAAACTTTCCCCAACACCACTTGTGCTAGCTTTTCTAGTTATGATATACTGCAGCTCTAAAAAAATGCCTAAAGTATGTTTAATTTTGAGCTCCATAGGATAGCTTTACAAGCAACAGAAGCAACCACCTCACACAAGAAACCAGATTCTAAACCATGTCTGCTTCATCTGCACAAAGGCTTATTTTTTCCTATGCAAAAAGGAGCTTTACTTAAAGTCTGATATTTCAGCCCAATGAAGGAGAAAATAACTATAGCAGGAAAGTGATGGCTCGCAGGCAAGGTATTCCCTTCTAGGCTCAGAAAGAAGACATTTTGCCAAGCGTATTGAGATTTTGATTTGATCACAATTATAAAAGGTTTGTCAAAAGGTTTGTCAAGGTTTGTGAAGGTTTGTCAAAACTGAAGTTCTCTGGGGCATTGAAGAGTATTCCTGACACCATGTCATATACACCTTGTACACAGGACATTGTTACTAATGGGTCAGGCTTCTGTAGCAGCCACGGACTGGCTACAGAGCTTCCCTCCTAGGGAGATACCCCAGAGGCTTCTGTAGCAGCCACGGACTGGCTACAGAGCTTCCCTCCTAGGGAGATACACCGGAGATGTGTTCTTCTTAAGACATGTTAATGTACTGCCGGGAATGCCTGTTGAGACAAGGGGATGAGGTAATATCTTTTATTGGACCAACTGCAGTTGTTGAGAGAGACAAGCTTTCAAGCTTACACACAGCTCTTCTTCAGGAATGTCTGTTGTGAGCTAAGCTGTGTTACATTTGGTGCCACTTAGTGGCTGAACATTATAATAGTTTAGCATTCCATTACATGAACATCATTGTGACAGCTCCAAAATTCTGTGATTCACAATTAGCTCATGAGAGTTGGCAACACTGGGTTCCCTCGGCTGCTCAGAGGGGACTCCCTAATCCACCACTACCCTCAGGCAGGGAGAGTTCCCAATCTAACCTCTCCCCCATCACTATCCTCTACACCATCCCGCATCAGCCTTCCTCCTGCCCCATGTTCTCCTGCACCCTCTTTTTCTGCAACCCCTAAATCTGCCTCCTCCTCCCACTCATTCACACATCCACATTTCATAGTGTCTCCACTGCTCCTCACAGCCCCTGTGTCCTATCCAGCCCCTGAACTACAAAGAGAAGCCATGACCACAAGCAAAATGGCTGCCTATCTTATTGAAAACATGGGAGGTGGCCGTCAATTTAATTAAGGTCAGTCTCACTTCCACATTTAGATACACTATAAGGAAATGGAGTTCACCTTGCTGGCTTCAGTCTCCATTGACAGTAATAGGTGGCCATTTTGAATAAGGGAAAATTTGTGAGTTGGGAGCCCTTCCTCATGTCTTCATGAGGCAGGTAAAAAAAAACCACCCCAACATAGCTAGAGTTGGCAATACTGGATTTGTCATTCTGAAAATTTTGTAGGTGAAAACCAAGGAAGTCAATGCCAAACTGAAGTATTTGAAGCCTGGTAACCTAATCATTGTAAATACCATCAAGTTAGAGACTTGTGGGATAAAAATAAAATGAAAGCTCAGCATAATAGGGCAAGTTAGTTAAGTTTTAGCATATTGAAATGCACTAATTATGGTGTCATCTGGTGGCAGAACCATAGTTCGGGTTGGATTCTAAAATGGGCTCAGTTTCTGGTTTTCTCGAGAAGTAGAGCTATGCCTTCCATGCCCTAGAGATGCCAGTCTGGCAGTATCTCTTTACCATGACCTAACCCAATACACTAAACATCCACAATTAATAGTATTGGGGTAGAGTAGATTGGTAAAGGAGTGTATGGAACAGAATGCATTGAAGGGCAGCAAATTTAAGGTTGCGGTGTTGCCAACCTCAAGTGTTCAAAAATCGTAAGTCAGGTCACAAACTTTCATAAGATTGGCTTTAAAAAAATCACAAAAATGATAGATTTGGGATTATTTTATTTGTTTTGGAGTCTTTAGAGTTCATATTTTCAAGTTTTTCATTGCAGTGATGAGGGCTAGAGAGAGAGAGAGAGGGAGGGAAATTCTCACATAATAAAATGGCTCCAGGAGCTGGGGTATTAAGTAAGCACCAAATATCATATTTGTGATTAAATGGAGAGAGATGGCAACACTGAAGTTGTAGTTGTGATCTGTGGTTTATGGTAACTGTAGTAAAATGAAGGTGTGTACTTGAGGGTGGAGAAGGAGGATCTATACTCTTTGGTGACATCACTTTTCATTTCCTTGAACATGTGTCAAGTATGTTGTGTGTGTGAACCTTACTTGCCTGCCTTTTTTGTATGAATTGCTTGTGAAAGAAGAGCACTAAAATATGCTATTCATAATGCTTGTGCCATGGATGGCCAAACAGTGGGCAGGAGTCAATTACATTTCAGGAGAGTAAGAATGAAAAGTGTTATGTGGACTCATTCCGAAGTCCTAAGGTCAAATCTGCAAAGTATGAGCACTGGGCCAAATGCAGCCTTTTCAATTCTAAAGTGTGGCCAACAGCTGCCCTCATCTTTAACACAGCATACCCTAGAGAGACTATTGGTCACCACATGTTCCTCCATTTTCATTTGGAGAAACTTTGATCAGATTGGGATGCAGAATTACATTCTGGGACTTGTCTTTAGTGACCACACCACTGTGCTCAAAGTAGATTGTGGCTGCAGTCTCAGGATTTACTAATTGTTGTTATTATTGAGCATTGACAGCATACAGAGCATAAGCTGAGACATAATTCAGGCCCTATTCCATTTAATGCCCTTGGGCCAAAACTACCCTCAATTGGGTAGACATTGGTCTGGTCATCTCTGAGTTGGGGCATGTATCGTTTGTCATATTTGGATACAACCTTTTTTAAAATGAACTTTGAGAGCAACATAGCAGACCTTTCAGACAGCATCTCATTGCTTTTCAGCTGTTCCTCACAACTAATCAACAACAATTGCAGAAGCTGACAAATAGGACGATTTCCTACCACTCCCACCTCCCTTTCAGTCCTCTTTTAGCTTCAGAACCCAGAAAATTTCACAAACCATTATAGGAGGCTAAAATGTAGTCCAGAAGAGGTTCACATCTGAAATTATTTCAGGTAATATACTTGTCAAAGTCAGGCAGCATACACACAACATAATTCACTGTAGTGCACTGAATCCATATTATCATGAACTCTGGAGTTTTCATTCAAAGTGAGCTAAGTTTGCTGAGAAGCAAGTTAGTCCAGTCTATTGGTCACATATGTGCAATGCTGCTGTGAACTACTTTGGCACTCTTCCAATGACTATACCACACTGCTTTGTAGGTGATCATTACAGACTTGTCTGTTTATCTATGTGCTCTCCCGCAGTGTGTGGGCAAGTTAACAGAATATCCCCTCCGCCTTTCATAAACTGGCGCAGAGCCAGATTTTGTCCATCCTCTCCTGGATTCAAGTTTATCACAATAGCTGTAATTATACTCCCGAAGCCCCGCAGCATGCCTCGAGCAGTCGCATGGAGCTAGGCTGAGACCCTGGATCTCATGACCATCTGGGGAGAAGCACTGGGGCAGGAAACTCTTGAGGCCAGCCACTGAAATAAAGACCCTTTTGTGGACATTGCTAGTCAGATGCCTGCAAGGGGCCAAGACCAGAATGCCAAACAGTGCTGAATAAAGAGCAAACTGATCAGGAAAACTCCAGGAGGGGAAATGTAACCTGTCACTTTTTCAAGGACCTAGATAAGATTTTACGTAACTACATGACCAACCGCCACAGGAAGCTTGTGGAGCCTGCTGAACACTCTCCTCTTTGCCCCCTGAGGATGACCAGCAAGATCCATCAGACCTTGGCTTGAGGAGACCAGTGAAGAGATCTCCACAGAAAGCCAGGATCTCTTCAGACTCAGGAGCCTGACGCTAGCCAGGTAGAAGATGAGCCCAGTTCCTGACATGCAGCAACCAACCCCAATTCACAGGCAGCAACCTAGACGAGGATTGAGGAGACTGATCCTATGGAGGGAATCTTGGCATATAAGGCTTTGTATAATTTCGTGTAATGTAATAGTTATGTTTTAATGTGTTATTCTTATGTTATATGCATTGCCAACCCTCTCTATACACCTTTCCAACATGGCAGCTACTCCAGCTGGGCAATTGGCTTCTGTCTCTTTCTGAAACCCCAACTACTGACCATTTTCAGGCCCAGACTCTGGAAGAATTATGCCCGCATATCTCTTTTCCTTTCCCCTTCCCTCAGCTGTCCTGCTTGGAGAATGCCAGCCGCCCTCCAAACCCCATTCACCATCTCATTATGGCATCTGGCAGCATGGCACAGCTGAAGCCTCTACCCCACCCTCTCCTATGGCAGAGTCAAATAAGTAAAACATGATTTTGTGCCAACATTCCTTGAGACGGTGGTTACAGGAAAAGAAGTTTGATTAGTGTTCTCACTGTACACGAGGTAGACATGGACATTGCATGCCGGCAAAGCTACAAAAAGAGTACTTCTCCCCTGTGACACACACTCTTATAGACTGGTAAAGTGAATGCTTCAGGCAATCATTGAAGAGTCCTTTCTATTTCTGCACTTTCAACCTGTCTACAGGGGAGATAAAGCAAAAGCTCAGGATGAGAAATTGTTCAAGTTTTGTTCAGCGATTATGAGGAATAGCTGCAAAGCCATACTGCCTGTATATATGATTTCCTGGCACTTCTGCAGCACTTCTGGGAGGGACCATCTTGGGGAATAACTTCACAGCACATCTTGCTGGTTTGCCTTTTGCCTGTTTGAATCAAGCCATTCTCTGTCTCCTAGGATATGTCTACACTGTAATTAGACACCCGCGGCTGGCCCGTGCCAGCTGATCCGGGCTCACGAGGCTAGGGCTAAGAGACTGTTCAATTGCAGTGTAGATGGTCAGGCTCAGGCTGGGCTCTAGGACCCTGTGTGGTGGGAGGGTCCCAGAACTTGGGCTGCAGCCTAAGCCTGGACATCTACACTGCAATTACACAGCCCATTAGCTTGAGCTCTGCAAGCCTGAATCAGCTGGCATGGGCCAGCCGCAGATGTCTAATTGTGGTGTAGACAAACCCCTAGTTACCTGCCTCAGTGTAATATCATCCAGAGTCAGGACAGCCTAAAGGAGACATAGAGGGGATTACTATCCAGCTCATCCCCAAATTCATCCTGTTAACCCATCTGATGCAATATAAGCACCTCCAAGGCACTCCAAAGTTGAGAAACCATACTGGGAACATAATTCCCACCCTCAAGACAGCACAGCAAAGACAAACTGCATGAGCTGCACAGACAAAATATCCCACTTCATGCACCACATCCCGTGTCTGAGGTTCCCCCAAGAATGGGAAGAGTCATAGGACTGGAAGGGACCTCGAGAGTCCTCGAGAGTCCATTTAGTCCAAAATGCTATCCCAGCCTCCCCTAGATTATGAACAATCACTACTTACATTTTTTTTTAAATACACCCACAGCTGCAGCACAGCCAGACCCTCAAGCAAAGGGCCCTTATCAATGGTCAAGTGTCTGCCAAACCTGACAAGGAGAAACTTGAAAACTTATGATGAAATGTTGACTTCATTAGAGAGTCGCCCCCAAGAAAAGAGCAAAGGGGGAGGCAATACCTAAGGACAGAGAGAGAATCTGACAAGGAACTTTCCAAAGAGATTGGTGCAGTGCCAAAGGACAGTGTGGCAAGTTGCCAGAGAAAGCACTGCCATGGCCAAAGTCAGTGTGGAAAGAGACAGGGAGATGCAGAGGCAACTCCTAGCAGCCACACAAAGTCAGCATGCCTGGCTGCAGCGCATGTTACCATGAAGGCAACAGGCAGTGCAGTTCTGCAAATCAGCACCACCCATGTTATGCAGACCCTGGACAATACAGTCTACTGGGAACAACAACGGTTCTACCCACACAGCACTGCTCCCTGAAGCTATTTCCTCACAGACCCCAGCTCAGGACACTGAGAACAGGGGTCCCTCAGACATAAGCTCTTTTGAGCCCTCTGCAGCCCCAGGTAACTTCAAGCCTCACGGGGAGAGAGATAGCTCAGTGGTTTGAGCATTGGCCTGCTAAACCCAGGGTTATGAGCTCAATCCTTGAGGGGGCCATTTAGGGATCAGGGCCAAAAATTGGGGATTAGTCCTGCTGTGAGCGGGGGGTTGGACTAGATGACCTCCTGAGGTCACTTCCAACCCTGATATTCTATGATACTCAACACCCGAAGTCCCACAAACCAGAAGAGGCAGAGCCAAGATGTCTATCTGCCCATGACTTTACATGCACCTGGCCCTTGTATTGCAAACTGCACATCTTGTTTCACTGCTGGTTTAATGAATTTTTTAAAATATTTTTTTCATAATTCAGACCTGCTTCATTTTCATTTCAGTTGAAGGATCGTTTCTGTTTGCTGCTTAATAAACTGAAATTTTAAAGGTTAGTATATTAAACATTCATAAGGACTTGAGAGTTAATTTTACATAGAAAATAGTTAAGTTTGCACTAATTCATAAGGCTTTAGAAACACATGTAGGCACATAAGATACAGCAGGGATTGCCACAACATCCACCGTCCACAAACAACATTGAACTGCACAAAAACTTCCAGTTTCAGGCCCGAGTCTCAAAATAAGAGCAATAGTCTTCTTTGACCATATTGCTCCAGCTGTTTGACTTTTGTATTGGATGCCTTTACTGGCTGCTCAGATGGCTGAGCAAGTCTCTGCAGCTTGGCCTCCCACTCTCCCTTACACTCACAAGTATTGTGCAAAACACGCTGCTATAATCTTTAGGATTATTTTTCTGCTGCTTCCAATCCATTCCACAAACAGCACCATCTCCCTTTCAAATGGCCAAATGCACACTCCACGACCATTCAGCAACTACTTAGGCGGTAGTTAAACAATTCCTTCCTTCTGCCCAAGCACCTGTGAATAGCTTCATTAACCAGAGAACAAACCTGGTCTCCTAGGATAACTAGAGCAGTGTCCCCACCATTAGTGTCCATAGTGATTGTGGGTGCAAACAATCTTTTCACCATTAATTTAAACACAGGTGAGTTCCAAAAGATCCTGGCATCGTGGACTCTTCCAGGCCGGGGACAGCATTAATATCCATAAAGTTGCCACAATGGTCATCCAGCTCTTGGAACACCATGGAGAAATACCCCTTTCTGTTTATGAATTTTGAGCCTTTATTGGCTGTGTCTCATTAATTGCCCCAGTACAGTTTAGGAACCCCATACATGCAAAGCATATAATTTCCTGAGCATTGCCAACAGTGCCTTCTCCTTGGCATCACACCTGTATGATAATGGCCCGAGTGGTGAATTGATTTGTTACAGACTGGTAGCATTCAGTGGTAGCCATCTTCCAGATGGGAATTGCAACCTTCTTGTCCATGGGCATGGGATACTGCTCATTGGTTCTCTCATTGTAGCTCTGGGGTTAATTCAACCTAGAACTCCAAAATGGGTGCCTTACCCATCCTGAAATGTTTTCACCACTGTTGGTCATACCAGGTCTGCAGAACCATTCTTTCCCACCAATCTACACTAGTTTCCCAAGCCCAGAAATGGCTGTGAAGCTTCTCCAGGAACTGGTCCTCTATTTTCTGTTTCTTGGTGTCTTCCTCATCTATGCCCCAGTTCTACTGCCACTGAAGACCCTCCTGCTACTGCTGGTGGAGCTGCTGCCACATTGTCAGCTTGGTGGTGCAGCTGATGAAATCCCAAGCCAAATCCATCCATCTGCGAGTGCTGAAATGCAACCCAAGCAGCCATTGCATATAGGAGGTTGCAGCACAGTGGCACAGAACATGGTTCCAAGTATCAGAGCGGTAGTCATGTTAGTCTGTATCCACAAAAACAACGAGGAGTCTGGTGGCCCCTTAAAGACTAACAGATTTATTTGAGCATAAGCAGCTGTATCTGTAATTTTCACTCCATGCATCTGAAGAAGTAGATTTTTTTACCCATGGAAGCTTATGCCCAAATAAATCTGTTAATCTTTAAGGTGCCACTGGACTCCTTGTTGTTGTTTTTTAGAACATGGTTGGGTCCATGCTGGGCTGGCAGCAATTCAGAAATAGCTCTTGTCACAGTTTTAGTGCAACTGAACCTGTGTTCTCCTCTCTGTGGTCCCTCAAGGGAAGCCACTTAAAGGTTTCTTGTTCACAGAGGTCACCTCTCTTGGGCAAACTTAACACCATCCATTTGGGCTTGAATAGGGACTGGGAGTGGTTGGCTCACTACAAAAGCAATTTTCCCTCTCTTGGTATTGACACCCCCTCATCAATTATTGGGAGTGGACCACATCCACCCTGACCTAACTGGCTTTCAGCATTGGTTCTTCACTTGTAAGATAACTCCCCTCTCTTCATGTGCCAATATATATTTATGCCTGTATGTGTAATTTTCACTCCATGCATCTGAAGAAATGGGTTTTTTACCCATGAAAGCTTGTGCCCAAATAAATCTGTTAGTCTTGAAAGTGCCACCGGACTCCTTGTTGTTTTTGTGGATACAGACTAACACGGCTACCCCTCTGATACTCTCTTGGGCAGAGACCCACATCTCACTCCCTGCCGACTGGGGGTTTAAAGGCTGCACAGCTCCCGATCCATACTGTGATATCCTGAGCAAGCCAGTCTGCCTAAAAAGGCCATCACCTGTGCTTTGCTCTCTCTCTCTCTGGGGGCTCTGAGTATTGCCCTCAGTAACAAATTACCACACAGCTCGTTCCAAGAAAGCACATTTATTCTTCAGGCAAAAGAATTATAGAGAAAACATATTAATAAACAATAAACATTCCTATATGCATGCCGACAGCTTACCAGAGGTCACCTATCAATTTTATGGACCCCAGAAAGCCAAAGTCTTTCCAACCCTTCTGGGTGTCTCCCATCCCTTGGTCCTGTTGGTTTGCTGGACCAGAAAGAAGGGCCTGAGTCAGTTTAAACTCAGGTTATTTATCAAAAAAAGTATTTTCTTTGTCCATTTGTCTTTGGAGAATCCCGTTTGAACTAGTCTGTGTGATTCTGCCCAGGAGGTGGTACCTCTCTGGAGGTGTGTGACAGGGTGCAGGCACCCCCTCTTTGCCATCCTGGGGATTAGCTCTGCCAGGCATTGTACCCTACTCTGGTGGTGTCTTCATCCATCCGGTCTCACCCCCTCACTCCAGGAACCGCAGCCAAGTCACTACGTGGTTTCCCCTTCCAGGGCTGGGGGAGGAGGTGTAACTAAGTTTTTCTAGGACAAACTGTCACAGGCAGTCCGCTATCCTTTGCCTGGTCTATGCCACTTCCTAAGGGGATGATAAGAGAACCCCAGTTCACCCTTTACTCCAGGTTCCAGCTCAGGAGACCTCTAAGCAGCAGTCAAGGTTGACACTCCTATTCTTTGCTGCTCTTTTCCTGAGCCTTCTCCTACTCCTCTGGCTCTCCCCTTCCCTAGTTTGGCAGCCTCCCAATTCCCTTCAACCGCAGAATAACTGTGGACTACCTCCCTGAAGCCCCCTTTCTTCTCTCAGCTCTGGGACTTTGTAGAGGCCTCTCTTGTTCCTTCCCAGGTGAGCCTCATTTAACCAACACCTGCTCCCTGGCTCTGCCTCCAGGAGCAGCCTGTGCAGTTAATTGACTTACCTGGCCAACAAAATCTTTTCAAGCCTTGTGTGGGGAGGGCATCCCATCAAAGGGTGTTACAATTTGGCTGATTTGCCTTAATCACCCACTGCTTTTAGTTCCTGGCAGAGCTGTGGTAACTGTCCCCATGAAGTAGAATACAATCATACATAAACCATTCATGTAGATAATGGACCACAAAGATACTGCATGGGGTTGCAGTATGGTTTCCCAAGCCCAGACACAGCTCTGAATGCTGTGAAGATGCTCCTGGAACCTGTCCTCTATCATCAGTTGCTCGGTGTCTTCCTCTTCTTCCTTGTCTGTGTTCTGGTTCCACCACCACTAAAGATCCTCCTGCTGCGGGAGGGGCTGCTGCCACATCACCTGCTCAGTGATGTGGGAGGTGATGTCTGAAGCCTGGAGTGCTGAAGTACAGCCCAAGCAATCTCTGTGTATTTGAGCATAGCAGCATGGAACATTGTTGGGTCCATGTTAGCCAACAGCAGTTCGAAAATGGCGCTAGCCTACCCCTAACGGAAAGATGGGGTGGAGACAAATGAATCATGGGATTTTTAAAAAAATTGAACTAGCTTGGCTTCTCTTATGCATTCTACAATGCACTTTGCTCAGCAGCGAAGCAAAAGAGCTTGGGATACCCTCCAAGAATGCCACGCTCTCAGTTCGCAGCAAACCCGCTATCATGTGTACATAATGATGCATACTGTCCTGTGTGCATGCTATTACCGAAGCTTGCCTACAATGCAATACCCAACGCACAGGAAAAAACTGTGTATTAAACCTCCCATGTAGTCAAGCCCTATATCTACAATGATATTGACAGTCCTAATTCTTTCCTCAGTGAAGTGCAATATGCAAATTGCAATTCTAGTTTCAGTGAAAAACCCATTTACAGCAAAGCTATTCAGTGTAAAAAAGCAACAACTACATACCAAGAATTTACTTATAACTTCTGACTGGAATGAGCTTAATTCGATCAGATTACCCACCATTTTGAAGTTTCTCCTTTGGCTCCCACTGAAATCCTGGATGGATTTCAAGACTGCTCATGCTTGTTTACAAGTGCTTAACAACATTAGCCCAGAATATCCATCTGACTTACTCCCCAACTCTCAATGACACCTGATTCCGGAGATTTGTTGGTGTGTCCAAAATATAACTCGGAAACATCTGGAGCAATAATTTGTAGTAATTAAGCTTCCTCATTTGGGAACTAGCTTCCAGTCAAACGGATTCAGCTTTCTGGATGGTAGGTTTCTAAATAGATTGATGTATTTCTTTATCATTGCCTAGTGAGCATTAGGCACTGTTAGGGTTGTTTTTTTTTTTGAAGGCGATTATATCTTATTGTTGTAGTTCTGTGTTTCGCTTTTCCATTCCCAGCAGTTTTGCTTTTAAATTATATATATATATATATATGTATTCCAAGTATCAGTGAGATCAGATTCAGAGAATACATAGACATCGTGTATGGAAGTATGCTGATTATTTAAACAAGAGTGGGAAATTACTGCCCCAGTGTGGTGCACTCAGTTCTTGCATGTTTCTTTAAAAGGGAGTTGAATTCACCTCCCTTTCCTGTATTCTTTACATTTTCGAAAGCTTTTCATATCAGTACTGTCAAAGCTTCTTAAGTTATGGCTGCCGTGCTGCCTGGAATCTCTACAGCACTCTGTGTTATGGTCCTGTCCCCAGCATGCCCTTCCCATCCCTAGCCCCACCTCCATTATGTCCCCTATACCAGGGCTTGAAAGGGGATCTTTGGGAGGCATCCTTATGGCTCTTTCTGCAGTGTCTGTGCTGGGTAAATCCTCACACAGCAAGAACCTGGGCTTTCAGGGTCACTTCACAACACTTCAGCCCTTTTATATTGTAAGGGAGATGGCTCAAGGGTGAGGATCTCACTCTGAATGCCCAGCATTTAGTTTGCACAGCGAAAGAGCTCTTGACTTTTTTTCCAAAGCAAAGTTTGTGGGTATCAGCTGTACCTAATCTGTTTTATAATGTCCTTGATAAATGTACTGTACAAAGATAATCAGGTTATAAAGTAACCATTGCTCAATCAATATATCCATCTACCAACCAGAGAAGTTAATTCAGGCCTCTGGACATGGCATTAAGAGGTTATGTTGACAGTGACAGGGCATTGTTGCAGGAAAATGTTATTGCAACCAAGTTACTTATGGAGATGGTAGAGGCAGAGGGATAGAAACAACTAAGAAAATAAAATTGTTAAAATATTTGCTTTATTGTGAAGAAAACTATATTTCATGTATTTACATAACTAATTTCCATTAAATGTAGACTTTTTGGAGAGAGGACTGAGCAGAAAGCATACAGATATATTCAACTGAAGAGTGTAAGTTATTGCAGAAGAGCAAAGTAGTAGAGAATAATTGTGTAGCCATTCTGAATAAACTGGAGAATAATTGGTGGCAATATGCTAACCTTGTATGTTCCAATGTCATAGAATCATAGAACTGGAAGGGACCTTGAGAGGTCATCTAGTTCAGTCCCCTGTTGTCATAGCAGGACTAAGTATTATCGAGACCATCCCTGACAAGTGTTTGTCTAACCTGCTCCTAAAAATCTCCAGTGATGGAGATTCCACAACTTCCCTAGGCAATTTATTCCAGTGCTTAACCACTCTGACAGTTACAAAGTTCTTCCTAATGTCCAACCTAAACCACCTTTGCTGCAATTTAAGCCCATTGCTTCTTGTCCTATTCTCAGAGGTTAATGAGAAAAATTTCCTCCCTCCTCCTTGTAACAACCTTTAATGTATTTGACAAGTGTTACATTCCCTCTCAGTCTTCTCTTCTCCAGACTATACAAACCCAATTTTTTCAATCTTCCCTCATAGGTAGACCTTTAATCGTTTTTGTTGCTCTTCTCTGGACTCTCTCCAATTTGTGGACATCTTTCCTGAAATGTGGCACCCAGAACTGGATACAATGCTCCAGTTGAGGACTAATCAGTGTGAAGTAGAGCAAAAGAATTACTTCTCGTGTCTTGCTTACAACATTCAGAATGATGTTTGGTTTTTTTAAAAAAAAGCAGTGTTAACCGTTGACTCATATTTAGCTTGTGATCCACTATGACCCCTAGATCCCTATCCACAGTACTCCTTCCTGGGCAGTCATTTCCCATTTTGTATGTGTGCATCTGATTGTTCCTTCCTAAGTGGAGTACTTTGCATTTGTCCTTATGGAATTTCTTCCTATTTACTTCAGACCATTTCTCTAGTTTGTCTCCTCTGGGTCATAGCTTCCCACTATCCTGGCAGATAGTGCCTCCTTTCATTAAGAAAGAGTTAGGGAATGGGTGATGGGTAGTACCATGACCACAAGGTCCCCTGCCTATCATATACCTCCTCCCTTGGACCAGGGTCTGGGTTCTGCTGATGGTCAGGTATCTTACCCAGACACAGAGAAAAGGAATCATCATTTAGGTATTTGGTCTTCAGCCAGTACAGCAACTGAAGACAATGATACCAGATCAGTATGAAGCTAGTGCAGTGGGGCATAATTTATAAGAGAGACAAATGGTTTCCCTAAAAGTAGTACCTGTATTTGAGGTTTGTTACAGCCCACTGGGCCGGTAGACACTCCTTCAAAGTGGTGGCATATTGAGCTTCTCTAGGAAAAAGCATTCAGCATAATATTGGGTTTAAGTAATTATGAAAGATGTAGGCCTAGGCCCATGTCTGAAGCACTACTTGAAGCGTGAAGGCCTGTGTGAAGCCAATGCTCTGAAGCACAAGGTGCTGCTCCATAGGCCTGACATGGACATTCATCATGAAAGGGGTTCTGTCACAGTATGTCATCTAGTGGACCTGTTGTGGAGTTCTCTACCTAGTGACTTCTGTTAAGTGAATGGCCAGGATGACATAGTAGGAAGCACCTGTAATACCTCCCTAGTCCTTGAAAGGATTACACATTGTTTTTGTTCAGGGAACTAGAGTTTTCTTTAGTACCTCATTTTGTCTAGGAGGCATGGCGTTTCCCCCCGTCCTACCAAGAATCCCAAGTATTTGGTTGCCTGCATTGCAAACTTATTCTTCAAATTAGCTGTGAATCTTGCTTCTTTCAAGACTAGGTTTGGCTGGACTCCAGCATGGCTTCCCATTGGTGGGGCTCAGATGTGCTGCTGGTCTTTTTGGGTTTGGCTCCTGACAGGAGTAAAAAATATAAGTGGTAGCACTACCCCAAGCACACTGTCTTATGGTGACGAAACAAGCAGTCACTCACAGCACATTACGTAGATCGGGGTTCTCAAACTGTGGGTCGGGACCGCAAAGTGAGTTGCAACCTCATTTTAATGGCATTGCCAGGGCTGGTGCTAGACTTGCTGAGGCCAAGGACCAAGCCAAAGTCCGAGCCCCTAGCACCGGGGCTGAAGCCGAAGGCCGACTCCCACCACCCAGGACTGAAGCCCTTGGGCTTCGGCTTTTCCCTCCCACTCTACCCCCCACACCCAGGGCAGCAGGGCTATGGTGGGCTTGGGCTTTGGGCCCCACTCCTGGGGTCATGTAATAATTTTTGTTGTCCGAAGAGGGGTCACGGTGAATGAAGTTTGAGAACCACTGGTGTAGATCTTCACATTATGAATCTTCCTCTCTTCTCTTCCAAGCTTTGCTAAGCAATGAAATAGTTAACAATATTGACATGTGTCATTGGTGTAGGGGCAAGGCTATACATGGTGGTTAGCTAACCATGGCCTAACTGCAACCTCTTCCTTGATTTACCAGGTGAGATCTGCACTACAACAGTTACACTCTGTTCATGAGTTCCAGGGTTTCGTTGCAACCCTAACAGCTAGAGACTTACTTTTAACGTGATGAAAGAGTGTCTGGGGGAAAAGGTGGCAGGTTGGGAAATGTGCTGGTCAGTTGTACTGCTCCATTTAGAGCCCTGTCATAGTTGAAAGAGGCCGGAAATGATGCCTGAAAGCACACTTGAATTGCAGTATGGCAGCATGCAATACGGCAGCATGCAATACAGCACCTTCTCACATTTAAAGCAGATTATGGGCTAGTTTGGAGAGCTCCCTTAGCCTCCCCACATCCAGACATCCTGAGAACCCTCATCCAGTGACTCTATGCAAACCTCTTACTGAGCAGCTCCCATTGGGCCCTGCAAGTCTGCAGGAGTGTTTTTCCCTTTAGTTTCTTATACTTTGTAACCCCCAGAGTCTTTTGCTGAAGGAAGTGGTGCCTTTTGACCCATCCAAGACTTGGCTTTGCCCCTCTGTACTGGTGTTGCGGTCTAGGGGCTTGTTGAGCCAGACACTGTCTGGTCATGTGTCAGTGGACCTATCACTGGCTGTGTTAAGGAAAGAATAATATCTGCTCCAAAGCAATGGCGTTCACTACATTCTTAAATGACTGGGTCTTGGGTTGGTGCTACTGAGTGGTTACAGTAGGTGCTGAGCCAGAGCACAGGATAAAAGTCCTAGTAAAACCATTCCTTCCAAAATTTGCATCAATAATTCTCAGGAGAGGTCCTTAATGCTCTAGTGTAGCAGCCTTGACAGACAGTCTTAATTAGTCCCAAGCTAATTTGTCAGCTAGGGTTTGATAGGTGGCTTGTACTCTGCCCGTCAAGATGACTGTTCTTTGTGTGACCCTCATCTCTTTAAGCCATGCTGCAGTAGTGATCTTCTTTGCTCAAATGGAGGTAGATATGCTCTTGGTCAGCTTCAGGGCCTAAATCTGAAAGCAGGAGTCTGGGATCAATAACTGGTGCTACAAATTGGGCAGGGTTAATAAACTTCTGCCTCTAAAATAGAATTTCTTGGATCTGCTGTTTTTTCAGCTTCCTGTTGGACTTCCTGCTGTCTTCTCATGAACTGTTGCTGCAGCAGCATTTGTCTTTGCTAAGTCATGGGTTACGTCTACACTTGCTACTGTTCTCGGTTACATGTGAATTGTTATGCCATAACCTCAGACTCCACTGTCCATGTCTGAAGCCCTGAAGCACATTCCTGAAGGCGAGTGCTCAGCAAGTAAGCTAGAATTCATGAGGGTTGTGGGTATGTGCACACGTCTGCTGTAGCAGGGTCCCAAACCTGTTCTACAGTGCCATGTGGACTGGGGCAAGTGGCTTGTACCAGTTAATGGGTAGCAATAGTCCTCTAGGGCCATTCCCACAGTGCATTGAACCCTTTGCTGCCTGCCCCTTACCCAAATGTATACAGGTCCCTGACCCCCTGTTACCTGCAAACGTGCTGAGCACTTCTGAACAGTTCATTCATGAACTTTGTTGATCAGCGCAGGCAATCTTGGATCATGTTCTACTGGGTCTCTGGAGCACACCTGGGTGCTCATCAATGTGTGGTCAGAGTACACTGTCTTCCATGACTGCACCCACCCCCACATCTTGGAAATATTCCCTCTTGCTCCCATGATACATCCCTGAAGTCTGAATGATTAACTGCTCCCCATAAACACATGCTTAAACAGAGCTGTTAACACATTACAAAAACATTGCTCAATGCTAGCATTAAATTGCAGGTACACCCTCTCCAGCACAAAATCACAGCCAAAGGTGTTAATCTTATGGGAGGGACCCACACATAACTGTCTGCTTAAACGTTGGCTGCCAGAGATTGAAATCCACTGAGAAATGTCACAATGGTCTATTGAGCTTTTCCAGCAGCACCATAGAGTCATATGGTGTCCCTCGGCAAAGCCCAAAGTCACCTTCTGGCTCCCTGCTGTTCCATGAAGTGCAAGCAAATAGCAACATGAATTTCTCTTGCCTGACAGAAACCAGGAGCAGTGGACACTTGGATGATCTGGCTGCCTGTACATGGTTTGCAAACTAGATCTGTCCTGAGCCCACTTGCTCCTGAAGTACTGCTCTTTAGCCTCAGATATGTTGTGCTATGCACAGCATGCCATGATTGTGCAAACCGCACTGGTCACACTGGCATCCAGATGGGTCTGTATGAATCACCAACAAGCTTTCAGCAGTCCAAAGGCTCACTCCAACACCATTCTGCAGCTACTCAGTCTGTAGATGAATTCCTGTGTTTCTGGGTTGGCGATGCTGGGGTACAGCTCCATGAGCCATGTTCGGAGTGGGTATGCTGGGTCCTTCAAAATAACTATCAGCACAGAAACTCCATACAGAACAACTTAGTTTCAGGGGAATAAAGGCCCTTCTTCCCTTCTCAGGTAAATCCTGATCTCAGCACCATGGCATTATGATCCTTTCTTGGGTGTCCAACATGGGTCATGTTCATGATTGACCCCTGTGGTCCACTAAGCCTTGGGGAATGAGTAAATAGAAACCTTTTAAGTTCATGTATTCACTGGCCCCTTTTGGTGGGAAAAGCATGGGAATGTGTGTTCCATCAGTGGCCCCTGCACAGTTTGGAAATCCCATCTTCTGAAATCTATCTATACCAGTGGTTCCCAAACTTGTTCCGACACTTGTGCAGTACTTGCCACATCCACAAGTTCGGCCGATTGCGGCTCCCAGTGGGCATGGTTCACTGCTCCAGGCCAATGGGAGCTGCTGGAAGTGGTGCAGGCTGAGGGACGTACTGGCCGCTGCTTCCAGCAGCTCCCATTGGCCTGGAGCAGTGAACCGCAGCCACTGGGAGCCGCGATCGGCAGGTAAACAAACTGGCCCAGCCCGCCAGGGCTTTCCCTGCACTAGCGGCGGAACAAGTTTGGGAACCACTGGTCTATACTTTCAGGGATTTGAGTTATGGTAATCAACCATGGATAGATAACAGTGGCAGACCTGTACTACCACCACCCCGATGGTTGACTTCCCAACCCCAAAATGGTTGTTAACTGACCAGTAGCTGTCCCGCGTTGCCAGCTTCCAAAGGGCAATAGCCACCCACTTCTGGACTAGTAGGGCTTTTGGAAAACAAGTGATCTGGCACTGGAGTGTTGAACTAAGCACCTTGTACAACGCTATGAAGATCTGCTTCCTCATTCAGAAGTTATGCAGCCCAGGCTGCAAGATGATGTGGTCCTACTACCCTATGCGGATTCTTCAGGACCAGAAAAGGTAGTCCACTCACAGGCATAGTTCATAGATTCAACACATTTGTTCATAGGACCCCAGTGGACTTTCATTCACCCTCTCAGTCAGCCATTTTTGGCAGCTCAAATATTTCTGGACCCATTCTCTCCAGTATCTGGTACTGTACCACATGAATATTTGTCTATGAGCAGTAGCAGAAGCAGAACCACATCATGATGGACTTGCTCCATGTCTTCCATGCAGTTTGGCAGAAGGAAGAAATGAGTGGGAGCTGCCATTGCCAAATGGGAGAAAGTTGCATATAGTACCAGCAACACACAGCAAGGCAGTTCCTAGCATGTCTCCCATGACTCACAGAATTCTGGGATACCATCCCTGAAATGGTAGCACTAACGTCAGATACCGGAAAGGGGCAATGTGGACGTTGGTATATGTATGTGCAGAGCGTGTACCCATGCCCAGCCCAGCATATGTGGACACTGTGTGGGTATGATGTACATGTGCTAGTGTAAACCAGGCCTACTTGGTGTGGTGCTCTGTCCCCCTCTAGTAGCACCTAGCCGAGCTAGAGATTGATGAGTCTGCTACAACCTTAGCTAAGAGCCACAGTGCTTTTAGTTCATGCATTAGAGGCTCAGACACTAAGCTTCAGAGGTCCCACGTTCGATCCCACCTGCGAATGACTGGGGTCTGTCGGTAGTACACAAGCACTAAACGGACAAGTACCCAGGGATGGACACAAGTGTAAATGTAGCCATGTACTCATTAATGCTTCCATGTTCCTCCACTGTTTCAAGGGATTATTCCATTTCGGATAGTAGATATGGCTGTTCCCACTTCCGAAGTCCTTCCTACAAGCAACATGAGACCCTCTTTGGTATAGAATTAAATCTCTCTTTTTTTAGTTCCTTAGGCTGCTTGTTCAAACAAGTTTCACAATGCAAAACAAGCAAACAAAAATACCTATGTTTGTACCAAAATCATCAAGGAGCAGAGAGTAGTTTTCTCCTTTAATCAGCAACCTTTTTAGTCAACTGTCTCTTTACATGTGCTTTCTGAATAATTGCATACAGCTGGTCTGCTCTTTCCCTTGAGCTCTTGAGGGAAATCTCCTCTAGGTCCTAGCTTCTGGCTTCCCATGACAGATATTGCTATCCTTTACTAGAGGCAGTCAAGACACCCAAGGCCACCTTGTGGGTTTCAAACGCTTTGTAGCACCTATCACACAAGGGTATGCCTACACCACAAATGAAGGTGTGATTGTAGTGCGAATAACAAAAGTTTTGAAAAAGTTTTGGTATAGACTTCAGTGTGGACTAGCAACCCAGTACAAACTTGCTGGGGAACTTGGGTACACACTTGGGTAACTGGCAAGGACTGAAGGCTATGCTGTTATGACTTCACTACTTGTGCTACAATCACACCTTCCTTTGCAGTGTAGATGTACCCTTAGCTTTAGCAATTGCTGATAGACTCACTTTCCTAAGCACTACAGTTTACCAGGAGTGAAAAAAATGCTCTCCTCTGCCCAGGCTGTCACTAGAAAGGATTCACCTAGAGTTAGATTG
Organism: Eretmochelys imbricata; assembly: GCF_965152235.1. NCBI lineage: Eukaryota > Metazoa > Chordata > Testudines > Cheloniidae > Eretmochelys > Eretmochelys imbricata. The sequence goes on from NC_135572.1 coordinate 33,504,508, forward strand.
TCCCTTCTAACATTCATTTGCTTATCTAGTTTATCTTTTTAACATTACTTTTTTGAAACTGTCACATTTTTGTTCATTTGGTTGATGAAAGTGACAGGCAAAGACATCACTGGCTAGAAGCACCTGCTATGCAGATCAATACACATGGCTTCCCCAGCACCCCTCAAGCCTGATGTTTAATTCCCTGCTATCCAAGTCCTCGGCTGCTTTTGAGCACAGTGACGTTTGTGTTATATATGGACCAAAGAAAGTTTTGAATGAAGCTCTGTAGCAGTGAAAAGCTAGAGTATGACTAGACTGCACCATGTAACCTCTTTTGAGAATACTTATAAATGACAGGCTAAGAGCTAGAGATCAGAGATGGGCACGAGCCACAAAGTCTTCATGCAGATATGAACTTCCCCAAAGTTAGAGGATGTTTGAGCCTGGAGTTTTGATTTGGGGCACAGCTCCAACTAGACATGAAATTGCTGATGAGGATGTGTTGATATCTTTCCCTAGTCTCTTTAAAGTCTTGTCATCAGAATGGATCAATTTTTGTCATTTGAGCTTGTATAAAACGAAGGCTAAGAATAGCTCACAAGGATGTTGTGTGAGGATTAGTTAGTTAGCACCAGATTCTGCTATCCTTTCACATACTGAATAGGATCTCACTCCATGGGCAGACTAAGGTGCTATTCACTGTGAGCAAAGCTAACAGAACTTGATCATTGCTTTTTATAAAATCACTTTAAAAATTCAAAGAACTATACAAGTGCTAAAATATTACTATTAACAGTAATTACTTATCCCAGGAAATATAGTAGCCCAGTGTACAATATGACCTTTTAAAGTTATTTTGATTTGCTCCCCATTGATTAAAGAGGGAGTGAAGAGTAAATGTCAAGCAACTGAATCACCAAATATTGAAAAGGTTAAAGCAAAAACCATGCTGCTACTAAAATACAATTGACTGAACATATAAGGCACTGCAATAATTGTCTTGGGCATCATGAAAAAAACAAAAAACAAAACAAAATAGGCTAACAAGACTAGGAAAAGGACCAAGAATCAGTTGTGGTTTACAATGATGGGAACAAGAACACAAAATAGTCTCTGTTCATTACTAAAGGACTAGATGGCCTCACGAGGTCCCTTCCAGTTCTGTGATTCTATATAGCTAATCAGGAGCAGGCTATGGTTGCTCCAAGGTACCATTTGTTAGGCTGTAGTCACTATAAGGTACTGGTCCTTTAATGAACATATTCCTTCCATTTTTATGGGAGATCAAGATTGTCTTTCAGGCTGTGCCTGTACTACAGAGACCGCATGGCACAACCACATTGTGTAGACTCAGCCTACAGCAATGGAAAGGGATTTTTCCATTGGTCCAGGAACACCATCTCCCTGAACAAAGTTAGCTATATTTACGGAAGCATGCTTCTGTTGATGTAGCTGCATTTACACTGTGGTTAAATTGGCATAGCTGTGTCATAAGAACATAAGAATGGCCATACTGGGTCAGACCAAAGGTCCATCTAGCCTAGTATTCTGTCTTCTGACAGTGGCCAATTCCAGGTGCCCCAGAGGGAATGACCAGAACAGGTAATCATCAAGTGATCCATCCCCATTGCCCATTCCCAGCTTCTGGCAAACAGAGGCTAGGGACACCGTCGTTGCCCATCCTAGCGAATAGCCATTGATGGACCTATCCTCCATGAACTTATCTAGTTCTTTTTTGAATCCTGTTATAGTCTTGGCCTTCACAAAATCCTCTGGCAAAGAGTTCCACAGGTTGACTATGTGTTTTGTGAAGAAATACTTCCTTTTGTTTGTTTTAAACCTGGTGGGTTTTTTTTTTTTCATACCCCTGATCAACATAGCTATGTTGACGTAACTTTTTAAGTGTAATTCATGCCTTAGCCTCACACTAGCTGCCTTTTGGGTCTGATCTCCTTAAGTGGGAGTGTTTTTCCAAATGACAAACTTTCTAATTTGTCAGTTATGTTTTCCACAGGCCCAATTAAAAATTAAGCAGGACTATTTATGAGCAAGACATATTATTCGAGTGGGTATTTTCTGCTGAATTAAAAATCCATTAAATATTTAAATGGAAAATGAGCCATTTTACACATACAGAAGATTTCTCTTGTGTTATGTATCAGCATGTGGCACATCATGTGGTCTATGATGTCTTAATTACAACATCCAGCTACAAATGTTAAGCTTCAGGGAAATCTGTGAGATGTAAATGCAAAATTTAATTGAGCTAACCTGTCCGCTGGGCCAATACATAAAGGTGCAAGAATGTCACTTAGTGAAATTACATGATACAGCTGCTCTATTTAAAGTTCTGCTGGGATCTCCCTATATACTGTAAATGCGGGTTGGGAGGGCTTAATATTGAAGATATTTTAAGCTGCGGTGAGCTAAAACTCAGTATGCCAATTGCTAGCACCAATGAATATTTTTTTACATTAAAGATCCTGGCTCACCAACCATAAACTACTGGCTACATGAACTCTCTGTGGGCTCAAGGAGTGTAATTTGCTCCCTCTTTCATCCTTGGGAGAGCTGCAGCTAAAGTGGATTTTCACTGTTGCCTACACACAGCAGTTCTGCCAGAGGAGAGTAGTTTTTAATGCTGGCTGGGGCTTCAGAACAAATGTTCTTGTGGTGCCTCCATGGGAGATGTACTGAATCCTAATGCTGTCCCCTCATGGGATGGCCCTACACAGAACCCCCAACAAAAGCAGGGTTTGGCCCGGCTTGCCCTGCTGCACTGTGTTCTGGGCAAGTGTTCTAACGCGTGGGGCTAGAGCAGAGGTGGGCAAACTACGGCTCGTGGGCCACATCCAGCCCATGGGACTGTCCTTCCCGGCCCTTGAGCTCCCAGCAGGGTAGGCTAGCCCCGGCCCCTCCCCTGCTGTCCTCCCTCCCCCACAGCCTCAGCTCCCTGTATCGCCATTGCTCTGTTCCAGCCAGGCATGCTGCTCTGAGTGGCATGGTAAGGGGGTGGGGAATGGGGGGGTTGGATGGGGTGAAGGTTCTGGGAGGGGGGCTGGTCAGGGGATGGGGAACAGAGAGAGTTAGGGCGTGGGAGTCCCGGGGACCCTGTCAGGAGGCGGGTGTGTGGATAGGGGTCAGGACAGTCAGGTGACAAGGATCGGGGGGTTGGATGGGTCGGGGATTCTGAGGGGGGCAGTCAGGGAGCGGGAATTGGGAGGGGGCAGGGGCCAGGCTCTTTGGGGAGGCACAGCCTTCCCTACCCGGCCCTCCATACAGTTGCAACACTGAGCATTGCAACTCTTAACTAATAGATGCCCTGCTGCCCAGTAGAATTCACTGCCCTGAGTCAGGCATCCAGGCTCCTTATACAATGCATGGGGGAGAGGTATGCACCTAAAAATGGGATTCACAGAAGCCAGCACTCTGAGCTGGGAGCCATCCAAGTTAGCTAAGTCAGAACTCCCGAGAAAAGGGACAGGGCCTAAACCCCATCCCCCAAAGGTGGTTAGGGTTGGTTCAGGGATCATGGACGTGAACCCTCTCCTGGAGTTAGGTGCCTAAGCCAGGTCAGCCCTTTCTCATGAAAAACAAGAGAGAGACTTCTCTTAGCAGCCAATAGCCCAGTGGTTAGGGCACTCGTCTGTTTTCAAATTGCTGCTCTGCCTGATTTGGAGAAGGAACTTGAGTCTCATATCCCAGGTGAGTGCTCTAACCACTGGGCTATAGAATCCATCTCTTTCTGGCCCAATTTATATGTAATTATTAGTATAAAGTGGAACAGCTTCAACAGGAGAGATTGAGAGCTCCATCCCCAAATACCCAATATCCTGGTGTTTAGTGTACTCATGGGAGAGAGGGGACCCAAGTTCAAGTCCCTATATCAAATAAGACCAGTCAGAACAGTTCTCCCACATCCCAGGTTAGTGACCTAACTGAGATGTCCTTGCCCCTTTATATGGTTGGCCACTCTGTGCTCAGAGCAGAGCTTCAATTCCATTTGTTCATATTTGTTTCCAGAACAATAAAGTCACCACAGCAGATAACTGTGTTGAAATCAACTCCCCTTGTGTGTCTCTCTGTCTCTGCTGGGTCAAAACACAACAGTGGTGTTGAGGAGCTTCTATCCCACGAGTGTACAATGCACTCAATGCCTGAACAATAAGAAAAAGTAAGCAAATAAAAAAAGAAAAGACGTTCACTTAGAAACACAAGGTGGCAGGCTGAACCAACTTTTGTGAAAACCAGTAGCCACTGCCTTGTATTGAAGATTTGTTTGCTGCTCTTAGGCTATGTCTATGCTACGGAGTTAAGTTGACTCAAGTTACGCCTATGATCATGAGCCGCTATAATTACATTGCTTGTGCATGTTCACACAACACTCTTTTTTTCGGCGGGGAGCATCCACAGTTGGTGCTCTAGGATCGACAGCGAGAGCAGTCCACTGTTGGTAGCTATCCCACTGTGCAACCTGACACTTCTGCAGCTAGGAGTTGTGGGAAGGTGGAATGGAGCGCAGTGCATCATGGGTACGTGCTCAACATCCCATGATGCAGTTTTTTCTGTCCCTTCATTCCATGGTCTTTCGACTATGTTTTGTGCCATTTTTCAAGAGCCGCTGTGTACTGTGCACCCGCCATCTCTGTCTGAAAGGATGAATCCTGCACAGCTCTCTACTGTTGTGGTCAGTGTCCTGAACACAGTGCGGCTGATAATTTAGTATATCGTGAGCTTTGAATTTGAACAGGAATTCGTGGTGTTTGCCCTGCTGTGTGCCATGGAAAGAAAAACTCCAGATTATTTTAGGCATTCACAGAGCAGCTGCACACAGTGGACCATCGCTATTGGGCTTGGGAAACAAGCACTGAGTGGTGGTATCGCTTCGTTATGCAGGTCTGGGATGAGAAGCAGTGACTGCAGAACTTTCGGAAGTGTAAAGCCACCTTCCTGGAACTGTGTGCAGAGCTCGCCCCAGCATTGCGGGGCAGGGACACCAAAATGAGGGCTGCCTTCTTGGTGGAGAAGCACGTGGTGATCACTATGTGGAAGCTGGTGACGCCAAACTGCTACCAGTCGGTCGCAAATCAGATTGGAGTTGGGAAGTTGACTGTTGGGGCTGCGGTGACACAAGCATATAGGGCCATTAATTGCATCCTGCTACAAACAACTGTGACTCTTGGCAATGTGTGTGAACTAGTGGATGGCTTTGCAGCAATGAGATTCCCTAACTGTAGTAGGGCAATAGATGGCATGCATAACCCAATTTTGGCCCCAGACTATCTTGCAATACAATACATCAATAGAAAGGGGCACTTCTCTCTGTTATTGCAGGTGCTTGTGGATTACTGGGGTCATTTCACTGACATCAGTGAGGGATAGTCAGGGATGGTGCATGATGCATGCATCTTCAGGAACACTGGCCTATACAGAAAACTGCAAGCAGGGACTTTCTTTCCAGACCTGAATATTCCAGTGGGGGATGTTGAAATGTCCAGAGTGATCCTTTGAGATCCACTTTACCCCTTACTCCCATGGATCACGAAGCCTTACATGGGAAACCTGGACGCAGCAAGGAGCGCTTCAACCATAGGTTGAGCAGCTGCAGAATGATTGTGGAATATGTGTTTGGCAGATTAAGAGCACGCTGGCGCTGCCTTTCTGTCAGATTAGACCTAAATGAGGAAAATATTCCTCTGGTCATAGCAGCTTCCTGTGCGCAGCATAATATTTGTGAGGCTACGGGTGAAAAGCTTCCCCAGGGTGGAGCGTGGATGTGAATCGCCAGTTGGCTGATTTTGAGCAGTCAGATACCAGGGCTATTAGAGGACCACAACGGGGGGCTATTCGAATCAGGGTGGCTTTGAAGTACCATATTGACAATGAGCACCAGTAATGTGTCTTTCTGGAAAGCATTCTGCCATGCTTTGTTAACTTGCCACATTGCATGAAAATTTTGATGATTTCTTCCTGACTGTGATTTGTAGTCTGCAAATGTGCCAGTTGTCATTGTGTATTAATTCCAGCAGCAACCACCATGTGTAGGAGACAAATAAAGATTCATTATCTTCAAGAGCATATTTGTTTATTAAATAGCAATAAACAACACAAAGAAAATGCATTGTTGAAAGGAACTGACTTGAAATAACACTGAGAAGGACACTCTCCCACTGGAGGTTCTCATAGCTGTGTGGAACTCCAGCTATCATTTGCAAAGAGGTCCAAAGGAGTGGAATGAATGGAATACTATGACTGGCTGGGAAGATGCAAAGAATGTGTGGAAGGAGTTTGGGAAGGGCATGTAAAGCAGTTCTGTATGGGCTACAGGGGGAATGAGCACACATATTTTGCCTGCAGCACAATTAGGGACTTCAGCATCTCTGTTTACTCCTCCATCACTTTTGTCATCCACTCCTGGCCTACTGAAATTTGTTCCTGACCCTGCTTCCTCTCTTGCCTATCTAGTTTTAAATTTTCATTAACTATCTCTTTCTGCATGCCCTGTGTTCTTGTTCTGCGGCATCAGAGGATTGGAGCACATCCTGAAATGTGTCCTCCTTGCTCCTCCTGTTTAGCTTCCGTGTCTGGTTGAGGTGATCTGCTGGTGTAGAAGCAGAAGCACAAGAAACAGAAGCATGACTGTTAGTGCACTCACAGAATCAAAACATAATAGTAAAATACACCTCTTTCTCACTGTTCCTTGGCAACCACACAGCTCGGCATATTCCCTAAATATGATGAGTTTGGCTGGTGTGTGTGTGTGTGCTCAAAATCAGGCAAACGGTCTTGGTATTTTTTAAGGGGATCACTGCAAGTGACTCGGGACAATATGGTAAATTCTGCCACCATTTTCCACAGGGTCATTGAAGCTTATATCTCACTCCTGAGGGTAAGCAAGGATGTAAGGTGCATCTCCTGCAAGTGTGCATCTTCAGACCTGGTCTCTATGCTGCTTGCCTGTGTGCCGGTTTGGTCCCTGCACAACTGATTGCCAATTAGCATAGAGAAAGTTTCCTATAATGGGGGAAGGAACAAAGCAGCTTTGCCAAAGAACCTTCAGCAGAGGATTGGTGAGTACCTCCAGGAAAGTTTCATAGAGATCTCTCTGGAGGATTTCCGTTAAATCTCGGTGTACATTAACACCCTGTTCCACAGAGCTCCCACTGTGTAGCTGCATCAGAGGGAATATGAAGCAGATGCAAACACAGCTAGTCTTGTACATTTCTATCCCTCAACCCACTTCTAGCATATAGCAAAGCAAAGGACAGCTTTATCTCATGTAAACGAGCAATATCACATCAAAATGACTTATGAGGAGAGGCTGAGGGAACTGGGATTGTTTAGTCTGCAGAAGAGAAGAATGAGGGGGGATTTGATAGCTGCTTTCAGCTACCTGAAAGGGGGTTCCAAAGAGGGTGGATCTAGACTGTTCTCAGTGGTAGCAGATGACAGAACAAGGAGTAATGGTCTCAAGTTGCAGTGGGGGAGGTTTAAGTTGGATAATAGGAAAAACTTTTTCACTAGGAGGGTGGTGAAGCCTGGAATGCGTTACCTAGGGAGGTGGTGGGATCTCCCTCCTTTGAGGTTTTTAAGGTCATGCTTGATAAAGCCCTGGCTGGGATCATTTAGTTGGGGATGGTCCTGCTTTGAGCAGGGGGTTGGACTAGATGACCTCTTGAGGTCCATTCCGACCCTGATAGTCTATGATACTATGAAAATGAGCACTTACTAGAGCTCCCCTCTCTTGCATCACGTGCACCAGAGACAGAGTGTTCAGATTAGCTTGACCCCTCTGGGGTCAAGAAGAGGTCCTGGCTTGCCACAGTTTTGGATAACCCTGTTGCCTGTCCCATCTTATCCTCCAACTCCACTTCCTCATCCACCACTTCATCCTCGGGGTCAGGTCTGCTAGCCGCTGTCTCCAACCCTCCCAAAGTATTCATGGGGCTCTTGGTGGTGGAGGTGGGGTTGCCACCGAGGATGGCGTCCAGCTCTTTAAAGAGGTCTTCAGTGCAGCACCAGAGCAATGGTTTGACTCCCTTGCCTTCTGGTATGCCTGCTCAGCTCCTTTATCTTCACATGGCACTGATTCATGTCCTGCTCATAGCCCTTATCCAATATGCCATGAGAAATCTGACTGTACGTATCAAAGTGTCTATGGCTGGAGTGGTGCTGGAACTACACAGCCTCTCTCCCCACAGACCCAACAAATCCAATAACTGTGGTGTGCTCCAAGCAGGAGAACATTTTCTGCGTGGGGCTGCTGTGGTCAACTGTGAAGAAGTGATGTGAGCTCTCCACGCTGAGGAAAGAGGAAGTGGAATTCAAAAATTCCTGGTCCTTTGAAGGGGGTGGGACAGATGCTTGTGTACCTGGGTGCAGGGCAGCGGAGTTCAAACTGCTGACCAGAGAGGTCAGGATGGGTATTGTGGGACACCTCTTAGAGGCCATTTATGGTGACATAACCAAGTGCAGTTCTACACTGACACTTTGTCAATCTAACTTTGCCGCAAAAACCTCTATGCCTCTCGTCAAGGCGATTTTATTTTGTCAGCAAAGCAGTCGAGTTTTGTCAGTGGGAAGAGCATTGTAGTGTGTACACCTCCACTGTTTTGTCGATGAAAGCTGAGTTTAACAGTTCTTAGATGTTCTCCCTCTGGTTTCTCCTGCACTTGGTCTTCTCCCTCTTACTGGACTAAACAGACACACCACATGGGCAAAGCAAACAAACGGATGAGACGGCCACATTCTTTCCTTACATATTCTGCTCATAGGCTTGATTAACAGTTGCTTTGCTTATTTTTGCTAATATTTTCCTGTCAGAACTCTGCAGAGGGTATACCACAACACAACACAATTTTCTGGTGCAAGTGCTAGAGGAGCCAACTAGGGGGGGAGCTTTTCTTCACCTGCTGCTCACAAACCGGGAAGAATTAGTAGGGGAAGCAAAAGTGGATGGGAATCTGGGAGGCAGTGACCATGAGTTGGTTGAGTTCAGGATCCTGACACAGGGAAGAAAGGTAAGCAGCAGGATACAGACCCTGGACTTCAGGAAAGCAGACTTTGACTCCCTCAGGGAACGGATGGGTAGGATCCCCTGGGGGACTAACATGAAGGGGAAAGGAGTCCAGGAGAGCTGGCTGTATTTCAAGGAATCCCTGTTGAGGTTACAGGGACAAACCATCCCGATGTGTCGAAAGAATAGTAAATATGGCAGGCGACCAGCTTGGCTTAACGGTGAAATCCTAGCGGATCTTAAACATAAAAAAGAAGCTTACAAGAAGTGGAAGGTTGGACATATGACCAGGGAAGAGTATAAAAATATTGCTCGGGCATGTAGAATGAAATCAGGAGGGCCAAATCGCACCTGGAGCTGCAGCTAGTGAGAGATGTTAAGAGTAACAAGAAGGGTTTCTTCAGGTATGTTGGCAACAAAAAGAAAGCCAAGGAAAGTGTGGGCCCCTTAATGAATGAGGGAGGCAACCTAGTGACAGAGGTTGTGGAAAAAGCTAATGTACTCAATGCTTTTTTTGCCTCTGTCTTCACTAACAAGGTCAGCTCCCAGACTGCTGCGCTGGGCATCACAACATGGGGAATAGATGGCCAGCCCTCTGTGGAGAAAGAGGTGGTTAGGGACTGTTTAGAAAAGCTGGACGTACACAAGTCCATGGGCCGGACAAGTTGCATCCGAGAGTGCTAAAGGAACTGGTGGCTGTGATTGCAGAGCCATTGGCCATTATCTTTGAAAACTCGTGGCGAACGGGGGAAGTCCCGGATGACTGGAAAAAGGCTAATGTAGTGCCAATCTTTAAAAAAGGGAAGAAGGAGGATCCTGGGAACTGCAGGCCAGTCAGCCTCACCTCAGTCCCCGGAAAAATCATGGAGCAGGCCCTCAAAGAATCAATCCTGAAGCACTTACATGAGAGGAAAGTGATCAGGAACAGTCAGCATGGATTCACCAAAGGAAGGTCATGCCTGACTAATCTAATCGCCTTCTATGATGAGATTACTGGTTCTGTGGATGAAGGGAAAGCAGTGGATGTATGGTTTCTTGACTTTAGCAAAGCTTTTGACACGGTCTCCCACAGTATTCTTGTCAGCAAGTTAAAGAAATGTGGGCTGGATGAATGCACTATAAGGTGGGTAGAAAGTTGGCTAGATTGTCGGGCTCAACAGGTAGTGATCAATGGCTCCATGTCTAGTTGGCAGCCGGTGTCAAGTGGAGTGCCCCAGGGGTTGGTCCTGGGGCCGGTTTTGTTCAATATCTTCATAAATGATCTGGAGGATGGTGTGGATTGCACTCTCAGCAAATTTGCAGATGATACTAAACTGGGAGGAGTGGTAGATACGCTGGAGGGGAGGGATAGGATACAGAGGGACCTAGACAAATTGGAGGATTGGGCCAAAAGAAATCTGATGAGGTTCGATAAGGATAAGTGCAGGGTCCTGCACTTAGGACGGAAGAACCCAATGCACAGCTACAGACTAGGGACCGAATGGCTAGGCAGCAGCTCTGCGGAAAAGGACCTAGGGGTGACAGTGGACGAGAAGCTGGATATGAGTCAGCAGTGTGCCCTTGTTGCCAAGAAGGCCAATGGCATTTTGGGATGTATAAGTAGGGGCATAGCGAGCAGATCGAGGGACGTGATCGTCCCCCTCTATTCGACATTGGTGAGGCCTCATCTGGAGTACTGTGTCCAGTTTTGGGCCCCACACTACAAGAAGGATGTGGATAAATTGGAAAGAGTCCAGCGAAGGGCAACAAAAATGATTAGGGATCTGGAACACATGACTTATGAGGAGAGGCTGAGGGAACTGGGATTGTTTAGTCTGCAGAAGAGAAGAATGAGGGGGGATTTGATAGCTGCTTTCAACTACCTGTGAGGTGGTTCCAGAGAGGATGGTTCTAGACTATTCTCAGTGGTAGAAGAGGACAGGACAAGGAGTAATGGTCTCAAGTTGCAGTGGGGGAGGTTTAGGTTGGATATTAGGAAAAACTTTTTCACTAGGAGGGTGGTGAAACACTGGAATGTGTTGCCTAAGGAGGTGGTGGAATCTCCTTCCTTAGAAGTTTTTAAAGTCAGGCTTGACAAAGCCCTGGCTGGGATGATTTAATTGGGGATTGGTCCTGCTTTTGAGCAGGGGGTTGGACTAGATGACCTCCTGAGGTCCCTTCCAACCCTGATATTCTATGATTCTATGAACACTGTTTCCAATGCACTCAACTTCATACTGAAGTGGGGCACAGCCACTTAGTATTACTCCAAACTGTAAGGCAATGTGTTTTGGGGTGCTCTTTAGCTTGTTATGAGGGATTTGTTTTTTAGCACCAATGAGGGGTGGTGTTGTATTAGGGATTTGTGTTTACACCAATGAACGATGCTTTGTTTTGGAAAGGACACTGCTTGTGTCAATCATTTATCAGAAGGCTGCATCAGTGTACTCTAAGATATTCCTTAGCTACCCTGGAGACCAATACCTGAGGAGAACAGATGGGTTATAACAGATAGGCTATTTTGAGGAAAAACTTGGGGGATATTTACATTCTGTTTTTGGGGTAACAATGGGTGATAGTTTGCTAGTGAATTATAGCCTCCAGCCATATTTGTATAATCATTCTCTGTAAAGCAAAAGTAGCCAAAGTGATCAACATGTTCAGACAACGTGTCACACAGGTATTTTGAGTCTGGTACATTTTAATTTATCTCATAATGTATTTGGTATGGTGTTCATTTGAATTACTACATTTGGCATTGGACTGCTTCAATATTTTAAACAAATTCTTCCATTTGTAATAACCACATATAAAATATCTTCATTGACTAAAAAAAATCCATATGCATATCTTCATGAATACAGTATGTACATTACGGTCCTTCAGTTTTAAGGAAAGTAAAAATTTGGGCTTAAACATATTTACAGCATTCATTTAACCTCTGCAATAAAAATATTCACTTCAATAGTACCTGCTTTTTTTCCTTGTTATCTATTTAGTAAACATTTTCCTTATATTATGTTTATGCAGTTTCAAGTTTTAACCATGATTTAATATTATATGTTATGGATCCAAATTGTAAATTAGAATGAACATCGTCAAGAAGTTTCTAATATTAAAAGGATAATTCTGTTGCAATTGTTATCTAAAGATTCTAGCAGCCAAATTTTCAAAAGAGTTTGCTAATTTTGGGGGCCTACTCTGGACAAATTAGGCCTGATTTCAGAGGAACTGAGCACTTTGAGCTCCCACTGGAGTGGGAAGCACTAAACATCTCTAAAAATCAGGCCCAAAGTGTTTTGAGTTGGACATGTAAAGTCAAAGTCTAATTTTGCTCTAACTATATAGGCTGGGACTTTCAAAGGGCATAAAGGAGCTATGAGTCTAACTCCCATTGACTTCCAATGGGAGTCAAAACCTTAACTGCTTTAGGTTCACTGGTCAATGTAAAAAGTAGACCGTAAAGCCTGAGACACATAGACAAGGGCATCTCAGTGTTTGCAGTACTCCCTATCCTCACAATAGGGAATACAGCAGATAAAGAGATCATGCTTTTTAATTACCTAAGGCAAGTGATTAAGGTTAAGGGTGGCCATTGTGGGTGCCATAGTTTTCCCCACCCTTAGCCACTGTGGTTTCATGCATAATTATAATGACATTGTTCTGGCACCTCTGAAAAACTCTTTTTCCTTCTCCTCCCTGAGAGAGGCCCTTTAAAGTTTCTAAACCCTGAGTTCATTGAGTCTGAGGCCTGGAATACATAGTTTGTCCCACACTCTCCATTACTAGCTGAGCTGGTAAGGCTAAGAAGTTTCACAGAATCACAGAACTTTTATGGATCAAAGTGGATCTACTCTAGGAGCGCTGACCTTAATAACAACTTGGATTACACTCCAGAAAAGACAGAAGCCCACCCCCACCATGTATTTATAGTTTATCCCCCTTCCAAAATAATTATAATTTGACCAAGAAAAGTATCTTTCAGCTCACTCAGTTAGACACTAAAAACCATAATCTGGAACAAATTTCCTGGGCAATGACTATTTTTTAAACTTCCAGTATAAAAGAGAGAGATGGAGATGTTTAGATTCTAATACTTTCTACAAAAAAACATGCTCCACAAAGTTTAAAAAGCTATTACTTTCAGACTATGATTTTCCTTTTGCTAAAAATGGGCCCGGATAAAACAAATTATTTACACTTTGAAGATGTTCATATCCAGATGCAAAAGCTTCCAAGAACTCAGAAGGTTAGCATCTGGAGTTTGGTTTGGTCCATCCTAGATGGAAGTGTCAGCGAACAAAATGATCCAGATGCAAACTCCTCTAAAATTTGGGAGTGTTCAGAGCTGCTGGTGTGGTTCAAGACATTAGAGAAATTGGGGCAGCTCAGAAGATAGAAACCGATCAGAACTTCTCCGAGGTTCAGGCGGATTTGGATTGGGGGCTTTGCTTTGGACCTCAACAATAGCTTTTCAATAAAACTTTGTGAAAGGTGTTCTTTTCTCAATGCAAAAAGAAAAGGAGTACTAGTGGCACCTTAGAGACTAACCAATTTATTTGAGCAGAAGCTTTCGTGAGCTACAGCTCACTTCATTGGATGCATTCAGTGGAAAATACAGTGAGGAGATTTATATACACACAGAACATGAAAAAATGGGTGTTATCATACACACTGTAAGGAAAGTGATCACTTAAGATGAGCTATTACCAGCAGGAGAGCCGGGGGGTGGGGAGAAGAAAACCTTTTGTAGTGATAATCAAGGTGGGCCATTTCCAGCAGTTAACATCTGAGGAACAGTGAGGGAGGGGGAAATAAACATGGGGAAATAGTTTTACTTTGTGTAATGACCCATCCACTCCCAGTCTTTATTCAAGCCTAAGTTAATTGTATCCAGTTTGCAAATTAATTCCAATTCAGCAGTCTCTCGTTGGAGTCTGTTTTTGAAGTCTTTTTGTTGTAATATTGTTGTAATATTGCCACATGCTCTCAAAGAAACTGTGGAACCACCTGATCAACATCCTCTACAGCAAACGGGGAAAGATTAAGAATGAGCTCTCAAAACTGGATACTCTCATAAAAAGCCAACCTTCCACACAAACTTCCTCGTGGCTGGACTTTACAAAAACTAGATAAGCCATTTACAACACAAACTTTGCTTCTCGACAAAAGAAAAAGGACACTAAACTATATAAACTACTACATGCCACAAGAGGCCACAGCAATGGTTCCCTTAACCCACCCAGCAATATTGTCAATCTATTCAACTATACTCTTAGCCCAGCAAAAGAATCTGTCCTATCTCGGGGCCTCTCCTTCTGCCCCTCCACCCACACGAACATGATACAGTTCTGTGGTGACCTAGAATCCCATTTTCGACATCTCCGACTCAAGGAATATTTCCAACACACCTCTGAACAACATACTAATCCACAGAGACCTTCCTACCAACACTACAAAAAGAAGGATTCTAGGTGGACTCCTCCTGAAGGTCGAAACAACAGACTGGACTTCTACATAGAGTGCTTCCGCCGACGTGCACGGGCTGAAATTGTGTAAAAGCAGCATTACTTGCCCCATAACCTCAGCTGTGCAGAACACAATGCCATCCACAGCCTCAGAAACAACTCTGACATCATAATCAAAAAGGCTGACAAAGGAGGTGCTGTTGTCATCATGAATAGGTTGGAATATGAACAAGAGGCTGCTCGGCAGCTCTCCAACACCACTTTCTACAAGCCATTACCCTCTGATCCCACTGAGGGTTACCAAAAGAAACTACAGCATTTGCTCAAGAAACTCCTTGAAAAAGCACAAGAACAAATCCGCACAGACACACCCCTGGAACCCCGACCTGGGGCATTCCATCTGCTACCCAAGATCCATAAACCTGGAAATCCTGGATGCCCCATCATCTCAGGCATTGGCACCCTGACAGCAGGATTGTCTGGCTATGTAAACTCCCTTCTCAGGCCCAACGCTACCAGCACTTCCAGCTATCTTCGAGACACCACTGACTTCCTGAGGAAACTACAATCCATCGGTGATCTTCCTGAAAATACCATCCTGGCCACTATGGATGTAGAAGCCCTCTACACCAACATTCCACACACAGGTGGACTACAAGCCGTCAGGAACAGTATCCCCGATAATGTCATGGCAAACCTGGTGGCTGAACTTTGTGACTTTGTCCTCACCCATAACTATTTCACATTTGGGGACAATGTATACCTTCAAATCAGCAGCACTGCTATGGGTACCTGCATGGCCCCACAGTATGCCAACATTTTTATGGCTGATTTAGAACAACGCTTCCTCAGCTCTTGTCCCCTAACGCCCCTACTCTACTTGCGCTATATTGATGATATCTTCATCATCTGGACCCATGGAAAAGAAGCCCTTGCGGAATTCCACCATGATTTCAACAATTTCCATCCCACCATCAACCTCAGCCTGGACCAGTCCACACAAGAGATCCGCTTCCTGGACACTACGGTGCTAATAAGCGATGGTCACATAAACACCACCCTATACTGGAAACCTACTGACCGCTATTCCTACCTACATACCTCCAGCTTTCACCCAGACCACACCACACGATCCATCGTCTACAGCCAAGCTCTACGATACAACCACATTTGCTCCAACCCCTCAGATAGAGACAAACACCTACAAGATCTCTATCAAGGATTCTGAAAACTACAATACCCACCTGCTGAAGTGAAGAAACAAATTGAGAGAGCCAGAAGTCACCTACTACAGGACAGGCCCAACAAAGATAATAACATAATGCCACTAACCATCACCTTCAGCCCCCAACTAAAACCTCTCCAAAGCATCATCAAGGATCTACAACCTATCCTGAAGGATGATCCCGCATGCTCACAGATCTTGGGAGACAGGCCAGTCCCTGCTTACAGACAGCCCCCCAACCTGAAGCAAATAGTCACCAGCAACCACACACCACACAACAGAACTACTAACCCAGGAACCTATCCTTGCAACAAAGCCCGTTGCCAACTGTGTCCACATATCTATTCAGGGGACACCATCATAGGGCCTAATCACATCAGTCACACTATCACAGGCTCATTCACCTGCACATCTATCAGTGTGATATATGCCATCATGTGCCAGCAATGCCCCTCGGCCATGTACATTGGTCAAACTGGACAGTCTCTACGTAAAAGAATAAATGGACACAAATCAGATGTCAAGAATTATAATATTCATAAACCAGTCGGAGAACACTTCAATCTCTCCGGTCACTCGATTACAGACCTAAAGGTCGCAATATTACAACAAAAAGACTTCAAAAACAGACTCCAAGGAGAGACTGCTGAATTGGAATTAATTTGCAAACTGGATACAATTAATTTAGGCTTAATAGAGACTGGGAGTGGATGTGTCATTACACAAAGTAAAACTATTTCCCCATGTTTATTTCCCCACCCCCAACCCCCACTGTTCCTCAGATGTTCCCGTTAACTGCTGGAAATGGCCCACCTTGATTATCACTACAAAAGGTTTTCTTCTCACCCTCCCTCCCCCCCCCCCCGCTCTCCTGCTGGTAATAGCTCATCTTAAGTGATCACTTTTCTTACAGTGTGTATGATAACACCCATTTTTTCATGTTCTGTGTGTATATAAATCTCCTCACTGTATTTTCCACTGAATGCATCCAATGAAGTGAGCTGTAGCTCATGAAAGCTTATGTTCAAATAAATTGGTTAGTCTCTAAGGTGCCACTAGTACTCCTTTTCTTTTTGCGAATACAGACTAACACGGCTGCTACTCTGAAACTTTTCTCAATGCAGTAACTCCCATTGGAATGCAGCTTCCTGGAAGGATAGCTCAGTATTGGTTTGTTGAAAAACATAGTGGAATGAGTGGTAAGGAGGCAGCTCACATGATGTCACGACAAATCTCCACAAGGAAACATATTCAAAATAAATTACTTCCATCGTTTTGCATTTTATTTGCAAATTGAGCCTTCCCCCTCTCCCCCACCTGGGAACATCTTATTTTGAAAAATAAATGGATTTTGATTTGGGATGTTTTAAGACCAGGCCTTATATGCCTTCCTCCCTTCCATTTTGTTCAATTATACTTATGCATATTTAGGAAAGGAAGCTACTGAAAATATAATAAGAGGTTAAGATATGAGGAGTTTAGATTTACAGAGCCAACAGTTTTAATCATTAATGGATGGTCTAGTCAAGCCTTAGCTGATACATTTGGAAGAACGAAATTACACATTGAGTAATCTAAGATTAATTTTTCTCTGGAGGGGGGTAAAATAAATAAATATCTTTTCTCAAATGACTTGTTTTGTCAATCACATATGTAAGGGGTTAACCATCTGCAATTTTTCATTAAAGAACTGGAATAATTTTATTTCTTGATCTGTTTTAAAACTGTGAACTTAGCTAGAAAAATTAAGAGAGGATAAATATGGCTTGAAGTGGATTGTTGAATTTTTGGTTCAGTGTTTAAATGCTTAGGTTAACTCCTCCTTTCTTCCTTTCGGGGCTCAATCAAAAGTTTCTCCCCAAGTTTTCTAATGAGTTCTGCCAGGTCTTCTGTGTTCTGCGATTTTTCCTCAAGAAGTTCATAACGGAGACTTGAGATGTCCTGTTTAATTTCCTTCAGTTCCCCTAGGAGAGAGAAGATTAAAAGTTATGAAGCAAAAGAAAAAGAGAGTGTAACCAAGGTAGTTATGATAAATGTAACTTAATGCCAGACCATCCCGTGCATGGATTTCCTCTGCCCAACCAGAAAGGTAGGTGTATAGTATAGCTGCCTCTATGGCCCTGTGCCTCTTCCTGAGTCTTTAGAGGGGGCTCTCTCTGGGGTCAGGATCCACATGAGGAGATGTGACTGGGAGTAAGGGTGTCTGGGATGAGGAGTAAGGGAGTTGTAGGGGGCACATCATAACCCCAAAGAATCAATCTGGTCCATGTATATGAATCCTGCCCTCCATGTAGAGGAATCACTCTTAAATGAGGGCTCTGAAGGTAGCAGTGACCAAGGAGCATGGTGGATTGGTGCTAGGAATGCCAGAGCCAGCTCTGGTCTCAGGGATCACAGAGGCATCTGAAGCCCATTTCCTCCCTCAGGGTCACTCGATTCTGCTCAATTTCTGGGCAGTACAGCAGCAAACCCACAGAATGACTGGAGACACCTCCACGAGGAAAGCCTATGGAGTTTTTCTCTCTTCAGAGGCAATTCCTTGGGAAGAGCTGTACTATTGCCAGTCTTCAGATTTTAACTCAATTTGGAATAAATATTTTTCTTAAAGGAGACACATCAAGTAATGCAACAACTGTTGATGTAATATGCCTGATTTAATGGTACTGAAACAAATCCCACAAAGGCATGTTCGTCAATAATCTACCAGTGTCATCTTCTCAGAAAACAGGCTTGTTTAAGAGCAGGTTCGAACCAGGCCGGTGAATAAGAAAATTAACACCATTTATTAGAAGATAGATGTTTTCTGCCTGAAGAATGAGAAGCCTGGTTCAGAACTAAAATAATACACTGGAATTCTATTCATATGTCAATAGTTTAGAAACTCTGGGTAACAAGCCTGCAGGGGTCTCAATGTCGGTCTCCAAAAGACACAGTGATAACCAGCCTTTTCCACCTCCTCTCTGGGATTCACCTGGACTGGTGACAAGCTAATACTGGCAAACAGGCACAGGCTCGCGAAGAGCTGGAATACTGCCGAGCTTCTGCACTTTGCTATGGCTATGGATACATGAGAGAGCTTACAGCAGCACAGCTGAACCAGTGCAGTTGCGCTCGTGTAAACTCTCTTGTGTCGCCGCTCTAAGCTGAAGGGAGAGAGCTCTCCCCTCAGCTTACCTGCTCCAGCCCCTGCTAGTGGCAGTAGCTGTGTCAGCAGGAGAAGCTCACCTGTCAACAGAGTGCTGTCCACGTCGACATGTAAATCGACATAAGCTATGTTGCTCGGGGGGTGGGGGGGGATAGGGGGGTTATTCACACCCTTGAGTGACATAATTTATGCCGATTTAGAATGTAATGTAGCCATAGCCTTAATCTGCATCGCCTGCTGAACCACAGGGAAAGCACTTTAGTACAGAGGCACAGCTCTGCTTTGACTCCCCAGCTGCCTGTCTGAAAGGAAGAAGATAGAGTCAGAAAGAAAAGGAAACAGAGCAGGGTTTAGTGAGCAAATAATCCAGATATGCAATTGGCAGGGGCAATATTCCACACAGAAAGGCAGAGCCAGTGCATATCTATGGTGAAGGGTGAGAGAGGGAGGGCAGCACTTCTCTGTGGGGGTCTGCAGAACACACTTGCTAGTGTATGTAGAGAACTGGTCGGATACATTAAATCACATTAAAAGAAGCTAAACTCTGTTAAACCCTTTCCCAGTATTACTTTTTTCACTTTTTGCTGTCATTGCCACAAGCGTACACTTGACCCACACCATGAAGAATGCAAGGGGAAGTGGTCACAAGACAATCTCTGAATTAAAATGATGGTGCTCCATGAGAATGTTTAACAATTCCTAGATATGGGGAATGTGTAGCTACTAGTAGAAGTGGCAACACACTTGACATGTTATAGCCGTCATCATTCCCAGTGTAGGCAACAGCACTCTTACTGAAGCAATATCAGGGCTCATAGAAACCATCCTCAAACCACTCATCACACAGTGGGCCAATTTCCTCCAAGATACTACCGACTCGCTCCTGAAACGCCACAGCATTAACCACCTCCCCCAGAACACCATCCTTGCTACCATGGATGTCACCTCCCTATACAGTAATATCCCTCACCACGATGCCATTGCTGCCTGCCTCAACTATCTACAAGATAATGAACAATGCTCAAAAATCCACCCCAAACCCATCACCAAACCATCCATGTCATCATCACCCATGACAGCTTTACATTTAACAACAAATACTTTTTAAAACTGGGCTAGGCACTAGGATGACACCCCAATATGCCAGCCTCTTTGTGGACCACCTTGAGGAAGAACTTCTGGAAAAATGCACCACAAAACCAATGATATACCTGAGATATATTGATAATATTTTCATCTTCTGGACAGGTGACCTAAACTACCTTATAGATTTCCACCACAACTTCACCATCCATCCATCAAACACTCTTGAACATTCCCATGCCACAATTAACATCCTAGACATCACAATCAGCTTCCACAATGGAACCCTACAAATGACTATGTACAAAACCCCATAGTGCAACACACTTACCCCAAGATCCAGCAATCACTACAGACACACCAAAAAATCTGTTATGTACAGTCAGGCATTTAGATACCACAGAATTTCCTCAGAAGAGAAAGTTTGGTTAACACCTAAACACATTTAAAACTACCTTCACTACATAAGGACACTCCACCAGAGAAGCAGATTGCATCGTGGAACTGGCCACCCAAATAACCCGGAACAACCTGCTTTAATACAACTGTCCCCCAAAACACTGACTAGACACCCGAAGTTGTCACCCCGACTTGTAACCCCACACTAGACACAAATGGGGTATCATAAAATAATTACAACCCATACTTTACTGGGACCCACCCTTGAAAGAAATCTTTCATGAACTCTCTCTTCTGGCCTTCAAACAATCCCCCAACTTTGCCAAGGTCATCATCAGAAGCAAACTCCCCACATACCGGGATATACAACTCAAAATGGCACCAGATCCTGCTAGAACAACAGATACAAAACCTGTGGACATATAACCACTGCTATGATGATCAATAATGCCCACAACACAACTTTCAAGATCCATGGGCCCTACACATGCCCATCCCAACGCATAATTTAGCTCATTCAGTACACCAAATGCCCCCAAAACAACTATGTGAGTAAAACAAGGCAATCACTATGCTCTCAAATGAACTAACACAGAAAAAAATGATAAATGACAAAAATACCCTGTCACCCATGGTTGAACACTGTTCACAAAACAATCACTCAATAGCTGACTTCTCAGTCCTCATCTCAAAGGAAACTTAAACAACACCTTCAAAAGACAAGCCTAGAAACTTAAATTCATATCTCTCCTGGACACCAAAATCCATGGATGTAACAGAGACACTAGTTTTATGGCTCATTACAACAATTTGTAACTCATCCTCCTGCCTTCTAACCTTTAATTGCCCACTTCATTTTAAGTAGTCTCCTACAACATATGTGAACCCCTTATACTTAATCTGTCCCACCTTGTAGTAAGCTTACAGATTCTGGTTACCTTCTCTAGACATGAGGAAGAGCTCTGAGAAGGTCACAAGTTTGTCCCTTTTACGAACAGAATTTGGTCCAATAAAAGATATTACCCCACCTATTACCTTGTTTATGTTATAGCCAGGAAGCCAATCTCTGGTGTGGGAAGCAGAGATCCAAGAAACATGTCTTTTTCTTAACATCAGTCTCTCACATTAACATTATACTTTTTATTAGGTAATAATTTACTATTGGTTCTGATATATTTTTGTTTTGCCATGTATCCAAGAACTTTGAAATGTGATTGTCCCAAAAAGTTTGGGAAATGTTCTTCCAACAAGTTAATATAGTCTTTTTTGAGTTGCTTCTTTTGATTCCATGATTAACTTTGAAACTGTGAGCAATATGCTACACTCACCTTCATTGACTTCATCATTCTCCTTGTTTATCTGAGCTTTCAGTACGTATCTTTTAATGAGACGCTTCATTATCTTCTAGGGCGAGGAAAGAGGAAAGAGAAAAGAGTTAGAATTTTCAAAGCTGAACTTGCTTGCATTGATTCTGAAATTTCAAGGCATGTGCTCAGTCAACATTTTGTTGTTGTATATCTAGCGTTGCATTTAACTCCTCCAATCCATGGCATTTACCAGGATTAAAGGCCTCTCATGCATAAAAGAAACATGACAGTCTCTGCTTTCATCTAGACTATTGATCTGAAAATTAACTTTCCAGTATATGTATATATGCAAGATGACAAAAGTGGACACATCTTACTAATTATTAAATTTTATTTGCAATTAAAAAATGATGCAGAAAAAACAGACTCTATGGGGCTGATTTACACCAGCTGAGGATCTGACCTTTAATCAGTGCTAATTACTAAATAACTTTGCAATAAATATATTGTTTCCATATAATTTTACATTACACTAAATTATATATGCTTCCATACTCAAGACTGAGAAAATTCCCTGAAGCACTTGGTTCTAACATTTAATGTGCTGTAACTGTGTCCCATGCTAATCCAATATGACTTTTGTCTTCCTCTAGTAGCTAGACTGTGTATACTGGTTTATGAGTCTGCTGTTGCTTCAATTCTAAACACACCTGGTGTTTAGCTCAGGAAGTAGGGGCTCATGTTTTAAATCCAGAAGCCCAGATTCAATCCCCACAGATGATTGGCTCAGCGGCATCATTACATAATCACATTTGCAATGTGGATGACACTATGGTATATTTTAATAATCCAAAAAAATTCCAAATACAAAGCCACCCAGGCTAATGCTTTTGAAGTAACGTCTTAATCATAATAGCTATCAGCCCATCATAACTTGATTGGCCATGCCAAAAGCCAAGGCATTCTGGGCTTGATTGTATCATTAGATACAACCTACAGTCAGGGGTGATGCCACACTGCTCCAAGGGGAGCAGCAGCAGGCTTCCTGTCTCAGAGATGAAAGAGATCCTGAGTAGTCGATCTCCATACTTACTACTATACCCTTTTGTGGGATGCAGCTATGCCTCGGCTATGTCTACGCCACACACCACTGGTGTCATCGTGTAGTGGAACGTGTAGCTACATGCTACAGTGAAAAGCAAGCTGCGTCCACTCTGAGTGGACTGGTGTGTAGCTATGTAGAGCTACACATGTCAGTGAAAGGCTCTGGCAGGGGGAAGGCAGCTGAGAAAGGCTGAGCCTTTCCTCCCTGCAGGAGCCTTTCCCCACTACTGGAGCCTTTCCACACCTCATGGAAAGGTCCCATAGCAGGGACGTGCCCAATCCTTTCCCTGCTGCCTCCCCACTGCCATACCCTTTCCCCATTGCTGGAGCCTTTCCCCTGTACAGGAAAAGACTCCCTCAGCAGGAAGCAGCGGGACACTACACTTCTAAAATAGCAGTGTAGACAGGGAGGCACAGCTTGCGTGAGTAGAGAGCATACTTGCATATATACCCACATCTTTCAGAAATGTCTTTACTCACCTAAGGCAGGCCTCACCAAGTACACTGCTATTTATACCTGTGTTGGGGGAGGGGGGTGCAGGTATGTATTCTAAATGTTGCCACAAGAAGTGTGCAGTGTAGACAGACCTCTGCTCACATGGCCAGCCAGTTCTTCTTGTCCCTTTCTCACCCCTTTGTTGCACTATCTGAAGGGAGCTGTCTCTATGCTTCTCCAAGTGCAGGAGCTGCAGTGATTTCTGGAGCTTCTGGCTAACACTCCTTACATGCTTCCTCCCCGCTGTGCACTCTCAAAGGCAGACTGGGGCCCCATGCATAGCAAAGAATACATAGAATGTACCATAATAATATGGAACTGCAGGAACCAAGCTTACAGTGATTTGTAATTCTTGAGGGACAAGAAAGAGGAAATATAATACAGAAAGGTAATTTGCATTAGCTTTTGACCTGGATTTTTTTCCAAAAAGAAGAGTTGCTCCTGATGTGCACTGTGTAACTGAGTCTTTCCCTTTGACTAAAATTGTTCTTCATGTTGGCCTTTTACAGTATTCCACTCAGAAATGTAGCATTTAGGAAGCATTCTACCATAATCATACAGCCAATGCAATTATTCTAGATTTACATCCAGTAGATTTACTTCGGATTCACACTATTACTAATATCAGAATTTGTCTTTAAATCTTTAATCTGACGAGTCTTAATCCTTTTTCAATGCAAGTTGTATTAAATTGCCTTTTACCTGGTATTGTCGTGGAGGATTACTTAAGCTATTTAAATGGAGATCATCTGTGCTTCTTATACTTGATTGCTTACTTTGCCCAAGCTGAAAAAAAAACATTTGATCAGTATCAGCAATAAATGTAAGGGTTATTTAGTTATACTTTCTTTTGTACAAGAATTCTGCAGCAGAACATTAACTTTTAGATGTAATGGTAGGGGTAAGGGTTAAATTTCAGGAGTGAAATCCTGGCTCTATTGATGTCAATGACAACACTCCCGTTATGTTCAATGGAGACAGCATTTCACCACACTAGTTCACTTTAACTCTTCCAGTCCCCACTTCAGGAAAATTACTTTATTTAGAAAAGCACTTAAGTATATGCTTCAACTGAATGTAAAAACAACGAGGAATCTGGTAGTACCTTAAAGACTAACAGATGTATTTTGGTATAAGCTTTTGTGGGTATAAAACCCCTCTTCTTCAGATGTATGGAGTGAAAATTACAGATACAGGCATAAATATACTGGCACATGAAGAGAAGGGAGTTACCTCACAAGTGGAGAACCAGTGCTGACAAGCTGGCCAATTCAGCCAGGTGGATGTGGTCTACTCCTAATAATTGATGAGGAGGTGTCAATACCAAGAGAGGGATAATTGCTTTTGTAGTGAGCCATCCACTCCCAGTCCCTATTCAAGCCCAAATTAATGGTGTTAAGTTTGAGAATGAATTGTAGCTCTGCAGTTTCTCTTTGAAGTCTGTTTTTGAAGTTTTTTTATTGCAGAATGGCTACTTTTAAATCTGTTATTGAATGTCCAAGGAGATTGAAGTGTCCTCCTACTGGCCTTTGTATGTTACCACTCCTGATGTCTGATTTGTGTCCATTTATTCTTTTACAAAGAGACTGTCTGGTTTGGCCAATGTACATGGCAGAGGGGCATTGCTGGCACTTGATGGCCAGCAATAATGTGATATATGCCATGATGTGCCAGCAATGCCCCTCTGCCATGTACATTGGCCAAACCTTGTGACCCTCAGCATCATAATGCTAAACTTTTAGGCACCTTGAAAACTGGAATCCACAACGGCTGAGTTCGGAGCCCAGGCTCCCTATACAATGCAGGGGGAGAGAGATGTGCCTGAGAATGGGATCCACAAAAGCCAGCGCACCTGACAGCTCCCTGTCTACGCTAGTCAATAGCAGATGCTGATGAAATGTGTGTGTCCTAAGCCTCAGCCTTCTCACGGAGTTAGATGTCTATCTCTGCTTGGGAACCACAACTTGGAGTCTCTCTCCTTACACACCTGGCTAACCGTACACAAAATTCCTGGGGAGGGTGGGAGAAGAGGAGGAGGACCTCCCTTATAACCTTTAATCCAGTGGTTAGGGTACTCACCCAGTATGTGGGAGATCCCGGTTTAAGTCCCCACTATGTCTTAACCACTGGACTCTGGGATATTTTGATGAGGGGCTCTCTCAATCTCTCTTCTTGAAGGACACACCCGTTGCATCAGCATCTGCTATTGGCTAGTTTAGACAGGGAGCTGCCAGGTGTGCTGGCTTTTGTGGATCCCATTTTTAGGCACTTTGTATTAAAATAATTGAAATTAATTCAGTCCATAAAAGAGTGAGAATGACTCTGTAGTCCAGTGATGAGGGCACTCAACTGGGAGGTAAGCAAACCCTGTTCAAATCCTGTCTCCTCATCAGATGCGGGAGGAGGGAAATTGAACTAGGGTCTTCCTCATCCCAGGAGAGTACACTGACCACTGGGCTAAAGGTTATAAAGGAGCCTGGCTGTTTTGTATGGAGTTAAGCATTCTCAGTGCACATCTGCCAGATTGGGACCCGCAGGCAAGATAGGCAGGACAACACCTATGTCTACCTGGTTTGAGGATCATATTTGGGCTTAGGTGTGAGATAGACTTTTACATCAGAAATTTAGGCACCAGGTGAGTTTAGCTGCCTACAGGGCTAGACAGCAGATAAGCAGGGGTTTGGTGGACCATAGTAATACCTAAACCTGGAATTTAGGCACCAAAGTCCCTTAGTGGATGTGATCAAAGTGCTTTCCTGAACCAAGGTACCAAAGAGTAGGTAACAAACCAAACTAGCAAAGCCCCAAAAAGACACCCAACCTCAACAAAAAGGAACACCAAAGAGAATTGCAGAATGGAATAGATTCTCTTAAGTTCTGGGAAACTTTACACCCTCATGCAGGTTAGGTATGTAATGGAGTTCAAGAGCCTGATTCTCCTCTTAAATACTGCAGTTTTATATTTGTGTAACTCCACTGATGTCAGGCCTCATATACCATTAGTTTGTGTTTTGCAGCCACTTTGTACAGGTGTAAAGGTTACAGTGAGGATGTAAAGTGTAAAGGTGTAAGACAGTGAAGAATTTGGTTCCCTTGGCTTGTTGCTCCCCTCACTTTCATTAATGTCTTAGTGTAAGATGATTAAGCAATGCAAGTCAGAAGCCCATGGAGGTTCTGATTTCACAGTATATTTCTGAACAGCATTTTTGTTAAACACTGGAGTGAATGGACATTATTCAAAACTGGAGAACAAATTACTGGCAGATAATCCAGGGCTGCAGTTATTTAGGATGCATTATTGGTTAATGTCTTTGAGAAAGACCAAAACACAATATTGTTATGAAATGATTAATTCAATAGTGTAGCTGAATGATTAGATTGTAATAAGGATGATTTAGGAACTGTCAGAAGAAAACAATTCATGTATTACTATTGATTGAGACAAATCAACCAGCTCTCTGAACAGTAATGCAAGAAATAAGGAATCTGAAATATAAATGATGATTGACCTGGATGAGGACCTAAAGAGATCGGCATTACAAAGTCAAAATCTTTTACAGTTGTACCTGACATACAAAAAATATTTCCTCTTCAAAATATAGGGACACAGCCACAGTATCTCAGATGCTATTGTGTATTGAACTGTGGGTACATGTTGTATTTTTAGTGGGGATTTTGGTACCAGGCATTCTTGTGCTTTAATCAGTTGAATGCTTAGCTATAAATGAATTGGAAAGCCTTGAAACCTGATAGAAAGTACATTGGGATATAACAGGAAATAAGCTATGCCTAAATTGCAAGAGGAACTAAGGACTAGTGTGTAGTAAGTTTTCAGCTTGTGTCTGATATTAGATTCATAGACTCATAGATATTTAGGTCAGAAGGGATCATTATGGTCATCTAGTCTGACCTCCTGCACAACACAGGCCACAGAATTTCACCCACCACTCCTGCAAAAAACCTCTCACCTATGTCTGAGCTACTGAAGTCCTCAAATCGTGCTTTAAAGACTTCAAGGAGCAGAGAATCCTCCAGCAAGTGACCCATGCCCCATGCTACAGAGGAAGGCGAAAAACCTCCAAGGCCTCTTCCAATGTGCCCTGGAGGAAAATTCCTTCCCGACCCCAAATACGGCAATCAGCTAAACTCTGAGCATATGGGCAAGATTCATCAGCCAGATAATACAGAAAATTATTTCCTGGGTAACTCAGATCCCACCCCATCTAATATCCCATCACAGGCCATTGGGCCTATTTACCATGAATATTTAATTACCAAAACCATGTTATCCCATCATACCATCTCCTCCATAAACTTATTGAGTTTAATCTTAAAGCCAGATAGATCTTTTGCCCCTACTGCTTCCCCTGGAAGGCTGTTCCAAAACTTCACTCCTCTGATGGTTAGAAACCTTCGTCTAATTTCTAGTCTAAATTTCCTGGTGGCCAGTTTATATCCATTTGTTCTTGTGTCCACATTGGTACTGAGCTTAAATAATTCCTCTCCCTCTATGGTATTTATCCCTCTGATATATTTATAGAGAGCAATCATATCTCCCCTCAACCTTCTTTTAGTTAGGCTAAACAAGCCAAGCTCCTTGAGTCTCCTTTCATAAGACAAGTTTTCCATTCCTCGGATCATCCTAGTAGCCCTTCTCTGTACCTGTTCCAGTTTGAATTCATCCTTCTTAAACATGGGAGACCAGAACTGCACACAGTATTCCTGGTGAGGTCTCACCAGTGTCTTGTATAACGGTACTTAAACCTCCTTATCCCTACTGGAAATACCTCTCCTGATGCATCCCAAGACCGCATTAGCTTTTTTCACGGCCATATCACATTGGCAGCTCATAGTTATCCTATGATCAACCAATACTCCAAGGTCCTTCTCCTTCTCCGTTACTTCTAATTGATGCGTCCCCAGCTTATAACTAAAATTCTTGTTATTAATCCCTAAATGCATGACCTTACACATCTCACTATTAAATTTTATGCTATTACTATTACTCCAGTTTACAAGGTCATCCAGATCCTCCTGTAGGATATCCCTGTCCTTCTCTAAATTGGCAATACCTCCCAGCTTTGTATCATCCGCAAACTTTATTAGCACACTCCCACTTTTTGTGCCGAGGTCAGTAATAAAAAGATTAAATAAGATTGGTCCCTTAGACTATGAAGTCTGAGCAGAGGGCTTTATTAGGGCTAGATTCTGATTTCACTTATAAGACTGTAAATCAGGAGTAAAACCTGAGAAGTCAGCGTTATACAGGTATAAAACTTATGCAAGTGAGATCAGAACCAAACCCTTAATCTGTAATGAGGACAACACTTAAAATGCTCAATTTTCCCCACTCCCTTCAGAACTTCCTAACTGGAAGTTAGCCTTTTGTCTGAGATTTTCTAATGTGGCTTGTTTTCTAAAAATCAAAAACAAACTTTACTTTCACGTCCAATGTAAATCCAAAATAATGCAACTAAAATAATGGAGTTACCCTGGATTTACCCTGGAGTAAATAAAGCAGATTTTCCTGTATGTCTTTATGCATCAAAATATTTCTTAGTCTAACTTTACTTGTGTGTAGATAGTTTCTTTTAAATAGGTGCATTATACCAGCAACATTTTTTGTGTAAGCCATTTCATGATCTTGTTAAAATATGACTATTGGGTGATATAACACGAATATCTGTTGGAGGCCTAAAAGAAGGAAGCATTGTTATAAATTCAAAGTTATTATCGTTTAAAGAAGAAATAGTAGACATAATTGGATAACACTGTGCTAGAAGTTTAGGGTGAACACGAGGGAAAAGTTCAAACGGTAATCTCATTTAGTTTATGCAATAATTTTTCCAGTGAAGTGGTAAGATCCTGGCCTAGACAAAGCCCTTGAAAATGAGCTGGCTGGCTGAACAGGATGATGAAAAAACTGTTTTTTGTTCTTAGTTTTTATGAGTGTGAAGTACCCATCATGGTGAATGTCATAGTTCAATACCACTCTTCCTTGTACTAATGTTGGTGACAAGTGAACAACAACTCATAATTTTGGCTGATTGGGAAGTTATTCATTAAATGACTTTTCAGCAGAACCAAAACAGCTCCTGGGTACGTATTGGTTTTGATCAAACTTTCATTGGGAAGGTTACTTCGGTTCAGGATGGAATTTCTATTCAAAATCACTGAGAAAAATCAGATAGTGTAGTAACTTGAACTTGGGCCTTCCTATGTTGTACATGACTGCCCTAACTACCAGGCCATTGGCTATTCTCAGGTAGGGTTCTCTCTTTCTCAACGTATGGTGGTGGAGCTGTTCCACTTTGTATAAATAATTAAATATTCATTGGAGCAGGGACTGGTATCTAGGTCCCTGCTGAGTGGCATAACCAATGGCATAACTCAATTCTAAATTGAGTGCACTCCCTTCCCTCATGTTTTGCAAATAATTTGAAAGGCCTCAGGTTTGTCCCAATATGTAATGGGAAAATTTTTCAAAATCTTGAAAAGTCACAGGATGGGAAAGAAAATTTTCCTACCCAGTTCTACTCATGATAATGAAGAAAGAAGCAAATAAGTAGACCAGAGCAGGGAAATTGGGTCTACTTCTTTCTACTCACAGGTTTTATATGATTCATATTATGTATCTGCATCTCTTTGTAATAGCCCTTGAAGGTCTATTTAGTTGGGAAATTAAATAAAATTTTTTTGAGCTACAACAAGATATTGATTGTTTTTTGTTGGTATCTCTTGTCATTGTTTATAATTTTAAACTGTCATAATGTATTATTATGGTAATACTTGAAGGGCTTTTAAAGACAATTCTAAATTAGAAAATGAAGTCATATTCAACTACGCAGTATCTCTGAAGCTGTATTAGAACCTGTTTCTGAAAATTGCTTCCTGTACCCAATTTTGAAACATGAACAAGATAGAAGTACAATTCTGTTCCCACTGAAGTCAAAAAGGGATTGGAGACTGACTTCAGCATAAGCAAGCTTAGGTACTTGTTGAAACAAAATCATTTTGTTTGACAATCATTGCATTTTAATGGCTCCACTGTGCATGGGTTGCCATTTTTTGCCATAAGGACTTCATTGTAGACTCCTGTGCCACAGGTACTGAATTTTGTTTTTGCTGGTGCGTGCTTCTCTCTGCCCCCTCCACCCCAGGCAAGCAGCGGGCATGGCCTCCGGGGGAAGAGGATGAGTGGGGGCAGGGCCTTGGGGGCAGAGCAGGGGTGGGGCCTCGGGGTGCTGTATGGGTGGAGCAGGGGGCGGGGCCAGAGTCTGCATGCCAGGACCCACAAAAGATTAATCTGGCTCTGCAGGTGCTGAGCACCCCCTAGTTTTTTTAAGTAGGTGCTTCAGCCCCAGATCACCCACAGCGTTGGTGCCTATGTCCTGTACAATGTTCATAACACCTGATTAAGAAGAGTAGAAATGAATGGTATACTTCACTACCTTTATCTTATTATTAACACTTTACTACATCTTCCCCTTTGTCAACAGATGTAAAAATTGATACAATATGTGACAGACTTTTTAACTGAGCCCAAAGAACACAGAAAACATGAAATGTATTTAATTTAGGCAGGTAAATCAAGTGATATATAAAAGTGTGTAACTTTGTTAAATCAACCTGTAACAGCAATAGAGATGGGATATATAATTTATTGCATAACTGTGTAAGACCACTTGGTGGTAGAGAACGCCAGGATTACAACTTGTGACAAAGTTCTTCCTCTACCTTGGTGGGTTTTGCGGTTATTGGCAGATTCGCTCGCCTTGGAGCTTCATGGCAGCCCTCAGTTTGGCCGTTTTTGTGAACCCACAGTCCAGGTCAACTCCTCCTGTGTCTGATCAGGAGTTGGGAGGTTTGGGGGGAACCCGGGCCCGCCCTCTACTCTGGGTTCTAGCCCAGGGCCCTGTGGA
This sequence comes from Eretmochelys imbricata, assembly GCF_965152235.1. Classification (NCBI taxonomy): domain Eukaryota; kingdom Metazoa; phylum Chordata; order Testudines; family Cheloniidae; genus Eretmochelys; species Eretmochelys imbricata. The sequence continues at coordinate 33,535,634 of NC_135572.1, forward strand.
ATGCAGCTGTCTAGAGTGCCTCCTGGAACAGCTACAACTCTCTGGGCTACTTCCCCATGGCCTCCTCCCAACACCTTCTTTATCCTCACCATAGGACCTTCCTCCTGGTGTCTGATAATGCTTGTCCTCAGTCCTCCAACAATATGTGTTCTCACTGTCAGCTCCTAGCTCATCTTGCTCCCAGCTCCTTACACCCACACCACAAACTGAAGTGAGCTCCTTTTTAAACCCAGGTGCCCTGATTAGCCTGCCTTAATTGATTCTAGCAGCTTCTTGATTGGCTGCAGGTGTTTTAATCAGCCTGTCTGTCTTAATTGTCTCCAGAAGGTTCCTGATTGTTCTGGAACCTTCCCTGTTACCTTACCCAGGGAAAAGGGACCTACTTAACCTGGGGCTAATATATCTGCCTTCTATTACTCTCCTGTAGCCATCCGGCCTGACCCTGTCACAAACTGCATTTCACTCTCATAACAGATTTGGAAGCTCTCTTTTTGAGCTTCGTGGCTGCAGAATTTTCTCTCCTGAAAATTACTCAGAGAGTAAATTAAGTTTGCTAGAGAAATGACAAACCTAATCACTAAGATTTATCGACTGTATAATCACAGCCAGAACATAAGTATTTAGAAAAAGTACAAAGGATTCCTATCACGTCTGACAAAATGACTACACCTCAGTTCAGCAAAAGAATTTAGAGATGTCCTTAACTTTAAAAATATGCTTGAGTGTTTTGCTGAATCAGGGCCTACAACTTTTAGCCATACACATTTATGTGGCATTGTAAGCCATACAGTGTCTCTCTTATCTAATGATAAACAGCTGCATAAGTGACAGGTGATCGCTATGGAAGTGTTGCGTAAAAGAAGAGGTGGAGTGGTCCAGAACTTTGGTTACTTAGGGTATAACGTAAGAACATAAGAATGGCCATACTGGGTCAGACCAAAGGTCTACCCAGAATCCCGTCTACCGACAGTGGCCAATGCCAGGTGCCCCAGAGGGAGTGAAACTAACAGGTAACAATCAAGTGATCTCTCTTCTGCCATCCATCTCCAGCCTCTGACAAACAGAGGCTAGGGACACCATTCCTTACCCATCCTGGCTAATAACCATTAATGGAATTAACCTCCATGAATTTATCCAGTTCTCTTTTAAACCCTGTTGTAGTCCTAGCCTTCACAACCTCCTCAGGCAAGGAGTCCCACAGGTTGATTGTGTGCTGAGTGAAGAACAACTTCCTTTTGTTTGTTTTAAACCTGGTACCCATTAATTTCATTTGGTGGCCCCTAGTTCTTATATTATGGGAACAAGTAAATAACTTTTCCTTATTCACTTTCTCCACACCACTCATGATTTTATAGACCTCTATCATATCCCCCCTTAGTCTCCTCTTTTCCAAGTTGAAAAGTCCTAGCCTCTTTAATCTCTCCTCATATGGGACCCGTTCCAAACCCCTAATCATTTTAGTTGCTCTTTTCTGAACCTTTTCTAATGCCAGTATATCTTTTTTGAGATGAGGGGACCACATCTGTATACAATACTCAAGATGTGGGCGTACCATGGATTTATAAAAGGGCAATAAGATAGTCTCTGTCTTATTCTCTATCCCTTTTTTAATGATTCCTAACATCCTGTTTGCTTTTTTGACTGCCGCTGCACACTGCATGGACATCTTCAGAGAACTATCCATGATGACTCAAAGATCTTTCTCCTGATTAGTTGTAGGTAAATTAGCCCCTATCATATTGTACGTATAGTTGGGGTTATTTTTTCCAATGTCCATTTATCCACATAAAATTTCATTTGCCATTTTATTGCCCAATCACTTAGTTTTGTGAGATCTTTTTGAAGTTCTTCACAGTCTGCTTTGGTCTTAACTATCTTGAGCAGTTTAATATCATAGTTTAGCTACATAAGAAAGAAAAACCTGCTGCAGTCCCATGTTAGCCGACTCAGGGGCTGTTTCATTGCTGTGTGGACTTCAGGGACAGGCTGGAGCCTGAGCTCTGGGACCCTCCTACCTTGCTGGGTCCTAGAACCCGGGCTCCAGCCTGAGCCCGGAAGTCTACATAGCAATGAAAGAGCACGGCAAGCCCAAGTCAGCTGGCATGGGCCAGCCGTGGGTTTTTCTTTGCTGTATAGACATACCCTTAGTGCTGCGTGTCCATATTGTTATATATTATTGTTTTGTATCATTTCAAAATCAGTTAAGACCTTTTTTAAGTAAACCTTTCCTATTGTGGTAGTAGTGTTGTATTGCACTTCATTAGTGTCATATAGTCACATTTTCCAAAGAGCCTGCTGACTTTGAGTGCCAGTGTCTTGTCGTCCAACTTGGGACAACTTGAACCTGATTTTCAGAGGTGCTGAGCATCAGCAATTCCTATGCACTTCAACTGGAGTTTGGAATTGCAGCACATCTCAAAAGCATGACCAGTTGCTCAGTTTGGACATCAGAATCAGAGGGCACTTTTCATTATACAGCATTGTATATAATAGTAGAATCTATAATAGTAGAAGAAAAAAATTACAAAATGATATTTTGCATTGTTAGAGTCAGCAAAAACATGCTAATATGATACAACATTTTAATTTATTTTCTATTAAGTATACATTTATTAGTTATTCCTTATTTCTTTTCTGAAAGGCCATATTCAAAGATGACAGCTCACTCAGGACACATGCTGTCATCATTCTCTTGGTCTGGAAAAATGAACAGATTTCATGGCCTTCAAACCCAGTTTGTGGAGGAGCTACACTTTATGCTTCATAAAGAAATTTGATTCTAAAATTAAAAGGGATGGATGCAATTTTTTAAAAAATCCACTTCTCTCTATTTTTTGGTTCTTCATGTGTAAAATGACAGGTTTCAGAGTAACAGCCGTGTTAGTCTGTATTTGCAAAAAGAAAAGGAGTACTTGTGGCACCTTAGAGACTAACCAATTTATTTGAGCATAAGCTTTCGTGAGCTACAGCTCACTTGTAAAATGTCACCCCAGATCCAGCCTGAAAGGTCGCCATAAAGGGAAGAAAGCCACAGGAGCCCTGGACCAAAAGGTTGAGGCAGGCTGCAGACAGGGAGACCCTTTGGCAGTATTCGGAGGAGAAGGTGATCTTCTTCTCTCTCCAGGAAATGCAAGGGTCACGCTGCTCCAGTCAAGTGCCACCAAAAATTAGGGGAAATGTGGGGAATGTATTGCATTGAACTGTGGCCCTGGATTACAGCCTTTAGGGGCACCATTTCCTGAGTCACTGACTCAGCGGAAAGGAAGCTGGAAGAGAACATGTGTCATGCCTTTATTTTGAAATGTTAGGTGGGTCTCAAAAAACTTGTTTGTGGTGTGCTACTTTGTGACTTCCCTTATAAACACCAAAGGTCTGGCTTTGTCTCCATCTTATGCAAGATAAGGAGGGTTGGCACTACAGAATTTCCACATTCTCTCTATGTGGCCTTCCTTTTTACTGCCATAGTGCTGCTACTCCTTCTGTAGCAAGAGCAGAAAGGATCTATTTGCAGAAAACATATGGAGTTTTGTGTCTGATCCTGCACACCCTTACACAGTTCAGTCAGCCCACTGAAACTACTCCTGTGAGTATGGACAGCTCAACTGGTTAACAGTTTGCAAGATCAGGACCTTTCCCATGGTCTTATTCCAAATTACAAAGCTTATTGACATGAAGACTGTGGATGCCATTCTGAGGATGAAATGAAAACAACGATAATGAATCATTATCATACCATATTTACGGTCAGGCTTGACAAATCCCTGGCTGGGATTATTTAGTTGGGGATTAGGTCCTGCTTTGAGCAGGGGGTTGGACTAGATGGCCTCCTGAGGTCCCTTCCAACCCGGAATATTCTATGATTCTGTGATCCACACCTGGTCTAGATGGGGGAGGAGATGATGTATTATAAAGGCTACAAAGGGAAAGTGATAAATAATATACCAGTAGTGGTCGTTCTAAACAATGCCTTTGGAAACAAAGGTTGTTTTTTTAAGAAGTACGGAGGGGTGCCATGTGATGGATGCAGACAGGGCCAACTCCAAACCACAGGTATCTCCAAAAGCAAAACTGTGATTGGCTAGGAGTTTCAGACTCTGTGGTGGAAACCCTAAATAGCCAGGGGATATGAGCTCAGAGGTTTATGGCTTTTCAGTGGAAGAGGTTTTATTTATTTTTTTTATTGAGAATCAAATGTTTATAGCTGTCTTAACAGGAGAGAAAGTACACTTATTTAGCATTTGATATTCTAGAATCACTCTTCAGCTAGTGGAAAACATTATTAATATTTTAAATTTAACAGCTAGGTCAAAGCTGGAAAAAACCTTCCAAACACGGGTTACATTCCACATGGCTGTCTGTCAAAGATGCTATTTTAAGCTACGCAAACAGGACTGGGTTTCTAGGGCCCTGTCCACAATGTCCAAGGATATGATGATAGTATCTTTCCAGAAACACCTGTTTGATCATGGTTCTAGTTTAAGGTCCAAACTCAGTTTCCTTGGCCAATACAGATAGGGAGCAAGGATGAGATATGGAAGAAGTGACTTAAAAGTCATTGAAGGTAATTGGGATTGGTGCTTCCAGGTCCCTTACATGCTCTTGAAAATTGTACCTGAAGTTGAAAACAAAAATCTTTTGTTTTTTTTTTTGTTTCTTGCCATCAGCCCATTTTGAGTAGCACATATACCTCCTGCAAGTCAGTGCATTTCAGTGACACCCTTCTCACTGAAGGAAGCTGTAAAATCAGTTTGCATCTAGCAACTTGACAAGAGGTTTGCAAATGCCAAGGTCATTAGAAACCATGCATAAGCAAAATTCAGCATCTTAGCGTGGGTATTATATATGCATTTAGTTTAATTTCAACAAGTAACATGACATGAAATCTGAGTGATGATAGTTACCAGAGATGCACAGAATGCCTCTTAACTGATTTTAACTGTGACAAGTTGATTTCAGTGGCAATATTGCTTATGGGATCTGTCAAGGTTCCTTCCCCACTCTGAACTCTAGGGTACAGATGTGGGGACTTGCATGAAAACCCCCTAAGCTTATTTTTACCAGCTTAGGTTAAAACTTCCCCAAGGTACAAACTATTTTACCTTTTGCCCTTGGACTTCATTGCTGCCACCACCAAGCATCCAACAAATATATAACAGGGAAAGAGCCCGCTTGGAAACGTCTTTCCCACCAAAATACTCCCCAAACCCTACACCCCCTTTCCTGGAGAAGACTTGATAAAAATCCTCACCAATTTCCGTAGGTGAACACAGACCCAAACCCTTGGATCTTAAGAACAATGAAAAGGCAATTAGGTTCTTAAAAGAATTTTAGTTGAAGAAACAGTAAAAGAATCACCTCTGTAAAATCAGGATGGTAAATACCTTACAGGGCAATCAGATTCAAAACATAGAGAATCCCTCTAGGCAAAACCTTAAGTTACAAAAAGACACAAAAACAGGAATATACATTCCATTCAGCACAGCTTATTTTATCAGCCATTTAAACAAAACAGAATCTAGTGCATATCTAGCTAGATTACTTATTACGTTCTAAGACTCCATTCCTTTTCTGTTCCCAGCAAAAGCATCACACAGACAGAGAGAACCTTTGTTTCTCCCCCCACCACCCCTGCCAGCTTTGAAAGTATCTTGTCTCCTCATTGGTCATTTTGGTCAGGTGCCAGCGAGGTTATCCTAGCTTCTTAACCCTTTACAGGGGAAAGAGTTTTTCCTCTGGCCAGGAGGGATTTTAAAGGTGTTTACCCTTCCTTTTATATTTATGACACGATCCATGATCATTTTTGAACCTATTGTGTATTTGTTGAGAAGCAGGTCACAACATAGCCCAATGCCGCTCCTGCAGTTCCTTTCCTTTTGTCCTAGGATTATGACCAGTTGTTCCTCATTACTGTTTAATGGAAAATCTTATCTTTTAATAGGACGGTCGAGGAGAAAGGAGACAAAAAAGCAGGGGAGTAGAATGCACATGGAGGGAGGAGGAGAGATTACACAGGTAGGAGAAGAGATACAATGCATAATGATATATGAAAGGGGGTCAAGCGAAATCACAGAGCAGAGACAAAAGCAAAGCTTTTCCCCAGGTGGAACAGCTCTCTCTGCCCCCACACCTCTGATGGGCTCTTCTTTTTGCTATTGAAGTGCTGTCCTCTACTGTCTGCTCACAGCAGGGCAAACTGGTTGAAATTTGTTCCAGGAAAATTGCTTGTCATTTGTCTAATAACATGCTGACACACAAACCTTATTTCCTAGTCCCAGTCACTGTGAACTTGGTCAAGCCTACAAAAGTTATTAACCCTGTCACAAGACTGCCAATTCCACTGGTGGGTGTAACAATGGTAAACTTTAAAAAAACAAACTTCTATAACATTTGCTTCTGCCACGATGACTACCTTGTGATTTTTCCTTTAAAATGTCACAGTTAACTCACTTTCCTACTCATTAGGCAGTACTGATAATCTGCTTTCTGGTCATTTGGTTTGGGAAGCTGTTCTAGCCACCCTCCCCACATTCCCCTTGAGTTGCAATAATGTCATAACACCAATCTTCACACTTCCAATACAGCCTAACATAGTGTGTTATATCATTTGTTTCCATAAAGCAATGAGCGTTTAGCTTACACTGAGATACTGGCAAGGTAAAGAATTAACATACTGAGTAATCCTATTAGATAAAGCAGCAGGCCAGCTCTGCTGCATTATAGTGTCCTATCATCTGAAATCTATTGTCTAAATGCATCAGAGAACAGAAGACTTTTCAGATAAAAACACGCCACATAAAACAATAGGGGAAGAGGTATAATCCTAGAATGAGAACCACAGTGTAGCAAGGCATAATTTGAGAGGCCCTGCCACCCAGCAGAATCTACAGCCCAGAGTCAGGCAGCCAGGCTCCCTATACAATGCGTGGGGAGAGTAAGGTGCCTGAAAAAGGGACACACAGAAGCCAGCATTGAGTCGGGAGCTGACTAAGCTAGCCAGTAAGAAATGTTGAGGAGATGGGTGTGGTCTAAACTCTGCCACTCAAAAGGGACTTGGGTGCCTTAGTCTGAGTCAGGGAGAAGTGCCTATGTCTGCTCAGGATTCACAGCCCTTTCTCACAAAAAATGGAGGAGAAGGAGCCTACTCTTATCCCTTAGTGGTCAGAACACTCATCCAGGATGTGGGAGAACCAGGTTAAAATCTCTCCTCTGCCTCATGGGAAGAAGGAACTTGAACCCATGTCTTCTACCTCGCGGGTGAGTACCCTGATCTCTAGGCTATGGGGTAGTCTATGATAAGGGTCCCTCAATCAAGCTGTTCAACTTCGTACGAAGTAGATAAACAGTCACTGGATCAGAGACTGGACCCTCAGTCTCCCACTTCCTAGGTGAATCCCCTAACCACCAAGCTATAGAGGAATTCTCACACTCTCACTCTGGCCCAATGACTATTTAAGTATTTCAAATACTAGGGCTTAGGTGTGCACACTGTAACAAGCAAGATTTAGTTGGCTTTGTGCATGCCCACTACTAGAAATGTATGCATTTAAGAGACTTTATCAGTGGATGTGTAGGTGCTTAGGGATTTTAGACACCTACAGGGTTAAGCTGCAGCTGAGGACCTAAATGTTGGACTTAGGTGTCTAAAGCAATAGTTAGGCACTTAAATTCCTTTGTGGATCTAGCCCTTAGTGCCTAGACGTAGAACAGATCCATATTAAGGCATCTAAAGAAGAGCTTGATACTGCTCCTCCTGAAGCCAGTAGCAAAACTCTCATTGATTTCAGTGCTGTAAGATTGGACCCAAGGTGGTCTGTTTTTAAAGATGCTAGGCACCCACTGCTCCTACTCAAGTCGACAGCAGAGAAAGGGTAAAAATATTATTAACACTTAAAATTTGTATATGGTATAGTGCATTGGAAAGTTACCTTATTCATCTCTGCATCTTCCTGAAAACCATTCTTATGACATAGGTACCCTTTAGAGATCCATTTTTTTATTCTGAGTAAGAGATAAAGCAAAGATTTTGGAGTTGGCACTAGGTTGAAGGGTACAGGAAGAGTTCTCCCCTCTTCAAAGTAGGAAAACCAGAGTTTAGCCCTAGCAAACTTCCATTCCACATCAGCATCATCCTGTAAGACAGAAATATGACTATCAAAACAATGCTAACAGTGTCTTCATTATTAAAATTACCCTAGCCAATGGCATTTGTGTTTTGAACAAGAATGGATGACATGAATACCAAGCAGATCCAATTACTATTTTTACATATGAAGAAATGAAACATTAATTATGCAAATTGTTTGTTAATCTGAGAAAAGCAAAGGGATGGACCTAGGAAAAGGTAAATGTAGTTTGACTATCAGCTCCTTCATAGTGAGTGCAATTAGTCTGTAAAAAGTGTCTATCCATTGACACTTTTCAAAATTAGACTGGAGAAAAGGAAAGGCCTCAAGCCAGCAAAGCACATAAGCATATGCTTACCTTTAAGCTTGATGTTGATTTTTAAACACATGCATAAGTGCTTCATTGAATAGGGATGGCTTTAAGCACATGCTTAAAATAGAGCATGAGACATTAAACTGACCATTTGTAGGAGTATTCTATGGCACTTTTTCTAAGATTAACCACATTTTCCTGCTTAATTTCCAATTTGCTTCCATTATGGTACATTCTGTCTAAATTTTGTTTGCAGTTTCAGTTGGATGCAGCATCCTTTCTTACTTTTTTCCCTATAAACAGCTGCTGAGTTCTGTCCCAGAGATAAGCGCATTTCAGTGGTCAGTGAAGTGGCTGCTCTGTATCCCTTAACTATATTTTGCAGGCATGTGGTTTAAGACTAAGTGAATATCTGTAAAATGCGATGGGATCACTGAATAAAGTGTGTTACACACTGGGTGCCATTAAAAATTAAACATTTACCACAGTATAGTGTCAATTCTTACTGGTGACATATTCTAAATATAAGAAACACTATAGGAAAGTCAGTTGTGAAATAGACTTTTTTGTTCACTTCTGGGTGGCATACACTGTTAGCGTAAAAGAGTAACAGTAAAACACAAAACATAATTAGATAACAATAATGTAAGTCAAACCCTACAGTTCCACTTAGTACTCACACCAGCAGAAACACCGCTGAATTCAAAGTGTTTTGCTTGTGCAAGGACTCAAGGATTTGATATTATTCTCCTCTTGAGTGCAGCAGATGAGCATTGCCAGTGATCATACACAAAGACTCTGGCACTGGGCTAAGTTATTTTAAGGCATACATCTCTGCCCCTTCCTTCATCATTTTATACACAGGTCAATTTTTAAGACTAGATATGGTTTAAAGATCTCACTACCTGCACTTTTTGGATAAAATTAAATTGCTCCATTTTCTTTATCCTTTCCTTTTGTTTTATTCTTGATGTTTGGTTTGTGGCATGGCTGGAGACTGTAGAATGTCATAAGGCCCTCCCAAGCGCTTTCAATATGACCCGTAAGGAAAGAGAGATATTTCCAGAGGTGAAAGTAAGCTGGTATGGTCCGGTACGGCGTACCGGCAAGAGCCAGTAATTACTTACTAAATTTTCATTGTAAATGTTCCCTATGTGGCTAAGTTTCTGCCTCTGGGCATGCATACTGCAGCTGCACTCTAGGCACCTGGGTGCCCTCTAATGCTGAAGCCTCAGTGTGATTCACAAACCAGGAGAAGATAGGCAGAGAAAGTCTATCTGGCCTATGGGGCCTGATCAGAGCACACCTAACTCCACACTAAATGGCCAGGATGGAGAAGGTCTACCTCCTTTGTAACTTTTAGTCCCGCATTAGGGTACTCACTCAGGGTGTGAAGACCCTGATTCAATTCCCCTCTGTGACTGATGGGGCAAAAGATTGGAAAAGGGGTCCCCAATTCTCAGCTGAGTGTCCTAGCTACTGGACTATGGGATGCTCTGATGTTGGACTCTCTCAATCTCTCCAAATGAAGTTGTTCCACTTTAATTAAAATATTAATTGGGACAAAGAAAGAGTGCGAGTCACTTTATTGTGAGAAGTTATTCTTAAAGATTTATAAGATGATCTGGCCATTTATTTCCCACAACACCCAAAAGTTTGTGTGGATTTTTACCAGCTTATTACATTGAAGATTCTGTTCAGTAGGGAAAAAAGCAGAGTTGCTGACAAATTAAAATGATGTATTGGATTTGTCTATAGGTTGGATGCATATGAATAAGGATTCTATTCTAACAGAAAAAATAGGGGCACCACTCAAATAATAATTTCAAATTAGAGATGGAAAAGACTTGCAAGATCAGCTAATGCATTGCTCTCTAGCACTGTTCTATAGTATTTTTTTAGTACGTTGTCCAGTCTAGTTCTTACTGCTCCAAGCATTGGAGTTACATCGCTTTCAGCTACTTTCAGTTTCACCACCAACAATTTGGAAGGAATGTATGGTGTTTATCTAAGCCAAAAATAACTCCAGGTTGTTTCTCTGGAACAAAAAGATATTTATATGTAGAAAATAAGAGTTTGTCATAATGTGCATTTTCTTATACACTAAACCTCAAGGAGCTATAACCAGTCACATATAATTATAAAATAAAGTTTTACCTCAATCTCCTGGAAAGAGCTGTTGATCATTGCAATTAGCATGTTCAATAAAACAATGACCATAGTAACATTATAGACTCCATAAAGGACATAACCAATATTCTCAATAAATTTGTGTTTATAATTAATGACAACTGATTTCACTTCTGAAAGTCCGAATATAGCCCAGAACAATGTCTTAAAGCTTTCTTCAACTCTGAAAGGAAAAACAGAACATGGTCATATCCTCCTGAAAAAGATTTATAAAAACTGTTTTCATAAACAAGTCACAGCTCTTTACCTACCATATACACGTCTCCTGAATGAAACTGTAGAAGTCTGATCTTATTGATATTATCCATCATACACTTAATGTAATAAGCACTCCCATTAGAAACTGCTTCGTAATAACAAAGTTTAAATTTTAAGGCATAAACGATAAAGCCAACTAATTTAGCAGCAGGCAGGAGAGAGGAGGAGAGCAAAGAACCAGGGGTTGCAGTGCACAGGAGGAGAGACATTCGTTCACTGGATCTACCTTAGAAGGGAGTTTAATACAAAGGGACATGATAAAAGTATATAAAATAATGAATGGTGCAGAGAAGGTAGACTGGGAACTTCCATTTTCCTATCTCCTAATACAAGAACATGGGGACTGTCAATGAAATTAAAAACTGATAAAAAGAAATAAGTTTTCACACACATTTGATTAAACTGTGAAACTCACTGACACAGGAAGTTTTTGTGGCCAAGAATTTAAGTTTAAAAATGGAATTGATGTTTTATATGGAGATCAAGAATATCCAGAGTTATAATTAAATAACAAACATTTTGGAAGGGATATTAAACCTCACATTTCAGGGTTTAAGCAAATCTCTAACTATTAAACATCAGGATCAGACCTCTTGGGGAGGGGAGGGCAGGATCAGATTATCCCACATCTACCTACAGAGCAGTTCTTACACCTCCCTCTGAAGCAGCTGGTTTTGACCACTACTGGGGACAGAATACTGGATTGAATGGAACTTGAATCTGATCCAATCTGGCAATTGCTATGTTCCTACATCTTCCTCCGCTGTGGGTAATGGTTCTCTTCTGTGCTGAAATTTCCTTTGAAAAAAATGAAACTGGTGCACAGCTGGCATATGCAGCCTACTGGGGCACATGTGATGTGTTGGCCCAAATTTCTAATGTTAGTTTAAGCAGCTGCACCTCATGGAGAAGCCTCTGGGCCAAACCAGTGGTGACATAAGTAACATGTATGTAAATTGGTATCAATGACAAAGCAGCACAACTTGCACTGATTTGGCATTCATTGGGTCTGCAAAATGAGAGTGACTTATAGGCAGAAGGGTAGGAGGGTAACTGTAGAAAAAATAGCAACTACCATTAGCATGGCAAAGGTAGCCTCTACCTTAACTTACACCAGCACCATTCCCAGCACAGCTCTCTTGGGATCAGGTTTAAACCTGATGTAAACATGCCACATCTTGTGCTGAACCCTGTCTATTTTATTCAGCCGAGTATTGATCATTATTTATATTGTGGTAGCATCTACCATCCCCTATCACGGATCAGGCTTGGATCATTGTTCTAGGTGCCCTTTGTAACAAAGAGATGGCCCTTGCCCCAGAAAGCATACAATCTAAGTCCAATTTATGTTCAATGGAGTCACTCCAGATATGCCCCAGTGTAACTGGGATAAAAATCTTATCCTTGATTTCAATTATATCTTAGTGGCACCAGGACTACAGAGAAAGTTACCACTCACTACAAGAGCAAGAGATTTAATAAAAGATGGGAATCTTATACCACACATTATGACACTTAGTACATTAATGCATTCAGTTCAAGTAGCTCTCCTTCTACAAAATGATGTGCAATTGTTAACATTTAAACAGGAGTAATACTTACGTTGTGAATGCTTCATTTTGTTTGGCCCCACGGTAGTAGGAATAGAGATTAAACATTCCTATCATGAAGGCCACAAACACCATGATAAATATTACCATGAACTTGAAGATGTCTTTCACAGTTCTGCCAAGTGATATCTGTAGAGGTCCAAAGCTTTCATTGGCTGGGAGAATGTAGGCTATTCTGGAGAAACTTAAAACAACCGCAATTGCGTACAGGCCTTCAGATATGATTTGTGGATCAGATGGATCCCAGTTTATTCTCGCTAGAAATAAAAGATGAGAGTTTCTTGTAACTGGGCTGAAGTATACTTTAGGCTATTCATGGGATTATGCTCTTTTGGTTAGAAAAGAAAGAGTGGCCCAGATCCTTTGCTAGTGTAACCTGGCACTGAAATCAATAGAGGTATGCAGCTCGGGTGCTGGCTTGCTCTTTAGTTTTTCTTTTACCGTATTTTGAAAATGAAATGCAATGCAGCCACTTACAAAGAGAGAGGCCAATTTTCAGACTTGGGTGCCGAAATGAGGGCACCTGATTATGCACCTAAAATACACACATATAGTGCTTCCTTTGAGTGAAATCACTGATCGCTCTCACGACTCAGCTCCTTGGTAGCATGGGCCCCTACCTGCCAATGTGAGTGCCCAAACTGAGTCCACAGCAATGAATTTTTAATGTGCTCAGCAAACTCCTTGCATGAAGATCCTTCCATCAACCAAGGCTAGAGAAAGAAACATGCTTTCTCAAGTCTAACACAGAAATGGGCTAGTTGCCCCAACATCTAATGCCCCTGAACAACAACATTTCAAAACATCATTATATATAACACAGAAAATGATGTTCCTGTCCCAGAAACTCAGTGGAGAGCTAACATTTACGCACCACAACAAATAAATGAATGACTCACTGTGTGAGCTTAGACATGGAATGGACTCATTTAGATTATGTACATTTGCTTGTGAACAGGACCTTTTTTAGATGTAGTTCATTTCTTGTAATTACATATCTGTTCAGCAAATTGCTGAGCTCCCCCTGGGGATTTCATTGCATTTTGCATTCTAAAACCAAGAGGTTGGACCCCTACTTTAAGTGCAAAATGGAATGCAACCTTAACTATGAAATCACAACCGGTGCCTCTATAATACTAATGTCAATTGAAGCTCCACTAATACAGTTCTATAGCATGGACTAGAGAGAAGAATTTTGCTTGGCAACCTTAGAAATCCAGTGCAACTTAGACACTGGTCCCTGTTTATAAAGGCAATAGTTTGCTGTAATTTATAATTGAATTCATGTTTAACTAGCTGTTTTTAATAATTTCCCACAGATGGAATTTTTAATCCATGTTCATACTTCAAAAATGTATTTGTAGTGCTCTATAGCACATATATTCATCATACTGCTTTTATACATCCTGGGTAATGAAGCCAGGCAACCTGCTATGTATCAGCAGAAGTGTGTTCGAGATACTGGTATAAACAAACATAACACCGAATGTAATGAAGAGAGTAAAAAATAAAGTTGGGTGAAAAATTAATCCAATCTGATTGAGAGACTACATAAAGAATTAGAAATGTATTAACATAGAAACAATTCTTCTTTGTCCTATATTTAAGTCTGAATTCTGTGAATTCAACTCACCCAATGTGTAGTAACTTATGTTGGAATCCAATGTTGCAGTTGTAAAGTTCTTCACATTAGTAATTGCATCAAAAATGACCTGGGCTCTGGAAGCATGCCAAAATGCCATAAATCTTGCAATGAATGATGCTGCAAAAATGGCTAACATACCAAAATCAAGCATATTCCATAACTCAAACAGATATTCCTTGGGCCCTTGAGACCAAATTTCTTTACATTCAGCCCATATCATGCCTGCGTAAGAGAGAAGAGAGAATATACTTCATTAATTTTTAACTTCATATTAATCCTCTTTAATATTATATTATGAATAGGATGTGATCTTGGAAGCAGTCAAACTGGAAAGCATTTCTGCTTATAGATTCTGAATTCCTTTTTGATGTGCAAATCATACTCTTCAACAGAGAATGAAGGAAAATTAATTGTCTCTCCCATTCCAACAGGAGGGCTAATTCTTTTCTCATGACAGTTTTATATTGGTGTATCTCCACTGACTTCCTATGAATTTACCTCAGTGTAAGGGACAAAAGACTGTTTACATTACTCACAGTATTTCACTGACTTCAGTTGATAATGGGACTCCTCACAGGTGAAATTCACCTCTGTACAGAGAACAAGCACAAAGCCTGTGCTTCATTTAAATCACACATAAGCCCCACCTAGTTTGAGGGCTTACGTGGGACTTAAGAAATGCATGGGCCTTGTGCTTGCTTTATGGATTTTCTCTCATGTGAGTAAATCAAAGCTGCTTTAAAACACTAACCCATACAAAAATGGTTGACAAGTATAATTTCGGTAAGTTCTACGGACTGTGTTGTGTGTTATGCAGGAGATCAGACAAGATGATCACAATTATGCTAAATTCTAATTAGTGTTGGCTTCTCATTATTCTTCTCAGTACGAACAATAAACTTCCTGTGAGAAGCAACATCAGCATTACAGACATTTGCTGGTCATTATAAATACCAGATGACCTACAGTAGATCAGCACAGTAGCACATGAAGCTAATGTGACATTTTATCAATTCCCTCTGCTCGACCATCTGAAAAGTAATTGAAGGAAGCTGTTTTTCCTTGGATAAAGTAAAATGAAAGATATGCTGCCTTTTATATCTTTATCAAGGGCTGTGAGGATATGTCAGCAAAATCTCTTTTTTCTAGCTGTTTGAAAGGTAAATTAAAAATTTATTAATAAAAACATGTCATGGGAAAACCACTGTGTGTTTCAGATGCGACACTCAAATCCACTTTACACATTAGTGTGTGAGGATCTAATAGCAGAATGGGCCTGATCCAGTGTTCCTTAAAGTGATTTGTGTTGTTATATGGGCTCAATTCAACAAATTCTTATTAATGTGAGTAGCCCCTTCTCATGCATGTAATAATATTATTCTTACATACTGATTTTTGTCTGTATATCCCAAAGTAGTGTACAAAGGATAGTATCATTATCCCCATTTTACAGAGGGAGAAAACAGAGGCACAGAGCAATGAAGTGCTTTGTCCAAGGTTCAACAGCAGGCCAGTTGCAGAACCAGGAATAGAAGCTGTGTTCTCATTAACCGCCTATTGGACACCTCTTGTCTTCCATGAGACTGCCTGCATAAGTAATGACTAGTCATATGAGTAAGGAGCAGGCTTAATATTTCCGAAATAAAATAAGGGAAAGTTTGTATTTGTTCATTTACCCAAAAGCCATAAAATAATATTAAGGTACCATAGCATGCAATCTATCAGTATACTGCATTCTTTTTCATTACTGTATCATTTTAAAGGTAAGAAGAAAATACCCTTTGTTATAGCTATGAAATAGCCTTCTAGGTTTCTGGAGAGAGTTGATAACACAAGCTACAATCATTTTACCAATGATATATTATATCTATCAAATTATATGAAATTTTGTGTAGAACGTTTTCCTTATTTTTCAGTTAGTGTCAATTAAAACCTCACCCAGAGTAACTGTTTAAAATACAATATATGTGACATCCATATAAGATCATGGCAGTAACTCATTTTTGATAAACAGTTACTTGTATTATATTTTAGGCACCACAATGAAGTATTATACAATCATTTCACACAGTTTTGCTCCTAAATCAGATTACAATATATAGGTTTAATTAATACAATTAAAGTTCTTAGACTGAATAATTTATTTATTCATTTATTACTACATGAAATATAAGTGCTAAATAATTTACAGGCTATACTACTATATTCATTTATTTGGTTAAATATTATAAAGTAAGGAGATTATTAGTGCTTTTTAGGTCTATAGAAATGACAATATATGGTATGTTTCAGAGTAGCAGCCATGTTGGTCTGTATCCGCAAAAAGAAAAGGATTACTTGTGGCACCTTAGAGACTAACAAATTTATTTGAGCATAAGCTTTCGTGAGCTACTGCTCACTTCATCGGATGCATACAGTGGAAAATACAATAGGGGGATTTTATATACACAGAGAACATGAAACAACCATACAGACTGTAATGAGAGCGATCAGGTAAGGTGAGCTATTACCAGCAGAAAAAAAAAGAAAAAAAACCTCCAACATCAAAAACCTTTTTGTAGTGATAATCAAGGTGGGCCATTTCCAGCAGTTGACAAGAATGTGTGAGGAACAGTAGGGGGGAAAAATAAACATTGGGAAATAGTTTTACTTTGTGTAATGACACATCCACTCCCAGTCTTTATTCAAGCCTAATTTAATGGTGTCCAGTTTGCAAATTAATTCCAATTCAGCAGTTTCTCATTGGAGTCTGTTTTTGAAGGTTTTTTTGTTGTTGTAATATTGCGACTTTTAGGTCTGTAATCAAGTGACCAGAGAGATTGAAGTGTTCTCTGACTGGTTTTTGAATGTTACAATTCTTGACATCTGATATATGTGATATATGCCATCATGTGCCAGCAATGCCCCTCTTCCATGTACATTGGCCAAACAGGACAGTCTCTATGTAAAAGAATAAATGGACACAAATCAGACGTCAAGGATAATAACCTGACTGTCTCATTTTGTGGTCTTAATTAGTATTTCTTCATTTTAAATCTTTTCAGCATTTGTATACTATTCAGCATTTGTGTACATGTTTACAGTACGAGATTTCAAGTGTAGATAAGCTACTTATTTACAACAGAATATTTCAAGTGTGGATAGACTACATGTTGACCAGATAGACCACTATGAAGAGGAGATTTGAAAGTGGTGCAAGCAGGAGACAGTGAAAACAACTGAAAAAAGAACAGGAGTACTTGTGGCACCTTAGAGACTAACAATTTATTAGAGCATAAGCTTTCGTGGCTACAGCCCACTTCATCGGATGCATAGAACGGAACATATAGTAAGAAGATATATACACACATACAGATAAGTTGGAAGTTACCATACAAACTGTGAGAGGCTAATTAGTTAAGATGAGCTATTATCAGCAGGAGTAAAAACTTTTGTAGTGATAATCAAGATGGCCCATTTAGGCAGTTGACAAGAAGGTGTGAGGATACTTAACTTAAGGAAATAGATTCAATATGTGTAATGACCCAGCCACTCCCAGTCTCTATTCAAACTCAAGTTAATTGTATCTAGTTTGCATATTAATTCAAGCTCAGCAGTTTCTCCTTGGAGTCTGTTTTTGAAGCTTTTCTGTTGCAAAATTGCCACCCTTAAATCTTTTCCTGAGTGGCCAGAGAGGTTGAAGTGTTCACCTACCGGTTTTTGAATGTTAAGATTCCTGATGTCAGATTTGTGTCAATTTATTCTTTTGCATAGAGACTGTCTGGTTTGGCCAATGTACATGGCAGAGGGGCATTGCTGGCACATGATGGCATATATCACATTGGTAGATGTGCAGGTGAACGAGGCCCTGCTGGCATGGCTAATGTGATTAGGTCCTATGATGGTGTCACTTGAATAAATATGTGGACAGAGTTGTCATCTGGTTTTGTTGCAAGGATAGGTTCCTGGGTTAGTGTTTTTGTTGTGTGGTGTGTGGTTGCTGGTGAGTATTTGCTTCAGGCTGGGGGGCTGTCTGTAAGCAAGGACTGGCCTGTCTCCCAAGATCTGTGAGCATGCGGGATCATCTTTCAGGATAGGTTGTAGATCCTTGATGATGCTTTGGAGAGGTTATAGTTGGGGGCTGAAGGTGATGGTTAGTGGCATTATGTTATTATCTTTGTTGGGCCTGTCCTGTAGTAGGTGACTTCTGCGTACTCTTCTGGCTCTCTCAATTTGTTTCTTCACTTCAGCAGGTGGGTATTGTAGTTGTAAGAATGCTTGATAGAGATCTTGTAGGTGTTTGTCTCTATCTGAGGGGTTGGAGCAAATGCGGTTGTATCGTAGAGCTTGGCTGTAGACGATGGATCGTGTGGTGTGGTCTGGGTGAAAGCTGGAGGTATGTAAGTAGGCATAGCGGTCAGTAGGTTTCCGGTATAGGGTGGTGTTTATGTGACCATCGCTTATTAGCACAGTAGTGTCCAGGAAATGGACTGCTTGTGTGGATTGGTCTAGGCTAAGTGAACTGAATGAAGCAGCAGCTAAGAGCTCAAAGCCAATAACTTAATTTCTCAGACCACTGGGAAACACACCTTACCCAACAAACAATGCTACAGATAATGAAAACTCTGCAACTGCAACAGATGATATTTCAATGCCAATACCTGAACACGAGGACAGTAGTCAAGAAGATGTGCCAACAGTAACAGATGCAGCGGAAGATCCTGTGTAAGATCAAAAAACTCAACAGCAACAGGAAGTTGTAAATCTTACGCAGCAAGAGTAATTCATGAGTACTACAGGTTTGACTGTGACTGATACTGGAATCATTGACAAGAGCAATGCTGCCCAAATGCAATCTTTTCTTCAAATTCGTTGGTTTGAAATTCCAAGTAACATTCCACAAGATGCTGATAATCATGCTTTCCCTACTTGTCTACTGACAAAAACTCTTTCAAATGGTGAGACCTGCGCAAGAGACTGGTTATGCTGGAGTACGGAAAAACAATCTTTGTACTATGCACCCTGCTTCATTTTGAATAAAAGTGCTGCAAATGCATCAGTTCTCTCTGATCAATCAGGATGGAGCATCAACAGAGGTTGGAGGAAGTTGAAAAACCGAATACCATCACATGAGAGTTCAACTTCACACAAAGAAAACTATGTTGCATGGAAATCAGCCAGCAGGGCAGCATCAGCTGAAAGTTCAGTTGAGAATTTACTCTTGACTGAATTTTCTCTACAGAAACTAATAACTGGAAAAAAACTGCTTGAGCACATCCTGAATGTCATCCTTTTTCTTTCTAAGGGAGGATTGGCTTTCTTCGGTTCCAGTCAACGTATTGGTGATCATGCAAATAGAAACTTTCTAGGCATAGTTGAGCTCCTCAGCAAATATGATCTACTTTTATCAGAGCATGTTCGAGAATCAAAAGGGAGTCAAAAGCGCATGCAAGTCCATTATCTCTCCACATGCATACAAAATAAGTTTATTGAGCTATGTGGGTCATTCGTACAAACAACAATTCTTGATGAGATTAGAAATGCCAAGTATTTTTCAATCATTGTTGATGCCACTCCAGATTGTTCTGACAAGGAACAAACTACTATGGTTATTCGATATGTTATGATTGTAGACAGCTCAAAATTTTCAGTTGAAGAAAGGTTTATTTTGTTTGATAATTTCACGAGAAAAACTGGAAAAGAAATTGCTGCTTGAGTACTAGCAATTCTAGAAGGTTTAAAGTTAGATTTTCAAATCTGCATTGGTCAAGCCTATGACAATGGATCTAATATGTTTGGGAAGTACAAAGTGTACAAGCAGTTCTGCCTGAGCATAATTCAAACTGTATTTTCTCCAGCTGTGGAAACCACACACTTAACCTTGTAGGTGTTGACTGTGCTGAATCATGCCAGGAGGCAATTACTTACTTTGGGTTTGTTCAGCAAATGTACAATCTCTTCAGTAGCAGTCCACAAAGATGGGAAATTCTGAAGCAATATCTTCCTGTTTCACTGCATGGGATGTCCAAAACTAGATGGTCTATGTGGATTGATGGTGTTCAATCAGTTGCGTAGTTGAATTCAGTGAGAAAGACTTTAAATGAGCTTGAATCTCTCAATCTCACTGCACAGGCTCGAACTGAACTTCAGTCTATTCAGAAGCACATGTCCAAATTTGAATGCATTCTGATGTCATCTTTGTGGATGAAACTACATACAATGAACCACCAAACTAATCTGGTAATTGAAGGACACAATGCCACACTTGATGTTGAGAGTGATAACATTGAAAGTCTTATCAATGACATTCAACCAATTCATGAACAATGGGATGCGATCCTGACTGAGTCCAAATTAGTAGCACAGACTATTGGCATTTCATCTGAGTTCTCCACCAGTCGCAACTTACCTACTGAATCTGATGCCAAGCAGCATTATAGGGTCAATGTCTTCCCTGTCATCACTGATTCTATTCAGTCAGGTCTTACATGTCGATTTGAGTCACTGCGACTAATTTATACCCTTTTGGGGTTTCTTTGGCAGTTTAACAGACTGACTAATGAAGATCTACTTTCTGCACCTGAACAATTTCAGCAACAGTACAACAAAGAAAACTCAAAAGAACTCAGTGACGAGGTCATCTTCCTCAGACAAATATATTCCATGAACTTTAAATTGGATTGCAAGCCAAAGGAATTGCTTCAAGAAATACTTGAATTTGGACTCTCTGGGGTGTTTCCTAATATCACAATTGCATTGCATATTTTTGTCAGTTTGCCTGCATCAGTGGCTTCAGGTGAACGCACCTTCAACATGTTGAAGCTGGTGAAGAACTATCACCGTTCAACTCTGGGATAAGAGCATTTGAATAGGCTGGCCATGCTTAATATCAACTGTTACACTGCACAAAAGCTACATTGTCCCTCAATAATTAGTGCGTTTGCACAGAAAAAGGCTAGAAAAGCATTTGTTAAATAAAAAAAAATTCAAATTATGCCCCACTCTTTTTTTGGTGCCTTATTTTGTTTGTATGTGTTGTCATTTTTTATTTTTATTATGGCTAGGAGCCTCAAAAGCTGGAAGTGGCTCGGACCTCTCTGGACCTCTGAGAGGGCCTGATCAGTAGGGAATTCCCCATGCAAACACAGGGCAGTATATGAATTCAATATAGTCTTTCTTAGGCAAAACTCCAACTTCCATTGATTTCAGTAGGAGTTTGCTTAAGTAAAAACTGCAGGATCATGGGTTCTATATAGCTTGATTTGGGTTTTCTGTTATGACTGACTTTGCTAAGGATAAGTCCTGGCATCCTTACTCAGACTGAGTAGTACTTTACTCCATTGTACTCAATGGGTCAACTCAAGGTACTTTTCAACATATGTGACAGTGGCAGAATTTGCCCCATAATACTTAGGAGGATAGATTTCTACTCCTCTTAGGCTGAGCAGTACCTTATTTCACAAGAAGTCCTATTCATTTCAATGGGATTATTTGCAGAAGAAGATACTACTCAATACAGAGGCAGAAGTCCTTAATATGGTAAACTCATGCCATGGGAATGGAATATTGAATTAATAATGCGTACCCTATAGAGACTGACTGCAAAGAAAATGAAAGATGCAGATGTGTTCCCCTTGTGTTTTGTACTTTTTCCATGTAAGACTGGTAGCAGTGTGTGTAACTGGAATTCAGCCCCATTGCCATCACTGCAAGACAGAATTCGAATTGAAAATTAATCTTTACCTATTACCCAAGAGATAATGAGCATCTCCATCCATGAGAAGCAGGATGTTTTCATTCTGAACAGGATGTTTCCATTCTGTTTTTCATTATCTGTTTTAGTTTCATTAGGTAGGAGTTTGGTGCCTTCAAATCTGTCAGATGCGTTCATGACTAGCAGACCAAGAAAAATGGTGAAAGAGGCTGCATGTGCTACAAACTTCATAAACGGTCCACGCATTATCCTCCCCAGCTGCAACAAAAAACAAAACACAAACAAATTCTATCAACTTTTTAAAAGTACATTTATGTCAAAAGCGCAGTAAATAAAGACAATGAAAATATATACACACTGTGATGTCATAATGAAATTTACCTTGTAAAAATGTCTATTTATTGGCTATCTTTAGAAACAAGAGGAACAATTTTGCTATTAAATGTCAGTATTCTTCTTTATCTATATAGCAATGTTTAAAAATATTACTATAATTCTTCCTTGCGCGTCTTTGCACCTATTATCATTGCTCATCAAGAGAAATATTGATTGTTACTGGAAAGTTTCTTTTAATTTTCATCCTTGAGATCCTTAAGAAGCAGCAAAGGAAATGGAAGAAATATTGTATAGTTTGTTAAGTAGAGACAATGAAATATCATCACAATACAGATGGGCACACCAGGTTTAGGTTTGATGTAGTATCCAACTTAGGGGGCAGGTTCAGGATAGCAAAAGCAGTTTTTCTGACATGCTTTGCCTTTTGGTTTTTAACATTTAAATAGGCCCCAAAAGGTTGTGTTTACACTTCTGTAGCTTCTTACATTCTTTCTTGATTCTCTTAATGGAAATTTCCTTAAACACCCACCAACAGACATGACTAAACCTTGAACAGACATTTAGATTGATTTAGCGTGACACTAAACAAAACTGAAAATTCATGTAAGCCCACACCCGTCTAGGCTATTAAAATATCTATTTTAAAGGGATTGGTAAATTCTTCCATTCCTCTCATCAGTCCTAAGGAATTAATCCAGTTGCATGCTGGGCACAAAATGCCTATCTGTTATTTAGGGTCATGACAGCCACTGTATTTGCCAAAATAGGTGAAGAATTCAAAGCAAGCCTCAAGGGGTCATTGGCTGAAATAGTTAGTATTGGTGGCCACTGAAAAAGGTAAGGAGAGGCCGCAAGCATTACTTACTATAAGTAGTTATTTCAAATTATTATTTAAAGGTCAGACTTCAGCCAACATCAAAGTGAAGTTTAAATAAACAAGGAATAAGAGGTCAGTGAAGGATACAGTAGTAGAGTCGATAAAACACAGATAACTTACTGAAAAAGACAGTCATGTATAAAAATAATATTATTAAAGGAACACTGTCAAGGTTAGTAGGCCCCAAATTTGACCTCTCTACTCTTCTATATATCCTTTTGCAAATCCATGCAATTCATTATGTATTTCCAAACCTCCATAAAATTACTTTGTCTTTTTCCTAAAAATAATCAATTTCCTCAGCCTCATGAGGTGCCCTAGAACAGTACTTCTCAAACTTTTGTACTGGTGACCCCTTTCACATAGAAAGCCTCTGAGTGTGACCCCTCCTTATGAATTAAAAACACTTTATGTATATTTAACACCATTATAAATGCTGGAGGCAAAGTGGGGTTTGGGGTGGAGACTGACAGCTCGTGACCCTCCATGTAAGAACCTTGTGACCCCCTGAGGGGTCCTGACCCCCAGTTTGAGAACCCTTGCCCTAGAGCATCAGTTTATTGTGTGTGCAGTGTGAAGTAAAAGGATACTTCCTACAGGTTTTATTTTCAAACTTCCCCTCAGGGGGTTATGAACAACAGTGAGTAAAACAGATTTTGAGAATGATAAACAAAATACCTTGACAGTGTCCTTTTACATGCATTATCTGCCTGTGTTCACAAATGAGGATGGGACTGGGAGACAGATGCCAGAAAGAGACATACCCAGGGAAGAAGCAGAAATATTGAAGGAAATCAGGTTAATGCCAGAATAGCTGATCAAGAAATGAAAAAAAACCTAAAAGATTGACAAAGCCCCCCACTCACCAAAAAACAGAAAAAATCTTTACTAGATGTAATTAAAAACTCACTGGAAATAAAATAGGCTACAGACAGTCTGGGAGTTATTTTTGACACCTACATTTGGGAAGTGACTAGAGCTGGTCTAGGAATAGAAGTTCTGTGACTTTGACTCTACCTGTAGAGAAGATGCAGGGCAGAAAACATTAATTAGGGACAGAATGGGGAAACAGAAAGATAGGGCTTGAAATTAGAGCTTACTGCACGGAATATGCACTGAATTTAATAGGAGTTGAGGGCATGCAGCATCACATAAGATTGGACCATAAATCTTGGTAGATGACACAGATATAGAAAAGGGAAATTACACTTTCCAATGGTGAGGAAGGAACAAAAAAGTTGCTGGCAAAAAGGTAGTGGACATGCTTTTTAGTGTGATCCCTCCAAGCTTCTCTTATAGAATCATAGAACTGGAAGGGATCTCAAGAGGTCATCTAGTCCAATCCTCTGCATTCAAGGCAGGACTAAGTATTATCCAGACATTCCTGACAGGTGTTTGCCCAGCCTGCTCTTAAAAACCCCCAGTGAGGGAGATTCCATAACCTCCCTAGGCAATTTATTCCAGTGCTTAACCACTCTGACAGTTAGGAAGTTTTTTCTAATGTCCAACCTAAACTGCCCTTGCTGCAATTTAAGCCCATTGCTTCTTCTCCTATCCGCTGAAGTTAAGAACAACAATTTTTCTCCCTCCTCCCTTGTAACAACCTTTTATGTACTTGAAAACTGTTATCATGTCCCCTCTCAGTCTTCTCTTCTCCAGACTAAAAAAACCCAATTTTTTTCAATCTTCCCTCATCGGTCATGTTTTCTAGACCTTTAATCATTTTTGTTGCTATTCTCTGGACTTTCTCTAATTTGTGGACATCTTTCCTGAAATGTGGCACCCAGAATTGGACATAAAACTCCAGTTGAGGCCTAATCAGCGCGGAGTAGAGCGGAAGAATTACTTCTTGTGTCTTGCTTACAATACTCCTGCTAATACGTCCCAGAATGATGTTTTCTTTTTTTGCAACAGTGTTACACTGTTCGCTCATATTTAGCTTGTGATCCGCTATGACCCCCAGATCCCTTTCCGCAGTGCTCCTTCCCAGGCAGTCATTTCCCATTTTGTATGTGTGCAACTGATTTTTCATTCCTAAGTGGAGTACTTTGCATTTGTCCTTACTGAATTTCATCCTATTTACTTCAGACCATTTCTCCACTTTGTCCAGATCATTTTGAATATTAATCCTATCTTCCAAAAGCACTTGCAACCCCTTCCAGCTTGGTATCATCCACAAACTTTATAAGTGTACTCTCTATGACATTATCTAAATCAGTGATGAAGATATTGAACAGAACCGGACTCAGGACCTGTCAAGGTTCCTTCCCCACTCTGAACTCTGGGGTACAGATGTGGGGACCTGCATGAAAGACCCCCTAAGCTTATTCTTACCAGCTTAGGTTAAAAACTTCCCCAAGGTACAAACTTTGTCTTGTCCTTGAACCGTATGCTGCCACCACCAAGCGTGTTAAACAAAGAACAGGGAAAGAGCCCACTTGGAGACATCTTCCCCCAAAATATCCCCCCAAGTCCTACAGCCCCTTTCCTGGGGAAGGCTTGATAAGAATCCTCACCAATTTATACAGGTGAACACAGACCCAAACCCTTGGATCTTAAGAACAATGAAAAATCAACCAGGTTCTTAAAAGAAGAATTTCAATTAAAGAAAAGGTAAAAGAATCACCTCTGTAAAAATCAGGGTGGTAAATACCTTACAGGGTAATCAGATCCAAAACAGAGAGAATCCCTCTAGACAAAACCTTAAGTTACAAAAAGACACAAAAACAGAAATATACATTCCATTCAGCACAGCTTATTTTACTAGCCATTAAACAAAAGAAAATCTAATGCATATTCTAGCTAGATTACCTACTAACTTAACAGGAGTTGTAAGGCTGCATTCCTGATCTGTTCCCGGCAAAATCATCACACAGACCGACAAACCCTTTGTGTCCCCCCCGCACCCCTCGGCTCCAAATTTGAAAGTATCTTGTCCCCTCATTGGTCATTTTGGGTCAGGTGCCAGCAAGGTTATCTTAGCTTCTTAACCCTTTACAGGTGAAAGAGTTTTGCCTCTGGCCAGGAGGGATTTTATAGCACTGTATAAAGAAAGGTGGTTACCCTTCCCTTTATATTTAGGACAGGCCGCTATTCCAGTCTGAAGGTGATTTATGTGTACTGGAAGCTGGTAAGAGGGTTAGTGAGAAGATATAAGCTCTGGTGTCTTCAGTATAGAGATGACGGACAACTTTATACCTCCATCTCCACTGATCCAGCTGGAGTGGTAATTTACATTTCTCGGTGTCTAGGTGAGATTGGGCCATGGATGAGGGTAAACTGGCTGAGACTCAATCACCTCAAGTTGGAGGTTGGCTGAGGGACGCGATTGGAAGATGTGACAGGAGGGCATGTGTCCTGCATTTGTGGACTGGATTCCCAATAGGAGGGTCCGGTTAGACACCCAGCTGCTCACAGAGGAGCCAGTTGCTGTTATGACTAGGTCAGCTTTCCTTCAGTTCCAGATGACCTGGAGGCTATGCCCATTTATTTCAGCTGTGGTCCTTGTAACTGTCATTCATCCCTTTCTCACCTTGAAATTACAGTGACGTACTCTGCATGAGGCTACAATTGAAATCCATCCACAGAATGCAGCCGGTGCAGGTTTTGGCACTTGCTTTTAAGTGGTGTGTCATTTTGTGAGTATATTAAACTAGTGCTCTCCGATCTCCATTGGCTGTTTATTGGTTTCCAGGTTGATTTTTAAGGTACTTATTTTTTCCCATAAAACCCTCTGGCACCTACCTATCTCAGAGGCGATATCTCTCCCTGTGACATAGTCCCACAGCTGCAGTCAGTGGAGGCAGCTAAGAAGGAGCTTTTTGGTATAGGAGGGGAAGGACGGTCCATTGGTTAGGGCATTAACCTGGGAGTTAGGAGATATGGGTTCAAGTCCCTACCTTCAGAGCACACTTGGCTGTAGGGATCTGAGGGATAAGGCAGGTTGGAGATTCCAATGCTGAATTTGTTATATGTTTATGTTCACACTGTTTCTGGGGTAGAGCCATCCGTGAGTAAATGCCAATCTGTTAATGGATTAATTGTATTTTCAAGAGTTTGTCAAAGGCTTTGGTTAGGTGCTCTTTTATGTACTTAGTACAAATGTAAGTCAATAAATAAGTTGTGATCTATTGACTTTATGGCATCTTTAGTAAAAAGAAAGTTACTTAATGATGGGCACTTCAAAAGTTCATTCTGCTTTTAAATATATTACTGGTTCCAGTGTTATTTTCTCCATTCAAAATGGAGAACATGCAAAATTCACTTTGGTTCTGGAGATATTTTTGCTCAATGTGCCTACTCTGCCTGTATTTCTTGTCCTCAGATGATCTGATTTTACTGGATTACCAAAACCCCTGAGAGCTATGGATGTTCCCACCGGCCTTATGCTGGAAGTTTGGGAATACTGATCCTTATAAATGATGTCAGGACAGAATAGCAATTAGAGCTAGCCTGTAAGCTCTATGGGGTAGGGGCAACGCCTTTTGATTTGTTTAGGACTTGAGGGTGCTATTGTAACAAAAATGCATGATGATGATAGTGATTTCCTTTGGTTTGGGATATTTATATGTATACCTTCTAGAATTTGTGCTAAAAGTTTTAAAGTTTCTTCACCCATAAATATGGATCTTTCTCCTGTTGTGTTTGGTAGCATGAGCCATTATGAGGACAGGATCTTTTTGCTTTGTTTTATCCTTATCATCGTTGCAATGAGTATACATCCGAGAGACTAGTGAAATAGGCATCGGTTGCTGGCTCTGATAATAATATAATATAAATGTAGAACTGGAAGGGACCTCAAGAGGCCATCTAGTACAGTTCCCGGCACCCAAGGCAGCACTATGTAATAACTAGACCATTCCTGACAGGAGTCTGACTAACCTGTTCTTAAAAACCTCCAGTGATGGAGATTCCACAACCTCCCTAGGCATTTGTTTCAGTGCCTAACTACCCTGACAGGAAATTTTTTCCTAATGTCCAATCTAAACCTCCCTTGCTGCAATTTAAGTCCATTGCTTCTTGTCCTATCCTCAGTGGTTAAGGAGAATGCTGCTCCTTGTAACAGCATAGATTCATAGACTTATGGTCAGAATGGACCATCGTGATCATCTAGTCTGAGCTCCTGCACATTGCAGGCCACAGACCCTCACACACCCACTCCTGTAATAGACCCCTAACCTCTGGCTGAGTTACTGAAGTCCTCAAACCATGGTTGAAAGACTTCAAGTTACAGAGAATTCACCATTTACACTGCTGCAGAGGAAGGTGAAAAGCTCCCCAGGGGCTCTTCCAATCTGACCCAGAGGAAAATTCCTTCCTGACCCCAAATATGGAGATCAGTCAAACTCTAAGCATATGGGCAAGACCCAAACTTTTATGTACTTGAAAACTGTTATGTCCCCCTCTCAGTCTTCTCTTCACCAAACCAAACAAACCCATTTTTTTTTCATTCTTTCCTCACAGGTCATGTTTTCTAGAACTTTTTTCAATTTGTCCTCATCTTTCCTGAAATATGACACCCAGAACTGGACACAATACTCCAGCTGAGGCCTTACCAACGCACAGTGGAGTGGCAGAATTACTTCTCCTGTCTTGCTTACAACACTCCTGCTGATACATCCCAGAATGATGATTGCTTTTTTGCAATAGCGTTACACTGTTAACTCATAAAAACAACAAGGAGTGGCTATCCCCTGATACTGTTAACCCATATTTAGTTTGTGATCCACTATGATCCCCAGATCCCTTTCCACAATACTCCTCCCTAAGCAGTCATTTCCCATTTTGTATGCGTGCAACTGATTTTTCCTTTCTATGACACAAGTTATATGCCTAGTTCTCTGCCTGTTAAAATATGTATTCTTACATTTCACTACATTTAAGTGCATCTGCCAGTTCTATATCATAAGCAAATATAATTTCTTTACTACAATTTTCTATAGATGTTTATATTGGATAAATATGGCCCAAATTATTGATCTGTATATAACTCCAGTTCTTACTTCCTTTTCATTTCCAATGTCTCTCAGCCACAGGTAATGATAATCAAGTATCAGGGGGTAGCCGTGTTAGTCTGTATCCACAAAAACAACAAGGAGTCCGGTGGCACCTTAAAGACTAACAGATTTATTTGGGCATAAGTTTTTGTGAGTAAAAAACCACTTCTTCAGATGCATGGAGTAAAAATTACAGATGCAGGCATTAGTATAGTGTATACATTATTATATTATACTATATGAAGAGAAGGGAGTTACCTCACAAGTGGAGAACCAGTGTTGACAGGGCCAATTCAATCAGGGTGTATGTAGTCCACTCCCAATAATAGATGAGGAGGTGTCAATTCCAGGAGAGGCAAAGCTGCTTTTGTAATGAGCCAGCCACTCCCAGGTCCTATTCAGGCTCAAATTAATGGTGTTAAATCTGAAAATGAATTTTAGTTCTGCTGTTTCTCTTTGAAGTCTGTTTCTGAAGCTTTTTTGTTCAAGTATAGCTACTTTTAAATCTGTTATAGAATGTCCAGGAAGATTGAAGTGTTCTCCTACTGGCTTTTGTATGTTACCATTTCTTATGTCCAATTTGTGCCCATTTATTCTTTTACGTAGGGACTGTACAGTTTGGCCAATGTACATGGCAGAGGGGCATTGCTGGCACATGATGGCATATATCACATTGGTGGATGTGCAGGTGAATGAGCCTCTGATAGTGTGGGTGATGTGGTTGGGTCCTCTGATGGTGTCGCTAGAGTAGATTTGGGGACAGAGTAGGAAATGAGGTTTGCTACGAGGTAATGATGATGATACAGCACTACTTTTATATAGCACTGTTCACCCAGAAGAATCCATTTTAGCCCACTTTACAAAGTGCATATGTAGTTATAGGAATCACCTCACCTCTGTGCTACTGAATGCAGCCCACCTCTGTGCTGAAACAGTCACTGCTTAAAACTATAGTCAAGGTACCAGCAAAGGTAGTTTAAATCACAGCAAACTGAAATAGAGTTTATAACAAGAATCAGGTATATCCCATTGAAACTACAGAAGGAATTTTAGGTAGGAAACATGTAATTACCTATACTGGAGTTTAGCAAATATACTGACATTTACATTTCAACCCAAACAAAACAAGAGCCATGGGATAGTAATGGCCATAAATGATCAGGAATTAAGTGTTATCCAGAGGGCAGCACCTTCCAATGTACTGTGCCCCTTAACAATATCTGGAGACATTGATTCAGTAATGACCAAGAGGGCGAATACATTTTCTACAGAATCGACAAGGCCAATTCTTACAGCATCAATCTTCTTGCCATTTCTATACACAGTCACATAGTTCAATCCTTAGACCATACTTACTAAAATATTTTTTCTCATTACGTAAATTCATTCACTCCATTGACATCAGCGTAACTGAGAGCAGAATTTGATCCTATAGGACAGTATTATTTCATGACATTTTGTATGGGTCAAATTCTGTCCTCGATTACATCCGAGCAACTCTAGTGTCTTCATTAGAGTTGCACAGATGTAACTAAGGGCAGAATCTGGCTTTTTAAGACTAAGTAATTGAGCCAGCCCAGTGAGTTAGTGGCAACATAATGGGGGATCTGAATATGAAGCCAAAATCCTCACTGCCAGGTCACCATGGGCTGAGAGTTCTACAGAGGAAACATTCTCAGTACCTGGGGGAAGAGTATACTTTCCAAAGCAGTGGTATGAGAGATATATAGAGTCCTCCTTTGCAACATGAGCTTTCCATGTTGCAAAGGAAGTGCATGTGAAAATGATGGGATACCCAGATCCATAAAAGTCATGGAAGACAGGAGACATTCCAGAAGACTGGAAAAGGGCAAATACAGTGTCCATCTATAAAAAGGGAAATAAGGACAAACCGGGGAATTACAGACCAGTAATCTTAACTTCTGTACCCAGAAAAATAATGGAGGAAATAATTAAGAAATCCATTTGCAAACACCCAGAAGATAATGAGGTGATAAATAATAGTCATCATGGATGTGTCATGAACAAATCATGTCAAACCAATTGATAGCTTTCTTTGACAGGGTAACAAACCTTGTGGATAGGTGGGGAAGAGGTAGATGTGGAATATCTTGACTTTAGTAAGACTTTTGATACTGTCTCACATGATCTTCTCTTAAACAAACTAGGGAAATACAACCTAAATGGAGCTACTATAAGGTGGGTGCACAACTGGTTGGAAAATCATTCCCAGAGAGTAGTTATCAATGGTTCACAGTCATGCTGGAAGAGCATAACGAGCCGGGTCCCGCAGGGATCAGTCCTGTCATAAATATAAAGGAAAGGGTAACCACCTTTCTGTATTCAATGCTATAAAATCCCTGTTTAATGGCTGATAAAATAATCTGTACTGGATGGAATGTATATTTCTGTTTTTGTGTCTTTTTGTAACTTAAGATTTTGCCTAGAGGGATTCTCTCTGTTTTGAATCTGATTACCCTGTAAGGTATTTACCATCCTGATTTTACAGAGGTGATTCTTTTACCTTTTCTTTAATTAAAATTCTTCTTTTAAGAACCTGATTGATTTTTCATTGTTCTTAAGATCCAAGGGTTTGGGTCTGTGTTCACTTGTACAAATTGGTGAGGATTCTTACCAAGCCTTCCCCAGGAAAGGGGCTGTAGGGCTTGGGGGGATATTTTGGGGGAAGACGTCTCCAAGTGGGCTCTTTCCCTGTTCTTTGTTTAAAACGCTTGGTGGTGGTAGCATATGGTTCAAGGACAAAACAAAGTTTGTACCTTGGGGAAGTTTTTAACCTAAGCTGGTAAGAATAAGCTTAGGGGGTCTTTCATGCAGGTCCCCACATCTGTACCCTAGAGTTCAAAGTGGGGAAGGGACCTTGACATGGTGGCAGCGAGGTTATCTTAGCTTCTTAACCCTTTACAGGTGAAAGGGTTTTGCCTCTGGCCAGGAGAGATTTTATAGCACTTTATACAAAAAGGTGATTACCCTTCCCTTTATATTTATGACACAGCCTCAGATATGAGCAGATACTGAAGGCTGTCTCACTTGAACATTTTTTATATTCTCAACTAAAAATGATACAAGGCAACAGTACTTCTCCACTGGCCTTCACTAGCCAACAACATCAGTCTCAAGCACAAATTGATGGCTGAAGTATTCCCAGCACTTTCTACACTTCAGAAAGGGACATTGGCTGAAAGTCAAGCAAATAAAATGTGATGTTTCCCCCTCAAATATCTGCTTTACTTCCAGGGAGTTGGGCAATTCTGACCAAATTCACTCAATTTTATTAGCAACATCAAAAAATTTCCTCACATTAGGAGATACTCAATTCAGCAACTGAGTGGAGGTGACTCAGATTAACTAAACTGTCTGCCCCACAAAATAGATCAATGGATTGAATAACGATTCCTTTGCCTCTCTCACAGCCAGGGCATAGGAATTTCAAAAATACCTATGTGCTGTGGTCATTTTCCCTCTCACTTCAGCTGTTGTGGGACATCTATAAACCAAAGTGACCCATGAGGTAAAAGCCAGAAAAGATGATGCCTTAGAGGCCACTTCATAGATAGTTGAGGACAAAAGTGTTACAAAATTTCACCCACCCATCCATAGATTGGTTTGTCAGAAGAACAGTATTCTGTCTCTCAGTCCCCTGGAACTGCTCTGGTACCTTTACTTTTCAAGGGTAAACCCCGTGCTAGGAGAGGAAAACTCCAATTTGGTCTTGAAGGAGGTAATTTTTATTTTAACTATTAAAAACTAGGAGGCATGTCTCTAAAATAAAAATGAAGCAGAGCAACAACTGTAACAGTTAGAAAAGTGTGGGCCAACTTGCCCATTCACAGTATAAAATGTAACAAAATCATTAAACAGATCTATGAAGAGGAGGGAAGACAGTTGTAAAACAGAACAGGAGTTTAAATTTTAAATGGATTCTGTCAACTGAAACTGGAGAAAAAAAGCTATGCAGAAACAGATTTTCTAAAACCAAAGACCAATCAAAATGATTTTACAATCCAATAAAAAGAAGGCCTTTTAACAACAACAAAAACCAAAACAACAAATACACACTTCCCTGCAATGTTTGAAACACAAACTCTGAAGCAGTATGAATCTGACGGCATGTTTAAAGAAAAAAGAGTTATAAAAACCGTTGGGAACATAAACAAAAATGGAACTATCTAAATTGATGTTTATTGTCCTGAGAGAAAAGCAAATAAATAAATCAATAAACAACAAGTTAAGGAAACTGGATATACTTTTAAAAATCTAAGTTGTTAATCATAATAAATTTGTTTATTTACAATGTATAATTTTAACTTTAAGGTGTCCCCTTTACCTCTTATGACAGCAGGAGAACTAAAATACCCCAGGGTGGAAACTTTGAATCAGTGACCAGCTAAAATAGATATTCTAAACAAAAGCAAAATTCTAGGGGATGGGAGAGTTTGGGCATATCTATTTTGGAAATAGATTCTGCAACATGGATCATCCAAACTGACATTCAGCTCTAAAGGCCAAATCAAAGTAAACAGTGTTTTGTAAATGCATGCAGAAAAGACCTGTAGCATGTGGCTACTTTGAAAAAAATCATGAAATGAAATGAGCCTTAACATTATCTTGACAAGCCTGCAGGTTGTAGCAGTGAGAGATGCAATCAGATGGTCATTTAAGCACAGCTTTCTTGGTAACAACAGAATTTATTGTGTTGGTGTTAAAAAGTGGTTTGAATTTTCTAAGGCCTTTCGTCAGCTCATCCCAGGGATCTTTTCATGTCAAAGCCGTGGAGAAGGCCTACACTGTAGGGTGAAATCCTGACCCCATTGATGCCAGTGGGGCCAGGATTTCATCCATTGTGCATAGCTTTCTTATACAACGCTCAATTCCATTCAAAAATTATCACACTAAATTCAGTTCAGTTACACCAGTGTACCCAGAATAGTTTAATTCCCTTCAGTGGATTTACACCACACTACATTAATGGAACACATGAAGATCATTAATTTCAGAATATGCACATCTGTGTTGGGCAGATATTTGGATAATTTGTATTGATGATTTGTGGGCAGTAAATATAAACAAAGGTGACATTTTATCCTGTGTGAAATCATAAAATGGGTAGCTAGCTAAGTGGTTTTAATTCTGAATTTTAGTTAAAGATGGGTTCTAATGATGGTAGTATTAGCTTGATGTGAATTTAAGAGGGTTAGGTTATTCTGACATGCAGTTATGATTTGCTTCCTATCTTTATTTTATTTGAACGGCATCTATCCACAGCATCATCTTAGTTCACCCTTCTATCTGAGGGCACTCAGTATTTCTCAGAATCAGGGCCACATATTCTTCTATGAATAATAAACATATTCCCATTTGTAGATAGCTGGTAACCTGGATAACACAAGGGAGAAGGAAGAAAACCTGCTAATTGCAGTGCTTACTATCACTGTCTGAATACTCTGATGGGCAATTTCTCACTAAACAAGTATTTAATTTTTTATAATGTTCTTCCCTCAAGCCCCATAATGTATTAATTAGTTTTTGTTAAATAATCTAGCAACAATATATTTATTTAACAGCACGGCAACAAAATGAAGAGTACTTTGATTCATTGTTTCTATATTAATGTTTCTACAAGGCAATACTTCCTTCCCTCCCTGATCATTTTTTTCATTTAGTATTCATTACATTCCACATGATGAATTTACTAGTTTTTATTGTGAATGTCTGAGTATGTAATCCTGCAGCTATTCCATTACAATCTGGCATTAAATAACACGCCACTGAAGCTTTGCTTAGTGCAGCAGTAATTTATATATATGTTTTATCTTTGCCAAATTAGAAACTTGCATGCAGATGCACTTACAAGACTGTACAGACTAACCTTGCTGCATGGAGCAATCCAGTAAACCACTGACAGGAATGGCAGCCCTACTGCAACTGCAAGAACAACTAGAAACTTCACTGCCATGGTCTGCTGACGTAAACCTGAGAGATTTTCATACCAGATTGACAGAAGTTGTTGCTGGCAGTTTGGATGTGCTACAAACTATGACAAAGAAAAGGAACACAAAAAAGGAACATTATTGTCAGAATACCACTAAATAAAATATTAGCCATCTGAAATTGATGTAGAATGTAGGAATAACAACAACTCAGTTAACATTCAGAGCACTATCAGAGTGTACAGTAGTATAAAATGGCAATCTGCTCTCTTTGATAAGCATAATCTCCCTAGAATGCAGGCACACTGCTATTCATGGCAGGAATTTTGGCTAAACTGGTCCTAACATCACACTGGAATCTGTGTGGCTAGTTAAAACTTTTTAAAAAACCAACTCATTCTTCAAACTAGGGGAAATTTCATTTCACCTGTTCAAGTTTCAATAGAATGCCTTTGCTTATGCCTTTAACTTCATCTCAAATGTATGTTTTATTGTTATGTATGTTATATTATTTCATTGCAATATAGTGATGTGAAATGGGAAAAAAATAAGAAATGAGACACTGAATCAAGTTGCTCTATTCACAGTTTAAATGCTATTTTATTGCAAAGTGAGAGTATTGATGAGTTTAATGAATTTTAAAACAGCAATCTAAATCCTGGTCCCATTACAGCCTGTGGAAATGTTGCCATTGACTTCAGTAGCATCAGGATCTGGCCTGGCACTGGGGGCACTATGGAGTCTTTCTACGCCAAGAGGTTCCAATGTGAATAATTTTAGGAATGTGAGATCCCTGCATCCCTCAAAATAATTCTGGTTAAGAAAAAAAAAAACACAATTTCTATGGTTAATTCCTTTGTGCCAATGATTATGATACTGCAATTTTTTACAAAAGACTTTATGCTAGGAAAATTTGTCATCAAGATACAATTAAAAGAGAATCATGCAGAATCAGAGCAACCTAGGGCTGGAAGGGAACTTGAGAGGTCATCTAGTCCATCCCCATGGACTAAGGCTGGACCAAATATACCAAGACCATCCCTAAATGACGTTTGTCTGTTCTTAAAAAGCTGTTTTTACAAATCTCCAATGACAGGGATTCCACAACTTCTATTAGAGCCTATTCCAGTACTTAGCTGCCCTTATAGTCAGGAAGTTTTTCCTAATATCTAACCTAAATCTCCCTCACTGTAGATGAAGCCCATTACCTCTTGTCCTACCTTCAATGGACATGGATAACAACTGATCACCAACCTCTTTATACCCAGTCTTTTTAACCATTCCTCATAGGTCATGGTTTCTAAACATTTTAGCATTTTTGTTGCTCTCCTCTACACTCACTATAACTTGTCCATATCTTTCTTAGTGTGGTGCCCCAAACTGGATAGCGCTGGTGAGGTGTCAGCTGGAGCTGAGTACAGAATAGGACAATTACCTCCTGGCTCACATACAACACTCCTGGAGGAGAGTATAAAAGAGATGTAAAGTCAGTGTACTTCTCCTAGGCATGCAGAAGTCACCCTCTGTTCTTAAATAATATACTTACATGGACACACCTTTTTCCCCTGGATGTTCTAAACTGTAGTATGAGCATATGGATTACATAGTATAGCACAACATGAATTTCCAAACACTTATCTAACTTTAATTTTACAAATTGCATACGTGATATTTCAACATTTGCATTTCAAATGGGTACAGATTCTCCATCTAGCTCTAGAAAATCTGGACCATGAAAGGCATTAAAGTCATCATAAATCGAGCAGTACACATGATAAATACTAATTATTAATGGTTGTCATTTACCATTATTTTAAAGATATTACTATGGCATTTAGATAGTATTCAGTAGCAAAGAATCAGCCTCAATCTGAGCATAATGCACAGGAACTAACTGGATCTATTCTATTCAGGTTTGTATACAATGCTCATCACCGAGATATCTGAGCACTTCCTTGTAGTGCATTAAACAAGGTGACTACACATCTGTCATGTGTTGCTTGTGCTCTCCCCAGATGGAGAAGCATGTGGAGTGGAGTGGGGTGTGTGTGTCTTTCTCTTTTAAAAAATATAAATATACCTGTTCCCAGTTCATTGTACTGGGAATAGCTACACAGTCTGCTGACATTTATATTCCTGATGCTCTCATTTCTGATGCCCTAAAAGTTGTTGCCTTTGTGTCCTGTACTGTAGATGACAATGTACAATTTTCAGTCATGAAACAAGGAATACACAAAATGTTCACATGAAAAATATCAGTTCTTTTATTGAAAACGAGGAACAGCAGTTACTGGTGCAGGCAGTCACTAACTGTTCTTCATCATTCTATGACAAATCATTCTAGGTCAGGTAGACAAATTCTGTAAAATGAGGAAGTGTAAAACACAGCCCTCTTTTCCATCCAAGCTCTGTGACATTGTAAAAGGTATACTGGAAACTGAGGTATAAATGGATGGGATTTTCTTTATCTGGTCTGTAATAAACTATAAACCCAAACCTGTAATATTTACTCAAGAACTCAGAGTTTTACAATGGACATTTTCCAAATTAAAGTGGCTAAATCAGAACTAATGTCTGCTAAAGAAAAATAGTAGGGATAAGTAGAGAGAGTAAATGACTAATGATGAAATAAAACCCTTCAACGTTTAATATGTAGGAGACATTGTTCAATAACAGTTCAAACTCCATCCAGGCACAACATATACACACCTAACTATTTTAGAATTTTCCAAAAGAAACAGATCAATTAGATCTGCATAAAAGGGCTCTATTTCTGCCCAGGTAAACTGGATGAGTACTGTGGGTCCCTACTGGATTTCATAGAATTCCATCTCTTCTACCTTTCCTGGTTATTGGATGTTGGTGAGTTTTATTTGTTTTTCACTGTGTAGCTGTAATTCTTTTTGTCATGGTGGGAAAGCTTTATCATAGGTCTTGCAGCTTGCTCTAAAAATGGTCAGATTCTGCATTAGTCTAATCTCCTTTGGAAGTTAATTTAACAGGTAAATCCCCTTGAATAAAAAAATGTTATCTCTGGTTCACACACACTTCGTCCTGGACATTATGAGCTTCACTGTCCAGGAGAAGCATAGTTATCCAAAAGAGTAAAGGTGGAGAAGCATCTACTAATGTAGTTGGGTCCTGACTTACTGAGTGCATTCAAGATCCAGACCAAGGCCTTAAACTGGCAACAGAAGTGAACCAGGAGTTGATGAAGGGGCCATAGCACGGAGATGATATATTCATTCCAGCTTGGGTCATTGAGGAGACTGGTGGCCATGGCTCTAACCAAGCTGGAGCCTAT
Organism: Eretmochelys imbricata; assembly: GCF_965152235.1. Taxonomy (NCBI): domain Eukaryota; kingdom Metazoa; phylum Chordata; order Testudines; family Cheloniidae; genus Eretmochelys; species Eretmochelys imbricata. Next base: position 33,573,927 of record NC_135572.1, read on the forward strand.
GCATGGCTTCCAGACTGATCCCCAGATCATCTATGCTGATTAATTCTGGTATTTTGTAAGCTACCTAGATTTGCATACATCTTTCAAATTTTCTAGAGCAAATAAAAATTGGCTTTCTCAGGAGGCAAATTCTCTGTGAATACGGCATTAAAGTTTGACATAAATATGTATTTATTATTATAGGGCCAATATACTACATTGTACATTTTAATTAACTATATCCAATGATTTTGTTTTAGAAGATGGATTAATTATCTCTCATTGGTTAAATAAATAAATGCAAAACCTGCAAATAATGTACACAGCTAGTTCAAGAACCATATGTTAATAAGACTGCCACTCATTTAAACAACTATTTTATTAATACAAGGGCTTACTTTTTTGACTTCATACTTAATGGCAAGTTTTAAGCGGCTAAGGCTGGGACGACCATGTTCTCCACTATTATGGCTCATCTCCACATCTCCATTCAAAATAGCTTCCACTTCTTCAGTATTTCTGCACAAATCGAGGAGTCCAACTACAAAATCTTTGCATTGCACAGACAATTTTTTGTAATCATTCTGGAGAGGGGGAAAAAAGAAAATTAATAGCTGTTCACACATAACTCATGAGAAACCATTTTACTCCTTCAATGCTACGAGTTGACTTTCTGAGACACTATTCACCAACTAGCCACAGGAGAGGAATGAGAAAAAGAGCACTGGGCATGTATATACTCCTTTTATTTGTAGTTCTCAAAGTTCTTTATGAACATTGTAAATTAAGACCCTCTGAAATAGATATTATTTTCCCCATTTTTGTGATGTGAAACCAAAAATATATAGAGCCAAATTCTCCCATTTAAATCAGTCAGTTTGCACTAGTTTAACCATGGAGAATTCAGCCCATCAATGCATGGATTATAAGGCCAGCAGGCGAGGGCCATTATGACTACCTAGGCAGACTTCCTGCAGAACACAAGCCATATAATTTCACAAAGTGGTTAACTACTCTCACTGTAAAACAGCGCTTCCTAATTTCTAGTCTGAAGTGGTCTTGCCTCAGTTTCAAGCCATTGCATCTTGTTATGCCTTTGTCTGCTAGATTAACGAGCTCTCTACTATCAAAAATCTTCTTCCCATGGAGGTAATTACAAACTATGAGCAAGTAACCTCTCAACCTTCTCTGAGAAAATCTAAATAAGATTGTGTTTCCTTTGTCTCTCACCGTAAGGCAGTTTTTTAGACCTTGAATCATTGTTGTAGATCTTCTCTGAACCTTTTTCAATTTTCAACATCCTTTTAAAAGTACAGCACCCGAACTTGAACAGTACAGTAATGGTTGCATTAATGCTATATGCAGTGGTGGTAACAGTGTGATAGAAAGCTGTTACCAATCTGCCTGAAGCATCAGGTGATCAGTCTGAGGCCACAGGTTCATTAAGGGAGGAGATGACGTAACACACCAAGTGTCTAAATTTTAAAGCTTTATTAATAAAATAATAAAATAACAGCGGAGAGTGAGGGGTGCTTCCCATGTCACTCAGAGGAAGGAAGAAAGCATTAGTGCCCCAAGCCCTAACGCACTTTCATACTCACACACGCATTACCCGAGGCTTGCCAGGCCTGGGTGTAACATAAGAAGAAGGGGGGAAGCGTGGACGGGAGTTCTGTCCTGTGCACACAGGTTGTCTGGGCCTGCTGTGATCTTCAAGTTGCTCCAGCTCTCAGGAGGGTTTTAAGTCCAGGGCTCCTTGTGGGGGGTGCTTCGTTCAGGGACCTCTGCTCCTGGTGCCCTCTGTGCCAATCCAAACCAGCTTTCCATTGTGTCTTCAGTTTTCTCAAAACACCCCGGCTCCAGGGATGCAAGGCTCGGCTCCCTCTCTTGCCGTCTCACCGGTGTTTTCAATCTCTGCATTCTTAGACCTTGTTTTCTTCTTTGCTGGCTTCGCTGCCTTGCAGGTCTATGCAGTTGGGTTTTTCTGTCTCACGGCTGCTTGAGCACATTCACGCCCCCGTCTCTCTTGGCTGTCAGCCAAGTCTTGGCTAGTGCCAGAATCTTATTATTGGACTGAGCTTGCTAGCTGCTGTGTTGAGTTAACCCATTCTCTGCTCTCTTTCTCCTTCCCCGTTTGGCCTCTTGCAGCCTGCAAAAGAATCTTTTACTCTTCACTCACACCTTTGACCCTCCCCAAAATGCTTTGTGATGCTTGCAACAGCATTAGCAACGTGCAGTGCTGATCTGCCTTCCCCAGGAGAACCCCTGAGGTTGTGCCAACAGCTCCCTATTGCTACTCAATATCCCCCTGCGTACACACCCAAGGATATCATTTGCTTTCTTAGCCACCACATCAAACTGTGAGCTAACGTTCAGTTGGTTATCCACCTAGGCTACTTAGTCCTTTCCTCAGTCAATGCTTTCCAAAATATAGCCATCCATCCCTTAAGTGTGACCCACTTGAAGAATGGAAGTTAAGTTGCTCTCACAGTGAGCCAGTGGTAGGGTCAGGGTAGAATTTTGGAATACTGTTCCTGTTTTTGCAATTTCCAATTTATATAACTTGAAGGTGAAGCCAAGGATAAAAGGTATCAGGATACAGAGGTGAAATATAAGTATTAATTAGTGTTGTAACACAGGGCCTACAGGCCTCAGGCCTGTAGATATTTAGCTTAGCCAAATTAAGCTGTAGGATTTAGAATAAATTAGCAAAAATAAATTATTAATAAACCTGCTGAACTTGTCTGTTTGTGATATGCTGATGTTTTGAAAATAACTGCTGAGTTTGGATAATAATGCCTATGCATAGACAGACACCACAAGATGACCACTGGGGTGAAACGTTAGAGACTTCCTTAAGGTAACCAACTGCCTGTTACTATGGTGATACGGTGGCAAAATTGGTATTGAGTGTAAGGGGAATTATCAAATTAGCCTATGAAAAATGGGGTTCCCCAAAAGTAGTGGAGTCTGGAAGGTCAAATAAGGAAAAGGAAAAACCTTCACAAATATGTATGAAGCCTGTGGATTGTCAGCTCAACACATTCAAAAAGCTGTTTCCTGGCCGGGGTGCCCAGGTGCAGAGGGGAGATACCAGGATCCAACCACTGGTGATGAGGACGAGGACTAACACTTTGGATTTTTCTGCAAGGCCTGTTCTGAGTAATGGAAATATTATGCATTCTGTATTGGTCTCTCCTTTACCAGATTGCAGTGTGTGTATTGTTTGGTTGGCTAATAAAAGTAATTATTATAGAAAGAGAACTATGTAGTCTCTGTTGTGCATCACAGACCCCCAGCCCACTTCCATTGATAACCTCACTACTGTTGTCAATCTTGGGGGCTAAACTCTCATAGATTAAAGTAGGTGTCAACCCTCACCTTCAGGTGGGTAACTGGTTAAAGTAACCCATAACTATAGATAACGCTACAAAGATTAACAGCATTACCACCTCCCACCAAAGAAAGGGAAGTAGGGAGACAAACATGACTCACAGGGGTGCCTGTGGGATGCAGTGCTTTCTGGGGCTACTCCACAGCTTATCTTCCACACCTGGCTCAGGGTTGTGCCTAAAGTCATAATCTATCTGTGATAGGGAGCTGCTCTCGGCTCTTGTCTTCCTGCACAAATGGCTCTGACACCTCCGGTTTGTAACCACCACTGTGTATGTTGTGTTCAATCCACCACTACTCTCTTACAATCCCATGCAACAATTCTATGTACAGTGTCATACACTCATCATCCCCTTTTGCCAGAGAGAAGAAATCTCTCCATGCAGAGATCTCCATTTACCCTGATGCTGCTGACCCACGTCTCTCTCTCTCTCTCATTATCCTGCACTTTCTTCCTGTGCTCCTTTTCTACTCTTGCTGTTAATGGGCGAATTAGTTCCTTTGCCCTCCTCAGGCCCTCTCCAGGGGAACTAACTGGATTTACAGTGTTGGTTCAGCTCCTGGTTCTCAGCACTCTGTCACACACCTTCCCCCTTTATCTGGTGGAGAAGTTTCTTCTTCCACAGGTTCTCATTATTTTATTAGAGGTGCTGCTCTCTTGAGTCCTCTTCACCCCCAGGGTGGTTCTCCAGGAGCCCTTTATGGGGTCCAACCATTCTCCACCCACAAAAATTACATTGGTGGGCCAGGATCACCCCCCTAATCCTGTCTCACCCCACAGGTATTCACACCAAGAGCAATATGGTGGGATATTTGCCGCACTCTCACCCCCTTTCCTTTGTGACAGGGCCCACTGGCAACCCCTGCCCACTGATCACCCAAGGTCTCAGGTTCTCCCAGGCCTCTGAACTGTTCCTGGGGTCTCCACTCTCATCATTCCGGTGGTAGGGTTCCAATAACTGTCCAATCCCTGTCAATGAGTTTGAACTCTCCTCATCCCAGAAGGCTAATTCTGTGTTTTCTTCCTTCTCCCCTGTCACACTATCCCGATGTGCTCTGATGAAGTTAAAGTTTAAACTGTGCACTCAGGCACTTCCCAGACCAGCCTACCCTGGTAGAGGCCTTGTGCTTTTGAGATGTTTACTCAGAACCTCCATCCATAAACTTTGATGTCTTTAATGATTTTTCTAATCACATTTAAGTCATAAAAGGATTAAATAAACTTGGGACTGTCTCCAGATAAAATAACACTCCATGACTTTTTACTGTGTTAAAAATACCCAGAGAAAGTAAAATGTATTACCATGACTTATTCCCGTTTCCCCATTATAAGTGTTCCTGTTGTTCCCACTTTCAACTTTTCCCCTATTCACTTCTTCCCCTTAGAATCCTTCCTACTCTAGTAGCTGCCATCTGGGAGCACCCTGGAAGGCAGGTGATTAACTTTCTCTGTGGTAAATTCAGGGCTCTCTGTATTCCCATGATAATCTCTGAGAACACACACCAACATGCTTGTTCTTCATTAGCCCATGGGCCCAGTGCTTCGTATTCCTTTGCAACACCATAGCATCAGTTTGTTACTTGGATAGATTAGCCAAATGACTGCATTCATGTTTCACACTTAATTTCAATCAGATATTTGTTCAAAAATAAAAGAGCCACACACATTTTTAAATAATGTCATCTAAGTCTAGGCATCTTGAATACGTCATAAAGTGGCAATGAAAATTAATGTGGTTTCTCCACAAACAAGATACCAGAAGCCAAGCACTAAAATTTACAATTTCATGATGAGTTGTATATTAATATGGATGTGGAAAGCAGATTCACCCATTTTATGTCTCTCAAGAAGGAAATATATACATATTAATTAAAAACCTAAATCGTAGCACTCCAGATAGAACTTGTTTTGAGACTAATATCTCTTTTTAAATTTGTTTGTTCCATGAGGAGTATGGTTGAAATTGATGTGTTTTTCACTTGCCTGGAAGTGTCAGGAAGGATGGCTAAAATCCGTGTTCACCCTTCAACTCTAAGATGAACTTTTCAATATTGGAATACAACTGCTTATGCTGCAATATCTAAGATTATACCTGCATGCCCTTTTATAACTAGGCCTTGTAAATTGATCTAGGGTTATATCTGGCATTCAAGGACTCAGCCAAGTAACAAATCTCTCTAAAAATGTGGACAAAAAAGAACTTGACCTTGTTGAGTAATTGGTTTGACTTAACGTCTCTGTGCTACAGTTCCCCATCTGCAAGAGAGAGATAATAGTATTTCCCTACCTCTGAGGAATGGTGAGAGGATAAATGCACTAAAGGTTGTGAGATGCTGAGTAACTACACTAGTGGAGGTCATATAAGAAGGAAAGATAGAAATTCAGATTTAAGGTTGATACTCTGTGATTGTTTTCTTCGTGTAATAATGAGTGAGTTAGGGATGCGTGAGAGACAAACTTCACACTCTGTAGCAATTAACTATTTGTGACAAATGGTAACACACCCACATTTGTTTAAAATATTCCACTCCTACCTCATCCAAGTATAAAACAGAATCCTACTCTGCCTATTTTGGCTGGATAGGACTTTGGTATTAAAGAGGAATCTTGTTCATTTCATAACACCACTGATTCACAGATATCCCTGACTGCAGGGTACACTTATTTCTGACAATGCTTGTCAGATATCATCCATAGCCCTATGAACATTGTGAAGGTAATAGTTTGGTGGTAGAGCAAACAATTTAGAAGAAAGGAAAGGTTGACTCCAGCCCAGTAAAGTTAAAAGATTTTATACAGCACCAACCCATGGAATGTTGCATATCTAGCCAGGTGCTAGAGAGCTGGTTTAAATGCCTTGCAGCAGATTTTGTAAAGTTCAGAACTACTCAAACTAAGCCTGAACTAATTGCTCTATAGACACTTGCATCGCCTGTTGGCTATCAGCGTGATTGACAGCTGGAGCCCTGAAACTGCACGTGTGGTTTCTCTGCTGGTAGGGTCCCTGTTTTGAAATTGGGGGATGGAGGGAGGTGTTCCAGCTGTGAGCCCCAGCAGTGCTGAGAGATGGAGCCTTGCTGCCCAGAATTGAGAGCCTGGACTCTGGGCTCTCCGCAGAGCTCTCAGCTGCCACTCGGGCTCTCAGATCACCACTCTGCATGGAGCTCCTTCCTGCAGGGAGCTGAAAGTTCAGGCAGCAGTTGGGTCCCAGTTGGGAGCTCCGTGGGATCTCAGCCCCCAACACTGCCCCTCTTAAGATGGTGCAAGTGCTCCTGGAGAGGACACACACCACCAACAGAAGGAGGATAGTGTGGACATGAAAAACCACAGTAATTACTGTGATGGCGCTAAGTTGACCTCACTTAGGTTGACTTAATTGTGTAGTGTAAACATGGCCTGAGTGAAATCCTGGTCCCACTGAAGACAGTGAGATTCACTGACTTCATTGGGACCAGAATTAGTTCTAGCATGTGTTATCAACACATACCCACTTCCCAGGCTTTGACCTTACTGTTAACTCAAACAACAACAAAACATATAAACTCAAACAGCTACGCTATTCCTAAGGTTTCCCTGCAGAACCTCCTCTGTCCCAGCCTCTAGTTTCCTTTTGCCCAGAGAGACCGAACTCTCTTATATCCCAACTGGTGCTCAGGAGATTCATTTATCAGCATAAATCAGGAGTAATTAACATAATGTAGATGTAATCCCTCTCCCCTCTCTCCCCTCCACCCCAACATTTGGAGTTTGCTGGCTCCTGGAGCTCCAGACTGAGTCTCTAAGGGGGCCCTACCAGAACAACTACAAATATGATGGCTATCAGAGCCCTCTGACCTCATTTCCCAGCATGCTTGGAGTCAGGATGGGACAAAAGGAAGTAGAAACTGCTGCTGAGGCCCAATGAGGGGACAGCTTGACTCAAACACACAGATAGCTTAGTGTCATTTTTGGTTTGGAAGCAGGAAGCCAGGCAGCTCAGCTCAGGGAGTCCCTGCCAAACTCCCACTGCCCCCAAAGGGAGTTCTTGCACAGCTGTGAAATCTAGCTGCCTGGGCCAGGCCAATCCAGCACCATGGAGACCAGCCTCCAGCAGAGAGAGATCAACCCAGTGCCAGCTACAGAGAACCAGGAGTGACCGTAGGAGGGTTCCAGACCAGGGAACAGTGACCCTGGTGGGAGTCAGGAGAGGACCCTACCCACCTCACCCCTAGGTTTGAGGATAAAGTAAGGTAACTTTTTGTTTAAGCCAGCCAATACCACAGTGCTGCACTACACTGTCTGGATGCTCAGCCTCAGCCGACCATCTTCCTAACCCTGGAACAGCTTGTTTTCCCACCTGCACAGGCTCAGTGGGCCAGAGCCTAGTGGGGGTAAATGTGCCCATTCCCCTCCTTTGTTTGCCCAGTCCCCGCCCACCTGTGCAAGAAGGGGAGTAGCAGCTCAGTGCTATCACCCCATTCCCCATGCTATGAATTACAATATTGGTAGCCCACATAGGGCAATAAGCAGATTCCTGGGGATTGAAGACCTCAGTCCACAAAACAGGTACAAGTTACCTCACTTTGCCCTGCCAGTGTGTGATTATGGCCCTGTCCCAGAATGACCACTTCTACGGGTGAGAAGATACCAAAATCTCCATGTTCCTTCAATACCTGGCAACTGCCAAAGAGAGTGTGAGTGACACATCAATTTCTGATGCTCTGCATCATCCGTCCTTACCATTAGCATTCCACATTGTTTCTCCTAGATATTACCCCAGAAGGAGTGGGACAGCGGGGAGCACATTTAACTGACTTCTCTAATTCTGTACAAATCAGAATCTGTTGACCATACACTTACCTTGAATTCTTTTTCAATGTTTGCAAGCACAGCCAGCTCATTGCTAAGTTCTAAGGCAGTCATTACCGGGTCTTCACTGGACAAGGAGAGGTAAGCAGGACTCGCCAGACCTTTGTAAGCATTGATTCTGGACCTAGAATGGCTGAAAGAGTCATGTTTTTGCTTCTGATTGCACTCACTGCATTTGCAGAAATAGTCATGTGGCCTTTCAATGCGAGCACCTTTTCTCAGAAGGGTGTGGACAATTTCGTATTCATGGCAGTGAGCAGCCAGAATGATTGGGGTAACATCATGGGAGAACCTGGTTCCATCCTCATCATATGCATAAAAGTCATCATGCTGGAATTCTGATTGGCTGGGACTTAATGCAAGTCTCTTGCCTTCAGCAAATGCAGGATGATTTAGGATGGCTTCCACTATCCGAATATAACCTTTACTAATAGCCAAGAGCAAGGCATCCCCAACCCGGGAGAGGTTCTCCTTCTTCAGTAAAAGTTCTGTAATCTCCAGATGCTCATTGGCAACTGCGAGCTGCAAAGCATTCTGCCCCATGTAGTCCACACAGTTCACATTTAGTGAGGTACATTCTTCCAGCATTTTACGAATCACGGGAATATTCCCATATTCTGCTGCATCCAAAAAACGCTCCTCATCAAGAGAAAGGCTTGTGGAATGATCATTAAACATGTACGCTGGTCCTCGACTGGCCACCCTTCTGCCCTTCTCCCGGAGTATTGTCTGTCGTCGAAGTGCTAGCCTATTCTCAGTACCTCGACTGAATGGAAAGAGAGATATTATTAATGCTTTCATATGCAAAAAGATGTGCATTTTTAACCTACACTTTGGGAGGACACAAATCTTAATACTAAAAAAAAATTCCCCATCAGTTATCCGCTGTGCACTTTTTAATGCAGAAGTGAGACCATAAAGCTTACTTTGTTGTACTGTTTAATCATTATAGCCATACAAGTCTGGAATGGATACCGTTATTACTCTCTGCTTCCCTACCTCACCCACAGTTATCACATCTGAATTTAGAAAGAGAAACTGAACCAAATTTTGCTCTCAGTTACACCAGTGTAAATCTGGAGTAACTACTATAAAGACAGTGTAATTACTCCAACTTGGGAACCATGGTCTTTCTTTCCAGTACTTTCCATTATTTGTTTTAATTCTACAGATAACAGGCAAACATCTAACATTTTACAGGACTGAGACTCATCATTCCTTGTCCCACATTTGTCTCATGTATGAATGGCTGGTCCAGGCAAAGTAGGTAAAATCAAAATAATTTGCACACCCTGAGACTTCACATCCCTGGTTAAATGGATTGCAGCCCACCTGTAGACTAGGAGTGGTGATTCAGAAGCCAGAGGAAGCACATGAGGAGTGATGGTGGACCCTTGTCAGCACAACTGACAACTTGTGTATGTGGAAATGCTTGAGATTAACACCCTAAACAGGGCTAGGGCGCAAAGGCCCCATGTTAATATGTGTATAGTATATTGCTTCAATTCAGTGCTGATTGACTTCATCTGCTCTCATTCCTTCAGTTACTACTACATGAATAATTCCCTAATCTCTTTGCTCTGATTTCTTCCCCTCCATTCACTCTTGCTTTGAGTTCTACTGATTCAAAACACTAAATAAGAGCTCAGTATTTATTATTATTTTTATTATCTGCAGCTGTTTCTCTGACATCTAGTCTGGAATGTCCAGTTGCCAATTCCACCTGAACCTGGTAGAAACTGAACATGTAATCTCCTGCTCCATTAAACCTTGCCAATTCCTTCCTTCACCATCCTCTCAATTATTCTGGCTCGCAGTCTTGATGTCTGCCATGAAATCTTGTCACCTTTTCCTTTTTAACTGCTCTAAAATCTGTACCTTTTCTTCTATTCCCACTGTTAAAACCTTAGTCCACTGCTTGGCACTCTCTCTTGTCTTGACTGCTGAAACGTGAAGTGAAACATTTTGAAAACTTGGGGTTGGCTATACTGCACTTGTTGAGAACAACTCTATTTTTGCAGTGATTTCTTGGTACAAAATATATCCAATTTTCATTAACAAGAAAAGAGAATAATAGGTAATCTGGAAAAACTAAGCTTTTAACCCCCTGCAGAAAATCATTTTCAAATTGATTTGGCCTTCTAGAATTACATCGCTAGTATCCAACATCCACTACAATTTTGTGCTTTTTTCTTTTCTTTTTTTCCCCAGTTGTAGCTTGATGGCACTCTACTGGCTTTTAAAAAAATATATTTTATTCCTTTCTTACACATTTTCATAAAATACTGCAGATTGCAACAAAGCAATATATACAGTATTCTTGAGATATTGCTTACTCATGAACATAAACTCAGATGTTAAACAAGACATGGCAAATATAAATCTCACCTCTTAAACTAGAAATTAAAACATCATCACAAAAGCGGAGGGAAAAGACTCAGACCATTTATATAGCTATGGTTCCTATAAAGCTTCTCTATCGACCAATCGTGTCCAGAAGAAGAAATTTCTTCCAGCATTGTTTTTCTTCCAACATGCCCATGTCCCCAGTCTATAGATAGAACAGTTTTCCAAAACATAGCTGCAGAGTGGTGTAATGTACTTGTAGCTAATAATATGTTATGACTAGAGACCACGACACTGGCCATTACCCAAAAAATACAAAGAAAGGGGTCCGATTATAAGATTATTGATGACATTTAGGGCTATGAATATGTGCTCAAACAAGGGAAAAAGAGAGTTAGAATTCCCCATGGCTCTATGTGGGCAACATGGACAATAGATTCAGGCACAATGGAGAAAACAGAGTTACTCATCTTAGTGTTAAATAAAAGGTTAACCTCAATTGCGAGTTGAAAATTTGTTTGACAGAAAATGGCTTTTTTATCTAAATGGAAACTTTTGTGAGAATCATCCATTTTTAACTAAATTTTTTCAGGTTTTCAAATTCTCCCCCCACCCAACTTGACAATGAAAATGTTGTGGGTTTGATGCCATTTTTTTCATTTCTTCAACAATCCCCCCCCAACACACACACACAGAATCAAAGAAAAAAATCAGTGAAAACAATTTATTGTTTTTGTTGGTTTTTTTCAAGGGAAAAAAATTCTCACCGAGGAAAAGACAGAAGTTTGAGAAATCATAGCATCAGGAAGAAGTTACAGTATTTGGCAAGAACATACATATTGGTGGAGAAGGAAGAGAGGAAGCAATGGAAATAAGAATAATAATAAGAAAAACAAAAATAACATTTGACTTCTGTAGCACCTGAGACTGTGAGCCTAAGGGAACGAAGGACTGTGTGGGGTTGGCAACTGCAGTAGAGAATGTTGAAATGGAGCAAGGAGAGAGATGAAAGGTTTAATTTTAGAAATGCTATGTGCAGCAGCACATCGAAGGAGACCTCTGAGAAACAACTGTAGGTCAGGTGTGCAAGCCTGAGCAAAAGGGGTGAGGGGTCAAGAGTAGAGAGGTAGAACTGTGAATGATGCAGATATGAGTGGTAACTGAAACCATAAGAATGGATGAGATTGCCTTGAGAGAGAACAGAGAGACAAGGGGCAAAGGTTGAGAGGATTCAGATACCAAGGTACAACAGAGAAAGGAACCACTTAAAATGATGAAAAAGGTAAAAGAAGCCAGGAGAGCAAGGTGTAAGATGAAACTCGAAGGTATGCCTTAGATTTGCTTGGTGTATTTTAGTGACCTTGGAAGCAACAGGAGCAGAGAATGCCAAAGAGATGGTTGGAAAGGAGAAAATCTAGACAGAGGGAATTGACGGCAAATTTCAGAATTTTAAGAGACAAAAGGGGAGGAGGCAGATACTTTGGTAGTTGAAAAGATTTTTTTTTCAGGATAAGGAACACAAAAGCATACTTGTAAGGCTGGAAAGAAAGAGCCGGAGTGGGAGAAAGATAGGCTAAAGATAAGGAAGAGCAAAGAGATGTAAAAGAGGACAGCTGAGGAGGGCTTTGGCTCTATCTGCCCCTTGGCTCCTATTCTCCCTTTCCCTCCAGCCCCATTCCCCACCTTGCTGCATTCTTCCACCTCCACACTGCCCATCCCCTAGCAGCAAGAGCACTGAGAGCACAAGAGACAGTCTCCCTGCTTGCAGTTCCTGTCCCCAGCAATACAGCCACCACTGCTAATGGCTCAGCCCCTGCAACTCCAGGGAAGGAGTGTGTGTGGAAACTCAGGTGGAATATTTGAAGAATTTAGCTGCCACACTCTAACATAACTCTACTGAGCATGTGCAAACTGAGATTTTTCAGAGATTTATACCTTGGCAAAATTTGAGCAAATTTTCAAGGTAACAGCAAAAGGCACATGCTTGACTCCAGGGCATTCCACTGCAAAATGTCAAGTCCCTACTCCAAAGGATGGAAACATTAGCGATTTGGTTGTAAGAATATTTTTAAACATCTAAAAACTAACCCATTTTTCCTTAAACTAATTCTCAAAAATGGCTGATCCCATTTAGCTTAAATTTTCAAAAAAAACAAACAAACAATTCAGCCTGAGGCAGACACCTGGCATAGAAGATTTCAGCTCAAACAGTTAAACTTTGGCAAATGTAAAAGTAAATGAAAACAGGTTCTTATCATGGAAAGTTTGGGCAAACTTTAACTACAGATGGCACTACCAGCTCTGCCAATAATAAAATCATTGTTAATAATTTGGTTAAATGGGCAATGACAGGGGTAGGGCAAGACAGTAGTTAGGATTACTCAGATTTAGATGAAGGAGATAGTAAGACTAAGGAGCAGGAAAATTCCAGTCATCGAGTTTCAATTTCATTTGCAAATGTATTCTCTGAAACTGTGAGTTTATGAACACATAATTGATTAAGTAATATTTTATTCTTGTAAAGTCATAGAATTATAGACATGTAAGGCGGGAAAGGACCTCAAGAGATCATCAAGTTTAGCCCCCAATGCAGAGACTGGACCAAGTAAACCTACACCATCCCTGACAGGTGTTTGTCCAACCTGCTGTTAAAAACCTCCAATGATGAGGATTCCACAGCCTCCCTTAGAAGCTTATTCCAATACTTAACTATCCTTACAGTTAGAACATTGCTTCTAGTTTCTAACTTAAATATCCCTTACTGCAGATTACTTCTTGTCCTACCTTCAGTGGACCTGGAGAACAAAATATCACCATCTTCTTTATAACAGACCGTAACATATTTGAAGATTTATCATGTTCCTCCCCTGTCTTCTTTTCTCAAGGCTAAACATGTCCAGTTTTGTTACCCTTTCATCATGAGTCAGGTTTTCTAAAGCTTTTATCACTTTTGTTGCTTTCCTCTGGACTCTCCAATTTTTCAATATATTTCTTAAAGTCTGGCACCCAGAACTGGGCACAACACTCCTGCTGAGGCCTCAACAATGCCAACTGGAGAGGGACAATCACAGTCTGGGTCTTACTGTAGCGAGACAACACTTCACTTGTGCGGTGCCTCCCGCTGGTTGTCTCGAGAATTAGCTCTTTCCAGCCCAGAGCACCCTCTGCAGGCCGGTGTCTTGCCTGCCACTGGCTCCCATGTCCCTCCTGGACCCCTATGCCCCTTTACCTCAGGGTTCTGCCCCAGCTGTACCCCCACGCTCTGGGTCTCCCCTCCCAGGGGACCCCCCAACCCTCTAAACCCCCCGTGCCTCAGTGGCTACTGCCAGTCATCACCTAGCCCCGCTCACTGGGGCAAACTGCAGTGTAATGGCCACTCATCATTGGCAAGGGGATAGGACCTGCTGCCTTTGCCTATTCCCAGGTTGCCCTGCTGCAGCGCCAGTACCTTTCTGGGCCTTTACCAAGGCCTGCATCCTGGGGTTTTACCAGGCTGGAGCTCCCCAGCTCCCTTTGCCCTTCCCCAGTACTGCTCCGCTTAAGGTACTTCGCTCTCAGGCAGCTAGCCCTTCCCACTCCAGGGCTAGAGTGAGACTTCTCCAGTTTCTGGCCCATAGCCCTCTTATAAGGGCCAGCTGTGGCCTGATTGCGGTGTGGCCCCAGCTGTGGCTGCTTTCCCCAATCAGCCTAGCTGTTCCCAGCCACAGCCCTCTCCAGGGCTGCTTTTACCCCTTTTCTGCAGGAGTGGGGCAGCCACCCCATTACACTTACATACAAAACTTATGTTTAAACACCCCAGAATCATAATACAGTTGAGTCGCATCATGCGTGCAGTTAACTTATGCGAATTCAACAATACGCACTCGGCAAAAAAAAAAGAAAAACAACAAGATAAATAGCGTGGGTGATTCCGCCCACCATTCCACTCAATGAGCATATACCCTGGAGTGAGCGTGAGATGGGAGACGTGAATCTGCTGTTCCCTCAGCCGGTCTCAGTTCCCACGTGCCTCTCATAGCGAGAGCATCTTGCCACGCTGAGTGTGATTCTAGTGTTTAAAGATATGTATTTTTCATACAACATGGCCCCTAAACACAAGCCAACTACTTCATCTGGTGCTCAACCGAAGAAACAGCAATCTGTTCCAACGCTGTAGGAAAAACTGGCTGTGTTGGACTTATTGAGAGACAGCATGTTGGTCTCCAACGTGGAGAGTAAATATGGACGCAACCGCAATGAATCTTGTATCCGTGCCATCAAGATTTGAGAAAGAGAAATTCATCAAGCTGTGGCATCAAGTACTCCAATAACTGCTAAGGTGATGAGCCAGGTGCGTGATAAGACTTTAGTGAAGACTAAAATGGCATTAAACTTATGGCTGGAAGACATGAACCATAAACGTGTGCCTATCGATGGCAACACGTTGCCAGAAAAGGCTCTTAGCCTCTACACACTGTTCAAACCTCCTGCTGAAGAGGGACAGCCTTCTGATGAGAAGGAATTCAAAGCCAGCCAAGGTTGGCTTAACAGTTTTAGGAACCGCTTCAACCTCAAAAACGTGTAGACTACTGGTGAAGCTTCATCTGCCAATGAAGAGGCAGCAAAAGCCTACCCCGAACAATTAAAGAAAATCATAGAAGGAAAGGGCTATCTTCCGCAACAAGTTTTTAATGCTGACGAGACTGGGCTCTTCTGGAAAAAAAAGCCCAACCGCACTTACATTTCTAAATCAGAAAGACAAAACATCTAAAGACCGTGTAACTGTGTTGTTTTGTAGCAATGGGGCTGGGCATTTAATAAAGCCAGACTTGCTCTACAGGACTGCAAATTCCTGTGCCCTTAAAGGCAAGAACAAAAATCTCCTGCCTCTGTTCTGGCAATCAGATAAAAAAGCTTGGGTCTGCAGCATTATTTCTGGATTGGTTCCACAAGTGTTTCATTCCGGAGGTCAAGCGGTACCTTGAAGAGAAAGGACTTGACTTTAAGGAGTTGCTGATAGTAGACAATGCTCGTAGCCACCCTGCGGCCCTCCGGTTTGCGCATAACGATGTTGAAGTCATCTTTCTCCCCCCCCCAATGTCACCTCCATCAGCCAACCTCTCAACCAAGGTGTGATTTGCTGTTTCAAGGCCACGTACATGAGGCTTACATTCTCACGGATACGTAGCGCTATGGATGCTGACTCCAATCTTTATGTGATGGAGTGCTGGAAGTCCTTCAACATTGCCGATTGTATCACTTATATTAAACAGGCAATGGATGCAATCAAGCCCGAAACAGTCAATGCATGTTGGTGAATCCTATGGAAAGAATGTGTGAATGATTTTAAGGGTTTCCCGACCATTGACAAAGAAGTGAAACACATTGTTCAGGTGGCCAGGCAAGTGGGTAGCGATGGCTTTGTCGACATCCTTGAGGAAGAAATTGAAGAATTGATTGAGAGCCATAGAGAAACACTGACTAACGAAGAATTAGAGGAACTGATAAAATCGTCTACAGAAGATGAAGACGACGACGATGAACAGGAAGAACCAGCAAGTTGGAATCTTCATAAATTTGCTGAAGTGTTCCAAGCAGCGAAACACTGGAATGATTTAATTTCTGAATACGATCCCTCTATGGAACGAAGCCTCAAAATCACACGTATTATGGATGATTTGAGACCATATCAAGAAATGTTTGAGCAACTCAAGAGACAACAGCAATAGTTGCTGATCACAATGTTTTTCAAGGTAAAACAACCAGCAGCAGATGAGCCTGCGCAATCAACTTCTCAAGCTGAACCAGAGCCAACCACTTCATCTAACTTGCTCTCCGTCACCTCCGTCTCCTGGATCGACATCAAGCCCTGATGACCCCCCAATAGTGTTGTCAGGGGAAGAGGAAGACTAATCATCGGAGTGTGTACAGGGCCAATCTCTCTCTCTCTCTCTCTCCTTTATGTAATTACAAATACAGTACTGTAAAATTATATTTTGCATATGTATTCTTTATTATATACTTTACATTCTGCATACATTATACATTTATACATATTACTGTACAGGGTTGTATACATAAAACCAGGTAAAGTATACTGTACTTTATGGGCAATTTAATGGATTTTCAAGGGTAATTTTGACTATACGCGATTTTCGCCTTACGCGCTGACTTTAGAATCTAACCCCCCCATAAGATGCGACTCCACTGTAGCCTTTTTCGCAATGGCATCATATTGTTGACTCATATTCAATTTGTGATCTGCTACATCCCACTGATCCTTTTTAGCAGTATTACCACCAAGGTAATTGATTGTGAGGACAATCAATGGGACACAATCATTCTGGGGTACAAAATATATTGGAAGGACAGAACAGGTCGTGCGGGGGGAGGAAAGGGGGGAGTGGCATGATATGTGAAAGAAAATGTAGAATCAAACGAAATAAAAATCTTAAATGAATCCACATGTTCCAGAATCTCTATGGATAGTAATTCCATGCTCTCATAACAATATAACAGTAGGGATCTATTATCGACCACCTGACCAGGACAATGATAGATACGATGAAATGCTAAGGGCGATTAGAGAGGGTATCAAAATCAAAAACTCAAAAGCTCAATAATAGTGGGGGATTTCAATTCTCCCCATATTGACTGGGTACTTGTCACCTCAGGATAAAATGCAGACACAACATTTCTCAATACTTTAAATGCCTGCTTCTTGGAGCAGCTCGTACAGGAACCCACAAGGGGAGAGGCAACTCTTGATCTAGTCCTGAGTGGAGCACAGGATCTGGTCCAACAGGTAACTATAACAGGACCGCTTGGAAATAGTGACCATAATATAATAACATTTAATATTCTTGTGCTGGGAAGAACACCTCAACAGCCCAACACTGTGGCATTTAATTTCAGAAAGGGGAACTATGCAAAAATGAGGAGGTTAGTTAAACAGAAATTAAAAGGTACAGTGACTAGAGTGAAATCCCTGCAAGCTGCATGGACACTTTTCAAAGACACCATAATAGAGGATCAACTTAAATGTATGCCCCAAATTAAAAAATACAGTAAAAGAACTAGAAAAGAGCCACCATGTAAAAGAATCAGTGAGGGATAAAAAGGCATCTTTTAAAAAGTGGAAGTCAGAAAGGAGCATAAACACTGCCAAATTAAATGTAAAAATGTAACAAGAAAAGCCAAAAAGGAGTTTGAAGAACAGCTAGCCAAAAACTCAAAATGTTTTTTAAGTACATCAGAAGCAGGAAGCCTGCTAAACAACCAGTGGGGCCCCTGGAGGATTGAGATACAAAAGGAGCACTTAAAGATGATAAGTCATTGCAGAGAAACTAAATGAATTCTTTGCTTCAGTCGTCCTGGCTGAGGATGTTAGGGAGATTCCCAAACCTGAGCCATCTTTTGTAGGTGACAAATCTGAGGAATTGTCACAGATTGAAGTGTCACCCGAGGAGGTTTTGGAATTAATTGAGAAACTTAACAGTAACAAGTCACTGGGACCAGATGGCATTCACCCAAGAGTTCTGAAAGAACTCAAACGTGAAATTTTGGAACTATTAACTATGGTTTGTAACCTGTCCTTTAAATCAGCTACTGTACCCAATGACTGGAAGATAGCTAATGTAAACGCCAATATTTAAGAAGAGCAATTACAGACTGGTAAGTCTGACATCAGTACCGGGCAAATTAGTTGAAACAATAGTAAAGAATAAAATTGTCAGACACATAGAAGAACATAAATTGTTGCGCAAAAGTCAACATGTTTTCTCAATAGAGAGATCATGTCTTACTAATCTATTAGAGTTCTTTGAGGGGGTCAACAAAGATGTGGACAAGGGGAATCCAATGGACAGAGTGTACTTAGATTTCCAGAAAGCCTTTGACAAAGTCCCTCACCAAAGGCTCTTACATAAATTAAGTTGTCATGGGATAAAAGGGAAGATCCTTTCGTGGATTGAGAACTGGTTAAAACACAGGGAACAACAGGTAGGAATAAATGGTAAATTTTCAGAATGGAGAGGGGTAACTAGTGGTGTTCCCGAAGGGTCAATCCTAGGACCAATCCTATTCAACTTATTCGTAAATGATCTGGAGAAAGGGGTAAACAGTGAGGTGGCAAAGTTTTCAGAAGATACTAAACTGCTCAAGATATTTAAGACCAAAGCAGACTGTGAAGAACTCACAAAACTAAGTGATTGGGCAACAAAATGGCAAATGAAATTTTATGTGGATAATGTAAAGTAATGCACATTGGAAAAAATAACCCCAACTACACATACGATATGATGGGGGCTAATTTAGCTACAGCTAATCAGGAGAAAGATCTTGGAGTCATCATGGACAGTTCTCTGAAGACATCCACGCAGTGTGCAGCGGCAGTCAAAAAAGCAAATGGGATGTTAGGAATCATTAAAAAAGGGATAGAGAATAAGACGCAGAATATCTTATTGCCCTTATATAAATCCATGGTAGGCCCAAATACTGAGTACAGATGTGGACCCCTCATCTCAAAAAAGATATATTGGCATTAGAAAAGGTTCAGAAAAGGGCAACTAAAACGATTAGGGGTTTGGAACAGGTCCCATATGAGGAAAGATTAAAGAGGCTAGGACTTTTCACCTTGGAAAAGAGGAGACTGAGGGGGGATATGATAGAGGTGTATAAAATCATGAGTGGTGTGGAGAAAGTGAATAAGGAAAAGTTATTTACTTGTTCCCATAATATATGAACTAGGGGCCACCAAATGAAATTAATGGGTACCAGGTTTAAAACAAACAAAAGGAAGTTGTTCTTCACTCAGCACACAATCAACCTGTGGAACTCCTTGCCTGAGGAGATTGTGAAGGCCAGGACTATAACAGGGTTTAAAAGAGAACTGGATAAATTCATGGAGGTTAAGTCCATTAATGGCTATTAGCCAGGATGGGCAAGGAATAGTGTCCCTAGCCTCTGTTTGTCAGAGGATGGAGATGGATGGCAGGAGAGAGATCACTTGATCATTACCTGTTAGGTTCACTCCCTCTGGTGCACCTGGCATTGGCCACTGTTGGTAGACAGGATACTGGGCTGGATGGACCTTTGGTCTGACTTAGTATGGCCAATCTTATGTTCTTAAGCCAGTGTCAAGGTTCCTCCCCCACTCTGAACTCTAGGATACAGATGTGGGGACCTGCATGAAAAACCTCCTAAGCTTATCTTTACCAGCTTAGGTCAAAACTTCCCCAAGGTACAAAATATTCCACCCGTTGTCCTTGGACTGGCCGCTACCACCACCAAACTAATACTGGTTACTGGGGAAGAGCTGTTTGGACGCGTCCTTCCCCCCAAAATACTTCCCAAAACCTTGCACCCCACTTCCTGGACAAGGTTTGGTAAAAAGCCTCACCAATTTGCCTAGGTGACTACAGACCCAGACCCTTGGATCTTAAGAACAATGAATAATCCTCCCAACACTTGCACCCCCCTTTTCCTGGGAAATGTTGGATAAAAAGCCTCACCAATTTGCATAGGTGACCACAGACCCAAACCCTTGGATCTGAGAACAATGAAAAAGCATTCAGTTTTTTACAAGAAGACTTTTAATAAAAAATAGAAGTAAATAGAAATAAAGAAATCCCCCCTGTAAAATCAGGATGGTAGATATCTTACAGGGTAATTAGATTCAAAAACATAGAGAACCCCTCTAGGCAAAACCTTAAGTTACAAAAAAGATACACAGACAGAAATAGTTATTCTATTCAGCACAATTCTTTTCTCAGCCATTTAAAGAAATCATAATCTAACACATACCTAGCTAGATTACTTACTAAAAGTTCTAAGACTCCATTCCTGGTCTATCCCCAGCAAAGACCAGCATACAGACAGACACAGACCCTTTGTTTCTCTCCCTCCTCCCAGCTTTTGAAAGTATCTTGTCTCCTCATTGGTCATTTTGGTCAGGTGCCAGCGAGGTTACCTTTAGCTTCTTAACCCTTTACAGGTGAGAGGAGCTTTCCCCTGGCCAGGAGGGATTTAAAAGGGGTTTACCCTTCCCTTTATATTTATGACAGCCAGTTATCCCTTAGTCATTATTATTGACAGAACTGTGATAGATATGAAAATACCCTGTAATATCCTAGACAACCCTTATTGAATTAAAACAACAAGAAGTCTGGTGGCACCTTAAAGACTAACAGATTTATTGGGGCATAAACTTTCATGGGTAAAACACCACTTCTTCAGTGGTGTTGCATATGAAGAAGTGGTGTTTTACCCACGAAAGCTTATTCCCAAATAAAACTGTTAGTCTTTAAGGTGCCACCAGACTCCTTGTTGTTTTTGTGGTTACAGACTAACACGGCTACCCCCGATACTTATTGAATGAAGTTAAAACTTATTGAATTAAGTTTAAATATTTTAAGAGTTTATTGTATTAAAAATGCAAATGTGTATGTACTACTGAGGGATTGTATTAATTTCTATGGGGGACGGGGACCACAGCCCTCCAGGAATTAAGAATAGTGGCAGGTGGTTTGGTAAATTCACTCAGGTTGTAACACCTCCAGAGAGCTATTACCAGCTGGAGAGAGGTTTGTATTTACTAGTTCAAACTGGATTCTCCAAGGAGCTACAGTTTAAATTAACTGTAGTTAAATAGATTGAGTTAAAACTGAATCAGGGTCTTCTTTCTGATCCAGCAAATGGACAGGACCTCTGGTCCAAGGGGACTTGAATCTTTGGAAGGGGTTGGAAGGTCTTTGGCCCACAGATGTTCCATAAGATTTGAGAGCTAGTTCTGAATAAAAGCTGTTATGAACTGGTGACCACAGGAAAAACCCCTATATTGGGGGTTTGAAGGAATAAGCACCAACCAGAACTCTTGCTGGAGTTGTGGGATTATCTCTGTTAAGTTTATTAGCATATGCATAGGTTCTTTTATTGTTTTTAATGTTTTCTCTGTAATGCTTTCACCTTAAGAATAAATGTGCTTGCTTAGAAAGTGCTGTGTGGCAACTTAACTGTGGCAATTACATTGTGTAACATTGTGTACCGTCTCTGAGGAAAGAAGCAAAGCCGGCCTTCCTAGCAGTCTGTCTTTTGCTGGGGAGGTCACAGTATAGTCAGGAAAGTTTTCAGCTTGTAAATACCCTGGTTAGAAGGGAGAGAAATGCAGGTCTCTGGCCAAGAGAGGCGATGGCTGAGGACTCTGGAGCCTAGAATAGGTGCCCTTGCTTTACCACAGACAGAAAATATATGTGCAGTAGCCCTGCACTGTAAAACATTTTATTATGTAGGCCTGCATGCACTATTTTACTGAAGTGTGTGATTGTACAAATTTAAAATAATTAAATAGAGAAGATTTGAAAATGTTGTCTGGATGAAAAGATGTACCTGATACTGTGTGTCTTTTCAGGTTCCCAAACACATGATCAACAGTGATATTTACTTTGTGCAATTAAAGACATCTTTTAAAAGATGTGCCTGCTGTGAAAGTGAAGATGTTTCTGTCATCCTTTGCCTACTTATTTTTCTACATAATATCCAAACCAATCGCCTTTTATGGCTCCAGAATAAACAATTGCATCTTCACCTCTTCATCAAGTTCCTTACTAAGGTTTTTTTCTCCTAAACTAAATCTTTACTGACCATTGAAAAAAATTATATTTATCATTGCTAGTGAGACAGATTAATTTTTTTCATGGTTCATATGAAGAATTAAATAAAGAGCCAAGGGTGAAATTAGTCCTGTTATGAAAGGTTTTGGTCAGTCCTCCGTGGCTTAAGCCCTACAGTTCTACTGCCAAAGGAAGGTCATAGATGGAACAGACACATTTTGAAAGAATATTTTCAACCAACTGTACCCATGTCCCTGTGAATATTCTTGTCCAAAATTAATTTAGTGGTGCTTTGTTCGGGGACTAACCAATTTATTTGAGCAAGAGCTTTCGTGAGTGAGCTGTAGCTCACGAAAGCTCATGCTCAGATAAATTGGTTAGTCTCTAAGGTGCCACAAGTACTCCTTTTCTTTTTGTTCAGGGAGCAAGTGAAAAATGTCTTCTCTTCCTTTATTTGTAAATATTGCCACTTTGCACACTTTAGGAGGATCCAGTGTCCTTGAATCTAAATACTTTTTAATGCTCAGAGAAAATCAAACTTTTTATAATTAATGGAGTTAGAGTTGTAATGTAATCCTAATGGTGTATTATACATCTTGTACACGTGTCTCATGAACTTACTTGGATGTGATCTGTGATTTTAGAGTTTGAGATTGATGCAACTTCAGCTGCCTCTAAAGTGTAGTAATAAATCTTCATGTCAATCCAGGGAGAGAAAATAAATGTATAAACATATATATGAAAATATGAAAAATGACTATACTGTACTATTTGTAAGTCTATTTACAAGTGTAATGATATGCAAAATCATTAAATGATTAATTACAACCACATTTTAAGAGACATTTAGAGGAATAAATTTGTCTGCACTGGATTGCTGGATTGATGTAAAGCTAATCTTCCCTGTCCCCTTTCTTTTTGCTACAGCATTTCAAAACCATGAAAAAAATGTATAATTAAAAAAACAGGTAAAAGTTGACGAGACTGGGGCTGTGATGAAAATTTTGATGAGAAAAAAACAGATTTTGTTTATGAAATTATATTCTTTCTTCCAACCTATTTTCTCTCCTTCCTGTTTCTCCTTCCTTGAGTATAGTTCAGATATGCAAGCACAAGTTAAAAGCATTAAATGGGATGACTGTTTAAAAAAGTAGTAAGATTAGGAAATGCTTTTTGTTAAAAATAACATATTTCCTGAAGGGTCATAGAGGAAAGAGGACATTTTCCATGGCAATTTTGAATACAAAAAATTGTTTTAAATATCTGTTTTTTGTAGAAAATAATTCAGTTATCCTAAATGGTTTTTTGCTAACTAATCTGACATACTTTCAATGAATTTACATCTAAACATAATATTGCTCTGGCTGCATTTAATCGTTTTGCATTATATTTTACAGCAGAATAAATGTTTCTATACAAGCCACTTGAAAAATGATTCCACTACAAAATGCCAAATAAATACACTTCTCAGTGTATATTATAGTTACAAGCAGCCCCAGCTGTGCCCTGCATCCTTTTGATTTCTTTCAGATGAAATAACCAACAATTTATTTCACCGACCTTAGTTTCCTACTTTTTTCACTGTTGGAGAAATAGTGCAGCTCTGATTCCACACAGTGAAACATGCTGGAGTAAAAAGAAATGAAATCATCCATCCCCATTTGAAATGTCAACAATGCAATTTAGTTGCTAGGAGGAACAAATTGTGTACTCTATTTTACACAACCGAAGAATATATGTTGCTCTGCTTCCCTTTAATAAATGGTTTTGAATCAAATATAAGCATTGTGACAAAAGTTAACAAAAGGTTTAATATCCAGATTAAATGTATTTCTTTTTAGCGTTCATAAAATAATCATACTACTTTCAATTAAAATGTGTTAGCTATAGTAAGCTATAACATGGACTAACCCAGAGTAACACAAATTTAACCTCTGTAATATGATTTAATGAAATTAAAGTAAAAGTTCTATTATATTTTGGTCAGGTTCTTAAACACACTGTGGTATATGAACCCCTTCCAATAGCACATTATGGGACTGACCCTGCTCCAGTGAAGCCAACAGAGCTGTGACCATTTACACAATCAGAGTTTTAGAATTGACTTCAATGACAGCAGAGTGAAGCCCTGAGCGATGTGACCAGCATCTGTTATGTATGGATCTTAATCCATTTCTTACTTTTAGCAAAGGAAAGGTTTGGCAAGATAATCATTAAAACAAGCACATGCCTGCATCTCCCACTGCCATCAGTCTCTGAAATCCTCTGCTGAAATCCTTGCCTACCCCTTCCTCTCCTCTCATTTTGACTATTGTGAGCTCCTTAAACTCCGGGTTGTGTTCACTGCCTTCTAGCTAATACAAACTCTTCAGAAAATGCATTAGCTCAACAATCACTTCACACTCCAGTTCAAAATTGTCCTTGTTTTTGAAACTCTTCATTGTTTTGTCCCAACCAATGTCATGAACTAGCTTCTCTCTACTCCCTCTCCTCGCTCCCTCCACTTCTCTCTCACTGGCATACTCTCTGTCCTTCCACACCCAGTTGCTACTGATAGTGTGAGTACTCTCCACTCTGCACTGTCTGCCATCTGGAATGGCTGTCTGTATCTCTGCCTCCTCTATTCAATATAGGTTTTTATACCATGCTCATCACCATAGTATCTGAGGGCCTTCTGGTAGAACATTAAGCAACATGACTAACATCTGTTCATGTGTTGTTTATTGTCTCATCCTCTTCCCAGAGAGAGAAGTGTATGCAGTGCAGTGTTTGGGTAGGTTTTTGTTTTTACATAAATATAACTCTTTATATTAGCCAAAGCAAGGTCAAAGAAATGTGCATTACACTTGGAGTGGAAACTGGTGAGGTTCATGATGGCCCTTCCCAAATCTCACCTTAATTACATCCCTTGCCTATCCTTCTTTTATGTTATTGTTCTCTTTTGGTGTAAATGAAACTCCCATCAAACCTCTCAGATCTGTGCCCATTTACGCCATCAGAGAATGTGACGCTGAATTAAATGTTTTGACACAGTTTTATGGAAGAAGATACACATAACAAAGTTGTATTCTATGCATTGTTGTAAGGGCAACCATTCTTAATGAAATCAACAGGGGCACTAGAAACTTGTTGGGACCAAAGATTGTAATTAAACTACATATAAATTTAAATGTTTTTAAATTATATCATTCCCACAACCATTACATTTACTTATTCTTACAATTTGTACTTGGTAATTAAGTAAGTAAAATCCATTTTTTCATATCTGAATATTGGTGACATCGTAGCAGAATTTTTGGATGCTTTCTAGAGCCATTGCTAGCTTTGAGCACTCAACAGCTGACCTTCAATTGACCTGTCGCATGCCATTTATCCATCTGATCACTGGTCAGCCCCTGCTATGATGGCCTGCCACCATTCCTTCCATAATATCTTTCTCAACGTTATTTTCATCTCTATGCCTGATGTGACTAAGAGACATAAGTTTGCACCTGTTGAGTTCCGACAGCAGGGTCTGTTTCTTTCCAACAATATTTCTAATATAAGTATTAATTTTCTGTGCAGTACAGGTGATACCCAAGAGTCTTCACCAACACCACATTTCAAAGTCTTTAATTTTCTTCTTGTCAGGAGTATTAATTTCCTACAATTTCACCAGTTGAACCTCCATACATATCGAGATGCCACATTTTTTCCAAACCTTTGTAAGGAAGGCCATGGCTGAGTGAGCCATTCCTACTCTTCTTTCAAATTTACTGAACAGCCTCCTTGGTTGGATATATATGATACCGGATAACTGAATTCATCTACTGCCTAACCTACAACTTGACTGTTAATTGTGATATCCATTTGCATCTTGATTGTGTTAATCATGTCAATGTGCATCCATTTTGTTTTCACCTCATTGAGGGACAGTCATAAACTGTTTTAACAGACTCCAACATCCGTTGCATTGCATCAGTGGTTGTAGCAGAGTGTCATGTCATCAGAGTATCTCAGGCTGGTAAAGAGGAAATCCAATCCAACAGAAATCTCAACTCCATCCACTTAGAATCTTCTAGGGCTTGTCTCATAATAAATTATACATACATGTTAAAAGGTTTGGGTACAGAATGCTTCCATGTCTCACACCCTGCCCAGTGCAAAACCACTCACTGTCACCTGTTGCTGTTCACACGATGGTCTATTGTTGATGATAGAGACTTTCAATGAGTTCAGTGAGATGCTTTGGAGTCCTTATGTCAGCCAATATACTCCAAGGATGGTCACGACAGACAATATGGAAGGCTTTTGAATAGTCAGTGAAACACATAATCAGTTGGTGATTATATTCCCTGCATTTTTCAATGATGTGACAGATGATTGCGATTTGATCACATGTGCCTCATCTTTCTCTGAAACCAGCTTGTTGTACTGGTAGTTCTGCTTCTATCATTCGCTTCATGTGATCCTATATTACGTGGAGCAGAACTTTGCTCATGTGCTATATCAGGAAGATAATATGAATGTTACTATTCTCTCTTACGTCTCCCTTCTTTGGTGAGGGCAGAACTATTCCCTTTGTCCAACCATCTGGCCAATTTCTAGTCATCCATACATCACTGCAAATTTTCCATATGAGATCAATACCGCAATCACCAATCGCTTTTAACAATTGTGCTGGTACATTATCTATTCCTGGTGCTTTCGCAGGCTATATTTTCATATTGACATGCACCACTTCCTTTTGCAGGATTGATGGCTCTCTACTTGGTGGGTGAACAGAAATTATTATTATTTATTAGTACACTGAATCAGGATTGGACACCATTGTGCTAGGGGCTGAACAAATATGGGGCCTGATCCAAAGTCCAGTGAAGACAAGGGAAAGGATCCTATTGACTTCAGTGGATTTCGGATCAGTGCCATGGTCCCTGCCCCAGAGATAAGGTTAAGTTTAAGTCCACCAGTAAAAAAAAAAAACCTGCAGTTGATCAAAAAGCTCTTCATTTCACTTTCCTACTTGAAGTTACATCAATTCACTGCTATGCCACCAATGTACTCAGTATGATTTACGAGAACAAAGAATAAACATTTCCAACAATGGGCACTTAAAATAAGTTTGTTTGCTCAGTGGTGCTTCCTCCTTCCTCGGTTAAAGGGATTTCCTTAAATGGGAAATCAAAAATATAGATTCTATCTGTGCTAGCTTTTCCTCTGGATGACAGAGTTTATCACAGACTGAGATTAAACAGTTTTGAGAGAATCCCTCATTAAAATATTGGCAGCACATACTGCTGTGGTGAGGTTCGGGGACTTCAGTGGATTTTCCCCTCCCCCATATACTTACTCTGTATGAAATAAATTCCCTATTTTACCAATTTGCCATAATTTACAGAAATTATAGTGTGAACTGGTTTTGTAATTAAATCTGGTACTTGAAGCAGAACAAAATAAACAGTGATTATTTCTACTTAGTACCTGTAATAAATATTCACTTGGTAGGAAATGTTTACCTCAACATTATCTAGGGCCTTATTTTACAGTTTTTAAGCAGCCAGAAGTCCACGTGAGAGTCTGAGTCACAGGATCTGGCCATAATGCAACACACTGAAAACAAAGCATCTATACATTATCCTTGATCAGCAAACAAAACAGATCCACCCATGTCATAGCCTCTGCCAGAAAGACTATGTCTGTGGCAAGCCTTTGGTCTTAGATTAACTTGCATTTGTTTTACTTACAGTGAAGACTGGGGAACGAAAATAGAAGCACTATTAAATTTACAGTACCAATAATTACAATGTTCTTTCTTATCAAAAAATTCATGACCCATTGAATCTCATTAATTGATACCTAACAATATTAGACCTCAGGCTGACTCAGTGGTGTGATGGTGTGCAAATTCACTGCCAAACAGGAACTAAGTTCTAATTCTCCCAGGCTGCGGATCAGTGTTCTTTCACATTGCTAGAGTGTTTGGAGAGCCCAAAAGCTGCTGGTTATGGAAAGTAAGAATAACCAGGCCACCAAAAATCTATGGGCAAGTTATTTCCCACTCATGAAACACTTGTCAGAATTGTCTTTAAACAAAGTGCTTCTGAAAACAGTGCATATAAACTAGTTTAGTGAGTACATTAGACTAAATAGAATGTGTCCACAGATTTGTTCATGTTGGTACAGGGCTCTGAAGAAGTCAAGCTGTATGCACAGTATTATTTCTGCACTATAGTAAATGCTGGAACAAGCTTTTTCATTCCATATTGCAAAATGTGCCCATCACAGCTTCTAAATGTAAATGTAAAAAGATATATAAACCCCACAAAATTACACATAACTAACTGATGTAACATCAGTTCAAAAGAACCCTCCTACCGTCAACCACCTCCTTATGCAAGTGACCAGATGAGCCTTGAAATTTATTATTGATTCATTTTTTGTGAACACAAACTAGAACAATCATAATGGCTTATTACAAAGAGTTGGCAAGATCATAACTGGAATATTATGCATGATTTTGGATGCCTTTATTACAGGAGAGAGTTTAAAGAATCAGAAATGGTACAGGAGAGCACAGCTTGAATTACACAGTCTCCAATGTTTTGACTTGGAGGGAGAGATTAGGAAAGTAGATTTGGGGTTTTCCATTGGAGTCCTTTAGAAAAGAGGAGATTAGTGTCCAGAATCAGCAGATTATCTGAGTACATGTATAGTACTATTGTCTTCAATGGGGCTACTCACATGTTTAAAGACGGCACATGCTTAACTACCTTGCCTAATCAAGGTTTAAGGGATTACCTGACTGAAGCATATAGAATTCTGAGGAATATGGTGAAGGTGGAGGTCATAACGCTATTTAAGAGGGGGAAAGATTCAACAAAAAGCAGGGAGAATGTAAAGTAAAAAAAGGTCCAGGCATGAGCGCACATACACACATGCTGGCATGTGTGCGCGTACATACACACACACAAAGTTTAGAAGAAAGATACTTTTATAGGATAGGGTTGGGCAAGGTTCCAAACACTCCACTGAAGTCCTGAGCATCCTCAATTCCCACCAAAGTTAGGATGAGTGATGGGTGCTCAACACTTCAGAGGACCTTGAAGGACTGAGCCCAGACAGAGCAAAAATAAGTTTGAGAAAAGTGCATGAGGCAGCGAGAGTAGCTGCAACCTTGAACAGATTCAAAGGCTATCGCTACACTTACTCTGGCATGTAGAGTACAGGTATTAAACGTGTAGCTAAGCACCACAGTGAAAGGCAGGCTGCCTCTACACTTGCCACTGTGGTATGTAGCTACACATCACAGTGAAAGGCTATGGGAGCAGGAAGGCAGTGTGGAAAGGCTCTGGCAACTCCCTTCAGCTGGAGCCTTTCACTGCAGCAAGGAAAGGCTCTGGAAGTG
This sequence comes from Eretmochelys imbricata, assembly GCF_965152235.1. Lineage (NCBI taxonomy): Eukaryota > Metazoa > Chordata > Testudines > Cheloniidae > Eretmochelys > Eretmochelys imbricata. The sequence continues at coordinate 33,603,466 of NC_135572.1, forward strand.
AGAAGGCTGTAAGATATACTGCTAAAAATAGCAGTGTAAATGATGGAGATACTGCTTGGGTGTATAAAGAGTTCGGGGGAGTGGGGGGTTGTCAGGTATGTAAGACACTCTACTCTACTCACCTAAACCATGTCTCACATCGACACGATTGATACCCACGCTAGCTGGTGTGCAACGTCTGTACTCTACACACTGGCACAAGTATAGACATTGCCAAAGACGCGTGAGCCAAGGATTATGTGAAAGAAGATATTAGAAGATACAAATACTAGCCAGATATGGTTAGCTAGAAAAGTTGTGTTGCCACCATGCATGCCATACAATAATTTTACTTTAAAAAAGAGTGATTAATATATGATATCCATTCGAGTGAACTCATTATGCTTTTGGTGAAAGCAGAACTAATGTATGGCAATGTACTTATTTAACGTTACGATATTACCATTTCAGTTTAGTATGCAGTAGCCTGGTTATGCAGCTACACTTGTTATGGAACTAAAATACTCCCGGGTCTGGGCGTGCCAAATCCATATAATATTCTTGAGTGATAATGTTTGCATTTGGACCATTAGCAACCAGATTTATGTTAAAATGCACATCTCTAGCTATTTCCCTGGTGGCTCCACATCCGAGGAATCTTCTGGGGATTAATGTTTCCACTGAAAGTCTGGGATAACTTTTTTGCCTGAGTCAACCTTTATTTCAGCTGTTGTCAGGATGGAAGAATCCAATTTAGTAATGTGCTGTGCTAAAAGCACCCCATTTGGGCCAAGTCGTCCTCCTTCTTTAGGGAATCTGTTATTCCCAATGCAGAGGCAATGCACATCTGGCACCAAACACTATTTGGAGTGTGAAATGATCCTGTGCATCCCCCTTTACATGTGTCAGCCTCAGGAGCTTTTTAGCAAAGTCTCTCAGCTAATAACAATCTCAGAGTTGGATCCAAAATTCCCCGTATAACTTCATCTGATATGATTTGTTATGGTCTAAACTTTTATCTAAATTGTATATTGTACTAAAGGAGCTCTGGTAAAGTCAGTTAGGCCTGATGTTTGACCTGCCTTCAAATATTTATAATCTGAGAAGGATATGTCAGCCAGCTTTTAAGTATGTGAAAAATATATAAACACAGAGGGCCAAATTATGATGCCATCTTTATGAGTATGCTTGAGGTAGGGAGAGCCCATTCACTTAGGGTATGTCTACACTACGAAATTAGGTCAAATTTATAGAAGTCGGTTTTTTAGAAATCGGTTTTATATATTCGAGTGTGTGTGTCCCCACAGAAAATGCTCTAAGTGCATTAACTCGGCGGAGTGCTTCCACAGTACCGAGGCTAGAGTCGACTTCCAGAGCATTGCACTGTGGGTAGCTATCCCACAGTTTCCGCAGTCTCCGCTGCCCATTGGAATTCTGGGTTGAGATCCCAATGCCTGATGGGGCTAAAACATTGTCGCGAGTGGTTCTGGGTACATATCGTCAGGCCCCCCTTCCCTCCCTCCCTCCCTCCATGAAAGCAAGGGCAGAGAATCGTTTCGCGCCTTTTTTCCTGAGTTATCTGTGCAGACGCCATACCACGGCAAGCATGGAGCCTGCTCAGCTCACTGTCACCATATGTCTCCTGGGTGCTGACAGACGCGGTACTGCATTGCTACACAGTAGCAGCAACCCATTGCCTTGTGGCAGCAGACAGTGCAATAGGACTGGTAGCTGTCATCGTCATGTCCGAGGTGCTCCTGGCCACGTCAGCCGGGAGCGCCTGGGCAGACATGTGCACAGGGACTAAATTTGGAGTGACTTGATCAAGTCATTCTCTTTAGTCCTGTAGTCAATCCTATTGAACCATCTTATGGTGAGCAGGCAGGCGATACGGATTGCTAGCAGTCCTATTGCATCATCTTCTGCCGGGCAGGCAAGAGATGAGGATGGCTAGCAGTCCTATTGTACCATCTTCTGCCAAGCAGCCATGAGATATGGATGGCATGCAGTCCTTCTGCACCGTCTGCTGCCAGCCAAAGATGTAAGAGATAGATGGAGTGTATCAAAACAAGAAATAGACCAGATTTGTTTTGTACTCATTTGATTCCCCCCTCCCCCGTCTAGGGGACTCATTCCTCTAGGTCACACTGCAGTCACTCACAGAGAAGGTGCAGCGAGGTAAATCTAGCCATGTATCAATCAGAGGCCAGACTAACCTCCTTGTTCCAATAAGAACAATAACTTTTATTGGAACCCTCCGTGAAGTCCTGCCTGAAATACTCCTTGATGTAAACCCACCGCCTTTGTTGATTTTAGCTCCCTGAAGCCAACCCTGTAAGCCATGTCATCAGTCGCCCCTCCCTCCGTCAGAGCAACGGCAGACAATCGTTCTGCACCTTTTTTCTGTGCGGACGCCATACCAAGGCAAGCATGGAGGCCGCTCAGCTCACTTTGGGAATTAGGAGCACATTAAACACCACACGCATTATCCAGCAGTATATGCAGCACCAGAACCTAGCAGAGCGATAGCGGGCGAGGAGGCGACATCAGCACGGTCACGTGAGTGATCAGTACGTGGACACAGATTTCTCTGAAAGCATGGGCCCTGGCAATGCATGCATCATGGTGCTAATGGGGCAGGTTCATGCTGTGGAACGCCAATTCTGGGCTCGGGAAACAAGCACAGACTGGTGGGACTGCATAGTGTTACAGGTCTGGGACGATTCCCAGTGGTTGCGAAACTTTCGCATGCGTAAGGGCACTTCCATGGAACTTTGTGACTTGCTTTCCCCTGCCCTGAAGCGCATGAATACCGAGATGAGAGCAGCCCTCACAGTTGAGAAGCGAGTGGCGATAGCCCTGTGGAAGCTTGCAACGCCAGACAGCTACCGGTCAGTTGGGAATCAATTTGGAGTGGGCAAATCTACTGTGGGGGCTGCTGTGATGCAAGTAGCCCATGCAATCAAAGATCTGCTGATATCAAGGGTAGTGACTCTGGGACTCTATGACTCTAGTGCAGGTCATAGTGGATGGCTTTGCTGCAATGGGATTCCCTAACTGTGGCGGGGCCATAGACGGAACCCATATCCCTATCTTGGCACTGGAGCACCAAGCCGGCGAGTACATAAACCACAAGGGGTACTTTTCAATAGTGCTGCAAGCTCTGGTGGATCACAAGGGACATTTCACCAACATCAACGTGGGATGGCCGGGAAAGGTACATGACGCTCGCATCTTCAGGAACTCTGGTCTGTTTCAAAAGCTGCAGGAAGGGACTTTATTCCCAGACCAGAAAATAACCGTTGGGGATGTTGAAATGCCTATAGTTATCCTTGGGGACCCAGCCTACCCCTTAATGCCATGGCTCATGAAGCCGTACACAGGCAGCCTGGACAGTAGTCAGGAGCTGTTCAACTACAGGCTGAGCAAGTGCAGAATGGTGGTAGAATGTGCATTTGGACGTTTAAAGGCGCGCTGGTGCAGTTTACTGACTCGCTTAGACCTCAGCGAAAACAATATTCCCACTGTTATTACTGCTTGCTGTGCACTCCACAATATCTGTGAGAGTAAGGGGGGAGACGTTTATGGCGGGGTGGGAGGTTGAGGCAAATCGCCTGGCTGCTGGTTACACGCAGCCCGACACCAGGGCGGTTAGAAGAGCACAGGAGGGCGCGGTACGCATCAGAGAAGCTTTGAAAACCAGTTTCATGACTGGCCAGGCTATGGTGTGAAAGTTCTGTTTGTTTCTCCTTGATGAAACCCCCTGCCCCTTAGTTCACTCTACTTCCCTGTAAGCTAACCACCCTCCCCTCCTCCCTTCAATCACCGCTTGCAGAGGCAATAAAGTCATTGTTGCTTCACATTCATGCATTCTTTATTCATTCATCACACAAATAGGGGGATGACTACCAAGGTAGCCCAGGAGGGGCGGTGGAGGAGGGAAGGAAAATGCCACACAGCACTTTAAAAGTTTACAACTTTAAAATTTATTGAATGCCAGCCTTCTGTTTTTGGGGCAATCCTCTGTGGTGGAGTGGCTGGTTGGCCGGAGGCCCCCCCACCGCGTTCTTGGGCGTCTGGGTGTGGAGGCTATGGAACTTGGGGAGGAGGGCAGTTGGTTACACAGGGGCTGTAGTGGCAGTCTGTGCTCCAGCTGCCTTTGCTGCAGCTCAACCATACACTGGAGCATACTGGTTTGGTCCTCCAGCAGCCTCAGCATTGAATCCTGCCTCCTCTCATCACGCTGCTGCCACATTTGAGCTTCAGCCCTGTCTTCAGCCCGCCACTTACTCTCTTCAGCCCGCCACCTCTCCTCCCAGGCATTTTGTGCTTTCCTGCACTCTGACATTATTTGCCTCCACGCATTCGTCTGTGCTCTGTCAGTGTGGGAGGACAGCATGAGCTCAGAGAACATTTCATCACGAATGCATTTTTTTTTCTTTCTAATCTTCACTAGCCTCTGGGAAGGAGAAGATCCTGTGATCATTGAAACACATGCAGCTGGTGGAGAAAAAAAAAGGGACAGCGGTATTTAAAAAGACACATTTTATAAAACAGTGGCTACACTCTTTCAGGGTAAACCTTGCTGTTAACATTACATACATAGCACATATGCTTTCGTTACAAGGTCGCATTTTGCCTCCCCCCACCGCGTGGCTCCCGCCTCAATCCTCTCCCCTCCCCATGGCTAACAGCGGGGAACATTTCTGTTCAGCCATAGGAAACAGCCCAGCAGGAATGGGCTCCTCTGAGTGTCCCCTGAAGAAAAGCACCCTATTTCAACCAGGTGACCATGAATGATATCTCACTCTCCTGAAGATAACACAGAGAGATAAAGAACGGATGTTGTTTGAACGCCAGCAAACATACACTGCAATGCTTTGTTGTACAATGATTCCTGAGTTATGTTGGGAATGTTGTTGTTGTACAATGATTCCCAGTATGTGTTACTGGCCTGGAGTGGTAAAGTGTCCTACCATGGAGGATGCAATAAGGCTGCCCTCCCCAGAAACCTTTTGCAAAGGCTTTGGGAGTACATCCAGGAGAGCCGCAAATGCCAGGGCAAATTAATCCTTTCACATGCTTGCTTTTAAACCATGTATAGTATTTTAAAAGGTACACTTACTGGAGGTCACTTCTCCGCCTGCCGGGTCCAGGAGGCAGCCTTGGGTCGGTTCGTGGGGTACTGTCTCCAGGTCCAGGGTGAGAAACAGTTCCTGGCTGTTGGGAAAATCAGTTTCTCCGCTTGCTTGCTGTGAGCTATCTACAACCTCCTCCTCCGCATCATCTTCTTCGCCCCCAAAACCTGCTTCCATGTTACCTCCATCTCCACTGAAGGAGTCAAACAACACGGCTGGGGTAGTGGTGGCTGAACCCCCTAAAATGGCATACAGCTCATCATAGAAGCGGCATGTTTGGGGCTCTGACCCGGAATGGCCGTTCGCCTCTCTGGTTTTCTGGTAGGCTTGCCTCAGCTCCTTAAGTTTCACGCGGCACTGCTTTGGGTCCCTGTTATGGCCTCTGTCCTTCATGCCCTGGGAGATTTTGACAAAGGTTTTGGCATTTCAAAAACTGGAAAGGAGTTCTGATAACACGGATTCCTCTCCCCATACAGCGATCAGATCCCGTACCTCCGGTTCAGTCCAGGCTGGAGCTCTTTTGCAATTCTGGGACTCCATCATGGTCAACTCTGCTGATGAGCTCTGCATGGTCACCTGCAGCTTGCCACGCTGGCCAAACAGGAAATGAGATTCAAAAGTTCACAGTTCTTTTCCTGTCTACCTGGCCAGTGCATCTGAGTTGAGAGTGCTGTCCAGAGCAGTCACAATGGAGCACTCTGGGATAGCTCCCTGAGGCCAATACCGTCGAATTGTGTCCACAGTACCCCAAATTCGACCCGGCAAGGCCGATTTAAGCGCTAATCCACTTGTCAGGGGTGGAGTAAGGAAATTGATTTTAAGAGCCCTTTAAGTCGAAATAAAGGGCTTCATCGTGTGGACGGGTGCAGGTTTACATCGATTTAACGCTGCTAAATTCGACCTAAAGTCCTAGTGTAGACCAGGGCTAAGTACACTCACACAGTAAAGAATCATAAAGCCTGTGTTTCCTGAATGCAAAGATAGAGTATGTGTGTGTGAGTGCTGAAAACAATACTGCAAACCACAAAGCTGGCATGTTTGGGCTCCAGGTGAAACCATAGCACTCAGTGCACCTGAGCTAGTACCAAGTGGTCAGGACTGACGGGAGGCTTGCAGCATACCTTCTACCCAGATGTAGTAAGTGCACAACTGCAGAGCTCCTGCCCTACCTAGGCACAATATCTCCCATCACCACCCATCAGATGCTACAGCTCCTGACTTGCCTCATAGTACACTACTGACTCTAAGAATGATCATCTAGCTCTTAGAATGAATGTGTATTTTGGGAGATTAATAATGGGCTATAGAACCTTTCACTTTATTTACAGACTCTAATCTGGCCAAGGTTAGTAGTGCCGGAAAGTACTGCACAATGATGTATGTGAAGTAGTGCTTTCAAACTGGCTTTCTGGGGACAGGTATTCAGATTTTATTTGGCATAAACTGGCTTCCAACTAGGAGGGTACAGTAACTGCATGCAGGTCAGAGGAAGCTTGTCCTGCTACTCCTGTGCTGTACATATACTGTAAGTATAGAGAAGGCTTCTTTGGCCAGTGCTCTTAATCTGGACTCTTTCAAGAGCACTAACTGCACTTTAAAATATTTGAAAAATAAATTTTAAATTATACAGACAATTAGATAGGTTAATAAATATTGGGCCAGATTGTGATCTCAGTCACAATGGTACAAATCCAGAGTAGGTCCCTTGAAACCAACGGGTTTAATTTTGATGTAGACTTATGTAGCTAAGAACGGAATATGGCACAGGGTCCATATTCCTCTCTTTTCTTGTTGTCTAGTTTAATTTTAATAGAAAAGCAGCTTCTTCGCTATCTTATTATCTTTTACTTCTTGTTAATCATATAATCATAGAACTGGAAGGGACCCAGGGGGTCATCTAGTCTAGTCCCTTGCACTCATGGTAGGACTAAGTATTATCTAGACCATCCCTGACAGGTGTTTCTCTAACCTGCTCTTAAAAATCTCCCATGATGATGGAGATTCCACAACCTCCCTAGGCAATTTATTCCAGTGCTATCCACCCTGATAGGTAGGAAGTTTTTCCTAATGTCCAGCCTAAACCACCCTTGCTGCAATTTAAACCCATTGCTTCTTGTCCTATCCTCAGGGTTAAGAAAAACAATTTTTCTCCCTCCTCCTTGTAACAACCTTTTATGTACTTGAAAACTGTTATCATGTCCCCTCTCAGTCTTCTCTTCTGCAGACTAAACAAACCCATTTTTTTCAATCTTGCATCATAGGTCATGTTTTCTAGATGTTTAATAATTTGTGTTGCTCTTCTCTGAACTTTCTCCAATTTGTCCACATCTTTCCGGTAATGTGGAGCCCAGAACTGGACACAATACTCCAGTTGAGGCCTAATCAGTGTGGAGTAGAGCGCAAGAACTACTTCTCATGCCTTGGTTACAACTCTCCTACTAATACATCCCAGAATGATATTTTCTTTTTTTGCAACAGTGTTGACTCATATTTAGCTTGTGATCCACTGTAACCCACATATCCCTTTCTTCTGTACTCCTTCTTAGGCAGTCATTTCCCATTTTGTATGTGTGATACTGATTGTTCCTTCCTAAGTGAAGTACTTTGTATTTGTCCTTATTGAATTTCATCCTATTTACTTCAGACCATTTCTCCAGTTTGTCCAGATCGTTTTGAATGTTAATCCTATCCTCCAAAGCACTTGCAACCCCTCCCAGCTTTGTATTGTCAGCAAACATTATAAGTGTACTCCCTGTGCCATTATCTAAATCATTGATGAAGATACTGAATAGAACCAGACCCAGAACTGATCCCTGCAGGACCTCAATTGATATGCCCTTCCAGCTTGTCTGTGAACCACTGATAACTACTCTCTGGGAACAGGTTTCAGAGTAACAGCCGTGTTAGTCTGTATTCGCAAAAAGAAAAGGAGTACTTGTGGCACCTTAGAGACTAACCAATTTATTTGAACATGAGCTTTCGTGAGCTACAGCTCACTCCACAGTATGCATCCGATGAAGTGAGCTGTAGCTCACGAAAGCTCATGCTCAAATAAATTGGTTAGTCTCTAAGGTGCCACAAGTACTCCTTTTCTCTCTGGGAACAGTTTTCCAACCAGTTATGCACCCACCTTATAGCAGCTCCATTTAGGTTGTATTTCCCTACTTTGTTTATGATAAGGTCATGCAAGACAATCTGCTGCTTCCCCCCTATCCACAAGGCTTGCTAACCTGTCAAAGAAAGCTATCAGGTTGTTCTGATGCAATTTGTTCTTGACAAATCCATGCTGACTATTACTTATCACTTATTATCTTCTAGGTATCGGCAAATTGATTGCTTAATTATTTGATCCACTATCTTTCTGGGTATTGAAGTTAAGCTGACTGGTCTGTAATTCCCTGTGTTGTCCTTATTCCCCTTTTTATGGATTGGAACTATATTTGCCCTTTGCCAGTCCTCTGGAATCTTACCCTTCTTCCAAGACTTTTCAAAGATAATTGGTAATGGTTCACATATCTACTCAGTCAGTTCCTTAAGTATTCTAGGGTGTATTTCATCAGCCTCTGGTGACTTGAAGACATCTAACTTGTCTAAGTAATTTTTAACTTGTTGTAAAGTGATACTTCAGGGATTTGGCCCATTATATGTAAAGGAGAAATTGACACTAAAACATAAGTGGGTCTAGCACTGCTCCTGTGACTCTCAGACCCAAACTAGCTGTAGATATTTACAGAAATCTTTCAGACAAGTCAACATCACTCCATGACTGTATGAAAAGTGATAATAGCCAAAACATGCAAGTGAGTCGTTACAGGATCCTGCAAAGAAGAAACTGATCAAAAGAAAAGTACCATAAAGTTTAGGAAAATCTGCTTGATTTAAGTTTTTAAGTGGAAAAAAAGGATTGTGATTCTTGCCAATGAGCAAAAGGAGACAAGAATGGCTGTACCAGGCCATAGCCTAGGGCACTCAACACCTGCACACAAAAAAAGTAGATACTTATCCATCCTGTTTAATCTGCTGTAAGTTAGAATAGACAGGCAGGCAGAAGGGAAGAGTTTTTCTTTGTATATTTACTTATTCTTTGAGCCAGAGTGATTTAGAGACATATTAAGACTGCATCTTTTTTGCAACTTGAGCCCTAATTCAGCAAAGCTCTTAAGCACATGATTCAATCCCAGTGACCACAGTAGGAGCTGCTGACTGCTTAATACTTTTGAAAGTCAGGCTACTCATTTAGGTGCTTAGATGCAGATTTAGGAGACTAAGTTTAGGCTCTCATTATTGAAAATCTGGGCTGTTGTATGGATGTTGTTATGTATGCCAGAAGAATCTTACCCACAGTTGTCTATTCAACATCTGAAGAGCTAGACTCCATTATTTCTTCACATCTCTGCAGAATTGTCTTTTCCTGTACTGTAAAAACATGCAAATAGGGTCCACACTGCTACATCCATGCACAAGTTATTAATATTTAAAACTAATTTTTAACACAAAGGCAATTGCCCAGCTTCAGTACCTGACTGATCACTAGACTACTACAGCCAGAGAACAGAAAATGTAAGGTCTGACGCATAGCTCTGACAGTTTAATCTAAGGTGATAAATTGTGATTCATCTACTCATTAGGCATGGACTGATGCAGCAGTGCCCATCTTGCTCATGTCAAACCCAACACTGAAATCCCCAAGACTTTTCTTAATGCCACTTTCTAAGTCATTTTTATTTGTGTATGGTGAGGTTTACATTAAAATCATGTTAGGTTAATTTTAAAGGCACCTATTTCATTACAATGAATCTAAAGTCTTGTCCAATCATACTAATTACAAGACATGTTATGAGCATAGCACATACAGGCCTGGTTGTATATTACAAACATGTTGGTATCAATAGAGCATTATTAAATTACTCATAAATCTGCAAACACAGACAAGATGGCCCTTATTATCTTATCACACATTTCAAATAAAATGATCGAGAAGCTTAAAAATAGCTCAAAAAAATCTTCCTTCTATCTTCAGAGTAGTATGCTATTTCCCCTAGTATGTCCTGCCACTGGTTAGAAAAATAAGCACTTAAAATAAAATCTGGGTTCTTGTACTAAAATTAATTCCTGTTAAAACAAAATAAACTTCTATTATATACAAACAACTTGGACTTGATACTCTATCTCTGGAGACTACTGGTTTATTAAAGGTATGTTGTCAAAACAGAATCATGAGTCAAATTCTGTGCTGCATCTCTCAACATAGATAGCTGAGCCCAGGGGGATGGAGGGGCAAATGTGGCTTTTTCAGCTTCAAAAGGGATAAAATTGATATCTCTACAATTCACAAGTAACAAAAAGGATTTCGATATAGCCCTGTAATCTATAGGAAGCAGCAGTCTTTGCCAGCTTCTCTCCGTAGTAAGAAGGTTTAGTGGGATGTCCGTAATAAAATGCCTACAAAGAAGCTGACAATGGATAGTGCACTAAAACCACTGCATATCATACCAAACAACATTGTCTCACTGTTTCCTTGTGCTCTCCCATCTGTTTGTTGTATCTACCTGTTGTCTCTTATCTCGTACTTAGATTGTAAAACTCCTTGGAGTAGGGACAATCTCTGTGTCACGGGTTTGTACAATGTCTAGCACAATGGGACTCCTGTTCATAAGTGGGGACCCTAAGCATAACCGTGACACAAATAATAAACAATAACAACTGTTGTCAATAGAAGTTTAATATATAGAGAGAGACTCTTTAAGTACACACTAGAACTCTGTATTTGCCTGAAAAGTAATTTAAAATGTTCATTGTAAACTTATCTTTACTCTAATAAAGGCAACGATTTAAAAATGCTATCAACCTGGATATTTATATCATGCTGATCATAATGGTGTCTAAACACCTACCATACTAGGTAGATTAGATAAAGTAAGATAGATAAAATAGATAAAATAATTGGATTTGGTCAAGCAGGCCCTGCAATTTCATCCAACCAAATCTTGGTTATACATGAAAAACTAGGGGCATCATCCTCATTTAAACAATGGATGGTGGTAACTTTATTAGTAACAAAACAAAACAAAAAAACCCATAAGGTGAAACCAATAGGACCAATATTAAATGTCTTGAGCCAGGCATTTCTCCAACACATAGTCTTTTCCTGCTTGGTCTCCTTCCACCCACCACAATCTGACATCAATTCTGGGCAAGAAAATAGAGTGGCTGATACAGGACTCTATCAATAAATAACTAAAAGAAAGTAATGGAATTAATGCAAATCAACAAGGGTTTATGAAAAATAGACCCTGTCAAACTAAGGACATTTTTTAAATGAGATTACAAATTTGGTTGATAAAGGTAATAGTGTTGACGTAATAGACTTCAGTATGGCATTTGACTTTCACAACATTTTGATTAAAAAACTGTAACAATATAAAATTAACATGGCACAGATGAAGTGGATTAAAAATTGGCTAGATGACAGGCCTCAAAATGTAACTCTAAACAGGGAGTCATCATTAAGTAGGTCTGTTTCCTGCCGAGACTGATTCTTGGCTCTACGATATTTAACATTTTTATGAATGACATGGAAGAAAAAATAAAATCATCACTGATAAAGTGTGTAGATAACACAAAAATTGGGGGAGTGGTAAATAATGAAGAGGATAGGTAACTAATTCAGAGTGACCTGGATTGCTTGATAAACTGGGTACAAGCAAATAATGTGTGTTTTAACATGGCTAAAGGTATATATAGACATCTAGGAACAAAGAATGTAGGCCATAGTTACAGAATGTGGCACTGTATCGTGGGAAGCAGTGACTCTGAAAAAGATTTGGGGGTTGTGGTTGATAATCAGCTGAACATGATCTCCCAATGTGATGCTGTGGCCAAAAGGGCTAATATGATCCTGGGATGCATAAATAGGGGAATCTTGAGTAGGAGTAGGGAGGTTATTTTACCTCTGTATTTGGCACTGCTGCAATTGCTGCTGGAATATTGTGTCCAGTTCTGGTGCCCACAATTAAAAAAGGATGTTGATAAATTGGAGAGGGTTCAGAGAAGATTGAATGATTAAAGGATTAGAAAACATGCTTTATAGTGATAGACTCAAGGAGCTCAATTTATTTAGCTTAACAAAAAGAAGGTTAAGGGTTGACTTAATTACAGTCTATAATGGGGAACAAATATTTAATAATGGACTCTTCAGTCTAGCAGAGAAAAATATAATATGATACAATGGCTGGAACTTGAAGCTAGAAAAATTCAGACTGGAAATAAGGCATAAATTATTAACAGTGAGATTAATTAAACCATTGGAACAATTTACCAAGGGTCATGGTGGACTCTTCATTACTGACAATTTTTAAATCAAGATTGGATAATTTTCTAAAAACTATTCTCTAGGAATTATTTTGGGAAATTCTATGGCCTGTGTCACACAGAAGGTCTAGACTAGATGACCAGAATGATCCCTTCTGGCCTTAGAATCTATGCATCTATGAAACTGTGAGCTCTCTCTCTCTCTCACACACACGCCTTTCCATTTCCTCCCATAAAACAATCCTGCCCCCTAGAAATTGCCTACTGACCCTGCAGGCCTCTCATTCCCACACGTTACCCATGCCTCCCAAAGCCTGCCCCTAGACAGCACCAATCCCAACCGACAGGCCATTCCCTTAGTGCAGGGGTAGAAATAAGCAACCCTCCCGCCTTGCAAATGAGAATCACAGATTACTTCCATTGACCCCAAACTCGTCTTCAGTGCAGGCTGAGCACGCACGTGCACACACATACAGCTCTTACCCTTCCCAGCACAGTAAACTATAGAGCAATTTAAAAACAAACAATAAAAGCAAGAGACACGTGTTTTCATAACAAAAATGTAAAAAAAAAAACAAAAAAAACACAGGAGTCTCTTAAAGGGCTCAGCCTTGCAACAGACACATCGCAGACAGGGTGACAGGGCATGAGCCTAGGACCTTGATTGTGCCACTGACTTTCTCTGTGACCTTGAGCAAGTCACGTCACCACTCTGTGCCTCTTTCTGCTCTCACTGGTCTATTTAGTTTATGAGGGACAGCATAAACAGGGGCTGTCTCTCACTGTATGTTTGTACTGTGCCCTGATCTTGGTTGCAGCCTCTAGATGTTCCTGTAATACAAATCATTAATAAGATCCCCAGAGAAGACAGCAATTTGAGGGGCCTGGTTGCCCTTCAAGGGCTGAAAAACTATACATTTGACAATGTGGTCAAAACTGAGAACATCTGTATATCTCAGGTATGGCAGAAGTTACAAATGTCTGACCCTAGCAACCCAAATCCCTCTCATATCTCTTATCTACCCAGGAGCCTAGTCAAATTGTGCCTTTATTACAAGCATTTACCCTCTTTCTGCTTCTTCTCACTGTGTCCTCAGTAGGATGATACAGTTGCTCTGGCCATCCCTCTTGCTGCGTAATGTTCAGCATGCTGATTGCAGGCACTGCCACCATGGTGTCCTGTCATGGTCATTGGCTGGCTGTGGAGTGAGGGTCCATACACCTTTCAGTAGGCCATCACTCCTTCCGCCATGTTCCTCTTCATGCCATCCCCACATCCCTCCCCCTTCCCTGTGTCTCACTTCTACAGAGAACAGGTTGAGGCAGAGGGACGGCAGTGTATTTAAAACTGTCTTGCACCCTGAAGTTACACTCTCATAATGTGCTGCTTCCTTTAGTCATGCCCTCTTTCATTCTGACCACACCCACACAATTTTAAACAGTGTATGGAGTGAGAGCTGATGATAAGTTACGCTGCTTACTGTTCATTCTTCAGGGCAGCAAACACAAGAGGGCCTATGGTTTGGAGTATGATGGCCAACTTTTATATGAAGTGGTGTAACTTACACTTTTTAATTCCCTTGTATGGCATGCAATGAACTGGATAATTAGGTGTCTGAATCCAAGGGCCATCAAGAATCCTAGATGTAACAGAGGACAGATACCAGCCCACTTTCTGGTCCATCTGTACTCTGGTGGCACAAAGGTTCAGTAACTGAGCCCTAAATGGGTGGCAGAGGATTCCCCCACACTGATAGACTCACCCATTGCTCTAGGGTCAGCATAGCAGGCTCTAAGACACCTCTCCTGACCCTTCCCCAACCTACCCCCATTGTAGGGGACATACTGGGACAGCATGGGTCTGAGGGGCCTGAGATTACCTAATTTACAGTGGCAGGCCAAACCAGCAAGAGGAGAGTGCATCAGTGGACTTAAAATAACCTTTGCCCCTTCTCTCTTCATCTGTGAAGAACAGGATTCTGGTACAGTTGGGCATCTGCGCCCGGAATGAACGTCAAAGATAGTTCTCCTATTGTATTTTTGAATAAGAGGCATGAAGTGCACAAGCCATAATAGTGTAAACTAATAAAAATTCATTTCTGTGTAAGTTTTTGTCTTTATTTGTAACATAAACCTGGCTTTTGATAATGAAGATCACATTACTCAGGTGACAGGACAGCAATGCAGACAGACTATATACTGGAGAAGGAAATACATTTGGTTCACTTTTCCAAATAAAGTCATAGTCATTCAGTTTCTGGTTTCTTCTCATAGAAGCATGGAATCTAATTAATACCACAATAACATATATGTATAATTAACGGACCTATGGTTATGAAATCACTTTATCTGTAAGAAAGAAAACACACCAAAGAGGCTAATGCAGCTAAGTGTCGAGATTAGACACTGGTCTGAGTTACAAAATGTTGTTCTAGATTTTGATCCCTGCAGTTCTGGAGGGTTCAGATACAGGGTTTTGATTCAGGCCTATGTCTAATAAAAATTGACATATGAAATTAAACACTACTATTTTAAAGATATAAACAACCTGGTTCAGTAAATCAGAGGCTAGGGAGATAGGCCATTATTTATTAACTACCTAGAAGCACAGGCAGAGTCCAATGTTCTCTGGGGGACAATGGAACCAAATTCCACATCCACTAAAGGGCAGCATTTTCCTGAATTCTGCAGCAACTACTGCTAAATTCTGTGGCAACATTAATTTACTCTCTCACTGCCATTTCCATCTAGGGTGACCAGGTGTCCTGATTTTATAGGGACAGTCCCGATATTTGGGGCTTTGTCTTATATAGACTCCTATTACCCCTCACCCCCGTCCCAATTTTTCACACTTGCTGTCTGGTTACCCTATTTCCATCAGCCCCAGGGCCTCCTCACAAACACACACAGAACTATGAGCCACAGCTGGAAAATACTCACTGACGAAAGATGAACTGATGATTATTTTCAGAGTATTATTTCTGAGGAATGCTTTTTACTGTGCTCTCCAGGTGATTCTACACCCTGAGCCTCACCTCTTCTGGTATTGTCCAAGTGGCCCAGCTGAAGCCCTCCTTCCCCTCACACGTAATTGGGAAGGCAATAGCTAGTAGCAGCTTCTGAGGGTCATTCTTTCTGGCTACCCAGACCTCAGCTGCTGCGCTGTTCTCCAGGCTGCCCAACATACTAGCCTTCACTTCTTATTCTACACTCTCCATGGCTGCAAGCTAGACTCTGAAGTAGGCTCTCTGCTGCCTAGCTCTGTGGAACAATGCGGGGAGCAGGCATTGTGTCATCTCTTTTGCTCTTTAGAGAACAGACGCAACAGAAAGCAACCAGACGGTCACAGGGAGGTCCAAATAACCAGTTTTATAAATAACATACAGCATGCAAGGCCAAGCTACATACATATGCTGCTGCTGTGGCCAGCAGCAGATTTTGCAAACAGGGGGCAATGGTCATTAGCGGTGCCTCCCTATTCAACAAGTCCATTCATTCTCCTCCATCGCCGCTCCTCCTCCTCTCTGCAGCAGCACCCTTCCCTCCAACTCTGCAATCCTAGTGAGGAGGGGAGGCCCCCCGAGAAGGAAGCAGAGACTGGAGAGCAAGCCACTCCATACTCACCTGGCAGCAGCAGCTCCTGTCCCATGGAGTTAGACCTGGCTTCCCACTCCAGTCATTGCAACCTGGTACACAGGGGTCACAGCACCATCAGGTCTGCCCCTCTGTCATGGCGGAAAGGCAGTAAGGCCAAATTTGATAGTGGCGTTGCGACATGGTGCACAGGGTCACAGCACCACACGACCCCGTGCTCCAAGACACAACACTTGGAATGGAGAGTGGGTCCAGCCCTGCAGGACAGGAGCCACTCCTGCTGGGTGAGTGCAGGGTGGGCTCACTCTTCAGCCTCATGAAAATTCACGATGCTCACCTCCTTTTGTCAATTGCATAATGTGCTTGAAAAGGTGCCACACATATACCTAGAGACCACTGAGGAGGCAATGCCCCCCATAGTTCCCTATTAATTCCCCCACTGTTGGAAGACAGTGCGGCCTACTAGAGGGCTTGCAAACTGTTGAAAGTGTTACAGACCAGTTCCAATTCACCACACACTTTACACTGTCAGAGTTTTAAAGCTATTAATAAATAATAACTAGGCTGGTCAGAATTTGATTTTTATTTTTTCTAATCTCAATGATTTTTATTTTAAGACTTTCTTCTATTTGTATTTTTACAGTTGGGGCTGGGGAGAGCAGGGTTGGGGTTAAGGTTAGGGCAGTGCCGAGAGTGGGGCAGCAGGGGGCTCCCTGTGCGGCAGAGAGGCCCAAGACCCCAGGGCACAACATGTTGAGGAGGTTGCAGTCATCCTGGCCAGACAGAGCAGAGATCCCCTGACCAGGACTGTAAGGAGGAAGATGAGCCACAGCAGTGGGGAGGTCATGCAGCTGCTGAACAGTTCCCGCCAGGGGACAGCTGCCACCCTCCTGGCTGGTGAATGAGTAAGCAGAGACTTGACAGCAGAGCTGCAGAGGGCTCCCTGCATAGCCATTGGGCTGGTGACACTAGATCCCTGCAGGCACAAGGCGCGGGGAAGGCTGGGGTCCTGGCAGGGCAGAGCAGAGACCCCCAGCCAGGGCTGCAATGAGGATGAGTCCCTCAGAGGTCACTCTGCTGATGAATGGCTCCTGCCTGGAGATGGAGCAATTCAGAAATGGGGTGGCATCCTCCAAAGCCAGGCATGTCTCCTCCTTGCAGTCCTGGACGGGAGTCTCTGCTCCACCAGGCCAGGACAGCAGCCTTCCGCCACACCTGAGCATCACCAGCTTACTGGCCATGCAGAAACCTTCTGCAGCTGCTGTCAAGTCTCTTGAGGCAGTGCAGGGAGCACAGGTGCAGGCCAGTGATCCCTGATCCCTGCAGGCATGCCGAATGTTACTGATGTATACTTTTTTTCCCATTGATTTCTGTGAGTCCGCTGAAATTGATGTTTGCTGTCATTTACTGATTAAAACAGAATCCTGCCAAGCCCAACAGTAAAATAATGTACCAACATACTGCAGTATGTAAAATCCACATGCTTTGGAGTTTTATTATAAGAATAAAATTGTGGGAAATTTGCACAAACTTTGGACTGGGGTAGGCCAGATGATTGCCCCTTCCTTCCCCTACATGCACTGTCTACTCAAATGTCCTGATTTACCCTCCCTGACCTTTTAGTTATCTTCTAGGGATCAAGATCTTGTGGTCTGACCACTTTATAACTGGCCAGTTGTCCCCTGCTGCCTGGATGTTCAGCAGGAAGCTTGCTGACCGTTCCAACCTCTGCTCTTTTGAGGGTATGTCCGTATGGGTATATCTACACTGCAACATAAGCCCATGCTTGATCATGGGCTAAAGCCTAACTCCCCTTGCATCTACACTACAATTGCACTAACCCAGAGCTCAGCCCCACGGGGTGGAAGGGTCTGAGCACAAGTCAGGACCCAGAGTTCAAGCCCTACTGCTTTGCATTGTAGATGAAGCCCTGATTGACTCGTGTCCCAGTAGTCTGCCAGAAGTATCCCACAATTCCATAGGACAATTTCCTTAGTCTTCTGTATACCAACAATCTCCAATCCACTCTGCTGAAAATGGGAGCCACTCCCCACCCTTTGGTGAACGGCAGCAGCTCAGGTCAGCGTTAGCCCACTCTCTTCTGATCACTGAGGTCAAAGCACACTATCGAGAGCCTCTTGGATTTGCAATGGAGAATGAATCAATCAAGCCTTTTGCAAAGTGAGCTGCATCATGGTCACAGGAGCACAGCCAAATTTTGGTGAATCTCTGGTGCAAGGCCAGTAAAACTGTGGACTTCAGCAAAAGCACCAGAAATGACCACACATACCAGCAGATAGCTAACAAGATGGCAGCACTGCAGATTTTCCAGACAGGTGATTGGTACAGGGAGCATATTAAGAGGCTGAAGAGCAAGTACTGGAAGACCAGGGACAAGAATCACATCTTGGGCAATTCGCCAACAACATGTGCATTGTGTGATTACTTTGATCGGGTTCTGGGCACTGCTCCCAGCACAGAGCCAACCATGCTTCATGGTGACCTGGTCAGCCGGAATGGTGCCCTGAATCCAGCATGGGGACTGATGGGAGCCAGCAGCAGGTTCCCAATGAGGATCATGAAGTGACTATTTTAATGAAGCCAGTCCCAGAGCAGACTGTGGATTAGGATCAACAGCAAATTCTTGGTCTCTGCTTGGAAGGGCTGTTTGATTCCCCCTCCCCACAAAGGAACAGCCCACTGCCCACTGCCAAGAAAATGTTGCCAAAATGTCCACCAGCATCTCACAGATGCTCTCCCAGTTTCCTGACACAGGAGTGAAAGTGCAAGCAAGAGAAGTTCATCAAAAGGTGCCACCTCCCTGTTGCTGGCACCGGTAGCTGGGACCACACAGACCAAAATGACTGCTTGGCAGGGAGTATTAGCGGCTGTTCAAACTTTTCTACCATTGCACCACTGTCCTAGGGCTACAGTGGCCACATTTCAGGGGCATGCTAGGGACTCTGGGATTTGGTTACTTTGACTTGCATGCGCTTTGACTTGTGTGCACTTGTAGACACGAGAACCCCAGGTTCGAGCACGGGTTAGAAAAGTCTTAACGTAGGGTTAAAAAAACAGTGTAGATGCTCAAGCCCAGGGTTCTCTAACATGCGTCAGTTGACTTGAGTCCCACTAACCTGTAGCTTACAGTGCACTGCAGATAAACCCAAGAGGCTTTGGGGGATAACAGATTGTCTGAATCTCCTCCCAGTCCTCTGACTGCTGCAGTAATTACCCTTTACTTCTGAGGCTGAGAGAAGACAAGTAATACACTGGGCCTAATGAAATCCCCATTCTGACATTAACAGGCTGCTGGGTTACTCCATTCTTAGCTCTTTTTCATTATGAAAAGTTCCATCTATGGCTATACTTTGTTTCCTGGGCTTCAGCCAGTTTTCGGTCCAGTATCCTATTTCTTCTTTTGTTCAGTGATACTATACTACAGCAGTTAATCTCTGATGTGGAATCATGTCAGAAAATTGAAGTGTACTACATCCAATGAATTTTCCGTATCTGACATGACAGTTATACAGTATCTTAAAAGAACTTCAGGAAATTAACTAAGCATGAGCTCCTGCCCTTGAATTTAAGTTGGCTATCAATAATCAAATTGTTCTTTTTCAGGGATTCTCCTACACTATCTATTGGGAAATTCCAGGATTTTGAGGTAGCAGATAACCTATTAGATTAAAATATTTCAGTCTCCTCCTTTCAGAACTTAATCCTTGAATCTAAGCACCCCTACATCAGGACAAATCGCGATCACTAAGATAACAGAACAGCAGGGGGAACAGAGACGACCGCTACTATGTCTCTCAAGCTTTGTCCTTTTTTAGCAACACATTAGTTTATTAGTGCAACACATTCAAATATCTGTCTCCAGGGATTAAGAATGTGTTCACTTTATCTTCCAGAATAATTCAAATGGCATTTTTGGTCTATTTTGGTGAAAAGATCCTTATCTGGAGAAAAAATATAATAATGAGAGCTGGACAAAGAAAGGCAATAATGTTTCATGGAGGCTTTTCTAATGTCAAAATCTGGTTTAGTTCCAAATCAGAACAAAACCCTACATTTTCAAAATTCCCCATGAAAGGGAATGGTGCTCTAGCTCTGGGGCAATCCACCTGGTGGGCTGCCCAAAAGCAGGAGAGCCTGGAAGTTGCGTGAGCCTAGGTTGTTGAGGCACCATGAACCTGGGAGTCATGACTCCCAGGGCTTTCAGGCTCCTGACTACTTGGTAGCACACCAGCTGGCCTGCCAAAGAGCTGGGTGGGTGAGCTGGCAGGAAACCAGGCAGCTTTTTGATAGAACCTGGCCTGGGTTCCATTGGAACTTCACTGAAATCAAATGGTCTCCTGGAAACAATTTGATTCCAACAGAAAAATCACCAGATTTTTTCCAACCAGCTCTAATAATAATGTAATACTTATTTGGGGCTAGATGTGACTTTAGGCACAGCCCAAAGTAAGAAAAGAAGCATGATCCAAATATTTAGCATGCCTGGAACTCAAGAGACCTGGGTTCAATTCCCTGCTCTGCCATAGACTTCCTGTGTGACTTTGGGCAAGTTCTGTAGTTTCTCTCTATGCTTCAGCTACTCATCTGTGAAATGAGGATAACAACACTGCCCTACCTGACACGGATGTTGTGAGGTTAAATACATTAAAGATTCTGAGGTGCTCAGACACTACAGTAATGGAGGCCATATATGTACATAAGATAAACTGCACAGTCCAAGGAGGCATGGAGACTCAGAAACATCCTCTGAGACACCCCAGCTTGCTGCACACTACTTGTTCACCTACACAAGCCCAGAATCAATAGTTTTCTTCTGGCTGGCTTGAAGGAGAGCACACAGAGTGCACTTACGTCTGAGAAAGCAAGTCAAAATGGCTTTCATTGCCTCTTGAGCACAAGTTTAGGGCTAGTCTACACTGGCCACGTGGCTTGCGTAGTCGCAGCAGAGTGCTGGAATAGAGCTCTCCCAGCACTCTAAAAAAACCACCCCCACGAGGGGTGTGGCTCTTAGTACTGGTCTGAAGTTCTGCATGTTCACTTATGTTGCATAAATACGTGGAACAAGCCTCCTAAGAACAAAGTTCAAAGTGAAGAAACTCTCTTATGGATAAGAAACACAGGCCTTGTCTACCCAAGAAAGTTGCACATGCAAAAGTTAAAGCATGAATTTAAACCAATATAGGTAAATCAGTGCAAAATGCTTTGTTGACAGTCTTATTTCTGTAAAGGAGTTGCTTATTTTGTCCTAGTTACACCTGTTCCTAAAAGACTTATGCTGAAATAAACTACCCTTGTACCAAAATAAGTGTCTACATAGCTTTTTGCACTGGCTTAACTATACTGGTTTAAATTCACACCTTAACTTGTACCAGGGCAACATTCCAGGCCATAGATGAGAATAAACTGCATGTGCTTAAATTCAAAATAATATAGATGAACAGAGAGAAAATTGCCTTTTTGTTCTGGTGTTGTGAGCAGTACTAAATACAACAGTGATAAAGACCATAGATAAAGAGATTAGACAGATAACAACAAGTTGGCCTAGCAACCCATTAAACTGACTAGCTCATCTGGCATTAGTGCAATTCTCCAGCAGCCCAATCTGGGCCTGTATTTGTTCTGTTCACTCCAAGCAAAGTGTATAAACAGCCTTTAAACATTAGCCCTCTTCATCAGCCACCATGATACAGTCAGTAATCAGGGTATACCTTGCTATAAAGATACACCAAGTTGGCCTGAAGACCACCAAGCCTGGGCTCTGAGAGACTAAATGGAGCAGTTGGGAAGGAACTGAGAATTCCAGGCTGCAAATAGCCAAGAGTTTAATACTAAGGACAACACAAATGCCCCAAATGATCTCAGCTGTGGCAGGGTACATAAGCACTGGGTTATATGGATACGTGGGGCCTTAGCCCCATTAATGTTCTGGAAAGCAGGCCCAGACCTACCTATTTTTGAGCCAGGGGCACAACACAAATATTGCCAAGGAGGGCGCCTAGGTTACCTGCCCAGCTGCTGCAAATTTGATTTGCATTACGAACTGGTGCACATGATGGAAGGACAGCTGGGCCAAATTTGACTGCTGTGTGACCTAGCATGCGGGGTCACAATGCCATTCAAATTTGGCCCAGATGCCCCTCTGTCACCTCATGCCTACTGGGGGGAAGGGAGTTCACCCCCTGACCTATGGGGCTCTACCAAAAAATTTACAAACCCAGCTACTATGGCAGTGGAATGTGGGGGAGAACCAGGTCTCAGGCCACTCAGGGCTTTATTAAATTTCAACTGAAAGTTAATCAGAAGCCAGCATTAGTTATGGTTCTACCCTCTCCACAGTCAAATCCCTCCTGTAGACTTCCTATCTGCTGTCATGCTTTGGAAAAAAAATACCAGTAGATGGCTTATACTGGAAAGTTTGAGAGGTAACCACATGCTACCACAGGCAATCATCTGCTTTATAACATTTCACATATGTTGTACCCTTTTTCTTTTGCCATCTATTCATCTGTCAAGACTGTGAGCTCCTCAAGGCAAGGACTGTACCTTCTTTTTTTTTTGGAAAGCACCTTGCATAACTGTGGACATGACTATATATAAGTAATAATATGGATCAACTGTGTTATGCTCAAGGTGGCTCAACCCACTAAGAAGGTTGACTTTTCACTTGCTTTAACTTCATGGTGGATGACTTGTAAAAGGTCTAATTATATATGCATATTGAAAGGTTTTTCGTGTTCCCCTTTAAGATGTGAGTTTCTTGGCATTAACGAGCCTTAAGTTATGATGCTACAGATGAACTTTGATCTCTTTTCTTGGCTCTATTAGCTTTTTCCGACTGTGATTTGTTTAAAAAAGAAAACATACAAAGATTCCTGGCGTGGGAGGAAAGAGATACTGTGTGGGAGAAAACCAGACAAACACATTTTTAAATGAAAGATGTGCTGGTAAAAGTCTGGTTGCAGAAACAGAGTGAGTGCCCTTTTAGAGAAAAATTAAACGAGCAAATAAAAAGCAAAATAAAAATCACTCTGAGAGTGAATTCAAGGAAAGGACTAAATAAAGAAATAAAGGCAATAGAAGACATGAGAAAATGTGTGAATAGTGGTCACCATGAAAATTCATACGATTTTATCTTTGCCTGATAAACACATATCTCTGTGATTAGTACTGGAAACGCTGCAGTAATGTTAATTACTTACAAACATGACATGTAAAAGGCCTGGTTTTCAAAGCTGCTCAGCGTCTGCATCTCCCATTGACTTCCAGTAGAACTGTGGGTCCTAAGCACCTCTGAAAATCAGATTCAAAGCACATACTGGATTTTTATTTTTTTTTAATAGTTTTCTCTCTTATCCAATGTAAGCAATAAACCAAGTCTCTTTATATAGTGGATCAAACTATTTTCTCCCAAGAAAGTTAATGGGGTTACACTAGTGTAACTGAGAGGAACTAGGTTTAGTATGTTGCATTCTTTTCCCAACACTCTCAATCATAACGCTCGCTGGTCTAATGTTTCAATGTTCCTGGGCATAACCTTCCCTGTATAATATATCTCTGTTGAAAGTGTTGCTGGGTAGAGCTACAATAATAATGGCAGTGTGACAGTAGCAAAAATCAGAATAAAATGGCACCATTTCAAAATAATGTAATTATTTAGAGCAGACTATTTTTAATTAATTTGACATTTCCTCATTTATTTTCAATCTGAATCAGAACAAAACCAAATATTTTTGAAAATTCCCCAAAAATGGAATTCCAAAAAAGATTCTTCGATTTGGAAATTTCTTCGATTTGGAAATGTGAAATTCTGAAATGAAATTTCAAAATTTTCTGAAACAAATTTTTGTTCATTTTGAAATATTTTGTCATCCAGGAATTTTTGTCAAATCGATACATTTCGCTAAATGTTCTGATTTTGACAAAAGCAGCATTTTTCACCAAAAAAAGGTAATCATAGACTCATAGCACTGGAAGGGACCTTCAGAGGTCATCTAGTCCAGTCCCTTGCACTCATGGCAGGACTAAGTATTATCTAGACCATTCCTATTAGGTGTTTGTCTAACCTGCTCTTAAAAATCTCCAGTGATGGAGATTCCACAACCTCCCTAGGCAATTTATTCCAGTACTTAACCACCCTGACAGTTACAAAGTTTTTCCTAATGTTCAACCTAAAACTCCCTTCCTGCAATTTAAGCCCCACTGCTTCTTGTCCTATCCTCAGAGGTTAAGAAAAACATTTTTTCTCCCTCCTCCTTGTAACAACCTTTTATGTACTTGAAAACTGTTATCATGTCCCCCTCAGTCTTCTCTTTTCCAGACTAAACAAACCCATTCTTTTCAATCTTGCATCATAGGTCATGTTTTCTAGATGTTTAATAATTTTTGTTGCTCTTCTCTGGACTTTTGCCAATTTCTCCACATATTTCCTGAAATGAGGTGTTCAGACACAATACTCCAGTTGAGTACTGGACACAATACTCCAATTGAGGCCTGATGAGTGCAGAGTAGAGCAGAAGAATTACTTCTCATGTCTTGCTTACAATACTCCTGCTAATACATCACAGAATGATTTTCGCTTTTTTTGCAACAGCATTACACTGTTGACTCATATTTAGCTTGTGGTCCACTAAGACCCCCAGATCCCTTTCTGCAGTACTTCTTCCTTGGCAGTCATTTTCCATTTTGTATTTGTGAAACTGATTGTTTCTTCCTAAATAGAGTACTTTGCATTTGTCTTATTTATCCTATCATCCTATTTACTTCAGACCATTTATCCTATCATCCTATTTACTTCAGACCATTTCTGCAGTTTGTCCAGATCATTCTGAATTTTAATCCTAACCTCCAAAGCACTTGCAACCCCTCCCAGCTTGGTATCATCCGCAAACTTTATAAGTGATGAACATTTTCTGACCAGCTCTAGTCAGAATGTGACCTCAGATATTCCTGAGTAACCCAAACTGGGGATTCAGGCCCTGAAGGAAGGGTTTATCCGGAAGAGTAGTGGAGTGAAAACCTGTGAGAGGTGGAGTAGGAAAAGGCTCAGGGAAATGGCATCAAGGTGTCACATTGCAGGCCTTGGCTGTTGATCAGAGAGTTCCTGAGCTGCAGTTCCCCTACCAGCCACTGGGGAAGTGGCACAGTCTAGGCAGTATGGGAGAACACTGCCATTTTGGATGGAGAGACTTTGATAACCCCTGAAAAACACACAGGTTATGTCTACACTGCAACTAAACACCTATTGCTGGCCTGTGTCAGCTGACTTGGGCTCTATGGACTTGGGCTGTGGGGCTGTAAAATTGTGACACAGATGTTCACGCTCAGGCTGGAGTCAGATTCTGGGACCATCCTCTCTCATAGAGTCCCAGAGCTTGAGTTCCAGCCTGCACATCTACACTGCAATTTTACAACTCCACAGCCCAAGCCCCATAAGTCCAAGTCAGCTGACCTAGGCCAGCCTTGATTGTGCCTTGGGTCTTTTATTTCAGTGTATATGTACCCTTGTGGTTGTTAGTGAGACAGATCAGCCTGTTCATGATATCACCTGATCTTCAGCTAGGTGAAGAGTTATATGAAGAGGTGCTTAGGGATCTAGCAACTCCTTAACGCAAGGAAGATTAACTTTATGTAATCATGAAAAATGAGAGGAAAAAAAAACCTCTTACTGGTCAAAAAAGCCTGAAATGCCTCACAATATTTTAACATATCAGAATGTTAGGGGATTAAATTAAAGAATTGATACAATTATTCCTGTTAACAAAAGTAATTTATATCACCAAAAGAATGTGCAACAAAATCTTATAAGCATAAGGGAAAAATCTTTTCAGAATTCTTCTAGGTATGATAAATTCATTGGAAGTAACTCCAAGAAGTGAACAGGTCCCTGCTCCATAATAAATGTATTCAAACAAAAAAGACCAAGCATCCAAGGTTACCAACTTCCGATCTAAAATATCAAGAAACACAAATAAACCATAACATTTTGTGACCTTCCAGAATGAACAACTCATCTCACAGGCAACAGGTGCCTGAAGGCCAGAGTAGAATGCATCCTGTTAACACCTCGCTATGAAAATCAGATTGATCCTGAACAATGTTAAATAACCACCATTTTAAAAGGTCTAAATCTAAGTATCTCAGAATTTTAAGAAGGGTCTTCTAAAAGTGATATTGAGAGGGAATTTACAGATAGTCACAATTATCAGGTTTAGAGCACAGTACAAACCTGATTAGGTCTTGAGATATGATCAAATCTTCATACAACTGAGGAAGCTAATACATCAACTCAGAAGTCTGCACTCTGGGCCCTCTTGAAGCCTGTTGTTCCCCCTGATTTTAGAGAATCATGACTCTGAATCAGTTGGACCTTCAATCCCCCAATCCCAGAGCACAGCAAAAACAAGGCAGACCTGCTTTTCAGATCAGGTGACATTAAACAAGCTCTGCTCCAACTATTGTTATTCCTTTCCAGATAGTTCACAATAGTGGCTTGTCTTTTTTTTTTTTTTTTTTTTTTTTTTTTTACTGTTCTCTGACTTTAAAGAACTCAGAGTATAGACTATTAGAAACCAAATGGCCTTGGGTAAGTTGGGCTGCAGAATTCTCCTCACTCTGCAACAGGAATCCAGAGTGTAACTTCCTTGATACCTTTGGCTTTGGGAAACGTAGCAGGCACCTTTTCATTGCATCTTAGGTGTGGATAACCCAGAGCACAATGAAGAGTACAACCCCAGGGAACGTTAATGAACTTCTGCTAACCAGGAGTTTTGGTTGCTCAATAAACTGTATATTGTGTTACAGCAGATAGTCGATACTACAGAGGAACCATATCACTGATTGAAAAGATAAAACATAAAGGATCCCATTATCTTTTTTTAACATCCTCTTCTCATTAACGGTGTCATGTAGAAATGGAATAGGACATAGGAAAGAGGTAGAAATATAGGCCCAGATAGAAAACACTAGATACAAATATCTATCAACCTTGGGGAGTTTGTAGAGGGAACCTATTAGAAGTTCAGAATTCTTTATGGAGATGACTGTGAAGTACTGAGTGGTCTCAAAGCCCACTGAAATCAATGAGAGCAGAAGGTAATCAACACTGTGCAGGATCAGACCCAAAGACTCTGTAGTGTCATCATGGCACATTACTTACTTTAGCACCAGTTCTGGTAAAAAGCTCTATAAAATTTTCTTATTTGACATATTTTCCTAGAACATTAAAACAGTCCCATCTAACTATTTTAGATTTGTATATGGCCCTCATTACCAAAGTTTCTGAGCATCTCAAAATCTTCAATGTATTTATCTTCACAACACCCTTGTTAGGTACTCCTGAGGGAATTCTGCACTACTACTCAGGTGCATAATTAATGAGCCAAGAATATTTTTTAATTTTTGTGCAGAAAAAACCTTCTGCTGAAATGTTGCTGCAGTTCCACCTTTTGCCCGCCAGAGGGTACTGTGGTGATAGAATATAGCAGCAGCTCCCAGCCAGCTAGGGAAGAGAAAGAGCCTTCCTTCTTCACAGCACCTGTCAAGCCAGGTCAGAAGACAGGGGCTATGGGAAGACAGATATCATGGGGCTGCTCAGGGCATCAGACAGGGGCTCATAAGGGCTGGTGGGGGAGTACAGACTGGGACAGGAGCTTAATGGGAGTGGAGGCACAGGACCACATAGTGATGGGGGAGGGGGTACAGGGACACATAGGGACAGGGGGAGTGGGTGTCTGAGTTGGGGTGGAGGGACACATGTGGACAGGGGATACAAGGACACATGGGGGTGCAGGAACACATGGGGAAGAGGCAGATGTGCCTGACTGAATGGGAGAGGCTAGGGGTCAGCCACAATCTGCATGGGAGAAGCTCCCTAACAATCCCTCTCCACCCCCCAAAAGCCTGTTCCATACTTTTCCCTCCCATACCCAACAGACCGCAAAGTTCACACCCAGGCTCCTTCCCAGAAATTTACTTCCCTTTCCTTCAGCTCCTCCATTACTCCAGACTCCCCAAGCTTTTGCACTGCTTCTGAGGGTGTGGGAAATACGGTGCTATATTGTAGTTTAAATGAATTACTCAGAGTTCTGTATTAATATGCCTAGTAAGGAATCTATTTGTCACAAAACATTTCCTGAATTTTTGTTGTCTGTATTGTTACAGACATACTTCCTGACAGGTGTTTTGAAATAAATGTCCAAAATAATTGAAACTGGTGTGATTATACTGTGTTATTTTGACAAATAAATTTTGAAGAATTTTTAGTTTTTGTTGCAGAATTTTTAATTTTTTGGCGCAGAATTCCCCCAGGAATACTGTTAGATAGAGAAATGTTATCCTTATTTTTCAGATGGGGAACTGAGGTACAGAGAGACTAAATGATTTGCCCAGCATCACTCAGGAAGTTTGTAGCAGAGCAGGGAATTGAACCCAGATCTTCTAAGTCTTAGGCTAACACCATGACTACTGTATGAACTCTCCCTGTTTCCAGATTATTCTAAAAGGAAAAATTAAGCCTCGTGTTAACTTCTTACCAAGATGGCTATTACAGGAATTGAATTACAAGAATCTGTATTGTGCTTCCTTCATGCCTGAACGCATTACCTGTGCATAACTTCATCTCCAAACAATCAGATATGTGCCATTCATAGATTTTAGATTCCAAGGCCAGAAGGAACCATTGTGATCATCTAATCTGACCTCCTGTATAACATAGGACATAGAACTTCCCCAAAATAATTCCTAGAGCATATATTTCTGAAAAACATTCAATCTTGATTTAAAAATTTCTATGGATGAAGAAACCACCATTGATAAATTGTTTCAATCATGAATTGTCCTCACTTGGACACAGGGGGGAGGGATAGCTCAGTGGTTTGAGCATTGGCATGCTAAACCCAAGGTTGTGAGTTCAATCCTTGAGGGGGCCATTTAGGGATCTGGGGCAAAAATTGGGGATTGGTCCTGCTTTGAGCAGGAGGTTGGACTAGATGACCTCCTGAGGTCCCTTCGAACTCTGATATTCTGTGATTCTGTGAAGGCATACAATCGTGTACCAAGATAATTAGTTTGGTGGCATTTGCGACAAAGAGGTGTGCTGGATGGACATATCCATCTTACCCAGGATATGTATGAGGGAGTGACTACTGTAGTCAAAACCCATGGGGCTATAGCAGAGAATTTCCAGTAAACATTGGCCTGCTCCAGAGGTTAGTGTTGAGCCCTTTTTTATTTGCAGGTGTCATGGCTGTGATAAATGAGAATATACAGAGGGAGCCACCTTGAATATGCTGTTCACTGATAACTTAGTGATATGTGCAGAAGATTGTGAGACTCTGCAAACCAACTCTGAACAGCAGCAACACAGTTTTGCATAGGTGGGACTTACCAACATTCACTTTAAGACTGGTTTCAGAGTAGCAGCCATGTTAGTCTGTATTCGCAAAAAGAAAAGTACTTGTGGCACCTTAGTCTCTAATTGGTTAGTCTCTAAGGTGCCACAAGTACTCCTTTTCTTTTCACTATAAGACTGAGGCTATTATAACTAAAGGAGGAGGACTTACCATAAAGGACGGTACAGACTGAGAGCTTAGAAGAGTGAAAGAATTGAAATGCCTAGGAACAATAGTTGTTGATGATGGTGCCCTCCTGAGTGATGCCTGGTATAAATGATGGGAGTTGACCCCACTTTTCTGTTACAAAAGGATGCCAATAAAGTTAAAAGGTAGAGTGTATAAAACAGTCATGTGACCCATCCTAATGCAGAGAACAGACACTTGGCCAGCCACAAGAAAAGAAATCAGCATGCGCTCCACCACAGAAATGAGGATATTGAGCTGGGCAAGTGGTTGGACACTCTCTGGTAGAAAATGAAATGAAGTTGTGAAGAGCCTCGTGTGGATTGCCCCAGTTGAAGACGAGTTGAAGGAGATTAAGCTACACTGATAATGGATATGTCGAGCAGAGACCTGGGAGTTATATTGGTAGGATGAGCCTTGCAATGATCATGGGCAGAAGACAACTGAGGGGAAGACCAAAGACTTGGTAAATGGATCAGATGTCAGCGGACCTTACAGAGGTCAATTTGCATGACAGCCAGGCATACAATCGTATAAAAATTGCCTACCCCAAATAGGGGAGTGGCAAAAAAAGAAAAAAGCTTAGTTCACTGTTAATAATTTACACCTTATTTCCAGTCTGAATTTATCTAGCTTCAACTTCCAGACATTGAATCATGTTATACCTATCTCTGCTAGATTGAAGAGCCCATTATCAAATTGTTCCTCATTTGCAAATGCAAAACTATTGTAGGTGGCATAATTAATATGCTACAAAGACACACTGAAAGCCTATCTTAAGAAAACTGATGTGGACATCACAAGCTGGGAGGAGCAAGCCACCAACCAACCCCAATGGTGCCATATCCTCCATCAGGCAGTGGCCCACTTCGAAGAGAAGTGCCTTGCCCTCTATGCTGAAAAGAGAGAAAGAAGTAAGGAAAAAGAAAGAACTTTCTCTCAGCAGGCAGCTGGCCTGTCACAAAATGTCTGTACCTACTGCGGGCGGATTTGCAGTTCCAGGATCGGACTCCTGAGTCATCTCAGGACCCATATGTAAATCCATGGTAGAAATCATCCTTGAATTGAGGGATTGCCAATGAATGAATGATAACATTACCTGGGGGGAAATTATAACCATTTCAAAGTCTGTTCAGATGTATGTTCAGCTGTTTCTAGGTGGAGTTACTCTGTGAGCTTTTCTTGAACACTATCAGAGATGAGCTAATTTTCATAAATCATCTGTTTCAAAGCCCACAATTAAATACTTTGTTTTGCTGCTTGGCAAACAACTAATGAGACTCCTCTGCTTAGCAACAGTCACTTTAAACACTCCATTTCTTTCACTGTAATATTATATAAATTCTGATTATCATTACATTTGTGATGGACAACCATCAAATGTAGTGGGAGGGAAGGGAGATGAACCTCATTTGGGCAAGATTATGCTAACTGAAATTCTTGTCTGTCATTTAGAGCAATATCCAAAGTCCAGTGATGTCAGTAGAGAGACTCCTGTTAACTTCAATGGGCTTTGTGTCAGGCACATTGGTACGAGGGTGATAGGTGCCTAACAATAATATAGGTGGATAAGGCCTGCTGTTCATCTCTCCCATGGGGAAGACTTTTGCCTCACCTGTTATTATTTACCTAAACAGCCCCAGTCATGATTAAGTTCTATTTCACACAGTGCAATACAAACACATAGGAAGAAACTGTCCCTGTCAGGTAGCATCTTGATCTCTTTCTCCATAAATAATTATCTTTCATGGTAACACTTCCTTCAACTAGGAGGAAAGAGGTACATAGTCACTTCTAGGACTGCCACCAAGGAACCATCAGAGGGTTCTCTACATATAGATGCCTTCACTCTACTTCATCCTAATGCTAAGGCTAAGTGCATTAGCCCTACTCTGAGAGAAGTAGCATATATGGGAATGCAAACCTCATATAAACTTTAATTACTTTTATTTCTTACATAGGTTTCATATTTGAGAGTTTGAAGGTAATATTTCTCTATATAAATGAAAACTTTTAAAAACAAGCTGCTTGATTTATAGCCCAGATCCTAAGTATAAAGATTACTATAACAGTCTTATTTCAGAAGAATGATCTGGCTCAACATGTTCACATTTATTTCTGATTTTGCTGATGGATGAATGGTGAGTGGCTGGCTGTTGTTAGGGTCTTTTCAATCATCATCATCTTCTTTCATATGGCTTGGATAGGTAGCAACAACTACAAATTTTTGTTTTATTTTGCTTGGTAACTTACTTTGTTCTGTCTGCTATTACTTGAAACCACTTAATTCCTACTTTTTATACTTAATAAAATCACTTTTGTTTATTAATTAACCCAGAATAAGTAATAAATACCTGGGGGGGCAAAGAGCTGTGCATATCTCTCTATCAGTGTTATAGAGGGCAGACAATTTATAAGTTTACCCTGTATAAGCTTTATACAGAGTAAAATGGATTTATTTGGGATTTGGGCTCCCAGAAAGACTGAATACTGGGTGCTGGGAAAGTCCCTGTTAACTGAGAAGCCCCTGGGCTAAGTGAATCTTAGTTTCTGTGAACTGCAGGGGCGCATAGCCCAACCTCTTGGTCTGTGCTGGAGCCAACTGGTGTGTCTAGCTCAGCAAGATGGGAGTGGAGGGAAGCCTTTTCTGGCAGGGGGGGGGTTGTTCTCAGTGGTATCCCAGCATATCTAGTGACAGTCTTGAGGGAGTTTCTGTGACCCAACCCATCACAACTACAAGAGCTGAAGAGTTCATGAACCCACTGTTATCTTGCATACTTTATTTTCCCATTTGTCTTTTATTAGCTGGAATATGTTCCAGACTTCTTATTCTCTACTATTACTGTATAAGAACATGGTTGCGTGCATGCACTTGTGTATAAGTAAGGCTATGATTTAGTCATGGGTATTTTTAGCAAAAGTCATGGATAGGTCATGGGCAATAAACAAAAATTCATGGAAGCCGTGACCTGTCCATGACTTATAAATATCCCTGACTAAATTGGGGGGTGGAGGTGCTACTGGGAGAGGGGGTGGGGAACCACTGGGGGGCAGCGGCTGGCTGCAGAGCCGCTCCAGCAGCAGCTGGTGTGGCTATCCCCGGGGTCACCTGAGCAGCTGGCCACAGAGCAAGCTGCTTAGGCAGCCCTGGGGTCAGCCACACTAGCCACTGCAGAAGTCACAGAGGTCATGGTAAGTAAGTAAGGGAAATCCATGACTTCCACGACTCCATAACAGACACAGAACCTATGTATGAGCACCCATAAAGTCCACATGGGGAAGGTGTCCTAGGTTCGTTTTGGTACATGAGAGTTCTCAAACTTCTGCTTATCAAGGTATTCTGTTGAAGGCTGTCTTATAACACTCTGTTGTATGGGAAGCGGAGGGAAAAGGGATTACTCACCCCCAAGAACTGAAAACTAAGGAGGAAGCTTTGCAATAGGTTCTGAGGTTGTGGTTCAGGCATTAAAAATACCATGGTTTCAGTCTCATAATAATTAACCAGCTCCAAGTTATAGG
This sequence comes from Eretmochelys imbricata, assembly GCF_965152235.1. NCBI lineage: Eukaryota > Metazoa > Chordata > Testudines > Cheloniidae > Eretmochelys > Eretmochelys imbricata. The sequence continues at coordinate 33,636,602 of NC_135572.1, forward strand.
TTTGATTAATGTTGGTAAGCTTCTTTTATTGTGGTTTAGAGTCAGAGACCTATTTCCTTAGATCCCTTCTTAGGATTTATAAGGGCTGATTATTTGTTGTATTAATCTGATGATTTAACTGACTTGATTATTTAATTACAATCCAGTATTGAGACTAACTTGTTGATTTGACCTTGATAGTTTTACTGCTTTATTTTTGGTTTAGTTTAACATCAGTAATAGTAGCTTAGCTCTGGGGATATGTTTTCTTGATTTTATTTGTTTAATAGTTTTAATAAAATTAATGAAAGTGATACTGAGTCACATTTATTTCAATAAGCAACATGGGCCCAGAACATTTGAAGATCTGGGTGGATACCAGCTGGTCATCCTAAAAACCTAATTACGCTTAGTTCTCACACTACAATATACCTGAAAAAACTAGAGCAGAAACCCCAGATTTCCACAAGCATCTCCCAGTTCTCCCTGAAGTTGCCCAGAATGAAGAGATATCTCTGCTATCACCCCTCAGGAGATCTGGAAGGAGATCTTTTGTCAAGTATTCCCTCTCAGGTTGTGAACAATCCTAGAGTTCAGTGATTGAAACAGAGCTCCAGTGGTTTGTGTTGCATAAGGAATCCAGAGGGTGAAAAAAATCAATGTATGTCAAATAGCAATGTAACAATGACATGTTACAAAGACTGTAAATCAATATCCATCAGTTGGTGTAACAGAAATAATCATTTTCTCCAATGGATTTTAATGGTGAAAAGTTTGCTCACATAGAATTATTGACCCAGTACCTAGGACTGACTTGGAAGAATGGGTACCTTGTGTAAAGGAATCAGACCTATTGCATGCTTCAGACAATTAGAGAGACTAGTCTCTGGTATCCATAGAGCTACAGGCTTTTATAGTATACATGATCATTTTATAAACCAGCTGGGTTCTGGCCCTCCAAAATTTTATTCTTTTTATTTTTGTTTTAACCTTTATAAGTGAATAAAAGTCAACCATGCAGAAATCAGACTGCCCAATGCAGACAACAATTGGTAGGGTATAATAGAATGTCTTTAGAAATTGTATCAAATATTTTGACATTCGTGTTTTACAGAATGCAGCAGGGTACCACTTAGTCAAATTCAGTTAAACGCAAAAAATTCTGAAATTCAAATTATTACATTGTTTTTACTGAATTGCTATTTATGAATAGATAAAGTAGCTGGTGCAGGTTAACCACATTATGCATGCCTGTAAGCCAGTTGTCTCGTTCAATGAATAAGCTAACATCCTGAGGGTGATCTGACGGGGTCTCATATGCCAGCTAAGATCCCCATCCACCATCCACAGGCAAATCCCTTTTTTCTGACCTGGATTGCTGGGATAGGGTACAGTGAGCCCCATATGTTTCCTTCTACTCCAACTGTAGCCCATTTTGCATGCATGCTGCAATCAGCTGGCACTTATTTTCCTGTTACCGTAAAATCTGTATCATGGGCCAATCTCTAAGAAGTGCTGAATCAATGGCAGTTGGTGCTGCCCATCTCTTCCCAGGATGGTGTTTATTTAACAGAGAAAGAGAAGAAGCAGATAAAGCCAACCCATAAAGAAAACAAACATTTACTTGGTTCTTGCTCTGTGTAAGGCCTCACTAGAATGTTCTAGATTCCATAGCTACAAAGGTCAAAAGTTGGTAGCAGGAACTTTACATGCAAGCGTACATGCTTGCTCCTTTTGTTTCTTCCTTTCTCTCTGGTTCAGTTCATGGCAGGCTACAAAGCAAAAAGCCAGTAATAACCACATCATGGTCTGAATAAATTCTGAAGCCAGGGCCTCATTGTAATAATTTTCTTATGGCTAAAACATTATTACAGTATGAATGAAACAAATTCTGTCAGACAAAATTGGGATCCATACTGCTCATAATGGTAGATTTTGTATCACATAAGAATGAACTAAATAAAGCCACTACCTCTGTTAGGCCCTGATACAGATCCTATTGGAATAAATGCTAGTTTTCCATTGACTTCACTGGGAATTGAATTGGCCAGTATAGTAACCTGAAATAATTTTATTTGGGTTGAAGGGATGCATCAATATTAAAATAAACATTTATCTTACCTTGGTTAGCATACTGTATTAGAACTTTAATGTAAAAAGACTCTTGGAGTAAAATCCTTCCTCCACTGAAGTCAATGGGAGATTTGCCATTGACTTCACTGGAGATAGGATTTCATTATTAGACTTTGAAAGAGATCAAAATGACAAATTTCAGCACGTCAGATGTGATTTACTTAGCTCCACTGTCATAAATATAAAGGGAAGGGTAAACATCTTTAAAATCCCTCCTGGCCAGAGGAAAAACCCTTTCACCTGTAAAGGGTTAAGAAACTAGGATAACCTCGCTGGCACCTGACTAAAATGACCAATGAGGAGACAAGACACTTTCAAAAGCTGGAGGGAGAGAGAAATAAAGGCTCTCTCTGTCTGTGTGTGTGATGCATTTGCCAGGAACAGAAAGGAATGGAGTCTTAGAACTTAGTAAGTAATCTAGCTAGATATGCGTTGGATTCTGTTTGTTTAAATGGCTGATAAAATAAGCTGTGCTGAATGGAATGCATATTCCTGTTTTTGTGTCTTTTTGTAACTTAAGGTTTTGCCTAGAGGGATTCTCTGTGTTTTGAATCTAATTACCCTGTAAGGTATTTACCATCCTGATTTTACAGAGGTAATTCTTTTACCTTTACTTCTATTAAAATTCTTCTTTTAAGAACCTGATTGCTTTTTTCATTGTTCTTAAGATCCAAGGGTTTGGGTCTGTATTCACCTATGTAAATTGGTGAGGATTTTTATCAAGCCTTCCCCAAGAAAGGGAGTGTAGGATTTGGAGAGGATTTTGGGGGGAAAGACATTTCCAAGCGCACTCTTCCCTGGTTATATATTTGTTAGATGCTTGGTGGTGGCAGCAATAAAGTCCAAGGGAAAAAGGAAAATAGTTTGTACCTTGGGGAAGTTTTAACCTAATCTGGTAAAAATAAGGAGGTTTGCATGCAGGTCCCCACATCTGTACCCTAGAGTTCAGAGTGGGGAAGGAACCTTGACATCCACCATATAAAATCATACCTAGCACATTTCTCATATTAAGTGTAGACTTAGAGAAACTTTGCATGTTATGTTTTGGTATGGATACATGCTTGAGCTAAACCTCTGTAAGCAGGGTCTGAATGAGCTTCCCCCTGCCTTTTACTGATGAACTGGGGTGAAATTCCTCAGAAGCAGACCATATCTGCATAGACATCTACTTTGGTAGGTGATCAGCAGACAGACCTTCTTTGCCAAAGTGATTGGTTTTGACAGTTTTGGGTTAATATTCACTTTAGTTTGGGACACCTGGGTAATAAAATATTATCCTTATTGTATGACTCAGATGTAAACAGAACTGTGCTTAATATGCTTAATTGAGGGGGTTACCTGGATTTTAATCTCAGATGCTGAGTCGGGAATAGCGATTCCAAATCCAAGTGAAGGTCAGAGAGGGATGGGGGCAGGTGTTTTTACCTGCTGCTTATTTGAAGAGTCCTAGATGCCATTTGATCTCCTGCTCCAGAGTTTAAAAACGGAGCTGATCTGACTGCATTGAGATTCCTCATTTATATTCAGTGATCACTAGACCTAAATTGTAATGTTAAGAGGAACCTCTAGATACCCTGTGATGCTGCCAACATCACTAAGCAGAAGGATTAAATTTATAATTCTGAAATAAATGGTCACAACTAAACTGGGTTGTGATTTTAATAGATACAATTTGCTTAGTTTTACTGGCATGTGTTTTATCTGACTTGTACTGGAGCCATACATAAAACAGACTATAGGTAGATTCTGAACTCCTGAAATAAGGATTAAAATTAAAGTATTGTGATAGCTTTAGCAAGAGTACATATAATTTTTGAAAACATGACAATAATGCATGAGGGAAAACCATCTTTTTAGGGTACTTAAAACCATCACCACCTATTACAGTACCATAGCCTTTTTATTTGGCCAATCAAATGTGATTTATTCACTTTCATTTCTTGCTTCAGTTTTCTAAATGGCAGTTTCTCATTATTTAGTTACCTATTTTCACTAGCATTTGTGGTGGACCAGAGCTTAGATTCTGGATTCAGCCTGTATATATTGAGGATGAAATTCACCCCAGTCTGAGACCACGTGCAAGGCTCACCGTATCGTTTAAAGTGACCCAGTAGCACTTCAGCTGGATTTTAATTGGATTGATATTTGCCAGTCCCTCTGCACTGGGGTGAATTTTACCTGCAATGAAAAACTAGAATCAGCTCCAGTGAAACCTTTAAGGTACCATTGTCTCCACACCCCTTAACACAAATGAACTCACCTTTTTAAAAATATGGTTCAAATAAAAAAAATGGGTGTCATAATTTGCCCAAATCTAGTCATTGAGGATGGGATGGCTCAGGTGACTGGTACTAATGCAATTCAGTTCAAATCCACCTCAAGCCTGTAGCAAGTGAGGGGGATATCCTCATCTGGTATAAAATGTCATAGCTCCATGGAACGCAGTGGATCTGCCCCTGAAATGAGTTATGAATGGACCCTTGTTAGGTGTCCTATGAGAAAAGAGTTGGCAATCTCAGGTCAGTTCCTCATGGATAGGTGTTACCATCGCAATAAGCATTAAATGGTACCCTTGTTGACAGAATCCACAGAGGAAAGAAGATTTAATAGGCAGAGTTTGGGTGGCTTTTCATCTCGACAGAGAATCTCTCTACATCAGGTTTGAGGCACCTTGGTGTGGCTGTCTGATGAAGGTGTCCAATGTATCTAGTCTCCTTCTCCATAGAGATTTTCCAATAGAATATATTTTACAAGTGCTAGAAATTCACTTTAACAAACATGTGAGGAATTTCTCTTATTCTATATAGTGATTACCATTTTTAACAAATATTCCTTTCCTCTTTTTTTTTTTTTTTTTTTTTGGTATCCTGATTCATTTTGAAGCTCTTCGTTTGTTTCAGTCACTCCTTACATTTTCCACTAGGGGCCAATCCTTTGATGTGCTAAGCTTCCTCAATTCCTGTAGAAAATAACTATGACAGCTGTAAAATAAATCTAACTGCTAACACAAGAAGTTTGAGCAGAATGGAAAGGTGGTCTTCAATGGGAGTTGAGGGTGCTCAGCACCTCACAGGACTGGACCTTGAGGATTAGATATAACTCTGCAGTTTTCTTTCTGGATCATACATGCTTCCTTTCTGCTTCCTATTCTACAGTATATTTTTAATCAAGCATTTAACAATACTGGGTTTGGTGGTCACTATTGTCTGGTTTATTTTCTATTCTTCTCTCATCCTGATCTCCCTTGCAATATGTAGAGATAATGTTTCACTTGTCCTTTAGTGAAGCCCTCCTCCCAGCTTTCACTTGACAACCATCTTTTAAATTTTAAATGTAACATATATACATCTTTAATGTTTTATGTTGCAAACAGCATATACAGAAAAATGAAGGACCTGTTCAATGTAAATCTGGAGCCACTCAGTTAATTTAAAAGGAGTCCCTCCAGATTTACATAGGTCTAACTCAGAGCAGAATTTGGACCAAACAGTTTAAATCATCAAAAAATGTTGCTTTATTCCAGAAACTTTAAAAATGTTAACACATGATGGCCTGATCCAGCAAATCATTTAAGCAGGTGCTTGACTTTAAGCATGTGAGTGGTCCTATTGAAGTCAATGGGATTACTCATATTCTCTGGATAATCACATGCTTGAATGCTTTACTGGATCAGGGCCTCTTCTGGTTATATTTTTCTTTTGCCCTTTCCGTACCAAGCCATTAATGTTTCAAAATGACTGATATTACACAACAGATTTAGTTTTTAAAAAGCTTTATCCTGATCTATTTCACCCTCCTATAATACTTATTTACATTTTACTACACAAAGTACATTGTAGAGTTTAATCCTTTGTGTCAGGGACTGTCATTTACTGTATATATTTGTACTGTGGAGCCCTGACCTGATAAGTAATAATAGTAATAGGCCTTGCTTAATGGAGCAAGGTAGACTTCTGCTTCTTCTGCATAGCGGGCAGTGGCTATTTCACAGTTTTGGTAACATTAGACACTCAGTTTAGCTGGAATAATTAATGCTTGGGAGAATTAATGCTCCCTCTACATTAATAACATCACAAAAGTCTTTCCTCTTCCTTGTTTGGTTACAAAGCTTGTGTCTGGGAATGTATGGAAAAAGAATTCTTATCATTCAGCTTGCCATGTTTCCTGGCAAATTGAAGGGTTTACTATTTGTTTTGGAAACACAGAAGCCTTTGTAGGGTTACACTCAGGCACTCTCCCTCTCAGCATTTTACTTGCAGGCCCTGTATCCAGTGCAACTTCTGGCGGGTACTTAAGAATATCCAGGGAGATTTTCAAAGGGACAAACAGCAGTTAGGTGCCCTAGTAGGAGTCAATGGGAGTTAGGCACCTAAATTGCTATTTGTACTTTTGAAAATCATTACTATGAGCAGGTTGATCAAAGACTACGGTATTTTTGTTCTGTATTCAAACAGAGTCTGACACGACAGGCTCTTGGTCAATTACTAAGGCAGGTGCTACAGGCTAGATTCACAAAGGAACTTAGGCATGGCAAAGCTAAGAGTCACCATGCCCAACTTTAGGTGCCTAGAAAATCATTGGCATTCACAAAGCCTGAATTAAGCCCTCAACTTCCTACAAAATGAACGGAGTGAGATAGTTGCTCTCGGTTCCCCAGCCGGGAACGGGGTAGAAGCCACCCAGGGATCCTTGCCTCTGGCAGGGAGATCCGTGCCTGGAGTTTGGTTGGCTGCTGTGCTCCCGGGGGTGGGGAGCCCGGGCAGCAGCCCAAGTCAGGAGCCTGGGTGGCAGCCCAGCTTGGAGCGGAGGCCAAGCAGCAGCTCAGATGGGGAGCTGGGCTTTCTTGTCAATTTCACAGCATTTACATCAGCGGGACAAGGCTGTAGTGGGTACACTGACATAATTAGATCAGCAGAAGCTGGCTTACATCGACCTGTTTAGTGTAGACCAGGCCTAAGTCTGGGCTGCAGAGAAGGGGGGACAAGCGGTGGACCATGGGATGGTGTTCCAAGAAGGAGGAGTGGTAGGCAGAGACGGGCTCCACCTAACGAAGAGAGAAAAGAGCATCTTTGCAAGCAGGCTGGCTAACCTATTGAGGAGGGCTTTAAATTAGGTTCACCGGGGGAAGGAGACCAAAGCCCTGAGATAAGTGGGGAAGTGGGACACCAGGAGGAAGCAGGAGCGTGTGAGAGGGGAGGGCTCCTGCCTCATACTGAGAAAGAGGGGCAATCAGCGGGTTATCTCAAGTGCCTATACACAAATGCATGAAGCCTGGGAAACAAGCAGGGAGAACTGGAAGTCCTGGCACAGTCAAGGAATTATGATGTGATTGGAATAACAGAGACTTGGTGGGATAACTCACATCACTGGAGTACTGTCATGGATGGATATAAGCTGTTCAGGAAGGACAGGCAGGGCAGAAAAGGTGGGGGAGTTGCACTGTATGTAAGAGAGCAGTATGACTGCTCAGAGCTCAAGTATGAAACTGCAGAAACTCTAGATTAAGTTTAGAAGTGTGAGCAACAAGGGTGATGTCGTGGTGGGAGTCTACTATAGACCACCAGACCAGGGGGATGAGGTGGACGAGGCTTTCTTCCAGCAACTCGCATAAGTTACTAGATCGCAGGCCCTGGTTCTTATGGGAGACTTCAATCACCCTGATATCTGCTGGGAGAACAGTACAGCGGTGCACAGACAATCCAGGAAGTTTTTGGAAAATGTAGGGGACAATTTCCTGGTGCAAATGCTGGAGGAACCAACCAGGGGCAGAGCTCTTCTTGACCTGCTGCTCACAAACCAGGAAGAATTAGTAGGGGAAGCAAAAGTGGATGGGAACCTGGGAGGCAGTGACCATGAGATGTGCGAGTTCAGGATCCTGACACAAGGAAGAAAGGAAAGCAGCAGAATACAGACCCTGGACTTCAAAAAGCAGACTTTGACTCCCTCAGGGAACTGATGGGCAAAATCTCCTGGGAGAATAACATGAGGGGGAAAGGAGTCCAGGAGAGCTGGCTGTATTTTAAAGAATCCTTATTGCGGTTACAAGGACAAACCATCCCGATGTGTAGAAAGAATAGTGAATATGGCAGGTGACCAGCTTGGCTTAACAGTGAAATCCTTGCTGATCTTAAATACAAAAAAGAAGCTTACAAGAAGTGGAAGATTGGACAAATGACCAGGGATGAGTATAAAAATATTGCTCAGGCAGGCAGGAGTGAAATCAGGAAGGCCAAATCACACCTGGAGTTGCAGCTAGCAAGAGATGTTAAGAGTAACAAGAAGGGTTTCTTCAGGTATGTTAGTAACAAGAAGAAAGTCAAGGAAAGTGTGGGCCCCTTACTGAGTGAGGGAGGCAACCTAGTGACAGAGGATGTGGAAAAAGCTAATGTACGCAATGCTTTTTTTGCCTCTGTCTTCATGAACAAGGTCAGCTCCCAGACTACTGCAATGGGCAGGACAGCATGGGGAGGAGGTGACAGCCCTCTGTGGAGAAAGAAGTGGTTCGGGACTATTTAGAAAAGCTGGATGAGCATAAGTCCATGGGGCCGGATGCGTTGCATCCAAGAGTGCAAAAGGAGTTGGCGGATCTGATTGCAGAGCCATTGGCCGTTATCTTTGAAAACTCATGCCAATTGGGGGAGGTCCCGGACGACTGGAAAAAGGCTAATGTTGTGCCCATCTTTCAAAAAGGGAAGAAAGAGGATCCTGGGAACTACAGGCCAGTCAGCCTCACCTCAGTCCCTGGAAAAATCATGGAGCAGGTCCTCAAGGAATCCATTCGGAAGCACTTAGAGGAGAGGAAAGTGATCAGGAACAGTCAGCATGGATTCACCAAGGGCAAGTCATGCCTGACTAATCTAATTGTCTTCTATGATGAGATAACTGGCTCTGTGGATGAAGGGAAAGCAGTGGATGTGTTGTTCCTTGACTTTAGCAAAGCTTTTGACACAGTCTCCCACAGTATTCTTGCCAGCAAGTTAAAGTATGGGCTGGATGAATGGACTATAAGGTGGATAGAAAGCTGGTTAGATTGTCGGGCTCAATGGGTAGTGCTCAATGGCTCCATGTCTAGTTGGCAGCCAGTATCAAGCGGAGTGCCCCAAAGGTCAGTCCTGGGGCCGGTTTTGTTCAATATTTTCATAAATGATCTGGAGGATGGCGTGGATTGCACCCTCAGCAAGTTTGCAGATGACACTAAACTGGGAGGAGAGGTAGGTACACTGGAGGATAGGGATAAGATACAGAGGGACCTAGACAAATTAGAGGATTGGGCCAAAAGAAATCTGATGAGGTTCAACAAGGACAAGTGCAGAGTCCTGCACTTAGGACGGAAGAATCCCATGGACCACTACAGACTAGGGACCGAATGGCTAGGCAGCAGGTCTGCAGAGAAGGACCTAGAGACAAGTGGACAAGAAGCTGGATATGAGTCAACAGTGTGCCCTTGTTGCCAAGAAGGCCAATGGCATTTTGGGATGTATAAGTAGGGGCATTGCCAGCAGATCCAGGGACGTGATCGTTCCCCTCTATTCGACATTGGTGAGGCCTCATCTGGAGTACTGTGTCCAATTTTGGGCCCCACACTACAAGAAGGATGTGGAAAAATTGGAAAGAGTCCAGCGGAGGGCAACAAAAATGCTTATGAGGAGAGGCTGAGGGAACTGGAGATGTTTAGTCTACGGAAGAGAAGAATAAGGGGGGATTTGATAGCTGCTTTCAACTACCTGAAAGGGGGTTCCAAAGAGGATGGCTCTAGACTGTTCTCAGTGGTAGCAGATGACAGAACAAGGAGTAATGGTCTCAAGTTGCAGTGGGGGAGATTTAAGTTGGATATTAGGAAAAACTTTTTCACTAGGAGGGTGGTGAAACACTGGAATGCGTTACCTAGGGAGGTGGTGGAATCTCCTTCCTTAGACGTTTTTAAGATCAGGCTTGACAAAGCCCTGGCTGGGATGATTTAATTGGGGATCGGTCCTACTTTGAGCAGGGAGTTGGACTAGATGACCTCCTGAGGTCCCTTCCAACCCTGATATTCTATGATTCTATGACCAGAGTTGAGAACCACTGCCTTAGAATATGTGCTAAGTACTCATGCTAAACAATCTGTTCCACGTTGCACTTTGCTGTGAGGCTGAGAGTTCCTTTCCCAGACCTAAGGAAAAGCTGTGTGTGGCTTGAAAACTTGTCTCTCTCACTGACAGAAGTTGATTTAATAAAAGATATTACTTCACCTCACCGACCCTTGGTCTCAAATATCCTGGGACTGACACAGATACAACTACACTGCATACATCCTTCTTCTGTATCAGTTGAAAATTTCCCTCAGTTATTACATCACAGTCCTCTAACGCAGTGACATCTCTCTATCTTTTTAATTTGTATATTTAAAACTGCTTATTTGCAGTTCAGCTTATTAGATAACTGTATTTCTTTTGACAGGTTTCAGAGTAGCAGCCGCGTTAGTCTGTATCCATAACAAGAAAAGGAGTACTTGTGGCACCTAAGAGACTAACAAATTTATTTGAGCATAAGATTTCGTGAGCTACAGCTCACTTCATCGGATGTGAACTACACCATCTGCTCAAGAAACTCCCTGAAAAAGCACAAGAACAAATCCGCACAGACACACCCCTAGAACACCGACCAGGTATAAAAAATGTAGTTTGGAAACGTCTTTCCCCCCAAAATCCTCCCAACCCTTGCACTCCACTTCCTGGGGAATGTTTGGTAAAAATCCTCACCAATTTGCATTGGTGACCACAGACCCAAACCCTTGGATCTTAGAACAATGAAAAAGCATTCAGTTTCCTTGCAAGAAGACTTTTAATAGAAGTAAAAAAAGAATCATCTCTATAAAATCAGGATGGTGAATACCTCACAGGGTAATTAGATTTAAAACATAGAGAATCCCTCTGGCAAAACCTTAAATTACAAAAAAGACACACAGACAGGAATATTCATTCTATTCAGCACAGCTATTTTCTCAGCCATTTAAAGAAATCATAATCTAACACATTCCTAGCTAGAATACTTACTAAGTTCTAAGACTCCATTCCTGTTCTGTCCTCAGCAAAAGCATCATACAGACAGACACAGACCTTTTGTTTTTCTCCCTCCTCCCAGCTTTTGAAAGTATCTTGTCTCCTCATTGGTCATTTTGGTCAGGTGCCAGCGAGGTTACCTTTAGCTTCTTAACCCTTTACAGGTGAGAGGATTTTTCCTCTGGCTAGGAGGGATTTAAAAGGGGTTTTCCCTTCCCTTTATATTTATGACAGAGACACCACTGACTTCCTAAGGAAACTACAATCCACTGATGATCTTCCTGAAAACACCATCTTAGCCACTATGGATGTAGAAGCCCTCTACACCAACATTCCACACAAAGATGGACTAAAGCTGTCAGGAACAGTATCCCTGATAATGTCACGGCAAACTTGGTGGCTCAACTTTGTGACTTTGTCCTCATCCATAACTATTTCACATTTGGGGACAATGTATACCTTCAAATCAGCAGCACTGCTATGGGTACCCGCATGGCCCCACAGTATGCCAACATTTTTATGGCTGACTTAGAACAACGCTTCCTCAGCTCTCATCCCCTAATGCCCCTACTATACTTACGTTATATTGATGACATCTTCATCATTTGGACCCATGGAAAAGAAGCCTTTGAGGAATTCCACCATGATTTCAACAATTTCCATCCCACCATCAACCTCAGCCTGGACCAGTCCACACAAGAGATCCACTTCCTGGACACTACGGTGCTAATAAGCAATGGTCACATAAACACCACCCTATATCGGAAACCTACTGACTGCTATGCTTACCTACATGCCTCCAGATTTCATCCAGACCACACCACAAGATCCATTGTCTACAGCCAAGCTCTACGATACAACCACATTTGCTCCAACCCCTCAGACAGAGGCAAACACCTCCAAGATCTCTATCAAGCATTCTGAAAACTACAATACCACCTGCTGAAGTGAAAAAACAGATTGACAGAGCCAGAAGAGTTCCCAGAAGTTACCTACTACAGGACAGGCCCAACAAAGAAAATAACAGAACGCCACTAGCCATCACCTTCAGCCCCCAACTAAAACCTCTTCAACGCATCATCAAGGATCTACAACCTATCCTGAAGGACGACCCATCACTCTCACAGATCTTGGGAGACAGGCCAGTCCTTGCTTACAGACAGCCCTCCAACCTGAAGCAAATACTCACCAGCAACCACACAACAGAACCACTAACCCAGGAACCTATCCTTGCAACAAAGCCCGTTGCCAACTGTGCCCACATATCTATTCGGGGACACCATCATAGGGCCTAATCACATCAGCCACACTATCAGAGACTCATTCACCTGCACATCTACCAATGTAATATACGCCATCATGTGCCAGCAATGCTCCTCTGCCATGTACATTGTCCAAACTGGACAGTCTCTATGTAAAAGAATAAATGGACACAAATCAGATGTCAAGAATTATAACATTCAAAAACCAGTTGGAGAACACTTCAATCTCTTTGGTCACTCGATTACAGACCTAAAAGTGACAATTCTTCATAGAATCATAGAATATCAGCATTCAAAGGGACCTCAGATGGTCATCTAGTCCAACCCCCTGCTCAAAGCAGGACCAATCCCCAACTAAATCATCCAAGCCAGGGCTTTGTCAAGCCTGACCTTAAAAACTTCTAAGGAAGGAGATTCCACCACCTCCCTAGGTAATGCATTCCAGTGTTTCACCATTCTCCTAGTGAAAATGTTTTTCCTAATATCCAACCTAAATCTCCCCCACTGCAACTTGAGACCATTACTCCTTGTTCTGTCATCTGCTACCACTGAGAACAGTCTAGAGCCATCCTCTTTGGAACCCCCTTTCAGGTAGTTGAAAGCAGCTATCAAATCCCCCCTTATTCTTCTCTTCCGCAGACTAAACAATCCCAGTTCCCTCAGCCTCTCCTCATAAGTCATGTGTTCCAGACCCCTAATCATTTTTGTTGCCCTCCGCTGGACTCTTTCCAATTTTTCCACATCCTTCTTGTAGTGTGGGGCCCAAAACTGGACACAGTACTCCAGATGAGGCCTCACCAATGTCGAATAGAGGGGAACAATCACGTCCCTGGATCTGCTGGCAATGCCCCTACTTATACATCCCAAAATGCCATTGGCCTTCTTGGCAACAAGGGCACACTGTTGACTCATATCCAGCTTCTTGTCCACTTGTCTCTAGGTCCTTCTCTGCAGACCTGCTGCCTAGCCATTCGGTCCCTAGTCTGTAGTGATCCATGGGATTCTTCCGTCCTAAGTGCAGGACTCTGCACTTGTCCTTGTTGAACCTCATCAGATTTCTTTTGGTCCAGTCCTCTAATTTGTCTAGGTCCCTCTGTATCTTATCCCTACCCTCCAGCGTATCTACCTCTCCTCCCAGTTTAGTGTCACCTGCAAACTTGCTGAGGGTGCAATCCACGCCATCCTCCAGATCATTAATGAAGATATTGAACAAAACTGGCCCGAGGACCGACCCTTGGAGCACTCCACTTGATACTGGCTGCCAACTAGACATGGAGCCATTGATCACTACCCGTTGAGCCCGACAATCTAGCCAGCTTTCTATCCACCTTATAGCCCATTCATCCAGCCCATACTTCTTTAACTTGCTGGCAAGAATACTGTGGGAGACCATGACAAAAGCTTTGCTGAAGTCAAGAAACAACACATCCACTGCTTTCCTGTCATCCACAGAGCCAGTTATCTTGTCATAGAAGACAAATAGATTAGGCATGACTTGCCCTTGGTGAATCCATGCTGACTGTTCCTGATCACTTTCCTCTCCTCTAAGTGCTTCCGAATGGATTCCTTGAGGACCTGCTCCATGATTTTTCCAGGGACTGAGGTGAGGCTGACTGGCCTGTAGTTCCCAGGATCCACCAAAAAACTTCAAAAACAGACTCCAATGAGAGACGGCTGAATTGGAATTTATTTGCAAACTGGATACAATTAACTTAGGCTTGAATAAAGACTGGGAGTGGATGTGTCATTACACAAAGTAAAACTGTTTCCCCATGTTTATTCTCCCCCACCACCAGCCCGTGTTCCTCACACGTTCTTGTCAACTGCTGGAAATGGTCCACCTTGATTATCACTACAAAAGGTTTCCCCCCCACACACTCCCTCTCTGCTTCTGCTTCTCATTCTGGTAATAGCTCACCTTACGATCACTCTCGTTACAGTGTTTATGGTAACACCCATTGTTTCATGTTCTCTGTGTATATAAAATCTCCTCGCTGTATTTTCCACTGCATGCATCTGATGAAATGAACTTTAGCTCACGAAAGTTTATGCTCAAATAAATTTGTTAGTCCCTAAGGTGCCACAAGTACTCCTTTTCTGTATTTCTTTTCTTATCTTCAAGTTGCCATTCCACATTTCTTCCACAAGAGCTTGAATTCAACCTACATATTTCTTCCTTCTCTTTTAATGGGCTCTGTTGGCTGTGTGAATCTTATCTGTGACAGTGACGCAGGCAGCTCATTGCTTTGGTTTCTGCAGTTAGTTTCTGATTAGGACAATAGATATGGGCACTCTGCATGCTATGTGAAATAATTTTGATAAACGTTGTGTTTTAATTGGTTTAATTTGGGGTTCCAGGAAGGCTGAAGAAGGTATTCTGACAACCTTACTCTTCAGCAACTCTACCAAGCTTTTATATCTCCAGGGGTCAATTAAACTTTAGACAGGCATGCCTTGTTTCTGTCATCATTTGCAGTCTCTGGCTATGACCTGCCTTTGCATCTCCTTTCAGAATCCTTTTCAATTTTATCTGGGGTTTTATCAAGAGGAAAAAATCCTAACACCACTGACAACAGTCAACTGGTAGTTTGTGTGTGGAGTTCCAACATGCAAAAATTCTCTTAAGGAACAGTTTTCAAAGCACAGACATCAGATACATCACATGTACTCTGAGAAACTCTCTACTGTGGGTTTCAGAGTGGTAGCCGTGTTAGTCTGTATCAGCAAAAAAAACGAGGAGTACTTGTGGCATCTTAGAGACTAAAAAACGTGTGCCCAAATAAATTTGTTAGTTTCTAAGGTGCACAA
This sequence comes from Eretmochelys imbricata, assembly GCF_965152235.1. Taxonomy (NCBI): domain Eukaryota; kingdom Metazoa; phylum Chordata; order Testudines; family Cheloniidae; genus Eretmochelys; species Eretmochelys imbricata. The sequence goes on from NC_135572.1 coordinate 33,651,825, forward strand.
GTACTCCTAGTTTTTTCTACTGTGGGTGAAATTCACCCCAATTCAGAGTGGCAGTACGAGACCTAACCACCACCTAAGTCCCAAAGTGGTCTTATTTTGAGACTGTGAGTCTGCACAGAAATGAATTTCATCTTCTGCAATCCAGTATTTACATTTTCAAATCATGTAGAGTTGCATTTAACTGAATGAGCCTGATCAAGCTTCTATTAAAATCACGGGAGTCTTTCCAGTGATTTTAGTGGGCATTTGATCAGGCCCCAAAGCCAAGGTTCAACAGTCACATTGGTTGTGCTCTGCTCTGAAAATTTTTGTTAGAGTAGATTTGGCCTTTAGGTTTTCACTTAAATTCACTATTATTTTCTCTCTCCTTCCCTCTCTCTCTCACTCAACCATAATAGCAATTGGAATAAATTGTTAAAGCTAAATGGTACAACCATCTTTAAAAAAAACATTTAAAAGCTCTTAACACTTCATTCAACAACACACAAACTATATTTGCAATCCTATATCTTTAATATTAAACTCAGATTAAGGAAATAAAACCAGTTGACTTAACATTAGGAAAGCTAGATAAATTTCTTAAGCAAAAAGCAGCAACAGTGCATTTGCAATACCTATGTTTTTTGCCTTCAAATTATTCTCTCTTAAAAAGATAAATCTGTCAAGTTCCATTATTTATAAAAGCCCTACATGGCACAGTACATTTCACAGTTTTATTTCACTATCTGGTGTACACATTACAGTACCTGCAAGAGCACACTACATATCCATCTACCCAAGGGGAAAAATTAAACCTAAATTGAAGTGGCAAAACAAAAATTGCTACTTGGAATTTAAGGCTTCCAATAACCTTGAATAAAATGACTTGCGATATTTGTCCCCATTTCTTTTATAATGATATATTTTTGAATTAACTGTAACTATGTCAAATTTAATTAAAAGAGCCATTTTAATCATTTCTGTGTTGTGCTTATATTTAATTGAAATATAGCTCATCTTTGCAGCTGGCATTTCATAATGCAGCTTATTCAGGATTCTGCTTTTCTGCTTCCAAGTAATTGAAAACAAATGAATAGGAAAGCAGTTTAAAATACTTTCAGATGAAATGTTCAATCTATATTTTTCTGGAGTATGATCTGTTTTCAAAATACCATCCTGTTGGCAATTAACCTGCATAAGAGGAAAGAAGTAGTATGGCAATATACAAGGAGGAAAATGAGAGAAACATATTCCAGGAAGCTGATGACAAGTGACAGAGCATCTTCCAGGCTCTACATGTCTAGGGAAACTAACCTCAAACTTATTCAGCTAAAAAAACAACAACCCAAAAACCCTCACAGACTTCACTGGTCCCAAATCCAGTTATGGAATCGCAGCCCCATTGATTCCTATAACTTGTGGCATTATGGGAAGAGTAGATGTGATGGGGCACTCTGCACCTGGTGAGCCACATGAATTTTGAAATGTGGTACTCTAGGTTCTGGATGTGCTAACAAGGCATGCAATATTGTACCTTATTATTTGATTGATGTAGTGCTAAAGGCTCCAACTAAGATTGGGGTCCCATTGTGCTACATCTTACAAACACATAGTGAGAGAATCCCTGTCCTGAAGAGCTTACAGTGTACATAGAGAATGCAGACAAAAGGGAGTTAGGGAAAACAGAGGCACAGTGAGGTAGAGTGACATGATTTACCCACCATGAATGGCAGAGTTAAGGAACAGAATGTCTTGTTTCCCAGCCTAGTGCCCTGTCCACTATGTCACACTGCCTCCCCAACTTAATGCTCCTTAGTTCAATATGCTACATTATCCTTTCTGACATACCCAACTCTGACTGGAAAGGTGTGACAGATGCTTTCTTATGTGAACAGGGAGTAATTATGGAGATTCAGACATCCCACTCCCTATACCTGAAAGACGAATATATACGTATGATTGAAATATCTCCCTTGAGCATTACACCTACTACAGAGATTGTTTTTTTTTAAATGGCCACCTAAATAACACCCACAGAATATGTGTGTGACGTTCCCCTCTGGTGTTATCTGGACCAGTGATCTGCTACATCACTCCAATCCTTGACTCTGGGAGCCAGCCTTACCCTGCTCTGCTGTGAGAACCCCCACTCCTGGGCATGTAAGCACAGCCTCTGGCATGTAAGCTGCTCCCAGCTACTTGCAATCAAATGACACTAGCCAATATCTCCAGTCCCAAACACAACCCTAGGAACCTCCATCTTGCAGTGTCCACTTATGCCCACTGAACGCTGCAGGCTTATATGAGTTTGTCAATTTAACAAAGAAATTAATATGTACCAGACTTGTTATCCCAGGGGAATCTCTGACACGCTTCAAACCAAATGCACTGCTTCAGGTAGAATAAACAAACAGATTTATTAACTAAAAATTTATCTTTGAAGTAAATCAAAGCATAACAAGTCAGATTTGGTCAAATGAAATAAAAGCAAAACATATTCTAAGCTGATCTTAACACTTTCGATGCCCTTACAAATGTAGATGCTTCTCACCAAAGGTTGGCTGGTTGCTCTTCAGCCAGGCTCTCCCCTTTGATCAGCACTTCAGTCGCGTGGTGCAGTGTCTGTAGATGTAGGTGGAAAAGAGAGGAAGAGCATGGCAAATGTCTCTCCCTTTTATCATGTCCTTTCCTTCCTCTTGGCTTTGCCCCACCCCCCCCTTCACAGCCAGGTGAGCATTACCTCATCGCAGTTCCAAACTTACCAAATGAAGGGGGGTGGGGTGACTCCCTTGAGAGTCTAACAGATTCTCTTGTTGCTGCCTAGGCCAGCGTCTTTTGTTCCTGTGAGGTTGGGCTGAGTTTGTCCCATGCCTGCCCTGATGAGGTGTGAACTGCCTCTCTGTTCTTGGAGAGTTTTTGCCTGAGCTTACTTTAAGCCATAAGGATACATTTTCAGCCTCATTACTATGTACATTAAATTATAACCTATAACATTACTGTAACAATTTCTATAACATCACTATAACAACCATGCTCAGTGCATCGTGAGCCTTCCAAAGATCCCCAATATGACAAACTTTGCACTGGATACCACGCAATCTTTTTATGAAGATGAATATGGGAGTGTAGGGTGTACCCCAGACGTATAGAGCATCACAGTGTGTAACACATGTGAACTGTCAATAGCACATACAAATGTGTATTTGCAGTTACAGTGACCTGTCTGTGTGAGCTGTAGCATATTTGGCAGGCACAATTTATTGTAGGCTCTATTTTTGAGAATTTGATTAATTTATGACATAGGCAAAATTAGAGAAGAACAAACATGGAAGTGATCTTCAAAGTAAGATGTAGAGAAGTCATAAAATAATTACGGTTTACCAATCATTCCCACACAGTCATCCACAGGTATCTGGTGTTCTGACCACTGTATCCTTGTGGTAGTTTATTGGTCTAATCTATTCTATTCCATATAGATTCTTGGATGGCCCTCATTACTGCAATATCGGAGTGCCTTCCAGTAGTTCATTAAGTGATGTTGCCAACTTCTGCCAGGTGTAGTTGATTTTCTCTTTCATCCTACTCGTGGCTGTTCCTTCATTTTGGGAATGATAAAGGGCTAACAAATATCCATACATCACATCCAAATATCAATCCTGATTCTCCCACTGACCTGGTTAGTAGAGAACATTGGAAATTCTGTTCTGCTTCCAAGCTTAAGAAAAAAAAAAAGAAATGCTGCCTACAGCATCCAGTATCCCAGGAAATATCTCATCCAAGTACTAGTCAGGCTTGGGACTATTTAGCTTCTAAGATCAGGTTCATTCAGTCCAATATGACCATCTCCTGCCCTTCCAAAGTCACATTGCCAACCTCATCAAGCCTGAATGGCATCTGGTTTCTGATGATATCAGGGGACTTGACTGGAGTAGGTATCTGATCAGTCCTACTATCTTGACTGAGGTACAACTGAGCTCTTCCCCAAGGGCTAGATTCAATGGATGCTACACAACATGAATAAAAGGATCAGAATTAGTCTCCAAGTGGATAATAGTGAAATAGCCTAAAATTCTTTTGTGGGCTGTTGAGGATCAGGGGCCATCTTCCTTAGGAACTACCCAAGCTTCTAACCTGTGCTGTCCGGTAGAGTCTACATTTTGAACAAGTTCAAATATGGGAAGATGGTTTTGCACAGGATATAGTTCTCTAGTCTATTATTTTATTTATTGTTTCTACTGAGGTAATGCTTAAGGACCCCAAACATGGATCAGAGCCTTATAATAACAGGCAGTGTTCAAAAATAAACAAACAAACACATACAGACACAGTTGCTGCTCCAGAGAGATCGCAATCTAGATCGCCAAAGCAACCACACTCACGTCTAACTGAGATGAAAATTTCAGCCAGAGTCAGAACTTGGGTGTGGGGGGAAAGCAAACTCAAAGCCTGCCCCAGCTACCCTAAAAGTGTGGGTAGGACCACCTCCTAAAACTTCCTGGTATAAAAATCCTCATGGGGAGCTCACAGCTTGCAATTGTACCATATATCTAGGGCAAAGAAAATGGCATCTGTGTGTTGACATGATGGGAGCTCAAAATCTAGAATCTCCCATTGTCTTACTCCATCTGAAGGATCAGAGAGTTTTTGTTTAATTTTGTTCTCAGTTACTGAGATGTTTTTTATACGGTTAATTCAAATTTGAAAAGTTCCTCATAAATCAATTTGCATCAGACAAAAATAAACATGAGCGCCTTATCATGACCACTAAGAATATTTTCCCACAGTTAGTGTGATGTTGCAAAATGGATGCCTGCAAGTAAATGAAGAAACAGTCTCTCAAAAATTTTAACCAAAAAATGTGTGTGTGTGTATATACATTTACTTCCATGGAAAGTGTGTTATGTTTCTACCCCAGAAACTATGAAAAATAAGAAAATGAAACTTCATTTTAAATGCTGTTTATGGCTAATCCAACCACAGATTTTTATTCTTCCCACTTAATGCCATAACAAGTCCATTGACTTCCATGCTGCTATGACAATATACACAAGCTGAGGGTCTGCCCTAATCTATTACCACAGAATCCCCTTCATATTACACCTATCAACACTGTCCTCTGTCTCAGTTATATTGAGTATATTTGCTATTTCTTTGTCCTGGGGGAACTGTTCCTGAAAATTTATAGTGGCTTCAGGGACAACTATACAATCTGTATTAAAGGTGAAAGGTATTAAAGGTAATTGGGTGAAAGTAAAGTACTGGTTTGTGATTTCGCATGCAACCCAGATACGTATTAAACACTAACACACAAAATTAGTCATTTCTACAAGAAAACATAGAAGTCACAAAAGGTTTCTGACTTACTGTGGTACTTCCCCTTAAGTAAGGATCAGGAAATGATTGTCCAATTAATCTGATATCTACTTAAATTATCCAAGGATATAATAAAGAAGGTGAGATTTAAATCTCTGGAAAAAGTGTCTTCAATTATAGAAACACACAATGGATTTATAGCTGGAACAGAAATGGTGTGAGATAAGCACAGGGTATTGCACCTTTGCCTCATTGATTTGCAGTAAGTAGACTCAAGAACAGAGATGTTAGATAGCAAAAGCAAACTTCAGTTTAGTCTTCACGGAAGTAAAACACAAATTTCAGGATGCAAGAAAACAGGTCTGGTGTTGAAATCATCAGCCGAACTTCCTTACCAACTGCTATAGGATTTTACCCACCTCAGGTATGTTTCAGGACAGATTTTCAGCATCAACAGCTCCCATTTAGGCACCTAAATTAAATGGCCAGATTTTCTAAAGGGCTTCTCAGTTATTGCTTCTGATCCTCGATCCATGGTAATGAAGAGCATCTGAGCTGCCATTCAGGACCTCTCCGCACACACCCAGGCAAAACCAGCCCTGGTGTGAGTCAAAACCAGCCCTTTCTGAGGTGATATGTCTGTAGCTTCCTAGTTAAACAAAAGAAAGCCACCAGCATCTTGAAAGAATTATTATTCTAGCACATTCTATTTCATAGAAACCTCTGTCTTTAAAACATTAGGTGTTGTGAACCCTTATCATTAAGGTAAGGTCCAACTATCTTCTTACAGTTCTGTGTTGCACAAGTGTACACATTAGTATCAGCACTCACATAATTATTCAAGCAATTTTCTATTCAGCTGACTAGGTATTCCTAAATCCCTCATCACAATGACATCTAGGCAGCACAGGTACTCGTTCAGATATTTCTCTGAGTGGAAAAGTGGAGGCGAGAGCTGCAAATTTGTCTCATAAAGTTTTATCACTAGGGTGTGCAGGCACAAAGTGAGTGACAGCTATCTCGAAGGAAAGAATCTGAGAAAGATACTAGGGATGATAGATTACAAATTAAATATGGGCTCAAAGTGTGATGTAGTTCTGTGCAAGGACAATGCTGTTTAGATGCATATATGGGGGATCAGATGTAAAATTGTAAAGGTAAAAGTGCTTCTGTACATTACTCGGATGGAACAGCAGGTGCAATATTGCATGAAGTTCATGCCCATATATTTAAGATGTTTATTGAAAACCTAGAAAAAATACAAAAGAGGGCTACAAAAGTGATGCATGGATCAGAGGATAAGAGAGGCATAGTGACCAGGAGAAGTACATTTATGTTAATCTAGAAAACAGAAGATTCAGGGGAGACACATGATTACAGTCCTTAAATACATTCAATGTAAAAGCATAAATGAAAGGCAGCAATAATTCACAACCTTTGAAGAGGGTAGAAAAGGACGCAGCAATAGCCAGAAACTGGGGGAAGAAAAGTTTAGGCAAAACATCATGCAAAAGTTCTTGCAACTGGGCAGTGAAAGAATAGATTAAGAGGAGAAGTGACTCAGGCACAATCAGCACAAATATTCAAGAGCTGGTTAAAGAAAAGCTAATGGGAATAATGTCGGCAGTACTTCTGAAAATGCAGGGGCCCACAATGGGAGACCCAACTGGTCTCTTCTGTCCATACAATCAATAATGATCATTTGTACTTATTTTTACTGTTATAGGAGGGGAAACCATTTTCTGACAACAGGTTAATATATGGTCAGTGAAGATTAGTAAATGTATCAAAACTGAAGACAAATCCAACAGAGTTAATAATACATTGCTATGTTAGAAAGTCATGCTAGGACCCCCCCTCCCCCCCAGCACTACTTTACTTCCAGCTCTCTGATTTGGAGGAAAATGGAGGTAAATCTTTTACAAACATCATAAAGCTGAACCATACATGCATCATTTATTTTAGTATTCATTGTAAATAGAACACTCATGAAACACAGGGTCTAACAGCAAAAAGAGCTAAGTGGGGGGAAAATTCCTATTAATAATTGCCCAAACTATTTGTATTAGATGGCAGATTCAGGTTTGGGGCATTACAGTATGATCTTTGTCATTATTGTTTGTATTACCATATGCCTAGAGTCCCCACTGGGTTGTGTGCTGTTCATGCATATAGTAAGATATGGTGCCCAGACTAATATAGGAAACTCATGACAAAGCCAGGTTTCCCAAATCCCTGTTCATCACTTTAACCAAAGGTCACATTCCCTCACAAAGTTTGGAGGGCTAATTTCCACTCTCAACAATGCAATGAGGGTCGTTCCCCACCACATAAATTAAACTGTGTTCTTGTGCTCATATCTTTGTTATTTAAAGCATCATTGACTTTATGCAGCAAAGGGGTGTGACAATGTAAGTGCAACTTATATTTCTTACAACTAATGTATAAATATGATTAATTTCTGATTTTTGTTTTTCATGACATGTGTTACTTTTATTTCTGATCCTTTGAAGACTGTAATCCCAGTGAAACTATGAGATGCTGTTTCTGGAATGTGCAGGTTAAGACTGATTCTTCATATTGTCCTCTGATGATAAATCTATTATTGGATATGCCTTTTTGTCTATAAAACAGCAGCGTAAAATGCCTATTACCATTCTAAAAGATATCTTTAAAATTCTTAAAAGAATTTACACAGCAAGGTTCTTTCTCTTGGGCATTTCACTCCTATAATGAATTGATCAGTAGTTTAAAATACTACTGGTTTGCTCCAAAGACAACCATGGATTTTTTATGCTACTTGTTTGATGACCAAGTCATAAATTTAATACAAACTCCTGCATTAACTTATTTTTTCTTGAATTATGGCATTTTCTAGATAATACTTAGTCCTGCCAGGAGTGCAGGATTAGATGGGGACTGGATTAGATGATCTTCTAGGATTCTATGATTCTAAACTCTTCAATCCAGCAGCATGAGATACTCAGTGCCAACAGCAAACTGTGAGTTCTGTGGTTACTGCTGAAGTATGGTGAAATATTAGGAGGTCTATATAATGCAGATAAGTGCAGCCATTTTTTAGGTTGCAAAGCTGAAAAAAAATGCTTTATAGAACTTTAATGCAGTTGATAAAATCTCAGTCTAGAATCAAGGTTAGTTGAATAAGGCCATAATACCCCCAAAATGAAGAATTCATATATTTATTATTCAGTAGTATCAAATACAGCAACTGTGGAATTTATATATCTGGCAGTATAGATTTGGATCTTACCCAAAATACCACGCTGCCAGCCAATCCTTTAGTATCTAAAACTAAAGGTTTATTACAAAGAAAAAAGAAAGAACAAGAAGATAGATGTTAAATGGTAAAACAGTCACATACGTGCAAAGACTTCAAAATCCACCAAAATCCAGCAATATTGGTGGGTTTGCTGGCTTGAAAGTCTCTCTGGAACACATCCACAGGTTGGATGGGTCATTCAGTCCTTTGGTCAGAGCTTCATTTGTAGAAAGTATCAGAAGGGTAGCCGTGTTAGTCTGTATCCACAAAAACAATGAGGAGTCCGGTGCACTTTAAAGACTAACAGATTATTTGGGCATAAGCTTTCGTGGGTAAAAAAAAAGACTTCTTCAGATGCATCAGGACTCTGAAGGTGCCACCAGACTCCTCATTATATTTGTAGAAAGGTTACTCCAAAGATAAGAAGCAGGAATAAAGGTAAGAAGTGGGACTGAAGACAAAATGGAGAAGATGCAGCTGTCTTTTATAGTCTTTTGCCATGCAGCTTGATTTCCTTTGTTCCAAACTCAAGCTGCCCAGAACAAGGCCTGGAAGCCTTAGAGTTATGTTCATAGGTACAGAGTTCTGTCCTGCATGCCTTGCTGAGTCATAAGGTGTATCTCTTGCCTTCTCTCAATGGGTCAATTGTATAGCTGATGTCATTTGATTAGGCGGTTCTAATGCCAATCTGTCTGAGTGTGTCACCCAGATGCACAACAGAAGTTTGGAACTACAGACATACCATACATATAACTTATGATACAAAGGTGATACAAACACATAACTGAGATCATCATACCTGGCAAATTATAACATTTTTTAAGATATCTTACACGGCATATCTGGCTTCAGAGTAACAGCCGTGTTAGTCTGTATTCGCAAAAAGAAAAGGAGTACTTGTGGCACCTTAGAGACTAACCAATTTATTTGAGCATGAGCTTTCGTGAGCTACAGCTCACTTCATCAGATGCATACCGTGGAAACTGCAGCAGACTTTATATATACACAGAGAATATGAAACAATACCTCCTCCCACCCCACTGTCCTGCTGGTAATAGCTTATCTAAAGTAATCTTCAGGTTAGGCCATTTCCAGCACAAATCCAGGTTTTCTCACCCTCCACCCCCCACACAAATTCACTCTCCTGCTGGTGATAGCCACTTTGGATGGGCTATCACCAGCAGGAGAGTGAATTTGTGTGGGGGGTGGAGGGTGAGAAAACCTGGATTTGTGCTGGAAATGGCCTAACCTGAAAATTACTTTAGATAAGCTATTACCAGCAGGACAGTGGGGTGGGAGGAGGTATTGTTTCATATTCTCTGTGTATATATAAAGTCTGCTGCAGTTTCCACGGTATGCATCTGATGAAGTGAGCTGTAGCTCACGAAAGCTCATGCTCAAATAAATTGGTTAGTCTCTAAGGTGCCACAAGTACTCCTTTTTTTTTTTGGCATATCTGGCATAACTCACTGCAATTTTATAATATTGCATAATTCGTAATATCCTAAAGTGTACCCCAAATTCCATATAGCATCACACTGTTTATTATGTACTAGTATCATTAATAGATGGAGCAGATTGGATGTTGCCACCTGCATTACCTACAGAAATTATTTAAAAAACAACCTCAAGGATTGACTGAATGCTAACTGGCAAAATAACAAACTTCTAAGACAGTAGTAAAGTTTCACTTAAAGCTATAACTAAATTTTGCACAAGAAAACAGTTTAGGTAAACTAAAGGCAGAATATATTTCTATGAGAAATAAGGGTTAAAGGGACACTGTCAACTTAAAAATCACAGAGCTGTCTAAAAAGGATTTTATCTGCTATTGTCACATGTAAGACCTAGGGGAGGCTGGAATACAGGCATTAAATGAAAATACAGGATATCCCAGATCTTCCACTCCTAAATAACCTGTCCTCCATACATGCATCCTTTGTGGGGATCACCCTACAGCATCCCCTGGTTGACATCTATATGTAAGCCCTTCATCTCTACATTGGCTCTAGGCCTCAGCAAACTCCCCCCCGCCCCCATCTTCCTAGCAACAGGTAGACCCCTGGCCACACATGCCCAAGGATTCATGGAGAGCACTCCATGAAAAGGATCATATAGCCTCAGACCCATCCCTCTATCCATCTGGCCTGTCCAGTTTCCACATCCTCTTAGATATGGACTCTGGCACAATTGGCCTCCCTGGTGTCTGGAAAGGAAGCATGTGCATGAACAGGGGCAGGAGACAATGCCATGGAGGCAACTGAGCTCCTGTATGTGCAGAGGGGACTTGCATACAGAGGCCTCCTTTTAGTGTGGATCTAAGAGGCACAATCTGGACTAATAATAGTTCTCTCGTAGGACAGTGTTTAAGAGTTCTCATATATTGTTTAAAGTGCATAAAGACAGGAAGACACCAACACGCACATACAGAAAATATATATTAAAATATTATAAACCACTGACTAGTACATTTTGTTTTGATGAAGTACGTTACCCATGCCTAAGTCACATGGTTTTATAGACCCTCCCTCCAGTCAACTTCATACAAAGAAAAGAGGGTGAAAAGACCATAACAAATGCAAAACATGTAAGTATATGCTTAAAGTTAAACACATTCCTATTTAGAAAAGTACTTAGGCATGCAATTAAATCTTATTGATTTCAATGGGATGTAATCATGTGCTTTAAGTTATGCATGTGCCTAAGTGCTTTGCTGAATTGAGGCCTTCGCCACAATATACCACATACGAGGAAGCAAACTGTTTCTAATGACTGTTATTTTTCTGTTGGAACATTTCTGTGCCAGTTTGCATATTATATGTGTAGGATTGCCAGGCATCTGGTTTTTGACTGGAATGCCCAGTCGAAAAGGGACCCAGGCAGCTCTCGTCAGCACCACTGACCTGGCTGTTAAAAGTCCAGTTGGCGGCACTGTGGGGCTAAGTTATGGCTCTGCGCTGCTCCTGGAAGCAGCAGCATGTCCCCCCCTGGCTTCTAGGCACCCAGGAGGCTCCACACGCTGCCCCTGCAGCTCCCCTTGGGCAGAGCCTGGCCATATCTCCATGTGGCAGGAGCCAGAGGAAAGGACATGCTGCTACTTCCGGGAGCCGCCTGAGGTAAGCGCCACCCAGAACCTGAACCCCTTATCTCCTCCCACGCCTCAACCCTCCACCCCAGCTCTGATCACCCTCCTGCCCCACAAACCCCTTGGCCCCAGCCCAGAGCACCCTCCTGCACCCCAAATCCCTCATCCCCAGCCCCAGCCCAGAACCCGCACCCTCAGCTGGAGCCCTCACACCCCAAACCCCTGCCCCAGCCCAGAGCCCCCTCCTGCACACTGAACCCCTTCATTTCTGGTCCCACCCCATAACCCACACCACTGTTCCCTCTAAGCTGTGCGCATGTGCGCGCACACACAGATCCTAAACCCCGTGCACACAGTGAAACATTGCACACACAAATATTTGCACAGAAGCAATTTTTTGCACACACGGCCTGTCAAAAATTAGAGGGAACATTGACCCACAACCTCAGCCCAGAGCCTGTACCCAGTCCCACACCCCAAACCCCTGCCTCAGCTCAGAGCCCCCTTCCATACTCTGAACCCCTCGGCTCCACACCCCAGCCTGGAGACCCCTCCTGACCCCAAACAACTCATCCCTGGTCCCACCCCAGAGCCCGCACCCCCACCGCACCCCAACCCCCTGAGCCAGCCTAGTGAAAATGAGCGAGTGAGTGAGGGTGGGGAAGAGCAAGCGACAGAGAGAGGGGGGAATGGAGTGAGTGGGGGTGGGGCCTCGGAGAAGTGGCAGGGCATGGGAGGGGCCATGGAGGAGGCCCCTCCTCCATGTTTGGTTTTATGCAAGTAGAAAGTTGCCAACCCTGTATATGTGTGGTATTTTCATGGTACAGAATTAAATGAAAACAAACATGCAGATTTAGCTGAATTAAAATAAATAAGTTCAGTCTCTGCTAATTTATACAGGTTTCAGAGTAACAGCCGTGTTAGTCTGTATTCACAAAAAGAAAGGGAGTACTTGTGGCACCTTAGAGACTAACCAATTGGTTAGTCTCTAAGGTGCCACAAGTACTCCCTTTCTTTTTGCTAATTTATACGTTAGTTTATTGTACTATTAAAATTCCTGAATAAGACTACGGCATTATCTGCTTTTTTTAACCATTACATTACACAAGTATTTCAATAGATGTATCGTCAATGTATTATTCGCAAAAAGAAAAGGAGTACTTGTGGCACCTTAGAGACCAACCAATTTATTTGAGCATGAGCTTTCGTGAGCTACAGCTCACTTCATCAGATGCATACCGTGGAAACTGCAGCAGACTTTATATATACACAGAGAATATGAAACAATACCTCCTCCCACCCCACTGTCCTGCTGGTAATAGCTTATCTAAAGTAATCATCAGGTTAGGCCATGTCCAGCACAAATCCAGGTTTTCTCACCCTCCACCCCCCCACACAAATTTACTCTCCTGCTGGTGATAGCCCATCCAAAGTGACAACTCTTTACACAATCTGCATGGGAGTGGCTAAGTCATTATGCAAGGTAGCCTATTTCCTCTTGTTTTTTCCTACCCCCCCCCCCCCAGATGTTCTGGTTTAACTTGGATTTAAACTTGGAGAGTGGTCAGTTTGGATGAGCTATTACCAGCAGGAGAGTGAGTTTGTGTGTGTATGGGGGTGGGTTTTTGGAGGGGGGTGAGGGAGTGAGAGAACCTGGATTTGTGCAGGAAATGGCCTAACTTGATTATCATGCACATTGTGTAAAGAGTTGTCACTTTGGATGGGCTATCACCAGCAGGAGAGTGAATTTGTGTGGGGGGGTGGAGGGTGAGAAAACCTGGATTTGTGCTGGAAATGGCCTAACCTGATGATTACTTTAGATAAGCTATTACCAGCAGGACAGTGGGGTGGGAGGAGGTATTGTTTCATATTCTCTGTGTATATATAAAGTCTGCTGCAGTTTCCACGGTATGCATCTGATGAAGTGAGCTGTAGCTCACGAAAGCTCATGCTCAAATAAATTGGTTAGTCTCTAAGGTGCCACAAGTACTCCTTTTCTTTTTGCGAATACAGACTAACACGGCTGTTACTCTGAAACCTGTCAATGTATTATTGTCCTTTACCACGCAATTCAGTAAGTTCCAGGCTCCAGTGGTAGTAATTAGAATATGATCCTGAAAACTTCTTTTGACACTGCATGTCATTCATTAGCTTGGCTGCATTCAGCAGCTGCTGTGAACTGGATTTTATGGCATCCAATCTGAACATAACTGCAATAATACAGCTAGTACAGCTGGGTATTCAGGACATTTTGTTTCAATAAATGCACTATCCATGTCCCCTATTTCAGGTATTCACTCTGTTCACAGCATGTTCATTTTCCAGTGCAATATAACAGAAATTGTTAGTGGTGTATACCCTTGTTTACCTTGTTAATATTGTGAGCCACTGACCCTAGATTACCCCCCACAAAATGTTTATCTTTTTGAAGCTGTAACAACCTAGGGAGCCACAAATATAGATAACTTCTCACACTGGGCAAGCACAATATAGTGTGTAGTAAGATGAGGCCCTGAATCATAAACCCTGGTATCAGAGGCCTGGTATGAGGCCTGAACCAAAGGAATAGTCAAGACTTTGCTAACATAAAGCAAAGTTAAGCTGTGAGCCAGAGTCAGGTCCTGCCCACAAAAGTTGGCAAGAAGGCTGGGTCTCTCGCGATCTGCTCTGTCAGCTATCTGTGCAGAGCCGGGGCAGCACACAGAGGGAACACACGCACACAGCTGACTGTTATCAATATTGAACAGAGCAGAGCACCACACCAGTCTGACAACACCAACTGTTATCAGCCGACTGTCATCAACATTGAACAGAGCAGAACACCACACCGGTGTCGTCAGTTCCCTCTGCGTATGTGTGTTCCCTCTGTGTGCTGCCCCAGCTCTGCTCAGACAGCTGACACAGCAGTTCCCGACAGAAACCCCAATGACCACAGACTCTGATAAGGTACGAAGGCACCCGGACAGGTTTATTGCCAAACGAAACATAGTCTAGCTCTCTGGATCAGATGTCCACAGTTCTGCTAGTACATGTGCTCCCCGACAATGGGCCGGCTCAGTCAGTGGCGGGAATTACCACTGCCCCCAGGCCAGACAAAGACATCCACTCAGGGATGCATTCTTATACACCGGTACAAACAAGTTACACATCACTCCTGATGTATCAAGGTACAACCCCTCTGCATGTTAGGGTGCTGCCTTTCTCCTGGTACATGTTGGTTAGAACAAACAAGTCTATCCATCATATTATCCTTTTGACCCTGTCTTTTAGGATGAGTCAGCCTGTTCCTCATTATCTCTGTGGAATGTGTTCGTACTGGACTGTTCTGGTGCCATCCTGGCCCATATTTATCCTATTAGTGCTTGATATCCTTTAGATGTGTGTATACATCTTCTTCTTGCCAACTTTTGTGAGCAGGGCTTGCCTCTGGCTCACAGCTTAATGTTGCCTTATGTTAGCAAAGTCTTGACCATTCCTTTGGTTCAGGCTTCAGGCCTCATACCAGGCCTCTGATACTAGGGTTTATGTTTCAGGGCCTCATCTTACTACACAGTGTACAGTAGAACCTCAGAGTTACGAACACCTGAGTTACGAACTGTCCAGTCAACCACACACCTGATTTGAAACCGAAAGTACACAATCAGGCAGCAGCAGAGACCAAAATAAAAGCAAATACAGTACAGTACTACTAAAAAAAAAAAATAAAGGGAAAGCAGCATTTTTCTTCCACAAAGTTTCAAAGCTGTATTAAATCAATATTCAGTTGTAAACTTTTGAAAGACCAACCGTAATGTTTTGTTCAGTTACAAACATTTCAGAGTTATGAACAACCTCCATTCCTGAGGTGGGTGTTCGTAACTGAGGTTCTGCTGTACAAAAATATATGGGCAGTAGGCACTTAAAGGTGGTGTAAAGAAAGCTGATTTCAGCATTAAAACCAAAAACATCTGTATATAACTCACACTATAAATATGCGGGTCTTCCTCTCCTCCGCCATCAACATAAATTTAGGATTCTGCTACTGCTTCCGGCTAATGGACTTTAGCCTTTTAGTTCAAGCAGTATGGATTTGTACCTCTAGGCCCCAGGTTAAAACCCCATACACCGCCTAAGCAAGGTTGCTTATGTTTACAGTTGCTTTCTAAAGGTTAAAACATGGCACCTAGCCACAGCCCTGCAATAGGGGGTGCACATCTGCACACGCTCCGGTAGGGCACTGGAAGGCCTTCTGCCTCAGGCATTGTTTAAACTAGGCTTTAAAGGTGTGAAGTTAGCACGTGTTGACTCCTCCCTAGGCTTCAGCAAAATGTGCCTTGTCTACATCAGACTTTTTAAATGTGTGAGCATGTTAGCTAACATCACACTTTAAATCCTAGCCTAGATAAGGCCTCAGAGAGCTCTGCAGCGCGAGTTAGGGGGACAGACTACAACTACATTTCATCACTGTGAGGCTGGCCAGTTCTGTTAGCCATTGTTGACATGTGTGGGACAGGGGGACAGACCCATGACTGTAACTCTTTTGGGTGACTTGTCCTTAGAAAGAGCAGCTTGGTAGCACTACCTGCAATCCTCTGATTTCAGATGCTGCAATTCTGGGCAGATCTGTTGTAGCCCATGTAAGCTTCCTATTCCCTCCTTGTTGTGTAGCCATGCAAGGTCTAGCCACCCTTGATTCACAAAGCAGTCAGTCTCAGATAGAGAGAAACATGACATTCTGTTGAAAGACTAATTTAGCCTGTGCCAGTTAGTGTCCCAAGAGCACTTCAGTTATTAAATTGATATTCTCTTTAATGCAATATACTTCAAAAAGAAAAACATAATTTAGAAATCAATGTTAAAAAGAAACACCCAACCCCAAAGACCTAAGTATATATTAAATAGTTAGTAAAGCCCAAAGAGTTCAGTCAGGTTTGGTACCATGCATTGACAGGTACTGTATGGATATGGAAAAGCTTAATGTAGTCTTCAAATCTGCATATTAAAAAAAAAACAATTGTAATTGCAAGCACCTAGAATTCAGGTCTGTAGCAACAAAAGCAAGAGAGATTCAGAGTTGACACTAAACAAATCTAGACAGCACTTTAAACATACTTCACACTTCAGTACCTTTTCTTACTACTACTTTTCTTTAAAATGATGCATATTACGTGTTGTATTAGTCCGCCCCAATTTTCAGCTTTAATTCTGATTTTCTTGTTTTTGTGGATTTAATTAAAACATTTAACAGCTGTTGGTTTTTGGTATTTTTTTTCAACACAGAATTGCAATCCCAGCTTGGCATCAGCAGTAAGGTCAGAGATTCATAAAAATCAACTTCAACAGAAAGGCAGGGGTGTAGAAACCAAGATTAGAAAGAGGAAGATAATAGTTGTTCAAAATGCCTTAATTAGGAGCGTAGACAGCACAGTCTTAGATATAATGCTGCTTCCCACACTGTTTGGTCAGCAAAAAAGATAAGTAGGCTATAAACAAGAGAGAGGGATAGATCAAAAGGAATAAAAAGATTAAAACCTATCTGCGGCCTGTTCCAAGCTCTAGCTACCTTACATAAATTAAGAGGTTTCAGAGTAGCAGCCGTGTTAGTCTGTAACCACAAAAAGAAAAGGAGTACTTGTGGCACCTTAGAGACTAACAAAATTTATTGGAGTATAAGCTTTCGTGAGCATGCACAGAATGGAACTTATAGTAAGATGATATATAGATAGATATATATATATATATATATATATATATACACACACACACACACACACATACAGATAAATTGGAAGTTACCATACAAACTGTGAGTGGCTAATTAGTTAAGATGAGCTATTACCAGCAGGAGAAAAAACTTTTGTAGTGATAATCAAGATGGCCCTTTTAGACAGTTGACAAGAAGGTGTGAGGATAGATACTTAAGTTTAGGGAAATAGACTCAATATGTGTAATGACGCAGCCACTCCCAGTCTCTATTCAAACCCAAGTTAATGGTATCTAGTTTGCATATTAATTCAAGCTCAGCAGTTTCTTGTTGGAGTCTGATTTTGAAGCTTTTCTGTTACAAAATTGCCACCCTTAGATCTTTAACTGAGTGTCCAGAGAGGCTGAAGTGTTCTCCTACCGGTTTTTGAATGTTATGATTCCTGATGTCAGATTTGTGTCCATTTATTCTTTTGCGTAGAGACTGTCCGGTGTGGCCAATGTACATGGCAGAGGGGCATTTCTGGCACATGATGGCATATATCACATTGGTAGATGTGCAGGTGAATGAGCTCCTGATGGCGTGGCTAATGTGATTAGGTCCTATGATGGTGTCACTAGAATAAATATGTGGACAGAGTTGGCATCTGGCTTTGTTGCAAGGATAGGTTCCTGGGTTAGTGTTTTTGTTGTGTGGCTGCTGGATTTGCTTCAGGTTGGGGGGCTGTCTGTAAGCGAGGACTGGTCTGTCTCCCAGGATCTGTGAGAGTGAGGGATTATTTTTCAGGATAGGTTGTAAATCTTTGATGATGTGTTGGAGGGGTTTTGTTGGGGGCTGAAGGAGATGGCTAGTGGCGTTCTGTTATTTTCTTTGTTGGGCCTGTCCTGTAGTAGGTGACTTCTGGGTACTCTTCTGGCTCTGTCAATCTGTTTTTTTCACTTCAGCAGGTGGGTATTGTAGTTTTCAGAATGCTTGATAGAGATCTTGGAGGTGTTTGTCTCTGTCTGAGGGATTGGTGCAAATGCGGTTGTATCTTAGAGTTTGGCTGTAGACAATAGATCGTGTGGTGTGTCCTGGATGGAAGAGGGAGGCATGTAGGTAAGTATAGCGGTCAGTAGGTTTCCGGTATAGGGTGGTGTTTATGTGACCATCGCTTATTAGCACAGTAGTGTCCAGGAAATGGACCGCTTGTGTGGATTGGTCTAGGCTGAGTTTGATGGTAGGATGGAAATTGTTGAAACCATGGTGGAATTCTTCAAGGGCTTCTTTTCCATGGGTCCAGATGATGAAGATGTCATCAATGTAGCACAAGTAGAGTAGGGGTGTTAGGGAACGAGAGCTAAGGAAGCGTTGTTCAAAGTCAGCCATAAAAATGTTAGCATGCTCTGGGGCCATGCGGGTACCCACAGCAGTGCTGCGGACTTGAAGGTATACATTGTCCCCAAATGTGAAACAGTTGTGAAACAGCCACAAAAGTTATAACCTTCAGCACAATAATTAAATTACAGTACAACACAGTGAGGAAAAGAAGAGACATAGGTGAGGTCTACAGCATGAATTATAAGTAGAAAACAATCTCTGGACTAGAAAGGTCACAATATTTCCACACACATGGCTGGCAAAGTAAAAACAGCAAAAGGATATCAATTTGTGATGAATACAAAGTCATACAGTGCACATTGTAAGACCAACTGTGTGCGAGGAGACTCAGTCACAATAAAATTATCCCTTGACTTGGTTAAAACATAGTTGAGTTTGCAACATAAATAGAACCATAGCATGGTTTGGAGACAGACCAAGGGCTTAACTACACGGAGACTTATGGTGTCTATACATGGAGATGGGGGTGTTATTCCCAGCTTGCATAAACATATGCTAACTCTCATTGAGCGTGCACACTAAAAACAGCAATGCAACTCAGGTGGTGCAGGCACTGGAGAACAGCAGCGTAGGCTAGCCATGCTGAATACAAACCTGCCTCAACCCTGTTAGTAGGTACATGGTACAGTCAGCCCATGTCGCTGCTCGCCATTGCCCATGCTACTCTGGCTACGCTGCTATTTTTAGCATGCTAGCCCAATCAGAGCTAGCATGGGTATATCTATCTCAGCTGGGAATCACACCCCCCAGCTCCAAGTGCAGACATAGCCTATGTGTGGAGCAAGCCAGGGTGTGAATTTACAATGCACTAGCCCTGTGCACACTAAGTTGTCGTGAGCACCCTTGTACTGTGCACTGAAGTTCAGTGGCATGCTTT
This sequence comes from Eretmochelys imbricata, assembly GCF_965152235.1. Classification (NCBI taxonomy): domain Eukaryota; kingdom Metazoa; phylum Chordata; order Testudines; family Cheloniidae; genus Eretmochelys; species Eretmochelys imbricata. Next base: position 33,671,422 of record NC_135572.1, read on the forward strand.
TTCCTATTGCTGTTTGAAATGAGAGTAAGTCAACATATACCATGGAACTTTTAATACATGGTAGCAGGGTCCACACAGTGACTTAGCGTTTAGAGCAGGGGTTCTCAAACTGGGGCTCGGTACCCTGCAGGGGGTCATGAGGTTATTACATGGGGGGTCCCGAGCTGTCAGCCTCCACCCCAAACCCCGCTTCACATCCAGCATTTATAATTGTGTTAAATATATTAACAAGTGTTTTTAATTTATAAGGTTGCACTCAGAGGCTTGCTATGTGAAAGGGGTCACCAGTACAGAAGTTTGAGAAACACTGGTTTAGAGGGCTACTGCATTGTATATAGTGCATAGCAAGCTAGTTTGCTGTAGATTTATACCCCAGCTTGCTGCATGCTAAATCTACATGTAGACAAGCCCTAAACCATAATTCTAATCCAGTCTACTCTTCAAGTCTACACTGTACTTTAATCATGTTTGGGAACTGCTGTGTTGTAATCAAGTCTCCCAATATTTATTTTTGCAAAAGCAGAGGGACCTTTAAGACACTGAGCAATCATTTATGAAACAGAGGCAGCAACAGGAAGGGCTATACCTGACCAATAGGGAGGAGCACTATATCTAATCCCTCCAAAATTCCCACCTCTACCACTTGCCTATAAGAAATCAGCCAACCAATGATGACTAGATTGGGGGGTGGCAAATATCAAATAGCGGATATTTATGATTTAGAGCCCTCAAGCGGCGAATAAAGTTAGTCTGTGCAACTACATGAAATTTTTACTGGTTACCCTGGTCCTTTCTCCCCCTTCTTATGTCACGCTCATTTGTTGCATCTTGTCAAAAATAAAATTGTACACTCTTTAAGATGGGGACCAACTTTTCCTGTGTGATTGTATGGCACCTGCCACAATGGGGCCCTCATCCTGACTCTATGGGCTCTATGATAACAAAAATAATAAAATAATAATAATAGTTATAAAGTGACAGAGAGGGGCTCTGAAATGACTTACAGGCATATGAAAGCTTATCAGAGAAAAGGAGGTAGCTAGAAAATCTAACACTCTTTCCATGAAAGATCTAATATAGTGAGGGTAATAAAATCTTCATAATACAGACAAAAGGGTTATAAACACTAAAGAAAAAATGTAAAAATTATACAGGTTGTTTAGGACACATAAACAGTGGACACGTAACATGTTAAGGGAAGCTTATGTATAAAAATGATTTACAGCCCAGGAAACATAAAAGCTTGATTCCGTGTTTCTTAAAGGCTATTCACAAAAAAGTGCCTAGGTTAATGAAATCTGACTGAGATGGATAAAAATTAATTATGTGTGGGGTATTGCAGGAGGGAAATAAAGAGTTTATGAGAAAATGCACCGAAAAATTTATAGGGGATTTTAAGTCAATTAGGCACAAACTTGAATGTACTTAACGAAAAGGGGCAGCAAGCTAGTGTGGTTATGATATAGCTCCCATATAACAGCGTGCCACCACAAAGAAATTAACTTTAATGTTTAACTGACTCAAAACAAAGTTCAGTATGCCATTTCAACAAATTAAAACAAAACATTTTGAATTTGTGAAGGGTGAAATATTTTGTTTTTCACATTTCCGAATCAAAAGTTTTCAGAATTTCCATTGTATAGAAAATTTAAACGTTTCATCTAATTTTTGGTTGAAAACAAATGTTGAAATATTGGAATTTCCTCTGGGCAGAAATTCTGAATTTTGTTCAGCTCTAGGATTTGGGAAAAACAAGACAATGGGCATATAATATATTCTCTATTCAAGAAATGGTTTTGCTTTAGCAAAGTCCAAAGGGGTAATAACCCAGAATGGAAGAAAATGAAGGTGAAAAGCTTTAATTATAATTTTTGTTTAATCAGATGTTTCTCCCTTCCTCCCTTCCCAGGATATTCTCCCAAAAGGGGGGAAAGCAAAATTTAAGGGAAAGATGTATTTGAGAGGTCTTCTTATTTATATTTTTGTGTAAATGGTACCAATGTCAGGATCTTATAAACAGGTGATGGAGCTGCGACAGAGATGGTGGCCAAATATCTCAGTTTTTTAATAGAAAAGATATCTTGAATCACCAACCTGGGCGGAAGGGATGGAACCCTGGCTATGACACCATTTCACCCAGTCATGCACTTTTGAGATGTGAAGCTAGCCTGGCAACAGTAGTGTCACCTCCTTGGACCTTGACCTTAAGAATATGAGCTTCAGGATCATGGCTGCTCCCTACAAGCATGCAGGAAGTGGGAGAAATGGTTCCTTGTGCCCTCTTCCCACTTTTGTGATGTGAAATTCAGGGGCAATATAATCGCATGATAAAAAGTAAACTAACTAGTTTCTTAAGTTTTCTCTGCTCCTTTTCACAGCATCTCCATCAAGTTTTATATCAAGTTGGTGATGATGTCAGACAGAAAAATTACCATTAACACTTCTACCTGTCTCTCTCCCCATTTTCTGCATCTCTGACATCTTTAAAACATTCTTTCAAATTATACTGTCTTTATTTCCTACAAATGCGAGTACCTGAAATGCATTATTCTAAAACAAGCTTAAATAGGAATAGATTCGTTTACACAGACAAAGTTGGCACAGTCCAGGCTGTTCAATGGTAATGTAGATAATACTCTCACAAATAAAATATTCCTAATATAGCTAAAGGAAATATTAATTAACAGCTGAGAAGTATTCAGAAGTGACAATTCACTCAAAGAGAGACATTTCACGGCCATCTCTCTTCATGCAATGTGAGTCTCCAAAATAGTAGTTTAGGACTAATTTTTTTTTAAGTGTGTGGGCTGTCACACAGCTAAATGAAAATGTACAATTTCACGCTTTCTGTACGACTTTTATGCATGTTTATTGTTTCAAAATTATAAGATAAAATGAAGAGCAAATCCTTGGTTATAACTCGCTCACACTCTGGGTTACATTCTGCCCTAAATTGCATGCAAATAGCTTTCCTAGAGACTCTGAATGGCTGAAATCAATTAATTCTGTGGACATATCGAAGTGAAGAATGTGTTCTGGCAACCTAGAATTTCAGTCAATATGACCTTAATAGTAATATATTCCATTTTGAAACTAATACCAATCTGAAAGACAATTAAAATGCCCATCCTACTGATTCTGACCACCTCAAAGTCAGTACAGAAAGCTATGGAAACTTTGCAGTTTGCCAAATCATCTGAATATCCTATCTATCAAATCTCTTACCCACTCTAAAAGAAAATCAATCAATTTTGATAATTTAATAAACTATAATTGTAGTCTTTACATTAAAACAAAAGATACATAGAAATAAGCAATTTGAGTTGGGCTTACCCAAACTTGATAATTAAAAGTAGTTTTTTATAGTGAGGACTTTCTTTTCTCCTACATTGTGTATAGCTTTTCCTGCCCTTTTACCTGTTGAATGCAATAGGGTATCTTAAAACTACAAATGGCTAAACTGGAAAATGCCTCCCTCCCTTTCCCCCCAAAAAAGACATTAAGTGAACATTAAAGTTTCATCATTTAGTACTCAAAAGTTAAGAAATATATATGTGCATCATAATATAGTCAAGGGATCACACCAATTTTTTAGTTAATAGAATCATAGAAGATTTGGGTTGGAAGAGACCTCAGGAAGTCATCTAGTCCAACACCCTGCTCAAAGCAGGACCAATCCCCAACTAAATCATCCCAGCTAAGGCTTTGTCAAGCCTGACCTTAAAAACCTCTAAGAATGGAGGTTCCACCACCTCCCTAGGTAACCCATTCCAGTGCTTCACCACCCTCCTACTGAAAAAGTTTTTCCTAATATCCAACCTAGACCTCCCCCCACTGCAACTTGAGACCATTGCTTCTTGTTGTGTCATCTGCCACCACTGAGAACAGCTGAGCTCCATCCTCTGTGGAACCCCCTTCAGGTTATTGAAGGCTGCTATCAAATCCCCCCTTACTCTTCTCTTCTGCAGACTAAATAAGACCAGTTTCCTCAGCCTCTCCTCATAAGTCATGTGCCCCAGCCCCCTAATCATTTGTGTTGCCCTCCGCTGGACTCTCTCCAATTTGTCTATGTCCTTTCTGTAGTGTGGGGCCCAAAACTGGATGCAGTACTCCAGATGTGGCCTCACCAATGCCGACTAGAGGGGAATAATCACTTCTCTCGATCTGCTGGCAATGCTCCTACTAATGTAGCCCAATATGCCATTAGCCTTCTTGGAACAAGGGCACACTGTTGACTCATATTCAGCTTCTCGTCCACTGTAATCCCTAAATTGTTTTCTGCAGAACTGCCACGTAGCCAGTCGATCCCCAGCCTGTAGCAGTGCATCAGATTTTTCTGTCCTAAGTGCAGGACTCCGCACTTGTCCTTGTTGAACCTCATCAGATTTCTTTTGGCTCAATCCTCCAATTTGTCTAGGTCACTCTGGACCCTATCCCTACCCTCCAACGTACTTACCTCTCCCCCAGCTTAGTGTCATCCATGAACTTGCGGAGGATACAATCCATCCCATTATCCAGATCATTAATGAAGTTGTTGAACAACCGGCGACTTATTGTGCAACTTATCTTCCCACAGCTTTTGCTATGCATATGTAACTTCTTGGGATTTTTCCCCCATTTTTGTATACTTACACTGTTTTAATTATTGAAACAGTGCATGATATCTTTGAGTTTGATTTCTTATAGGATAAGTTTTCTTTTCACTCAAGTATGTATTTTAATAGTTCAAATTCTTTTCTCAGTTATATGAATGCAACCCCCATTAAAGTTAGTCGACCCCACATCTGTGTAACTCGGAGCCGAACTGGGCACACTACATTCCTTTCAATCAGCTGTACAGATGTCCTTGGTACACTTCAGAGAAAAGGAAGTTAATTAAGGCTATGTCTACACTAGCACTTTCTGTGGTATAACTCAAGTTGCTCCGGGGTGTGAAAAGGCCACCCACCATAAGCAACGTTAAGTGACCTAAGCACCGTGAAGACAGTGCTATGTTGGCAGAAGAGTTTCTCCCACCAACATAACTACCGTTGCTCACAGGGCTGGAGTAATTAAGCCTAAAGCTATGGCTACACCAGGAAGTTTACAGCAGCAGAGCTCTCTAATGTAACCGCTCTAAGCTGATGGGAGAGAGCTCTCCTGTCAGTTTAACTACTCCAGCCGCACAAGCAGCAGTAGCTATAGTGGCAGGAGAAGCTTTCCCACAGGCATAGCACTGTCTACGCCGGCACTTTGATCAGTGTAACTTATTCACTCAGAGGGGTGACTTTTGCACACCCCTGAGCAATGAAAGATACCTTCAGTAAGTGCAAGTGTAGACATAGCCTAAATTAGACACTAATTTGGCTGAAAATAAAGGTGATATATATTTGCCCTTAAATCCTCACTACCCCTCCATGCTGCTATATCAAGGCTCTGATCCTGCAATCTGACACACATGGATGCACCCCTGTGCCCATACAGAGCCCCACTGACTCCGACAGGGGACCATAAGGGTAAGGATAAGGATCTTACTGCCTGGATCAGATTGCAGGACTGAGACTTTAACTGCTGGCATGTCGTGTAAGAACATTTAACTACATACTTTCCAAATAAATAGATTTGTGGCCATCTCATTCATTTATTACATTTATAGCTTTATGGAAAATCAGTGGTGCATTCGTTTCTGCTGAGATCAGATGAATTTTAAGAATATACATCTGCAGATATAGCACTTCTTTACAATTCATTCCCTCCCCCTTAATTTCAGCTGAGAAGACACAGAAGATTATTTATTCTGCTCTTCAAAAAAAGCAAGAAACTTCTAGTTTCCTTTTGATAAAGAATTTGGCATTGTGACAGGAAACAAGACTTTTGGCACCTCTGGAGGATCTAATGAAACCCCTCTACTTCTCCCAGTGGTCTTCCCTCTGAGGAGGAGGTCCTGGCAAGCCAAACAACAGTTTGGGGTTTCTGGAATTAATTCCCAACCAAGATTCAGAGCTCAAGCAGTCACTGCACTCTGTGAACATCTCAGCCCATTTAGAAAGAACACCTTGAACAAAGGTGTTACTCTCAAATGGGAGAGAACAAACTGGAAACCAGGGCTGGAAGCCACCTAATGGGGTGTGCTTATATTTCATTGTTTTATTTTATGAATTCACTGCTTGTAAAACTGCATGGAAAGAAATGCAGCTACAGATTTTTCCCAGGTTTTTGTCACTTAGTTTTAACCCAGAGCCATTGCAACAAACTCTACCCGGAGATGGTGATGTCTGATGATCAGTCCCAAACATCAGATTAATTTTCTCATTTGATACTCTCCCAGATCCCACTTCAAGCAAAAAAATACAGTTGTATACACTAGGAATTAATTTATTGTGGATGTACTTACATACTAAATCTATCAATCTTATACTGTGCTCTCTTTCACAGATTTCTTAATTTGTGATGGATTATAGGTTACAATTTTCCAACCAATGTCATGTCTTTGTTTTTTTAAGAAGTAAAGAATACTCTGCCATCCATCAGCTAGAACAATTTAAACTATCTACTGCGCTTTTGCTGCACAATTATAATTTAAATTACATGATCTATAAAATAATTCAAGCATTCATATTTAACATGATGGATCTGTCTGCTCCAAGAATAAGACAAGGAGTTCTGTACCTATTTATATATACTTTATGCTTACAACGTATTTCTCAATATCTTCACTACCAAGCCAGACATTTAAATTTCTTCCACTATGCCTTCCAAGATGTAAACATATATTGAATGATTCAGAAGAGTGACACTGATCAGCCTATCAAAAGTGAACAAGCTGTGTAATCCCATTATTTTCTGCAACATCTAATCCATATGATATTATCAAATCTGAAACGCAAAAAATAACTACATCAAAATGCACAAGAACTGCATTTCCTTGACTTTACATATGATACATGGATGCAAAGATGATACTGAAGTTTTCTTGTATATATAAGTTAAAAGTAAATTGCAGTGTAGTGTAAAAATATTCCAAGAAATCAGTATAATTACAGAATAAGAGTCTGATCCTGCTCCCTTTGTTAAATGAATGAGAAAGCTCATTAAGGCCCAGATCCAGGAAATTATTAATGGGGCTGTTCATGTGCTCAAAATCGTGCACATGCTGACCCAATCTTAATCCCATTGACTTCAATGGTAGAATCAAGCATTTAGGGCCAGATTTTTAAAAGATATTTAGGCACCTCAAGATGCAGCTAGGCACCTAGTAATATTTGCAAAAACACCTAGGTGCTTAACTCCCATTGAAATTAATGGGAATTAGGCTCTTAGTCACTTCTGAAAATCCCCTAGGCAGCCTTCCGCACCTTTAGGTATATAAATACCTTTGACAATCTGGTCATTAGTGCCTAGACTACAATAAAAGAATAACCATCAATCAGACAGAAAGCAACTACCTTAATAGCCTCATAAAGGAGATTAGGAAAATACAAGTCCAGTGGGAAATCTTTTGAATCAGACAGTAACAAAACGGTTTTAAGATGAATTCTATTTTTTTAAAAATGTTTTCAGTTAATTTAATGTCCAGGGGTAACATTTTCAAAAATGCCTAAGTGACTTAAGATCATGCTTTCAAAAGTGACTTTAAGACCAGATTGTCAAAGGTATTTAGACACTTAAGGGTCAAATTAGGTGTCTGCGGGGAATTTTCAAAAGCATCTAACTCCCACTAATTTTCCTGGGAGTTAGGCACCTAACCTACATATGAAGCACTTTTGAAAATCCTCTCTACACCTTTAGGGGCCTAAATACCTTTGTAAATCTGGCCCGAAGGAGCTTTCCACAGTTGTGGAGCCACACCTCCTTCTAACTACATGTTATCACCAGCCCTACCTCCAAGAGTGAGGAGAATTCCCATACCTCAAAGCCACAGACACTCTTAGGTAAGACCTCTCCTTCCACCTCTTTATACAGAAAGGGGAGAGATTGTGTCAGAGTATATAACAGAATTCTGGATCCTTTTGGAAGAAAAGCACCACAGAAATAATAGCTATATAAGAGATAATATATTTAGCATCTTGTCAGACATTAGTGGTGGAGTAAGGATATGACAACCCTGATTTCAGAAGAACACATGATGATGAAGTCTTACAGGGGAATGAGCACAGGGCTGGAAAAGTCTGGCTCTGCTACATGGCCTAGACAAATCACTTCACCTCTCTCTCTTTCTGTTTCAGTTTCCTCATCATAAAATGGGGATAATACTATTTATTAGCCTTTCTCTCAGGGCTGTGGTGAGAATTAATTAATGTCTGTACAGTAAACTGCTACATACATATTAAATATATTTATGAACTTAAGTAAATGGCAGAAGACAGACACTAAGAGAGATCCAACCTTTATTTCACAAATCAAACTTCAATACTCTCAAATTCCAGTCTATTTAACCTGCATTAATATTACTCTGCTTTAATTTCTTATCACTACTGTACTCCATTTAAAACTCTATTACTTGAATAGCTGGATAGGACTTGTAATTTAATTTCAGCACTTTACATTACGTTCATGCTTTTCAATAGGGAGTTAGGATGGTCTTATTCCCCTCTCTCAGTAGTTTCAGATGGTTCCTTCTCCAAGGTTGCAATAATAGGGCACACACGGCATTGTGCTGTGCTCATATAAATTAAGTGATGTTTGAAAAGAACAGGTGTGATCTCTTACTGCTAAAATAAACAATACTTTGGTTTTAAGAAGGCTGTCTGATTACTGTAAACCCCTGGTCACAGACTCCCAGGGAAAATCTGCAGGTACCTGGACTCAGTCAGCCCTGCAGGGGGAAAAATAGTTGATCCATAGGGTACTGTACCCCAGGCTCTAAGACTTGGAGAATTTCAGAATGACACTCCAGGAGAGGAAAAAGCACAAGATATAACACCTTGAGGAGGTGCACTCAGAGAAACGAGAAAAGGGACAGAGGTACAGCTAGCCCTAAAACCATAACATTACTATTGAGATCAGTGGAGACAGAATTTCATCCAAGATTTCGAGGAAGGCCATCAAGGACGTCTTAAGTGCTCCAGGAATTGGTGTTGGTTAATCAGTAGTTGATACTCCTCCCTCCGGATCATTACTGAAACAATACTCCACCTGATTACTAAGGAATATTGTGCTACTGTATGTGCTCTCTTTCAAATTGGATGTAAAATAAACCACTCAGTCTAACCACTTGAGATCATTAAAAATCCCATGAGAGTGTTTATAAGACTCAAGTCATTAGCCCTAGTATCCCTGACAACTCAATCTCAAGTAATTACAATCTGGCTACCTATATTCCTCTTGAAGCTTCACTTCTTGTCCAGTAATGTTTTTAAATTGTGCTCTGTAGTTGCTGTATTTCAGACCAGACGTGGCTGTGGATTAAGAAATCCCTGTTTGTATTTTATATATCAATTTGTTCGGTAAAATCATTATTATTTTATCACACAAAGCAGTGCTGAAGTGTCATTCTCACATCAGTTGCAGTTTAGCTACCAATGTGTTCACATCTGTATGCCACTACATGATTAAGCAGTTTCTGTCCTAAAAGTATTCTGAAATCCTTAGCTGTAGAAATCTGAAAAATGTTGAATTTGTTTCTTACACGTCTCTGGTGCTGTAGAACTTCTGAAGATTGTGTTATTGTTCATTTTTGTTGTTAGACTTGCCCTCAGAAACATTATTAACGTCAGCCAAAGAGCCAAGAGAGTCACTTGGGCCATGGCCGGACCACTTTTTGGCCAGACCAAACCTGAGTGCTGCTGCAACCCTATGCACTAGCTCACATCATCACTTGCTTAAATTTGGAGAAGGGAGGGGCCACCTGAGAGGGAAGAGGAAGGTCAGGCAGGGGCAAATCTATTCCCCCACCCACACATTCTAGATGACACTTAGCAACTCCTGGTAAAGATTTTGTTCAGATACTGAAGTTCTTCTGTCATGGAGTCCTTTGTCTCTCAACTGCTAGTTGTACCAAGACTTCTGTTATTCTTCCACCACCATATTGGCCATGCTACCATAATTCCTTGGAATGTTATGGGCAGATCCTCAGCTGATATAAATTGTCACAGATCCATTGACTTTAAATGTGTTACATTAAATGGCAACACAGAAAGTGGCCTACACATTCCAGAGTGATGAGAGATTTGGTTAGTTTTTGGCTGCCCAACTTGAGACACTGGTCACTTTGGAAAATGTATCCCTGTCCCGATAACAATAAACAACAAAGTCAAGCTGGTTGACTTCTGATCATATCACCACACTCCAACTTTACTTTTCTTAACATCAGTTGCTTTTTTAAATCAAGATTTTACAATCAAGGTCAGAAAAAAACCATCAAGTACTACATCATACAAAAAAGACAGAAATTAGATGACTACAGATTTTTGCCTCACTTCAGTGGAGAACAGAAACAAATGTTCCTCATAAAATGTCTTGGGTAATTAACAAAAAGATCATGCTAAGAGCGATAGGAAAAAGGAGATAAAGAGAGAAACTGCTGCAATCCAAACTTTGGCCTTTTTGAATCAGAATTGTCAGATGTTTTTGTCAGAACTGGAACGCAAATGTCTCAGGGCTAATTTTTTATTATTATTATTATTTTATTTACTTCCAAGTGGTATGTTCTATGGTATTTTTATTAAAGTGCTCAAGCAAAACTTGCCCTCTCTCACTATCTCCTTGTGACTCGGATTGTATTGAAATCAGTTCAGTTCCACCTCACTGACGGGGTGGGGCATAATACCTGGATTTCCAGCAGTAGTCTGCACCCCCTATGCACTGCACAGCAGAACTCCAAGACAATTCTATGTGCCCTAACACAAAGGGTATGTATGGAGGTGGGCAGGTAAGTTAATGACCATGCAGATCCAATGGTAATTTCCGTTTTGCATAGTAGAAACTGTTAGGACACAGGATTAGCCTTCTGAAAATTTCACCAGCTTGTTTGTATCCATCTACATTCACTTCTTAAAAGCCTGTTCTCCTTTATATGTTCCCAAAATAAAACTATATCATAGCCTTTACATTATCATTCCAAAGCACTGACCTCCACTTTATGTAGCGTGGAGCCAAAGGAAAGTGATTTATGAAATTTAGTGCCAAAGAACATAATCTAATGAAGCTAGCAAAGAAAACCATGAAAGGCACAGGTGCTGGCTTCCTCCTTGCCCTGGGGGTGCTCAATCCCTGCTCCACCCCAGGCCCCGCCCCCACTCCACCCCTTCCCCCAATTAATTCCCAACCAAGATTCAGAGCTCAAGCAGTCACTGCACTCTGTGAGCATCTCAGCCCATTTAAATGGTGGACCACAGAGGGGAAATACAGGTGCAGTTTCCTTGAAACTGTAATAGGAATATCAGGAGCAAATGCTCCGGGTCTGATCCTGTGGAAGCCAGTGGGAGTTGAGAGTGCTCAGAATCTCACAGGATTGGGCCCTAAATGCTGAACTATATGAATAATGGAGCACGGGCGTAAATGAAGTAAGAAAACTTTACAATCATCCTTTTCAGCTAACCACAACCTCTCTGGAGTTGGACTGTCCTTTGATGCCATAATGAGAAGTGGTTCTTAATGTGTATGAGGGGATATTTAATCCCTTTATTACAAAGAACACATATACGGTCATCAGATGAGTGTCTTCTTTTTAGGGATTCAGTATCGCCGTTGCTGGATTTATGGGTTATGGCGGAGACTAATCAAATGACATTTTCTTTATGTAGTTTCTGTTGGAAATTCTAGCACTGCCACCACTGGAGCTGTGCAGAACTTTAATTGCAAAGCCTGAAGCCATGCAAATTTTAGAGACAAGGGCTGAGCACTCACAAGTCCTGTTTTCCCAGCAGGAAGAATCAATGTTCAGGACACTGCAATATCAGATCCGTTGCTTGGTTTAGTGTTTGGATAGGGAAACAAAACTAACAACGGGCTGGATTTCAGACTAAATCAGTTTGGAATAACAAATATTTTGTCAAAACTGGAAGTGAAACCATTACTTTATTCAAAAGTTCAACAACTGAGCATTATGATTTGTCATGTGATTTCACAACAAATGGCCACCTGAAGCTTGGTAAATTATAAGGGCCAGATTTTCAAAAGCACTCAGTATTGGCCTCACTCTGTTTCCATTGACATCAATTCCCATGCTTTTCAGTGGGAAAAGAGTAGGGCTAAGGCAGTGTTGAAAGTCCCAACCCTAAGTCTTCTGGACCATTTGTTGACTGAGCTTACTCTCACGTGATCAGAAGTGATAATCACACACTTATGTCAGGGCTTTCACTGAGACAGGGTTTGCTACCTAAGTTCTGTGATTCCATAGTTTCCAGTGCACCCCTATAAAAACAAAAACCTCAACTCAATTAAAATATTTTCTAAATTCATACAAGGCCATACTGGGTCAGACCAGTGGTCCATCTAGCACAGCATCCTGTCTTCTGATAGTGGCCAATGCCAGATGCTTCAGAAAGAATGAACGAAACAGGGTAATCCACTGAGTGACCTATCTTCTGTCATCTGTTCCTGCTCCTGGCAGTCAGAAGTTTAGGGACACCCAGAGCATGGGTTTGAGTGCCTAACCATCTTGGCTAATAACCATTGATAGACCTATCCTCCACGAACTTACCTAATTCTTTTTTTAACCCAGTTATACTTTTGACCTTCACAATATCCCCTGACAATGAGTTCTACAGTTGTGCATTGTGTAAAGAAATACTTCCTTTGTTTTGTTTTAAACCTGCTGCCTATTAATTTCATTTGGTGACCCCTGGTTCTTGTGTTATGTGAAGAAGTAAATAACTCTCCTTATTTACTTTCTCCACATCATTTGTGATTTTATAGACCTCAATCAGATCCCTCCTTAGTCATCTATTTTCTAAGCTTAACAGTCCCAGTCTTTTTAATTTCTTCTCATATGGAAGCTATTCCATACCCCTCATCATTCTGTTTTTCCAATTCTAATATATCTTTTTTTGAGACGGGGCAATCAGACCTGCATACAGTACTCAAAGTGCGGGTGTAATTTGGATTTATATAGTGACATATTTTCTGCTTTATTCCCTTTCCTAATGGTGCCTAACATTCAGTTAGCTTTTTTGACTGCCACTACACATTGAGCGGATGTTTTCAGAGAACTATCCTCAGTGATTCCAAGATCTATTTCTTGAGTGGTAACTGCTAATTTAGACCCCATCATTTTGTATTTATAGTTGGGATTATGTTTTCCGGTGTGCATTATTTTGCATTTATCAAAACTGAATTTCATCTTCCATTTTGTTGCCCAGTCACCCAGTTTTGTGAGATCCCTTTACAATTCTTCACAGTCAAATTTGGACTTAATTATCTTGAGTGATTTTGTATTGTCTGCAAACTTTACCACCTCACTGTTTAACCCTTTTCCCCGATCACTTGTGCATATGTTGAACAGCACTGGTCCTTGTACAAATCCTTAGGAGACCCCATATTTACCTCTCTTCCCTGTGGAAACTGACCATTTATTCCTACCATTTATTTCTTGATTTAACCAGTTAATGAACCATGAGAGGACCTCCTCTCTCATCCCATGACTGCTTAGTTTGCTTAAGAGCCTTTAGTGAGGGCCTTGTCAAAGGTTTTCTGAAAATCCAAATACACTATATCCACTGGATCACTCTTGCCCATGTGCTTGTTGACACACTCAAAGAATTCTAATAGATTGGTGAGGCATGATTTTCCTTTACAAAAGCTGTGTTGACTCTTCCCCAACAAATTATGTTCATCTATGTGTCTGATCATTCTCTTCTTTATTATCTTTCAACCAATTTGCTTGACACTGAAGTTAGGCTTCCCTGGCCTGTAATTGCCAAGATCACCTCCAGGGCCTTTAATAAAAAAGTTGGCATCACATTAGCTATCCACCAGTCATCTGGGACAGTGGCTGTTTTAAGCAATAGGTTACATACCACCGTTAGTAGTTCTACAATTTCATATCTGAGTTCCTTCAGAACTCTTGGGAGAATACCATCTGGGCCTAGTGACTTATTACTGTTTAATTTATCAATTTGTTCCAAAGCCTCCTCTAATGACACCTCAATCTGGAACAGTTTCTCAGATTTGTCACCTAAAAAGAATAGCTCAGGTACAACAATCTCCCTCCCAGTGAAGACTGAGACAAAGAATTCATTTTGCTTCTCTGAAATGACCTTGTCTTCACTGAGTGCTCCTTTAGTATCTCAATCATCCAGTGGTCCCACTGGCAGGCTTCTAGCTTCTGATGTACTTAAGTTTGTTGCTGTTTGTTATTATTTATATTATGGTAGCCTCCACACCGTATCTGCGTGCAAACATGTGTGTGTATGTGATACATTTCAAAATCCTTGGGGAAGATGCCAAATATTAGATTACTACTATTTAGGAGGCCTAAGGCCTGAATACACAGAACAGTCCTAACAAAGTTTAGTACTTGGATTTGGATATTCTAATTATATCTAAAAGTAAGGTGATGGGTTGACCTTTAAAAAGAAATGAGGATTTGTCTGCAGTATATCTGGATATGCATAGCACAGGCAATCCCTCACACTAAAGAAAGCACAGTGCATTCATCAAAAAGAGGAAGCCCTCCATTTTCAAGGGGGCCTAATCAGCTAGTTATAATTCTGAAATACCAGCAAAATATCAGAAAGCTGTTGCACCAAATTAATCTGAGTTTAAAATCCCTGACAGGGATGAATAGAAAAATCAGGGAAGCAGGAACTAGAGCCAAGTGGCAAACTGGTAGAGAAAGATAATGCTAATACCTCTTCTAGTAAACTGCTATCTTCAGAGATGGGTGATAATGCCCCAGCCTGCAGCCTATGCAGAGAACTGGTCCACCAGGCAAATGCCCAGTTGTCATGTGACCCATTCTGATTCTGGTGAGGCAGATCAGGGATCCAGACACCAGAGGATGACAAGGGGGAGACAGGAGGATAACTGTGTTGCTCACCTGAGCTCAATGTGTCCAGTGCCCAGTTCTGACGTGAGCGGTGAAGCACACACAAATCCTGCATCAGTGAATTCCCAAGATGTCATGGCTAAAGGAGACATAAATGTGAGCTCTTTTCCTTCTTTTTAAATAATGACTCAACTGGCCTAAACAAGTAATGTTTTCTGCTGTCAACAGAGAGTTGGCCAGGGCCTGATAAAATACATGTGAGCTCCTCCATCTGGGTGGTCTGGCAAGATTCCCATTGACTTCAGTATTCTTAGGATTTCACCCTGGAAGATCACGGTACCGCTGGTTGTAGGAGACACAAGATCCTTGCTTAAACATTATCAGGACACTGTGTGTAAACTTCCACTGCCATTGCCTAATCTCTGCCTGTTCTGTGAAAAGAGGACTTTCATTTCCAGGACAGGCAGTGGATTCTTTCTTGGAGCAGTGGACTTTGTCTGGGGTTTACTCCTTGGTGTCCCCATCTGGATGCCTTGTTTTGACTCTGTGACATGTTCCCCTGCCTCTCCCGTTCCTGTTTAATTTTTTGTCCCCTATAATCTCTTGAGTTCTGACTTCTGTGACCCTTCCCACACCTGAGGTGGTGGGCCTTCAAGTTATTAAATAGACTGGCAACTTTGATCTATCCACCCTCCCACCCTTCCATCCACTGAACCATGCAGGTTCTCACTGGCACACATCACTAGTATCTGAGCACTTTCCAACAATCTCACTCCTTCTTCCTTCCCTGCTAGCAGAAGGCAGGCTTAGATTTGTTTTGCTTTTAATTATTGTTGTATATAGGAGAGTAGGACTGTGGGCATGACTAAGGGTACTATTGCAGGAATGTTTGAGCAAAGAGACAGATGTTGGGTTGTGCATTTGGTTCTGAGTGATACAAGGTTATTACTACACTATTTGTCATTCTTATTTCATCTGACAGTTTACTTCATAACTACCAAAACCACAGTTAAAAAAAAAAAAAAAGCACTCCATATATAGTAGAAACCCCACCCAGCAGGTCCATCCCATAGTAATGGATTTTTTGTCTAATTTAGTGAAATTTTTTTTATGGAAGTAAGTGACTAACAGTTCCTGTAAGAACCATGCAAGCAGGGAGCTATACAAATTTCCCAAACAGCTTTGACAATGCATCTAAATCCTGATCTGCAGCACCCAAGCTATTCCCCTAGTAAGGCTCAAGAATCTGATACCATTCTTCATTACTTGTGAAAAGTAACAGGAGCTTATTTTTGGATGTGTTCAAATATCTTTCCCACAGTGCCCCACCAAATTGCATTCACCATCATTCTACTAAAAGGAATGATATGCTGAAGTCATTTTGAAATGGATACAGAAAATAAACTGGGATTCAATAAGCCACCACCACATTGTTTCTCATAATTTCTTGCACAATTTCTGAAAAGTATTCTTGATTTAAGTACTTAAATTGTCAGTGCTTAACAAATAATAAAATAATTACACTACTTTGAGATCAAAATGCTAATCCATGCCAGAGAAAACTGAATAAAATGTTTCAGAGTAACAGCCGTGTTAGTCTGTATTCGCAAAAAGAAAAGGAGTACTTGTGGCACCTTAGAGACTAACCAATTTATTTGAGCATGAGCTTTCGTGAGCTACAGCTCACTTTGTCGGATGAAGTGAGCTGTAGCTCACGAAAGCTCATGAATAAAATGTAATTCTCACTAATATTTTGTCCATATTTAATCATCATAACTTCTATTTGAATACATCCTACTATCCCAAAGCCTTTTAAGCTACTGTAAAGTAGACTGCACACACATGTGCACCACACATGCACATCAGTGAACTGAAGCCATCTCTGAGGTTCCTGTCCAACGTTACACAGCACTTTGGGGCAGGAAATTAACAATGTTCTAGCCCAGTAAAATTACAGCGATAATGTAGGTAGGCAGAATGTAATTACTCAAACTTTTCTTCAGTCATGTCCCCTATGCTGAGGCACAAAGGCCATGAGGAAGGTGACAAAGCCATCAGGCTGACTCACCTTCACCTAGGGATTTCCATTGCTCTACAGGTTTCAGAGCAGCAGCAGTGTTAGTCCGTATTCGCAAAAAGAAAAGGAGTACTTGTGTGCATCCGATGAAGTGAGCTGTAGCTCATGAAAACTTATGCTCAAATAAATTTGTTAGTCTCTAAGGTGCCACAAGTACTCCTTTTCTCATTG
The DNA here is from genome assembly GCF_965152235.1 of Eretmochelys imbricata. Lineage (NCBI taxonomy): Eukaryota > Metazoa > Chordata > Testudines > Cheloniidae > Eretmochelys > Eretmochelys imbricata. Next base: position 33,688,578 of record NC_135572.1, read on the forward strand.
CTCTACAGGAATTCTCTAGGTTGCCGCTTATAACAGCTTTCCACACAAAGCAGTTTGGGGAAGGTGTGTAGCAAAAAATTGGTCCTTGTTATTAACACTGATAGTGCAAACATGAACTATCCTGTGTGTGCACAGTATTTCTCACCATTCCACTCCTCCATCCAAACTTAGCAAATCACATATACTTACATACCAAGCTCGACATCTTAAAAACATAATTCTTTTTGTTTAGAGAACAGACTTGTTTTGTATTTCAGTAACCATATGAAAATCTATCTGTAAATGTACATTGTTCATAAGATTCTGCAGTGCATTTAAGTAAATTCTACAAATAAACTGCTGAAAATCAGACCAGATGGATTATTAATTTTATCATAACTCAGACTACTTGATAAATGACCTCCTATTTATCTGCATAAATTCATTTTGACAATACATATTTACCAATAATACACCAGTGCTTAACATGTAATAACCACCTTCCTCACCAAGTAGAACATACAGGGCTCAACTTGCCTCCTGCTGATGCACTGGTGTGCAATTTACAGCCCCCTGTACCAGCAGGAGCAGCTGCACCGAAGGGCTATGCTTACACAGCACTCTCACTGGATTCAACCATTTCAAAGAGCATTTACAGGAGGACTCCATAGAATATTCCCTGGTGGAGGCCATTCAAGGGATTTGTTGGAACGGAGCATTTAGAGGAATCCTGGCTACACCCCTCACCCTAGCTATAATAATTCACTTTTGGAGCTATGCTGTATGGCTCTATGGCCCTACTGAGGTGTGATGATACTTGCAACAGGCCTCTGATTTTCTGAGGCAAAGTGGATAGTGTTGGCCTGAAATCCTTCCTCCACTGCCCCTAAAGAACGACTGAAGCATGAGCCTCCATTTCAGCTTCGAGCCACAGAAAACTTTCTAGTTTATCTCTCTTCTCATTTTTTGATGGCAGAGTAAATACAAGAGAACCAAAGACATTTAGAGCTCTTGGTGTAAAAGGAGAATCTGCCACGCCTTTTGAAAATATGTGACCATTTTGCTAATGCTTTTTTGAGATATTTGTAAGAGGGCATAGCATCTCAAAGCCTCTAAGCAGTAACACTGGCACTGTCGGATACAGCGGCCATATTGCACCATACTCCCCAAAGTGATTAGGTCTAATGAAGAGTCTGAAAGATAATTTTACAGCGTATTTCAAGCAGAGTAGTTGAAAAGGGAAATAAAACAGATGCCAGGGGAGTAGCTGACACTATTAAATTGCATTCAGTGAAATTACACGTTTTGCTCAACATATATAGGGGTTAGAAATATGCATTGACCTTAATGTTGCCTACAAATTACCTGATTTGAAAACTGCTGAAACCAAGGAACACGCTGTGCCTTCAGACAGTGATAAAATTCAAAACTCTTCTCTTTTTAATGTGATATTCTGCTTGCTTTACAGCTCATCTTTTAGTGCACACTTGTTTCTCCACAGATTTACAAGAAAGTGTGTTTTTTGCAATTCAAATTGTTTTTAAAAACTTGAATAAGCAATATAAACAGATTGGACAGACATCTTCATTTTGGCTGGGTCTGCAATGAATTATTGTTATTGACCCATTATTGACCCTACAATTAATTATTACAATGAATTATTATTCAGCCTCAAAATTTACATACATGTACAGTCATTATCACATCAGATAGCACATCTGCATCTAGATTGGGATTAGACTCCAAACCTAATTCTCAGTCCTGTTTTCCATCTGCAAGACAAGGCTGCCTGCCAATGAAATACTGTCTGCGGCCTGATCTATAGATTATATATTTATTACTTTAGAATTCCAAGTTTGAGGGTTGACTGGTTCTCGTCCCAAGATCAGGCCCAGTATTATTAAAATTTCTATATAGTTGTGAACCCCAATGTGCAGGGTTGCAACACTCACACTATAGAAACTCTCCTATATTTACAATAATGTATTAATACATTTAGCAAAGTCACGAACACTCCAGCTCAGTAAGGGAGATAGAGAGAATGCAAAATGTACCTTTGAAATCCATATACACCGCTACCCCGATATAACACTGTCCTCAGGAGCCAAAAAAATCTTACCGCTTTATAGGTAAAACCGTGTTATATCGAACTTGCTTTGGACTCAAGCATTTCCATTATTAATAGTCACTTCCCACCCCTGACTGACCCCTCAGAACCCCTGACCCATCCAACCCCTCCCCCCACTCCCTGTACCCTGACTGCCCCGACCCCTATCCACACCCCCGCTCCCTGACAGCCCCCCCCCAGGACTCCCACGCCCTATCCAATGCCCCCGTTCCCCCTCCCCTGACCACCCTGCCCCCAGAACCTCTGAACCATCCAATCCCCCCTGCTCCCTGTCCCCTGACCGCCCCCCGAGACCCTCTGCCCCTTATCCAACCCTTTGGCCCCAGCCTGGCACCCTTAACACCCCACTCAGAGCAGTCTGTCGGAGTCAGACACACTGACATGCTGATCCAACGGAGCGAGCAGCCCCGCCCCCCAGAGCGCTGCTTTACCATATTACATCCGAATTCGTGTTATATTGGGTCGTGTTATATCGGGGTAGAGGTGTACTCACACCATCCCTTGCAGAACAACCTGAAATGTTAGCCATTATCTTCCTCATCACCATCATCTTCCTGCTCATCATCAATGGCCATCATTCTGGCACCTCCCAAGAGCTACCTCTCTGTCAGCTACTGCCCACAGACTAGAATACAACTTTAATATGTTACATTGTCGCCACCAAGTCTAATGCATATTCACTAGGAGTTTCTCCCCTCTTCCTTATTTGTATTTCTTCATTCTACTAATGTTGGGGTGTCCTTCTTCTATAGGTTAGTATATCAGTGATCTCAACTTATTATCATATAGATGAATTCTTTGCCACAGCACTCTTGTGGTCAGTCATCTGAGGATATTAACTCATGTTCCTGTGGTTGACTGGTGTCATTATGGACAAACTTCAAAATTCACCCTTACACATTCTATTCAGCTCCCCAAAACTTGGGGGTTTCCTTCAGGATGTTTATCTGTGCCAAAGTTCATAGGCCTTAAACTTTATGCTAACTGCTAAAGCTAATGTCTTACAGGATACAGGCCTATAGGTTCCTGGTATTACTGCTGAATATAATAAAGGCAGAATATAATGAAGACAAGCTATCCCAATGGGCTACAGGCACCAGAGGAACAATAACCCAAACATTTGTACTTCAGCAAACTTTTTAAATACATATAGGTCACTATATATCTTTTGATTCTTTAAAGGGACAGAATGACTCCAGAGGAAGAGTGTCCACTCATCTACCATTCCAAAAGTATAACCATGCAAGAGGACACCAAATTCAAAAGGCCTTCTTATCTACATATTTTTGGAGACAGTCTGAAGTGTGTTTTTTCCACCAAAAGGTTTGGAGATTGTTCTAAACTTAAAGAGAAGTGGATATTTTAGGCTGAAACCAGACCTCAAATATGGGGTATTATGCCACACAGACTACTTCTGCTATGAGTTTAAAAAAATTTTTTTTTGAAAATTGCAGCATGCTATCCCTTTTTGATTCCAGTACCAATGCTGTGTGAGACACAGCTGGCAGCTGCTAGTGGAATTGAAGGTGTTCTGAGGAGGAACAAAGAGATAATCCTCTACAGTCTTCCGCTGTTTTATTGTGTCTCAGTTCCAATGTGGTTACAGTGCTGCTACAAGGGAACAGTATGGTTTAAGGGCACAACTATTTCCCCTTACTCTTGGAGAGCAATGTTCTCCCGAGTGACTTGCTGGTTAGGAACTTTGCTACTTCTCTCTTGCAACTATTATCTAGTGGTGCTAGAACTTCAGGGTGGGAATTTCAAAAGTGCTTAGATCAGAGGGACTTGGGTGCTTAACTCCTTTAGGCTCTTATAGGAATCTCTCACTAAATTTCTGCCTCTGGGAGCAGTAAACTTTACACAATAGCCTTTTAGCTGTGAAACTTTTCACCTTTTTCCCCTCTCAGCACTAGCAGGGACCACAATATTTGCATATAATCTCGCCTCACTTTCTCACTCTGTTTATCCTTTTACAAGGGCTCTCACTTTCTATAGGTAGTGACTGATCATCTCTACAGTTCCAAGTATTGATCTGTTTTCATTCACTTTTTTCATTCTGTACTGTTATTTCCCCTCTGTCGAAATTCCTTCCTTCTCTGCCCTATGCATAAGCCAAAATTCCATAAAAATATTTGATCTGACTTCTAAGAAAGGTAATAGCTGCCTTTGATATGGTAAAGCCATTCTCAGGACAGATGCTGTATGTAGGAGTCTCAGTATTATAATAAAATACATTGTGGCAGATACAAAGCATCACCTATATTCCCTTCGCTAGCTAATAGTACTGAAGCTCAAGTTTAGCCTCAAATCCACCAGTAGGTCTGGCACGTGATGCTTTTTCTAGCCATAGCACTAGCTGTAATGCTGAACTAGTGTGTGCCAGTTTAATATTTTCAGTTATTTTACAATTCATATGTACTTTCCTAATAAAGCACAATAGGTCTAATTCAGCCCAAATTTAAGCAGGCATAATCCCCTGAAGGCAAGGCAGCTGCATCCATTTATGCTGACACTCAATTTGGCCCAACGTGTCAGAACTCAAAAAAATTGATTTACAGGACTTTATAGAAATATGTCATGACCAAGGTATCATCACTAAAGTCTTTGACATTCATTATGCCCCAAAAAGGAACCTGTTTTGTACTTTAAAAAATATTAAAGTAATTGCCTTCTATGACGAGATAACTGGTTCTGTGGATGAAGGAAAAAAGTGGACGTGTTATTCCTTGACTTTAGCAAAGCTTCTGATATGGTCTTCCATAGTATTCTTGCCAGCAAATTAAAGAAGTACGGGCTGGATGAATGGACTATAAGTTGGATAGAAAGCTGGCTAGATCATTGGGCTCAACAGGTGGCGATCAATGGCTCCATGTCTAGTTGGCAGCCGGTATCAAGCAGAGTGCCCCAAAGGTTGGTCCTGGGACCGGTTTTGTTCAATATCTTCATTAATGATCTGGAGGATGGTGTGGATTGCACCCTCAGCAAGTTTGCAGATGACACTAAACTGGGAGGAGTGGTAGATAAGCTGGAGGGTAGGGATAGGATAGAGAGGGACCTAGACAAATTAGAGGATTGGGCCAAAAGAAAGCTGATGAGGTTCAACAAGGACAAGTGCAGAGTCCTGCACTTAGGACGGAAGAATCCCATGCACTGCTCCAGACTAGGGACCAAGTGGCTAGGCAGCAGTTCTGCAAAAAAGGGTCTTGGGGTTACAGTGGACAAGAAGTTGGATATGAGTCAACAGCGTGCCCTTGTTGTCAAGAAGGCTAACAGCATATTGCGCTGTATAAGTAGGAGCACTGCCAGCAGATCGAGGGAAGTGATCATTCCCCTCTATTCAGTGTTGGTGGGGCCTCATCTGGAGTACTGTGTCCAGTTTTGGGCCCCACACTACAAGAAGGATGTGGAAAAACTGGAAAGAGTCCAGCGGAGGGCAACAAAAATGATTAGGGGGCTGGAGCACATGACTTATGAGGAGAGGCTGAGGGAACTGGGATTATTTAGTCTGCAGAAGAGAAGAATGAGGGCGGATTTGATAGCTGCTTTCAACTACCTGAAAGGGACGGATGGATGGCTCTAGACTGTTCTCAGTGGTAGCAGATGACAGAACAAGGAGTAATGGTCTCAAGTTGCAGTGCGGGAGGTTTAGGTTGGATATTATGAAAAACTTTTTCACTGGGAGGGTGGTGAAGCACTTGAATGCATTACCTAGGGAGGTGGTGGAATCTTCTTCCTTAGAGGTTTGTAAGGTCAGGCCTGACAAAGCCCTGTCTGGGATGATTTAGTTTGGGACTGGTCCTGCTTTGAGCAGAGGGTTGAACTAGATGATCTCCTGAGGTCCCTTCTAACCCTGATATTCTAGGATTATCTATGAATAAAGGTTGTCAAGCAATCTGATTCAAAGCAAATCTGATCGATATAAGGAGTTTGTTCCCAGTAAATACAAACTCCTTTGTAATGTATAAACCAAGTTTGGATCAGTAGCTGCACCATTTATCTAGCCCTGTTATGGAATAAAGGAAGGTAAATGATGACAGTGAATAAATTCTTTTAAACAGGAATGTCTCTTTCTGTTAAGCAAAGAATCAGACACTGTTAAAGATGCTATATACTAAGGCCCCGATCCTGCAAACATGTACATATATACTTAACCTTACAACCATGTGTAGATCCACTGATTCAAAGTGTTTTAATGTGGTGTTTGCAGGATTGGGGCCTTAAATTGTAAACACAATGAACAGTTTAAAGACTTCTAAAATAACTGTTTAAATAAAACAGTCCAAACATTAGAGGACCTTGAAATTTACATATTGCATATTCTCAAAGCAATACAAACTCTGTAAAGAGGCTTGACATGCACAGAATGATCACTAGAGGAAAACTTTTCCCGAAGGTTAGCACACTTTCTTCACACTTTCAAAGTGCTAATCATGTTACACATGTTATGCCATTAATTGTGTTATTCTACAGTTATGGTGAGAAGGGAGTTTTCTCAGTTCTTACTCAGGCACAGCTTCTATGGACTTCAGTGCTAGCTTTTCTTCAGTAAGGAATGAGAAAGCATGGAAGTGTAGGACTGGAAGGGGCTCGAGAGATCATCTAGTCCAGTCCCCTGCATTCAAGGCAGGACTATGTAACAACTAGACCATCTCTGACAGGTGTTTGTCTAACCTGTTCTTAAAAACCTCCAGTGATAGAGATTCAACAACATCCTTAAGCAATTTGTACCAGTGCTTAATGACTAATGATTTACTCAGGACTAAGGTAGGACTGCCACATTCCAGCTGAGTGCCCTAAACACTGGGCTATATAGTTGGTTGGTCAGTCTCTCCTTCCCAATTTTTAGTTATTTATACAAAGTGCAGCAGCTCCAACAGGAGAGATTGTGTTCTGATGGGGAATGAATACAAATGTCAAAACCTTGAAATTTTTCACAAAATGAAATTCTTGCTTTCCAGCCAGCCCCTCTTACAAGAATTTGTTTAAGGAATTTAGTCAAAGTTACAGATGCTCCATATCACTGAGGAACAAGCCCTCAGTGTACATTTTTACCTCTGAAATAAGTGAATTATTACCAGTAATATACTGATCAAGATTAATGATGACATTATTAGAGTAAGTAGCAGTTTTACTTCAAACACACTGTCAGCATTGTAGTCTGAAATTCCCATAAAAAGAGTACCATGTCTTCATTTAAGACATTAAGTGTCCACTTTTGTTCCACAGCTCAAGCCATTTCACCTTGTGCAATGCAATTGAGATGAAGGAAACTTAGATTATTACCTTTAATTCAGGTGTTAAAGAGAGCCTGAAATGAAATTAATTATTGCCTTTCTTCTTTTAATCAACAACAGCCATGCTGACAACTTCACAAGCTTACATGTTAGGAATCCAAAAGTGAATCTTATAAATAAATAAATACAGTTAGATACCCTGACTCTGTTCCACAACAATCACAACCCTTATCCTATCTGACCCTGAAGGATAGACAATTCAGAAAACTTATTTTCCTAGGGCCCAATCCTGTGAGGTGCTTGAAGCCTGACACTCTCACAGAAGTCAATGGGGAAATACCACTTGGGAGGCACACAGCTTGTAGGACTGACTCTCTAAATTGTTGATATCATAAATGCTGCAGCTACCTCTTCAGCTGCTGACTTAGTATTTTCTGTTTATATTTTATATACATCACTACTGGAAGATGAAAAAAACACATCACCCTGTCTCTTGAGATAAGCACACAGTGCCAGGTAATTTATGTTTAGAGTACAATTAAAGGCATAACTGGAATTCATCTGATAATAAATTTGAGAAAAATAGGAAACTGAAGAAATATTTTGTTTTAGAAACTTACTAACGGGAATTACTGTTGCATAGTGTAACATATAGCACTCTCTGTATTCTATATATTTACCAAGAACATACCTTTGTCATCTGACTCTACGTACCTTGTTAAATATAAAGAAACTGCCAATAATGAACAGATGAACACAAAGGTCTTGATCCTGTCAAGACTTACACAGAGGATTTACTTTATGCACTTTGAGTAGTCCCACTGACTTCAGAAAGGGAACTCAGTGTAAGGCTAAGAATGTGCTTACATTTTTGGAGGATTGGAGCCTTAACTAGTAATCTAGCTAATTTAAAGCATACAAGTAACTGTACTCCACTAGCCCCAGTGACAGCCCAGCTTTCTTGTCAATTTCACGGCTCTAGCATGGAGCCATGAAATTGACAAGAATGACAGCCAACAGCCAATGTAGATAAGGCAGCACCTACACCAGCTGCGTTGCCCTAACTACATCAACATAAGCCCTACACCTCTGGTGCAGATGGAGTTATTATGTCGGTGTAGTAGGGCTTACATGGGCAGGAGCAAGAGTAGTGTGTACACAGACATAATTTGGTCAACATAAGCTGCGTTTTGTCAACCTAACTCTGTAGTGTAGACCAAGCCTAGGTTACAGTTTGTTTGGTAATGCAACTTACTCTAACCATCTCTCTGCACTATATGACAAGTGCTAAATTGTATCTCACATTTACTTACTTAGAGCTTCTGGTAGGGGGAGGGGAGTAACAAAAGAAGGGGGAGGAATCTTCCCACAGGTCAAATACAAAAGTGGGTAACATATACTTTGTAACACAGCACCTTTAACTTATCCTTCTTCAAATATTGTGCTGTATTGCTCTGCGTTACAACCCTAGAGCAAAAAGTTTGTAAGTCCTTTTTGTATGTGCACGTGATAGTAAGATCCCCCCCCCCCCATTACTGTTTGCCAAAAATGTCCTTAATACAGTAATTGGCTTTGCCAAGAAACATAGTATGTAAGAGATTAGTAGCTTTATGTTAAAACATTTTACTTTAACACAATAGTTGATGCTAGTTTCTTAAAACTATCTAATTCACTATCACAAACTATTATACTTTCTCCTAGACCTTCACATTAGCTTAGACACAAATTGAGACTTTCATCATATGATTTACCAGACTAGCACCATAAAACATTGGCTATTATGTGATTCACTGAGGGCAGAAAAAACTATTTTAAATATTCAGCTCTAGATATACTAGATATCAGTATAAATATCTAATCCCATTGCTGTCTGAGAGTTTTTCTGACTATTATTCCCGTTCTACACCAGGCTGGTTGATAAATCTTATCTAGGCAAAGTACCATATGTCAGAGGAGGTTGACCAGAGGAATCAGTTAAGTAGTAGAATACATGACGGAGTATGTCAGTTTGAAAGAAAGTTTGTCTTGTAATCAACTGAAATTATAGCTTCTTGTCATGTCACATAATATAAACATTTTCCCACTCTGTGTTGCCTCTTCCCTCAGAAACACTACCAAGTGATAACTATACCAGTTACATTGATAATATATAACTAGAGATGTTGTAGGCAATGCATGTATTGCCCTGATTGTTTAAAAAAAAATATTCCTGGAATCTTAGTACTGTAAAAAGTAGAAAAATTAAAGTATAATCTTCTTACCCCTGCTAATTTAAAAATTGTAATTCAGTGGCACTCTGAATATCAAATTGCCAAGCCTGTATGATTTGGACTGTACATACCAATTGAGAAGATTGTGGCTTTATGAATTAGAATGTAATGTGCACCCAATAAGGACCACTGACCATAGAAGTTACTATGACTATAGAAGACACATTGCAGGGTGTTAATTTTAAACAGACCAAGGAGTGCAGTTCATAACATGCTCCATATTTAGTTAAATCTATTCTATTCAGTTAGGACTTTATTTCAGTGACAGTATAGCAGGGCATATATTACCTTCCATGTCTTTGGTTCTGTCTATTCCAGTTAACTCATATTCAGTTACTTTTCTCTCTCTTTCTAAAAAAAACAATTACAATATGCAATTCTACTACGGGAAAGGTGACCAAATTGTTCAGTCCCAGTCTAATCTCCATTTCACCTGTCAAATGATGTTCTGTTGCAATGAATGTTAGTAGCAACAAAAAACAAACAAACAAACAAAGCCCCCCACAAACTACAGCTGCCAGATGTCTTTTCTAGAGATATAACATGAGACAAACATACCAAACTAAAACTACCATATCAAAACTAAAAATCATCTCCATTAGCAAACGGTAATATGAAAATGAATGGCACATATGTTCATTTGCTTTTAGAGGACAAACTGAAGCAAACCCTGGTTGAGAGGCCACCGTTCCTAAGCCTTGAAAAAGTGTGCGTAACTTTCATTTCAAAACTTAAAGATTGCGAGGATTTCCTGGTAAGGTGGTAGCTGGAGAGTCAGACTTTCTTGTAGCCTCCTCTCCCAGGCATTTGTGAGCAGCCAACTAGTCCCCACCTAGAACGATGAGACGTTGCCTGCTGACTTCAGGGCGCATCCTAGTGAACCGCGCTGCTGCTTGCGGGAGGGAAAGGACAGGACCCGCTCAGGTAGCGCTGCAGAGCGGGACCCGGATTTTTTACAAGCCTGCTTGTTTTTGTAAACAGGCCGCTTATTTCCTTTTATCCACCATCCCCTCATGAGCTCAGTGCCTGCTCTTCGCGATGCAAACCCACAGATCAACTACGAACTCCCGAGTATTTGTTTGGTGACCGTTCCCAGCGAGAGGGGGAACCCAGACAGGCCGTGCGCTTGCGGGGCGGCAGGCTGTGTCTCGGCCCCCACACCCCCCGCCGGCGCGCCCCACGCCCAGACCCCGCGCGTCCCAGGCTACCGCGCCCTGAGGCCGGAGAGGGACTCCCGCTCCCCGCCGCCTGAGTGCCAGCCGGCAGAGGCTCGGTCCCCCGGCCCGCCCCCAGCGCGCACCTGCACCTCGCTGCGCTGGGGCTGGGGCTGGGGCTGGCGCAGGGCTGGAAACTCCTGCTGCCGCCCGCCCCCAGCCCCACGCCTGCCGCCCTCGGGAGGCCGCTTCCCCCTCCTGCTGCCTCTCTGCCCCGCGGCCACCCCAGCTCCCCGCCGGAGCCGCGTCCCCGCGCGGGACTCGCTCACTCACACGGGGTAGTAGGCGTAGGGCGGCAGCGGGTTCTCCTCGCTCGCCCCCGGGGCCAGGAGCAGGTAGTCCTGGCTGTCGGTCCTCCGGCCCGGCCTGGCCGGCGAGCTGCTCGGCCGCGGCGCGTAGGGCTGGCCGCGGCTCATGCTGTTCCCGGGGGTCTCCGAGCTTCGCGCCGGGGCGTGGAGGGGGGCCCAGGACCCTCGGTTGGGGCTGAGGAGCCGCAGAGACCCGGGCGCCCCCGAAGGCAGCGCCGGCTCTCCCAGCCTGGCACTCCCCCTCAGCCACGCGTCCCGCGCCCGGGTGCCACCGCTCGGCTGCTCCGCTGCCTTGGGGCGGCCGGGCTGGGGCACCGGGCTCCTTCAGGGCCGCGCCCGGGCCGCCATGGGGCCCGCAGAAGAAACCCTCGGGCTCCCTCGCTGCCTGGCGTCTCCAGTCAGCGGCCGGAGGGCAGCAGCGCCCCCGGCTCCCTCCACGCCCACAGCCAGGCACGGGGCCAGCAGCCACAACCGCGGCCGCCAGCAGCTCCCAGCCACACTGGCTGAGAGGAGCGAGGGAGCGGAGTTACTATGTCAGTCGGCAACATCCTCCTCCCCAGTCGTCACTGCCCGGCGTTTGGAGCCAGGAGTAAAAGTTTGCACAGCCCCGTCCTGAGCGGTGTCCTCCCTAGAGCTGCGGGAGATCCGCGGCCAACGGGCCAGTGCCCTGAGGAGCTGGAGCTGGGAGGTCTGGAAATGCCCGTCGCCCTCCCGCTATAAACTACCTGCTCCCTGGGTCTAGACGCTACAGTCCCAGGCTGGGAGTGGAGCCCTCCCTTCTCCTTTAATATTGTTCCCTAGGTGATTTGCCTATCAGACTAATATTCTGCTATGGGCAGTGCGCAGGAATTTAAATTGGACCACTTTTGGAGGGGCATGTTAAACCGATGTATTATACCATATCAACACATGCCCATACATCACAGGCACAGAAATAAACAGCAGTATATGCCCCATTTCAAGGAAAAACCCTATGGAGCTATCTGAATAAATGTATCCACAAGTACTTGGTAGTGTGTGGGAGCTCCTCCTGCCCTGGCAGGGACCTTTTGCTCCTCTCCCTACCAGAGTCTCAGGGCCAGAGGAGTTCACTCTCTCTCCCCACCCTGGCCAGGGGCTGGAAGAGCTCTGTGACCCCCCACCCCAGCCAAGAATTTATGGATACATTTGTTCCGATTTAGTGTGCATAATATGTGTATGCTTAACATGTTGTGGTTGCCTAGGCAAAGGCCCTGAGACCACTCTGCCTCCCTCTTTCCCCAGCTGTGGATTGCTGGAGAAGGAAGAGCACAGCAACTGCTCCGGAGAGAACACATCATAATGCCACTATCTAAATCCATGGTATGCCCACACCTTGAATACAGCATGCAACTCTGGCCACCCTATCTCAAAAAAGGTATTAGAATTGGAAAAGGTACAAAGAAGGGCAAAAAAAATGATTAAGGGTATGGAACAGTTTCTGTATGAGGAGAAATTAAAAAGTCTGGGACTGTTCAGCTTGGAAAGGAGACACTAAGAGGAAATATGATAGAGGTCTATACAATTGTGATTGGTGTCGAGAAAGTGAATAAGGAAGTGTTATTTACTTATTCACATAACACAAGAAGCAGGGGTCACCTAATTAAATTAATAGGCCCCAGATTTAAAACAAACGTAAGGAAGTACTTCGTCACACACAATGCGCATTGAATGTTGCCAGGTGATGTTGCGAAGGCCAAAACTAAAAGAGGGTTCAAAAAGAACTAGGTAAGTTCATGGAGGATAGAATGGCTATGCCAAGATGGTCAGGGATGCAACACCCTGCTCTGGGTGTGCCTAGCCTCTGTTTGCCAGAAGCTGGGAGTGGACGACAGGGGATGGATCACTCAGTAATGACCTGTTCCTTTCATTCCCTCTGAAGCACCTGCTATTGGTCAATGTCAAAAGACAGGATTCTGGGCTAGATGAACCATTCATCTGACCCAGTATGGCCATTCTTATGATGAGCCTCTAAATCCACCCATCTGTATGAAGGCCCCACTTGCAAGGAGGAGAGAATAGGGAAATAGCCTCCTGGCTCTGCCGCTATTACTGCTACTGCCTCTGGAGCTAATGAGCCTCTTGGCTGATTTTTAAAGCTTTTTCTTTTTATTCCTCTTCTCCTCCTCTCCTTTCCCGGCCCCCAGCCCACATTTGCTACTTATTTCAACAGCAACATAACCCTTCTGCCATGTGTTGATGGCAGCAAAAACAGCCAGGTTCAGTGTTATAAGAGTTCCCTTAAAGACTTAACTGATGCCAGTTTGAGCATTAATTACTGTATTTGTGTATGCACAAGTAATTCATATGAAAACTAATTTAATGTACATATTACTTGTGCATACACAAATACAGTAATTAAACATACCAACATAAAACCCACATATAGATACACATAGATATAGGCAAGGACAGACATCCGCATATTTTCCCAAGTTACTAGTGTAAAGCCTGTGGGTTGAAGCCTTAGAAAGTAAAGAGTTCTCTACTATCTTCTGTTGGCAAAATGGGGAAAGGGTGGCCCAGAGCTGCTTTGACCTCTAGAAGTTTCTCCTGGGGTTTGTAGTCAACTTTTTCCTATTTTGAACATCTAATTTCTTATTAGCTCAAGGAGGCATGTTCCCCATTTTTGTAATTCTTATAAAGCTTCCAAAGTCAAGAGGGAAGGACAAGAATGGGGGTTCTTTAGACAAATCCTTAAAAACTTCCATGCCATCTGCAGGTTTCATGGAGAGTACAAGCAGATCATCCATTGTACAATCCCCTCTACACTCTTAAGGCATTATTCAATGAGCAGATAGGATTTCTGCAACTGCACAACCAGCTCTTATGCCTACATTTTCATTAGCAAATATAGTTTCAAGCAATTCAAGGTCTAAGATTCAGACTTTTAGGTTAAATTGGACATTGCTTGATATAACATACCTCATTTTCTCCAAGTTAAGGATGAAAAATGATTATTACAAATGGTAAAGTTTCAGCTTTGGAATTAGAAGAACAGACCAATAGATAAAAGAACAGGAGTACTTGTGGCACCTTAGAGGCTAACAAATTTATTAGAGCATAAGCTTTCGTGGGCTACAGCCCACTTCCTTGGATGCATAGAACTGAACATATAGTAAGAAGAAATATATATACATACAGCCCTGGCCTACACTAGGAGTTGAGGTCATATTTAGCAGCGTTAAATCGATTTAACCCTGCACCCGTCCACACAATGAAGCCCTTTTTTTTTACTTAAAGGGCTCTTAAAATCGATTTCCTTACTCCACCCCCGACACGGGGATTAGCGCTTAAATCAGCCTTGCCGGGTCGAATTTGGGGTACTGTGGACGCAATTAGATGGTATTGGACTCCAGGAGCTATCCCAGAGTGCTGTATTTTGACCGCTCTGGACAGCACTCTCAACTCAGATGCACTGGCCAGGTAGACAGGAAAAGGCCCGCAAACTTTTGAATTTCAATTTCCTGTTTGCATGATCACCTGCAGCTTGCCACGCAGGCCAGAGCTCATCAGCAGAGGTGACCATGCAGAGCTCATCAGCAGAGGTGACCATGATGGAGTCCCAGAATCGCACAAGAGCTCCAGCATGGACCGAACAGGAGGTACGGGATCTGATCTCTGTATGGGGAGAGGAATCCGTGCTATCAGAACTCTGTTCCAGTTTTCGAAATGCTAAAACATTTGTCAAAATCTCCCAGGGCATGAAGGACAGAGGCCATAACAGGGACCCGAAGCAATGCCGCGTGAAACTTAAGGAGCTGAGGCAAGCCCACCAGAAAGCCAGAGAGGCAAATGGCCGCCCCGGGTCAGAGCCCCAAATATGCCGCTTCTATGATGAGCTGCATGCCATTTTAGGGGGTTCAGCCACCACTACCCCAGCTGTGTTGTTTGACTCCTTCAATGGAGATGGAGGCAACACAGAAGCAGGTTTTCGGGACGAGGAAGATCATGATGATGATGAAGTTGTAGACAGCTCACAGCAAGCAAGTGGAGAAACCGCTTTTCCCGACAGCCAGGAACTGTTTCTCACCCTGGACCTGGAGCCAGTACCCCCCGAACCCACCCAAGGCTGTATCCCAGACCCGCCAGGCGGAGAAGGGACCTCTGGTGAGTGTACCTTTTAAAATACTATACATGGTTTAAAAGCAAGCATGTTTAATGATTAATTTGCTCTGGCATTTGCGGCTGTCCTGGCTGTACTCCCAAAGCCTCTGTAAAAGGTTTCTGGGGAGGGCAGCCTTATTCCGTCCACCACGGTAGGACACTTTACCACTCCAGGCCAGTAGCACGTACTCAGGAATCATTGTAGAACAAAGCATTGCAGTGTATGTTTGCTGGCGTTCAAACAACATCCGTTCTTTATCTCTCTCTGTTATCCTCAGGAGAGTGATATCATTCATGGTCACCTGGTTGAAATAGGGTGCTTTTCTTCAGGGGACATTCAGAGATGGCCATTCCTGCCGGGCTGTTTGCCTGTGGCTGAACAGAAATGTTCCCCGCTCTTAGCCACGGGGAGGGGAGAGGCAGGAGGGGCTAGCCACGTGGTGGGGGGAGGCAAAATGTGATCTTGGAACGAAAGTACATCTGCTGTGTATGTAATGTTAATAGCAAGGTTTACCATGAAAGAGTGTACCCATTGTTCTATAAAATGTGTCTTTTTAAATACCACTGTCCCTTTTTTTTTCTCCACCAGCTGCATGTGTTTCAAGGATCAGAGGATCTTCTCCTTCCCAGAGGCTGGTGAAGATTAGAAGGCGAAAAAAACGCACTCATGATGAAATGTTCTCTGAGCCCATGCTGTCCTCCCACACTGACAGAGCACAGACGAATGCATGGAGGCAGACAATGTCAGAGTGCAGGAAAGCACAAAATGCCCAGGAGGAGAGGTGGCAGGCTGAAGAGAGTAAGTGGCGGGCTGAAGAGAGGGCTGAAGCTGAAAGGTGGTGGCAGCGTGCTGAGAGGAGGCAGGATTCAATGCTGAGGTTGCTGGAGGATCAAACTAATGTGCTGCGGCGTATGGTTGAGCTGCAGGAAAGGCAGCAGGAGCACAGACCGCCGCTACAGCCCCTGTGTAACCAACCGCCCTCCTCCCCAAGTTCCATAGCCTCCTCACCCAGATGCCCAAGAATGCGGTGGGGGGGGGGCCTCCGGCCACCCAGCAACTCCACCCCAGAGGATTGCCCAAGCAACAAAAGGCTGGTATTCAATAAGTTTTAAAGTTTAAAACTTTTAAAGTGCTGTGTGGCCTTGTCCTTCCCTCCATGAATGTGAAGCAACAATGACTTTATTGCCTCTGCAAGTGGTGATCGAAGGGAGGAGGGGAGGGTGCTTAGCTTACAGGGAAGTAGAGTGAACCAAGGGGCGGGGGGTTTCATCAAGGAGAAACAAACAGAACTTTCACACCGTAGCCTGGCCAGTAATGAAACTGGTCTTCAAAGCCTCCCTGATGTGCACCGCACCCTCCTGTGCTCTTCTAACCGCCCTGGTGTCAGGCTGCACGTAACCAGCGGCCAGGCAATTTGCCTCAACCTCCCACCCCACCATAAACGTCTCCCCCTTACTCTCACAGATATTGTGGAGCGCACAGCAAGCAGTAATAACAGTGGGAATATTGGTTTTGCTGAGGTCTAACTGAATCAGTAAACTGCACCAGCGTGCTTTTAAACGTCCAAATGCACATTCTACCACCATTCTGCACTTGCTCAGCCTGTAGTTGAACAGCTCCTGACTACTGTCCAGGCTGCCTGTGTACAGCTTCATGAGCCATGGCATTAAGGGGTAGGCTGGGTCCCCAAGGATAACTATAGGCATTTCAGAATAACAGCCTATAAATTGGTTAGTCTCTAAGGTGCCACAAGTACTCCTTTTCTTTTTATAGGCATTTCAACATCCCCAACGGTTATTTTCTGGTCTGGGAATAAAGTCCCTTACTGCAGCTTTTGAAACAGACCAGAGTTCCTGAAGATGCGAGCATCATGTACCTTTCCCAGGCATCCCACATTGATGTTGGTGAAACCTCTCTTGTGATCCACCAGTGCTTGCAGCACTATTGAAAAGTACCCCTTGTGGTTTATGTACTCGCCGGCTTGGTGCTCCAGTGCCAAGATAGGGATATGGGTTCCGTCTATGGCCCCACCACAGTTAGGGAATCCCATTGTAGCAAAGCCATCCACTATGACCTACACATTTCCCAGGGTCACTACCCTTGATATCAGCAGATCTTTGATTGCGTGGGTTACTTGCATCACAGCAGCCCCCACAGTAGATTTGCCCACTCCAAATTGATTCCCTACTGACCGGTAGCTGTCTGGCGTTGCAAGCTTCCACAGGGCTATTGCCACTCGCTTCTCAACTGTGAGGGCTGCTCTCATCTTGGTATTCATGCACTTCAGGGCAGGGGAAAGCAAGTCCATGAAAGTTCCATGAAAGTGCCCTTACGCATGCGAAAGTTTCGCAACCACTGGGAATCGTCCCAGACCAGCAAAACTACGCGGTCCCACCAGTCTGTGTTTGTTCCCTGGGCCCAGAATCGGCTTTCCACAGCATGAACCTGCCCCATTAGCACCATGATGCCTGCATTGCCAGGGCCCATGCTTTGAGAGAAGTCTGTGTCCATGTCCTCATCATTCTCACTGCTCTGACGTCGCCTACTCACCCGGTTTCGCTTTGCCAGGTTCTGGTGCTGCATATACTGCTGGATAATGCGTGTGGTGTTTAATATGCTCCTAATTGCCAAAGAGATCTGAGCAGGCTCCATGCTTGCCGTGGTATGGCGTCTGCACAGAAAAAAGGCGCAGAACGATTGTCTGCCGTTGCTTTCACAGAGGGAGGGAGGAAAGGAGGGCCTGATGACATGTACCCACTCGTGACAATGTTTTTTGCCACATCAGGCATTGGGATCTGAACCCAGAATTCCAATGGGCAGCAGAGACTGCGGGAACTGTGGGATAGGTACCCACAGTGCAACACTCCGGAAGTCGATGCTAGCCTCGGTACTGAGGAAGCACTCCGCCGAGTTAATGCACTTAATGCACTTAAAGCATTTTGTGTGGGGAAACACACAATCGACTATTTAAAAACGATTTCTAAAAAAAAACTTCTAAAAATTAGACCTAATTTCATAGTGTAGACATACCCACAGATAAATTGGAAGTTGCCATACAAACTGTGAGAGGCTAATTAGTTAAGATGAGCTATTATCAGCAGGAGAAAAAAACTTTTGTAGTGATAATCAAGATGGCCCATTTAGACAGTTGACAAGAAGGTGTGAGGATACTTAAGTTTAGGAAAATAGATTCAATATGTGTAATGACCCAGCCACTCCCAGTCTCTATTCAAACCCAAGTTAATGGTATCTAGTTTGCATATTAATTCAAGCTCAGCAGTTTCTCCTTGGAGTCTGTTTCTGAAGCTTTTCTTTTGCAAAATTGCCACCCTTAGATCTTTTACTGAGTGGCCAGAGAAGTTGAAGTTTTCTCCTACAGGTTTTTGAATGTTATGATTCCTGTAGTCAGATTTGTGTCCATTTATTCTTTTGCGTAGAGACTGTCCCGTTCGGCCAATGTACATTGCAGAGGGGCATTGCTGGCACATGATGGCATATATCACATTGGTAGATGTGCAGGTGAATGAGCCTCTGATATGATTAGGTGTGATTAGCTGATGTGATTAGGTGCTATGATGGTGTCCCCTGAAAAGATATGTGGACAGAGTTGGCATCGGGCTTTGTTGCAAGGATAGGTTCCTGGGTTAGTGTTTTTGTTGTGTGGTGTGTGCTTGCTGGAGAGTATTTGCTTTAGGTTGGGGGGCTGTCTGTAAGTGAGGACTGGTCTTTCTCCCAAGATCTGTGAGAGTGAGGGATCATTTTTCAGGATAGGTTGTAAATCTTTGACGATGCGCTGGAGAGGTTTTAGTTGGGGGCTGATGGTGACAGCTAGTGGTGTTCTGTTATTTTCTTTGTTGGGCCTGTCCTGTAGTTAGTGACTTCTGTGTACTCTTCTGGCTCTGTCAATCTGTTTTTTCACTTCAGCAGGTGGGTATTGTAGTTTTCAG
Organism: Eretmochelys imbricata; assembly: GCF_965152235.1. Taxonomy (NCBI): domain Eukaryota; kingdom Metazoa; phylum Chordata; order Testudines; family Cheloniidae; genus Eretmochelys; species Eretmochelys imbricata. The sequence goes on from NC_135572.1 coordinate 33,707,784, forward strand.
AATCCTTGGTAGAGATCTTGTAGGTGTTTGTCTCTGTCTGAGGGATTGGAGCAAATGTAGTTGTATCTTAGAGCTTGGCTATAGACAATGGATCGTGTGATGTGTTCTGGATGAAATCTGGAGGCATGTAGGTAAGTATAACGGTCTGTAGGTTTCCGGTATAGGGTGGTGGTTATGTGACCATCGCTTATTAGTACAGTAGTGTGCAGGAAATGGATCGCTTGTGTGGATTGGTCTAGGCTGAGTTTGATGGTTGGATGGAATTTGTTGAAATCATGGTGGAATACCTCAAGGGCTTCTTTTCCATGGGTCCAGATGATGAAGATGTCATCAATGTAGCGCAAGTAGAGTAGGGGTGTTAAGGGACGAGAGCTAAGGAAACGTTGTGCTAAGTCAGCCATAAAAATGTTGGCATACTGTGGGGCCATGTGGGTACCCATAGCAGTGCCACTGACTTGAAGGTATATATTGTTCCCAAATGTGAAATAGTTGTGGGTGAGGACAAAGTCACAAAGGTCAGCCACCAGGTTAGCCGTGACATTATCGGGGATACTGTTCCTGATAACTTGTAGTCCATCTTTGTGTGGAATGTTGGTGTAGAGGGCTTCTACATCCATAGTGGACAGGATGGTGTTTTCAGGAAGACCACCAATGGATTGTAGTGGTGTCTCAAGAAGTCAGTGATGTCTCGAAGATAGCTGGGAGTGCTGGTAGTGTAGGGTCTGAGGAGAGAATCCACATAGCCAGACAATCCTGCTGTCAGGGTGCCAATGCCTGAGATGATGGGGATCCAGGGTTCCCAGGTTTATGGATTTTGGGAAGCAGATAGAATACCCCTGGTTGGAGTTCTAGGTATGTGTCTGCACAGATCTGTTCCTGTGCTTTTTCAGAGAGTTTCTTGAGCAGATGGTGCAGTTTCTTTTGGTAATCCTCAGTGGGATCAGAGGATAATGGCCTATAGAATGTGGAGTTAGAGAGCTGCCTAGCAGCCTCTTGTTCATATTCCAACTTATTCATGATGACAACAGCACCTCCTTTGTCAGCCTTTTTGATTTTGATGTCAGAGTTGTTCCTGAGGCTGTTGATGGCATTGTGTTCAGCACGGCTGAGGTTATGGGGCAAGTGATGCTGCTTTTCCACAATTTCAGCCTGTGCCCGTTCACGGAAGCAATCTATGTAGAAGTCCAGTCTGTTGTTTCGACCTTCAGGAGGAGTCCACACAGAATCCTTCTTTTTGTAGTGGTGGTAGGAAGGATTCTGTGGGTTAGTATGTTGTTCAGAGGTGTGTTGGAAATATTCCTTGAGTCGGAGACATCGAAAGTAGGATTCTAGGTCACCACAGAACTGCATCATGTTCATGGGCCTGGAGGGACAAAAGGAGAGGCCCCGAGATAGGACAGACTCTTCTGCCGGGCTAAGAGTATAGCTGGAAAGATTAACAATATTGTTGTGTAGGTTAAGGGAACCACTGTTGTGGCTCTTTGTGGCATGTAGCAGTTTAGATAGTTTAGTGTCCTTTTTCCTTTGTAGAGAAGCAAAGTTTGTGTTGTAAATGGCTTGTCTAGTTTTTGTAAAGTCCAGCCACAAGGAAGTTTGTGTGGAAGGTTGGTTTTTTATGAGAGTATCCAGTTTTGAGAGCTCATTCTTAATCTTTCCCTGTTTGCTGTATAGGATGTTGCTGTGGTTTCTCAGTTTCTTTGAGAGCGTGTGGCACAAGCTGTCAGCATAGTCTGTGTGATATGTAGATTGTAATGGATTTTTTACCTTTAATCCTTTTGGTATGGTGTCCGTCTGTTTGCATTTGGAAAGGAAGATGATGTCTGTCTGTATCTGTATGAGTTTTTTCATGAAGTTGATGGATTTCCATTCCATACAGCTAAATTCAGTGCCTTGCATAATGACAGGTTTCAGAGCAGCAGCCGTGTTAGTCTGTATCCGCAAAAAGAACAGGAATACTTGTGGCACCTTAGATGTTCACTGGAGCCTTAATAAAAGATACTGCTTTGACAGATAGAAAGCTGGTGGTCTAAAAAGCACTTGCAGCTGCTCCATAGAGGGCTGGCTTCTCCAGCTTATTTCCAGCTGCTATACTGCTTTAAAAGACTGTTAAAAACATGTTTAATATTAGTTTTCCATGTAATCAATTGCTATCATTACCACAGGGATTATATGCTTTTGCACCCGGGAAGAGGTGGCCCACCTGATAGTGGAGAGAAGAGAAATGATCCATGAGAATCTATTGAAAGGCAATCCACACTATGAAAACGTCTGAGAACTGGCAGTATTATTCTGGGCATACCACAAGGCATACCTCACTCGCCTACCAGAGCGATGGAGTTTGGCCATGCACTCAGGGAAGGACTACTTATGGTAGCATAAGCCATCCTAATTCCAGCTCTCTGATAGGAATTTTTTTTAAAAAAGAAAATCAGCCTGTGGCTTACCAGGATTAGGTATGATTTTTTCCTTGCCACCACTCTTCAAATAAGACATTTTTACCTGATTTTTGCAAACTTCACTTCCTCTGCAAAAGTGTGTGTGTGTGTCCCCTGCCACCTCCTCACCTTTCGGTTGTTTTCAGTTGTTTTCAGCAGTTTTACAAGTTTTGCTAACCTTTCGGGTTTTTTACAGCCCTCATATTAAACATTCTTATTAGCATTTGTATTGCAAAATAAAGAGTCCAGCGCTATACAAATCTTCTGCATATGAGAAACATGTTGATTAAAATCTCACATTTTATTATTGTAATAAAACCGTTGGCCAGTAACACAATAGGTCTGTGTTATTTATTTATTAATTGATTTGAGTTTTAAGCTGCTCTGATGCTTTCTGTTCTATCCTGGTCACTCTGAACCCATCTCTTCATTCCCTTGGTTTCTCCAGACTTGGCTCTAAAATTATTTGGCTGTTCTTTTCTTGTTTCTGCTCAACTGCCCTTCCCCCACACAGTGATCAGGTGCTCCATCTCTCAATCTCTGTCATCTCTCTCCAGACAATTTGAGGATTTTCTATTAACTCTTTCCTTTGACCACTTTCTTAGTTCCACAGTAAGCTGCTATTTCTCACTCCTCTTCTTTTGTTTTAAGGCCACCTTTTTCAGTGCCCAGAAAGACAGACAAGCTCTCCCACAATTCACTGGGAAAGAATCATACAGCTGGATGGGTGAGGTTCTGTGGCCTACAAGATGATCATGATGGGCCCTTGTGACCTTAAAGTCTGAGTCCTCAACTTCTGCACCTTCCCACTTACTTACCCAGGGCCAGCCTAAAGCTGTCCTACCTTCTGAATAACATTTTTTTACCCCTTTGAGTTCCACCAGGCCCGGCAGAACCATGTTTCTCCATGTCTTCCGCTACTCCCTTCAAACTTCTGTCTCCAACTATTGCTTGATTGCTCCTAGATATGTTTCTCAGCTGTTCCCTTGGCACTGTGACATCTGCTTCAGCTTCCCTCTGACATTCCACTGTTTCTCAGCTTCATCCTGGAGCCCGGGGCCTCTGTACCACACTCCCCCAGCTATTCCCTCTTTAGTTTTTGAAGCCTCCTCTATCATGCCAAGTCTCCTGTATTCTCTTCTAGATGCCCTGTGTACTCCAAACCCACCATAGCTTCCAGAAATTGTAAAGCCAGTTTTACAGATTTCCATCCTTATGTCTTCACTCCTGAGTTCACCATCCTATCTGCTTCTGTTCATTGTGTTCAACTCTGAAAGAAAACAGTAACTTTTTAAATGCATATTGTAACACTAATACACTGAAAATATCTATAATCTGCTCCAGTAGGGAAGTGCACACCAACACTGTGAATGCCTACTGACAGCTAATCACAAACAGCCTCAGGGTAGTGCTAGATGGCTCAGAGAGTAGTGATGGCATATGAAGCTTTCCACTTCTACGTTACTGGTTCAAGTTAGTTTTAGATCAGCTAATGATTGGTAACATCTGTGAAATTACTTGATTGTCCAATTTATAATGACCAGGCATCTATTTCACTGCACTGCCACCAAAAAGGGGCCCAAGGCATAAAAGGTGAAAGTGTTCAATAAATATTTCTATTCTGTATTTAGGAAAAAGCCAGATGATGTAGTCATATCATATGATGACACTCTTTCCATTCCAACTAATAAGGATGTTAAGCAGCAGCTACTAAGGTGAGACATTTTTAAATCAGCAGGCCTGAATAACTTGCTTCCGAGAGTTTTAAAAGAGCTGTTTGGGGAGCTCACTGGACAACTAATGTTGATTTTCAATTAGACTGGAACTTCCCAGTGTTCCAAGAACACTGGAAGAAATCTAATGTGCCAATTTTTAAAAAGGGTAAATTGGATGACTTGGGTAATTATAGGCCTGTCAGTCTAATATCCTTCCTGGTTAAGATAATGGAGTAGCTGATACAGGATTCAATTAATAAAGAATTAAAGGAGGGTAATATAATTAATGTCAATCAGCAGGCATTATGGAAAATAGAACCTGTCAACTAACTTGATATCTTTTTTGATGAGATTACAAGTTTGGTTGATAAAGATTAACAGTGTTGATGGAACAGACTTCTGTAAGGCATTTCACTTAGTGTCACAGGACATTTGGATTAATAACCAGAATACAAAATTAACATGGCATACACTCAGTGAATTAAAAACTGGCTAACTGGTAGGTCTGAAAATGTAACTGTAAACAGCGAACCATCATCAAGCTGGTGGCATCTCACAGGGATCAGTTGTTGGCCATACACTATTTAACATTTTTACCAATGATCTGGAAAAGAACACAAAAATCATCATTGATAAAGTTTGCAGACAACACAAATATTTGGGGAGTGGTAAATAATGAAGAGGACAGGTCACTGATACAAAGTGATCTGGATCGCTTGATAAATGGGGCACAAGTAAACAATATGTGTTTTCGATATGGCTAAATGTATATATCCAAGAACAAAGAATGTAGGCAATATTTACAAGATGGGGGACTCTATCCTGGGGAGCAGTGAATCTGAAAAAGATTTCGAGTTGAGTAGGGTAATCAGCAGAACATGTGCTCCAAGTGCAATGCCATGGCCAAAAGGGCTAATGCAATCCTTGGACGAATAAGCAGGGAAATCTTGAATAGGAACAGATTATTTTACGTCTGTGTTTGGCATTTATGTGATTGCTGCTGGAACACTGTGTCCAGTTCTAGAGTCCACAATTCAGGAACGGTGTTGATAAATTGGAACATGTTCAAAGAAGAGCCATGTGAATGATCAAAGATTTGAAAACATGTCTTATAGTGATAAGCTAAATAGATTGAGCTCCTTGAGTCTAACAAAAAATATATTTACCCTGCCACACACTTTTGACTAAGGGGGTGTGACTAGCAGTGCACACCAAAGAGCTGTGAAGTAACTCCTGGATGCTACCAGTGTGAGTTTAAAATTCACTACATTTTTGTGAACTTGGGAACTTTAAGTTTCCATCCACTGTGTCCATATGGGAGAGGAGGGGTTTATAGCTCAGCATTTTGATATGCACATCTATTCACACCCCATTAATCCAAACTATGGGGCAGTGGACACATGAGAAGGTTAAGGGTGACTTGATTACAATATGTAAGTACCTACCCAGTGAACAAATATTGATAATGGGCTCTTCACTTTAGCAGAAAAAAATATAATGTGATCCAACAGCTAGAAGTTGAAGCTAGAGAAATTGAGACTGGAAATAAGGTGTACATTTTTAACAATAAGGGTAATTAACCATTGGAACAAGTTACCAAGGGGCATTGTGAATTTTCCATCACTGGCAATTTTTAAATCAAAATTGCAATTATTTTGGGGAAGTTCTAGGACCTGTGTTATTCAGTAGGTAGGACTAGATGTCACAATGATCCCTTCTGGCCTTGGAATCTATGAAATGGCAACTTTGTTGGCAGTCACAGTGGAGAGATGAAAGATTAAATAGACAGACAGACAATCATAGAATTGTAGGACTGGAAGGGACCTCGAGAGGCCATCTAGTTCAGTCCCCTGCAGTCATGGCTAAGTATCATCTAGACCATCCCTGACAGGTATTTGTCTAACCTGCTCTTAAAAATTTCCAATGATGGAGATTCCTCAACCTCCCTAGGCAATTTATTCCAATGCTTAACCACCCTGATGGTTAGGAAGTTTTTCCAAACCTAAACCAACCTAAACCAAGCCCATTGCTTCTTGTCCTATTCTCAGAGGTTAAGGAGAACAATTTCTCTCATTCCTCCTTGTAACAACCTTTTATGTACTTGAAAACTGTTATGTCCCCGCTCAGTCTTCTCTTCTCCAGACTAAACAAACACAGTTTTTTTTCAGTTTTCCCTTATAGGTCATGTTTTCTAGACCTGTAATCCTTTTTTATACTCTTCTCTGGACTTTCTCCAATTTGTCCACATCTTTCCTGTAATGTGGTACCCAGAACGGGATACAATACTCCATTTGATGCCAAATCAGTGTGGAGTAGAGCAGAATTACTTCTCATGTCTTGCTTACAACACTCCGGCTAATACATCCCAGAATGATGTTCGCTTTTTTTTGTAATAGTATTATACTGTTGACTCATATTTAGCTTGTGTTCCACTATGACCCTCAGATCCCTTTCTGCAGTACTCCATTCTAGGCAGTCATTTCCCATTTTGTATGTATGCAATTGATTGTTCCTTCCTAAGGGGAGTACTTTGCATTTGTCCTTATTGAATTTCATTCTATTTATTTCAGACCATTTCTTCAGTTTGTCCAGATCATTTTGAATCCTATCCTCCAAAGCACTTGCAACCCCTCCCAGCTTCATATCATCTGCAAACTTTATACGTGTACTTTGTATGCCATTGTCTAAATCATTGATGAAGATACTGAACAGAACCAGACCCAGAACTGATCCCTGCGAGACCCTACTGGATATGCCCTTCCAGCTCGACTGTTAACCACTGATAACTTTTCTCTGGGAATGGTTTTCCAACCCATTATGCACCCACCTTATAGTAGCTCCATCTCGGTTGTATTTCCCTAGTTTGTTTATGAGAAGGTCATGCGAGACACTATCAAAAGCCTTACTAAAGTCGAGATATACCACATCTACCACTTCCTCCCTATCCACAAGACTTGTTACTCTGTCAAAGATTGTGACCCTCTGTCCCCTAGAGGTCAGGGTATGGGGTTACCACCCATCCAGATTTTACCCAGACAGTCCGGGTTTTGGCTTCTGTGACTGGGTGCCATTTAGGGTTGCCAGGTGCCTGGTTTTCAGGAACCTGGCAACACTAAATGGCACTTGAACCAAAATCATGGTTACTGTAGGGTGGGGAGGGTGCCAGGTCATTAACCTGCACCAGCACCTGCTTAGGTGTGGCGACCTCCTACCTGCAGGCAGACTCCTTCAGATGATTCATTGAGAGACATGGGGAGGAAGGAGAGGAGAGAGCGATGGGAGGTGCGGCCTTGGGAGAAAGAGGCGGGGCAGGGCCTCGGGGGTCCAGTTACTATCAATTAGAAAGGTGTCAAACCTATCAGGGTAGTTATATATTACTGGAGAACTGTGAAGAAGCTTGCACTTCTTCTGCCTCTTCTGCATTTGTTCTGAATATAAACACTTCAATCACCCGAGCTGATGAAGACCAGCACTCTTTGCCAGCACTAAATTCGCTTAGGAAGCCACCTCAGGATAGTGCACAGTTTTGCTTCACTTCATTCAAACCAATCTCAAGTGTGGGGATGGCTCAGTGGTCCAGTCGTAACATAGGGCCTGATTTTCAAGTGCTAAGCACACACATCACAACTCCATCTGAAGTTAATAGCAGCCACAGGTGATCAGCATTTCTAAAAATAAGAATCTATTATTCTACAGTGTGATGTTCACTACCATGACCAACGCTGAGAATTTTCCAGAGCTGAAAGCGTGAGAATCTTTATCGCTTGAGCTTAAGAGACAGATTCTCAACTGGTGAGCTTCAACAGACCCAGTCTCCCTGTGGTTCGAAATAGAGGGAGAGCACAGCACACACAAGTAGTGGGTTACACTACTGTTTGAGAATAGCTGAATTTGTGTCAAACGTCATCCTTTTCTTCCAGGGCCAGCTGAGGTTAAAAGATTTATTGACATGGTGATTGAAAACTTGGGCCAGGGCAATGTTTGCTCTCTTGAACTTATGCCCCTACATATCCAATTAAAAACTAGACTTGAGCATGGTAGAGGCTCTGCCTGTGTCCTCAGTAAAGTAGGATAATGAGGCTTGGAAAAATTAGATTTTTATCAGTAAATGTCGGTAAACATCCATTTCACTGTACTGTATGCACACAAACTGACGAAAAACATTTCCATCAATAATAATCCAAACGTACAGATAGGCAAAGAAAGAAAAGTGCTTCTTGAGACTTTATTAGAGTTTGATTTAAGGATACTTACTTTGTATATTTTGACATGTGATGTTGATAGTTTGCGTTTTAATGGCTATAAATCTTTAACTTTTTGAATCTTAGTGATTTTCATTAAATTATTCTTTGCACCTCCACCCATAATTTCCCACAACTGTGAAAATGTAAATAGATAAAAACTGAAAAAAAATAAATACTGAGACCTGTAGAAATTATAAAAAATAAAAATAAAATTCTGCCATCCCTCGGTATAACTGACAGTAACTGTGTGAAAACGACAGCTTATAAGTAGATATCTTTTGGAGGGTTAAAGATGTATGCTGCTGGGTAGGAGTGGTCCACAGAGATGGTGGAAGGGGAAAACACTCTTACAAAGGCATGGGGTTGAAACCCAGGCCATTATTGCCTGAAGGCTCTGTCTGCTCTGTAGTGCTTGTGTGGTTGTAGAAAATTAAGCTAGAAGGGTGAATGCATAGGGAATCTAGCAAGCAGCTGGGATGATGGAGTAGGGAATCTTCTGCCTGGACAGTGGGTGATAAGCCAAAAACGTCTGCCACAGTATGACATTTACTGCTTGTTACACATCCTACATATCTCCCAAGAGATCAAATGAAATTTATATTACATTGGCCTTGGCAAAGACTGTTTCTGTTTACAATAATAAACATATGCTATTTCTCAATGTATTACCCATTATTGGTAGTTATGTAATGTTTCCTTTTACATTTAAAATGCAAATCAAATTAAAATGGAATCCTTGTGTACGTTCCAGAGAAAGGTTTTAGATCTGCAGTGCAGTATTTCCAGTCCAAATACATCTTTAAATCTTGGGGAAAAAAGACAGCATTATGACACAACAATTTATTCAGAGCCTTACCTATATCTTATATACCCGCTAATTTTCATCATTTTTAATAGCAAAAATATTTATAGACTGTACTAATGTTCCTAGAGGTTACACTATTAACTGCTTTGGGAATTGTCCTATTTGTATGTTCCTGAGCATATATTCTGAAAGTGCATCTATGTTCTCTGCTATTGACAGATCAGAGATATATTTAGGGCAAAACAGAAATGTTTGTTTATGCATCATAAACAGTTTAATTTATCTAATTACAAATTCAAATCACATTAAATCATAACAAAAAGACCGAATAGCTTCATCAAGAACCAGTTGCTGTCTACTCCCCCATCATCTTCCAATTAATGGAATACCAGGGTTGAGATTTTACACACACAGAAGTGAAGAAACTGAAAGTTTGGGTTCCCACCCCAGCTGTTGGGGAGAGAATGAACCACACATGATGGTGATAGTTACATCACTTAATCACTGCGAATGTGACTCACATACTATGGTGATGAGGATAGTATAAAAACTGCTGTACAATAGAATAGTACTGTAAGTCAGTGCCATTGAATAATTTAAACAAAGAAAGCTGTCATAACATAATTCTGTTTGGCATCAAATAATCAGCACTGGTAGTTCCTAAACTCTTGATCCTGTTTTTAATTTAAACAAACTATTTTTCTACTACTAATTTTTCAATTACAAAGATAAGGAAAAAGTAACTTTCTCCTGAGGGCATTCTGCGCCAAAATATAAAAAATTCTGTACACAATACTTTAAAATTCTGCAAGTTTTATTTGTCAATAAATAAATGCAGAGGCTCCAACATGGCAGCGGTGAGTGCAGGGCAGTGGCTGCACAAAGGTGGGAGATCACCCTGCAACCCTCCCACCCCCAGGACACGGACTCAGTGGTGAGATTGCACCCAACTCTGATACAGCACAAGGCCTGGGCCTGCCCCAGAAACACTCTGGGGTCCTGCCCCTCTGCGCCAGGTGCACCAGGTGTGGGGAAGGCAGGCTCAACCAGGCAGAATCCAAGTATGGAGGGGCTCAGTCGGGGGGGGATCCAGGTGTGGGGTGAGAGAATTCTGTGTGGGACAATCTGGGTGCAAGCAGATCAATGGGGGGGTCTAGGTGTGGGGGAATCTGGATTCACAGAGGCTCATTGTGGGGGTTCCAGGTGAAGGTGGTTGGGACTCAGCAGGGGGGATCTGGGTGAGTGGGGCAGAGGTCTGGGTGCAGCTAGTTGTGGGTCAGTGGTGTGGGGGTCTGGATGCGGGGGCTCAGGGTGCTGCAGGGGAGTGGGGTTCATCAGGTTGGGGGTTTGAGTGCAGGGAGCTCAGTGGGGGGTTGTCTGGGTGCAGGGGTGAGGGTCTGGAGACAGGGGGTCTGGGTACAGGGAGCTCCAGATGCAGGGGTTGAGGTTCAATGGAGTGGGGTTTGGATATGGAGGGCTAGGGGGGTTCTGGGTGTATGGGGTGAGGCTTGGCAGGGGTGTCTGGGTATGGGAGGTCCAGATGCATGGGGGTTGGGTGGATGGGGGAGCAGCTCCCCATTCAGTGACCCCTCCCCACATGGTGGAGGAGCGATGGGGGCAGGAAGCAGGGGAGCATGCTGAGCTTCCTGCAGCTGGGAGAGGTTTCTGGGGGTGGGTCTGACACAGTCCCAGCCACTCCTTCCAGGGGAAGAGGAAGTTCTGTCTTCTCCTGCCTCCAGCCCAGCCACTGATCCCAGCGCAGAATAGGAGCCACTGCCTGGGGTGTCCCCAGCCCTACAGTGATTTACCTCTCTGCTAGCTGCTCCGGGTGCCTGAAACAATATACCTGTGCAGCTAGAGAGTGGGGTGATTGCTCTTGCAGCTTCCCTTTGCTTCCCTGTCAGAAAGTCATTTTTCTGTGGGGAAGCAAAGAAATCTGCGGGAGTCATGAATTCTGGGCACGTGCAGTGGCACAGATTTCCCCCAGGAGTAAACTGTGTATGCAGAATGTCATATTCTCATGTTGTTAACTGGTCACACTGGCTTGGTTTTATATGTCAAGAGGAATACACATGGTTACATTCTATGCAAGGTTAGCAACATAAATGATGGTTCTGATCCAACTGAAAATACCTGATGCCTTTGGGGGAATGCAAGCCACTGAATACCATGACTGCTGGCAGACTGAGTTGACAATATCTGCAGTAGAAAGGCAGTGTTGGCACTGAATTGAACAAAACCATTTAATCACTCCAGTTTTGCTCTGGTGTAGCTACAGAGCTGCTTGTACAAGAAATGAATTCTCCCCCTCACCTCCCATTCTCTCAAATCCCAGTCCTTTGGAATGTCATGACTTGTTTTACACAGTGTAATTAATTGACTACAATTAGTTTTATATCTTTTGGAATACACACCAACACCCAGCTGCATTGTATCTACATTAGCAAAGTCAATGCAACTGAAACGTAATTAAATACACTGCAATTCCAGTATAAATTATTGAGCAGTTTTTGAATAAATGTGTGTTCCCAACCCCAGAGGATGGAGCTTGCTGCTAGGAAATAAATTTCTATTTATCAACCCCCTTTTCCCATTACTTATAATGAGAGGTGTCCTCTATGCTATAAGTGAGTAGGAATATGTTTTTAAAATCAAAACTAGAAAGACATGTTCCACCTAAATCGATCTAGTTTCCAAGGATCTGACCCTATTATTCTTCCAATAAGAGAGTAGACATAATAAGATATTGGACTCCAAGGATATTGGACTCCTCTCATGAACACAAGTGGAAATTCAGAGTAATTCCATTGAAGTCTGTGGAGTTATACCATTGTATAATTAGCATAAGTGAGATCAAAATCAGGTCTATGGACTTTTACTGTATCCTTCCTTCAGTCCTTTACATACATAAAGAAACAAAGCAATAAAGTCTTCTCTGAAACTTTGGATCCTATTATCAACTTATTCACATGCTGTACAAGATACCTTTTCTATATGAACAACAAGGAGTCCGGTGGCACCTTAAAGATTTATCTGAGCATAAGCTTTCGTGGGTAAAAACCTCACTTCTTCAGATGTTGTTTTTGTGGATACAGACTAACACGGCTACCCCCTGATACTTTTCTATATGGTTTCTCTTGGCACTCAAACTAGTGCATTAACTTTTCTGTATCGCACACAAGAGGTTCAAGGAGCTTCCATTTGTAATCTTATTATATCACACGCATGAAGAACAGGATACTTCTGATCTTAAAACTTTTTCATTATTATAACCCAAACAAAATAGGTGGCACTTCTCCAGTGGTGCAAGTAAGCTGGTATGGTCAGGTATGCCGAACCATTAAGACATTTATTGCCGGTACACCTTACTGGAAAGACACATTTTCAAGAATGAATTGTAGAGCCCTGTGCAGATACAAATGTATACCCACAGATGCGGATATCTGCACATAGAAAATCAGTATCCACTGAACCACAGGGCTCTCCCGGGAACCGCAGTGACAAAAGGAGCAGAACATGGGACCACAGCTCCCAGAGGCCAGCGCCCCATGCCAGCAGCTCCTCCTGTGCGGCTGTACCACCCCCAGCCCCACCCACAGCCCTGTACTCCAGCCAGGCTGTACAGACCCCAGACAGGAAACACAGCTGCGTGGAAAGCCTAGTGGCGGGGCTGGTGGCAGTACAGCCACACCGGAGGAGCTACCGGTATGAGGCGCTGGCTCCTGGGAGCGGTGGTCCCACGTGTGATGGGTTGGGTCACAGAGACCCCCTTGGGACTGTCACCTGATGTGCTGAGACTACCGCTGAGCCCATTTTCTCTGCCAGTTTGGACCTCCAGAACCCTGTCTTGTTGAGCCAGATACACTAATCTGCTGTAACACAGACCCAGGGTCTGACCCACACCCCCAAAGTTGCAAACTTAACTGAAAATGGCTTAGCAAGTTCTCTTGCCTCTAGCACCCAGACATCCAGCTCCCAGTGGGATCCAAACCCCAAATGAATCTGTTTTACTCTGTATAAAGCTTATACAGGGTAAACTCATAAATTGTGCACCCTCTATAACACTGATAGAGAGCTATGCACAGCTGTTTGCTCCCCCAGGTATTAATTATTTACTCTGGGTTAATTCATAAGCAAAAGTGATTTTTATTAAGTATAAAAAGTAGGATTTCATAGAATCATAGAATACCAGGGTTGGAAGGGACCTCAGGAGGTCATCTAGTCCAACCCCCTGCTCAAAGCATGACCAATCCCCAATTTTTGCCCCAGATCCCAAATGGCCCCCTCAAGGATTGAACTGTGGTTCCAAGTAATAACAGACAGAACAATGTAAGTTACCAAGCAAAATAAAACAAAACATCCAAGTCTAAGCCTAATACAGTAGGAAACTGAATAGAGGTAAATCTCACCCTCAGAGATGTCCTAATAAGCTTCTTTCACAGACTAGACTCCTTCCTAGTCTGGGCCCAATCCTTTTCAGACGAACGTTGTGGCTTATGGACTGGGTTCAGCAATCGCTCACTCCCCTTTCTTCCAGTTTCTTTCAGGCAGCTCTTTGGGGTGGAGAGGCCATCTCTTGAGAAAGCTGAAGACAAAATGGAGAGGCTTCCAGGGCCTTTTATATTCTCTCTCCTGTTAGCAGAAACCCCTTTGTTCTTCTGTGCAAAGTCACAGCAACAAGATGGAGTTTGTAGCCATCTAAGCAAGTCACATGTCCATGAATGATTCAGTTTTTTGCAGGCTGACGCCACTGTGTACATGTTAGTTTGAACGTTCCCAGGAAAGCTCAGATGTGGATTGGCGTTTCCCAAAGTCCATTGTCAGTTAAGTGTTTCTTGACTGGGCACGTACTGAGAATAGTCCTTTCTCAAGAAGCTGACAATGCTTCATTGAGGCTACTTAGAATCAAACACATTGAGATACAAGTACATAGCCAATATTCATAACTTCAAATGCACAAATGATACACACATACAGACAGTATAATCATAACAAGCAAATTGCAATCTTTCTATAGACACTTTACTTGACCTCCTTTGTACAGGATTTGGTGCAACTGATAGGACCTTGGTTGCAACAATGATCTATACAGTCATAGTTCATGTCAATAATGTCACACCCTCCTCCTGAACTTACTGCCAGAGTCTTGGACACTGCCTATGGAGGAGGCAGTACATGTAAAATCCCTGTTTGTCTTCAGTCACACACCCTTCCAATACCTTTAAACCCTATGATGTCATTCATAGATGTTCTAGCAAAGTTCTGGGTTCCTGGTCTTTGGGTGCCTGAAAACATGTTGGAGTGCAGTATTGCTGACAGAATGCAGACAGCACTATCTGTTAAAAGTGTAGGTGTCTTGGCATTTAGCCACCAATGCCATGAGGAGGTGTGCCTCAGTTTCCCCTTCCACACAGCAGTCTAGGCTTGTTATGCTTTTGCTGTGGTGCCAAGCTTCCAGCCTGTTTACAGGTATAAGCTGAAAAGCAACATGCTTGTGGGACTGTTTTGTCACAATCCCTAGCATGTACAAAAGTTTTTTTCCACAAATCAGGTATGTCACACATCTTTAAAGCGTTTACCGTTAGTATTAACTCCTTCGTCTTGACCCATAGATGAAGTAGCAAAAGACACAAGATTAACAGCCAATTTATGACAGACAGTCTGTTCACACAGTTTGGCTTGTTTAGTGTCTATTTCATTTTCCAGTCCCTTTGTGTACCATGGTAGGTGCTTTGATACAGATTGTTCTGCCTCTTTGGACAAGACTCTCAATTCAGGCATGTGTTTGAGGCTTTGCCAAGGAAAGGGTGCACCACAACCATGCCTGCCTTCAGCCCCTCCCTCTGGAATTTGTTTGGGTTGGACCCCACCCCCTTGTGAAGCTTCCCAAATGCAAAGTTTTTCTTCCCCCAGCCTTGAAGAGACAGTGTTATCTCTCACAAGGGTAGCAGGAACAACATTCTTTAATGGAGTGCTTTGGATTGGTAAGATTCCCTCGGTCACCCCACTCTTTGTTCCCAACAGGTCAGCTGGGTGGACTCTCCCCTCCAGGAGATCTGACCCCCAGTCTTCCCTCAAAACCTGATCCATAGGTGAGGAGTCTGGCATTTTAGATGCAGATTCTTCACGCTCCTCCTGGGGAAAAGCCTCCCTACAAAAGGTGGGCAGACCCTCCTGTCCCTCCTCACCTTCCGTCTGGACTTCCCTCTCTGGGCTCCCCTCTGAGGCAGACACTCCTGTGTCCTTCAAAAGGGAAGGTGACCCTGGTCCAGCTGTGGGCTTACATCTACCAGCTATGAGAGACCCAGGAAAATCCCGCCCCCGCTTCACTCAGGTTGGGCTTGCTTCCAGCTACAGAGTTCTTGGGGGTCTGTTCCCACCGCAGCAGTCACCAGGACCCCAGTTTCCATCTCCGGAATACATGTCTCTGTGTACCCCATGGCAGGACCTGTCCCCCACTGACCTGCAACTTCCTGGCAGTTGGAAGCTTGGAAGGCCTCCCTGTTACAAGGTGGAACATCTTCCTCCCCCAGGGAGATGATTACAGGACAGGAGCTGGTTTTATGCAGCCCTTCCCGCAGGGACCTGCCTTGAGCCTTGGGGCTACAGGAACTGGTATGACCATCCCTGCCCCCAAAGGTGCATTCTCCATGACTATAGAGGAATTAAAGGGACACTCTCCTATTTCCCCAGCAGCACGTGACTTCAGCCACCCCCGCTGGGGCTTTTAGCACAAGATTCTTTCTTGCTGCTAACAAACCCTGGGACAGATTCTGCCACATCAAAGAAATCATTTCCCAGTAGAAACTCTGCAAAATTGTGTGCCACTGCTGCAAAAGTCAGTTCAGCTTGCAAATCACCAGTTTCCATTTGTACCTTAGCTAAAGGTGCAAGGACTTTGTAACCTCCCACCAATTCTAATTCTGCCATTTTCTCTGTTAACGAATTCTTCTCATGGATCAGGTCCCTTCTGACCACAGAAATTTCAGCACCAGTGTCTCTCCATCCTTGGAGCACTTTGCCATTAAGTTTAACAGCATGCATATGCTCACTGCTTGGTCGTGTAGAAGCAACCTTTACAAATCCCGTGTGGAAAGAGCCAACAGCCTGGGATACCCCTGTGCTCTGAGAAGCAGCAGCTTCATGTGTTACCTGCTGCCTGTTTCCACTCAGCCAAGGACATTTATTCCTCAGGTGCTCAGTGGACTTACAATGAGAGCACCTCTTCGGTTCCTCTGCTTGTACTGGAGATTTGGGATGAGTAACAAGGGAATGAGGAGGTGAACACCCCGCCTACTTTTTCCAAGGGGTAAAACAGTGATTCTGCTTTCCACCAACCCTGTACCCTTCTGCCAGTGGTTTATGTTCAATTGCAGCTTGTGACTGCTCATAAGTCTGCAAGCTCAGCTAATTTTCCCACTGCAGTCACCTTTTTGTACCACAAATACTGTTTTAATCTCCTACTGGTTTTTGAATGTTAAAATTCTTTATGTCTGATTTGCGTCCATTTATTTGTTTGCGTAGAGACTGCCTGGTTTGCCCAGTGTACATAGTAGAGGGGCACTGCCGGCACATGATGGGATATATCACATTCAAAAACCAGTAGGAGAGCACTTCAATCTCCCTGGACACTCAATAACAGACTTAAAAGTGGCAATTCTTCAACAAAAAAACTTCAGAAACAGACTTCAACGAGAAACTGCAGAACTAGAATTAATTTGCCAACTTGACACCATCAACTTAGGCCTGAATAAAGACTGGGAGTGGCTGGATCACTACAAAAAATAATTTTCCCTCTGTTGATACTCACACCTTTTTGTCAACTGTTGAGAATGGGCCACTGCTACCATGATTGAATTGGCCTCGTTAGCACTACAAAAAGTAATTTTCCCTCTGTTGATATTCACCCCTTCTTGTCAACTGCTGGAAATGGGCCACATCCAACCTAATTGAATTGACCTTATTAGCACTGACCCCCCACTCAGTAAGGCAACTCCCATCTCTTCAAGTGCTGTGTATTTATACCTGCCTACTGTATTTTCCACTCCATGCATCTGATGAAGTGGGTTATAGCCCACAAAAGCTTATGCCCAAATAGATTTGTTAGTCTCTAAGGTGCCACAAGGACTCCTCGTTGTTTTTGCTGATACAGACTAACACGGCTACCCCTCTGAAACTTGCAACCTTTCTATAGACACCTTACTTGACCTCCTTTGTACAAGATTTGGTGCAACTATAGGACATTGGTTGCAACAATGATCTATACAGTCACAGTTCATGTCAATAACTTCACACCATATTCCGCTTCTTTTGCCACTGTGGTTCCTGAGAGAGCCCTGCAGTTCAGCAGATACCGATTTTCTATCCAAGGATATCGACATCCACAGGTATAAATTTGTATCCACGCAGGGCTCTAGTCAGGCAACATTTTTTGTGAGGCAGTTCGGAGGTTGGTACTGTATCGGTAAGAGTTAAAATCTACTTGCACTACTTCACTTCTCTTGCCAGATCAGTATTAAACCAAATCAATGACAAAAGTAAGCAAAGAACGTAAATAGTGACAAGTAAATTAGAGAGTTAAAAATGAGAGAATAGTAAAACTTCAGAGTAGCATTAGCAATACTGGTAGAGAAATGTGTGTATTTGTACAACATATGATTTCTTTTAGTTTGATATTGTCCTTTTAAGTACCTCTATAATAAACATGGACAACTATTGAGCCAACAGGAATCAATTTTCTTTTTAATCACACTTACCCATAGAGGATAAATTCCTAATCTACAGAAGACAACATACCTCTTTTGCCTTCTGGACTCTGAAAATTTGCCCACAGGCCTGGAAGAGTGCCTTTCAGTCTTCATCCTTAGATATTAACCTGTATGTATGATACCACTAGGCTTGAGGATTGTAGCAGCTAAGATGACAGGAGTCTTGCGGGAAGGTAGAGGGTGACCAACTGCTTATGATGAACAGTGAATAGCTGAAGCAAACTGACAGGATGAAATTTGTTAATTCTTGCAAGTGATGACATCACTGACTGAAAATGGGATAAATTTGTAAACAGGACAGAGGGCTAAGTATGTTGGATAACTTATTTGTGATGAATAATTTGACCACCTCTGTCCAGGAACCTGGACAAATTCCAGTATGCATTATGACATTCTGCTTACATAACATTCTCCTATGATTTCAGAGACAGTATAGGCTACAGTGACATCCATCAGTAAGTCTTTTTCAGCTTTCCCAGTGTCTGGTGGAGACTGGGTATTGGATGAGGGCTAGCTGGCAGAAGCTCAGTCTGCAGAAGCCTGGTGCTGGTGGGTTAGGAGAAATAACCAGAGAATATGGCAGAGGTGATATCTGCACCCTTCAATTTAATCTGTTGATGAAAAGACACTGTATAAATGCAAGCTCAATTATTGTTACTTTGCATCAAAACTATGTGGTGATGTAAGATCCGAGGGTAGTTTTATTGACTGGATCCTGTGCGTGCACATTTGGAATGGTGATCTCAGTCTCAGAATAACAAATCAATTTCAATGGAGCTGCACAGGCATCGTTCGGCCCTAGGTTAGGAACACCTGCTGTAGGGGAACCACAGATTTATAATGCCATCAATGCTGACTTGCTCTTCGGCCTTCCAAGGTAGATAAACTGATTACCATGCAGTTTACTAAGTGTAGGTCTTTTGAATGGTGGCACTTTTCATAAGAATCGGAGTTTTTCCTACTGGTATGGATACAAGATTTTCCTTCCTTTCCTGCTGTTGTGCAGTATGCCTTTGGGCAGTCATCTTCTATTTCAAGCAACTGCATTTTAGTAATGGTGCACAGCAGCTGTATAGCTTGCAAAGAACACGAGGATCCAGGACAAAAGGTTTTATTTAAAAATTAAGTAATGTATTCAACTGCCCTATGGAATAGAATCAAAATGGCTCAACTGTGTGTCATAGGCCATATACTGGTAATAATAATAGAGAGCCTCTTTTAGATCAAGTGGTAGAAGGATCTGAGCTCTCCATCTCTTGCTTTGTTGCCTCTGAGCGCCAAATAACTGTGTGGTGAATACAGTGGGAATGATAAATCCTAACTGGCCATGAATTTCATACAATATTGTTTTGAACAAACATGGGCCAAAGGAGTTCTCTGCCTTACCATGGACTTTCCACTTATCCATCAGCATAAAAAAGAACTTATTTCAGTGCCTGGTGGGCACATCAGTATCATTTAAGAGTTGGAGTGTTTGTCTCAGCACAGTCTGCTCCTGCTGCTATTCATTCTCTGAGCAATTCTGATACCCTAGTGGGGTTTAAATGCCAAAGTAACCAGTGACAAACTTAAGGCAGATGAAAGGCTGCAGCTTTTCAAACTATGGGACAAAGAATATACTCAATGTTCACAAGTCCTACGTAAGAACAAACTTCAATCTAGAAAATATTTAAAATATGAAACAGGTCAGTGGTAAATGTAATTAAATGACATTTTAATGTCTTTTAGAACTTTTCTTTTTATGGACTCTATACAAATACACCATAGTATTGCCCCATTCCTTGCCCAAACCACCTACAGTGTCATAGAATCACAGAATATTAGAGTTGGAAGGGATCTCAGAAGGTCATCTAGTCTAATTCCCTGCTAAAAGCAGGACCAACACCAACTAAATCATCCCAGCCACGGCTTTGTCAAGCTGGGCCTTAAAAACCTCTAAGGATGGAGATTCCATCACCTCCCTAGGTAACCCATTCCAGTGCTTCACCACCCTCCTAGTAAAATAGTGTTTCCTAATATCCAACCTAGACCTCCCCCACTGCAACTTGAAACATTGCTTCTTGTTCTGTCATCTGCCACCACTGAGAACAGCCAAGCTCCATCCTCTTTGGAACCCCACTTCCAGGTAGTAGAAGGCTGCTATCAAATCCCCCTTCACTCTTCTCTTCTGCAAACTAAATAACCCCAGTTCCTTCAGCCTCTCCTCGTAAGTCATGTGTCCCAGCCCCCTAACTATTTTCATTGCCCTCCGCTGGACTCTCTCCAATTTGTCCACATCCCTTCTGTAGTGGGGGGAACAAAACTGG
The DNA here is from genome assembly GCF_965152235.1 of Eretmochelys imbricata. Taxonomy (NCBI): domain Eukaryota; kingdom Metazoa; phylum Chordata; order Testudines; family Cheloniidae; genus Eretmochelys; species Eretmochelys imbricata. Next base: position 33,728,057 of record NC_135572.1, read on the forward strand.
ACGCAATACTGCAGGTGTGGCCTCACCAGTGCGGAATAGAGGGGAATAATCACTTCCCTCGATCTGCTGGCAATGCTCCTACTAATACAGCCCAATATGCCATTGGCTTTCTTGGCAACAAGGGCACACTGCTGACTCATTACCAGCTTCTCATCCATTGTAATCTCCAGGTCCTTTTCTGCAGAACTGCTGCTTAGCCAGTCAGTCCCCAGCCTGTAGCGGTGCATGGGATTCTTCCTTCCCAAGTGCAGGACTCTGCATTTGTCCTTGTTGAACCTCATCAGATTTCTTTTTGCCCAGTCCTCCGATTTGTCTCGGTCATTCTGGACCCTATCCCTACCCTCCAGCATATTTACCTCTTCCCCCACCCTAGCTTAGTGTCATCTGCAAACTTGCTGAGGGTGCAATTCATCCCATCATTTAGATCATTAATAAAGGTGTCAATGAAAACCGACCCTGTTCTGGAAGATGTTTGAGGGAGACCACATGCCTTTCTTGGGATTCAAGCAGATTTCATCACACAGCACAATTCATCATACAGCTATCACCATGCTATTTTAGGCCACCCCACAGTAACCACCTGGTGAAACTTAGATTCGGTGTCAATAAGGTATCCTTGGGTGCTCAATCAGATGGCCAAGGAAGGGCAGTGTCAATTTTTTCAATCTGTGGTGAGAAACCATATTGTTTATCACACCCCATTAGCCCACACTTCTGTAACAAAAAGGAAATTTACTTCAGGGTTTGCTGGAGTCTTTTGACAAATTAGAAAAACAAATCAAGACCCTACACATCAGGTTGGGGAAGGTTGAGGGCAGAAGGTCTATGGTAAAGCAGAGAGTATCTTTAGGTATATTATTGTTTTCCTCATTCTAATAAAAATCTTTAAGCAGTGTTAGAAGAAAGCTAGTCTGTTTGTGATTCTTTACCATTGTCACATGCCAGTTACAAAGCCAATAAAGGAAGTTTTTTAAAAAAATAGACCTTATTCATATACTTATTTGGAAACAAGAGTTAGCAAGACTACAATATCAATCCAGTTTAGCTTAATTAGTGTCCACATGCCATACTAATGTGCTTGTAAACAGTGCCGAGCAAAGAAATAAAATGAACTAAAAGTGAATTAACACAGTAAATCTCATTTTCTTTTCAATACAAATGTGTGCCTAGGGCCCACCTTTGATTCCCCTACAGCAGATATGTGGGTGCGTAACAGAATTCTGTAGAGCATCTGCATCCAAGAATAATGCAAAAGGGATCTGGGGTATTCAGTTTATTACTGGATAGTGGGATTAATATGGAGTGGATAAGTATGCATATTAAACAAAACAATAATGGCATAACCAATGTAAAAAGAAAAATATGTTTGTGCACAATACTTTGGACAAATTCTTCCAGAACAAATAAGGACAATAATAATAATAACAATAATAATAATAACACAGCAGTGCTCCTAAGGTCCTTGTTAGCCTATTTTTGTTTTGTTAAGTCTCAATCAATTAGACCTGTCTAGAGGCTGAGTGAATTTGCTCAGCCAGCATTTCAGGGGAAAAAATAGAGATTTTTGGTTGATTAGTCAGATTTTTCTCTTGTTCCAGACTTCACAGTTTTCAGGTTTTTTATCTTTCACTGGGAAATCTGTTGAATCTACAATGCAGAAGAACACAAATTGTATGAAAAATGCAAAAGTAGAGGCATGTTTCACACAGTAGCATGTGCTTCTGTTGTATGGTGCATCATTTGTTCTGTGCAATTCCAAAGGTCTTTAACTTAGTTTTCATGTGGTCCTGATTCAGGTAAACTCTTGCTGAAGTCAAAACGAAGCAAGCTTGGAGTGCCAGCTTGAAGTAAAAGCTACACAAGGGTCTCAGAGTTTGGCCCTACATGGATAATGTACCAGCTATATGGACTCAACATAGTACAGTATATTTTAATCCTATGTGAATCCTCTAAATGATCTCGTGGCTTAATCTCCTCCAAAAGATTAGAAAAATCCTATTTATTTGGCATAAATATATGAACCAACCATCATATTTTGACTCTATATGATGAGTTTAAAAATAGCACTGTCAGCATATTCCATGCATGTCAGCAGAGTTTCTATTTGCTGAACATTCATTTGGGCAGATACTTCTGGCTGGGAAAAAAACACACGTTTGCAATAACGCAAAAACTAAATACGAATCCACAAGACTACTCAAAATTGTCCATTCTGAGTCACCTAGGCAACTCCCTCTCATGCAGCTTCTGTAATTACTCATGGTTAGTTCCCTGGGTATAAATTCAGGTCTATAGATGTTGATGGGTAAAATCTTCAATCACCTAATGACAGAGAAAGCTGTTTGCCAGAAGCTGGGAATGGGTGACAGGGGATGGATCACTTGATGATTGCCTGCTCTGTTCATTACCTCTGAAACACCTGGCATTGGCTACTGTCAGAAGACTGGGCTAGATGGGACTTTTGGTCTGACCCAGTAGGGCCGTTCTTATGTTAATTGATTCTGCAGTCCATGCTGTCACTACCACCAACCTTGGCACAATTCTTTTTACTAAGCTCTCCTCTTAGTGCTTGTTGGTGTGCCCACAAACAAGACTGGGTGGGATGGAAAGAGGACTGGTCAACAATTAAAAAAGTATAAGTATTGGGTCCGATCCTGCAAACACTTGCTACTCAGCATAGTGCTGCTTAGTATCCTGAGTAGTTTTATGGAAACCACTGACTACTGTGGGATTACTTAAGTAATGAGGGTGAAATCCTCACCATATTGAAGTCTATGGGAGTTTTGCCATTTACTTCAATGGGTCCCACATTTCACCCTTTATGTTTGCAAGATTGACACCAGAGCATTCAGACACTTGTCTGTATACTGTATGTGCTTCAGGGCAGGGTCAATGTCTTTGTGTATGGAAAGCACAATGTAGATAACTCATACCAGAAAACTTCTCTGTTGTGACTAAATTCCTTTATTAGGAATTTCCCCCACTGCTCATTAGTAGTGAGATTCTTCACAGACTCCTGTATTTTCAAGATTTTTGAAGGTTACCTTTAAATAAATAAACCAGGCTTCTGCGGTTGTTTCTTCTGGTTTTCCCCTTTAAATCAGTTTAGCTTAGACACCCTTTTGTGGAAATCTTTGTTTCATTCCCAAGTAATATGTAATCTTTTTGCTGGGGAAAAAAATTCTAACAGTGTACCCCAAATTTCATCCACTTCAGCATTTGAAAAGCAGTGGACTTTGTGGGAATTACTGTAGATGCCAAGACAGATAAATATGTCATCTACAGGATATGAAGGCAACAGTTTGCTTCAGAGGTTTATTTTTATTGGGGACATGCTAGCTTCTGCTAGCAGAGGTTTTGGCACAAATTGTTAGCTTAATTATTTCCCAGGTGAAGTTGCTAGTTCCATTAATTTACTGCTGCCTTAATTATAACGACCAATTCTATGTATTTTGAATGAAATGTTGCATACTGAATATTCTGACATTAAGAAACTGTGGTGTTAACTTATGATATTATTGTGAATCTCATAATATTGACTCTTAAAGTGTCAGTTCCTGGAGTCATATTAAGTACATATTAGGATACTTAAACTAGCTGAAGCAATCTCAGAACTGTTAACAAGCATCTTTGAGAATTCATGGAGGATGGCTGAGGTCCCAGAGGACCGGAAAAAGGCAAATATAGTACCTATCTTAAAATGGGGAACAAAGAGGAGTTGGAGAATTATAGACTAGGCAGCCTAACTTTGATATCTTGAAATATACCAGAACAAATGATTAAACAATCAATTTGTAAGCACCTAGAGGATAATAGGGTGATAAGGAACAGCCATCATTGATTTGTCAAGATGAAATCATGCCATACCAACCTAATTTCCTTCTTTGACAGGGTTCGTGGCCTAGTGGATAGAGGGAAAGCAGTAGACATGATACATTTTGATTGTAGGACGTCTCTGGCACAGTCCCACATGACATTCTCATAAGTAAATCAGGAAATGTGGTCCAGATGAAATTATTAGGAGGTGTATGCAAAACTGGTTCAAAGACCCTACTCAAAGAGTAGTTATCAATGTTTTGTTGTAAAACTGGGTGTGGTACTAGTCAATATTTTTATTAATGACTTAGATAATAGAGTGGAGAGTATGTGTATAAAAATCAAATGCACAACTATAAAATGGATCACAAATTGAATATGAGCCAATAATCTGATGCAATTGCAAAAAAGGCTAATATCATTCTGGGTTTCTGAACTGGAGTGTTGTATGTAAGACCCGGGGAGGTAATTGTCCCTCTCTACTCAGCTACTCAGGTGAGGCCTCAGCTAGAGTTGTGCATCCAGTTCTGGATGCAACACTCAAAAGCAGAAAGCAAAGAAAGAACAGTTTCAGATAGACATATATGTCTCTCTCTTAAGTAGAGTCTTGTTCATGCTCCTTATTGAAATCAGTGTCAAATTCACACTAATTTCAAAGGGATCAGGAGCAGGTTTATTTATGGGGGAAATGAAGGTGATCTACTGTATGGAAAAAGTAGTAGCATTCCAACGTATTTACAGTCAGCACCCTTCTGAGAGGTTCTTAACCCATGTGAGCTCAGTCTCAGTCCTTCCCCATTTATGTAGCAGTACAAGTCCTTCTGAGCACATTGTGCCCATGCTCTATATACAAGACTGGTTTCCTAATAGCCTAATTTAGTCTTGATTTTAGCAAAACACACCCTGCAGGGCATGAGCCTTGGCTTCAACAAAGAGCATCTTTTGTGTGTTGAAAACAACTGAGGAGCTTCTGTTGACAAATCTCTAGATTTAAACAAGGGGGACTGGACCCCCAGTTCTAGAATTCATTTCACCACAGGTGGAGTTTTTGGCTCTCATGACACAATACAAAGTCCATCTGTTCACTAGATATTTGCTTGAGGATATAAAGTAGTTTTCTCTGAACGGGAATAGTGTTTCTTGAGGCTACCTTCCATCACAGCATTTTGCTGATTGGTCAGCTCTAGCATTATTTTCAATTACGACTGCATATTCTTGGGAGGATTTAAATATTAAATTTCTGATTCTGTAAATACACCTAGAGGCTTGTTCTAAGTGTGCAGGTTTATAGATATTTATACTATCTCTCCACAGTTAAGACTGCAACTAACTTTCCAGTTTTATGCCAATTTTGGCTCCCCTTTCCTATATTCATAAAAAAACCCTCCTTTTTTGAAATTATGCATCCATAGCAGATTTTTAGATGAAAATTTTGAAGTGAGCCAGGCAAACTATGAGATCTGTACCTTAAAAAATAATATTTACTACTGAAAATTCTAATAGTTGTTTGTTTCATCTCAAAATGTCTGGATGTAGAAAGAGCAAATCTGGTCTACTAACTAATCCTTCTACTAACTGCTGAGACCCGGTGCAGTGAACTGGTCTGGAAAGGATAGAATGGGTCATTTTGGAATTGTTCACAAATAGTTTTTGAAGATTCATGAACTGTATCAAGCCTCTGATTCAACTTGGCAACTGTGCCAAGGACAGCATGCACACACGCACATACACACCCATTCCCCTAGCCCCAGAGAAATCGAAGTTAAAATATTCACTCTTTAGAATTCCCATACAGACTACTATAATCTCTGCAAGGCCTCCTGTTCATTATAAATCTCATAGGCTCCTTCTGACTCTGCATTGACACCAATGGTACGTAGAAACCAACAAACACACTGGGATTGATTCAAGGACATCACCGCCCAAACAAATCTTGTTTAATATATTCGCTCCTCAGGAATTTCTATCTAAGCCCTGAGAGAGTTCCTGCTGACATTAAAAGAACCGTCTTGCACTGTTCCCTCTAAGCTATGAGCACGTGCACGCACACACAGATCTTAAACCCCGCACACACAGCAAAACACCGCGCGCACTCCGGCTTCGGCGGCGGTTTTTTGGGGTTTATTTTGCTTCGGTGGCAGCACAGGATTCTTTAATTTTTGCAAAGGGGATGCTATAACAATGCAAAGTATTACGGTCATCACCACATTTCTCCTCTTTCCTCACTGAGCTACAACTTGTCATAAATGTTTAACATTGCTAGCGCTTCACAGAGCCCCTTAGTTGTTATACTGTAACACTGAAATATGCAAGAGAATTGCTTTTCTCTACCACAATCTGGGATATAGCTTTTCATTCTCAATAACAAGTTCATACCAGGCTACACGGTGCAAAATAAATTAAATAATCCTAAAGCAAACACTAAGCAAAAAGTTAAAAACAAAATTAAAAATAGATCTGATATCAGATGACCAGGCCCTCTCAAAAGTCCAGACAGGCCTGGACCACTTCCAGTTTTTGAGGCCCCTATCCATAATAAAAATAAAAAATGACGACACATGAAAACAAAATAAGGCACCAGAAAAAGAGTGAGACATAATTTGAATATTTTTTTATTTAACAAATACTTTTCTAGCCTTTTTCTGTGCCAAATCATTAACTATTGAGGAAAAAATCTAGTTTTCACGCAATGTCACAGTTGATATTAAGCATGGCGAGCCCATTCAAACGCTCTTGTCCCATAGTTGAATGGTGATAGTTCTTTACCTGCTTCGACACGTTGAAGGTGCATTCACCTGAAGCCACTGACGCATGCAAACTGACAAAAATATGCAAGGCAATTGTGATATTAGAAAACACCCGAGAGTCTAAGTTTGAGTACTTTTTGAAGCAATTCCTTTGGCTTGCAATCCAATTTAAAGTTCGTGGAATATATTCGTTTGAGGAAGATGACCTTGTCACTGAGATTTTTTGAGATATCTATGTTAAACTGTTGCTGAAATTGTTCAGCTGCAGAAAGTAGATCTTCATTACTCAGTCTGCTGAACTGCCAAAGAAACCCAAAAAAGGTACAAATTAGTTGCAGTGACTCAAATAGACATGTAAGACCTGATTGAATAGAGTCAATGATGACAAGGAAGACATTGACTCTATAATGCTGCTCGGCATCGGATTCAGTAGGTAAGTTGCGATTGGTGGAGAACTCAGATGAAATGCCAATAGTCTGTGCTACTAATTTGGACTCAGTCAGGGTCGCATCCCATTGTTCACAAATCTGTTAAATTATGCTCAAGCAGAACTGCTTGTACACCTTTGTACTTCACAGCCATATTAGATCCACTTGACCAATGCAGACTTGAAAATCTAACTTAAAACCTTCTAGAATTGCTAGAGCAGCAGTTTCTTTTCCAGTTTTTCTCGTGAAATTATCAAACAAAGTAAACCTTTCTTCAATTGAAAATTTTGAGCTGTCTACAATCTTAACATATTGAATTACCATAGTAGTCTGTTCCTTGTGAGAACAATCTGCAGTGGCATCAACAATGATTGAAAAATACTTGGCATTTCTAATCTCATCAAGAATTGTTGTGTGTATGAATGACCCACATAGCTCAATAAACTTGCTTTGTATGCATGTGGAGAGAGAATGGACTTGCATTCGCTTTTGACTCTTGCAATTCTCGAACACGTTTAACATACTCTGATAAAAGTGGTCCATATTTGCTGAGGAGCTCAACTATGCCTAGAAAGTTTCCTGTTGCACAATCACCAATACGTTGACTGGTTCCAAAGAAAGCCAATCCCCTCTCAGAAAGAAAAAGAATGACATTCAGAATAGAATCATAGAAGATTAGGCTTGGAAGAGACCTCAGGAGGTCATCTAGTCAAACCCCCTGCTCAAAGCAGGACCAACACCGACTAAATCATCCCAGGCACGGCTTTATCAATCTGGGCCTTAAAAACCTCTAAGGATGGAGATTCCACCACCTCCCAAGGTAACCCATTCCAGTGCTTCACCACCCGCCTAGTGAAATAGTGTTTCTTAATATCCAACCTATACCTCCCGCACTGCAACTTGAATCATTGCTCCTTGTTCTGTCATCTGCCATCACTGAGAACAGCTGAGCTCCATCCTCTTTGGAACCCCCTTTCAGGTGGTTGAAGGCTGCTGTCAAATCCCCCCTCACTCTTCTCTTCTGCAGACTATACAATCCCAATTCCCTCAGCCTCTCCTCGTAAGTCATGTGCCCCAGCCCCCGATCATTTTTGTTGCCCTCCGCTGGATTCTCCAATTTGTCCAAATCCTTTCTGTAGTGGCGGGCCCAAAATTGGATGCAATACTCCAGACGTGGTCTCACCAGTGCCAAATAGAGGGGCATAATCACTTATCTCGGTCTGCTGGCAATGCTCCTACTATGGCAACCCAATATGCTGTTAGCCTTCTTGGCAACAAGGGCACACTCATTACCAGCTTTTCATCCACTGTAATCCCCAGGTCCTTTTTTGCAGAACTGCTGCTTAGCCAGTCGATCCCCAGCCTGTAGCAGTGCATGGGATTCATCCATCATAAATGCAGTACTCTGCACTTGTCTGTGTTGAACTTCATCAGATTTCTTTTTGCCCAATCCTCCAATTTGTCTAGGTCACTCTGGACCCTATCCCTACCCTCCAGCGTATCTAGCTTTCCCCCCAGCTTAGTGTCATCTGAAAACTTGCTGAGGGTGCAATCCATCCCATCATCCAGATCATTAATAAAGATGTTGAACAAAACCGACCCCTGGGGCACTCCGCTTGATACCAGCTGCCAACTAGACATTGAGCCGTTGATCACTACCCATTGAGCCCTACAATCTAGCCAGCTTTCTATCCACCTTATAGTCCATTCATCCAATCCATACTTTGACTTGCTGGCAGGAATACTGTGGGAAACCGTATCAAAAGCTCAAGAAGTTTTTTCCAGTTATTAGTTTCTGTAGAGAGTTCAGTCAAGAGTAAATTCTCAACTGAACTTTCAGCTGCCCTACTGGCCGATTTCTATGCAACATAGTTTACTTTGTGTTACGTTGAACTCTCATGTGATGGTATTCGGTCTTTCAACTTCCTTCAACCTCTGTTGATGCTCTATCTTGATTGATCAGAGAGAACTGATGCATTTGCAGCACTTTTGTTCAAAATGAAGCAGAGTGCACAGTACAGGGATTGTTTTTTCCATACTCCAGCTTAACCAGTCTCTTGTGCAGGTCTCAACATTTGGAAGAGTTTTTGTCAGCAGACGAGAAGGGAAAGCATGATTATTAGCATCTTGTGGAATGTTACTAGGAATATCAAAACAACGAATTTGAAGAAAAGATTGCATTTGGGCAGCATTGCTCTTGTCAATAATTCCAATGTCAGTCACAGTCAAACCTGTAGTACTCGTGAATTCCTCTTGCTGCATAAGATCTACATCTTCCTGTTGCTGAGTTTCTTGATCGTACAGAGGATCTTCTGCTGCATCTGTTACTGTTGACACATCTCCTTCTTGACTATTGTCCGCATGTTCAGGTATTGGCATTGAAATATCACCTGTTGCAGTTGCGGAGTTTTCATTATCCATAGCATTGTTTGTTGGGTAAGGTGTGTTTCCCAGTGGTTTGAGAAATTAAGTTATTGGCTTTGAGTTCTTAGCTGCTGCTTCACTCAGTTGTTTTCGCCATCTCTTGCTTGCACCACTTTCAAATCTCATCTTCATAGTGATCTATCTGGTCAATACGTAGCCTATCCACACTTAAAATATTCTGCTGTAAATAAGTAGCTTATCTACACTTGAAATCTTCTACTGTAAACTTGTACACAAATGCTGAATGGTACACAAATGCTGAAAAGACTTAAAACAGAGGAATACTAGTTAAGAACACAAAATGAAACAGTCAGGTTATTATCCTTATCACTGAATCAAAACTCAAGCACACAAGATATAATATAACAGGCTAAGCTGAAGACAAAGGGATGACATATATACAGTAGGTTTCAGAGTAACAGCCGTGTTAGTCTGTATTCGCAAAAAGAAAAGGAGGACTTGTGGCACCTTAGAGACTAACCAATTTATTTGAGCATGAGCTTTCGTGAGCTACAGCTCACTTCATCGGAGCTGTAGCTCACGAAAGCTCATGCTCAAATAAATCGGTTAGTCTCTAAGGTGCCACATATATATAGTAAACACAGACACGGATGCAGACAGAGAGATAATGTCCAAAAATTTCAAACATGTCCTCGCGAAACTCACTATACAAGATTTTCCTCACAAATTTTCATCATAAATCTGGACCTATAGACTGCAAAAGCCTATGATGATGGCCAAGCTATAAAGCTAGGGCTCAACCAACCAGTCACCTCTTTTAGCTACCATATGAAGATATTAATGAGGAATTCTCACACATAAATAATTCCTCAGTCAACTAGACATAAAACTATAAAGACACTAAAATGTAACAATTCTCTACCTTTCAACACGCACTTGATCCAGCACCAGCCACTAGTAGTGGTTTGTTTATATAATCAGCTGATCTGAGAGGACATGTTCATCACAGTCTAATCTTGAGCCATCAGAGCCGATATATTTTTATTAATATTTATGAACATTTTTAACTCTTTAATATGACAAAATCTATATCAGTTAACAAAAAAATTATGTCTTTTACCAATTCACATCTCTTATTTGCTTCAATTTGCAGCTGTAAGCTGAGAGTGTGTCACATTTTGGTCCGATAGGGATGTGCATAAAAACAAGTTGCGAAACTTATCAAATGCCAAAAAATTAACAAGTGTCTAAATTTGAGGCCCCCTTTTAGCTTGAGGCCCAGGCCAAATGGCCCTCCTGGCCCCACCTCTGATTGGCCCTGCAGACAACCAATGAGCAGCAGCCACTCTGCCAAATAAAAGGCAGTGCAGTGGGCAATAATCAAAGAAGAGAGACAAGGTGGGGGAAGGTGAAGTGCCCCAGAGAGGGAGGCCTCACACCAAACCTTGCAGTTGATTATTGAGGGACTCTGGCATAGCCAGAGCTGAATAGATGTAGTTAAGAGCAAAACATATCTATGGAACCCCATTACCGCAACTGACTATGTGTAGCTGAGGGCAGAACTTGGTCGTCCCAAAGATGTTTCAGAGTGATTACGAGACCTCCTGTGAGTGACCCCCTTCGAGAAAAGTGAAAGACAAAAGTTTGCATTGCAAGGCCAGAAAGACCAGCAGAAATGGTACAGTTCTGAGGTTTTAAACAGAGATTATTTTGTGTACCCACCTCACAAATTCCAGCCTTCCCTTGCCAGCTGGCCCATAATTACCGTCTAGAAAACTTCTCCACCATAGGAATTTGCAATACGGAATAACTTTTAAGTCAACACTCCTATATTATTGAAGTACAAGGGAGTGCAAACATTGAAACACTGCAAGTCAAATTCACCCCTTGCATTCCAGTGGCTCAAATCAGTGGAACTCAGGCTACAATTCCATCAACAGTAGGTCACACAATGGTGCAAGTTGTTGCAATCTCAACTCTTCTGGGGCCTAGTAAGCAGTGAAGCCAGACTGCCTGGGAGATACATCTTCCAGGCACACTACACCATATGGGCTCATGGGGATCAGAAGCTCTAATAGGAGCTAGTGAGCACTAGGAACTCCAGCCCACATTCCTACCTCCCTATGGACGGCACAAACCCAATCATTCTGGGGCAGCGCGCTCCATCGACATTTGCCCTTTCCCATCAGACCCCATGACTTTTTCAGGCCCTGCCCCTAGCAACACCAGCTCCAGCAAGACTTAGAGGAGCACTCATATCTAATGTTAATAGTTAAAGCCTTCTTCAGTCACTTTATCTGAAACATTCTTAGACGATTAAATAAGATTCAGTGACAGGGAGATAATTTATCAGTTGTAAGTTGAGAGTGGAGCTGCTAAAGTCCCAGGACAATTTAAGATAATTCTTGCATACCAAAGGTATTAATCCTGTTATAAAGCAAAAAGGAGTAAACAAGTCCTATTTATTTAATGGAACAGGGGTACTTGCAAATAAGCTTTTGGGGGGGAGGGGTATATAATAGCTGCATATAATATTTATTATTATTTATTATTATTAAGGGAACTGAATACTAAGACTCCAGAAATAAAAACTCTTCAAGGCAACAAATGTAAACCATATTTTTGCTGAAAGGAAGGGGTGAAGGGCGGAGAATAAAAGTCATTTCATAAAGTAAATAGTTACTAAGGACTTAATATTAGGGTTTGGTCTGATCCTTGTTGAAGAGTTGTTTTTGTAGCCTAAAGAGGTGATATTCTGTAGATGAGAATAAACTGAATGCAGATAGGGCAGGCTAAGGGGGTGGGAGAAGAAGAGGGGGAGGTTAAGTTTCCTGGTCAAGCTAGTGATAATTCCAGTTTTAAAAAAAGACTCATAAAATTTTCAGATGCTAGTTACCAGAAGAGTTGTAACTATCTAATCAAAGTCACCTAGAGTTCAAACTGTTGCCCAGTTTTACCACCTGATTGCAACAGAACATCTCTTTTGATGTCTCTGGTTAGCCTAAATTTGCTACAGTACAGTGCAATGAGTTAAAGGACCACACACTGCTCTGTTTTTCTCATTAAATCCAGTGTAAGACCAATGACTCATTGAGGATTGCATTTGGCTCAAGGAAACACTTGCATTCTTATCTCAGATTTTTCTTGTTTCTATAAACTTAAATTGGAGAATTAGGGGTAGATCCTGACCTCCATTACACCAGTGTAAATCTAGAGTACCTAAAATTATTTCAATGGATTTATTCTAGAATCAGATCAGAATCTAGTTCTCTGCCTCATCTAAAAACCCTCTTGAAGTGGTTTCTACACTGACCATATATGGCCAAGTAAACAGAACTCTTTTTTCGCTTGTATTTGAATTCCATACAATTTCTCATATGCTGCTATTTTCCCTGTAACCCTGTATGTTCCTGCGTCACATGCAGAATATTATTTTTGCCATGTCGAATAGTGCACGCCAGGTCACATATATTCATCCTTCAGGAAGCAACTTGTTCTTTTCTGTAGTTTTGAGAGAGTTATTTTTACACTAATATTCTGTCATTTTACAAACACTGATTCTTCACATTTTTCTTTTTATTTTTGGACCCTGGCACAGAATACATTCTACTTTGGGATTAAAATAAACATCCTGTCATAAATATAAAGGGAAGGGTAAACCCATTTAAAATCCCTCCTGGCCAGAGGAAAAATCCTTTCACCTGTAAAGGGTTAAGAAGCTAAAGGTAACCTTGCTGGCACCTGACCAAAATGACCAATGAGGAGACAAGATACTTTCAAAAGCTGGGAGGAGGGAGAGAAACAAAGGGGTCTGTGTCTGTCGGTACGCTGCTTTTGCCGGGGATAGAACAGGAATGGAGTCTTAGAACTTTTAGTAAGCAATCTAGCTAGGTATGTATTAGATTTTGATTTCTTTAAATGGCTGAGAAAAGAACTGTGTGGAATAGAATGACTATTTCTGGCTGTCTTTTTTGTAACTTAAGGTTTTGCCTAGAGGGATTCTCTATGTTTTGAATCTAATTACCCTGTAAGGTATCTACCATCCTGATTTTACAGGGGTGATTCCTTTACTTCTATTTACTTCTATTTCTATTAAAAGTCTTCTTGTAAGAAAACTGAATGCTTTTTTATTGTTCTCAGATCCAAGGGTTTGGGTCTGGGGTCACCTATGCAAATTGGTGAGGATTTTTACCAAACCTTTCCCAGGAAGTGGTGTGCAAGGGTTGGGAGGATTTTGGGGGGAAAGACATGTCCAAACTACGTTTCCCAGTAAACCCAGTTAGAGTTTGGTGGTGGCAGTGGATATTCCAAGGACAAAGGATAAAATTAATTTGTACCTTGGGGAAGTTTTAACCTAAGCTGGTAAAAGTAAGCTTAGGAGGTTTTCATGCAGGTCCCCACATCTGTACCCTAGAGTTCAGAGTGGGGGAGGAACCTTGACACATCCCCCAAAGAGGACTGAGGCACAAAGCAAAAGGTGGGGAAAAATACAAAGAAACTTCACTCCATTTCCTTGAATCTGGTATAGTCAGCTACACTTGTTAAAAGTGAGTGTAAAATGCTATCATTCTGATTTGCTATTGCTATATTCAGACATCTACCAATAGGGTTCCAAAGTCTTTTTGAAGAGGGTTTGTTTACATATAACACCTCCCTTTCATCATTTTCTGAGTGTGAACAAAATTATTTTTATTCCATGAAAAAGCTATCATGCTTGTGCTTTACAGTCATTTTGGTTATGTGAAACAAACAGGTCCCTTTAAAGGACAGTGACAGTAGTGAGCTGAGCTAGACAATTATTACTACCACGTGTTGCATCTCCAAAGATGCTCTAAGATTCATATAGTAAAATCTTTGATAAATGCTGAAACTTTTGGGGATAGAACAGATTAATTGTAGGAAAAATCTCGTTCTGTTTTATTAATTGAAGAACAAAACAGAGTACATGAAGTCGGATCTACAGGAACATGGACATCATGATTCTGATTTTTTATTTGATTTATTTGATTGGTGGTGTATCTCCATTGACAGCAAGGGAATTACATCAATGTAAAACCAGTATAACAGAGTGGAGAATCTGGCCTGTTTGAACTCTGTAAAGTTTCTTCTCGTTTTGCCCCTGGTAAATTTCAATAGGTTTCTTTTGCATGGAGAGCGCAATATGAAAGCCATCTGATGGTTAATTTAACACTTGCACAAGAGTAATGCTGGAACCCTGCTTCACTGGAGCTCAAGATTCTGGGCCTGGTTGTCCACTGCCCTGCACCTGTCAATTACACCTGTGCAAGGAGAAAGCAAAGTAGGTTTAAAATGCCGCTCAAGCCCAATAGTAGTACTTTACACCCTCTTTGCATAGGCATAAAAGACTTCATAGAGTGTACGGCAGTGGAGAATCAGGCCCCGTATGCTGCATGCTCTTTGGTTAACATCACTTCAAATATATGGGCTATTCACATGAGAAAGTTGCAAGATTAGGTTCTTTGCATTTGCAGTGATGTCAGGAGAGGTGAACCGAGTTTAAATTCTTTTGTTGTATTTTTATGGAAACTCTTAAATTGTTGCGGAAAGATAAACTGAATCATAACACCTACAACAACTGATTAACTTGACCATTCCCAAAATACTTTGTACTCCAATCCCCTTCCCCCGCAAATTTTAAATCATTGTTTTGAAGAAGCAAAACATAGCAGTACTGTATATATGATGGCACCTTTCATTCTGAATGGTCCTGAAGTTCTTCACAAGCCATTGACAGAGTACTGAAACACAGCCAACTCAGGAATGTCTGGCAGCAGTCAGCCAGTACACAGTGGCACCATTGCACTCAACAGCAGGATGGGAGAAGAAACTTTGGCAAGGGATACTGGCTCAAAACCCCACTTGTAGAGACAATGCTAGGAGGTCTTTGTCTGTGTAGAACAAATAGGACCTCTTTGTTTGTATGTAACAGACAAACTCCATGGTATGCTCAGTTTCAAAGGCAAAGCTGACTACACAAGGATTTGAACCTGTGCCTGGATATAACTCACCTATTGCTTTGGCCACTAAGTTATTGTCTTGACTTAGTAATGTACATATGCAGTAATATGCCCGATAGTCATGAGAATCTCTATATGAAGCCAATGTACTTGGGCTTTCAGAGAAAGTACAGCATAAGGGATAGAACGCTGGACTAGTACTTGGAAAACTTGTTTCTCTGCCACTGACCTATAGACATTAATGGCACTGACCACCTATGTAAAGTGCTTTGAGATCTACTGATGAAGAGTGCTATGAAAGAGCTCGGCATTATTTATTATTTGGCCCAAAGGGGGATATAAAGTACCTCCATCCATCTCAGTGGACAGCTAACTCTGAAACAGTGCCATTTTAAAGTTAACAATTATTTCATTGTCAATCATTTTAACAGAAACCTCTGGCTACTCTGGGACTGTGAGCAAAACTTAGAAATGTAGGTGGAGTCTGAGCACTTCCCACAATCTTTCCCAGCTTGAAACTTTCCCCCACAAATCTGCAAGGAATGCAAGGAACCTCTGCAAAAGTCTTTCTTAAATGAAATAAAAGAGTATGTCTTTATTAATAGAGTTCAGATTGTTAAAGATAAAATCCTGAAAAAAGGTAAAGTTACCCACACAGGATCACTTTGGCCCCAGACCCAAGAAAGCGCTTAACGTTGAGCAGTTTAGTCAATAGCAGTGGTTCTCAACCGGGGTCCCAGGCCCGCTGGGGGTCTGCAAACAGGTTTCAGGGGATCCACTAAATTAAACCAGAGAGCAGGGCTAACATTAGACTCACTGGGGCCCAGGACACAAAGCTGAATCCTGAGCCCCATCACCCAGGGCTGAAGCCGAAGCAACTTAGCTTTGAGGGGCCCCCTGTGGCATGGGGTCCTGGACAGTTGCTCTGCTTGCTACCCGCTAACACCAGTCCTGGCTTTTAATCTACTGCAAAACAGTTGTTGTGGCACAGGTGGGCCATGGAACTGTTATAGCGTGTTGTGGGGGGAGGCCTCAGAAAGAAAAAGGTTGAGAACACCTGGTCTATGGGACTACTCACATGCTTCAAGCTGAACGCATGCTGAAGGGTTTTGCTTGACTGGCACCCAGGACTTTAGGAATCCGCAGTGTAAATACAATGGTTTGAATTCATTAAACTAAATGTGGGGAACCTCGTCCAGGGAGAACTGGAATCGGAGAAACTTTTCCATCAGCCTGAAAATTGGTATATTATTTAAAAATTCAGGTTTAAGGCACATTTATTGAATAAATAGTAGTCAAATAATAATGAATGCCTCTTACTCTTATCCTGGTAGAGGAATGGGACAAATTTAGCCTTGGAAAAACTGAACATTAACTCCAGTGAAATGAAGCTTTTTGGCATAGGGACATATCTGACCTACTGGAGTAATCATCTGTGAAGGAAGTCCAGTTAAATTGTTAAGTATCAGGCCAATCCTGTACTCCAGTACTCAGTAAACTAAGGTCCAGATCATTCTCCTGAGATCAGTGCAGAGAGGGGACACTCTGACAGATCTCACCCTCTCTGTGTGGAAAGCGAAGTCAGCCGACTATATAGCATCTCCCACCACTTCGCCCTTCCCACCCCCCCGAAAGCCCTCAGCAAGCCTAGGGAACTGCATGTCATGCAGGCAGTGGCCTGTGGTGAGTTTGGGAGGAATTCATCATCCCATATCCCCACCAACCCCACAGGAAATCTCATGGAAAAACTAATCCATCTCAAGGCTGCGTTAACTTTTATACGAACCTACCTCCCTGCTACAGGGAACCACCTGGACTAAGGTCACCAGGAAGGGGGACCCAGAGCTTTTCTAAGATGGGGTAGATGGTCCATGCAGATGGTCCTGTGCCCACGGGAGAGGGGGAATCCGCTTAGCTAAACATAAATCCTGGAGGAGTTGAGGGATGAATGCTGTGCCCATTCTGGGTGGAAAGGGGACAACCCCACCATGGACCAACCAGGGAGAAAACTGTGCCTATGGGTTTTTGCAGAGGAATCAGTGAACTGACCAGAGGTAAGACATTCAGTGGAAATTATGGCTCAAACCCTTACTTTTCTTGCAAATAGTTATTGGTAGTTTAAAATCTAACTTCAGAGAAATAGAACTTGAAATTAACTATACAGAACGGTAAAAAAGAGTTACATTGTATATTTGATGCTTATGGGGGTGCAAGAGAGGGGTTGTATGGCACATGAAATTACAAGCCCAATAGCAAGGATTGTTAGTGAATCTGTAAATTTGGGAGTCATACCCTATGAAAGGAGAATTGCCAATATAGAACCTATATGTAAGAAAGGACAAAAACGTGATCTGACCCATTAGTTTGACCTCAATTGTATGCAAAGTCTTAGAACAATTTTTGAAAAAGAGAATGGTTAAGGGCATACAGGTAAATGGTAATTGGGATAAAATACAAGATGGTTTTGCAAAAGGTAGATTGTGCCTGACCAACACAAGCTCCTTCTTTGAGAAGATAACTGATTTTCTAGATAAAGGAAATGCAGTAGATCTAATCTTCCTATATTTCAGTAAAGCATTTGATACAGTTCCACATGAGAAATTAGTTGTTAATTTGGAGAAGATGGGATTACTATGCAAATGGAAAGGTGGGAAAGGAACTGGTTAAAGGGTAGACTACAATGGGTCATGCTGAAAGGTGAACAGTCAGGCTAGAGGAAGGTTACTAGTGGAGTTCCTCAAGGATCGGACTCGGGACCAATGTTATTCAACATTTTCATTATTGACCTTGGCACAAGAAGTAGGTGTGTGCTAATAAAATTTGTGGGTTATGCAAAATTGGGAGGTATTGCCAATACTGAGGAGGACGGGAATATCATACAAGAAGTTTTGGATGATCTTGAAAACTGGAGTAATAGAAATTGAATGAAATTTAATAGTGCAAATGCATGTCCTTGGGGACTAATAAGAATGTTTGCTATAAGATGGAGATATATCAGCGGGAAGCAACAGAGTAAGAGAAAGACCTGGTGGTATTGGTTGATCACAAGGTGATTATGAGCCACCACTGTGATGCAGTAGTGAAAAAGGCTAATGCAATCCTAAGATGCATCAGGCAAAGTATTTCCAGCAGAGATAGGGAAGTGTTCTTATCTTTATAAAAGGCTCTGATGAAACCATGTCTGGAATACTTCTGGTCTCCCATGTTTAAGAAAGATTGAATTCAAACTAGAACAGATGCAGAGAAGAGCTAGTAAGGTGATTAGAGGAATAGAGAACTTGCCTTACAAGACGGAATTCAAGAGCTTGGCTTGTTTAGCCTAACAAAATGAAGGCTGAAGGAGGATATGATTGCTATCTATAAATATATCAGAGGGATAAATACCAGAAAGGGAGAGGAATTAATTTAAATTAAGGCCCAATGCTGGCACAAGAACAAATGGAAACAAACTGGTCACCCACACATTTAGGTTTGAAATTAGATGAAGGTTTTTAACCATCAGAGGAGTGAAGTTCTGGAACAGCCTTCCAAGGGAAGGAGTGGGGGTCAAAAAAACCCAATTTGTTTCAAGACTGAGCTTGACAAGTGGAGGGGATGGTATGAGGAGATTGCCTACAATGGCATGTGGTCTACCCGCAACTGCTATTAGCAAAGAGCTCCAATGGCTGGAGATGGGACACTAGTTGGGGCGGGCTCTGAGTTACTACAGAGAATTCTTTCCCAGATGTGCAGGTGATAGATCTTGCTCACATGCTCAGGGTGTAACTGAATGCCATATTTTGGGTCAGAAAGAAAGGCAGACTGGCAGAGAGGGGTTTTTCCCCTCCTTCTGCAGCGTGGGGCATCAGTCACTTGGTGGTTTGAACTAGAGTAAACAGTAAATTCTCTGTAACTTGAAGTCTTTAAATCAAGATTTGAGGGCTTCAGTAACTCAGCCAGAGTTTATGGGCCTATTACAGGAGTGAGTGACTGAGCTTCTGTGACCTGCAATGTGCAGGAGGTCAAACTAAATGATCATGATGGTCCCTTCTGGCTGTAATGTCTATGAGTCTACTTCCTGCTGTTGTTTTCTCAGGCCAGCACAGCCTCCCACTCAAGCTCCTACAGGAGTCTCTCTCTTCCTCCCTTATATCACCTGGCCTGAGTTAATAATATAACCTCCTTTATTATTACTCATCCTCCCTCACCATGAACTATGCTTGTCATAGATGGGTCTGAGACCCATCTCCCCGTAAGGGGCCTAGCCACCCTATGACAATATTATATGAATAAAAGGGACTCTAGAAACATGTCATTGTTAATGTGGAATGATGTGAGATTTTTACTCAGAATAAACACAAGGAAATACAGTTAAGACACCACTCAGAAAAAAGAAAGATCAAATATATCCAGCAACTGTTAAAGCTTCAAAAATGTGTCATTTAAAGGTGTTGTGGATTTTTTTTGCGACTACTAGTTACTCAATACAATGAGATATCTTAGTGAATTCCATATTAAACTGTCACTCAAAAATCACACCATTCCCTGAGAATATTAATGGTTTGCTACATTATCAGAATGCTACAATGCTGACAGAGAAAGACAAACATTAGTAACTGAAATGCAAAGATCAGACTGAAATGTCAACCTCTCTTACCTACACAGGTCTAATGTTTGAGTATATATAAACAAGACAGGAATCGTCCGTTATAACCAATGTTAATATGAAGCTACTATTATTACTGGATACAAAATATTGTAAATTAAATAAAACCAGACTGTGAAGATAATAAAACTGAGAGACCTGATATTTTGAGATTAGAATAATAAAGTCATAACAGAAAACAATAGCTGGTGTATCATGGTGCTGGAACTACTTTATTGACGTACTGAAAAAAAGAAACATCTGTGACATCAGTGCCTCTTAGTTGATAAAGCCAAAAATGTACAGGGCCTAAATGTTCAAGTCTACTGCAAGCACTCCTCCCCACCTAGCTTTTGCCTGAAGGATGTCTTAGCCTTTGCCAGAATGGATTAAGCACACCAGCTCTTCTACAGATATCAGCATGCAGGAGGATTGACAGATATAAAACAATAATACTTGGAATGCTTTCATTCAGTAACTTGTTAAACAAAAGCTATAACCAGTTTGACCCCCATACCTACCTTTATCTGAGCCCTGCCACTTGGTCAGCTACACAGATCGCATAGGCCATCCTGAACTCTCAAAAAACCTATAATGGTTGTCACTAAAAACCACTTTCAAACATCAGACTGAGATACCTCAAGTTTAGACCTGATACTGTTAGCATTGATGACACAAGTAATTCTTACTGTTGAGCAATCTCATAAGAACATAAGAATGGCTGTACTGGGTCAGACCAAAGGTCCATCCAGCCCAGTATCCTGTCTACCGACAGTGGCCAATGTCACGTGCTCCAGAGGGAGTGAACTTAACAGGTAATGATCTAGTGATCTCTCTCCTGCCATCCATCTCCACCCTCCGACAAACAGAGGCTAGGGACACCATTCCTTACCCATCCAGGCTAATAGCTATTAATGGACTTTATCCAGTTCTCTTTTAAACCCTGTTATAGTCCTAGCCTTCACAACCTCCTCAGGCAAGAAGTTCCACAGGTTGACTGTGCGCTGAGTGAAGAACAACTTCCTTTTATTTGTTTTAAACGTGCTACCCATTAATTTCATTTGGTGGCCCCTAGTTCTTACATTATGGGAACAAGTAAATAACTTTTCCTTATTCACTTTCTCCACACCACTCATGATTTTATAGACCTCTATCATATCCCCCTCAGTCTCCTCTTTTCCAAGCTGAAAAGTCCTAGGCTCTTTAATCTCTCCTCATATGGGACCCATTCCAAACCCCTAATCATTTTACTTGCCCTTTTCTGAACCTTTTCTAATGTCAATATGTCTTTTTTGAGATGAGGAGACAGTATCTGTATGCAGTAGTCAAGATGTGGGCGTACCATGGTTTTATGTAAGGGCAATAAGATATTCTCTGTCTTATTCTCTATCCCTTTTTTAATGATTCCTAACATCCCGTTTGCTTTTTTGACTGCCGCTGCACACTGCATGGATGTCTTCAGAGAACTATCCACGATGACTCAAAGATCTTTCTCCTGATTAGTTGTAGCTAAATTAGCCCCCATCAAATTGTATGTATAGTTGGGGTTATTTTTTCCAATGTGCATTACTTTACATTTATCCACATTAAATGTCATTTCCCATTTTGTTGCCCAATCACTTACTTTTGTGAGATCTTTTTGAAGTTCTTCACAGACTGCTTTGGTCTTAACTATCTTGATCAGTTCAGTATCATCTGCAAACTTTGCCACTTCACTGTTTATCCCTTTCTCCAGATCATTTATGAATAAGTTGAATAGGATTGGTCCTAGGACTGACCCTTGGGGAACACCACTAGTTACCCGTCTCCATTCTGAAAATTTACCATTTATTCCTACCCTTTGTTTCCTGTCTTTTAACCAGCTCTCAGTCCATGAAAGGATCTTCCCTTTTATCCCATGACAACTTAATTTACATAGACTAACAGACGTATTGGAGCATAAGCTTTCGTGTCGGATGCATGTAGTAGAAATTCCCAGAGGCAGATATAAATATGCAAGCAAGAATCAGGCTAGAGATAACAAGGTTAGTTCAATCAGGGAGGATGAGGCCCTCTACTAGCAGTTGAGGTGTGAACACCTGCTGCAAGGCAAGCCCAAGAAAGAAACCAACAGAACTCCACTGGCCATTATATACAGTCCTCAGCTAAAACCGCTCCAATGCAACATCAGTGATCTACAACCCATCCTGGACAACAATCCCTCAATTTCACAGGCCTTGGGAGGCAGGCCAGTCCTCACCCACAGACAACCTGCCAACCTGAAGCATATTCTCACCAGGAACTACATACTATACCATAGTAACTCTAACTCAGGAACCAATCCATGCAACAAACCTTGATGCCAACTCTGCCCACCAGCGACACCATCACAGGACCTAACCAGATCAGCCACACCATCACTGGATCCTTCACCTGCACGTCCACCAATGTAATATATGCCATCATGTGCCAGCAATGGCCCTCTGCTATGTACATCGGCCAAACTGGACAGTCCCTACGTAAAAGGATAAATGGACACAAATCAGATATTAGGAATGGCAATATACAAAAACCTGAAGAGAACACTTCAACCTCGCTGGACACACAATAGCAGATTTAAAGGTAGCCATCCTGCAGCAAAAAAACTTCAGGACCAGACTTCAAAGAGAAACTGCTGAGCTTCAGTTCATTTGCAAATTTGACACCATAAGCTCAGGATTAAACAAAGACTGTGAATGGCTAGCCAACTACAAAAGCAGTTTCTCCTCCCTTGGTGTTCATACCTCATCTGCTAGAAGAGGGCCTCATCCTCCCTGTTTGAACTAATCTCGTTATTCCTAGCCTGATTCTTGCTTGCATATTTATACCTGCCTCTGGGAATTTCCATTACGTGCATCCAACGAAGTGGGTATTCACCCACGAAAGCTTATGCTCCAATACGTCTGTTAGTCTATAAGGTGCCATAGGACTCTTTGCCACTTTTACAGATCCAGACTAACATGGCTACCCCTCTGATACTTAATTTACGAAAGAGCCTTTGGTGAGGGACCTTGTCAAAGGCTTTCTGGAAATCTAAGTACACTGTGTCCACTAGATCCCCCTTGTCCACATGTTTGTTGACCCTCTCAAAGAACTCTAATAGATTAGTAAGACATGATCTCCCTTTACAGAAACCATGTTGACTTTTGCGCAACAATTTATGCGCTTCTATGTGTCTGACAATTTTATTCTTTACTATTGTTTCAACTAATTTGCCCGGTACTGACGTTAGACTTACCAGTCTGTAATTGCCAGGATCACCTCTAGAGCTCTTCTTAAATATTGGCATTTACATTAGCTATCTTCCAGTCATTGGGTACAGTAGCTGATTTAAAGGACAGGTTACAAACCATAGTTAATAGTTCCAAAATTTCACATTTGAGTTCTTTCAGAACTCTTGGGTGAATGCCATCTGGTTCCGGTGACTTGTTACTGTTAAGTTTCTCAATTAATTCCAAAACCTCCTCTAGTGACACTTCAATCTGTGACCATTCTTCAGATTTGTCACCTACAAAAAATGGCTCAGGTTTGGGAATCTCCCTAACGTCCTCAGCTGTGAAGACTGAAGCAAAGAATTCATTTAGCTTCTCTGCGATGACTTTATCGTCTTTAAGTGCTCCTTTTGCATCTCGATCCTCCAGGGCCCCAGCTGGTTGTTTAGCAGACTTCCTACTTCTGATGTACTTAAAAAACATTTTGTTATTACCTTTTGAGTTTTTGGCTAGCTGTTCTTCAAACTCCTTTTTGGCTTTTCTTATAACATTTTTACACCTAATTTGGCAGTGTTTATGCTCCTTTCTCTTTACCTCACTAGGATTTGACTTCCACTTTTTAAAAGATGCCTTTTTATCTCTCACTGATTCTTTTACATGGTTGTTAAGCCACGGTGGCTGTTTTTGAGTTCTTTTATTGTGTTTTTTAATTTGGGGCATACATTTAAGTTGAGCCTCTATCATGGTGTCTTTGAAAAGTGTCCTTGCAGCTTGCAGGGATTTCACTCTAGTCACTGTACCTTTTAATTTCTGTTTAACTAACCTCCTCATTTTTGCATAGTTCCCCTTTCTGAAATTAAATGCCACAGTGTTGGGCTGTTGAGGTGTTCTTCCCACCACAGGAACGTTAAATGTTATTATATTATGGTCACTATTTCCAAGCGATCCTGTTATATTTACCTCTTGGACCAGATCCTGCGCTCCACTCAGGACTAGATCGAGAGTTGCCTCTCCCCTTGTGGGTTCCTGTACCAGCTGCTCCAAGAAGCAGGCATTTAAAGTATCGAGAAATGTTGTCTCTGCACTTCATCCTGAGGTGACACGTACCCAGTCAATATGGGGATAATTGAAATCCCCCACTATTATTGAGTTTTTCATTTTGTTAGCCTCTCTAATCTCCCTTAGCATTTCATCGTCACTATCACTGTCCTGGTCAGGTGGTCGATAATAGATCCCTACTGTTATATTCTTATTAGAGCATGGAATTACTATCCATAGAGATTCTATGGAACGTGTGGATTCTTTTAGGATTTTTATTTCATTTGATTCTACATTTTCTTTCACATATAGTGCCACTTCCCCCTCCCCCGCCCCCGCACTACCTGTTCTGTCCTTCCGATATATTTTGTACCCCAGAATGATTGTGTCCCATTGATTGTCCTCACTCCACCAGGTTTCTGTGATGCCTATTATATTAATATCCTCCTTTAACACGAGGCACTCTAGTTCACCCATCTTATTATTTAGACTTCTAGCATTTGTGTACAAGCACTTTAAAAACTTTAAAAACTTTAATGTTTCTCATCTGATCTGGCCCATACTTTATCCTCTTCCATCCTCTCCTCCTGACTAGAACCTAGAGAATCTCTATCAACAGACTCTCCTCTAAGAGAAGTTTCTGTCCGATCCACATGCGCCTCTGCAGCAATCGGCTTCCCCCCATCTCTTAGTTTAAAAACTGCTCTGCAACCTTTTTAATGTTAAGTGCCAGCAGTCTGGATCCACTTTGGTTTAGGTGGAGCCCATCCTTCCTGTATAGGCTCCCCCATCCCAAAAGTTTCCCCAGTTCCTAATAAAAATCTAAACCCCTCCTCTCTACACCATCATCTCATCCACACATTGAGACTCTGAAGCTCTTCTGCCTACCTGGCCCTGCACGTGGAACTGGAAGCATTTCTGAGAATGCCACCACAGAGGTCCTGGATTTCAGTCTCTTTCCTAGCAGCCTAATTTTGGCCGCCAGGACGTCTCTCCTACCCTTCCCTACGTCATTGGTACCTACATGTACCACGACCACCAGCTCCTCCCCAGCACTACACATAAGTCTATCTAGATGCCTCGAGAGATCCGCAACCTTCACACCAAGCAGGCAAGTCACCATACGGTTCTCCCGGTCATCACAGTGAACTGGAATTGCTCATGAGTAAGTGTTGCAGTACTAGGCCTTAATTTTCTATTCAAAGTGTAAGAAGATACTGCAGCCTCTTTGACCAAGCTGTAGTTTCTATGTTGACTTCTTAAATGACAACCACTGAATTCAGGTAGTTTTTACTGCTCATGTATTTAGGAAAAGTTTCATTTTTCAGTCACACTTTATGCAAACACAGATTGAAAGCTGCCCCAGTGTCAGGGCAAAGGTCCCAGAGGCATTTGCAGTCTTCAGCATTAACGGTATATCTTGGAGCACAAGAACTGGGGGTACAATTAGTACCATCATGGTTAGGGGAGAATTCGTTGTTCTGTTTTTCCTCCCTCTCCCCTCCCCTGCCAGGCCTTTGAAGTTTAAAAGGATACCATCAACTTGACCCCCTTTAAATAGTATGGCCTGAAATTGTGTAAGTGCTTATAAGCATTTTTTATGTTCCTCTCTTTAGACAGGTGCCAAGAACATGACCAAACATGTGTGAGCTTCATCCTTCCTTCCTCTTTCCTTCACCTCTTCATATCTGTGCATGCCTGCCTGCTGCCTCTTCAGTATCAGCTCTGCAGCTGGTGGTACTGGTAAACACCCTTAGGTAGGATTTGGGAAGGAGCATGCACATTAGACTCCTTGTAACGGGGTCAGCACCCACCTCTCGCAAGTACCCTCTCTGATTGGGTGTGTCCATGGTCTTTAAATCAGTCCAAAATCCTGCCATCAAGCCTCCTCCTCCTCCCGGTAATGGTTTTGTCCTCTTAGTCTGTTTTGGCCCCAGTCTTCAGTCCCCTTTTGGGGGTTTACTGATGTCTAATTGTAGGCCCTTCCCCAATGGCCTCTGGGGGGACCTGGGCCTGCCCACTACTCTGGGCCACAGCCCAGAAACTGTAAGAATAACAACTATGCATCGCTATGTCCCTTTAGTAAAACTGTCTTCAGATCTCGGGGCCACTTCCCCATGGCCTCAGCCTTCACCGATGCCTTACCCTTAGCTCAGGGCTCTTCTAAGATCAGGCCCAGTAGCCAGCCAGGAGCTGTTCCTTGCTCTCCAGGTCCCTACTAGCACAAGGCTGTCCATTGTGCTGCAGTTCCCTTTGGCAAGCCAGGAGCCCCTCTGCACTCTTCTAGTTCCAGCAAGGAACTGCATTGTGTCTGGCTCTGTAGCTCCTTTTTATAGGGCCCTCCCCGACTGCCTGTTCCCCTGCAGCTAGTCATTCTAGCCTGCTTGGAGGACCTCTCCACTGCTCCTTACCTGGGACAAGTGTGGCAGGACCCTAAGGCCTCCAGAAGGAGGCCTCTGGGCTTAGTCCACCCCATCACACCCTTCTAGAACAGCACAGCAAAATGATGTTGTCATGCTTGACAGGAAGTGCTACTTATTATTACCAAAACAGTAGAACTAACTATACACAAAGTACTGTAGAATGAACAATATAAACAAACTGGGAATAAAGGGAAGGATTTTTTCCTGTAATATCTTTCAGTTATAGCAATTCTAAGGAATATTTGTTTCAGTAATAGGCACATAACAAACATAATTTGTTTCAGTAATAGGCACATCAGATGGAGACATGATTTGAGTTGAGAATGCTGCTTTAAAGTGAAGTTAATTCCAAAAAGCAAACTAAAAAATGAAGTAAGAGAGGCTTCATCTTTATTGTTTCCCAGTTATCCCGGATCTGAGAGTCAAGCTGAGTTCTTTTATTAGCATCACCATTGATAAAGTTCTGTAGACTAAACTCCTTCCTCCATTAAACCTTTGTAATCCTGCTCTCTTCAAATCATGCCTTTTGGGACACAAATGCAATATGTGATGTATTGCCTTTGGTGGTTCTGAAGAGGTGTAATTGATTGGCCCTATAATTGGAATTTAGATTAACAGGTTTTAACTGAAGAAAGGACCATTAGATCATCTAGTCCAGGGGTTCCCAAACTTGGTTTGTGGCTTTTTCAGAGTAAGTCCCTGGTGGGCCGCAAGATGCTTTGTTTACCTGAGTGTCTGCAGGTACGGCCGCTCCCAGCTCCCAGTGGCCGCGGATTGTCATTCCCGGCCAATGGGAGCTGCGGGAATGCAGATGCAGAGGGATGGCGCTCCCAGCCTCAAGGTAGTACTCAAAAGCTCTGGTCAAGATTGGGAACTCACAGTGCTGGGCACTGCACAATCCCAGAAAAGAGGCAATCCATGCCCTGAAAGTCTTCCTTTTAAACAGTTACTAAATTACTCAGAGATGTCTGAGATATCTCACATGCACTATGCAAAACTAACACCATTGTCTTTGTTCTCATAGGTTTTGTTTCACTATTCAGCTCTCTGCTGGGGATATTTTACAACGTCTGTTTCAATTGACTACTTTTTATTTTGTGTTTTTGATTTGCAAGCTGCTGAAGTGCTCAGGCCTTTAGGCTAATTTTCAACAGCTGTCTCAAAACAATTTCATTCACTGGACTTTTTGCCAGATATGCTACTGCCCCTAAAATTTTTACAGCCCTCTGTGAAGTAGTTGAAACTGATGAACATCAGTTCTGTTACACATTTGGTAGAGGGTGACGAGATCTTCAATTTGAGGAGGCTACAGGCGAAGCCGAAGGTACAGGAAGTGACTGTTCATAATCTTCTGTTTGCTGATGACTGTTCCCTGAATGCCAAATCTGAGTCTTACATGCAGCGGAGTATGGATTATTTCACTTCAGCTTGTGACAATTTTGGTCTCACAATCAACATGAAGACGTCAGAAGTGATGTACCAGCCGGCATTAGGAAAGCCATATGTAGAGCCTACTATCACAAGGAATGGCTAGACCCTTCAGGCAGTAGACAAGTTCACATACCTCAGCAGTACACATGGAGGATTAAATCAATGCCAGAATTGCCAAAGCAAGTGAGGCCTTTGGCAGACTATGTAAAAATCTGTGGGAGAATAGAGGCATCAGTCAACAAACAAAACTGAAGGTCTACAAAACCATCATGTTGCCAACTCTGATGTATGCATGCAAAACTTCGATGGTGTACAGACGTCATGCTATGAAGCTGAATCACTTTCACATGGGCTGTCTGAACAAACTGATGAGGATAAGATGACAAGACAGGTTTCCAGATAATGAGGTTCTCCTACAGGCAGACTGTCCAAGCATCCATACTCTGTTGATGAAATCACAGATAAGATGGGCAGGCCATGTCACCAGAATGTCAGATGAGTGACTGCCAAAGAAGATCTTTTACAGGGAGCTAAAGGAGGGAAAGAACTCTCAGGGAGGCCAGAAGAAACATTTCAAGGACTCCCTCAAGTTATCCTTAGGGCATTTCAACACTGACCCAGAGTTTTGGGAAGATCTTGCTCATCATCATTCTACCTGGCGAAGTCTCATCCATACGGGAAGTACAGTCTATGAGCAGAGGAGAACTGCTGAGGCAGAGCAGAAGTGCCAGAAGCGTGAACCTCGCAAAAGCAGCACATCCACTATTAATCAAGCAACCTATAGCGGCATCTCTTGTTCAGTGTGCCACAGACAGTTCAAAGCTCAAATTGGCCTGATCAGCCACTCACGTGTCCACAGACACCAAACCAAAAAGTGATGTCATGGTCACCTTCTAACACAAAGGATGAACAACAAAAACAGAGGGTGAAAAAGCCTCAGGAGGTTTCATCCTTACCATTTTTATTCTACTCAGTGTTGCTGTACAAAAACGAACATTCTGTAAAATGAGCTGAAATATAAAGACTTATGTAGCATCTGACTGGTGTCAAATGGAATCTATGGAAATCTGTCTTTGACTTGTGTCTAGTACAGTAAAAATGACAGCAAAAACATTAGACAATTTTGTGAAAAAAATAAAATTTTTCAACTAATGGCAACAATTTTTGTGAAAAGTTTTGGTTTTGGAGGGAAAAAAGCCATTTTCCAAAGAAAAAAATTAATGTGAAAAATTTCAACCAGCTTTAGTTTGGATTTATTCTATATTGCCCTGTTCGAGGATAGCAAAGTGCTTTCACATCATTAACTAAGATTCACTGCTCACTCGTAAGGCAGAGATTATTTCTGTTTTACAAAGGGGGGGAAGTGAAACGTTAAGTGACTTGCCCAAGGTTATACAGGAAAGTCTCTGTCAGAGCTAGGATTAGAACTCCAGTCTTGTGACTCATTTCTATGCCTTTACCATGAGAGCACCCTCCCTCTTCATGGTTGTGGTGGTGCCTGGACAGACAAGCAAAGTACACTTATGTTTTATTTACATTTGTAGAACTTTTGGATATCTTAAACACACCATTTCATGCTTATTCCAAACACTCTCCCAAATGTGGTACAGGCTGTCACAGATCTCATTGAATCAGAATTAGTTTTCTACCTTCTGTATGAAGCGATTTTAAATGTGACATTTAAAATGCATCCTTTGGATTGAATTATGTGTGCTAGAACACAAATACAAGGTCTGGAAATTAACAGTTTTTTGGTTGAAAGGTAGAGCAAGTGAGATATAAACCAAGTTGCTGATCATGTAAATGTTACACTGACAATTAAAGCTAATAAGAGGAAAGATTATGCGTAAGAAATATAGCAGCTCCAGAGGTTCCTTCCATGCACCATCCAGCAACATTTTTGTTTGTAAACCAGAGAATAAATGCTGTTTTCGTAAGGTAAGATGAAAGGACACTTTAAGTATTTTGTGAGCCAAACAAATCATCATATTTGCCTTGCATCCAAATTATAACACTGCAAATAATCATAAACTAAATTTATTTTCTCAAAGCTGTGGGGGTCATTAGTCATTGTAACTAAGTAAATGCCTCTCGGATATTTTCTTTGCACAGGATTCAGAAATGTTGATCAAGAAGGAGAAAGTTGTTTGGAATTGGTAAAATGTGTTTAAAGGTTTACCACCTAATCTTTTTGAAATTCCGCTCTGCATAGAGAAGGAAACATAGTGCATTGAGCATAGAACTGGGAGCCAGAAATCTCTGGGTTAGAAGCTGTGTTTGGCCATTGACTCAGTGTGTGTCCTAGGACAAGTCATATAACCTCTCTGTGCTTCAGTAGCTCCACTTGCACAACAAAAATAGTGCTACTTACCTTTTCCTAGATGGTTTTTAATTGTTTGACTAGCATAATCACAGCTGGATAGGACATTCTCAAGGGACTACAAAAAATAGTCAACATCCATGGATGGGGGCATGTGTTTCATAAAATATACAAATGGCTTCTAATTACACCACTTTGTGGTGTAATCTGCCTGTATGCAGATACCTCTGAAGTACATTGGGCAAGCTATAAAATTTTCAGGTCTTCCACCTTGGACCCAATCTTCTGAGAGGCATCTAAGGGTAGAGTCTAGGGCAAATGTGATGCAACTGCAGTTGGTGGCTCCTCTTCCATCACAGATCAGAGGTCTGAAAAGCAGTTAGAGTCAGAAGGATACTCAGCATTGCTGGCTGTAGTGTGTAGAGATGGAATTCCATGTAGTCATTTTAATAGGTGTCAGGTGAAATGATCAGTGGAGAATTGGTGATAAAGCCTATTTTATATGTCATTCCAATCATAGAATCATAGAATATCAGGGTTGGAAGGGACCTCAGGAGGTCATCTAGTCCAACCCCCTGCTCAAAGCAGGACCAATCCCCAATTAAATCATCCCAGCCAGGGCTTTGTCAAGCCTGACCTTAAAAACTTCTAAGGAAGGAGATTCCACCACCTCCCTAGGTAACGCATTCCAGTGTTTCACCACCCTCCTAGTGAAAAAGTTTTTCCTAATATCCAGCCTAAACCTCCCCCACTGCAACTTGAGACCATTACTCCTTGTCCTGTCCTCTTCTACCACTGAGAATAGTCTAGAACCATCCTCTCTGGAACCACCTCGCAGGTAGTTGAAAGCAGCTATCAAATCCCCCCTCATTCTTCTCTTCTGCAGACTAAACAATCCCAGTTCCCTCAGCCTCTCCTCTTAAGTCATGTGTTCCAGACCCCTAATCATTTTTGTTGCCCTTCGCTGGACTCTCTCCAATTTATCCACATCCTTCTTGTAATGTGGGGCCCAAAACTGGACACAGTACTCCACATGAGGCCTCACCAATGTTGAATAGAGGGGGACGATCACATCCCTCGATCTGCTTGCTATGCCCCTACTTATACATCCCAAAATGCCATTGGCCTTCTTGGCAACAAGGGCACACTGCTGACTCATATCCAGCTTCTCATCCACTGTCACCCCTAGGTCCTTTTCCGCAGAACTGCTGCCTAGCCATTCGGTCCCTAGTCTGTAGCTGTGCATTGGGTTCTTCCGTCCTAAGTGCAGGACCCTGCACTTATCCTTATTGAACCTCATCAGATTTCTTTTGGCCCAATCCTCCAATTTGTCTAGGTCCCTCTGTATCCTATCCCTGCCCTCCAGTGTATCTACCACTCCTCCCAGTTTAGTATCATCTGCAAATTTGCTGAGAGTGCAATCCACACCATCGTCCAGATCATTTATGAAGATATTGAACAAAACCGGCCCCAGGACCGACCCCTGGGGCACTCCACTTGACACCGGCTGCCAACTAGACATGGAGCCATTGATCACTACCCATTAAGCCCGACAATCTACCCAACTTTCTACCCACCTTATAGTGCATTCATCCAGCCCATACTTCTTTAACTTGCTGACAAGAATACTGTGGGAGACCATGTCAAAAGCTTTGCTAAAGTCAAGAAACAATACATCCACTGCTTTCCCTTCATCCACAGAACCAGTAATCTCATCATAGAAGGCGATTAGATTAGTCAGGCATGACCTTCCCTTGGTGAATCCATGCTGACTGTTCCTGATCACTTTCCTCTCATGTAAGTGCTTCAGGATTGATTCTTTGAGGACCTGCTCCATGATTTTTCCGGGGACTGAGGTGAGGCTGACTGGCCTGTAGTTTCCAGGATCCTCCTTCTTCCCTTTTTTAAAGATTGGCACTACATTAGCCTTTTTCCAGTCATCCGGGACTTCCCCCGTTCGCCACGAGTTTTCAAAGATAATGGGCAATGGCTCTGCAATCACAGCCGCCAATTCCTTTAGCACTCTCGGATGTAACTCGTCCGGCCCCATGGACTTGTGCACATCCAGCTTTTCTAAATAGTCCCTAACCACCTCTTTCTCCACAGAGGGCTGGCCATCTATTCCCCATGTTGTGATGGCTTTGTGTTGGTGTGAAATGTTAGCTCTACCCACATGATTTTGATTTAAGAAGTTAGTCGATCACACATAAGTACAAATTTTCCCCGTTGCTGTATGAACTACTGTGGAAAGTATTATGAACATCTGTTTCTCTCTTCAGACCAAAAAGAAAAGGAGTACTTGTGGCACCTTAGAGACTAACCAATTTATTTGAGCATGAGCTTTCGTGAGCTACAGCTCACTTCATCGGATGCATACCGTGGAAACTGCAGCAGACATTATCTACACACAGAGAT
Source organism: Eretmochelys imbricata (assembly GCF_965152235.1). Lineage (NCBI taxonomy): Eukaryota > Metazoa > Chordata > Testudines > Cheloniidae > Eretmochelys > Eretmochelys imbricata. Next base: position 33,760,892 of record NC_135572.1, read on the forward strand.
CATGAAACAATACCTCCTCCCACCCTACTGTCCTGCTGGTAATACGAAAGCTCATGCTCAAATAAATTGGTTAGTCTCTAAGGTGCCACAAGTACTCCTTTTCTTTTTGCGAATACAGACTAACACGGCTGCTACTCTGAAATCTCTTCAGACCAGAACATTTAAAGTTGTTACACATGTCTAGGAAAGACTGTGGTCTTCATCACAAAGTAGAGGTAGGCCTGCGGTCAGTTTCTGTGATTTTTGTCATCTAGGTAGTTAAACAGAAGCTTCCTTTAAATGAGGAATCAGACAAACCAATTTACAGAGGCTGAGAACATAAAGTTTGAAAAGTGAAGACGATTAAACTAATTGGGGCAAATTCACTAATCTAACTACATTACTTGTTAGCAATGACAAAACTAACTTTCAAAGTCTGCTAAACTTAGTCTGACACTTTCTGAATATAGAGGTCAGAAAACAAAGTGGATAGGTTTAAAACTAATTTGCTAAGGAATGAAGATTCTGAACAATTTTTAAAAGTCAGAAATAACTCCAGAAAAGAGATTCTGGAGGGTTTTTTTTCACAAGAGTATTAACAGAGGACTTCAATTATTCCTTAGACTATGACTAATACCATACCAGTAACATCATCATACATTGCACTTTTCTGTATTCTGGCAGCTCCTTCTCACTCCAGAGATAAAGGGAATTTTGTGAAGAGCGTGGTGGAGGAAGCCTATCAGATAAATGAAACATGTACCTGAAAATGTTTTGGTGCTACATCTGCTGACACTTTTAGTATACTAACACACAACTTCTGTAAGCAAAATGATTTTTGCAGAGTAGATGGGCTCTAACTAACAAGAAGAATTACTAATTCCAGAGGGAATGCACTGTTTTAAAAGGTGAAACAGAAAAAGCATTTATACAATACATTTTTTTAAAAAAATCATATGTTCATTCACAGAGTGCACCAAACTCAGCCTTGGTATAAGCAGGCTCAATCCCTACTGCAATCAATAGAGGTTCCATTCCATTTATACCAAGAATTAATTTCATTCTATGTGGATTTTTTTCCTTCCCTTTAAGGCAAAAGTGAGTAAAACAATTTATTCTAATACCAATGTTGTAATTCCTACAGAACAAACAGATCCCTGCTTTCAGGATTACACATGTTCCCTGAAAAGTTCTTACTGTGAAGCTTTCATGAAATCACAGAAGATAGAAGTGAAAAATGCCTATATCTACACTGCAGCTGGGAGCAGTGAAAGCCCCACTACTTGGCACTATTAGAAATAGATGAGAAAATACTAGCAAATGCCGAAGGGAACATTCTGCACTGGCTGGGAGATGGAAATCCGTTCTATCATCTAATATATCTCTGTCAGGATTTTTTTCTGCTATCTTGGAAGTATATTGTTGAATGATGTTACTATACACAGTGAGTTGACAAGTCATATCTACAAAGCCAGTTCATCATTTGGCAGACTGTCAGGCAGACTGGCAGCAACATGGTATTAAGCTTCAAACCCATTTAAAAGTCTATAAAGTCACTGTGCTGTCCAATTTGTTGTATGGGTGGAAGACCTGCTACAGGCATCACAGTAAGCTTTTCTACAAAAGTTCCATTTAGGACATCTGCATACCATACTCTGCATCAAAGGGCAGGATACAGTTACCAGTAATGAGGTCCTGGAACACAGTCACTTCACAGCGATTGAAGTGTTTAGCACATCACAGTTATGCTATGTTGAGGATGGATAACACCAGAATACCAGCTGCAGTATGGCAAACTGAAAGTGGGCAACTGCATATGAAGCAGCCAGAAGAAATGATGGAGTTACTCAGTTCAAGATTAACCACTGTATGCTGAAGCACAACTTGAATCAGTGCAACATTGACATTCACAGCTGAGACTTGTAGCAACAGATGGATCATGCTTGCAAGCTAGCAGCTAATGATGGAGTTACTCAGTTTGAGATTAACGACCATATGGATTTTGAGGCACAGAGGCTGAGTCATAAACAGCAGCAGACTCAGCAGGCATAGATTTAAATTCCTTCCTCCACATCCAACTACCTACGTACTCCTGTGCTGAAAGGACTGACACACATGGATCGGCCTTTTTAGCCACAACCATACTCACAAGACATAATACCATTATCAGTGTCATCTTTGGTCATGAAGGACAATAACAACAAAAAGTCCCTTTCCAAATTTAATCTCATTAGTCCTAATTAACCCCCTTTCTACAACCCTAAATAATTCCTCACCTTTCTTGGTTTTTAAATTCTTTAAATACTTTTAGAGAACTATATCACCCTCTAGCCTGTCATCTCATAGCTGTGATAACATATACTTAGCTCTTTTCATTTTTCCTTGCGGTCCTCCAGCTCCATACTCCCTTTTGTTGCTGTTCTGAGAGCTTCTTCTTATCTAATATATTTCTGGTAGTGTGATGTCCAGAATAGAAAATGATATTCCAGGCTTAACCACTACAGAGCCAACCTCTGACACAATGCATTAGAGAATGCATCCCAAAATTGCACTAGATTTTTTGTTGACAGCTATGTCTAATTTGCTGTCCACTGTCATGCTTAGGGATCTTTCAACACCACCATTTTCAAGTACTCTGGGTTCCTTCCCAGTAAGTATCTGTGATTCTATTTTTGCCATTAATGTTAATTTACTGTTATTCCAAATTAAATCTTATTTTATTGTTCTCTGCTCATCAGCGTCACACAGAGTTTTGGGGGGGTCCAGAGCAAAATCTGAAACTGCAGTCCCCCGCCCTTCCAGAAAAAGTTACCACTGAGGGGAGCCTATGGGAGGGGAGAAGTTGGAGAACAAGCCTGACTGCACTCTCCCCACACGGATATGTAGCTCCTCAGGTTTGGCTCAGTTGTCCCTCCATTGTGACAGAGGGGCAGCTGGGCCAAATTTGAGTGAGTGGTGCTTCCACCCTGCATGCCAGATCTCAACAGCACTCAGTTTGGGAACCCCCTCAAATGTGGAGCCCAGGGCAAACTGCCTCTTTTAATCACCTCACTCCCCTAAAACAACCCTGCCACTCAAGTTTCTAATCTCCTGAGGTGTCTCTGCATTTATTTCTCTGTCCTGATTGGTGTTTACAACACTTTGGAGCTTATCATTCTCTCTGAAGTTTATTCAATGCTGTTGATTTCTTTTTTCAGATCACTAATGAAAAGTTTTAAATAAGACCATGCCTAATACTGAGTCTTGCAACATGCACCTCCCACCCATTCTCTGGAGTGCTATTTATTACCCTTTATTTCAGTCCTTCATCCATTTTCTATCTATATGACAGTTTTCATAACCAACTGATTTCCAGCAGGCTATTCAGAAAGCTGCTTCTTTGGTTTAAAAGTGCCCAGTCCCAAAGAACTATATCTTTACACCATGTTGTTTCATCAGCAAATTATGGACTGAGGAGAAAAAGTACATTCTGTCAATAAACTGACTTTGTCATGTATTGATGTTGTCAGTACAATGGTTAATCATGGACCACACTATTAGCCTGTTTTACAGGAAGCCTGTCCAGTCTCAAGCCAGTAATTAAGGCACCACAAGAAAATAATATTGGAATTTTGTTTTCGGTGTATGATGATTTAGTTTCAGTAATAAGAGAAGTAGCTCTCAATGGCAAAATCATAGTCTTTAAGGTGCCACTGGATTCCTTGTTGCTTTTGTGGATACATACTAACACGGCTACCCCCTGATACTTGACACTATTTCTTGTCTCAATAGTCACTTTAAAAAGAGAAAGAAATAATCCACTCAAAATAAATGACGACTCCTAAAATAGCATCAGCCAGATGCAAAAAAGCTATTTGTTACATATAGGAGACTTGTTTAAATGACAAGGAACAGCCACTTTCACTGGGATTCATTGTTTTTATGCAAATCATCATCTTCTTTGCCTTCACCCTTCCCTGTTAGTTGGGATTGTTACAGGTCAGAACAACTGCACCTGTATTCCCCCTTTGTGGGCCACCAAGAGCAGGACCAGGCTTAGGGGTGGGCATGCTGGATGATGGCCCAGAGTGAGCCTTGCTGAGGGGATGCCTCTGGAGGAGATGTCCTGTCTCTCCTCCCTCCGCTCTTCTGCAGCCTTCTGCAGCTACCGCTACTCCTGCCCAGGAGCAAGAGAAGCTCCCTAAAAGGAGAGACGGAAGCTCCCAAAACATGGCCTTGCCCCTCCAGCACCATCCTTTCTCTCCCAGGCCCCATTCCCGTGCCACCCCTTCCCCTGATCTGCCCCTGCCCCCTGCCCTTCACCCTTATGGCTGGTAAGAAGTGAGAGGGCCATGGCCATCTGCCCCCCATTCCGGTGCCCCTCCTACCCCCTCTCCTTGCTTGGAGCCATCCCTGGCCAACCTGCTCCCAGGAGCCTCCTCTCTGCTGTGTGTGTGGGAAGGTGCGCTGATGGGATGTCTCCATCCCCCGCTCATGTACCCAGTCCCTGCTGAGCTGGGGTAGAGGGACAAGAGTCTGTGCTGCCTCTGAGGCAGGCATGGGAGCTGCTGGCCGCTGCTGCTGGACTGAACAAGCCTTCAGACTAGTGAGTGCTGTGCTTAAAGTGACAGCGCGCTGTCTCTCACACTCCCCCAACACATACACACACTTTCTCTCTCACTCCTCTAACACACACACTCACCCCCTTGTATTATTGTTACTGTTATTACTTGATATTTCCTGTCAAAATGCTCAATGCACATATATTCTCTATATTTATTCTTTCAAAGTTCGTTAAGGATTACAGTGCTGTTATTTTAATTTTTTGACTTGTCTGTGCATTTCATAATTTTATTTCTCTTATGCTTTAATATAATTCTTTGAGTAGTGAGTTCTAAAATGCCTAACCTGTCCTGGCGGGAATAATTATCATTATTACTTTTATTATACAGTGCTTTGCCATTCATGATTTAAAGTGGTACAATGAAATAATAACAGGTGTCAGAGTAGCAGTGATGTTAGTCTGTATTCGCAAAAAGAAAAGGAGTACTTGTGGCACCTTAGAGACTAAATTTGTTAGTCTCTAAGGTGCCACAAGTACTCCTTTTCTTTAATCAAATAATAGTATCCTTCTAGAGCCCATGGGGGCCAGGGGTGATGGAAGGACACCAAAATACAAGTTCACCCAGAGCGCCATTTTCCCTAAGGCGGGCATTGACCAAAGACCCCCACAGCTCACAGTTTTCACTTCTCTTCAGTCAAGCCCAGAGTCTTTCTCCAACCTGAGTAGGGTTTTCCAGGCTGCACATCTTCCTGGTTTACACTGTGATATTCCCAGCAAACCAGAATGTCTAAGTAGGCCAGTGTCTGTGCTTCACTTCCTCTTCAGAAGCTATGAACAGTGTATTGCCCACAGTTATAAGTTACCAAGCAGCCCTTTCTAGGCAAGCACATTTATTCTTAAGGTGAAAGCATTACAGAGAAAACAGATTTAAAACAATAAAAGAACGTACACACATGCTAGAAGACTTACCAGAGGTCACCCCAATTACAACCTCAGGTGCTGGTAGGTGTCAATCCTTCAAAACCCACAGCTGCGTTTTCTCTGTGGTTACAAGTTCATAATTGTTTCAGATTCAGAACCAGGGCCCAAGCTGGACAGTTCAGGCCTTTGATCTCCAGTCACCAGGAACAGGCAATCAGCAGACAATCACGCACTCCTCAGAGGGTAACTTCAAGAGGCTGGGGTTTTTGCATAGGATGATGTGGGGGGTTTGCATTAACCTCCTTGTTGGTATTTCCCAGGAAAGACACTTAACGCTTCTTGTCTCAAAAATCCATTTTTGTCTGGCACATTGTCAATATAGACCTTTGAACTCTGAGCCTCACATCACATCCACTAGAGAGGTTACATATAATCCTGGCCCACTCTAATACATAAACTTAATACAATAATTTTTTTCAAGGATATTGCAGGAACTTGCTATATTTGTCACAGAGGTTGTCAGCTCTTTTTCTTCATCTCAGAAAAGACACCCAATGTTTTTAATAATACAATTTACTTAACAGGGAAATGCAAAACTATATGCTCACATATTATTTACCTGTGTTTGTTAACACAAGATTTAAAAAATATCAGGACTGTGATGTTTTCAGTCAGAACCTAAAAACTAAGGGCCAGATTTTCAAAGGTATTTAGGTGTCTAAATATGCAAAGAGGCACCTAGTACGATTTTCAAAGCAGATTAAGTGCCTAATTCCTATGTTAATGGGAGTTAGGTGCCAAACCTGCTTAAACATTTTTGGAGATTCCCCTAGGTTCCTATCTGCATCTTTAGGTGCCTAAATACCTTTGAAAATCTGGCCCTAGCTCTCCCCTCCGCCCACCTCCCCCCTACTGAAACTTCTTATGTAGGTTTTCAGCTGAATTCATACCAGGCTTAACTGCATGAATTTAGTTGATGTCACAATAGGGATGAATTTGGACCAATGTATCTGGTGATAGAGCCTACTGGAAAACAGAAGTTTCATTCTGTAGGAAATGTCAATATTTTGACATTGTTTTCATTAAGAATAGGAACAAAAAGTCAAAACTGGAATGGAATAGAAATGCAAAAAATTGTCATTATGGAAACAATTAAACATTTTGTTAATGTTGAAACACTACAATATAAAATATTAAATTTAATAGATAAATAAAGTATTAATGATAGATGCATGTAATATCATTAATAAGTTAACATAATATGAAAGACAAAGTTAAATTAAACAAAATGTTTCATTATTATCTAAATGAAACCAGCTGATTAGTAATTGGATTAATTCACAACAAGGAAGATTGAGGTTAGCTATTAGGAAAAAGTTTCTAATCGTAAGGAAGTTAAGCCTGGAATAGTTTACTAAGGCAGGTGATGGAATCCCAATCATTGGAGGTTTTTAAGAAGTGATTAGACAATCATCTATCAGGGATGGTGTCACAGGGTTATTTGCTCACTGCAGGTAGCATGTTCTTCTGGCCACATTTGGGGATTATCTCTGCCAGGCTGATGACTCTTCCTGAAGTTGCACTTTATCACTCTTCCAGTCTCTCTCCCCCAGGATTTGACTGCTCACTCTTCATGGCTTGGCCCTCCGGCCAGGTCAATGTGTTTTTCATCTTCCGGGGAATCAAAGTCTCTCAGAACCCACTGTCCCAGGCAGTCTTCCCATTCACTGCCCCTTTACAGTGCCACTTCCCCAGTGGCTGGTAGAAGAACCCAGGCCTGCCCCCTACACTGGGTTCTAACCCAGGGACCCTACAACAAGCAGTAATGTCTGCACAGTCCTGAACTTTACTGCTATATCTCTGGGCTACTTCCTACCTTGTTTTCTTTCATCCTGAGAGTGACTTCTACCGCAGTCTCTGCAGCCCACCTCTAGTCTCAGCTACCCAGCTACTTTATACAGGCCCCTCCTGTTTTCAGTTAAGTTGAACTTCATCTCTAATTAGTCCTTCCTCCCTGGCTTCTCCTCCAAGTGCAGCCTAGGCAGTTAATAAGCCCACCTGGCCACCTTAGCCCCTTCAGGCCTTGTGTGGGGTGGACATCCCATCAGAAATGGTCTAGGTATTCTTGGTCCTGCCTCAACTTCTAATATGACTTAGCAATAATGATACTGGACATTCGTGAAGGATTTAGGCACCTAAGAACAGGATGACTCAGAAGATACCATCCCTATAGAAGGTGCTGGATTCTGCCATCCAAGTTCCTCTCATTTTATCAGGGTGGAATAGGAGAAACCTCTAGCCAAATGGCACAGACATAGCCACTCCCATCTTGCATTTTCGTGTAGTTTAAAGTTTAGAACAAGCTTAAGGTGCTTCTAGTAGCATTTATATTTGTGTGTATAAATTTACAGCCCTCTTGAATTCCCGTGAGTTTTAATTGGTAATATGTTTTTAAATCTTTTACTTTTGTGTAAACTCAAAAGTGAATTGTTGTCCTTGACTGATTTGGAGTATTTACTTGTTGATGATTTTTGAATGGTATGAAAACTGACAGCAAAGGAGGCAGAACAACCTGAAGGTAACTGTCAAAAAATCCAATTTTCATGAAACACTCATGCTGACAGAGTCCCCTCTGGTGATGAATAACCATGTGGGCCAGTTCTTCTCTCCTTATACAATAGTCATAAGCTATTGTCTCTTAGCCCATGGGGCTGCTTCTTCCAAGAACTCTCTTGGCGTTCAACTATCTTTGTAAATCTTCAGCATCTGCTCCAGACAGTAAACATAGGCTGTTTCCATGGGTGCCCATTGTGCTTCTTTTGATTGGGTCAGCTCTCAGACTACATCCCCTGTTTCACTCCCAACAGTTCTGGAACACAATATACTACGTTATATAACTCAAATTGTTTCCCATACAAACATCTCGCAATAACCATGACAATAAGCTATACTTCTGCTTTCAGCAGAGACCACACATGACCCCCTTCGGTGTAATATAGAGAAAATGCTCAGACACAGATATAATGTCCCTGCCAGCAAATGTCTGGGAATGTTTGCGCCTCTTTTTGTCACTGTGTATTGTATTTTGCTGCAGTACCACAGAGCAGTATTGTGAGGATTATTTCCAAAGATGAATTCCCTCTCATGCTCCAAAGCAACATTTACAGTACATATGATACACTCTCCTTCATTAATTTACTTCCTGCATGAGGGATATTTAAATTCTCTTGATTGCTTTGTCACATTTGACTGTTCCAAACAAAGCCAAACAGAACATTCCAGAAACTTTTGCTCTCACAGCTTCACATTAGAAGGACTAGCATTATCTAATGCTTAAAGTAAAGGACTTTGAGTCAGGGGCTCTCAGTTCTAATCCAGGCTCTGCTTCAATTTACTGTGTTACTTTGAACAAATTTTTAACTTCTGTGTCTCAGTTTCCCTTTCTGAAAAACAGGGAATAAAGATATTTAACCTACTTCACGGGGATGTTTAGTAACATCTAACATCTAACATCTATAATTTAGTAACATCTATAAAGTGCACTGAGATCTTCTGATGGAAGTTGCCTTAGAAGTGCTAATTATTCTTTTACTGGATTATGGTCGTGGACAAATTTCTTTTAGATCAACATGGCGGATCTCGGTTCTGATATTATTCTTTATCTATTCACCCTATATATGCAAAGAGCTCAGAAAGGGAATATATCTGCTGTGCAGAGCTAAGAGGAAAATTGTACTACAATTAGTAATTTTTTTTACAGTGGTGGAGTATCCAGTTGCACTCTCCCTATATACTCAGAGGCTAAAATACATATGATTTGGCTAATTTTATTTGCCAGAGTTTATTTTGGGTCATTTTTTAAAGAGAAGGGATGAAAATAAAACCCTTGATCAAAACTAAGAAGTGATCAGTATCAGATACAATTTCTATAGCTTTTCAGTATTTGAGTTCTAACAATGCAGTACTTTTCAGCTGAGAACTAAAACTGTTTGAACTAGGTCTGTCCATTAATCACAGTTAACTCACGCAATTAACTAAAAAAATTAATTGTGATTAAAAACATTAATTGTGATTAATCACAGTTTTAATCGCACTGTTAAACAAAAGAATACCACTTGAAATTTATTAAATATTATGGATGTTTTTCTACATTTTCATATATTTTGTATTCTGTGTTGTAATTGAAATCAAAGTGTATATTATTTTTATTACAAATATTTGCACTGTAAAAATGGTAAACAAAAGAAATAGTACTGTACTACAATCTCTTTATCGTGTAAGTGCAACTTACAAATATAGATTTTTTTTTGTTACATAACTGCACTCAAAAACAAAACAACGTAAAACTTTAGAGCCTACAAATCCACTCAGTCCTACTTCTTGTTCAGCCAATCACTAATGCAAAAAAGTTTGTTAACATTTACTGTCGATAATGCTGCCCTCTTCTTATTTACAATGTCACTTAGAAATGAGAACAGGCGTTCACATGGCACTTTTATAGCCATCATTGCAAGGTATTTATCTGCCAGTTATTCTAAACATTCATATGCCCCTTCATACTTAGGCCACCATTCCAGAGGACATGCTTCCATGCTGATGATGCTCATTAAAAAAATAATGCATTAGTTAAATTTGTGACTGAACTCCTTGGGGGAAAATTTTATGTCTCCTACTCTGTTTTACTCATGTTCTGCCATATATTTCATGTTATGGCAGTCTCGGATGATGACCCAGCACACGTTGTTCATTTTAAGAACACTTTCTCTGCAGATTTGAAAAAACACTGACAAAACAAAAGGTACCAATATGAGATTTCTAAAGATAGCTACATCGACCCAAGGTTTAAGAATCTGAAGTGTCTTCCAAAATCTGAGAGGGACGAGGTGTGGAGCATGCTTTCCGAAGTCTTAAAAGAACAACACTCTGATGCGGAAACTACAGAACCTGAACCACCAAAAAGGAAAATCAACCTTCTGCTGGTGGCACCTGACTCAGATGATGAAAATGAACATGTGTCGGTCCACACTGCTTTGGATGGTTATCGAGCAGAACCCATTATCTGGAATGGTGGTTGAAGCACGAAGGGACATATAAATCTTTAGTGCATCTGGCACATAAATATCTTGTGATGCTGGCTACAACAGTGCCATGTGAATGCCTGTTCTCACTTTCAGGTTGTATTGTAAACAAGAAGCAGGCAGCATTATCTCCTGTAAATGTAAACAAACTTGTTTGTCTGAGCGATTGGCTGAACAAGAAGTAGGACTGAGTAGACTTGTAGGCTGTAAAGTTTTGCATTGTTTTATTTTTGAATGCAGGGGGTTTTTTGTACATAATTCTACATTTGTAGGTTCAACTTTCATGATACAGTACGTGTACTAGGTAAATTGAAAAATACTATTTCTTTTGTTTTTTTACAGAGCAAATATTTGTAGTAAAAAATAAATATAAAGTGAGCACTGTACACTTTGTATTCTGTGTTGTAACTGAAATCAATATATTTGAAAATGTAGAAAATATCCAAACTATTTAAATAAATCGTATTCTATTATTAACAGTGTGATTAATAGTGCAATTAATTTTTTTAATTGCATGATTAATTGTGATTAATTTTTTTTAATCACTTGACAAACCCCGGGTTGAACTATTCATCTTGAAAACACTCATTATCAGCTTTGGTTTGAGTTCATCCTCCATTCATAAAGCTACATTCATTTCATGCAATTGATTATTTAATATAAGTATTATAATTTTAGAAAAGAGGTGGTTTGGAGCAATTAGTACTCCAATTAGTACATCAAGTTGTACAACAGCCAACCTATATAACCCTGTGATCCTATTTTCCTTAACTTCTTCCTCCCACAAGCTGGCCTTCCTTTGTTATCACAATCATTCGTGTATCCTGACTCAAAATAGATTCCACACTCTTTGGTACAGGGGCTGTGCTTGAACAGTGCCTGGCATAATAGAGCCCTGATCATTCCTGGGGACTCTCATTTAAAAAGTGAAAAATAATAGGAATTTTTAAATAATGTGGACAATTCCTTTCACAACATTTCACATATCCCCATCCTTTGAGGAGTCCCATTGACTCATAAGGGTACTTCCATGTGCACCCCCTTGGAAGCTATTGGCCTGTGCTTGTACAAAAGTCCAAGTAAATGTGTCAGAGATATCAATGATAATCATTGTATACCCATTTCCACAATGCCACATTTAAAAAAGAAAATACGACTCATGGGTCACAATACAGTAATTCACACAAAAGTTGTCCGTCATGAGAAATTATGAGAACAATTATAGCCTTTATCTAACCATAAAAAAAAAAAGTTTAAAATCCTATGGAGCCAGATTTTGCAACCCTTACTCACACAGCATAATACCTTATTCTGTGAGTAGTCCCATTCATTTCAATGGGACTTCTGAGAGTAAAGTACCACTCAAATGCAAGTAAGAATGGCCGTATCTGGCTTTGAACTAATAGTTTAAATCCATACTTCTGTAGAGAGGATACAAAGATCACAACATTTATAGTAACTCATAACTTGCTCAGTAACAAGCTGTGTGGGGGTTTGAAGACCACCTAATGCTGTATTTGTAAATTGCATAGAGATCTTTGGTTGAAAATTGCATTGGAAATGTAAGGTACAATTGATAAAACAAACAATGGGGAAAAGTTAACTATTTTAACACAGAATTATGTGTTTTCTTTTCTCCTCAATTTATATATAGTGAATAAAACATTAAAAGTTTGAATTATATTAGTGTGATAAACTTATTTTTATTATGTTGTAAACATCTAGTTTCTAATCTGACTCAGTGTGCTTTTACGCCTGATAAATTTTAATGGTTGTAACTTTGTTATTCCTCAGACAAGGTTGTGGTAGGCTTCACTCCTGGTCAGTTTCTCCCCACCCTAGCCCACTATGATTACTTCAAACAGTATCAAGAAACACAAACAACTAACTCCTCTCCTGAAATCTCAACGCATTGCAGGGTAATTAAAGAGAAGTCCCCAACCACTGTGTATGGATACCTATAATTTACATAGACAAGAGTCCCATTGTTATAGCTTGTACAGCTACAAGGTAACTTCAAAAGCTGGCCACGTATATATTTTTGTCTTTCTTTCCCAAAGAACAGAGGACAGACAATGGCTGACCCAGCTTCTCCTTACCTATGGCAATACTTACAATACAATACTTATACAGCCCCCATCACTGCAGCATCTGAGCACCTCATGGCCCTGAGAGTGAAGATAGTGGAGGAGTGGAGAGAACAAATTTCTACATCTATCCATGTCTGACTTGACTATTTAGCTCCTGGGCTCGAAATTTGGCCACTAATGCCTATCACTTACACTCCTCTTTCCTGTGTCTGCAAATAAATGCTTCAGAGGAATGTTGGTTCCTAAGTTAATACTTTTCTTGTCAAACAAATTAAATTAGCACAAGTTTAACACAGCACTGGAGCTTTTATATAGCTGTGAGTCACTATAACCTTTCTTTCTCAGTCTTTTCTGTACATATATATTTTTGAAGTTATTCTTACCTTGGGTAGCTAAAGCCATTTAACCTTCACCATTGGTCATCAATCAGCACAAAGTGGGTGTCTTTTGTACAGGACTTATGTAAACTCACCTAATAAACATGCTTCAGTGTTTCCCAGGTCTCAGAATTATGGAGTCACAGACGCCCCTCCTGCTCTTTGCTGGGGGGATTTTGCGCTCAGTGTGACAAAGCAAATGCAATACAAAATCTTCCATGTTAAGAATGAATGGATATTTCCTCATCTTTGACTTGTTATTGTGAAGAACATTATGGTGATGTCCAATAAGAAGAATTTTACAGTCAGACATAATGTCTCTTGCTGAACTAAACAGCCCAGATTAGGCAATATACTTGTAGTGGTAGTTACAATTTGTACACACCATCATCATCAGTACAGAAAACACAGCATTATATATTTGAATGTTGCCAGATTGTTGACTTTGAGCTTAGATGGTCAACAGCAACGCCAATATAACTGTCTTTCCATTTAATGGATGTAAAGTATTTGGAAGTTTTGCATGCGTTGCTGTAGAGTCATTGCATATCACCAGCTATGAGAGATAAGAATGTTATATATCGTAATGAAAGACCTGGCTTGGTACATTACCACAGACAATTTCCAGAACTTTTTTTTTCAAGTCAGAGAAAAACAAAAACAATCTGACTTGGCCAAAACAACACAACTTTAAAAACTCAAAGGAGGTTTGCATCCGTTCGTATTTTACATGAATCAGTTTGCCCATCCTGAACTCACAATAACTATATTTCATATGCACTCTTACTGTTAAAATGTCTGGGTTAAATTACTTCAAAATGTTTTACTGACGGACTATGATGGCTCCATCTATTACTATCTGCACAAACTATGTGGGGAGCTTTTTTGTTTTTAAAACTAAAGTTAAGACTTTTAAAAGTGATTTGTGATATGGGTACTCAATTAACACACCTTCAATGGGTCTGATTTTCAGAAAATGCAAAGCACTCAGTCTCTGACTACCAGGCCCCTTTAAAATGTTTCACAACGTGGCCCTGTGACGGGGTGCAACTCTCCACTGTGGTGCCTCCTGATGGCTGTCCCAGGGATTAGCTCTGCTAACCAACGTGCCTTCTTCCGGTGATGTCTCACTGCTGTCACTTCTGATCTTGGACCCATGTCGCTCCAGGACCACAACATCCTCTGTAAGACACAGATCTCTGGCTGCACCACATTCTGTGCTCTCCTTCTTCCGGGGGGGGGGGGGGGCTGCAGTCTGCTGTCCAGCCACTTCCCACAGTGGCAACTGCAGCCCAATTTCCGGCCACTTCCTCAGTGGTGAGTGGGGGTGGGGGAGACCTAGGCCTGCCCACTACTGCGGGTTCCTGCCCAGGGACCCTGTAGATGGCTGCCACTTGCTGCGTCCCCTCCAAATCCTGGGCCACTTCCCCATAGCCCCAGCACCCTCTTTACCTTTGCCTCAGAGTCAGGGCAGACACCCCTTATAGTACCCAAAAACTGAAGAACCTCAAAATGACTAGGCATTTTTGACAATCTCAGAGTAAGGACTTGTCTTCATGTACAGCACTACTCCATTGTAGTGCTTTAGAGGAGACACTACTACACCAACAGGAGAGCGTCTCATAAGATCATAAGAGCAGCCATACTGGGTCAGACCAAAGGTCCATCTAGCCCAGTATTCGGTCTTCCAACAATGGCCAATGTCGGTGCCCCAGAGGGAATGAACAGAACAGGTAATCATCAAGTAATCCATCCCATCACTATTTCCCAGCTTTTGGCAAACAGGGGCTAGGGACACCTTCCCTGCCCATCCTGGCTAATAGCCATCGATGGGCCTATACTCCATTAATTTATCTAGTTCTCTTTTGAACCCTGTTATAATCTTGGTCTTCACAACATCTTCTAGCAAAGAGTTCTACTGGTTGACTGAAGATTCTCCCATCAGGCATAGTTAATCCACCTCCCCGAGAGGTAGTAGCTGCGTCAGCAGGAGAAGCTCTCCCATCAACTTAGCGCTAACTGTACAGGGGGTTAGGCTGGTATAACTATGTCACTCAGGGATGTGGATTTTTCACATGATATAGGTCTGCAGTAGAGACCTGGCTTAAATGTGTACTCAATTATGGCACTCTGTGGTTTTCCAGACCCATACCATACAATTTTTTTGCTAAACATGTTGCAGGCGCTTTCTGTTTCGTCAATCTGTGATCTAGAAAGTATAACACTACCTATGTCCGTGGCTGTACCATGCAAAGTCTAACAGCCTTATTCCAGAACCTGCAGTTATGTGCTGAGAATACTATAGTACCTCAAATACCAGTGTGGTAAATGTTGACTTTTTAAAGCCAAACCAAACTAGATGATAACCCATGCACAAATGAAGGGCATGTCAACAATAACGACACCCTAGAGTATCCATCAGTGAAAGCCTTTGTAATATTTTCTCCATTAACTACTTTTAATCTCATTGACAGCAGCTATGCAGCCATCTAGCAAACCAGTAGCCAGGCAGCTTTTGAGAAAGCTATTTACTAAACTGCAGTCATTCCTTTCAGAGTAATCTATTGTTTATGAAGCACTCCATGTAACTGTGGTCAATAATTACTGTGACGAGCCAAATTAAATAAAACTGAAGGCTGACTGATGCATGCAGGCTCAAGGGGGGAAAAACAGTGTATGCCTATGTGCTTTCCTTCCACTGTTGTGAATGGAAGGGAAGAAAAGCCAGGGGAACTGGGTCGAGAGTATACAATAGGAAGCAGAACCTTTAGAGCATGCTTCTCTTTCACCCCTAATCTTGCAGGAGCCCCTCGGCACCCACTCTGTAGGGTAGAGGCTGTGTAGTTTAAGAGGGGGTTGGAGCCAGAGTGGAGCTGCTTTTTGTAGCATGTTCCCTTCTGAGCCTACAGCTATCCTCCTAAGAGTAAATACAAGCAGCATTTACTCCTGCTCCTTCCCTGTAACCTCCTCAGAGATGGTGGCATTGTCCAGGCAGAGGAGACAAAGGCACCTCTCAAATGAGCTATGCTGCCAAAGAGAGGTGGTGAGTCATCAGCAAAGCAGGGCATTGTACTGCCATGACTCTTACACACTTCTTCTCCACTAGAGGATCTTGTGGTCCCTTCTAGCCTTAAACGCTATGATTCTCTAACTCCTGTTGGGAGCATTCAGAGAGACATACAAGTTGAATCTCATGGCCTGTCCTGGGACTTCTTTTCTCCTCCTGTGGGCTTTTCTGCAAGAGACTAGTATGTGACTCTTACTTATATTTTGATCTGGATCCCTACTCTTCACCCATCTCCCAGCATGCAATACCTCCTGTCTCTCCCCCACTGGAGAGCACCGTATGCCTAACAGCCATGGAAAATGGAATACCTCCCTTAATCAATGTCAACAAGCACTGCATTATATGATCACTTACCATAGGCACCAACTCTGTGGGTGCTCCAGGGCTGGAGCACCTAGGGGAAAAAATGGTGGGTACTGAGCACCCACCAGCAGCCAGCTTCCCCCCCTTCCCCCCCCAGTGCCTCCTGCCCACCAGCAGCCCCACCCATCAGCACTCTCCCTCCCTCCCACTGCCTCGCACCCACCACGGATCAGCTGTTCCATGGCATGCAGGAGACACTGGGGGGGGGCAGAGGGGGAGGAGTAAGGGGGGGGTGCACTCATGGGTGGTGGAATGGGGCAGGAAGAGTCAGGGCAGGATGGAGACTTGGGGGAAGGGGTGGAGTCGGGGCAGGGCCTGCGGCAGAGCTGGGGGGTCAACACCTCCCAGCACATTAGAAAATCAGCAAGAGTTGCAAGCTTTCATCCTCCACAGGTTGAATTCTGTATATTAATCTTAAGTACTTATATGGTGCCTGTTTCCATAGTATCTGTGCACCTCACACTCTAATATTTTTATCCCCACAACACCCCTGTGAAGTAGGGAAGTGCTATTAGCCTCATTTGATAGGTGAGCCATATAGAGACTGAGGCTCAGATCCCCAAAGATACTTAGCTGTCTAAAATCAATGGGAGTTAGACACCTAAATACCTTTGAGGATTTGGGCCTAAGTGCCATAGCCAGGGTTACCCAGGAAGTCTGTGGCAGAACTGTGAATTGAACCAGAGAATCTGAGCCCCAGGCTAGTATTCTGACCCCCAGGGCCACCCTTCCTCTAATTTGACTAAAATACAAATTATGAAATTTAACTTAGTTAAATCCTCTCTTACTTACGTTTGATTTTAAAATAGCTTTCCATAGAAAATTCTCGTGTCCTTTTTTACCATCTTGAAATTTTATTGATTTTGAAATTGGAAAATATTCCATTCCATCATGAAATTAGAGAGAAACCCAACCCTAAACATCTCCTCCCAAAATCCCCTGATCTAAAATCTCCACACTTTGGTGGGGTTCAAAATTCAGATCTGGATCTCAGTTTTGCTCTCTGAGTTTACATTTGTGTGAAATAGATTACTATATCATCACAGGGGAGAATAGGAAAGCCCTGTGCATAAGAGTTTACATAAATTCTGAGACCACGAATTGAAGTCAGACTCATCCAACATCATCTCATCTGAACCATCCAGTATTTTGAAAGATATTCTCTCTTTTACATACAGGTCACTTAGTCCTAGTAGTTGGCTAAATACTTATAAAAATATATAGTGGCAGCATTACATATAAAAATGGTAAAATCACTGAAAGTTACATTTTTTTCCTTGGGACATGCTTATGTTCTTTCACAGAATTTCAGACATGTTGCTAAGAGTTCATTCTAATAGTGTGGCACATCTCTCCACAATGTGTACACCAAACCTTTATTATTATTACTATTTTAATTTCTGTGCTAGGAAAAGAAAAACAAAAATATTTACTGTGATGTACATTGATGCATGATACAGTCAGTGAGTGAGTAGTTCAACCTCCAATTCCTGACCTGAGTTATTTTCTGGTGGTTTGAATACACATTTTATATCTTTGCTATACTCATTCTGTAATAGAAAAAAAACTTTTATTGCTATTATAATTGCTACAAACTAATGAAATGTTAGAGCCTTTGGGTGGTGTGGCCACCAATCATGAACTTTTGATTCATTAAGTTACTTATTTTTTAGTGGGAGAATTTACTGTGTCTTTTCATCTTTGATTGCTTATTGATTGAGAGGAAGATTTACTAATTTTAAGGGATGTACAAAAAATTAATAACTTTTCCTGAAGCATGGCATACTGTACTTTGTCAGAATCATCAACATTTGAATTCTGGTCCACTGCTGTGAGAAACGCCTCTATAATACCAGGGTTGGAGTCTGCCAATTCTACATCAAAATTACAGGAAAAATTGCAAGTGTGCTCTAGGGGTACTTCACATCAGCAGTAGTTTTAGGCACACAAACCCAATCCCAAAAAATGTTTTTACTCTTTTTATACGTAATGCTGCTACAGTTTATTGGTTTAAGTATTCAGTCATCTACTAGGACTCCAGGGTATGTCTACACTACAAAATTAGGTCAATTTTATAAAAGTCGATCTTTAGAAAGCGATTTTATACAGTTGATTGCGTATGTCCCCACTAAGCGCAGTAGGTCGGCGGAGTGCATCCTCAATACGGTGGCTAGCATCGATTCATGGAGTGGTGCACTGTAGGTAGCTATCCCACAGTCTCTGCTGCCCATTGGAATTCTGGGTTAAGCTCCCAATGCCTGATGGGGTAAAAACATTGTCGCGGGTGGTTTTGGGTACATGTCATCAGTCTCCCCTCTCTCCCTCCTTCCCTCCCTCTCTTCCTCCTTGAAAGCAATGGCAAACAATCATTTCACACCTTTTTTCATGGGTTACCGTGCAGATGCCATAGCACGGCAAGCATGGAGCCCGCTCAGCTGAGCGCTGCTGTTGTGAGCATTGTAAACACCTCGCACATTATCCTGCAGTATGTGCAGAACCTGGCTAGGAGATGCCAACACGAGGACGATTGTAAAGAGGACACGGACACAGACATTCCTGAAAGCACAGGATGTGGCAATTGGGACATCATGGCAGCAGTGGGGCAGGTTAATACAGTGGAATGCTGATTCTGAGCCCGGCAAACAAGCACAGACTGGTGGGCCCACATAGTGTTGCAGATATGGAATGATTCCCAGTGGCTGAGAAACTTTCGCATGCATACGGCCACTTTCATGGAACTTTGTGAATTGCTTTCCCCTGCCCTGAAGCACAGGAATACCAAGATGAGACCTGCCCTGACAGTTGAGAAGTGAGTGGCGATAGCCCTGTGGAAGGTTGCAATGCCTGACTGCTACCTGTCAGTCAGGAATCAATTCGGAGTGGGCAAGTCTACCGTGGGGGCTGCTGTGATCCAAGTAGCCAAGGCAATCAGTGACCTTCTGCTAGCAAGGGTAGTGACTCTGGGAAATGTGCAGGTCATAGTGGATGGCTTTGCTGAAATGGGGTTCCCTAACTGTGGTGGGGCGATAGACGGAACTCATATCCCTATCTTGGCACCGGACCACCTTGCCAACCAGTACATAAACTGCAAGGGGTACTTCTCAATGGTGCTGCAAGCACTGGTGGATCACAAGGGATGTTTCACCGACATCAATGTCGGATGGCCGGGAAAGGTGCATGACACTCACATCTTTACAAACTCTGGACTGTTTGAACAACTGCAAGAAGGGACTTACTTCCCAGACCAGAAAATTCCCATTGGGGATGTTGAAATGCCAATAGTTACCTTTGGGGACCCAGCCTAATCCTTGCTCCTATGCTCATGAAGCCATACACAGGCAGCCAGGACAGTAGTCAGAAGCTGTTCAGCTACAGGCTGAACAAGTGCAGAATGGTGGTAGAATGTGCCTTTGGACGTTTAAAAGCTCGCTGGTGCTGTTTGCTGACTTGGTTAGACCTCAGCACAACCAATATTCCCATTGTTATTGCTGCTTGCTATGTGCTCCATAATATCTGTGAGAGTAAGGGGGAGATGTTTATGGCAGGGTGGGAGGTTGAGGCAAATTGCCTGGCAGCCAGTTTTGAACAGCCAGACACCAGGGCGATTAGAAGAGCACAGCTCGGCACGCTGTGCATCAGAGAGGCTTTGAAAAACAGTTTCATGACTAGCCAGGCAATGGTGTGACAGTTGGGTGTGTTTCTCCTTGATGCAAAACCACCCCCTTTGTTGAATTTACTTCCCTGTAAGCCAATCCCCTCTCCCACCTTCAACCACAGCTGGCAAAGAAATAAACTCCCTATTGTTTTGAATCCATGCATTCTTTATTTATTTAAAAAAAGAGAGATCACTAAGGTAGCCTGGTGGGGTGGGGGAGGAGGGAAAGACCAGGCCACATTGCTTATTGTAGCCACACTACAAATCAAAGCTGTTTGAATGACCGCCTTCTGTTGCTTGGGCCATCCTCTGGAGTGGAGTGTCTGGGTGCCTGAAACTTCTCCCTGCATTCTTGGGCATCTGGGTGAGGAGGATATAGAACTTGGCGAGGAGAGCAAGTGTTTATACAATGGATGCAGTGGTCATCTGTGCTCTTGTTGCCTTTCCTGCAGCTCCACCAGATGCCTGATCATGTCTGTTTGCTCCCACATTAGCCTCAGCATTGCCTCCTGCATGTTCTGATCACGCTCACTGAATGCTTCCTGGCCTCTGCCACCAAATGCCTCCATGCATTCAGCTGTGCCCTATCAGTGCAGGAGGACTGCATGAGGTCAGAAAACATGTAATCACGAGTGCGTTTTTTTCGCCTTCTAATCTGTGATATCTCATGGATGGAATTGATACGGGGAGCATAGAAACATTTGCACTTGCAGGGGGGATTAAAAGGGAGAGTAAAATTTAAGAAGATACATTTCTGAGAACAAAAGGGAGACTCTTTCACAGTGAATCAAGCAATTCACAGCAGACAGCACATGTGCTTTAGGTACAAAGTTGCATGGTTTCAAACTGCAGCACCCTCCTCTCTTATAGCAAGCAATGCCAGTTGGGTTTTCCATTTAAAAGGAAGGGCTGCAGTTTTGGGTTGGATGTGCAGCATACCCCTCCCCACACCGCGTGGCTATTCTCCGGAATGATCCCTTTTAGCCAAGCACAAACAGCCCAGCATGAACAGGGTCCTTTTACTGTTCCCTTACAAAAATTCCCCTGTTTCAACCAGGAGACCATGAATCAATCACTCTCCTGAGGCTGACACAGAAAGATAAAGACCGAATGTTTCATGAATGCGACCAAAACCCAGGACCATTTGCTGCCATGCTTTGTGCTGCAATGGTTCCAGACTACTTGCTACTGGCTTGGCATGGTAAAGTGTCCTACTGTGGAGGATGAAATAAGGCAGCCCTCCCCATAAACCTTCTGCAAAGGCTTTCAGAGTATCTCCAGAAGAGCTTCATGGAGATGTCCCTGGAGGATTCCCACTCCATCCCCAGACATGTTAATAGACTTTTCCAGTAGCTGTACTGGCCGCAAATGCATCCCAATTCTTCAGGGCAAATCAAACATTAAACACAATTACTTTTAACCCACGTAGTATAGTTACAAATGTGCACTCACCAGAGGTGCCTTCTCCACCTTCAGGGTCCGGGAACCCACTTTGGGCGGGTATTGGCTCCAGGGTGACGAAAAGGTCCTGGCTGCCGGGAAGAACGGATTCTCTGCTTGCCTGCTGCGCATTCTCCTCCTCCTCTTCCTCATCCACAAAATCCTCCTCCATGCTGCATGAGGCTCCCCTCTTGCAGGTGTCCATGGACAGTGATGGGGTACTGGTACGGTGTCCCCCCCAGAATGGCATGCAGCTGATCATAGAAGCAGCATGTATGGGGCTCTGACCTAGAGTGACTGTTTGCCTCCTTTGTCTTGTAGTAGGCTTGCCTGAGCTCCTTAACTTTCATGCGGCACTGCTGTGTGTCCCTGGTGTAGCCTCTCTCCACCATGCCCTGTGCGATTTTGGCATATATATTAGCAGTTCTTCTTTTTGATTGGAGTTCTACCTGCACAGATTCTTCTCCCCATACAGCAATCAGATTTAGTGTCTCCCGTTCGCTCCATGCAGGAGCTCGTTTGCGATTCTGGGGGGACTGCATGGTCACCTGTGCTGCTGAGCTGGCCATGCTGACCAAACAGGAAATGAAATTCAAAAGTTCCCGGGGCTAATGCATCAGAGTTGAAAATGCTGTCCAGAGCAGTCACAATGAAGCACTCTGGGATAGCACCCAGAGGCTAATACCATTGAATTGCACAACACTGCATCTGCACTACCCCAAATTTGACCCCAGAAGGTCGATTTTAGCGCTACTCCCCTCATTGGGGAGGAGTACAGCAGTCGATTTTAAGAGCCCTTTAGGTTGACGGTATGGGGTTGGTTGTGTAGCCGCATTGCTTATAAAATCAACCTATCATGGCTAAATTCGACCTAACCTCATAGTGTAGACCAGGGCTCAGTGATTTCAGCTGTAACAGACCAAGGCTCTTTCAAAATACTGGATGACTTACCTGAGATGATGTTGGAAGTTTCTACCTTCTACTTGTCTATTATTGGTTCATAGAGCAGAGAAGAAATTGTTCAGCTGACCTTTTCTACTCCTCCCCGGAGAGCTCCATTTCAGCTCCAACCCTGTAGCTTCTCAGTCCATGTAGGGATGTCACTAGAGGCTCCAGAGGCTCACTAGAGGCTATCAAGCCTCACAGACCTATAAAAGTGGCAGTGGACAGAGGTGGTTCTGGCAGCATTTTCATGTTCACAGGCAGGTGGGAGGCAGTGCAAGGGATACCTATTTCCGCTTGCAGTGGAATAAACCCTGTATATGATGGGTGCATGTGCCTGCAAGAGGAAGGGCAAGGAATTGGAGTGTCTATTTTTCTTCACATTGAAAAAAGAAGGCTTTTCTCATCATCATAATTACATGAGGAGGCAAATACCGTTGTATTAAGTTCCTCTTGCTGGAACTGTATTTACTTTATTCCATAAAAGGATCCTGACAGACTGATTTTCAAAACCCAAACACACTAGAAAGTTATGCACACTGACAATCTGGCAGCATAAAAGGGTCTTAATGGAGCCTTCTGAGAATTCTCCCTTTACAGAGGACTCCCTCAAATTATAGGTGAACAACACTGGAAGGTATTTACGATCATACTACTGAACCTACTGAAAACCTGTCTCAATCCAAAAATGAGAGAGAACCAGTGTGGTTTCCATACAGGTTGATCTTCAACCAGGCTATATATGCCTTGTGGAACATTATCTTGAACTGCAGAGGTTAGGAAAGTCCCATTAGAAAACACAGGAGATTGGTACCATTTTTTTATATTATTGTTATAAGAGGCGAGGACATCAAACCATATTTGCTGAAGATAGGACCCCATTTCTGTACCAATTACACACACAAACACAGTAATAGAAATTGTGGCAAGATCCAGAGAAGAACATACAAATGAGTACAGGCATGGAAAGACTTCCATATGAGGAGTGACGGAAAGAGCTAAGAGTATTTAGAGTGTAGACATACAAACAGTGACATAAGACTGTAATACCACAATGAATACTATAAAGAATATCATTCATGTGCACCTTGTTACAAGAGCAAGGGGACAACCACTAACAAGGCAACAAATTTAAAATGGATATAAGTGGGACTTTTTAAATCACAGCATTTAGACTGTGGAAATCACTGCCACAACAACTGGGGCCATGAGTTTAGTGGGATTGAAAAAGGAGTAAATGTATTAATAATAAGGATATACACAGTGACATCAGCTATGATAAAAATTTACAGATTTGTATGAACTCTCATGCTTCAGGGTATAATCTTGCCATTAAATTCCTGGTATTAGGAAGTCAATGGTAGCTCAATCTGAGCATGAACTGCAGTGTCAGACCCCAAATTTTTAGCTGCAAAACAGAATTCACCGCAGAAAGGGAAATGCACTTAAATTTTAATAGGAGCTTTTGCTTGGCAGAGTCCAACTGTTTTGTCCTGGGGTTTCACCCTTGCAGCCACACACAGAAAATGCAATCTAATTTGAACCAATCCCCAAAGGTCATATTCATTCTTTCTTTTGCTCACACGTTGCAGGGGAGCCAGAAGGTTGTGGGAGAAGAACAGCTTCCCATGTCCCCAATTCCACTGAAGACTTTCCATGGGTATGCTGCAGTGTCAAAGCTCTGGGTTGGGATGGGGTGGGCTGAGGCAGGCCACTTTCTGCAACATCATCCTCTGATCCCTCTGAGATTCCCACTTGTCAAATAATGATGCCCTGGTCTGAATTAGCTTATATAGTGATCTGCTGTGCTGCATTAACCTCACATCCTGAGGTGCTGGAGATCTCATCACAGCACAACTCCTAAAGCAACTATGCTAGGATGTCAGTGCGGGGACCCACAGGCAGATCTCCCAAGACACAGACTCTCCTGCAGTTCTGAGAACTGCCTGGATCTTGAGAGATTCACCCATTTAAGGGATGAACCCCCTTCAAAAAAATTAGGAGAAAACTCAGTGAGCTGAAATGTATAGTTTCCTGCCCCTCCTTTCCCCCCGCCAACAGGTTTTCTACCCTAAAAGAAGAATCTGATCCTAGATTTCAAAGTGCCTGTTATTTAGAAAAGTCTGTTCTTACCACTAACATCCCTTCCCTTTACAACCTTTCTCTCAGTAATAGATTGTGTGGTCACATAGCACCAAATTCTCCTCTCTGGTGCATCAGTACAACTCCATTGAGGTCATTTGGGTTGCACCACAACAGAATTTGTCCCTTACTCTGTTCTTTACTGCTGTGAACTTCTTTAAAAACACCATCATTCAATTACACCACTCTTCATAATATAGGATAAGCAGCTACATTATTAACAGAGCTACGCCTTAGGTGCTTAGAACTATAGTCATCAGTTGTGCAGAATTTCTGACACAGAAATGTTTGCTGCCTGAGTAAAATGCTGTGACCTTTAATCGTTTGTGGAAGATTGTAATTAGAGATAACTTAAAGCTGGCCAAAAATAGTTGAATTATAGTTGATTAAGGGCCTGATCTTGCTCCTGTTGATTTCAATATGAACAAGAGCAAGCTCCGAAGCTCTGATCCAGCAAAGCACTTGAAACTATAAATGTATTTAGAGTTAAGCATGTGTTTAAGGCCCCAGTTCTGGAAATAAGCACATGCTTTGCTGATGGGAGAGGGCAAGGGCTAAGACAATATCCTGAAAATAAAATTCAGTTACTTTAAACTATTACTTGGATGTCTTCCTCTTCAGAAGGACAAATATTGTGCATGAATATTATCGAGAGACATTTAGATCGTATGGTGATGGGGGACAACTGAGCATCTAGATGAACAAGATTCTGGGATGCAACATCTCTCATTACTATGCACCAGACTCATGCTTTCACCGGTATTTAAAATAATCAGCCATCACCTACTGTATAAAGGAGACTTAACTTTGCTGAGTTCATTATTTCTGACTTTCATTTATTTACCTTTAGGCAAATTTTGGTGCAGTTTTCAGGAGGGAATCTCATTTAGCAGGGCTGAATACGCAGTTTTATTTGCTCTTAGAAAGAATGGTGTGTACATGTAAGCTGGGGAAGAAAACAGATCTATGGCTTTATTCTTTATCTTCTGGGGAGGAGGGTTGTAATTAACATTTTGTGGGCTTGGGGTTTTTTAATCTTTTAGCAAGCTTAATTTTTTATGTTTGAATTATGCATTATTTTACAGCAATTCAAAGTGGGCCATACAATAGTCTTTGTAATGATCTTGGGGTTCATTTAACAAAAGAACAGTGAATGAAAAAGGAATACAACAAAATGTAGAGCATCTCTGGCAAACTGCTGCACACAGCCATGCAGTGTTCCCAATCCCCGCCTCCAGGGCACATCTCCAAATTCCCACACTCACAACACAGTCCCTGAAGGAGCATCCAAATCACAATATTTCATAAACATATCTCTACAGTCTTTTAGGCTGTAAACTCTCTGGAGCAGGGACTGTCCTTTTCTATGTGTTTTGTACAGCTCCTAGCACAATGGGGTCCCCATTTGATTGGCTTCCAAATGCTACCACAACATAAATATTAAATAATAATTATAACACTGCACTTAGCAGGATAAATAGAAGGACATGGTCCCTGCTTTGAATGTATTACAATCTAAGGCTGTGATCCTGCAAAAATTTACACATGTGCTTAAGTTTACTTACTTTTGTGCATCAATTCATGTATCTGAAATATATAATCTAGTAAATATGTGTTTGTTCTTTTTATTAAATACATGTATTGGCAGCTTTGCTAGTTTGGTTCTCCTCTCTAAGGTCTTTTCTTTGGTTCTCTTTTCTTTGTTTATTTAAGGAGGATTGAGCTTTTATGGTATTCAAAGCTGATCAGTTTTGTAGGAAGATAAGTCACTAAAATTCACAGGGGATTTTACAATACCCAACCACATCATAAAAATTCTTGTTATGACGCATCTCTATTACTGGCGGTTTGCAACCGTGGTAGCCCATTCTCTATTATGTTCTGGTAGTCCTTTGTTGATGAATAGTCCTTTTGATCCACTGAGGATATCACGTCATCCATCCAAGGTCTTTCTGCCTCATGTTCTGCCACCACCTTTTCTTCCAGTACCCGTAAACATGGATTGCCTGCTGAACCCCTTAAAATGTGCCCCTCAAAGTGAATCTTCCTTTGCTTTACAAAAGGAAAAGAACAAAATGTTCAGAAAACATTTTAATTTAGATCTATATTTGTTTCTTTTTCAAAGGACACAAACTCAAAGTGAATCTACCAATATTAACCAAAAAAAGAGCGAAAACTTTTGGATTTATACTTTATGATTTATACTATGATTTTTAATTCCCAATGTTCTTTTTCTCCATGTTCCACATGATGTATTGTGTTTCTAAAACATGAGAGCAACCAAAGGCAGCTAGAGGAAAAAATTATTTCAAGTATGGAAATGGTAGTCTTGGCACAAGTACAGTCATCTCGCTAAACTGGGAACCATAAGAAATCACAGTATAAACAATTTTAGTAAACTGAACAGGAACATTTCTGACTATAGATAATTAGACCCAGATCACTGAGAAAGTATTCTTGCTTTTTCTCCCATGTCCAAAACATTGTTTCCTCAGTTATTTCAATAAGAAAAGGCTTGTGAAATATTAAAAATGTAAATTATTCTCAGATTAATTGCTGTGAAATGGTATCAATTACGGAGTGAGAAATTCAAATGTCTCTACCTAAAACAAAAGATGAAATAATGGATACAGTCAAATGAGTGTTTTGGGGTAAAATATTTAATGTTAAATGAATTTTTATTGTTTTTAACAGTCCATAGATTTACACACTGAATACGAAGAAAAGAAACAAAGGAGTTCATTTTATATTCATTGTTTTTGTGTATTTAATGGGTGGATGAACGAAGACACAAAATACTTTCAATACTTTTACCAGTTTAGCAATAATTTAGTACAACTTACCTATTGTATTGCTTTCCATTGCGCTGGAAAAATTAATTAAAAGAACAATGGGACACATGGCGAAAGAATCACCTTCTCTGGAGGTTGTCAAGATTAGCACTGATCAACAGCTAGTTAAGAAAGCTTGGGGAGAGTTGCAATATGAGGGAGGGGGATAGCCTATCACAGGTCTCTTCCAACCTAAGCTGAAAATTCTAGAGAATTGGGGGTGAGCGTTCCCCAGCTTCAACGGATTGACCTGAACCATTGAACCATTAGTACTGAACATTCAGGATTGGAAATTCAAGATGTGTTGGTCAGTTGGAATTTGTCACAAGTCACTTGGAATTGTTTGCATTCATTTAATTTTAGGGCAGAAAAGATTATTATAATAATCTTGTCTGACCTCCTGCATAAATGGAGGCCATCGAATTTCATCCAATAATTTTTGCATTAAACTCAATTTACTTCTGACTGAGCTTCAGCAGCTCTTTTAGAAAGACATCTGATTTGGATTTCTTGTGATGAAGAATTTGCCATATCTCTTGGCAATCTATCCCAATGGATAGCCCTTGACTATAAAAAAAATTTGACCTTTAACTACTAAACATTTGCATCTTATTTCCAGTTTGAATTTTTCTTCTTCTCTGTTACCAGATATTTTCTCCCTGTGTAAGTATTTATAGACTGACTGGCTTTGGGCTGTTCCTGGAGGCACCACGAGTGTTACTGGGGCTTCGGCCGTAAGCAGAGCAACCTGCCTGGCTCCATGTCAACACCCAGCTCACACCTGCCACTCTGCACCAGGCCCCAGTGGGCCCTGCTGTCCAAGCAGCTCTCAGTCCCTGCCCCAGCTGCTGCTGCCCTGTGCTATAAGTCCGACAGCAAGAAGGTCATCCACAAAAGTGATGGGGGGACAGGCTGGGGGTGCAGGCTGCAGTGAGCTGGTGATATGAAGGGCACAGGGTCAGGTTGGGGGTGTGGGCTAGAGGTGGCTGGGGATGGAGGTAGCAGGAGACGGTGTGGGATGCCCAAATGCCATTGTGGTTGAGCTGAGAGGTTCCGGGGAAGGGCTGGGGTCCCTGGCCCCTGGTGTGGAGGAGGGCTGTGGGAGGGTTGCAGGAGTGGATAAGGAGTGGGTCCCTAGGCCTGGTGCAGCAGGTGTGGAGGAGACAGAGAGAGGGTTACAGAGGACAGATCAGGAGTAGGTCCCTGTCCCCAGAGGATAGAAGAGGCCGGGGGGGGGGGGTTGCAGGGAGAAAATGGGGAGTTGGTCTTTGCTGTGAACTTCTAAGGAGATACGAGCAGGGTAGCACACTGAAGTTTTGATTAGGGCGACAGATTGACTTGGGCAGTCTCTGGAAAAGGTAATTAAAGAAAACATAAGGTATTAGAATCTTTACAAAAAGTCTTGACTAGCTGCATAGAAGACCTTGACAGAGCATAGCAAGTCAGTAGAAAATTCTACAGAAAATAAATGCTGTGGGGTTTTTCCATTAGATGAACAAAACAGTATCCGGGTTGATGAAGAAGAATGAACTGTTCATCGTTGTAGACAAACACAGAATAATCCATTCCATCATGAGAAGCCTCAGCACTAAATGCAATAAGCGACAGAAAATGCTGGGTTGATTTAAAGAGTAAGAACATAGAAGGAAAGCAGAAGAATGTCATTCCTTTATCATTTAAGCTTTTCAAGTCAGGGACTGCATCTTCATTTTTATCTGTATCCATCTTATACACTTTTGGCATTATGTAAATCAAAAAACCCCAACAATGATAGGCAGCTAAGAAACAATGATAGGCAGTTTGACATCAGCAAAGGGATGAAGAACCATTATGTTTTATAAGAAGAAAAAAACGACAATGTTAAAAACAGAACTTTAAATAAGGTTAATAAAATGGATTGCTCAAAGAACTGCTCTCTCAAGCAGCAGCAAATGGGATGAGAAGTACTGACAGAAAGAAAATACCCAACAATACCTCAATTGTTAGATTTCAGAATAGCAGCCCTGTTAGTCTGTATTCGCAAAAAGAAAAGGAGGACTTGTGGCACCTTAGAGACTAACAAATTTATTTGAGCATAAGCTTTCGTGAGCTACAATTATCAATACACCATTAGGGTTAAAAACAGTGAAGCACTACTAGGCTATTTAGTCAAGTAAAAAGATAAGCACAATATAGAGCTAAGTAAAGAATCCCATTAAGGAGATGATGTAAGCAGCAGCAAGTTGATGGGGTAGAAAAAGGATTAAAAGAGTGAGCTGATTTAAAGAAAGATAAATATCATCCAGGAGGCAGGATGTAAATGATGCAAAACACCAGTAGAAACTGAGAATAGAAATATTGCCTATGCAGATTATAATCAAGCTGTGGAATTCACTATCACATAAAGTCATTTAGACAGATATCATGATTGAGTCTTTAAAAGCACTGGATAATTTCATGACCATTAATAGCATCTTCAGCTATGCAAGCTAATGTATAAGAGCAATCCAATCTAACTTGTCTTTACTAGCACACCTGGCAACAATTTTTGTATAGGAATTAATCTAAAATATTTTGCAAGTTCCTCCTCTGAAGTTTCAGAATTTTGTGAAACTCAAAATTATTGAGAATGAACCATGGTCCCTCTGTGAGTGCCGGGGACAGACTAGATGACCTCTTAAGACCCCTTCCAGTGCTACAATTCTGTGATTCTTCTATGGGAATTCTTGTGAATTTTGAAGGAAAGGCATATGTGTCCTGAATTAAGTACAAAACTTGAGGTCCGGGGGTCCCAAGTTCTATTCATACTTCTGTAGCTTTCTGGACATATGGATACTTTGCATATACCTTCCAATTCAGGCAAACACTGAAGCACATGCCCCTCCTTAAGTTCAAGTGCTTTCCTGAACCAAAGCCTAAAGCATCATTTTCCAAACTTTATGTATACAGCTGGTTGAAAAATTGGAAAATTTTCATAAGTTTTTGTAAACAAAAAATAGTGTCCTTTTTGACAATTTATTTTGATCAACATTTCAAAGTTCATATGATTTTGAGCAGCACAATAACTGGTCAAAAACGGATGAAATTTTCATGAACAATTTTTTTGTTGAAATTTAAAACTTTGACACAATTTTTTATCAGTATTTGGAAAATATGAGAAATGTACTAGCTTTTCTTATTTAATAGGTAAATATCATTACTTCTATATTACGAGAGGAAGAACTGATACGCAGAGTGATTGAGAGTGTGCCTACACTAGAGCTGGAATGTGTAATCTCCAGTTTGAGTAGAGATACCAGTGCTAGTTCTTATCAAGCTAGTGAGCTAAAAATAGAAGTTTAGCCACAGCAGCATGAAAGGCAAGAGCAGCTAATGGCCTAGGTCTCATATAGGATTGTACTCGAGGAGGCTAACCCCTCCTACTGTTCATGCCACCATCGCTACTGTTGTGTTTTTAGTGCACTAGCTTGACCAGAACTAATGCATGTTTGTCTACTTGAGCTGGAAGTTATACCCTTAGTGTAGACACACCCTTAGTGGCATTCCCAAATCAATGTTAGAACCAGAATTAGAACCCAGATCTTTCTCCTTAATCATATACCCTAGTCAATTGAACCACATAGTTTCTAGACTCCACTGACTTCAATATGCATTGGCTCAAGCTTTTAATCTATGCCCACTTTTCTCCAGCTGCAGAACTTAAATAATACTGCTTACCCACCTACCTAACACTGTGAATAATTTAAATCCTCAATATTTCCATTTTTGACAAATGGTTGGAGTTGCCCTCTTCCCTGTAACTGTACAGAGAGCAGAAAGCTTATCTGGTGCAAGTTTTTTGTATTTTTTCAAATATCAAACATCAGAAATGTTATCTTTTTATTAAGAATGTATCAGTGAAACTATCAATGGTATGCATTTTTAATTTTTAAAATTATGTAAATATATACAAGGTACACATATCTCTGGGAAGTTGTCATTGTGACTTTTAGATTAAAAAGTCACTTTTGGAAACAACATACATTTTAAAAATTGCACTAGTATGTCAAATAGTTCCTCAGCTGAATATCAGTGGAATCTTTATGACTCAACCATGCCAATATAAGATTTCCCTCCTGCCATTCCCTCTCCTCACCACCCAAGTCCAAATATGAAAAATGTAATTAAGCATCCAAAAGCAATAAAGATCCATTAAGGATCTGTAAAACTCCATCTGTAAATATTCCATCCATTCTTGCTCACACAACAGAGTGTAGATTCAGCACACATTTTATATTGTGCTGAAGTTTCAATAGCATTGCATGCTGTGAAAGTCAAGAGGGATGAGTGAACTGTGAGCTTAAGTCAGTTCCTCAAAGTGTCAAAGACTACAAATGTCACATTTTGAAGATTAATTATAAATATAAAGTGATTGAATAACCTGTAGGATATTACAACAGGAATGAGACAAGATATATAGGGCAGAAGGAACAGTTGCTAGAGATGGCTGTTAAGTAAAATATGAAATGGCCCAAGTTGCTGAAGACAATAGCTGAGAGTTTGCTTTTTCAACAAATTGATAATGTGGAGTATGAAAAAGGATTGAAATATTTTCAGTCTGGCTGAGAGAATCTACTTCATACTTTGGGCAAGGCAGAGTCTTTAATGAAAACAAATTTTATTGTGATTAAAAGAGATTTTTTTCTGTTCATACACATCGGTAAGAGAATGTTTGTAGACCAAGAATATTTGGACCAGTGACCTATTAGTTCAATAGTTTTGTTGGAGATATTGGCAAAATTGTTCACTTTTGTTAGAACTGTATCAGATCATCTTCAGGACTGAAAAATGGTGTCTACAGTTAACGCTTCAATTTGAGAATATATTATATCTTGAGCATACTGCCAGAAGCCTGTAAACTTTTAAAAGGAAAATCCCAGACAAAGCCTTCTCACTGGTATCTCACCCATAACTAAGATCTAATCTAAAGATCTGTTGTACTGGAAAGCTATATAGCTAATATTACACATCAGGTCTCCTTTCAGTCCTATGAATTCATTATAAAATGTAGCCATGTGGAAATATTTTTAATTAAATCAGAGTTTACTCTAGAGCTGCTTAAAATTCAGAAATACCATTTATGCTATGCTTAATGACTCAGCTGAAAGCCTCATCCATGTCTGTCTCTTCTTCCTTGGACTATTGCAAATGTCTCTTTATGGCTTACCCAAACCCAAGCTCTCCATATTAAGCATGTGCAGAATGCTGCTGCTCACATTGATTTACAAAGAGCCACGCAACGTATCTTCAGAAGCTCTCCAATTTAGGATTCAGCTTAAAATTATTATCATTAGGCCATCTCTCTTCCCACTCATGGGCTCCTCTCACATGCAGGATAAGAAGCTCCATGAGTCCGCACTTGCTGCATTTCTAATGCTCGCTCTTGGGAGGGGTTGAAAAGTGGAGATGTGCACCCTATGTCCAGTACAATCCTTTGAAGTAGCAAGAAGTTTGGGTTTCAAATTGGCATTACCGATATATCTACCAAGAACATGGCTGTCCTTACAGGGGTTCTGTGCCTCATCACTGGCTCTCCTAGGCCCTTGATAACACATCTCTTGAGCTTGATAACTGCTCCTTATTGTCAGGGGAACCCTTGCCTGCCACGGGGACAGTTCCATACATTAAAAGGGTAAGTGACTGTTGTTGACAGGTTCACCATTAACTTATACATTCTGTGTTCTAATTGCCCCGTGGCAGCATCAATAATAAAGATTCTACAATTAGATCAGAATGTATTTGACAATTATAATGATGACTAACAACATCAGAAAACATGTCAGCTGGCATTTCCAAAGCTACAAGCTCTGTGCTGTTAATAATAATAAACACCCAGTTTTAGTAAGAGATCGAACATAAGTAAAAATCTATGAAATTTGCTATGTCAATGGTGAAGGCAAAAATGAGATGACACTAAAACAATGTAAATTCACAGATGAGATTACATCAAAGATTCATAGACTCTCCCAGAACAAATAGCAGCATACCAGTTAACAAAACCAAAGACAATTTATTCTACATTATTACCTCTAATAAAATAAAAGCAGCAAAGAGCAGGCAAATCAAAGATATTTTTGCACCAGAGCCAAGAAGTATCTTGCAAGCAACGGACAGGAGAGAAGAAGTGGAAATTCTGCATTTGT
Organism: Eretmochelys imbricata; assembly: GCF_965152235.1. Lineage (NCBI taxonomy): Eukaryota > Metazoa > Chordata > Testudines > Cheloniidae > Eretmochelys > Eretmochelys imbricata. The sequence continues at coordinate 33,794,481 of NC_135572.1, forward strand.
ACAAAGAAAGAGAATAGATTCTTATAAAAAAATACATAAATAAGATGTCAAATACCTCTTCAGAACCTGAACCCTGGAAGTAGGAGATCTCTAGAGGACAGATGGTTGTGGGACATGATGTAACAGGAAGGTCATAGAACCAGGAGCTTTTAACCCTTGTTCATGCTTTTGGTCCAGCTGAACAGTTACCTTGTAGCCCCTTTAAACCAGTTAGGTTCTTGCAAAGGGGCCACAGAAGACTGAAGCTTCCCTGTGAATGATCTCCGGCACAGGAAGTGTTCCGGGAAGGAGTGCTCTGGAGGTAGTCAGGGGCATATCTGGGATGCGGGATGTATGGCTGAGGCAGTTCTGCACCTTGATAATTCTGGCTGTTGGCATTGCCCACCCTCAAAGTGGTTTTCAAATGGCATCTAAATCTGCCCACTGCCAGGAAAGTGCTTTACATTAACTTCATGTGGAAGTATTAATAATTAAAAAAAACCATGCCACCAAATGAGCCCCAGAGCTAGACAAGAAAGTGTATCAGTACCACTAGCTCTTTCATACGACAGCTGCTGATTATGTAAGCATTTTATGATCTTGCATGCAGAAACTAAAGCACATATTTTAATATTTACTTTTCATATCTCCCCTGCTCTGAAGTCTGACACTGCTAACAGTACAGTTCACTCCCATCTCACCGTTTGTCTTTACCAAATTGTAACTAAGAATAATTTACAGACCGAATTAATGGAATCCACTGCTGTGATAACAAACATTCAGTTCTGCTTGTCGAAGAGAAGTGCCATCGAAAATACACAGCCCACCTCTCAAGAAACTCAAAGCAAATGAAACAACATGTCAAACAAAGTGATTCCTTCACTGATCTATTAAGTGAAAAAGATACATTCCAGTCTCATTCAGAAGAAGGTTTTGAAATGGCATCTATTAATATAGGATTATTAAAGCATAAAATAAAGGAAAGTTTCCAGAGTACACATTGCACATTTTACAAGAGGAACATCACAGCTTGTCATTTTATAGAGGGGAGACAGGTGATAAATAATGCTGAGAAAGACAGCTTGTAAATACTCTTCTGAAACTTTCCAAACACACAAGGCAACAGTGAGCTTAATTAAACTCTGCAGAGAAAACAAAGTTCCTGACAATTCCTTGTCAATCAGATTAAAGGGATACCGATAGCTATTCTAAGACTCAGATTTTATTTGATTTTTAAAGGGCATTTTTAACTCTTATTTTCCAGCTTATGTTTAGTCTTTAAATCATTCTCTCCAACTCTAAACTATTACTAGAGAGAGAAGAAAAGATGGTTGAAACACTGACCTGGGCCTCCAGAGACCTAAGTTCAGTTCCTGTTCCTGCCAAAGTCCCCTTGTATCATCACAGGCTCTCTGTGCCTCCATGCACCATCTGTATTATGCAGAATAATAAGCATCTCTTTCTTAACGGAGGGTATGAGAATAAATTCATAAGTATATGGGAGGAATTGAGACATCACAATGATAGGGCCATATAGGAGATAGATCGACCCAGATGAAAACTCTGGATGCAAACACCCTGAACTCTGAAGAAGTTTGGCTTCAGAGCTCTACTGACTGGCTCAAACCCGCTCTTCTGTAACAAAAACATCTCTCATTGTAAATCCCACAGAGCTATGCATGTGTCATCTGCTATTCCTTACAATGGATTACCAGTGATTGACATGAAATAAACTGACTAATCCCTCTTGAGACACTTACTCAAATGTGTTCCATCACTTGCAAATACCGTATACTGCAAAAACTGTATTCTACTACTATGTAGCCAACAGAAGACTGCAGTGCTACCTGAACAAGGTTCACGAAAGCTTGTGCTCAAATAAATTGGTTAGTCTCTAAGGTGCCACAAGTACTCCTTTTCTTTTTGTGAATACAGACTAACATGACTGTACTCTGAAACCAAGGTTAACAAGAGTTATCAGGGTGAAAGCACACCACCATGCTAGCTCTCCCTGTACCTGTGTTACAGCAATTTTCAGACATAAGCAAAATAAACCTTCTAAATTACCACATTTAGGTGACTAGGCCAATCTCAAGAATCATAATGGTGATTATCAGACCAGGTTTCACAGATCTTTATTGTTCAAGGGCTAGTGCTATCCTTAAAACATTCTATGTCCATTTCTCTTTCTGTCGTGGTTTAATCAATAGATGGAACTTAGAGCCACTGCCAGAGTATTCCAGTGAAAGCACAATACTGGTAACCTCAGACTAGACAGATGGCAAGTTGCAACTTTTTAAAAAAAGATAATGGATGATATTTGTGACAGATATTGCAACCACATGCAGTATCTTTGGGGAGCATGCAACTATGCAACTCCATGGTGGGAGAGTTACCACAGCTCCTCCTGGAACTAAAAACCATTCTACAGGGAGTGATTACTATAGTTCCTGAGATTGTAAACAGTTCCAGAGGAAAGCCAACCCCCCAGGCTGGTTTGTGTATACTGCTTCAGACTGGGTTTTCCAGACACTAGGAAACAAAGAGAAGGGGGTTTGTTATATAAAGGCTATGTTGGGGAGACTCAGGGTCTTTCTTATGATTCAACAAAGACAGGATCTTAGGGTCTAGGGGGATTCCAACCCTCGCTGAAAGGTTTGAAAGACTTTGCTTTACTAGGACCTGTTGTTGCCAACCTTCCAGGATTGTCCTGGAGTCTCCAGGAATTTAAGATTAATCTTTAATTCAATATTATGCCATGTGATGAAACCTTCAGGAATCCATCCAACCAAAATTGGGAACCCTACTAGGGCCCCATACGATTGATGGGTGAGTCCTGCTATTTTTAATAAATATGTAGGAACTTTTCTTTAATATGTTCTCTCTGCAATGCTTTTGCCCTAAGAATAAATTTATTTTGCTTTGTGAAGGATGTTGGTAACTGGTATACCCTGTTGTAGCCCTCTGAAGAGAAGTTAACCACAAGTGCTGGACCCTTGTCAGGCCTGCTGGGGAAATTGGAATTAGGTGCAGAGGGACTGCAAGACTAAATCCCTGGTCTGGAGGGAGAGAGATGTAGGTCTCCACCCAGGAGTGTCAGAATCTCCCTAAAAGTAGGGAAGCCACGGGTGCCCAAACTGTGGCTGCACCCCTCTGCGCCACACCTCCACGCAAAGAAACCCCTCCTAGAGCAGAGAACACAGAGGGCTTGTCCCTTGGGAAAATATTTAACACAATCTCATAAGGAGGAGTATCATTTAGAGCACAAACAATAAACTAGCTATCACAATTCCCCAAGTAATAAAACAGTACATAGGGATTTATTAGACATGGCAAACTCAAAACAGGGGACAACAGAAAAAGTATCAGGATACTACAAGACAAAAATAACAATACATAAACTCTACCCTTCCCAACATGTACAAATCACCATGTGCTCCCTTTCCAGCACCTGCTAGGCAAACAGTGACTTGAGGTTCAGTCTTTAATACATGCTACCTAGCTGACCGCAATGGCCAGCTTAAAACACAGTATCAGCATAAACAAACAGAGGTGTTCTTACAAAGCTTCCAGACAGTGGATGGTAAGATCATCTTTGTGGTTCTCTGGTCTGGATTCAATTGTTCAGTTAATCTGGCTCTTGGTTTCCTGGCCATGACTCTCCTCAGTCTCCTGGGTTTCTGGTCTCTGCTGAGATGACACTAACCAATGTCCCAGAAATCCAAAAGGGCTCCAAGTCTTCTCTTGGGTAGGAATGTGGAGGGCAGAAGGGTCCTCCCTGGCTGTGATACTTCTCTCTCTGCTGCACTCCAAACACAGCCAAAAACCAAACCTTTGTCTCTGAGTTCTCGCTGATGATTGAACCTGGTAGTGTTGCTAGCCAGTTCTATCTCCACCCTGGACCCAAGTCTCTGTAACCATTGCTGCTGTAGTCAAGGGGCAAGTCCCTTAGAGGCTCAGTGTGGTATTTCAGGATCACCCCTGTCCCCCAAAGGGGTTAAATAGAAGATGTTATGTAACGTTATGAGCCATAGTTATAAGCAATCTATTGACCAGCTGGAATCTGTTACCATTGATTAACCACTATTAAATCATTCATTAACTCTTTATAAAGTATTTGTAAATGTACCCTTAATATAAAGAGTAACCAAAAACTTCAGTGTCAACTTAACATGGAAACAAGAGAGTATCATTGGTTATAAAAGACAACGTGGCAGACACAAAAATGAAAGGGCTAATGGGGTACTCAATGAAATGATGCTGAGTAGAAGGTAGGTACGGAGAACAAAACTTTTGTTAACATTTGTCCTTTTCAAACTTTTTAATGGTTGGAAATATATCTAAGGTTTAACACTTTTGTACCATGAGGACACAGTTTTCACTGTACTGAGGAAAAGATGGGATGCTGTTGCAGCACCAGAATTCAAGTACTGAAGAAAAGAAATCCATTTGTGACTGGAACCAAGTGAATAACTGATTTTTCCATTTGGTGGCAGTTCCACAAAAATAAATAAATAAAATAAATTGGTTCGGGTTGAATCAAATCTGAAAATTTTCTGAATTTTCAGTGAATTGAAAAAGTCCGTTTGGGGGCTGTTACAGAGCAAGAATTTGAACCTGTTTCCCTCACATCCCAGATGAATGCTTTAACCAGTGGACTAAATGAGGGAGCACCAACACTGCCAAACCAACATCAACACCTCCTGCTGCTGCTCCTCCTCCAACCTTTTTTTGAATGGCCAAAGTTATTCCTGTCAAATTTGTGAATGGTTTCAGGTTGACTGAAACTGCATTTTTCACTGAGTAAACTATTAGTCTGAAAAATGTCATCAAGCTCTATATATGACAGCTTGCTATAAGTAAGCCTGTAGTTTTATGGGTGAAATCCTAGTCTCTTTTGATGTAAATGGTTAATCTCACATTGACTTTAGGGGTCCAGGATATATTTATTTCCTGGTTGGTTTGGTACATATCATAGCTGCAAAGCATCAAGCGTGCAGAATAGCAAATTAGATAAGCCACTAATTACTCCACTTGTGATCCCTCAGAATTCAAAGGCCAGTAATATTGAGCTAGATCCTGTAAGTGCTCAGGCAAAACTCCAGTTGGGAGTTAATGGAAGCAGTGCCAATGAACAATTGACATAATATTAGCTGAAGTGGGGAGTCCTGACCCTAACAGTATTTTTCTTATGAGCACATTATAGTTTTTAAGGGCCAGATCCGCAGCAGCTGTAAATCAGTGTAGCTCCATTTACTACAGTGGATTTATGCCATTTTATGCTAACAGAAAATCTGGCTCTATGTCCTTAAAGACTGTTTAGATTTTTATTTTCAAGGCTGAAAATTTAAAATATTTGTATGCCTGATTTTTCTGAAAATAGAAAATTTTTGTGGATACATTTCACCAAACCTGTGTAAATATGGAGCAACTTCTCTGCAAAATAATGGAGCAGTTCTGAATGTACTGTGATGTACTGAAGAGAGAACAGTTTTGTGCCATCATTACCAACTTTTTTCATTACCTACATTTTTATAGAAGTTAGAGATATTAAATGTTCCAGCTCCTCAGCTGGTGTAAAATCAGCAAATTACTACTCAAATCAATGGAGCTATATCGATTTACATCAGTTGATGTTTTGGTCAACTTGTCTCCCTAGTGGGTAGTTGAAGAACTAGAACCAGCTTATCTCAAAATATACTAATTCCCTCCTGCTGGTATGTCTAAGAAAATGAGTGTGCGTGGTATATAGTGGGAATAGTTTCGGGAAGCGGTTATTTAATTTCCATTTTACGTTTCCTACAATATAGAAAATAGCAAGAGTTTTAGGGAAGCAGTTTGGAACCTTCCTACAAGAGGAGTAGGAGAGCATTGACTATGTCACTTATAAACCACAGATAATTTTCATTATTTTCCATTGCTCCACCAGCCACACACACTTCACTGCTGAGGTGTCTACAGAAATTGAGAGGTTTTGATAAAAAGTTAGTTTACATCGCACATACAGTATATAGCTACGTATTACACATTCTCCCCCATAATAAATAATAATATAATAAATAATATAATATAATATTGTCTGATAATATGGTCTGATAAGACCAATATAAAATGATGGGGTCTAAATTAGCTGTTACCACTCAAGAAAGAGATCTTGGAGTCATTGTGGATAGTTCTCTGAAAACATCCACTCAATGTGCAGCAGCAGTCAAAATAGCGAACAGAATGCTGGGAATAATTAAGAAAGCGATAGATAATAGGACAGAGAATATCATGTTGCCTCTATGTAAATCCATGGTACACCCACATCTTGAGTACTGCATGCAGATGTGGTCGCCCATCTCAAAAAAGATATATTGGAATTGGAAACAGTTCAGAAAGGGGCAACAAAAATGATTAAGGGTATGGAATGGCTTCCATATGAGGAGAGATTAGTAAGACTGGGACTTTTCAGCTTGGGAAAAAGACAGCTAAGGGGAGATATGATTGAGGTCTATAAAATCATGACTGGTGTAGAGAAAGTAGATAAGGAAGTGTTGTTTACTACTTCTTATAACACAAGAACTAGGGGTCACCAAATGAAATTAATAGGCAACAGGTTTAAAACAAACAGAAGGACAGCGCACAGTCAACCTGTGGAACTCCTTGCCGGAGAATGTTGTGAAGGCCAAGACCATAACAGGGTTCAAAAAAGAACTAGATAAATTTATGGAGGGTAGGTCCATCAATGGCTATTAGCCAGGATGGGTAGGAATGGTGTCCCTAGCCTCTGTTTGCCAGAAGCTGGGAATGAGTGACAGGGAATGGATTACTTGATGATTACCTGTTCTGTTCATTCCCTCTGGGACATCTGACACTGGGAATGGATTATTCAATAATTTCCCTCTTCCGTTCATTCAACCTCAAGCATCTGGCACTGGCCACTGTTGGAAGACAGGATACTGGGCTAGATGAACCTTTGGTCTGACCCAGTAGTGCCATTCTTATGTTCTTATGAATATCCAGGCATCTGATTTGGTAAAGTGTATTTTCTGTGCCAAACACTTTAAGGTTGCCATGGAAAAACAAAAGCCAGTGCAGTGACCTGCCAGTAACTTTCATTACACACGAATTCAGAAGACTGAATTACTTAACTCAATATAATTACAGTTATTCCATTTTCTGGCAATTACTGATGAATTATCATCGGGGATTTATTACAATATACAGTACGTTAGTGTCAACAAAGGATGAATTAGGTTTATAGAATGCACTGTTACTCCAGACAGCTTGGGAGGAAATGAACCATTTTATATTAAGATAGCTTTAAGAGAATGATCAAGCTAAAGTGGATAATCCTAACTCCTATGCCACTGTACTGGCCAGCATTTATGAACTCTTTCAGTGTGTCTATGAAAGTTATGATTGTTTAAATCTGAACTACAGAAAGCTTGAGGTTAATGAAACTTCATGGAGCTTGAATGGCAGGAAATCAGTGCAAATATTATGAAGGTGGGAGTTCAGGCTAGAAATCCTGGAAATGTTGTTTAAAATAAGAGGAGTTACTGTTTTTAGGTCATGAACCTGTTGATCTGGGAGAATGTGCCCATGCTGAGATTCATTAAGTTGTATCAAAGCAAATAAGATGCCACATTTTGATAAAACTAAAAACACTAAATGGGATAATTACTGTATCAGAGAAAACCTACCATTGAGAATTTAGTACTCTTTTTAAATTGATTGTGAATATTTTCCCACCTCTTTTGTTCTTATGAACAAAGTTCTAGCTGTTAACCTGTTTCCTATACTATTGTAAAGATAACCTTCTTGAATTGTTTGTTGAATAACTGCAATATGATAGACATTTTCATATATGCAAGCCGTTATCTTGAACATCTCTACGAAGTTGATTGGGTATTTAAAAAATGATTTAAAATATTACCCTCCAGATGAGTTGTACATATGTCAGCCACTAATGTGGAAATAGGACAACCCAATTCTCTTAAATTAACAAATGTTTTTCAACATTTGTTCAATATCACTTTCACAATGTGATATTAAGTTTTAGAGGATGATTTTAAGAAGTGCACTGGTGAAAGAACAGTTCACTGAAAATTTTGAAACACATTTTTATATACATCATCATCTAGTTCTCTGCCATTAGTAGTTGTAAAGTCAAATTACCCTTGGGCAGAGTGCTCCTACAAGGACTATGGCGCACTTAAGTCATCTATGAGTTCTGTGCAAGAATTGGTGCAGTTTTCTTATTTACAGTGTCAGTTTCCTTTATCTCACAAGGCACATTGCCTTCCGATGGGTCATATGTTCCTACTCTTCCCTTTGAGACATCTCAACATCTCAGCTGAGTTAGAGGCTTTCCTACTTTAATATACATGGATATATATTAGGGCTGTCAATTAATTGCAGTTAACTCACGTAATTAACTCAAAAAAAATTAATCATGATTAATCACAGTTTTAATTGCTCTGTTAAACAATAGAATCCCAATTGAAATGTATTAAATATTTTGGATGCTTTTCTACATTTTCAAATATATTGACTTCAATTACAACACTGAATACAAAATGTACAGTACTCACTTTATATTATTATTTTTGATTACAAATATTTGCACTGTTAAAATAATAAACAAAAGAAATAGCATTTTTCAATTCACCTCATGCAAGTAGTCTAGTGAAATGTCTTTATTTTGAAAGTGCAATTTACAAATGTAGATTTTTTTTGTTACATAACTGCATTCAAAAACAAAACAGTGTAAAACTTTAGCTTCTACAAGTCCACTCAGTCCTACTTCTTGTTCAGCCAATCGCTAAAACAAACAAGTTTGTTTACATTTACGGGAGATAATGGTGCCCACTTCTTATTTACAATGCCACCTGAAAGTAAGAACAGGCATATTCATGGCACTTTTGTACGCAGCATTGCAAGCTATTTACATGCCAGATACACTAGAATTTGTATGCCCCTTCATGCTTCAGCCAACATTCCAGAGGACATGATTCCATGCTGATGACGCTCATTAAAAAAATAATGTGTTAATAAAATTTGTGACTGAACTCCTTGGGGGAGAATTGTATGTCTCCTGCACTGTTTTACCCACATTCTGCCATATATTTCAGGTTATAGCAGTCTCGGATGATGACCCAGCATGTTGTTCATTTTAAGAACACTTTCATTGCAGATTTGACAAAATGCAAAGAAGGCACCAATGTGAGATTTCTAAGGATAGATACAGCACTCTGAAGTGCCTTCCAAAATCTGAGAGGGATGAGGTGTGAAGCATGCTTTCAGATGTCTTAAAAGAGCAACACTCTGATGCAGAAACTACAGAATCCTAACCACCAAAAAAGAAAATCAATCTTCTGCTGGTGTCGTCTGACTCAGATGATGAAAATCAACATGCATTGGTTGGCACTGTTTTGAATAGTTATCAAGCAGAACCCATCATCAGCATGGATGCAGGTCCTCTGGAATGGTGACTTAAGCATGAAGGGACACATGAATCTTTAGCACATCTGGTACATAAATATCTTGCAACACCAGCTACACCTGTTCTCACTTTCAAGTGACATTGTAAATAAGAAGCAGGCAGCATTATCTCCTGCAAACATAAACAAATTTGTCCGAGTGGTTGGCTGACCAAGGAGTAGGACTGAGTGGACTTATAGGTTCTAAAGTTTTCATAGAATCAAAGAATCATAGGACTGGAAGTGACCTCGAGAGGTCATCTAGTCCAGTCCCCTGCATTCGTGGCAGGATTAAGTATTATCTAGACCATTCCTGACAGGTGTTTATCTAACCGGCTCTTAAAAATCTCCTTTGATGATGGAGATTCCACAACCTCCCTAGGCAATTTATTCCAGCACTTAACCACCCTGAAAGTTAGGAAGTTTTTCCTAATGTCCAACCTAAACTGCCCTGGCTGCAATTTAACCCCACTGCTTCTTGTCCTATCCTCAGAGGTTAAGAAAAAACAATTTTCTTCCTCCTCCTTGTAACAACCTTTTATATACTTGAAAACTGTTATCATGTCCCCTCTCAGTCTTCTCTTTTCCAGACTAAACAAACTCAAATTTTTCAATCTTCCCTCATAGCTAATGTTTTCTAGACCTTTAAGCATTTTTATTGCTCTTCGCTGGACTCTCTCCAGTTTGTCCACATCTTTCCTGAAATGTGGTACCCAGAACTGGACACAATACTCTAGTTGAGGCCTAATCAGTGTGGAGTAGAGCAGAAGAATTACTTCTCATGTCTTGCTTACAACACTCCTGCTAATATATCCCAGAAGTATTTTTTTGCAACAGCATTACACTGTTGACTTATATTTAGCTTGTGGTCCACTTTGACCCCCAGATCCCTTTCCTCAGTACTCCTTCCTAGGCAGTCATTTCCCATTTTGTATGTGTGTAACTGATTGTTCCTTCCTAACTGGAGTACTTTGCATTTGTCCTTATTAAATTTCATCCTATTTTCTTCAGACCATTTCTCTGGTTTGCATAAATCATTTTGAATTTTAATCCTATCCTCCAAAGCATTTGCAACCCCTCCCAACTTGATATCATCCACAAACTTTATAAGTGTACTCTGTATGCCATTGTCTAAATCATTGATGAAGATATTGAACAGAACCAGACCCAGAACTGATTCCTGCTGGCATGGGCACCGACTTCTGCTCACGCTGGTGGGTGCTCAACCCCCCTGTACCCCCAGCCCCACCCCGACTCCACCCCTGCCCTGCCGCCATGCCCCAAAAATGCAGTGTTTTTTGTACATAATTCTACATTTTTAAATTCAACTTTCATGATAAAGAGATTGCACTACAGTACTTGTTATGGGGGAATTGAAAAATACTATTTCTTTTGCTTTTTTACAGTGCAAATATTTGTAATCGAAAATAAATATAAAGTGAGCACTGTACACTTTGTATTCTGTGTTGTAATTGAAATCAATATATTTGAAAATGTAGGAAACATCCAAAAATATTTAAATAAATGGCATTTTATTATTGTTTAACAGCACGATTAATCGCGATTATTTTTTAATTGCTTGACAGTCCTAATATACATGCATGTAGCATTACATAAAGTTACCTAGTTGCAGCTTTCATTTCCTGTAAATTTGTCCAGTCCTCATTAAACCTGTCCATACAGTTTTCCCTTGAAAATTATGCATGTGTGACTATAATTGCAATCCCACCCATTGCTGCCTGGTCCAGTCATACAAGCTATGCATATACTTATATTAGGCACTGGCTAACTAGTATGAAGAAGATTAGAGAGGGTCTCAAATAAGACCCACCAGATGCAAACCACTCACTGTAAACTTTGAGTAAGTTTGAATCTGGGTCTGATTCAGAACTTAACTTTGCATGTTGGGTCCATGTCTAGATGAAACAGACGCGAACTTTTGTCCAAAACTGAAACTAATCCTTTAAAGCTAAAAAAGGCTCAGTTAACTGTTTTTTTGGGGAGTAGGTTTCATTTCCACAAGCCTCTTTTTTTTTGTTCAGGTTTCAGTTAAGGGCAGAAGCATAAGGCCCCAAATAGCGTTACTCCAGAGCATCCAGAAGCAAGAAGTACTACAGCTCTTGTGAGAAAGTCTATTCTTCTGCAATTTCCAGTGCAATCTGTAGGCCCAAGAAGCTTGGAGAGTTCAGATAAGAAACCAACTATCAAGGTGATTCATGAAACTGAACTTCCCCATATAAAAAACCCTTTACTGTGCGCTGTGATATATGGGAGCTTCCAAACTTTAGATGGCCACTTCTACTTTACTTGTGTCATTCATGCTACATATAGGTGAAGTTCAGCCCATTGTAGAATATCACATAAGACCCTATCCCCCACTCAAGTTCTATTTAAGCCCTTAATACTAGGTTTAAGTATAGGTCCTCTGCACTGGGGTGAATTGTATCTTCTGTGCATAAATACCAATACATGCATGCTCATTTCCCAGTTTTTTATACTTATACACATACCAATTGTTTTATTTAGTTATAAAAGCCTATAACCTGCAACTCTTTGTCCCAAATGCTAACAACAATCAATAATAAATGCCTTTGTAAACAAAGAATAATATGAATTGATACATGGACAAGAGGGTTCATCAAATTCTGTTTTGTTATATTTCTTAACTTATATTGTGGACAATGGGTGACTTTCAAACAAGACAATGGAATTTCCTATTTATTTCTGCAACAGCAACTGAAATCTTTATGGCTGATCTGGAACATAATGTTTTTAATCAACTTTGTACAAATAACTATGGGTAGATGTTGAACAGATGACATATTCCTTACCATCGATAAAAATGATGTACAGCATACAGTGAATCATTCAATACACAACTTCTGGATATTAACTTCACTACAGATTCTTAAGCTGATCAAGGACTCTCTTTCCTGGATATTGGAGTTTTATGGAGTGCCCATAACACATCTAAAACACTATATGATATAAAAAGGACAGTACTTCAGATACTGCAGACATAATCCAACTCTGTTAGCACTTGTCTACAAAATAAAAGCTCTATGTTACTGATTTGTAAAGTATACACATTTTTAGAGACTGACAATTACAAAGAAACTCTGGAAATACCCTTACCTATTTTAGGATCTTCTATAGCACCCATTACCATAGCATCTAAATACTTTGCAGGAAAGGTGATGGTGTCCCCAGTGCAGAGGTTCTCAAACTAAAGAGCATGTCTCTCTGAGAAGGCATAACCCTGGTCAAGGGATTTGCCAGTTGGATACCTTTGGCCAGGGGTATATTTCCTGCTCAGCATGGCAGGAATTCTTCTACCCAGACCCCGCACCTACTGCCATTTGAAATGGGAACAGCCCTTTGACTGCCCCACAGGGGAGGGGAGAAGAGGCCTGCAGAACTTTACAGGCACAGATCCTGACAGTAGCTTCTCTCTAAAATATGACTGCCAAATGTGTGTACATGTGTGATGTAGAAAATGAAACCACCAAGGATTCGCTGCCCCTTATTGGGCATTGCAATAAAAGACCCAGGGCACGGCTCATGGGGCTCAGGCTGTGGGGCTAAACATAACAGTGTCGATGTTTGGGCTCGGGCTGGAGCCTGGGCTCTGAGATGCTCCCTGCTCATATGATCTCAGAGCCCAGGCTCCAGCCCGAGCCCAAACATCGACACTGTTATGTTTAGCCCCACAACCAGAGCCCAGCAAGCCCAAGTCAGCTGACCCAGGCTCTGAGACTTGGTGCGACAGGTTTTTTATTGCAGAGTAGACGTACTCTCAGAGAGACTCCCTCATGCAGTGAGAATGAGCTGGAGTCTCCTGTACTCTTCACAGGTCTGTGCCTACGGGGCAGGGGATGACAGAGCCTGGGAGACGCTATGATGTGTGGCCTGGAGGAAGAGGAGGCCCTGCTCTGTGTGGCAGTTGTGACCCTCCACTGCAGTAACCATGGGGCGAGGGAGGGAATTGCACACATGCAGTATCCTTCCCTCAGCTCTGTGCTCCGTGCACTTACCCACTCACTCCCGGCACAACACCCCAGTATGTGCCTGAGCATTGGCAGCCAAGAATCACATCCTTCTAGAACTAATCGAGCCAAACTCCTGGTGTTTGGGGAGCTGTCTGCCAGCATCTTGGCATCAGACAGGCTCCATGCAAGGAGTCAGGAGCAGAGCTCGTCAAAAGATGGGACCTGTCAAGAGACAAGGAACTGCAGGACAACACTTTCACAAATGCCCGTCACAGATTTTTGGTGATCAGTGGGACATGTGTTTCCTAAGGTAACCCACTGAGCTCTTGAAGCCCTCATTCCTTTTTTGCCAACCTACCTATGTGAGTCAAGCTTCTCAGCACTGGCTGCAACCAAAACTAAGTATCCATCCAGTGTTTCAGTGGAAGGTGGCTTTCATCTCTGCCTTTCTAAATTGCAACCCCGAATTCCACCACCTTGTTCAGCTAGGAAACAAGCTCATTCTTCCCACTAAGGTAGGATTGGTGGATACTGACACAATCTATAATTGTTTAGTGTTATCATTTCCTAAAATGTCTGTGCAGGTTTATTTTAGCTGAAAATAATTCACTCAGCTCTCCTCCTAACACCCTTAGATATGGTATCTCCTAACACACCAGAACCTAGTTCACCTTAACACAACTAAGCATACTGTAGCTGCAGCTGAGCGGTGCATGAAGTATGTTGGAACCTCAAACGTGCTCGTTAAATACTCACTAGTAACTACACAATCCTCATCAATTATTGGGAGTGGACACATCCACCCTAACTGAATGGGCCTTCTACAGTGGTTTTCCACTTGTAAGGTAACTCCCTTCTCTTCATGTGCCAATATATATTTATGCCTGTATCTGTAATATTCACTCCATGCATCTGAAGAAGTGGTTTTTTTCCCCACGAAAGCTTATGCCCAAATAAATCTGTTAGTCTTTAAGGTGCCACTGGACTCCTCGTTGTTCTTCTAATTTCTATTGCGGCCCTCACTGTCCCCTGCAATAACCCAGAACCAGAAGAGCACAAAAGTGGCTCATCATAGAACCAAGAGTCCTACATTCACATTGTCTTACCTATGGTTGGCACTGCCCACAAGCCCCTAGATAGAGGAGACCTAGCCTTGGGGATGAAGTTTTAGCCTGCTTGCTGCAGACCCTGGTTCTCAGTCAGTCTCTGGATCAGACTGCAACAGGTTCTCTCTGTATCAGCTGGCTGACCACTTCTCCCTTCCCTTTCTGACGGGGCACCTTTTAACCAATCAGCACCTTTTGCTCTTCAGATTCTCAGTCTTGGCGACCAGGAGGTGATCTTATCTAGGGCATTGTTCTGCCTTTCCTCCCTGATTCCTTAAACAAACCCTTTTGACCTCCGTGCATTCAGGCAGGATAGTATCACACAGATACACCGAGGTGTATGGTATTTATAAAAAATAAAACAAATATTTCCCCCAATTTTCCACATGTTGTATCTCAGCACTCAAGAGTTTTTAAAACAGCACAATCACTATAGGATTAAAGTATTTGGGGGTTTTTGGCTACTGATAAAATGTAATTTATGGGTGGACTAGGTAGTCATTAGGTACCAACTTTTGCATGAGGAATTAACTGTGAATTAACTCACAAGTGAAAATGAGTTTTGTTCCATCCTTGACAAAGCTGAAGTTGGTTCCTTATTCCCAGTTCCTTAAAGCATGGTACCATCTCTTTAAAACCACCAATAATGGGGATTCCACAACCTCCCAGTAACCTATTCCAGAATTTAACTATCCTTGCAGTTAGATTGTTTTTCCTAATAGCTAACCTAAATCTTCCTTGCTGCAGATGAAGGCAATTACTTCACTGTGTCAGTCAATTGTCCTCTTTATAACAGCCTTTAACACGTATGAGGACTATTATCAGGTCCTCCCCCCCCCCACCAAGTCTTTTTTTCTCTCAAGACTACAAATGCAGATTTTTTAAACCTTTCCTCATAAGTCTGCTTTTCGAACATTTTTATCATTTTTGTTGCTCTCCTCTGGACTCTCTCCAGTTTGTCCACATTTTTCTTAAAGCCTGGCACTCAAAACTGGACACAATACTTCAGCTGAGGCCTCAAGTGCCAAGTAGAGCAGGACAATCCTTCCTCAGCCCTCTCTTCTGTACCACTTTTCCACACAACTTGAATATAGTATTAATATTTAAAATAATGTTTCAAATATTGTTTAATTCAATAGAAGTCATCAAAATTACTTGCATAAATAGTAGAGTTTATTAAAGTAAAGATATTATCATTATATATAAAAAGCTGTTGAGGTAACATACAACACCTGGAACCACTTTATATGTTTCCACAGACTTTGTCAAACGGAGGACTGGCATTTCTACCACAGAATTTTGAAATTAAAAAAAAAAATCCTAAAATTGATGATTTTTTTTAAAAATTAACCTTATACTGATGTATTTTAAAATAATTTGAATAAGGAGCTGGAACCATGAATAAGGAACTGGGAATAAGTAACCAACTTCAGCATCGTCCATCTTTATCTCTAGCAACCATCTGAACTCCTCATAAAACCTTCACGCAGTTTAGCATAGCTATTGACAAACTAATAACAACAGGCTTAGGACCTGAACAGATGATTTACAGAGCTGGATGAAGCACCGTGCACCGCACCTTTCTATACTTTGCTGGCTCAAACCACTGGTACTAGATTCCTCATTTTCATGAATATCAGCTGAAACAAATGTCGAGATTGTTTGTGGTATTTGTGCTCAGACAACACAAGTGCAGTATTATTCAAATATAGCTGTAAAAGGAGTGTTGTCACTTGCAGCAGCTTGGAGACCCGTTGTGACGGGTTGCCTCCCACACACACACACACCCTTCCAGGGTGCCATCTGATGTACTGGGGTCCCACTGAGCCCACCCGTTCCACCACCCTGGGCTCCCTCACCCTGTCCTGCTGTGTCAGGAACTCAAGCCTCCTCTAGCACACACACAGGTAGGGACATGCCCAGCTGCAGAAAGACACAGACACTGAAATCAGCTCTGCACGGGAAGAATCAGCTAGGGGATTACCCAGTACTCAAGTGTACACCCCCTCTGGGGTGAAAAGCCAAAATTGTATTGTCTTGCGCTGCACAGAAATCTGTACATAGTAAGCTCATGAAAATCACCACCTTCCTCAATGTGGAGAAGATATGCAAAGCTGTCTGCCACACCGCCCGTCCCCAGTTATGGATTACACAAACTGAGTTTTAGAATAAGCAAAAAAAAAGTTTATTAACTACAGAGGATAGATTTTAAGTGATTATAAGGTTTAGAAAACAGATCAAAGCAGATTACTGATCAAGTAAAACACACAAACTAAGCTTAATACAATAAAGAAACTGGTTACAAGTAGGAATTTCTCACCCTAAATATTGTTTTAGGCATTTCTTTCACAGGCCAGACACCTTTTCTGGCCTGTGCTCAGCTCTTCTCCCCTCCTCAGTCCTTGTTTCTTAGGGCTTGTCTACACTGGCACTATACAACGCTGCAACTTTCTCGCTCAGAGGTGTGAAAAAACACACCCCTGAGCACAGCAAGTTTCAGCGCTGTAAAGTGCCAGTGTAGACAGTGCACCAGCGGCTGGGAGCCGCGCTCTCAGCACTGGTATCTACACCCCTCGTTGAGGGGGGTTTTTGTAGAGCACTGGGAGAGCTCTCTCCCAGTGCTGTGCTGTAACTACCCAAGCCACGTTAAAGCGCTGCAGCAGCTGTTGCCAGTGTAGACAAGCCCTCAGTGGGGATTCAATGAAGAATGAACTTTGATTAACTCACTTCTCTGCCTTAAATAGGATTTATATATGGCGGGAATCCTTTGTTTCCCAGTTTGGTCCCCACCCCCTATTAGTGGAAAAATACTAGTAGGCCAAGATGGGGTCCAGTACCAGGTGACATGATCACATGACCCTTCAGTGTCAAAGCAGCATCCCAGGAAGCTTCTCAGAAAGATGGGAGATTAGCATCTACAGAGTCCTATTGTTCTCCCTAATGGCCCAGCCAGGCTGATTGCATACTGTCTGGTGGGTGTTCCCTAGGTGTAAACACAGTTGTAATTGTTACATAGTCAATATTCCTAACTTCAGATACAGAAATGATACATGCATACAAAGAGAATAATCATAGTCAATATATCATAACCTTTCCAATGATATCTCACATGACCCATCTTGCATAAAATATATCTTAGTTATGCCAAAATCATATTATAACAATATTTCTATGAAGACTATGGGGCGTAGTGTCACATCCATATTTCCTTCCATTGTTATTATATGGTCAGTATTCAAGATACAAACAAAAGCCTGGTCGTTGCCCAGATGAGTTTACGATCTGAATGTAAGGGTATTGACTTACTGAGAGAGTCATGTTCAGTCCCTGCACACAATCACCATTCATGCTGCATAAAGAAAGTTTGTGCTATTTTTTAAAGGTCGTAAATCTGAGAGCAGATCCTCTCAGATATGACTGTTCTTTGAATTGTTTACCTTTTTGCATAAGTGGCTTTAGATTAGCCATTTTAACCTTGTTTATTTGCTTACTAATATTATTTATGATAATTCAATCTTTAACTTTGGCTGTCTAAACAATAACTTTGCCAACTGTTTCCATGGAGAGGCTGAAATATAAGCAGAAAATGGCTTGTTTCGACCATAGTTTATGAATATTTTTGTCAATGTGAAATAAATTCCACAGCTGTTGCAGAAGGATTGTTAACACTGGATTTCTCTAAGTGCTAAAATTAGCAGTTTTACTCAAGAAACATAATTGTACATTAATTGAGAATGAAGAGTCTTGTTCATAGCACCATTATCTGTTGCTAGTTAAGACTCGGATGAGAAAGTTTACAAAAAGAGATGCATGTGAGTTGCGCAAGTCTCATATGCAGCTGTGTACACAATCAGGAGCACAAACGCACTTGGGAGCAGTTTAACATTTTCTACAGGTGACACTTAACAGTACAATACTGTGTGCCCACCAAGAGGGCAAAAATAGAAACAGCTGTAATGGAGGGGCAAGAGGAGGAAGATGATGATAATCTCATCATAGAAGTGTATTTTGAACACTGTTGAGGGATGGGAAGGGAATATGCTCCAAAATGATAGCAGAAAGGCAACAGACAATCCTGCAACAACTATCGGGGCATCTCCTTGTTGTCAACAGCCAGCAAAATTCTCACCAGAATTCTGTTGAATCATCTTGTGCAACACATTGAACAACGGCTTCTACTGGAGACTCTATGTGGCTTCAGGAGAGGTTGTGGGACTACAGACATGGTGTTGACAGCTCAACAACTTCAGGAGAAAGGCCAGGAACAGAACTCCAACCTGTACATGACTTTCATTGACCTGACAAAAGCATTTGATAGTCAGTCAGAAGGGCCTTTGAAAAATCATGGCAAAATTTGGTTTCCCAGAGAAATTCATCGCAATGGTTCAGCAATTACACGATGGCACGCTCGCTCGTGTTAAAGATGACGGCGTGTTATCTGAACCATTCCTAGTTACCAATAGAGTCAAGCAGGACTGTGTGTTGGCCCTGACCCTCTTCAGTATGATGTTCTCTGCCATGCTTACAGATGCCTTTCATGACTATGACACTCAGATTGGCATCAGATACCAGACTGATGGTAAACTCTTCAATTTGAGGAGACTACAAGTGAAGCCAAAGGTACAGGAAGTGACTGTTCCTGATCTTCTTGTGATGATGACTTTTCCCTGAATGCCAAATGTGAGTCTGACATGCAGAATATGGATTATTTCTATTCAGCTTGTTACAACTTTGGTCTCACAACCAACATCAAGAAGAGAGAAATGATGTACCAGCCTGCACCAGAAAAGTCTTATGTAGAGTCTACTGTCACACTGAATGGCCAAACCCTCCAGGCAGTGGACAAGTTCACCTATCTTGGCAGTACATTGTCACGTGCAGTTCACATCAAGGATGAAATCAACACGTCAAATGCCACAGCAAGTGTGGCCTTTGGCAGACTATGTACAAGTGTGTAGGAGAGTGGAGGCATGAGTCAACAAACAAAACTGAAGGTCTACAAAGCCATTGTCCTGTCAATTGTGATGTATGCATGCAAAACCTGGATGGTGTACAGATGCCATGCCATGAAACTGAATCATTTTATATGGGCTGCCCGAGGAAACTGGTGATGGATAAGATGGCAAGACAAGGTTCCAGATACTGAGGTGCTCATATCGGCAGGCATTCCAAGCATCCATACTCTATTGATGAAGTCACAGATGAGATGGGCAGGCCTTGTCAGCAGAATGTCAGATGAATGACTGCCAAAAAAGATCTTTTATGGTGAGCTAGAGGGAGGCCAGAAGAAACATTTCAAGGACTCCCTCAAGTTATCATTAGGGCATTTCAACATTGACCCAGAGTTTTGGGAAGATCTCACTCAAGATTGTTCTACCTGGGGGAGGCTCATCCATACTGGAGCTACAGTCCATGAGCTGAGGAGAACTGAGGCAGAGCAGAAGCATCAACAATGTAAATCTCACAACAGCAGCATGTCTGCTGTTAATCAAGCAACCCATAGCGGCACCTCTTGTTCAGTGTGCCACAGACAGTTCAAAACTCAGATTGGCCTGATCAGCCACTCATGTGTCCACAGACACCAAACCAAAAAGTGATGTCATGGTCACCTTCGAACACAAAGGACAAACAATACAGTTCAGTACACTGCAATATTTTACAGGGTTCTTCTTGCAATAAAAGTATATTACTCTAAACACCCAGGGCTTGTCTGATATAGTAACTTTTATGAGAAAAATTCCACTCCCAATAATGCAATGAATAATAAATAAATGTCATTTTTCTGAGGCCAAGTTTAACTGCTAAAGTTTCATTTAATAAAAATGTATCTGCTAAATCAACAAATTATGTGCAGGCTGAAAATTATCTAATGAGATAATGCTGTGTTCTGAGAAAACAGACAAAATGTTAAGAAAAGCTGGTCTAGAGTTATAGAAATATAAATTCCAGAAGGTGTGTTCAGATCTCAATGTGCATTACACTAGGGCTTAGCATTCAGGTTCAAATCAGGGCTGGGATTTGGATTTGATGCCGCCAAGTCCTCAAGAGCTGTTCTTAATGTTTGTGCCTTCTTCAAATAGCATTTCCCAAGAAGGTCTGTTCTTGTGGGCTTTCTGTCTTGTCATCTTAGCCACTATACAGGTGCTTCCAGTTTTTAGATCCAAGTTAGCGTCAAAACTATAGGGAGCATTTGGATCTAGGAATCTCCATCAAATGACTCAGATAGTCTGTTTCATCTATTTGGATTCTGAGCTCTTCGGGACAGGGACTGTCTACGAATGTGTGTTTGTATAGTGTCTAGCGCTGTGGGGCCCCATTCCTAGTTGATCCTTAGGCTCTGCTGTAATAAACATGATTAATAAAAAAACAACAAACAACTATTCAAATTTTTGGTTCAAGTCCATTGACCTGGTTACTATTACATTATTACTATTTTAATTTTGTGTTTGTTTAGATATGAAAGAGGAGACTGGCACCCACATAAAACACACAGGTGGTATGGTCTAGGGCACTGTTTCTCAACGACCAGTCTGAGGACCAGTGCCGGTCCCTGAGATCTCCCTGGCACAGTTTAGGAAGGCAGCAAGCCCCAGCAAAAAGGTTGAGAAACACTGGTCTAGAGGAACAAGCACAAGGCTTGCCAGCAGGCAGTCCTGAGTGTTAGTCTTCATTTGACCTTAAGGAAATCATTCATGTCTTTGCCTCAGTTTCCCCTTCTGTAAAATAGTTCAAAGTTACATATGTACAAGAGCTTATATTTACGAGCTCTGACTCAGCACTGTACTCACACATGTGCCTATTTTAAGCATATGAGTAGTTCCATTGACTTCAATGCAATCATTCCCATGCTTAACGAAAGAACATACAAAAGTGCCTTGCTGAATAAGAGCCATACTTCCCCTTTTCCTTCTTACTGAATCCATTTTGTAAATTCTTAAATACAGCATATACTGGGGAGCAAATTCCTTTTCTATGTCCTCTCTACTAAACTGACTACTTTCATTTAAAAGTACTCCCAAATACATGTACACACAGGGAACAGTGCCAGTGAACTCAAGGTGAAATCTGCCATCTAGCTCCAATCCATTGCTCTAGCTACTCACATGAAGAGAGTTACTCATGTACTTAAGTTTTTACAGGTCTGATCCCTGACTTATCTAAATGTTATGAACTGGATACAACAAACCTCAAGTACAAGTAACATATAAAAGACATTCCTTCCTTCTCACAACAATAAATAAATAAGTCACAGAAGCAACATGGCAAACACACAGTTGTCTTTTCCAAGTGTATAGTACTTTTAACAAGGAAAAACACTGAAATTTCTGCAGCTCTGTCACCAGTATTCCTAAGGGATTTGCTAATTGCTGAAAGGTATTTAGAACTCCACTGATGTTCTACAAATCCCTCCTTACCAGGCACTGCACTTAGGGTTTTGTAGACACTTTGATTGAATTGTAATTTACGTTTCTAAAATGAACATGAGAAAATATTTCAGAACCAAATCTTTTTTCTCCCCTATGGTCTTATTTTATTCATGGACTTTCCAGCTCCAAGGAACAAGTTCATTCTCATTTTGAACACTCCCTTGAAACATGACTTGTGATAAAGGCACTTGCTGAACTAATGATAAACAGTACACAGGTGCACTTTGATCCTCTAGCTTCTGATTAATGATGAATTGCCCATTTTGTAGTGGTGTTTGAAAACAGTCCTCTTGGAGCCAAACAACTCATTTTCCCATTAAAAGAAGATGATTTTGGCAGTGAGGAGACCTTGTTTGGTCAAAAATCCTTTCATTTAAATATTGTAATGTAAGCAGAGTCAGGATGAGCTCCACCCTGACATCTGGTGGTGAGGTGTGGCAAGTTGTGGAAAAGAACTTCAGGGGCCGATCTCATTTGCATAGGCACACCCACCCCGCCTAGAATGAGACCATAGCTGCCCAAATGGTCACTTTGGCTGCTGTGGGATCCCCAGTGTCTCTGTTATTGGGGCAGGAAGAATAAATTGTTATTACCCTGATTATGGGAACTGTGCTTGGAACTGTACGTGGCCTTTTGTTATGATGGAGGGATTCACCATCAACTAAGTAGCACTCGCTAGGCAAAGGTCATGGGTTCCAAAACTGTGTGAATGGAGAGAGGCTGGGGACAAGTATTAATACTTGGTGGCATGGGCCCCTTGGTGAGGGCCTTACATGCTAATTGCACTTCCTCCTCTCTCCACTGTGGAATATCAGAGCTAATTTTGATTTCATTAGAAGTCTAGTTACAGGCTGCTGAGCTCACTTTGGGCTGACAGTGCACCAGCACTAGGGCTCCCCTACTACAAGCTGAATTCACCTAAGAGCTGAAATCATTGAGTGTTGTGTTAAGTAGTGGGGGAGCCTGAAGATATATTGTGGAGCAGTTTGCGGGACGGCTGGTGGAGCAGTTCGACGCGGAGCAGTGTGTGGATGGCAGGAGCTGCTTGTGGGTCATGCAGCTGAGCAAAGGAGTCGTGGGGCAGCTGGCGGAGCGGAGCGCAGCTGAGCGAAGGAGTTCGTGGGGCGGCTGGCGGAGCGGAGCGCAGCTGAGCGAAGGGGTTCGTGGGGCGGCTGGCGGCTGGCGGAGCGGAGCGCAGCGGAGCGAAGGGGTTCGTGGGGCGGCTGGCGGAGCGGAGCGCAGCGGAGCGAAGGAGTTCGTGGGGCGGCTGGCGGAGCGGAGTGCCGCTATGGGGCGGTCAGCTTCAGATCATGTAAGGTGCCTCTTACCCCCGTCCCATTTCCACCCAGGTTGGGAGGTAAAGCTCCGCAGATAAACTTTCGAACTCTGGGGCTGCCCTGACCAGGGACAGAGACTTTTGGGGCATTGGACTTTTGGGACTTTGGGTGATTTGGGGTTGCTGGACTCAAGAACCAAAGGGAAAGGGGCATGCCCCAATTTGCCTGGGGTGGGTTTTTTATGCTCATGGGTTGTGTTATGAATCCTGTTGGTGGTGTTTCCCCAACATAATGCCACATTGTTTCTCTCTGTTATTAAAAGGCTTTTGCTACATTCAGACTATGTGCTTGCGAGAGGGGAAGTATTGCCTCTTGGAGGCGCCCAGCGGGGGTGGTATATATTTGTCCCAGGTCACTGGGTGGGGGCTCGAGCCGGTTTGCATTGTGTTATTGGAATGGAACCCCTAGATATTGAACCCGGCCCTTGTTGCTGCCAACTCTGACGGGCAGAAGGGTTACAGTAACATCTGGGAGATTCTCTTTTCTCCCTCAGTTCTCACTTTGTGAAAACAGTGGTGGTGAAAGGTGCTGGTTTACAGCCCTAAGAGTCTAAAGTTCCCTAGAACAGTGGTTCTCAAAGCCGGTCTGCCACTTGTTCATGGAAAGCCCCTGGTGCGCTGGACCGGTTTGTTTCCCTGCCGTGTCCGCAGGTTTGGCCGATAGTGGCTCCCACTGGCTGCAGTTTGCCACTCCAGGCCAGTGGGGGCTGCAGGAAGGGCAGCCAGCACGTCCCTTGGCCCGCGCCGCTTCCCGCAGCCCCCATTGGCCTGGAGCAGCGAACCGCGGCCAGTGGGAGCCTCAAGCAGCCAAACCTGCAGACGCAGCAGGTAAACAAACCAGCCCAGCCCGCCAGGGGCTTTCCCTGAACAAGCGGCAGACCGGCTTTGAGAACCACTGCCCTAGAGTGTTCTTCCACAAAGCAGTTTTGGCATGAGCACCAGAAACACAGGCTCTCCCACAACGTCCAGCCAACATGCCACATATCTGTTCTGCAGTGTAATTCAGGCTTTGTATTCATGAAATCCTAGGGGTGACATCCTGGCCCCATTGAAACTACCATTGGCTTCAACAGATCTCGGATTTCATCGCAGGACTCTCTTCTGAGTTTGCTGATAAGGAAGTTGGGCTGTCCAGGAGACAGGCACTTCATATCAGTTATGGCCTTCAAATGGTAACTTTAACACAGGACTGGATGGAACCTACTGGATCATCGAGTCCAGTCACCTGCTGGTGCAGGCAACTCCATCATATAATTCCATTCATAAATTTACCAAACTCCATCTTAAAACTAGTAGGTTGTTTGTTCCCAAACTGTCTTCTAATTCCAGCCTAAACTTTAATTCACTACCTCAAGGGCAGGATCCACACCAGCTACACCTAGAAATGAAAGACACTAATTCAGTTCTTCTGAACCATCCAGTCTCCCATTAAGCCTTTTTGTTGTGGTAGTTAGGGAAGGTGATGGAAAGGGGAAAAAAATCAATAAATATCATAAAAACCATAAAACCATAAAGTCATAAAAACCAGCATACACCACAGACAATTTTCCAAAACTAATAAATTATTTGATTGCAATACTGATTTGTTTTCCTTTTTACTGTCCTTGAAGGTGTCTGGTAGGGTGAAGTTCACTTCTCCTGGACAGAGACCAAGTATTCAGGTTCTAAGCAGGTGGGCTGCAGAAGGAGCTGGAGAGGTGCACTCAACCCAAGAGTAAGGTGGATAGATAACCTCACATGATAGTCTGTGCCCACGGTCCCCTCAATATTGCCCATATGCAGTGCTTGAGTTGTGCAGAGAACCTTATTCTGATTGTTTCCAAAACAGCTGGTTTGTTTCTATGGACTTCAGTTGAAGTCAAGGGTGCTCATCAATTTGTATCTTGTTGCTAACCTCTTTCACAATGAAAAAAATTTACCTTATGGGCCCAGTTTTCAAATGTATAATCAAAGGGCGACTATTGAAAGACACTGATCCACCTACATACATAAGAACTACTGCTAATTAATATTTTTGGTGTTAATTTCTTAACAGCAAATTACTTTCACAGAAAGCACTTTAGTGACTAGTCAGATTGATGCTTACAATTCTGCAGTAGGTAGACAGAAATAATCAACAAGGTATTAAAAAAAAAGTCTCCAAATTGCTTAGCATCATGAAGTCTAACTTCCAGGCACCTAGAAAAAGAGGGGTGTGTGTTAAGCTCCACCCCTCTCATAGAGATCAGAGCCTAAGTTGGGGCTGCAAAGAGGGGTTCAGAGGCCACCTTACACAGCACAAAACGGCCTGTGGAGGAGGAGGACCTGCCTTATAACCTTCAACACAATAGTTAGAGCATTCACTTGGGATATTGGAAACCACCATTTCAAGTCCCCCCACTACCTGATGAGGAGAAGGATTTAAACAGGATCTGCCGCCTCTCAGGTGAGTGCCCTAACTGCTGGGATATAGAATGATTCTCACTCTCTGGCCCAATTAATATTTAAGTAATCAATTATCCAATTAAAGTGAAACAACTTCAACAAGAGAGATTGAGATATTAGAATATCCTATAGGGCAGTAGTTAGACACTCACCTGACAAGTGGCAAATCCCTTCCCCTCAGCAAACAGAGGGGAGATCTGAACCAGCGGTCTCCCACATCCCAGATGAATGCACTAAGCACTTGGCTAAAGGTTATAAGGGTGCTTCCTCCTACAACTGATTTGTGGGGAGTTAGGCAGCCTCTGTGCAAGTTTACACATGAGATCAGGCCTCACACACAAGTTAGGCAGAGGAACAACTCTCATTCCTATGGTTTATGGATAACTCTGGGGCTTAGTTGTGCAGACTCCTTGAGGGAGGCAGCAGTGCGTATGCCGAGAGGAAGGAACATAGATGCTGAGGAAACTTTTACTGCAAAACTTAGATGCTGAGAAAATTTAGGAACCTACATGGTTATGCAGCAGCCAAGAACCTAAGTACCTTTGTGAATCCCTAACTCCCTACCTCATCCTTAACTGAGCAGACTCACACTGTGGGTTAATGCCCACATTCACAGTAACCCACCAAAGTTTGGTATTGTTGCTACCTCAAAAATAGTAACAGATCAACTTAAGCTTCCTCCTTGAGCTTAGCTATTCTATATAGGTTTTCTACCATGCTTATCACTGTAGTTATTGAGTACATTCCAGTCATGCATTAAGCAACATGACTACACATCTGCTACATGTTTGTTCTCCCAGCCTATCCCGAGGAC
Organism: Eretmochelys imbricata; assembly: GCF_965152235.1. Classification (NCBI taxonomy): domain Eukaryota; kingdom Metazoa; phylum Chordata; order Testudines; family Cheloniidae; genus Eretmochelys; species Eretmochelys imbricata. The sequence continues at coordinate 33,821,023 of NC_135572.1, forward strand.
AACATGTGCAGTGGAATGTCTTGTTCTGGGAGGGTGTGTCTTTTAAAAAATATATAAACTATACCTGCTGCTTTGTGTTTATTCTAGAGATGGCAAGGTCAAAGATATGTGCTTTGCACTTGAAGCAGAAAGTGATGAGGTTTATGATGTTCCTTATCTCCTGAGGGAGTTCATTGCACAGTCTTGGAATGCCCCCGGAGAAAGTTCTGTCTCCCGCACAGCTGTACCAATGGTTTCTCTCCAAGGTCTCCTCTATTCTAGTTCTTTAGCTCCCTCTCCCTAATATTCCAGGAGGAGTTAAACAGTTACTTCAGCATCTTTTCAGCTGCCTTATACATTGCTAACAGGGTGAGTCAACAGAGGAGCCCTGCACCTTGTTACCGTCTTCGTCACACTCCCATCTCTGGACCCTTCTTTCACGTATAATAAACTCAATCCCAATCTACCAAGACACCTCCCTATCCCACTTCTGGTCCCTACTAAAAACTCCCTGCATTTGCTACGCCCACAAGATGTGAGCTGAAGTACTATCTTCTTTTATTAAAGTTACTCCTGGCTCTACGTTTCTTCCTTGTGTCTGTTTCTTAGACTATAGCCTCCTCAGGGCAGAGACTCATTTTGTCTTCTACAGAGCATGATTACTTATTTGTATTAGTGCCTAAAGGCCACAGCCAAAATCAGAGCCCCCATTGTATTAGGTGCTGTACAAACACACAGTAAAGAGACAAAACAGTTGGAGGGTGGGAGAATGGAAATATTACTGTTAACATTTTACAGATGGGAAACTGTGACAGAGATTAAGTGACTTGCTGAAGGTCACAGAAGAAGGCTGTGGCAGAGCAGGGAATTGAACTCATAACCTGTCAGGGATGGTCTAACTAATATTTTAGTCCTGCCATGATTGCAGGGGACTGGACTAAATGACATCTTGAGGTTCTTTGTGTCCTATGATTCTATGAGCGTCTATGAACCTGAAACCTAGTCCAGCCCCATACACACAAGGTCATCATTCCTCTCAAACACATTGCCAGCACTTACTAAGTAACAGATAATAAATAACAAATTGATAAATTAAACAGCAATAAGTCACCAGGACCAGATCGGATTCACCCAAGAGTTCTGATGGAAGTCAAATGTGAAAATGAAGAACTACTAATTGTGGTTTGTAACCTATCATTTAAATCAGCTTCTGTACCAAATGACTGGCGGATAGCTAATGTGATGTCAATGTTTAAAAGGGGCTCCAGAGGTGATCCCAGCAATTACAAGCCAGTAGTCCTCACTTCAGTACCAGGCAAATTGGTTGAAACTATAGTAAAGAACAGAATTGTCAGACACACAGATGAACAAATTTGATGGGAAAGAGTCAACATGGTTTTTGTACAGGGAAATCATGCCTCACCAATCTACTAGAATTCTTTGAGGGGGGTCAGCAAGCATGTGGACCAGGAGGATACAGTGGATATAGTGTACTTAGATTTTCAGAAAGCCTTTGACAAGGTTCCACACCAAAGGCTGTTAAGCAAAGTAAACTGTCATGGGATAAGAGGGAAGGTCCTCCCATGGATTGGCAACTGGTTAAAAGATAGGAAACAAAGGGTAGGAATAAATGGTCAGTTTTCACAATGGAGAGAGGTAAATAGTGGTGTCCCCCAGGGGTCTGTACTAGGACTAGTACTATTCAACATATTCATAAATGATCTGGAAAAAGGGGTAAACAGTGAGGTGGAAAAATTTGCAGATGATACAAAACTACTCAACATAGTTAAGTCCCAAGTAGACTGCAAAGAGCTACAAAGGGATCTCACAAAACTGGGTGAGTGAGAAACAAAATGGCAGAGGAAATTCAATGTTAAAAATGCACATTGGAAAACATAATCCCAACTATACGTATAAAATGATGGAGTCTAAATTAGCTGTTACCACTCAAGAGAGATCTTGGCATCTATGTGGATAGTTCTCTGAAAACATCCACTCAATGTGCCGCAGCAGTCAAAAAAGCTAACCAAATGTTGGTGTCATTAAGAAAAGGATAGATAATAAGACAGAAAATATCATATTGCCTTTATATAAATCCATGGTATGCCCACATCTTGAATACTGCATCCAGATGTGGTCACCCCATCTCAAAAAAAGATATATTGGAATTGGAAAAGGTTCAGAAAAGGGCAACAAAAATTATTAGGGGTATGGAACAGCTTTCATACGAGGAGAGATTAATAAGACTGGAACTTTTCATCTTGAAAAAGAGGCAATTAAGAGGGAATATGATAGAGTTATATGAAATCATGACTGGTGTGGAGAAAGTAAATAAAGAAGTGTTATTTACTCTTTCTCATAACACAAAAACTAGGGGTCACCAAACAAAATTAATAGGCAACAGGTTTAAAACTAACAAAAGGAAGTATTTCTTCACACAATGCACCTGTGGACCTCTTTCCCAGAGGATGTTGTGAAGGCCAAGATTATAACAGGGTTCAAAAAAGAACTAGATAAATTCATGGAGGATAGGTCCATCGATGGCTATTAGCCAGGATGGGCAGGGATAGTGTCCCTAGCCTCAGGGAGACAAAGGATGGAATGGACAACAGGGGATGGATCACTTGATGATTACCTGTTCTGTTCATTCTCTCTGGGGCACCTGGCATTGGCCACTGTCGGAAGTAGAGTAGGGGCATTAGGGGACGAGAGCTGAGGAAGCATTGTTCTAAGTCAGCCATAATAATGTTGGCATACTGTGGGGCCATGCGGGTACCCATAGCAGTGACGCTGATTTGAAGGTATACATTGTCCCCAAATGTGAAATAGTTATGGGTGAGGACAAAGTCACAAAGTTCAGCCACCAGGTTTGCCGTGACATTATCGGGGATTCTGTTCCTGATGGCTTGTAGTCCATCTTTGTGTGGAATGTTGGAGGAGAGGGCTTCATCATCCATAGTAGCCAGGATGGTGTTTTCAGGAAGATCACTGATGGATTGTAGTTTCCTCAGGAAGTCAGTGGTGTCTCGAAGATAGCTGGGAGTGCTGGTAGCGTAGGGCCTGAGGAGGGAGTCTACAGAGCCAGACAATCCTGCTGTCAAGGTGCCAATGCCTTAGATGATGTCACGGCAAACCTGGTGGCTGAACTTTGTGACTTTGTCCTCAATGTATACCTTCAAATCAGCGGCACTGCTATGGGTACCCGCATGGCCCCACAGTATGCCAACATTTTTATGGCTGTGTCATAAATATAAAGGGAAGGGTAAACCCCTTTGAAATCCCTCCTGGCCAGGGGAAAGCTCCTCTCACCTGTAAAGGGTTAAGAAGCTAAAGGTAACCTCGCTGGCACCTGACCAAAATGACCAATGAGGAGACAAGATACTTTCAAAAGCTGGGAGGAGGGAGAGAAACAAAGTGTCTGTGTGTCTGTCTACAGTCTGTCTTTGTCGGGGATAGACCAGGAATGGAGTCTTAGAACTTTTAGTAAGTAATCTAGCTAGGTATGTGTTAGATTATGATTTCTTTAAATGGCTGAGAAAAGAACTGTGCTGAATAGAATAATTATTTCTGTCTGTGTATCTTTTTTGTAACTGAAGGTTTTGCCTAGAGGGGTTCTCTATGTTTTTGAATCTAATTACCCTGTAAGATATCTACCATCCTGATTTTACAGGGGGGATTTCTTTATTTCTATTTACTTCTATTTTTATTAAAAGTCTTCTTGTAAGAAAACTGAATGCTTTTTCATTGTTCTCAGATCCAAGGGTTTGGGTCTGTGGTCACCTATGCAAATTGGTGAGGCTTTTTATCCAACATTTCCCAGGAAAGGGGGGGTGCAAGTGTTGGGAGGATTGTTCATTGTTCTTAAGATCCAAGGGTCTGGGTCTGTAGTCACCTAGGCAAATTGGTGAGGCTTTTTACCAAACCTTGTCCAGGAAGTGGGGTGCAAGGTTTTGGGAAGTATTTTGGGGGGAAAGACGCGTCCAAACAGCTCTTCCCCAGTAACCAGTATTAGTTTGGTGGTGGTAGCGGCCAATCCAAGGACGACGGGTGGAATATTTTGTACCTTGGGGAAGTTTTGACCTAAGCTGGTAAAGATAAGCTTAGGAGGTTTTTCATGCAGGTCCCCACATCTGTACCCTAGAGTTCAGAGTGGGGGAGGAACCTTGACAGGCTGACTTAGAACAACGCTTCCTCAGCTCTCGTCCCCTAATGCCCCTACTCTACTCGTGCTACACTGATGACGTCTTCATCATCTGGACCCATGCCAAAGAAGCCCTTGAGGAATTCCACCATGATTTCAACAATTTCCATCCCACCATCAACCTCAGCCTGGACCAGTCCACACAAGAGATCCACTTCCTGGACACTGTGGTGCTAATAAGCGATGGTCACATAAACGCCACCCTATACCAGAAACCTACTGACCGCTAATCCTACCTACATGCCTCCAGCTTTCACCCAGATCACACCACAAGATCCATTGTCTACAGCCAAGCTCTACGATACAACCGCATTTGCTCCAACCCCTCAGACAGAGACAAACACCTACAAGATCTCTATCAAGCATTCTTACAACTACAATACCCACCTGCTGAAGTGAAGAAACAGATTGACAGAGCCAGAAGAGTTCCCAGAAGTCACCTACTACAGGACAGGCCTAACAAAGAAAATAACAGAATGCCACTAGCCATCACCTTCAGCCTCCAACTAAAACCCCTCCAACCCCATCCAACCTATCCGGAAGGACGACCTATCACTCTCACAGATCTTGGGAGACAAGCCAGTCCTTGCTTACAGACAGCCCCCAACCTGAAGCAAATACTCACTAGCAACCACATACCACACAACAGAACCACTAACCCAGGAACCTATCCTTGCAACAAAGCCCGTTGCCAACTGTGTCCACAGATCTATACAGGGGACACCATCATAGGGTCTAATCACATCAGACACATTATCAGAGGCTCATTCACCTGCACATCCACCAATGTGATATATGCCATCATGTGCAATCAAAATGTAGTTAAAGAGGTTCAGAAATGTTAATGCAGAGGGTGAACCAGTAAGGGGACTCAGGACAAAAACAACTGAAATCTACCGTCCCTTCACCCCCCAGGAAAAACAGGCGTTACTGTCTGATTTACCCAAACTCAAACGAGATAACGAGAACACTGAGTTCTGGGACAAGCTGGATGGCCTGGCTGAAATACACGGCCTCCATAGGAAAGATGTTCACATCCTAGTCAAGTGTAAATGCCCCAGGGGTGTGTGGGACAACCTAGAAGATAAATGGGAGACGGGGCACTGGGCTGAAGATCATAACCCCAACCCTGCGGGAGGGGGTCAAGCTGGAGAAGCAGCAGGAATTCCAAACCCAGAAGCCGTCACTGTAACAGAATTCAGAAATGCACTATCTGCTGCTCTAGGAGCCAGGTTCCAGAGTAGCAGCCCTGTTAGTCTGTATCTGCAAAAAGAAAAGGAGGACTTGTGGCACCTTAGAGACTAACACATTTATTTTAGCATAAGCTTTCGTGAGCTAGGAGCCCAGACCACCAACTGGGGGGCTCTTCAATCAGTGGTTCATCAGGAGGGGGAGTCTGCCATGTCTTATGCTGAAAAGAAATGGAATGCATTCCGAGCTTATTCGGGTTTGGAGAATATAACATCCCGAGACCATGATGTATTCCTCCAAATCCTAAAGGAAGGGCTGTCTGCAGACCACCAAGCGGTCCTGGCATTAGGCATCTCAGTGGGAGAGACATACTCAGCAGTAATGAAATGGGCCACAGAAGTAGAACACTGGAAAAAGCGGAAGGTAGCAGCAACCACCCCCTCTGAGGAAATTACAACAGTTCATGCAATCAAAACCACTGCCTGCTTCACATGCAAAGCTTGGACATCTAGCACGTAACTGTAAAAATAAAAATAAAATCAAAATATGCAGTAATTGTAAAAGGAGCAGCCACTTAAAGGAAGACTGCTTCCACCCTGGGGGATGGTAAGGAGGGCCAGTGGCCAAACAAACAGAATAAACCTGATACAACTAGTACCCAAGAAAAAGAAAAAAATAAACAAATCCAGGAGTTGCTCAAACTCCTGGCTAGCAAATAGGTATTAGCAGCCTCTGTGGCTGGAACTGAAGGCAACCCCAGGATGTTTCTTAATGCACGAGTGGGGGGCCGACCATGCAACATGTCAATAGACACAGGAGCCTTGGTATCAATAACCAGCCAAGATCTCCCCCTCACCTGTCGAACCATATGGATTGAAGGGTGGGAGGAGGAAGATTAAAAGCAACCCTAAACCAGCCAGTAAAAATAGAATTTAAAGATATAGTCACAGTCAGTCAAATTTGGGTTTGCCGAGCAGGGAGACACAATTTGCGGCATAAATCTCCTTAAGGAGCTCGGGGGAGTAATCAACCCCAGAGCTAGCTGCATTAAATGGGCCAAAGGGTCCAAACAGAAGAAATTATCTCAAAATATAGCCATGATTGCCAGTAGTAAGCAATAGTACCGGGGGGGAGTCCAGTAGAAACACTGTGTTCTCTTCACCCTAAAGTGTGGGCAACAGATAAACAAGATTGTGGGCTAGTAAACATGAAGCCCATATCTGTAGAACAGTCAACTCATAAAGCGCACAGCAGTATCCAATTAAACCAGAAGCCTTAGAGGCAGTTAAAATTATAGTCACTAATTTAAAATTTAAAGAAGTAATTAAAAAAGCCACCTCCATAACTAACTCCCCAATTTGGCCCGTCCAAAAGCCAAACTGGACCTGGAGGTTAACTATAGACAATACCCACCTTAACCGGGTGACTCCAAAGGCACATCCTCTTGTGGCAAGCCCTGCCACTATCCTTAATTTGCTAAAACCAGGACACTCCGTATTCTCAGTCTTGGATATAGCTAATGGATTTTGGAGTATTCCCCTTGCAAAAGAAAGTCAGGAGAAATTTGCATTTACAGTGGAAGACCAGCGGTACACTTGGACCCGAGTACCCCAGGGGTTCCATAATTCTCCCTTTATCTCCCACAAGGTGATGGTAGAAGTAATAGCACAAGTGCCTTTGGAAGGGGATACTGTAATATTGCAGTATGTAAATGACTTGCTAATTGCCAGTTCAAATAAAAAGGACCATTTAAAAACCCTAAGCAGACTGTTTATACATCTTCGCGAGGCAGAATTTAAATTAAGCGAGAAGAAAGCTCAATTGCAACAGCAGCAAGTTTTATATCTAAAGCATAACATATCACGGGGACAGAAAGCACTCACAGTAAACAGAAAGCAAGCAATTCAAGAGTTAAAAAAAACCACAGACAGTTAAGGAAGTCCAAAAGGTGCTGGGACGCCTCAATTTCTGTAGAACATATATTTGGGAGTACTCAAAAGTAGCGGAACCAAATTCAAAGCCTCACTAGAGAAGGAAAGCCTGCAAATGAGTTAGTAATATGGGGCACAGAACAAGAGAAGGCATTTATAAAAATAAAACAGGCTTTAGCCTCTGCCCCCAGCCTGGGTTTACCAGATATAGGAAAGCCGTTCCACCTTTACTGCAGCCATAGTGAAACTCGATACTCAGCTGTATTGACACAACTTCAGGGAGATAAGCAACCTCCAGTAGCATACCTATCTACCTTGAGACCCCCTGTATCCCAAGGACAACTGGAGTGGAGTGCGTAGCTGCTCTGGATTGTGCTACGTAGATGGTAAAAGCTTGTGAATCATACACCCTCACAGGGAAATTAATGCTACATACACCCCATACACTTATTAATCTCCTTAATACCGGGCAGCTAAGATCTGTAACAGATGACCGCAGGAGTCAGTGAAAATCAGCATTGTGCTTGCAAAACCCCAACTTCTCTATAGTAAGTGACAAAGGAATAAATGTAGCTGAATGTCTGAACATAGAGGGAGAGGTTCACGAATGTCTTATAAATAGAGAAGAGGAAGTCTTGGGGAGAGTTAAAGAAAAGCTATTAAAGAATTCAAATATAATTCTGTATGTAGATAAATCAAGAAAGTATGAAAATGGAGTGCCACACACCGGATGGGCAGTGGTACTCAGTGATGGGACAGTGATAGCCTCAGGTCAGACGGAAGGATCAAAGTCAGCACAAGAAGCAAAGCTAACAGCCCTCATTGAAGCTTTGAGAGTGGGGGGGGGGGGCAAGAAGCTCACTGTATACACAGACAGCAGATACGCATTCGGAATAGTACATGACTACATGGAAGTGTGGTCACACAGGGGTTTTATAACAACAACTGGCAAGCCAATTAATAATATGGAGGCAGTTCAAAGACTAACAGAAGCTGCCAAACTACCATCCGAACTGGCAGCAGTAAAGATAAAAGCACATAATAAAATCTCAAGCAAAAATCAAAAAGAAAATTACTGGGCAAATAAACGGGCCAAAGAAATTGCACAAGCAAGTCCTATTATAGTTTGTGCAGCTGTAGTGCACGAAGAGGAAGTAAATTTTAAAAACTATATGCAACCATAAGCCCAGAAGAAAAAAGTAAATTGGAAGAACAAGGCTGTGTGTATAAAAATCACTTCTGGTATAAGCCGTGGGGGGGAGGAGCCAGTAGCCCTGGAGTGCATATGGGCTCTGCTGCTCCCTGCCATCCAGTCTCCAGCTCATCTGGAGTGGAGACAAATGAGAGCTGCCCTGAAACACTGATGGTGGCCCTCTATAAAAAAAGATGCTTTACTATTTTAAATCAGCATCTGTCAATACTAACAATGTTTCCACAAGTGTCTCCACAGGTAAACAAAAGAAGGTGAAGGAGGAAGAACTGGAGGGTGACCAGGACAACCAGAGCGACCATGGCGAGGCTCCTGCTGTGGCTCCCGCTGTCCCTGTGGTGCATGAGGAAGGACACAAGTAGTGTGCCAGGTGCAGGGTAACACCCTTAGACGATGCTGTGGCCCTCTTCGAGGGACAGTGTCTGTACTTAATGCAACCAGTGTCCGGATTACCTTTAAAGGGGGACAGCTGCATACTACTAGTGAAGGGGACTACAAGGTCCTGGGCTACCCCTCATTTGAACACAATTACATGGCATATTGCCATGATGGCTGGGGAGGAAACACACAGACCTCGATACTGGAATTTGTGTGGGATTTTGTGGGAAAGAAACCAAACACTCATGAAAGATCATGTGCCAATTAAACAGACATGGTACCTGTGGAAGTTAGGCCTGTTAATTCAGAATGGGGCTTACCACTTAAAGCACAGACGGAGGTATCCCCAAAGGCATGGCATAAATTTGTTAAACAATGGCCCAAATTAGAATGCCCACGACTGGTAACAATTAACCAAGTTATCAGAGACAGAGTGGAACCACCTGACTGTGTGTCATGCCCTGAACAAATCCCTGTTCCAGAACCAGGATTGGTAACGATAGGATCAGCACTACCAGTCCTCACCTCGGTGGTATTCCACACTTACAGGGTTGAGGTGCGTATTCCATTACAGGAAGTGAACAGGCAGTGTGAAAAGGTCAGGCCTCGAATGAGTAGAAATGTTACTAGCCTAACAAACCAAATTGGTGAACGCTTAACCAGACACAAGAGGGGATTACTAGATACCCTTGCAGGATGGTTCGGTGCAGGTAATTCTGTTAGCAACATCTATACCATAGCACACCAAGCTGAGAGGAGGGACCAACTTAAATCAAGGCTGGCAGACGCTGTAATCTCTAATGCTCCGGGAGAATTGGATACTCATAGGGCCAGCCGATTGATCCTAGACAGCTGAAAGGATCTGTCAACCTCTGTATCCACCTCATTGAATATAACAAAATACCTGGGTCACGAAGTCACCTGCCTGCTAATAAATACTACTAAAATGAAGGCACTGGAGGAGAGTTGTTGGAGAGTAGGACAAACTTTGGCCATCATCACACAGGGAATTGTAACCGATCTCCTTGACGGCCAGGTCCACCCAGCCCTAATGGAGTTAGTGGAACCCTATCTCCCCAGTACCTCTCTGTGGGCATAAAAAAACAGAGAATCAATGAGAGTCCAAAGACCAGTTTGGACAGGTCACAGTATACTCTTTAACCTTTTAGTACCTCTGGGCATCCCTCATTTACAGCAAGCCAGAATGGTGACCTCCCTGCCAGTATGAAGGAGGGCTCATGTTATTAAGATAAAAGGCGTTGCATACTCCGAGGTCGCTGAAAGAGCATTGTATCCTAGTGAATGTTGCACCCACTCTAATGTGTACATGCCCATACTATACTCTAACGAATCTGTCTAGGTTCGAAGTGGCCATCACTAAAAAACTGGTGCACACGGAGCTGGTCCAAATAAATATACTGGTGTGTGACTGCCCAAAACCACTCCATCGAGCTAAATGGAAAACCCTGCCCCTCAAGGCATCCATCCATGTGCATGTTGGTTCCCCAAAGGGTAACCCTGACTGTTGACGGGATGCGGCTCCACCGTATTCAGCCAATAATAGGCAACCTAACGTAGAATCCGGAATGGCACGACAGCAGTAAGTATCTAGAGGAGGTCTAAAGGCCCTGCAGGTGAAGATCAAGGAGTTGGTGGCCGAGGCCCGAGGCATATTGGGGAAGGCCGTCTGAGGTACACCCTGATAGGGGAAACCGTGGACCAGGCCGATGTAAAGTACTCAAAGGCACGGAACCAGACAGTGGAGGTTAAAGCGATGATCATGGGCAATGCCATCTCAGGTGATAAGGTCCCCTGGAGATGGATCTGGGTGCTGTTTTGTCAAGGTATGTGCGAGTGTCTATATTGACATTCCTAATGGTATTGGTGCTTTACCGGTGACTCCAAAATAGACTGGGTGCATTAAAATTAGTATATTTGACCTGGCGGGTTAGAAAACCCTAGGGTCAAGAGGAGGGACTGAAGGGTTAAAATCCATTGCTGATGTAATAACCTAGTATATGGATTTGTGTACAGGCCCAAACTCCAGAGTTTGGTCAAGAGGTCAGAGGCCTAGCAATAGCTAAGAGAAAGCAAAATAACCAAAGATAACCTTGCTTTTGCTAAGATATGCCTGGTCAGCAAAATGCCATATGTAGGGGGCAATAATTGTGTCTTATTCAAAGTTGCAAATAGAACAAAGAAACCCTGTTTCTGTTGTGTTAGTTTCTTCTGTAGGGAGATGTTCTTCCCACCCATCCAACCTTAAATTTATGAAAAGGTTGGAACATGTCAGTATAAGATATGGCCTCCTCCCACCTTCTTTTCCTAGGAACCAATGTCTGCCTTAAAACACAAATAAGCAACTTGAAAGACAATCTTTATTGCCATATACTGTCACTGTTTCTTTGCTTTTACCCCTAGATATGTATCTGTTGGACAATCAAAGGAGCTACTTCATTCCTATGGACCCCAAATTAAATCCAACATATATTCTAGACTAATACATTTATTAAAGTATTAATTAAATGCTAACTGTTAATTTGGTAACATTGAGACCATGGGCGGAGACATTATGTAACTTTTTGACCATTGGCTACTGTGCTATCATGTCTTGCAGCTAGACCTATCCGGGGGTGTGGAACTGCCTACCCCGTTACTTTCCCTGCCCATGAAAAATCCATATATTCCATTGTAATCAATTAATTGGCAGTGTCTCTGAGCCTAATAAGCTAGATGACACTCCGTCAGCGCTGTACATAATAAACTCCTATGCTTGACCTCTACACGGTGTGGATTTATGCCCTTCAACTGCCTTTATAGTCTGTGAATCACATTTAAGTCCTTTTTTTCTTTTTCTGTTTTTTCAAAAGACAAATGTTATCTGTTGCTTATAAATAATTTAAGATAGATTCATCTTATACCTGAATGGAAAACCAAGACAGAAAATCAGAGAACCTTTCCACCTCCAACTAGCAATAATTTTAGTCCATCTCTTGCCATGACAGGATTGCTCACAACAAACCTATGTGCTATGCTTTGTCCGGTCATTGATTTTAGTGAGGCTTTTGACACAGTCCCACATGATGATCCCATAAGTAAACAAGGGAAATATGATCCAGATTAAATTCCGAAAAACTCGGTGCACAACTGGTTGAAAGGCCATTCTCAAAGAGTAGTTATCAGTGGTTTGCTATCAAACTGGGAGAAATATATCAAGCAGGGCCTTGCAGGAGTCTGTCCTTGGTCCAGTATTATTCCATTAATGACTTGGAAAATGGAATAGAGAGTATATTTATAAACATTTCAGATGACACCAAGGTGGGAAGGATTGAAAGCACCTTGGAGGATGAGATTAGAATTCATAAGGACCTTGATAAACTGGAGAATTGGTCTGAAATCAACAAGATAACATTTAATAAAGACAACTGCAAAGTACTACACTTAGGAAGAAAAAATTCAAATGTTCAACTACAAAATGGGGAATAAGTGGCTCGGTGGTAATACTGCGGAAGAGGATCTGGAGTTTATAGTGAATCACAAATTGAATGAGTCAACAGTGTGATGCTGTTACAGACACGGCATTCTGGGGCTTATTGACATGCGTGTCATATGTAAGATCTGGGAAGTAAATGTAACATTCTATTTGGCACTGGTGAGACCTCAGCTGGAGTACTGGGTCCAGTTTTTGGCACCATGTGTTAAGAAAGATGTGAACAAATTGGAGAGAGTCCAGAGTAGAGTAGAGTAATAAAATGATAAAAGGTTTAGAAAACCTGACCTATGTAGAAAGGCTGAAAGAATTGGGCATCTTTAGCCTACAGAAGAGAAAGTTACCAGTGGACCTGATAACAGTCCTCAAACATCTACAAGATTGTCAAAAAGAAGACAGTGTTCAATTGTTGAAGATGGTGCTCCATGTCTACCAAGGGCAGGACAAGAAGTAATCGACTTATCAGCAGGGGAGATTTAGGTTGGATATTAGGAAAAACTTTCTAACTGTAAAGATAGTTAACACTGGAATAGATTACCTAAGAAGGGTGTGGAATCCTTGTCCTTGGAATTTGATAAAAACAGGCTGGACAAACAACTGTCAGGGATTGTCTAGGTATACTTGGTCCTGCCTCAGCTGAGGGATGGGGGACTGTACTTGATGACCTCTCAAGGTCCCTCCCAGTCCAACATATCTATGATTCTAGGCTTTATATAACTCAAATGATGGTGCTTATAATTCCACCACTGCCCTAAGGAAACTGTGTCATAGCCAAATAGAGCTTTTAATTGGAATGGTCTTCCTGATATCGAAACTACATATTTCTTCCCACGACAAAGTCTCCTATATAACATTTGGTTTCACTATTATAGTGAGCAGCAGCAGCAGCAACCCCTAACTTTAGGTTGCCAAACACTGTCCACAATTAGAAATTCTTGCTGCCTTCTTTTGCAGATCTTTAACACCTGCATGGGTTACAGCAGGACTTTGAATTCTGGCAGGTGGATAGTCCTGAAAGCAAGAGGTAACTTCTGCTGGGCTCATGTAATTCTGTTCCAATTTGCCCAAACTATCAGCTGTTGAGTCTCTCAACTAAGTTTTTTCCCATTACAACTTAAAAGAGCCCCAGAGGCTTGCATTTCCGTTGCTCCTGAGCATGTGCCTGACATGGCACATGACAGAAGGAACAAACTATAATAGTTAAGTCTGGGAAAAGGGAGGTAGGACACTTGGATTCTATTCCACCCCAGTGTAGTCACTGACCTGCTGTGTGATCTCAGTCAAGACTTCATGTCTCTGTGGCCTAAAATGGGATAATGCTTACCCAACATTTAGAAAAAGTATTTTGAGATCTTCAGATAAACACTGCATAAAAGGCAACTGCAAAATATTTTATGTAAACCCCTTGGCATACGGATTTAATGACCTTTTTGGATAATTGTGATCACACTTCCCGACATAGATACGCATCTCTTGAATGGCAGCATGCAGGATTCATTTTTCCAGACTCCTACAGGATGTTTCACAACAATTATGATTTTCCCTCAGTTGTTTAAACTCAGTACTGCACACAACACCAGTGGGGGGCGGGACTTTTCCCATAGTAAAAATGCTACATTTTCACCCTTAGGTGAACAGTAATGATTTAATTAAATCATTTCACCATTTGCTCACCTGTCCTAGACACCCCTTCTTAATTTACAAAATTAAATTGTAGCTGCTTTTTAAAAAATTGCTCTTCCATGCCATGGTTCATAGCAGATAGGAACAGGTACAGAGAAGGGCTACAAGGATGATCAAAGGAATGGACAACTTTCCTGATGAAATGAGACTTAAGGTGCTTAGCTTGTTTAAACTAATAAAACAAAGGCTGAAGGGAGATATGATTGCTGTCTATAAACACATTGAAGGATAAAGACCAGGGGGAGATAAATGTTATTTAAGTTAAGGGCCAATGTTGGCACAAGAACAAAGGGATATAAGCTGGCCATCAATAAGTTTAGATTTCTAAACTTCATAGGAGAGAAGTTTTGGAAGAACCTTCCAAAAGGATAATGGGGGCAAAAACTTAACTTATTTTAAGACTGAGCTTGGTAAATTTATGAAGGGGCTGGTATGATGAGGTTTCCAACAATGGCATATGGCCCATCTGTGATTGCTATTAGCAAATATCTACAATGGCCAGAGATGGGACACTAGATGGAGAAAGACTGTGAGCTACCTGAGAGAATTCTTTCCCAGCTATAAGAAAAGCTAAGGAAACTGCTTTTCTTCTTATTAGAGAAAAATAGAGATTTTTGAGGTGACTAAATATTCTCAAATTTATTACAAGAAACTGTACGTCAACAGATTTTTTTTACGTCAGGAACAAGTTCAAAAGCCTGGGGCCATAATACAATGTTGGGACTTTTTTCCAAACAAAACTAGGAGTAAATAGGGAATTTAGAAAGAATTTAAAAGAAAATGGAACACACACATGGAAGGAGTTTAATCAGAACCTTTCATTTGAGTAGGTCAAAGTAATTTACAAATTTTAAGCCTCACTGAACCACTTGAAAATTGGGTAAATATTACACCCATATTACAAACAGGTTGTGTCTTACTCAACAAGATAAGACAACGTCATCTTTAAATGTGTGTTACCCTGTTTCCTGACCTAATGAAACAGTAATTCAAAGGTTCTTCTTTTCTTTGGTGTTGGGAGTGGGACAACTGAGTTAATGCCATAAATATGTAGACACAGGAGGACTATAAGGATATGTCTCAACTGCAGTTAAACACTTGCAGCTGGCCCGTGTCAGCTGACTCAGGCTCATGGGGCTCTGGCTATGGGGCTGTTTAATTGCAGTGTAGATATTTGGGCTCAGGTGGGAGTCCATCGGTGGGACCCTGCAAAGGGGGAGAGTCCCAGAGCCAAGGCTCTAGCCCAAGTGCAGCGTAGACATACCCTAAGACTAGTTTTACCCATCTGAGCCAACTGAGATGGCTGAGTTGGCCATGGTGGTTGAGATGCGATGTTCATCCCACACCAGCCTGGAAGAGGTTAAGGTGGCACAGATAGGAGAAATTAGCTCTATATGCCGCATCTGATGGAGAGTCTGGCTTGATTGAAAATGACTAGTGGCTAATAACGCCCTGTTGGTTGAGAAGCTGGCTAAGGTATAAAACAAGGAAGTTTTCAGCAGAACATGGCTGCAATGTGGAAATCAGGAGTCACTCTCTGGGCTTAGAAAGGAAAAAGAGGAACCCAAGGCAAGAAAGAAGCCCTGGGAACCTGATACTGAGGGAAATGTTTATCCAGAAGGGTGGAGAAGAGAGCTTGTGGGACATGGTATAGGAAGCAGCCCAGGGAAAGATCAGCCAGGTTAAAGATTGTACAGACATTGGATGCTGATTGTAGGGTCTCTGGGCTGGAACCCAGAATAGTGGGCAGGCCTGGGTTCTCCTACCTGCCACTGGGAAGTGGCACAGGATTGTGGGAGACACCAACTGGACAGTTGGTCTGGAAGGACTTTGATACCCTGGAAGGGGAGGACTATAGTGACCTGGCCATGGGGCTGAGTCATGAAAGGGAGTAACATGAGTCCAGAGAGAAAGAGAGAGAGACTGAGACCACAGTGAGAGCAACTGAAGGAGGAAACATCAGACCAATGTAGAGCTAATCCCCATATAAGCCACAAGGAGGTGTCCCAGTGGAGAGTGTACCCCCATGACAGTTGTGATCTGGACATGGTGATAATGATGTGGACCATCCAATCAAAGGCTCACCAGATTACCTAATAGCAGCTGGGAATCTGCTCTGTCATTGGAGGTTTTTCCAGAACAAGTTAGACAAACTTGTCAAAGATGGTGTACTTCTAGATAATGCTTAGTCCTGTCTGAGTACAAAAGACTGGACTGGATTATCTATGGAGGTCCCTTCCAGTGCTATGTTTCTATGATTCTGGGAGACCACTAGGCTGAATGACAAAAAGCAGGTTCCTTCTCTCAAAGAGGCAGATGTTATTCCTTGCCACATCTTCTTGATGAACCCATCTCAGCCATATACAGACTGAGTCTCAGCCTGTTAGCACTCACCTGTGCCCCAGTTAAGGAAATCAATCAGTTTGGCTGGGTCAGATGGGATGGAAATACACAGTGGTGTGTCATCAGCATACGTAGACACTGTAACCCATAGCATCTCACTAATAACCCACTTACACATTCAACAAGGCAGGTAACGAGATGGAAACCCAGGGCTTCACAACATGCCCAAGTATTTGCAGGATCAGGATTGAAAATGATCAAAGCACCTTGCTTCTCTTAACTATGGATTCCTAAGGGCTCTTTCGTATAATCCACAGATGAGACATACACTAACATTTGAATTAAAGCAATCAGTACCCACCCCCATAAAACACTGAATGATCAGACTATTTACTGCTATATGATTCTTAATGACAAACATTCATTTGGGAGAAGCAATAGCCATTCAGTTGCTGCTCAAGAATCACAGACATTTGGGAAGGAGTCATATATAAACAGAATTATAGACTCCAGGAAATGTGGGGGGGACTGTTCATGAGTTAATAGATGATAGACCTCATTTATCTGAACTATTTTGGTTTTGTTCTGTGTGTTATTAAACCACTACATTGCTTTAGCTGAATGTGTTTTTGACAGAGATGTTGCTTATGGACTTTTTAACCATTAGTCATTAGTCCAGAATGGAAATGTAACTATTTTACAGATTATGTAGGCATTTGGGTTCTGGAGTTCCATGGAAAGTTATTTATAATTGCTTTTCAGGCACTGGGGTCATTGATGCAAGGAATAGGACTTTACTAAGGGAAAGGGCGGGGTGGGTTTAAACACGCAGCTGAGGTGCTACTCTAGTGAAGATCAGGTGAACACCAAAAAAAGTAGCTAAGGCTCAGGCCGCCTGACCAGTCCATGTGACAGAGAGAGAGAGTGTAGCCAACAGGATTTCGTAGGTTCCAACCTCAGGGGCTGATGAGTGGGAGAAAGCTGTGTGTTAAGTGGGGGGCAAGACTGAGTTCTGTGCAGCCTCTGGAAGGATACGATGTCCAGTCAGCTGAGAGTCCACAGGAGAAGCAGAGGCACGAGGACAGCTGCTTCTTGGGACAGGGCTGGGGTGCCTTAGCTAGGAGTTCTGTAACAGATGTCCGCCTGCATGCCATCTGTTCATACTGCTACTGAGGGAAAGAGGGTTTGGGTAGATCTATAAATAAATAACACCAAGAAAATAGCCTGACTCTGTCAACAATTTTTCATCCAAAGAGAAACCACCCTGCTAGAGGAAACAGTGTGTGGTTCTTACGGAGGCATAGAACGCTTGTATTTAACAACTATGTTTATATAAACACTATATGCCATGAGAAGAGAATATCGTCTCCTTGAAGTTATTTGCAGAGTTAGAGTTGTTTGCATTTTTATGTAATGTTAGAGATAGATAGGAAGTCATTAACCACTCTCTCCCTATATACCCACATATATACACTATATATATATATATACATATATTCCAAGTTGTGTTCAAGTTTTCCACAGGTTATATTGTTCTTTGGAATATTTCGCTAGTATATATGAATATGTCTAATTCCTGATTCTGCTTTCACGTACACTTATTTGACAAATGTTTAACTCCATTGACTTTAGAGGAGGTTACCCCTCTCCTGTAATATGAAATGGATTGCATATCCATGCAGGCATAGGGGGTGTCCACCCAACGGATCATCGATCAGGACCTAAATAATGGATGGCAATGGTGTTGCAAACTTTTGCAAAACCTCTCTTAGGAGCCTCTATTTTATCGGCTAATTCTGACAGTAGGGACTGAGGCCTGGTCTACACTACAAAGTCAGGTCAACTTCTGTGAACCTACTTGTGCATGTGCTTATGCATGTCAACCAAAATTTGTCTCCCGCTAATGTAAGCACCCTGTAACAGTGACACAGAGCCATGGTTGACCTATAATGTAGACACTGCACTAGTTTCATAGAATATCAGGGTTGGAAGGAACCACAGGAAGTCATCTAGTCCAACCCCCTGCTCAAAGCAGGACCAATCCCCAATTTCTGCCCCGACCCCTAAATGGCCCCCTCAAGGATTGAACTCACAACCCTGGGTTTAGCAGGCCAATGCGCAAACCCCTGATCTGTCCCTCCCCACATTGACCCTAACAGTCCTCCAGCAGCTGACCCAAATGCTCCTATCTCCAAAAAAGTCCTCCAGCAGCTGACCCAAATGCCCCTATCTCCGCAACAGTAAACTCTCTTGCCGCGGGATCACAGACACTGGAAACCTGCTTCCCATACCTCCCTTTAAAAAAATGCATGTGTTTTTAAAATGCCTTTTTCTGATTGACCACGTTTGTAAGTTAACCTACCAGCTCTCACCTTTGTTAAGTGCATCTGACCATGCCAGCTCCATGCACACAGAGATCTGTTAGGTTTCAGAGTAGCAGCTGTGTTAGCCTGTATCTGCAAAAAGAACAGGAGTACTTGTGGCAACTTAGAGACTAACAAATTTATTAGAGCATAAGCTTTTGTGGGCTACAGCCCTCTTCATCGGATGCATAGAATGGAACATATAATAAGAATATATATATATATATATATATACACACATACACATACAGTGAAGGTGGAAGTTGCCAGACGAATTGAAAAAGGCTAATTAGTTAAGATGAGCTATTATCAGCAGGAGAAAAAAACTTTTGTAGTGATAATCAAGATAACCCATTTGGACAGTTGACAAGAAGGTGTGAGGATACTTAACATGGGGAAATAGATTCAATATGTGTAATGACCCAGCCACTCCCAGTCTCTTTCAAACCCAAGTTAATGGTATCTGGTTGGATATTAATTCAAGCTCAGCAGTTTCTCATTGTAGTCTGTTTTTGAGGCTTTTCTGTTGCAAAATTGCCACCCTTCGATCTTTTACTGAGTGGCCAGAGAGGTTGAAGTGTTTAAATGTTCTCCTATCGGTTTTTGAATGTTATGATTCCTGATGTCAGATTTGTGTCCATTTATTCTTTTGTGTAGAGACTTTCCGGTGTGGCCAATGTACATGGCAGAGGGGCATTTCTGGCACATGATGGCATATATCACATTGGTAGATGTGCTGGTCAACGAGCCCCTGATAGCGTGGTGTCATAAATATAAAGGGAAGGGTAAACACCTTTAAATCCCTCCTAGCCAGAGGAAAACCCCTTTCACCTGTAAAGGGTTAAGAAGCTAAGACAACCTCGCTGGCACCTGACCAAAATGACCAATGAGGAGACAAGATACTTTCAAAGCTGGAGGGGGGGAAACAAAGGGTTCTCTCTGTCTATGTTGTCTTTTGTTGTCTGACCAGAGCAGGAATGCAGGTCAGAACTCCTGTAAAAAGTTAATAAGCAATCTAGTTAGATATGCGTTAGATTCTGTTTTGTTTAAATGGCTGATAAAATAAGTTGTGCAGAATGGAATGTATATTCCTGTTTTTGTGTCTCTTTGTAACTTAAGGTTTTGCCTAGAGGGATTCTCTATGTTTTGAATCTGATTACCCTGTAAGGTATTTACATCCTGATTTTACAGAGGTGATTCTTTTACTTTTTCTTCTATTAAAATTCTTCTTTTAAGAACCTGATTGCTTTTTCATTGTTCTTAAGATCCAAGGGTTTGGGTCTGTGTTCACCTATGCAAATTGATGAGGATTTTTATCAAGCCTTCCCCAGGAGAGGGGGTGTAGGGTTTGGGGAGGTTTTTCATGCAGGTCCCCACATCTGTACCCTAGAGTTCAGAGTGGGAAAGGAACCTTGATACGTGGCTAATGTGATTAGGTCCTATGATGGTGTCACTTGAATAAATATGTGGACAGAGTTGGCAATAGCCTTTGTTGCAAGGATAGGTTTCTGGGTTAGTGTTTTTGTTGTGTGGTGTGTGGTTGCTGGAGAGTATTTGCTTCAGGTTTGGGGTCTGTCTGTAAGCGAGGACTGGTCTGTCTCCCAAGATCTGTGAGAGTGAGGGATCATTTTTCAGGATAGGTTGTAAATCTTTGATGATGCGCTGGAGAGGTTTTAGTTGGAGGCTGAAGGTGACAGCTAGTGGCGTTCTGTTATTTTCTTTGTTGGGCCTGTCCTGTACTAGGTGACTTCTGGGTACTCTTCTGGCTCTGTCAATCTGTTTTTTCACTTCAGCAGGTGGGTATTGTAGTTTTAAGAATGCTTGATGCCATGTACATTGGCCAAATCGGACAGTCTCTATGCAAAAGAACAGAGGGCCAGGTGTATTACATTATCTAAGCAGGGATGTCCCTTTTATTCTCTTGCGAGATTTCGATGTAACTGATGGAAATACTCCGTAATCCTCTCCTGAAGATTACTTGGGGAGACAGGTTTGTTTCCTCCGCTGCTATAGGAGATTTTCCCATGCCACTCCATGATGAGTTCAGTTGGCACCATTGCAGCAAACAGGCTAGCAGCATCCAACCCCGGGCAGCTTCAGGTCACCGATAGCAGATAGGTTCTCTGTGCCTTTGCCCATCATCAGGAGTGAGATATTGTCTAAAATCACCACCACTGGTGAAAACAGTACCAATATTTAGTGCACTTTCCATACACTCATCTGGAGAGGAGCACCCAGCACTAGTTTCCAGGTAACAGCACTCCTCCTGCCTTCCCATTCGCCATGGTTGGAGCTGCAGAGTGGTGCTGTAGTGAGGTGCTCCAAAGCTAAATTGACAGTTAGCATTTCTTAAATGTATTAATGGGAATAAAGTAAGGGAATGTTGAGATGTATCTTTCTTGCTGTGGTGATTGTAAATATAATGACGTAGCGGTCTGTTTTAACCAGCAGCCTCTGGTGTGGTGGCCTGGAGCGGTGCCTTCTGAATGCCTGACCCAACTCAGGAGAAGAAAGAAGAGTACTACAGAGGAAACGTTCTGCAAAACACTGCAACCCTCTATAGCCTTGGACCATGAACTCAGGAATTAGAGAGGTCATTTGAACAGGACCATGGAGAAGATGTGAGAATGGACAGAGTGGTTGCGACAGAGGAGGGAAAAGGACGAAGAGGTACATTGGAAAATGCACCAGGACATAATGGGTTTGCTCAGGCAACAAACTCAGATGTTGCGGAGCATTACTGACAGACACGTCCAGTGACCCTGGACTCAACAGCTTTCCAATCCTTGGAGAACTCCCTGGCCCTCGCTCCCGACACCCCCACAACATACCCCAGGTTGTAGCATGGTGTACATCATTCCTTACCCCTACCATGCAAGACCTACCTACCCTAGTCACACTAGACAATGAGAACAACAGCAACACACACACCAACCTGTGAAAACTACAGCTCAGTGTATATGTAGTCACAACCTACATTAAAGTAGTTTTTAGATACATGGACATAAATATTCACTGCTTATTTCCATTTTTACTTGGGATTGCAAAGTATGATTCTTCTGCTATAGTGTCAGTAAAAGTTTTTTAACCTCGTGTCTTTGTTTCAACTTTAATTTTGTTGCCTGTTTCTTTGCACACAATGAAGTTCTATTTTTGGAAACTCAAACTCTTTATTAGTCTGCTCAAGCATTACAGAATTCAAAGCAGGAGGCAAAGACCCATCCTTATTTAATCTCAGTAAATACCCACAGGAGACACTATTTCATAAATGCATCAGACAACGTGATGGGTCTGACTGTTAAAATGGTCTTTTAAGGCCTCCCTCAGCAGCCTAACTCCACGCTAGACTCTTCTAATAACCCTTGTGTCTGGCTGGTCAAATTCAGCAAACAGCCACTCCACCTTGCCCCTCCACACTGGCAAAAGCCTTTCCCCCTCCACCTCACAGATATTATGCAGTACAGAACATTCAGCTATAATCCTGGGGATATTTTTCTTGTCAAGATCCAATCTAGTGAGCAAACAATGCCAGCCTACCTTTAATCTGCCAAAAGTACTTTCAAGAGTCATTTTGAGCCTGCTGAGTCAATAGTTGAATTCTTCCGCGGTGCTGTTGTGGTGGCCAGTGTACGGCTCCATGCCCCCGGGGAGCAAAGGATGGGCTGGATCCCCCAGAATCACTACTGGCATTTTGACATTGCCAGTGGTAATCCACCATTCAGGGAAGCACTTCCCTGTGAGCAGCTTTTTGAAAAGTCCTGTGTTCTTGAAGATGTGAGCAACATACACCTTCCCTGAACTCCCCATGCTGATATCAGGGAAACATTCCTGGTGATCCACTAGCACTTGCATAAACCATAGAAGAGTATTCTGTTCTGTTGATGTACTGGGTGGCAAGGTGGGCTGGTGCCAGAATACAGATTGTGTGCTATTACCCCACTGCAGTTCAGGAATCCCATTGCTGCAAATCTATCCACGTTTTCCTGTACTTTACAGACAGTCACACTCTTGTGCAGCTGGAGCTGCTTAATGGTCTTACACACTTGGATGACAATAGTCCCCACTGTGGATCTTCCAATTCTAAAACTGATTACCCACTAACCTACAACAATGTAGCATTGCAAGCTTCCAGAGTGTGATTGTCACTTGTTTCTCCACTGTCATTGAATCTCATTTTATTGTTCCTGCTCTGGAGGTCTGGGATGAGCTCAGCACACAGATCTGGGAACGTGGCCTTTCACATCCAAAACTTCCGCAGCCACTGCTTGTGATCCCAAATCCTCAGTATGATGTGATTCCACCAATCAGTGCTCAAATCTAGGACCCAGAAGCCGTAAACCACTGTGTGGAGCTGCCCAGTGAATGCCAGCAGCAATCTGGCTTTTTTTATTATGTCCATAAGCATCCAGTTATTGTGCTTGAACATCTCTGCATCTTCCTCTTTGCAATTCCAGTTGTAACAATACTAATTCGAGCTCTGGAGATACAGGAGTACCATATGTCCTGTATTAACAATTCCCATGAGACCTGTGCTCTGAAGGGTCCGTGCTTCTGTCAGAGAGATGGTGGAGAACTAAAAGCATCGCACAGGACTGTAGGAGTTTTTTAAAAAGCAGAGAAAATATGGGATATTAAAAGTATTATGGGTTGAAGAAAGTGGCAGCTCCCAGAAGTCCCTAGGCAAATCACTGGTATCCCACAAAAAACACTTAATATGCACAAGGCATTGAGTCACATGGCAGTGCAGGCCACACTCAGAGAGCTACCAGTGATGCACTGTATTTTGCATCGACATAACCACTCCTGATGATTACGCACAGCACCAATGCAAATACCTACCTGTGCATGCACCTGAGCAATATACAAACGTCAGCAGCTGTACAATTTTCACAACATTTTTGCGAAAACTATTTCTAGTTTTTGGTTGAAACTAGTGTCAACAGAAATTTTCCAACAAACTTCCATGATAAGGTATTTAGAATTATTAGGAATTACCTATATCATATGTCTCATACTTATCACCTCCATTAGATATCTTAAAAAGATACTTTGACATGAGATTAAAATAAAACAATAAAGAAAATAACGTTCATGCACCATGCAGTGTAATTAGCCAGACATCATCTTTGCTTTCATCTCACTATATCAGATGTGTTTGCATCAGAAAAGGAATTCCACTGCCCATAAGACATTGCATACTGATTTGGGCTAATGTGAGGGCAGAGATGAAGAGGAAGAGCCAAACTACAGTAAAGCTATAAGTTTGGGTTCATATTAGGAGCTCTGGAACTCAAATTGCCCAGTATCTCCACAATCAAATTCCACAGAACAATGACGATGAAAAAAATGGAAAATAAGGTGCGCTGTTTTAACACTTACAGACGCTGGTCATCAGCAGGCAGGATCGAATCTTGGGCCTCTGGAGCTTAGTGCATGAACCTCTACTGCATAAGCTTAAAGCCATATGGCCCTTAGCTAAGGATGTAGAACAGACCCATTAATCTCTTTCTAAGGCCTGGTCTACACTCGGGGGGGAGGGGATCGATCGAGAATAGCGTAGCTGAAGTCAACGTATATTAGATTGACTTAGAATCACTTACTTCGCATCCTCACGGGGTGGGATCAATGGCTGCCGCTCCCCCCGTCAACTCCGCTTCTGCTTCTCGCCCTGGTGGAGTTCCGGAGTCGACAGCAGAGTGATCAGGGATCAATTTATCGCGTCTACAATAGCCATAAGTCGATCCCCGATAGATCGATCACTACCCGCCGATCTGGTGGGTAGTGTAGACATGGCCTAAGTGGTCTCAGTGCCACTAGATGGGACAGAACACCGCACCCAGAAGGTGTATGAGTTACACTGTTATGGGCAGTCAGTAAGTAACCCCTTTGCTTAGTACTTACTAGCAAAGAGAAAACCTATGGCTGTGGTTTGAAAAAAAATATTGACTAAAACCAAGTTCTAACAGATTTGACTCAGACACCATCTAAATTTGAGTTGTTCTCTCAAATTAATTAGTGTTATTAAGGTGATGGCTCAACACTTTCTATCAGATCACAGGAAGAATACATTTCACTATGAAACCATGGTAAATAAGTATAAGGTAAAAAGGAATGTGAACAGTAATAATGACTACTTTATATAAAAGGCATCATTATGTTAATTTCAGAATGCCAACATACTGAAGAAATCAAGTGACAAGTTCAAAGCAATTCCATGTAGCAAAAAGCAAAACAATTGTAAACAATAATTTGACACCTGCCACTACTGAAAATAAAGGTTTCTTAGTGCCTGCTTTCTTCAGTAATGTAATAGCTTCATTGGGGTTGTAGTACTGTGTCATGCAGTCAGGAGCATGTGGTCATAACAGAGGTAAGTGCTTTATTAGGAATAATCCAGAAGTAACATCACTACTACCAGGTGTAGTGAGACCTACAGCATTAACTCATTAAAGGCGCTAAACAAAAACCTGTCTAAGTCAATTTAAAGATTTAAATGAGATTTGTAATATGTCCTAAGTGCCTTCCAACACAGGGGCATGTGTTTTCCCAAAACATCAACCCATGTTTCCTCATTTTCTAGAAGATAATTGGTAAAATATTAGGAAACATACCAATATCATATGGCTATGCCCATCTATGGTGTCCCCTTCTCATCTCTAGCGATAATTGTTATCCCTGAATCTTACACATGTTTAGCTCTGCTTCACTTTGTCATTATTTAGGAATCTAACCTACCCTTGATGAATACTTATCATAGTCCAGTTCAATCTATCTACATGTGCTTTTCATTCCAAAGGAACTTGATGTGCATTAAAACCTATATACATGAGTAACCGCTTTTGCGGAGAATGTAGCAGCTAAGAGTACAACCAATGTAGAAAACGTTGCACAATGGTGGGAGAGGAAATTCTGACCATGAGCACTATGGTAAACGTCATCTCTTACCAAAAACTATATGGGACCATAACTTCAATGCAAACCAGTGCAGATCTGAACTTCTTAAAATCTGTTCTGAAAGACACCCCAGCCCCCAACAGTAAGCTGCACAAAATTCAGGTATAGCTCATGAAAGTTTGCAAGGATATTGCCAGGTCCCAATACCAGATGCTTAAATTTCTAACCAATCCCCTCTAATGTCCATTAATGTAAAAATGTTATTAGAATTCTTAAAGGAAACTTACTGATAATGATGTTCAAAGGACTACTACTGTAATTTTTACTATTGCTATAGATAACTGTAGAAAATGCACTTAATCAGAAAAGGTAAAAGAAACCAGGAAATTACAAAACTATAGATTAAAAAAACTCTCCAATGATATGAAACTGGCAGCCACTTAATCCACATGAGCTGCCATTTTAATGACAATTCTCAACAAAAAATATAAGATAATTTCAGAAATCAAGACAGGATGCTACAACCAGAGGTGCTCATATCAGCAGGAGAATTCCAAAATTCCTTTTAGGTAAGTTATATATTTTTTTCTGTGTCTTTTTTCTGTTGTTGCTTTTGTTTGCTGTTGTACATCCATAAACCCCAGAAAAACTACAGAATTTATCACAAGAGCTCTTTGGAATTCTCCTGCTGTTCCTTGTACCTCTTCCTGCAGCTCTGATCTTCCTGCCCTGGCACATGTCCTCAACCTCACAACACCGATCTTACTTGCTTCATTTTTTCATATTTAAGTGGGTGATTTTTCAAAAGCATTCAGCATTGGCCTACCTCTGTTCCCACTGCAATCAGTGGAAGTTATACAACTGGCAAGGGCCTAATTTTGCTCTGAATTTACATCAGTGTTAAAGTGCTAATTGATTTCAGTAGGAGCAGAGTAAGGCCAATGTTGATTGCTTTTGAAAAATCCTCTCCCAGTTGTCATTTATAAAAAATGTTAGTGATTTAGTCACACTTTGCTGATTTAGTCACACTTACTGAATTAAGTGACTGGAAGCTATTTTATGTATCCCATTGCTGCTTTCCTTTAATGCCCATTGCACATGATTGTTTCTGGCAAAGCGTTTGGCTCATTGCAGGTAGAGATGGGCCTGATCCTTGGAGTTCAGATCCAAACTTCCTCAAAGTTGTCAGGTGTTCATGGATCCGGAGTTCTGGTTTGGGCCCATCTGTAATTACAGGGATGGAAAATATTATCCTTTGATGAACTTTGAAAGCATTTTTCTACCTTGGTCTGTGTGGCCTTCAAATATACAACTCTTAGTAGGAAGTCTCAAACAAATCTTTGATTTAAAATCTGGTAGAAGGCAGGCCCTGCTGCTTTTAATTCTCTTTTAATCTTAGCTGAGCGGCTTTTTTTAAATTGTTCCTACAGCTCCTTAATTCTCCTCTTGAGCTTTAACAGTTTGAGGTTTAATTGTTTCCTCTTCATTTAGACTAGAAGATAATAGCCCTCCTGTGGGCAGCGTTAGCCTTTTCCCACAACAGGACTGGATCACAGGACTGAACTGCGTTCCTTTCTTTAAACTGTTTTCACTGTCTACAGATGTAAAGCCGAGAGCCTGCAAAGTTCAGATTAATGTGCCATGACCTCTAGATGTAGAGTAAGCACAAAGCATCTATTGGTAATTTAACTTGAGCATGGCCTGAGATCAAAGTACTTCTGCCTCTGGCATCTGGGGTACTATGTACCAGGATATAAAGTAAGAGGAATTGAACAGTCTGAGAAAAGGCAGTATGAAAATGACGGGAAAGGAAGTTGGTCTAGTCTGTTCTCTTTGGATGCAAAAAAGATATCAATGTAGAGTATTTTGGCAACCAGTTTAGTGGTTTTATTGAAAACTGGAAAGCTCTACAGCTTTTAAGTTAAAGATGAACCAGAATTGCAAAGTCTGGTTCTGGACTGAATGTCTCCAAAGTTCTGAGTATTCAGGAGATCTGGGGGGTTGATACAAACCCATCTCTGAAATAAATCTAAAAAGTAGAAAAATCCCTCAATATTCACAGAATGCATGTGTAGACTTTAAAGATAGACTAAGCAAAATAATGGTAATTTGAAAATAATCTCCTTCTAGACTTACCCAGCAAGATCTGAATTCAAGGTTCCGCATTTGTCACTACCAGCTAAAACTGTCTGAACAGATTATTAATAATAGGCTTTTGTATAACATGTCTCATCCGTAGTTCTCATACAGCTTCACAAAAGGGAAGTATCATTATCCCAGGGGGGTGTTTTGTTTTTAAACGTATATTGAAAAAGAGGCACTAAGAGGTGAAGTGGTTTGTCCAAGATGACGGAATAGGCCAATGGCAGAATCAGGACTAGAGACTGTCTCCTGTATCCTAACCTCTAAACCATGCTGCTTCTGAAACTGTGGTACACAGTCTGTGGGCCACTGGCAGGCCAGTGCTGCTTCTGTCCAAATGGCAGCATATCAATTTTCAAGAATTAATGGATTATTTTTTGATCAACTAAAAGACATCTAAAAATCTCAAGAGCTACACAACTGTTTCATGCCTCTCTCAGCCCGTTTTTGGTTGCTTGGTTGTGTTGGGGTTTTTTGGTTGTTCTGATTTTGTTTTTGTTTTGGGGATGGTAAGTGTAAATTCAACCATGATCACCAAAATTGGAGGAGTGGCATATACAGGAAGATCCTACCAAACTGCAAAGAGACTTAGAAAGATTGGAGCAGTGGGGTCCGCTGTCTATTAGTCTAGGAGAGAGTTGGTCCTAATAAATGTAATTTCCTAGCGTCTGGGAAGAGGAAGCAAAGACCAAATGAATAAACTAGGAGAATGGAAACAAAGAGTAGCATGCATTGTATTAGAGGTTATATTGATCTTGTCTTCCTAATGAGGTCTTCATATTTTTTTCATTAAACCAAATAGTATATTTGCCATAGGGAAAATTGAATCAGTTGGTTGGAAAGGGAGTTGGTCTAGCAGAGGTTCTAGTCTTAAGTGGGTCATAATATATAAACATTTAAGGACCACTGGTCTGAAGAATGCAGGGAAACTCTCTGCTCTGCGTAATGCAAGTATTTGTGCTATTTCAGTTGTTGCAAAAATTCGGCAAAGACCCTGAATGCAGGTGTTGACAGGTAAAAGGAAACAAAGAGAAATTTTCATTATCTTTAAAGAATACTCAGTTTCAGAAAAATATTTTAAAACAAACCACTCATCTACGTTAATAGCTATCTCCTAGGTTATTAAAACAGAGACATTATAAAAACTAACTCACTTTCCCACAGGTATATTACTTGCCTACTTTTTGCACTTCTTTTAGTTCAGACAGACAATGATGAACGTAGAACTAGTCACAATTTCTCTTGTTCCTAATTAGTTTCACTAAATAAGCCTCTCATATTAGCTGCAATAATACAAAGTTGCAGCATTTGGGTTGCAAACAAAGCTGGGAAATATGTAAATCCAAAATAAAAAATAGTATCACTTTTTAAAAAATAAACCATGAGAACTTTTCTAATAACAATGAATTTTGTAAAAATATTTGTAGTTTTGTTTTGTTTAACCCAAAAACAGAAATGACTTTGGCACCTAGTTAAGTAGAGACTAATTTGAATATGATGGCTAATTACTTTAATGCAAAATGTGACCAGATCCATTTATTAATGTTTCCTGGTCCTCTGCACTCAGATGACCGTAAAGTGTTTCCAGAATTATTCTCTGTCTCAAAGCACATTTTCAAGACTGCCCAAGAAGGAATTATACATTCCTTCATATTTTAGTAACTGTCTAAATCCTAGTGTTGGTTAAATCAAACACAATAGAAAATATAATGCATTTCTCCCCTCTGAGTAAAGGTGCAGTGGTTCTGAAAACAGCAATTTGTACTAAGTGATTAAGTGCCTGGATATCAGGAGCAAGTGGCGGGGAAGGGACTAACTAGTGTGACTAAACTCAGCCTCCCCCAGACTACTTTGCAGGAAACATTAAAGCTGTCATTCCCAATCTTTGCAATCTAGACTCCATCTGATGTGCAAATATCATTTTAATTTATGTTAACGGCAGTTACATCAGATACCTCAAGGGGGAAAATAGCCACTGAGTAATAAAAGCAGCTGCAGAGTTAAAACAGGTGGTGGCTGCCACATCACAAATAGCCCAGCAAATTTAACATTTTACTCTGGTCAAATTCATTTTCCCAGTAAATGCTAACACCCTTCTCTATCCTTGGAGATGCCAGGAACACCTTTCGCCTCTAAAGATGGAAGAGGAAGCAGGTAGCTGCACACATTTGCATAGCTTTGGCCTGTTCCCTTAATCCCCTGCCTTCTAGGTGTTTCCAAAAACGAACAGAAGTTCATGTTTTGAAAAGCATAAATAGGATTGATCCATTTAATAAAGAAACATTTATAAAAATTGCCACCTCTTCCTTCCCCTTTTTAGTAGTCACAGCTGTTAGAGAGTAACATTCAGAAGTTGCTGAGTTTGACTCTGTGTGAGGTTTTCACCCCTTTCAATTCCTGTAACTCTAACTCGTACTATTATACCAGTCACTGTTACAGAGAGAGCTGCACCTCTGACCCCTCTCTGATCTCTCTGAGTGCATCCCACCAGTAGGGGCCTTTATCTCTTCTGGAGTAGACTCACATGATTCTTCCACTGTTTGGTTGGGCCCTGGGTTACAGAACCTTGTGTATCAACTGTGCTTACCCTGCAGGTCCAAGTGCGTTCAGTTCTGTATTCACCACCCGACCCGTGGTGAATACAGTGACCAGACAGCCTTCTTAAACCAAAGCATTGTTTAATCTTAACAATAGGAATAAAGAACAAATTAAGAGAAAGGATTTTAGAACAACAAAAGGTCTATATGTATGTCTGCCTTACCCAGAGGCTTACCATACTTCGGTACAAACCATAGGCATTACCCTCCCTTTCTGAGGGTACATCTACATGTGAGCTGGGAGATGTGATTCCCAGTACTAGCTGGGCTCAAGCTAGCATCTGAAAATAGTAGTGTGTCCACAGCAGCCTTGGTGGTAGCTCGGGCCAGCCAAGTACATACTCAGGGGTCAGGCTTGAGTGTCTGCCATGCTGCTGCAGACACACTGCTGTTTTTAGGTACTAGCTCAAGCGGAGCTAGTGCAGCTGTGACCCAAGAACCTCTTAGTGCATACGGGTTACAGGGATCTCCTGAGTCTGGTAGGTACAGGCTAGTTCACTAAAGAATGTTTAGAAAGATCTCAAATCAAAGCCGGTGTGACACCAGTCATCGTTATCTCTGAGAAATCCATATACAGATGTTCTGTATGGAGTTATGCATATACACTGAAAATTGTAAGGTCTGTGTCTAGGGACTGGTCCTCAGGAAAGGTGAAAAACAGGTTTCCTGTCAAACAAGAAATGTTTATCTAGCCGGCTGTTTCCATGTGAATTAAGTATTGTATAGGTTTCAGAGTAGCAGCAGTGTTAGTCTGTATTTTCAAAAAGAAAAGGAGAGTCTCTAAGGTGCCACAAGTACTCCTTTTCTTTTTAAGTATTGTATAGTTCACAATGGGCCTCTTTATCACTAATCTGTACTGAATGTTAATGAAGAATTGTAAATACTTCAAAGGGAGAAAGTAACAGGAAGAAACAAACAGGAGCGGGGAGGAGAACCCTATCTTGAGGTGCACATCAAAGATTTGCTTTATTATAACTGGGGAACAAAGAAAACACCCTGTCACCTTTCACCTAAGAAATAAAGGGACAGTATGTTTGCTTCACGAAAGAGGGGTCTTAGCCAGCGTTGGGTTGAAAATGCTGGAGTGAACGTTGGGTGAGATAAACTTGTTTAGACAGGAGGGTAACTTGTTAGGTAAATTTAGTTTCCAGAAAGCACGTTATGATTTTGTTTTATACGTAACCCTTTGTTTCCAATATTCTTACCAGACATTTGGGTAATCGTGAATATTTGATGATAAACTTATTCTTGTTTTCTTATATCCAAATGCTGTGATGTTAAGCCAAGTGGTGTCCTGAGTTGAATCTTACCAGCTGGTATATGTACTGTCCCTTTAGGCACAGCAGGCCTGGTAATTCTGTGAGTGCCCAGTGGATGAGGAATGGGAAACTACAAGGAATACTCCCAGGACTCAGGGATTGGTGTGTGCCTGTCACTACCTCTACAAATAGACTGATGCCTGGAAGGCAGTGCTTGTGTTGCCACAGGCTGGTGGTTTCAGGGAGCTGATCCATAGCAGACACGGACAAGACTCCCTCATGCTAAGGGCAGATAGTGGTGAGGTGCCTCACAACCCAGGGTCCCCTGGGGAGTGTCAAAGCAGACTTGTCTACCCAAGTGGGAAATCACACCTTCAGCTCAAATATAGACATAACCGGTGTCACCCCAAATCTCCAGGCTTTAGGTCACATAAACACCACCCTCTACCGGAAACCTACTGACCGCTATGCCTACCTACATGCCTCCAGCTTTCATCCAGACCACACCACACGATCCATTGTCTACAGCCAAGCTCTATGATACAACCGCATTTGCTCCAACCCCTCAGACAGAGACAAACACCTACAAGATCTCTATCAAGCGTTTTTACAACTACAATACCCACCTGCTGAAGTGAAGAAACAGATTGACAGAGCCAGAAGAGTACCCAGAAGTCACCTACTACAGGACAGGCCCAACAAAGAAAATAACAGAACGCCACTAGCCATCACCTTCAGCCCCCAACTAAAACCTCTCCAACGCATCATCAAGGATCTACAACCTATCCGGAAGGATGACCCATCACTCTCACAGATCTTGGGAGACAGGCCAGTCCTTGCTTACAGACAGCCCCCCAACCTGAAGTAAATACTCACCAGCAACAACACACCACACAACAGAACCACTAACCCAGGAACCTATCCTTGCAACAAAGCCCGTTGCCAACTGTGTCCACATATCTATTCAGGGGATATCATCATAGGGCCTAATCACATCAACCACACTATCAGAAGCTCGTTCACCTGCACATCTACCAATCTGTATATGCCACCATGTGCCAGCATGCCCCGGACAGTCTCTACATAAAAGAATAAATGGACACATATCAGACGTCAAGAATTATAACATTCAAAAACCAGTCGGAGAACACTTCAATCTCTTTGGTCACTCGATCACAGACCTAAAAGTGGCAATTCTTCAACCAAAAAACTTCAGAAACAGCCTCCAACGAGAGACTGCTGAATTGGAATTAGTTTGCAAACTGGATACAATTAACTTAGGCTTCAATAAAGACTGGGAGTGGATGGGTCATTACACAAAGTAAAACTATTTCCCCATGTTTATTCCACCCCTGCTGTTCCTCAGACGTTCTTGTCAACTGCTAGAAATGGCCCAACTTGATTATCACTACAAAAGTTTCGTCGTCGTCGTCCCCACCCGACCCCGCTCTCCTGCTGGCAATAGCTCACCTTACCTGATCACTCTCATTACAGTGTGTATGGTAACACCCATTGTTTCATGTTCTCCGTGTATATAAATCTCCTCACTGTATTTTCCACTGAATGCATCCGATGAAGTGAGCTGTAGCTCATGAAAGCTTATGCTCAAATAAATTTGTTAGTCTCCAAGGTGCCACAAGTCCTCCTTTTCTTTTTGCAGGCTTTAGGTGTCAGTCTAATTCCCCCAGATGTCTCTTCCCCTCTTGAAGAAGTGTTCCTTTAAAACTACCTGGGGTCAATGTCCTCCTATGTTCACAAACTTGAACCTTGCTGCTCAAAACCAATTCCTTGAGCTGTGCAGGGGGCTGGAGGTAGAACATCAAAATGAAAGGTTCTTGCACAGCCCCTTACGTGTAGGAAGATGGGTGGCTATCTCAAGCCATCATCTCATTTCCTGCCTTGTTTTCTCCTACAGCCTACTTTTTTCATATAGTAAACATCCCTACAACCAGGACACACTACCGAATTCATAAATTATCACAAAAGCAGCCCCACTTCCACCACAATGCAATCCTAAAGAACTTGACATCACTGATCTCTGGATCCATGTCACTTTCATCTGTTAGCCATGTCATTACCCAAAGCCCTGGTCTACACTGGGGGGTGGGGGAGGAATCGATCTAAGTTATGCAACTTCAGCTACGTGACTAATGTAGCTGAAGTCGATATACTTAGATCGACTTACCAGCGCTGGACTACAGGAGTCGACAGGAGAACGCTCAGGGGTCGATTTATCACGACCCAGCAGGTAGTGAAGACATACCCAAAGTGCAAATAATGGTTGTTCCCATTAATGTTATCAACCAACCAGAGGTTTACCTCTTTAGATGAGGGCCTGGCGTTAAAAATTAAGCACTTCTAAAATGGAAGGTACTTAGTTTCCCACAAACAAGCATGCACTTCTGTGTGTGTGTGTGTGTGCACGCAACGCTTTTTTAAAGAGAGGCCAGACACGACAGTTTTTTTAATTCTACTGATAAAATTATAAACTGACATAAAATCCATCCATCTTCTTCTGGTCTGAAGAAGAGCTCGGTGTAAGCTCGAAAGCTTGTCTCTTTCACCCATGGAAGTTGGTCCAGTAAAAGATATTACTTCACCCACCTTGTTTCTCTAGTATCCTGGCACTGACATGGCTACAACAACACTACATTCATAAAATCTGTGAAAACTCAGTGAGAAAAACCTTACATACGGGTCTCAGTTTGAAACTGGGATTCTTTACAATCCAAATGCATGACCAGCAAGCAAATAGCAAACACAGTCCTTGAAGTATAGGAGGTGAGAAGTGTCATGGGTAAGGCGTGCAATGGTCATGAAAGATTTACACCAACTGGTATATGTGATCTGTTTTCCATCTATGGTGGAGGTTTAACACCTATTTCAAGATGTCATAAATATAAAGGGAAGGGTAAACCCCTTTGAAATCCCTCCTGGCCAGGGAAAAGCTCCTCTCACCTGTAAAGGGTTAAGAAGCTAAAGGTAACCTCGCTGGCACCTGACCAAAATGACCAATGAGGAGACAAGATACTTTCAAAAGCTGGGAGGAGGGAGAGAAACAAAGGGTCTGTGTGTCTGTCTATATGCTGTTTCTGCCGGGGATAGACCAGGAATGGAGTCTTAGAACTTTTAGTAAGTAAGCTAGCTAGGTATGTGTTAGATTATGATTTCTTTAAATGGCTGAGAAAAGAATTGTGCTGAATAGAATAACTATTTCTGTCTGTGTATCTTTTTTGTAACTTAAGGTTTTGCCTAGAGGGGTTCTCTATGTTTTGAATCTAATTACCCTGTAAGGTATCTACCATCCTGATTTTACAGGGGGGATTTCTTTATTTCTATTTACTTCTATTTCTATTAAAAGTCTTCTTGTAAGAAAACTGAATGCTTTTTCATTGTTCTCAGATCCAAGGGTTTGGGTCTGTGGTCACCTATGCAAATTGGTGAGGCTTTTTATCTAACATTTCCCTGGAAAGGGGGGGGTGCAAGTGTTGGGAGGATTGTTCATTGTTCTTAAGATCCAAGGGTCTGGGTCTGTAGTCACCTAGGCAAATTGGTGAGGCTTTTTACCAAACCTTGTCCAGAAAGTGGGGTGCAAGGTTTTGGGAAGTATTTTGGGGGGGAAGACGTGTCCAAACAGCTCTTCCCCAGTAACCAGTATTTGTTTGGTGGTGGTAGCGGCCAATCCAAGGACAAAGGGTGGAATATTTTGTACCTTGGGGAAGTTTTGACCTAAGCTGGTAAAGAGAAGCTTAGGAGGTTTTTCATGCAGGTCCCCACATCTGTACCCTACCGAGTGGGGGAGGAACCTTGACACAAGGAGTGAACATCTATGTCTAATTAGTGCAGTGGGCCTTGGGTACTTGCATACTGTTCTTATTGATCAGGGCAAGCATACAAGCACAAAGTATGTCTCAAAGACAGGATTTGACAGTGGCAAAATGATCCCGACAATACAACAGTCACACGAGAAAGACGTGAGCTTTCTGACAGCTGTATAAATTAAGTGTGAATGGAAGTGTAATTCCCATCCCATCCAGTTCTCCCCCTGCCTCCACTCCTCCCCACACACAGTTTGAAGAGTTCTATTAATTTGAATGGAAGGTGTTCTGCTTCCCGTACCTGGTGGGCACTAACAGGTATTTTGACTTTGTATTAACAGGTCAAGCCAAACAAATTTCCTTTCCCTAAAGTCTGTTCAGATTTCAGTTTATGTTTATACCAGTTCAGTATTTTTATGATTTGCAAGTCGATCCTGTACTTAATCACATTCCCAAAGGTGAAGAATAGAATGTGAAATGACCACCATTATATTCCATGAGTAACAGGTTCTTTTTTCTTTCCATTTCTTGCAGGCAGAGCTGTCTTTGCCTCCAAATGCTCTGAACACTCCCCCCCTGCTGTTGACTGACTTTGCTTCTTCAGTCTGGAAAAAAGCCATAAACACTGTCCAGTCTGAATGGGAGTGAGTTCCTGTGGCTCAGCCAGCAGGGTATGCTCAAGGAGAAATGTAGTAGGCAACTCTGCAAAGCGTTCACCGTTCACATCATTTAACCATGCCATGTATATGATATTTCTTCGTTGTACTCTTGGCAGCTTCACTATATATGACATTAGACTTCACTTCTTTATTCCAATTTTGAGACCGGGTGTCCAAAATGGCATAAAATATGGCTTGTCTACTCTATGGTTCAAGTAATAACAAAACTTAGCATACTTAAGCAGCTCCCTGAAATGTCTATGCTCAAACAGCTTCCTGAAGTCAAGTCATCTGTTTATAAGCAATTAGTTTATTGCCTTATTCCAGCCAATAAGCTCTTAATAATCAAGTATCTGAGAACTGAAATTGGATTGTTTTTCTTCATTTTTTTAAATTATATAGCTTTATTATAAACACATTCACATCATAGGGGTGCACATACATGTAACACCCAGGAAGACACATGCACACAGCCAGCACAAATCCTTTACTACACGTACATAACTTAAGCATTAAAGACAAGATAGGAGTGGTGTGAGGAGCCTAGCAACTAACCATCAACCTGCACAGACCCCCACCAGGCTATAGAAAGGTCTCCCTTGAGTAGCCTCTTGCATCAATAGAAAAACAGATACTACAAAGAAAGGGAGATGTCCTGGAACCCTGGATTCCCATAGGCCAAACCAGGAACAAAGAAAGCGGCTTGCCTCTAAGCTCTGGGGCCAAGCACTGCCAAGCAGAGAATAGTGGGTAACAGGACTGATCTGATGTAGAAACAGTATTTAAGTCTTGGAGTAAAGAATCAAAGCCCACCCCCTCTCCAGTGGTATGAAAGTTCCCAGGTACCTGATAGCCTCTGTAGGTCCACTACAAGGGGGGCATCAGAGAAGCAAAATTTAGCAATGAGATGCAGACCCTCTGAACGTAGCACAGCTCAGCAGAGGCTGAGTACATTAAGGTGGAAACTATGGATGGAACACTTGGCTTTGCCTCTATGTGGACCAAGCGTTAGAGGGGAACAAACACACTTGGCCAGTGTGTTATATGAGGAATGAATAAAACCTGAATGAGGACATCAGAATTTGACCCTGAGCTTAAAAGAACTAATACAGTCTCCTCAAATCTTCCGAGTTTCTGATCTCACTGGAAGTACATAAATCAAGAATGACTTTCTGAAAAAAACATAAACACTGAAAAGGGAAAACTCTCCAGACAGGGTTCCATATATTTTCCTAATTATTCTGGGAAGGTGTCATAAGTATAAAGGGAAGGGTAAACACCTTTAAAATCCCTCCTGGCCAGAGGCAAAACCCTTTCACCTGTAAAGGGTTAAGAAGCTAGGATAACCTCGCTGGCACCTGACCAAAATGACCAATGAGGAGACAAGATACTTTCAAAGCTGGAGTGGAGGGAGAAACAAAGGTTTTCTCTCTGTCTGTGTGATGTTTTTGCCAGGAACAGAAAAGGAATGGAGTCTTAGAACTTATTAAGTAATCTAGTTAGATATGCATTAGATTCTGTTTTGTTTAAATGGCTGAGAAAATAAGTTGTGCTGAATGGAATGTATATTCCTGGTTTTGTGTCTTTTTGTAACTTAAGGTTTTGCCTAGAGGGATTCTCTATGTTTTGAATCTGATTACCCTGTAAGGTATTTACCATCCTGATTTTACAGAGGTGATTCTTTTACTTTTTCTTCAATTAAAATTCTTCTTTTAATAACCTGATTGCTTTTTGATTGTTCTTAAGATCCAAGGGTTTGGGTCTGTGTTCACCTATGGAAATTGGTGAGGATTTTTATCAAGCCTTCCCCAGGAAAGGGGGTGTAGGGTTTGGGGAGGATTTTGAGGGGAAAGACATTTCCAGGTGGGCTCTTTCCCTGTTATATATCTGTTAGACGCTTGGTGGTGGCAGCAAATAAGTCCAAGGGCAAAAGGTAAAATAGTTTGTACCTTGGGAAAGTTTTAACCTAAGCTGGTAAAAATAAGCTTAGGGGGGTTTTCATGCAGGTCCCCACATCTGTACCCTAGAGTTCAGAGTGGAGAAGGAACCTCGACAGAAGGCAAGAAACTGTGATTTACAGTAAAAAATAAAAATCTGGGGAAACAAACATTTCCAGGATACCAGAATCTTAGTCCTGAATGCTCTCCAGCTCCTTCTGCAACACACACTGATATGTAAAAGCTAAAAATAGGCCCAAATGAGAATTTTTCATCCCAGTGAACTCTGGTAATTTGGATAAAAGGAAATCTGAATTAGAAGAACCACCCGTGTGTTTGGCTTTGCAAAATCAAAAACAGACTGAAAAAGTTCGACAAAAACCAAAACATGCCATCTTTGCCCCGAGTTTGCTGAATAAAACAGAAGGGAAGGAAAATGGTAATGGTACAGGACTAAACATGAAGAAACAGATTCCTTACAGTTCTATATCTCCATTTATTTAGCGTGTGCATAGCTGTCTAGCCAAGCGATGGCATCTTCAATGGCATGCTGCAATTCTTCTAGGCCACCGCTGAACCTAGTCAGCAGGCATTCATCGACAATGTCTCTCCATGCAATGTATTAAATATACACTACAGAGAACTATCTGCCTGCAATGAAATTTATAGACAGAGATCCAAATTCTTCCCACGTAACACCCAGGAAACCCATTGACTGTCTAACCCTCCAGCCTAGAATACAGGCAGTTCATCTGAATACCACAGAGAAAGAATTTATTTGACTATATTTTACAAGCTTAGCATTTGTTTTCCTTTAGTGCTCAGGGCTAGATTGTGAACCAGACAGTAAATAAAGAAAATCAGTCAATGGGACTGCTCAGGTGAGTAACTGCTCACATAGAAGTAAACACTTCAGAAACTGGCCCTTAATATTAACCACAGACTCCTAGCATTTAAGGCCAGACAAGACCACCAGATCACCTAGTCTGACCCCTACTTGTACTTTACAGGCCACCAATACTACCCAGCCGTCTTCACACTAAACCCCTAAACCAAAATTAAACGGAAGTATTACAACTATCAGGAGACTAAGCTATTGTGTGCTGCAGACAGACAATAGGAGGTGTACCAATGCCCAAGGCCCCACAACGGCAGGAAACTGGTTAAGTGAGATGTACCCAGATGATTCTGGCAAGTGACCCACACCCCATGCTGCAGAGGAAAGCAAAAAAACCCCAAGGTCATTGCCAATCTGACCTGGGGGATCATTCCTTCCTGACCCCACATATGACAATCAGTTAGACGCTGAGCATGTGAGCAAGAATCAGCCAGCCAAGCACCTGAGACAGAATTCTCAGTACCCCACAGAGCACCAGGCCACCCTATCCAGCAGTCATCACCCTGGCCATCCCTGATGCTTCACAGAAAGGAGACAAACAAAACAAAAAATATACACAACCCAGAATAAATCCTTCCTGACCCCTGCCAATAACCACCTGAAGCATGAGATTTTAGAAACCTAAGACATAAACCCGAAGGGTCTTACAGGACTGCCAAGCCCTCCCTCCACCACCACAAGCAACCCCGTCATACATAAAGTTGTGGAGCTCTGTCTTCAAAATTAATTAAGTTGTTTGCCCCCACAACTCCTATCAGAAGGCTGTCCCAGAACCTCACTCCTCTGACGGTTAGAAACTTTCTTCTAATTTCCTTTATAAAGTCATTCATGGTGAGTTTATACCCATGGTATTTGATTAGTAAAGCTTCCCATTTACAACAGTTTAAAATTTTATGAAATATTATCATAAAACTACCATAATTAAAATACAAAAACATCTGTAGGGCCTGCCATAGAGGAGACAAGTAATAAAAATTGGGTCTCATGGTGCTTCCAAAAAAGGTAACTTCGGAAAAAAATGTTTTAAATTTCTTTCTTAATGTGGGAGAGAGACGTAGTAGTGCAGTGCTGTGTAACACTTACCTGTCATAAGTACAATTTTTAACATTTCACACTATATGGAGAGAACTCATCTATTTTAGTGCATTGCATTTTATTAAAGACACCAAGCCTCAGTTTTGCTGATTGTCAGTTGGCTTCCATGGACATGCAGTAAAATAGTGTGAAGAGATTGTTCTCCTCTGTTTTAGCCAACTCTGGATTTACTAGCATCCTCTCTTTTTTTTTTTTTTTTTTTTTTTTTTTTTACAGTATATCCATGCAGCTTGTGTACTCTATGAGAACACAGGTTTCAGAGTAGCAGCCGTGTTAGTCTGTATTCGCAAAAAGAAAAGGAGTACTTGTGGCACCTTAGAGACTAACCAATTTATTTGAGCATAAGCTGTAGCTCACGAAAGCTCATGCTCAAATAAATTGGTTAGTCTCTAAGGTGCCACAAGTACTCCTTTTCTTTATGAGAACACAGGCAATCAAACACTGCATTAGCAGGATCAGGCCAATTTAGCTTTATGTCC
This sequence comes from Eretmochelys imbricata, assembly GCF_965152235.1. Lineage (NCBI taxonomy): Eukaryota > Metazoa > Chordata > Testudines > Cheloniidae > Eretmochelys > Eretmochelys imbricata. Next base: position 33,861,570 of record NC_135572.1, read on the forward strand.
TCTGGTATTCTGGACTGCTTTTAACATACATTCTTTTAACTATAGATAGTCCTGCCAGATATCAGCACACATTTGTAAGGTTGCCAATTGTTCTCTGTCACAGGAAGGGGTGTGGGATTTGGGAATTCTATAAGGAGAGCAACTTAATGGCCCAAATCTGCAATGTGATGAGCATCATCTCCAACTGACTGAAGTAGGAGTTCCTTGCAGGAGATGCTCAGCACCTCAGACACTCAGGTCCTTGGAGGTCACTAGCTGTTTTGAGGAAAGCTTTCCCCCTGGCCTTCCCTTTGTCTGTTCTCCTTCATCTCTTATGCCATGCTCTTCACGGTTCTGTATGAGTACCTGCCTCCCCTTCACTGGTATAGCTTTTCATAATGAGCATTATGCCTTCCTCTGAAGCATTTGTCATTGGCCAGTCCTGGAGACAAGCTACAAGACTTCTCTGGCATGGCTGTTCTTATATTCAGTCAGTGAACAATATTTCAAAAGGCTAAAGTTGTACGGGCTAGGTCAGAGACTTGCTGCTGTGTGAAGCTGAAAGAACTGACACACAGATGGAAGTCATTAATGTGCCTGTTGGTGAAGATCCTGGTGTGCTGAGTTTATTCTAACTGACAGCAGATTTAGTCTGTCCTGAATATGTAACTGGATTCATCATGTTGTTATGTGTGAGTCTGATCAACAATATAGGACCTGAGGGTCTCAATGGAACAGGCAGCATTGCTACAAGGATATAATGCTGGGAATTTATTCTACTTTTTGAGGTTGCCTCTTCCCCCAATCACTGAATTATTCTTTGCAGCAACCATTTCAATAGGTTACATCCAATTTATTAACAGTTAACAAGAAGGGAGTGACCCATAAGACTCAAGTCTCAAGTTTAAGCTTTTGCTCCTGCAAAACTTTTTTCCTGAACAATTGTCTCAAGTTTGAACTACTGGTCCTGGCCTTACACCCCTCCCTGCATATCCAGCCTCTTATTAAATCAATCCTCTGCCTCACCAGTGGCTCTAGCTTCTGTGCTTTTTTGTCTGCTTCTACCATCTCCATGCTTTTATGCCAACCTCTCACATATAGAACGCCCTCCCAGTTCTGCTCTGCCAAGCTACTGCCTCCTCTGTGTTCATATTTCACCATAAATCTTAATTCTGAGAACGCCACAAGAAGTGAATCAATATTTTTAACCATTTTTAACATGCTGAATAGCCACAGTCTTATTGCTGTAACCCCTTATCCTTTTTTCTTCACCATATTCTCTCTCTGTGCCACATAGCATCTAAAAACAGATTGTAAGTTGTAAGGGGCTGGGATTTTATCTTTGTTTGCCCTGTGAATTACCTAGCACACTTTTGGACACCGTAATATAACAAACGGTAATAACATTTTATCCTTAGTATAATCCCCACTGATGTTTGGTCTGTCTAGTGGTGTACTAGTACTGTGGGAAGCCTCTGCACTTTCATCCAAATCCAAGACAAAGAATGTAGTGACTTTCTGACTGCTGCAGTGTTCAGCTATAGGGGATGTGCAAGTGGCACATCTGAGATTACAGGTCAGCCTGTTTTACGATTCCCTCTTCACAATCACTACCATTGAGTGCATTCCTATTAGCTTTACTAATAAAACTTTAATTTGAGGGGACTCAATGTCTGAGTGACAGACTACAGGTGTTATCAAATCGTTCTTAGCTTTGTTAAAAAGAGGCCTATTTTGCAACCTGGATGAAGAGATGCAGATTTGGGTCTTAGCCTCAGATCAAAACCAGGAAACTCAGTGAAGGGTAACAGCAACAGCTGTGTGAGAGGTATTCCTCTGGGAACTTGAAGCATGCTAAAACACCTTCTCTTTTTCTCCCACTAAGCAATCTTTGCCCACTCTAACATGACGCAGAATCTCATGAACTCCAGTATGGAAGCACCCAAGAAAGTAGAAAGGTGATGGCTGTAAAAGAAATCCTGTTTTATATTCCCCTTCAGGCATACCCAGGGAATGACATATGTACTGAGTGAGTACAAGCCCTAGAACTGTGAATATTTTTGTGGACCTGTCTCTCCTTTATTTGTAAGTCTGGAATAACCACTCACAAAAACAGTTCTCTGTGGAGCCTCTCCTTGAGCCCTGAAGTTCATACACAGCCATTGAGGCAATCAGATGTGCCACTTACCCGACACTAACTTCTATCTGAACTATCTTCTAGCTGAGAAAGGAAAAGATACAAACCTAAAGCAACATATGCTGAGCGGCAATTTGCTTCCTCTCCACTGTAGAACAATTTTTGATGGGACACTAGTTGTTTCAGTCCATTGTGCAGTACAGTGGATAATATAATGTAATCACAGGCTATTCTTCAACTTACACAGCTCTCAGTAGGTATCAGAGCAAAACAACTGATAGTAGCAAAGCCAACTATCAATGAATTTCAAGAGAATTATGTTTTAACTTACCCAGCTGTCTGTAGCTGCTGGGATTAGAGGCCATCCTTGTCCTTGATGTTTGCAACATATGTGTATCAGCCTGTGGGAAAAAAATAAGTCTCACATCATTTACAAGCCCTTTTTGTGAAGAGATACTCTTCTCATAAATATGTATTGATTCAGCTAAAAATACGTCTTTGTAAGTCACATTCTCATGACCTATGTACCAAAATGTACCTATGACATCAGTATTATAATTTCACTAGAAGGACCACAAAACAATGGCACCTGAACTCCACACAGATCAAATACTTCTTTAACAAAAGACTGTTGGTCTCTAAAGGGATTTTTTAAGTATTTTCCCAAGGGTTAGACTGTCCATTTTGTTTATTTTTCTTTTTTTAATCATTTCCATTGTGGTGTTCCCTATTAAAAGTAAAGATGTTTATTTTGAGCCAAATTTTTCACTACAACTAAGTGCAAACCCACAAAAAGCTGATGCTGTTGCACAGTGTGTATGTCGGTGGAGAATTTGGCTCATTATATACGAGTATTGTGTCCAGTTCTGGGTGCCACATTTCAGGAAAGATGTGGACAAATTGAAGGAAGTCCAGAGAAGAGCAACAAAAATGACTAAAGGTCTAGAAAACATGACCTATGAGGGAAGATTGAAAAAATTGGGTTTGTTTAGTCTGGAGAGGAGAAGACTAAGGGGTGGGGGGGGTGGGGACATGATAACAGTTTTCAAGTACATAAAAGGTTGTTATAAGGAGAAGGGAGAAAAATGGTTCTCCTTAACCGCTGAGGATAGGGCAAGAAGCAATGGGCTTAAATTTCAGCAAGGATGGTTTAGGTCGGACATTCAGAAGAAATTCCTAACTGTCAGAGTGGTTAAGCATTGGAATAAATTGCCTTGGGGGGGGGGGGTGGAATCTTCATCATTGGAGATTTTTAAGAGTAGGTTAGACAAACACCTGTCAGGGATGGTCTAGATAATACTAGGTCCTGCCTTGAGTGCAGAGGACTGGACTAGATGACTAGGTCCCTTCCAGTCCTATGAGTCTATGACATTCACCCAGGTGTGGGCCCTGAGTTATCCAGGAATGGGCCTATTCTGGGAACTGTTAGCAGAGGAGCCATAGTGAGGGCTTTTCATCCTCTGCACCATGTGGAGGAGTCTAAACATGCCAACTGGAGAGGAAGGGCCAATGCAGCTATAACTACATGGATACTATGGCGGGGAACCCCAGGTTAGGAGCACATGGAGTAGGAAGGAGGTGGCTGATATTCAACCTAAAATGTTCCTTTTTTATTTTCATCATATTACTCCTACTTATGCCTATGTATACCTCACCAGATGATTCCTCTGCCTTAATGTTTGAGCACCCTTTAAGTATTTATTGACAATTATCTGTAGATACTCAAATCACTTTATTATGATTTATTATTTGTATTGCAATAACATCTAAGGTCCCCAACCATGAATCATGGTCCCGTAGTACTATTCACTTACAGACACAACAGACAGACTGTCCCTACCCTGAACAGCTTACAATCTACATTTAAGTATCATATATGTGATCATCAAAAATGCTAGCTACAGAGTCCCCCCAAGCAATAGAGAGAAAGTAATATTCTCCACATAAGAGAACAAACATCCAGTTGGACAGAACAATACAACCAATGCTACTAACTAGGGCTGTCAAGCAATTAAAAAAAAGAATACCATTTATTTAAATATTTTTGGATGTTTTCTACATTTTCAAATATATTGATTTCAATTACAGCACAGAATACAAAGTATACAGTGCTCATTTTCTTTTTATTTTTGAATACAAATATTTGCACTGTAAAAAACAAAAGAAATAGTATGTTTCAATTCATATAATACAAGTACTGTAGTGCGGTCTCTTTATTATGAAAGTTGAACTTACAAATGTCGAATTATGTACAAAAAATAACTGCATTCAAAACAAAAACAAAAAATAAAACAATGTAAAACTTTAGTGCCTACAAGTCCACTCAGTCCTACTTCAGCCAATCGCTCAGACAAACAAGTTTGGTTATGCTTGCAGGAGATAATGGTTCCTGTTTCTTATTTAAAATGTCCCCTGAAAGTAAGAACAGGCATTCACATGGCACTATTGTAACTGATGCCAGATGTGCTAAAGATTTATATGTTCCTTCATGCTTCAACCACCATTCCAGAGGATATGCATCCATGCTGATGACGGGTTCTGCCTGATAATAATCCAAAGCAGAACAGATCAATGCATGTTCATTTTCAACATCTGAGTCAGATGCCACCAGCAGAAGGTTGATTTTTTTTTTTGGTGGTTCGGGTTCTGTAGTTTCCACATCAGAGTGTTGCTCTTTTAAGACTTCTGAATGCATGCTTCACACTTCGTCCCTCTCAGATTTTGGATGGCACTTCAGATTCTTAAACCTTGGGTCAAGTGCTGTAGCTATTTTTAGAAATCTCACATTGGTACCTTCTTTGCATTTTGTCAAATCTGCAGTGAAAGTATTCTTAAAACGAACATGTGCTGGGTCATCACCCTAGACTGCTATAACATGGAATATATGGTAGAATGTGGGTAAAACAGAACAGGAGACATACAATTCCCCCACAAGGAATTCAGTCACAAATTTAATTAATGCACAATTTTTTGAACGAACATCATCAGCACGGAAGCATGTCCTCCGGAATGGTTGCTGAAGCATGAAGGGGCATACGAATGTTTAGCATATCTGGCATGTAAATACCTTGCAATCCTGGCTACAAAAGTGCTATGTGAACGAACGCCTGTTCTCACTTTCAGGTGACATTGTAAATAAGAAGCAGGCAGCAGTATCTCCCGTAAATGTAAACAAGCTTGTTTGTCTTAGCAATTGGCTGGGCAAGGTATAGGACTGAGTGGACTTGTACATTCTAAAGTTTTACGTTGTTCTGTTTTTGAGTGCAGTTATGTAACAAAAAAATCTACATTTGTAAGTTACACTTTCATGATAGAGATTGCACTACTGTGCTTGTCTGAGATGAATTGAAAAATACTATTTCTTTTATTTATCATTTTTACTTTGCACATATTTGTAATCAAAAATAATATAAAGTGAGCACTGTACACTTTGTATTCTGTGTTGTAATAGAAATCAATATATTTGAAAATGTAAAAAAAATCCAAAAATATTTAATAAATTTCAATTGATATTCTATTAACAGTGTGATTAATTGCAATTAATTTTTAATTGCAGTTATTTTTTTCAGTTAATCACGTGAGTTAACTGTGATTAATTGACAGCCCTACTACTAACTAAACTACATATCTTCAGTGACCCAAGATTCAATTACTGAATTATAATTATAGTCTCTAAAATATTGCAACCCAATAAATATTCCTCCTGAAATACATACTTTAATAATATGGTTACTTGCAGTAAGCTATTCAGTCACTAGAAGCCACATTGTACCCACATGCCTGAAACGCCCAAAAACAATCAAGCCATCTCCTGATATTGTTAAACTAAACCATGCATCCTATCGAGACAAGCTACAAAGTGCACTAGAAACCAACCTTGGTGATAGCCCTGTCTCATGGGAGGAATTCAAAGACACAGTACAAAAAACTGCAACTGATGTCCTGGGATGGAAGAAAAGGGCTCACCATGACTGGTTTGATTAAAATGATGAGGAAATCACAGTACTCTTGAAAGAAAAAAAATGAGGCTTTCCCAATCTGGCAAAATTATATTCAATCCACCTCAAAGAGAGACAGATTTAAACATGTGCAAAGCAAGGCACAAAAACAACTGCGCTTGATCTGAGATAAATGGTGGGAGAAGGTAGCAGAAGATCCTCAAACGTACGCAGAAACAAATGAAACAAAGACGTTCTTTGATTCCTTGAAGCTAGTCTACAGATTTTCAAAGGTGGGCACATGTTCGCTCATGATGGCCGATGGGAGGATAGTCATCAAAGATAAACATGGCATGGAACAGAGATAGGTTGAACATTTCAGCCAATTACTGAACATACCATCCTCAATTGAAACAAGTGCTATGAATCATATACCTCAAAAGCCTATTTAGAACCCCCTTGACTCACCACACTCACTTGAAGAAATAAAAAAGGCAATCAGTTTGATGAGTTCAGGAAAGTCCTCTGCCAGACATGGAATACCAGCAGAAATATAAATCTGTGGGTCCAAAGGTGGTAACAACACTCCAAAAGATTCTTACTGACATCTGGGACAATGAAGAACTGCCACAAGACTTCAGAGATGCCGCAATTATTCCTTTATTTAAAATTAAGGCAGCAAAATGGTCTGTGATAACTACCATGGGATAGCTCTCCTATCTGTCGCTGGAAAAATCTTTGCTCATGTCCTCCTGAACTGACTGATTTCAGTCTCAGAAGCCAATCTACCTGAGACTCAGTGCGGATTCAGACCTGGTCGTAGCACCACAGACACGATCATCAGTATCAGGCAAATACAAGAAAAACATGTCAAACAAAACATGAATCTGTTCAGGGTTTTCAGTGCTCTGACAAAAACATTTGGTGCAGTCAGTAGAGAAGGAGTATGGAGATCCTCAGCAAACTTTGTTGCCCAACAAAACTTGTAAAGATTGTTTGTTTATTTCATGAGGGGATGAAAAGTCAGGTATTTTTTAATGGAGATCTCACTGACTCCTTTCCATTTCAAGTGGAGTCAAACAAGACTGTGTCCTTGCTCCTGTATGTTCAACCTCTTCTTCACCCAAGTCCTCAACCATGCTACAAATGGGCTCAACAGAGGCATACACATCAGATACAGACATGGCAGTTCAGTCTTCAATCTTTCAAGGCTTAAAGCAAAAACAAAAGTAACAGAACTGCTAATAAGAGAAGCACTCTTTGCAGGTGATTGTGCCCGCCTCACACACACAGGAGATCTCCAGTGCATCACAGATAGCTTCACTGAAGCATCAAAATTGTTTGGCCTCACAATCAGCCTGCAGAAAATTGTGGTGTTACACCAATTATCTTCACCACTCCATGCTATCATATCCCCGAGCATCTCCATCTGTGGAATCCAACTAAATCAAGTTGAGAGGTTTACCTATCTCAGCTGCAACATCTCCAATGATGGATCTCTTGATAAAGAGATCACGAATAGGACACAGAGAACTTCTCAGTCATTAGGAAAGCTATATAACAAAGTCCTGAAATCCATAACATAACCCTCTCAACAAAAATAAAACTTTATAATGCCTTTGTTCTCACATCTCTCCTCTATGGCTGTGAGACCTGGACACCATACAAATGGCATATCCAGAGGCCAGAGGCAGTCTCTATAGGCAGTCTCTGCGCACCATTATGGGGATCTGTTGGCAGGACAAAATTACCAACCTGGAGGTTCTCCAAAAGTCAAATGCCATAAGCATCTTCACAAGGTGGGTGAGGTAATATCTTTTATTGGACCAACTTCTGTTGGTGAGAGACACAAGCTTTTGAACTACACAGAACTCTTTTTCATGGGACCAACATGGCTACAACACTGCATTCAACAGTGTACTATATAGTTTTACAGACAGGAAGTGGTCCCTGGTAATCAAAAGGATTAAAGCTGGAACTCAAGCTGTGTGGAATCCTGTTTGTGGCTGTGGTTATCGTAGTTTTGTTTAATCAATACCTCCTATTTAAGACAGACTGAGATTCCATATTTCATCCTAGAAATAGATTATTCAATCTACCAATGAATCAGGAGTTGCCTAATTTCTTATTTAAAGCAATGAGTTGATCAGAGCTGTAAAAATGAGACCTAGCTGCCATAGATAATAGAGTAGAAATGTACGATTCAGAGTTTTTGAAAAGCTTTTCATGCTACCTCTCCTGTACTAGCTGAATCTTCCCGTGGCCACATTCATTTCTGCTCAGGGATTGGCAGCGTTTGATTCTTGTGGTTACAGAGAAACAACATACTGGGAAACAGTCACAAAGACAAAGCTCTCCCAGCATGTAGCCTTTTGGTAGGAAACTTAGTGATGTAGCAGTTAAATCATCAATTACGTAATTATCAATTGCGTAACGTTCACAGACCTGGTTGTCAGCGGGTGGGTTCAAAACTAGGACCTCTGAAGTTTAGTGTATGAACCTCTACTGCATGAGCTGAAAGTCACATGGCTCTTTGCCAAGGCTGTCGCAGACTCATCCATCTCTAACTGGGCTGGGTGCCACTAGAGGGGGACAGAGCACCACACCAAGCAGGCAGGGGTTACAGCTGAATTACCTTTTAGGGGCCTGGTGACTGACAAATTTAAATAACAAAATCAAAATTAATTTCCTGTTTCTATACTGTGCCATTTATTAATGGGCATATTAAAGTTCAATGCCTATGAAAAACATATTCTCCACTGAAGAAACAGTTATTGGAAGCAAAAATCAGTTTTATAGACAAAATTAATATTGTCTACAGTAATACTCTCTACGCACTGACATATAGAACCTGCAGGCTGGATTTGTTCCCTTGGAAACACTTGATAATCTCAATTTTCTGGAATTCAGAGATTAAGTCAACTGCCAAAGCATCACACAGTGCTACAACTGAGGCAATTTTCTTCACAATCGTTTATCACGTCTCGGAGGAACTATTTATATTATGTTTAGGGAGTGCTGGGAGCAGGGTTCCAGGTCACAATATATGAAAAATAAAGACAGATGACTTTGTACTGCTTTTTCTGCCAATTGCACTTGAATTCATATTACACTCTGTTATAAAACATGTTCAAAAATAAATAAAAAGAAACCTAAAACAAAAAGGAAATCTATTTTAGTAATCATTTCACTGTTCCGGGTCTCAGTTTTTTCTTGGTTTTGTGTTTTATTCCTGTTTAATCTCAGAGATCAGCACTCTGCTGCACTGTAGATGTGATTTTCTATAAACATCTTTTGTGACTAGTTCCCCTTATTCAGCAATCAGCTTCTCATTGTAATTTAAATCCACATTAGAGAATATCATTGCTGCCCATTCAATTCAACCTGAACTGATTTGTCTGGAATATTTCATCCTGAACTCTGCTATTCATTAATAGTAAATTGTACTTTGTCAAAATCAGAAATCCCTAAATCGGTGAAGAAGATTTTTGTCTGATCCCAGGGAACAACATGAATAATTCTTAGGTAACCCCAAGCAATTCTCTCAGCAAACTTCAGCCTCAGAGAAAAGTTTTAAAAATTAAATGCTTAACATAAAGACTTTCTTGCAAGTGAGTCTGTGGAATCCGAGAGGTGATTGAGAAGGGAAGCAAAAACATCATGAAACTAACATGATGGTTGCAGAGCTCTGTTAAATCTGATCAGATATTCTCTCTTTTTCTCTCCCCCCTACCCTTTGTTTGTCTTGTCCGTTTAGACTTTAAGATCTTCAGGGCAAAGACTGCTTCTGTGACAGGAAGAAGTGAAGAGAAGAGAAGAGAAAAGAGAAGAGGCAACGCGAGGCTCCAAGAGGAAATTTGAGGAGTCCAAGTTTACTCTAATAAATTTAAATTGGCAACCAGATGTTCATACAGAGCTCAGAGAGTTCCAATGGGATAGGTTTAATGAAACAGACAGCAGGGTCAGAGGATGAGAGCAAAAAAGAAGTCTCAGTCAAAAATGGACATGAAGATGGGAGTGTGACAGAAAGATTGAGAGTGGGAGTGTGAAGAAGTTCTCTGATCACACCATTTTCACTTTGGGTGGCTGGATAAGATGTAGGAGAAAGTCAGAGAAAGTATATGAGTTTGGGCTTGTAAGTGTGGGTCTCAGTGAGAGGTGCTCAACACAGAAAATGGCAGTATGAAGGAAGAGAACAAATTTGCAGTGATCCGTGGAGGAACTCTGTGTGCTCTGTGTTTCTAATGTACATGCTCAGCAGGCTCATGGTCTGTCATCTAAAGAGGCTGGCTTCCCCTCACACCTGAAACCTTGATCATCCAGGGCTTTCATAGTCTGCATGGCTATGGATAATTACTTCCTAAATGGAGCATAATAGATGCTTTTCATGGCATTTGCCTCAAAATAGTCATATTCAGTTTAAAATGCAGTATGTTCAAACTTGCAAAGAACTAACTAGTAACTTGCTAACTGTAATGCTAATTCACAATTGGGCACATCCATGGAGAAGGAGACTGAATGCACTTGTGGGTCAGAAAGATATCCAAATAGAGAGATCTCCAGTTGAGCAATAACCATAGCATCCTTATAGAAAAACCCTATAGAAATTCATAAAGAAAAGTAACTGTTCCTCTATAGAATTGTTAAGCCATCTATAGAAATCTAGAACAGAAATATAATTCGTCATTAAATTCTACAGATTGTTTAAAATATTCTATAGAAGGCTATTACATTTGACACATTTTGGAGTATTACTTAGAACTCTCTTTAGGGACCAGACTGAGTCACATTTAGCATACACTACATGTTGTAAGATCTAATCTGATACTTTTGGTGCATGTGGCTGGATCCTCTGTAACATATCGGTCCCAATCCTTGAGTACAGTTGAGTTTTGCTTGACACAGGATCCAACCGGGGGTGCAAATTAGGGTGGACTTAGGGCTGCTCTAACTTATACTGGCTGTGAAAGCCTCCTAGATACTGTTACATTGATTGGGAGTCACTGGAGCACAAGGGCATTCTAACCACAACCCTTGCGCCTCATAATATTCCTTGCAACAGGGAGGTTGGAAGCAGAGTGTGTTTAGAACCAGCTATGCTGGCTCTACATTACCCAGGGATTCACCACACGACCCTGCTTACTGCATTCCTGAGATAGGAGTGGGTGATTTGAGAGGTCTGGTGGACTGGTAGCTAGAGAGGTGGAGACAACTTTAGGGTCTAACCCTATCTACTGTAGTGCAAACCCATTGCCAAAAAGGCGATGGGTAGGACCAGCAGGGGCCATGTCTGAGGAAGCCTGCGACTGTCAGGTCCTTCTCTATAGGAGTCAGGTCCAGAAATCAGCTATAGGGGAAAGTCAAGTTTTATTGATAAAGGAGTCCAAATACACACTCTTGATGTGAACTTCTGCATAAAACTTCATGTGACACCATTAAAAAGGAGAGATGAATCAAACAATGGCAGGGGAATACTGTGGTTTTAGTCCCTGATGTATAAAAGGCTTTGCAGAATCAGAGTCTCTAAAAGAAGACTGGAGAATAATAAATATCAAGGGGATCCTTCTAACTACTTCCCATATGCAGAGGAGAGCTAGAGATATTTGCTCAGTGATTTATAATTGTGTAATTATAATTATAATAATAAATAATGATGATAATAATAATAATAATAATAAACCTTTATGCAGTGCCTTAACTTCTTCTGGAGGGTATGAAGAAAAGTGTACATAACTGTTAAAGATTTTAATTACAAAGCCCAGTCCTTTTACCAATGAAGCCAGTTCAAATCTCCTAATAGAGCAGGAACACACAGGTAGATCCTTGGTACCAAAAAGATTCTATGTTAAGTGTTTTTATGCTTACAAGAGCTTTAATTTAAAAAAATCCATATTTAAAAAAAATTCAAACAAACACAATTCCCCCCCACCCCAAGAAAAAACCTTGTAAAGGGGCTAAAAGCTGCTAGGGCAGATCAAAAAGGATTTTCTGCATCACAAAGCAATTCAGAAAATTACCAGTATCTGCCCTCTGTCTGTGCAATTGGCTCTATTTTTTTTTCTAAAGTAGATCTATAGAACTTAGTTCAACATTGTCTTTAGAGCTCCATTCCATTTGCTTCATCTTTATGATTGGGTGTATCAGAAATTAACAGTACAATTAACACTTTTTTTCAGAAATGACAAAATGTTTATTATATTAAAGATCTAAAAGCTCTTTAATATTACTGTTCTACCTAAGCACTACTCATGCTTCATTATTGTATGTTACAGTTCTGCCCAGGGACAAAGATCAGGTCCACACTGTCATTGCTCTACTAAGTGAGCTAGACATAAAACCTAGCCAAAAAGTTCCCAATCCGACAAGTAGCTTCTGGCTGGGCGTACTCTTGCACCCATATAGATCCTTCATTGAAGTCACGGAGTGACACACAGAGATCTGCTCACATAGCATTGTTTGCAGAATTAGGACCTAGAATTACAAGTAACATACTAAGTAGGGCTGGGGAAATAAAAGGATTTTTTGGTACATTGGCAAATCGGGAAGAATAATTCATTTCAAGGCAGACCGAAAATGAAAACATTCAAATTTTTCAGAGAATTGAAAAGTCAGTGGGGGGGGGGGGGGGCGGAATTATTTCAGGCCAAACAAAATGTTTTGTTTTCAGCATTTTCAAAAATTTTTTATTTTTAAAAAATATTAAGGGAAATTTTGAAACAAAAAGGCTTGTCAACAAAAACAATCAAAATATTCTGTTTTGAAAATGTGGAAATGAAACATAGCAATTTTTGCAGAATTGTTAAGGCTTTTTTTTCTAAACGGACGATTTGGTGAAATTGACACATATTCTCAAAATATTTCAGCATCAACAAATGTGTATTTTTTGCCAGAAAAAAGTTTTGATTGAAAAAAGTCACTCAGTTCTAATACTAAGAGTACAGGGATGGAAGGCAAGGGGAGAGAGAAACACCAAAATATCTATCTATATATTTTAAACATACAAGTCAAGACTCTCAGAAAATTGGGGCCTAAAATTAGGCTCCTGATAAGTGGCTTTATTTTTAGAAGTGTTGAACACTGATTTCAATGGGATATACTAATGGAAAAGAAGAATTTTCTGTTGTTGAATTTAAATGTATCATTGAAACTATCCCACAAATGGAGGAGGATAGCTAATTCCATTTGATGTCTATAGAGAACAGAGGATTTTTTTTTAAAAAATGTGCCTTTGTTTCCATAAATCAAATTTAAATTAAGCTGCTTTTCCCCTAGCCTAACTGAAGTCTAGTTGCAGGTAATGCACTTTATTGTTGTAATACTAATGCTTCATGAAAAACTACAGCATCCCCCAACAAATCCTTCTTCAAACATTTCGTTGGTTTGCTTTCCATTACTCATATCCACTTCAGGGCTGCCTACCTCTCCTTCACATCTGTGTCATCTCCACTCCACTCAGTGGCAGATGACATTGATTTGGTTCTGGATTTCTTTAATTTAAAATGAGATGAAAACAACGCCAAATTTGAATAAAGTGAGGAAAGGAGGTTGACAGTGACACTGACTAGGCATTATATAATTTCTTTCTCCCATCAACCATCTTCCCTTCAATCCAATACTACGTTGCTTGTTTTGCTGGTTTTGGCTTGGATCATGTTTATTGAATTTGCAGAGTTGCTATTTTGGATTTCACCCATGGGGTCAATGGACAACTATAAAAGGTTCTCACAGTTATCGCACTGAGTTTGGTTACTGCACCCAGCAGAGACATTGTACTATAATACAATTTTATTCTGTATAGAGTCTCTCGTATAATCTGTCCCGAAAAGGGATATAAAAATCTATAAATAATGACAGAATGATCCCTCTAAATGAAACATAACAAAATAATAAGAAAAGTAAATAAGGACAAAGCTAACTATAGAAGATCAAGTGAGAACCTGACAAATTAAGAAGAAAATAAATATGAGAAAAGTCGGCACACTAGTTCAAAACAGAAAGCAAGAAATGCTTCTAGACAATCATAGCAACAGTATTCCATTTTAATTTATTTGGAGAAATGTGACTATAGCCTGGGGACTTGGACAACCACATTTTCTTGTCAGATAACATTTGAAGTCTTAGTTTCCCTGTAGAAAAAAAGGTAGGATAAAAGTTTGTTGCCAGCTCACCATTTTATCATGAATCTTGCTACATTCGGAGTTTTTCTTAAAGCTCCAGCTGCTGGAATCATGACATTGCATAAGAATCTCAGCTTTCATTTAAAAAAGAAATTTTTTAGCCCTCATGATTTCTGAGAAAAGCTTGGAAATGTGAACCAAAATTTATTCTTTTAAAAAAAAAATCTTATGATTTTTAGCAATCTTGACTTTTGAAAATTTGGGCCCCAGGCTCCTCCGCTTTCCTAGCAGGCTTTAAGGCAGACTCAAGAGGCTCATTCCCTACTCCGGAAATAGGTGTTGCTTTTTTTTTAGAGGGCTGGTGTTATTTATATAAATGTTAGTTATTTTTGTGTACTGCTGTGTGATAAATCCCTTGAATTTAGGGGAAAAAAACCTCCCCATCTCTGTTTTAGCCTCAGTTATCAAGCTAGCCTATTCTGCACCATTTCTTGAGTCCATTCTTTAGGTAAAAGAGCCCATTTGCAAGACGTGTTTCCTGGTCCTTGTCCCCCTGGAAGTGGCAACTCCCATGCTTCTAGTACTAGAGAAAAAGGAGAGATTTGACCCATTTCTTTTTCAGAGCACCCATCTCAAGACCCCTAAACACAAATAAAAAAATCAAGTTTGCTTTCCTATTAATAATTGTATCTCCCTGTTAGGCTCCCCAAAAACCTGCTCACTTCCTTGTGCAGTGGAACATCATTAATTCTGCGGCCATGTACATACCATTTGCTTTCTTAGTGAAGGCTAGAGCAGACAGCTAGTTTATTTGTAGATGTAGAAGTACTGTACATGGGCTGTATTTCCATTCTGAGAATCAAAACAACTTCAAAGACCATCAAGTTCATCAGCAATTATAACATTATTTCTTTTCAAAAGAAGTGAACAAGTGTTCTGAACTTTAAATCATGCCAAATCATCTTAAGCTGAGAAGCCAGGCCCTTTGATATCCTGGCCATATGGCATTTGCAGATTGAGTTTCTGAGCCAGAATAGAACTGCTCTTTTGGGTCACACAGTCTTGGCTTCCACGATCTGTTTTGATTCTCATTCCATCTTACCATACCTTCCCTTTCCATAGGAAGCACACTGTTATTTTTTCCTCATAAAGCCATATGTTATCAGAACAATATGGTTACTGTCGCAGAGCACTAGCTCTGCTATAGTTAAGGTGGAAAAGACTTTTCTATTGAAAAGGTCAACTCTAAGTGCTCTAAAATTCACATCCTTAATCTGATTCTTTGAAATTTGCTGTGATCCATGAGAGTATGGGGGCAGGTTAGTGATCCAAATTTCAGGTCAGTTGAGCAAAATGTTACAGCCCCTACCAAAAAAAAAAAAAGGTGTCTTCCCACCTTTTGCGAAATGTAATCGGAGTACAATAGATAATTCAGAAGAGGGTCAAGCTATTTTCCAACATAAAGAAGAATGACACATGTGAATGCGTGCTGGGAAAGGAGGGAAGGGAATATGGACATAGGGAATAGTATACAGGAGACACAAGTGGGACTTCGGTTGGTGAGAGAGAGACAAGCTTTTGAGCTTACACAATGTAAGCTTGAAAGCTTCTCTCTCTCATTCACTAACAGAAGTTGGTCCAATAAAAGATATTACCTCACCTACCTTGTGTCTAATATCTTGGGACCAACACAGCTACAACTCTGCAATATACAAGGTTGGACTGATGCTTTTCCATTTTCAAAACAATTCTCCAGCACTTTCTGAGCAACCCAATGTTTATGGATCATTTGAAATGAGTGTAATGGAGTTTGGAGGATGATATTTAGAATATTTGAGGGAGACCCTTAGATGTCAAGGTAATATGAAATAGGGTAAAGGGAAGCAAAAGTTGTGTTCCTACTTAATGAATCACTCAGCTCTTTAAACCTTATTTAAAAAAAAAAAAAAGAAAAGCAGAACATGTGATACAAGATTCAATTAATAAAAAATTAGAGGGTAATATAATTAATCCCACTCTGTATGGGTTGAGGAAAAATAGATTTTGTCATACTAACTTGGTATCAACCAAATTTGTAAAAGTAATAGTGTTAATGATAATATACTGAGACTTCTGTAAGGCATTTGACTTGGTGCTGCACAACATTTTGGTTAAGAATTTAGAACTATACCAAGTCAGAATGGCATACATTAAATGGCTTAAAAACTGGCTAACTGACAGGTCTCAAAAACGTAACTGTAAATGGGGAATCATCAACAAGCAGGTGTGTTTCCAGTAGGGTCCTATAGGGATCAGTTTTTGGCCTTTTAACATTTTTATGAATGACCTGAACAGAAAAAAAACCATCACTGATAATGTTTGTAGATGATACAAAGATTGGGGAAATGATCTGGATTCCTTGGTAAGCTGGGAGCAAACAAACAAAATGTGTTTCAATTGTCCCAATGTAAAGTTATGCATTTAGGAACAAAGAAAGCAGGCCATACTGACAAGACAGAGGATTCTATCCTGGGAAGCAGTGACTCTGAAAAATACTTGGGGTCATGGTGCATAATCAGAAGAACATGAGCTCCTGGTGCAACACGGTGGCCAAAACAACTAATGCAATTCTTGGATGTATAAGTACAGGAATGTCAAGCAGGAGTAGAACAGTTATATTAACTCTGTATTTGACACTAGTACAACCATTATTGGGATATTGTGTCCAATTCGGATACCCACAATTCAAGAAGGATTTTGAGAAATTAGGGAGAGTTCAGAGAAAAGCCATGATAATGAGTAAAGGATTGGAATCATGCCTTACAGAGAAAGGCTCAAGGAGCTCAAGCTGTTTAGCTTGTCAAAGGGATGATGATCATAGTTTATAAGACTGAAGCTGGTCATGGAATAAGAAGGACAGCTGCCCAAAGGTGGAAGAACCATCAGACAGCGAGAGGCCATTTTATTTCTTTCTAATCCTGCTGTCCTCTATTTTATAAGGCCAGAAAGTTCCTCAGTGTGCACCAATCCAAATTCAATTATCAAAGTTGGTAAAAGGAAAATGGAAGAATTGTCTGTGGGATAGCAAAATGGGAATGTGAAGATAATCATTTGAGAAACTTACTCAGATGTTTCAGGCAGATCTTTGCTCTGTTTTATTCCTGATTCTCTAAAGCTAAAATTGGATGAGGAGTGCATTGTATTACTCCACTTGGAAGCAGATGATGGATGATTTCATTCATGTCCATATTTGAACAGCTTACTAATGTTTGTCATGGAATCCCCATCATTGGAAATATTTAAATCAACACTGGATGTTTTTCTAAACGATATGCTCCAGTTCAACAATAGCAATTAGACTTGAAGCAGGAATTAGTTAATGGAAGTGCTATGTCTGTGTTACAAAAGAAGTCAGACTAGGTGATCACAATGGTCCCTTCTGGTTTTGAATCTATGAATTACATTCTTCATTGGCCAGATAAAATCCATTTGGCTGAAAAAGAGTAATGTGACCAAAAATAGTTTAGCACTCTGGTCTTCAAATAGGTAAATAACTTTTAGCACTAACAACTGGCCAGTAACTGGCCGAAAAGTCACATAACCCTATCCCAGTACCTTTCCCTAGACTTTCCTTTGACTTTGGAAGCTATTTTTCAAAGAATGCTCAGCAGTAGTAGCCATCACCTGCTTGCAGCATTTATAAGAGAAACTCAAGATTCTCTTCTCTGACCCTGAGTCCCTTGGGAAAAGTAGGTTCTCACTTTTCCTCTGTGTCATGAGCTCAACTTCATTTACTTCAGCAGTAGCAGTAAGTATTTCTCTTGTGTATTTCACCTGCTGGCTGCCAGCAGGACACTGCAAGTTCCTGTCTGCAAAACCCACTGATACAGGTGCTCTACTGAGTGCGAGGGTGCCTCCTTCTGGCCGCATATGGGAATTAGCTATGCCAGCCGGAGGCCCTCTTTTTGCAGTTACTCAGCCTGTTGTCTCGCTTTGTGGCCCCTCTCTTGCTCCTCAGGAGCTGCAGTGCCTCACCTTCATAACTTAGCCCTCTGGCCAAGTCACATTAGTCCTCCCCTTCCGGGGTAATAAAGTCTCTCCAGATGGCATCACCAATGCTCCTGCACCTCTTCCTAGTGGCTGGTAGGGGAATCCAAGCTTGAGCTCTACATTGGGTTCCAGCTCAGGGACTCTATAGCAAGCAGCCAAGGTCTACCCCTTGCTGCTGTTTCCCTAAGCTTCTTCCTACCCATCCCTCTAAAGCTTTCTCTCCCTACAACTCAGGGGATGACCTTTCTTCTAGAGCGAGAGTGAGAGTGAGAACCCTTCCCTCCCCTCCCCTCCTCTCTGCTCCCAGAGGGACTGCAGCCTCTCTCCCTACAGCCTATTTCTGCTGCAAACTGCCTGGTTTTATAATCCAATCTACTCCAGCCCATCTGAGCCTCTTGTTTAGTTAAGATTGGCTGTCCCTCCAGGTACAGCCAGGTACCCTAATTAGTCCCTCAGGCCCACATTAACCCCTTCAGGGCCTATGGAGGAGGGAGACACCCCATCACACCCTGTAACAGACTTCAGACACTTTTGGCTTCTCAGCTCTGCAATACTGTTAACTGGGAGGAAACTGACCATAATTTCTGAAAGCAAGACTCAGACACACACAAACACACACACACACACACACACACACACACACACAGCTGAATACCCACGTGCACCAAAGCAATGTTCAGTGCATGAGGGGAGATGAAATACAAGTGATTTTCTGACACAGTTCTTTCCTATGCCAAACCTGGGAGGCAGCCAGGAGGTAGTTCTGCCCCTGGCACAAGAATGCTCCTGAAAGCTGCTCTAAATTGCATCAGAATGTAACAGTGACCCAGGAGCTGCTTTACTGGTGGGAATAATTGACATGCAATGAACTGTGGCTGCATTCCCAGCACCTCCCCTATACCAAAGGGCTCAGGAAGGGGTCACACTGAGTTAGCCATGCTGGTCCTACACCAAGCAGGAATTTCCCTATACAAAGGGAATCCTCCAGCTGCCCACTTAGTTCTCTTTTTGCTGTGAAACCTCCCCATATAACCTAGACCCTTACACATATGAATGCAGTCATTAAGGGCCTGATCCTGCTCCCACTTAAATTCATGGAAGTTAAAGTAATTTAATTTCAACAGAGGCAGACTCAGGTTCCATATCAGAGAAAAGTGGAGGGGAAAAAATATAGCAGGAAACTAATGCAACTGCTAATGTAGAACAGCACTACCAACACAATAGCATTTACAACTATACAATAAACACCCCTCAGGGATGAACAAATTACACAAAGCATTGCTACCTTCATTAGCAGAAATAAGATTGTATGTACCACTACAATTCTCATTTGACGCAGTGACAGTAAGTATGGAAACAATCTGTTACCCCATGCATTCATCAATACAGCTAAAGCATGTTGGAATGAATGTCTAACAACAGGTTTAGTCCTGAAAATTAATTTAAAAGAAACATCAGCTGGTATAACCAGCCATTATCTCAGGCCTGTTATTTTAAATAAATCTGTTGCACAATTACATTTGCTCTTTGCCAGTTTACGCAGGCCTACAGATCTGCTGCACACCAGGCTCCACAATTCTGTCATACAGTGGTTAATTCATGTTCAGTTGGTGTTTTAAAGAAATAGAAACACACCACACACAAAATAAAAACTAACTAACAAAAATTAAATTGTGTGGAGGAAGTTTTTCCTGAGGCATCCAGATAAATAGAATGTTGGTCAAGCTGAGTTCAGCTAATCAGGCTTATGATCAAGGTAACTCTCTGGTAGCTCTGGTTCAATACTGAAGAGTTTCAAATGGTGCTCCGTTGGATTTCATCTGATCCTCCATTGTGCCAATTCACTTTTAATTACACATCTGATCTAATTACCTGCAATTTATGCAGCCTAAGAGGGTCCCATCCAAACAAGTAAGGCTTTACCTACTCACAAATTATGTACTGGTATAACTATTACAGTTAGGGTTCTGGTTTCTGACTGAAATAGTTAAACTGTTATAGTTAAAGAGAGGCAATTTTTGTGTATGGGCAAGCCCTTAGTCACCAAGCTCATTCTGGCACCTTAGAGACTAACCAATTATTTGAGCATAAGCTT
Source organism: Eretmochelys imbricata (assembly GCF_965152235.1). Lineage (NCBI taxonomy): Eukaryota > Metazoa > Chordata > Testudines > Cheloniidae > Eretmochelys > Eretmochelys imbricata. The sequence continues at coordinate 33,881,865 of NC_135572.1, forward strand.
TCGTGAGCTACAGTTCACTTCATCGGATGCATTCACTGCATCCGATGAAGTGAGCTGTAGCTCACGAAAGCTTATGCTCAAATAATTGGTTAGTCTCTAAGGTGCCACTAGTACTCCTTTTCTTTTTGTGAATACAGACTAACAAGGCTGCTACACTGAAACAAGCTCATTCTGTCTTCTTCTTCTTCAAATAAACAGTACATGTCGGAGGAGCCCAGTCCCCCACCCTACAGTGTATAGGTCTCCAATGTGGCATGCCCTTCTGAAACACTATATTTGTAATAAAAAACAGCAACCATAAGGTGCAAGAGTTCAAGCCTAATGACCTGATACTTATCTTTAAATTGCATCTCATTGCAGACACAAAAGTGAGGTGTCACCTCACTTTTACTGTCAATTATTAGCAGAAATGTTCAGTGACAAAAAGAAGCCATAGACTCTCCTTCACTGATGGTTTTCAAAAAGAGGATGGATAGCTATCTGTCTTGGATAGTTTAGACACAACAAATTCTACATCTTGACAGGGTTAGACGAGATGACCCTTGTGGTTCCTTCTAACCCTATGATTTGGGAGGCTGAGATACCCTTAATTTATAAAATAAGAAATATTCCACAGCACTTCTCAGCTGAAGATCCCAAAGCACTTTTAAAAATTAATTCATTAAACGTAACCAGCCCTCTATGAAATATTTTGTAGATGGGCAAACTGAAATGTAGAAATGTAGAATGTGACCTGCCCATAGCAAGTTAGTGGAAGAGATAGGACTGGAACCTAAGAGTCCTCATTCCCATTACCCTGCCACAGCCACTAGAGACCAGATGCTGCATGGCCCTTTCATGGATGCACAAGTTTGATGCGGGGAAAGTGGGGAGTTAGAAGACTGCACGCAGTAAGAGAATTCAACATCCTAGACTAAGGAGCTCTCATTGTTCTCTGCTGGCCCATATCCCACTGTCTTCCTTCCCCATTATCCACTCTGCAAATGCAACAGTGAGATTCTGAATGTGAGTTTCTCCTTTGTCTTATTTAAACATGTGTCTCTCCCCCAACACCTATCTGAAAGGCACGTGCTCCCTCTAAGGCAACTAACACTGCAAGGAGAGTTTAGTGACTATTCTTAAGGATCAAGTTTGAAATACCTTGAATTCTTACAGGCTTCAGAGTAACCGCCATGTTAGTCTGTATTCGCAAAAAGAAAAGGAGTACTTGTGGCACCTTAGAGACTAACTAATTTATTTGAGCATAAGCTTTCGTGAGCTACAGCTCACTTCATCGGATGCATACTGTGGAAAGTGTAGAAGATCTTTTTATACACACAAAGCATGAAAAAATACCTCGCCCCACCCCACTCTCCTGCTGGTAATAGCTTATCTAAAGTGATCACTCTCCTTACAATGTGTATGATAATCAAGGTGGGCCATTTCCAGAACAAATCCAGGGTTTAACAAGAACATCGGGGGGGGAGGGGGTAGGAAAAAACAAGGGGAAATAGGTTACCTTGCATAATGACTTAGCCACTCCTAGTCTCTATTCAAGCCTAAGTTAATTGTATCCAATTTGCAAATGAATTCCAATTCAACAGTCTCTCGCTGGAGTCTAGTTTGGAAGTTTTTTTGTTGTAATATCGCAACTTTCATGTGTGTAATCGCGTGACCAGAGAGATTGAAGTGTTCTCCGACTGGTTTATGAATGTTATAATTCTTGACGTCTGATTTGTGTCCATTTATTCTTTTACGTAGAGACTGTTCAGTTTGACCAATGTACATGGCAGAGGGGCATTGCTGGCACATGATGGCATATATCACATTGGTGGATGTGCAGGTGATGTTATTAGGCCCTGTGATGGTGTCCCCTGAATAGATATGTGGGCACAGTTGGCAACGGGCTTTGTTACAAGCATAGGTTCCTGGGTTAGTGGTTCTGTTGTGTGGTATGTGGTTGCTGGTGAGTATTTGCTTCATGTTGGGGGGCTGTCTGTAGGCAAGGACTGGCCTGTCTCCCAAGATTTGTGAGAGTATTGGGTCATCCTTCAGGATAGGTTGTAGATCCTTAATAATGCGTTGGAGGGGTTTTAGTTCGGGGCTGAAGGTGACAGCTAGTGGCGTTTTGTTATTTTCTTTGTTAGGCCTGTCCTGTAGTAGGTGACTTCTGGGAACTCTTCTGGCTCTATCAATCTGTTTCTTCACTTCCACAGGTGGGTATTGTAGTTGTAAGAATGCTTGATAGAGATCTTGTAGGTGTTTGTCTCTGTCTGAGGGGTTGGAGCAAATGCGGTTGTATCGCAGAGCTTGACTGTACACAGTGGATCATGTGGTGTGGTCAGGGTGAAAGCTGGAGGCATGTAGGTAGGAATAGCGGTCAGTAGGTTTCCGGTATAGGGTGGTGTTTATGTGACCATCGTTTATTAGCACTGTAGAGTCCAGGAAGTGGATCTCTTGTGTGGACTGGACCAGGCTGAGGTTGATGGTGGGATGGAAATTGTTGAAATCATGGTGGAATTCCTCAAGGGCTTCTTTTCCATGGGTCCAGATGATGATGTCATCAATATAGCACAAGTAGAGTAGGGGCGTTAGGGGACGAGAGCTGATGAAGCGTTGTTCTAAGTCAGCCATAAAAATGCTGGCATACTGTGGGGCCATGCGGGTACCTATAGCAGTGACGCTGATTTGAAGGTATACATTGTCCCCAAATGTAAAATAGTTATGGGTAAGGACAAAGTCACAAAGTTCAGCCACCAGGTTAGCCATGACATTATCGGGGATAGTGTTCTTGACAGCTTGTAATCCATTTTGTGTGGAATGTTGGTGTAGAGGGCTTCTACATCCATAGTGGCCAGGATGGTGTTATCAGGAAGATCACCGATGGATTGTAGTTTCCTCAGGAAGTCAGTGGTGTCTCGAAGGTAGCTGGGAGTGCTGGTAGCGTAGGGCCTGAGGAGGGAGTCTACATAGCCAGACAATCCTGCTGTCAGGGTGTCAATGCCTGAGATGATGGGGCACCCAGGATTTCCAGGTTTATGGATCTTGGGTAGTAGATAGAATATCCCAGGTCGGGGTTCCAGGGGTGTGTCTGTGCGGATTTGATCTTGTGCTTTTTCAGGGAGTTTCTTGAGCAAATGCTGTAGTTTCTTTTGGTAACTCTCAGTGGGATCAGAGGGTAATGGCTTTTAGAAAGTGGTGTTGGAGAGCTGCCGAGCAGCCTCTTGTTCATATTCCGACCTATTCATGATGACAACAGCACCTCCTTTGTCAGCCTTTTTGATTATGATGTCAGAGTTGTTTCTGAGGCTGTGAATGGCATTGTGTTCTGCATGGCTGAGGTTGTGGGGCAAGTGATGCTGCTTTTCCACAATTTCAGCCCGTGCACGTCAGCGGAAGCACTCTACGTAGAAGTCCACTCTGCTGTCTCGACCTTCAGGAGGAGTCCACCTAGAACCCTTCTTTTTGTAGTGTTGGTAGGGAGGTCTCTGTGGATTAGTATGTTGTTCAGAGGTGTGTTGGAAATATTCCTTGAGTCGGAAACATCGAAAATAGGATTCTAGGTCACCACAGAACTGTATCGTGTTTGTGGGGGTGGAGAGGCAGAAGGAGAGGCCCCGAGATAAGACAGCTGCTTCTGCTGGGCTAAGAGTATAGTTGGATAGGTTAACAATATTGCTGGGTGGGTTGAGGCAACCATTGCTGTGGCCCCTTGTGGCATGTAGTAGTTTAGAAAGTTTAGTGTCCTTTTTCTTTTGTAGAGAACCAAAGTGTGTGTTGTAAATAGCTCGTCTACTTTTAGTAAAGTGCAGCCAAGAGGAAGTTTGTGTGGAAGGTTGGTTTTTTATGAGAGTATCCAGTTTTGAGAGCTCATTCTTTATCTTTCCCTGTTTGCTGTAGAGGATGTTGATCAGGTGGTTCCGCAGTTTCTTTGAGAGCGTGTAGCACAAGCTGTAAGCATAGTCTGTGTGGTATGTAGATTGTAATGGATTTTTTACCTTCAGTTCTTTTGGTACGATGTCCATCTGTTTGCATTTGGAAAGGAAGATGATGTCTGTATCTGTACAAGTTTTTTCATGCAGTTGATAGATTTCCACTCCATATGGCTAAATGCAGAGACTGTTGAATTGGAATTCATTTGCAAATTGGATACAATTAACTTAGGCTTGAATAGAGACTAGGAGTGGCTAAGTCATTATGCAAGGTAACCTATTTCCCCTTGTTTTTTCCTACCCTTCCCCCAGACGTTCTTGTTAAACCCTGGATTTGTTCTGGAAATGGCCCACCTTGATTATCATACACATTGTAAGGAGAGTGATCACTTTAGATAAGCTATTACCAGCAGGAGAGTGAGGTGGGGGGAAGTATTTTTTCATGCTTTGTGTGTATAAAAAGATCTTCTACACTTTCACAGTATGCATCCGATGAAGTGAGCTGTAGCTCACGAAAGCTTATGCTCAAATAAGTTGAATTCTTACAGCTGCACATTCAAACAGCAGGAAGCCTAACTCAGTTCATCTTTCTGAAGTAGCTGAATTGGAGACCACATAGCTTATTATGCATGGCTCAAATCCTGAAAGGTGTCGTAAGCACCTGCACCTCCTTCTAAAATCATTGGTAGCTGCAGGTGCTCATCTCTCAAGATCCACTTTTGGATGAGCCCTTAAAAGCAGAGATCCTGTCTTTTCCGCTTGGTCTCCATCTCCTGTGCCAGAGGAAGTTACATTTAATCGGTTCTGTGCATTTGAAAATGCTTTGAGATTAAAAGTAATGTACAAATATAAATTATGATTATTATGCTTTAATTATATCTGCATCCAAATGCAGATTTCAGCTCTTCACAACTGGATTATGTCTGGAGTGGACTATAAACAAAGCATTCTCAGTCCTCCTGCATACTGTGTCTCTATTGTATGATGAAAGAAATACTACATGTCAGAGTGGAAAGGAGTGTTTAGAAGTCTGGAGGGTTTTTTAATCTCACTATAGATTCCTGTGGCTTTTTGTTTGTTTCCAATTGAGATTTCACGGGCTACTTTTCCTCTTATTTCCTTGATGTTTTTCCCCCATCAACTTGTTAGCTATTTATCACAAATAATAGCAATCCCTGCATGTTTCATAAGGAACAAGATGTGTTTTCCTTCCTGCCCACTTATTTTGTGTAGAGCGTTGTCTGAATGTACTACCCTCTTCAGGAACAGGAAACGAAAGTTGGGAGAAGACTATAACACATTAAAACATATTTACCCTTTGGAAAAGGAGGATGCAACAGGCAGTGACCAAATGGCTACTCTAGGGCTGCAACTGCATGGCTCTGCCAAATTTAAATGAACAGCCCCAGAAGGGCACACTGGGAAAAAATTTGTATAGAAGGAAAAGTGTGCACTGGGGCTGGTTAGGAGGAACCAGGAAGTCATGAGGGTAGATAGATTTTGCATATGGCACAGTGACACTGTATCACAAAGCAAGAACTAAAAATATTGGAAAATAATATTTGATTTGCTTTTCTTCTCCTTTATGTTCATCATCTGCTTTTAAAGGAATCTAATATGTATGGGCTGAGTTTTTGCATGGTCATGGTTTTTCACCCACAAGGATGTATGAAGAAATCTACATACTGGGCTTAGAAAAATGAACAAGTAGTTTTAAATCTAGCCACTAATAGCTGTACCCAGGAAATCCTTACAATATTCTAATTTTCACAAGTACCTTATAAAACACTAAGTGTTCTTGAGCTTTGGCTTTATGCCTCTTTTTTATATGTTTATACATCCCAGAAATTGATTTCCTTTGAGCATTTGACTACTAGAGTACAATGTATTCTTTACTTATCCTTTGGTCTGATTATGTTAAATGGGCCTTATTTCACAGTCCACTGAAGTCAGTAGTTAAGACTCCCAGGGACTTTAATGGTCTTTGGATCAGGCCCTTATTTTGGACAGGCAGGCGCTTAAGTCACTCATCTGCTTCTGCTGTTAGAATATGGAACAGATTGTTTCTTTCCTCTTTTATGTTGACTGTTCCCTGAGCATCCATCTAATTTTCAAGTATCATAACATTTTATCACCTTCCTCCATGTTCTTTCTTCCAGGGCACAGAATACCAGAAAGTAGGGATGATAAACACCTGTTGCGGAAAAAAGCCAATTTGCTTGCCAAAAGGGCATTGTTGTTGTAAAATTTTAGTGCTTTGACCAGTCTAGTTTTAAGTGTCCCATATATATATATATTAATTATGAACCAAACTGTTCCAAGCTATTAGACAGATCCTTCCGTCCCAAAATGTTTTCTCTCACAAGTGTCCTCTGTTTTGAATGACTAAGCCAATTCTTTATCCCCTCTCACACTGTGTGATTTTGTACTACTTTTTTTGTACTAAAAAAAGATTTATCTTTTATTGCATTTATTTATCGCCGATGGAAGCTGAAAGCCTCTATTTATCTATACTCTAAGTACTGCTCAATCAGGAGCAATGCAAATTTCTCACCACGAAACCAGCAGTGCACCTCAGTCATCACCTGGAGGTACCCATTAGAGGAACTTTTATCCAATAAACTTCCTGTCAACACCTCCCATCCCGAAGGAGGGTGTGCGGTAGTCACCTCTGTGGCACCTGTCAGCCTGACACCAGAGCCTATGGACAGCGCTCCATGAGTTATGAGGAAGGGACAAGACATGAGCAGGGATTGATGTGGTATGTATATTGACCTCCAGAAGGCCCTCAGACACTGTATAAAGTTTGCATGGAACCCCTCTGTGCTATGGAATCACTCTTCATAGTGGAGAGATTAGTCTGTAAACAGCTTGGAGAAGGAACCTAGCCATATCCTGTACTGATTTATACACTTGAGGTTAATGGGTATAAATTGGCTCAGAACAGGTTTCATTGTGAGTGTCTGCACTTTATGGTAATGCAGCACCAGGCACCCTGTCATACTCAATAAAGGCAAACAACAGTAATAGGTGACACAGAAATGCTTTAGTCAAGAGGCATCCAAAAACTCTACAACATTAAACTAAAAATCAAGAACTGGATCCCATTACCAGATAAAAAGCCTGAATCAGCATAACAATATATGAACAAACTACTACCACCCTCCTTTCTGTAACAGGAAACTCTGCAAGAAATACCACAAACTGACACAAAAGCCACAGACAAAAATGTCTGCTACCTCACAAAAAAGGAGGATGGATTTTAGTACTGCTGAAGGGGGAGAGCATTCCAAAGTCATGGGCTATCAACAAAGTGAGCCTTAACTGCTTCCTTGTCAAGATTAAACTATAGGGAGTCAGAAGTTCCAGCCTTGCAGATTTCAGTGGCCCCCACAAGAGAAAAAAGCAACAGATGTTCCCACAGCTAAATTGGCCCAATGTTATTGAAGGTTTTGAAGTGTAGAATTAAATCCCTGATGAGTACATGCTGAGAAAAAGGAGAGCATGAAGTTGACAGGGCATGGATGTCCCTGCTCTTGAGAACATAAGCTTTTGAATCAACCTGCTGATGTGTTCTTTGGGGACTGCATTGCAATCATCTAGCCTGGAGGTCACAAAAGGTTGGATCACTGGACCAAAGTCAGTATCCAGAAAAAAAGTCACAACTTACAAGTGTACCAGAAATAGGAAGAAACACTCTGGACCACAGACACTGCTTGTGCTAATGTCAAGATTTAAAGAGAAAAAAACCTAAATGACTAAAAATCGGCAAACACTTATATTGTGTTGTTCAGCATTAGACTACTAAGTGCTTTCCAAAGGTGAGTAAGCATTATTATCCCTATTTTACAGATGGAAAACTGAGGCACATAGAGGTTAAGTTACTTGCTCATTGTCACACAGCAAATCAAAGCCAGTGTTCAGAAATGAAAAGTCAAGTTTCCTAATTCCTAATCTGGTGCTCTATCTGCTGGACCACACAAGGGCCAGGCCAGCAGTCCACGGCTATAGGAAGTACAGCTGGCCAAAACTTGGGAGGGGGGGTTGGTTTGCAAGAAGTTTCAGTATTTCAGAATTTGCTTTCATTCCCATTTGGAACAAATTTACCAACAATTTCCAAGATCTCCCCAGAAGATCTCTCCAGAGATCTCCCCAGAATTTTGTTTTGCAAACACCAGAATACAGTGTTCCTGAAACTAAATATGTGGATGTTGACAGTCTTGTCAGGTTCAATACTGCATTCACTGAATAGCAACTGTGGAATTGACAAGAACATCAATTTCACTCAGGGGCTCTCAGGCAGGGAACCTTATTGCCCTCAGACTCCCAGGTGCAGCCAGGGTTCTAGGGCTTGCCAGGCTCCACACTCAAGCTGGACTTCTCAGGACTTCCAGGGTTTCTACTGTGGAGTTGAGAGCCTGCACGTCTTGGAACCAGCTCCTAGAGTCTTCCCTGCCACCTGTAATAGATTCAGCAAAACATGTTGCTTTTAGTGAATTGCCGTTTTCTGAAAAAACTTCGTTTTGTCAGAAAATTTCTGACTACCTCCAGTGGGAAGCTTTTTAAACTTAAAGATTTATATCAAGTACCAAGGTAATCTGCAGAAGCAAACTCCATTCTAATTGAGTTATAGACAGGAGCACTTCCAGAGAAAGAAAACAGAGAAGACTGAAATGGGATTTTTGGCTTCTTCTAAACATGCCCCATGTTATTTAATAATGTATCTAATTTAAGCCAGTTACATTAGGGTGATTTGTTATCCAATTCTTGTTCCAAATCAGAAGAAAATTCTTGCCAGTTTTCTCATTACATTTGGATATCCTATCCCCAGCAATGATTCATAGACTTTCGGTTTTTAAAATACCTAATCAAAATTTGTGTTGCTTAAAAAAGGTAAGTGTTGAAATACAGTAAGGCTGTTGATTAATCACAATTAACTCACACAATTAACTCAAAACAATGAATCATGATTATTCGCAGTTTTAATCGCCCTGTTAAACAATAGAATACCAACTGAAATTTTTCAAATATTTGGATGTTTTTCTACATTTTCAAATATATTGATTTCAGTTACAACACAGAATACAAAGTGTACAGTGCTCACTTTATGTTATTATTTTTATTACAAATATTTGTACTGTACAAAGGATAAACAAAAGAAATACTATTTTTCAATTCACCTCATACAAGTACTGAAGTGAGATTTCTTTATCATGAAAGTGCAAATTAAAAATGTAGATTTTTTTTGTTACATAACTGCACTCAAAAACAAAACGATGTAAAACTTTAGAGCCTACAAATCCACTCTGTCCTACTTCTTGTTCAGCCATTTTCTCAGAAAAACAAGTTTGTTTACATTTGCAGGAGATAATGCTGCCCGCTTCTCATTTACAATGTCACCTGAAAGTGAAAACAGGCGTTCGCATGGCACTTTTGTAACCACCATTGCAAGGTATTTATGTGCCAGATATGCTAAACATTTGTATGCCCCTGCATGCTTTGGCCATCATTCCAGAGGATATAGTTCCATGCTGATGATGCTCATTAAAAAAAACGTATTAATTAAATTTGTGACTGAACTCCTTGGGGGAGAACTGTATGTCCCCTGCTCTGTTTTACCTATATTCTGCCATGTTATAGCAGTCTTGGATGATGACCCAGCACATGTTTGTTTTAAGAACACTTTCACTGCAGATTTGACAAAATGCAAAGAAGGTACATAATGTGAGATTTCTAAAGATAGCTACAGCACTTTACCCAAGGTGTAAGAATCTGAAGTGCCTTCCAAAATCTGAGAGGGACGAGGTATGGAACATGCTTTCAGAAGTCTTAAAAGAGCAACACTCCAATGAGGAAATGACAGAACCCAAACCACCAAAAAAGAAAATCAACCTTCTGCTGGTGGCATCTGACTCCAACAATGAAAATGAACATGTGTGGGTCCTCACTGCTTTGGATTGTTATTGAGCAGAACCCATCATCACATGGTCTCATGTCCTCTGGAATGGTGGTTGAAGTATGAAGTGACATATGAATCTTTAGCGCATCTGGCACATAAATATCTTGTGACACCGGCTACAACAGTGCCATGTGAACACCTGTTGTCACTTTCAGATGCATTGTGAACAAGAAGCGGGCCACATTATCTCCTGCAAATGTAAACAAACTTGTTTGAGCAATTGGCTGAACAAGAAGTAGGACTGAGTGGACTTGTAGGCTCTAAAGTTTTACATTGTTTTATTTTTGAATGCAGTTATTTTTTGTGCATAATTCTACATTTGAAAGTTCAGTTTTCATGATAGAGAGATTGCACTACAGTACTTGTATTAGGTGAATTGAAAAATACTATTTCTTTTGTTTTTTACAGTGCAAATATTTGTAATAAAAAAAAAGGTGAGCACTGTACACTTTGTATTCTGTGTTGTAATTGAAATCAATAGATTTGAAAATGTTGAAAACATCCACAAATATTTAAATAAAATGGTATTTTATTATTGTTTAACAGCATTATTAATTTTTTTAATTGCTTGACAGGCCTAAAATAAAGTTTACAAATTTGGTAAATCTTAAAATTGCACAGCACAGAAAATCAAATGCTGATCCCCATCTTACAATAGTTTACATTTATTTTATATAAATACATAAAAATGCTTTATGATCTCTCGTCCTATGAGATACAACCTTAAGCACAGCAGCACAGCCAGGTCTATCATAATGCACACACCTCCCTGTAACTTCAGTGGCAATTCCTCAGGTGTATTACAGAGGCATACGTAGACCCAGTGTTTAAAAACAGATCCTAATTTCAGACCCAGTTGCTCCCTCCTGTTGGAGTGGACTAGAAAGGAAGGAAATCTCTGTGAAGTTAACTTAAAAGGGTTTGGGAAAAAACAGTTAATAACCTGTTGTTCTTCAAGATGAGCTGCATACGTCCATTCCATTCTTGAGTTTCTGTGAGCCCAGTGCACGGCCATCGGAAACTTTTCCCTCAGCTGTATTCATTGGGCACCTTGAGCACCGTCTGCTGCCACACATCACTGCATGCAGTTATAAAAGGGTAATGCCACCCCTCAACCCCACTCAGATCTTTCTTGCTGAACTCCAATGTAGAGGAGTAGAAGGGCGAGTCGTGGAATGGACATGTGCAACATATCTCAAAGAACAACAGTTACTGAATAGGTTAGTAATTGTTTTTTTCTTCTTCAAGTGATTGCACATGCACTCTTGGTGACTCATAAGCCATGAAAACCAGAGGTGAGATCAGAGTCTATTAAAATAAAGATTGGAGAACAATTCGTCCAAATCTAGCATCACCTCTGGAGTCCTGAGCAACAGTATAATGAGAAGCAAACAAGAGGACTGAGGACCAGGTTGCCACTCTACAAAATGTCCACAACTGGAACACATGCTAGAAAAGCCACCGAGGCCAGTTGTGATCTTGTTAAATGAGCTGTGACTCTGCTCAGTGGGGTGACATTGGCCAGGTCACAGCACATGTGTATACAAGAGGCTATCCAAGAAGAAATTCTCTGGGTGAAGACTGATAGAATAAAAGGACAATCTGCCACCACTATGAACAGTTGGAAGGACTTACAGAAGTGCCTAGTTCTGTCAAGGTAGAATGCCAGAACTGTTCTGATGTCCAGGTTGTGCAAATGCTTCTCTTCCCTACTTGAATGTGACTTTGGGCAGAATGCAGGTAAATAAATTGGCTGGTTGATGTTTTATTTATATGGCCTATGCAATCCAGTCAAGCCAAGCCACAGCGTTCTTATCAACAATGTTCAAGGCATGAAGACCTCCAGGAAGTCGAGTCATTTTGCAGTCCTCAACAATGTGTATCATGGTTTGTGGCTGCCCACATTGACATTGTGGATTGTCACTCAAATGCCACCAAAATTACACTGCAGCACAAATTCAAATTCCATGTCCAGAAATCAGAGAAACCAGTTCAGAAGGCTCCATTGCCTTCACAGTAAATCAAATCCAGATTGACGTGAGTGGAATCTGAGACAAAATAATTATTTGTTCCTTTCTCTGAAGACTATGAAACTTGCCACCTGTCCTCTACTGTAAATCCCTCACCTGGTAAACTTATCCACAACAGGTGCTATGAGGACAGATGACCATGTGGTGGATAAAACAAGTCTTTAATGGTAGATGTGGCATATCATGCAATTTCTTGCAAAGTCTTGCTACGCTTTCCTCTCTGTGAACACTGGGCAGAGCAATATTGAAGAGAACTGGTAACCATGGTAGAGGAGTAGATTGAAGTTTGCCTGAAACAATACACACATTGGAATTAAATTGTACTTTGATCATCTTTGTGTGAGAAGAGCAAGTCCATATTGGAGGGCAGTACTCTGCCACTGCATAACATAGTGCCAACACTGAAATCCGTAACATTTGAGCATTGGCACCCCATGTCATTCTGACCAGTTTTCCAAGCAGGTTGTTGTGTGTTTTGACCTTAATCGCTGACTTCGTAAGATGGTCACGATATGTGAGAGTTCTATCCAACATGACACCTACATAGAGTGGGTGTGAATCATGCTTTATTCCCTGACCATTGAGAACTATATTCAGCTCTCTGCCTTCTTGTGCATGGTGTAAGTGGAAGGTACTTGACAGTCTTACTTTCACTTGCTATCAGATGCCACTGACAACAATAAATTGGCCATAGCTGCCATATCTACATTCGGAACACTCAAGTTGGTTGATATGGAAAGATGACAGACAGCACCTTTGGGACAAACCTTGGATGAGGACACAAATAAAACTCATCCTTAAAGAACATCATATGGGGGCCCAGACATTAAGGCATGCAGCTCTCAGAGTCTTCTGGTCAAGGAGATGGCAACCAAAAATTCCACCTTCACTGACAGATGTAGCCGAGAGCAAGTAGCCAAAGGCTCAAGCAGGGGATCCATAATTCTTGACAACACTAAGTTTAGATCCCAAAGTGGAATGGGGTCTTGCACCTGAGGATACAGTTTGACTAGGACTTTCAAAAACCTTATGGACATGTTGTTAGAGAAAATAGAGCAATTATCCACTTTAGGACGGAATGCTGAAATAGCCGCCAGATGTAATTTGATCAAACTAACAGCCAACCCTTGGTGTTTCAGGTACGATAAGTAATCTATTATGTATTGAACCAAAGAATGGGACAGAGATACCCTTCAATAGCGAGACCAAATGGAGAAACATCTCCACATAGAGAGGTAAGTAGCCCTAATAGAAGGCTTTCTATTATTTAGGAGGATCTCTTGAACTTCTTTTGAGCAAGAACACTCTTTAACATCTAGCCATAATGAAGAGATTGCAGGCTCAGGTGGAGTAGGTGACCATGATCTTGTGAGATTAGGTCCAAGTCTAGTGGAAGTGAGATTGGACAGTGATAGGAGAGTGAAGAACCATCGTAGACAGGCCACACTGAGATTATGCGTACAACTCTGGCCTGATCCCATCTTATCTTTAGTAATACCCTGTGAATGAGCAGGATGGTGGGAAAGCATAGAGGAGCCTGCCTGACTAAAGTAGTAAGAATGCATCTGTTAGGGAACCCAGGCTGTGGCTTCCTAGGGAATAGAACGGCTGACACTTTCTGTTGGTCCTTGTCACAAATAGGTCTACTCGAAGAAACCACCATCAAAGGAAGATGTATGTGACCACATCCAGGTTAAGAGACCATTTTTGGTGACTCATAAATGATCTATTCAGATGATCTGCCAGACCATTTTGGACCTCCAGTAAGTAAAAAGCTTCTAGACCTATTGAATTGGCAATGCCGAGTTCCCAAGCAGAGTTGCTTCGACAGAGTGGAGAAGAGTGGGCTTCTCCCTGTGTGTTGAGATAGAACATAGTTCCTGTGTTGTCTGTGAGAACTAACAAGCTGTTTCCCTTGATCTATGGCAGAAACACTTGCCACACCAATCCCACAGCTTTCAGGTCTCTGATGTTGATGTTCATAGAACTTTGCTTTACACACCATAGACCCTAAGTCTATAGAGAATCCTGATGGGGCCCCCAAACAAGGGTAAATGCATCTGTCACTAATGTGAGCATCAGTTGTGGGCGGCCAAAGGGAACATCTAGACATACATTATCCAGAGTTGTCCACCAATCTAGGGAGGTGATGATATGAGAAGGCACCCTCACCACCGACTCTAGATGGTGATGGCTCAATGGGTAGACTAAGGCCAGCCAGCCTTGTAGAATTCTGAGGCAATGTCTAGTGTATTGAACCACATAAATGCGGGAGGCCATATGTTCCAGGAGCCTCAAACAGTTTTGTGCTGTAGTGACCGAGAGAGCTTTGAGATCTACAGTGATTGAATTCCCTGAAACCTCCAGTCTGGAAGAAAAGGTCTGGCCTGAGTTGACTGGATCAGAGCTACACAGAATCAACCCTTGACAAGCCAGTCATCTGAGTAAAAGTAAATTTGGACTCCTGATCTTTTGAGGAAGGCAGTTACTGCCATAACTTTTGTAAAAACATTGGGAGCTGCTGACAGGCCAAATGGTAGTACCACTAATTATTTTGATTTACCAGAAATCTGAGGTACTTCCTCAGAGCTTGGTGGATTGCCACATGGAAGTAGGAATCTTTTAAGTTGAGGGTGGCATACCAGTCTCCAGGGAGTGGACAAGAGAAGTGAAGGTGACCATGCAAAACTTCATCTTTTTTAAGAATTTGTTAAGTTGATGCAGGCCTAAAACTGGTCTGAGACACATATACACCCCACTTTCAGGATCATGAAATTGCCGGAATAAAACCCCTTCCCTCTGAGACAGTGTGGAACCTCCTCTACAGCCCCCAGACAAATGAGAAATAATACCTCCTGGTGAAGGAGCTCCTGATGAGAGTGTCCCTGAAGAGAGATGGGGAGGGAAGGATAGAAACAAATTGGTGGATATATCCCACTTCCACAGTGTTCACGATCCACTAGTCCAAAGTAATCCAGGCCAAGGACTGAAGAAGTGGGACATTTGCAAACCATTTGTTGGGGAGATAGGGCCTGGAAACATGGAAACTTGCATGGCATCCTCAAGAGGCTCATCAAAATGATTGTGTGGCACTTCCCACGTGTCTTGAAGGGCCTGGAGTTGGAGCAGCAATGGGGGGAGGCCTGTGTCGATAACCCCGGGACCTCTTTTTTGTCAGGTCCTATTGAGTTGGTGGCAGCCTGATACCCCAAAAGGTCTCTCTCATTACCTGCTGTAACAACTAATAGTTCCGGAGGTGGATGGGAGTAAAGATAATCCAACCCTGGAGAGGGCACATAGTACTTGTGCTCCGCCCATTTGGAGGTGGGAGGAAATGAAGATGGGCTCTGCCATAGTGTCTATGTAGGCTCCAATATCATCTCATTGATTGGCAGTGCCACCCTAGATAGACATTTTAGTGAAGACACATCTACCAGGAGATGATACGAATGCCCTCCTTGACCTGAATGCCCAAATCTGAAACCACACTCTCTAACAATTGTAATCATCAGGATGAGGTGAAATTGCCTCTGAGGAAACTGCCTTGCCCAGAAAGGATGAAGAGGAAGCCAAGACTGGAAGTGGTTCAACTTCTTCCACAGGCTGCTCCTCTGGTTCCTCAAGTGCCTCTTTGGGCTTGTCTTCACTATCGCATTAAATCAGTGCTGCTGCAATCGATACAGCGGCAATGATTTAGCAGGTTTGGTGAAGATGTGATAAGTTGACAAGAGAGCGCTCTCCCATTGACCTAATTAATCCACCTCAATGAAAGGCAGAAGTTATGTCGATGGGAGAGTGTCTCCCGCCAAGGTAGTAGAGTGTAGACACTGTATTAAATCAATGCAAGTTACATCACTTGGGGGGTGAGGGTTTTACACCACTGAGCAACATAACTTATGTTGACTTAAGCAGTAATGTAGACAAGGCCTTCTTGATGCTCAGTACTGGGCATGGTACCAGACACTGGCTATGGGGCAGCTGGGTGCGAAGACTGACCCTGCCTGGACAAGGGCACTGAGGAGCCATGATGAGGGGAGGATTTAGAAGCTGGGGGAAATCCTCAGGGATTCCAAAAGGGCCACTGCTAAGAAGCTGGATCCCAGTGACCTCCTGGCCACATTCCCATGGTATCTCCACTGGCGGGTTTGCGATGGTATGCAGAGAGGGAGGATCTGTGTGAGGACTGGAGGGTTCTGCTCCATGGTTGTGAGATAAAAGATCCCACCTCTGAGTCTGATGAAGAAAAGTCCCCTTCCTCCAATCATGGAAGGGCTGCTCCAGTCAGTGCTGGGGACCGGTGCCAAGAATCACCAACATTGCTGGCTTCCACTTAGCTGGCAATGATGGGCTGACTGTCCCGGTAATAGGCAGGTGGTGCAGTACCATGTGCTGCACGGCTGATGTTGGTGCCACATGGTTCAACAGTACCAAGGCAGCCAACTCCTGCACTATCGGTGATACCAGCACTGAGGCCGAGCAAATTCCTTACCACTAGAAATGCCTCCAGGGAGGTCAGCTCTGAGAGCGTATCTGTCTGCTGCAGTGCTGCTGAAGCTGACAGCACCACTTCTGACACTGGACACAATGGTGCCCTCTCCGGCGCAGGAGCCAACTATGCCAGCGTAGGCACTGATTCGGAGGAGGAGTGCTTAGATTTCAGATGCACTCTACTTGACTCCTTCTCGCCTCACTTTCCAGGTTTGCAGGGTGGAGATCTGCCACCAGTCGGCGCCACTTTGGAAGACATATTTCTTCCTAGGCATAGGTGAAGAAGAATGGTGTTGGGACTCTGACAACACTGAAGGCGTGCTTTTCACTGAAACTGCACCCCTCGGCACCAAGTCAGATCCAGGTGGCTCCACGGGTGGTCTGAGTGCTGCCTCTATCGACGCAGGAATTTCTGCCTAGCCTCCCTATCCTCTTCATTCTAGGCTTGAATTTCTGGCAAATCTTTCATGTGCGCATCGCCCAGGCACTTAAGACAACTGCTGTGCAGGTTGCTCACCAGCATAGACTTTGAGCAAAAACGCACAGCTTCACGCCTGGAGACCGGGGCATGCCGTGATGCTGGTGGCAGAACTCCGAAATGCGGAGGTGGGAGAATCAAAACACTTTTTTTTAAACAAACCAACTAAACTTACTAACTATAACTACTAAATTGCAACTGTACTACATACACTGAGGGAAAACTGTTCTGGCAAAGAACAGGGGTACCAATGACCATCACACGCAGTACATAAGAACTCGGGAGCTTTCTCTGCCCTCTTATCTGCACACAGTGGTGCACAGCAGAAGAGGGCACTGGATCCACCCAATATAGACACCCAAGAGCAGAATGCACAAGGGCAATCAGTCAAAGAAGAGCTACAGGCTGTGAAAACAGCGAAGTTCCTGCCTTCCACTGAATCCATGGGGACTCCTGTGAATTCAGAAACCAAATTTCTGAATATTTTTCCAGATTGCGTTTTGCAATGGGCATTTCCTTTGACAATACTTCTCAAATTTTGTTAAGCCAAGATGTTACCACTGGAGGATGCTTTTCTATCCAATAACTTGAAATTAGAGGTGGAGCCAAGCTTGATAAATGCAGATCTACAACCAGATCTGGATTTAATCACTCACCTCCAAAGTTCATGGCTGTTCAGTTATGTTGTCCAGGTCAGCCCACAATAGATACAGCTGTGAAATTCATAGGTTGATTTGGATTCTGGAACCCCACTACCAAAGTCTGGGGATCTGGGGAGGATTTGGATCTCGGTTTGGATCCATCTTTATTTGCAGCCATACACATAACAGCAAGATATCCTGCTTCTAGCTCTTACTTTTATCAGAATATCTTAACTATAGTGAAAAACACTGATTGAAGTTATGGTAAAGTTTGGTGTTAATCATGTGTCTATGTAAGCCATATCAATTCATAGTTCTAAACCCACCACCATGATTAGATCTGTACTGTTCAGTAGAAGACAAGTATACATTTATTAAATTTCCCTCATATCCAAATATGATCTATTTTCAAATACGTTTTTTTTTTTCTGGCCACAGATGACCAAAAAGAATTACTTTAGAGCACAGTAACAGTTTCTTTTAGAGAATCTTTTAAAGCACTCTTTATAGATCGTGGCTCATTAATTCCCTGGGTTTATTAAGCCATTGCTTGCTTGCTCGTTTAAGGACTGACTTCCTGAGAGATCATTAGTCAGAGACTTTTTTCAGTGGGAATTAATTACCGTTCCAGAGAAATGACTCACAAGTTCCTTTCTCACTGACTGAAGCTACAGTGACACAAGTTCCTTGCTCACTCTCTCAGATTATAGAGAACCAGACACATAATGTAAGAAGTTCCAGTACATTTTTCTTCCATAGTGTGCTGAGAGACAGCCACCAAGGAGACAGGACACCATGTGATCTTTGAGGATAACAAGTGAACGTGCTGTTTTCATATGTCATTTCATGCTCCTCAACCCTAATGCGTTACAAATTAACACATAAGATAACCAATGATTGTATCACAATATACGGTGTTTGCATAAAAATACCAATTTGAATGATTCCACTTGAGGGATACTTCCTATGTACATACAATGGGGAATATGCATAAGAACAGTCAAACTAATGCAAAGCAACAGTGACTTAATTTAAGTCATTGAGCAGTTGCTCTTACAAGTAATTTATAATATACGGGACACTACATAAAGGAAATGGTTAATATTTACTCATTTACATGTCATGTTTTGACTCAAAAATGTTCAAGTGAAAGTCAGTGCATGAAATCCTGGCTCCACTGAAGTCAATGGCAGAACTGAGACTACTCATGAGCAATTGCTCACTGATGAGAGTTTGGGGGTTCACAACAGGGCTCTGAGGTTGTAAACTACACCAGTAACTACAAGGAGCTGTAACGAACTATATGACTGGAGGTTTTGCCTGCAGAAATCTCCCCTCCTTTATCAACAAAAAAACCTCTCAAGGCAAAAAGGAAAAACAATTTGCCCCCTTTGGGTTTCTTGTGATAACATGATATTTTGCCAGCGGTGACAAGGTTTCCTACAGCTTTGGCTTCTAGGAGATTTTATTTCTTTTGATATTTTTAAATAACATTAGGAAGAAGCAAACAAAAATGGGGGGGAGGGGAATTGTGGTATTAACATGGTATTTGTGACTCCTCTGCACAGGACCTCTCAAAAAGGGAATTATTAATATTTACCCTATTTAAACATTTTGTAATGTCTATTATAAATGTTTAGAAGGTTTTGTTGATCTCAAAGGATTATATTTTTGCTTTATGTTTTAATTATCTCAATCTTGGAAACATTTATGCCTCTGAGTAACATTCATCACAGGAATGTTTGTAGCATCATGCCCAATGCAGCTTACTTGTGCATAATAGCAAATCGGTAGGGGACACTAGAACAGGTCTGGGAATACTTGGTTACCCACAATAAGTTTTGGGATTTCATCAAAAAAACAAAAACTTGAAAAATCACAATGTTTCAATTTTCAGCAACCACAAAATGAAAACATTTTGGTTTTGATGGAACCCTTTTACTTTTTTTTTAAATGAAAAAGTGTTTTGTCAAAAAAATATTGACCAGCTGTAGGGCACACATCTCTGTGCAAATATTACTAGTGGGTTCTAAATTCTACTACCTCAGGCCTCTAGTATTTTAAATACCAAAAATGATTAGTCAGAACAGTAAACTAATTACTTAGGAAGTGCTATTACCCTTCTATTCAAGATAGACATAAATAGATAAACTGGCTCATTTGAATGTTTTTTTTTCTAAATGGTCTGTCAGATAATTCATATACCAAGTTGTAATGAACTATAGTCATCTTTGTGGCTGAGTTCTAAATTTCTCAAAACAGAGTTTATCATGGAATTGCTGATTTTAAATAGCCAACAATGATTGTTTAAAGGAAATGAAGACATCTGTTTAAAAATAATAATTGCACTTTCCTAAAATTTTAACCATAAATACAATGACCCTGATTCATATCTTTCACAAGTGTAACTTCACTGACTTCAATAAAGTTAATCTTGATTTATAGCAGCATAAATTAGAGAAAGTTCAGACCCAGTAACTGCTGATATGTAAAATTATATTCCACTATCAACAGTGCAAATGTGAGCATCCTCTTTGCAAGTTGCGGGAGGTGAATCATTTCTCATTAAGAAAATGAAATCTGGGCTTTCTCCTTCCGCCAACAATCCAGACACTTGCCTCTAACTATCACATGAGTTCCAGATGTCATACTTGATGCTGGGAATCAAACTTACAACATGGGCTAGCTGCGGAGGGCTGTGAGTCACTATGCCTCCAAAGATTTGCACAGTTGAAATTAATAAGCTAATATGTCAACTCTACATCTCATCACTGTAGGTCAGCAAAGATTACTTCCTGTAATTTTTCTTACTGAGCATAACAGTTCATGTTGTTACTAAAACATTAAAAGTTTCATTACAATCACAACAATCAGGAAAAGGAGTGAAAGTCTTATGGGCAGATTAAAAGTTGATTATGAACTATTAAACCCTTGACCAATATTTTATATTACTGGAGTTACTATTATTATTATCATATATATAACTTGGCGATTCTGAATGTATAGTACTATGCAGAAATGCATAGTCACACTCTGACTCCACCAAGATGTTTAGGATCCGCAGGTCATGCCATATAGCAATGGAAAAGCCATTTTCTATAAATTTGCAATATGTTTGAAATTCCTCTTATGACCTTGAAATCACAGTAATTTGGGCATTGCTAATACCTGATCCTCAGACCTTTAATATATATACTGTATTGTACTTGAGGTATGGCCTGTTAATTGCACCATTATGTGAATTGTCACAGTTCAGGGCAACTGCACCTGATATTCTCCCTCTGTGGCCCACCAAGAGCACCCACTCAAAGCTATTAGCTCTCCGACCCTCACTTCTCTTGGGTAGAGTGCTTTGCTTTCTCTCTGAAGTTTTTGAACAGTTGTAATTGTCAGCAGCTGCAAGTTACCATGCAGATCTTTCTAAGTAAGCACATTTATTCTTAAGGTGAAAGCATTACAGAGAAAATATATTAAAAGCAATAAAAGAACCTACATGCATACTAAAAAAAGCACTGGTAGGTGTCAGTTCTTCCTTTAAAGCCCCCAGCTGGGTTTTCCCCATAGTTACAAGTTCATAACTGTCTCAGATTCAGAACCAGAACCACCATGAATAGTTCAATCTTTCCTTTATACAACTAGGGCCTTTGATTTTGGCCTCATGTGGAACAGCAGACAATAGCTCACTCCTTATCATGTAGCTTCAAAAGGCTGAGTTTTTGCATAACAGATGGGGGGAATTTGCATTTACCTCCCCCAAGATATTCCTCAGGAAATCCACTTCACACTTTTTGTTCCAAAAGTCCAATCTTGTCTGGCACAGTGTTCCATATAGTCTTCTGTACCTCCAGGTCTCATATCTGTCATGTCTCCCCCCTCAAGAGGTTACATACAATCCTGGCCCACAATAATATATAAACCATTTAAACCAATGGATCCCAAAGAAACGAACTTAATTCAAACATATTGCAGGAAATTGCCAAATCTGTCACGATTTACTGTAATAGTATTGTTTAGTATATTCCTCATCCAAAACAGCAGAGGATTTTCCAGAAAGATGAGAATTAGGTTGTAAATTCCTCTGGGTAATCTTTTTTTGTTTGTGTGGATGACCCCACAGGGGCTATAACTAATAATAACTGGTGTACATCCAGACTTGTGATGCACTAAGCAATCCCAGTAGGCCAACAGCAAATGATTGCGGTCAAAGATTTGAAGCTACCAGTGGAAAAGCTTAACGCAGGAAAAAAATCCTATTTTAGAAGCACACATTTATAACAGACAATACAAAGGATCAACAGCAAATTAAGTTGATATAAGTGACCAAATGATGAGGTCGGAGGAAAAAATTGAAAATGTAATGAGAACAGGATAACTCAGTCGATAGATATAGTATATAATGGAAAGCAAGCTGATCCCTTCTATTTAATGCTGCACTGTTTTAAAAGTTTATTTCTGAGGAATAAAACTCAGCATTTGCTGAGTCAACTCTTTGTTTTAATGTGCTGTGGTATAAAATTGGTGAACTATTAATTATGAATTATATAGCCCTTCTTTTGGTGTGTGTGAATCAGTTGCTAACCGATTCTTCATACCATACTTGTTGTTCACTGAGTAGTTTAATGATGATTAATTCCAGGCTGGGGGTTGTTTGCAGACTCTCTGCTCTGACTGTTTGCTGTTCACCATGTGTTATTTGGGTTGTATGATTGGTCACCTAAGTCACATAGGCTCCTTCCCAGGAACCTGTCTGTTCCTTCTCCTTATCTCATTTCATGGGCACATGCAGTCATACACCCAAACCACACACCATTTCCCAAACCTTCACTGTGCATATTTATTCCATTGTTGAAGTCTGAATGACCACGTTTGCCTATTCTATGCAATGACCAATTAATGCTTCACACTCCACACAGTTATAATCTAGAGTTTTCCAAAGAGAATCTCTGAATATATTTAGTTAGGATTTTTAATCCTTTGTTTTTCCTGTACATCAGGTTGCCATCTGTTATATAGCTGTAGCGACGGCAATTCAACCACCACTAATTATTATGCTGACATACTATACTAACATTCTTATTGTTAAGAACTTTTCATATGCTTTTTCTACAGGCAATTGATCCCTGTCCTACCATCTTCTGAAGCAGTGAATAATTCCCTTCTTTCAGCTGTACTGTGACCTTGGAGGTATTTATAAGCAGTGATCATATCAGTCTGTTAGGTCTTTTCTAGTCAATATAAATTTAGTTTCCTTATATAAATTTAGTCCTTATATAAAACTGTATATTTTTGTTGCCATTCTTTGTATTTTGTCAAAGTGCGTATATATAAACTCTGAGAGGCAATAGTGTACATTGTATTACAATCACACCAAAACCATAGTCTTAAACCCAAGTGTTCAAAAATCATGAGATTGGTTTTAAAATAATACATTTTGGGTTCCTTTTATTTGCCTGCTGGTTTTCAGTTATTATGGATCATATTTTCCAGTTTTTTTCTGCACCCATGCAGGCCAAGTCTCACTTCAAAAGAGAAAAAAAGAAAAGAAAGCTGAGCTTCTCATAGTCATATGATTCAAGGAGCTTGGGCTTTAAGAAAAGCACAAAATATTATAAGACTCATGATGAAATCGAGGGAGTTGGCAATACCGTGCAGCAGTCTGTCTGAAGGCTCCAACAGAGGTTGTGCAGTGCCTTTTAGAGTGGGGGGGGGGCTCATAGCTTTACCCTCCTCTCCACCGACTGACCCTCCTCTTCCCCTCTCTTGCCCCTCCACTGCCATCCCCATCCCAGAAGCCTGACCCACCTGGCCAATGAGTCCCTATCCTCACCCCCTCCAAATCTGAGGGAGTCACATTGTAACCCTGCATGACAGATTGCAGTGTGGCTCAGAGTTGGCCGGGCCACAAAGCGGTCAGGGTATAGCCCAGCTGGCTCCACAGCCTATGCCCCAGTGCTGTCTTAAGCCCTGAACCAGAAATTTACAACACAAGGAGAGACTACTGTTATCAGTTGGACTTCACATGGACACAGCAGCCTGCCTACATTATAAAGTGTAGGATAAGGACCCTAGGTTATGTGTTATTTCCCTACGTATACTTTCCAAAAAGATTTGTTCACAATGATGTTATGTTACAAGCTCTCTACTCTCACCCAGGTGTTTCTTGGACTTGATGCTTTGTGGATATGCCCCCCAGTTTCTAACAAACCCCTGTCAGATATGGTCTAGGTCAGTAGTTCTCAACCTGCGGCCTGGGGATTGCTTACAGCCCAGTCAGCACACAGCTGCAGTCCATGTGACATTCTCAGGGCCACACAGGTAGCATATATATTGTGTGGATGCGGCCCACAATGGCAAATAGGTTGAGAACAGATTAGACAAACACCTGTCAGGGATAGCCTAGGTATATTTAATCCTGCCTCAATGTGTTGGGGGGGAGGGATTAGCTGTCCTCCTGAGGTCCCTTCCAGCCCTCCATTTCTATGAGTCTATTATTTGTCTCCTTTCTGGGTGAGTGATTTAACATTTCTTAGTTCTCAGTTTCATCCCACTTCATACAGCCACTGTTCTAGAACACTGCTATTCAGTCTTGTGTGATTGCTGCCCTACCAATTTGGGGTTGTGTCAACAAATTTGATGACTGTTAAATGTACACCTTCTCCTACTAACATAATGTTAAAGATGGGTCCCAAATCCAATACTGCCCATTGCAGTAGCTCACACTTCTGACCGCCTGTACTTACTTCACTTCCAAGTGAATCTCTCCTTCACTTCTATCAGATTCCTTGCCAAAGAGGAATGTTTTCCCTCCCTCACTGAATCTCATTCCCACAACTCCCACCACTTTATATGTGATCATTGACTCCCTCCTTGAACATTCACCCCTCCTCCCACTCCACACAGGATCTTGCCACCTTCTTCAAAGAGATATACAAGATCCTCCACTATCTCCCTCCTTAATTTCCCTTCCCCTCTCCCCACTACCTTCTCATCCCCTAGCCTTTCCTACCTACTGTCTTCACTGACTACCATTCTCACCCCCTCCTTTATCTTTCACTGTCATGTCTCCTTTACTTCACTATACAAACATCCACAGGTCTCCCCAGCCTGAAAAGCTCTCCCTCAACTCCCCTCCCCTCCCCTCCCCTCTCTCCCTGTTTCCCTTCACCTCTAAACTCATTGAGCATGCTAGGCACAGCTATTGCTCTGAGTTCATCTTCTCCAGCTCTATACTAGACCCTATCCACTTTAGCTTCCATCCTCATCAGATCTCTGAAATTGCTCTTATCAAACTCTCTAGAGATCTCTTTCTGGTCAAATCTCAGGGCCTCTTAATGATCCTCATCCCTTTGACCTCCATGCTGCTTTTGATCACACCTTTGAACTCAGTTTGGATGCTACTGCAATATAAATACATAAAAATATGTGTCATTACTACTAAGATTTCTCTGTTTCCTGTTCATCAACCAATTTCTAATACAGATTATAGTGTTTTTCCTCTCATTGCTGCTACTGTTTATTCACCTTCCTTATACATTTTCTGTGTGGCACAATATCCTGTGAGTTACCAACTGAATACTTTGTGGAAATCCAAATATGGTACCTTGTCCACTATATTTCATTCATTAAGTCATCTGATGTATCTAAAATGGCTATTAGATTTGTCTGAGGGTATAAAATTTGAGCTTACTTCTTGGTCCCTTTCTGTTGGGTTGATTTTTTTACTATATCAATATTCAAATATTTACATTAGAGATTTTTCCCACAGCGTATCTCCACTTCCTGTTTGAAAACTAGTGACCTTAAATACCAAGATACTCCTTAAATAGATTCTAGAGAATGATACAAACTTATGTTTTCATTTTATTGTCAAGGGAAGCACGTCCATGTGAAGATAGTCTATTCAGGCAGCATGAGTTGCTGGGGCAAGAATGTTCCAATTTACAAACAACATAAACAGACGTATTTTCTTTTTAAGTTCCTCTGATTTAGCTTCCATGTCAGAAGAAAGCAAATTCCTTATTTTCAAAGCACGGGAAAACATGTAGTGAGTTACATCATCTGACTCTAATCTCAGCTTCAGCAACATTTTTTGCTAGTTATCCAAGCTGAAATATGAAAATTCAACATGAATCAATTGCTTTTTTTAATTCCAGTTACAAGATCATTTTGAATGTTTCTGCTTGACCTAGCTCTTTCCTTCTTTTTCACGTAAAATGAATTACAGTACATTCATCACTAATGCCTACTGCTTTCATTCACACATTTGACATTGTTACCAGATAAGTGGGAAACAGGAGCCTGACTCGCCACTTAGATACGCCAGTTTTACACGGATATCGGTCCATTGAAATGGATGAAACACCACCAGCATAAAACTGGAGTAATGTAGTGGTGAATAAGGATCACATTCTCTAATTTATTTGTTAAGCTTACATAGCAAGAGAAAAATCAACTCATTACAAAAAAAAACGAAGAACCACATTTCCGTCGCTAGGCCTGTCTCATTTGCATAAATGGTGCCACCATCACACTTGGAAATCAAACCTCCATCACACATTACATTCTCATCACTGTTCAGCCTCTCCGGGCCTGATTTTCCACTGCCTTGCAGCCTTTGCAGGAGTTTACTTCTGTGCAAAGTGGACATAAAACGTTACCAGATCAGAACAGTGGAGTTTTACGTCCACTTCACAGAGGTACAAATGATGACACATTGTTCAAGGCAGTGAGCAACCAGCCCCACAGCATCTATTCACTCACCAGCCCCACTTGTATGACATATTGGGCTTATGTTTGGAGCAGAAATAGTTCAACAGGGCTCAACTCTGATAGGGAAGGCAGGAGCCTGGAACATATATGTTGGGGTGTTTCTTGATGTTGCAATCATTAAAAAAAGGGATAGAGAATAAGACGAAGAATATCTTATTGCCCTTTTATAAATCCATGGTACGCCCACATCTTGAATACTGTGTACGGATGTGGTCTCCTCATCTCAAAAAAGATATACTGGCATTAGAAAAAGTTCAGAGAAGGGCAACTAAAGTGATTAGGGGTTTGGAACGGGTCCCATCTGAGGAGAGGTTAAAGAGGCTAGGACTCTTCAGCTTGGAAAAGAGGAGACTAAGGGGGATATGACAGAGGTCTATAAAATCATGAGTGGTGTGGAGAAAGGGAATAAGGAAAAGTTATTTACTTGTTCCCATAATATAAGAACTGGGAGCCACCAAATGAAATTAACGGGCAGCGGGTTTAAAACAAATAAAAGGAAGTTCTTCTTCAGACAGCGCACAGTCAACCTGTGGAACTCCTTGCCTGAGGTGGTGTGAAGGCTAGGACTACAACAGGGTTTAAAAGAGAACTAGATAAATTCATGGATGTTAAGTCCATTAATGGCTATTAGCCAGGATGGGCAAGGAATGGTATCCCTAGCCTCTGTTTGTCAGAGGGTGGAGATGGATGGCAGGAGAGAGATCACTTGGTGATTACCTGTTAGGTTCACTCCCTCTGGGGCACCTGGCATTGGCCACTGTCAGTAGACAGGATACTGGGCTGGATGGACCTTTGATCTGACCCAGTATGGCCACTCTTGTGTTCAGTTGTTAAATTATAGCTGTTTGCCTGAAGAAAGTTGGTATCTCCCCAGTATTAAAAGGATCCTGGAGAGATCTCTTTTAGTGGCTGCACAAAAAGAAAGTGCAGGATAGTGATCTTTTCCACTCCTTTGCTGCAGTGTAGCAAGAATTTCAGATATCTCATAATCACTCCACACCGGCCCTCCTCTTCCCCCTGCTCTGTCCCTCGCACTCCCTTTCCTTCAATGTCCTCTCTCACTTTACTTTTCATTGTGTTTCAGTTATCCCCTCCTAACTAAACCCCCCTTCCAGCCCACAGACATCTCCAAATATAATGGCACTAAAGTACCATTTACCACCAGCACATTGTTCACTCTGCTTTTGTGTTATACTCCTGTCTCCTACGTCTGTCTTCCCTAGTGAGATTGTAAGCTCTTTGGGGCAGAGACTAGCTACTGCTCTGTGTTTGTACACTACCTAGTACAATGGGACCTGATCTTGATTGGTTCCCTAGGTTCACATTAATAAACATGATTAATAAATGTGAAATACCTCCAAATACAAAATTGTTTGGAGAAGCAAGTTAAAAACAAATTTATGCTACACCTCTGTGTGAAAATACATACATAAGTCCATCAGCACCAAGACTTCACAAAAGATTGGGGATACTAGGTGTATTATTAGTGCTGAAGGAGTCTTGGAAGATCTACAATAGGATTACTTCAAATAATGATTTTCCACTTGAGGTCATATAGGGAAAGCTTCCATTTCTCCAGCAAACACTCACCCTTCATGCCTTATCTTACATACAGCTGCCAGAGTGCATTTAAACTGTTAGAATGAAAGTTAAAATATGACTGTGTGTTAGACTTGTAAGTAAAGAAAGTACACAACTGTATTTATTATAGACTAATAAAAATGTAGATTTGGAAGGGACCTCAAAAAGTCTGCAGGATTTTGGAATCATTTCCACATCCAAGTTTTCTAAATGGTACAGTCTCACTTTTAATTCCATAAGAAACTGCCCTGTTCATTTTTTTCCCCCCCTCCTTTGTTTGTAGATCCTGGTACATCAGACTTTGTGCATACAAACCCTACATAACCAAAAAAATGGTTAGACCTGTGACATGTATCAATTACTTTGAAACATCTGTATGGACCAATTACTGAATATAAACTGAGTACGGAACTTGGAATTCAGTCCTATTTGAATTACATATGCCTCCCCTCTTCTTGAGGAAGATGAGGCTTGATTCTGTAGAGAGGAAGGATGGCCAATGGTTAGAGATACTACCCTAGAACTAGAGAAAACTACATTCAAATCCCTGCTCCACCACCCATTTCCTCTGTGACCTTGGGCATGCCATTTAGGGCTTGTCTATACTCTCCCCCCTTCCCCTCGCACCCCCCTCCCCGGTTTGGAGTAGAGGTGTGTGAATAGCAGGGCTACACTGTAGCTTCCCCATGTGGATGCTGTGGACATGAACTAAAAGATTCCTAGATAGCCTTAACTTAGTCCTCTTCCATCCGGATAACATTAATGTCAAGTAGGAATCTTTTAGTTTGCCCCTGCAGTGTCCACACAGGGGAGTTGTGGTACACTGCTATTCACACCCCCTGTATTTTGAACTGTAGGGCAGTGTTGACATTCCCTAGCCTCTTGCTGCCTCAATTTCCTCATCTGTAAAATGGGAATAACCTCACTTCCTTACCTCACAGGAGTGCTATGAGTTGTTCAGATACTTTGGTCATGGGGGACATACAAGTACTTATGGCAGACAGATGGTGTCCACAAGCTAATGCTGACTCAGTAGTTGGGCTATATAGTTTTGAAACTCATCAGAGTGAGCCTGAGGTGCCGCCACTATCATACCAACACACGCAGATTGAACCAAGGACCTCCAGAGCTAAAAGCACAAGCTGCTGTAGCTTGAGCTAAACCTCACTGGCTGGGGATGTAAAAGATTCACGTTCACTCCGGATTGGCACAGAGCAGAGCTATAACACACTCACCAGTGAGTTACCCTGTGGTTTACTGCACTTCATTTTAATTTGTCCTTAGAGAACAACAGAGCAGAATCTGAAAAACAAAACAACAAACATATCAGTTCTTGGTCTTTTAATATCACACTGTTGTTCACTTTGCAGACAGAAATACTACTGGCAATTCAAATGTATGATATATATATTGCTAAGAGTTTTGTTTTTGTACACTTCAAAGCACCATTATTTAATGGTTTAGACTCCAAGCACAAAGACTCAATACACTGGTAGGCTATTCTTAAGCAGTAACTCTTTTAGTTCTATCAAGATCTAAATATAAACAATTTGAAGATATTTTTTGGTATGGAACAATCCAAGAAATGTTTCTCTGTGCAACATTCACTCAGGGGAAATCAAAAACATCTGTTTAACCAGAGTATTTCCATTGCCTCTAGCCCTATGGAAGCTACTGTTCAGGGTAAGAGGGTGAGCAAACATGTTGCTAAGACAAATCACAGAGGAATACACTGTAAATTAAAGGCAAGTGGTATTATGCATGGTTAGACATTACATGGAGTATGTTGGTAGCTATTTATCTTTCCTCAGAGAGATTTTTAGGGCCACTGGCCTGCCCCCACCAGGCCATTAAGGACTAACATTACACCCCAAACTCTATTCAGGCCCATCCCTCAGATTACAGTTGTATTCTTCATAAACAAAACTCACACAAACTTGTTGAAAGACTGTGTCATGGGACACATCGCTCACTGCCAGACCTGCGCCTCCTGATACTCTGGGGATTTGCTGGAGGCTGACACTCCCCATCTGTCATTTGCAACACTCCATTTGCCTGCAGTTCCTCTCACAGCCTCAGGAACCACAGTGTCCTTTTCATGGCTTGGCCCTCCAGCCATGTCACTGGCCATGTCCCGGCACTGGCCATGTCCCCCACTTCCGGGGGAGTTTAGCTCCTCACTAGTCCTAGGCAGTCTTCCCACTCACTGCCAATGGCTGGTAGGGGAGCCCAGGCCTGCCCTCTTCTCTGGGTTCCAGTCCAGTGACCCCCAGCTCAGCAGTCTGGGCCTTCTCTCTCTGGCATCACTGATTTCTCTCTAGGCTTCTTCCTACCACTAGTTCCCCTTTTCTTCCCTAGGTCTACCATTTCTCAAAGCCTCTTCCCAGGGAGTGACCCACTCACGCCTCTCTTTCTCCTAGCAGAGGCTGTCTTTTCCCAGCACCCTAGGGTGACCAGGTGTCTGGTTTTCAACCGGAACTCCCAGCTGCAAAGGGATCCTGGTGGCTCTGGTCAGCACTGCTGACCAGGCCATTCAATATCCAGTTGGCGGCACCACACAGCGGGGTTGGCAGCCTCCCTGCTAGCCTCCACGCCGTGCTGCTCCCAGGAAGCAGCCAGCATGTCACCCTTGTGGCTCTTATGTATGGGGTGGCCAGGGGGCTCCGCACACTGCCCCAAGCACCGCCCCACATCTCCCATTGGCTGGGAACCACAGCCAATGGGAGCTGTAAGTGTGGCACCTGCAGAAGGGGAAGTGCACAGAGCCACCTGGCCATGCCTCCAGTCCCCTCAGTCCCAGCCTGGAGCACCCTCCTGCACCTCAAACCCAACATCCCCAGCACCACCACAGAACCCACACCCCCACCCAGAGCCCACACCCTAAGTCCCTGTCCCAGCCCAGAGCCCCCTCCTGCACTCCAAACCCCTCAACCCCAGCCTGGAGCCCCCTCGTGCACCCCAAATCCCCTATCCCCACCCCACACCATAGCCCACACCCAGAGCCCTCACCCCCTCTCGCATCCCAACCCACATCCACAGCCTGGAGCCCCCTCCCACACTCTGAACTCCTCATTTCTGGCCCCACCTCAGAGCCCACACCCCCAGCTGGAGCCCTCATCCCCTCCTGCATGCCAGCCCCCTGAGCCAGCCTGGTGAAAATGAGTGAGTGAGGGTGGGTAAAGCAAGCGACAGAGGGAGGGAGATGGAGTGAGAGGTGGTGGGGCCTCAGGGAATGGACAGGGTCTTGGAGGAGAGGCAAGGCAAGGCAGGGCAGGGCAGGGCAACCATGTTCGGTTTTGTGCAAGTAGAAAATTGGCAACCCTACAGCACCCCCTTATGCTTTCAGCTCCTGGGCTTTATTGGCCAGGCCTATTCCTGCCCAGCTAAGCCTCCTTAATCAGCTGCCTAATGGGTTAATTGACCCCTCTGCCCTTCATTAAACCCTGCGGGGTGAGTGTGGGAGTAGTCACCCCCATCACAGACTGTCCTCAAAAAGCAGGACAAATCAATGCTTTTCAGTCAAAGTGGAAGGATGTATCTAGCAGGATCCCACCAGGGTCAGTCCTGGGTCCGGTACTGTCAAGGCTGATTCCCCTCTGGCACTTCAAGTGCAGAAGGTGGGGTCCCACAAGGATTCTAAAAATTAATACTGTCGACTCCAGGCTTGTATTAAACTCCCAAGGTTACAGTTTATCTCTGACCTGGGATGGGTAGATACTGCCACCACCCAAATGCAAAAAAAAAAAGAAACCCTTTGAAACCAGAAAGGTGCACTTGGTAATTCCTTCCTGTTGCGTACCCTCCCAAGCCCTTTCACACCCATCCCCGGGGAAGAGCTGAGAAAGAAAAAACAAAGAAAACCAGCTGTTGCCATCAGCTAATTAAACAACACATGCACAAACCCTTTGGGACACCAAAAATTCAATCCTGTTCTTAAAAAAGTAAATTTTATTAAAAACAAAAAGAAAGAAAGAAAATTCATCTGGAACTTCGGCTTTCGCTAGATTTTAAAAGAGCAATTTCAAAAATTAAGCACCAAAAATAGCTTTCTTGGGGGTTAGGCTTAAAGGTTACAAGCCAACAAAAGCATCTGGGGTTAGCACAGAGGAGTCCACAAGCCCTAAGAAATAAACCTAATCACATCTTTCTAAACAATCCTGATCTACTTACAAATTTGGGAGTTCCAAATAAGTAGTTCTAGGTATGATCTATGCTCATACCTGGCTTTCAGCTTCTCATAGCATAACTGTTCCCCTCTTTCCAAAAGGACAACAGACACAAAGGGGAAGTTGGTTCCCCATTTTAAAAAGTTCTAGCCTTCCTATTGGCTCTTTTGGTCAGGTGGCCACTCCCTTTCCTTTACCTGGGGGACTCTGTTAACCCTTTAAAGGTAAAACAAGAAGAGAACAGCCACAAAGAGGGACTTTATAGCTAACTGGTTGGCTGGGTGTCCATAAAAGAGAGCTACCCCACCCCTTCATGATCACAGGTACTATTCAATATTTTCATTAATGACTTGGATAATGGAGTGGAGAGCTTATAAAATTTACAGATGAAACCAAGCACTTTGGAGGACAAGATTAGCATTAAAAACAACCTTGACAAATTAGAGAATTGGTCTGAAATCAACAACATGAAATTCATTAAAGACAAATGCAAAGTACTACACTTAGGAAGGAAAGAATCAAATGCACAACTGAAAAACA
Organism: Eretmochelys imbricata; assembly: GCF_965152235.1. Taxonomy (NCBI): domain Eukaryota; kingdom Metazoa; phylum Chordata; order Testudines; family Cheloniidae; genus Eretmochelys; species Eretmochelys imbricata. The sequence goes on from NC_135572.1 coordinate 33,914,428, forward strand.
GGGAATAACTGGGTAGGTGGTAGTACTGTTGAAAGGGATCTGGAGGTTATAGTGGATCACAAATCAAACATGAGCCAGTAATGTGATACAATTGTGAAAAAGGCAAATCTCATTCTGGGGTGTATTAATACGACTGTTATGTGTAAGACACAGGAGGTAATTGTCCCACTCTACTTGGCATTGGTGAAGCCTCCATGGAGTACTGTATCCAGTTCTGGGCACCACACTTTAGAAAAGATGTGGACAAATTGGAGAAAGTCCAGAAAAGCGTAACAAAAATGATAAAAAGTTTAGAAAACCTGATCTATGATGAAAGGTTAAAATAGCTGGGCATGTTTAGTCCTGAGAAAAGAAGACTGAGAGGGGAATCTGATAAGTCTTCAAATATGCTAAGGGCTGTTATAAAGAGGACTGTGATCAATTGTTTTCCATATCTACTGATGGTAGAACAAGAGGTAATGGACTTAATCAACAGCAAGAGAGATTGGTTAGATATTAAGAAAAGCTTTCTATCTATAAGGGTACTTAAGCTCTGGAATAGGCTTCCAAGAGAGGGCTGTGGAATTCCCATCACCAGAGGATTTTAAGAAGAGGTTTGACAAACACCGGTCAAAGGTGGTCTAGGTTTACTTGGTCCAGCCTCCTCAGTACAGGGGCTGAACTTTATGACCTTGCAAGATCCCTTCCAGCTGTACATTTCTAAGAGTCTATGAAAGTAACACAGACATCATTATTCCCCTGACTAAAGCAGGCTGCAGGGGCCCAGAGGCCCCTGGTGTCTCTTCCCTCTGTCCAGGACAAGACAACTGACCCAACTTCTTTCCTACAGCTCCTCTCCTCAACTGAGCTTCTTCAGCCCTTTGTAGGAATCACCTGACCTGTTCTGAGCTGGGTCTGATAATCCAACAGGACCTGGTCCCAGATCCCCTGACCCTTAAAGGAGCAGATCACCCAGTTACAAAGACTTCATTGTTATTCTAGATGGGAAAAGAAAGTAAACTACAGCACTCTCTAAAATACCAATCCAGAGTATTCAGGAACTGTCCAGTAGTAAATGGGGACCCAATAAAGTATTCCAGACCAAATTCTACAGTACACTCCAACTGTGTCCCACCAGTGCAGGGACACAGGCCCAGATCTACAAAGGTAACTAGGCACCTAAATCCCAGTTTTAAGTTCCACTGCAATCCACAAAACCCCTACTCAGTTGTTGCCTAACGCTATAGCTGCCTCAACTCATTTGGCACCTACATTTTCAGGATAAAACTCTCTAGGCACCTACATTTCTGCCTCCGGGCATATCCACTGATGCCTGACTCTAGGCATCTGGATGCCTATGTCCCATCTAGACCTCACTGTGATCCACAAACTGGGGAAAGATCGGTGCCCCACTGCTCACCTCACTTGTGGGGCTCAATCCAATAGGCGTGCTCAGAGACCACTTACCAGATCAGACCCCATTCAAAATCTGGGCAGAGGAGGTGGTGTTACCCACTTCATAATTTTTAGCACAGTGGTTAGAGCACTCATCTGGGATTTAGGAGAGCCAGGTTCAATTCCCCACTGTGCTTGATGGGGAAAAAACGGTTGAGCAGGGGTCTTCCACACCTCTCAGGCAAGTCCTCCGACTACTGGGCTATAGGATAGTTTGAAGTGGGGCTTCCTCATTGCCTCACATTGAAGCTATTCTACTTTGGATAAATAATTACAGAATCAGTGGAGTAGCAGGACTGGCCTCTGGGTCATCCACCTCCTAAGTGGGTGCCCTAATCATCAGGAACCCCCCCACACACACATACACACACACACATCAGAATATCCCATGTCTCAGTGGCTAGAGTCCTTTCCTAAGAGGTATGAGGGACCCCTGTAGGAATCCTCTCTCCCTATCAAGCAGATGGGGGAATTGAAGATGGGTCTCCCACAGCCCAGATGAGTGCTTTAATCACTGGGCTTTAAAGTTATAAGCACTGCTGCCATCACCCCTGCTCCTTTTTTGGCTGTTCTGTGTGGAGCAAGGCAAGCCTCTAACTCACACTCACAAGCAAAAATGTAGGCACCTCAGCCTTCTGTTTCCAGGAAAAGGATTCCTGGCTGTGCATTGCTAAGCAGAGATACGTGCCTCCCTGCAGCACCAGCCTAAGTACCTAACTTTACGTAAGGGGGAGGGTTAGATCATATCCATTTCCTTGGCACCTCCCATTGACTAGCTTAAATGGCTCCCTGTCAAGCATGCTGGCTTTTGCGGATTGCATTCATAGGCATTATATAGGAAGCCTAGGCACCTAACTCAGGCTTTGTGGATTCCAGTGTTCTTCTAGGTGCCTAAAAGTTAGGCATTTCAACACACAGAGTTAAGGTGCCTAAATCCCTTTGTGGATCCAGGCCACAGCGGAGCTGTCAACCCAGTTGAATTGTCAGGATAAGAGGGGTTTGTTGCAGCTTTGCTTCACCAGAGTGATTCAGAGCATGCAAAGAGAGTATGCTGGTGAAACTGGCTGTTAAGAATTAACTGCAAGTAAATGGTAGATGAAAACTTTCTAAAACAAGGGATTATTTGGGCACAGTCACTTTACCAAAACTGACAAAAATCCATGAGATTAAAAGGTGTCACTTGAAAACCTTGGGTACGTCAAATCCTAAAGTTCCTATTCATACTGACTCAAGCAAATGGGAGTTCTGCTAACCTTAGTAAGAACTGCAAGATCTAGAGCTTTTGTGTTCCGTGTTTAAATACATTTTTCTCTACACCTTTGTTATTTAATGACAGGTTTCAGAGTAACAGCCGTGTTAGTCTGTATTCGCAAAAAGAAAAGGAGTACTTGTGGCACCTTAGAGATTAACCAATTTATTTGAGCATAAGCTTTCGTGAGCTACAGCTCACTTCGTTGGATGCATACTGTGGAAAGTGTAGAAGATCTTTTTATACTCACAAACCATGAAAAAATTTAGATAAGCTATTACCAACAGGAGAGTGGGGTGCGGGGAGGTATTTTTTCATGCTTTATGTGTATAAAAAGATCTTCTACACTTTCCACAGTATGCATCCGATGAAGTGAGCTGTAGCTCACGAAAGCTTATGCTCAAATAAATTGGTTAGTCTCTAAGGTGCCACAAGTACTCCTTTTCTTTTTGTTATTTAAATGCAAGTTGTAATAGGAACGAGCAAGAAATGGGTAAAATCTACTAACTGATATTAAAACAAATCCAGTGGGCCTGATTCTTCTCTCATTCACACTTTTGTAAGTCAGGTGCAACTCCACTGAAGGTAATAGAGTTAAACTGCCATAAAACCAGAGAGGTTAGACTCATGCCAGCATAAGCTATGCAGATCTTCTTCTCTCCAGCAAGTTCACAGTATGTTAATTTTGGAAGTTTGGCAGTACAAAGCCTGATAACATTGGGTTTATTTTCACTGAAATTATGTTTGAAGCCATCTCCTAATGGTGTTATCATGAAACTGGTTTCCCAGAACTAATAAAAACTAAATTTCACAATATCTCAAAGAACATCGCTTGGACCAGAGTGAGCTACTCATGGATTTGCTGTACTCTGCGGAGTTAGTTCTATCACCCTTATTTATATTTAGTTGTGCTCCTAATTTCCATTGATTTAACCCAGATCCTCTAAGACAGAGGTTCTCAAATGTTAGCAATCGAGGATCCCCAGTTTGATTTCAAAATTTTGGGGGACCTTCTAGCCTCCCTGCTCAGCCCTTCTCCCACCCCCTTCTCTGAGCCCCCACCCTCCCACTCACTCCATCCCCCCTTCCTCCATCGCTCACTCTCCCCCACCCTCACTCACTTTCACCAGTCTGGGGCAGGAGGGACTGTGGGCTCTGGGAGGGAGTTTGGATGCAGGAGGGGGTTCAGGGTGCGGCCTCTGGGAGGAAGTTTGGATGCAAGGTGCAGACTCTGAGGGAGTTTGGATGCAGGCTCTGGGCTGGAGCAGCGGGTTGGGGTGCAGGAGGGGATGAGGGGTGCAGGCTGTAGCCGGGCAGCGCTTACCTCGGGCGGCTCCCAAAAGCTACCAGCACATCCCTCTGGCAGCAACTCCTAGGCACGGGGACTTGGGGGTCTTCATGCCCTGCCGCTATCTGCAGGCACCACCCCGACAGCAGTTGGGGGCCAATGGGAGCTGTGGAGTCAGTGCTTGGGATGGGGGCTGTGCACAGAGGTCCCTGCCCCCTCCCCAGGGATGCAGGGATGTGCCAGTCACTTCTGGGAGCAGTGCAGAGCCATGGCAGGTAGGAAGCCTGCCTTAGCCCCACTGCGCTGCCAGACTTTTAGTGTGCCGGAGGCGCTGGGAGGGAGAGGGAGGGAGTGAACGCGCAGACCCCCTGGGGTACACTTGGGGATCCCTAGGAGTCCGCAAACCCCAGTTTGAGAAACACTGCTCTAAGACGTTAAGTGTTTTATCATTGGTGATACCTTATTCCATGGTATCAGACTAGATGAAAACATTTATTCAGCAAGTGATCATGAGTGAAATGACTTTTGATGGCCACATCTTGTTCATAATGAATATTTTCCACACCAGCATAAGTAGACCTGAAATTATACAGCAAGGGGTTTTTCAAGGGGGAAGCTCGCAGGGAGTCTGACACACTGCGTCTGACCATGATCTGCACTTGTCAGCTCCTAAACTGCCAGTATTAAAATAGGCAAAGGGTCCTGTGGCACCTTATAGACTAACAGACGTATTGGAGCATAAGCTTTCGTGGGTGAATACCCACTTCGTCGAAAGCATGTCGAAGTGCTCCAATATGTCTGTTAGTCTATAAAGTGCCATAGGACTCTTTGCCACTTTTACAGATCCAGACTAACATGGCTACCCTTCTGATACTTGAGTATTAAAATACAGGCTGAATATATGCCTGATTTGCAGTCCATCCAGATTACACACAAGATGGACATAATTTATTAAAGCACGTAACAGTTACTAGATTATGCTGAAATTAATGGGTCTGCCTTTGAACTGCTGCTATAGTTATTCATGTTGGTCAAATATTACCTCTCCTTACAAAGTGCTGGCCTATACTGGTGAAATTATATATGCTGTTTATTTCCTTTACTGGTGGATGACTGATGTTTTGTTACTGCTGTGTCTCTGCTTTTTATTATTAATTATTATTATTATTTATTATTAATGATTGTGTTACTTCTTCAGACATTTCCTTGGACTGAAAGTGGCTGTCAAGCTTTCATTCCCAGACTTATCTTAGAAGGATTTGGATGTTACTTGTCTTTTATAGCAGTCCCCCTGTGTTCCAGCCATTTTGTTGTAAATAGTCTCTTCACTAAAGTGAGATGCAGCATCAGTACATAAATTATATGTCACAAGTTTCTTTGAGCTATTTACAGAGAAAGCGCCATCTCTTCTCTCCTTTCTCGCATTTAAAGTACATTCTTAGCATTAGAAACAATTCAACATAAATAAAACCAAAGCTCTGCTGAGAAGCTTTTTTGGCCTAATACCACTCAATGATTTGCTCAATATTATTCCCTCCCACCTTTAAAAGTCTAGAATGGCCTCACTGGCCTGATTCTCTATTATTTTGCACCTTGTGCAGTCTTTTACAACTGTGCAAAGTGGCTGGAAAACATTGCCACCAGTATAAATGAGTGGTGAATTCTGATTTGGTAGCATTTATAATCACAGTGCACAGGCATAAATAACCAGACAGGATACAAGTCAATGGAGAATCAGACCCTTTCCCTTTATCGCTACAATATGCATCTGGTAAACCGGGTTAGAAGGTGGTCACTGGATAAATGAGTTCATGCTGAAATAGAAGCCTTATATGAGAGTAACTATAAAGCATGGCCCTTGGATCGGTCCTTAAGCCAAGTCCCTTACCACTACTGTCCTCTTTTTGTGTTTCCCATCACAAGGACTTTGTTACTAGAGTGGTGCCAGTAATGATGGCTTGTGATCCTACTGTACCATCATGTCTATATTTCTTTTGTAAGCTCCTTAGGTCAGGGATTTGTCTTTATCTGTACTGGGAGGCATCTAGCACACTTCTGGATGCCATTAAAAAAGAAATAATAATAAAAGACAATAACTTTTTTAAAAGTACAAAGCAAATCAATTACTATTGTTTTTTAGGTTTCAGAGTAGCAGCCATGTTAGCCTGTTTTTGCAAAAAGAAAAGGAGGACTTGTGGCACCTTAGAGACTAACAAATTTATTAGAGCATACGCTTTTGATGAAGTGAGCTGTAGCTCAAGAAAGCTTATGCACAAATAAATTTGTTAGTCTCCAAGGTGCCACAAGTACTCCTTTTCTATTTGTTTTTATAAACACAAGGTGTTCGAAAATGCAACTTGACAGCACTAACCGCAGAGCAGTGGAAGAAATTAAACACAGAACTTGAGGCAAGCAACAGTCATTTTTTAAAAAATGCCTGTACAGAACCAGACATACCTGTTAATAAAATCTTAAGTAATAATGTATCTGGGGTCTGTCCAGTTGGACATCAAAACTCCCATGAAACACAGCTAAAAAAGGAAGGAATAAACTACAATGTCCTGGCAAATATTCCCTCTCTCACTGGAGCCAATTCTGCTGAACACCCAGTGCTGTGTGTGGGAAGTATTTGAGGAGCATAGAACAGCAGCTTACATGTTACAGCATATGCTTCAGCAACAGAGAGGGTACCCAGGGTTCTGGTTGGGTTTGTACAGCCTTCATTGAAGCCTGTGCCACGACACCTACACGGCTAGATTTGTCCATGCTATATAGGTGAAGCTAGTATAGGTACATCTTCCAGAGCTGCAACAGCACCTTGGATTGCAGTATAGACACACCCTTTCAGATACCTTCAATGTTTACTGTGTTGCTATAGTTAAAACTATTTACCGTTCAGCATTCTATATTGAAACTCATAGAGCTGGCTGAATACTGAAAAAACAGCGTTCATGAATGTTCATTTGAATTCTGAATGGTTGACTGACCATTTTGATTCCCCTTATTGATTGCCGATCCCTCGACGGTCCCCAAAGGGGTTTCCCCTTATTAGTTGCTGTTTATCAGCATTTGCCTCAATAGGTTTCAGTTTGCATGAGTATGGGGATGGCTGTTCCCATATGAATAGCTGTAAAAATCACTCGTGAACAAGCATATCCGTGCATTAACAAGCCATTTCTGTAAGTATTTATCCATCACGAGCAAGGGCTACAGAACCAAGTCACAAATGATTATGAGTTCAGAAGTGTGAACGCTGTTCTGGAATTCAGAACATACTGGGCCTGATGCTCCTCTCCTTGTGTCTTCATTGTCACCAGTGCAAAGGGAGTTCAAATCAGAACTGGAGCATTTCACATTCAGTTTGCACAGGTGTAAGTGCTTGTGCAACCTTAATTCGTCCTGCCACATTGCACCTATGTGTTATGACAGTCATTAGTTACATGATCACATATCATTTTTTCCCACAGGACCCCAGCCTTATTCAGTCTGCAGGCTGGACTATGTGCTGGGGATGAATCAGGGTTGGGCAGTGTAACAGGTTTTTGTAAACAGGATCCCCTGCTTCATCTATTGCAGAAATTCAGAGGTGGGTAGTAAATGAGGGATGGGACTGCATATAAAAGAGAATGGTCTTATTGTTAAGACAGTTCAGTGCTGCCCTGGAGAACTGGATTCTGTCCCCTGCCTCTGCCAGAGGGTTCCTGTGTGATGCTGGTCAACTGACATAAAGCAAACTTTTCACAAATGGCCACTAATAGTGTGTTTCTCATTTTCTTGATGCCAGACTTGAGATGCAACCGTCTGACTTGCAAAAATGTTGAGCGCTCACAGTTACAGCTAAAGTCCAAGGGAGCTGTGCTTTGAACATATAAAGTGCTATATAATGTTCAGTACTCAGAAAAATCAGGCCCAAGGTCTCAAATTGGGCACTTACAATTAATGGACAGTTTTTAATCTTAACCTCTCTGTGCCTCAGTTCCCTATCTGTAAAATGGGAATACTAGCCCTTCACCGCACAGGGGTTTTGTGAAAATAAATTAGTGTTTGTAAAGCACTCAGATACCGTAGTCATGAGTGCCACAGAAATGTCCAGGAGGAAATTAATCATTCTGCCTTCAGAGCAGAGTTTGAAGAGTGTGCAGGAAATAAGGCCTGGGGGCCATGTGGAACAAAATAGTATATGATCATGTAACTTGAGACTGTAACATAAAGCATACATACAAGAGGTCTAATTATGATGTCACAAGCAACCTTAATTTTTGTATTTCCTAACTCTGAAGTGCTTGACTTTGTAACTATAGTATTCTTTTAAATGTCTGTTTGGATATAATTATTTATACATTTGATTACGAAACAAGACCCTTACACTGATGTTGTTTAGCATTAAAAAACCTCCTCTCTTTCCTGCTCCACCACATCATTACTGTTAGTTCAAAATCTTCCTTTTCTGCAGCTCCTGCTACATGGAGCAGCCCTCCTGTGTCTCCATGTCACCTCCACCTCTTTCCAAATCTCATCTCAAACCAGATCTTTTCTCTCTTGCCTATAAGTTTTAAATAATTGGATGGATAGAAATTAATTTTGTAAATTCACTGTTAAAGTACAAAGTAAAGCTGTTTTGTATTGAACACAAATGGACAGTATCATGTGTGTACATATATATAATTTGCTAGAAGTATTTGTATATTGCAGTTATAATACAATATTAAAATCAATCCACAGTTTTAGTTGCTAAACTCAGGAACCAGCTAATCTTAAATATCAACATTCTCTCTATACTTGTTTATGTTAGGAACCAACACACCCTAGTTCAATTTGTATAGGTATCTCCACTATTAAAGTTATGGCATCTCAACAAGTTAGTGTTTCCTAGGGACTCTACCAAACTATACACTGTTTGTTTGATCCTATTTCTTGGGAGGTGGCGGGCTGGGGTTTATTTATTTATTTTGTGTGTGTGTGTGTGTGCGCACGAGTGCACGCACTGGAAAATGAGTGAGTGTATAAAAGCTTTTTTCATAGCAGGCAGAAATCTGGTGGACGGGGTCAGAATAACCCCTGGGAAAAAGAAGACAGTAACAGGAAACATCCTCTTATCTGGGCAAAGCTAAAGGAGAACTCATGACGAATATTTTCCCAGCCTGGATAATTTTAGAAATGGCAATTTGCTTATTATTCCCTGAAAGAAAAAATAAAATAGGACTGATAACCTTAAATACCACAGTACAATTTAGCCCTTTTTATGACAATACATTCTTATTAGCTATGGGTAATGACAAATATGACAATCACAGACAGTTCACTCCTTCCCTTTGGCTTTATCAAGGCTTTAGAATGGAAAAGGAAAGGAAACCTGGCTTCCACCTCAGCCCCACTACCTTGACCATGGCTCCTGCCTGCTCTGATCCCTTCCCTGACTTCCTCTCCATTTATAAGATTTCTTTTAAAAATTACTTAAAGATATGACAAACTGAGATCAAGTCTAGCAGCAAGAGGAATCTGACATGTTTTTCCATGGAAGGCCTGACTCAAGCATCAGAATGATCCTGTCCCATGGGATTTATGAGCTGAAAAACATGCTCTACTACCAGATTACAGATTTAAGACATTCTTTCAGGATAAATATTTCTCAATCTGCAGATACAATAGCTTGAGTAAAATTACGAGGGCTATCAATCCTTCTGTTCAGAAAGAACAATTGCTCATCTTCCAAGAGGAGTTCTATAAAGCTAAATCCTGTGTCCTTTATTTTTCAATATATATGCAAGACCACGGACAGATTTTTGTGAGATTCAGTGGGCCCCAGAATCACCAATATGCTGACTACATCCAGCTGTATAGTGTCATCAGCTTGATGTCCCAGTGACTGAGAGAAATAAGCACATGGAAGAAAAGCAGCTGGCTCCAGGTAAAAAATCAATCCAAGCTCAAGATCAGGATGGTGTACTCATACCACATACAGATGATGAAGTATCTTCCAGACATAGGGTGCTGAAGGGAATATATTTTATTAGACCACGCCTTTGAGCTTACATGGAGCTCTTCTTCAAGTCTGAGAAAAGTATGCACAGTGTCACTGCTAAATACAAGGTGGAATAGATTGTTAAGCATAATGAGTTAACACATGTTGCAAAAGACCATTCTAGGCCATTAGTAATTAAGGAGGCTGTTAAATATCTACTAGGGAAAAACATTTTAAAATCAGAAGTCCTGAATATCTTGCATCTAAGAGTCCTAAAAGAATTGAGGAATTCTCTGTCCCACTAATGTTAATTTTCAAAAAACCTTGGAAAAGCAAAGAAATTCCAGAAGACTAGAATAGTGCTAATCTTGTATTAATATTCACAATGAGTAAGTGGGATGATCCAGATATTTATTGTCTGGTTAACCAGACATCAATACCAGCCAAAATAGCACTCAATTTATAATGAATTAAAGCATGTGAATATAAATTAATGCCAGTCAACATAGTATTATGGAAAATAGGTCTTGTCAGACATACCTGATTTCATTTTTGGATGCACTCACAAGGTCGGTTGATAAAGGTAACTGGGCAGATGGAATATTATACTTTGATTTTGTAAGGTCTTTGACTTGGTACTACACCACACTGATTAAAAGCATGGCATATTACAATATCAACAAAGCACCCATTAAATGGATTAAGAATGGGCTAACTGACAGATCTCAAAAATAGTCATCAATGGGGAACCATAATTAAATAGGGGTGTTTTGGACCAGGGGTTCCACAGGGATTGATACTAGACCCAACGTTCTTTAAACATTATCATCAATGGTCTGGAAGTAAATATAACATCAATGCTGATAAAAATTTGTGGATTCCACAAAGATTGATGGTGTGTAAATAATGATGAGGAAAGAGCAGACATACTGAGCAATGTGGATTGCTTGGAAACCTGAGAGTCCATGAAAACTAAATGCATTTTAATACAGCCAAATGCAAAGTTATACATCTAGGAAGAAAGAATGCAGGCCATGCTGACAGAATGGGGCTCTGTATGCTGGAAAGCAGTGACGCTGAAAAGGATTTGGGGTCATTGTGGACAAACAACTCAAACAAGCTCCCAGTGTGATGCTGTGGCAAAAAGAGCTAATGCAATCTTTTGAGGGCTTATCTAGTGATATCTGAACACTTGAAATTGGCAATATTGCATTACACTGGGAAGTTGGATTATCCATCGTGATCCTTTCATAGTCATTGTTTTCCAGGACACAGTTCCCCTATCCTGTAAGTATGACCTATGTTCTCTGTTACTAGATATGTGACCTTGTATTAATATACAAGTTGTTCAAATGAGCCCAGCTTACCAAGTGATCCAGATTCCTTTGTATAACTGACCTCCTGCAAACATTACTGGCAATATTATTGTATTTTCTTCTAGATCACTTATAAAGAGATTGAACAGCACTAAGCCAAGAACTGGTCCTACAAGACCTCCTAGAAACATCCCTGTAATGTTACCACACTATTTGGACTTAAGGTATGCCAGTACTCGCCTGCCTATCCAAATGGGGAGAAAAGTGGTGATCCACCCTAAAGGAATTGCCAGGATATTGCCAAGGGGGTTGTCTCTGACCCACAGAGGACTCCCCAGAGCCAGATAATCCTGCTAACCCTTGAAAGGACACGGATACAGCCTTCAGATCAAGAATGGCACACAAACAGAAATACTTTGAAAACAAAGTCTTATTTATTTGAGAGAAAAGTAGGTGATTACAATATATTTAGGAAAGAAAGAAAGGAAAAGAAAAGGTCACAATGTATACTATTCAGTAAAATAAGAAAGGAAAGGAAAAAAATTACAGTGTATCATAGGTAATAAGTAAGGGTGTGAATAAGAATCCGTGACTTCCAGAGACCTCCATGACATTCTCTGCTTCAGCCCCAAGGGCTGCAGGACTCTGGAGCTGGCAACCAGCAGGGCCCTGACAGAGTTCCAGCAACAGGCAACAGGAGCGACAAGCAACTGGGGGTCCCCTGCAAGGTTCCAGCGACAGGCCATGCAGGGGGAGAATGGGGATGCCTCGAGCGAGCAGCTGGGAGTATCCCATTTTCTCTTTGGGAAATATGGTCATCCTGCAGCTCCCAGCTGCCCTGGGTGGAGCCCGCCGCTGCAGTTTCCAGCTGCCACGGGCAGAGGGAGATCCCCACAGCTGCCAGCTACCACAGTGGCTGTGGAAACCATGGAACCGCAGCAGCAAAAGTCACAGATAGGTCACGGGCAATAAACAAAAATTCACAGAAGCCATGACCTGTCCCTAACTTTTACTAAAAATAACCAGGACAAAACCTTAGCCTTAGTAACAAGGCTCAGTTGGATTACTTTTAAAGCTCAGACATTCAATTGACTCAGAAGATTAAACAGTCTATGAGACAAATACAATGTTGCAAGTTGGTACACACTGAACTTTTCATACATATGCATAAGGCCTCTAATATAATAACATTAGACTTATTACAACGTAACATACAAGTACCCAAAGCAGATGCATAAAACAGCACTACAACATAGCATTAAAGAAACATTGAACAATTAACAATTATCATTCTGTGAGCAGTGGCCAGCCGCTCACAGGATGGGGTGGGGCAGATCACACACAGAAGCAGGCATCCAGATTTATTGAGATACAAAACATAAGCACTCTTTTAAAATAGACAAAAAAATCAGACTGACATTCCTTCACCAATCCCTCTGATTGTCAGGGGTCCCTCTGCTCGGTCAGTCTCTGCTCTGATCTCTCCCTTCAGTCTCCACTCTCAATTCCACACTGCTGTCAGGTTACCCACACACAAATGTGACAGCTGACTCCTTATACTCAGTTTATGGCCTTCTCTGATTGGTTAACATTTCAAGCTGAGACCTCCCTGTGAGGGTGGCAACTCATTCAGCCAATCAGCTTTGCTCTGACATCCTAGTTACTCCTCCTCCTGCCCCCCTCCCTCCAAGTGTTTTAGAGTGGGTTGAATCATACTTCCTGAACTTTGTTCAACCTGTGTTTCTTACTTGCTATTGGCCAGTGTAGGCACCTCAGGATGCAGACAGGCTCTTAGCGGGATATTCAGAAGTGCCTAACTCCTTTAAAACACTTCTGAAAATCCCACTAGGTGCCTATCTGCATTCTGAAGCACCTAAACACCTTTACAAATCTGGCCCTTGACTGGTTTTGTTTAATCTGTCTATTCCAGTCACAATTCTAATTGATTCCAGTATGTTGAAACTGGAACTGTAATAAAGCAAAAAGACTCTTAGAAACAATCAGGCCACATCTTTGTTCCTTTCCTTGAAAGAAAGAAAGAAAGAAAGAAAGAAAGAAAGAAAGAAAGAAAGAAAGAAAGAAAGAAAGAAAGAAAGAAAGAAAGAAAGAAAGAAATTAGTAGCTAACAGGATATGATAACATCTAATTCTTAGTAGTCCTAGACTACCCAAATTGCCTTGTCAATCTGTATAGACAGTCTATTGTACCTTAGGACAACTATAGCATGTAGAGTTGATATTTATAGACCTCTCCAAGGTCTTTGGGGTATATTTATGGAGCTGCATTCTCAACAATTCAGCCCTCGGCTTTGGCCTGTCTATATGTCTTAATCATATTTTTCATAGGAAATCAGGCTGCAGGAACAGGACTTCATCTCCACCAGCAATTAGGCAGAAAGTGAAGAGGGAGACAGGTCTCAGGCCAACAATTTTTGTGGTAGTATTGTTTATCTGTCACTAGTGCTCCAAGGCACGCTTAGTATTTGTGCATCCAGTTTCGGCATTAATGTATGCTACAAGTACTGAGCTCCACACTTCTGTTGTTTGATCATTTCAAAAACAATGCAAGTTCAGTTAAGGACAATACTCTTTCTCTAAATACATACACACATACAACCAATGATATGATGTGGGAGACCTTTTGTAAATCCCTCAAAAGTTCTACCACCATATTGAAGGGAGGATTGGGGTGATTTCTCTGGTTTTATGTACTTTTCCCCTCATCTGCATACCACTAAACTTACCCAACAGTGATTATTTTTTCCTGGGACTCATAAAAAGCTACTGATGAGCAGATAGCACCAAACAACATTTAAAAAAAAAAAAGTTGGACAGGCAGACACCCCATAGTTCCCTACAAAGTTTCCACCCTCCCTTCCAATTACAAAAGATAAACACTGTGCTATACCCTTGGTATATTTTTAAGAAAAAAAGTAAAAAAGCCTTTCTAGCAAAGTGCATCTTTATATAAGCTTATTTGCCTAATTTGCTGCCTCCTCATTTGATTACAGGCATCAGAGAGTTATTATTTAAGTGCCAAAGCAAATTAATGGATCCCCTGGTCTCTCACTCCTCCTGAACACAAATGGCATGCATTGTGTGCTTTATCACAGACTAATAGGAAAAAAATTAATACAGGGTTTATTGCAAGCTAATTGAGTACACTTTTGTAGGAGTCTCTTGTTAAAATATTGGCCGGAGATCACTGTTAAAGACTGAATTTGCTAGAGATTAGCAGAGATAAAATCTAAATGAAATTATTGCCTTTCTTGGTCCTTTGTACTCTGTAGAAAAGATCTTGACAGGGGTGAAGACCTGAATATTTCCACTCCATGAACCTTTTCAATATAATCCACAGGACAATCTGAAAACATATTTCTATTTTTAACATTTAAAAACATTTTTATTCTCATCAAACTCATTAGGCCAAATTCATCCTTCAAAGGAAGGCAATAGGGTTTCACCAGAGTAATATGACACAATAATCTTAGTGGTTAGATTTCAAGAGTTCTGATTTTTAATCTTTTGAGTAAGTCCAAGTGTAACACTTGCACCCCACTCTTACCATAGTCACACAAACAGTGTGGCTTGCATTCTTTACAGGGAGGATTTGGATGGGAGTCATACAGGTGGCTCAGGTGAACGGCAGGGCATGTGGGTCCTTATCTGGCCATTCACTGGGTTTCTTTTTTGAATGAATATGTAATTGGGTCTGTCACAGGGTGACACTGGTCCTATAAAGGGGAGTAGGGCCCATGCACCTGTGACTCATCAGCTTACCCCAATTGGGTTTTAAGAAAGGGCACCTCAGCCATATAAAGTGGGGAGTGCCTGATGACATACAGGGAGACCTGGTGAGTCAGAGTTACCTTTCTTCAGTCAGAAAGGGGCAGGTGAGAGCTACCTTGGAGTCAGGAGACCGTCTCTGGGGAAAGCTGAAGAGAGCATTCTACTTTCTGCAGGACCTCCCTAGAAAGAAGGAGGAATTAGTGGAGGGGCTAGCCTGCTGATCTTCCTGAGCCAAAGCCAGCACTGGGAGGCTGAGAAGGGCTGAGGGCTAGGAAGCCAGACAAGGAGCTAGCCAGCTGAACTTCCTGAGCCAGAAAGCAATGGCCAAAGAAGACTGGAGATGGCTGAAGGCTGAGTGGATCAGAGGAAGATATCTGCTGGCTCTCTGAGCGGGAAAGCTGAAGCTAGAGGACCAAAGAAAGTTGAAAACTGGAAGTTGGGTGGTGGAGAGGGATGCTAGGGCTCTGTGTGACGTACTGTCTGCACTATGGTTATGGGATTTGAGTTATGGTTTGTGTATGGGGCTTTTTTGACAATAAATTAACCCTGCAACGGGCAAATAGATGGCAAATTCAAAGTTGATTTTAAGAAATTGTTTTCACATAATATAGAATTAGACTGTTGAATTTGTGAGGCAAAGAATTTAGCAAGATTCAAAGAGCAATTGGATGTTTATATGGATAACAAGAATATTCAAAATATTGGAAGATAAAAGCCCATTGTAGGCAGCATGGCCATGCTTCCCTGTCAGTAGCTGAGGGAGGCCACGCCTCTTCCTGTCACGTGCTTGTAAAGGTGAGCTCAAACGGGGGAATTAGCTACATTTAGTGCTCTGGTGCTCCGCCCAGGCAGAACAGTAGGGCAGTCTATGAGCCCCGGGCCCTCAGCCAGAGTGGGTCAGCAAAGTAATGAGTAGGCTCTGGCCAGCAATCAGGGCAAAGCAGCTAAGCAGTCTATGAGCCCCAGGTCAGCCAGGGCAGGACAGGGCAGGAAAGCAATGGGTAGGCTCTGGCCTGCAATCAGGGCAGAGTGGCAAAGCAGTCTATGAGCTCAGGTTAGGGTTACCAAATTTCTAAGTGCACAAAACCAAACACCCTTGCCCCATCCCCTGTTCCACCCCTTCTCTGAGGCCCCCCTTCTCTGCCTTGCCCCTTCTCTGAGGCCATGCTCCCCACTCACTCCAACTCCCCTCCCTCCATCACTTCCTCTTCCCCCACTCTCACTCGCTTTCACTGGGCTGGGGCAGGGGGTTGGGATGTGGGAGCAGGTGAGGGCTCCAGCTGTGGGTGCGGGCTCTGGGGTGGGGCCCAGGGCTGGGGCAGGGGGGTTGGGGTACGGGAGGGGGTGCGGCATGTGGGCTCTGGGAAGGTGTTTGTGTGCAGGAGGGGGTTCTGACCTGGGGCAGGAGGTCCGGGGTGTGGGCTCCGGCCAGGCAGTGCTTACCTCAGGTGGCTCCTGGTTGGTGGTGCAGCGTGGCTAAGGCAGGCTCCCTACCTGCCCTGTCTCCACACTGCTCCTGGAAGTAGCTGCCATGTCCAGCCCCTGGGTGGAGGTGCAGCCAGGCAACTCTGTGCAGTGCACACTGCCCGCACCTGAAGGCACCACCCCCACAGCTCCCATTGGCTGTGGGTCCCGGCCAATGGGAGCTGTAGAGGGAGCACTTGGGAAGGGGACAGTGCACGGAGCTTCCCTGATTGACCCTGTGCCTAGGGTACCAGCTTCTTACTCGTTCGCCATACCAGCCCATACTGGCTCACTTTCACCCCTGGGGACACCGTGACAAAAACTAAGATAAAACACCCCATTTGTTAACGAGAGCTATTTTATTATTAAAGAAAGGAAAATAAAACATTAAACAACACAAATGGTTACATCCATTACTATTTCTTCTGTATGCCTCTCTATGGAGAGTTTTCAACTTAGATTATACCTTTTAGAGCAGGCCTGCCTTTGGGGTGACACTTTGGGTAAATTGAGACCCAGGTCTTATTTCCCAAAGATTTTGTGAATCCATTCTTGGTATATCCTTACATAACTAAAACTATCTATGGATGGGCAAAACAATTTTATTTAAGGGCAGGTGGATCCTGTTTTGTCATCAGAAATAACAAACAATTTATAAATGGGTAAGATAAGCAATTTTAACTAAATTGGAAATTGAAGAAAATATTTAAACTACTTACTTAGAAGAAGCCATCTAAGGAGCTGTCTTAAGACAGGACAATTAATGAATACTGAGCATCTTACATCCAACTAAATCCTGCCATTTTTCTGTTTACCAATGTTTAGCCCCTGTCTCCTCTTCAGGAATACATGGTCTAACCCAGGGGTGGCCAAACCATGACTCACGAGCCACGTGCAGCTCTTTTACAGTTAAAGTATGGCTTGCAGAGCCCCCCTCCCCCGCCCCCATTCTCCGCCTACCACACTGGAGGGGAGCTCAGGGCTTCTCCCTGCAGCTGATTAGTGGGGCTAGCGGCTTCTGCCAAGCCTGGGGGGGGGCGGGTCTTGAGGCTCAGTCCCATGGGAGGTGCCTGCCAAGACTCGGGAGTTTAGCCCCACTCTTGCTGAAGCCCCGAGCCCCAGCAGGCACCTTCCACAAGGCTGAATCCCCTAGCCCCTTCACCCTACCACAGGGCAGAAGCCCTGAGCCTTGGCAGGTGTGCCCAGCTCTCGAACTTCTGAAGATTATCGTATGCTGCTCAGTAAGTTTGGTCACCCGGGTCAAACCATTTGATATTAACAGGAGAAACTGTTAACATCTTAAATTACAACTGCATTTCCATATGCCAATAAAATCATTATCCGATTTTTACATCTAACCCCTTGGCAGTACCTTTGGCTACTTCCATCTCACCATGTTGAAGTCTTGTTTGTCATCAGGATGGCTTCCTGAGGCTTCCCTGTTCTTAGCTTTCACTTTTCAGGTTCAGTTTTTCATGCAGAGATGAGCTGTTTTGAGTGTGTGTTTTATGTGAAAGCAGAGAGAATTTTATACCTTTTCCCTCTCATAATTTTACTGGAGGCACAAGACACACCTTTTTAGGACTGGTTTGAATTTAAATATTTTCGGTTGCTCTTTTTGCATTGGCTCAGTTCTTCATGGGTTGGTTTTGGTGATATCTTCAGCTCCTGAATATGCAGTCTGCCCAATGAATATGCAACATGCTTCTAGTTGGCTTTGTTCTTTTCTGGTAGGAAAGTCTCAGATAACCTTTAAAGTTAGAGTTGTAACGCTTTATTTTTATTCAGTCCATTGTCTGAGATTTCTTCAGTTTCACTAGGGTTCACAAGAAAATTAAATTCTCTTTTTAAAAAAGTCCAGACACTTCTGTTTTTTATATAAAAGTTTTTAGTTCACAAAATAGTCCTTCAAATTCAGTAATTCTCCAAGAGGGCCTTCAAATCCAACTAGCCACTAAGGAAAAAGAATGACTTCCTTAACAATCTTTGATGACGTGATTCTTCTTCTTCTGACAAGTGGGGGAAGAGAGGCTTAAATTTGCCAAATAACTAATAAATTCTCAGGGAGCAAAAATATTCTATACTTTAATGGCTTCTTATATTAGTAATCAGCATAGCAAGGTCATTAGATTTCAGGTTGGTGTACACAGCATTTTACATAGCAACAATATTAGGAAATTACACTAAATGCTTTGAACTTAATTAAAATACATGCTTTTCAAAAGTATTTGTCATTTCAACAATTAAGAAGTAAAGAAAAGGTTTTCCACAAGACATTCTCAATTGCACAAGTTTTTCCTAAATTTTTAAGCAGAGACTTTCCTGCTCTCAACAATATTCTTCAACCAAAAACTTTCAAAAACAGACTTCAAAGAGAAACTGCAGAACTAGAATTAATTTGCAAATTTGACACCATCAAATTAGGCCTGAATAAAGACTGGGAGTGGCTAGGTCACTAAAAAAATAATTTTCCCACTGTTGATACTCACAACTTCTTGTCAACTGTTGGGAATGGGCCACACCCACCTTAATTGAATTGGCTTCGTTAGCACTGACCCCGCACTTGGTAAGGCAACTCCCATCTTTTCATGTGCTGTATATTTATACCTGCCTACTTTTTTTTACTCCATGCATCTGATGAAGTGGGTTATAGCCCACGAAAGCTTATGCCCAAATAAATTTGTTAGTCTCTAAGGTGCCACAAGGACTCCTCATTGTTTTTGCTGATACAGACTAACATGGCTACCCCTCTGAAACCTGTAGATTCATTGGGGTGCTTGAGCTAATCTGATCATAGTTCAACTGTCTAGTCATTCTTATCTTAAGCAAAGACTATGTGATAAGAAAAATGTACCTGCTCTGATTCTTTCTTGTATAATTTTGTTTTGTGAATAACTCATTGGGGAATGTCTATTTTAGGATTTTTCTAAAGTGCCCATCATCATAGTATGTAAGAATTTAGCAGATAAACTAGATGGGCATAGAGGGTTTCTAGTAGACTTGTTGTAGTCTTCTCCTGTCCCTGGTTATTGAGACCTTTCTTGGGGTAAGGAGTTTGGGGATGGAGGTTGTGGGGTTTTTTAGTTTGTTTTTAATTTTGTGGGTGTCTCTAATCTATGTAGATGCTTATCTGGCCTTCGTCACTGTAGTACTTGAGCACCTCTATTTATGGTAGAAATGTTTTATTAACATTTATTTTTATATCTTCTCTACTTCATTCTTTCAGCTTGTATGTTTTATATTATATTCACAAAAAATTCAATGAGATTACTCATGTAATGGTTACAGTAATGGGCCCTTACTCCTTAAGTAGCATATACAGTCAAAGCATATACCTTTCCAAAGCACACATAAAAATTCTAATACACATTCAAACTATACTATATTGAAGCTTTTGATTAACTAATTGTTAGCGGTAACTCTATTTTGTAAGTACCCTGCTGATGAAATGCAAGTACTAGCGTGTTCAGTAGTGGAAGATAACAGGAACACAATACTGTGTCAACCAGAACAGGGTGTCCCTTCTTGTTGCCATTAGTTTCTATGGAAACATTAACTTCCAAATATGATAGGCCAATGCAACATGTGGTACATAAGCACAATCTATGTCAAGGCAAAGGGGAGGATAATTTGTACCAAACTCCATCTGATGTTAAAAAAAAATTAAAAGCACTTATTGGAAAATGAAAAGGAGTACTTGTGGCACCTTAGAGACTAACCAATTTATTTGAGCATAAGCTTTTGAGAGCTACAGCTCACTTCATCGGATGCATACTGTGGAAAGTATAGAAGATCTTTTTATACACACAAAACATGAAAAAATGGGTGTTTACCACTACAAAAGGTTTTCTCTCCCCCAACCCCACTCTCCTGCTGGTAATAGTTTATCTAAAGTGATCACTCTCCTTACAATGTGTATGATAATCAAGTTGGGCCATTTCCAGCACAAATACAGATTTTCTTCCCCCCCCCCCCCCCCAACCCACTCTCCTGTTGGTAATAGCTTATCTAAAGTGATCTCTCTCCTTACAATGTATATGATAATCAAGGTGGGCCAGCACAAATCCAGGGTTTAACAAGAACGTCTGGGGGGGGGGGGTAGGAAAAAACAAGGGGAAATAGGTTACCTTGCATAATGACTTAGCCATTCCCAGTCTCTATTCAAGCCTAAGTTAATTGTATCCAATTTGCAAATGAATTCCAATTCAACAGTCTCTCGCTGGAGTCTAGTTTGGAAGTTTTTTTGTTGTAATATTGCAACTTTCATGTCTGTAATCGCGTGACCAGAGAGATTGAAGTGTTGTCCGACTGGTTTATGAATGTTATAATTCTTGACATCTGATTTGTGTCCATTTATTCTTTTACGTGGAGCCTGTCCAGTTTGACCAATGTACATGGCAGAGGGACATTGCTGGCACATGATGGCATATATCACATTGGTAGATGTGCAGGTGAACGAGCCTCTGATAGTGTGGCTGATGTTACTAGGCCCTGTGATGGTGTCCCCTGAATAGATATGTGGGCACAGTTGGCAATGGGCTTTGTTTCAAGGATAGGTTCCTGGGTTAGTGGTTCTGTTGTGTGGTGTGTGGTTGCTGGTGAGTATTTGCTTCAGGTTGGGGGGCTGTCTGTAGGCAAGGACTGGCCTGTCTCCCAAGATTTGTGAGAGTGTTGGGTCATCCTTCAGGATAGGTTGTAGATCCTTAATAAGCATTGGAGGGGTTTTAGTTGGGGGCTGAAGGTGACGGCTAGTGGAGTTCTGTTATTTTCTTTGTTAGGCCTGTCCTGTAATAGGTGACTTCTGGGAACTCTTCTGGCCTATCAATCTGTTTCTTCACTTCCACAAGTGGGTATTGTAGTTGTAAGAATGCTTGATAGAGATCTTGGAAAACGGAATCTTCTGAAAACTGGAAGAACCAAGAAACAACATTTTACATTTGTGTTCTTTAAGCAATAGATCAAGTGGAATGCTATCCTCCACATGGTGTACTTAAAGATCAGCCAAAACAAGGAGTGAACTCTGAAACGCCTAATGCCCACCTTCAGAGGTTTGGATAAATTGAGACCCACTTCCAAACCCCCATTGGTATTGGCTGTGCAAAACCAATAACCAACTGAAAAGTTTTGCAGAACTAAAGCCACTGTCAGTTTGGTCCATGCTGACTTGCAATGTAGTTGCATATCCAAAAAAAAACTGATGTGGCCCTGAAGCTAGAGGTGAGGAAGATTTATTTGCACCACTACAGTTTTCAATCAGGTTTAGTCCTGCCAACTTGTCTTCTGTTCGATTTTCTAGATGGGTCTCCATCCAGGCTTACACTACAGAATGTATTATTATTTAAAAGAAACATTTGCACTGAGGCTTGGATACTGCAAAGCAAAATGCCATATAATGACCCCACATCAGCTCCTCAAATGTCCTGGAAATAAAGCAGCTGTGTCTTATGCATCAATAAAGAACACTGATACTAAATAAAATTAACTATGTGGTTGTATTTATATAAAACAGTTATAACTGAGGGAAGCAAATAACTCAGTGTTTTTGATTCTAAGGCTACTAAAACTCAGATTTAAAGTGTCTCAAGTTGGGATTTCAGATATCTAAGCACACTACATTAATAGACACTTTTGAAAATTTTGATTTAGGTCTGGGCGGCACCAGCCTCTTCTGGTGGGCGGGGCTGAGGTGGGCTAGACAGAACATTGGAGGGGGCTGTGCTATATTGACACAATTAGCAAGACTGCTGTTGATAGATGGGGGCGCTGTTTACAGGTACAGCCCAGCATGGCTGCAAGTTCCGTTTAAAGAGACAGTGAGAGGGAGGCCAGCCAGGGAGGAGCTGGCCACTGGGAACTGGAGGAGGTGGAGCGAGAGGGAAGAGTTTGGAGTGATGGCCTGGGGAGCTTCAGAGGAAGGGTGCTACAGTCTCAGAGAGAGCTCAGCCCACTGAACACTCCCCCAGCATTGCTCTCCGGCTCTGCCCTTCAGTGACACATAGTAGGGGGGAAGCACAAACCCTGCAGTCGTGGCTCAATTGTGCGTTTTACCATGAGGATCCCCAATAGCTCCCCCGTCAATTGCTGTGCCCTGGGGTGCTTGGAAAATCCCTGAGCTGGGTGCCATCTGGCAGGCCTTCTCAGCAGAACTAGGTCTGGTTTGCTTCCTCTGACTGTCTCTTCTCCACTGCTGCTGGCGGTGGCGTTGCCTTCAGAGCTGGGCAGCCAGAGAGTGGCGGGTGCTGGCCGGGCACCCAGCTCTGAAGGCAGCACCGCCGCCAACAGCAGTGCAGAACTGCGGAATTAAGGGTGGCAATGCCATACCATACCACCCTTACTTCCATGCTGCTGCTGGTGGTATCGTCTGCCTAATATTTGACCTTTGCACTGGGAGGGGTGACTACTGGGGGGCTAAGTCAAATTTTGGGTTGGCTGGAGCCCCCCTAGAGCTGGCTCTGGTTTAAGTCCAATATCACACACAAAGTCTCTGGCAGAATCCATGTCTCTAGACTCCAAATCCCATGCCTAAAAAAAATTAGTATCCAGCGTCACTCCTTGTAAATGTTAGCAAGGTAATTTATTAATTTTAATGTAACCTTTTCTCTCTTTTATTCCATTTGTTACTGTTGCTCAGCATTCTGGCTACGTTCATCCAATTCTCTTTTAAACCAATTGCTTGGTCGTAGCTTACTATCTAATTACTAATGTATGTGGTTGTGCTGCCACCATCTGGTTCATTTCTTATAGCAATGGAATTGTATATGGTAAAGAGAGTTGGGGAAACTATTTGTATTAAAAGAGGCAAACAAAGTGAAACATGTTACCAATCAAAAATTGATCCAGGTTTTCTGGGATCTATCAGCTTTGGGAAAACCTGGACAGACATTCCAATTTTGGTCTACTCACTCCTTCCCCATTCAGGTCCTCCCACACCCTTTACCTTCTGTTGACTTTTTGGGTGCCCAGTGTCCTGCAGCTCTTCTCTGCTGCTATCTTAAGAGGCAATTAGCTGACCCACTCGCAACCTCTTCACCATCATCAGCCTTCGCAGAGCTAGTGCAGCCTGCCTGGAGGACCTTCAGGGAAACAGTCTGTTTTTTCACTTCAAGTAGGCAGCAGTGGCAAGACCTAAAAGGGGCTTCAGAATGTACTGTGCTATCATGAATGAATTAGGTCCTATGATAAGTTATGAAGGGAATGGGTGATTTCCCCCACCCCCCACCCCACAACAAAATAATCAAGAGATAGTGGGGAAAGCTTGGGCCTATTGAGGAGATACAGGGGCCTTATGGAGAACAGAGTTGTTTTAATAGACATGAATGGTGTGACCAGCACACAGAGGTATAGAAGTATATGGAATGGCCAGTGCTACAGGCTGGGGCCCTACAATTTGAGACAAAGCAGCTTGATACCGGTTTGCATTCCTGAGGGTCCTGGTATCACAGCAAACTAGGTCCGTCTTCAAACCTGACCCCCTTCCTCCAGTTCCACTCATTATACTACAATCCTGGCTAGAGATTTGTGTAGAAGCCATGCAGAGCTCCCCAGCATCACATTAAATTCAGCTTTTCACTGCTGCTGCTTAGGAAACAGGGGAATATGAGCTGTAGGACTAGGAGGAAGAGATTTTTAAGGTTTATAGACATTAAAATATTTCTTGAAAATCTGTTGTTGAAATCTACAGTTCTCTCTCTCTGTCTTTTAGCTATCTGGTGGCAATCACCCCCAAGAAGTGGGACATCTTGACTCGGGAGCATTAATGAAGCTAAAATATACAATTCCCAGGAAAGGAACTCACTGATGCTTGACAAGTAAGTTTCCCACTATTGTTATTTTCTCAAACTAAAGACTCCCGTAATTTACTTATGGGCAAAATTTCCATCTCCCTTAGTCTAGAAAGGAGAACCACTGCAAGACAACAGACAAGAATACCTGCTCAATTTCCTGTGTAGACCCCTACTATTTCCTACATGTTAATTAAGAACCAGAGGAGTGGAAAAACAAAATGTAGGTTTAAATCAGTTAGGAGTTGGTGACCCAAAAACCTGAAAGTTCCAACGGTCAAACTTCCTGATACCTCAAGAAGTCTCTGTGTATCATAGAATCATAGAATCGTAGAATATCAGGGTTGGAAGAGACCTTAGGAGGTCATCTAGTCCAACCCCCTGCTCAAAGCAGGACCAATCCCCAACTAAATCATCCTAGTGAGGGTTTTGTCAAGCCTGGCCTTAAAAACCTCTAAGTATGGAGATTCCACCACCTCCCTAGGTAACCCATTCCAGTGCTTCCCCACCCTCCTACTGAAATAGCTTTTCCTAATATCCAACCTAGACCTCCCGCACTGCAACTTGAGACCATTATTCCTTGTTCTGTTATCTGCCACCACTAAGAACAGCCTAGCTCCATCCTCTTTGAAACCCCCCTTCAGGTAGCTGAAGGCTGCTATCAAATCCCCCCTCACTCTTCTCTTCTGCAGACTAAATAACCCCAATTCCCTCAGCATCTCCTCATAAGTCATGTGCCCCAGCCCCCTAATCATTTTCGTTGCCCTCTGCTGGACTCTCTCCAATTTGTCCACATCCTTTCTGTAGTTGGGGGCCCAAAACTGGATGCAATACTCCAGATGTGGCCTCACCAGTGCGGAATAGAGGGGAATAATGACTTTCCTCAATCTGCTGGCAATGCTCCTACTGTGGTAGCCCAATATGCCGTTAGCTGTCTTGGCTACAAGGGCACGCTGTTGACTTATATCCAGCTTCTTGTCCACTGTAATCCCCAGGTCCTTTTCTGCAGAACTGCCACTTAGCCAGTCGGTCCCCAGCCTGTAGCAGTGCATGGGATTCTTCTGTCCCAAGTGCAGGACTCTATCTTTCATCCCAGTTTAGAAGATACACATTTTGTTTGCCTGATGAATCAGATAGACATATCTCTTTGTTCAATTATCTGTCTTGTTCCTCTAATATAGTGTCTCAGTCTATCGTAAGTCTTGAAAGATATGATGAGTGTTAGATATAATGAAAGAATATATGAATTGTGTCTACTGCATTTAGAGGAACTATATAAAGGACTGTAAAAAGAAAAGGAGTACATGTGGCACCTTAGAGACTAACAAATATATTTGAGCATAAGCTTTTGTGAGCTAAAGCTCACTTCATCGGATGCATTCAGTGGAAAATACAGTGGGGAGATTTATATACACAGAGAACATGAAACAATGGGTGTTACCATACACACTGTAACAAGAGTGATCAGGTAAGGTGAGCTATTTCCAGCAGGAGAGCTGGGGGGGGGGGGGAACTTTTGTAATGATAATCAAGGTGGGCCATTTCCAGCAGTTGACAAGAAAGTCTGAGGAACAGTGGGGGGGGGGGGGGAAATAGTTTTACTTTGGGTAATGACCCATCCACTCCCAGTCTGTATGTTCTCTAATGCAAGTCATAAACAGAAGAGATAGGAATGGGATAGCACAAGAAGGAAAAAGGAATGTTGAAAGATAATCACCTAACCAGAGTATAACTTTGGAATATTAAGAGCCATTGTTTAATGTACCAGCAGGAGAGTGGGGTGGGGGGAGAGAAAACCTTTTGTAGTGATAAACACCCATTTTTTCATGATTTGTGTGTATAAAAACAAACATCTTCCGTATTTTCCACAGTATGAATCCGATGAAGTGAGCTGTAGTTCACAAAAGCTTATGCTCAAATAAATTGGTTAGTCTCTAAGGTGCCACAAGTACTCCTTTTCTTTTTGCGAATACAGACTAACACGGCTGTTACTCTGAAAGGACACCATCACAGGGCTTAATAACATCAGCCACACTATCAGAGGCTCGTTCACCTGCACATCTACCAATGTGATATATGCCACCATGTGCCAGCAATGCCCCTCTGCCGTGTACATTGGTCAAACTGGACAGTCTCTACGTAAAAGAATAAAGGGACACAAATCAGATGTCAAGAATTATAACATTCATAAACCAGTCGGAGAACACTTCAATCTCTCTGGTCATGCGATTACAGACATGAAAGTTGCGATATTACAACAGAAAAACTTCAAATCCATACTCCAGCGAGAGACTGCTGAATTGGAATTCATTTGCAAATTGGATACAATTAACTTAGGCTTGAATAGAGACTGGGAGTGGCTAAGTCATTATGCAAGGTAACCTATTTCCCCTTGTTTTCCTAAACTCCCCCCCCACCCCCCGATGTTCTTGTTAAACCCTGGATTTGTGCTGGAAATGGCCCACCTTGATTATCATACACATTGTAAGGAGAGTGATCACTTTAGATAAGCTATTACCAACAGGAGAGTGGGGTGGGGGGAGAGAAAACTTTTTGTAGTGATAAACACCCATTTTTTCATGATTTGTGTGTATAAAAAGTATGCATCCAATGAAGTGAGCTGTAGCTCACGAAAGCTTATGCTCAAATAAATTGGTTAGTCTCTAAGGTGCCACAAGTACTCCTTTTCTTTTTGTTTAAAAAGAGGGATCCCAATTAATAGTTAGGGAACGTGAACTACAATCCATTAAATGAATTAAACCTTCGGACTAAAACAAGCATTAAAGAAGTTTGTTATACACTGACACCATCTACTGGATAGCAACAGAAACAGCACAAAAACTGAGAAACTTGAAAGCTGAGAGCCATTTGGCAAATGGCCAATAGAAATCACCGGGTACCCCCATCCAATGAACCCTGATATCAGCGTATATAAAACTGAGGAGTCAGTGAAAATCCACCCGGTATTCCCCATCCCACTACTCAGTCAGGCCTAAGTAGACAATAAAGGTTAGAGAGATTTCAGTCACACAGAAGGAAAATAATTAGGGCTGTCTATTTGTCACAGTTAACTCACTCGATTAACTCAAAAAATTAACTGCGATTAAAAGAATTAATCATGATTAATCACATTGTTAAACAATAGTATACCAATTTAAATTTATTAAGTATTTTTGGATGTTTTTGTACATTTTCAAATGTATTTATTTCTATTACAACACAGAATACAAAGTGTACAGTGCTCACTTTACATTATTATTTTTATTACAAATATTTGCACTGTAAAAATGATAAACGAAAGAAATACTATTTTTAATTCACCTCATACAAGTACTGTAGTGCAATATCTTTATCGTGAAAGTGTAATTTACAGATATAGATTTTTTTTTTGTGACACAACTGCACTCAGACAAAACGATGTAAAACTTCAGCGCCTACAGGTCCACTCAGTCCTATTTCTTGTTCAGCCAATTGCTAAGACAAACAAGTTTGTTTACATTTATGAGGAATACTTCTGACTGCTTCTTATTTGTCACCTGAAATGTCACCTGAAAGTGAGAACAGGCGTTTGCATGGCACTTTTGTAGCTGGCTTTGCAAGGTATTTACCTGCCAGATATGCTAAACATTCATATGCCCTTTCATGCTTCGGCCACCATTCCAGAGGACATGCTTCCATGCTGAGGATGCTCATTAAAAAAATGCATTAATTAAATTTTTGACTGAATGCCTTGAGGGAGAATTGTAAGTCTCCTGTTTGTTTTACCCACATTCTGCCATGTATTTCATGTCATAGCAGTCTCGGAGCATGAGTATATATATATGTTCATTTTAAGAACACTTTCACAGCAGATTTGACAAAACGCAAAGAAGGTACCAATGTGAAATTTCTAAAGATAGCTACAGCACTTGACCCAAGGTTTAAGAATCTGAAGTGCCTTCCAAAATCTGAGAGGGGCAAGGTGTGGTGAATGCTTTCAGATGTCTTAAAAAAGCAACAGTCCGATGCAGAAACTACAGAACCCGAACCACCAAAAAAGAAAATCAACCTTCTGCTGGTGGGATCTGACTCAGATGATGAAAATGAACATCATCGGTCCACTCTGCTTTGGATCATCTTAAAGCAAAACCCATCATCAGCATGGATACATGTCTTCTGGAATGGTGGCTGAAGCATGAATCTTTAGCACATCTGGCATGTAAATATTTTGTGATGCTGGCTACAACAGTGCCATGCGGAAGCCTGTTCTCACTTTCAAGTGACATTGTAAACAAGACATTGGCAGCATTATCTCCTGCAAATTATAACCAAACTTATTTGTCTGAGCAATTGGCTGAAGTAGGACTGAGTGGACTTGTAGGTTCTAAAGTTTTACATTGTTTTATTTTTGACTGCAGTTATATTTTGTACATAATTCTACATTTGTAAGTTCAACTTTCATTATAAAGAGAATGCACTACAGTACTTGTATTAGGTTGTAATCAAAAATAAATATAAAATGAGCACTGTACACTTTGTATTCTGTGTTCTAATTGAAATCAATATATTTGAAAATGTAGTAAACATCCAAAAATATTTAAAGAAATGGTATTCTATTATTGTTTAACAGTGAGATTAATCACAATTCATTTTTGTAATTGCTTGACAGCCCTAAAAATAATCCAATGCTGATGAATCCAGGGTGTAGATTCAAACTAGCTTATGTTGGAGATCATGACATTTTTTTAGAAATCAGGTTGTGACAATCCAGCTGCCTTTTTTCTTCAGAGCCGTAACACCTCAGCTAAGGGCAGGCAGCAGACAGGCAGCAGAGATCCCATGATCCCCAAGGACCTTCATTAGAAGTCAGGGAATGGGCCCTTCCTTTTTAGGCACCGGTGTTTGATAAACTCTTTTTCTAAAGAAGCTCCCAGGCTTTTAACCTTGAGGGCTTCTTTACTCACCATCCTCACAAGGAGAATGATATGTGAAGGGGGATCCTGCCCCTTTATCCCAGTTCCTATTCCTCACCTTTCTCACTTCCTTACCTGTATTCTAGGCTGCAGCACAGATCCCATGGCCGAAGTGGATGCATCACCTCAACTGAGTCAGTACCTCTTTCAGACTGACATTTTGGAAGACTATGAGCAATATTATCTGCTCCTTCACACCAGAGATTGCCACCATCACCATGTATCATTCCCATGCACAAGGAATGCATTTTGCCATTATCTCTGAGCATTATTTGGTCCATTTCAGATCTTTTTCCCCATCAGTAACATGAGAGGCTGATAGGAAAGTTGTGAGTAATACCAAGTGTAGTTACAAAACAGAAATCCTGGGTTGTGGATGATGCTTCTGGACCAAATGGGTTACTCAGACATTCAGGAAAAAATCTGCAAGAATGACATCAAATAGACTTCAGGGCAAGTTTCTCCTTCAATGTAAACGCTCATGTAGCACCCCCTATCCACCTGATTTCCTCCTTTAGTGACAATCTCCTAACAGGTTTTGATGGGCAAGCCTGGGTTCATCTGGATCCAGCCTCCTGCTCAGCAGGGTGTAATTTGTTTATTGTCTTCCCAAGTGAATTTATTTATCGGTACCTCCACTCCCATCATTCCTTCCTGGCAGGGTCGCCAGGGCAACTTGGAAGGAAAATTCTAACCACAGGATAACCCCCACTTGCTTGCCAGATAATTGGAGACTCCCAAGAAATAACACAAACACACACAATATATTCAACAAAGCAATTAATATTAAACAGGAGGTAACTATAACATAACAGGGTAAAACTCTATTCTCAGGGTCAGCTGTCCGCTGTCTGACTCAGACACCATAAGGGCAAGTAGTGAGGGCAGTGGCTTTATGAAAGACCATTTGTCCTTTGTGGGTTGGGAGAAGCTGAGCCATAGGATCAGAAAGCAGGCTGTTTTCTCCTAACTTTAAAGCATTTTGCAGCAGGGGCTTTTAACTCTGTATACTTTACTGCGTGGTTGGTTAATTAGGTAGCTGACTTTACTATCTGGGTGATTTCAGCAGAGGAGGAGGGAGAGTCCGCTTGGATTCCAGCTGAAGATTTCTACGAGGAAGCTGTGGGAAGATGTTGTTGTAGTGCATTTGGCTCAGCAGACTGTATAGATTTTGGTGGTCAAACACTGTAA
This sequence comes from Eretmochelys imbricata, assembly GCF_965152235.1. Lineage (NCBI taxonomy): Eukaryota > Metazoa > Chordata > Testudines > Cheloniidae > Eretmochelys > Eretmochelys imbricata. The sequence continues at coordinate 33,944,853 of NC_135572.1, forward strand.
CTGAGACTCAGGTGAACTCAACCTCAGCTTTTGGGAACTCTAAGTTACAGCTCAGTGTGTTTCTGTGGGGACTGACCTGTTCAGATTTAAATTGTTTTCTTTATTTCTGTTTATATACACCTGTGACGATAATGTATGTGGATTATAAAGTAGCCATGTTATGTTGTAGAAATTAAGTAGTTATTATTACTATTATTGTTATTATTACTATTATGTTTCTTTATCTTTATAAAGTTGGTACTTAAGAATTAATTTCATTCCTTTTGTTCTCTTTGAACCTGAATGTGGGGAGGTTGACTCTGTGCAATCCTTGCTGAAAATCCTCAGTGACTGAATTCTGAGTCTCCCAGTGATTTTCTAGGGGAGTTGGGTTTTATTTTAGGCACTGGAGAAGGGGAGTGAAGTAAACTCTAGCCCACCCAAAGGTTACACAGATATGCCTGCTATCCTCCCCCGAGCTGGCAGGGGCCCTTTTGCTTCTAAATAGTGTCTCTCCTCTCTCTCTCTCTCTCTCTCTCTCTCTCTCTCTTGGTTGCCTCCAAGACTCTGAGTCTGCCCTGGGCTCCCCTTTCCTACCAGGGATGGTGCACCTCTCCCTGAGCTACCAGCGCACAGAGTTCCAGGGACGTAGGTGAGCTCCTTGGGGTTACACTCACCTGATTCTGAAATATGTTAGGGAGCATCCTCAAACTTACTATGCTTTGAGACACCTCACACGACTAGCTGTAGTTGTACTGCAATTGTAACATGAGACCCAAGTTCAATTTTTCTCTCCCCTGTGTTATCCTTTTGAATTTGAGAGAATGAATGAGTGCTATGGAAGAAAGAAAACACAATCAGCCTGTCCTGCCAAACCAAAATCACAACAGACTCAGCTATTTCCAACTTGCCATTCTGCTGTCACTTAATTCCACCCAAGCTGCCCATTTCTATCAACAACCTAACAGTCTTTGTGGCTAATATCTGTGTCACAGAAATGCTTGCAGGTATGTCACCATTCTGAAGCTAACCTTAAAGTGATTATGTCAGAAGACATATTTTATAATATTATACACACACACAGACACACAAAGAGAGAGGAACAAACCAAAATTTTAAATACAAAACATTGCAAAAAAGCCTGCTTTATTAAATGTATTCAATATGAAGGTTTTTTTAAAGGAATTGACATTTCTCACTCTTTAAAACATTATATCCAATTTTAATATATTTTAATTTTCAAAAACTCTTTTCATAGAATCGTAGACTATCAGGGTTGGAAAGGACCTCAGGAGGTCATCGAGTCCAACCCCCTCCTCAAAGCAGGACCAATCCCCAACTAAATCATCCCAGACAGGGCTTTGTCAAGCCTGACCTTAAAAACCTCTAAGGAAGGAGAATCTACCACCTCCCTAGGTAACGCATTCCAGTGCTTCACCACCCTCCTAGTGAAAAAGTTTTTCCTAATATCCAACCTAAACCTCCCGCACTGCAACTTGAGACCATTACTCCTTGTTCTGTCATCTGCTACCACTGAGAACAGTCTAGATCCATCCTCTTTGGAACCCCCTTTGAAAGCAGATATCAAGTCCCCCCTCATTCTTCTCTTCTGCAGACTAAATAATCCCAGTTCCCTTAGCCTCTCCTCATAAGTCATGTGTTCCAGCCCCTTAATCATTTTTGTTGCCCTCTGCTGGACTCTCTCCAATTTTTCCACATCCTTCTTGTAGTGTCAGGCCCAAAACTGGACACAGTACTCCAGTAGCATTCAGACTAATTTTATTTTACTGAGCTTTTCTGTTCTAAAGTTCTAAGTATGTTGGAATGGAAATAGGGCTGCATCAATTAACACAGGGATTCTCAAACTTCATTGCACCACGACCCCCTTCTGGCAACAAAAATCAAAATCCTAAAAAAAAAAAAAAAGCCCCTGCCACTTTTGTCTCCAGGCAAATGGGTAGAACACCCCCCCTATTTACTTTTAGGGAAAAAAAAAACTTTTGGTTTATCAAGACTGTGAATTTCCCTGCAAGAGGTTAAGTACCCTGCCTCCAGGCAAAGAAAACCGGCAATTCACAAAGATAATCCCCTTTTGTCTCCGCTCTGGCCCCAAAGCAGAGAAAAAACAAGCTGCTTTCCAGCAGCTCCAAAGGAAAAAAAAATTTCCTTTTTAAAATCTGTATTTCTAGTTCAAAAAATCTCAAATTGATCTCAAAATGATTTCAGGTTAATCCCACCACTCTGCCACCATGTCAAGGTTCCTCCCCCACTCTGAACTCTAGGGTACAGATGTGGAGACCTGCATGAAAACCTCCTAAGCTTACTTTTACCAGCTTAGGTTAAAACTTCCCCAAGGTACAAATTAATTTTATCCTTTGTCCTTGGAATATCCACTGCCACCACCAAACTCTAACTGGGTTTACTGAGAAACGTAGTTTGGACACGTCTTTCCCCCCAAAATCCTCCCAACCCTTGCATCCCACTTCCTGGGAAAAGTTTGGTAAAAATCCTCACCAATTTGCATAGGTGACCACAGACCCAAACCCTTGGATCTGAGAACAATGAAAAAGCATTCAGTTTTCTTACAAGAAGACTTTTAATAGAAATAGAAGTAAATAGAAGTAAAGGAATCACCTCTGTAAAATCAGGATGGTAGATACCTTACAGGATAATTAGATTCAAAACATAGAGAAGCCCTCTAGGCAAAACCTTAAGTTACAAAATAGACACACAGACAGAAATAGTCATTGTATTCAGCACAATACTTTTCTCAGCCATTTAAAGAAATCATAATCTAACACATACCTAGCTAGATTACTTACTAAAAGTTCTAAGACTCCATTCCTGGTCTATCCCCGGCAAAAGCAGCGTACCGACAGACACAGACCCTTTGTTTCTCTCCCTCCTCCCAGCTTTTGAAAGTATCTTGTCTCCTCATTGGTCATTTTGGTCAGGTGCCAGCGAGAATACCTATTCTCTGATAGTGATTGTCAGTCTACAGAAAAAGACAATTCCCTTTGTCTCTGCTCTGGCCCCAAATCAAAGCAAAAAACCTCCAACTACTTGGAAACCTGCTTACCAGCAGCCCAAAGGAAAAAAAGTTTCCTTTTCAAACTTGTGTAGTGGATCCAGTCCCAGAGACCCAGACGGAACCAGTCCCAGAACCGGAACCAGCGGAACAACCAGCACCAGACCATTTGCCAGCACTGAATCCAGTACTTGCAACCTCAACACCAGAGGGCCTCACCGAACCTGAACCGGCAGCAGCCAATAACCCTACACAAGAGGCTCAGCCGGAGCCTGAATCCCAACATAGTGCACCAGCGGAAAGCGGTTCACAGTCAACGGAAACAGCCCCATCCCCTACTTCGCTTCCAGAGGGACCAAGCATAGGTCCACAATCCAATGAGGAACTGATATCTCCAGCATCAAGGGAACAGTTCCAGACTGAACAGGAAGCAGATGAAAGCCTCCAGAGAGCTTGGACAGCGGCACGGAGCAACCCACTGCCTCTCAGCTCTTCTAATCGATCCAGGTTTGTTGTTTTATACAAGGAAACTCTTTCTGGTGGACACCAGGAAGACTGGCATCCTCAGAGACAGTTGGTAGTTCCAACTAAATACCGGGCCAAGCTCTTGAGCTTAGCCCACGATCACCCTAGTGGCCATGCTGGGGTGAACAGGACCAAAGACCGTTTGGGGGGGTCATTCCACTGGGAGGGAATGGGCAAGGATGTTTCTACCTATGTCCAGTCTTGTGAGGTGTGCCAAAGAGTGGGAAAACCCCAAAACCAGATCAAAGCCCCTCTCCAGCCACTCCCCATCATGGAAGTTCCATTTCAGCGAGTAACTGTGGATATTCTGGATTCTTTTCCAAAAAAGACAGCCAGAGGAAAGCAGTACATACTGACTTTCATGGATTTTGCCACCCGATGGCCGGAAGCAGTAGCTCTAAGCAACACCAGGGCTAAAAGTGTGTGCCAGGCACTAGCAGACATTTTTGCCAGGGTAGGTTGGCCCTCCGACATCCTCACAGATGCAGGGACTAATTTCCTGGCAGGAACTATGAAAAACCTTTGGGAAGCTCATGGGGTAAATCACTTGGTTGCCACTCCTTACCACCATCAAACAAAAGACATGGTGGAGAAGTTTAATGGAACTTTGGGGGCCATGATAAGTAAATCCGTAAATGAGCACTCCAATGATTGGGACCTAGTGTTGCAGCAGTTGCTCTTTGCCTATAGAGCTGTACCACACCCCAGTTTAGGGTTTTCCCCATTTGAACTTGTATATGGGTGTGAGGTTAAGGGGCAATTACAGTTGGTGAAGCAGCAATGGGAGGGATTTACACCTTCTCCAGGAACTAACATTCTGGACTTTGTAACCAACCTACAAAACACCCTCCAAACCTCTTTAGCCCTTGCTAAAGAAAACTTACAGGATGCTCAAAAAGAGCAAAAAGCTTGGTATGATAAACATGCCAGAGAGCGTTCCTTCAAAGTAGGGAACCAGGTCATGGTCTTAAAGGCGCTCCAGGCCCATAAAATGGAAGCATCGTGGGAAGGCCCATTCACGGTCCAGGAGCGCCTGGGAGCTGTTAATTATCTCATAGCATTCCCCACCTCCAACCGAAAGCCTAAGGTGTACCATATTAATTCTCTAAAGCCCTTCTATTCCAGAGAATTAAAGGTTTGTCAGTTTACAGCTCAGGGAGGAGAGGACGCTGCGTGGCCTGAAGGTGTCTACTATGAAGGGAAAAGTGCTGGTGGTGTGGAAGAGGTGAACCTCTCCATGACTCTTGGGCGTATGCAGCGACAGCAGATCAAGGAGCTGTGCACTAGGTACGCGCCAACGTTCTCAGCCACCCCAGGACTGACTGAACGGGCATACCACTCCATTGACACAAGTAATGCTCACCCAATTAAAGTCCAACCTTACCAGGTGTCTCCTCAAGCTAAAACTGCTATAGAACGGGAGATCCAGGATATGTTACAGATGGGTGTAATCCGCCCCTCTGGAAGTGCATGGGCATCTCCAGTGGTTCTAGTTCCCAAACCAGATGGGGAAATATGTTTTTGCGTGGACTACCGTAAGCTAAATGCTGTAACTCGCCCAGACAACTATCCAATGCCACGCACAGATGAACTATTACAGAAACTGGGATGGGCCCAGTTCATCTCTACCTTGGACTTAACCAAGGGGTACTGGCAGGTACCACTAGATGAATCTGCCAAGGAAAGGTCAGCCTTCACCACACATCTCGGGCTGTATGAATTTAATGTACTCCCTTTCGGGCTGCGAAATGCACCCGCCACCTTCCAAAGACTTGTAGATGGTCTCCTAGCGGGATTAGGAGAATATGCAGTCACCTACCTTGACGATGTGGTCATATTTTCGGATTCCTGGGCAGACCACCTGGAACATCTACAAAAAGTCCTTGAGCGCATAAGGGAAGCAGGACTAACTGTTAAGGCTATGAAGTGTCAAATAGGCCTAAACAGAGTGACTTACCTTGGACACCAGGTGGGTCAAGGAACTATTAGCCCCCTACAGGCCAATGTGGATGTTATCCAAAAGTGGCCTGTCCCAAAGTCAAAGAAACAGGTTCAATCCTTCTTAGGCTTGGCCGGTTATTACAGACGATTTGTACCGCAATACAGCCAAATCGCCGCCCCACTGACAGACCTAACCAAAAAGAAACAGCCAAATGCTGTTCAGTGGACCGAAAAGTGTCAGAAGGCCTTTAACAAGCTTAAAGCGACACTCATGTCTGACCCTGTACTAAGGGCCCCAGACTTTGACAAACCGTTCCTAGTAACCACAGATGTGACCGAGCGTGGTGTGGGAGCAGTTTTAATGCAGAAAGGACCTGATCAAGAATTCCACCCTGTAATGTTTCTCAGCAAAAAACTGTCTGAGAGGGCAAGCAACTGGTCAGTCAGTGAAAAAGAATGTTACGCCATTGTCTACGCTCTGGAAAAGCTACGCCCATATGTTTGGGGACAGCGTTTCCACCTGCAAACCAAGCATGCTGCACTGAAGTGGCTTCACACCGTCAAAGAAAATAACAGAAAACTTCTTCGGTGGAGTTTAGCTCTCCAAGATTTTGATTTCGACATCCAACACATCTCAGGAGCTTCTAACAAAGTGGCTGATGCACTCTCCCGTGAAAGTTTCCCAGAATCAACTGGTTAAAATCGTCCTTGAGATGTGGAAAATATTGTTAGTCTTTATGTACTTGGTAGTATATTTAGAGATGCATGTGTCTTATTAACTCTGTTTTTCCTAGAGCTCCAGGAAGAAATCCCAGCCAGTGTTTCACCCTAGCTGAGATTTGGGGGGCGTGTCATAAATATAAAGGGAAGGGTAAACCCCTTTAAAATCCCTCCTGGCCAGGGGAAAAATCCTCTCACCTGTAAAGGGTTAAGAAGCTAAAGGTAACCTCGCTGGCACCTGACCAAAATGACCAATGAGGAGACAAGATACTTTCAAAAGCTGGGAGGAGGGAGAGAAACAAAGGGTCTCTGTCTGTCGGTACGCTGCTTTTGCCGGGGATAGACCAGGAATGGAGTCTTAGAACTTTTAGTAAGTAATCTAGCTAGGTATGTGTTAGATTATGATTTCTTTAAATGGCTGAGAAAAGTATTGTGCTGAATACAATGACTATTTCTGTCTGTGTGTCTATTTTGTAACTTAAGGTTTTGCCTAGAGGGATTCTCTATGTTTTGAATCTAATTATCCTGTAAGGTATCTACCATCCTGATTTTACAGAGGTGATTCCTTTACTTCTATTTACTTCTATTTCTATTAAAAGTCTTCTTGTAAGAAAACTGAATGCTTTTTCATTGTTCTCAGATCCAAGGGTTTGGGTCTGTGGTCACCTATGCAAATTGGTGAGGATTTTTACCAAACCTTTCCCAGGAAGTGGGATGCAAGGGTTGGGAGGATTTTGGGGGGAAAGACGTGTCCAAACTACGTTTCTCAGTAAACCCAGTTAGAGTTTGGTGGTGGCAGTGGATATTCCAAGGACAAAGGATAAAATTAATTTGTACCTTGGGGAAGTTTTAACCTAAGCTTGTAAAAGTAAGCTTAGGAGGTTAACACAGGGATTCTCAAACTTCTTTGCACCACGACCCCCTTCTGACAACAAAAATTACTACATGACCCCAGGAGTGGGGACCGAAGCCTGAGACCACCTGAGCCCCATAGCTGAGGGTTGAGAGGCCAAAGCCCAAGCCCCACCACCCTGGGTGGGGGTCGGGGGACAAAAATGAAGCCCCAGAGCTTCAGCCCCAGGCACAGGGCCTGCAACCTGAGCCCCGCCACCCAGGGCTGGAGTCTTTGGGCTTCAACCCTGGGTGGTAGGGCTCAGGCTTTAGCTTTAGCCCCCAACCCCAGCAAGTCTAAGACAGCCCTAGTGATCGCATTAAAACAGGGTCGCGACCCACTTTGGGGTCCTGCCCCACAGTCTGAGAACCACTGATTACATCATTTGGGGCTGGGCCTTTCTGCATTTGGAATGTCTTGCTATTCTTATTTGTATATCTCCACCTCTACCCCTGCGCACCCAGTGTATTCTGGCATCTATGGACCTCTGCCCAGCCTGGGTGGAGACATCCTTACGTAGATCCCACCACCCATGTGCAGCAGAACTGCCCTGGCTCCTGTCAAGGGACTGAATGGTGGAAATTTGATGTCATTTATCTGAACTAACAACTTTGCCAAAATGTTTTGCTTTTGTGGAAAGAGAGTCCCTCAAATTTGAATGAAAGTATTCACAGGGGTTTAATGCAGTTTAACTAATTACTTTAAATTCACACCTTTAGTTAATTTGGATTAATTGTCCAAAGTGTCTCCATGTAGACAATCCCCTAGACACTTAAATGGAAGTGGTCTGATTTTCAGAGGTGTGGCAGATCCTGTCAACTCCACTGGGAACCAGACTTGGTCAGCACCTCTGAAAATCTGGCCTCTTTTGTTTAGGTTCCAAAATATGGATTTCAGTGACCCACATTCAAATATTTTGACCCAAAAGTATGTAGGGTCCAACCTCTCATTCTTGCAGTTCACCTCCCACAACCTCCCGAAGGTCCTACCCTCTTGCCTCTTCCTGCTAGTCCTTTTTACATGGAGCTTGTTGCCATTAGCATCACTGAGCAGACAGCAGGCCAGGTGCCCCTCTGCATCTTTTGGGGACATCTCCTTACACTCACTCCCTGCTGTGGGTGAGGACTTCCCCTTCTAGCTCTTCCCCAGGGGAGATTAGGAGCTTCTTCCCTCTCTCTGTCCTTTTAGGTAGTCTGGAGCTCCAGGGGCTTTTCTTTCACCCTTTGTCTCTCCACTTATGTCCCCACTCCATGGCTATGGTAAAGGAGCTTCTCCTCTCTCACTCTCTCTCTTTGTTGGAGGGGGTTCCCCCTCACATTTCTTGCTCATGGGTATAGAATCATAGAATCATAGAATATCAGGGTTGGAAGGGACCTCAGGAGGTCATCTAGTCCAACCCCCTCCTCAAAAGCAGGACCCATCCCCAATTAAATCATCCCAGCCAGGGCTTTGTCAAGCCTGACCTTAAAAACCTCTAAGGAAGGAGATTCCACCACCTCCCTAGACAACGCATTCCAGTGTTTCACCACCCTCCTAGTGAAAAAGTTTTTCCTAATATCCAACCTAAACCTCCCCCACTGCAACTTGAGACCATTACTCCTTGTCCTGTCCTCTTCCACCACTGAGAATAGTCTAGAACCATCCTCTCTGGAACCACCTCTCAGGTAGTTGAAAGCAACTATCAAATCCCCCCTCATTCTTCTCTTCTGCAGACTAAACAATCCCAGTTCCCTCAGCCTCTCCTCATAAGTCATGTGTTCCAGACCCCTAATCATTTTTGTTGCCCTTCGCTGGACTCTCTCCAATTTATCCACATCCTTCTTGTAGTGTGGGGCCCAAAACTGGACACAGTACTCCAGATGAGGCCTCACCAATGTCGAATAGAGGGGGACGATCACGTCCCTCGATCTGCTCGCTATGCCCCTACTTATACAGCCCAAAATGCCATTGGCCTTCTTGGCAACAAGGGCACACTGCTGGCTCATATCCAGCTTCTCGTCCACTGTCACCCCTAGGTCCTTTTCCGCAGAACTGCTGTCTAGCCATTCGGTCCCTAGTCTGTAGCTGTGCAGTGGGTTCTTCCGTCCTAAGTGAAGGACCCTGCACTTATCCTTATTGAACCTCATCAGATTTCTTTTGGCCCAATCCTCCAATTTGTCTAGGTCCCTCTGTATCCTATCCCTGCCCTCCAGCGTATCTACCACTCCTCCCAGTTTAGTATCATCCGCAAATTTGCTGAGAGTGCAATCCACACCATCCTCCAGATCATTTATGAAGATATTGAACAAAACCGGCCCCAGGACCGACCCCTGGGGCACTCCACTTGACACCGGCTGCCAACTAGACATGGAGCCATTGATCACTACCCGTTGAGCCCGACAATCTAGCCAACTTTCTACCCACCTTATAGTGCATTCATCCAGCCCATATTTCCTTAACTTGCTGACAAGAATACTGTGGGAGACCGTGTCAAAAGCTTTGCTAAAGTCAAGAAACAATACATCCACTGCTTTCCCTTCATCCACAGAACCAGTAATCTCATCATAGAAAGAAAAGGAGTACTTGTGGCACCTTAGAGACTAACCAATTTATTTGAGCATGAGCTTTCGTGAGCTGTGAGCTGTAGCTCACGAAAGCTCATGCTCAAATAAATTGGTTAGTCTCTAAGGTGCCACAAGTACTCCTTTTCTTTTTGCGAATACAGACTAACACGGCTGTTACTCTGAAACTCATCATAGAAGGCGATTAGATTAGTCAGGCATGACCTTCCCTTGGTGAATCCACGCTGACTGTTCCTGATCACTTTCCTCTCATGTAAGTGCTTCAGGATTGATTCTTTGAGGACCTGCTCCATGATTTTTCCGGGGACTGAAGTGAGGCTTACTGGCCTGTAGTTCCCAGGATACTCCTTCTTCCCTTTTTTAAAGATTGGCACTACATTAGCCTTTTTCCAGTCATCCGGGACTTCCCCCGTTCGCCACGAGTTTTCAAAGATAATGGCCAATGGCTCTGCAATCACAGCCGCCAGTTCCTTTAGTACTCTCGGATGCAACTCATCCGGCCCCATGGACTTGTGCACGTCCAGTTTTTCTAAATAGTCCCTAACCACCTCTTTCTCCACAGAGGGCTGGCCATCTATTCCCCATGTTGTGATGCCCAGCACAGCAGTCTGGGAGCTGACCTTGTTCGTGAAGACAGAGGCAAAAAAAGCATTGAGTACATTAGCTTTTTCCACATCCTCCGTCACTAGGTTGCCTCCCTCATTCATTAAGGGGCCCACACTTTCCTTGGCTTTCTTCTTGTTGCCAACATACCTGAAGAAACCCTTCTTGTTACTCTTAACATCTCTTGCTAGCTGCAGCTCCAGGTGCGATTTGGCCCTCCTAATATCATTCCTACATGCCCGAGCAATATTTTTATACTTTTCCCTGGTCATATGTCCAACCTTCCACTTCTTGTAAGCTTCTTTTTTATGCTTAAGATCTGCTAGGATTTCACCGTTAAGCCAAGCTGGTCGCCTGCCATACTTACTATTCTTTCGACACATCGGGATGGTTTGTCCCTGTAACCTCAACAGGGATTCCTTGAAATACAGCCAGCTGTCCTGGACTCCTTTCCCCTTCATGTTAGTCCCCCAGGGGATCCTACCCATCCGTTCCCTGAGGGCGTCGAAGTCTGCTTTCCTGAAGTCCAGGGTCCGTATCCTGCTGCTTACCTTTCTTCCCTGTGTCAGGATCCTGAACTCAACCAACTCATGGTCACTGCCTCCCAGATTCCCATCCACTTTTGCTTCCCCTACTAGTTCTTCCCGGTTTGTGAGCAGCAGGTCAAGAAAAGCGCCCCCCGTAGTTGGCTCCTCTAGCACTTGCACCAGGAAATTGTCCCCTACGCTTTCCAAAAACTTCCTGGATTGTCTATGCACCGCTGTACTGCTCTCCCAGCAGATATCAGGAAAATTAAAGTCACCCATGAGAACCAGGGCATGCGATCTAGTAGCTTCCGCGAGCTGCCGGAAGAAAGCCTCATCCACCTCATCCCCCTGGTCCGGTGGTCTATAGCAGACTCCCACCACTACATCACTCCTGTTGCTCACACTTCTAAACTTAATCCAGAGACACTCAGGTTTTTCTGCAGTATCGTACCGGAGCTCTGAGCAGTCATACTGCTCCCTTACATACAGTGCTACTCCCCCACCTTTTCTGCCCTGCCTGTCCTTCCTGAACAGTTTATAACCATCCATGACAGTACTCCAGTCATGTGAGTTATCCCACCAAGTCTCTGTTATTCTGTAGAGATGTAGAGATCTGTAGAGATGCCCCTTTCTGAGGTTCTCTCCACTTTCGTGAGGTGCAAAGCTTCATCTATTCTTGTGTCCACTGCAGAGGATCAAAGGGAAACGAAGAACAGACTCCTTGGCTTTAGGTCCATTGGTCACCTCTTCTGCTCTGCTGGGAGATTGGGAGTAGTGATTAGTTCAGGATGTGTTAACTACCAAGCCTCCCATTTTACCATTATCCCCAAGTGTTATTAAGCCATGTTGCATCTTGTGCCTCCTCCGTAACATGGAGGGCAGACAGGATCACAAAGTTGGGAAATCCCTTTCACCTCAGTGTTAGCTGTGTGTGTGGCTTTTGAGTCAATGTATTGTCAGACAAACCGGAACAGATCTGGAGGAGCAAGAGAAAAGAAATGTCAGGTCAAGTTTCTCTCAGTGTAACTTCTCATCTGCACCTGAAACAATCTGAGTGGCATCCTCAGGCCCCCTATGCCCTGACATTATACTTTTTAGATTACAAGCTCTTCAGAGCAGGGATTTTCTCTTATCGTGTCTTTATACAGTACCCAGCACAATAGGGCCCCCAATTTTGATTAGGACCTCTGCATGCCACTTTAATAATAATGAATTTAATTAATGATGAATAATACATTACATTAGACTGTCATTAAATGACATTGCATAATTGGGTAACTGAGTGCAAATTATTGATTGTAACCAAATAAAAAAATTTTAAAATATCAAGAATTCTGCATCACAAAATGTATTTGTTAATTTATCTTTACAACTGTAGTTCTTTTGTAACACTTCATAATCTACAGGTAAGTGTACTATACAATATTGTGCAAAAATAATAAAGTCTCAGTATAATTTGCCCACCTTCATTGCACTACTTTATGAATCTGTTCCTTAATCCCGCATAATATAAACATATAGGCCATTAATAAAGTCTTAAATGTAAATTCACTCTAATGGAATACATTGGATAATTCAAAATTATTTTATAATGTCTCAATTTACAGCAAAGAAAAAATGCTAGTAATCTAAGTAAGTTTGCAAATATTTTACTGTCCAGTTAGAAGCTTTCCTAAGTGGAAAATGAAATGCCTTTGATTATACTGTTATTTCCAGATGTTTAACACACGCTGAATGCTCCACTGCCACGTCAGATGTATTCAAGCTACCTAGTTGCTATGGAATCCCTGTTGTCATTTTTTTATGACTGAACCATGCACGAATTGGGTCAAAACCTTTGCATTCACCAAAGGGAGATTTACCAGTTTAATTCCATTTGTTCATAGCAGCACAAACTACATGTCCTTTAAAGGTGATTTTTATAGTCTAGACTGTCGTTCCTGGAACAGATATTAAATATCATTACCAAGCTTCATTTGACTTGGAACATTAAAGCTGCTTTCTCTGAATGTGTCATAGTCTAGAAATGTATTTTACTTTCTGTCAGGAGAAACAAATCAGTATGTGGGCTGATGGCCTTTTGGTCACTGGCTTTAAATATCTGGCTACCAAAAACTTGGGTATGGTTATTAGCCATCCTTTAAAATATTGAATACAAAACACTGGAATCAGTTTTGTTCCCCTTAATTCTCCATTTTAGATAAGTGCAAGAAAAACAGGCCAAGAATATTTAGAATGCATCTCATTTAGAATCGCTCATCTCTATTATGCTATCATTATGTCTCACAGTCCCAAGCGGTAATATTGGTCCTTTGTGCTTGATATGGGCTAATTTCCCAAATTTGAGGAAGACTATGAGCAAAACGGACGGGGAGGAAATATTTAGTCAGAAAAATGAGAATGAAAATTGGGAGTCCCTCAAGAAGAGTCCATTAGATGGCCAAAAAGCCACAATATCACAATCAAGAATGAGACAACTTTGGCTAAAAGCGCATCCTGGTACAGTGCCAAAGTTAAGTCAGCAATTAAAAATAAAAAAATATATACAGCAAATGGAAAAAAGGGGAAATACATAGCAAGGAATACAAGTTATGAGGTGTAGGAAATGAATAAGATAAGCTAAAGACAGAGAAAAATCCATGGCTGACATGACTAAAACAATAAAATGGAGTTTTTAGTACATCAGGAACAAAAGAAATCCTAGCAATGGTATATGCCCATAGATTGAGATGGTAAAATTGCTAATAACATTGCAGAGAAGGGAGAAGTGTTCAATACATATTTCTGTTCTGTATTTGGAAAGAAGCAGGATGATGTTTTTTATCACAGGAAAGTGAGGTAGTACTTTCTAGTGCATGAATAACCAAAGAGGATGTTAAACAATGTCTACTAGATTTCAGAGTAACAGCCGTGTTAGTCTGTATTCGCAAAAAGAAAAGGAGTACTTGTGGCACCTTAGAGACTAACCAATTTATTTGAGCATAAGCTTTCGTGAGCTAAGTGAGCTGTAGCTCACGAAAGCTTATGCTCAAATAAATTGGTTAGTCTCTAAGGTGCCGAATGTCTACTAGGGATAACTTCTCCTTGGGCTGCCACCTTGACATGGTGGAGAAGCTTGTATATACTTGAGACCCTAAGAGCAATGCCATCTGGAGTCCTGTACTCCTGGGAGGGGTCACCCATGGCAGTAAGCTCAAAAGCGAGGTACTAGACAAAATGCAGCACAGCACAACACAGCCCAGTATAAGACCTTAATGGCAGAACAGGCCGATGAAGCAGGATCACCTCTCAATGTCTAAGAAGGCAGACGAAGGCTGCAATGGAGGAGACACCCCCTGTCATCTTGGATCTCCTTGCCACTGGACACAGGGGCCTCTTCCACCACAATTTGTGTGGCTGTTGGTGCGCAACAGCTCCCCCACATTAAACTACTCATGAGCAGGCTTCTTTCACAGGAAGAACTTTTTCCCCACCTCTATCCATAAAAGTCCCGTGGTGACGAGTGAGTGGCGATGAGTATAGGTGAAGTGATCACCAGGAGTCCCTAGTCACAGACCCACATGCAATCTTGCCCTCCTCTGCAATGGCCCCAGACTCGTCCCTGGACTACAGTGGTATTAGCTCCTTAAATTTGAGCATGGAGTTCCATGAGATAAAATTATATCTGCTCAGGACTGACAGCTGATGAGCAATCCTGAGCTATAGGCCCCTCGTGGAGTAGACCTTTCTACCAAAAAGGTCACGTTTTTTAGAGTCCTTGGACTTAGGCTTGGGTCCCTGCTGCCCCTGCCTATCATGTTCATTAACTGCAGACACCACCAAGGAGCAGGGCTGAGGGTGGGAGTATAGATACTCGTAACGCTTGGAGAGAATGAAGTATTTGCGTTCTCGTCCCTTGGCCGTTGGCAGGATAGAGGCCGGGGTCTGCCACACAGTTTTGGTGTTGTTTTGAATGGTGCAAATGAGTGGCAGTGCCACTCGGGATGGACCTTCTGGGGCCAAAATGTCCACCATTGGGTCCTCCTGTTCCACCACCTTCTCAGCTTGCCCATGTTGCACGCCACTTTGTGGAGTAGGTCCTGGGGGCATGGCTATCTATGGGTGGTGGTCCTGAGACCGAAGTTCCCGCAACTTCCTCATCCGGGGAAGAGGACGAGGATGCAGGCAGGGGAACCGGGTCATCCTGGGCCTGTTGGTCTGGGGATCTCCTGCTCGACCTGCTGTTCTGGGTCAATGATCCCCTGTTCCACCATAGGGGCAGGGGTCTGTGCCGGTGAAGGTGCTATAACCGAAATCCCTTCATCACCTTTTGGTGCAGGGAGGCTGGCTGAGGCTATCGGCAGCCTGGGCTCGGATGCCACTGACCAGGAGCCCTTGGACAAGGTACTCTGGGGCTGGTGATATGCCAAGGGGGTCCAAAAAGACTATTGTGCCGGTCCTTGGTGGTCATGGCATATACCCCATTAGAAATGGCCCAGAACCCCGGCCAGGGTCTTCTCATGAACAAGGTGGCCCACAGAGGGGATAACATGAGCCAATGATGTGACTTTGCACCTATGAGGCCAGGGAATGAGGAGGTGTGACCGAAATTTCCCCATCTGTCAGTCTTTCTCCAGCCAGTACAGTAATTTTTCCTGGAATTCAAACCCAGGTACTGCTCTGCTTGCTGTGGGTCTATCACTTACCCATTAGCCAATGGCAGCTGGTCATAAGCCCAGATCAAGGTTTCATCCTCCCTCTGATCCTTGATGACGTTAGTAACTCTAATTAGGATGTTCCCTTGGGAACATTTCATTTTTAGGTAAACCTTCTGAGGGAACTTCTCATTGGCCCTCTAGCCAGGTCACTTTAAAGTCTCTCCCCTTACAGTGTTGTCCACAAACAAAATGCAAGAGGAATGAATACAAAAAACCTGAGTTCATAGGAAATAGAGGGGAATGATTCCTTCCCAGGAGGCAACAGAATCTGGTCCTTCCTCCCCTCATGGGCGTGGCCTTTGGGAAGCAGTCATCTGCAATGCTCCTGCCTTCAGTCAACCTTTTGCTCAGAAGCTGAGGGTTGGAGGTCTATTCTCTTCCCTGGTCTGCCAACAAGTGAGCTGCTCTGCTCCCCTTTAAAGCTCCTCCTCCAGCCTGTGTCCAGCAGGTATGGCAGGACGGAGCTGCCTGAGCCCAGAACAGCTTCTTAACCCTTTGTTGTTCATTCTAAAGTTAGTTTACTCCTTCACAAACCATATTCCAATATAAATGACCCTGGAAAAAAGGGAATTTCAATTACAAACTCAGTAGCTGTAGAATGGCCATGGAGTGCATGTAGGGTGGGCTGAAATCTCATTGGCTCTTGCCTGGGCACCCATCTGGATGCCAGTATGGCCAAAGCCATTGACATAATTATCACTTGCTGTGCACTCCATAATGTTTGTGAGGATAAAGGGAAGTGTTTACGTCCCGATTTGGCATAGGACAAGTATGGCTTACAAACTCTGGATACGTAGCTGGATCCCACCTACGTGCACGGTGGTCCTGGTTCCCAGCAGGCATGGAAAATCAGGGATGCCATATGTGCACACATCATGGAACAGCAGGGAGGCAGAGGGTGGCATCACTCTGTGCTGAGGAACACCTTCACATCCTGTGCTGCTGCTGGAAAAGCACATAGGGGAACATTGGCATATCCATGTGGGGCTATATAGCTGTATGAGGGTTTTGTTCTGTTGACTGATTTTAGGAGATGAATATTATTGTTTAGATAATATGGGTTATAGGCTCACCAATTAAGCTGATCAGAAGATAATAAGGGTCTTGTCCCAAAATCAGGCTACACAGAGTTTGCAAGGACCCTTGAGATGTACTTTATGTTTTAGCTCATTATCACCTATCTAGGCTAAAGGTCTCGAACATATGTATGCTAACTTGCCTTTGCTCAACATACAGGATCTAGCCTGTAGGTTACTTGTGTTAAAGCCAAAAATACTCTAATACAAATCTATAAACCTATTGTAATAGAACAAAAAGTCAAACCCATAAGAAAATATATAGAAGCAAGCAAGCAGGCTAGCCCTATAGGCTACAGTTCCCTGAAGCTGATGGTCATTAGCTGTTCATTCCTGTGTCAATTCACATGGCCTCTACTATTACCTTAGGGTGGGATTTGTGCTGCTGAGCATGGCGGCCAAGTCATACTGCGATCATTGTGAGAGGCTTGTGTCATAACTGTTCACACTTGTTTGCAAATCTCTGTTATTGAGAGCTCTCAATCTCACCTAACGACCTTATCAACATTTGCTTTTGGGGCGTGCATTCATTCTATTTTTTTAACTGTTGTTTTTCAGTAATGCTAGCTGCACTTAGCAACTTTTACGGAGCACTAATCCCAAGGCTGAAACTGGTCAAGGGTTTGTTTTGTTTTGTTTTGTTTTGGGGGGGGGGGGAAATGCAAAAATGAGGGTTAGTATCAGATACCTGTATTGATATTTGATTTGTGTTTCATTTTTCTGTATGTGAAACAAGCCATAAAGATGTTTATATACCCATTTCCTGGGTTGTGAATTCAGCTGCTTTTAGAACAAGTAGGGCTTTCTGTAAGCACGTAACACTAACTGTACTTTCCCCATCCCTCCCATGTATCCTTGGGACTTCAGATATTTCTTAACCTGAGGGGTAGGGCTGTAGCTTGGGACAGACAGAAAGGTGTTCGCAGTATGATGGCACCAGAGAGTTACACCATTGCTCTTCAAAAAAAAAGGAGTATTTGTGGCACCTTAGAGACTAACCAATTTATTTGAGCATAAGCTTTCGTGAGCTATAGCTCACTTCATCGGATGCATACTGTGGAAAATACATGAATCTCCCCACTGTATTTTCCACTGAATGCATCTGATGAAGTGAGCTGTAGCTCACGAAAGCTTATGCTCAAATAAATTGGTTAGTCTCTAAGGTGCCACAAGTACTCCTTTTCTTTTTGCAAATACAGACTAACACGGCTGTTACTCTGAAACCTGTCATTGCTCTTCATTTGCTGTAAATCCCAAACCTGAAAACATCTTACATTCATCATACTTAGGAAGGAGGTTCCACACACAAGTCAAAGAAACTATAATATTTATTCAAAGTACTATGTGAAAGGTGTAATTGGAATATTTTAAAAAAGAAATGTAAACCAACAAAACATAATGGGACTAAATCGGTGAAATATGGCCAAATGTTAATGTTTAAGAACATAAGAATGGCCATACTGGGTCAGACCAAAGGTCCATCCAGCCCAGTATCCTATCTACTGACAGTGGCCAATGCCAGGTGCCCCAGAGGGCATCCATCTCCACCCTCTGACAAACAGAGGCTAGGGGACACCATTCCTTACCCATCCTGGCTAATAGCCATTAATGGACTTAACCTCCATGAATTTATCCAGTTCTCTTCTAATAAAGGGCAATAAAATATTCTCCATCTTATTCTCTATCCCTTTTTTAATAATTCCTAATATCCTGTTTGCTTTTTTGACTGCCACTGCACGGACGTCTTCAGAGAACTATCCACAACGACTCCAAGATCTTTCTCCTGATTAGTTGTAGCTAAATTAGCCCCCGTCATATTGAATGTATAGTTGGGATTATTTTTTCCAATGTGCATTACTTTACATTTATCCACATTAAATTTCATTTGCCATTTTGTTGCCCAATCACTTAGTTTTGTGAGATCTTTTTGAAGTTCTTCACAGACTGCTTTGGTCTTAACTATCTGGAGCAGTTTAGTATCATCTGCAAACTTTGCTACCCCACTGTTTACCTTTTTTCCAGATCATTTATGAATAAATTGAATAGGATTGGTCCTAGGACTGACCCTTGGGGAATACCACTAGTTACCCCTCTCCTTTCTGAAAATGTACCATTTATTCCTACCCTTTGTTCCCTGTCTGTTAACCAGTTCTCAATCCATGAAAGGATCCATGAAAGTGCTTTAACGTTGCTGCCCCTTCCCCCTGTCAGTGGCCCTGCTGGTAGGGTCCGTCCCAGCAGGGCTGCCGACAGGGGAGGCAAAAGGGGCAAAGGACCCTGCAGCGCTTTAACGTTCCTGCCCCTTTTGGCCCGCCCCCGGCTGCCGATGGGCGGGGGGGCAAAGGGAGAAGCTGCCCTGGGGCCGGCGATTTAAAAGGGCCCAGGGCGCCGGACGCCACTGCCGCTACGGCAGCAGCAGCATCTGGAGCCCCAGGCCCTTTAAACCAACACGGGAGCCCTGGGGCTGTGCGGGCCAGCCGGACTGGAAGGGCTGGCTGGGGGATGCTGACCCCCCCAGCCCCACCCCTTCCACCCGAGGCCCCGCCCCTTTCAGGGGCCGGAGCCGCCCCGCCCCGTACCGGTAAGTGGCCTCAGTTACTTTCACCCCTGGTTGGATCCGATGCACAGGTGAATATGGGAGGCCCAAACAATCAGTGCAGGTCACCTGGGAATGGCTGGTGGAGGACCTTGTGTGGAAAGAATTGAATTCCCACCTCTGGAACTTCTGCATTCTGGGACATGTCTTGGATACTGAGTGTGAGTGAATCATGGTCAGAACCTCAATCATTGAGGCAGCCACAAAAAGCTGTTGCCTGAAGGCAGTTGGATGCCTGTCATGGTGGCAACCCTAGAACCCACTGGTAGACACTAATGGTAAGGGAAACTGTCAAGTCGAAGAAGGAGGCCTTCCAAGAAATTCTCGTAAACAGGACTCCTGATAAGGCTGAGAGGTACTGGCTGGCTAAGAGGGCTGCGGTTCTGGGCAGTTGTTGAAGCAAAAGCCTGGGCTTAGGAGGAGTTTGGAAAGACCATGAAGAATCGCTACTGGGTGGCTTCAAAGGTGTTCTGGCAAACGATTTGTTGCCTTAGGAGGGGTCAGCAGCACGTTGCCCAGGCTTTTCTCACAAAGTGAAACACTGATCTCGACTGAAGAGCTTGTTGAGAGGTGGAAGAAGCACTTTGAGGAACTCCCCAATCTGGTGGTGTAGCAGGGTGCTGGTGCAAAAGCACCTAATTAGCCCCTGCCCAGTCAGCTCCAATCAGGGGAAACAGGTTGGGGCTGATGGAAAAGGCCTGATGCTGGCCTGAGGATTGGCAACATCTGCTGGCCTGACAAGCCAAGGGCTATAAAGGCTGGGAGGGAGCCAGAAGCCGGGGTCAGCCAGGGAGAAGTCAGTCAGGAAGGGTACTGGAGGCCTCCTAGCTGAAGGCCAACTCTGCCTCTGAAAGAGGTTGAATAATCCTATAAAGCTTGTAAATAGATAAACACTGGTGGTGGGATAACTGCAGGTAAATAAAGACACAGGTGTTGCACAACCCTGAAGCCTCTCCGAGCCTTATTGGGGGCAGCAAGCGGGCCCCAGGAAGAGGGGTGGGTCATGGACCCTGTTACAGGTGGATATGCCCTTCTTTCAAGAGGCAGAATGGGAAACCACTGGTGAGAATGGATCTATTTCTGTTGATGAGGTCGCTATGGCAGTAAAGGCAGCAGGGGTGGATGAGATTAGCCCAGAGATGTTGAAATCACTGGACAATGCTGGGCTGTTGCGGTTAACGCATCTCTTAAATGTTACGTGGAAAGTGGGTGCAGTACCTCTGGACCAGGGTGGTGGTCCTGATCTTTAAGAAAGGAGACCAGAGTGTGTGTTCCATTTATAGGGGGATCCTACTCCTCAGTCTCCCTGGCAAAGCCTATGCCATGATGCTGGAGAGGAGGCTATGTCCGTCAGCTGAACTTCAGATTCAGGAGGAAAAATGTGGATTCTGTTCTTTGCTCTCTCACAGATATTCGAGGGGTCATGGAAGTTTGCTACTCTGGTCTACCTTTGTTTTGTAGACCTGGAGAAGGCATATGATCATGTTTCCTGAGATTTCTTGTGGAAAGTGCTGTGGGAGTATGAGGTGCCAGTGCTCCTTTTGCGTGCTATCTGGTCCCTCTATTCTGAGTGAAAATTGTGTTTGTATTCTTGGCATTAATTCGAGTTCATTCAAGGACGGTGTTGGACTCTGCCAAGGATGCATCTTGTCCCCACTCCTATTTGTTATTATCATGGACAGGCTATCAAGGCACAGCAGAACTGTGGAGTGCATCTGATACAGGGACTCAGAGGTGGCATCTCTGCTGTTTGCAGATGATGTTGCCCTTCTTGCTTCTTCAGACTGTGGTCTGTGATATGCACTTGAACATTTCTCTGCTGAGCATGAAGTGGCTGACATGAGAATAAGCATCTCCAAATCAGAGATCATGGTCTTCTCCAGGAAGAAATTGGGCTGTTCTCTCCAGGTGAGGGGGAGCAGTGGCCCTTAGTGGAAGAAGTTCAAGTTTCTAGGGATCTTGTTCATGAGTGAATGTAAGCGTGAGAGTGAGATCAGCTGGCAGATTGGTGTGGCAGTGACGGCAGTGATGTGGGGATTGTACCAAGTGGTGTTGAAGTGGGAGCTGAGTTCTTGGACAAAGCTCTCAGTTTACAGATCAGTCTACAGCCCCATCTTCACCTATGGTCATGAACTTTGGGTAATGACTGAAAGGACAAGATAGTGGGTACAAGCAGTGGAAATGAGGTTTCTCTGCAGGGTAGCTGGGCTTACTCTCTGAGACAGGGTGAGGAGCTCCGCTATACGGGAGGGCCTTGGAGTAAAGCCACTACTCCTCTGGATTGAGAGGCACCAGCTGAAGTGATTTGGGCACCTGATAAGGATTCTCCCTGGGAGGCTTCCTTTGGAACTCTACCAGGCATGTCCCACTGGGCGGAGGCCCCAAGGCCAACCCAGAACATGATGGAGGGATGATATCTCCTGGCTGGCCTGGGAATGCTGGGGAATAGCCTAGGAGGAGGTGGAACTTGTTGCAGAGGAAAGGGAGGTCTGGTCCTCCCTTGTCTCCTTGCTGCTGCCACGACTCTCACGAGGAAAAGCAGCATAAGGGAAGAAGAAGAAGAAGATGGCCACACTGTCTCAAAAGTGGGGGTGGAATAGTTCCTTTCAGGGGCTATGTCATCAGACTGCAATTTCTTCTTTAAAAGCTGGCCAACATTTGGAGAAGGTAGTGGTTTTCAAGGTATCAGAATGGAAAAGAAAGGTATCTTTCCAATCCTATGGAGGAGATCCAGCAATCTATGCCAGCAAGATGTTCCTGCTACTGGTCACCCCTCTACATAGAATCATAGAAATGTAGGACTGGAGGACCCCTTGATAGGTCATCTAGTTCAGTCCCTGCACTGAGGCAGGACTAAGTATTATCTAGACCATCCCTGACAGATGTTTATCCAACCTGTTCTTAAAAATCTCCCAGATGGAGATTCTGCAATCTCCCTAGGTAATTTTTTTCCAGTGCTTAACTAACCTGACAATTAGAAAGTTCTGTGACGGGGAGGACTGGTTCCACACTGGAGCAGAAGGGGTTAAAGCAACACTCTCAGCTGCTGAAGTCACACCCCCACGACCCTGCTAGGCATGCTCCAGCTGCTGCTGCAGTATAAAAGGGAGCAGCATAGCTCAGTCGGGGGGGGGGGGGGGGAGGTGTCTGCTGAGGAGGAAGGATGCTTTGTAGGGACTCCAGCCCAGGAACTGTTACAGCCTTTACCAACAGGAGCTGAAGAGCCTGAGACCTGGACCAGAGGCCTGCTGCTATCGGAACCCCAGGAAGTGTCCAGTGCTGAGGAGCCTGGAGGCCCCAATACCCTATGGACTGCTGCTGCAGGAAAGCAGGTAGGAAGTGACCCAGGGACGGTGAGGGAGTGGTACGTCCCACCCTCATGAGGTCAGCATGTTTCAGTGGGATTCCTGGCTGACCCAGTGGCGGAGCGCTCCGACACTGTCCTTACCCTGGCTTGGGGCTTGGGGAGTTGGGAGGCCCCAGGCCTCCCACTGGGGCTGCCACTCCCCGGTGATGGCCCTCAGGCACTGGCCACTAGGCCACCCTACCCTGCCTCCAAGGGTTGCTATATTGACTCTGGCCATTAGGCCACCCTACCCTGCCTCCAAGAGTGATTATATTGACTCCTGCTACTAGGCCACACAACCCTATAGTTGAGGGTGGTTGTATTGACTCTAGCCATTGGGCAACGCTTCCCTGCAGACACAGGAAGCCCTATTGACTGTGGCTATTGGGCCATGCTTCCCTGCAGACAAGGGAACCCCTATTGACTCCAGCCATTGGACTTGCAGTTAAGGGGAGGCCTATTGACTCCAGTCATTGGGCCATGCTCATTGCCCTCCTTCAAATCACTCCTCAAATCTCTCTTTTGCCATGTTGTCTATAAAAAAATTGACATCAGTTAGACAGCTGGTGTGCTGACCAGTACTGTCTCATTGATTCTTAAGTTCCCCCATCTGTCTGTCTACACCTGTTGTGACTTGTCTTATACTTGTCTTTCAGTTTTGTGTTTATACACTGTGACAGGTGACTATTGTAACTGAGATCAGAATACACTGTAAGGTTAGGATTAAAAATTTATTGAAGATGACTGGCGTTTAGATGTGACTCTCTACACTTATAGGGCCTGATTTCCCTCCGCCTAGTCCCCTGTGTAGTTATCTACATCTGTGGAAAGAAAGTGTAAAACATGATCTTTCTGAACTGATCATGTTTTACACCAGTGGTTCTCAAAGCTGATCCGCTGCTTGTGCAGGGAAAGCCCCTGCTGGGCCGGACCGGTTTGTTTACCTGCTGGGTCCGCAGGTTCGGCTGATTGTGGCTCCCACTGGCCGCGGTTCACTGCTCCAGGCCAATGGGGGCTGCGGGAAGGACGGCCAGCACATCCCTCGGCCCACACCGCTTCCCGCAGCCCCCACTGGCCTGGAGCAGTGAACCGCGGCCAGTGGGAGCCATGATCGGCAAAACCTGCAGACCCGGCAGGTAAACAAACCGGTCCGGCCCAGCAGGGGCTTTTCCCGCACAAGCGGCGGACCGGCTTTGAGAACCACTGTTTTTACACTTACTTTTTACAGATGTAAATGATAACCCAGGGTGCAAGATAGTGGAGAATGTGGCCCATAGACACCCTTCTTAGGTTTACAACATTGCTTATGACAGTTACTCCTCACTAAAACTGAAGCAAAAGATGGATGAAACAGGGACATATACTTTGTGCAACAAGGATGCCAGACTCTGAAACAACAATTGCTCTGACAATATTCATATTTTTATTGATAGGCCTGCATTTTTACTGACAGAAAAAAATACAAACCATCCAGATTACTTAATATAACTGGCACTTCTATAGAACGAGAGATGCAAGATCAAGTCCATAGTTCCAAAAATTACAATTTCAAAGACATTTTGAAATTCCTACAAGTTCTGTTGGTGATCATGCATGTCGTGCATGCATTCATTTTTAGTGAATTCATAATTTAGGCCATTAAAAAGCCCTAAATCTGTTTTACATATTAAGGACTCATTTGTTAACCCTAATGGGGCTTCTATTGAAGTCCATGAGAGTCTTGCTTAAATAAGGATTGCAGGAGTCTGGAAATTTGTGCCAGATAAAGGAAATTTTCTAAATTATCTTAATGACAAACGTGTTTTGCTGCATTTTACTGATAATACTTTTTTTTCTCTGATTGTTTCTTGGTAACTCAGATATGCAGAGAAACTAATTTCAAAAGTCAGCATTACTGTCACTTTATTATTTTTAAAAAATGTGAAATGCAAAGACGTGTGTTTTAAAATACTGCCACCAGTTCCGAGAAATTTCATAAGAGGGAGCTGAATAGAGATTAATGAATGATAAAAGCCTTGTGCTCATATGATATATATTACACGTAGGACCTTCTCATTCAGAGGTGAGGGTGCTAACCCACTGAGCTATACTGACATACAGTAGTATATCAGGCATAATTTCATAATGGAAATAAAATTGATTAAGTAGTACTGCATGTAAATAGTTAAAATAATTCATAAGACTGCATTAACTACAAGTGAGAATCTTTAAGATTATGCTGATATATCAACCAGTATAATTGCTAGAAGAGCTATAATTCTATCCTAATAGGCTGCTATTTGAAATATGGATTATAGGTTCTTCTAATTTTCATTGAAACTGATTTAATTCTGATTGGTTTATTATTTTCTGCCCATGTATCCCAATGAATCCCTGTTGCAAGAAACTTTCCCGTGAAACGATGAACACCATTGAGATTTGCAAGGCCACACTGATTGAACCACCAGCCAGTGTTATCACTGAAATTACTGCAGCTCTTCACAGGCTGCTCTTGGAGATAGCATACTGGGTTGCATCCATCATTATCTACATCAAATGTGCTGAAGGGCATTGCATTCTGGTTATCTTCCTTTCTGTATCCTCGAAATGCATCACCTGAGTGAAACAGACCAGAAAGAAACTGCCATAGACGTTAAGATAATTATTTTGTACAAAAACAAAGCCCTCTAAATTAATGCATAAATTGCCTTTTTTATCCTCATTTGTTAGAAAGCTGTGCTTCTTCAAACATCCAGGGTGATGTGTTGTGGCATGACACCACAATTGTGTGTGAGAGAGAGAGGAGGAGAGGGAGAGTTATGTGCTGGAGAGAGAGGGAGAGAAAGAAATAGTTATAACTGAAACCAGGAGGGATACTGAGAAATGCTGGAGAAGTTGAAAAGAGACAGAACAGATTGTGGCTTTAATGTGGCTTGCTAACAATAAGAACTTAGCATGCATGTAATCTAGAGCTTTCTGTCCTGAAAGATAGAAACAAAAAATGGGGAAACGGGAAAAAAGAGAAAAGGAGTACTTGTGGCACCTTAGAGACTAACAAATTTATTTGAGCATAAGCTTTCGTGAGCTACAGCTCACTTCACCGGATGCATTCAGTGGAAAATACAGTGGGGAGATTTATATACATAGAGAACATGAAACAATGGGTGTTACCATACACACTGTAACCAGAGTGATCACTTAAGGTGAGCTATTACCAGCAGGGGGTAAAAAACCTTTTGTAGTGATAATCAAGATGGGCCATTTCCAGGAGTTGACAAGAACGTCTGAGGAACTGTGTGTGGGGGGGGAATAAACAAGGGGAAATAGCTTTACTTTGTGTAATGACAAATGGCCCACCTTGATTATCACTACAAAAAGTCACCCCCCACACACCCTGCACTCTCCTGCTGGTAATAGCTCACCTTAAGTGATCACTCTGGTTACAGTGTGTATGGTAACACCCATTGTTTCATGTTCTCTATGTATATAAATCTCCCCACTGTATTTTCCACTGAATGCATCCGGTGAAGTGAGCTGTAGCTCACGAAAGCTTATGCTCAAATAAATTTGTTAGTCTCTGAGGTGCCACGAATTCTCCTTTTCTTTTTGCCAATACAGACTAACATGGCTGCTACTCTGAAAGCTGTCAGAAAAAAGACGTTGTGATTCAGATTTTCAATGGTGGCCTCTAATTTTGAGTGCCCATTTTTAGACAGCTAAAGCCTGGTTTTCAGAGGTGCTGAGCAACCACAGCTCCAGGTGAGGACTGTTTCAAATTGGAATCTAAAATATGAGATCACTTTTGAAATCTGGTCCATTGTGAGTAGCTTTGGGCCCCAGAGAGAGACAGTCTGTAAACTATGTTCATTACAACACAGGAGTTCTTGACAACCAGTCCTGTACATTTAACCTGATGTAGTAATATTTCCTGGTTAAAAAGACAAAGGACTGTCTACTGCTGGCTACCAAGAGAGACAAAGTGTGAAGAGAAGTGAGCAACCATCAGTATAGTTTTGGAGGAATACTGATACATTTTAATAAATGTGAGGGGGGGGGGAAGGTCTGAAATAAGAGGAAGTGTACTGTAGGATTGTTAATAGAAAATTGAAATACCTTTACCCATTTGGAATTGCCTTAACTCTTCTTCGATACAAGTACTTAAGTTGTGATTTCATCTGCTACTTTTACAGAACTGCCAGTGATATCAATGGAAGTTCTGCACACTCTGGGCTTGATTTGCTCTATTCAGTTTCTTTTTTCACCCTCATCAGCATGGCATCAAACCATCTTCCAGTAGTCCATTAAACAACGTGACTAACATCTGAAAGACTCTCACTGACTTCAGTAGGCTTTAGTTCAGGCCCAGAGCAACTAAAGAATCAGAGCTTTATTGCATTATATATCTCACACTTAACTTGAATTTACTCAAATTCCTTCTTGGGATGTGTCATAAATATAAAGGGAAGAGTAAACACCTTTAAAATCCCTCCTGGCCAGAGGAAAAACCCTTTCACCTGTAAAGGGTTAAGAAGCGAGGATAACCTTGCTGGCACCTGACCAAAATGACCAATGAGGAGACAAGATACTTTCAAAAGCTGGGAGGAGGGAGAAACAAAGCCTCTCTCTCACTGTCTGTGTGATGCTTTTGCTGGGGACAGAACAGGAATAGAGTCTTAGAACTTAGTAAGTAAGCTAGCTAGATATGCATTAGATTCTGTTTTCTTTAAATGGCTGAGAAAATAAGCTGTGCTGAATGGAATATTGATTCCTGTTTGTGTCTTTTTGTAACTTAAGGTTTTGCCTAGAGGGATTCTCTATGTTTTGACTCTAATTACCCTGTAAGGTATTTACCATCCTGATTTTACAGAGGTGATTCTTTTACTTCTATTAAAATTCTTCTTTTAAGAATCTGATTGCTTTTTCATTGTTCTTAAGATTCAAGGATTTGGGTCTGTGCTCACCTATGGAAATTGGTGAGGACTTTTATCAAGCCTTCCCCAGGAAAGGGGGTGTCGGGTTTGGGAGGATTTTGGGGGGAAAGACGTTTCCAAACGGGCTCTTTCCTACCTATATATCTGTTAGATGTTTGGTGGCAGCGATAAAGTACAAAGGCAAAAGGTAAAATAGTTTGTACCTTGGGGAAGTTTTAACCTAAGCTGCTAAAAATAAGCTTAGGAGGTTTTCATGCAGGTCCCCACATCTGTACCCTAGAGTTCAGAGTGGGGAAGGAACCTTGACAGGGTGGGATGGGAGGGATTATGCCTACATAAAAAATAAACCTTGGTCCAACCAATCACCATAACATTAACAGTTACTCACTTTCACAGCTTTAAAATTCATCATGCGCAGAAATTTATTTTATAGAAAAACACAAATTAGAAATGGACATTTTTCATATTATCCTAACTTAATATTTCATCATCTCCACATTTTTTAGACAGACTTATTTTAATACTTAGGAGTGTGATCTTACCAGCAGTTCCTGAATAACGGCCTAAATGGATTTTAAAGGAACATGCTTCATCCTCTAGCCAAAAGTTGTCATAAGATGCATAGGCATATGTGTCATCTTCAGATTCTAAACCCACATAAAGCATAAAGCTTGTTGTTTTCTGATTTAATATAAGAAAAACTTTCCTCAGTCCAAGCCAAAAGTCCCCTGTGAAATAAAGAAAATACAAATCAAATAAACTTTGTAAAATATATCTATAGAAGCAAAATTATCTCTTCCATTTTCCCTACTCTATTTCCCTTCCTGGACCAAAAGTAACAAATATTGTGCTGGTTGAAAGGAACATACTTACTTAAAAGGCTTAGGAAGGAGAAGAAGGTTCTCTAGTTCATCATGAAAATCCATGAACTGGATTCTCCTGCACACACGTCCTTACTTAGGGCTGGTCTACACTAACGCAGTTAGTTGACCTAATTTACGCTAGTTCAGATGCACTCCCATCGACATAGCTTCCGCCTCTTGGGGAGGTGGAGTACAGACATTGACAGGAGAGCGCTCTCCTATCAACTTAGTGTGTCTTCACCAGACCCGCTAAATCAACGCTGCTCCATCAATCGCAGCGGTGCCCATTTAGCCAATAGTGTAGACATAGCCTTAGTGACACATCTATATATATATATAGAGAGAGAGAGAGAAGCAAGAACTGTCCTCAGTATACATTGCAGGTTTACAAAAAATCGGGTGGATTGTCTGCTTGGCCACACATAATCCAGTGTCAACCTTAACAGTAACGTTGCTAAATGTTAGAGCAGCATCAAATCTCAAACCATCTTGATGAGAACGTGTTTGAGGTTTGATGCATTTATGAGCTTCAAACCATGAAAGCTTGGCCAGCATGGGTTGTGATGGTTTCTGAAGCTGAAAAATTGTGAGCTTTCCTGCCTTTAACAAGACCTGGTACTCCTCTGAAGGAGGATCTGTCCTTAGCGATCTTCCATTTTCTGATCTTTTCATTTGCTCACAACTTTCAGAAACTTGCTGCTATTGGGATGAAATTTTACAGGGCCTCGGCTCTGCTTCAGGAGAAAAAAAACGGTGTATGAGCAAAAACAGTAGAGCCTTTTTAAGTATGAAATGAATTGGGGGGGGGGGAATACATTTGATCCTCCAGCCCTTTTGCAGCTAAAAATCCCATGGAATTCAGTGGGAGTTGTGACAGTGTGTGCCCCAAAGAGACACTCTGCACCCCAAATTCACCATATTAATACATAATTGTGATATATTTTGTACAAAGTAGGCCTTGTGAGATATCATTTTAGAAGTCTTAATCTGTTGAACATTAATATCCTGTTAAGTTGTATGTGCTCTCACTGTATATGAAGCTATGAAGTTTCGCTATGTATGTGTCACTGAAACATGTTGAGGTTGGGAACACTCACAAGCAGCCTTTCAGGTACAACAATATAAAAGCCAAACAAAATGGCTGTCTCACTGAGGAGAATACAAACACTCACAAGGATTACCTCAAGAACTGTGTATAACAGGAAAGGATTTACCCCAAAAAATACCATGCCATGGCACGGGGCCCCCAACAACAGGGGGCACCAAAACTTAAGCGCAGGAACAAGGGCTGTGGGGGGTGCTGCAGCACCCCCACATTTTATGCAGGGCTCTTCTGCCGCCCTGCGCCCGGGGTCCCAGCTGCCGCCCCACACCACTTAAGATAAAACATATTGTTAAGGGCACAGAACCACCCGGGCACCTGGGGAGACAGGGAGGTGCCCAAGCCCGGCCACTGGGGCTGCAGCACGGCCGCGATGGCTAAGGGGTATAGGCAGCCGCCTACTTTGCAAGACCCAGCTGCCAAGGGAGGTGAACAGAGATCAGCGTGCGGAGACAGTGGGGTGCTCAGGTGGCTGCCAATGGAACTGTGCCCCCGCCCCTCGCCTTCAGGTGGCTGTTCAGCCTACGCAGGTCTCTGCCTGCTTCTCCAGGCTGGCCAGCGCAGGACTGCCGGGGTGTCCGAAGCTGTCCTCAGCCATGAAGATCTTGGTGTCTCCTTCTCCAGCCCCATGGTGGCTCTGCTCATGCACTGTGTCCGGGGCGCCCAGGGTCCCGGCTGCCGCCCCACACCCAGGGCTCTAAAGGGCTTCGCTGCCACCCCATGGCCCATACCCAGATCTGGACCCGTGCCTGGGGTGGACAGGGGTCTGGCTTTCAGCACCCCCGCTATTAAAAATGTTCCAGTGCTACTGGCGTTAAACGTAATTGGGTGGTCCACGGCCCACACAGGATCACCTGTGGCTATGCCCTGGATCTTTCGGACATTTTTAATCTGCCTAAAATCAAGGTCAGTTTTTTTAGCAATAATGAAGTGACACTATGAGTCTGGCAGTCAAAAATGCAAAAAAAATGAAGGCAAGGCAAGAAGACAAACCTAAGCAAAAAGACAGTTTGTCATTTTATTTTAAAAAGCTTGAAGTATTGAATAGTGGACATTCATCAAAAAGTATGGGCGAGGAAACATCTGAATTATCTGATCACTTGCCAAGTTGTGGGGATACCACGACGACTGCAAAAGTTGAACAAGTGGACTCTGAAGTGACAATGGAACCACAAAATATTGGTAATTTTGTCGAAGTAAGGGAAGAAACCTTCCCTGAAGACATTGCATTTTGGCTAAAATCTCGTTTCATTGGATATGACAGAATATTTCTTAGAAAATAAACCAAAAAATGTAGGTAATATGGAAAATTTGAGAAAAGAGTATGAGGTTGGAGGACAAAAGCAATTTAGAGGTCTTCATGAGTCCCATTTTCTGAGGATGAAGAAAAACAGGATGACAGAAATGAGAAATTGGTTGGTTTTTTCGGAAACCAGTAAGGCAGTCTCCTGTTATGTTTGCAAATTATTCCCTAACCCTAGTAAAGGAAAGCAAACATTCGTCAACAGGCACTCTAATTGGAGAAACATTGCAAGACATATTGCTGATCATGAAACTCCCAAAGCTCATATTAATGCTATGTGTAAGTTCGTTCAAAGGTGTAAATTATCTGGAAGAATTGATTCTGTGTTGTCGGCTCAGTTTGAAAAGGAGTGTGCTTATTGGAGGAAAGTGCTGAGACGTGTTGTTGCCACAATCAAACTGCTGTCATCTTTGGGACTGAGTCATCACTGTCAAATCAAAAAGGTAATTTTTTACCCTGTCTTGAATATCTTAGTGAATTTGATGATTTTCTCAAAGAACATTTGAAAAATTATCTGTATTGTGGCTCAGGGAAGACCAACTTTTTAACGCACCAAACCTACGATGAATTCATCACTATAATGGCAGAGCGGCTCAGAAACCAATTCACTGATGAGGTAAAGGATGCCAAGTACTATTCCATAATAGTTGATTCAACACCAGATGTGAGTCATGTAAACCAATTAACATTAATTTTAAGATATGTGACCGGCAATGGTGAAGTTGTAGAGCGATTTCTTTGTTTTGTCCCGCTAAAATCCCACACTTCTGAATGTCTAGAGACAACTGTTTTGGAAATCATTGCAAATTTAGGTTTGGACATCAAACACTGTCGTGGGCAGAGCTTTGATAATGCCGCAAATATGGCAGGAAAATATTCAGGTCTACAGGCAAGACTGAACCATGAAAGCCCATCTGCTTTATTCATACCATGTTCCAGCCATTCCTTAAATTTAATCTGCAATGCTGCAGCCGAATCTTGTGAGGGAACTACACATTTTTTTGACTTTGTTCATAATGTGTATGCCTTTTTTTTGGTTGCCACACATCGGTGGAGTATGCTACAATCATGCTTGGAGCAGGCAAATGGAAACATTTGACAGTCAAAAGAATTTGTAACACCAGGTGGTCTGCTCATGCAGATGCTGTTTTGGCTTTGAAAATGAGCTATGATGATATAAAGAAAACCTTATTAGACATAGTCACACCAAATTCTGAAAAACCACCTATGAAAACTGAAGCAAAATCCTTAGCAGAAAAGTTTGAAAAGTATGATATTGCTGTTTTTAGTCTTTTGTGGAACCGTTTACTTCAAAAAATTAATGCCGTCAGCAAATTGCTGCAAAAGGTTGATACAAATTGATTGAATGAATGCTGCACAATTGTTAGCCTCAGTTAAAAGTTTTGTCATAGTAGTTTGAAATGACTATAGCTTGGTGGAAGCAGAACAGAAAATATAGGTTCCTCTGATATATCTGACGAGAAGCGTAAAAAACCCCCCAGGAAGTTATTTTTTGATGAAACTAGAGATAAATAAATCAATTTAAAAGGGAAAGAGAAGATCATCGTTGAGACATCGATGTTATTTGTGACACAATAATAGTGCAATTGCAGAGTAGAGATGAATCTCTTAAAAAAACTGTTTTATTTTGCATGTTTTTTGACAGAAGTATGGATGAAAATGCTAAAAGCCACTACAGTAAGAAATTAAATGAATTCTACCCAGAGGACATAGACACAAATCTTTCTGAAGATAAAGTGAAACATTTCATTCATTTTATCGAAAATGATGAGGTCTGTGCTTTGAGATCACCAGCTGATTTGTATAGACTTGAACGTGACGGTTTGCAGGCAACCTTTCCAAATATAGAAACCATTCTGAAAATATTTTTAACAATACTGGTCACAAATGCTTCTAGTGAACATTCTTTTTCTGTATTGAAACGAATTAAAAATTATTTGCGAAATATGATGAGTCAGGAACATTTGACAAGTTTGGCAATATTGACAATTGAAAATGCATCTTTACAAAATATTACAAAATCATCAATTAAGTCATTGTAAGTAAAGAAAGTGTAGAGAAAAAGCTATTCAAATAATTGTTTTTTTTCAAATTTAATAAGTTTCTTCAGAGGAAGTTTAACTTTTATTTTTCCATTCATGTATCACCTATACTTTTTATTTTTACACATTTTTCACATTAGCATAATGCAAATTAAAGTTTTCATATAGATCAGAAGTTCTCAAACTGTGGTCCAAGAACTCCATTCAGGTGGAGTGAGGAAAAGTTAGTTTTTTTTTTTTTTTATAAAGCACTCTTATCCAAAGCACTTGACAATAGTTAGCTAATGGTACAAACAACATTTGGGAAGATCATTAAGCGGTCCGCTGAGACCCTCAGCAATTTTCAAGTGGTCTGTGGAAAAAAGGTTAGACTACAAAAACAATCAAGGTACCTCACTTCATTTTCATTTACTTCCTATTACTTATAATATAGCAGGAAAGTGAAGGAAAAAAGAATGAAAAACAGGGGGAGATAAGAGAGAATGTTCTTTTTCTTGGCTGGGTCCCAGGGGGAGGGGCGAAAACGAAGCTGCGCACAGGGCCTCACTAACTCTAAATCCACCACTGGCGTACAATGCAAACTTTCAGAGATAGCACATACCCAAGGGAGACTGTGTGACATATGTCACAGCAAAGGATCTTTCCAGCAAGTTGGAAGACTATATAAAAGGGGGAAGTGACATCAGGAATTGGCTTCACTCCTCTTACAACACAGCACCTGAAAAGGCCTCAGGAACAAAGACTGAACTGGGGAAGGGGGGCC
This sequence comes from Eretmochelys imbricata, assembly GCF_965152235.1. Lineage (NCBI taxonomy): Eukaryota > Metazoa > Chordata > Testudines > Cheloniidae > Eretmochelys > Eretmochelys imbricata. Next base: position 33,978,348 of record NC_135572.1, read on the forward strand.
CTAAGCCTGCCTCTGTATGGAAGCTTGGTGGGTTGTTTGTACTATCTAACAGGGTGAGTGAGACACTGCTTGATTCAAATCCTATCCAGTTCAGAGAATTTAGATTGTGTTTTTGTTTATTTCCTAGGTGATCTTCTTTGATCTGTACACCTATCACTTATAATCACTTAAAATCTATTTATATTTTACATAAAAACAGTGTGGTTTGAGTGAAGTGCTTGAGGAAAAACCTCAGCTCAGTTAACAAAGGCTTTTACACATTCCTCTCCACATTGGGGTGGGGGGTTAAACTGGGTAATAAATTTATACTGGTCAGGCTTTCAACCAGGGCAAGACAGTACAGCTCTGGAGTCCCAGGCTGTGGAGCTGAGGAGAAGCCTTCATGTAACTGCAGCTGAGTGGGGCCCTGCCTGTGTAAAGGTTTGTGAGAGTGCAGAACTTGGAGTGGTCTGCAGCTTGTCCAGTAGCACAGGGTGAGAGGGCACCCATGCTGGTGAGACAGAGGACTCAGTGGTACCCCAGTTCTAGGTTGCATCCCAGGCAGGGTCATCACAAGAGTGTCATCAGCATTAGGACATCATGATTGGGTCCAAAGCCCTTTTTTTCTTACAATAAGAAAATATATTTAGAATCTGGAAAATGTAGAACATTTATCTCTTTAACATATTAAATTAGTACCTGAAAGATCTCCAAATCCATCCAAGTATTCTGACCAATTTCTTTGGAAGTCAATTACCCCATCGGTTCTTTTCTGAATCACAGTCCATCCACCTCCTTTAAAATCCATATCACACAAAACCTAGAACAGAAAAATGAATGGCTAGAGAATATCCTCTGATGAACCACTTACTGATGCAGCTGCAACATGGAAAATAACTTTTAAAAAGCAGGACATTCAGAATTTTCCAAAATAACATCCCTTTAAACTGTATCAGCAAAAGTACTCTAAGATAAATGCCTGGAACCAATAATGTTATAAGAATTTTCTATTTTGCCTGTTAATTGATCGGAAGGCTTGATCAGAGATTTACTGAACTAGTGGAACCACCTTTCATATATATAAATAAATATATTATCAGATGTGTTGGGGGAAGTATGTATGTAGACACAGACACACACACCAATAAACATTCTACTACATTTGTATTTATCTCCGTTTGAATTGGAAATATTTGCCGTGGGCATGTAATAATTACATATATGTGCAAGAATATTCAGTATTACATTTCTACTTCAGCAGAACAAACTTGAAAAAAGGTTTCAGAGTACCAGCCGTGTTAGTCTGTATTCGCAAAAAGAAAAGGAGGACTTGTGGCACCTTGGTTAAACTTGAAAAAAGACATTAAAGGCAACAAATATTTCATCACCATTTTGTGCATTTTTCTCCTTTGCTTCCTACTGGTCCTCTTAATTTAGTTTTCCAAACAATTTCTTATCTGAATTTTTTTTCCTTTCCAGCATTGTTTGTTATGCATGGGAAACACAGGCTCCTAACTGAAGGACTCACCAGATATAGGAAGTAAAGAAAGAGCTTCTTTTCAGAGACATCAGAATCACACTAATTCACCCTAGTGGGATGGAAAACTCTGCGTAAAATAGATCCTGATCCAGTCAAGCACTTAAGTACATGCTTAACATAGGCAAGTGTGTAGTCCCATTGAATGCCATGGGACTACTCACATGCTTAAAGTTTTTTGCTGTATTGGGACCTTAGTAAAATTTATGTTTTCGGGTGTGTTAGAACTAGAGCCAATGCATGTGAGATCACATTCCCCAGTAGGGAGTATCACATAGAATACCAGGGTTGGAAGGGACCTCAGGAGGACATGTAGTCCAATCCCCTGCTCAAAGGAGGACCAATCCCCAATTTTTGCCCCAGATCCCTAAATGGCCCTCTCAAGGATTGAACTCACAACCATGGATTTAGGAGGCCAATGCTCAAACCAACAAGCTATCCCTCCCACCTGCCTGTGCTTCACTTTCTCCTGCCATTCAAAACCTTTTGAACCCCAATATACCCTGACAATATTGGCATACTCACCCATTGTCAGGGCTTTTGTACACTAAAGACATTTTTCAAATATTTCCCACCATAGCCAATGCTAGTTCAGTTGCACAGGTGTTATCAACATTAGGAGCCCTAGTGCAGAATAGTGTACACCATTTTGGATACCACGTCACCTAAACTTGTTCACAGGGCTTAAAATGATGGCTGCAGACAGTGACTTATATATTTCAAGGCTCCCAATGTTACTAACACTAATGGAACTGAACGTCTCAGAGACATAAGTCAGTGGGTGTTCTCATTACAACAAGGGTAAGTACTGACTACACTGTTGTTGCTGAATAACTGATAAGAAGATAAGTAAAGGAAAGAATCCTGGAGCGAGTTTAGTAAATTGTCTCCATTTTCTGCTGAGTGAAAGCAGCAGAAAGTTTATGAGCCAGATCCTTAGCTGTGCCACAGCAGCATCCAGCAAAGCAAAGGAGAGGAGCTGTAACGTTGGCCACCTTTGCCACTCCCAGAGCCTGAGCCTCAGTCTGGATGGGAGCCAGTCTGGACAAATTACAGCAGCCTCAGGGCTGCACTCTGCTGCACCCAGCTCTTATGGCCCCAACTGGGTTTTCCTGCAACCAGGGACTGTAGGAACACTGCAGCGCTCTATCCAGGCCCTCTTTCCTCTGGAAACGTCCCCTATGTGGGAGCCAGGAGGGGGATAGAGCTCATTATGCTGACTCTACACAACCTGGGGATTTCTGAATCCTCAAGTAGCTGAGTAAGTCAACTTCCTGGATGCTTTGAGCTGGCCCTAACCCGTGGAAAGAAAGCACAATGCAGGGGCTAGAGCAAGTCAGACCTGCTTGCTGGGAGAATCACAATGAACTACAGAGGCAGCCTAAAAACCCCAATCTGAAGAGAGAAGGATACAGTTCTCTACCCATAGAGAGGTGATGGCCTGAGAGCTTAATGGCATTCCTAGAGCAGACCACAGGAGGGAGACAAAGTACAGTCACCCCAAAACTGTGAGAAGACTAAAGATATTTTGTTTTCTATTTTAGTTCCTGATTGTTTGAGGGGCTTTTTGTTTATTGTTGTTGGATAACTGGTTACTGAAATTAATACTGTCATGCTGGCTTTGGTATTTTTTTTACTGGGACATACTGTCTTTTTTGTAATTTTTTCATTTAGTTATGTTTTACAAGCCTTCCACAGCTCTTGACTATGAGTCAAGCCTTAGAAATGAATTATTAGTTATTTTGTCTACAGGTTTATGTCTTAATTTCTTGAGTCTTTTGTTCTTCTATATTTTAAGCTTTAATTACAAACACATGTTTGTCTTTTGCTCTTTTTATGCCTTATCCCATAGGCGGTTTTACATTAAACTCTTTTCATAGATTCATAGATACTAAGGTCAGAAGGGACCATTATGATCATCTAGTCTGACCTCCTGCACAATGCAGACCACAGAATTTCACCCACCCGCTCCTGCGAAAAACCTCTCATCTATGTCTGAGCTATTGAAGTCCTCAATCGTAGTTTAAAGACTTCAAGGAGCAGAGAATCCTTCCCTTTAATATCATTCTTTAATAAAATACACACCCATACTTTTGGACATTCTCAGGGAGAGCCTGTCAGCATGATCTGCATTCAGATCTGTGTGGCATCTATTAAACATGAAATGAGATACCTTTCTGTAAGTGAAGGTTTTGTTCTCATTATTTATTGTTCCTTCATCGTTATAATTAATTTATGACTATTTTTCCCTTTGTCTCCTGACTCTGTCAGTATTTTAAGGAATCTCCCCACTTACTTGATATCTCCCATATCTTCAGACATTGGCAGTAAGTGCCAAATGTAGAAAAGTGTCAAAAATGCTTTTGAAGTGAAAAGAACTTTTTCATTTCAGAAGGGTTTGCACTATGCTCTGAAACAGGTAATAATTTAACCACTTGAAGCCAAAAGTTACAGCAAATGGACTGAGCAATCTCTTTTCTCACTGAGAGATAATAGTTATATCTCCTCCAGTAAACACCTGATTTTGGAAAAGGCATGAATAGTTTTCTCAGCTGGAACCCTCTACTCCAGAGCCAAATCCTGACTCCTGAAGAAAGCCTGAAATACATGAGTTTTGTGCAGTGGGTCTGCCTGGAATTGGGACAGAGAGAATCCTCCTTGCAAGAATCTATGGAGCATTAATGCAACTGCTCTGTGGACACTACCTCTGCTTTAGTAGCATCTGTGGCCTCTGCAGTCCACTTCCATGGGTAGAATTGGCTGGTGATTCTGGATAGATTTTTTTTTTTTTTTGGTCCTAAGCCCTATCCCCTACATTGTGGTGAGAGAACTACTGAAGGACAGAGTTCTTCAGTACCAGGTGGAACCCAGATACGCTGTGTAGCCTCTGCAGCTTGGCCTCCCCTGCCCAGAAGAACCACATTTCTGCTACTTTTGAGGGCTCTCAAGGTCCTCCTTTAGCCCTTTCATTAGATTTCACCATATATGACAGTTTTGTCTGCACAGGACTATGGGTTTGGGCTCTGAGTTTTCTGACTATTTTGTGGGATACAACAGTAAGGTCCTCAATGGGCTGGGTGGCCTAGTGGTTAGCATCCACTCAGTCATGGGGTAGTGGTAGGGGACGCCAGCCCACCCACTGCACCAAACTCCAACCCAGGGCCGTAGGAGGGTCAGTAGCATTGACCCCTGGAGGGGGAGGGGAATTTTTGAGTTATCCTTCCTGGGCTGCTTCCTACCATTTCTCCCTCCATTTCTGGTCCCAGATAAGGAAAAAGAAAAAGCAAACCGAACTGTCAGCCCCAACCAGGCTCATACAGTCCTGGTACTTCAGGGCATCTCTAGCCCCTTTTGGCATGAGCCTGCAGCGTAGGTCTGTACTCCTCTCCAGCCTTCTGAGCTGGGTTGTTCCCTTTTCAACCCTGTCTCCAGTTGGAGTATGCTCTGCAAGGTTGGAGGGGCAGGGGTAGCTGGACCAAGTGTTGTCTTTCAACCCCTTCCATCCCAGTGTGTGGTTTATATTCCCCATCACAGGTACCAATTGGCTAGGGATGGATGGGATGTTTCTACCTGCTTCCCCCATCCCTGTTTTGTTACAACAGAGAAATATCTATAATTAAGTATTATACTGTAGTATTTGTTTTGCCTTCCATTCTTCTTCCAATAACTGACTATCCCAGGCATGTATATGCAAAATTAAAGTGGAAAGGCCTGTAGATGCAATGCCAAATCGCAGCAAACACATATGGACTTCTGCAAACAGAGCACCCAGAAGCAGAAACAAAAGAAAAACATTGGACATTGAATACTTTTTAAAAAAATAAGAATTTAGTCTGTCGTTTGGGTTCTGCAAGTTCCAATTTTACCTGGACTTTGTGGTCAGAATCAGAACTAAGATCATTATCCTCTCCCACTACCTCTCTCACTGACACAGAGGAGAGCAAAAGTGTGGAAACATGTGGATTGGGACAGCTGTTTGCGTTGCAAACCCAACCATACATAGGCTTCAAGGCACTGATGAGGTTTTAAAATTCACATTGCTGCTGGGAAAGGACAGTGCAGCTAGGAAACCACAGCCCTATATGCTCCCAAGGAAAGAAGCCCTAAATTTTCTAGCAAAAGGCCACATAGCTTAATGCAGCATTAGCTCTTTTTCTACTCCTGTACCCTGCCCTTAGATAAGGAAGGATTATGTAGCCACAGTGAGGAACCCAGTGTCCATATTGCAAGAGAGCATCTCTGTCAGTTTTGAGAAACTAATAGAGGGAATAAAGATTACAAGAAAATGCCCTGACATCTATGGGTGTGAGGATAGAATTTCTTTCAGTTCCTTAGTCTTTGTGCAGGTGTGTGCCATTGTCTAGTCATGCTCCATGGCCCTTCCATGGCCCTTTTATTCAAACTCATAAGAGGAGAGCAAAAAAGCAATGGCTTTTCCACTCACTGAATGCTATGGAGTTTTATAGAGAAGAAGGATGATTCATTGGTTGATGGCACTAGCCTAGAATGTTCAAGATCAGGTTCTGCTCTACCATAGATTTATGAGAGACCTTAGGCAAGTCACTTAGCATCTCTGTGCCTCAGTTCCCCACCTGTAAAATAGGGAGGATTGCACTTCCCCCACCTCACAGGTGTGTTATGAGGGCGACAAAGTCGGTGAGGTAATATCTTTTATTGGACCAACTTCTGTTGGTGAGAGAGCGCTGTGTAAACTCAAAAGCTTGTCTCTCTCACCCACAGAAGTTGGTTCAATTAAATATATTACCTCATCCACCTTGTTTCTCTAATATCCTGGGACTGACACAGCTACAACTACATTGCATACAAGGCGTGTTATGAAGCACTCGGCTATTATGCTGATGGGGCCATATAAAGTACCTAAAGTCTTCTTCCAGGTGGTTTTCATTGTATATTAAAAGACAGAATATGGTCCTGTATCAGATATTATATTTCTTTATAGGAACTGGGAAAGATTTCAAAATTGTAATTATGGCAGAGCCACTTAGATGGCTCTTAATATAATTCTTATTCACACAATGAGAAATATCCAAGGAAAATACTTTAAAATTATTCAACATATTCTAAATACATATTTTCCAGTAAAGTATGCCCAATATGTGAGATAATTTTATTACCTCATAGGGGTAACTTGATCCTTCTGGATGGATTATGTACAGACCGCTGGGAGTTTTTGCAACTGAACCTATGGTATCTTTAATATCGGTGCAATCCAGTCCTAGAGAACAAATTATTCAATATAATTTAGATTAAACATTGTAATAACAAATACAGATTGTGACAAAAGGAAGGCACTCAGCTATAAATGTATGAATGATCTCAAATTAAATTTCGTTGTCAAGTAAAATATAAAGTTATCTTTTATCAGAGATTTATTTTGAAAATGTGTATTCTCTGGAATGTAGTAAGGTCAGAAATAGGCAGAGAATAGACAAAAAGGAAGTTTCCACACAAAAAAGCATTTCGTACAGTTGATCTTTCTAACCATAACTAGCAGGATTTTGCAAGGTGCTGAATAACCCTGCATCCCCAGTTCAGAAGGGACACAGCACCTGTGTGACAGCAAACCTGATATTTTCTACAAATATTATCCATCTGGCATAAATTTTCTTTAAAAAGAATCCAAAGTACTTTTGCAAAATTAAGATTTTAAAACAGTTCATAAGTTTTCCAAAGCTTATGCAGTACAAATCACTTCTGAGTAGTATTATAGTATTATAAATCCCATATCTTCTTGACTTTGCTTTTCTCATTTCCTTATCAAGACACTTAAAAAGATAAAGAGAAAAGATGTAAAGGTTAGCAAGAAAAGTCCTTACCATGAGACTGAACTGCTTTGTAAGGAAGTGGATCCAAATGTTTTCTCAAAACTTCTGCATTCAAAAGAAGGACCCTGTTCATAAGTTCACTCACCTGTAAGTTTAGAAGTAAACAAGAGTTTAAATACACTCAGACTGGAGCACTGAGATTTGAATTCTTATGACTTGCTCCTTCCCTTATACAGATGTCTGTAGTTCATTTCTATGATGCAGGGTGATGCACACTTTACATATCCATAGGCCATGCTGAGTGCCTGATTTTCCACTGCCTTGTATTTGAGCAATCATTTAGGACTTGATCCAACTGCCACTTAAGAGAAATTTTTCAAAGGACTTCAATGGGACTTGGTTTGGAGCCTTATATGTGTGCAAAGTGAGTGCACAATGATTGTTAGACACTAACAAAGAAGAATGGCAGCGTTTTACATGCCATAAATACTTACATTTACCACAGTAACCCAATAACTATTAATGTGTGACCTAAGTGAAAAGAAATTTTCATATTATAAATAAAAATTAATACCTGATTAGAAAGATAATCCAAAGAAGATTGTTGGTCATCCATCATATTTCTTACCAGTTTTTTTGTACTTCTTGCATATTCAACAAGAGAGTTCTGCAAATTTCCTAAAAAAGAGGTATTATCACCCACTATAATATTAAAACTGCAGAGCCATTTTAAGCTGTATAAACTTCATGCTTATTTTATGAAGTTTAAGTGAACACTGAAGATGTCTTATTTTAGAGTGCTTAAGTGAGACCTAAGTGGTGCATTAGCTCTGGACTAGGCCCTCAGGTGACATGAATTGGTATAGCCCCATTGACTTCAGTGGAGTTGTGCTGACTCTGTGGAAGATCTGTCCCCACAGAAAGGCTCTCTGCACAAGGATGAATCTCAGCCTCTTACAGCATTCTTAGGTAACAATGTGAATGATACCTTAAAAGTACAAATGCAAGTAAAAGACAGATAGATATCTAAGGTTTTTTGTCACCATAGCTTCAAATCTTTTGCTCATCTACCAACACTCATCCTTCTGGGCTTTGCTCACAAGCCAATAGACCTAAATGTAAGACAGACAGAAGATGAATAATGCATGTTAAAAGAGGCAGAGAAAAGATAAGAGACCTGTTAGAATATTCTGTGGCAGATTGCAGCAGGCTCTGCGGGGTTTGACGAGGCAGGGGAGAGAGCACAAGGAGTCCTCTTCCACCTGGGTATCTGCACAAAGGATAACCACTGTCCCAGCCCTTTTATGCCCATCAGTAAATCCTTTGCATGGTGCCCAAACTGAGTCGCTAGGTGTGGTGCTGGCCCATGTGCTTGGGAAGAATCAAAGTAACTAAAGTTTGTTATAGGTACATAGAGCATAGGTGAGTTTGTTGTTGACCCAAAGGCTTTTCTTAATGAATACATACTGCACATATAATGTTTTTCTCCGCGTAACATTTTAGCTTGAATATCACATGGCACAAGGCATTGTTCCTTTTGTTTTGAAATAGCTGTTGATGTATTTTTCTCTGCAGTCTTGGGTGGTGTTTGCACAGCACTGCCATTGGGTGTATCCTGTTATACCAAATAATGGAAGACAGATTATATTTTGAATTTGCCTTTGTATCCTCTTCTTAAAAATTAAAGACAATAATTGCCAGCTAGTAACTCAAAGCTAAGACCATAGAGGTTTGAGCCCAGTCCTGCAAGGTACTGTTGAATGTTTCCTGCTCAGCAGCCCCTCAGAGGATTGAGCCAGAAGTAAGTTAGACTTTTAAAAACAATCTTAAAAGGCTCCTAAGAACTGGCTGGTGAGCTGCTTCCACCTCCTGGCATTGCTAACCTAAGGCCTGAACTCGCAAATACTTACTTGCTATATTGCGAACAGACCCATTGACTCTAATGGGACTGCTCATGACATCAAGCTCTAAGCCTAGCTGCTACTCTGAAATAAGCCTAGCAGTATCACATCCAATAGTCCTTGTTAGCAGGATCAAGCCCTGCTTCTAAACAAAATTATTTATGTTGTGGTGAAGAAGCAGGTCTTCAGGCTTATCCCTTATTATTCATAATTGTAGTCCCACTCTGCCTAGTACATAGTACAAATTCATCAGGTAGACCCCGACCTGGCAAATACTGATATACATGCATAACTCTACCCAGCTAAGAAGTCAATAAATTCTACCCATATAGTCAGCTCATATTTACAATCACATACCACATCAGCAAAATGTCTTTAATTCCCCTGGAGCAGAAAGTTTAAATGGACACTATCAACTTGAAATCTAGCCAATTCTAAAGAAAGAAAAGGGTCAAAAACAGTTTCAAGGCACTGCCCCCACTGTGGTTATATATTAACATTTTCACACTTTTAAAATGTTTTTCATTCCCCTGTTGCTGTGTGGAACCCACACCATCAACAGGGGGAACTGATTATTCACAAAGTTCTGTCAAAGTAAACACATTGAAACATGTTCTCTCTGATCCCTTTGGGCTCTGATAATGATGGGTGTTACTTGTAACAATAAAGGTAAAAACTCTGAACTAGTTTCTGCCTTGCAGAAAGGACAACATGCAATTGACTTTCCAAATGTTTTCTCCAGATTCGTTTTTTGCCCTCTAAAGATTGTTGTTGTTAAAATGTTATTGTTTTGTTACAACACTGCATAGTGATTGTCTATTGTGTTATTCAAACTGAAGCATAACTCTTAAAGTATTAGGATTTTAAAAGGAAAACTTAATTTATTCCTGAATATTTCTGCAGCATATTTGGTTCTCCCTTCCTGCTCCAGATTCCTCCCTTTGGCACTAGGACAGCAGTGGCATAAAATTGAACACGTTTTTCTTTGGCACCTGTTTTTCATTTTTAAAAGTGAAAGCAAAAATTACAAAAGATTGTGAACTGACAGATTTTAGAAAATCTCTTGAATTACTAGTTGTATCTTGAGTCTCCTAAGCAGATACATTTGTAGCTTTCTTGAACTGCAGATTCCACTCTCTTAGTTGAAAATAATCACAAAGTGAAGCAGGAAATTTTATGTAACAGTTAAAACCAGACCACTTGAAATAGAGTTTCGGTCCAGGGTTTCATCCTGACTACCAACCACGCTGTTGGAATTAACCAGCATCCATGTTCAATTACACAGAGTCAATCTATTATTTTAACCAGTATTTATATAAAAACAAAAGCAAAACAATTATTAAAAGACAAAGGGTCAGATTCTGATCTCAATTATATAGGTATAAATATGTATAATTCTAGTGAAGCAAATGGAGTTACTCTGGATCACGTAAATGAAATCAGAAACTGGCCCAAAGATTCAAAACTCAGATAACACTCCTTAAGAGGAATGTCTCTGTGTTCCACTGTTAATGAACTAACTTTGTTGCTGCCATTTTAACAGTTTTTTCTTTCTCTGAGGAAATTTAACTTTTCTATACATCATAGTCCATCTAGGGTAAAACAATATACATTTTAAAAGCATCACTCACTGTTCAGAACCTCTATTCAGTTGCATTAACTATCTTATCAAATCAATGTAATTGAAAACCTTACCTTAGTAGAACAGGGTCTGACATTACCTAGCACAGTCTCACCCCCAAAGAAAAAAATGATATTTAGACAGATCAATGAAGTTCCACTAAACTGGATCATCTTTTACTTGAAGAAATGCAAACACTTCAACGGGTTTCAAATTTCTGTGGAAAGGCTTGTTCACTATGAAGTCCTGAGTCAAGTATTTGGGAATGTGTACAGCACAAACAGCAGCCAGCACATTAGTCCTATTATGCCTCGATTTAACAAAACACATTTTATTCATAGAATAGAAGATTGATATACTGCACTTAAAACAGTGTTTTGACCCTGAAAGCAATTACTGCTTAGTACCTGCATATGACACAACTAATGTATTAACATTTACACTGTAATAGGATTGGGACAGGTCTTGGGAAACGTTGCCTTCAAATATGTTTATTTGTGTTTAGTGGGCTGGACTGGTTGAAAGAAAAAATGATTAATTAGTGTTTAAATCCTTTTATAAACCCTTTAACCTAGAAAAAAACTGTCCATATTTTTGCACTAGCAGTGCTATATCTATGGTTAAGGAGGCAGTTTCAGAATACAGTATGTAGGTTTTCTGGTTTTAAATTAAAACTGATAAAAATGCACTGCAGTTAAAAATCTGAGATTGGCTTTTTATTAAAACTTACCATTTGTGCTATATTGAAAATTGCTTATAGAGGGGACTAATGGACTTTAAAGATCTCTCAAACTCAGTGACAGCACATCTCCAGAACTCAAGGGACTTTGAATGGACTAGTTTTTAAAATAATTCAAGGAAAACAATTTTTATTCCTAAAAAATTTCCCAGTAAATGTGCATAAAAATCTGAAAAATAGGAAAACTAAGCACCTAAACAATAAATCCCTAATTATAAGCCTTATATTCAGGTACTTACATCTTTTACATAGAACAGTACAATTTGGGCCTGAAATTCCTCATGCTTGATTTCACCTCAAAGCTGAACTGTTTTTGAAAGTTTAGTGAAGATCCACTTGACTGTTTTTGTGTGATCCAGGTACACGTGAGGATTGATATTTGGTATGATATCATAGAATCATAGAATAACAGAGTTGGAAGGGACCTCTGGAGGCCATCTAGTCCAACCCCCTGCCCAGAGCAGGACCAATCCCCAACTAAATCATCCCAGACAGGGCTTTGTCAAGCCTGACCTTAAAAACTTCTAAGGAAGGGGATTCCACCACCTCCCTAGGTAACGCATTCCAGTGTTTCACCACCCTCCTAGTGAAAAAGTTTTTCCTAATATCCAACCTAAACCTCCCCCACTGCAACTTGAGACCATTACTTCTTGTCCTGTCATCTGCTATCACTGAGAATAGTCTAGATCCATCCTCTTTGGATCCACCTTTCAGGTAGTTAAAAGCAGCTATCAAATCCCCCCTCATTCTTCTCTTCTGTATACTAAACAATCCCTGTTCCCTCAGCCTCTCCTCATAACTCATGTGTTCCAGTCCCCTAATCATTTTTGTTGCCCTTCGCTAGACTCTCTCCAATTTCTCCACATCCTTCTTGTAGTGTGGAGCCCAAAACTGGACACAGTACTCCAGATGAAGCCTCACCAATGTCAAATAGAGGGAAACGATCATGTCCCTCGATCTGCTGGCAGTGCCCCTACTTATACACCCCAAAATGCCATTGGCCTTCTTGGCAACAAGGGCGCACTGTTGACTCATATCCAGCTTCTCGTCCACTGTCACCCCTAGGTCCTTCTCTGCAGAACTGCTGCCTAGCCATTCGGTCCCTAGTCTGTAGCGGTGCATTCGATTCTTCCGTCCTAAGTGCAGGACTCTGCACTTGTCCTTGTTGAACCTCATCAGATTTCTTTTGGCCCAATCCTCCAATTTGTCTAGGTCCCTCTGTATCCTATCCCTACCCTCCAGCATATCTACCACTCCTCCCAGTTTAGTGTCATCCGCAAACTTGCTGAGGGTGCAATCCACACCATCCTCCAGATCATTAATGAAGATATTGAACAAAACCGGCCCCAGGACTGACCCTTGGGGCACTCCGCTAGATACCGGCTGCCAACTAGACATGGAGCCATTGATTACTACCCGTTGAGCCAGACAATCTACCCAACTTTCTACCCACCTTGTAGTGCATCCATCCAGCCCATACTTCTTTAACTTGCTGACAAAAAGACTGTGGGAGACCGTGTCAAAAGCTTTGCTAAAGTCGAGGAATAACACGTCCACTGCTTTCCCTTCATCCACAGAACCAGTTATCTCATCATAGAAGGCAATTAGATTAGTCAGGCATGACTTTCCCTTGGTGAATCCATGGTTCAATACATGAAAATCCCCAGTCTGAGGTATTGTATTAAGAGAGTATCATGGCTAGTGAACAATTGGTATATGCTGTAGTAACCCTGACTGCAGTAAGGTTTGAAAATAGCTATTAAAAAATCTCACTTTGTACCAATGATTTTTTTTTCAGCATGAAAAGCAAAAATATACTGTATGTGGCCTGATTCTGACAGGAGAATCTATAATTCTCACTCAAGTCAACAGCAGCTGTGGATGCTCAACATCTCTCAAAATCAGACCCTAATTTGTTTTAACGGGCTTCATAACATCCCTGTAACAGTGTCAATAAGATACAATAATATCTAATCAGAGCACCAATAACTTACTTGCTCATGGTTTACAGAGCTAAATTGTGCCCCACAGGACATGCCCACACAGGAAAATAAGGGGGTGAAAGACTCTGTCTTACTCCCCTGCACCAGCTAATTACAGAGAATGTTACTCCTGCGGGAATTCTATGCCACTGCACATGCAGAATTTGCACAGAAATGAATGGGTTTTGCACAGAATTTCCTTTTCCTCCACAGAAATGAGCTGCAGAACTGCTGACTGCCACTAGGGGCTGTTAGACCTGGCAGAGCACACTGCCAGGGGAGGGGGAGGGAGCCCTGAAGGAAGGAAGTGGCATGCAGGAATTGCCACACAAGCCTGGGACCCAGAATCAGGCTGTTTCTCCCTCTGGATCTCTGGGGGGTACGGAGTTCAAGTGTCTGGGCAGGGGGACTGCAGCTGGGGTCTGGGGGGAGGAGGTGCGGGTGTCTGGGCTAGGGGGCACCTTGCAGCTGAGCTGTGAGGGATAGGGGAAGGGGACGTGCATATCTGGGCTTGGGGGTGCCCCACAGTTGAGCTCTGGAGGGAGTGGGTGTGGGTGTCTGGCCCCGCTGCTGGGCTCTGGAGGGAGGGGGCAGAGAAATAGGAACTGGTTTGTCATAGATGTTTCCTTAATTCTCTACTCCTGGAGGAATTTTTTTGTGTCTGTATTGTTACAGACATAGTTGCTGATAGGTATTTGAAATAAATTACCAAAATAATTGAAATTGGTGTGATTATATAGTGTTATTTTGACAAATAAAAATGCAGATTTTTAAAATATTGTGCACAGAATTTTTAATTTTTGGCGCAGAATTCCCCCAGGAGTAGAATATGGGAGAGAGACAGCAATGTCTACTCCTTCTTCTGTACACGTGGGTGAGAAGTAGAGGGGAAGTAGGCAGAGCCTTTACTCTACCCCCCTCCCCCACTCCAAGCACCTGTCACCACCGCTGAGCTGGAGCATAGAGACAAGTAAGATATACAAGGTAAAGGGCTGCAACAGATTACTTCCCCATGGAGAAAGGGGGAACCAGACTGGTCTGCTCTTGCAGCAGCAAAGCTACTTCTTACTCAAGGCTTGCTGAAAAACCACAATCTACAAGGACTTAGGCCTTCATCTTTGCTCTCAACCAGGCAAAACTCCCACTGACTTCATTGGGACAGAAAAGTATTGAAGTACTGACCCATAACTTAAATTCATTATTTAATAAAAGAGTTGATTAAGTTCCAATGGATTCTTGGAGACATGTTTATTGGAAAATATGTATTACAAGCATATATATATATATATGAAAGATGTCTGATATTTATAACATATTACATACAAAATTTGAAGTTAATTAATATATCATTAAAGTGATGGAAGTGTCTGGAAGTTGAAGTTATATAAGGTCAGAATGGATATAAGGCATATATTTTTAATACTGAGGGTAATTAACCATTGGAACAGTTTACCAGGGTTGTGGTGGATTCTCCATCGGTGGCAATTTTAAATCAAGATTAGATGATTTTCTAATACAGGGATTGGCAACCTTTGGCACACAGCCCGCCAGGGTAAGCCCCCTGGCAGGCCAGGCCGGTTTGTTTACCTGCTGCATCCACAGGTTCGGCCGGGGCGCCGCTTCCTGCAGCCCCCATTGGCCTGGAGTGGCGAACGGCGGCCAGTGGGAGCTCCGATGGGCCGAACCTGTGAACGCAGCAGGTAAACTAACCGGCCCGGCCCACTGGGTGCTTACCCTGGCAGGCCGCGTGCCAAAGGTTGCCGACCTCTGTTCTAAGAGATATGCTCTAGGAATTATTTTGGGGAAGTTCTGTGGCCTGTGTTATACGAGGAGGTCAGACTAGATGACCACAGTGGTCTCTTCTGGCCTTGGAATCTATCTATGAAATGAAGTTGCAAAGTAAAGGATTCAGTAGTTAGGAAATGCCAGAATTAAAAGACAATCCATTTTGTCTTGTCCCAGACAGGGGTTTGGGGCTAGTCTATGTGGCTGATTCAGAGTACTGGAAAGCATGTTCAATGCAGATGCAATATTCAGAGATTTTGACATCCAGCCTCCAACAAGCTCCAGTGCATGTGTGCAAATGTGATTTACTGTGGCTGTTATATCTGGCCCAATCAGAATGGATTTTCATAGATACAGGAAAAGGACCTCTTGGATCCTAGGACAAATGTTAAGTTCCTGATGAAAAAACCTGAGGCACTATAGTTTTTCCTTAAAAAAAAAAAAATTAACCATCTATTTTCCCTTAACCTCAATCTAAAAAAAGGATGAACCATTTTTGCCAAAACGTAAAAATAAATAAACCTGAGACAGAGACCAAGCATGGACATTTTTAGTCTGAATGGTTTAAGTTTAGTAAAGTTATAAGCAATTGAAAATAGAGGGTTATAATTGGAAGTGTTAGGCAACCTCAGTAATGGTGATTGCCACCAGCCTCATTGCAATGATAGATAATTCGATTTAATAAAACAATAAAACTAATAGATTATTAAATAAACAATCCTTGAGTTTTAACAATTATAAGTAAATAAGCCCTGCTGGGTTGGATGCATGTGGGTTACACAAACTGCATCCTGTAGCTCCTTTCATAGGGTTGGACAATGAAACAAATCCTGCCAGTTCACTTGAAGGTTGAAGTCCTAGCAATCACACTAAAATTTATGGGGACTGTATCTTCCAATGACTTATTATAGCTACTGCAGGAAGATTGGGAGTATTTCCCTATTCCTTCTGTTTGTGGAGGGCTGGGATTTGGCTGCTTCCTATCCCTGAAGAACTATATGGATTTGGTGAGAGTCCTCCTCCCCTCCATCCCCACCAAAGCTAATCAATGTGGGAGCAGCCACCTGTGGGAGACCCTGAAGACCCTCTAGAAGGGAGCATCCAAGCCATTAGGAAGTAGGAAGGGGAGGCCCAGAAGACATCTAAATCCTCATCATTGCTCTCTCCAGCAATCCCCAGAAGATATATAAGTTAAAGCTGGGGGTCCTGCAAGCTGGGACAGCTGTTTCCCAAGAGGCTTGGGATGTGCAATTTTTGTCAGTTCAGGTCTGTGAATATTCACAGATCTAGGCTGATTTTTTTATGGACAGGATTAGAACTTGAATTTTCCCAGATTTCAGATAGATTTAGGGTTCTAGCCAGACTGTTCCAGAGCCCCGTTAACAACTCTGTTCAGATGAAACATGTTGATTAATGTCTCATAAAGCTTTTCTGAAAGAATACCCTTTATGAAACAACAATAAATATATGGATTAAAGAAGTGGATTGTGGGTCAAATCGTAAGTGGAGATACCTCACAAAAGCAACAAGTAAACAGGGGCTATTCAGTATTACACTTTATTTAGTCACAAATGTTATATTTTGACCCAGCAGAGAGGGACATAGACACAGGCACAGAGGGAGCTGATAGAAATACAGATGTCTACCATGCTCACTTTATTGTTCAGGCTGCAAAACTGAAATGAATATAAAAGTGAGGCTTTGCACTGGGGAGGGGGGAGTGCTCAAAGATTTAAAGAGACAGGACATCACATTTCTTCATCTTACTTTTAAAAGCTTTCTAAACACACATACATTATCATTTACATGGCTAATATGAAACACTATATAGCCTAACTAAAAGTTGCAGGTGGACTATCACAGACTCCTAAACTGCAACGGATTATTCTCTCTGAAAAGCAACTCACTAACTAAACAATTTATAAATTCAGGTGGACAACTGGTTTTTCCACTCTCTTGGGATAACATGGTGACCATAGTACTGAAGTGTCCTGAACAACAGGAATCAACTGGACTGGTACAGTATTAAATGGATTTGGTACCAAAATTTCTCCCATTGGTTTCTCCATGCCATTAGAAAAAACATGGGAAAGAACTGAACACACTCTGTATGGTGAACCATCGTAAGCCAATTGTAATGGTAGTGAAGCATCAAAGAGCATAAAAGTTTTGGTTGATGTCAACAGTTTCTTTGCTTCTCTAAATTCACATTCTTTAGTCCAGCTCCATTTTTTCTTTGCTTGTAAGAGTTTATGTAACAATGCAAATTGTGACAAAGCTCTGTCCTTGCCTCCGTGGGTCCGCATTTCCTGGCAGATTTCGCTAGCCTCAGAGGCTCACTGTGACCCTCCACGTAACCCTTCTCTCTCTAGAGACAAGGGTCACAGTCTACTGAGTCATTTTCATCATAAGCCAGCAAGGGAGGTGAGGAGAAGTTATCCTTCCTTGCACAGTCTCTGTTGTCTCCCAGTCTCAGTGATTAATCAGGGGGCAAAGGTGGGGGAGGGGGAGCCCAGGCCCACCCTCTACTCCGGGCTCCAGCCCAGGGACCCTAATAGTATCAGCTATGTAGCTGACCTTTTAGAGACATGACATGTGCAATTCCCTGGGCTACTTCCCCCACAGCAGCCCTCACTTCCTCAAGCTCCACTTCACCCTTACCTCAGGGCCTCCTTCCTTGTGCCTGATATGGTGTGTACTACTCAGTCTCTCCAACAGCGCAACTTCCTCCCACAGCTCCTGACATGCACACCCACCTGACTGGCTGGGAGGCTTTTAACTAGTTTCAGCCAGCCCCTGATTGGCTTCAGGTGTCCCAATCAACCTAGCATTCTCCCTGCCTTCTGGAAAGTTCTTAATTGGCCCCAGGTGTCTTAATTGACCTGGAGCAGCTTCCATTTCACTTAACCTGGTACGAGGGATTTGTTTAGCTTGGAGCTAATATATCTATCTCCCACTACTTTTCTATAGCCATCTGGCCTTACCCTGTCACAAAATACTGTCACCGGATTAGGCAGAAATTTGCTGTAGTAATGAAGCAATCCTAAGAATGAATGTAATTGTGACACATTTTCTGAAGTTGGCACTTCAAGAGCTGCCTTCTCTTTCTCTGGTGATTTCCTTAAGTCCGTGGCCTCAATGACATGTCCAAGGTATTCAGCTGAACTTTTGAAAAACTCACATTTGTTTCGACATGCTTTCAGTCCATGATATTCCAAATGTTGCAAGACACAGTCCAAATTTCAAACATGATCCCCTTGAACCTTTCCTGTAACAAGAATGTCATTCAAATAGCACTGAACTCCATTCAGTGCCTTCAGGATCTCATCCATGGCTTTCTGGAACTGGGCAGGTACTGATGTGATACCTAAAGTCAACCTGTTGTAACAAAATCAACCTTATTCTGTACTGATTGTGAGATATTTGCAAAATGCCGAATCAAACTCCATTTGTAGGTATGCATTGAGCAAATCTAATATATTGAAACACTGTCCTCTACTAAGAGTAGCAAACAAGTCTTCCATATGAGGTTGTAGATACTGATCTTCAGATAAAACTAGATTCAGTGTCATTTTGAAATCTCCACAAATTTGAATGGAGCCATCATTCTTGATCACTGGTACAATGGGCATAGCCCACTCACTGTGTGAAACCAGTGACAGGATGCCAGTGTTCACTAAATGGAGCAAATCAGCTTCTACCAGAGGCCTCAGAGTATAAGGGATAACTATGGACTTGCAAAATTCTGGCTGGCTGTCGGACTTAACACTGAGCTTCATTGACACATTGCTCATCTGTCCAAGCTCTTTTTCAAAAACTTTAGTCTGTCCAGTATTTCTTGAAGATTTCAAGGTGCTTTTGTGATCACCTTGATCTCAGTCCAATTCACTTTGTGCTCCTCAAACCAAGGTCTGCCAATAATGGTGCATATTTTTCTTCAGTCACATACAAGGGTAAAACAACAGATTGTCCACCTAGTTTAACTTTCACCTGGAATATCCCTTTTGGGGTATCCTAAATTTTCTCTTGTATAAGTCTTCAAAACTGTGAAGGTTTCTTCCAGAGATGATTGTGACAAAGAATGATGATAGGTACAGGCAGAAATCAATGAAACGGCGCTCCAGTATCAAGCTCTATTCTTGTAGGAACTTCTTTGAACAAAGGTGTGACCCAAAGCCATTTCTGACTCCAACTTCTGATAACATGTGTAGTGCTAGGTCTTGGTCAGTGTCACTAAAGCTCTTGTCTTTTTTCAACTTATGAATTCCTGATTTCTGTCCTTTCTTAGGTTCAGTCTTCAGAGATGTCTTCTTGGGTGTACGGTTACTCTGTGTTGCTCGTCGTTGAACTGTACGACAGGTCATGGCAGTGTGTCCTTTCTTCTGGCACTTTTGCAAATAGCTTGGCATGCCCAGCAATCCCTCTCAGTGTGTGTAGGTTGTGCACAACAGCCACATGGAAATCCTTTACATTCTTGTGGTCCTCCATCACGCTGATGCACGAGGTGAACATCTCAGTTCACACTAATTTCCATAGGACTCTTCTCAGCAGTTTCCATTGCAACTACTACTTCAACGGCCTTCTTGAATGTAAGCGCTGATACAATCAGTAACTTCTTCCGGAGCTGGTCATTGCATAATCCGAAGACTAATTGGTCACACAGGACATCATTTAATGTTTGTCCAAACTGATAATGCTCTGGCAACTTCCTTAGACCAGCAACAAACTGCGCTATCAACTCTCCACTTCCCTGATGTTGCCGATTAAACCGATATTGTTCCACTATAATCAGTGGGTGGGAGAAAAATGTTCCTGCATTGCTGCAGTAGCTTCAGCATACGTGACAGTTCCAAGCACAGTAGACAATAGGTCACACAACAGTCCATGTTCCTTCAGTCCCATAATTGTCAGCAAACTTGAAACTCTTTATCCATCTAGAATGGTGTTGCAGGTTACAAATTACTCAGAATATTCAAGGTATACCACCCATGATTTGCAGCTGTGGTTGAATTCACCAACAGTGCCCACAAAAGTTGCCATTTTCTCTGCTCTCCTGTTGGACTTCCTCCTGGATGTCTTCTGTGCCACAGGAAACTGTTT
The DNA here is from genome assembly GCF_965152235.1 of Eretmochelys imbricata. Classification (NCBI taxonomy): domain Eukaryota; kingdom Metazoa; phylum Chordata; order Testudines; family Cheloniidae; genus Eretmochelys; species Eretmochelys imbricata. The sequence goes on from NC_135572.1 coordinate 33,998,778, forward strand.
TGTTGTTACTGCACTGTCTGTACTCATTCTTCCTTTTCTGGCTGTGTGCCAACACTGCAGATTTCAGAATTCTTCCTTGGGCGGTACCTGGACTCCCTCTGCTAGCTATAGATCCTCAGTGCAAGCTAAGCTGTTTCTCTCTCTGACTGCTTGCATGTGGTCAATCAATCATGTGGTCTGCTTACTTTCTCTTCATGGCTTTTGTGTTTAAACAGCTCTGGTAGTAATTGCAGTACCCTTATCCCTTGTTCTATCTTTATTTGCCCACTTCCCCTCTCTAGCTATCTGGCTCACACTGTCCCAGGTGCAAAAAGCAGCAGTCTGTCATCTTGTGCCTCTAGGTGAAATGTCAACCTTTTTATATAGTATTATTTGCTTACTTTTTCTTGTTCTTCACGCAGAGAAAGCAGTGGGCACTTGTGGGATAGAAATCCTGTGTTGCAAGATGATACATTTGGACCCAGCAGAGAAAGAGATAGACAGACACAGGGGGAGCTGATAGAAACACAGATGTCTGCTTTGCTCACTTAATTGTTCTGGCTGCAAAACTGAAAGTACCACAAAAAAGAGGCTTTGTACTGGGTAGGGAGGCATTACTCACACATTTAAAGGGACAGGACTTCACAAAATATGTGACAGATTGAAAATATCCTGTAGTATCCTGGACAAACCTTAAGAAAATAAGATACATTTTATTGTAGGGTTACCATATGTCCGTATTTTCCTGGACATGTCCGGCTTTTTGATTCTTAAATCACCGTCCAGGAGGAATTTTTAAATATCTAAAAACGTCCAGGATTTTGACATTATTATTTTTCCCCAAAGAAGAGTTGATCGTTCAGGAAAGAGAGTGAATGTTGATCATTCGAGAAAGAAAGTAAATGTTGATTACTTGAGACAGAGCCCGCTTTTTCCCCCTAGCTCCCAGCCCTTGCGCCGCGAAATACCTGTTTCACATGGCTGGGAGGGAGGGGGGAGGAGGGAAAACGTGAGATGCTCAGGGGAGGAGGCGGGGCCAGGGCAGGGATTTGGGGAAGGGGTCCAATGGGGCAGGGAGGGGGCGGAGTTGGGGCGGGAACTTAGGGGAAGGGGTTGGAATGGGGGTGGGGAAAGGGTGGAGTTGAGGTGGGGGCGTGGGGATACGAGCAAATACCCCCCCCCATGGAGTGTCCTCTTTTTTGAATGTTCAACTATGGTAACCCTATTTTATTGATTTACATTAAACTTTATTGAATTAGGATTAATACCTTTTGGGGTATATTGTATTAAAAATACAATTGTATATGTTCTCTAGTAGGGAGGGAGGTGATAATGTACTTCCTCCATTATCAGCCCTTTGAAGCCACATCCCTAGAAAGGTGCACATATACTAGTTCAGACTGGATTCTCCAGGGACCAACAAGCAAAGAAATGGTTTTTGGATACATAGTCTGGTTTTAAACTGTCTCATGGCCTTCTTCCTGATAAATCAAATGGAAATGATTCCTGGTCCCCTGAGGGCCCCAATCCTTACGATAGGGTGGAAGCACTGGGCCTACTGAGGCCTCATAAGACTGTGTGCTTGTTCTGAGCTGAAGCTCTGATGAACTGGTAACTGCAAAGAATCACCTTGGGTTTGGCGTTGAAAGACTACACCTGCCAGAATCCATATTAAGTTGAACTCTGACGAGCTTATTAGCATGCATGTAGGATCTTTAATTGTTTTTAATATGTTTTCTCTGTAATGCTTTTACCTGAAGAATAAAATAGTCATTCAGAGAAAGAACTGTGTGGTGCCTTATACCTGTAGCAATTACACCTGTTAACTGTCTCTGAAGAGAAAGCAAGCAGATGTCCTTGGTAAACCTGCCTGTGTTGGACATGACCCAGTGAAGGCAGGGAACTGTGCAGCTTGGCAATACTCCATTCAGAAGGGAGAGAGACATGGGACTCCTCGCAGAAAAGCAATGGCTGGGAAGCTGGAAGCCTGAAAGTGGTTACCCTTGCTGGAACACTGAAGTAAAATACAGGTGCAGTTGCCCTGAATTGTGACAATATACCCAACTTAAAAGTGGATGTGAAACATTACTATTCTGTTTTGTTAATGCTTTATACCAATTTTGTACTGGTGGGAAGCATACAAGGTGACTATTGTGCTAGTATTTAGCATTGGGGACTGAGAGCAAGGATTCTTGGAGTCTCATCTCAGCTCTGACATTTATATGCTGGGTACTTTTAAGCAAGTCTCTTAGCCTTTTGAGTTAAGTTTTCCCATTTGTAAAATGGTGATAATAATGCCTACCTCAGAAAGTATGGTGAGCCCTGTACAGCACTGTTGAAAAAAGAACTCAAATGCAAAGTATTATTTTTATTCTCATCAGCACAACCACAGAACAGCTGCACATTATGAAAGAGAAGAAGTGGTTTAAAAACAAACATAGCTGCCAAGAAGTGCCTTGCCAGGAAATCACCGGGGCTTTTGGCCTTGTACTGACATCTCATCCAAGGTATGGCAATATCCCAGTATTACACACCCTGTTCTGTCTTATTGCTTAAAGTGCAGTTCTTCTCTTCTAACGGAACAAACAGTACGTTTTTATTCCACACAGCTGCTCCCTTTTTGTATTATGTGTTATAACTGCATACTGTAATTACAAATATAATTGTTCATTGCTGTCTATTCATTTTAGCATTGCAAAGTTAGCACAGCTAGCAGAAAGCGAGCTGAATTCTATTTCATGTTCTGCATCATCAACAAACAAAATGATTTACTAAGGTAATCAGTTACATCTGTGCAAATCCACTGAAGGCAATAGGCTCACTGAAGCACGTTTTGAGCTGCAAAATCTTTATTTTCAGTAACAAGACGAGCAAAGAATCCAGCCTTAGTTTGTAGACAGGTAGAAAATGACATCCTTTTACCATAAATCAGGAACAATATGGAAATAGTTGAGACAACAAACATAGAATCCCACATAATGCTATTTACTTTTTAGAGAAAAAAAATTATTATTATTCTAAAAGTATGTAAACATTCTCTGTTAAGCATGTTAACACCCTGTGCTGCCACATCACTAGCTTGGCTGTCCTGCCTGCTGATGAGCAGTGTCTATATGCCAAGTGCTGCACTGTGTGGAGGGAACGAAAGGAGTACAAAATCCTCCCAAATGCCTCCAAAAGGGAGCAAAGTGCAGCAATGAGTATTGTTCTCCATATCATGATTCTGAGCCAATAAAAGGCCCATTTGAAACAACATCAGTACTGCCAACCCCCAGCATTCAAAAATGAGTTCATGCTTCAAAGAATTATGAGATTGGATTAAAATCATGAAATTGTTTTCTAATCTTTAGGACAGGATCTTTAAGATAGGAGTATTTTTGGATATTCTTCTATTTTTCAAGGTGCACTCAGGTTTTCCAGCTTTTCTCGGCAAACATGAAAGCTAGAAACTTGGAGAAAGCAAGCAAGTGGTGGGGTCACTGGTGGGTGGGATCGAACCTAGGACTGGTGGACCTAAATGCATGAACTTCTACTGCATGAGCTAAAAGCCACATGGCCCTTAGCTAAGGCTGTAGAGCAAAGTCATTAATCTCTCTCTAAGTGGTCTCAGTGCGACTAGATGCACCCAGGAGGTGTGGGGGTTACATACTTCTCCTAGATCATAGAATCATAAAATCATAGAATATCAGGGTTGGAAGGGACCCCAGAAGGTCATCTAGTCCAACCCCCTGCTCGAAGCAGGACCAATTCCCAGTTAAATCATCCCAGCCAGGGTTTTGTCAAGCCTGACCTTAAAAACCTCTAAGGAAGGAGATTCTACCACCTCCCTCGGTAACGCATTCCAGTGTTTCACCACCCTCCTAGTGAAAAAGTTTTTCCTAATATCCAATCTAAACCTCCCCCACTGCAACTTGAACCTCCCCCACTGCAACTTGATGAGGAAGCATATGCCAAGCATCAGAGACTTCTCTGTTGAAATCCCCGACAAGCCCCCATTTTTAACACCAACAGACCCTGGTTGTTGGCAGGTGGGATCGAAGTTGGGATCTCTGGAGGTTAGTGCATGAACATCTACTGCATGAGATAAAAGCCACATGACCCTTCTTAGCTAAGGCTGTAGAGCAGACACATTAATCTCTCTCTAAGTGGTCTCGGTGCTACTAGATGGGACAGAGCACCACACCAAAGAAGTGTGTGGGTTACACAAGCAGACAGTCTTACCAGATACAAGTCATGGAGCTGGGACTTTAAGAAGAACTCTAAAATTGTGAGAGCTTACAAAACTGTTAACATGATTTACCCATAAAGGTGTCCCAGTATTACCAGCTCTCACAAAATGTTATCACTAGACTGATTATGTTTGGTGCTTTTGTAAAGCCCCAGCTCCAAGAGTCTCCTGATTACATAAGATACTCGGTTTTTTAAAAGAAGTAGTTTTCTTGGAAAACATGATCCCTTAAATGCTCAAAAACTAGACAGCAAATAAAAAGAACCCCAAATGTGTATCTTTTTTAAAAAAAAACTCATTTCTTGGCTGTTTAAGGGTTTTGAAGAGGTTAGCAACATCCTCCCCGCAGGCTTCTCCTTTTGCGTGAAGGGGGGGAGGGATAGCTCAGTGGTTTGAGCATTGGCCTACTAAACCCAGGGTTGTGAGTTCAATCCTTGAGGGAGCCATTTAGGGATCTGGGGCAAACACTGGGGACTGGTCCTGCTTTGAGCAGGGGTTGGACTAGATAACCTCCTGAGGTCTCTTCCAACTCTGATATTCTATGAAGGTTGTGCTGTATGGGAAAAGCCTTGCTAATGCGCCGCTACCCTTCCTACAGCCCGTTAGTTGCCTGCTTTAAGCCCCATTTCTCAAGGGCTGAGAACATAGTCATTTGGAACAGCCCTTGTGGGGGAGGGAGGGTATGGTGTACAAGCTGCCAGAGCAATAGCGACAGCTTAGTTTTCGTGTTTCCTGATTCTTTTGTTCTGGGGGAGGTTTAGATTGGATATTAGGAAAAACTTTTTCACTAAGAGGGTGGTGAAACACTGGAATGCGTTGCCTAGGGAGGTGGTGGAATCTCCTTCCTTGGAAGTTTTTAAGGTCAGGCTTGACAAAGCCCTGGCTGGGATGATTTAACTGGGAATTGGTCCTGCTTCGAACAGGGGGTTGGACTAGATGACCTTCAGGGGTCCCTTCCAACCCTGATATTCTATGATTCTACAATTCTCACCCAAGCCCCTTCCGCTTCCAGTCCCGCCCTCTACTCAGGCCCCACCCTGCCTCCCAGCCCCTCCCCCGCCCTGCCCCAGGCCCCGCCCCCGTCTCACTTGCCGAGGGTGCCCAGGCTCCTCCTCCTCCCCTCGCGTCGTCCCTGGTTTCCGTTGCGAAGGAAGCGGCGTCTCCGGTTGCCAAGATGGCTGCGGGGCGGCCGAGCCTCGGGGCCGTGGGCGCCCCCGCCCCGCACTGACCTGCGTGTGAGGGACCGAGCGGGCCGGAGGCAGGAACTGGCATGGGGGCGGCCCGGTGGGGCTGAATGGAGCCCGGCGTGCGGGCCGCGGGGGGCGTCAGCCCCGCACAGCGGGAGCCGGGCTCTGCTGCCCCGGGCGGCCCCGACTGGAAAAGCCTCTTCCGCCCAGAGCCGGACAGCGCCCGCCAGAGTCACGCCGGCACCTTCGCGGGCAGCGCGTGCGCGTGCGCGTATCCTTCGCAGGTCCGGGCCGTGGCCACGGCGGGCTCTGCAGGGGGGAGGGCTGACGGGCCCCGCGGGAGGGCTCCCCCTCCCCCCCCCCGCCCCGGGGGACGTTGGAGGAGGGGGAGACGGGCCCCAGCGACAGGCTTTCTGGGGAAGAAGGGAAGAGGTGCATGGAATGGGCCTCTTGAGGAGGGAGGCTGGGGATGGGAGGACAGGCCCCATGGGGTGACTCACTGGGGATATGCGGGAGAGGCTTGATTCAGCGGTCCCAAGAGGTGGCTGCTTTAGGAATAGGTGGGACAGCCACCCCAGGGATGGGTGGGACTCAGGATTGCTCAACTGCCCTTCTGTTTAGATGTGGGTGGGGTTTGTCGAATGGATGGGCGTATCCTCCCCAGTGGTTTTACAGGAGGGGCCTGCTTACACTATTGTCAGGATACCCAAGGTACCCAGTCCCTGTGGTGCCCCCCAGAGTGGTGGCAATATGTGGTTATTCTTGGATTCTAAAGCTAGAAGGAACCATTTTGATCATCTTGGAGCAATATATTGTGATGTTACAGCAAGATACATGGGCATAAAAAAACAGTTTCTTTTTACATCAAGGAGAATAAAACAGTACCTAAAACCATTTGGTTTTAGTTGGTTTGAACTTTCTGTCTTTCTCTAGTCTTGCATACGGTAGATATCTTGGGGATATCTCACTGCTGCACAATTTGATTCATCTTTACCTGCGATAGAAATGATGGGAGTCCTTGTGTAGACAGGGCACTCATGCTCAGCAGTATTTTTACTACTGGTTTCAGAGTAGCAGCCGTGTTAGTCTGTATTCGCAAAAAGAAAAGGAGTACTTGTGGCACCTTAGAGACTAACAAATTTATTTGAGCGTAAGCTTTTGTGAGCTACAGCTCATCCGATGAAGTGAGCTGTAGCTCACGAAAGCTTATGCTCAAATAAATTTGTTAGTCTCTAAGGTGCCACAAGTACTCCTTTTTATTTTTACTGCTGTGTTAGTGAGACTTGCTCTGATTAGACAACATAGCAATAACAGAGCCTGTGGTCTGTGTGCACTTTTGCTCCCACTATTGCTACCCTTGGTGCTACTGTACCAGTGGTAGTACAGTGGTTGGCAACTACCAGAAATGTCTAGCCTATGTGTTTGTTTCCCTGCTGTCTATATGACCTGTGTGCTAATCACTGTATTTCTACTGCACCCATTGCTGTAATGTCTAAGCATAAGGGCAGTATCTGATTAGATACTATTATTATTTATTTGTTAAGTAGTGACGTGCTTGGTTTTGAATAAGACAAAGAAGAACACTCCGTCTCTGATCCAAACATTTCATGTTCCAAAATACAAAGATTATATTTAAAACTGACAGCTAGGACTTTCAAAGAGGCCTAATGTGGTCAGGCACTCAACTCCCATTGAATTTTAATGGAGGTTGAGTGCTTCAATCCCTTGGGCTGCTTTGAAAATCCCAGGCCTAGGTATTATAACAACAGGCACTTTACAGATTCCTTGAACAGATTATATTAAACATTCATGTGTGTGTATTGGTGCCCCAGGAAAGTAATGGACACAATACTAAGGCAAATATTGGATCCAGAGTGACATTTACTGTATAGATAAGTATTTTAAGCAAGAATATCATATAATTTTCAGTTGGGATTACTCATTAAATTACATCTTAAACAATGACCATTTAGGGATTTTTTTAATGTTATTTTAAGAAATACTTCCCTTTGATAACCTTGCTGTCTGGTAGCTAGTTCAGATAATAAGGATTGATGTATCCTCAACTCTGCATAATAAAGTCGTAATTCCATATGGTAACATCATAAAGCCAGAGTGCAAAGCCTGAGTGGTTTGATATGGTCATAGAAACTAAGTGATGGAGTTACATTCTTAGTGTATATACATTAAGGCAGTACCTTTATTTAAAATTATATATTTGTGATAAGGAGCCATTGTGTAATTAGTTTGAAGAATCATCATCTTTTAGTTAAAAAGAAAAGGAGTACTTGTGGCACCTTAGAGACTAACCAATTTATTTGAGCATAAGGTCACGAAAGCTTATGCTCAAATAAATTGGTTAGTCTCTAAGGTGCCACAAGTACTCCTTTTCTTTTTGCGAATACAGACTAACACGGCTGTTACTCTGAAACCTGTCATCTTTTAGTTGCTCATGGATAAAGTTTACACTTTCTCAAAAAACTACAGGTTTCAGAGTAACAGGAGGGTGAGAAAACCTGGATTTGTGCTGGAAATGGCCCAACTTGATGATCACTTTAGATAAGCTATTACCAGCAGGACAGTGGGGTGGGAGGAGGTATTGTTTCATATTCTCTGTGTGTATATAAAGTCTGCTGCAGTTTCCACGGTATGCATCCAATGAAGTGAGCTGTAGCTCACGAAAGCTCATGCTCAAATAAATTGGTTAGTCTCTAAGGTGCCACAAGTACTCCTTTTCTTTTTTCAAAAAACTACATAAAGCTCCAATCACGCGAAAGAATGCAACAGGCTACTATGCAAACAGGCTACTATGCCCATGAAAAGTCCAATTGTAAATATGTGCCTAACACTACAAACTCTTTTATAATCATTCTAAAACTTAATAAGAATACTGCATAGGAATTTCAAGGATTTCAGATACATTTTCTGTTCTCCTTAACATAATGCCATGGTCAGAACTTTGAAATTTCTTCTTGAAAGAGATTTAGAAGAAGAGCGTGAAGCATTATTAGAGGATCAAAAAATATGTAGGAGTCGGGCACGAAAACATTGTATAGAGACAAACAGAAGAAGAAAGTAAGTAATTATGGGATTTGGTTGTGGGGGGGTTGTTTGTATTTTGTTTTGTGAGGACTTAGTTAAGTTGTTAGATATTTGTTTTATTGATTTGTTTAAAAAAATCTATGGATCTAAATAGTAGCACAGCTCCATTCCAGAGGAATCGAGGATTAGTTTGTTGTTATAAGACACCCAAACTATGAAAAGTGTGAGTCTTCTTCAGAGTTTCTCATTATTATGGAAACTTTTTTCTTTAATTAGCTTTGTTGATCAGAATTACCTTCCTTTAGCAATATTTCTTCATCTGTTGGGCCCCATCTGTATTCCTTGTGTTCTCAAAACTCTGATTGGCTTTGTGGGAGCTGTGAATTTGCAACAAATACAGGATTGAACCCTTTTTATTTTATTTGTAACAGTCATCTTGTGGGTATTTTAAATGGCAACTCTGAATTGTCTACCTCTCTTAATACATGTTGTATGCAAAAACATGACAGTTGGCTAAAAATCATCAAACACAATGTTTTGACTGATGAGCTTTGAAAAGAATAATAAACTAAATCACAATGGCAAGATAAGGTATTTTGCTTAGTTTTGTTACATTACTGTTGTTACTGCTATGCATTTGAGATGTATACTGTACATTAGTTTATTAATCCTGAAATATTATACTCTTAATGTAACAACAGACTCTAGAAGTCTGTATTTATAGTGGACTACTGTCATTAAATGGGTATTCATGTAGATGTTATATGCACTTCCATAAGAGTTCCATTATAATAGTAGCCTTAAGAAATATGCTGTGTTTCTAGATTATGATCGAGGTAAAATTATTAGTTAAATAATGTAGGTATGATGTATATAGAATAAATAATTGTTTATTTGTATGGCACCTGAGATATAATTTATCAGTGGTTGAACTGTAAGTGTGTTGTGAGAGATCTTCTCCTAACAAGTGGAAGATGAAAGGGAAACTACCTGTTTTGTTCTGCTCAGCAGTCTGAAAGTTGTAAAGTTCTCAGCATGAATACATTGTGAAATATACAAAATATAGAAAACTTGAAAATCAAGAGCTACTGTTCCCCTTTGTGGGGAAAATAATGTAGGGACTAGGAAGCTCCTTGAGTTTTAACTTTTCTTTCTTCCTGGCTGTTCCATTGAGAGGGATGTGGTTTACCTCCTCATGAGTGGGTCATTGGGTTAGGCCTGTAAAATTTGGGGAGGTTATGAAATCCATTGGGATTTCAGAACACCTGCAAAGGGCATGAGTAATCATATGAATGTGGCAATCTCTGTGTTGCTATCTGGGCTCCCCCGCTCCCTGGTAGCATACTGGACCGACACTGCCAAGTGGCTGCACCAGAATTCCTCCCTGAGGGGTTTGCATGCATGTAACAGAAATTACTCTTGGTACCACTAGCTATAACTTTACATTTATTTCTGATTTTAAAAAAATAGATCCATGTGGACCTGACAGGAGCATACTGCAGAGCACCCAGCTCTACCTCCTTCCTGCTCCTAATAGCAGTAAGATCCCTGTGCTGTTTGGGCCTACAGAATGTAGCAGAGATGTTGTTCTACCTTCTCTGCCTTTTTGTGTTGTTACGTTCTCTGCAGCAAGGCGAAGTGGAGGGGAACATGTGGCCTAACATTTTACTATCATGTTTTAGCAACACAGTAACTATTACCAGCATACACTTGAAATGCAAATTATATGACATTTTTTGAGCCCCAGTCTGATAGCCCAGTGTACGGAGAACTGTTTTTGAAGGCAGTGAGAATTCCGTATATAGAGGGCTTGCAGGTTTGAGCCTTTTATTTTCAAACTTTTCCACTTTTATTGATTCTGCATAGTATTTCTTAATTTCTGAAAATTCACAGTGAGTTAGAATTTTCTCTTTAAAGTCATATATACAAATAAGCTATCATATAATGTGCTATGTGTGTTCAGTCAAATGATGAAACACAAAAGTATTGAAACACATGCCTGATGTACAGTGTTCAAATTAGGGGTTGGAGTTGGGCTATTGCCTCTAATCTTCTTATGTAGCTGTCTTTATTATTCATAGAAGGGGCCACATTTAGTAAAATTTACAATCAAGTGTCTTACGGCCAATATCTGAACTACTTTGAAATCTAGGTAGGAAATCTGCCTATTGCAATCTGAGTAGTATATGCCCTCTCCAATTCTGTATTCACTTTTTAAACCTATTATTCCATTGAAATTTTTTCAAAGGTAATGTATTGCAGAATACAAACAAGGTCTGTGCCCCCTCTGCTGGCTCTGTAGCATTGTCTGTCTAATAAATGCTGTCCCCCAAGCTGTCAATGTCATTGTTGTTGATACAACATGAAAGACAGTTCAGTTCCAGGGATGTAGGGTTTACAGAGTATAATGCTTTCACATTTTTTAGACATTTTTAAAACTACAAAAAAATTGGGGCTGATTTTTCATTGCTCTGCACCTTATAATAGTCATCTCCAGTAGTGCAAAATGGGTGTAAAATACTAACTTTCTCATCTGTCAGTGTTTTTACATTCACTTTGTAATCACTTTGCATTAGTTTAAATAACTACACAAAGTGCATGGCACTGGAAAATTGGGCCTCAGATGTCTATCTCCAAGAGTATGTCTACACTAGAAATGCTAGAGCACTGCTGCAGCTGTGCAACTGTAGCACTGTTGTGTAGACACTTGCTACAGTGATCGAAAGGGTTCTTCCATTGTTATGGTAAATCCACCTCTCTGAGAGGCGGTAGGTAGAATTCTTCATTGACCTAGTGCTGCCTACACCAGAGCTTACATGAGCTTTACTGTGTTGCACAGGCCATGACATTTTTCACAGCCCTGAGCAATGTACTTAGGTCAACCTAACTTTGTAGCGTAGACCATGCCTAAGATAGTTTGCAAATATCACCCCCTTAAACAAGTTGTTTTCATGCATGTTGCATAAGCAGAGGTAATTGATATAAGTCTTTTTTTACACTTCATACTCAGTCCAAGTAGTAACAAATGTTTAGTCTACATAGGAGGAGTATACCATCCATCATCTGCTTGTATAATTTCATAAAATTAACCAGGAAATATTTCCACCATCTACTCAATCTACTGTTTTTAATATCAATGATACATTTCCATGTAATGTCTGGGCAGTGCATTGTAGGTTAAACCTCTTAAAGCATTGCCTACAGACAGCCCCACAACCTGAAGCAAATACTCACCAACAACCACATACCACACAACAGAACCACTAACCCAGGAACTTATCCTTGCAACAAAGCCCGTTGCCAATTGTGCCCACATATCTATTCAGGGGACACCATCACAGGGCCTAATAACATCAGCCACACTATCAGAGGCTCGTTCACCTGCACATCCACCAATGTGATTTATGCCATCATGTGCCAGCAATGCCCCTCTGCCATGTACATTGGTCAAACTGGACAGTCTCTACGTAAAAGAATAAATGGACACAAATCAGATGTCAAGAATTATAACATTCATAAACCAGTCGGAGAACACTTCAATCTCTCTGGTCATGCAATCACAGACATGAAGGTCGCTATCTTAAAACAAAAAAACTTCAAATCCAGACTCCAGCGAGAAACTGCTGAATTGGAATTCATTTGCAAATTGGATACTATTAATTTAGGCTTAAATAGAGACTGGGAGTGGCTAAGTCATTATGCAAGGTAGCCTATTTCCTCTTGTTTTTTCCACACACCCCCCCCCAGATGTTCTGGTTTAACTTGGATTTAAACTTGGAGAGTGGTCAGTTTGGATGAGCTATTACCAGCAGGAGAGTGAGTTTGTGTGTGTATGGGGGTGGGTTTTTGGAGGGGGGTGAGGGAGTGAGAGAACCTGGATTTGTGCAGGAAATGGCCTAACTTGATTATCATGCACATTGTGTAAAGAGTTGTCACTTTGGATGGGCTATCACCAGCAGGAGAGTGAATTTGTGTGGGGGGGTGGAGGGTGAGAAAACCTGGATTTGTGCTGGAAATGGCCTAACCTGATGATTACTTTAGATAAGCTATTACCAGCAGGACAGTGGGGTGGGAGGAGGTATTGTTTCATATTCCCTGTGTATATATAAAATCTGCTGCAGTTTCCACGGTATGCATCTGATGAAGTGAGCTGTAGCTCACGAAAGCTCATGCTCAAATAAATTGGTTAGTCTCTAAGGTGCCACAAGTACTCCTTTTCTTTTTGCAAATACAGACTAACACGGCTGTTACTCTGAAACCTGTCCTTAAAGCATTAGATTTCAAATTTGCTATAAACACTTTGGCAGCTATTGCGGAAATTGCTTCTTCACTGGGTTGTTTATAGAAGACAGAAAAACTTATGTTAAAACAATAAAAGTATGGAAATTCTTCTGTTTACTCCCACTTTTTCATAAAATCATAGAATTGGAAGGGACCTTGAGAGATCAGCTATTCCAATCCCCTTCATTCATGGCACGACTAAGTATTATGGAGACCATCCGTGACTGGTGTTTGTCTAACCTGCTCTTTAAAATATAGGATGATGGAGATTCCACAACCTCCCTAGGACAGTGGTTCCCAAACTTGTTCCGCCACTTGTGCAGGGAAAGCCCCTGGGGGGCTGGGCCGGTTTGTTTACCTGCTGCGTCTGCAGGTTCAGCCGATCGCGGCTCCCAGTGGCCGTGGTTCGCTGCTCCAGGCCAATGGGAGCTGCTGGAAGTGGCAGCCAGTATGTCCCTCGGCCCGCACCACTTCCAGCAGCTCCCATTGGCCTGGAGCAGTGAACCGCGCCCACTGGGAGGCGTCATCAGCCGAACCTGCAGACGTAGCAAGTAAACAAACCGGCCCAGCTCGCCAGGGGCTTTCCCTGCACAAGCGGCGGAACAAGTTTGGGAACCACTGCCCTAGGCAATTCATTCCAGTGCTTAACTACCCTGATAGGAAGTTTTTTGTAACGTCCAACCTAACCCACCCTTGCTTCAATGTAAGCCCATTTCTTCTTGTCCTATCCTCAGAGGTTAAGAAGAACATTTTACTCCCTCCTCCTTGTAACAACATTTTATGTACTTTAGAACTGTTATCATGTCCCCTCTCGGACTTCTTTCTCCAGACTAAACAAACCCAATTATTTCAGTCTTCGCTCATACATCCAGTTTTTGGACAGGACAGTCCCTGTTTTAAGCCCTGTCGTGGCTGTCCTGACGTTTTTGGCAAAAGTGGGAATTTGTCCTGTTTGCTCTTACCAACTGATGATCATCTTGGCTGTATTTCCCTAGTTTGTTTATGCGAGACAGTATCAAAAGCCTCACTAAAGTCAAGATATTCCACATCTACTACTTCTCCCCATCCACAAGGCTTGTTACCCTGTCAAAGAAAGCTGTTAGGTTGATTTGACATGATTTGTTCTTGACAAATCCATGCTGACTGTTACTTATCACCTTATTATCTTCTAGATGTTTGCAAATTGATTGCTTAATTATTTGCTCCATTATCTTTCCAGGTATTGAAGTTAAGCTGACTGGTCTGTAATTCCCCGGGTTGTCCTTATTTCCCTTTTTATAGGTTGGTACTGTATTTGCCCTTTTCCAGTCCTCTGGAATCTCTCCCATCTTCCATGACTTTTCAAAGATAATTGCTAATGGCTCAGATATCTCTTCCATCAGCTCCTTGAGCTAGGATGTATTGCCTCAGGCCCTGGTGACTTGAAGACATCTAACTTGTCTAAGAAATTTTTAAATTGTTCTTTCCCTATTTTAGCCTCTGATCCTACCTCACTTTTACTGGCATTCTCTATATTAGCTATCCAATCGTTACTAGCCTTTTTGGTAAAAACTGAAACAAAAAAGTCATTTAGCATTTCTGCCATTTCTACATTTTCTGTTATTGTCTTTCTCCTCTCACTGAGAAAGGGACCTACCCAGTCCTTGCTCTTCCTCTGCTTCTAATATATTTGTACAATGTTTTCGTGTTACCCTTTGTGTCTCTAGCTAGTTTAATCTCATTTTATGCCTTAGGCTTTGGCCTTTCTAATTTTGTCCCTACATACTTGTGTTACTTATTTATATTTAGAGACCTACCAAATTCTTGGCTCTAAAGGCAGCAACCGTGGAGCTTCCTGCGGCGCAGGAGGTTCCCGGCGGTGGAGGTGGGTCCGATCTCATGCTTCTGGGAGTGCTCCAGCTGGGGGCTCCCAGCTGCCAGTCCCAGCCGGGCTGGAGAGGACAGGACTTGGTCTTCCCCTGCACGGCTGCTCTCGGAGGTGGGGCTGAACTATTTTTGTATAAATTGCCATTCTAAAATTCATAAATTCTCCAGCAGTAGCAGGCAGGAGCCCCTCCCAACTCCTTCCCGGTGCTCAGGAGTATGGAAGAGATATGTTACACCATACTCCATAGCAGTTTTTAAACATAAACAGTCCCAAGGCTAGGTAGAACTTGCCTTCTCCCTCTTTGAGCCACATACTCCAGCTGTAGGGTTGTAGGATTTCCCATTATCTATACAAAAGACAGATCCAGCATATGAATTTGTAGATCAAGCAAACTCTCCTTTGCCTGAGTTGCTGCATGGAGGGTTGTTTTTAAAAAACATTTTTGAGGCTGAGTAGGTCTATCGGTTTTTTATCCAGTATTCACTACCTGAATGGGTTGGGTGCCTAGAAAGCTATAATGCCCCTCCCCTCCCCCATTAACTGTATCATTTGGAATGGTCTTAGACATGCCATAGCTTCTATTGACACCATCTTCATACAATGTTTCTTGTTTATTTTGGAGGTATAAAGTACAAATGACTTCAGGTGTGTGTATGAAAATAACCTTTATTGCTTAGTAAAAACGTCAGTGGTATAATAAAACATACCTCGTAATGCCCTTGTTTTATAAATAGTAAAACAAACAGCAAATATAATAATACCTTGCACTTCCATTTGAGAATCTGACAGCATTAATTAAGCCTCAAACCATCTCTGTCAGGTATGTAAATAGTCCAGTATTATAGAAAAGTTAATTGAGAACAGAAATGTTCTCCCTCTAGGCCCCCCATGCCACCAAGTGTCCACAATTTTTATTACCATTGAGATCTCAGTTTGATACACCAAGGGCCTAATTTTCAGAGATGCTGAGTTCCTGCAGCTCTCATTGACTTCCATTGTATTTTGGGATGTTCAGGATCTCTGAATATCAGATCTTAAGTGTCTCAATTTCAACATTCAAAACAAAAGCAACATCAACATTTGGCTAAGTTGCTTGCTCACAGTCACATAGCAAGCCATTGACAGAATTGGGAATGGAAACCAGAAGTCCTGATTCCCAATACCTTCCTTTAACCACAGGAGAATGTTGCTACCCTTCAATGAGACAAATGGACTGATTGCATACTCCTTATGTAGTCATAATTGCCAATAAGGTCAACAGAATTTAGCTTGAGGAAGGAGTGTAGGAAAGACCTTTTATGATAGGACTTTTATGTTGTAACTGGTTTTTAGGTGGCCTAAATTCAAATCTAAATTTACTATAGTTTTCTTGTACATGTCTTCCTTTTCCAGTAGGTTATATTCAGATCTGGGCACATTTCAGCTTGAATCACTCAATTATTTACTGTCTCAAGCAAGTAGAAGGCAGTTATCATATCCATCTAGTACTGGATCCAGCATTAATTTGACATATTTGGATTACAAATTATTTTTCAGCATAGACACACCTACTGTTAGTTATTCGGGGCCATTTCATGACATCGTTTTTAAGCAGAAGTCCTCATCAATGTCAATGGGAATTTAGACTAAACATGCTGGGGATTTTAACTGGAAGATGAGCTTCTAGTCATTGTCATCCCTTAGCCACAGAGTTCAAAAATGTAGTCAGTGTGGTCACTGTTGCAGGAATATTTGTGTAACCTTTCTGCCTGTTGGAGTTGGGAGCAACAAGGGCTGGGTTCAATATCTAGGGGTTTCTTTTCAACAATACAACACAAAACAGGCTCAAACCCCACCCAGTAGACTGGGACAATTACATATCACCCCCTGGGCGCCTGCAAGAGGCAATACTTCCACTCTCACAAGCCAGAGTCTGAGTGTAGAAAAGAAACCCCTTTTAACAAAAGGAGGGAAGTAACCCAGCATTAATTTGGGAAAACGCCATAAACAAGGTTCATAAACATAAACGATGAGCAAAAGACGCCCTTTTCCCTCAGGTTCTTAAGTCCAGCCACCAAAAAAGTGCACAGTGGACAGTCTCTTGCATCAGAGACACTGTCCCAAAGCAGGTCTAATGCTTAGACCTAGATTATCAGTGACTTCAGATCTGTGGTGTGTAACAAGACTCCCATTTGAGTCTTAATCACTCTTACACAGTGGAGAGAGGAAGGGTCAAATAGTGTCTAGGGCCCGAGGTTTGTATTTTCTCTGTGTCTGTGGTTCATAAACTAGACCCCTCAGAAAGGGCATTGTTCCCAATGTAAAGCTTCATTAAACTTATTGATGACATGGGAAACTGAGGCAGGGAGCACCCGCAATGCCACACTTGGCCAGCAAAGGGTATTATAGGGAGGATATGCCTTGTTACATAACTCTTCCTTGTGAAGCATCTAGTACTGGCCACTGTCAGAGACCAGATACTGGTCTAATCTACTTGGCAATTCTTATATTCCTTTCATAAGGGAGGGTCAGATCTTCTTACCAAAGTAGCAAATAAAAAGATTGTGATATGACCCCTCTTCTTGGCACTTGTAGGACATTGTCCAATTTTAAAAATGTTCTCAACTGAACCCTCATATTCCAGTTAGTCTGAAGTTTGTGTGGCACTGCAATCTGTCAAGAAGTAAACTTTTAAACTAAACAGGATATTATAATATTATGCAAATAGTTTTATGAAGGCATTTCTCTGAGTGTAATTATAATTCCTGTGTGATGGGTTATGTTCATCAGAAAAACAAGATATCCTGTTGTTTTTGCTTTTTAAATAGAGCACTTGAGGAAAAACAGAAGGCAGAAGAAGAAAAAGAACTAAGATTTAGAGAACAGATCCTGAAACAAAGGAAACTGAAACTTCAAGAAGCAACTGAAAAGTTCCAGCGTGCTCATCTCCCTTTTTCCCAGCGCAGGAGAATAGGTTTGGAAATTCATCGCTCAATGTAGTGAATCCTCATATTGTATGTATTTGTCAGTAGAATGCTTCCTCAAAGTGCCCAGGACTGTGAGTCAACTTGTTACCCTTCTGCCTCCAGTGATAGGAAGATTCGCTTATACTAAACTTAGAGTCAGTCCCTGACACCATCAGTCTGTCAGCGACCCAAACAATCTCCTCAGGGCAGTGCTAGCCCTCACTTTGCTTTGCAGGTTAACAATAGATGTACCCCAATCCCTAAGCCACCTGAAAGTGTTCCCTTGCAGTGTCCAGTGTTCCCTTAACCACTGGATACTCACAGAAATTACTAGATAAATTATCTTCTAAAGGAACAGTGCACACACCAGCCTGTTTGATTTAGCTGAGGATCAGCCCCAATGTAACCTCACAGCACTGAGATATATTTATAGTGAAAACAAACATGTTTCTTGTCTAAAGGCTAAGATTTAGGAGATAGTGAAAAGGGATAATGATAGAAACAGATACAGTTACATATAAAACAAAGTATAACAAAGCATAAACTGTAATCAACTCAGTTTATAAATCCAGCTCAAACTGGATTAAGGATAGGCAAATGTCAGACAATATTTGGAGAGTACTTGAAATCATCCATAGTACAAGACCAAAAAAGATCCATTTCTCTTGTTATTACTAGATGCAGAGAAAGCCTTTGATAAAGTAGAGTGGAACTTTCTTTTTCAAGTCCTGTCCCATAAGCAATGTTCCCTCTAATTTTTTACATCCATGTGCGGAATGAATTTTGTTATGTGTACCAATATGGAGGTGATGTGTGGCGGGGGAGAGGCGCCTCTCCTCGCTGCGCACCTGCGCAGCCCTTGATATCCTTCTGCACAGCTGCACAGTTTAGAGGGAACTTAGCCATAACTTTGGCCCCCAGTTCCTTAAAGGGATAAGTTGTCTTTACACTGGCCCAAAACAGCTGTAGAAGTTAATGGAGTTAAATCTCCCCTTTTTGAATTACACAGAGGAACTAGGCAGGGATGTTCATTGTCTCCTTTACTTTTTGTGCGCTGGTTATCGAGCCTTTTGCACAGAGAATAAGGAACAATGGATCTATCATGGGATTAAAACATTCAGAAACACATTAGAAAATAGCATTACATGTACATGGTATTATATTATTTTTATCTAAACCAAGTATTTCTCTAAAATGAGTGTATAAAGAAATCCAGGACTTTGGATTTAAAGTAAACTATGCCAGATCTCAAATGTTAGCTTTCAGTTTGCCAGACTCTGAAAAGTCACTCCTCCAGAAAACATTTGGGTACAAATTCTATAAGATACCTGGCAATTCAAATCTCAAACAACCTAGAAGAACTCTGTGAGTTAAATGTCAAACCACTACTTCAGCAAATGAAAAAAGTATGCAGTTTCTTGATTGGGAAGAATAGCCACAGTCAAAATGAATATTCAGACAAGGATATCTTTCTTATTTTAAAATCTTTCTGTGTTTATCCTAGATAAAACTGTAGCAGGAATACTGAGGATGCTGTTAGAATTTATATGGAATAAGAAAAAACCAAGAGTGAGAGTAGATACTTTGTACAGATTCCTTAAACAGGGCGGACTAGCTGTTCCAAATATTCTATGGTATTATCAAGCCAGCCAGCTCAAAGCAGTAGTGGGTTGGGGGCACCCTAACCCAGCCTAAGACTGGGTCTGTATTGAACAAAAAAATTGTGTAGTATAGCCATAGCCTCAAAAGTGGTATGTCACTTAAATAATAACAGGGTTTTGTCAGATTTGTTGTCACGAATGCAGCAGCATCAACTGTGAGTTAATGTATCTGACTTTAAGATCAAATATCAAAGTAAAAAAAAAAAAAGGATGGTACTACTTTAGGACTTAATCATGGCTTTGCCATGAGCCCAGAGTGAGAATCAGGCTGCAAACTGGACACCATCAAAAAGGCCTGAATAAAGACTGGGCGTGAATGGGTCACTACAAAAAGTAATTTTCCCCTCTGCGGATACTCACACCTTCTTGTCAACTGTTGGAAATGGCAACGTCCACCTTGATTGCATTGGTCTTATTAACATTACAAAAGTATTTTTTCTTCTTTGATATTCACCCCTTTTTGTCAACTGTTGAGAATAGGCCACTTCCACCTTAACTGAATTAGCCTCATTAGCACTGACCCCCCCCCCCATTTGGTAAGGCAACTCCCATCTTTTCACGTGCTGTAATATTTATACTGCTTTCTGTATTTTTCACTCCATGCATCTGATGAAGTGGGTTTTAGCCCACAAAAGCTTATGCCCAAATAAATTTGTTAGTCTCTACGGTGCCACAAGGACTTATAGTTGTTTTTGCAAACACTCTTGTGTTTTCCCTGCTGCTTCAAGGCAGGAATAAATGGCGCCAGTGGTCAATAGCTACACCACCTAGTGTGTTAAGGAGGTGGAGAAAGTCCCCAGTTCTGCCCACCTGCACAAAAGGAGATGTAACAGTTCTGTGGACCATCTTTCCCCTCCTTTACTACTACTTGTGGTGTGGAAAGTAGACCATAATTCATCCTGGGAAAATACTGGACAGAATTATTCAGTCATTTATCAGGTTGTATAATATGGTTTGGCTAAAACAACAACAACAAAAAGAGTGGTATATTGCATATTTCTTTCAGCAATGTAGACTAAAGACAAATGCCAAAATTGTCAAATTCAGATCAGGCTCCTGAATAATCCATTTTTAGGCATCTAAATAGAACTGGCCTGGTTTTTGTCTTCAGCGGTACTGAGCAACCCCAGCTCCCCGTGATGATCAAACCATTTCTGTTTATTGTTAGTCTGACTTTAGGTATCCAAATTTGAAAATTTTGGCCAAAATGTTTTATGATAAAGTTTTATAGAATGTTTCCTGATGATGTGTCTTTCCCTTTAACTCATATAGTCCAGAGAAAACCAGCTCCTCGATTAGAAGAGGCACTTGAACAAATTCAAGGATCAGTTTTAACATCAAGGTTATATTTATCATCATCTAATAGGCACAAAAGTACCTGCAGGTAAACATTTCTATTCATTCTATTGTGTTTAAAAACTAAATTATTTAGTTAATGCATTGTATTATACAGCAAATAATTAACACTACTCTTTTGGAAATTTTGGCAAACTATCAAGTAGCAAAAAATGCTGCTATGAGTACTATTAAAATGAAAATGTTGTGTCATATCCTTAAATTGTTTGATGTCTACATGGCACAAAAGCAGAGGAAAGGAGGCAAACGTTTACACTCCCCTAATCCTGGGGGCTAGTTCAATGCCCAGCATCAGTTAGAGCAGCCTCGGGACTGTTCTAGCCTGAACCAGTTGCAGTGGCTGCCAAAGGCCATTCTCCCATCCAAGGATTAGAACGGGATGAATAAGGAATTTTCTTTGTTTCTGGGCAGTTCCAAAAAAAATTTTTAAAAAGGTTTCATTTGGGGTTGAATTGAAATGTTGAAAAAATTTCAAGTCTCATCAAAATGAAACATTTTGTTCCAGCCT
Source organism: Eretmochelys imbricata (assembly GCF_965152235.1). NCBI lineage: Eukaryota > Metazoa > Chordata > Testudines > Cheloniidae > Eretmochelys > Eretmochelys imbricata. The sequence continues at coordinate 34,019,832 of NC_135572.1, forward strand.
AACTTGAAATTTTTTGTTTCAATTTTGGGCATTTTAACAAAAGCAAAGGAGGAATAGCTTTACAAACAGCAGGAATGAGGAGGAGAAGGAGGTGGAACCCTCATTATGAGCATTAGCCCAGTGCTTAGGAAACTCACCTGAGATGTGGGAGACCCAGGTTTAATTCCCCTGGTTTCCCCCTACCTGGTGTGAAGAAGGAATTTGAACTTTGATCTCCCATGTTGCAAGACAGTGTCTTAGCCCCTGGGCTATGGGATATATGTGGCATTGGTCTTTTGTAATTTTTCCTGTTGAAACTCTTCCACTTGATATAAATAATTAAAAAGTCATTGGAGCACAGATCAAATATCAAAGTAAAAAAGAGTTTTTTTACTTGACCTTGGGTTTCCCAGATACTAAACGAGTGCCCTAACCATCAGAGTATAGAGTCTTTCTCTCTATTTTTTTCTGTCCCAATGCCTATTCATTGTCATTCCCAGTAACATTTTGTGGTCATTTTTCGTTATAACAATTTCAAGTTGGGTTGAAACAAAATATTTTATTTTGACCATTCTGAAACATTGCAATTTCAGTTTAGTCAAAGCTATTCAGCGAACTCAGCACATATTAGTGAATAATACTGGGTCATCCAAAATTGCATTTTTCAGTGAATAAACTATTAGTTGAAAAAAATTCACCCAGCTCTACCCAGGATTGCTGAAGCACAAGAAGATATGATATGAGTAGGTGTTATTCCCATTTCATGTATGGAGAACTGAGGTACAAAGATTAAGGTCGAGACTATCTATTAGTTTTGTATTTGAGGCACTTAGGATCTGATTTTTCAGAGTACTTAGCATTGTACAGTACTTACTGTGGTCAAAGAACAGCTCCCATTGACTTCAGTTGCAGCTGAGAGTGCACAGCATTTCTGCAGATCAGATTCCCAGTGTATCAAGATGGGCACCCAGAAAATGAGAAACACAGAATTATTGACCCCACGTGAAATGTTTTGTTTAAGTGACTTGCCCAGCATCACACAGGAACTCTGTGGCAGAGTCAGTTCTCCAGGAAAGCATTCAACTGCTTTAATTGTGAGACCATCCTTTCTCTTTCTGAAATCTTCTGCCTCATCCACTATATAATTTCCAACTTCTATAAAAATAGCATGTGATCATGTAATTAAAGACAAGCATCCGATGAAGTGAGCTGTAGCTCATGAAAGCTTATGCTCAAATAAATTTGTTAGTTTCTAAGGTGCCACAAGTACTCCTTTTCTTTTTAATTAAAGACTGTATCCCAATATGTACAACACAAGGGGGCTGAATTAAGGTTGCACAGTCAACTTTAATCTGGCATTTCCTAATTTATGAGTGCTTGATTTTGCAATCTTAATGTTCTTTGAATATAGTTATTCTGTGTGATTTTCTAGGTTCTTTTTTAAAAAAGCAATCTGAAAAAATAGAATCTCTATAGTGTGATGCCATATTGACACCTACATGGATCATCAGAAAGGCTGGAATCTTTATATCCACTGCATAGACTTTTCCTACTTGAATTAAGTGGCTAACTGATAACAGTAGTAGGCTGTCATCCTCTCTGTGGACCAGCACTAGTGGGGAATGGAACACTTCATGGGTTTCACTAGGAGGGTGGTGAAGCACTGGAATGGGTTACCTAGGGAGGTGGTGGAATCTCCATTTTTAGAGGTTTTTATGGCCCAGCTTGACAAAGCCCTGGCTGGGATGATTTCGTTGGGATTGGTCCTGCTTTGAGTAGGGGTTGGACTAGATGACCTCCTGAGGTGTCTTCCAGCCATAACCTTCTATGATTTGTCTATGATTTTCTGACAGCAGAGGAAAGTTGAGGGTCAGGAACCTTTGGTTCTATTCCAGGCTGCAGAGGAGTGTGTGTTTTAGTGGGCAGCACAGACTCTTCTGCCCAATCCCCCCAAGCTTGATCTCCTCTTCCCCTCCCGCTTTTACCTGCCCCTGTCCCAGTTCTGTCGTTTCTCCACTCCATAGGCTTCTCATCCCAGTCTCATTGCCCAGTCATTCCCTGTCCCTCCCCCACAGCTTCTTGTTCTCAATGTCCTGCCCAACCAGACCAAGTACCCTCCTGGCTCCTCATCCAATCTCTCTCTCTCCCTTTCAGTCACCCCTGCCCACATTTCCTGTCCTCAGTGACTTCCAGTTTTCCTCCCTGGCTCCAGTTTTCCTCCCTCACCTAGTCTCAGTGTGTCCCTGACCACCATTGTGTTCGTGTCTCAGTCTTTGCCCAGCCAATCCCAGTTCTCATGCACCATGACTTCTCCTCCAAGCTGTCTCTACTACCTGCTCCTTCCCCCTGCACCACCGATTCTCAGTCCCATTCCTCCCCACCCCTGCCAGTCAATTCCTCATTTGACGTCAGTCTTCCACTCCACCCGATTCACTGGCTCCCAGGTATCTCCCACCTGTTTCCTTCCATGGCTTCCAGTCATAGTGTCTTCTCCCAGTCTCCTTGCCAAACCAGTCTCAGTCTTCCTCCATCCCAACTCCCAGTCCCATTTTTCCTCTTCCCCCACTAGCTTCCAATCCCAGCTGTCCCTCCCTGGCTCTTTATCCTAATGTACTCCCCCACTCCCATCCCTAGTCTGGTTTTTGTCTTCTCTGTATTCAAATGAGGCAGCTTCCTCCTCCCAGCTGTTTGGGGCCCAGCAGGGGGTCACTGGGAGCACAGGAGAAACAGGCTTCCTGTTGTCTTTTTCAGTGCTGGGACCCAGCCTGCTGCAGCCCAGAGCTGCAATTGCAGGGAAAATCTTGCTTAACCATGGGCTGGCGCATGTACAATGTACACATTATCTTTGGGGAGTTTAGTTGCAAAGCTCTCGCAAGTCTCTGCTAAGCATTTGTGAACTCCAGTTTTTCAAAGGCTTATGATAACTTGGCCAAATTTGGGTGAATTTTCGTGGGATGGCAAAGCCACATCCCTGACACAAAGCTCTCCTCCACCCTATGTCAAATTCAAATCCCTCTTCCAAGGCATGGGGACACTAGAGCTTCTCAAAGAAAATATCACCAGTATTTTTTAACGTGGGCAAAAAGAAACCCTAGACTCATTCTTGGAAATGGCTGAACCATTTTGGCAGAAGCTTTCCAAAAAAATTCATCCTGAGGCAGTCATTAAGCATGAAAAATTCCAGCCCAAATGGTTAAAGTTTGGCAAAGCTATGAGCAACTGCGCAGCCTTAATAATTGGTGGTGCTATCAGCCCCACGAGGAATTATGTATATATTATGTTGCCTTTATTTGGGAGATATTATATTCTTGCCATGCACTTCAGTATATTTCTTATTTTAAAAGATATGTATTGTAAAGTATATAGTTAGATCAAGAAATACATAGTTTAGTTATTTTTGGCTTAATTTTTATTTTTTCACACCAAGAACTACAGATTCTCCCTCTGATTCATCAGCATCTAAAAATGGCTTCTTACATCGGAAGCAGATCTCCACAAACGGTGGCTATGATAAAATGATCCAAGAAAACAGTGGAACAAACTTGGATAGTGACCAACTTCTGTTCCAGCAAAATCTGGAAGAAATGCAGCGACTCCTTGAAGAACAGCATCTCAGCAGCTTGGCGGTAGGATTCTTTGGAAGTTATTCACTAAATAATGTTTCTTAAGTGTCTTACTAAAAATGAAAAGTCAGATAGGCAATTATCATCCTGACAATCTGATTCTGTTTCAAGTGATTGCACATGTCCACTCAACTTCAGGTGTGTGCCTGCCCAGTATACTAATAGTATCAGATTTTCCCTTCATGGTACCAGTCAGGAAAGCACGTGCACTGTCTGCTCCTTCATGCTGCTGCACAATGATATAAAGGAGAGATCCACCCATGCCCCTCACCCTCCAGTTCATTCTTACTGCTCATGATGGCTGTGGCAGTGTACTACTTTGCTACTGTGAGAGTTTCCCTCTTTCCTACTCTTTCCCTTTGAATATATTTGGTACTTGTTAATAGTCTTAGTGTAGTATTTTACCTAGTAGGTTTCCTATTTTACCATTGTATTCGGTGTACTCTTCAGTTCTCGCTGGTTCTGGGTACTGTTGCCTGATGCCAGGGCATGCCTCAGTCCCTGTTCTTCAAACCTTGTGATGGATGCAAAAAGCTGTTGCAGTTCAGTAACCTGCACTTCAGGTGCCTGAAGTGTCTTGTAGAAGCTGACATCAGGGGAAGGTGCCAAATCTACAGGAAGTTTAAGTCCAGAACTAAAAATACAGGGAGGTCAAACTATAAAGCACTTTCTTATGGAGGCAGTCCTGCCCCCACCCTTGGAACCTTCCTGCTTGGGGAGGCCATAGAACACTTCTGCTTTGGTTAGGAGTACTCCTCCTGACATGGCGGAATCTCAGTGTCAATCTCCTTCTTCAGTACTGAAGAAAAAGCCAGTATACTGCATCAAGGGAACTGTCATCCAGGAGATTGAGGTCTTTGGTACCAATGTCCAACAAACAAGGTTGGAAGCAGACACTCCCTGGTGCAGACAACACTTCAGGTGGTGCTGTTGAGACCAATCTGTAAGGAAGCACCATCTTATTCATCAGTGCAAGAGAATGTATCAGTGCCGTCAACACCTGAGGCATATGCCATGGCATGCGATCTTCTGAGTCTCTTGGTGCCAATTTCTCAATTTCAAGAGATATCTCACTCAGTACTGATATACTCTTTGAAGGAATTGGGGGAAGCACCACCTCAGCCAGCCTTGGGTTCCTGCTCATCTCCTGATGAGTAGGGCCCTACCAAATTCACGGTCCATTTTGGTCAATTTCACGGTCATAGGAATTTAAAAATAATAAATTTCATGATTTCAGCTATTTAAATCTGAAATTTCATGGTGTTGCAATTGTAGGGGTCCTGACTGAAAAAGGCATGGGGGGGGGTTGCAAGGTTATTGTAGGGGGTGTTGCGGTACTGCTAGCCTTACTTCTACGCTGCTGATGGCAGTGCGGATGCCTTCAGAGCTGGGCAGCTGGAGAGCGGCAGCTGCTGGCCAGGAGCCCAGCACTGAAGGCACAGCAGCCGCAAGCTGCAGTGCAGAAGTAAGGATGGCATGGTATAGTATTGCCACCCTTACTGCTGCACTGTTGCCTGCAGAGCTGGGCCTTCAGTAAGCAGCTGCCGCTGTCTGGCTGCCCAGTTCTGAAGGCAGCACAGAAGTAAGGGTGGCAATACCACAACCCCTCTGAAATAACCTTGCGACCTCTCCCAAACTCCTTTTTCAGTCAGGACCTGGAATTGAGAACAGGCATTCGCATGCCACTGTTGTAGTCGATGTCGCAAGATATTTACATGCCAGATGTGCTAAAGATTCATATGTCCCTTCATGCTTCAACCATCATTCCATTCGTCCATGCTGATGATGGGTTCTTCTCAATAACAATGCAAAGCAGTGCGGACCAACGCATGTTCATTTTCATTATTTGAGTCAGATGCCACCAGCAGAAGTTTGATTTTCTTTTTTGGTGGTTAGGGTTCTGTAGTTTCCACATCGGAGTGCTGCTCTTTTAAGACTTCTGAAAGCATGCTCCACACCTCATCCCTCTCAGATTTTGGAAGGCACTTCAGATTCTTAAACCTTGGGTCGAGTACTGCAGCTGTCTTTAGAAATCTCACATTGGTACCTTCTTTCCGTTTTGCGAAATCTGCAGTGAAAGTGTTCTTTAAATGAACATGTGCTGGGTCATCATCCGAGACTGCTATAACATAAAATATATGGCAGAATGCGGGTAAAACAGAGCAGGAGATATACAATTCTCTCCCAAGAAGTTCAGTCACAAATTTAATAAAAACACATTTTTTTTTTTTTTAAACAAGCATGATCATCATGGAAGCATCTCCTCTGGAATGGTGGCCAAAGCATGCAGGGGCATATGAATGTTTTGCATATCTGGCACATAAATACCTTGCAATACCGGCTACAAAAGTGCCATGCAAACGGCTGTTCTCACTTTCTGGTGACATTGTAAATAAGAAGACTGCAGCATTATCTCCTGTAAATGTAAACAAACTTGTTTGACTTAGCAATCGGCTGAACAAGAAGTACGACTGAGTGGACTTGTAGGCTCTAAAGTTTTACATTGTTTTGTCTTTGAGTGCAGTTATGTAACAAACAAAAAACTACATTTGTAAATTGCACTTTCACTACAAAGAGATTGCACTACCGTACTTGTATGAGGTGAATTGAAAAATACTATTTCTTATCATTTTTACAGTGCAAATATTTGTAATAAAAATAATATACACTTTGATTTCAGTTACAACACAGAATACAATATACCGTATATACTCATGCATAAGCCAAATATTTTTGGTAAAAAAATGACGCATCAAAGAGAGGGGGTTGGTTTATAAATGGGTCTACACCAAAATTTGATGATTTTAAACTCTATGAAATCATTGAATTGAATATAAAATACATTGTCGTTTTGTTTACATGGACCATCTGCAGGGATGGAGCCCCTCAGCTCCCTGTGGCTGCAGTTCGCCGTTCCCAGCCAATGGGAGCTGCGAACGGCAACCCAGCAGCTACAGGGAGCTGAGGGGCTCCATGCCTGCAGACGCTCCAGGTAAACAAAACGTCCTGACCCGCCAGCTGCTTACCCTGGCGGGCCAGGAGCCAAAGTTTGCCAACCCCTGAAATATAGGGTCGGCTTATGAAAGGGTCGTACAGTTTTTACTATTTTTTACCTATCCATCTTAGGGGGGTCTGTTTATAAACGAACAGACTAATGAACGAGTATATACGGTATATGAAAATGTAGAAAAACATCCAAAATATATAATAAATTTCAGTTGGTATTCTATTGTTTAACAGTGCGAGTAAAACTGATTAATCGCGATTAATTTTTTGAGTTAATTGGGTGAGTTAACTGCGATTAATCGACAGCCCTACTTTGAACCCATTGCCTCTTGTTCTGCCCTGGGTGGCAAGAAAGAACAACTTTTCTCCCTCTTTTTTGTGGCAGCCTTTCAAGTATTTGAAGACCACAATCATGTCTCCCCTTAATCTCCTCTTTTCCAAACTAAACATATCTAGTTCCTTCAGCCTTTGCTCATATGGTTTGCATTACATCCCTTTGATCATCTTTGTTGCTTGCCTCTGGATCCTTTCCAGTTTCTCAACATCCTTTCTATACATTGCTGAAGCAGTACTCCAGCTGAGGCCCAACCAGCACTCAGTAGAGCAGTACTATCGCCTCCTGTGACTTCCATACTATACCTGTTAATGCAACCTAAAATTGCATTTGCTTTTTTTTGCAACAGTATCAAATTGCTGACTCATGTTGAGGTTGTGATCCACCACAACTCCCAGAACCTTCTCAGTGTGCTGCTACCGCCAAGCCATCATCTTCTGTTATCAGCTCACCTGCATTGACCAGTGGACCCACTCCATCCCTGATCTTTCTTTTTTGTCTTACGTATTTGAAGAACCCCTTCTCTAAATTTCCTTGCCAGCTGTAACTCATTCTTTGCCTTGGCTTTCCTGATTTTGTCCCTACACTCTATTCCCTTGTACACTTCCTTGGTGACATGCCCTTTCTTCCATTTCCTGTTTGTTTTCCCTTTTGGTTTGAGATAGCTAAAAAGCTCCTTGTGCAGCCACATTGGCCTCCTGTGGCTCTTACTATGTTTCTTCTGCATTGGAATAGCTAAATGTTGAGCCTCTAGTATTACATCTTTTAGGAACTCCTAGCTTCCTTTGACTCCTTTTCTTCCTAATTGACCTTTCCATGGGACCTTGCATACTGTTTCTCTGAGTTGGTTGAAATCTGCCTTTCCGAAGTCCAGTGTACTTGTTTTGCTGTTCTTATGTCCTCCTTTCCTTAGGATCTTCAATTATATCAGATCATGATTACTTCCTCCCAAGTTCCCGACCACCTTCACATTCTCAACTAATTCATCCCTGCTGATCAAAACCAGATCCAAAAGTCCCAGACAAACTCCCTCCGTTTGCCTCTCCTCCATTTAATCTCTCCTCCTATCGGGAGCCATAGAGGAAGTTCTTCCTTTATGCAGAGGAAAGGGGTTACTCCTAATTTCAAAAGCTAAAGAAGGTCTCAGACCAATGCTAGACCTGCAAGCTGAACAAATACATAAAGAAAATAAAGTTTCACATGGTCAGTCTGGTTTCTGTTGTCTCCTCCCTGAATCCTGGAGACTGGTATGCTGCCCTCAGCTTAAAGGATGCATATTTCCATGTGGCAATACCTCAAAGCCACAGGAGATTCCTTAGATTTATGGTCAACGAATCCCACTGTCAGTTTGCAGTCTTGCCATTTGGCCTATCCACAGCCTCCGCATTTTTACAAAGTGCATGAGAATGGTGGCTTTGTTCCTAAGTACTAACACCTCCTTATCTCTACTAGAAATACCTTGCCTGATGCATGCCAAGATCACGTTAGCTTTTTTCATGGCCATATCATACTGGCAGCTCATAGTCATCCTGTGATCAACCAATACTCCGAGGTCCTTCTCCTCCTCTGTTACTTCCAAGTGATGTGTCCCCAGTTTATAACAAAAATTCTTGTTATTAATCCCTAAATGCATGACTTTTCACTATTAAATTTCATCCTGTTACTAATACTCCAGTTTACAAGGTCATCCAGATCTTCCTGTATGATATCCCGGTCCTTCTCTGTATTGGCAGTACGTCACAGCTTTGTGTCATCCGCAAACTTTATTAGCATATTCACACTTTTTGTGCCAAGGTCAGTAATAAAAAGATCAAATAAGATTGGTCCCAAAACCGATCACTGAGGAACTCCACTAGTAACCTCCTTCCAGCCTGACAGTTCACCTTTCAGTGTGACCCATTGTAGTCTCCCCTTTAACCAGTTCCTTATCCACCTTTCAATTTTCATATTGATCGCCATCTTTTCCAATTTAGCTAATAATTCCCCATTTGGAACTGTATCAAATGCCTTACTGAAATTGAGGTAAATTAGATCCACTGCATTTCCTTTGTCTAAAAAATCTGTTTTCTTCTCAAAGAAGATCAAGTTCAGATTCCTAAAATTTTCTTTCTTTCTTACAGGGCAATAAAGTTCCTTATAGCCCTAATATTCAGTGTTTGTTTCCTGTTTTTATCCCTAAAGATGAATATTGTTCCAGAAATAAATCTGCATTTTGCAGTGGTCCATCCACCATTACCCAAGTTTATTAACTGTTTGTGCTGAAGTGTTCCAGGCCTGGCTGAACTTTTTGGAAAGTTTCTGTTATAACAGTTCAGCCATTTCTAAGAATGAGATTGGGGGAAAATACATTGTTTTGCCCACATTAAAAAATTCTTACAGCCATTTAGTTAAGATAAACAAGCACCGCCATGCTTTGTAGCAGGGACTTGAAACTTGGAAAGGAGGTTGCCCAGGTATCAGGGATGTATCTTTTGCAGTCCATATAAAATTTGTCCATGTTATAAGCCTCTAAAAATTGTCAGTTCGCACTTGCTTTGAGGAGACGTGTTAAAATTGGGTAGAAACTCATAAATGTTCCTTTCCACAGAAATCTTTAGTTTGGCAGTTGAATTCGCCAATTATTCCATCTGTAATGAGCATGCCCCAGTGCAGAGGCTGAGCAGGCTTTTCCCTCCAACTGCTCTTTTTGGCAGCCAGAGGACGCTTTAATGCTGAGCACAGTAACTGAGAGTAACTTCTCTCCTGTGCTTTCAGTGCTCATGCTGCTGGGGCCCAATCCAGGCAGTGTGCAAGAGGAGGAAGAAACAGTGACTGGACTGCAGAGGATTGAGTAATGCAGGAGGTGAGGGGAACAGGGAGATTGGGAGCAGGGAAAATAAAGCATAAGGGACAGCAGAAGGGAAAGGGGACAGAACTGGAATTATAGGAGGTTGGAAAGGAGATTGGGGGTGTACAGGAGCAGAGGAGGAAAGACAGCCTGGGCAAAGGGGTCTAAAAACAAATAGAGCACACTCACTTAGAGACTATGAATTGAACCCAAGAGTCCTGAGTGTCTACATTACTCTGCTGGTGGCAAATAGCTGTGAAACCCAGTGGCAAAGTGTGGTCCACAGAGAGGATGATAGCCTACTACTTCAAATGGAAGAGGTCTCTGCTGTGTATGTAATGGTGCATTCCCTAATGACGCAGATAAAATAAAAACTAACCAAAATATAGAAATTTTATTTTAATGTAATCTATTATGTTAAAAGAATGGTAGATGGCAATTGAAGCACTCAAAAATTAGAAAATACCAGAATTAAGGATTGTGCATATGCATTATGTATGAGAAAGACTTCAATTACATGAATACAAACTATTTTTTCCACATGATCCCTGCCTCATTCAGGGCACAGGATGTCTGGGGCTTGGAAATCAATCAAATGTGTACTTAGTGAATGGTCTGCAGGACCCTGCCTCATTCGTTGCAGAAATTGGATGGTGTGTAGCGGATTAGGCAGAGGATTGCAGGAAAAATAGGAGTGGCCCCATAGTTCCGGAAATTTATGTCACTCTGATTAATTGGATCCTTTCTTTGTCTCTGCCACAGACTTCAATGGGTAAGTTTCTTAAACCGAAATGTTTACAATTGGCCGCTAATTGTGTTTTCCTCATTTTTTCTGGTGCTCCACATGAGATTTTCTGGTGCTCAGAACACTCACAGCTGCAACTGAACTCCATTGGCTCTGTGTTGGAACACACAAAGTGCTATAAAAATGCTAAGTATTCTGAAAAAACAGGCCCAAGGTGTCTCAATTTGGGCACCCAAAATTAGTGGACACTTTTGGTCTTTAACACTCTGTGTCTCAGGGTTGCGAGCTATAAAATTAAGATAATACCATGCCACTCAGAGGTGTTATGAAGATAAATTTATTAATGTTTGTGAAGTAGATATAATTGTGAGAGCATCATAAAAATACCCTTTAGGAAATCAGTAATTTTGCATTCAACTCAGGTTTGGATGGTGTGCATAAAGGCGTGGTCCACACATTGAATGAGGGGAATAGAAAGAAAAACTGAGTAATTAAATCCCCATTTACTGAAGAAGGCAGAAACCTGTAGAAAAAATAGTACCTGATCTGTTCTACACATATATAAATTTCATTGTATTAAACATATGGGAAATAATGAAAAAATGTGTTTTGTTTTTATTTCATGATGAGTTAATAAATACAACCTTGAGAAGACCAATCCTGCAGACACTTATGCATGTGGGTAACCTTGCTTGCATCTCTTTGAGTTGACTCATGTGACCATTGAACGGATTGTCAAAGTTTCTCCTGTGTATTTGCAGAATTGAACTATACTACTTTAAAACTAAAATGTTAAAGGTAATTAATGGAACTCATTGGGAAAATGGAATTCATTTTTGCAGTACCTTTGCATTATTGTGGATGGAGTTGACCTGCATCATCACTTGCATCTTCAGTGCATGTTCTATCATGCTGCCTTGTTCAGACATCTAGACGTGACTGAGATTAAAAAAAGAAAAAAAAAAGAGCATTCCATTCTATACTGTTTGTCAGAGTGTCAAAAAGTTGTATGTTTGCAGTATTGATGTAGCCTTGTTGGTCCCAAGATAGTAGAGAGACACAGTGGGTGAGGTAATAACTTGTATTGGACTAAATATTAAATATTACATTAATTTTAATTTAATTTATTAATATAACTATTAAAAGATATTTTCTCACCTACCTTGTCTTTCTAAGAAGTTGTATAGTTTCTTGGGCTAATTAGGGAAAACAGGTTCTTAAAAGGACTGTTAAGGAGTACATGGAATTTGGATAGAAATCAAGTTTAATTTGGTGGAGAGTTACATTTACATAAATGGCCATTTTTATAGGTTAAAACTAATAGCTAAAATTGAATGTGTTGGTCATATGACAGAATCAGGTGACCTCCACATTAACTTTCCTCTTAGCAAAGTCAATGACGTCAAGTTTTTGTTGGCTCTCATTCAGTCCTGCAATATAGCAACATAATCCAGATTATTTTTCTATTCCAAATGACACTAAAGTAAACTTTATATTAGCTATAACTCTTATTAATCAAAGTAAATATAGCTGCCCAATTAAATTAAAATATAGCTGCCAGTGTATTTCTCAGAGTATTCTTATGTAAGTGAAATTACAATTGCTTCCAAGCACATGTGTTTTCTTGATCTATAGAATGGAACTACACCTTCACTCAAGATCTGGCAATCTGGGTTTGTGGTTTCAAGGGCACCTTACATAGATACAGGAGTCCACTTTAGCAGATACTTATGCGGGTAAGGTCCACAACATAGCAAACCACAAATGAAAGGAATCTGCTTCACCAATTAATTAATATCTAAAAGCACTTTGTTGTGAAGAAGTTAGGGTTGCTACACATACAACATGCCTGGCACAAACCACAAAAGCAAGGAAATGAGAAGTTAAGACACCTAACAGTACATAACCGTCTACTCTTCCACCCACAAGTACACACCTTACCATTACAACTACCATGAACACAACTTTAACTGTGCACCACCAACCCGTCCCTTTTGCTTTTCTGCACACTCCCATTTACCAGATTATTATTTCCCCAGCACTAATAGTTGTGCTTGCTTGATGAAGTGGTTGTGTTGGGAGAGAGTAATTTTATAAAGAGATGCATTCAGAAGGATAGTTAAAAGTTAGGAAACATCAGAATTAAGGTTGCCCATCTGTTTGGTTCCTTTGTGCATATGCATTATGATATAGTCTTCAGTTACGTGATTGCAAACTTTTTTCCACAGAAGCCCTCCCTCATTCAGTGCACACGATGGATGGAATACTCATCTATTCAATATGTGTTTTCATCCTCATCATTCAGTTTGTGGCTTTATGCATTATTTAAAGCACATCATCCAAACCATGCACTGAATACAGAATTATTAATTTGCTTGTGGACTTTACTATGGTGTTCTCATCATAGTATCTTAGTCCTTTACATACATTAATTATTTTTTCTTCATTACACTCCTGTGAGGTGTAATCAATATTACACATTAGGAACTGAGGCCCAAAGATTAAAATCAGAATTGTCAAAAGTGTTAACTATTTTTGCCCAATTTGAGAAGTCTAGGATGTGATTTTTCTGAGTATTTATTGTTTTTACAGCACTTCTAATGTTCAGGGTAGAGCTTCCATTGAATCTCAGTTGCAGTTGTGTGTACTCCACATTTCTGCAAATCAGACACCAGGTTTCTCACGTTGGGTGCCCAGAAAATGAGGAACACACAGTAGCCATCTCAGAAATTTTTGCTTTATGTGACATAATAATTCTGGCAAAGGCAAGGATGGAATCTAATTGTCCAGGGCAGCATTCAAACACCTTAACTGTAAGACTTTTTGTTCCCTATCTTATTTACCACACATCTTCCAACTTTTGCAACTAATGATGCTGGGGTCCTACAGACAATAACCTCATTCTCTATACACACCTGATTCATTCCCTCCATAGTTCCTCCTGTGCACTGAATGAGGCAGGGATTCTGTTGAAAAAGTAATATGTGATTCTGTTTTTAAATTGTATAGCAGTGGTTCTCAAACTTTTTTTTTTCGTGGACAACTTGAAAATTGTTGAGGGTCTCAGCAGACCACTTAATGATCTTTCCAGATGTTGTTTGTACCATTAGCTAACTATTGCAAAGCACTTTGGATAAAAGTCCTATATTAAAAAAAACGTAATAATGTTTTTTTGTTCTACAAATAAAAGCACACAACTCATATTTTAATATGAGTAGTCTTTACCTTCCCCAAGCTTGGGCTGAGAAGGAGTGGGGGGGGGGGTGTCTCTCGTTCTCTCCCCTGCCACGGCAGTCCCCGAGCTGGGGCTGGGAAGGAGGAGGGTATCTCCCCTGCCACAGCGGCCACAGAGCTGAGGCTGGGAAGGAGGGCCATCTCTCCCTGGCAGTCGCAGCCCTGGAGCTGGGGAAAGTCACCTCTTTCTCTTCTACGTGAATGCAGCTCGCAGACCACTACTGGTTCGCAGACCACAGTTTGAGAACCTCTGCTGTATAGTAATGCATACGCACAAGAGAGCCAAATCACGGTTCCAAAGGAACCTTAATTCTGGCTTTTCCTAACTTTTGAGTGCTTGACTTTGCAACATTAACATTTATTTAATGTGATTTCCTAAAATTTTTCCATAATTGAAATAAATAAATGTCTTCATGTGGACCCATATTGTGACTATGGCTCATTAGCAAGGTTGGCTTCTTTAGATCCACAGCATAACCTTCCACCACTTGAGCTAATAGAGAAACTAGTAGAAGTACAATGCCATTATCATCCATATCAGAGGTTCTCAAACCCCACTAATTAGGTGCCTGGACCCTGAAGAAGACACACATGTAAAGTGAAGTGGTGGCCTTGGGGGAAATAAGAGGTAGATGGGAAGGGGCAATTGGATGAGAAGAGGGGGTGGGGGGAATTTGGGACATGCAGGGCTGAGTGGGCCAGAGAAAGAGGCGACTTTCCCCAGCTCCAGGGCTGCGGCTGCCGGGGAGAGATGGCCCACCTTCCCAGCCCCAGCTTGGGGGCTCCTGCGGCAAGGGAGAGCGGGAGAGACCCCCACTCCTTCTCAGCCCCAGTGGGGAAGACCCCCTCTCCTTCCCAGCCCCAGCTTGGGGGCTGCCATGGCAGGGGAAAGAGGGCACATCCATCACATTAGAAAGGTAAGACTACTGATACTAAAATATGAGTTGGGTGCTTTCATTTGTAGAACAAAAAAATGTCTCTTTGTCGTGCTCTCCTCCCACCCATCCACAGATCCTGTCCTGTCTCCTGCTGCTATCCTTTCCCCTCTTTCTACCCATGTCCTGGCTCGGTCCAACTCGTGCTCCTATCCCAAGCTTTTACTCAGTTACGTTGCCCCCCGCATCTGCTTTTAGCCTATCCACTCCACAACTCCTGCCCCTCTGACTCCCCTCTGGTCTTAAAATATAAAGTTTTATGCAGCCTTAACCGTAGGTGTTACTATATGTGCTACGTGTAATTCCAAAAACCTTTATGAAAGATATTCTCTACCAGATTTTACAGAGTTACAGGATTTTAGAAACATTTCTGTAAGACTTGTATTTATTTCATCTCGTTCTGTAGGACTTTTCCCTAAGGGTTCCTCAAGTAGGGTTCCATCTGAAGTGCATATTTAAGTTACGAAGCTAAATTTAAACATAAATGGATAAATATTAAAATGTTGGATAATATATTGTGCTTCTGGAAATTCACAGCCATTTCCAATAGGAGGTCTTATCCCACAGGGAGAACAAACAGACTACCTTACCTCCTCAGACATCAATAGTTCACATAACTGTGAAAATGGTTATATGTAAATAGCAAATAACATGAGCCACAGAATGACCCCTAAGGACACCAATGGAGTTCAATAGTAACAGCGTCTAAAACTACTGGCAGTAGCCTTTGAAGTGAGATTTAAATTATAGTGGGGCATTGCCTCTGAGACTTGCACTGAATTCCATACACATCACACGCTGTCATGATTAAATATATTCCACAAAGGGTATTAGCAAAGCGAATATAGAAAGCATACTGATAACTGAGATGTAGAAGATGAATTCCTGGGTCTGAGCAAAACCTTTCAAGTCTCTGATCAATTCAGAAGCATCAGGATATCAGTGTTTGTTACTGCTGGGAAAACATCTAGGTTTGGGGTAAAATTTTCAAAAGCACTTAAGTCCCATTAACATTCAATGAGAGTTATGCACCTACCTCACATAGGTGCTTTTTAAAACCCAACCTTTAGTATTTGTTGCCATCCTACTTATATAATCAGTAGTACAAAAATGAGACAAAGTGGCTGGAAAGACACTGGATTCTTTCAATTCCAAACCAGACAGAAAAGAATTTAGGATTTGAGTACTGTTAATGAAATTCTCAGTCCCAGAACATACATGATGGGGATTGAATATTTGGTTTCACCTTAGTAGAAATTATTCACAGGAAAATTGCTGTAGTTGAAATCAAACTTTTCCCCAGTGCGAGATGTCTTTTCCAAATATCAAAATAAATATTAAGTCAGTCTCTTTTTTTTTATATTTGCACATTCTATTTTTGTACTTCTAAGTTGCTTATACGTAGGCTTGGAAGGATTAGATTTTTATTGGTTAATACTGGTAAGCTTTGATTTCATCAGACATACACAAACTGACAAAAAATATATCTACCAATGATAATTGAATTTTGCAGATAGGCAAAGTAAGAAAAATGCTGCTTGAGAACTTGAGTTTGATTTACCAATATTTATTTTGTATATTTTGACATGATATTGACAACTAGTGTTTCAATGGTTATAAAGCTTTAACTTTTTGAGTCTCACTGTCTACTGTCATTAAATAATTATTGTCTAATTCCCCCCCCCATATTTTTCTGCAGCTGTGAAAATTTAACTCAAGGAAAATGCTTCAAACAATTAATACTATCCATCAAAATTATTTTTTTTTAAATCCAATTCTCCCAAGCCTACTTGTATAGAAGAAAGAAAAGATGCATTAAGTTATTTTTGGGCAGAAAAAAAACATGATGGTACAAAAAAGGCTTATTACATCCTGCAGATAACTTAACCACAGCAACAGCAAATTAGGGAAGTGACTCAGTTAATTCCAAACTAAAAACTATTTAACAAACCTAGAAGACTGAAGGAAACCACTAAGTACTAAATTACTGTGCATTAGGTGTGTCCACTGAGGCAACAGAGCAGTATCAAAAGTAGCAACGGGTGAAGGAGAAATCAGTGAACTTTAAAATCAGAGAGAGAGATCCAAAGCAATGATAAAATCCTGACTTGATGTGCATAGTATGTGTCTGGGATGATGAGATAAATAGGATTAGGCAGAACTATGAAGATTCTGGATAATTCAAATGCAACTAAACTGATATAAGTCAAGTTTACTCTGATATAGTAACAGGTTTCAGAGTAGCAGCCGTGTTAGTCTGTATTCGCAAAAAGAAAAGGATTACTTGTGGCACCTTAGAGACTAACAAATTTATTTGAGCATAAGCTTTCGTGAGCTACAGCTCACTTCATTGGATGCATTCAGTGGAAAATACAGTGGGGAGATTTATATACATAGAGAACATGAACCAATGGGTGTTACCATACACACTGTAATGAGAGTGATCACTTAAGGTGAGCTATTATCAGCGGGGGGGGGCACGGACTTTTTGTAGTGATAATCAAGGTGGGCCATTTCCAGCAGTTGACAAGAACGTCTGAGGAACAGTGGGGGATGGAGGGGGGGAATAAACAAGGGGAAATAGTTTTACTTTGTCATTACACAAAGTAAAACTATTTCCCCTTGTTTATTCCCCCCCTCCATCCCCCACTGTTCCTCAGACGTTCTTGTCAACTGCTGGAAATGGCCCACCTTGATTATCACTACAAAAAGTCCGTGCCCCCCCCCCCCCGCTGATAATAGCTCACCTTTAGTGATCACTCTCATTACAGTGTGTATGGTAACACCCATTGGTTCATGTTCTCTATGTATATAAATCTCCGCACTGTATTTTCCACTGAATGCATCCAATGAAGTGAGCTGTAGCTCACGAAAGCTTATGCTCAAATAAATTTGCTAGTCTCTAAGGTGCCACAAGTAATCCTTTTCTGATATAGTAGAGTCCACTCAAAGTTCTGCCTCCGTTTAAATAAGTTTAGAAATACACCTTTACTTATCTTTAGGTGGAGACCGGGTATAAATGAGAATAAGAATGAGGTTCTTGATTTCTTGTACATTTTTACTAGCTGGAAACACTACAGCTAATCCCAAAGTGTGGTCTTATGTAGAAAATTTAGAAAGGAATTTTTTTCCCTTCTTTCTTCAGCTGCAAAGCTCAAATAGAGGTTAAAATATAATTTGGCTAAAAGGAAAAGGTTAATAAGTAACCATATATTCTGTTTTACTAGAAAGACACCAGCTTGCATAGTCTTAGTTTGAAAATGTTCCCTAAAGGGATCTTTGCCTACACTTGGTTCTTTGTTCTTGTATTTGGTTTCTTTATCTCAGATAATAACTATAATATAAGCCTGCATCTGAACATTTAGTGCAAGATAAGATTTAATTCAACCATAAAAAGTCTTTCAAGATACTTTTGTTTCAAAAGGGCTCTCAAAATTTTTATTTTGCGATAGAAAATCATTGAACAACTTTAAAATATGCAATATTGTAGTTTAACAATAACAATATTAAAATAAATAGCATTCCGCTGGGGAAAGATGTACTTATTTATTAACAGATTTTTTTGTGTGTGGTTTCTTTAATAAGCCTTCAGAAATTCAGCTCTTTCAACATAACTGTTAAAGGAGATATAATTTCTTACCATAGTTAGTCCTGTTTCTTCCAATTTGCAAATGTTTCCCTTTAAAGTTACAAGCCAAAAAAAAAAATAGTGCTTGCACTATTATTCTTAATGTATCTCCTACTATTCTTTTCACCAGAATGTAATTAGGGTTGCCAGGTATCCAGTTTTCGACTGAAACACCCGGTCGAAAATGGACCCTGGTGGCTCTGGTCAGCACCTCTGATCAAGCCGTTAAATGTTTGGTTGGCTGTGCTGCTGGAGCAGCAGAGCTGGAAGGCTCCCCGCCCCACCCCCAGAAGTGGCCAGCATATCCCTCTGGCTTCTAGGCAGAGGGACGGCTATGGGGGCTCCGCGTGCTGCCCCCACCCCAAGCGCTGGCTCCGCAGGTCCCATTGGTTGGGAACTGCAGTCAGTGGGAGCTGTGGGGACGGCGCCTGTGGGCGGGGACAGCGCACAGAACCCCCTGGTTGCCCCTCCCCCTAGGAGCTGGAGGGACATATTGCTGCTTCTCGGTAGCCACCTGAGGTAAGAGCCACCCAGAGTCTGCACCCCTCACCCCCTTCCACACCGCAATCCCCCGATCAAACCCAAACTCTCTCCTGGAGCCTGCACCCCCTCCCACACACTGAGCCCCTCATTTCTGGCCCCACCCTGGAGCCCGCACCTCCAGCCCAAAGCCCGTACTCTCTCCCACACCCCAATCTCCTGCCTCAGCCCAGAGCCCTCTTCCACACTCTGAACCACTCAGTCCCACCCCCCAACCTGGAGCCCTCTTCTACACCCCAAACCTCTCATGCCTGGCCCCACCTCAGAGCCCGCACCCCAACCTGGAACCCTCACCCCCTCCCACACCTCAACCCCCTGTCCCAGCCCAGTGAAAATAAGTGAGTGAGTGAGGGTGGGGGAGAGCAAGCGACAGAGAAAGGAGGGATGGAGTGAGTGGGGGGGCGGGGCCTCAGGGAAGGGGCAGGAGGACGGGGAGGAAGAGTGTTCGGTTTTCTGCAATTAGGAAGTTGGCAACCCTAAATTTAATTCATGTTAGATTCTGAAATCAGTTGTCTAGTCTACAGTGTTGAGGCAGGGCATTAAAACTATAACAAAAAGAAGTGGAGAGAAAATAGGAAAATAATTGAAATGCCATTTTTCTTTCATTGTTTGTGTACAGTTTCAGACATACTGCCTTGTGTAATGATACCATTAGATATCATAAATTATGTATGTCCAGGCTGGGGCAGTACTGGAATGAAAGACATCCACCGAACACCTTAGTATTGAAAGAGATGACTTTGATGATTCAGTAGGTGCCACTCCTTCCTCTGAGATAATTACTGTGTTAGTGTCTCACTAAGGTGTTTTGGGGAGGTGAACGGCACTGCACTACTGTACGCTTTTGGATGTGATGTAATTTCCTTTCTCCTGAGAGATAAAAAGAAAGAAATCGAGATGCTATGTATTTCTTTTAAAATGTGTTGTGTTAAGATACTCTTGTGATGAACGTTGTATAAGATCATAGGTGGTTGAGTTGTAACCGCTAGAATTGAGAAAAGATCTCATGACACTTTGCATAAGGATAAGGATATTTATTCCAATATTATGCACAAATTCCAGTCTGAGTTATAGCCATGGCCTCACTCCATCTTCTTTGTGCTGTTCCGGAAGTGTAAAGGGGATGGAAAGGTAGCTTAAGTAACAATTTCCTCATAAATATAGTACAGTATACTAAAAGTTAGAAGCTATGCTTTTTTCTGTTATGGTTCCTGATTCACAACCCAATTATCTACCTCTGCAAAGATTGTAAAATTACAGAGGATTAGAAGTGATGAGGGTTTTACCGTCAGATATTTGGTATTAGCAATAAACTTTTAAGATGAATTTCATTGCAAACTGTGAAAAAAATGATTATTGGATTCTCCTGCCCACTAAATGAAGATAGCAAGTATAGCATTCCCTTCATGTAGGGGAACCCTGTACCAGGTGAAAGTTGTCAGGGGCAGCATAGTGCATGGACATGGTGGAGAATCAGGGCTTGAATATTTAAAATAACATGCATCTGTTTTATTAAGTGGACCAGTTTGAAAGTTCACATGGGAGCTGCAATTCTCACCATTTATTGACTATAAAATATCTTTAAAAATAAAAATGCCTAATTGTTGTCATTTCACTGCTTAGTCCTGATAGTAACCATCTTGCTGGAAAGTAATGTAATTTGTGGGTCAACAAAATGAGAGCAGTTCAGTGCAAGAGACTAAAAATTTTAAAGCCCCACAACCCCACCGATGTAGATGTCCCTGACCACAGCAGAACTATTGTGATTTCACTGCATGGATGGCAACAGGATTTAGGAAATCTAAATTGTGTTGTCCCTTGAATGCCATAAAGCCCAGATCTCCAGGATGCTCCTTGTGTCTTAGCACCCAGGGAAGTTTTGAGGATTAGGCAGTGGCAATAGATCCATGACTACACCAATGTATTTTTTAATTCTGCTCTTGAAGAACTGATATAAGAACACAGAAATAAAATCCTTGAATTATACATCTGTTTCCTTAGAATGTGATCTCAAAAGTTCATTCTTTTCTTTTGTAATAAATATAATAAATGATATCAATTGATGATGCTGTGAACATAAGAGTGAAAATAACTTCCGTTACTCTACCGAAAGTGTAGTAGTATTTATCTGATTTTAACCTAAGCTTTAATTAATATAAAAGAACAAAACAGTACTAATCAATACAATAGCATATTATGAATGTAAGCAGTCCTGATTTACTTCTGTGTTTCAGAATTTTCACCAAGAAGTCAACCAAATAACAAATTATGACAGCCCGTCAAGCCTGGACAGCCTTGAGGCAGGAGAACAAAATGAAAATTATACAACACCTAGTGACACATCTTTGACTACACAGTGGGACGACTCTATACTCTACGATTCACAAAAATCACAGTCTACGAATAAGAGCTTCCTTGATACACCTGAACTAACTTTTTCTAAAAATCAACATGTAAATAATTGGCTGATAAATTTAAATACCCAAAATAGCCAGGCAAACACTCCTTTTCATGACACTTTAGCTAAACAAAATGTTCTAATTCCTGCTGAAAATATACACAATCCAAAACAGAAATCATTTGTTTCTAGTGGAACAGAAAAAAGAACACAGATATGTACTTCCGATAATCAAATAACCTTTGTAAACAGTCCGTATACTTTTATGCAAAATAGGAAAGAGGAAAAAAACAATATGTTGAAAGTTCCATCTTCTGGAATGGTTAGTAGAGAGAGTTCATTAGCCACTGATAGCCTTGTGTTCAAATCCAGCAAACCCTGGGCCACCTCTGATCCTACTCCAAGAGGACGAGTTCCAGATTCTGTACAGGAGCAGAGTTCTGAACTGACCCAACAGAGAAGAACCACCTCATCAGTACAAACCTCAAATCAGCCTATGGCAACACCTGTAATCTTACCTCCAAAACAATGGAATTCAACTGGTTTTCACAACAGTACCATCTCAGCTAATCCTTTACAAAAGGGCAAAAATACAAACACAGTGCCATGTACTGATGATCTAAACAATTTGTCAGAAACAAAAGATGAAAACATTAAAAATTTTAATGGTATTAATCAGGGATCATCTTTATTTCAAGACACATCTAATGCTTCCATTTTGTGCAACGCTGATCAAGAAGAGGACAAAAAAGAAGAAAAGGGAAATGTGGCTGAAGCCATGTCACCTTTGTCTAATGCAAAGTTTAATTGTGACTTGTCTGAACATCACAGATACCTGAGAAATAACATGCATGAGCGAAAGGGAGTGAAATTGCCCAAAAGCATTTTAAAGAAAGAATCTAAATATGAAAATTATTGTTTCAAAGCAGTGGTTATGAACCGAAGGATCTGCTTTGGGAATCAAACTGCATCTTCTATCAGAGACAGTTTAGAATTGGCAAAAATAAAAGAGAAAGATGCAGAAAATCAAAAGACTAATAAGAAACTCAGATGGTTTGATGAAATTGACAAAATAGTAGTAGAAGATGATGAAGAGTGTTCAGAAAAGAATACCACAGGAGTATCTCAGGCACAGTTGCAGCCATCTTATGTTCAAAGTAAACTGAATGCTATTAACAGTAATTTAAGAAGTATTCCCGCTTGCACCACAAATTCTATCTGCAAAGAAAATCACCAGGATTATCCCTCGATATCCACAAAAATTGTTGCTGCTGGAGGCTCAGAAAGAGACTGTATGCCTCTGCGTTCTTTTGTATCTACAGGTTACCACTTTGCTAAACAAGCTTGGATGGCATCAAAGGGTGATGAAAGTAAACCCCCTGCATATAGTGGTGACTCTAAAATTCAGAAAGGTAATCTGCATAAAGGTAAAACAAAGATAATCAGAAGACCAAGATCTGCCAAAACCCAGTCAGGTTTTACATCTAAGAATAGAAAGGGCACTATAATCCGACCACAGTCTGCTAGTGAAGTTCATAAGGTTATAAAAGCTCAGGGTAAAATCATTATACCTCATCCACCACCTAAACCTGTACCAGGCAACAAGACTGATCAAAATGTTGCAGACGCTATGTGTCAACCAGTAAATTCTTCCAAACTTCAATCCAACACTACAAATGGTAACTATGTAAATGCAAGACATCTTTTGCCAGCAGATCAGGTTTTAAATAGAACCACTATAGAAAATAATAAGAGTATTACTTGTAGTTCTGACTTGGTCACCGTGACATTGGCAACCCCACCTTCCTACAATGTATCTCCAAGTGAGCCTTTGGAAAAGACAAATTACACTGTAAATAATATTCAGACAATTGCCCAGCAAGACAGCTTGATAACTGGTACCAAAAGGAAACCTGTATGTGCAGAAAATGGACTACGCCTTGATCGTACACCAACTGATGAAGAAATAAATCTTTTGTGGCAGGGTGTGAATAGTGCCCTAGCTCAAAAGGATTATGCTGCTGGTAAGCACCATTCTTGTTTTTTTCAAAATAGGGAGTTTTAAAATGATAACAGGCTCTTGCATTCAGTTACAAATGCTGTTTTCACCTTTCACACAACAGTTTGAAGAGTTTCTACTTTGGTCATTATCTGTTATCTCCTAGAGGCCCCAGTCAGAGATGGTGGCCCCATTTTCTTGGGTACATTACAAGCATTAAATAAAAAGAAAATCCTTACCCCAAAGACAGGTGGATGAAACAAATACATGTGGGAGGAGGAAGGCAGAGAACAAGTTAACAGTAAAATGAGTGAGTTTTACATGGTAAACTATAGCTTACCACCCGCCAGCCACTATCAGCTGGCAGGACTCTGTCATCTGGGAAAATGTTTTTTGACAGGATCTCATGAAAGAGCCATAAATCTGCCATGTTTTTAAAGTGACTGCTCTGTAAATATTTGGTATTGCGAAGACTCTAAGTGTCACTAACACAGGGAATGTTTCAAAGAAAGTTGCCCATGTTAATAGAATAAAGAAAGTGGAAGAAATTTCTAACAGCCATATGTCACTGTGCTGGCAAATATTTGTGTCAGAGTGAATTTATAGAAGCTTTACGTGCTTTACAAAAACATTTTCTGGGAACATTACTGTAGAAATAACTATGGGCAAGACAGAGCAAAAGATACACAAGAAAATTTAAAAGACTAAATCATATCTTCCTGCTAATTAACTTTGAAAGCATGTTTCAGACTGATTAATTTATATTTACAAATGCTTTCCAAGTAACCCCTTTGTACTCTAGCCAATTTCTATGCCTTGGAGCAGTAATGGAATCCTGTGTCCCCACACTGTACCCAGATGAGCTGCTGTGTGGTTTTCCATCCTTGCAACCTCTTCTAGAGGCAGAGTCCATGACTCCACCAACTCCACTTCATGTACCAGGAGCCACTCTGTGCCTCCTACCATACTGTTGTGACCATCCTAAGGATCACTCAGGCTGGTGCAGAGCCCCCTTCTATTAAAATAAGGAGCTTCCATGTCCCTTATAATTGGGCCTGTCACTTTATTTACAGTACATACTGTGACAGGGTTGGACTGGATGGCTACAGGAGAGTAATAGAAGGCAGATATATTAGCCCCAAGTTAAGTAGGTCCCTTTTCCCTGGGTAAGGTAACCGGGAGGGTTCCAGAGCAATCAGGAACCTTCTGGAGACAATTAAGACAGACAGGCTGATTAGAACATCTGCAGCCAATCAAGAAGCTGCTAGAATCAATTAAGGCAGGCTAATCAGGGCACCTGGGTTTAAAAAGGAGCTCACTTCAGTTTGTGGTGTGGGTGTAAGGAGCTGACAGTAAGAGGTGCTAGGAGCTGACAGTGAGAACACATATTGTTGGAGGACTGAGGAGTACAAGCATTATCAGACACCAGGAGGAAGGTTCTATGGTGAGGATAAAGAAGGTGTTGGGAGGAGGCCATGTGGAAGCAGCCCAGGGAGTTGTAGCTGTCACACAGCTGTTCCAGGAGGCACTCTAGACAGCTGCATTCCACAGGGCCCTGGGCTGGAACCCAGAGTAGAGGGCGGGCCCGGGTTCCCCTGAAACCTCCCAACTCCTGGTCAAACACAGGAGGAGTTGACCTGGACTGTGGGCTCACGAAAACAGCCAAACTGAGGGCTGCCATGAAGCTTCAAGGTGAGCAAATCCGCCAATAAGCGCAAGACCCACCAAGGTAGAGGAGGAACTTTGTCACAGTACACTGTGTGTCTCAAAAACTACTTCTTTGGGGAAGAGCAGAGTGCTTTGAATATATTTTTTGTTAAAGAGGCAGGGAGAGAGAGAGGAGAGTTTATTTCCCTACCCTTCTGTGTCTTCATACAACTGAGCAGTGTAACTTTTAGAGACAGATTTTAAGCATCACATGCAAATATTTTAAACCTCTTCCCCTGCCCCCCTCCCCCAGTCATACCTATATACTGGAGGGATAGATGGAGACATTCCCTTTTCTTTGAAAATCAGTGGTGGTATTCTTTCAGTATCTATTCATTATGTCTATTGTATTCTTTAAGTCAGATTATTTATATTAAATACCCAAATTTTGGTTTTAGTGACTTATTATTTATGTTACAGTAGTGCCCAAAGTGTTCTCAGCACTGTACAAGCATATGAGAAGACACAATCCTTGTCCTAAAGTTCTTTCCAAGAGAGAGCGAATCCTGCACTGTTCTTCTTCAGTGACATATAGTGCTGCAACAATACCCTGAAGTTCAGCAGTTTGTGTGAGCAGCTTAGAAAACAAAAAATATTATTTGCTGCAACATACAACCTACTATATATTAAAGAAAAACAAAATAGGGAGGGCAGTCAGGGAACAAAATGTTAATTTCCGTAAACAAAATGATCAGCTATGAGGGTCTTGTTTTAAATGGAGCTGCAAGCATCAAGTGCTGTATTTACTGACCAAGGCATAGTATTCCCGAAGGGTTTGATCCTGCATAGTGCTAAGCACTCTAGCCCTTATCCAACAAAGCACTAAACATATGATTAACAGTAAGCACTGGAATAGTACCACTGATGTCAGTGGGACTAACTCACATGCTCAGAGTTAAACACTTGCATACGTGCTTTGCTATATCGGGATAGAGTCCTCAATACCTTGAAGGATCAAGTCCTAACATATTCTGTTACTGTGTTGGGTAAGTCTCACTAAAACTTTATTCCGTAGTCACTTCATAGATCTAAATACATCTTGGCTTACTTACCAATGAAACTAATCTTGGTGCAGATCAAGAAGCTCACTTCTAACTGACTGTTTTTCAGAAATGTATTACTTGATTAATAATTCAGCATTTCAAAATTGTTAATGTTCCTCAGTATATAATGAATACAACTTCATTACATTCAGTTTCCTTTCAGGTGGTTTCCGGCATTACGATGTTCATTGCAATAATTCCTGTAGCACTAATTTGCAACCTACTAAAGCTAACATATCCCATGTTACTATTGATGGTGGCAACCTTCTGACCAGTTTTAAATCATCTAGAATGAATGGATTTTTCTCTTCGTCATCAAATGGTAAGAGATCTTATTTGTTAGATATCACTGTAGTAAAAACAACAGAGAAAATGCTGTTAAAAGCACCAAAAGACATTCTTGGGCAAATTTTCAAAACCTTACCAAATTGTACACCCAAAAAATGGTCAAGCACATATATAATTGCACACGCAGAACCCCCATTTTCACATCAAGTAACTGTAAGCACAAAATTAGCATATCATATCTATTTGGGTATACAAGTTCCTGATTTGCACCTGCAAATTCCATGTGTGGATGTATGTTTCCCTCAGGTGTAGGTTAGAGGCTGAGTTTTGAAAATGTATTAAAACACGAAGAAAACTGAATTAAATTTGCAGTATAGTATCTAGTTTAAGCTTATGTATCGGAAGAAAATTGCTGCAGTGTTTTTTGTTTTAAAAACATTAAAATGAATACAAATATTCATAAATTAGCAAGGCGAAAACAAAGATAGCTAGGAGCTCTAATATGTACAGCAGTGGTAGTAAAATCTCATGGGATGAAACTTAGTCAAGTGAATTCAAATTCTGTGAACTAGTGAACATCCCCTACAATGTGCTGAGTTCTCTTAATTAGCATTAATCAAACGGGAGCTGAGACCATGCAGCCCTGAGTAGGAAGCACTGATTACCCTGGATAGTCAGGTCCTAAGGCTGTTTCCTAAATGTTGCCTATCTTATAAAATGGAATTATTGTTTGGCATGTCATTAGACGTTGCTGTATCACAAAGGTAACTCAGAAGTTAGCTAACCAATTTTCATCAACCTTTACATATTTATAAAGGATCAGTCACTATACACTAGAACCTCAGAGTTATGAACAACAGAATTACAAACTGACCAGTTAAGCACACACCTCATTTGGAACCAGAAGTACGCAATCAGGCAGCAGCAGAGACAAAAACAAATACAGTACGGTACTGTGTTAGACTTAAAAAAAAAAAAAAAAAAGGGGGGGGGGGGAGGCACAACATTTTTCTTCTGCATAGTGGTGTCAAAGCTGTATTAAGTCAATGTTCAGTTGTAAACTTTTGAAAGAACAACCATAATGTTTTGTTCAGAGTTACGAACAACCTCCATTCCCGAGGTCTTCATAATTTTGAGGTTCTACTGTAATATCAAAGTGCCAATAATCTTTGCACCTCTGTATTTAGCATGCTTTTACATACTGGCTGCTTTTTTGTGTTTCTCATTTTAGGTGCTGTTCCTGTTATAAGACGAAAACAAATTTCCGACAATAGCGAAAATAAACGTAGAGTTCTTTTAGAACAGAGAAGACAAATTATAACCTCTGCAGGAAGGAGACCCGCTCATCATGCACAGGTAAATATCAGTTTCAGGAACATTGAACTGAAAATGTCAGTCAAAGGTTATCACAGAATCATAGTCTCCTGCTGCTGTATACTTGTCCAACGTTCCTGCAAACATAAAAACAGTTTCTCTGCACATTCTCAATAGTTTTTAATGATTGTCACAATAAAATACTTTATCTACCCTAACAACAAATGTATTATTTTCTTTAGGGGTTTTGTTTCTATAAACCAGTCACCAGAAATACATAGACCAAATGTTACCAAATATCTTTATAGAAGGCATACAGCTGTTATGAGATTCATTAATCAACATTGTTTATTCCAAATATAACTGTTTCCTTTGCATCAAAATGTTTTGTTTTCATCATTTTGTACATATAAAGTATACATAGCAGAATTAAATATTGCTTTAGCTGTAAAAACTTGTCGTGGTAGTGACATCTTACTGGAATGTGATGTAGTTTAAGGTAATCTGATATGGTTGACATCATGGATGCTGTTACTGGCACTAGCCTACTTGTCATTGATTTCAGAGCTAAATACATTACAAATATAGGCATATAAAAATGCTCAAAGTTTTTATTAGAACTTTTAAATAAAATGTCTAATAGTCACTGGGCTCCTTGTTTTTTAATATTTGTAAAATAAATGAATTAGTGTTTAATAAAAACAAAATCAGTCATTAGAGGATTTTACAAAATGCACATTCGGGAAAGATTAATAAATTCTAAGACCAGAAGGGACTGTTGTGATTATCTAGTTTGACCTCCTACAAAACACAGGTCGTAAAGCTTCACTGAAATAATACCTGTATATACTATCAATTAGAAAAAACATCTAATCTTGATTTTAAAATTGCTAATGATGACAATAAAGAGACTATAAAAATACCAAACTATGTTAGTACAGGAATTTCTTATTTGTATATAGCACTAATATAACATCTAAGAAGGTTTGTAAATAACTTTCATATGAACGCTTTTTGTTGAATATCTGGGAACATATTTTGAATCATAGTAATTTTTCACAACCGTATTCATTCAAAATGAAATTCAGCCTTTAATTCCTATTTAACTCCTGTTTTGAGGGAGTATGTGGGATTTAAGGTTTCGTGCTGGTCCTTTGCACAATGGTGAATTTTACCATCATTGCCAGCAACTATTAATGCAATAGCGTAAATCAAAGAGATCCAGTGAAAATGGTTAGAGGTATGGAAAAATTTACATATGAGATACTACAAAGACTGTGCTTATTTAGCCTTAAATAGAGAAGAGTTTGAAGGAATATAAAAGGATATCTGTCAAGGACTTTTGAACCCTCAGTGTTCCTACTGAAATTTCTATTAAATCTACTGTCATAAATATAAAGGGAAGGGTAAACCCCTTTAAAATCCCTCCTGGCCAGAGGAAAACTCCTCTCACCGGTAAAGAGTTAAGAAGCTAAAGGTAACCTCGCTGGCACCTGACCAAAATAACCAGTGAGGAGACAAGATACTTTCAAAAGCTGGGAGGAGGGAGAGAAACAAAGGGTCTCTGTCTGTCTATATGCTCCTTTTGTCGGGGATAGACCAGGAATGGAGTCTTAGAACTTTTAGTAAGTAATCTAGCTAGGTATGTGTTAGATTATGATTTCTTTAAATGGCTGAGAAAAGAATTGTGCTGAATAGAATAACTATTTCTGTCTGTGTATCTTTTTTGTAACTTAAGGTTTTGCCTAGAGGGATTCTCTATGTTTTGAATCTAATTACCCTGTAAGGTATCTACCATCCTGATTTTACAGAGGGGATTTCTTTACTTCTATTTACTCCTATTTCTATTAAAAGTCTTCTTGTAAGAAAACTGAATGCTTTTTCATTGTTCTCAGATCCAAGGGTTTGGGTCTGTGGTCACCTATGCAAATTGGTGAGGCTTTTTATCCAACATTTCCCAGGAAAGGGTGGGGGGGGTGCAAGTGTTGGGAGGATTGTTCATTGTTCTTAAGATCCAAGGGTCTGGGTCTGTAGTCATCTAGGCAAATTGGCGAGGCTTTTTACCAAACCTTGTCCAGGAAGTGGGGTACAAGGTTTTGGGAAGTATTTTGGGGGGGAAAGACGTTTCCAAACAGCTCTTCCCCAGTAACCAGTATTTGTTTGGTGGTGGTAGCGGCCAATCCAAAGACAAAGGGGTGGAATATTTTGTACCTTGGGGAAGTTTTGACCTAAGCTGGTAAAGATAAGCTTAGGAAGTTTTCATGCAGGTCCCCACATCTGTACCCTAGCGTTCAGAGTGGGGGAGGAACCTTGACATCTACTAAAAGTGTAAAACAAAAGTCAACCAGAATGCCTCTAAGGTCTCTTGCTACTGTGGATCCTCTCTACCTTTCTCCAGTGCAGGCTGTTGCTTAGCAATCACAATATAGACAAAGATGTACATAGACATTTTTGTGTGCTTTAAAAAAGCTTTATTAATTGCTCATATTTTTCAAAATACAGTAGCTTTTGAACTTGAAAACACACAGCCTGTAAACTTCAGTAACATAAACTATCTTATTTAACTAAAACATTAAAAAGCTCCAGAAATGTTAAGATTTTAAATAATATTAAAAATTATTCTGATAAAGTGATCAATTTTTACAGAATACAATACATACTGTCCAGCTAAGTCCATTTCAATGTGCATTTGAGCCAGTGCAAACTGTGAGTGGCATCCCTAATTCTGATGAAGGTATAGTAGTTCATTTCAGTTCCATTCTTTGTTATAGATAAAATAGTTGCACTATACATCAGCTGTTGCCTTGTAGCATCAATGATTCTGAATCAGAAAATATGGTCTGTTGGCTGGAAGTAAAGATTTTTCCACTAAAAGTTAATACAGCACAGCACAATATCACTGAAATCTGAGTGGTGGTTTAGAAGAGCATCATGAAAAAAAAAAAGTCTCTATTCCTCTAGTGTTGTGTTTTATTTAAGTGTATGACAGCTACATGTACGGGCACAGTATGTCACCATTAGCTGGATGTAAAGCTGGCAGGACTGGCTCCTCCACCAGCTCTCTTCCTCTGCCCCATATTAAGAGCACAGGCAACCTTAATTCTGGCATTTCTTAACATTTGAATGCATGACTTTGTGACATTAATATTGTTTTAATGTGGATTTTTGTGTGCAGTATATCCATGAAAATGAGCAATAGGTCTAGATGTTATAAAATATTCTAATTTGAAAAAGTTCAGACTGTGACCAGCTCTGTAAAATCTTTAGTTTCAGAAAGCACTGCCCAGTTTTTGTTGGCAGAAAATCTAGCAGGTACCTCAGTTACAGAAGGTGAAATCCTGGCTGCTATGGAAACAGTGCAACCACCTGGACAAACCATGGTGCTTACCAAGGCCCAGCAACGAGGCATGAGTGCACTGTCACTAGAAGAACAGAAGATTCTTCAGTCACTTGATCGTCTCAATCAAAGGTTGCAGAGTAAGTACAAAGTATAGTATTAACATAGTAATAAATTTTAAAGAATCGTTTGAGTGACATATATAAACATAGACATATAAGTGGCAATAAAGACCTATAGGTGCATCTGCCCCGTCCTGTTGCATTTTGCTGTTTAGTAAACTTACCAAACAGTAAGTACAAAACCCTTACTCAGGCAAAACTAATTTAAAACAATGGGAGTTTTGCCTGAGTGAAAACGAAGTAAGATTTTTGGATTTGTCCCTGTATTTTTTTTTAATCCGTTAAACTTGTGTATGCTCACTGGTCCCACATGAGATGTTAGCCTGAATGACATCTCAATACAACTTCTGAAAAGGAGTTCAGATTTCCCCTTTCCCATAGGAGTGGCAGAAGCAGAGAAGAGGAACCTTGCACCCACTGGGAATCTGCTTAGCTGTAACACAGAGTCACTGATCCCAGAAAAACAGCAGTTCCGATTTCTCTATTTTAAGAGGTAGTTTTGGTATGATGTCCTCTGGATTAGGCAGAAGGAGATATTAAATGAGAAACACTGAAAAATGGAAAAGAAGGTACTCTATGAACTGTAGAGGAAAAAGAGAGAGAGACACACGCACATAGAGGCAGATCGGAAAGGGACAGGAGATAGTGAAACTAAAGAAGATAGCAAAGCAACAGACAGAAGATAATTAAAATGGAGAAAAAGTTAAGAAAACTAGAAAGTAAAAAGAAAAGTCCAACAGGGAATATTAAGGGAACAATGAAAGAAATGTAAAAGTAATGACTGCAAACCATACAATTACAAAAACTAAAGTAAAACATTGCTAGTGTGCAATTAACTACTGCACATTGTATTCCAAATTTATCAGACACTATGGGCTCGATTCCCCTTTTATCCAAGCTCCACTAGGTGCAACAAGGGAGGTGGCCATCAGATCTGGCTCCCTAATTCTGAGTCTGCCCACACTGGTGGTAGGTAAAGTAGCAGACAGGTCCCGGCACCATCCACAGTATGTCCTTTTCCTCCCCTGATGGACCCCTACAATAGAGGCAGGGGAGGGTGGCTGGTGCAGAAGTCGACTCTGCCAGCTTTATCTCAGTAAGAAGTTCATCTCCACAAGAGGAATTATCCCAAGAAAATTTACAGCCAGAATCCAGCCACTTTGCAGTATGGGTACGAGCATCCATCACCAGCTGACATTTCCAAGTGGTCTTAGCTCCAAGTGATGTAATGCTATATAGAATGTGTTGCAAAGTAATCCAGTGTGGAGGTGTCAAAGACATGGATCACTATGTCAAAGTCCATATCTGAAAGAAAAGGTGACAACTTTGTGGCCAGGTATAGCTGGTGTCAGAGTTCCCTCCCCACTCTGAACTTTGGGGTACAGGTGTGGGGACCTGCATGAAAGACCTCCTAAGCTTATATTTTACCAGCTTAGATTAAAAAATTCCCCAAGGCACAAATTCCTTTCCTTGTCCTTGGACAGTATTGCTGCCACAACCAAGTGATTCACACAAAAATTCAGGAAAGGGTCACTTGGAGTCCCTATTCCCCCAAAATATCCCCCCAAGTCCCTTCATCCCCTTCCCTGGGGAGGCTTGAGAATAATATACTAACTAATTGGTTACAATATGAGCACAGACCAAACCCTTTGGTTTTTAGGACCCTGAAAATTAATCAGGTTCTTAAAAGAAGAATTTTATTTATAAAAAAAAAAGTAAGAGAATCACACCTGCTATATCAGGATGGAGGGTAACTTTACAGGGTAAATAAAAAGATTTAAAACACAGAGGATTCCCCTCTGACTCTGCTTCCCAGTTACAAAACAGGAATGAAACCACCTCTTAGCATAGGGAAAATTCACAAGCTAAAACAAAAGATAATCTAACGCATTTCCTTGCCTTACTTACAATTTTTGTAATCTTAGATTAATCATTTCAGGTAGGTTTTCAGGAGATGTTTTACCTGCCTGGTCTCTCTCTCTGTCTGGAGAGGGAACAAATAAAGAGAGCACAAATAAAACCTCCCGCCCCAGATTTGAAAGTATCTTCTTTCCTTATTGGTCCTTCTGGTCAGGTGCCAACCAGGTTATTTGAACTTCTTAACCCCCTTACAAGTAAAGTGATTCAGTACACCTGGCCACGAGGGATTTTATGTTACCGCATGCATAAAGATTGTTATCCTTCCCTTTATATTTGAGAGCCGGCAAAAAAGCATTCTTGACAGAGATGCCAGGGTTTTATTAAACCTTCACCATCTCAGCTCCTTTATTGTTTTGTTTTACAGAAAACATAAATCTGGCACTGTACTACAAGACAGTGTGCCTTCAACATGGCCATGTAAATGGCTAACCCATTCTGAGTGGGTTATTTTTTGTTTGGTTGGTTTGGTTTGTTTTTTGTTATCCTATCTCTGAGGAACTGGCCTTCTCTTTCAGATTTGGATTTCTTTTTAGGTGCTACATGTTTAATTTACAATTCCAAATTTTATAAATACAAATAAAGTAGATGTTTCAACCTTCCTCAGGCCAAAGAAAAATAGTTAACTTGTTAAATTGCAGTTAAATTGTTGTATTTTCCACAGTCTTTAGGAAGGTTGGTACTGACTTGTTGACTATTGTTCATGTTTTTGTTCTAGCAGGTGTTTTATATAATTGTTGCATCATAGCTTTGTACTGTTTTTAGATGTCCAAGAAACCATTGCCAAAAACCTATCCACATCAAGTGTTTTACAGATAATCTCTCCTTTGGTAAGCATTCAGATTTACTGTTTTCTGACTTAGACAGTATTGACTTTGGTTTGTTTTAGGATTAACTGAGTTGCTAGAATTTCAGAGTGCCATTTGTGTGGGATAGTGTTCAGAACAGGGCTGTCTGACCTAGTGGTCAGAGCCAGAGGTGGAGTTGGCATTGCTCTCAGGAGTCACACCAAAGATCAAAGCCAGAGTCAGAAGCCATGACAAGGGTCAGAGCCACACCAAGGATTAAGCTGGAATCAGAGTCAGAAGTCACACCCAGGATCAAAGATGGAGTCAGCAGTTGGCATCAGTGCAAGGAAGCAGGAAGAAGGAGTAGGGCCTGGTAGTGGGCGCGTGGACAAGCCATGGTGATAGGAAAAGGGATTAGGAGCCGAACAAAGAAGCAGAGACTTGGTCTCAGGGGTCTAGGCAGCAACAGGCCTTGCAACTAGTTGCTCAGACAAGAGGTAGAACAGGTACAGGAAATGTTATACCCAGTCATAGACTCTGTGGGTGCTCAGGGGCTCAAGCACCCACAGAGAAAAAATAGGGGGTGCTCAGCACCCACAGGGCTGGCCAGAGCTGCTGCTGTGGTGGCTCTGGGCTTGGACACCAGTCAGTTGTTCAGTGGCTGAACCTGTGCTCCCAGCAGCTCTTCAGCGGGGCTGTCCCACCCTTCAGCTGTTGAGTGGGGCTGCCCCT
Organism: Eretmochelys imbricata; assembly: GCF_965152235.1. Lineage (NCBI taxonomy): Eukaryota > Metazoa > Chordata > Testudines > Cheloniidae > Eretmochelys > Eretmochelys imbricata. The sequence goes on from NC_135572.1 coordinate 34,054,328, forward strand.
CCCCTTAGCTTTTGAGCAAGGCCGTCCCGCCCATCAGCTGTTGAGCAGGGCTGCCCTGCCACTGGCTCCTCTCTGCCCACCTCCCTCCCTCCATCCCTCCCTCACTGCCCTTAAGGCAGGAGGAGGCAAAAAGGAGCAAGCAGTGGGTGGGAGGCGCTCAGGGGAGGGTGTCTTGGGGGGAGGGGCGGGGCGGGAAGAGGTGGAGTGGGGGTGGGGCCCTGGGGGCAGAGCTAGTGTGGGGCATCCACTGGAAAAAAGAAAAATCAGCACCTATGTATCTAGTGGTGTCCAGTATTCTGCTGCTAGTCACATGACTCTGTGAATTAGCAGGCAGGGCATTAGCTGGGCATTAGGTGCAGTTCGTTCATCTGATCCTTCTGTGCAGTGTCATAGAGGTGGCTTTTGCTCAGCAACCTCGCAGGCCTGGATTTGAGACCCTCAGCACCTAACAGAATAAATTAATGAGCCGTGTGCCCTAAATTTTAAGTGTATTGTTGGGATTTTATATCAGGCTTTGAAGTCAATGGAGCTACATTAAGTATCCATTTACACTAGCTGAGTATCTGGCCTGTCAGCCTTGGCTTTAGGTGAGAATATAACGTATCATTCCTCTTCTGGAATCTGGAGCAGTTGCCACAAAGCCTACAAAGTTTCCTAAGAACAGTGGCTTTGCAGGCTCATTTGAGCTAAATAAGGCCCTTAATTAGTTATTTTTCCCTAATAATGTGAAGGAAAAAAAGATGTACTGTATTGTGACCTGAAGGGTAATTGAGTCTATAATTAAATATTTTCATGACCTGCAGAGATCACTTCATGTTCTACAACTAATCTGCATTATATTTCTTTTTTCAGTATTTTTATTTCCTGTTTTATAGTTTTTGTTTCTTTAATATAATATAACCAATACAATACCAGTTTCAGGTATATATAGGATTGTATAGGCTAGTGAGTACCTTAAGCACAGACTTTACACTTCAAATTATCACTGTTGTTCAAAAAATATTGTGTGTGATTCAGTATTCTCTGTTATTTTACTCTACATGTATATTGAGAAAAAATATGGACAGGCGACTGTATATTTCACACAGTTCTGTTACCCCCAAAATGTGTAATGAGTGTAAAGAAAAATTTGGTCTGAAAGAAGTTACTCATTCTTCAAGAGGCCTCTATACATTCTCACTAGCTGGAGTTGCACCAGCTGTACAGCATAACAGTGGAAATCTCTGAAAGCAGTGCCTGTGGAAGCACTTATACCCCTACTGATTCAATGATACCAGAAGCAAGACTGTAAAAGAAGGCAGGACACTTCAACTGCCTCCATTCCTTCTAGCCATGATAGTATGTGTGGAATTTGAAAAGTCAGATTCCCCTCTCCTGCACCAGAGGGATTATTACCAGGGATACTAGTGATTTTGTGTACAAACTATATAATAAGACATATTCCCTGTTTCAAAGAGTTTACACTCTGACTCCTGCTCTATCGAAGTCTGTGGGTGAGTTTTATCTTCTTCAATTCCCATGGATTTCAGTGAGAGAAGGGGCCATTCATTACCTCAGAGGAAAGGCTCAGCACCTTTTATGTAACTGAAAATAGAAGATCACATGATATTGTCAATTGATGTTTCTTTGGTTTTATGTTAAACACCATAAAATATAAATTATCATATTGTGACCTTAGGCACCCCTGTATTCACACCTTACACACTACTGCATTAATATTTGTACAAAATATTCCTTGTGAGGTATCACAGGAATGCTAGCAACACACTGGTCATTAATATTATTTATAAGATGCATGTTAATCTTGTATGTGAAATTATGAATCCCCTCTGTATGATGTTACTAGAACCTGTTTAAGACCAGAGAGCCTAGCCTAGGTGAAGGTGATAAACAGGTCTGTCCTAGACAAAGGCATGTGGGTTTCCCTCAATTTGCATATTAGCAGTAAACAAAACTATCAAGCTAAACCAGTGTGTTATCCTGATCTTGAACTCGATAGACAGAGAATTAACATAGTTCCTGCAACCCAGAGAGACAGAAGACTGAATCCCCAGGAGGCCTCCCTATCTTTTAAGACAAAAACAACCTCTTTGGGGATATAAGGACCAGAAAGAGACTTCATCTTGAACCTTCACCTTAAGGAGACAAAGAAACTAAGTGATTTAATCTCTGTGATGGGTCCTGACCAGGTCAGCCAGTATAAGGCTGGAAAGGAGACTGGGGGTCAGAGAAACCATCTTGAACAAAGACTGTACCTTGCTAGATTAAGTTTTAGACTTTTAGATGTGTGTTTTCTCTTTTATTTGCTTGTAACTATCTCTACCTTTATCTCTTTTATTTGGTATCACTTAATCCATGCTCTTTTGTCAGTACACTTGTTTTACGTTTATTATAAGCCAATTCAGTGCTATGTTTGAAGGGTTATATTTACCTCAGTTAAATTAATAAGATGTGATTGACTCTGTAACAGACCAGCAAACTTAATATCTTCTGTGAATGCACAGTGTAAGGAGTGCACATTGCAGAGAAACATCTCTGAGGAGCTCGGAGGCTGAAGTTCACTGATTGCTACCTGCTAGGCGAGGTTTGGGTTGGGAGAGCATTGAGGAGTTTGCTGAGAAGAAAACAGACTGGTGTAGCAGGCAGCTGACACACAGTCTAATAGCAAGCAAAACTCACTCTTGCAGAGGCAGAGGGATAACACAGTAACTCACAGCTCTGGGTATCCCCCACAGTATGCTACACATAAAAAAGCATTATTCTTCAATTTGTTATAGAACATTCAGCAATCTGCATCCTCCCCTTCTGTGGATCCTCCATTAGCCATGCAAAGGTATCTGAGTATGTCAGCTGATACTCTATCACGACTGCAGAGAAGATATTAACATGGACTAACAAAGGATGCTTCACTGGATTTTATTTTAATACAGCCTCATGTTCTTTATATAATGTATACTTGTATTCAAAACACTACACACTATAAAATCAACCACAGTGTAAAGATGTAAACAGTAACACAAGTAATGAATGTCAGTTGATTAGTTTACATTTAAGACATTTTATTATGCACTTTATTGTAAAATATTGCATTTTTAAAAGAATGGAAATACCTCACATTTTAATGAGTCTATTGCTGGTTGTAAATTTATTGTATATTTAATTAAAATGACATGGAAAAGAGATTATATTGCTACTCAGGTTAAGATTATGTATAAATTAATCTCCTATCTGCATGATTTTCCAGATTTGCTAATAAATTCTGTTACATTTGTAAAAGGTATGTTGTAGAAAATCATCTGATTATCAATAATCCGGGTAAATGTTGCATCTCTTATCCTTCATCCAATGGCCCCACTCCAGTCTACTACAGACTTGTCTATGCCTCTTGGTCAACAATTCTGTTTGATGGCCCTAAAACTGACCATGCTGTCAGCTTCATGCTTCTCTTGGTTTCTCTTCCAGCTGCTCTTACCGAAAATGCTGGAACCTTCCTAGCTTCTGAATTTCCTTGACTGTATTACACTTACCTTTGTTGTGTGCAGTGCTGATGCAGCTATTTGGGACCCAGGATATTAGAGAGACAAGGTGGGTGAGGGATATCTTTTATTGGACCAACTTCTGTTGGTGAAGGACACAAGCTTTTGAGTTTACACAGAGCTTACACAGGTGGTTCACAATTACATGGATATAGGATGTGCCACAAACTAAAGAGGAAAAATAGCAGTTTCACATAATAAAGACAGTTTTCTACTATGGCTCCCAGGGTTCTACAGTTTATGTGTATGTCTAGGGAAAATTATTCCAGGCCTATCTCATTCTAAGAACAGCAGCTTTAAATTGATCAAAACATTATAGGTAGCAAACTAACTATAGCTTGAGGTTTATCCATTGAAGATTTGAAAGTGAAAACTATAATTTTAACTGGTTATAATTGAGTCATGGTTTCTGTTAGTACAGTTCCAAAAGCCCCTCTACAATCTGAAGAGCATGTATGTAGCGTTTGTCCAGCTTACATCATTGCAACCTTTCCTTATTTACCATAGTGCACTATAACTGATTCAATACGTCCCAATTAGAGCTGGTTAGAACTCAGAATTTCCCTTACGTGGGAAATTTCAACATTCCTACATTTTTCATTCTGTGAAAACAAATATGATTTGAATTTCCCGCAAAAGTGACAATTCAAAAAAAATTGATTTAAAATTTTTGAAATTGTTTCAAAGTACAATATTCATTTTGATTTTTTTTCATTTTTATATTTATTATTTTTACATTATTGCATGACATGGTAATAGTAGTAGTGCATAACATGACACATCATCGTTGTCAGGTCATGTCAGAATATGACAAGATGTCATTGACATAATAATTGAGAATATTCTATTTTATTTTGAATTCATTAAGGGCACCTGCTATTAAATTTAAATCAAAACTTTGTCTTTTATTTTCTAGTATGTGTTCTGTTTGTGTTCTAATGAAACCGTTTGATCCTTTGAAGAAGAAAGGAAGATAAGCGCTCATTACAACACAAACAGGATCTAGAAAATAGGATGTAAGATATGATTTGTACTAAGTAGCTGCTACTGTTAATGATTTTAAAAGTAAAATAATATAAAATAATTTTTTTTAAATGTCAACTATTTTTTCATATGTCATGACTACGGTAGTTATTAGAACAAAATGACTTGTTCTCGTTATGACCTAACATATGTCAGCTTGTGTACTACTACTACTACTAAGGCATGAAATAATGTAAAAATAAAAATATAAAAATGAATTAAAGTTTTGAAATGAAATTTCAAAATGTTTCTGAACATTTTTTGTTTTGATTATTTTCTTTTGTGAAAAATTCTGTTCAATTTTTTGTTTTGTCAAAGTAACATTTTGCAGTGGAAAACTTTTTCAACTGAAACGTCTGACCAGTTTTGTCTACTTAGCAGGTTGCTCTCTTGTTCTCCCTCCTGTAATGTTTTTAAAGCATGGGAAGATTATCTGATATGATCTGTTCCCTTTGTTGTTTTTGTTTCCAAACACTATGAACTATAGTATGATAAATATAAGTTTCACAGAAGTTTCCATTTATAAGGAAAAACAGAAGCAAGAACATCCATCACAATCATCCCCTTGCAGGATGAGAGTATGGAAGGTGCCCACAGCCCTTCAGGGGGCATTGTGGCACCTGCCATCTAATGGCAGCCCTCCCTTGTTAAGAAGTCTGCCTTCGATCAATCCCAGTGCCTCCAACAAGCGCTGGGATTATCTTACTGGAGGAAAAGGAGGACAAGGTGAAAGCAGGCCTTCTCCTTTACCTCCTGCTCCATTGCAAACTGGACACCTTAGAATGGATTGAGAGCTGGTTGCTTGTGGGGCTCATCAGCTAAGATTAATGCTAGCTGCTTCTGTGGCAGATGGTCCTATCAGCAGAAATGATATTTCTCACAGCAGAAGTAAAATTAGGATTCTCCCAAACCCACACTGTCTGCGAAATAAGGTAATACTTCCCTTTGCCTCTAGTTAGGCCTTGAAATGGCTGTGGGCCTTGGAATAATACAGATCTGATAGGACCTCTTAGGTTTACATGGGCTGGATTAAATTTGGGACATGTTAGCATACTCTAGATTTGGGCATCAAAGGGGAAAAAAGTTTGCAATGCCTAGGGATGGCTGTGTTTTTCCTCCCTGTCATTGCTGCCAAGAAAGGAAGCCCAAAGTTGCAGCCACTTGGCAAAAGATTCTGATGTTTCCATTCTTATTAGGCTGTTGCTGTTCACAGTAGATGTCTAAAATCTCCAACAAAACACTGTACATGTACTCAGGGCAAGTGAATATAGGCAGCAGCACTCGAAAGTCAGAATTTGTTTGCACTAACTACGCTGAGCCCATACCCTTCTGTTTGCATGCAGGATACTGTAACATTCCAGAATGGTGAGGTTTCCCTCAGTAGATTTAATATTTAAACTCTGGGGAAAAGTTTCCCCTCAGTGATTGAGAGGGAAAGCAAATAATTCAACTACTGGAGGCTGAGGTTCAAAAACAATCCTGGGAGTCAGAGAGCTAGAATATCATCTTATGCAATATTTTCCCTACTGGTTTAGGAAGCAAGCAAAGCTCTTGAGTCAATCCACTCTCTCCTTAACTAGAAATAAAGGCTGAGATTTGCAAAAGTGGATGCCTAAAGTAAGGTTTCTGAAGTGGAATTCTCAGAAGAGCCCAGCTGATTTAGGAGCACAAGTCCCATTGAAAATCAGTAGGATTTGCCCTCCTAAATCACTGTTGAAAATCCTACTTGAAAGTTCTTATTTAGGTGCCGGAATAAGTGGCCTGATTTTCAGACATATTGAGCACCCGCAAATACAAACAAAGTCAGTGGGCGCTCAGCACTTTTGAAAAGCAGGCCACTTACTTAAGAGCTAATTTTTAAAATCTTGGCCAGAGTTGAGACTGACAGTTCTAGATATTCCTTCTCACTTCAAGGAAATCAAAGGCTGAAAAACTTTATTTAATTTTCTTATAGGGTGGACAAAGTATAGATTACATTAAAACCAAACATTTGCCAAACAGGTTTGCTTCAGAAATGAAGATCTTCATGTTTGGGCAGGCTGGATTTCTGTCAAAAACTCTTTATCCTGCGCAGTTCTTTGCTGCTCCCAAATATAAACCTCACCCACTTCTTTGCTGACAAAAAGTTAAGTTGACAAGAAAATATAAGAAAAGCAAGTTAGCGTGGCTCAAGTGTAAGCCTCAATACAAAGAACACGTCTGTTTGTTGTAAAGCATTTTCTTCCTTAAGCCTACACATCGTGAGCCTGATTTTCAAAGATTCTGATCTGGATGCTTTAGAACAACCACAGAGGTGGCTCCAGATATGTCCAACTGTATACCAGTGTTTTCACTGTATTTAATAAAGAATGACTTTCACATGTTCTAAATAAAGCATATGTCCTGGCCCCATGTAATGAAAGTACTTCTATACTTGAATACACTTATTTTATTGAATGCAAGACTGATGGGTCACAGGCAATCCAACTATGGGAGCTAGAGCACAAAATAAAGCTGACATTTGAGCAGAATAAGCCATAGAATCATAGAATATCAGGGTTGGAAGAGACCTCAGGAGGTCATCTAGTCCAACTCCCTGCTCAAAGCAGGACCGATCCCCAACTAAATCATCCCAGTTAGGGCTTTGTCAAGCCTGACCTTAAAAACCTCTCAGGATGGAGATTCCATCACCTCCCTATGTAACCCATTCCAGTGCTTCACCATCCTCCAGTGAAATAGTGTTTCCTAATATCCAACATAAACCTCCCCCACTGCAACTTGCAAATCTGTAGATTTCCTTTTCAAAGTAATTTTTCTTCTCTTGAAGTTGAAATTAGCTTCTCAGAGTTGGAAATACCCAATGGCTCTAGCCTTTTTCTTCAGTCTCAGTACTCTGGCAGGTACTACGACAAACAGCAATAAACTGACAATTTATAAAGAACATCTGTCTATGTCATAACATTTTAGTTGCATTAATACTGAATTATTATTTGCATTACTATGGTGCACAGAGGGGCCCTATTGCACTAGGCACTGTACAAATACAGAGGCTTTGTCGAGACCAGGAGAAAAGATATTTGAAATCATGTTAGCTAACCCCAATTTAAGAAGCACTTAAGCCCTAATGTAGATGCAATTTAATACTAAACCCAGATTTGTTGGTCAGGGTAAACCCTAAAGTCATGTAAAAGTGTCCGGCTCTGGTGAGCTTACAGTGTACATAGACATGAAAACAAAGGAAGTTTTTAGATATGAGGAATGGAGATTAAATAATTTGTCCAAGGTTAATCAGGAAATTTGTAATGGAATTAGTCCCAGAGTTCCTGAGTCCTAGTCCAATGTCTTAACCACAAGACCACACTTCTTCTGTAAAGGATGGAGTTACCAGAGGCACTAGCAACAATAGCAGTTCAAAGGAATTAGTGACCAAGTGGTGTTAGAGCCTGATACTCCCGCTCACAGTCCCAGAAAATATTAAACTATTATACACCTTGTGGGAAGCTGCTACAGTATAGGAGTATAATCCAAGGGTCAAATTCTGTCCTCTGATTCTTCACTGGAAGCTCCCTGAGCATATCTGGAAACAGAATGTAGCTGTAAGTATTTTTTCAGCTGAAGTGTCTTTGGGAGCAAAGGTGAAGCAAGCAATGAATGCAGTAGTATTTTTACCTGTACAGACCTGGATTCAAAGTCTCTTTTATTACCGAAAGAGCAAATGATGTATTTGGTAGACTCACGGCAGTCAAATATTTGCCAGCCTGATAAAGACACTACACTATTTGTCACAATGTGATGGAATTGTGGGACTGGAATACCAGTGGGGCCACGGATCAGATGAGAACTGCATTCACAAAACTGTGTGAGTAACTTGCACAGCATTTATTTGCACTATTCCTGATTTATAGGAATTCCCACACCAGATCAGACCAGTGGTCTGCCTAGTCTAGTATCCCATCTCTGACAGTTGCTTGGATTAGCTGCTTCAAAGGAAGGTATTAAAAAAAAACATTTTGGGTAATTATGGAATAACCTGTCCATAGGGGAAATGTATTCCTAATCCCTTCAAGTAGAGGGTGGATGAAGGATGAGGGTTTACATCCCTTCCAAATTTAGGGGATTTTGTTTAAACTCAGTTCTCATTACTGAGTTTCATAAGCACCAACTCCAGACAAACACACTTTTATTTATTTCTTTATAAAGAAGAATACTTCTCAATGATGGAGACGAGCCAATTTGTTCCTACTGAAATAAAAAGTTCTGTGGCTGCTGGATTGAGAGAATGGGACAAATTTAGCCATTTGCAAGGGATAAGGGCCTCAGCAGAATCACTATAGACTTCTGCATTCTCAGAAGTATGCTGTATGTTTTGAAGACACAGAGCATATGAATAAACTTCAATTTTATGAGATTGCTGGGACAGGGCATCCACATTGTTTGTGAAATTGCACTGTTAAATGCCGGGCTCCCTATATAATCACATGCTATTGGGGGTACATCAAGGCATTTCAGAGAAAAGAGACTTGTAAGCTCCATGTTTGCCTGTATTAGATCCAATAGTTAACACTGCTGTATAATGTGCATATTGGGTCAAATTCATCCCTGAATGGTCTAGCTCCACTGATTTCAACTGAGTTACATCAGGGATGAATTTGCCCCAATATGACTAGGGATGTAGGGATGAAATGAAACCACATTTTTTTGGATCATTCTTTATCCCAAAGTGTGCTTCTCAGTAATTGTTGAATACTGAGCACAAATCCTAATATGGATAGCTACAACTGTGGCAGAGGTCCAGATGACAAAGGAGTGGCTGTTTGCATATATCACAACTCTGATCACTGCCCATATTTGTTATGTTTTTTAATGTTTGTTTAATCATGTAATAGCAATGTTTCCCCATGGTTCTTGTTTCTCTAGGTTTGTTACAACAACAACAACAGTCAGTTCTTCCCTGAGCTTCTCTATTTTCCAGCAATATCAAATCATATTCCATCTTCCCTCCTACTGACAGAAGATGCTGAATCTCTATAAGGTGCTGAACTATAATAAGCACAAATGCCAATAGAATGGAACATTGTCACAAAATAATGGCGTTCTGCTGTAACTTACATGTTGTTGAAGATTGAAAAATTAAGCCATTAACCAAACTGAAATAAGCCAAGACATTTATTTCTAAAGAAGGAAATGTTCCTGTGATACACTTCTATTGCAAGGTTTTATTTTTAACACAAAGTACTGAATTATTATTTTGTTCAATTATTATATTTATATGGTTCTAGGGAAGAAAGATAATCTGGTGGTTTGCACTGAACTCAGCTGTGTGCAAAAGGGTCTATCACCTAACTGGAGCGAAAAAGGGTGGTTAAGTCAGAAAGCCATGGAATTCCAGACTAGGGAGGCCAGGGTTATCTGACAGAGCCCAGAGGCAGATGGGCCTGTTATCCTCCCAAGAAAACCAGCCTGGAATATTTTAAAAGAACAATAAGTTCACTGCTGGGGGACAGTTTGACAGCTGAATAATTGGAAACTAGGTATTCTCATTGTTTAAAAACTTTTTTGGATGTTGTCAATATCTCCTGAAGAAAAGGGTAGGACTTGAGATTTTTGTTGGTTTCCACCCTGTGAAGGGGGCCTATTTTAGATTTATGATATTTCTTGCTTGAAGAAATTAAATACTGGAGATCTCTGATTGCTTAAACCTGAGACGCAGGACTTGTGATTGTGCTGTCCATGGGATTGGTGAATACACACTATGAAGAATGACACAGTGAAGAATACACACATCTTTATTGAATTTCCCCTTCTTGGTTTGCTGGAGTTCCTCTGTCACTTACGCCTTGTGTGGCCTTGGTCAATTTAATCTTTCCACCTCTCGTTTCCCTTTGTAAAACAGGGATTATACCTCCCTCTCCCAAACAGCTGCTATAAGATTATATATACACATGTTGCCACCTCTCATAATTTTGTCATGAGTCTCATGACAATTATTGTTTTCCTCCAGGTCCTGGTGTCAAGTAGATATATGGTGATTTCAGCCTTCATTCTTAAAGAAAAAGTACGTTTCCAGCCCTTGTGGCTATGGAAAAGCTTCAAAATGTGACCCCCTGTGCACCCTAACGACTCAAAAAGCAGAAGGCTAATTCAAAGAACACCAAATCTATTATGTTTACATAATCTCATGATTTTAAAGTCAATCTTATGATTTTTGATGAGCTGACTCATGATTTTTGAACATTTGGAGTTGACAATACTTCAAACATTGTTTCTGAGGCGCTCAGATTCTATGGTTTGTCAGGCCCATATATGTATCAAGAGATTGGATTGCAATAAGGAAGACAAGGGTGTGTACCATGCTGATATATGATACCTATTTCTCAAATGATAACATACATGGCCCTGCAGAGGCAGAAGGATCTCCCAGCATGACACGCACCCTGGGGGATCCATTGCTTCATTCACACACCTAGTAATTAGAGGAGAAAAATTAAGTGCTACTTTATAGTCTTTCCTTGTTTGTAAGATCTCTGGTACCTACTCATGACAATTCAGTGAGTGTGTGTATGTGATGACTGAGTGGGTATAATTACAAAGGGCCTCTCAGTGTGCTGCTTTCATCAGCACACTGTGTGGGGGGCAAAAAGCCCAGTGTCACAGGTGAACTGTGTGAACAGGATATTGCCTCATCTCTTTCTCTGCTACAGATGTTTCTGCCATCTGAAATCCAGCAAAAATGTAACAATGACTTGTCTACTTTACCCTTAACTGATTCAGTTAAGGGTAAAGTAGTACCCTTAACTGATTCAGTTAAGGGTAAAGTAGCCTAGGATAGTGGGTGGTGTGGCTGGAGATTCTGTGAATCTGAATGGAATAAGCTATAAATCCTTTCGGCAGCTCCCCTGCCAGTAAACAATACAATAGGTCTATCTATTGCAACTGTGACACTATGCCCCATATTCATGTCTTCTCAGGTGTTGTTGGAAAAGTTATAATTTGCTGAGTATGGTTATCCTATTTGTGTGCATTTATCATTTTTGTATCTGAAGTTATAAATATTGACTAGGTATCCGTATGTCAAATGTGGTTACACCTGGGTAACACCCACTAGGCAAAATGCTTCCAGCCTAGACAGCTGGTTGTGAAGGGCCTATTCAGGGTAATGGGCCATTAGGAAAAACAATAGGCCTTAGGAGAAGCTTATATATACATGTTGCCAATTCTCATGAGTTACCACCTGGTAAGCCTTCCTGAGAACGCTCCAGAGAACCTGTAAGTAATGGTTGCTATGACTCTGCAAGGGCATATGACCAGACCACATGACTCGGAACTCCATTTTGGGTACCTGTATTTTTCCACAAACTGATATAGGAACCAAGTTTGAAACAAAGGGTTCCTGCCACATGGAAAATCTCTGTAAGACAGGGAGTGACATCATATGTGGTTCTTCACTCCCCCACAACTCAACACCTAAGAGAAGCTCTGAAAGAAAACAACTTGGAACGGGGGGTGGGGAACCCAACTTGCAAAGCAAGTGCAGCTTGTGCCTTGAGAATCTGCAAGCCTGCTTGTATCATCAGTCATGGTGAGGAACGGTTAATTCATATCCAGTCTTTCTAATATTTTAGGCTTAGTTTGTGGTTTTGTTTATTTACTGGGTAATCTGCTTTGCTCTGTTTGCTATCACTTATAACTAAGGCTAAGATTTTGTCCCTGACATTTTTAGTAAAATTCACGGACAGGTCATAGCTTCTGTGAATTTTTCTTTTTTGCCTGTGATCGGTCCATCACTTTTACTAAAAATACCAAGGACAAAATTGGGATCTGCAGGTCCCGATGCCACCTGAAGCGGGGCAGCTGTGCAGGGGCTAGGAGCTGCCTGCAGCAGCTGGGGGCTTTGGGGTACCCCTGCAGTTCTGGGGGTTTCCTGACACCCATGGGGCTGGGAGCTCTGGGGTGCCTCACCGCCCACAGGGCCAGGAGCTGCAGGGTACCCCTGCTGCCCACAGCTCAGGGCTGCAGAGGCCAGGAGCTGCGGGGTACCCCTACCCTCCACAGCTCCAGGGGCCCACCATGGCTAGGAGTTCAGGGGTTTCCCTGCTGCAGCTGGGAGCTCGGGGGTTACCCGCCACTCCTGGGTGGCCAAGATCCAGGAGGTTCCCTGCTGCCTGTGGCAGCTGAGAGCTGCAGGGGGCTGCCAGAAGTGCTGGGGATACCCCACAGCTACTGGCCCCTATGGGTGGCAGGGGACCCTGCAACTCCACACCGCTGAAGTCTCAGAAGTCGCTGGAAGTCACCAATTCCATGACTTCCATGACCTCCATGACTTATTCATAGCCTTACTTATAATCACTTACAGTCTATCTTTTTGTAGTTAATAAACTTATTTTTGCTTTATCTAAACCAGTGTACCTTTGAGTGAAGTGTCTGGGGGAAAATCTCAGCTTGGTTAACACAAGTTTGTTGCATATTCCTCTCCACACTGAGGGAGAGGCAAACTGAGTAATACATTCATACTAGTTGGGGTTTTGACCAGAGCAGGATGGTACAACTCTGGGGTCTTAGGCTGGGGAGCTGGGGCTATTTTGGCTGCAGCCCATAGGCACTGTCCCCCGCCTCCCCGTCTCTTCCCACCCCTGCACTGCCCTTGCCCCACCCTCATTTCACCCCTTCCCCAAAGTCCCCGCCTTTTCCCACCCCGGTCTCTCCCCCTTCCCGCCCCCATTCCACCCTCTTCCCCCAAGTCCCTGCCCCTGCCCTGCCTCTTCTCCACCTCCTCCCCTGAGCACACCACATCCCCACTCCTCCCCTTCCCACCCTGAAAGTCCTAAGCACCACCAAACAGCTGTTAGGCAGCAGGAAGGCAGGAAGCACTGGGAGAAAGGGGGAGGAGCAGGGACACAGCACGCTCCAGGGGGAGCTTGGCTGCTGGTGGGTGCAGAGCACCTGCTAATTTTTCCTCATGGGTGCTCCAGCCCTGGAGCACCCAAGGTGTCAGCACCTATGCTGCAGCCTCTCTATTGTTGGTTCATGGAGGGGCTAGCCAATACCTGCATGCAACTGCGTGTGTCCCTGCCTGTGTGAATGCTGGTGGAAGTGTAGGACTGGGAGCAGTCTACACCTTGTCACAACAGCACAGTGTGAGAGGGAGCCCTGGCTGATGAGTCAAAGGGCTCAGTGGTACCCCAGTTGCAGGTGGCATCCTGGAGGGAACCCATCACAGCCACCTTCTGTGGGCTGGATTCTGACTGACTCTGAGAGTGCTGGGGGTTGGGAATGTAAAAGTGACTCTCTCAGAATCCCTATCACCTCTATGGAGCAGGAGTATGCTGTGCCCTTTGAAAGGGTGTAGCAATAGGTCCTCTCCACCTGCCAGCCAGGGACTACAGAAGGAATCAGAGCTCTCTTGACATGGTGTGGCTTTGCACATGTACCCCCCCAAGACAGAAATATGCCTTAAAGGCACAATTGAGCTTTCTCATTCAATGAGCTTACACTGTGTGCATGTATGTTTTAGAGGGATACGCAGTAGATAGATTATTCCTATATGACTAAGTATTTAATCCTCACTAATTAGCACTGGTGACATTAGTGATGGCTGTTACAGTTGTCCCCTGTGCCTTAATTTGCAATCCATGATACTGCATCCTCTTGTGTTCTTGCTATAAAAAATAACCTGAGGTGGTGATGTTTTTAATTCTAATGGATCAAATGTGGACCTAGCCTCCTTAATGGTTGTATTTTTAGAAAATGAGGACAATCCTCTTCTGACTCTAGGAAACATTCCAGAACCAGGCTATGGAGTTGCCTACACAATAATACAGTGTCTCGCCCCGATTTATAATTTGAGAAGTAGATTGTGTTCAGACAGAATGATTTGAACAATGACATTTCTAATCCTGATCTTATTAACAGAGATTTGATCCAAGATCCTATTATATAAACCATACCAACAAACATTGATAAAGTTAATTTTCAAAAGGCTTTTCTGTCACACACTTAGGACACACAGTTCTCAGAAAAATATCTAGTCAAATACAAAGATGCCCCAATATAGACTTACTCATGGCCTTTATAAGACTCCCTATAAGGGTTGTATCAACTACATGAAATTCAAGGTTATTCCATTAAAAGACTTGTGGATGGTTGAACTATGGCACTTTTCCTCTTATTTGTGCTGGTTCAAAATGTGTCACTTTATGATACCATATCATTTGACAATAGTGAAGAAGCACTGAGTCACTTCTTTCTAATACTGAACAAGGACCTAGTTTCCTGCTATAGATTTGAAGACACTGTATCATATCCTCACACTAAACTTTTGGCCTCAATGATATCTTGTGGCAATGAGCTCCACAGATTAATAATGCGTTGTGCAAGAAATTATGTCCTTTTATTAGTTTTGAATTTGTTGCCTTTCAGTTTCATATCATGTCCTTTTGCTCTTATATTGTGAGACAGGACAAATAAGAATTTCCTGTTCACCTTCTCTACACCAGTCATTATTTTGAAGACTCTTATTTTGTAGATTTGTGTAGTCTTATCTTATTCATTTCCTCTCTAAACTTGAGTCCCAGTGTTAAGTCTCTTCTCCAAAAGAAGTCTTTTCATGCTACTAATTGCTCTTCACCTGTGTCTGAGCTCCTTTTGGTAACGAATAGCTAGGCCAGTAACAGATGCTACACTTTCTAGCTAATGTGTGGCCATTCAGTCACATAGGCTGTGTTGACTTTGGGAGTCACCTGGCTTAATCCCTATCAACTGCTTTGACTGACTATTTAGATGAATGTGATTGCAAAATGTGTATTTGTCCTCTTTTTTTCCTTGATGTTATGGACCGTTCTGTAACCCCTCCAATAGCCAGGCATCCTATTAAACCTGGTTTCCATTAACAGACCTCTTACTTAAAATGCCCTTCATCTCATCTAGTACTATGGTGTGACCCCTGTCTCATGCAGCACTAAGCACCCCTTTATAGTGCTGAAAAACATTCCAGAAAGGCTAACCTACCCTTAAGCTAAAGTTCTACCAAAGCATAGCAATCTATTACCCAACAAGGTTACAAAACTTAAAACCAAGCCCTACTTAAAAGTAATCTATCTTTTGCTAACTAAACTATGCTAACAGACTTCATCTTAAAACATTACCGCTATCTGTCATTTATACTGTATTCAGCCTCATGTCTTGGATGATCTGATACTGTAAAGTATTGTTGGGTGAATTTTAAATGGAAGGTGCTGCACAAATAAAACTGTCCTATTTCACATAGCAAGTACCTAACCAATGAAACAAAACCAAGGCAAATATTTATTTTATCTAAACAACTCGGGAAGAGTTACTTTGCAACAGTTTCAGTAAATGAATTCTTTCCTTCCACCTCCAACAGAAGAATAGGCCCAGGGCCCAGTTCTTTGTTCCTCTGCTCCTGCCCTTAGGGCAGGGACAGAGCAGGGAGAGAGGAAAAGTGGACTTAAGCCACATTTGTGCTCTCTGTATTTTTGAGGCTGTTCAGGTGCCTTTTATTTATTGTCACAAGGCTCCCAGTGTGAGTTCAAGCAGTTCCAGGGTGGCTGACACTTGTGCTCTACTCCCAATGGGTCCTGGGAAGATGAGGAGAGCTGTAGAGCAGTGTATTCTGGCCCACCCATTCTCTCTTTTCCTCTCTCTCTTCCACCTACCCCCATTATATTCCCTACACCAAGTGCTAAGAGCAAGGTTGGCATAGAGCCCTTATGCTAACTGGGTAGGCTCCTTGTGCAAGATGTTATTCTCAGCAGGCCATTTTCACCTGCTGCCAGAGCAGCATAAAGGGGCTTTAATGTAATTGTTGTTTAGCCCATTTTGCATAGAATCATAATAGTTAGAAATGGAAAATTCTAACTGTCCAGACCATCTCCCTGCCAGTGCTGGATTGCTCCCTGTGGTCCATTTTCTAGTGTCTTGTGCAGTCTAATATGTTTAACAGATACAGTAAGTGCCAAGACTTTCCCACCACCATTAGCAAATGGTCTACTCTGGACTCACCGTTGTACTCAAGGGCTCTGCTCCAACCAAGCATTTCTCAGGTTTTCTGTCAGTCACTTCATAGCTGTTAAAAGGAAACTATATAAAGGGCATAGAGTATCTGGTCTTAGAATGTCTAAAAGTTTAGCAGGATAAAGCTGTTTTGGGAGAATTTGTTGGAACTGTGCACAATCTAAATGGATCTCTCTTAAACATACTCTCTGATTGCATTCTAGGGTAAACAAGTTCTGGGATAATAAGGTAATAGATCAAATATGGCTTTGGAAATTGACATCCCCAGCAACCCAAAATGCTTGTTAGTTGGAGATTTTTGAGAATTTGGGGTCTAAATAGATGGGGGTGGGGGTGATCCTTTAAAACTAATAACTCTTTGAAAGAGGCTCATTCTACAAAAATAAAAGCGAAGAAAAAGCTTTTAATTTTGTTAATTATTGAATGAAATCAGGTAACAAGTCAAATATAGGAATAATTACTTTTGTTTTGAATGTCAACCTAGATGATGGGGGTAGGGGGCAAATGGACACCTTTTTGTGTCTGTCTGTACCTCTCTTCCTTTAGTTTGGAAATCTAAAATCAGAACAAAATTCTATTCTAAAGAATGATTAAGGGAATTGATCTAATTCTTGCTGAGACTTTAAGGTGACCTGATAAAGTTTTCAAAATGAAAGGGATTAATAAAGCTGATCATTTTGTCACACTAGTAAAGAGTTTTAAAAGTATTGACTGAAACATTCAGAACCACTTTCTGGATGCCAAAGTCCCATTAATTTTAATGCAAGTTGGGTGTCCAAATATCTAAGGCAGTTTTAAAAATCTCCACCATAATCTACAAATTAGGTTCAAACAAGGAACTCATGAAGAACAACTCCACACGAAGGGTAATAAATATACAGAATAAGATTGCAAAACTGCTTAACAAACAGTGTAAATACCTTAAGAGAGCCCTGTGCATCAGTTTTGAAATGCCTAGTAGGACTCCTGAAAACCAAAGTTCAAATATTGTCGAGGACAACTCAGTTCTACATCCTCCCTGGGTAGATAAATTCACATCCATGAAGCTTATAGCTTGGAGGACTTTCAAAAGAGACTTTATAAAGAGTACCTCAAGTTGAACAGTTCAGGTCTGTCCCTGAAGCCATTAGCCAAAATTCCCCTTCTCTCACTGGCATGTAGTTTGTTAGTCTTGTTCCTCATCCACTAGAGCTGACAGCAAACACTTACCTAAGGGGCACAGGCCCAGATCCTTAAAGGTATTCAGGTATCTAACACTGTCAGGGTTCCCTCCCCAATCTGAACTCTAGGGTACAGATGTGGGGACCCACATGAAAGACCCCCTAAGCTTATTTCTACCAGCTTAGGGTAAAACTTCCCCAAGGCACACACTCTTTGACCTTGGAGGGTACGCTGCCACCACCGAGTGATTTAACAAAGAATCGGGGAAATGACCACTTGGAGTTCCTATTCCCCCAAAATATCCTCCCCAGCCGTTACACCCCCTTTCCTGGGGAGGCTTGAGAATAATATCCTAACCAATTGGTTACAAAGTGATCACAGATCCAAACCCCTGGGTCTTAGGACAATAGAGAAATCAGTCAGGCTTTTAAAAAAAACAGAACTTTATTAGAAAGAAAAAAGGTAAAAGCAGCACCTCTGTAAAATTAGAAGGGACGCTGATCTCACAGAGCAATCAGATTTAAAACACAAAGGATTTCCCTCTAGGCTAAAACTTTAAAGTTACAAAAAGAAAACCAGGAATACACCTTCCTCTCAGCACAGAGAAAATCACAAGCTAAAACAAAAGTAAACTAACACATTTCCTTGCTAGTACTTACTAATTCTAATGGAGTTGTATTGCTTGCTTTCTTGATCTCTCTCCAGCAAGCACACACAACAGACAGATAAAAGCCTTCCTCTCCCCCCCCCCCCCCCAGATTTGAAAGTATCTTGTCCCCTTATTGGTCCTTTGGTAAGGTGCCAGCCAGGTTACCTGAGCTTCTTAACCTTTTACAGGTAAAAGGATATTGTGCCTCTGGCCAGGAGGGATTTTATAGTACTGCATCCAGAAAGGTTGTTACCCTTCCCTTTATATTTATGACAAATGCCCATTGATTTCAACTGAGGGACAGATTCCTGAATACCTTTGAGGATCTGAGCCAAAGTGTTTACATCCATGAATGGTCACATTGACTTACCTTGGTAGTGGTTGCACTATCTGACCCCTAGTTAATGTAAAGAACTTTGGAGTCCTTCAGGCA
The DNA here is from genome assembly GCF_965152235.1 of Eretmochelys imbricata. Taxonomy (NCBI): domain Eukaryota; kingdom Metazoa; phylum Chordata; order Testudines; family Cheloniidae; genus Eretmochelys; species Eretmochelys imbricata. The sequence goes on from NC_135572.1 coordinate 34,073,139, forward strand.
CTAATAAATACAAAGTATATTAAAATTAATGAGTCTAAGAGTTACCCTCATTCTTTTGTGGAGAAGGGAGGGGTTGAAGGCTTAAGTAAAAAGGTTGGTGGAATTAATAGCACACCTAAAAGAGCAGGCATGTTGGGTAGGAGGTCTCTTCCTGTTCCTTAAATATTATATGTCCTTAAGAAATGAGATATTAAGAAATAAGAATAAATAAGAAATACTTAGATATTAGGTGATGGAGTATTACATAGGCCATTTCTGCTTATTAATTTCCTATAAAGAAGTTAACCATTCTGGCCACATGTGTTTAGTTTGGCAGCTGAACGTACCCAAGGTTTAAAGTGTAGTTGTTCTGCAGTTCTATCACAATCCAAGCCTGGACTCTTCCATGCCTTCCCTCTTTGACAGTTGTCTGCTGCAAATGTAGCTACAAAACTGGTATTAATTTAGTCTACTGTTGACCTCTTTAGATCACCCCACCCATTGGCGTCACACACCGTTTTGCATAATTTGCTTGCATTTCAAATACTAGGCCATCTTCACTAGATATGTGCATACTGCCCTCTACTAGAAAGAAGAGGCAATCCATTGTACTCCTTGGCTTTAAAAAGTGTGCACTGTCCTGAAAACTGTATGATGGTGGCTTATAATGGTCATGCATCCATTTAGTCTGAAAATTTGTAGAAAAAGCTGCCCAATAGTCTTACCATAGTATCTCACTAGTCAGGAAGTGGGTGATCATTTGAGAATTTTGCAACACACCAAGATGGAGGAATTCCTCCCACCCCCTGCCCCAAAATATTGTATGTTGTGCAAAATAATCTTTCTATTCCCAGTCCTGATGCCATTGAATTAGTGGCAGAACTCCACTGACTTTCATGGGAGCAAGATAGCATCTGAAAAATTCACACGTGACTCCAAAAACTAAAATGGAATAAAGAAATGTCTAGCAAGAAACGTACAAAACACTGTATATGAGGTAACTCATATTTGCCTAATATGCCATATTAGAAAAAAGCATGGTCTTGTGGCTGGTTTATATGCCTAGAGGTTGGGAAACCTAGGTTCTATTCCCAGCTCTGTTTTTTTTTGTTTTGCTTTAAACCCTTATGTGGCTATGGGGAAAAATCAATCTCCCTATGCCTCATTTGTAAAATGAGAAACTGTTTATCTGCCATTTAGGGACATTATAGAATTAAATAACTGTTAGTGACATGTGTAAGCAGGGTCTGAATGAACTCTCCCCTGAGAGCTAGTTGGGTAGGGGTAGAGACTTCAGGAGCAAACTGTATTTACATGAACACACCAACTTTGCGTAGTTATCTAGCAGAAGTGATCAACTTTGGTTGGTGCTCGGTTACAAATTACTTTAGTACTGAATGCAGGGATAGTGAAATGTTATCAATGTTGTCTTTATTGTCTGAGTAAAGGGGATCAGAACTGTGCTTAAACCTGTCCCAAATGAGGGGGTCACCCTCAGCTGAAAGGACCTCGTTAAGCCAAGGGCTTGAATGCCAGATTTCTGTGAAAAAGAGATGGGCAGGAATAGGTGTCCCAGCCAGGAGATCTGGACTTTCCCTAAGGATTCCCAGTCTGGTTTAACCTGTTCCTCTCTACTGTTCAAAGATAGAACTAAATGGGCTCCCATTAGGAGCCTTTAGTTATTTTAAGTGCTTAAAAGAGCTGACAATAACTTGCGGTGGGACAGCGTCTCTGCCCATCCTCAGAGCTGAAAATCACTCAGAGCTGGGTGGAACCTCAAGAGACTGACCTGCAGAGGTCACAGCAGAGAGACAGGTGGTGACCAGCAAGCCGAATGAACAGCTGGCAAGGCAGCCAGTGGAGCAGAACGAGCAGCTGGCAGGGTGGCCAGCCACAGCAAGTGCTCAGATGGCAGAACAATCCAGGTGCCTTCTTCCCCAGGTGGGAGGAGAACTCACACAGATGCACCTCTGAACCCTGGGTCCTCACTGACCAAGGACAACCACTGAGAGTGGGGTATGGTGATGGAGCAGAGAGGAGCACAGAAAAGGAACTTTTGGTTGTAGAACTCAAGAACCTGAGGCAGAGCGCACTGCCCCACACGCTCTGGGGTGAGTGTCCTGCTCACAGTTTTATGATTATGAATCCTGTTTGTGGCCTTTTCCCTAATTAATTCCAGGTGACTTCCCTCCTTACATTAAAAGGATATTTTCTACACTCGGACTCTGTGCTTGCGAGTGGGGAAGTATTGCCTCTCAGAGGCGCCGTGGGGTGGTGTGTAGTTTTCCCAGGTTATTGGGTGGGTTCTGTGTTCTACTGTTGAAAAGGAACCCCTAGATATGGAACCGTCCCTGGTTGCTGCTAGCTCCACCTGGCAGAAGGGTTACATATGTATGAATATCTCTGGATAGAAGATGCTACTGAAGTGCAGAGCATTATATTAGAGACCATTCTGGATTCATTCAGAATATGAGCGTCTGTCAGCCTTGAAGAAAGTAATGGATTTCCTCCTACAGTAAAGACCCTGTATTCTTCATCCCTGCCTACTGCTTCAGCGGGTATATTTGGAAACCTTAAACACCCCTACTTTAAGTTCTGTGAGGCAGGAATATCTTTTACTGTATGTTCATGCAGTGCCTAGCACAATGCAGGCTCCGTCTTGGTTAGAGGCTCTTGACACTGCTGCAATATACATAATTTCTCTAAATGCTGCCTCCCCACTCAATTTTTGTAAAAGGGTCTTGATACGCATACATTTTATAGGCCTCATCTAAATATTTCTCAGTTGGACTATACTGGTGTTAGGAAGGATTTGGGATTGATCCTGCACCATCGAGGAAAATGGCAAAAAACCAAATAACTTCAATGGGAGCAGGATTGAGTCCATATTTATTGGCTCTTTCAGAAGAAGAGGACTGAAATTTTCCCAGATCCAGGGTACTTCAGTCAGGACTCTCTTGATTTTATGAAGGCTGTTTTGTAACCTGAAAGCTCTACAAATCACTTATTTGCTTAAGTGCTGGGAAGGAGGAGTGGAATTTAGCTATGGAAACACTCCTATTTACTTTCAGACTTGTTCCAGGAGAAGAGCTGATAATCTATTCTGCATCATGCCAGCTAAGGAGAAAAAGTTAAAACACTCTATTATTCTGGGGGTGGACAATAAAAAAAAAAAATCAATGATTGACTGCTCTGAAGTTTACTAGACTCAGCCTCACCTGTACTTATTATTAGACAAAGTAAGAGTATATGCAGCCTTCTTGCAAATGCTTTAAGGATGGATTTTGCAGGCCACTTTATTCAATAATATTGTCCAGGACACGAAGAGACTGCAGTTTCTTACCACCTTCACACGTAGGTCTTAAGATCAATCCTGATAGATCTGAGATGATGTTTGCTGCTTTGAAGAAATGGTAGAGGATGTGGCTACACGGTAGGTTGACTGTTTGGTTGACTGTCAGGTTGGCTGGTTCACACCCTCAAGGTCTTGCGCTGTTTCTGGATTTCTAAGAATCAGCTGTAACCAGAAATATGTTTTTTTAATTGTGCTCTGGCCAAGAGATTTCCCTCTCAGATGTGGGTCTTGCCAGTTATCCATGTCCTTGTGCCCACCAGGCTGGGCTGCTCTAATACATTCTAAATGGGACTGCCCTGGAAGGCTACTTTTAAATTTCAACTAATGCTGAATGCTATTGCCCACCTTTTAGATAGTGTAGACAAACCAGAGCATAAAACTGCCCCTGTGCTCCAGACTCTGAAATGGTTGCCAATTTGCTTCCAGGTTCAAGTTAATGTGATTATTACATCTAAATCCCTAATCTGTGACACCTTTCTCTCAAAATCTTGCCTCTCCTTGGGGTTGAATTTACAGAGCTGGGTAAAAGCACTCTCAGTGCCTGGATCCAGCTATGGTATTCACTCCCCCTGACTATCTGGCAGAACCTGAATCTTGCTGTTTGTAGGTCAAATTGCACAAATCATCTCTGGTCTGGTTTTTCCATGACAGGAGGTGTTGCCATAGCCACGGCAAATGAACGCCCTGGCTGGTACTATATTGGCTCTAGGGGAAAGTCTCCCTGTTGATGAGCGAGAGGGCAGAAAATGGTTGGAAAATTTCAAAGAAAAACAAGCTAAATATTTTCAAATATTGGTATTTCCTCCCCTGTTTTTTCCAATCTGCTCTAGTCACACTATTTTTAAAGTCTGTGTTTTAAGTTGGGCTCAAGTAGTACTATGCTGGGTGTGTAATAATAAAAATAATTGGAGGCTGGTGACAACACAAGGGCCCACAATCTTGAGAAAACTGCTATGGAATCTTTAATGAACAGACATTTTTAAGACATCAGACTTCTATATCATTCACACAGCGAAGAAGATTTGTGTGCTACTTCAGGTACTTAGCCACTCTCACTATGGTATCTGAGCACCTCACAATGTATTTATCCTCACAACACCCGTTAGTTAGGAAAGTACTGCTATCCCTATTTTACAAATGGGGACCTGAGAGACTAAGGCCCAAATCCTCAAAGGTATTCAGATACCTAATTCCTATTTAAATCAATGGGAGTTGGCCACCTAAATATCAGTTCAGTTCCCTGCTCCACCATGGACTTGTCCAAGATCACACCTGAAACCTATGGTGGAGCAGGAAACTGAACTGAAGTCTCCCAAGCAAGCAACACAATCACTGAACTCTCCTTCTTTTCACCTAGCTGTATATCTAACAGAGTGGATTTCCTCATATGACCAAAAACAACTGCAAGAGAAAAATCGGTGTGGGACTGAAGTAGTTTAAAATAAAACCCAAAAGCTTAAGGTATTTTATAAAGGTAAAAAAAACATGTTACAATGCAGGAAGGACTTCACCAGTCTGAGTTTTATTTCAGATGGCCTAGGTTTGGACTCATGATTATGCAATGAAGGAGACTGGACTTACTGAGTGGAAGAAAACATCTGGGAACCTTATTTTATAATGCTTCATAAACTTTGTTTAAATAAGTATAAACAGCAGACAAAGAAGACAGGATTTTTATGAAAGCAAAAGAGATGCATGACCTCCTCCCCAGCACTTAAAAGAGCAATAAGAACTGGCTTTGCCTGCCAGCCCTAAAAAGTCTTAATTTAATGTCAAAGACAAAGGTTTTGTGAGGCAACAGAACTACATTCCAACCCTTACATGTTTATAGCTTCCTCCTATTGCCATAACTCCCCCCTCTACACTTGATGAGAAACAAAAGGCAATCAGACTTACCCTCTATTTCCTCTGATCTCTCACTACAGTTGAGAGAATTTCCTGATTTTTCACTTTGGTAGATTTTTCAAAGCAAAATATACCGATAAGGCCTGTGTACATTGGGTATATCTGCAAATCCCTAGCCTGGACACACTGCACCAGCGAAAAGCAAGACTTGGACAAATGCTAATTACCCCAGTTTCAAGCCATTAAAGTCCAGCTACACTGGGGCTTTACACTGATGTAGCTACCCTGATATAAAAATCCCTAATGTAGCCAGGCACGTAGATGTAGCTTGCAAATCTCAGCACATACAAATTCTCCACAGTCAAACCTAATTTAGATTAATTCTGTGAAACATTGTCCCTGAAAATATGCCCTTGTGCAAAACTCCTGTACAATTTATGATAAAGTTTCTGTAGCTTTACGGAACCCTCTCAGACTCAACAAAACAGATATTCTTCATACAGTTCTACAGGATGGTTCATAAATTTCATTTTAATTCTACAGGAGTTTCCAGAAAGGGAACCCCATTAAAATCACAATGTATGCATGCAAGGTACAGCAATAGTGCTGAGGTAGTGAGAGGCACATCTAAAGATGGCCATGCTGCACATGCACGGCTAACTTAGCCACACACTGAACACTGTAATGAAGGTAACTGATGTGGCAGGAGCCCTTGCCTCATTCCGGATGAAATTAACCCATAGTGGTGAGGGCCAGTGCAAGGCTCTTCTTCACTTAAACCTTGAACAGCAGCTGCACTGGGGTGCTGCGCACCTCTTGTACACTACAGAAAGAATCTCTGTGCTAACTCTTTGTAGACTGTGATGGGGGTGGACCAGAGAAGGGATCATGAGTTCTACATTTAGGTACAGAGCAGCAGTTGGCCGCTATTCCAATCCATATAGTACCAGTTATGGGACCTCAGTCTGAGTTGGGGAGCAGATTTCCATCTCTCCAGAATCTCTACACTCCGTCTGCATAGCAACCAAATACTCAGGCTCTGTGTAGGGTAGGATGGATTTTGCCCTCAATATACCTTTTGGCAAGCGCACAGGACCAAGTCCTAGATGACACAGGGTAAACTTAGGGTAAAGCCTGTACACAGAAAAGGGGTATCCCTCTACAAAGCTTATAAAATGCCTGGGATATGGCAGTCTGGTGTTGTCTAGGGTGTTTTTTTTTTTTTTTAAATAGTTCAGATCCTCAGCTCTTTGGAAGTCAAGGGAGCAATGCTAATTTATACCTTCTCAGGAGATGGGCCTATTTTTTTCTTAAAGAAAATTAAGGAAATTCTATGAAGAGTTACATTAAAAGAATGTTAAGGTAACAATTAGTGGTTTATATTGGAGGATCTCAAAGCACTTGGCAAACATTAATTTAGCTTCACAGCACTTATCCTCCCCATTTTACAGGTGGCAGTGTGTGTGAAATTGGGCACAGGGAGTTAAGGCCCGAGTTTTAATAGTGTTCAGGTGTTACTCCACTCAGCATTGCAAGGCTTAAGCATCTAGATGTATAAGTCCCATTATCCATAGTGACTGAGGGTCCTAAATCCCAGTGGCTTTCAAGGTTTGCTGGTGTAGCTCTACCAACAAACCCTTCTAGTGTACACACAATTTATACCTGTTCCCCAAGCAAAAGAAGCTATACTGACAAAAGGACTTCTTGCCTGTACAACTGTGTCCACACTAGGGCTTTTGCCAGCATAACTAATCAAAAAATTTTAAAAGTCACACCCCGATCCATATAACTCTGCCAGAAAAACTGTTAAGTATAGACCAGGCCTTAAGATGAGCAAAGCAACGCCTAAATACTTTTTGAAAACCTGTGCCTGTTACCATAGGCGCTGACTCCATGGGTGCTGCAGCACTGGAGCACGCACAGGGGAAAAAATAGTGGGTGCTGAGCACCCACCGGCAGCCCCCCCAGTGCCTCCTCCCTGCCAGTGGGCCCTGCAGATCAGCTCCTCCCCCTCCCTCCCTGTGCCTTCTGCCCACCACAAGCAGCTGTTTAGCAGCATTCAGGAGGGAGGGGGAGAAGCGGGATGGGGCATTGGGTGGAGTGAGGGTGGGGCCTGGGGCACAGCCAGGGGTTGAGTGCCTCCCGGCACTGTGAAAAGTCAGCTCCTGTGCCTGTTACTTCTCCAGTCACACAGTGAGTCAGTGGCAGAGGCACCGACAGACTCGAGAATCTTAACCCCCATCTCCTTCCCCCAGTCACAAGGTCACACTGCGTCCTTTATTTGAAGAAAGGGGATGGGGAGAAGAGGTAATAAAAGAAATTCAGAACGTCAAATTTCCACTGCAACCATTGCTCTCCTTTTGTGAAGGTGAGGATACAAGATCCTGGTCATTGTCCAAAGAAGAGCTGAGCCTGGATACATTTTAAAGGAATTTGGGAGACATGTTGGGCCTGATTCAAGAACCGTGGGGGTTGCAATACATAACTTTTAGGTGCCTAGAAAATCCTTGCAATCCACAAAGCTTGAGTTAGGCACCTAGGCTCCCTATACAATGAATGGGGAGAGATAGGCACCGAAGAACACAATCCACAAAAGCCAACAAGCTAGGCGGCTTCCTCCCTAAGCTATCCAAAGGGAGATGCTAAGAAGAGGGGTGTGTACTAAGCCCCACCCCTCTCATGCTAGTTACATGGCTCTGGGCTGCAGGGAGGTACTTACCTCTGCTTGTGATACACAACCAATAACCCCTATCCTGAAGTCAGACATCTAAGCTGTTCCTTGGAAAAAGCATTTATAACTTTTAGCACAATGGTTAGAGCACATTCAATTCCCCCTTCTGCCTGATGGGAAGAAAGGATTAGAATACAGGTCTCCCACATCTAAGGACAGTGCCCTAACCACTGGGTTGTGAAATAGTCTGATATGGCTTGTTCTCACTCTCTCCAGTTGAAGCTGTTCCACATTGGACAACTAATTAGAGTAATTAATTAGAGTAGGGGGACTGGCTCCTGGGTCTCCCACCTCCCAGAGGGGGGCCCTAACCACCATACTTTCAAGTCATTCTCACTCTCTCTCTGGCCCAGTGATTCCTGAAGTGTTTATCTAAAGTGGAACAGCTTCAACCGAAAAGACCCACAACAGAATACCTCATAGCCCAGGGATTAGGGTATGCCCTGTTCAAATCCTTCCTCTCCATCACAAAGAGAGGGGAACTGAACCTGGGTCTCCCACATCTTAAATAAATGCTCTAATAACTGGGCTAAAAATAAGCAGGAGCTCCTCCTCCTGGATTTTGGATTTGTTCCCAGCTCACCTGCCAGATTAGACCTTGCATTTGTGCTTATTGAATTTCATCCTATTTACTTGAGACCATTTCTCCAGTTTGAATTTTAGTCCTATCCTCCCAAGCACTTGTAACCCCTTCCAGCTTGGTATCCTCCACAAACTTTATAAGTGTACTCTCTGTGCCATTATTTATATCATTGATGAAGATACTGACCAGAACCGGACTCAGAACTGATTCCTGAGGGTCCCCACTTGATATGCCCTTCCAGCTTGCCTGTGAACCACTGATAACTACTCTCTGGGAATGTTTTTTCAATCAGTTATGCACCCACCTTATAGTAGCTCCATCTAGGTTGTATTTCTCTAGTTTGCTTATGACAAGTTCACGTGAGACAGTATCAAAAGCCTTTTTAAAGTCAAGATATACCACATCTACTGCTTCCTCCTCCCCCACATGCCTCTATCCACAAGGTTTGTTACATTGTCAAAGAAAGCTATTAAGTTGGTTTGATATGATTTGTTCTTGACAAATCCATGCTGACTGTTACTTATCACATTATTATCTTCAAGGTGTTTGCAAATTGATCACTTAATTATTTGCTCCATTGTCTTTCTGGGTACTTAAATTAAGCTGACCAGTCTGTAATTCCCTGGGTTGTCCTTATTTCCCTTTTTATAGATGGGCCCTATATTTCCCCTTTTCCAATCCTCTGGAATCTCTCCTGTGTTCCATGATTTTTTTAAGCTAACTGCTAATGGCTCAGATACTGCCTCATTCAACTACTTGAGTATTCTAGGATGTATTCCATCAAGCCCTGGCACAGGCACCGGCTTCCTCCAGGCCCCAGGGGTGCTCAACCCCACACTCTGCCTCACGCCCAGCCCTCACCCCGCCCTGCCTCTTCCTACCCCTGCTCTGCCCCAGGCCCTGACCACACCTGACTCATTATCCCAACCCCCACACAAACCCCGCCTCTTCCTGCCCCCGCTCCACCCCCACCCCACCTCTTCCTGCCCCCTCCCCCAAGCATGCCCCATCTCTGCTTCTCCCCCTCCCTCCTAGAGCCTCCTGCACGCTGCAGAACAGCTGATTGCAGCGGTGGGGAGATGCTGGGAGGGGAGTTAATTGACAGGGCTGCTGGCGGATGGGAGACTCGCAGGGGGATGGGGGGGAGAGGAGCTGGCTGCTGGTGCATGCTAAGCACCCACTTATTTTTTTCCATTTTTTCCAGCCCTGGAGCACCCATGGAGTCAGCACCTATGGGCCCTGGTGACTTGAAGACATCTAACTTGTCTAAGTCATTTTTAACTAGTTCTTTCCCTATTTTAGCATCTGATTCTACCTCATTTTCACTGGCATTTACTACATTAGACATCCAATCACTACTAACCTTTTTGGTGAAAACTGAAACAAAAAAGTCATTTAGCAGTTCTGCAATTTCCACATTTTCTGTTGCTGTTATTTACCCACCATCCCATTGAGTATCGGGCCTACCCTGTTCTTGGTATTCCTCTTGCTTCTAATATATTTGGAGAATGTTTTCTTGTTACCCTTTATGTCTCTCGGTAGTTTAATCTCATTTGTGCCTTGACCTTTCTAATTTTGTCCCTATATACTTACGTTATTTGTTTATATTAATACTTTGTAATTTTGACTTTTTGTAAGACTCTTTTTTGAGTTTCAGATTATTGAAGATCTCCTGTTTAAGCCAGACTGGTCATGATAAATTGTAAACACATATATTAAGTAAAATATCACGAGCCTCTTTGGGGCCAGATTTCATAATGGAAAAGTGACTCTAACATATTAATGAGTTGATAAAAGAAAGCTATGCTATATGGCCAAACCTAGCACAAATAAAAGAATAAGCTTTATTGCCACATACTAACATTCAGCGCTGAAGCTGAACAAGCTACAGACATGAGGGATTAGTTCAATGGGTGTGACTGAAGGAAGATGCTAGCACCGCCCAAGATGACTGATTCATGAGATCAGCAAGAATCATAAAAAGGGCAAGAGGTTATGCTAGATTTAGGTAGGCTATGTTTAAAAAAAGGATCAATACTATTATGCAAACTTTCTGATATCTTAATAAGCATTATTTTAAAAATTAGTCCACAGGGGCACAAATCTGCTCTCCTTATGCACCCATATCTCCCATTAACAGCTCAACAAGTATCCAGAGAGCTCACACTTTCTAAAATTACCCTAACCTTTATGCCACTATCCTACTTTAACTTTTCAAACATCTTCTTAAACATTAAAATGAACATTAACTAAATTCGATATGCTGTATTTCTCATTTTCCATTGAGAACTTTGGCTGAACAAGGAGGCAGGATTAGGCCCTACTTGTTTTCTGATGCAGTTAGTTTAATAATTCAGCGGGTTCCCAACTGCAATTACTGAGATAAGGGCAATCTTTTAAACTAGCATTTCTCAAACTGGTATCCATGAGGGTACTCCCTGGGGTCTGCGGGCCCCGCTGATCAACTCAACTCCTCGCCCTTCCTCACAGCACCTCCTGCATGATGGGGAACAGCTATTTTAAATTTAAACAAAAGGTCTACAGCTGTGTGTTGATAAAATATTCTGTCTCTGTGGACCTGATTCTGTAAATAATTAGGCCCCATCCACAAAGGGACTTAAGCTTCACAAGGCCTAATTTTTAGGCTCCTTGAAAAAGCACTGCAATCCACAAAGCCTGGGTTACGTACCTATGCTCCCTATACAGTGAATGGGGAAGAGACAGGCACAGGAGAATGAGATCTACAAAAGCCTGTACACTAGGCAGGCAGATTCCTAAGATAGCCAATGGGAGAGGGGAGAATTAAACCTGGGTCTCCTGCATCCGAGGTGCTCTAAACCATAAACCCACCACCTCCTGTGGCTATTTGGTATGCAGTGAGGCAAATATCTAACTCATTCTTACAAGAAACAACTTAGAGAGACAAGGGGGGTGAAGAAATATCTTTTATTGGACCAACTTCTGTTGGTGAGAGAGACAAGTTTTCAAGCTTACGCAGAGCTACTTTTCAGGTCTGAGAAACTTATTCAGAGTGAGTTAATACAAGATGGACCAGATTGTTTAGCATAAGTAGTTAACACATATTTCAAGGGACCATTCAAGGTGAAGTAGCCCGTTAACACCCCTCCAGTCATAGGGAGGAAAGTGGGGGGAGCAATGGGGGATAGTTAGTGAGTTATAGATTATTGTAATAAACCATAAATCCAATGTCCCTATTCATTCCATGATTTTTAATGCCTAGGAAAGTTATGAATTTAAGCTCCCAGGCTCATCTTTTGAAAGTGTTGTGCAAGTTTCCTTTGCGGAAAATACTAGGATGCCAATATGCCAATCTCTTCATGGACCACGTTGAAAAAGAATTTTTGGACAAATGCACCACAAAACCAATGCCTGAGATACATCAATTATATTTTCATCCTCTGGACAGATAAACCCCCTCATGGATGTCTACCACAATTTCAAGCACCATGAACTGTCCATTAAACTCCCATGCTAGCATCAACTTCCTGGACACTACAATCAGTTTCAACAATGGAACCCTACAGACAACTATATACAAGAAACCCACAGATCACCACACCTACCTTCATAGGTCCAGTAATCACCCCAAACACACCAAGAAATCTGTTACCTACAGCCAGGCACTCAGATACCATAGAATATGTTTCAGAGGAGAAAGTCCAGGATGTATATCTTAACACACTCAAAACTGCCTTCACCAAACAAGGACACTCCACCAGAGTAGATTGCATCATGGAACAGTCCACCCAAATACTTGCTTCAATATAGAAATAAAACTCTCTCTGACTGCACATCCCAGTTGTCACATACAACCCCAGACTGGAACTCAAATGGGGTTTCATCAAACAACTACACACCATCCTCGAGGGGGACTCCATCCTGAAAGAAATATTTCCTGAATCCCCTCTTCTGGCCTTCAAACTACCCCCAGTCTCTCCAACCTTATCTTCAGAAGCAAGCTCCCCACAGAGCAGGATACACCATCTCAAAGCAGCACCAGATGCCTTCAGAACAACAGATGCAAAACCTGCAGACATATCTCTGCTTCTACAATGATCAACAGTCCCCACCACACACCTCTAAAGATCCATGGGTCTTTCACATGCCTATCACAACATGTAACATGTGGTATACCTCATCCTGTGAACTAAATGCCCCAATAGCATGGCCCCACAGTATGCCAACATTTTTGTGGCTAACTTAGAACAACACTTCCTCCGCTCTCGTCCCCTAACGCCCCTACTCTACTTACACTACACTGATGACATCTTCATCATCTGGACCCGTGGAAAAGAAGCCCTTGAGGAATTCCACCATAATCTCAACAATTTCCATCCCACCATCAACCTCAGCCTGGACCAGTCCACACAAGAGATCCACTTCCTGGACACTACAGTGCAAATAAGCAATGGCCACATAAACACCACCCTATACCGGAAACTTGCTGACCATTATACTTACCTACATTCCTTCAGACCACATCACACGATCCATTGTCTACAGCCAAGCTCTAAAATACAACCACATTTGCTCCAATCCCTCAGACAGAGACAAACACAAGATCTTTATCAAGCATTCTTAAAACTACAATACCGACCTGCTGAAGTGAAGAAACAGACTGACAGAGCCAGAAGAATACCCAGAAGTTACCTACTCCAGGACAGGCCCAACACAGAAAGTAACAGAATGCCACTAGCCGTCACCTTCAGCCCCCAACTTAAACCTCTCCAGCGAATCATCAAGGATCTACAACCTATCCTGAAGGATGATCCCTCACTCTCACAGATCTTGGGACACAGGCCAGTCCTCGCTTACAGACAGCCCGCCAACCTGAAGCAAATACTCACCAGCAACCACATACCACACAACAAAGACACTAACCCAGGAACCTATCCTTGCAACAAAGCCCGTTTCCAACTCTGTCCACATATCTATTCAAGGGACACCATCATAGGGCCTAATCACATCAGCCACACCATAAGAGACTTGTTCACCTGCACGTCTACCAATGTGATATATGCCATCATGTGCCAACAATGCCCCTCTGCCATGTACATTGGCCAAACTGGACAATCTCTATGTAAAAGAATAAATGGACACAAATCAGACATCAAGAATTATAACATTCAAAAACCAGTCGGAGAACACTTCAACCTCCCTGGTCACTCAATTTCAGACCTAAAAGTCGCAATTCTCCAACAAAAAAACTTCAAAAACAGACTCCAATGAGAAACTGCAGAATTGGTATTAATTTGCAAACTGGACACCATTAAATTAGGCTTGAATAAAGACTGGGAGTGGATGGGTCATTACACAAAGTAAAACTATTTCCCCATGCTAATTTTTTCCCCTGACCGTTACTCACACCTTCCTGTCAATTGTTTGAAATGGGCCATCCTGATTATCACTACAAAAGGTGTTTTTTTCTCCTGCTGATAATAATCCATCTTAATTAATTGGTCTTGTTACAGTTGGTATGGCAACATTCTTTTTTCATGTTCTCTCTGTATATATATCTTCCTATTGTACTTTCCAGGGCATGCATCCGATGAAGTGGCTTTAGCCCACGAAAGCTTATGCTCAAATAAATTTTAGTCTCTAAGGTGCCACAAGCACTCCTGGCTTTTTTTTTTTTTTTTTTTGCTGATACAGTCTAACACGGCTACCACTGTGAACCAGATGTCTCAGCCACCACAAGACCAAGCAGCCAGAATGAGTCATTTGCACAACAACAGTCTCATGATAATGGGGGCTTCACTCGCGGGTTTCGAAAGGCTGGGGGTTGCCAATACCGTGCCCAGGGCTTGGCTCGGGAAGCTCCAACCGGGGCTGGAAGCCTGGCCCAGCCGGCCAGGTGCCTGCTGACCTCATGGGGGCCCTAGTGATACTGAATCACAGCATTAAATGTGCTTGCAGAGAGAGAGGAGCAAGGAAGGGGGGAAATCTCAGCGCGCTCAGCCTCAGAAGCGGGGAGAGCAGGAAGCTGAGCCGGCTCAAGAGCCTCCCTTCCCGGGAGCAGTGTCAGCTCGCGCGGCCCCTTGGGGCGGCGGAACCATTGTCAGCCCGGCAGAGCCCCCGGGCGGAAGCTGAAAACCGGGGCACCACGTGCTGGCTGCGTTTCCATGGTAACCAGCGCGGCGTCCAGGGGAGGAACATGTCGGCCGGGGATGAAGGGTCCGGGCCGCGCTTCGCTTTCCGCCATCTCCCGCAGAAAACCCTCCCCGCCCTGGAGAACGGGGACACGCAGGGCCGGCTCCGCAAGTGGTGGGACGGGGAAACGCTGCTAGCTCCCTGGGGTCTTCTACGGGGCGGGGCCGTTGCTGGGTCCGCAGGGGGGGGATCATAGAATCATAGAATATCAGGGTTGGAAGGGACCCCAGAAGGTCATCTAGTCCAACCCCCTGCTCGAAGCAGGACCAATTCCCAGTTAAATCATCCCAGCCAGGGCTTTGTCAAGCCTGACCTTAAAAACCTCTAAGGAAGGAGATTCTACCACCTCCCTAGGTAACGCATTCCAGTGTTTCACCACCCTCCTAGTGGAAAAGTTTTTCCTAATATCCAATCTAAACCTCCCCCACTGCAACTTGAAACCATATGAGATCTGCCGGGCGGGGCTAAAAGGGCGAAGGCAGGCTCCCTGCCTGCCCTGGCCCCACACGGCTCCTGGAAGCAGCTGTCAGGTCCCCGTGGCCCCTACGCGCAGGGAGCTGGCCCGTAAGTGCCAACTTCACCTCTTTCCTATGGGTGCTCCACGCCCCCCTCGGCCCCCGGCTCTGCCCCCTCTCCAAGCCTTCCATGAGGCCCTGCCCCTGCTCCGCCCCCATTCCAACCCCTTCCCCAAATGCCCCCACCCGGGGCCCACCTCTTCCCTGCCTCCTCCCCTGAGCATGCCACGTTCCCGTTCCCGCTCCTCTTCCCCCCCGCCCCGCCCCCCCCCAAGTGCTAAAGTTGCTAAACAGCTGTTTGGCGGTGGCCAGGCAGGAAACACTGGGAGGTAGGTGGAGGAGCCTGGATGAGCTCAGGGGAGGAGGAGGTGCTGAGCAGAGGAGGTGAGGTGAGGAAGTGCTGAGCAGATCCCACCTATTGGACAGGTGAATTGGCTGCCGGTGGGTGTAGAGTACTCACTAATTTTTCCCTGTGGGTGCTCTAGCCCCGAACCACCCGCCAACCGGAGCCCTCACCCCCCTTCCACACCCCAACCCCTGCCCCAGTTTGATGAAAGTGAATGAGGGTGGGGGAGAGCGAGTGATGGAGGGAGGGGGGATGGAGTGAGCGGGGGCGCTTCAAAGAAGGGGCGGGGCAGGGAGAGGGCCTGGGGAAAGGAAAGGTGTGGGGCCTTGGGAAAGATCAGGGGCAGGGGTGTTCGGTTTTGTGTGATCAGAAAGTTGGCAATCCTAATTAACATCAGCCTTGTTTTGCAGTAAAACTGTGGTGAGTCCAGAGCTTGATTTACTGCAGATCTTTTCAGTGTTTTTCAAGCATATAAAGAGCTGTTTGGAGGACAGTTCCTGAAGTAAAGTTAATTGCTGTTATTTAAAATAACATAATATAGATATCAGCCTTGCAAAATTTTTCTTGCCCTAGAAGAGTAATTTTTTAATCTATTGGACAGATGAATAGAATATAATGGAAAAAAAATTAACAACAGTTGTCATGAAAGGGTGAGAATGTGTTTTTTGTGCCTGGGCTAGTAAATATTTAGACAATTTTCAACTGCTGTTATATTCTAAAGGGATGTGTCCAGTGTGTGTGTGTTTTTTAATATTATTACTTACCATGTTCTGAGTTTCAGGTCCATGCATGGCAGAATCACTGCGCAAGCATTCAGTTTTGACCAACATTTTAAGGCCTATCAAAAGGATGAATTTGTTAAGGTAGTTATAAACCTATCACATGTAGTGGTTCCTTTTTAAGGGAACTGTAACTTTTTTTGTGCTGGAATAACACTTAAACTTTCCCATAATATCTGCTATATTATGTTTTTACAAGTGGCAAACAGTTACAGTATCTTTAATAATAGGTGGATTGGGGGGTGAGATGCTCATATTTTTTGTCAGCTGTGTAACACTATGACAGTATTTTTTTTACAGGCAATGTTAACATTTCTCTGTTGGTCCAGTGAGGCAACATAAGAGCTAAAGAATGGGACTCTGGTTGTTTCCAGTCCTGGCTGCCATTACTTCTCTTTTGATGTTTGGGAGACAGTCACCTCGGCCTAGATTTTCAGAAATGCATGTGAATATGTAGTTAATGCAATCTGCTGCTCAATCACAGTAATTATGTGCAGAAACTAGATGTGCATGTGGATTCAGAAGTCTGAAAAAGTGGGGCCATGTTTTCAGAGGTGCTGAGCACCTGCAGTTCTCATTGACTTCAGTTGGTCTTATAGATAGTTAGCATTTCTGAATATTAGGCCCTTTGTCTTTAACCTTTTTTGTTCCTTAATTTCCTTGTGTATAAAAGAGGATGTATTCACCTCTGTGAAGTGATTTGATTTAGTAGCGAGAATGGATCTGTTTAGTGTAAAAGTAGGTTGGTTTCCTCACTTAGTTGTTGAATAGACATTTGACAATGTTAGCTGATTTTTCTTGGAGATGAATTCGCAATTAGGTGGTAACATAAAAGAAAAACTCTATTTGGAAATGTAGCAAAGCATCTGAGCTCCCTCTGGGATTATTCTACATCTTAATTGTTTGAAGACTTATTAAAGACACATCTACTGCCTCCTTAACACTTTTTTTGCGGTAAAATGATAAATTAGTTTAATTGTAGAGATTACATATAGTAATTTATGGTTTATTTTAATAACTTTGGTGTGCAGAAAGTATGAACATTATGTATGGATTTTGATTATGCTGCAGAAAAAAGCATCCTGATAATTCCCTATTCTACAAAACTTTGTAATACACTTAAAATTAATCGGATCAAGCTGTAGGCATAATTTGGGACAACTGATGTGTTGCAGATTGCAGATTTGAGGTTTTCATACATAAATACCTTTGTGGGTGTATTTTAAAAAAAAAAAAAACTAGTCAAAATTGCAGAGGCATAAACCTGGGGATGTAATTTTGGGGTATGCAAACTCAGAGGTCAGACTGAAGCCACTTATTTATTAGCCCCCTAAAATTTTGTCATGTAATTTATTGCTTTAGTTGATATTATGATATCTCATTTTGTTAACTTTCATTTTTAATTGGAAATTTTAGGCATTTTTTAATGATCCAAATGTTAGCGCCAATTTGAAGTTGCTTACAGCTTCTGGACAGTGGACTACATTAGGTAAATAAATTTAGAGTAAGTCAGTCTTTTAAATCTTTCTGTGTGGTAACTATATTTTTTCCAGTTAATGTTTTGTAACAATGACACGATTCAGATCTGTACCTTCACCCTCATGAAATAAAATTTGGAGCAGAAGATCATTTAAAGGAATCTCCAATGTACATGGCAGAGGGGCATTGCTGGCACATTGGTCAAACTGGACAGTCTCTATGTAAAAGAATAAATGGACACATCAGATGTCAAGAAGTATAACATTCATAAACCAGTCGGAGAACACTTCAATCTCTTTGGTCACTCGATTTCTGATCTCAAAATGACTATCCTTCAACAAAAAAACTTTGAAAACAGACTCCAACGAGAGACTGCTGAATTGGAATTAATTTGCAAATTGGATACAATTAACTTAGGCTTGAATAGAGACTGGGAATGGTTGATTCATTATAAAAAGTAACCTATTTCCCCTTGTTTATTCCTCCCCCTCTCCCTCTCCCCCCCCCCCCCCCAGACGTTCTTGTTAAACCCTGGATTTGTGCTGGAAATGGCCCACCTTGATTATCATACACATTGTAAGGAGAGTGATCACTTTAGATAAGCTATTACCAGCAGGAGAGCGGGGTGGGGGGAGAGAAAACCTTTTGTAGTGATAAACACCCATTTTTTCATGGTCTGCGTGTATAAAAACATCTTCTGTATTTTCTACAGTATGCATCCGATGAAGTGAGCTGTAGCCCACGAAAGCTTATGCTCAAATAGATTGATTAGTCTTTAAGATGCCACAAGTACTCCTTTTCTTTTTGCGAATACAGACTAACACAGCTGTTACTCTGAAACATAACATGGAATGTATCGCAGGATGCAGGTAAAACTGAGCAGGAGACATACAATTCTCCCCCAAGGAGTTCAGTCACAAATTTAATTAATGCATTATTTTTTAACAAGCGTCATCGGCATGGAAGCATGCCAAATTTCAATTGGTATTCTATTGTTTAACAGTGTGATTAAAACTGCGATCAATTGCGATTAATTTTTTAGTTGCAATTAATATTTTTGAGTTAATCCCATGAGTTAACTGCGATTAAGGTAGAACTAACATGGTTACGTCAGCACTGTTGGGGGCCCTGTCTACAGAATAATATAAGAATGACCTAGCTGCTGGATGATAGCCATGTGGTAGGCTAGGCCAGTTGTAAAAGTGACACAAGGTTAAACTCACGGTTAATTACCTTGTGCCCTGTCACTAACTGGTTGCAGACTCAGCTAAGTGTTATTATACAGACAAACTTTAAAGAAGCATAATCAAAAAGGAAATGAAACATGAGTGCAAGACAAAATCCTACAATATGTACAGCCATATATAAGAGATTGTAAAAGCCCCACAAGGAAATGCAAATGTTAATACAGTTGAATTTTTTGTCTAATGTGGGCCAAAAATTAAGTATTTATATGGTATGAATCATACTGGTATCAGAGCAATGGCTCCGTGTTTTAGGAACATAGAATATTATCCCTCAAGAATTTGCACTCTGCAACTTGGTTTGGCTGCAATTACTGTGTGCGTGTGTGCATTTGTAACCCACACACCTCCTGGGTGTGATGTTCTGTCCCATCTAGTGGCAGTGAGACCACTGAGAGAGAGAGAGAGAGAGAAAACAAGTCTGCTCTACAGCCTTAGCTAACGGCCAGTTGGCTTTTAGCTTATGCGGTAGAGGCTCATGCACTAAGCTTCAGAGTTCCCCATTTTGATCCCGCCTGCTGACGACCGGGGTCTGTCAGTGTTACACGTGCATGCATACAGTTAGTGTGTGTGTGTTTCCCCATTCCTGCTCTCTGTGGAATGGGCAGGGAAGTTCCCCACTGTACTTTGGCACCAGACACTCTGCCTTGTTATCTGCAAAGTTTCACCTTCCTAGGATGCTGTATTTGGCCTTTAACACAACACAGCCCTTCTAGTTGCCTCTTTCCCAGTCATCAAACTGTAGCAAGCAAAAGAAAACATAATAGACCAAATCAAGGTAATCTTCCCTCTCTCCTGCTTTGGGCAAGAGTTCTTAAGCTATCTGTCTTGCCTGTGTGACTCTCCAGCCCCCTTCTCAAGGAAGGTCAGCAGGTTACATACCTCCTGCCTGGGTCAAAGGGTCACCTGCCAAGCATCCTGGCTTTTTAACTCCTGCTGGTTCTGAACACATCTTGGTGTGGTAAGCACAGGAGTAATGCATTTTACTTCCAGGAACCAGAAGTGTTTGCTCTCTGAACACTGAATGGCCAGTATACTCCATCACATTTTACTCTTTTTTTAAAACCTGCCTTCCCTCTCTCTGCTTATCTTTTTCGGTTAAGTATGCGGGCTCATTTTTCTCCCATTAGTTTTCATGTACATTTTTTTCTGAAAAGTATAGTAAGAAAACACAAGCTGATGATCTTCCAGCTTTCTCTTACTCTTCCTTAAATTTGCAGATCTTTTTCAGCCCTAGTTACCCTGTGTATTTGTAAGCGTGGAGCTGCACTTTAATTAAGCATCACAGTCATAAGTTATGTGTGAGTTTCTGCCTAAAATAGTAATAGATCTGGAGAAAAGTTAGTATAATTAACTTCTAATCATAGAATTGGACTGGAAGGGACCTCGAGAGGTAATCTAGTCCAGTCCCCTGCACTCATGGCAGGACTAATTATCTAGACCATTCCTGAGAGGTGTTTGTCTAACCTGCTCTTAAAAGTCTCCAATGATGGAGATTCCACAACCTCCCTAGGCAATTTATTCCAGTGCTTAACCACTCTGACAATTAGGAAGTTTTTCCTAATGTTCAACCTAAACCTCCCTTGCTGCAATTTAAGTCCATTGCTTCTTGTCCTATCCTCAGAGGTTAAGAAAAACAATTTTTCTTCCTCTTCCTGGTAACAACCTTTTATATACTTGAACACTGTTATCATGTCCCCTCTGTCTTCTCTTTTCCAGACTAAACAAACCCAATTTTGTTCAATCTTCCCTCATAGATCATGTTTTTCTAGACCTTTAATCATTTCTGTTGCTCTTCTCTGGACTCTCTCCAATTTTTCCACTTCCTTCCTAAAATGTGACGCCCAGAATTGAACACAATACTCCAGTTGAGGCCTAATCAAAGTGGAGTAGAACGGAAGAATTACTTCTTGTGTCTTGCTTACAACACTCCTGCTAATATATCGCAGAATGATGTTTGCTTTTTTTGCAATAGTGTTACAGTGTTGATTCATATTTAGCTTGTGGTCCACTATGACCCCAGATCCCTTTCCGCAGTACTTCTTCCTAGGCAGTCATTTCCCATTTGTATTTGTGCAACTGATTATTCCTTTATAAATGGAGTACTTTGCATTTGTCCTTATTGAATTTCATTCTATTTACTTCAGACCATTTCTCCAGTTTGTCCAGATCATTTTGAATTTTAATCCTATCCTCCAAGCACTTACAACTCCTCCCAGCTTGGTATTGTCCACAAACTTTATAAGTTTACTTATAAGTGTATGCCATTATCTAAATCATTGATAAAGATATTGAACAGAACCGGACCCAGAACTGATCATTGCAGGACCCCATTCATTATGCCCTTCCAGCATGTCTGTGAACCACTTTTAACTACTCTCTGGGAATGGTTTTCCAACCAGTTTTGTACCCACCTTATAGTAGCTCCATCTAGGTTGTATTTCCCTAGTTTATTTATGAGAAGGTCATGCAAGACAGTATCAAAAGCTTTACTAAAGTCAAGATATACCATGTCTACCGCTTCCCTCTTATCTACAAGTCTTGTTACCCTGCCAAAGAAAGATATAAAGGTTGGTTTGACACGATTTTTTTTTTTTGACAAATCCATGCTGACTAGTTATGTATCACCTTATTATCTTCTAGATGTTTGCAAATAGATTGCTTAATTATTTGCTCCTATCATTCCGGGTACAAAAGTTAAGCTGACTGGTCTGTAATTCCCTGGGCTTTCCTTATTTCCCTTTTTATAGATGGGCACTATATTTGCCTTTTTCCAGTCTTCTGGAATCTCTCCCATCTTCCATGACTTCTCAAAGGTAATCACTAATGGCTCAGATATCTCCTCAGTCAGCTCCCTGCATATTCTAGGATGCATTTCATCAGGCCTTGGTGATGTGAAGACATCTAATTTGTCCAAGTAATTTTTAACTTGTTTTTTCCCTATTTTAGCCTCTGCTGTTCCTACCTCATTTTCACTGGCATTCACTACATTAGACATCCAATCACCACCACCCTTCTTTGTGAAAACCAAAACAAAGAAGTCATTAAGTACCTCTGCCATTTCCACATTTTCTATTATTATTTTCCCCCCCCCCCCGTCCCGCCCTCACCATTGAGTAATGGGCCTACCCTGTCCTTGGTCTTCCTCTTGCTTCTAATGTATTTGTAGAATGTTTCCTTGTTACTCTTTTTGTCTCTAGCTAGTTTGATTTCGTTTTGTGCCTTGGCCTTTCTAATTTTGTCCCTACATACTTGTGTTATTTTTTTATATTCATCCTTTGTAATTTGACCTAGTTTCCATTTTTTGTAGGCCTCTTTTTTTATTTTTAGATCATTGAAGATCTCCTGGCTAAGCCAGGGTTGTCTCTTGCTTCTAATTTTATTATCTGCTATTATCCGAGTTGATAATATAGATTCATCTGCTCCATCTATTCCCTGGGAAATGAATGACTGTCTCTGGATCATTAGGGTAACTGATGTCGTAAGTGGATTTTGGCTAGGGCCTGAAAAATTTACCCAACAGCCAACACCTATGAGGGAGGGCAGAAAATACCTTTGCATCTGCACCTACAAGCCATGCCCACCCAAAGCCACACCCTTTGCAAATTTAAAGAAAAGAAATCAGCAGTGTGCTGTATTTCATTGGAATGGTCAACTTTTTATTTATACATTTTAACAAGGTAATTTATTTTAGCTCTAGCAATCTTCTATTTTATAGGCTTCACTCTATTTTCTCGTGTCTCATAATCACAGCGTATCCTTTCCTGTGTTGTCTTTCAATGGCTATTTCCTCACTTTTCTCCCATTGCATCTCTACCTCCTCCCCATACTTTTTCTGCCTTGTTCTGGCTCAAAATCTGTCACTTTGTATTCCTTTTCTAAATGGTCCCATTAATCGCTCCCTCTCTCTTGCTCATTTTCTCCCCTTTCCTCCCAGTGCCCTGCACACACAAATTTTACCAGATTCCTAGTAATCAAAGTACTAAATCTTGTAAATGGAGACTGATGCAAAAATGTGGGGACTTTCACTGCCCAGGGCACTGCTCAGGTGTGGAATCAATTCATCACTCCCCAGCAGCTCATAAAGTGGGAGCTGCTGGGATTCCTATTAGGATGCTGTCCTAGGACTCTGCTTCGGAACTCTATCTTTCATATCAGCTTCCTACTAACATTTTAGGTGTCAGATAAATTGGAATCTCCCCCTCCTGCCTCTTTTGGCTGCAAAGTAAGATAAATATTTTTCTCTCTTTTCTCTCTTATGCCAGTCTCCTGGCTGCTTTAATGGGGGTATTCTTACCCTTTCACACTCTCTAAAAAGCTCTTGTCCCCATTGCCTGTCTACTGCTCCCAGCTTTTTTAAGCAGTAGCAGCAAAGTCAAATTGATCTGATTCTTTTCAATTTCACTTCTGCCCACAAGTTTTGAATAGCAGCAGTGAAAACTAACCAGCAGTTTTCACTTTGTAGTAGTAGTGGCACTGCACGTATCTGTCAACAGACTTAAGGAGCGATCACTGCATCTGTTTAAACTCAATTCACATGTGCAGAATTATCTTCAAAGGACTAGAAATACCTGTTGGGTGTTTTGTTTTGTTTTAATAAAAGCTTAAATTCTGCAGAAGCCGGCAGCATTTGCCTGGGAAAAATTCCCAGTTGCCCCCCACAGAATAGATTTTTCAAGCTCTAATGACAATCATCTATAGACCCTGTGTTTTTAAAATTTGTGAGAGACAATCTAAAATTAGGAAAGTTATCAATATAAACCACTACTGCAATTTTCATTTGCTGAAATGGTTTTTACATGTCATTTGAACCCACAAAATATCACGGTGATCCTTGGTTTTTAAAATAGTGCCAGTTTAACCCTAACGTAAGCATTGGATACGTGGTTTTACTTAAGTTTTAAATCACATGGTTTTTATAAATATTAATTTGCACTGAAAACTGCAATGCACACGAGTACACAAAAACAAAACCTCAAATGTTGGTCGTATGTGCCGGATGTTCCTTTAACAAAAAAAAAGTGCCTTATGAAGGCTTTTATTTGGGGATAGCTAATTATCAATTTTCTTATTTAAAATTTAAGAATGAGAATTTAGGATGTGGTAGATATATTTCACACATCCAGTTCTTGATTTGCTTCTGCGGATCCCCACTTTAGAAGATGTACCCCATGCTGATGAGATTCAATGCTGCTGGCAGAAGTAAAGCTATTTGTGGTACTCTACTATACAAATGTCCCAGAAGTGGAGACTGAAAAAGGCCCTGCCCCCATATTATACCTGTTTTTTTTTTGTTTGTTTTTGTTTCCCACCTGCAAAGTTAGCAGAAGACCATCTCTCCCCATTCTGTTGATAGGTTTCAGAGTAACAGCCGTGTTAGTCTGTATTCACAAAAAGAAAAGGAGTACTTGTGGCACCTTAGAGACTAACCAATTTATTTGAGCATAAGCTTTCATGAGCTACAGCTCACTTCATGTTTGTTGGGGTGGTAATCAGATTGGTTAGTCCTGTCCAGAGAATTCTAAGTCTCCTCAGTTAGTTCCAGATCTCATATCTCAAATGCAGAGGAGATTCCATTACAGTCTTTAATCTTATCACCTACCATTATCAGTTTGGTTTCTGAATGCCTAGGAGATGAACATCTATTGTCTTTCTGAAAAGCTTAGAAAACTTTTCCTGGATTTCAGGAGACTATGAAGAAGTCATATGTGGAAGTCTTCAAATACGTAAAATATTGTTATAAAAAGGACAATGATCAATTGTTCTTCATGTCCACCAAGGATAGAATGAGAAGTAATTGGCTTAGTCTGCAGAAAGGGGGATACAGGTTGGGTAACAGGCAAAAATGTCTAACTGTGAGGATAGTTAACCTCTGAAACAAGTTACCTAGGGAGGTTGTGGAATCCCAGTCATTAGAGGTTTTTAAGAACAGGTTAGACAAACACCTGTTAGGGATGGCCTTAAATATACTTAATCCTGCCTTAGTGTGGGGGGATGGACTAGAACGACCTCTTCAGGTCCCTTCCGACCCTATATTTCTATGATTCTATATATTTTGGGGTAGATATTTTTTCTATGGTCTAACAATTTGGAGATACAAAGACTTGTTCCATTCCTTATGAAAAATGCAGGTTTACTTTTATATATGTAGTTATTTAGTATCTAATTCTGCCTACCTCATATCAATTTTTGGTTCTTCAGTCTCCCTACATCTAAGTAGAGGCCTGGTTCAACTACTATTAATTTCATTTGAAAGACTCCTATTGACTCCAATGGGAGTTGAATTAGGAACTAAAAATGGAGAGGTTGGTTTTTTTTGTGGGGTGGGGAGGGAGCGGAGAGCGGTTTAGGTCTATTAAACTTATTCTCAGTGACTTGTGAAATCTCAGCCCCTAGATTTGAATTTTGGTTCTTACCAGAACGATTGATTCACTCAGAGAACTGCAAAGGGAATGTCTTCTACAGCTTTTCTCTTGAAAGACAACCTTCTTGGTAGCCATATTGATAGGTATGAGAGCAAAGAAGTTGCAAATTTTAAAGTTGATGTTCCTTGCTCCCTGTTCCTAGATAAGGTGATTGTGAAATCTCATGCCAAACTTTTGCCTAAGTGGTAGCACATTTTCACATGGAGAAAAAATACAAAAGGAATTGTATGATGATCTGGTAAGTGAGGTGAATTTACATAGGTTAGATGTTAAAAAGGGACTTAATTACTATTTGGAAAAAATTAAATCTTTTAATAAATTTTCCATATAATTTATAAGGAGAAACCCAAGGGAAATGTCCTTTTGAGTCAGTCTTTCTAAACGGGCCATACTTTGCAAGTATTATGATCAGGATGGAGGACCATTATTAGATACATTAAAAGTGTATTCTGTCAGAGGTGTCAGTGTCTATTGCCTCTTAAGAATGTCTTTATTCTTAAAGACAGGTTTCAGAGTAACAGCCGTGTTAGTCTGTCTTTGCAAAAAGAAAAGGAGGACTTGTGGCACCTTAGAGACTAACCAATTTATTTGAGCATGAGCTTTCTTAAAATTTGCCATGTTGTTACTTGGAGTGAATTTCACAACTTCACAAAGCATTTGATTATTCTCTGTTGATGCTGGAGACCATCCCTAACAGGTGTTTGTCTAATGTTTTCTTTAAAACAGAATGGGGATTTCACAGTCTCCCTTGGAAGCCTATTCCAGATCTTAACTATCCATATAGTTCAGAGGTGGGCAAACTACAGCTCGCAGGCCACATCTGGCCTGCGGGACTGTCCTACCTAGCCCCTGAGCTCCTGGCGAGGGAGGCTACCCCAGCCCCTCCCCCACTGTCCCCTTTCCCCCTCAGCCTCAGCGCACCACGCTGCCAGTGCTTTGGCCCGCCATTCCTGCCAGACAGCGAGTTCCTGCCGCTCTGAGTAGCGTGGTGGTGGTGGGGGAGTTGGATAAGGGGGGCAGTCAGGGAGCAGGAGGCGGTTGGATGGGGCGAAGGTTCTGGGGTGGGGGGGCGGTCGGGGATCGGGAATGGGGGGTTGGATAGGGGTGGGAGTCCCGGAGGGCTTGTCAGGGAGCGGGGCTGTGGATAGGGGTTGGGGCAGTCAGGGGACAGGGAGCAGGGGGGGTTGGATAGGGGGCTGTGGTGGGGGTCCCAGGAGGGGGTAGTCAGGGGACAAGGAGCAGGGGGTGTTAGATGGGTCGGGGTTCCGAGGGGGGCACTCAGGGGGCGGGAAGTGGGAGGGGGCGGGAGCCAGGCTGTTTGGGGAGGCACAGCCTTCCCTACCTGGCCCTACATACAGTTTTGTTACGCCGATTTGGCCCTCGGGCCAAAAAGTTTGCCCACCCCTGATCTAGTTAGAAAGCATTTCTTAATATCTATCCTAAATCTCCCTGGCATCAGATTAAGCCCATTACTTCTTATCCTACCTTTAGTGGACTCAAGGAACAATTGATCCCCATCCTCTAGAACAGCCCTTGATATATTTGAAGACTGTTATCAGGTCCCCCCTCTGTTTTCTTTTCTTGAGATTAAACATGCACAGTTTTTTAACCTTTCATCATAGGTCAGGTTTTCTAAACCTCTTATCATGTTTGTTGCTCTTCTCTGGACTGTCTCCAGTTTATCCATATTTTTCCTAAACGTAAGACCCAGAAGTGGACACTGTAGGCCTGAGCAGTAGAGCAGAACAATTACCTCCTGTGTTGTACATATGACATTTTTGCTAATATACCCCAGAAAGATATTAGCCTTTTTTGCAACTGCATCACATTCTTCACTCATGTTTAATTTGTGATCCATTACAAGCCCCAGATTCTTTTCAACAGCCAACCAGTTATTCCCTATTTTGTATTTATGATTTTGATTTATCTTTCCTAAGTGTAGTATATGACTATAGTGTGGGTCTGCAGAAGCACTGTATTCCAAATTCCAGTTACTGGTAAGTATTCCGCCTTTTCCTATGATTGCAGAGAGGTCACCGGCAAACTTCAATACTTTCTCTTGTCTTATAGATTTTTGTGTCACTCTTAGCATAAAAGAATAACGAAACAATGATCTGTGGTGGGTTAAAAAAAGTTCAAGTCACTTTTATAAGCTAAGAAACATTTCAAAATGTCTTGACTTTTTTTTAATGGTAAAATGTCTGAAATGACATATTAGCTTTCAATTAATATAAATGCTAAACATCATATTTTTTAAGTGTGTTGGACCTTGGCAGTGGTTAGGGACTTTTGCACCCTGCTCCTTCAAATTTGGAGTTTACTCTTCAGAACTTCTAAGGCTGGACATGATGAAGAAAAGGATGGGACCTAGCTCTACATACTTCCCCATGTAGCTGCCATATATCTTGTCAAAAAATGTCCATGGCAGTCTTTATTTATTCAGGAAAAGGAGCATGGGAACGAAACTAGTCTAAATAGAAGCCTGTGTTACAGCTATTTGCACACTTGTCTCTCCCTCTAAAAATGTTTACCTCCTAAATATGATTTATTCTATTTTTTGTTTGTTTGTTTTAGCCGTAATTGCATATATTACAAATTTCTCAAAATGGTTTTGTTTGGAGTAATTATGTGCATGCTGTGTTCACTTGTGGAAAATGTATCTTGAATTTTTGTGGAACCATTAATAAGGGGAAATTATTCTGTATTTCACCTCAGGTTTTCCCTGTTAATGAAGACTCTGTCATCTTTCAGGTACCAAAGTGAAAAAAACTGAAGCCACGGTTGTTCCCTGTACACAAGTTTCCATGTCATTTTTTGACCGACTGTACTCTGAAGGAGTTGTTAGAGAAACTGGCTATATTGTTAAGTGTTATGATGACTATTATGATGGCATTCCCATCTCAGATGAGTTAAGAAAGGTCAGTACAGCATTTAAGAATTTCTCAGTGGTTTTCATATCTCTGTCAGTCACTGCAAGCACTTCTTTCCATACTGTGGCTGTCCCCAAAGCATACAGCTAAGTAATTCTCAGACTTTGCATGGGTGTTTCACTGACATGTTGTACAGTTACCCCTACTGCATGGAATAGGAAAACATTTACACAAATCCGAAAGTTAGAGATGCAACTATTTAGATTTGTCCTCACAATTCCCAGTTTAGTCTGGAGAAGAGAAGACTGAGAGGGGACATAACAGTTTTCAAGTACATAAAAAGTTGTTACAAGGAAGAGGGAAAAAAAATTGTTCAGCTTAACCTCTGAAGATAGGCCAAGAAGCAATGGGCTTAAATTGCAGTAAGGGCAATTTAGGTTGGACATAAGGAAAAACTTCCTAACTGTCAGGGTAATTAAGCATTGGAATAAACTGCCTAGGGAGTTTGTGGAATCTTCATCATTCGGGATTTTTAAGAGCAAGCACCTGTCAGGGATGGTCTAGATCAGAGCTTCTCAAGCTATCTGATGTGGGGGACCGGCAATTTTTTTCCAATGTGTGCGCAGACTGGCAGCTGATGGTTCGCGGACCGGCACCGGTCTGCGGACCACCACTTTGAGAAGCACTGGTCTAGATAATACTTAGTCCTGCCATGAGTGCAGGGGACTGGACTAGATGACCTCTCGAGGTCCCTTCCAGTCCTATGATTGCTGTGATTCTGTGAATGCATTTTTCAGATGTAAAATATGTAAGTGCAAATCGCTCACGCTGTAGAGGATTTCTGCCTGACTGAAAAAGTTTCCCATATTTTATATCTAAATAATGGAAATTCCTAAATGATCAATATGTGCTTAACATACAACAAAATAGTTGCATTTGTTTATTTTTTTTATTTCAATTTAGAAAATGAAATTGACACTTTTTTTTTTCTTGCCCCTGTCCAGGTTTTGCTTCTGGAAGATTCTGACCATTTTGATTTATTCAGCCAGTCAAATCGTGAGGAGTTTCTCTTCTGTCTTTTTAAGCATCTTTGCCTTGGAGGAACACTCTGTCAATTTGAAGATGTGCTTGGTCCATACTTAGAAACTACAAAGGCTTTATATAAAGATCTTGTAAGGTAAGGTTGTTGCATTAAGAATCTTATATATAAAATTTTACATGTGCAGCTGTGTGTAGAATTGCATGTGCACATTTTGAATATTAAGCTCTTTGAATCTTATGAATATACTTATAATTTGTGCAACAAGATCAAAGATAAGTTGAAACAGATCATTAATGATTCACTAGCAAAATAATACAGTTTTAATGGCAACTCTCTGATATAGGAACTTTTTGCCACATTATAAATATTTGCAGTATAGTTCATTTCCATTTGACTGGTTCCAGTGATTATTCTACCTACTGAAAATGGGGAATACCATTGAAACCAGATTAAGTGCTCCAGCTGTAATAGATAAAATCATATCAACCAATTGTGGAAATATATAAATTCCTAAGAAAGTTATTTTTTTCTGAGCTTAACATTTTACTCTCAGGAGGGTAGACTTCTGAGTCATATCCTATCCCCTGGTGCATGTAGCTTTCACAATTCAAAGTAGCTAGTTTGAAAGTTAGTAAAATGATATCAATGGAAATTTTTATTTTTGCATTATGGACTCAGTCCTATAAGGTGCTGAGCACTTTGTTTCTGATCCAGCAACACTCTTAAGCATATGCTTAACTTTAGGGATGTGAATAATCCCACTGAAGTTAAGCAATAAAGGATATATAAAACAAGTCAATGGGACAATTTATGTCCCTACAAGCATGAGCTTAATAATTTTGCTGGATCGGGACCAGTGCTTAGCTCTTGCAAAATCAAGCTGTGTTTGTCTTATAAATCATCCCCAAACAAGGTCCTTTGGGTTGAAACACTGGTTCTTTCACAGTCACCTGGAATAAAATATTTAAGTCTTGATTTTTGCCACCTTTAATTCTGTTGGTAGTACCCTACGCTTTAAATACTCATAATGAAATCAGTGAGACTTTTTCAGAGTAAATACTACTCAATAAAGGTAAGATCTGATCCTTCTTAACTTGACATAATGGATTAAAGTGAACATTCTTGCCTGGTTTGGAGAATGAAAGAGCTTGTCTATTTTGCTTGAGACTAATCCATATTTTCTGAATCAGCACCTGGGTTCACATCAATTTAATTTTTTTTAACTATTGCTTATTCTGTTTGTCCATGATAGATCACAGGTTGACAATGACCATTTAAAAAACCTTGTTTCGTAGTTATGTATTCTGCAAAATTTTAAAAATCAAAACTAGCCATACAACCCATAAATTAGACACTCATACCAGAAGAAGCAACCTTTATTCATTTAAGTAAGGAGTTCCATTGAATTCATGGCACTTGTGAATAAAGATTGCTGTATCTGGCGTTAAACTGGAAGAATTTGCTTTCCTGCTGGAATTTTCTTGTTTTAAATATTTTTATAAACCACTTTGGTTGACTAAGTTTAAATCACCCTCCATTCTAAACAATTTTAAAATGTTCTAATTTCCAGTGCTTTCCAATAGTCATACTGATTCAATTCTATAATACTGAAATCATCAAAATGAGCTCTCATTGGGAAGTAGCATTAAGACAGTTTCTGCCATTGAAACAACCCCATTAACAGATTGAAGATACTGAAACAGAGATTTTTATTTCTAAAGATTGTTTAATATTCTTTTTAACATGCACATAGTTTTACATATTAAGTTTATTTAACTAGTTACAGTATCACAACTAATCCCAGCAGTGTTCTTAAGTAGTGTAGACTTGGTGCTTGGCTATATGCTTTCCACAGTACTGTACAGAGTATTCAAATGGGCACCTCAGGAATACTGAACATGGAAAGAAAGAAGCTAACAGTAACAGAAACTCTATCTTCTCCTTTCTGTTAAATCCCTCACTCCACACTCACAACATGCTGTCTGCTGCTCTAATCCCCAGCCTTAGTTTACTCTCTGCATTTTACTACAGCTGTTCCTCTTCCCATGCTGTTGAATGACATTGGACAAAGTGCTAAGACTACAATTAGTTCCTCTACACTCTTCATTCCTTTTGCCTCTCAACTACCCTCTTTCTTCGAAACAGCTTTACTTCTACTCTCTGAGCCGCTCCTGTGCTGCTATCTCCAGATGGATTTTCTTTACCTTCAACTCTCCTTAAACCTTCTTCTCGGCTTCTTTTTTCATACAGCTTTCTCTGACCAGGATCTTGCAAACTTTTAAAAAAAAGAAATTATTTGGCAAAATTACTCCAGCCCTTCACCAGTTCTACCTTCTTCTTTCATGCCGATTTGACTTTTACCTTTGTACTATCTATCTTTTAAAGGTTTCAGAGTAACAGCCGTGTTAGTCTGTATTTGCCAAAAGAAAAGGAGTACTTGTGGCACCTTAGAGACTAACCAATTTATTTGAGCATAAGCTTTCGTGAGCTACAGCTCACTTCATTGGATGCATACTCTAAGGTGCCACAAGTACTCCTTTTCTTTTTACCTTTTAAAGCCTCAGCTTGTTCCCTTGATTCCATTCCTCTGCTGTTTCATCGTCTTCCTTGCTCCTTCTTGTTCCCTTACCTTCATTCTTGATTCTTTCCTTAGGGACAACAGAAATTTTCTGTTTCTCCTTCCTTTCATCTTCCAACTCCTAAAATATGCTGTTTACTCATTTTACTTACTCTCCTTCAACTCTCTCTCCTTGATCCCTCCAGTTTGCCTTCTCCACTCCACTAAAACTGTCCTAACCAAGATCACTAACTACCATCTCTACCCTAAGACTTTTTTTTTCCTATTCTTTTCCTTTATTTCTTACTTGCCTTTCCCCTGTGCCAATAACCTCTGTGTCCATTGTCCTCTTCAGTTGCCAGTCGGGCATCTCCTTTTGGCAGTGGGACTCCCATCTCAAACTCAGTCTTTCCAAAGCTGAACTCCATGGGCTAGATTCACAAAGAAATATAGGTATGCTGATGCTCAGCATCACCATCCTTACCTTCTGTTCACATCCTTTTGTCTGCAAGAGACGGTGGGATTTGCAGCTATAATGCAGATGGCTTGCAATGCCTCATGTGATTGAATAGTCCAACCTGATATTTGCATGATCTTTGGCAGTTATTGCAAATGTATGTATCTTGGTTGGGAGCTGCTTGCTTCCTAAGGGCTCTTTTCTCTTCGAGCTGTAGGAGCCGTTCCTGTCATGGACTTTGATGCCCTGATGGAGACGATGGCACCACTTGTTACGATCACAGAATAATAGAAGATCAAGGTTGGAAGAGACCTCAGGAGGTCATCTAGTCCAACCCCCTGCTCAAAGCAGGACCAACACCAACTAAATCATCCCAGCCAGGGCTTTGTCAAGCTGGCCCTTAAAAATCTCTAAGGATGGTTGCCAAGATTTCCCAGTGGTCAGGATCAATTCCAAATTCCTTCATATCTTGTTTGCATGTATCTTTATAGTGAAGCTTGGGATGTCCTGTTATTCTTGTTCCCTGTGATAGCTCCCCGTATAGCATGTTCTTGGGTATGCTTCAGTCTTCCAACCTACTCAGATGGTCCAGCCAGTGCAGTTGTCTTTGCTTGAGCAGGGCTGTCACACTTGGTAAATTTGCCCTTTGATGAACCTCTGTGTTGGTGACTTTATCTTGCCATCTGATGTTGAGTATGCGGCGTAAACAGCCTAGGCGGAAACTGTTTAACCTTTTTCTCCTGATGAGCATAAGTTGTCCATGTTTTCCCACCATACATGAGAATGCTGAGGACACAAGCTTGATATACTAGCATTTTGGTCTTGATGGTAAGCTTTGAGTTGTTCCATGCTCTTTTAGACTGCTAAAAGTGATGGTAGCCTTTCCAATGCAAACATTTAGTTCTTCATCCAAGAAGAGGTTGTGGTCACTGTAGAACCTAAATAGCTGAATTTTTGGACTATTTCTAGCTGGTTTGTCTAGTGCCTAGAAAATAACTGGGATTGACAAAGCCTGAATTCAGCATCTTAGGCTCCATAGGCAATTAATTGGGAGCAATAAGCACCTCAGGATGGGATTCACAAGAGTCAGCATGCTAGCTGGTTTCCTGCAAAATCTAGCCAAAGGGAGATGCCAAGGCAAGGGGTGTGTCCTAAGCCTCACCCCTCTCTGGGAGATAGGCTGCAGGCAGACATCCCTGTGCTTGGGATTCTGAGATGCACACCCTCTATTGGTGTTAGGTGCCTGTGCTTTTTTTTTTTTTATTTTGCAAGCAGCTGGAGGAAGACTAGCTGGACCTCCCTCATAACTTAAAGCCCAGAGGGTAGAGTACCGACCTGGGATGTGGGAGACCCCTAGTTCAAGTTCCCCCACTTAGGGAGAAGGGATTTGAACAGGGATCCACTGGGCAAAGAGGCTTCTTCAGTCTCTCCTGTTGAAGTGATTCTATAGTGGATATATCATTATTAATTGGAGCAGGGGATCCTGGGTCTTCACATACACACAAAATTATTCCGTTATTATTTATGCACAGTGGATCAGATTCAGCACTGGGTTTCAAGTCCTCCTCATCCCTGCCTAGCCATTTTGTGCATCTGTGGGGGGCCCAATCCAGTAGGTGAGCTCTGAGCATGCTTCTAGCAGATCGGGCCATTCAGGCAAGTAAGGTAGAGGAATGCTTATCTTCCCTTGGTTTGTGAATTGTTCTGGGGTTAGGTGTCCAGATTCCTGGTGTGGCTACAATGTGCATATGCAGAGACAGAAACATAAGTTCCTAGGGAATTTTTTTACTGCCAAAATTTAGGTGCTGAGTGAGTTTAGGAGTCTACCATGTTTGAGGGCTGCTGAGTGCAGGTTTTGTGAATCCCAGTGGGGCCTGATTCTGGGATTTAGGCACCTAAGGTGGCAGGTAGGTGCCCACATTCTTTTATGAATCTAGCCCATATCTTTCATCTTGATAGGTACTGAGATCTTTGTTAATCCCATCACCGAAGTTTGCTACCATGATGTCATTTTAGACTCTTCTCTGTTTCTTCTCTTTCTTGAGTTTTATTTGTTGCTTCTTCCTTTTCAATATATCCAAATTACACATAATATTCTCCTTTCTGATGTCTCCTTTTCATGTGCATTTTATCCAAAATGCTGCTGCTAACCGTGTTTTCCTCAAACCCTGCTCTGATAATGTTACCCTTTTTAAAAGTCCTTTCACTGGCTTCCTAGCTCCTCCCTCATTAGAGGCAAACCCTTCAACTTCTCCCTTAAAGTTTCAGAGTAGCAGCCGTGTTAGTCTGTATTCGCAAAAAGACAAGGAGTACTTGTGGCACCTTAGAGACTAACAAATTTGAGCATAAGCTTTCGTGAGCTACAGCTCACTTCATCGGTGCCACAAGTACTCCTTTTCTTTTTCCCTTAAAGTTGTACATAATCTTAACCCCACTTATATCGCTAATCTCATTTTCTTCTTCTCTCCCATTCTCTATCTACTGTTTCTGTAATACTCAGTTTGTGTACACACAGGTGCTTTAGTCTAAGCTGAAAGAGCTTCAGAAAAGCCCTCCTCACACCTGAAGTGGCAGCCCTTTAATGCTCTTCTCCTGTCCCCCCTTCTTACAACAGCTTGTACCTAACAAACTCTGAGAGTCCCATCACTATTCCACCCAAAATTCAAGTTAGTACAAAATGCTATTTAATAAAAGGAAATTTCAAACCTTTTAATATTTAATCACTTACAATTTAGGTCAATTTATTAATTTTTCTTCCCTTCATAAGATGATCCACTAAGCATTGGAAATAACAACTATCAAGAATAGTTATAAATAACTGATTTACCAAACCATATTTCTATATTCCAAGTTACTTAAAAATAAACAAACATCTTCATGATGGTACAATTCTCTTCTTTTAAATTGTCATGAAAGCATAATTCTACATAAATTATAAACATGGAATTACTGACTTTCAAAATAATCACTTACTTGGTAATGTCTCTTCCATAGGCTATTTTACTTTTATAGGAAACCTTTATTCCCAAAGCCTAGCTCTGCTGGATCTTCTGTCACTTACAACTTTTAAACTAAACTCTAGTAGATCAAAATAAATCTTTTTGGACCAGACTGTGACTGGTGCTCCCAGGGTTGGGGGAAAGAATAGTATGCAAGGATCTCTGCTCTGGTGTGACCCACATTTGTCTGTCAGAATTGCAGTCCCTGTGCTGGGGACTTCAGTGTATTTGTTACAGAGACTAGTTACTGCTTGATTCCAATCCGTTCTTTATGACACAATTTTGGTTAGGTTTACCTGAAGAGTTTCATGTCACGTGTAAATTAAATGCTGCTTCAGCATATCTGTGAAAAATAATGTAGATACTTTTGTTCATTGTCTTTTTAAGTATGCTCTCAAATCAACATGTCCTGATTAAAATTGAAACACAATTTATC
The DNA here is from genome assembly GCF_965152235.1 of Eretmochelys imbricata. NCBI lineage: Eukaryota > Metazoa > Chordata > Testudines > Cheloniidae > Eretmochelys > Eretmochelys imbricata. The sequence continues at coordinate 34,108,952 of NC_135572.1, forward strand.
ATGAGATTTAGTGGTTATGGTCTCCTAATTTATAAAAATTTTCTGTGGACTGCACCTTTAAATTTCTAATGAGTTTTTCCATCTCTATTTTAGAGAGTAGTTTCACTTTAAGATGGCAGCTGTTACAGTTTCTTGCACACTGTGCTCACACTCATGGAGATTTCATGTGTTGTTGTTTTTTCCTTGATCTCAACTAAATTTATCTGAAAGTGTGTGGTTGCTCTTTTGTGTGTGGAAAACATATTAAAATATAATGGTGATACAGAGGCATAAATAGAGCTCAAAGTAAGTGTAACCCTTCTGCCTGTCAGAGTTGGCAGCAACAAGGACTGGGTTCAGTATCTAGGGGTTCCATTCCAATAACACAATGCAAAACCGGCTAGAGCCCCCACCCAGTGACCTGGGACAAATATATACCACCCCCGCTGGGCGCCTCCAAGAGGCAATACTTCCCCTCTCGCAAGCACATAGTCTGAATATAGCAAAAAGCCTTTTAATAACAGGGAGAAACAATGTGGCATTATGTTGGGGAAACACCACCAACAGGATTCATAACACAACCCATGAGCAAAAAACCCACCCCAAGCAAATTGGGGCATGTCCTTTCCCTTTAGTTCTTGAGTCCAGCAACCCAAAATCACCCAAAGTCCCAAAAGTCCAATGACCCAAAAGTTTCTGTCCCTGGTCAGGGCAGCCCGCATAGTTCAAAAGTTTACCTGCAGAGGTTTACCTTCCAACCTGGGTGGAGATTGGAGGGGGGAGTTAAGGGGCACCTTACGTGGTCCAAAGCTGATGGCCCCACCTCTCCGTGGGGCTCTGCCAGCCACCCCATGGGCTGCTCTAGGCATCCAACAAACTGCTCTGCTCCACCAGCCGCTCTGCTCGCCGTCCCGCAAACTGCTCCACCATATATCTTCAGGCTCCCCCACTACTTAACACAACAGTCAGTGATTTCAGCTCTTAGTAAGTTTAGCTCTTTTGTGATTTCAGCTTGTAGTAGGGGAGCCTCAGTGCTGGTACACCATTAGCCCAAAGTGAATTCAGCTCAGTAGCCTGTAACTAGACTCCTAATGGAATCAAAATTAGCTCTGATATTCCACAGAGGAGATAGGAGGAAGTTCAATTAGCATGTAAGGCCCTCACCAGGAGGCCTATGCCACCAAGTATTAATACCTATCCCCAACCTCTCTCAATTCATAGAGTTTTGGAACCCATGTCTCTTGCCTAGCGAGTGCTACTTAGGTGATGGTGAGTCTCTCCATCATAACAAAAGGCCAAGTATAGTTCCACTGTCCTTGATTCCCATAATCAGGGTAATAATAATTTATTCTTCCTGCCCCAATAACAGAGACACTGGGGATCCCATAGGAGCCAAAGTGACCATTCGGGCCCCGGTTGGCTTTTTTTATTACATTTTTACACCTAATTTGGCAGTGTTTATGCTCCTTTCTTTTCACCTCACTAGGATTTGACTTCCACTTTTTAAAAGATGCCTTTTTATCTCTCACTGATTCTTTTACATGGTTGTTAAGCCACGGTGGCTGTTTTTGAGTTCTTTTACTGTGTTTTTTTAATTTGGGGCATACATTTAAGTTGAGCCTCTATCATGGTGTCTTTGAAAAGTGTCCTTGCAGCTTGCAGGGATTTCACTCTAGTCACTGTACCTTTTAATTTCTGTTTAACTAACCTCCTCATTTTTGCATAGTTCCCCTTTCTGAAATTAAATGCCACAGTGTTGGGCTGTTGAGGTGTTCTTCCCACCACAGGAATGTTAAATGTTGTTATATTATGGTCACTATTTCCAAGCGGTCCTGTTATATTTATCTCTTGGACCAGATCCTGTGCTCCACTCAGGACTAGATCTAGAGTTGCCTCTCCCCTTGTGGGTTCCTGCACCAACTGCTCCAAGAAGCAGGCATTTAAAGTATTGAGAAATGTTGTCTCTGCATTTTGTCCTGAGGTGACACGTACCCAGTCAATATGGGGATAATTGAAATCCCCCACTATTATTGAGTTTTTTATTTTGATAGCCTCTCTGATCTCCTTTAGCATGTCATCGTCACTATCACTGTCCTGGTCAGGTGGTCGATAATAGATCCCCACTGTTATATTCTTATTAGAGCATGGAATTACTATCCATAGAGATTCTATGGAACATGTGGATTAATTTAAGATTTTTATTTCATTTGATTCTACATTTTCTTTCACATATAGTGCCACTTCCCCTCCCCCTCGCACTACCTGTTCTGTCCTTCCGATATATTTTGTACCCCAGAATGATTGTGTCCCATTGATTGTCCTCACTCCACCAGGTTTCTATGATGCCTATTATATCAATATCCTCCTTTAACATGAGGCACTCTATTATTGAGACTTCTAGCATTTGTGTACAAGCACTTTTAAAAACTTGTCACTGCTTATTTGTCTGCCCTTTTCTGATATGTCAGATTCTTTATGTGAATGTTTCTCGTCTGATCTGGCCGATACTTTATCCTCTTCCATCCCCTCCTCCTGACTAAAACCTAGAGAATCTCTATCAATTGTAATGACCTTGCAATACATTAGTGCACTTTAAAAACCACACCCCTGTACAATACATTACCCCACTGGATAGATACACCCTTGCATAGCTATGCACAAAACATTCCTTATTGGAAAAATGTGTTAAATATATAAACCACTTCAACTATAAATAGATGGATGTCCCCATCTCTTGGTTAAGGTTATTGGCTTTTTGCATCCTTATGATAATCACTCTCTTTTTTACTCAGCAGTTCTTCTATTCAAAAAATACACAAGGTAAAAATATTAATTAGCTAAGAGAGAGAAGTGCATCTCTGATAACAATGAAAACTGTTTTACAACCTTAACTTGGGAGTCATTACTGTGATTCTGTCATGCAGTCATAATTTAGCAGATGGAAATAAGGAGAAACTAGCCCCAATTTTTAAAAAATAATTCAATACTTTCTATAAACATGTAGCAATGTCCAACCATTTCTAGGGTTGAGATGATATGGATCAAGTCCTAACCACTAAATTTCCCTTCATAGCTTTGAGCAAGAACATTATGTGAAAACTTACAACTAATATAGTAAATATTAAAAAGTCTATTCTATAAATGCTGCTATTAAATATGGATTATTTCCCCATATTTCAGTGTTCAAAAGGATCCTGAAACAAAGGAAATAATTATTACATCAACTATTTTCAAAGTTTCTGCATATGTAAGTATTAACTTTCTTGGCATGGCACCTATACATCATGAGTGTTAGGCATAAAACACATTCTCAAGTTTAATTATACAACTTAAAAATATCAAATTGATTTGAAAATCACACAAAAATGTAAATAAAATGTAGTATTTAATTTGAAGAGATTGTTCAGGCACACTATTTTTTCTGAACCCATTTCCTGATGTCATCTTTGTTCTAGCCTTTAGTAACATTTCACTAATGAGCATGAGCATCATTTCATTTTCTATTCAGTAAAAAATAAATTTTGGGCCCTGTAGCTTTGTAGGAATATAGTGTAGAGCTAATGTAGTGTAGAGCTCTAGAGAGAAGAGCATATGCAAAGCAGTACATTTCAGCCCATTGCAGCCATCTAGATCGGGGTGGCCAACCTGTGGCTCTGAAGCCACATGCGGCTCGTCAGACGTTAACATGCGGCTCCTTGTATAGGCACCGACTCTGAGGCTGGAGCTACAGGAGCCAACTTTCCAAAGTGCTGGGGGTGCTCACTGCTCAACCTCTGGCTCTGCCACAGGTACTGCCCCCACTCCACCCCTTCCCACCCCTGAGCCTGCCATGCCCTCGCTCCTCCACCTCCCCCCCAGAACCTCCTGCATGCATGCCACGAACCAGCTGATTGGGAGGTGCGGGGAAGAAGGGGGAGGCGCTGGGAGCTGGGGGGGACGGGTGGTGGAGCTGATCGGGGGCTGCTGACATATTACTGCGGCTCTTTGTCAATGTACGTTGGTAAATTCTGGCTCCTTCTCAGGCTCAGGTTGGCCAGCCCTGATCTAGATCATACTTTTATTCTATATAAACTCAAGATAGAATCAGTAGAAGCTAAGGGCTAGAGTCACAAAGGAGCTTAGGTGTTACAATGCTCAGTGTTGTGCTACGTAATTACCCTGCATTCCCTGTACAATGCAGGGGAAAAGAAGAATAGGTTTAACAAAAGCTGGTATAGTGAGCAGGGAGCTGCCTAAACTAGCCAATAGTAGATGCTGAGGATGGGGTGGATCCTAAGTCCCATACTTCTCAGAGTTCAGCACCTATCTCAATTTGGGATTCACAGCTGGGAACCTTCTATTGGAGTCAGATGCTTAAGCCACCTAGCTGCTGTGCGGGGTCAGGACTGAGGCAGCTGTGCTTCAGCTGCTGAAATTTAAGCACCTTGGGGACTTTAATGGCAGAAATTTAGGTGTCTAGGGAATTTACACACCTCCAGGGTTAGAGAGCAGCTGACCAGGGTTTTTGTGAATGCCAGTGGCACATAAGGTGGCAGCTAGGTATCTATGTTCCTTTTGTGAATCTAGCCCTAAGTCTCATTTTGAGCCTGCCTTTATTCAGGCTTCTGTTTTGCACTTGCAGTTTGGATTTATCAATAGAGAATTTGCTGGCTAGGGTGTGGTGTGCCTGCTTTTTACTAAAGATTACAGAAGGGTTTACAGCAGAAGAGGGCTTGAGGGGTAAGGTGGGTGCCCACTTTATAGACCTCCTCCAGTTGTTTTCTGTCCTGGCTGCTGAGTTTCGAAACCTCTCGCTTCCCTGTTTCCCCTGCAACACTGTATGCTTACCATAAAGATGAGCTTGGAACCCACCTGAACTCTACTACACGCCTCCCAGTTTAATTGTTCCTCCACTAGGCAGATCCGTTCCAAATCCTCCACCATGCATCTGAACATGCAACAACTTAAATGTAAGATAACATACTATCTTCCAAAAGAAAAAGAGTTGGTGTCACTGCAGACAACACACACTTCCTGTGAGCTACCGGTGGCCCAGTTGTTCATCAGTGGGCAATCATCTTTTAACTATTATGCATCATTCATAGAACATTTTAGAAGGCTTTTTTTAAAAATAATGTCTTGTGTATTTATCAGTATTTTTACCTCTCTCCTGTCCATTAAACTCAGGTTTCTTTCCAGATTAAAAATACTAAAACTATATGCTTGGAACCAAAAATTACTCATTAGCATTTTTATTTTAACACAGTGCAATTGTTTTCATATCTGTGAGTTGGTATTGGTTTGACATCAACTTCAGAGATTTCCATTATTGTTTGGTTAGATTTAGGTAGAACATCCAAAACACTTCTGTGTGCCTTTGTCATATTTTAAAAATACCATCAACATAATAAACAAGAATAAATTCAGTGGTCTCTACAAAACCAACAAATTGAGGGATATGGCAAGAAATCCCATTCCAATCATAGATGCCTGCCCTTAGCACACTCCCTCCTTCCCAAAAGCCTAGGAAAAGAAGTTGGCTTTGCAGCATTTTGTGGAGGTCAGTAAACATGGGTTATTTCAGATGAAGTGGGGGAGTGAATTCCAAAATCCAGGCCCACCATGGAAAAAAGCCTGCTGGCAGTTTTCTCTTATAAAATGAAGAGACTCTAGCTTGAGTACCTGTACTGCCTCAAAACAGGTTCAATTTCTGAGTTGATTTAGATGTAGTTTTATGTAGAGTGCATATGGTAATCTGATCTTGAGGTGATAAAGACCTGGATCATATTGGCAGTGTCTGCATCCAAAAGAAATAGTAACAACCGCTTAGCCAGACATAGATGAAAGAAAGCTGACTTGGTCACTGTTGCTATATGATCATCTAACAGCAGCTGGGAATCTAATAAAATGCCCATTCTGAAAACTGGAGTACCAAATGGAAGACATGCATCCTCAGTTAATGAGGCAAAGATAATCCTCACCACATCGTCTCGTTCAGTGGTTCCAAAACTTGTTCCGCCGCTCGTGCAGGGAAAGCCCCTGGCAGGCCGGGCCGGTTTGTTTACCTGCTGCGTCCACAGGTTTGTCCGATCGCGGCTCCCAGTGGCTGCGGTTCGCTGCTCCAGGCCAATGCGAGCTGCTGGAAGCGGCGGCCAATACGTCTTTTGGCCCGTGCTGTGCTTTAGCTTTTCCTGCACAACTGGCGGAACAAGTTTGGGAACCACTGGTCTAGTTGAATCCTCATTCTACGAGCATCATTTCCTTTTCATCTGGTCTGAGCCTCAGCCAGCTAGTCTAATGTCTACCAAAAACTGGCTGGATCAGGTAAAACAGAGAAATAGAGCTGGAGTCATCAGCATAATGAAAACACTGTGTCATCCCATGCCTCCTTACTAACCCTTCTAACAGCCCCATATGCTTATCTTGACAACTTGGTGATACTACTTTCAGTGCTGAAACCAAGTAATTACAGAAAGCACTGTGATAAATTGGTACTGAATATGTTCCAAAACTACTTTTCAATTTTTAATCTTCTGACCTTTCCAAAAAATCAAACTAATACTAGATTTTAGGACTTAGGGCTTGTCGACACTACCACGTGGGGTCGATCTAAGGTACGCAACTTCAGCTACGTGAATGGCATAGCTGAAATCGACGTACCTAGATCTACTTACCGCTGTGTCTTTGCTGCGGTAAGACGACAGCTGATGCTCTCTAGATGTCACGCTATACTAGACACAATAAATCGACCCCCACTGGATAGATCGCTGCCCGCCAATCCAACGGGTAGTGTAGACAAGCCCTTAGTTACATGTATATATGTATTTTAGCACAGATATTGGCAGTCCAGAAAGAGTGGGGAAGGGAAGTATTTGAAATTTTGTAACAATTGTATACTTCTGAACTCAAAATGGTTTAAGAAGTTCAAATGATTTGCATTTGACCAAATTTCAGCATGAAGAAACCTGAAGTATTTATGATATTAAATAACAAAGAAATTTCTTGAATGCTAACTCAGCCTTAACTACAGCGGTGCTATTGCACCAGTGTAGTAAATACAAACACATGCATATTTGCTAACTCTTAAGATATACTGTATTGATAAAATATTACACACGTTGTTTTGGAGAAAGGTTCAATAGTATCATTATTTATAGTATGTCACACACATGCTATCTAAAATCATCACCAGATTATCTCCATTTCTCCAAAGCCAGCAGTTAAAATGATCCAGCTCTGGCATCACTAAGTCAACCAAGTGTCACACATACACCACCTGTTTAAATTTAGAACTGCAGATGGAACTGATGCTATTCTTAATTTATGTATAAGGCGTCCAAATATTATGGTGATGAGGCACTGAAATATACAGCTAGAACTACTCTCATCTAAAACTAATGCAAATAAAAAATACAGTAAAATACATCTCAGCTAACTAAAATGACTTCAAAAGGCACCCAGAACATAGTGCAAAAACTCTGCCTAATTTAAACCAGATTGTATTTCCTGGTATCAATATTTTGATCAATATTACTTTTTGACACAGTAGTACTAATACATCACATAATATTTTTTTTCTATCCAGCAAACTTTAGGTGGGATTCTGTAGCCTTTTCACAGTCAAAACTTCAATTGTAGTCAATTTTGCCTGAGTAAGGACTACTGGATTGGGCTCTTCAATAACGATCAGAAATCAATAAATCTTATCCACCAACATAGCTTGATATTGCGCCTCTCCTTTGTCTTGAATCTTAAAACTATGGACATAACTTTCTCTGTATTTACCTAGCAAGAACTACTGCATGTTGCTGAAAGTAATTTTTGAATATGTACATATTTGATGAGATGGTGATCAGATGCCTAAGTGAATCCTGACTGGAAAAGGGTCAGTTAGAGAATATATTTAGGGCCCCACTTGAAGTTAACACAGGTTTTGCCATTGACTTCGATGGCAATATGATCAGATCCTTATTCTTTAACCATTTGTAATTTAGTCCCTAATTATGCAAACACTTACATCGGTGAGTATCTTTACACATTAAATTAAATGGAACTACTGACTTATATAAAGTTACTTACAAGTGTTTGAAGGATTCTTGCCTTAATGGGCATCTATTCTACTATTAACATGAACTCCACTGTCTGCAAAATTATCCCAGTACATTTTGTAGATAATATAGTAACTGAACATAAGAGTAATTGAATGTAAAAATTCATAATGTTTAGTGTTACACATGATTGTAGTATATATCTGGTTTGTTATTAATACTAGATTTCTCCCCTCCCCCCCCCCCCAGGATAATAACGGTATGTGCTATCCTTCAACCAAATGCCATGAACAGACATTTGCCTACTTGATTGTGGATCCTCTGAAACGACATGTTCATGTTTTGTACCATTCTTTTGGTGGGAGCTTATGTTTTAACTAACTAATCTTAATCTCCAGTTCTAAGTATTAGCAGTATAATGGAATGGAGGAGCTTTTCTTTCTATATGGAATTAATTACAAATTCCATAGTTCCATTCCCTTCAATGAAATACACATTGCCTGCCTATGCAAAAATGTGAACTGTGATATATATTTTACGGAGTTTTTGTTGAATTATTAAGAAGGAATATTTTATGTTCATAGATAAATCATAATTTTATACAAAATGGTTAAAAAGGCTTTGTTTTTGCTAAATTGACTTTAACTGTAAGATTCAGATCTTGCAAACAGTGATGCTTGTACATACTTTTACTTATGGGTGTAGCTGCCTAAGCCTGCCTTAAAGGCAATAGAACTATTCATGCATAAATCTTTACAGGATTGGGGCCATAGTGAGTGCATCAGACTGTCTGAATATGGTTTACACTAACTTGCATGGAATTCTTACCAGGGTCCATGAATCTTGCTCTTCCAACCCCCTATACTTTGATAGCTGTTGTGTTTCAAAATTCTCAATAAATATATTAAAACTGTTGTTCTCATATTTTTGTCACTAATTTTAATCAAATTTCATTTTACCTAATCTAGTTAATAAATGATAGCTGTGTTATACACTCACTGGTCTGTATTATGCAGCATACTGAATCTAACCTCTTGGGTTAAATGGATTGAAAAGCAGAGGTTTCCATTGGACTCAATAACAGAGAAAGGATCAGTGAGAGCAATAAATTCTGACTAGAGAAAGAAATGTTTTGAATGTTTCTCTGTGTAATTTACCCTCTCCCAGAAACGTCACTTCGTGACAAAATTAGTGTCCACAGTGAAATATAGCAGTCACGGGGAGGGTGGGGTTCCATTGTGCGATGGCGGGTTCCAGCTCTTCCCCCCCCGCCCCAGCCTGGGATGGGGGCAAGGGATCCCATTTCTTTTCTTCGCTTACGCCCCTCCCCAATTCCATGGGAGGAAAGGGGGGCAGTGGAAAGACTGGTTTCTCCCGCGCCCGTTCAGGGGATGCGGGCGGGGGAAGCGGTGCCGCTCTCCTGGGGGCCAGGGCTGGGAGAAGTCGTCTCTCTTCTCCCGCACCCCGTTCTGAGGGCAAAGGGGGGTAATTCTCCCTCCCCATTCCGGCGCTGAGGTCGCGGAGGGGGGAGGGGCGCAACAGGAGTCTGGAAGTTTGGAGGAATTTATTTTTAACTTTTCGATGCAGGGACTTCTGCGTTGCAGGGAAACGCAGGCGGGCGGGAGTAGATGCTTGAAAAATGAAGCGGGCGGGTGCAAAAGGGCTAGCTTTCCTGGACGGTGTGCGGCCGGGAGTTCGCGTAGGACTTGGTAGTGGCCACTAAATCTGCCAGATTCTGTGCGGGCGGGCGCGCGCAGAAGGACCTGGCAGTGGTGCCTGGTTCTGATTGCGTTCTGCGCTGGCGGGCGTAGCAGGACTCTGTTGGAGGCTGGCTGTAGGATACGGTGCGGGCGGGCTCGCAAGGGGCGGAGCTGGCTGGGGAGTGATCCGGGCGGGCACATCTCAGAACTTTTGTTTAGTGTGTTGTGTGAGTTAGTTTCCGCCGCCGGGATAGAGGCGCCGGCCGGGCTGGGCCGGGCTCGGGCAACTTGCTGCTCGGTCGGGCTTGTTCTGCCAGTTGCTGCTGCCGGTTGTGTTTTCCGGCTGTGGGGGGGCTGAGCAGCAGCAGCGGGGGAGCCCCGGCCTGGGCAACGGGGTATGTGGGGTGGGGAGCCCGGGCTCTGAGTCGCCGAGCCCCGGTACGGACGCGGAGCCATGGATCCCGGGCAGCCTCAGCAGCAAGCGCAGCCGCCGGCGCAGCAACAGGCGCCGCCGCCGGGCCCCCCGTCCGGCGCGGGGCAGCCCCCGGGCGCGGGGCCTCCTCCGGCCGGGCACCAGATCGTGCATGTGCGGGGCGACTCGGAGACCGACCTGGAGGCGCTTTTCAACGCGGTGATGAACCCCAAGGGCGCCAACGTGCCGCACACGCTGCCCATGCGGCTCCGCAAGCTGCCCGACTCCTTCTTCAAGCCGCCCGAGCCCAAGGCCCACTCCCGCCAGGTGAGGGGGGGGCCGGACGGCCGGCCGGGCGGGGGCGCAGCTGGGAGCTCTCCTGCCGCTATCGTCAGCGCCTGGGGGGTGCCTCCCCTCCCGTGTGTGTGAGAGAGAGTGAGTGGGGAGAGCGTCCTGTCCCGTCCCCCCCGTGTGTGTGGGAGCGCCACCCTCCGCCCCTGAGTGTGTGAGTGGGGGAGCGCCCCCTCCTGTGTGTGTGGAGGGGGGGAGAGTCCCCTTCCGCCCCCCCATCGTGTGTGTGTGGGGGGGGAGGGGGGAAAGCACCTTCCGTTCTTGCATTTAGGGGTTTTGGAGTGGGCAAAACTCCCTTTCTTGTGGGGCAGTTCTCCCGTTTACTCTGGTGATGCTCCCCTCTTCCTGCCTGCTTTCAGGGACCCTTTGGGATTTTAGCTGGGAAATTTTGTAAATAGTTCTGAGCAGGAGTTACCAGTCTCAGCAGCTGATTTTGCTGCTGTTCGCATTAGGCCCTGTCTCCGCCAGGACGTCTCACTCCCTAGCAGCCTACTTGGGCACCCAATAATTGCTCTCTTATTTTCCAGCTTTTGTTGGGAGAGGGGGATTTAAAGCCCCTAAAATTAATCTTAGAAATGTTTCACTTGAAAGTACAAAAGGATTGGGTTGTCTGATGTAATCTTCACACTGTTTATTTATCTGTGTGGAGGATGAGGAGGAGAGGAAGACAGGGATTGTGTCCAAACTTTAAAAAAAAACAATATGGATGTGGCTTTTCCACCATTTCATCATTGCTCTCCGTAGGATTAAATTTCCCACATCAGAAGCTAATTCCAGTGCGTTGGTTTTTCTGTCCCTGTTGGTAGTCACCTTTCAGCTTTACTGAAGTACCATTAAATTAACCATATCTGCAAATTGGACTGAAATAACTTGCCTGCTGCAGTCCTGTTGTCTGAACGCTCAGGGCACAATCCTGCAAGCCTAAAGTAGAGGCTGAAAAAGAGTTGCAGGATTGGGCCCATAATAAGTCTCTAACAGTGTTTGTTCTTTAAGCCGCTTGACTCATGTGCCAAGATTGAAGTGTTGATACAAATATGAATAAAAGTTAATGTTTAGGCTGCTGTTCACTAAATTTTTGTAAACTGCCTCTCTCTGCTCAAATGTTTTTATTAAGCAATGAACTTTGTTGCTAAGTTATAAAATCGATTTTATTATAAGCTATTGTCACTTTATCTGTGTAGCCAATAGAAAAGAGATTTGCTCTGTATTACACTGGTGTCTGGTATTCCAGTAGTTAAGGGTCTGTCAACATTTCCATTATTAAACTCTGGTTTGGAAGGATTTATAACTCAGCTGTAAAATTACTCCAACCTAACTTTGGCATATATTCTCTCTGCCCCGGAGTTAATTCATTTCCCAAATATTTAAAAAAACAAAACAAAACAAACAAAAAAAACAAACACACACAGTCTAGTCTTTAAGTTAAAGGACTGCAAAGAAAATAGCAGTGGTGATGGGTTATTTCTAGATTCTTGCTTTCTTGTAATTTATGAACTATGCATTATTGATGATGATTCACACAAAGTTAGTCCCATTTGGAGTGCGTGGTAATAGCCTATTTTGAACTCTTGAAATTTGGGAAGAAGGTTACTACGTGTACAGCTAATACTTTTTACACCTATTTTTACTGTGCAAGTTTTATCATGGTGTTCTTACGCACAAAGGTATACTAATAGGTATTCAGCAGTCATTTATAGCTAGATGCTGTAATCATGTATATCGTTGAGTACATATTAAGACCACAATAAATGCAGTTAACTATATTACATATTTGAAATGTACTGTATGAGGCGCATGTTGTTAATATTGATCCATATAACATGCACCTTAAAGCTTGTGGGCTGTTTGCGTACATTGCAAATGCTACTAGAGTACACAATTGAGCTCAAATCTTTGTTCCTTGGTGCTGGCTGGTTTTAGTACAATATATTGTAGTAAATCATGTAGTTAAAAGCCAGTTGAAGCCATAGGATTATTGGGTTCATTGTTGGCCTTTTCATTTTAAAATGATTGTGATGGTGGTGTCTCTTTTTCTCCACTCTTGTCTGATACTGCAATAAGAATATCCACCTTGGGATTTTTGGGGGGGTGTAAGGAAAATATTCATACTTCACATCTGAGTGAGTTATGTCCGTCCAATACATGAGCTGTAACTCACAAAAGCTTATGCTCAAATATATTTGTTAGGCTCTAAGGTGCCACAAGTACTCCTTTTCTTCTTCCAATACATGGTTGCTTTTGAAAATTTTAGCAAAATGCAGATACTGGATAATTGTGTAACATAGGCCAAATTCTGATTTTGAGAGTTTGCATGCTATTACACGTAAGGCACAGTAGCTGATTTAATGAGACCTGGGATGAGTGTACACATCTGAGTTCATAAATGAGCCCCATGTATTCTGCAATACCTAGGTACAGTGGTATGGCAAGGGCTGACATTTACATAATAAAATGTAGGTGTGCAAATTATCCTACTGTACATGGAAAGTGAATGCCCTCATATATATATATGTCAACATTTAAATACAGTTTTCATGGCTATTTTTTTTTCCCCTCCATGGATTTGAGTCCATATCAGGAAAACTACACAGTTTAACATGATTCACAGTCCTCAGTTCAGGAGAGACCCAGGTTGTAATAATTAGGGTTATGTGGGCCAGGGTTGAGGAAGGTTTGCAGAGATGTTGGTGGAAAACTTGATTTGTTTGTCCACATTCTGGCTGTAGCTGGTGCTGCTCTCTTTTTATACGCACCATACATACAATTAAAGTACAGTTTACTTGAAGGTTGGGAACCCTTTTCTTGCATATCATATCTTGCACTGTATTGAAATAGTCCTTTGGGGCCCAATTTGTAGTCGCTACTCCTGTGGAACTCCCACTGAAGCCAATGGGCTTTTACATCTGTGCAAGTTAGGTGCAAAACACCAACAATCCAGGCTAGTAGTTTACATCCACTTTGCATAGTCATTTCCACCAATTCAGTATGCAAGGGAATTGTGAATCAGGCTTGACATTAGTACCCTTTGAAGAATGGGGATAAGATCAGGCCTTAAGGTATGATCCTCACAAAGAAGATGGCTTTTTATATGTGTACAAAATAAAACTAAACAAGAATGAGAAACATTCAAAATTAATATTCTATAGGTGTATATATAAAAGTTTTGCAAGCTTGCTCTTTAAGTAATCTACTTTGGGCTACATCCTTGAATGTTAGCAACTTCGGAATAAGTAGAATTTTAGAAAAAACATATTTGCCTGCTTGTCTAGGAAACATTCAGTAAGTTAAAAGTAGGTTGTGTTCCAACAGGCATGTTTCTGCTGAAGTAAAATATCTTACAACAATTTAACTCCTGACAGGCCAGCACTGATGGAGGGTCAGCAGGAGCCTTGACTCCACAACATGTCCGAGCTCATTCCTCTCCAGCTTCGCTGCAGCTTGGAGCTGTCTCTCCAGGGACACTTACCCCCTCTGGAGTAGTGACTGGTCCTGGAGCTGCACCTTCTTCTCAACATCTCCGCCAGTCTTCATTTGAGATTCCTGATGATGTACCTCTGCCACCAGGTTGGGAGATGGCTAAGACGCCATCTGGCCAGAGATATTTTCTGAAGTAAGTAAAATCTATTTGAAAGAAGGTTAGCTGCATTTCTTAACAAAGTTTGTGTTCCATGTTGTTAAGAATCTCTGTGTGTAGGAATCGCTGCACCTTTAGCGTAAAATGTATTTTAAAATGATAGGGCATGATTTTCAATAGTACTGAGCACCTATAGCTCCCACTGACTTCAATTGGAGGTGTGAGTGTTTGGCTCTTATGAAAATCCTGTGTGTTTTAAACGTGTCGTCTTCTTGGTTTGTCTTAAATATGAAGTGGTGGTTTTCTGTGTTTGTGTTTTAAAAATCACTTGAATGTATATAATGATATTTTGACTTGCATAAAGTTCTTCTTCAGGCCAAAATAAATGGAACTGTCACACAAATTTGCTATAAAATGGATGTTAAAAATGTTAAGTAACTTTGGCAGATATTTTAGTGAGAGGAGTAAAGGATTTCTCTGATTGTTCAAAGTGCAATGATACAGGCACTGATTGTGCATTCAGATCCATGCATGCAGACTCCTGCGCCCACGCAGAGTCCATTGGTACGTGGATCTGATTACAGGGTTGGAGTTTATAGTTCTTAAAATTAACTTACATTGTTTGGCTTGAGAGGGAAAATTCATAAAATTCTTGAAAATTGCTCCTTACTCATGCACATATGGCTTTTTTCCTATAGTGAATTTAGTATGCCCTTTTCTATAACTGAGAAGAGCTTACATATGCCAGCAGTGTGATATGTAATCCATTAGGGAGCGTTTTCTTTTATACTGTGTAGTTTCTAAAGCATCAGGAGTCTATCCTCCTTTCTGAAAGAGTGACCACCAAGACATATAATTGGCCCTCAAATACTTGGACTGTATTTTTAGCATTTTCTTTTACTTATTTTTAACATTTTTTTTAAACTGGCAGGCTCCAAGTAGCCCATTATTTGTCATTTTGAATTTAGGGAAAATAAAGCATATATATAATGAAGCATTTACATAGTCATACCTTGCTTACCTTAAGATTATTGTAAACTTCTGTGTCATGTTTACCAAAATAAAGTATTCAAGCCTGAATTCTTTGGGAAATTAGTCTGTGTTAAGAACCTAAAAATAGGCAAAAGCCAAAGAGTATGTAGCTGTGATTTTTGTCGATGTAACTGAATAATACACGTTAGACCAGATCCTGAGCTGGTGTAAATTGGCATTGTACCTTTGAATTTTTGGAATTAGGCAAGTTTACGCCAGCTGAGACTATTTCCCACTGGGCCTTGAGGGAGCTCAACATAAATTTTGAAATTAGATCAAAACCGTTTTTTTTACTGTACTACTTAAACTCTTACGAACTAGCTTATATAATAGGGCAAAACTGCAAACACAACAGTCTGCTAATTCAGATCAAATGTAATGGATTTAAAATTGTGCAATTGATAGTGTTTCTTACTATTTTTAGTAATTGTCTATTTCAATTTTATAGAAAGGGTTTTATTGCTTTATAAGAGATGCAAAATGTCTTTACACTTAAATACACTTTTATAATTGATTCTTTAATTATGCTCATTCAGGTGAAAGTAGAGGGAAGGATTTGATCTTGGAAAGCTTTTCTACAGTTTCATTATTACTACAGAAAATCTTTTCCTTTTTTCTGCAAGTTTTCTTTTTTGTCCTTTCTTGGTGTCCTGGTATCCATTTCAAAGGGTCAGGTTTCAGCAAGAACAATAAAGAGCCTGAGACTGGAAAGTACACACAAGTCTGGCAAACTCATCTGCATGAGCAAGGTCGTTTGTTCTCAAGCAGACATCCAAAGTAAATGATTGAAAGAGCTGCTAGCTGTGAAGGATGTGTCTTGAAGGGGAAAAGAGTGGAAACAAACCAGGTTGTTAGGAAGAAAAATAAAGGCTGTACTTTTTGAACCTCTCCCTGCTGGGTCACATGCTGACCTGGGGAGATTTTCAACAGCTTAATAGGCTGTTTTCTTTTTACTTTCCTTGGGTGATTCTGTGCTTTGGGAGAGCCTGATGAGGACAGTTCAGAAGGCTCTGTTCACACTTGAAGATCAGCATTTGTTGTCCCTAATAGGTCTTATAACACTGTCTGCAGGTGTAATCCACAAGCATCATTGCAATTCAGAATTACTTGTGTTATCTTTATAACTTGAGTTCCAGTGAAACACTTTGGATATTTCAAAAACATACAGTAAAAATTTTTTTTGAAGAATTCCTTTTAGCATAAGCAAATGTATATTTCAGAAGTTTTCTTAAAACAATTATTTTGAACTTTAGATAGAATACATATATATAGGTCCTGGAAGCTGATTTAAACTGGCAGTTTGTCTATTTATACTTTGAGCTTTCTTAAAACATAAGTAAGTGTATCCAGAATTCTGCTGCTAATATAACTTTTGTGCTCTAATACAGCTAAATATAAATATATACAACTAGGAACAAAGAATGTAGGCCATATTTACAGGATGGAGGACTCTATTCTGGGAAGCAGTGACTGAAAAAGATTTGGGGGTCATGGTGGATAATTAGCTTAACATGAGCTCCCAGTGTGATGCTATGGCCAAAAGAGCTTGTTGATCCTTGGATGCATAAACAGGGGAATCTCAAGTAGGAGAAGAGAGGTTATTTTATCTCTGTATTTGGCACTGGTGTGACTACTGCTGGAATAATGTGTCTAGTTCTGGGGGTCAGATTAAAAAAGGATGTTGATAATTTGGAGCATGTTCAGAGAAGAGCCACAAGAATGATTAAAGAATTAGAAAATATTCCTGATAGACTCTGGGAGCTCAGTCTGTTTAGAAGATTACGGGTTGACTTGATTCCAGGCTGTAAGTATCTATAAGGGGAACAAATATTTAATAATGGCTCTTCAGTCTGGCAGAAAAAGGTAAAACATCATCCAATGGCTGGAAGTTGAAACTAAACGAATTCAGACTGGAAACAGGGTGTACATTTTTAACAGTGAGAACATTTTACCAAGGGTTGTGGTGGATTCTTCATTGCTGACCATTTTAAAATCAAGAATGGATGTTTTTCTAAACGATATGCCGTAGACGTTATTTTGGGGAAGTTCTCTGACCTGTGTTAGGAGATCAGACTAGATGATCACAGTGTTCTCTTCTGGCTTTGGAATCTGTAAGCAATTTTTGCTTGTGAATAATTGGTTCCCTCTACAATATGCAGAGTTTTGGCCCCTCTTCACTAGCTTGGTATTGTTGCTTTTTGTTCCTATTGCCCTGTTCAGTAGCCATTCCATGAAAGCATGATCCTTTCTGGTAAACTGGTAAATAGAAGTACTGTACATTTATACAGAGTAGGTGAAAGTATTAGACATATCTTCAGTTGTTAGTCAGCCCTATGGTGTTGGTTATTGTAGTACACCCTATACTTATGCTTGGAAGGATTAGTTTTTTATCGATAAATTTTGATAAACATAGATTTCACCATACACACCCAAACCAAAGACAGATATTTCCTGTGATGATAATTCAAATTTACAGATAGGCAAAGTAAGAAAAATGTTGCTTGGAAAAAAAAAAAAAGTTTTATTTAAGGATATTTGTATATCCTTTGTATATTTTGACATATGACAATTTGTGTTTTAACGGTTAAAAGTTTTAACTTTTTGAATTTCAACATCTACTGTAGTTAAATAATTGTCAGACCCCATTGTCTTACTCCCCATAATTTCACACAATTATGAAAATTTAAATTGATAAAAATTTTAAAAAGGTTGAAACCCATTATTTTGTGCAAACTTACCAAAAAGTGCTTAAAATAAATATTGATATCCACCAAAAATATACAATATATAAAAAAATTAAATTCAAATCTGTCTATCCTGCAGACGGTTAAGTACAGTAAAGAAATTTCACTTGAAGAGATCAAGAACTGCAAATGCAATAATTTTCACAATGGGAGAGGCAGATGAGAAAATGACTCAAAATGTTATAATGACCAACTCTTGTACTCTTATATCAGTCTGGGATATTCTGGGGTAGGATTCAGTTTTGAAATCCCAACATCCGGCATTCTTACATTAAGTCCATTTCAGCATCATCATTTAAACTTCATGTGTAAGTTTAAATTTCTGCCCAATATGTGGTGGTCCAATACTTTATTAATATTCAGATCACCATTATAACCAGGAGTTTTATTAGCATGATTAATCTATAGTGTAATTGAAGCAGAGTTAGAGCGGTGAAGCAAACACATTCCTGTCATGTGTGGTAGCATTTATACTTCATTAAAGCTGCAAACTTCTGTGAAATGTAGCTAGAGTTCATCAGTGGTAAAATAAGTCTTGTCTCCTTAGTAAGTAGTCAGATGTTAGTCTGCACAATATTATCATGCAGAGCAGAAGTGTTTCAGAATGGACTGAATATAAAATAAAGATGGCATGATTGGTCAGTAGATCAATCACGTGGCTTTTGAAGCACTTCCTGTTGGCCAGTGGTAGATTGACATTTCAATGAACTGTGAAGGGGGGCTACTAGCTCAACCCCTGGGCAAGAGATAAAATGCATTGCTGCGGTAATAGCAGTCAGCACTTTGCAAAAGGGCAAATCCGTATGCTAGATGTAATTTCTGTTGTTGTTTGCTTATTTTATATTCAACGCTGGACTATTCTAAATCATACAACACAGTACATTTAATTCCTACAAAAGTGGTGTAATACCTCTTCCTCTCTCCCCGCGTGAGGAAACTGCCATTGCTCAGTCCAACTGTCTTGTAGTTGCTTTTTCCTGCAGGAAGCCGTTCTTCCATGCAGTTTGTCAACAGCTTCCTATTGTCTTTATGAAGTGTTCTATGACTTCCTGAATAAAGCTGAGTTGGTTTTCAAGTGATATTTACCGTTACCATTAACCTTTTGTAAGATCTCTTATCAGATGGGTTATTGCTAGCTGTGTATTTCTTACACGTTCTGTACAGAGTTAGGGATAGATTCAGGTAATTTGATATAATACGGAACTAAAGGCCCTTAAAACAATAATGCAGCTTGATTCTTTGCTTTTATGTGATTTGTGATATAGAAAGGTAAAGGACCTAATGAAGTGATCGACACTGCTGTTACATTTCTCTCCCATTCTTCCTCAACACTTATACAAAAACAAAGAAGAACTGATCTGAGTTTTTTGGGACAGAAAATGTTTGTTGTTCTGTTTGGATCCAAGGTGACATTAAAATGTATGTAGTACCTTAGGGTACAGATGAAGTAAGTATTTAGCAACATAATTAATGGAGCTTCTCTGAAGTTGTTCGCCCTGCTCCGTACACAGCTCAGGTTCATTCTGACATTAAATGAATGGTACCGTTTGAGACTAAAATTGTAACTACTGCTTATGATAGGTTTAGGCTATTTTTTTATATACTCATGCTATTAAAAGCAATTGACGCTTTTACTACTGTCACTCTACTGAGCTATATGTAAGCTAGAATACAAATAAAAACTTAATTTTATGTTCATAACATTGATTCCTGACTATTTGTTTTAAGTTTTCTCTAGTATTTACGATGCATTGTATATCAGCCAGCTTCCCCAAGATTAAAAAAGAAACACATTTATATTAGCTAATTTCACAACAAACTCGGGTAACTAAAGGAAGGAAATATACTTGGGTGTGTGACATTTAAAAATTGTTAACTTGTGTGTGTGCCTGATGAGTTACGTTTCTTGGTTTTGGAAAATAGTATTATATACAATAAGATGACTTCATTGTCCTTTTAAAAATGAAAAGCCTTTAATATTCCTCTGATATTGATGCTGCAAAATTATTTTGAAACTGCAGTTGCACAAAGTATTTCTTTATTTGGGGGGAAGGGCAACTCTGCCTATTTGTCTTGAGAGTGAGCTGGGAGAAAGATGGAAGTATGTCTTTAATGCTCTGTACAGAACTTGCGCTAAGCTCAGTGGGTGGGCATCAATGGAAAGAATGACACACAATACCTCACTGCTTTCAAAAAGAAAATGCAAGAGCATTGATAGTATCCCTGTGTTGAATACTCTGCCATGTGCAGTATTTTTGTATTACTGTATACAAAAAAGTTAAGGTAATAGAGAACATGCAAACTAACAATACATCTCATGGAAATATGAATAAAGCATTTTAAATGTGTTTTCCTGTTATAAGTTTCCATTTTGTTCCAAAGGAAACAGGACAATTGGCATCAGGTTGCGAAATTACAATGAATTGTGCTGGGTGCCTGGAAAAAAATCGTAATTAAAAATAGATACACTTTTGGAGATTCACACTGATATTTTTTTCATTGGTTGTTCATCTATATCATTTTAAAAGGACTTGGTACTCCAAAATTCCATTTTTTGTAAGAACAACATTTGTGCTTTGTAGGGGCCTGATACAGTCCTCACTGAAGTCCATAGTTGTTGTTTCATTGACTTCAATGGGCACTGGAGGAGGCCCTCACTGAGAGTCAAATATTAATGCTGTATGGGAAGCAAAACTCAGCAGTTGTGAATACAGCTTCCATTAACCTTAATAGGAGCTGTGCATGTACATTGAAGGGATGCGATTCCCCGTATTTAACTATAGGAGCATATTTTAGAACGATAACAAGATCACATTACTATCATTTTCTTTAAGTAGTATTAAGGGTGAAGAGCAAAACTATTTTAATTTTTTTTTTGAACATGTAAAACTACAACTTTAAAATCCCCTTGAAGCACTGATGTAAAACTGCCTCTGATATTGTTTGACGAACAATGTAATTTTGCTTTAATATAGATTAAAAAGAAAATGTTTTTCATTTCTTTATAATATTGTTCACATTTTGGATTCCCCAAATTAAATTTAAGTTCAGCTTTGTATTCAGTTAGCATTACTCTGGTTTAAAATATATTGTAACACGTTAACCAGCATAAATTATCACTTGTAGCATTAATTAGTCAATGATCTGTGTTTTCTAATGGGAAGTCTTAAAGAGGCTGTGAGTATCAGTAATAGTGGTTACAAAGTCATACATTTCTTAGAAGGGGTCTGCTTTTTAAAGGATTAATCAGACTTCCAAGCAGTGAAAGAGATACTGATCCTTTTACGAAGAAAAATTGTTGCATGCCCTGGTTGCTCAAGTACTGTCACACCAAGTTTTCTGGGAACAAGTGTTGCCACCAGGGAAGCACTTTTATTTGCTGGGTTCTTGAACTCTCCTTAAAGGCAAACAAAAGTTTGGCATAAATCTTCTAACCATCCTACTTCCCCCCCCCCCCCCACCCCCCCCCCCCGTCATTCTCAGAGGCTAGGAAAAAGGACAGTTGAATTGTTTAATACTCATCTGGTTCACAGCATGGGAGGGATAATAATCTGTAACCCATCAAACATATAATAGATGGTTGCAGCTCTGTAGAAAGCTGTAAATTAACAAAAGGATGCCAATTTGGAAGTTGTCATTCTAGTAACAATGGTATTAGCCACTAATTATAACATTAATCATTTTTATATTAAGCATTATTGGTAAGTGGTACCATTTTCACTATCTCCTCATTAGTGGCATCTTCATCACATACCCAATCATAAAACCCATCTCTTCCGCCTTCCATAAGAGGTAAAAGCAATAACTTTAAGAGTTTAAAACTAGGGCTCTCAAGCGATTAAAAAAGTAATTGCGATTAATCGTGCAATTAAAAAAATTAATCATGATTAATTGCACTGTTAAACAATAATAGAATATTATTTAAATATTTTTGGATATTTTCTAAATTTTCAAATATACTGATTTCAATTACAGCACAAAATACGACGTGTAGAGTGCTCACTTTATTTTTGATTACAAATATTTGCACAGTAAAAAAAAATTTGTATTTTTCAGTTGACCTAATACAAGTACTGTAGTGCAATCTCTTTATCATGAAAGTCGAACTTACAAATGTAGAATTATATACAAAAAAACCCTCATTCAAAAATAAAACAATATAAAACTTTAGAGCCTAAAAGTCCACTCAGTCCTACGTCTTGTTCAGCCAATCACTCAAACAAGTTTGGTTACAATTTGCAGGAGATAATGCTGCCTGCTTCTTGTTTACAATGTCACCTGAAAGTGAGAACAGGCATTCACATCGCACTGTTGTAGCCGGCTAGCACACCTGGCACATAAATATCTTGTGTCAAGATTCATATGTCCCTTCATGCTTCAACCACCATTCCAGACGACATGTGTCCATGCTGATGACTGATTCTGCTTGATAATGATCCAAAGCAGAGCTGACGAACACATGTTCATTTTCATTATCTGAGTCCGATGCCACCAGCAGAAGGTTGATTTTCTTTTTTGGTGGTACGGGTTCTGTAGTTCCCACATCGGAGTGTTGTTCTTTTAAGATTTCTGTAAGCATGCTCCGCACTTCGTCCCTCTCGGATTTTGGAAGGCACTTTAGATTCTTAAATCTTGGGTCGAGAACTGTAGTTATTTTTAGAAATCTCACATAGGTACCTTCTTTGCATTTTGTCAGATCTGCAGTGAAAGTGTTCTTAAAATGAACAACATGTGCTGAGTCATCATCTGAGACTGCTATAACATGAAATGCGGGTAAAACAGAACAGGAGACACCAAATTCTCCCCCAAAGAGTTAAGTCACAAATTTAATTAACGCATTATTATTTTTTTTTAACGAGCGTCGTCAGCATGGAAGCATCTCCTCTGGAATGATGGCCAAAGCATGAAGGGGCATACAAATGTTTAACGTATTTGGCATGTAAATACCTTGCAATGCTGGCTACAAAAGTGCCATATGAACGCCTGTTCTCACTTATAGGTGACGTTGTAAATAAGAAGCAGGCAGCAGTATCTTCAAATGTAAACAAACTTATTTATCTTAGCAATTGGCTGAACAAAAGCAGGACTGAGTGGACACTGTAGGTTCTAAAGTTTTACATTGTTCAGTCTGAGTGCAGTTATGTAACAAAAAAAAAAAATCTACATTTGTAAGTTTCTCTTTCATGATAGAGATTGCACTACAGTACTTGTATGAAGTGAATTGACTAATACTATTTCTTTTATCATTTATATTATTTTTGATTAAAAATATTTCCACTGTAAAAAGTGAGCACTGTACACTTTACATAATAGAAATCAATATATTTGAAAATGTAGAAAAACATCCAGAAATATTTAGAAAAACATCCAGAAATATTTAATAAATTTCAGTTGGTATTCTGTTTAACGGTGCGATTTAATTGCGATTGATTTTTTTTTCAGTTAATCTTGTGAGTTAACTGCAATTAATCGACAGCCCTATTTAAAACCTTTGGTACTTAGAACTAATTTATCATTCAGTGTTCCTGATTTACGAATGCTGCACGCTAATTAATGACTTTACATATTTGACATTGAGGAAAACATAGCAGGTATTAGAGTAGCAGCCGTGTTAGTCTGTATCCGCAAAAAGAAAAGGAGGACTTGTGGCGTTAGTCTCTAAGGTGCCACAAGTCCTCCTTTTCTTATAGTAGGTATTAATTTCCTTTATTCACTTACATTGGTTGCCAGAAATGTTTTTTGAGGAAAAGTAAACCCATTATGGACACTAGATGTGTTTTTAAAACATTTTATTTCAGGGATTGAATTGGGTCACAGGTGAAGTGAAGCAAGATGATTGATCCTGAATAGTCATCTCTACATGTCACAGACATAATTAGCTGCCAGGTGAGGCAAATAATGGTATTAGCAAGGATGTTATGTCAGGATTGGAGTACGAGATGAACTGTGGAAGCTAGCATAGTATTAACTATAGGCAGTTGGTATACTTCCACATCAAAGCTAAAATTCACTCAGATTCTCTTAAAAAGAGAGGGGTGAATAGTTAGAGTACTGTTGGCCAAAAATAAAGATGTTACTCCTTCTTTTTACATGTATCCAGATCTTGTGATATGTTTCCCTTCATAGTTTGGGAAAACATCCAAATGATGTAATTGAATTTAGTTTGACCCCTTGAAGCTGGTGGGTCTGCAGCTCTTTCTATGTTGTGAAAACTAATTCGTTTTGCCATTACTATGTTAGGAAATCTCCAGTGGCTAAAACATATAATTAATAAATATTTTAATTGGTGAATTCTCCCATTAATAGTGACCTTTTTTGTGTAAGGAAAAAAATCCTCTTTCACAGAAGGCACAGGGATGTTTAATTCCTAAAACTTGAATAAATCAAGGTTTCTTTTCCTCTTGTAAATTCTGAAAATAATCCGGTGTTGAATGCAGGAAGTCTGCACGGGAGGTATACACAACTAGCACGTGTAAAATACCTAGGGTAGATGCCACCAGGACATGTTTGTCTATGGGTGAATACGCTCTTTCATAATCAGCAGTGGTTATGTTATCCCCCACACTTCCCATGGAGTAATCTGACAAATTTGGGTTAAATTTAATATGAAACAAAACTCTTAGGTGGAGCCTAGGTGTTGGAAAGTTAAGATGCCACACAATGATTGAACATATTCTATCAAACAATGTTTTTTAAATTTAAGTTCAGTTTGTTTAAAAGGTATACTTCGAAACTTATCAGGTATGGAGCTGTTTGGTTTTAAGCATTTAATTTATGGGAAGTTTGTAATGCTCTGTTATGAAAGTGGTGACTAGTAAACATATTTTTGCTGTGTTGGAAGTAAAAATATCCTAAACTGGGTTTGATTTGTACTCTGGCTTTTTGTGTGCCAATTAGTACCAGAAGCAATGCTGAGAGTTTTTACTGGATATCAGGAGTTTGAAGCATGTAAAATTAAGGTTTAACATTGTTTCCTAGCCTCTTTAAAGATACATTCACGAATTCAAGCTCCCATTTTAAGGCTCGGGCAAGCACCACTAAAACACCAGTTGGTTTTTAACTCACCTACTTTGGGCTAGGTTTCAGGCAAACATAGTCTATTTTAAGTTACTAAATTAGCATCTAGATATCTTGTGAAGTAAAATCATTACTAGTATACTGCAGGTCAGCCATGCCAGTTACTAAGGAAACAAATCTTTGTCTTCAAAACAATTTTGGGCTTTGCTTTAACTTCATTAATAAGACTTTTCTGTGTCATATTGAGACACCAGAACCCTTTTGCTTAGACTCTGGTGAGCTGTCTGATAAAAGATTACATCAGTGTTAGTAGAAAGTTTGGTTATGGATTATTACTCTGATGTTGGGTTGTCAAAACTTGTGCTGAACTGTTTTATAGTGGAGTCAAGTAAAGGTAATTTACTATTGCTTGTTTATCTGCAAAGGGTACTGATTTATGAAGGGCTTTGTTGTGAGTCAGTATGTGTAGCCACACGGTAGTTATTTAAATGGTGTTGTTACTTCGGGGATGCCTTTTCCTTCCTCATTAACTGTTGGAACTGAAATGTTAAATAATTTTTTCCTCTTCTGAATATATTGTAAAATCAGGCATTTTTATGACATGATAAAATGTTTTCTAAAAGCCGCATATGGGTTGTACAGCTGAGATGGAGTTGCCTGGTAGGAAAAATAAACCAATAGGGAGATAGAAAGGGATGTTTCTGGGGGGTAATAGGATGACATTAAGAAAAGGAAAATTAAAGGTTGATATTCATGAAAAGCTTTCTTAAAGCAAGGTCTGTTAGAATGTGAAACAAGAGAAGTAAGAGAAGACTTTCTGTTTGGAACACTTAAAACTGGACTAAGCATTTTTAAGCAGTAAAAAATGCAGAGAAGATGGCAGTGTCCCACTGGCTTGGGATTGTGCTGTGTGGCATCCTAGCTCTTTTCAGTTCCCAGTTTGTAACTTCAAGACAACCAGTGTAATCTGCACACTGAAGTATGGAAAATGACTATGTACTGGGAAATGTGATGTAATGGTTGAAAAGTGACTGACTACGCACACACACCTGTGTTTGCACGACTCTTCCACAATATGCACTATTTACTATGAATCCTAGCACACTCAAGAAAAAAACACCTTTTGGGTAGAGAAAAGGTACTGACTGCTTTCCTTAACTAGGGTTTAGCAGTTCATAGACTCTTTTATTGGCAGTTGGGACAAGGTGAATTTCACCCTTTAACAATAAAATACTTTAGACGTCTCCACTTTGCAGTGAGACCATTTAATAGCACTTTCCAACTTCAAAGTGCTCTGTAAACATTAACATAAACTTTAGGTAGTTTTGAGTGCTGACTTTCCGCCTCTCTCTAAAAATCTGAGGGAAAACTGTGACATATTGGAGTTAGAGGAAGTTTGGTTGGCCTGGTAATTAGAAAATTAAGCAATTTAAGTGGAAGGGGGTTTTTTCCTTCCCATTTTATTTTCACCACCTTCTTACTACTTTAAACTTATGGACTATTAGAGTTGAAGAAAATGTTAAAACAAATCACCCTTTGATTAGTCTCTTCCGTAAACAGTTTTTTGAAAAGTCCATGAAAGTTACATACCCTCCTTTAGGAGTTTTTACTTCTCCATGAGATTCTTTTCTTGTCATTGTGAATATTATCTGCAGGTCAACTCGCAGTATAAAGTTGCGCTGTTAAGTTTTTAATGTTAGTCTTAAAGGTGAACTCCAAAAAGTCTTGTGGGTTTTTTAAATGTGGTGAAATTCTGAAAGTTTCTCTGCTTAAATTTTGGAGGACTCTGGCTAGCTGGAGAGCTAGTAAGATTACAATAAGTACCAAAGAAGATAAACCCTATTGAGTTGGGGATTTGTTTTTATTCAGACTGTATAAAATTGAGTGGTTTGTTTTTAATAACATCTGTCTAGGTCTAACAGGTAGACTAGATTTGTTAAGGGTTCAACACCTCTTCTCCTTCAGTCAGTGACTGAGAACGCTCACAATATACATCTTTGAGACCCCCTGACTCATCCAGCAAAGCTAAGGAAAGGTAAGACTTAACATTTGTGGTATTTCTAAAGTAAAAAAACAAATTCCTTTCCCTCTTTTTATAAACCCCTCTATTTAATAAAAAAAAAATCCTCCATACCTGTCTTATATATTATAAGAAGTAATAAAGCATCCAAATTGGTAGGTTTTGGGGAATTCTTCCACACATTCCCCCCCCCCCCTTTTTTTTTTTTGCAGGTCACGTTTAAGAGAGACTTTGTTTCTAGACTTCATGGCCTAGACTGGGTAAAACCTGTTTTACTTACATAGATTTAAATTCCAGGTGGGTTTGATCCTGTAAGGTGGTGAGTTCTTTGGACTCCAAAGTGTCAAGGTTGCTCAGTATCTTGCAAGAGCAGCTCTCTAGGAAGAATGGAAGCCTAGTGCTGTCTTTGTTGAATTTGACCCTTCAAAAGCAGCAAATTTACTGTATTTTAATGCAGCCCGTATGTCATCCTACAAGTTCAGTAATTTAGAAAACTAGTAATTTAGAAAACAATCTGCTCTCTTTCAAAGAAAAAGAGTATTGTAACTCTCTAGGATGTTAGGCCGAAGTACTTGTAAGGTAATGGAGATGTCTGTAAATTTAACATTTCTTTGTAAGATGTTGGTGATGGTCTGCACATTTTCTTGCACTAACAAATGACTATTCACTGAAAAAACCCAATTGCCATTTCACAATATCCTGATAATTTGGTCACTGTTTCACTTTGTAGTGTCTCAGTAACAGGACCATACGAAGTCTTAGAATTAAGTTTCTAAAATTCTTCTACTCAAAGATACTTCCATCTATTAATATGCCTCTGAAGGGACTATACTTGATCCACTCTGTAGACCACACTGATTTGTTGTGGAAAATAAAGACATCATCTCTTTGATCTCTTACTATCGAAGCATAGTGAATCAAATTTTAGTCACATGTGGTAATGCTGTCTGAAACACCCCATGATTTTTTATTTAATTAAAAAAAAATAAAATTGTGGGGTGACTTCTCAGCTTTTGTTGTTAGGGTTGTATTGGTACCCTGAAGAGAACATTATAAAAGTGCAGCTATTTATGTAGTTCTTGCTCCAGGCTGCAATTTGAATCCTGTTTATACAGAGTTGCTGAGCAAGTCAAAGTTTGCATGTCAGTCGTAATTGATTCCTCCACCCTGCAGTCATATTGCAGTAGGAGTTCAGACCCTCTGCTGTGCAAAGTTTTGCTCATTTAAAGTATCTTTAATTGTTTGCTTTGCTAAAGTGAAGTGAGGGGTATGGGCGGGAGGAGACAACAGGATTTTAAAACTTTCTAAACACAAGTTAACTAAGTTACTGACTGCCTGAGGGAGTCACAAATGTTAGTCAGTAAAAACTCTTAAGATATTGTTTCTTATAGGTGACAAAATTTGCATCAGATACAAAAACCGTTAAAAATAACACTAGCAGTCTGTCATCCCCACAAAAAGAGGTGTTCAGAATGATCTATAAGGGGTTCAGAAGAGAGAACTCCAAGGGCATGGCTACAGTTGTAGATGTAGAGCACTTTGAGTTAAACCAGCCTTTGGAGAGCACAGTAGGGAAAGTGCTGCAGTCTGTCCACACTGATAGCTTCAAGCGCATTGGCGTGACCACATTTGCGGCACTTGCAGTGGCATTGGGAGCGGTGCATTGTAGACAGCTATCCCAGCATGCAAGTGACTGCAACGAGTTTTCAAATGGGGGGGACGGGGTGGAGTGTGACAGGGAGCGTGTTGTGTGTATGTGGAGGGAGAGAGTGGGTTTTTTGGGGGGGCTGAGAGCATGTCGGCATGCTGTCTTGTAAGTTCAGACAGCAGCAGACCCCCATACCCCCCCCACACACATACACACCATTCCACACTAATGGCTTGCTTTGTCTCAGAGCAGATAAGCTGCCGGCTGTCACAAACTGAGCTTTCAAAGGGCATATCCGCATTCCTGCAGTGATTCAAAAACCATGGGAAGAGTGGCCACTTGACTTAAGGGAATTATGGGATGTTTCCGGAGGCTGATCAGAGTGTAGTAATGGAACTGGTGCCGCGGTGCTCCAGCAGGGGCGCAGCAAACGTTATTCCACTCGCCGAGGTGGAGTACCAGCAGCGCTGTGGCCGCGGAGTCAGAGCGCTCTACATGCCTTGCCAGTGTGAACAGGTAGTGAGCTAGTGCGCCTGGGGCTCCTTTATTGCGCTGTAACTCGCAAGTGTAGCCAAGCTCTAAGAATACTCAACTTGAGCCTTGGGGTATGTCTACACTACAAGCACTACCGGCAGTGTCGCTGTAGCACTGAAGCGTAGAATCATGGGGTTAGAAGGGACCTTGAGAGGTCTTCTAATCCAGTCCCCTGCACTCAGAATAGAACTAAGTATTATCTAGACCATCTCTGACAGGTGTTTGCCTAACCTGCTCTTAAAAATCTCCAGTGATGAAGATTCCACAACCTCCCTAGGCAATTTATTCCAGTGGCTAATCACCCTGGACAGTTATTCCTAATGTCCAACCTAAGCCACCCTTACTGCTATTTAAGCCCATTGTTGCTTGTCCTATCCTCATGTTCAAGAGAACATAAAAATCTTCTCATAAAAATCTTTTATGTACTTGAAAACAGTTATCGTGTCCCCTCTGTCTTCTCTTCTTCAGACTAAACAAACACAATTTTTTCAATCTTCCCTCAAAGGTCATGTTTTCTAGACCATTAATCATTTTTGTTGTTGTTCTCTGGACTTTTCCCAATTTGTCCACATCTTTCCTGAAATGCAGCACCCAGTGTAGAGTAGAGCAGAAGAATTACTTCTCGTGTCTTGCTTACAACACTCCTGATGATGCATCTCAGAATGATGATCGCTTTTTTTGCAACCGTGTTACACTGACTCATTTTTAGCTTGTGATCAATTATGACCCCTGGATCTCTGTGTGACGTTCCCCTCTGGTGTTATCTGGACCGGTGATCTGCTAGGTCACTCCAATCTTCGACTCTGGGAGCCAACCTTACACTGCTCTGCAGTGAGAACCCCCACTCCTGGGCTGTTCATGCACAGCCTCTAGCATGTAAGCTGCTCCTTGAATTGTGTAACTGAATGACACTAGCCAATATCTCTGATCCCAGACACAACCCTAGGAACCTCTGTCTTGCAGTGTCCAGTTATGCCCACTGGACACCGCAAGGTTATATGAGTTTGTCAGTTTAACAAAGAAATTGATATGCACCAGGCTCGTTATCCCAAGGGGTTGATCTCTGACACACTTCAAACCAAACACACTGCTTCAGGTAAAATAAATGAACAGATTTATTAACTACAGAGATAGATTTTAAGTGATATTAAGTGATAGACAAAAAGGCAGAGCGGTTACCAAAATAAAATAAAATATATAAGCACGCAGTCTAAACTCTCAACCCTATTAGGCTGGGCAGCAACTAGATTAAGCAGTTTTTCTCACCCCACTGGATATTGCAGTCCTTAAAACACGTTTGTTCCTTAAACCTGGGCCAGACTCCTTTGTTGGAGTCTTGTTGTCTTCTCAGTGTCTTAGTTGCTTGCAGCGAAAGTGGGGGAAGGAGAAGGGCCCATTAAGTGTCCACTCTGTTTTATATCCTCAGTCCATGTGCTTGGGGAGCACAAGTCCAGGCATGTCTGGGGGGCATTGCTGAGCCTCTCCAAGTAAGGCTGAGCAATTCCGCTGGTGTGGCCTCAGGCAGGTGAGTCATTGCATTATAGCTCCCTTGCTGGACAATGGCTGTTGATGGGGTGTTTGACACCCCACCCGGGCATTGGTTACTTTCCTTTCTGTTGCCTCTGGGGAGCTAATATCTGGCTGATTCCCCAACTTACAGCATGCTTTAGTGAGCACCATACAGCACAATTCTCATAACTTAATATGCATTAATGATACACATATATGGATAGAGAAATGACTTTCAGCAGATGTTTCCCCTGATCTTAAGCCCCTGACCTTTCCCCAATCTTTGACCTTTCCCCTGATATGTTACAAGGCATGCTTTATATGTAAGATCATGATTATAGGAAAATGAGGAATATGGGGGTTACAGTATGCTCCCCCAAGGTATAGAATGTCACACCCTGCAGTACTCCTTCGTCAGTGGTCATTTCCTATGTGTAGACACGTAGCGATGGAAGGGTTTTTTCAATCACTGTAGTAAATCTTCCCCTTCGAGAGGCGGTAGCTAGGATGATGTAGTAATTTTTCCATCACCCTAATGGTGTCCATATTATTGCTTAGGGGTATGAATTTTCCCACTCCGTGAGCAACATAGCTAGGGTGACCTATGTTTTAAGTGTAGACCAGACCTAGGTTTTGGAACTCTGGGTACATACAGTAAGAGTTTTGGTGCCCCTCAACGAGAAATGCTGTGGACTTCCGTGCTGTGCCATTGTTTTCAGGTCTGTTTTGTGACACCCAGGGTCCTATAGGGATAGATTGTAGCTCTTATAAAATTTCATTCACATTTATTTGGAATGTTGGATGTGCTTGAGTTCATATTTCTTGTTTGCCAAGAGCCGTAGCTAGTTTGCTTGTGGGTTTGCATGATTATTTAAATGAAAAAAAACCCATACAATTGCAATATGTGCTTGTGCATATAGCTTATTTAATAGATGGCTAAAAATAACTAGTGTTCACTCAGCAATCAAAACCTGCATTTGATCAGTATTTTCCTAAACCTGAAGTTTGGGGAGAAGGTAGCTGCTAAGTCCTATTTTGGGTCTTGTGAGATATACTTCTAGCATCACTATTTTTTTTCCCATTTTTAAAAATTTGGCTGTCCTGGAAAATGCGACTTTTAAGGTGTATCTAAGGTCATAGAAAACAAATTGATTCATTCTTCTTTGTGAAGTATTATTATCTGGTAACTGAAGACTGTTTTTAGTGTGGTTATGTTGCAGTAGTGCCTAAAGGCTCTAATCCATTTTGTTAGGTGCAGAACATACAGATGGTAAGAGGATATAAGCTCTTTGAGGCAGGAACTAACTGAAAAGACCTATAAAAGGAAGGGGAAAGGACAAAAACATAAAAGTGAAGTGATTATTGTGGTTATAGACAAATGCTTAGTTCCATTGTGGCTCTTTTAATATCAGGTCCTCTCAACTGTCCCTTCATCTAGCTATTGTTAGTTCCTTTTTATTAAAATTAAAATATTGAATGTAGTTTAAGGTGTTAATTCTGATATACAAAAATTAACCAGTATATTGTTTGGGTTTGTGCTATCGCTCAGCCCTTCTACGTAAGGAGTTGGATGATATTTTCATACAGTCTCTGAATATGTCATTCATTAAATAACACACTTTTACCTAGAAGTTGCATATGCATATTATAAATTAAGTAATTTAAAAAGAAAAGAGGCTACGCAGAAGATGATGTAATAGTAGGTGGGGGTAGTGAAGGTAGCTGAAAGTAAAGACTAAAGGAAAAGAACAGTGCATGCAAAACATGTTGTTTTTAATCAGATACTTAAGTAATCAGTTCTGGAATATAACCTCTGTCAAGTCCTGCTTTGGTAGGTAAGCTTGTTTGCAGGATCTCCAAGAGTTAACCATTCCCTTACATCTTCCCATGGGCTTTGGAGTGCAGACACATTTCAGAGCTGTCAGTTGCATTTGAACTTGCAAGGGAATAGAACTGTAGAAGTGTAACACTGGAAGGGATCTCGAGAGGTCCGATCTCCTGCACTCAAGGCAGGACTACATAATAACTAGACCGTTTCTGACAGGTTTCTTAAAAACTTCCAGTGACCGAGATTCCACAACCTTCCTAGGCAATTTATTCCGGTGCTTAACTATCCTGACAGATAGGAAGTTTTTCCTGATGTTCAACCTAAACCTCCCTTGCTGCAATTTAAGCCCAATACTCTTCCAAACTCTGTAAGGGATTCCAGATTTCTGGAGATGTCTCCAAAGTACCTGTTTGAAAAGGTTCCAGGTTATGTATTGGAGATGCTCATGCAGAAGGAAGTGCTACATATGCAATTAAGTGAAATGCATGGGTGTTTGTAAAAAAAACTAGATATGTCTTTTAATGCATGGTCTGTTTCAAATTTGTTTAGGTTTTAGTAATGGAATTGAAACACTAATAGCTGAATGTAAGAGCCTACTATGGTAGAGAGATAGGGGCAAAGTTTTTCATATACTTAGAGCCCTGCCTGGATACATTTATATCCACTGATGTGGATATCTGCGGAGCTGCAGTGCTCTACTGGGAACTGAAGCGGCAAAAGCAGCAGCATATTGGGCCACTGCTCGCAGGAGCCAGCGCCCCACACAGGCAGCTCTCGCAGAAGTCAGCACCCCACACAGGTAGCTTCTCCGGCATGGCTGTACCATCCCGCATCCCCGCCCAATGGGATGAACATTAGGCTCACCCTATCCCTGGTTGTGCTAGTGTGTGCAAGTGGCTTGCACGCTCCTGGACAGGAGTCCCTTGCACGCAGCTGTCTGTGCCTCCTGTCCTGGAGCATGCGAGCCTCTTGCACACACTAACAGGGACAGCTGCCAGTGAGCCTGGTGCCCGCCCCAGTGGGTGGGGATGGGGGTGGTACAGCCATGCTGGAGAAGTTGCCCATGTGGGGCACTGGCTCCTGTGAGAGGCAGCCAAACATGATGCTGCGGTTCCTGGTAGAGCCCTGCAGCTCCATGGATATAATTTTGAATCCACACAGGGCTCTACATATACTCATTTTAACTTCTGTTAATTTTATGCTTGAGTGAACTGTTCTTTTTCGAGTGCTTGCTCATGTTGATTCCATTCTAAGTGTGCGCACGCCCACGTGTGTGGCCTTTGAAAATTTTTGTCTTAGCGATACTCATAGGGCTGGCCGGGGCACCCCTGGAGTGCCGCACTCATGCTGCGGTGTATCAGCTACCGCTGGCCCTACGGCCCTTCTTGTTCCTTCTTGCTGCCTGTGGTGGTCAGTCGGAGCACCTTTCTTGCTTACTAAGAGCTAGCGGTTTCTCCATTCGTGAAATTCATACATAGTTCCCATTTGATAGCGTTAAGTGGTTATTAAGTGTGTGTTAGTAGTTAGTGTCCCAGCGGGACTTTGCCCCAGGTGGGGCATGCCCCAGTCTCCCGGGTTTGGACTGCAGCAGGCCTATGCCTGTGAGTGACCCCCACAGCATGTGCCTTATGTGCTTAGGGGAGTCACATGTCAAGAGCAATGCTGGATCTGCAAAACTTTTAGCCCTGCACCCAGAAGGAGTGGGATATCTGCCTTAGGGCTCTTCTGATGGAATCCGCCCTCTGCCCAGCTTCCGAGCCATCCCAGCAGATAGCACAGAGTGCCTTGGTCACACCACATCGCTGCCACCCAGCTCCTCCCAGCACTATTCGCTATCGCCAGTGCCCAAGAAGAAGGCCAAGAAGCACTTCCTGGCACCAAGCAAGAAGGCCCTGGGGTCATTTACCAAGGTACCTGGGCCTGGCTGCAAGGCTACTCTGGAGCCACGTGATCATGGTTCTCGGGTTGGGGCACCCAGCTCCCTTAAATATCCGCCACCGACTCCTGGGAGTGGTATGGGACACCCACTCCTGCCTGCGCCATTGTCCTCCCAGGCTCCCCAGGTGCAGAAAGAGCACAGGTCTCCACCTGCTCCGATGATGACTCGGTGCCACAGGACCCAGTTAAAGCTCGCCGAGAGGGCAAGCCCACCTTTAAGACCCCTCAGGGATGGGGGAACACTAGCGGTCGTTGGACAGAAGGCATAAATCTTCGCTGCCGTGTCGGGAATCCCAGGGCAGGTCCCAGTCGTATCGTAGGTCACCTAGGCAAACTTTCAGACCCCCTCAGCGGTACTCACTGGCACGGGGTCGACACTCCCCTTATTATTCCCGGCACCACTCATTCTCTCTACGATTGTCCTCTAGGCATCCGTCCTGATCACTTGTGCAGTTGGAATGTTCCCCATCCCGCCACCAGTCTCCCTGGCACCGGTACCGCTCTCCATTATACTGTAACCAGTAAGCAAATGCAGCCGTTGATGGCTCCTCCCTGGTCGCCAGAAGGGGGTTCGTCCAGTACAGAGAGCCAGTTTAGCCCATCGCCAAGTTTAGCTCACCGGTGGCATGCCTGGGCACCAGAGCCCACTCCCTCGTTTGCGGCACTGCAGTGGCAACACGACCAGTGCAGTGGCCTTATTGGACCATGTTGGGCATACCGGTTGTGACCATGCCTCCTTCACAGCACTCCTCGATGGCTGCGGCAGAACACTGGTCAGCAGCCCCACCGGCACTGGGCTCGATACCAGAAGCCCATTCTGAGGTCAGGGTGGAGGAACTTGTGCTCGCCCCAAAGCCACCTTCTCCAACGATGGTTGAGACCCCAGCAGCCCTACCAGTGGTCAAGTCTTCCTGGTCATTCCCGGACAAGGTGGTAGCGGGATCTTCCAGAGCTAGCCCGCAGGATGACTTTAGGGAACATGAAGCCCTTCTCCAGCACGTGGCCAAGAACTTGGGCTTGAGGTGCAGGAGATGGCAGAGCAGGATGACACCCTCTTCAATATCCTCTCGGCCTCTACTCCTGCCTGGGTCGCCCTGCTGTACATGAGGGGGCCCTCAAGATCGCCAACGCCTTGTGGCAGCCCCCCTCCTCCATCCCACCAACCTTGAAACAGGCTGAGAAAAAGTACTTTGTGTCAGCCAAAGGTTTCAAATACCTTTATACCCACCCACCCCCAGATTCACTTGTTGTATTTGTGGCCAACGAAAAAGACAAGTAGGTCCCCACCTCCTCGACTCCCAAAAACAAGGGGGCTAAAAAATAGATTTATTTGGGAGAATTTTTTTTTCAACTGCCATGCCAGCCTGCAACTTCATGTGGGAAACCATCCGGCCCTCCTGGGCTGGTACTATTTTAATCTCTGGGATGGTTTTAAAAAGTTTCAGGAATCTCTCCCTTAGGGTCTGGCCCAAGAGTTTGACACCCTGGTGGAGGAGGGTACTGTGGCAGTCAGATGTTCCCTGCAGATGGGCATGGGAGGCAGCGGACTCGGTGGCAAGGGTGGTTGCATCGGCGGTGGTCATGTGACGCAGCTCCTGGCTCTAAACGGCGGGTCTCTCCCAGGAGATGCAGGCCTTGATTCAGGACCTCCCCTTTGATGGAGTTAGTCTGTTCTCAAATCAAACAAACACCAGGCTGCACGGGTTGAAGGACACCAGGACTACCCTTCGCTCGTTGGGCATGCACATGCCGCAATCAGCTAGAAAGCCCTTCTGGCCACTACCACCGCTAAGACCCTGGAAACCTTGTCTGGGATCTCCAAGGAGAAGGGATGCTAGTTTTAGTCATCGTCGCCCTTCGTCTTCCTGCTTGCCAGCCTAGCCTGGGGCTGCCAAATACCCAGGGGACCAGAAGCGATCATTTTGAGGGTGCCACCTGAAAGGCAGAGTGGTGCAGGTCCTAACGGACAATACAGCTGCGATGTATTACGTCAACAGGCAGGGTGGTACCAGGTCATGGGCCCTTTGTTGTGAGGCGCTCAGCCCTCTGGGACTTCTGTGTGCAGCATGCCATTCATCTGGTGGTTGCCCACCTGCCTGGAACCAGGAACGTCCTGCCGGATTGCCTCAGCAGGACCTTCACATCTCGCCGCGAATGGTTGCTTCATCCAGAGGTGGTCAGCCTAATCTTCTGCAGGTGCGGGGATTCTCCAGGTGGACCTATTTGCGTCCAGGCAGAACAGAAAGTGTTGTGTTCTGTTCTCTGTAGGGCAGGGAAAAGAGCTCCGTATCGGACGCTTTCTTGATTCTGTGGTCGGGAACGCTGATGTACGCCTTCCCGCTGATAATATTGATCCACAAGGTAGTGCTGAAGGTGAAGCAAGACACAGCATCTGTTATCCTCATAGCCCCAGCGTGGCCTTGTCAACAGTGGTTCTGTATGCTGCTGAGTCTTTTGGCAGCCATCCCGATGCAGCTACCTCTTCAGCCAATCTGCTGTCCCAGAACCACGGCAACCTGCTGCACCCGAACCTGGCATCGCTGCACTTGGCAGCTTGGCTGCTGCGTGGCTGAGTATGGACGAACGGGAGTGCTCCGCTGGTGTCCATAGGTCCTGCTGGGCAGCAGAAAATAGTCCACCAGGGCGACGTGGCAAAATGGAAGTGGTTCACGTGTTGAGCCTCTGACCGACACATTCGTGCAGAACAGGCCCTGCTGCAGGACATCCTGGACTGTTTATTGCACCTTAAGCTCCAGGGTCTGTTGCTGTCTTCAATCAAGGTACACCTGGCGACCATTTTGGTGTTCTACCCTCTGTTTCAAGGCCGATCGGTCTTCGCAGATCCCATGACGTCATGGTTCCCGAAAGGTCTGGAACGCCTTTACCTGCGTGTCCAGAATCTGATTCCCACTTGAGACCTGTATCTTGGGCTGACGAGGCTCATGGGTCCACCTTCAAACCCTTGGCCTCCTGCTTCTCTCCTGGAAGGTTTCCTTCCTGATCGCTGTAACTTTGGCCCATAGGGTGTCCGAGATCAGGGTGCTCACATCAGAGCCACAGGGTTTGATAAGGACCAGGTCCAGCTGCATCTGCACCTGGCTTTTCTGCCCAAGGTTGTCTCCCAGTTCCACACTGGTCAAGACATTTACTTACCAGTCCTTTGTCCAAAGCCACATGTGATGGAGGAGGAACGCAGGCTGCATACCCTGGATTTCAGACGGGCACTTCTACATTGATAGAACAAAGCTGTTCTGTAAGTCAACACAGTTGTTCGTTGCTGTTGCTGACAGGATGAAAGTTTGCCCAGTGTCAGCCCAGAGAATCACATCTTGGATCAGTGCCTGCATCTGCTACTGCTCTGAGCTGGAAAAGGTGCCCCTGCCGGTGATCATGATGGCTCCTTCGACTAGGGTGCAGGCCTCCTCTGTGGCCTTCCTGGTGCAGGTGCTGATCCAAGAGATCTGTTGAGCCACCGCCTGGTCATCCATCCACACGTTCACATCACACTGTGCACTGACCCAGTAGGCTGGAGACGATGCTGGCTTTGGCAAAACAGTGCTGCAGGCTGCAAGACTGAACTCCGAGCCCACCTCTGTTGATTCTGCTTGTGCGTCCCCTAGAATGGAATCTACATGAGCAAGCACTCGAAGAACAAAAACGGTTTCTTGCCTTTCGTAAGTGTCTTTGAGATGTGTGTACTCTGTTCAGTATGCAGGAATTTTAGCGCAGAATTTTAAGCATAAAAATCAGTGTTACACGTACTCTTACATAGGCACCCTGTGAGTTGGTTATGCTGTATGAACACTTGTACTATAAAATGACCTGTAGTACCGTTTCTAGTAACTAATGTGCAAACATTCCTAATTAATTTTTTGTGACTTTTGCTGTCTATGCAGATGTTTAGAGAAGGAATGTACTATGTGTAGTCATTTTCATAACACATGATCTGAAATGAGTTTACACTGACATAACAATTACACTATTAATTATGAATTCATCAATAATTCATACAAAGATTTTAGAGAGAGAAAAGGTGGGTGAGGTAATCTCTCTTATTGGACCAAATTCTGTTAGTGAGAGAATCAAGCTTTCGAGCATACACAGAGCTCTACTTCAGGTCACCTCAGAAGCTTCTCTCTCACCAATAGAAGTTGCTCCAATAAAAAAATATTACCTCACCCACCGTATACCTCTAATATCCTGAGATCAATATGGCTACAACATCACTGCATACATACAAAGTTTATGATAATTTGAACTTATGGAACTATTTTGGGTTCTTGATTTGAAGAATGTCTACTTCTGTGTCTTGATTACTTGTCTATGGGTTTATGTACGATAAGGCTGCAACCAGTACTGTTTTGCCCTTTGGTGTCTCCACAGTTCAGAGGATTTTCAGCATATACCGATGACTGCATTCCTCGGGTATCTATGGGTACTTTGTCCCAAGATCACATGATAATCAGAGCACAGTCATCAAAAGGAATGTACTTGGCACTTATTGACAGTTTTTTAGTTTTCCAGCCTCCTGGAACCGATGTTGAAACAGTGAGTTCTGATTTCCAGTCTACCAGATCAGTTGTCTCAGAATCAGGGACAAGATTCTCCACCCAGATGGTTTTCAGAGTAACAGCTGTGTTAGTCTGTATTCGCAAAAAGAAAAGGAGTACTTGTGGCATCTTAGAGACTAACCGATTTATTTGAGTATAAGCTTTCGTGAGCTACAGCTCACTTCATCGGATGCATACTGTGGAAAGTGTAGAAGATCTTTTTATATACACACAAAGCATGAAAAAATACCTCCTCCCACCCCACTCTTCTGCTGGTAACAGCTTATCTAAAGACAGGTTTCAGAGTAACAGCCGTGTTAGTCTGTATTCGCAAAATGACCACTCTCCTTACAATGTGTATGATAATCAAGGTGGGCCATTTCTAGCACAAATCCAGGGTTTAACAAGAACATTGGGGGGGGGGACAAGGGGAAATAGGTTACCTTGCATAATGACTTAGCCACTCCCAGTCTCTATTCAAGCCTAAGTTAATTGTATCAAATTTGCAAATGAATTCCAATTCAACAGTTTCTCACTGGAGTCTGGATTTGAAGTTTTTTTGTTGTAATATCACAACTTTCATGTCTGTAATCGCGTGACCAGAGAGATTGAAGTGTTCTCCGACTGGTTTATGAATGTCATAATTCTTGACATCTGATTTGTGTCCATTTATTCTTTTACGTAGAGACTGTCCAGTTTGACCAATGTACATGGCAGAGGGGCATTGCTGGCACATGATGGCATATATCACATTGGTGGATGTGCAGGTGAACGAGCCTCCGATAGTGTGGCTGATGTGATTAGGCCCTGTGATGGTGTCCCCTGAATAGATATGTGGGCACAGTTGGCAACGGGCTTTGTTGCAAGGATAGGTTCCTGGGTTAGTGGTTCTGTTGTGTGGTATGTGGTTGCTGGTGAGTATTTGCTTCAGGTTGGGGGGCTGTCTGTAGGCAAGGACTGGCCTGTCTGCCAAGATTTGTGAGAGTGTTGGGTCATCCTTCAGGATAGGTTGTAGATCCTTAATAATGCGTTGGAGGAGTTTTAGTTGGGGGCTGAAGGTGATGGCTAGTGGCGTTCTGTTATTTTCTTTGTTAGGCCTGTCCTGTAGTAGGAGACTTCTGGGAACTCTTCTGGCTCTATCAATCTGTTTCTTCACTTCCGCAGGTGGGTATTGTAGTTGTAAGAATGCTTGATAGAGCTCTTGTAGGTGTTTGTTTCTGTCTGAGGGGTTGGAGCAAATGCAGTTGTATCGCAGAGCTTGGCTGTAGACGATGGATCGTGTGGTGTGGTCAGGGTGAAAGCTGGAGGCATGTAGGTAGGAATAGCGGTCAGTAGGTTTCCGGTATAGGGTGGTGTTTATGTGACCATTGTTTATTAGCACTGTAGTGTCCAGGAAGTGGATCTCTTGTGTGGACTGGACCAGGCTGAGGTTGATGGTGGGATGGAAATTGTTGAAATCATGTTGGAATTCCTCAAGGGCTTCTTTTCCATGGGTCCAGATGATGATGATGTCATCAGTGTAGTGTAAGTAGAGTAGGGGCGTTAGGGGACGAGAGCTGAGGAAGCGTTGTTCTAAGTCAGCCATAAAAATGTTGGCATACTGTGGGCCCATGCGGGTACCCATAGCAGTGCCGCTGATCTGAAGGTATACGTTGTCCCCAAAAGTAAAATAGTTATGGTAAGGACAAAGTCACAAAGTTCAGCTACCAGGTTAGCCGTGACATTATCGGGGATAGTGTTCTTGACGGCTTGTAGTCCATCTTTGTGTGGAATGTTGGTGTAGAGGGCTTCTACATCCATAGTGGCCAGGATGGTGTTATCAGGAAGATCACCGATGGATTGTAGTTTCCTCAGGAAGTCAGTGGTGTCTCGAAGGTAGCTGGAGTGCTGGTAGCGTAGGGCCTGAGGAGGGAGTCTACATAAAAGTCTCTACGTAAAAAAATAAATGGACACAAATCAGATGTCAAGAATTATAACATTCATAAACCAGTCGGAGAACACTTCAATCTCTCTGGTCACGCGATTACAGACATGAAAGTTGTGATATTACAACAAAAAAACTTCAAATCCAGACTCCAGCGAGAAACTGTTGAATTGGAATTCATTTGCAAATTTGATACAATTAACTTAGGCTTGAATAGAGACTGGGAGTGGCTAAGTCATTATGCAAGGTTTCCCCTTGTTTTTTCCTACCCCCCCTCCCCTTCCTCAGACGTTCTTGTTAAACCCTGGATTTGTGCTGGAAATGGCCCACCTTGATTATCATACACATTGTAAGGAGAGTGATCACTTTAGATAAGCTATTACCAGCAGGAGAGTGGGGTGGGGGGAGGTATTTTTTCATGCTTTGTGTGTATAAAAAGATCTTCTACACTTTCCACAGTATGCATCCGATGAAGTGAGCTGTAGCTCACGAAAGCTTATACTCAAATAAATTGGTTAGTCTCTGAGGTGCCACAAGTACTCCTTTTCTCTTTCTACTCAGATGCTATACATATCAGACTCAAAGCTTGTTTTCTAGACTTTTGCAGACTAGATCTAGTAGTGCCTCCAGCAGTCCAGAAGATCCTATCCAGATGAAATCAACCAGGCAGATATAGTCAGTGAAGGGGAAAGAGATCCTTCATCTGGGCAGCTCAGATGTTCTAGACTCAAAGACAGTTGTCCATCTTCCACTGCATTTGGAATGGTCACATGTCTCTGAGCTCAGTCAGAGTCTACTTGGCTGCAGTTTCACCTTGTCATCCTCTTATGCATAGATCTCCAGCTTTTGCTAGCTCTAAAGAATTTCTAAAAAGGTTGGCCTGTGTATTCTGTATGGTGCATGAATCATCTCCATTAAATAATATAAATATAGTTCATGAGGGCCACCTTTAAATTTTTGTCAAACTATTTCCTGTACCATCTCTCTAAAGATGGCATTCTTCACATCTAACATTCTATCCCACTTAAAACAAGGACTCCAAGAGGGTCAGACTACAATATTTGACTCCTATAGTCTGGTAGGTGTTCAGCCACTAGTTGTGATTAGAGAACATTTATGTAGGTCTTCCGCTGCCTCTGTGGGGTGACTGATCAGTGTCTATTATTTAGATTTGAAAGGCTGGTGCTTGGAATTCTGTATACTTTTTTGCAGTCATCTGGTTTTTTTGTTTTTTTTTGTTTTAATAGCTCTGATAACTAATTTGACCACGCAGTCCAGCAATCACTTTTCAACTAGTACTGCTCATAGACATTCCCACCACTACTGCTTGTTAATCTCCTAAATGTAGGGACTCCACCTGGACAGTCCTTACATAAGAAGAAATTGTTGCTTCCATAGTGTCTGTAGTATCTGTGATTCGTTAAGATGTGGATCCATTTTCCTAGTCTCCTAGTTAAGGATTTGTGACTTAGTGGATAAAATGGAAGACTATTGGGAACACAGTTGCTTTTATGTCTCTTTAATGCAGTGCAATGGGTTAGAAGACAACATACCCTGAGAGAGTCCCGGTAATGTAGGTGTGAGCATCCACTTGGCCTGGCCCGCATATGAGCAGTCACACTGCAAAGTCATATTTTTGTGTCCTCTGAACTGCATCCATATAGATGCTGTACTCACTCATGAGGTGTCAGGACTTGAGGGTTCCTATTCTATGGTTCTGAGACGCTCTAGGATTCTTTCTCAGTGAATTGTGGGAGAACTTGTTTGTTGCGCACACATGGGGGGGAATTGTGGGAAGGCATTTGAGGACTGTTGACACTCAAGAGGTTTAGCCTGTGTCCACCCTGTAAAGGGGGTGGGTAGGTTATCAACCCAAGTGTAAGCAGCACTTGGGCTTTAGGCTGTGTCCTGCTAGCCTAGGTGTAGAGCAGCACCCATTAAGCCTGTGTGAGAGGTTTCTGTGTGTGGACAATTAGGAGCAACACCTGAGTGATTGCATGTTAATTCTGCAGTGAAGAAAACCCCTCAAGTTGTAAAACATTAGCCATTGTTCCGCATCCTTGGTTACAGGTTATAGAGATAAAGGTGGGTAGAGCAAATCTGGTTAACTACCGCAACAGATGAAAGTTGTGGTAAAACTGAATATAATCACAAGCCAAAAATTTCAGATTAAAGTTATGTGTAAAGCTATATGAAAGTATTAGTGATCCACCGCTCCACCAGACTGTATTGCATACATGCACTGGGTTTTCTCCAAGCTGAGAACACTATTAAATATCTCCTTGCTGGTTAGAATCCTCTCTACTTCACCTTTCTATGGAACCAAGTTGTGAGGGTGTTTTTCTTGCTTTGGTTTCCAGTCTTGTTTCATAGTGAGTTGCTGTCACAATGGTATTCTCTGCAGTTCAAAAACCACCCTGCTGTCATCACCTACAGGTAAATAAAGGAATGTTAGATAAATTTAAAATGTTACCTTGCCCTGTTCCAGTCAGCTTCAAACCAGCTTGATATATGGGTTTGTATTTCCGGCTGTGAGTGAGTGAGATTTCAGATGAAAATTTATTTTGCCTTTTCTTTGTCACTGGCCAGGTGAGGTTACAATCAGCTAGGTAAGTTGCTCGTCATTGGGTAAAAAAACCTAAACTTTTGTAAGAGCCATTGTAAAACAATTCATAAATATAAGTTTTAACAAGCTCTCTTTTAACTTTCAATAACTATATGTTGGTTTTTCTTCTGGCCTAGTACTCTAAGCACTGCTCCTCTCTACTCTTCTCTTGCTACTTACAAATGGTTTGACTAGGTGATTATGAAATCTATTATTTCTAGAGCAAGCCAGTGATGGAGGAGTAATATTTGTATCTAGACTTTTGTGAAGTCTCCTGCTTAATTTAAACTCAGTTTAATCTTGAATAAATTTTAACTGATGGAGCGTTCTTCAGTTTTTTTCCAGTTGATTTCCCTTCATCCCTCCCACCCAGCCCCTTATTTTCTTGGGTTAGGGGGATTTGGATGCCTAAGAAGTCAACCTCGTCTCTCCTTTTATGTGAATATTCAAGAGAACTAGATTCACAATATTGAAGAAAATATTTAGGCAGGAAAAAGTTTCCTACCAAATTCAGGCTTCAAATTGTATTTTTTTTTTTTTTTTTGAGCTATTTGGCTAAAGCTTAGGTTGACCTAGCTGTGCCACTTAGGGATGTAAAAATTCAGACCCCTAAGAGACCAAGTTATGCTAACATAAGTCTTGTTGACCTAGCTATCACCTCTTGAGGGGGTGGATGGATTTACTGTAGTTTTACTGAAAAGGAAAACTCCCACCCCCTTCCATCACTGTAACAAGTATTTACGCTATAGCAGCGTGGAACTGCATCTTTGCCGTTGTAGCACTTGTAGTGTGGATATTCCCTAAAATAAAAGAGGCATTTGTTTGAACTCCTGGAGGGAGGTGCCAGAGATTTTTCTGATGGGAGGGGCCCTTTGCCTTGAAATCTGCATCCCATGCTATACTTAGGACCTTGAACATAGTAACATCTAAAACCCTGCAAGATGCTCCACTTTAATGTCTTTAACCACTCCCCCCAAAAAAGTCATGGCTTGGAGTATATTTGTTGTCAGTGTGGTAATGATGTAGGGATGGTCTTCCCTTATGCCCATTTGACAAGTTGATTAGTTTTTGATTTTCTAAACATGGCTAGATATGATGTACAATTACAATTTACAAATAGCAAGTAAAATAAACTAGAATAATTGTTTTAAACTCATCATGTGAATTGCACACATGGTGTTTGTCTGGCTTTGTAAGTGAAATTGAAGTTTTATTGCAGACATCTGCTTAGGCTTGCCACCTTCCAGTTGTGCAAAAACTAAGCCAGGGCCACTCTATAGTTCTTCCAGTCGAATCGTGCACAAATCTTGAATGAGCAATGATGATTAGAGAAATAAAGAAAATGGATGCGATAGTTTACTGTTTTGTGTAATATATAGTGAATGTGGCTATGGTTCACTGTAACATGAGAAACTCATATTCAAGGGTGGCTTTTTTTTTTTGTTTGTTTTAACCCCCAACAATATGAGCAAAGTGGATTCACCATGTTGTGCAGGTAGTCTCA
Source organism: Eretmochelys imbricata (assembly GCF_965152235.1). Classification (NCBI taxonomy): domain Eukaryota; kingdom Metazoa; phylum Chordata; order Testudines; family Cheloniidae; genus Eretmochelys; species Eretmochelys imbricata. Next base: position 34,153,848 of record NC_135572.1, read on the forward strand.
TTGATCCAGAACTCACTAAAGTCAATGAGGGTTTTTTTCCCTGTTAACTTCAGTGGGCATTGGATCGGGCCCTTAGCATAACAAATGTGTTTTCATCTCTCCTGACTAACTTGCAGGTAAAGGCTATTTTGAAACTTTAAAAAAGTGACCTTATTTTGACTGAGTTGTTTAGAGTCCATTCTTTTTCATAGTTTATGCAAGGGCTACAGAGAATTTAAATGTGGAGAAATTTGTAGTGTTGTGTTTCTTAGACATGGGATTGGAGGGATGGGAGCTTTGATCTTGCTACTGATATAAACATTTGATACCAATTCTTTGTAGGAGCTTAGGAACACTGAATGTGGCTTGAAATCTGGAGTGACTCAACTGTTTTTGCAGCCAGTTTTTAAAGAAACAGAATGTTCATTTCAATTTGCTGCCAGCCAGAGGATTTTGTCCAGAAAATGTATGATTAACAGCTACAGATTGTATCACTGAAGATCAGTCAGTTTTTAGGACTCCTGCAAAACTGTTGCTACTACCCTTTTTGTCAAAAGGGCAAAAATTATTAAATCGTCACTTTTGTAAACAAAACCATTTGTTCAATTGAATAGCTGATGTTACACAACTTAAAAATTGTTGTCTCAGATCAATTCCATAGAATTTATTTAAAGGGGGCACATGGGAAATTTACCTACTTTTTGGTGGTGACATAGTAGATGTTTTGGGTTTTTTTGGGATATTTTACCCTTAAGTGTGTGTGAGAGAGAGAGAGCACTGTTTTGGTATAGCACAGTTATTTTACCTCTCCTGCAGAAGTTGACTGCTTGGCGGAGAAAAGTGAAGCCTTGTCTCTAACACAATAATTTTTGAATTCTGCATTCGATCAATTCTGAAATTTCAGGGAATGTTTTAGGCATCAATGGACAGAACCCTATTGATTTTGGTGAAAAGCAGAAAACAAGAAAGGGAAAAGGGCGGACACATGGACCCCTTTGTGTTTGGTTAGCAGACCCAGCATCTTCAGCAACCTCTTTAAATGTCCGTAGTTAAAGAACCAGTTGATAACTGCCATTAACACCTTCTAGCATACCAGTATCCCCATCCCTGCTCTCCCCATCCTCCCCAAAAATGCCCTGAATGATTTGTCCCCCCCGGACAAATAGGAAAGAAATAAGAGTAGTGGAAAGAATGGGAACACACAGAGTTCCAGCACTGGTTGGGGAGGAGGATAATGGGGGACCCTGGTATGTGGCAGAGGGAGGAGATGTGAGGGAACAGAACCCCTGCCATGAGGATGGATGGCAGAAGAGAAGGAAGGGGCACAAAGAGCCCCTTGTATGGGACAATGGGGGGTTGCTTTGGAGGAATTGGGGGGGAGGTGGCACAGAGCCCCTGATGTGTGGGGGGAGGTGGCACAGAGCCCCTGATGTGTGGGGGGAGGTGGCACAGAGCCCCTGAAATAGAGGGAGATGGGTGGTTGGCACACAGGGAGCTTGTGGAGGTGTGGGGGAGTGCAAGAAGCCCCTGGTGTGCCTAAATGAGCTCAGCTGACAGAAGCAATAAGGTATGTGACCCTCTGTTTGCAGATGGCAGTGTCACACTGCCATGGCTATTAATCACATGCAGTGTAATGCTGTATTGTATAAGCATTCTTACAGAGACTTTAATAAGGCTTTTGCTTCTTTATTTATCCCTTGCATGCAGTTATGTCCAAGTGTTCTGTGTCTGTAAGAGGTGCATGTATGTTGTAAACTGTTGGGTAGATATCTTTTTTTCCTAATCTTTCTTGCTCTCAACTCATAATGCATCGTAATCACTGTAGCTGTGGTTCACTCTTGAGAATACCAAAATGAAAATAATGAAGATGTTTTGTATTTAACAATTATTCCTCCTCTGATTTATGACTCGTTTTTCCAGCTGATCTGCTTCATTTAACTGCCATGCTGTGTAAAACTAAAGTAAACTTTGGATGCTTTAATAATGTGATAAAGCAGAGTTGTTCAACTGTGTTCTGTTCGCAACAGAAGGTCAGACATAGCTCCGTGTGTGCGCTGTCTGTTTCTGTCTCTGTCCCTCTTTCTCTCTCTCTCAGATGGAACCTCTACAGGACAAATACCCTTACTATGCAGTTTCTTTGCTTGGAATACTATTTAGCCCAACATATTTTGAAAAATCTTCTGAAAGTTTTGAGGGAATAGCAATCACTTCAATCAGAAAATAGAACTAAGACGAACGCATTTTGTTTTTTGTTTTGTTTTATTTTTTACTAGTTTCATAAGTTTTCAGACTGTTCAAGGTAAACCCAGTTAAGGCCATCTCTGTGACAAGAAAAACATGTTATTGTTCTGTATATTGTCCTGTACGGTACAGAAGATGTTTGTGCCTTCTAGGAGGGGATGTATCAGGTACATTTGAGATTGTAGAACATTATGGTCTTGATCCTGCAAACACTTGTGCCGTAAATGACTCACTTGCCTCTGAGTTAGCTCTCCTGAACTCAGTGGGACTAATCTGCATAAAGCGACTTGCTTCTAGGACATAGCATGGTAGAAAAGGAAAAGAAAGTGGGTAGGGGGAGAGAAGGCACTCAGAGCAGAGTTATGTGCTTTTTCCTGCAGTAGTTGATGCCAAAACTTTACATTTAACAATGGAGGTGATGTTTTAGGTGGTAATGATTTTGTCAGCTGTACCAGGGGAAATTTGTGCTGTCATGTAGGTGAGTAAATGAAAGAGGAATAAAGTTTTTTTTTAATATTTTAGGGTATATACATACTTTTTAGGTCTGATCTGTATTCAGATACTGGTTTGTGATTCTGTAGTTAGTTGAAAACAAATTCAGTGTTGTTGTTTTTTTTGGTATCTCAATTTATATATATTTGACATGACAATGTTGAATAACATGGCATGGTGTCTAACAATTTAAGCAGTATTTATCCATAGACTTTAGTATTCATTTAATCTGATAGTATCCATTTAATGATCTGATTATGTTTACAAATCCAGGATTACTCTGTAATTCATTTTGATAAACACTTTAAAAAAAATCTTGGGAACTCTGAGTAACAGAAAGAAGAGGCTTCTCTTTAAAGCAAAGGTTAAACCATTGAAGGGTCAAAAGGGTGAGTTCTATAATCTGGGATTAAAAAGTAGTGTTGAGGGGTTGCTTATCACTTATTGTAACTAAACCAGCCCTAATAAGGAAAATCTGTGCTGAACATCTTTATTGTTCCTGGATTGATTGGCTTTGGCCTCTCTGTTTTAACAAATCTATCATCAGCAGGACGTTGTCTGGCAAAGGGCTTAATGATGGAAGAATGTTGCAATTAAGTTGGGTTCAGAATCACATAGATTTACTTCCAAAAATTAACAATTAGACTTAATTCCATTACATGTATATACCTATATGAATGAGTTCAGTTTCATATAATTGTTGTTTACGATGAATTGTTGAATATATGACTTCATATTCAGTAACTTCTGTTGTGGTGATGCTGCAAAATATAAGACAGTTACATCATTCAAATTTTAAAGTGTGGTTCTACTCTGAAAAAGTGATTTAAGAAAAACAATATAATTGAATTTCCATTTGTCAGATTTCCTGACTGAAAAAATGATTATAATGCCAAGTCTATGAAGTTCTCTGGTTCTAAGTTTCACACACCATCCAGTAATAGTTACAGATTTTAAAGGTCAGAAGGAACCATTATAATCCTTTAGTCTGACTGCCTACATAACACAGTCCAAAGAACTTTACCCAGTAATTCCTTTATTGAATAATACATAAAGATTATGCAGACCAAATTCTTCCTTTATTTACATATGTCATCATTAATAATTGGGGGGAGGGGAATGTAACTTATATTTTCTTACCCCCTATAAGAGAATATTGGGTGAAATTATTATAGGAAGAAATTTTAACACTGGACCAAATTCTTCCATTATTTACATATGTCATCAATAATAATTGGGAGGAGGGGAATGTAACTTATATTTTCTTACCCCCCATAAGAGAATATTGGGTGAAATTATTATAAAGAAATTTAGAAATTAGAATTTAGAAAGAAATTATAGGAAGAAATTTTAACACTATATTTATTTTTTGAAAATAAAATATTTGAAAGTAGTGATTACAATATATTGCATCTGCCTTTATTAAAATGTATTAACTTTCCTTAATGCTGCATTACCCTAATATTGTAATAAACATAATAAAGGTTTTGGGGAATTACAAGGGTTGCTTTAATGCTAATTAGCATCATACCAAAAGGTATTTGAGTACTCAAGATCAATATTTTCTGGTTTAATTCCTTCTGTTAAATATGATTCAGAAAATCCATGCATCATGTACACAGATAAAACTGAGCCTTGCAGCTTCAAGCTGGAAATCCAGCACTTAGTGTTTTGATTCTTTTTTCTTTTAGAACTTGATGACAACTATTATATAGATTTGAAACAGTGATTTTTTTTTTTGATTTTTTTTTTACTGTTTGTAAGACTCTCCTTGTAACTTGAAACTGAAACTCCTCACTTTACATCATTTCATAGTCTTAAATTAGGCATTAATTTTTTAATTAATAGATACCATTAAACATTTAAAAAATAAACAGAGCTATGTTTACCCTGCAGCTGTTTAGGGAGTGAGGAGGCAGTAGGTTTCATTTGGGCTCTAGATCTTGTGACAGGACTTTTTTTTTTTTTTCTTCCTCAACATGCTGTTACTTTAATCAGTATGTCTAGTTTTATTGTGGATTCAGTAATTGCACCTGTAATTTTTGCTGAAATTATGTTTTATAACTTCCTACAGAAATCTACTTAAATCTAAAAACAGGCTTTTGAAGAGAGAGGTCATAATACAGATGTAGCTTTCCTTTTGTCTGGATTATTAAACACTAGTAACTAAGATTGACACTCAGCATCTCATGGTGTACTAATAATGCTTCAAACTAAATTCTAAAAAGTGTGCTGAAATACAGTGTCAACTCTTAGGGGGATCAGCAAAGAAGTCTCCCCCTAAGTGAAATGGAGACCAGTTATGTTTGAAAGCAAATTCAGTTCAACATATACTTTTTCTCGTGGTGGCACTGAAGCTAACGAACACTCGGTGCCATTATTTGGTTCTCTGCCTGTGGAGTAGAACTGAGGAAAATGAACAATCAGAGGCATAGTTTGAACAACGTTTTGCTAGACATGACAACTTATAACTATCTTCTGAGAATTCTGAAAGGTCATTTTGAAACAGTATTTCTAGGGATGGATGGGAGAGTAGATGAAGTGTGGAACAACATTTACGACCAGCAGAAATTAAGTTATATAACTTATTACTGCTCTAGTATCCGCTTCACAAGAAAAGCGTTAGTTAAAAGTAGCTCTATCCTGGCGTGACATAGAGAGCAAGATAAGTTCTTGTAACAAGAGTAACTGCTGTCATGACAAAATATCCTTGGACACGCTAGTACCACCTTCCAAAGCCCTTTGTTTTTGAGAGCGCATGTTGTCAGAAAAATGCTGTTGTGTACCCCTGTAAAAAACTGAATGTTGGGGAAAGGTAGCTGGAGTTGAAATCACTTAGGTTGACTTACCCTGGTGCCTTCACTGCGCTTCATTGATTGCAGCAGCATTGATCTTGTAGTGAAGACCATCCCTAAGGAAGTGAAAATAACATGCCCACAAAGCCTTATCCCTGTACTTCTGGGACTTGAAATCTGCCAGCCACCTGACAGAGGAAGGTAGAAAATGGACGTGTGTCAGAGGGAGAGAGACTAGTCCTGCTTGTCAATTTAACACTCTCTTTAGAGAATATACAAATTGTTTTACAAGCTTGTTTTGTAACTTCAGTTACTGGATGACGCATTAGATGAGACTCTCTTTGGCAAGGGTTTGATCAGTGCAGTGTTAGATATGACTCACTTAGCAGTTTCAGTGCTGCCTTCCATATTGTGCACACTCCCAGTCATGTTCCATGTACGTCACTTTCTGAAGCGCCAGCATTGCAGTGAGGCATCAGCACTTCAGAAAAATAAAATGTATTCTGCTGTTGCATTTAGGCTACTGCAAGAACCAGAAGCAAAAGGACAAAAATCCACATTATTTTAACACGTCAAAGATAATTAGGAGTAAAATGCCATCAGAAGGCATACATGGTTCCAAATAAAGAGATGTACAAAGTACAGAGATGTACGAATCCCCAGATGGGGCTATTCAGTGTATGTCTGAACATGAGGCTCCACACATTCACCAGCTGTCAGGTATGTTTGATTTGGTTCATGTTTTGACTCACGTTTTTGCACTTGCTGCTGCTATTGATCTGGTGTTCAGAAAACTGATGACATTTTAATCAAAATATATTTTCAGGCCATGTCTACTCCCTGCTGTTTGGATGCAAGGGTCTTTGTTCTCCCACTATACAGTGATGGGGGAGGGGCTGCTGAAAGATAAGTTAACCCTCCTATTCAGAGTTTGAGGGGCTAGATAGAGGATTCAGTGGATGCCACTGGGTCATAGACTGGAGGATAGGAAATAACCTTCTACCAAGAGTAGACTTAGAAGAGCATGAGTCTATGTAATTGGGGTTTGCTCACAGCAAATCTTAGAAAAACATTATTGGAATGCCATCTAATATTTATGGTAAAATGTCGATTACTGTTGGTATGGAGGATCTTTTGTAAATTTGATGTGTTTATATACTTCTAACATACTATTCATTGACCAGATCTCCTGTCTTCTCCCTGGTGTTCATATCCCTCTTTCATCATCTTCCTCCTCCCCAATAAATAAAAGCTTTTTTAAGTCCACCCTACTATCTTTGACCTCTAGCAATGAGCAGTTACTTTAATTCATATTGTTCAAATTCTAATATAATATATGTAACGTGATACATGATTGAGATTTGAATCTAGCATAAAGTCTGGTTGGTTTTCTTGGTAGAGTCCTTCTATCCTGACAGTCTGAACTGTTACATTAAATAACCTGTGAGATCCTGCATGCTTTAAAACAGTGGCTCTCAACCTTTCCAGACCACTGTTCCCCTTTCAGTAGTCTGATTTGTTTTGCGTACCCCTAAATTTCACCTCACTTAAAAACTGTTTGCTTACAAAATCAGACACAAAAATACAAAAAGAAAAGGAGTACTTGTGGCACCTTAGAGACTAACCAATTTATTTGAGCATAAGCTTTCGTGTGCGCTGAGTCCTCGTTCCTCCCCCCACTCCTGCCCCCTGAACTCTGCAAGCCTGCTGATTGCCACGGACAGGAGGAAGGGGGGAGGAGCGAGGACTCCGTGCGTAGCCTCCCCCCTGCCTCTTCTCCATGGCAAGCAGCTGGCTTGTGGTGTTCAGGAGGGAGGGGGAGCCTGTGCGCCAAGTCCTTACTCCTCCCCCCTCCCTCCTGAACGCCACAAGCCAGTTGTTTGCCGCGGGCAGGAGGTGGGCGGAGGAGGGGGAAGACGTTGATCCATGGGGTCTGCTGGCGGGCGAGAGGCTCTGCTGGGGGGGGAGTGGCGTAGGGGTGCTAATGGACAAAGCAGGCAGCCAAACGACGTTATAGCGAAGCATTGCACAACTTTAAATGGAGCGTGTTCTGTAATTGAGCAGGGACGTAAGGTCGAAATAACGTTAAGTGAGAGGATGTTAAGTGGGGAGTTACTGTATTGTACTTACATTTCAGTGTATAGTATATAGAGCAGTATAAGTAAGTCATAGTCTATATGAAATTTTAGTTTGTACTGACTTCGCTAATGCTTTTTATGCAGGCTGTGGTAAAACTAAGCAAATATCTAGATATACCCCCGAAAGACCTCTGCATAGCCCCAAGGTTACCATGTATCCCTGATTGAGAAGCACTGCTTTAAAATATAGTTCAAATACATGTTAAGAGCATGTGGTTACACACAAACCTGAATATTAGTGATAAACAATGTCAATACAAAAGGTACACAAATCACAATCTCTCATCCATGTCATGTAAATGTAGTTATTGACTTCAAACTTTGTATTGACTGTTACAAAAATGGATTATAATAAATATACAAATATAAAAAGCATGCATTTGTGGTTTAGAAACTATAGCCTGTAGAAAGATTAGTTTCAACAATGCGGCATTGTCTGTGGAGTCAATTAAGCATGTAGGTTTAGCTAGCTTGGGAACAAGCCCTAGCATGTGACATTATAAATAATGCTTGCACAACAAACACAGGCTTGATAAGTGGGCCATAAATCTGGGCTGTCAGCCCACTGAGTATTAGAACCAACCCTGTCATCACAGTATTCTGAATCTTTCTGATGACAAGAAAGTTAGATTTGAATTGGAAGTGAAGACTTCACATCCTCAACAGCAGCCTTGCACTGTTCCAGTTTTCTAATTTAGCTATGCCTTTTTTCCCCACAGAAACCCAGTAGTTCTTGTTGAACAAAAAATTTGTGATCCCTCTCAGAAGTCAGCGTTCCTTATCATCCCATACTAGGTTTCGTAGTCAACTAAGTACAGAGTCTCCAGTCTCTTCACAAATTATTGTACTCTAGCAAATGTCTTGCATACACGTAGATCACATTTCTAGCATTGCATCACTTTTTTTTCACTTTGTCTAGCCTAGTTAGTTGAAAGAATTGATAAATTAGAATTTCATTTCCCTCTAATACAGTTGCAAGTACAAGTCCAGACATCTAGAGTGTTCAGAAAGATTAACATCACCATTTTTGGCAGTCAGGTCATACTTGCTAGAAGGCATTTTTTTTTCTGTGTGGGAAACAAAGACCTGGCAGTCTGTATGTGTATTGGTGTTGAAAATGCTCGACAGCTAGATTAATAATTTCTGTATTTATAATGTTTCTAGTAAATCAAGTTAAATTGCATTGGTATGTCTCATGCCTGGTATGTATGAACAGCTAATTTGATAGCTTCCTGAATTATGGCAAGGTTTTATATTTTTGGACCCAAATGGTATTGGCATTAAAACAAAAAAACCCCCAGCTTTTCAGAGATTTTATAGGATAGTAAATTGCTTTCAGTGGTGAATTTCTATCTGTAAGAGATTAAAAATAGCAATATAAAAAGGGCATTTTATATCCTGTTTTAGAACTGAAGGCAAAGGGTAGTGCCCAACAACACTTAAGTGAGGTTTTAATTCTGATCTCAGAGGTGGCTGCAAAGGTGATATTTTACAAGTTAAACGATATCTCTTAGATAGAAACGGTGAAGCTGTGCCATGGCTTGACCTGATAAGTTTCTTGTCTCTTCTCTGTTCCTTCTCTACTGTGTTCAGTGGGGTGGTAAGTGATGTGCACTATGTTTCAGTGATTTGACTATGCTGGATTTACAGTATGATTGGATATATCGGAAGCAATAAGGTATTAAAATGTTATGGTACTGAAGGGACTCAGTTGTCTTGATGATTACAATTAGAAACTCTTTACCCAGGCTTGAAAAGATCCTTACAATATTTTTTATTTAAAAAGTGTTCTTTGTCAAATTTAAAAATAAAATAAGTTGGTAGTATCCTTCTAATTTTAAAAGTTAAATAAAAATACTAGTTTTGTGTACACCTTGAGTTTACATAGGCAATTCAGTGTAGTAATTACTATGCCCTTTTGTTCTGTTAATCTAGAAATGATGGATTTTATCTTCCTTATTAAAGCCTTGTTTCTGGAAAGCACTCAAGCATGTGCTTGAGCATTTTACTGAAGGGGGAAGTTTCTGGCTGTAAAGTCCTATCTACTGTACAGTGTTATAGCTAGGTCCAGGGACCAGTTGCACTGTGGTTGTCCCCGACTCAGTTAGACATCATTAAATGGTATGATAGTAAGGACCTAACTCACAAAACTGAGGGTTTTTTTGTTTTTTAACAAACCTTGGACAATCTTAAGACTTCAGGCTCGTTAGACCGCAACATGCTACAAATTTTAATGGGGTTTCTGACTTCTTAAGTGGACGTACCTGCTGGTGACTGTTTAATGCAGATTTCTTGGGCCTTCTAAAAACTAAAACACTCCTTTTTGCTTCCCATTATCTGATCTGTCTCTTTAAGAATACAAGAGTGTGGCAGTAAGGTTGCCTTCGCCTGGACCTTGAATTTTTTTCTCTAGATGGCATGGAGTTCAACATCCAAAAATCAAAAAGTGTCCCTAAACTTCAGACATTAGCTGGACCAGTGCTTCTGTAGCACTTGAGTTGGTGCTCTCTCCCCACAAACTCGGATACTATTGTGGTCTGATGGGTGGATAAGTAGTCTAGTGCCACTGCAGAACATTTCTAATGATGTAGAGACCTTGACTCTTGCCCTCTTGACTTGTGAAAAGCCGAAGTCATACATGTGGCATTTATATGGGAGCTGAGAGATGTTGTGTCCATCAGGTGTTCCAGTGCACAGGCCTCTCTGTGTTCCTTCAAAGAGATGAGATAAGTTTGGTGTTGCACTAAAACCTTTTTAGTTTTTGTAGCTATTCTTAATTATCTTCAGGTTACAATAGGGGTCCTTTCGACTCTATAGCTGCCTGGGTTTACAGGGTAGTTATTCTTGGGAGATCTCCAGCCTGCTGCATTGCTATTATTTGGAATTTAAACTTGTTGCTACAGAAGTTCAGGTGGACACTTGGAGTCCTTTGCATTTCTCTTATGTATATGCATTTGATTCTTTTTTAAACTCTGAAAAGTGACTGACTGTGTAAAAAATGCCACTTACACCTTAGATCTGCTCTTTGTGTGCATTCAGACATACCTGCTTATTTTAGTGACAAATTATTGTTGCTTTTTACTCCTGGTAGCACTGCAGAGCCAACAAAGCTATGGGACATGGAGCTGGGCTCAGCATCAACAGAATTGATAACTAAGTTCTAAATAGTTACACCTGTGCAAACCCACTGAAGGCAGAATTTGGCATCTAGAACCTTTATAACAAGTGATGTGTGAAAAGGAAAGAACCCAGCTTGACTTTCAGAACCCAAGGTGAGTGTGTAGGGCTGACAGTTTAGAAAAAAAAGCTTAATTTGTAAATTGGAAACATCTGACATGGAGTCATTAAGAGCCAATAAATATGGATCACCACAAAGCCACTTTTTATATCTTCCCTCTGTCCCCCCTCCCTAGAGTACAACCACATTTTGAGGTGGTACTTGAAACATAAGTTCTCAGATGTTGGGAGGCCTGTGCTTTCTCTTATAGTCTTTCATTAAAAAGGCTCCAGAGGCGATCCTGGTGATTACAGGCCAGTAAGCCTAACTTCAGCACGAGGCAAATTGGTTGAAATTATAGATGTTGTGAAGGCCAAGCCTATAACAGGGTTCAAAAAAGAACTAAATAAATTCATGGAGGATAGGTCCATCAGTGGCTATTAGCAAGGATGGGTAGGAATGGTGTACCTAGCCTCTGTTTGCCAGAGGCTGGGAATAAGCAACAGGGAAAGGATCACTTGATGATTACCTGTTCTGTTCTGAAGTACCTGGCATTGGCCACTGTCGGAAGACAGCATACTTGGCTAAATGAACCTTTGGTCTGACCCAGTATGGCCATTCTTATGTTTTATGTTCTTAACAGAATTATCAGACAATAGATGAACACAATTTGTTGGGGAAGAGTCAACACAGCTTTTGTAAGGTGAAATCATGTCTCACCAATCTCTTAGGATTCTTTAAGGGGGTCAACAAACGTGCACAGGGATGATCCAGTGGATATAGTGTACTTGGACTTTCAGAAAGCCTTTGACGAGGCCCCTCACCAAAGACTCTTAAGCTGTCAGGGGATGAGAAGGAAGACCCTTTTCTGGATCAGTAACTGGTTAAAAGACAAGAAACAGGATAAGGAATAAGTGGTCAGTTTTCACAGTGGAGAGAGGTAAGCATCAGGGTCTTCCAAGAATTTGTACTGGGACCAGTGTTGTTCAATATATTCATAAATGATCTGGAAAAAGGGATAAGCAGTGAGGAAGCAGATGATACAAAACTACTCAAGATAGTTAGGTCCAAAGAGGACTGTGAAGAATTGCAAAGGTATCTCACAAAACTGGGTGACTGGGTAACACAATGGCAGATGAAATTCAATGCTGATAAGTGCAAAGTATTACATATTGGAAAACATAATCCCAACTATACTTATAAAACAATGGGGTCTAAATTAGCTATTACCACTCAAGAAAGAGACCTTGAAGTCATTGTGGATAGTTCCATGAAAACATCTGCTCTAAATTCAGCAGCAGTCAAAAACGCTAACAGAATGTTAGGAACCATTAGGAAACGGATAGAGAATAAGACAGCAAATATCATAATGCCACTATATAAGTCCTTGGTATGCCCACAGCTTGAATACTGCGTGCAGTTGTGGTTGCCCCATCTCAAAAAAAGATATATTAGAATTAGAAAAAGTACAGAGAAGGGCACAAAAATGATTAGGGGCATGGAACAGCTTCCATATGACAGTAGAGATTGGAAAGACTGCGACTGCTCAGCTTAGAAACAAGATGACTAAGGAGAGGGGTTATGATAGAGGTCTATAAAATCATGAATGGTGTGAATAAAGTGTTGTTTATCTGTTCACAAGACAAGAGCCAGGGGGTCACCCAGAGAAATTAATAGGCAACAGGTTTAAAACAAACATTAGGAAGTACTTCTTCACACAATGGAAAGTCAGCATGTGAAAGTTGTTGTTGTCAGGGATGTTGTGAAGACCAAAATTATAACTGGGTTCAAAAAAGAATTAGATAAGTTAATGGAGAATAGGTCCATCAATGGCTTTTAGCCAAGATGGTCAGGGATGCTCCTTCATTCTCTGGGTCTCTAAACCTCTGACTGCCAGAAGTTGGGACTGGACGACTGAGGATTGATCAATCAGTAATTTGCCCTGTTGTGTTCATTTCCTCTGAAGCATCTGGCACCCAGCCACTGTTGGAAGACAGGATACTGGGCTAGATGGACCATTGATCTGACCTAGTATGGCCATTCTTACATTCTTATTTGATCCTCTTTATGCTCAGGGTATTATCTAAGATTCCTTTAAACCAGGAAGTTGCTAGTATTAGCTTCTGTCCTTTTGTTGGAAGCAGTTTTGATACATGTCTGTGGTGCTCTTTTATGTGTTATGATAGATTTGAGAAAATTAGGTCTTTGGATTCTTTCCCCCCCCCCCCCCCCACACACACACACATGGTGGAAGCTGCCATACAAACTGTAAGAAGCTAATTAATTAATGGCAACTTCCACCCTCTGTATGTGTGTATATGTATCCTCTTACTATATGTTCCATTCTATGCATCTGATGAAGTGGGCTGTAGCCCACGAAAGCTTATGCTCTAATAAATTTGTTAGCCTCTAAGGTGCTGCAAGTACTCCTGTTCTTTTTGCAGATACAGACTAACACAGCTGCTACTCTGAAACCGATTCAGATACTGTTGTTTTTGTACCTTGGCTGCAGAGTGAGACCTCTCTTCATAAACTCTGCACATATTCTCCAGCCATCACCTTTAACGGCTTCATTTTGGATCTTTCTGCATTTGAAGACAATGGGCTAAATTCGCATTGTGTGTGATTTTATTGGAGTTTTTCCCACTTAGACCAAAGTTTAATTGGCCCGTGGAGTATTGATTCATACTCAGAGTACTGGTGCTTTCCTAGTACCTGTCTTATCTTATTTTTTTGGTTTAGGAAAGTGCTAAAATCAGAACAATCAGAATGTGTGGAAAATGTATCTTTGTTTCTGCTGCACTTCAATCTTCATTAAGAAGGAGTGACCTGTAGGTTCCAGATTATTACATTTGAGATGGGGAAAGTATCTATCCATTAAGAGGTAATCAGTTTATCTTTTGTAAGATGTACCCCTCCTAGACACACACAGATCAATGTAAGCTTTTTGAAAAAGCAACCAACAGTAATGTTTTATAAGTGTTATGTAAACTTTGTGTAACAAAATTAATTAATTGGTGCATATTTAATTGGAAACTAACTGAAAACTTTTCTGAGGCTTTCCAGAACCAAATTAAATATTTAGGAACCCCACGCTATTAAAAAGGAGTTGGATTGTCAGTTGGTTTTGTGGATTGTCTCTCCTCCCTCACTAAGTTTTCTTTCATAATTAGAGGTTCCATAACCCCTCCCCAATAGTGAGTTAAGGGAAAGTACAGGACAATGGCAGGTAAGTCAGCCAGTCGCATCAACACGCCAGACTACAAGGCTTGTAGAACTAACCCTTTGTGACCTTCACAAGGGGCTTCTCCAAAGAGAGCCATTTTCCCTGGACTGTAATGGTAAAGAAAAACCTGGCAACGCCTTTGATCAGCAAACCAAAAACAAGTAAAGCAAGAAGCAAATGGATGTTTTTGTGCACAAAACTGCTAAGTCACTGCCTCCCTTCCCTGTGCTGAAAATAGTTCTGCCACCTTACGTAGAACACACAAATATATATTTCTGGGGACACAGAAAATCTTTGTAGCTGAAATACAGAAAATCTTTTATTCAAAAATAAAGGGGAAGCCCATTTATTCCCAGTTACAATTGTCTGAGGGAGCATCATCTAAGCAAAGGAAACAGTTTGCAACCTCTGAGAGTGAAAGAGCCCGTCACACAGTGATACAAGAAGAAAAATTATTTTCAAAAGGCGCGAAAGGGAATTAATCACGTAGCAATTTCAGTGGGAGTTGGGTGTCCATGTTTAGGTTCCTTTTGATAGTCCCAGTGTTAAGACTGGGTTGAGCTTTATTCTGGTATTAATATTACTTTAGTTCTGAACAAAGGTAGCACCTGGCCTCTGCCTTCATAGTAAAAAAACATTATTATATCTCCATATGTAATGTTGTTGTTGTATTATGCTTCTTAATTATTAAGATATCCTCCACATTTGCAAGTTCTTGTGAAAGGAATAATGATTTTTCACAAATACTTTAAATCCTGTTTTTATTTAGTTTGTGTGAATAAAAATTTAACTTTGGAAAACATACTCCAGTTCTAACTTAACTGTGCCAATATTACTTTTGCTCATTTCTTAAAAGGGCGGGGTGGGGGAGCAGTTTTATATTTACCTCCCATCCCTTGTAGGTTCACATGTGCTTGTGTTCATGCCGTATTCTGAAAGCCTATTTTCACCTCTATTACTTCCATTCTTTTAGAGGAGGTACAGTGATTGATGTGTACCCATGCTGTAATCCTTTCACCATCCTCTCACCCAACCAACAACTGCTTCCCTTCAGATCCTTAAACCGGTCTGGGTAAAAAGTGAACACCTCTCCCTGACCTGACGATTTATTTTAATACTCTTCTGTGGCAGCTTCTACCTATGAGACAGTAATTAAGCACTGAGCTTCATTTTACATGATCATAGTTTCTCTGGTGAGGAGATTTTCTCAGTCCCTGGAAAAATCATGGAGCAGGTCCTCAAAGAATCAATCTTGAAGTACTTGCATGAAAGGAAAGTGATCAGGAACAGCCAGCATGGATTCACCAAGGGAAGGTCATGCCTGACTAATCTAATCGCCTTTTATGATGAGATTACTGGTTCTGTGGATGAAGGGAAAGCAGTGGATGTATTGTTTCTTGACTTTAGCAAAGCTTTTGACACGGTCTCCCACAGTATTCTTGTCAGCAAGTTAAGGAAGTATGGGCTGGATGAATGCACTATAGGGTGGGTAGAAAGCTGGCTAGATTGTCGGGCTCAACGGGTAGTGATCAATGGCTCCATGTCTAGTTGGCAGCCGGTGTCAAGTGGAGTGCCCCAGGGGTCGGTCCTGGGGCCGGTTTTGTTCAATATCTTCATAAATGATCTGGAGGATGGTGTGGATTGCACTCTCAGCAAATTTGCGGACGATACTAAACTGGGAGGAGTGGTAGATACGCTGGAGGGGAGGGATAGGATACAGAAGGACCTAGACAAATTGGAGGATTGGGCCAAAAGAAATCTGATGAGGTTCAATAAGGATAAGTGCAGGGTCCTGCACTTAGGATGGAAGAATCCAATGCACCGCTACAGACTAGGGACCGAATGGCTAGGCAGCAGTTCTGCGGAAAAGGACCTAGGGGTGACAGTGGACGAGAAGCTGGATATGAGTCAGCAGTGTGCCCTTGTTGCCAAGAAGGCCTATGGCATTTTGGGATGTATACGTAGGGGCATAGCGAGCAGATCGAGGGACGTGATCGTCCCCCTCTATTCGACATTGGTGAGGCCTCATCTGGAGTACTGTGTCCAGTTTTGGGCCCCACACTACAAGAAGGATGTGGATAAATTGGAGAGAGTCCAGCGAAGGGCAACAAAAATGATTAGGGGTCTAGAACACATGACTTATGAGGAGAGGCTGAGGGAGCTGGGATTGTTTAGCCTGCAGAAGAGAAGAATGAGGGGGGATTTGATAGCTGCTTTCAACTACCTGAAAGGGGGTTCCAAAGAGGATGGCTCTAGACTGTTCTCAATGGTAGCAGATGACAGAACGAGGAGTAATGGCTTCAAGTTGCAGTGGGGGAGGTTTAGATTGGATATTAGGAAAAACTTTTTCACTAAGAGGGTGGTGAAACACTGGAATGCGTTGCCTAGGGAGGTGGTGGAATCTCCTTCCTTGGAAGTTTTTAAGGTCAGGCTTGACAAAGCCCTGGCTGGGATGATTTAACTGGGAATTGGTCCTGCTTCGAGCAGGGGGTTGGACTAGATGACCTTCAGGGGTCCCTTCCAACCCTGATATTCTATGATTCTATGATTTTAAAATCCATTGAGTTATTTTGGTGTCCTTTGCAAACTTTAAAAATACTGTAACAGCCGATCCCTGATTGCAGTTCTTCACAGGGAAAGCATGAGATTCATTACAAATGGTCTTACTCCTGCTTGCACCTCCTCAGAGGCAGACCCAGACCTGTCAGTCAAGGCAGGCTGGAACTGGCCACACCCCTGAAAAACTAGCCATCTGGTTTGAACAGCATCTGTCACCTGCAGGAAGTCTAGCATACCTCCTGCTTAGAGTAACAAGGAAACAAAACGGCCAAGAAGGGATCCTTTTTATTCTTAATATTCAGCTTATTGTATTTTAAGTGTTATTAGGCTGTTTAACTTGGGGGCGGGGAGTCTGCAGCAGGATTGTTAGAAAACTCTCTTCTGATTCAGAGGTAGCTGACCACAGCAACTCCCAGTATAGCATGTCTGGCCAGGCCTCTCTTGCTGGAACAACCTCTCTACTCCTCTGGTTGCCTCTGAGGTATATGGGAAGGGCACAGAATTGCCTGGGGTGACTGGACATTGCTCATACTATGGGCCAGCCATGCCCCACTGCTTTCTCACTCTCCTCCAAATAGCCAGCCCTGGAGGGACGAGAGGGAGAGCACCCAAGAGAAGGAGGAACAAGCAGGAGAGTTGGCAGCAAGGAGCTCGGTAGCTCCACTCCTTATTTCTGACCATTTCCCTTGTCCCCTTTAACAAGTTCTGAGTTAACCCTTATGTAACCACTTCTTGCTGATTCAGTGAGACCAAATAGCTGTGCTGTGTGAAGGCTAGGCTTTCCCTTCCCTTCCCCCAAGCAGGGCTTAGGGCGCATCCATAAAGTTCAAGGAACCCACTTATGGATTATCTCAAGAGTGAACCTTTCAAGTGTTGCTCTTATTTCTATAGGCCCAGAAAGTGCAGTGAGATTCCTTATATTCATCTTCCTGGGAGCAAGGGCAGCTTTTTTCACAGTTGGGGTTGGAGACCGTAGAGGAGGAAACTGAGAATCAGTTTTTAAAATGTAATTTGAAATCATCCCAGATTGGTCGGCTGGGTCTTCAGGAGTGTGGCCATTCCCAATCTCTCTTGATATCAGATTAAATTTAAAATAAAACCCAACAACTTCAGACTCACTTTTATTGTGATGTGACTTCTAAAAAATGCCATTTGAATTTTGCATTACTTGGAATTTTGGAAGTGTCCCTTCTTGACGTCAGAGTTGACATATGCGCTGCTAACAAATACTCTTGTTACATGCAGATAACATTTGGGCTAAGCATAACTTCCAAAATTGAAATGCTTTAATTGGTTTCATCATAAACTTGGCCAATATTTGAAGGAATCAGCAGAGACTTACCCCTCCTAGACATTACATATATACATAACCTAGATATGTGGCCTTCTTCACTCATCTTGTCTGGCTAGATGTTGGATTTAGGGCATTCATTGCTGCTGACATGTTTACTTTCCTTAATATTCTGGAAGTGTTGTAATTGATTGTGTTCTAAGATTGCCTACCCGTCTCTGTTAAAAGCCGGATGTTTGTTCTATGCATTTGATACAAAGATTGGACTCTTTAGCTCAAGTATTGATAGTCTTTTGAGCTCTAGCTTATGTCCTGTACTATGTTTAATATAGCTTTTTTAGGGAGCATGATGATTCATTTATCTTTTTCATTGTTTCTGTAGATGTTTAAGACATACATGAACCTGTCTGTAGTTGGTGTTTGTGCTGCATCAGTAGCTGGCTGAGATATTATAAGAGATTTATGAATTAAGTGTAGGGACTGTGACAATTGGCCCTGGTGTCAAGTGCGTAAATGAGCTATTTTGTAAAATCAGTTCATTTAAGGAGGAAATAATAATGTAATGTTGGTGCCAGAGCTCTGTGAACAAATTCAAACATTGGATACTATGTTCTTGCAGAGCTTTCTCTACACTGTTGTTCAAAGTGACAGGAAAAACTCTTTCCCTTCCGGCAACATATGGTTTTCATAGATCTGACCACTATCAGAAGTAGCTATGTACTTGATGCATAAAATTAGATGGACCAGTTGATTTTAAAAAGTCGATGTATCTATTACAGTATTTAAATTTATTATTGGAACACATTTTATTGTCATCAGTTTTTTGCTTTTTTTCATAATTTAGGATTTTTTCACTTCCACCTGGTTTTTTTGGATTAGTTGGTTATTTTTTTAGGTTCTCTTTTAAAGACCAGTAACATTTTATATATTATATATTTCCATAAATTTGGGAATCTTATGAGGATTCATAGCTGAAGATTTTCAGAATAGTAGTCTTGTATGGGTTTATCTTCATTTCATAACTTCACAAGGAAGTGGTATTTTTATGTTCCTTACATTTTTAGATTAGGTTGAAGTGGGAGTGGGGACTGGCAGACTTATGTGACTTTTTTTATGCATAACGTTCCAAGGCGAATACTTCACTGTTGCCTCTGTAGAGATGATAAACTTACTAAGTGAAGTAGTTACCTTTCTAAACTAACACTCCTGTAAAACCATCTTCTGCCCTCTCACCGCTCCCCCCCCCCCCACCTCTCATGTGCACTTTTGTTTTGAGAAGGCTACTGATATCTTCTTTTGTTTGAGCAAGTCATTTTGCAGTTTTGATTCACTATATTATAGACCATCAAATCTGGCCCTCACATAAATATACATTTTATATATATATATAATCTCTCTCACTCTCACACACACACACACACACACACAGGTTAATTTTAGATAAACTGCAATAATCAAATGTGTAATCTTGAGTTTGGTGATTCTTTGTGGAATTCTGAGTAAGCGTACTTGACAAATTAGAAATGGAATGGGTGGTGGCACATGCTGGTACTGTGATTTAAACACATTGTTTCGATGAAAAATTACGGAGCAACATTTTTTACATCTATGTTATCTTTACCTGATTTCATTGCTGTTCCAAATTAATTGGCAATAAGAGCAGCTTTCCAAATAAGAAAAATTGCTTAGTCCTAGTTATTGAAAGTATTTTTGACAGGGGCTGCAATCTGTTTATTCTGTATTGAATGTAATACCCTATTTATATAAACAATGGTTAAAAACCTTTTGGCTTATTATGTCTTACTGCATTTGATAAACATGGATATTTCCCTGTCTGTTTCCTAATGGAGCTGAACTTCTGATAGCTTGTGTACTAGCTTTGTTGGTTGTCAGCACAACTTTAGACATCCTTGCATGAAATTAGTTGCTGTTTCACAGCTAGCAGGGGACAGTGATGCTATTTTAATTGGCCCTGCAATAGTTGTGGATTTTTTCCTATTGGTGGGAAGAGTTGATAACGTGCCTTTCCTGGTGGCAGAGTGGGGATTTATATTAATATGAATTAATATTTTTCACTGAAAATGACATTCACCACTATTTTTATAACTATTTTAAAGTTCAATAGGTCAGTGAGTTCTGGCCTAGAATTGAGTGTTCCTTTTTTTCCTTTAGTTTCCTGTTGAGTGTTTTTTCAATATCTTTGGTACAGCTACTGGAAAAATCGTGTTTTCAATTTAATCAGGATGTGTAGCTATGGAATGCTATCTATATTGTTCTAAGAGCTAAATTTAGGATGAATAAATATTTATGCTCTTTGGGAATATCAAAATATCTTGGTTCAGCATGTGGAACCATCTTCATTTATATATTTAGATTTACTAAATGTCTAGGTGCCTATACAACTATTAAAAATACAAAAAAGAATACATTTCTTTAAATGAAAGGAAGTACCCAAGGTCACTTTACAATATTACACATTTAATATTAACAAAACAGTCCATTTAACAATTAAGAACTCAAATTAAATCCTTATGAATAGACACTCCAAATCCTAACACACCTTTGAGGTTGTGATTGATTTGTATTTGGTATCTGTTTGTTCACAATTATTTAAAAGTATGCTTTCTATCCTAAAGACAAAACTTAAAATTGACTTCTTAAAACTTTTTTACTTGAATTACTTAGTGCAGTCTAATCTGTTTTTTCTTTAGTCTCAGTAAATTGACTTCATAGAATTTTTAGTAAGTCTCTACATAGTCCCGTGAAGGTGTAAGCTCTAAAAGGCAAGGATTGTCTTTTTTGTTTTGTCTGTACAGCACTTAACAAAATGATGTCCTGGTCCATGACTAGGGCTTCTAGGCACCATAGTAATACAATAAAAAGGAACTAAAAAGAAGAAATGATTGGCTAGGTTATGCAAAATTGGGCTATAGTTTATACACACAATGTTGGTGCAAGTTCCCAGGGAAAAGGAATATATCCTGTTTTGAAGTATTAAGGCTAGGAGCACTTATTGTACACAGTTGTAGTGACAGTCAGAATAATTGCAAATTCTTCTTCGAGTACTGGTCCCTATGTGTATTCCACACATGGGTACACATGTGCACCTTACACCTGAGATCAGAGATTTCTAGGAAATAGTGTCTGTTGATTTGCAAATGTACAGTTTTCTCCTCGTGCTCTGAATCGAGGGTATAAGGGGAAGTGAAGACCAATGTGTTTCTATTTCCTTCTTACCGTGGTATGGTCTGAGTCACAATCCTCTGTGTCCAAAACTATTTTCATCTAACGTCTAATCTGTAAATACATGTGTTGTGCATAGTTTTGGTATTTAGTCTTTTAATGTTTATAGTTAGTGTAGTTCTCCCCACCTCAGGGAGTTTTCCCCACAGAGAAAGGCCATGCCCAGAGTTGAGAGGTTCAGGAACTGTATCTGCTGTATCTGCTCCTTCTCCATCAGTGATAAAACACCAGCGCTGCCTTTACTGCTTTGGGGAGGCTCAGATCACTGCCAAGTTGTCACTTATTCCCTCCCCAAACCCACAAGAGATGAGAGCTCCATCTGCAGAAACATTTCATGGAGAAGTCAATGAGACCTCAGTTGGATCCAGGCCTGGGAGATTCCCCTATACAGCAGCCTCAGCCTCAGACAGCACCTGTCTATGCATGACCCCTGGCGCAGAGGCCAAAAACATTAAGCCTAAGAAACTCTCTCACGAAAGTAGGGGACATGAGGATAAATATAAGCATTCCCATTAGATCTGCTCTAAGAAAAAGAATCCCTGTCTGCCTCAGTCCAAGTTGCACAAGTCCTTGCATGCCCTCCTAAAGACCCCGGTTCTCATAAATCTTCGCATAGAGAAGAGAAGTTGCAAAGGAAGAAGGATCTGTTGGTTCTGGCTCTGGCTCCGGCTCCAATTCACAGGCTAACAGATGGGCGCACACAGTCTCTGGTTGGAAGTTCTATGTTGGACTTCCATTCGATGGCACCAACGTACTTCAGAAAGGATATGCCAAGAGCTGTCTTCTTAGATATGCTGTATCCATTGGTCCAACCTCCTTGTCTCCTCAAACTCACCAGAGCATATTTTTGTCTTACCCTACCTACAATCTCCTGTTCTTTCAGGTCCGTTCCTCCTCCTGACAACACCTCAAAGAGAGATGGCCTCTCTCGTACCCCATCCACAGACCGGAGCATGCTTCCACCAGTACTATAGGTAGAATTTGAACCTACCTTTTCATAAGATGAGTCTGATGTTCTGGAGAATCTTCACCCCTTTGAGAGAGTCCAGTCTGGATACAAATTCCTCAGTCTTGGAGCTGCCTTCCTCCCAGAAATGGCTACCCAGGGACTGTTGGTGTCCAAAACCTTGGGGTCCTCCTCAACCAGTCAACGCTTCATACTGGCTCTGCTGGGGCTCATAGATCCATATACTAGATTCCCTGGATCTGAATGAGAATCACACCATCCCTCTTCCCCGATCAGTACTGCCCAGCCCATCAAAGTACACAGAGGAGGAAGTTGAGTTGGCTCCGCTGGACAGTTCCAAGAGGTGTGTCATCCTCAGCACCAGATCAGGTAGTTGCTCTGTCATGCCTGTCTCCGCCTGATGACCGCAGGCAATACTAGGAACTCTTGTAGAGGGTGGCAATGAAGCTCAGGATCCCTCTTGAACAGGTCAGTGACATGTAACATAGACTCCCAGACACCTTAAAAATCTCTGGCCGTAGCATGGTGGCCCTCCCAGTAAACGAGGCCATTAATGGAATCTGCCAGGGCAGTATTCCATGCCCCAGCCTCCTGTGCCCTGAAAGGGGCTAAAAACATTATTTTATTCCAGCTAAAAGGGGAAAGTTCTTATTTAGCCAACCAGTGCCCAATTCCTTGGTGGAGCAGGCAGTCACAGAAAGATCCAGGTGGCGTCAGACCAAGGCAACTCTGTCAGATAAGGGTGCTAAATACCTTCCTCCCCAGAAAATCAAGGCATCTTCACTGATCAGCCTTCAATTCAGAATTGCTAACTACCAGGCCCTGTTAGCAAAATATGAATTCACAAATTAATCCGTATTTCTGGAATTCAAGGGCAAACTTCCACTGGAGGACAGGGCTCAATTCCAAGCCTTCATTCTTGAAAGCAAATTTTTTCTCCAAATGGTGGTGTATGCAGCTGACACTGCATCCAGAGTGATTGCCATGGCTATAGTCATGAGGCGAGAGACCTGGCTTCACTCTTTGGGGTTACCTAGGGAAGTTCAGAATACCAGTGAGGACTTGCCCATTGATGAGTCTAATCTCTTCATTGAAGAGACAGGTGAGTCGCTACACCCACATAAGGACTCTAGGACAACCCTACTCTCCCTGGGTATTTACACCCTGGCTTCAGAGAGAAGGCACCATAAGCAGGTTTATAAGCTTAGACCACCTCTTCAACACTTTTATCACCTGTGTTCTTATGAACTGTCACGTAAGTGCAAGAGGGTACAAAAACCCAGATTTGTGACTTCTTCCACTTCAACTGCTGCCACGCAAGCCCACCCACCATCCAGGTGTTCCTTTTGATGGGATGCTCAAGAGCCACATTCCTCTATTAATGCCATCCTTCACTGCCCCCCAAACCTGTGTTGGCCACCTCATCCACTTTACTCACAACTGGAGGGCAGTAAGGTTGTACAAGTGGATGCTAAGGATTATTCACTCCAGCTACACAATCAAGTTTGTGTCTCCTCCCCATCACAAACCCCCTTTTTAGGGACCACTCTTATTCAGAGGACCTCCATCAGGAGGTGGAGTCTCTTCTTCAGCAAGGGGCTATAGAGCACAGGCCACCTCAACATCAAGGGAAAGGGTTCTATTTCCCATATTTCTTTTTCCCCCAACAAAATCAGAGGTTGGAAACCAATTTTCGATCTATGACCACTCATCATCTTTGTTTGAAAATCCAGAATTTCTCATGGTCACATTGGCATTAATAATGCCTTTTCTCAAGGAGGGCACATGGTTTGTGGCTCTTGTTATGAAAGATGCCTCCTTTCATGTGTGCATTCTCTCATCCCACAATAGGTTCCTCAGATTCTTGGTAAGACAAGATCCAATACCAATTCAGAGTGCTCCCATTCAGTCTAACTACAGAATCCAGGGGCTTCACAAAGGACTTCAGTGGTGGCAGCCCAGATGAGCTTGGCAACTGGCTTCTGATGGGTAGATCCAGCAGAAAGGTTCAGTTGTCTACCCTATTCCTAATTCGTCTGCTACCTTCCTTGGTCAATATGGAAAATTCCACTTTGATTCCCACAAAGACCATAAACTTTATAGTTATATCAAACTAAGTATGTAGTGTAGATCAAGTCTTAGCTGTGAACAACTTGGTAAGACAAGTCACCCTCAGACCACAGTCAAGGTCTGCCTTTCCCTACAAGGCCACAGGGCCTCATGTATTTATGTAACACCGTTTGCCAGGCTCCACTTCCATTACCTACAGGCCTAGCTGTGGTCTGCGTATGCATACTAGGGCAACAATTCCCACAAAGGTCATGGCTTCTGTAGTTTGGAGGATAGAGCCAAGTGCGTGTGTGGGAGACCCTTTCCTTACACCCACACCTGATGTGACCATTATCACAGATGCATCTCTCATAGTTAGGGGAGCCCACATGGATAAACACATTGCACAAGGCACTTGGTCTCTTAGGATGCCAGGATGCATATCCGCCTACTAGAGAGTGGTACGTCTAGCCTGCAATGCATTCCTTCCACTCATTTGGTCCCACCATATCCAGATAATGTCAGACAACATGACAGCTGTTTTCTACATAAACCAGGTGGAGCAGGATCCCTTCTTCTCTCTGAAGCAACATATATACCTTCTAGGTGTACAGAACTCTGGCAGACCGTCTCGGCATATACTTCTCCACAGACCACGAATGGGAGCTATGTTGTTGTGTCGTAAACAAGATCCTCACCTATTCTTGTACCCGTTTGCCTCCCAGACAGACAAAAAGTTTCCTCTGTACTGCTCAAGAGCAGCTCTGGGCTAAGGCTCTAGTGTAACACCCGTCTAGATGAACTACCTCAAGTATGCCTTTCCTCCTATCCCAGTGATATCACAGGTCTTACAAAAGATTCACCATAGTAGAGCTTGGTTCATTCTTATCACGCCCAACTGGCCCAGGCAGTTTTGATTTTCAGATCTTCTATGAATGTCATGCCAGTGAGTGGTCAGATACCTCAACCCAAGCTCTTTTCATCTCACGGTTCCACCTCCATATTTCGATGGGTGTCAGACCTGGAACATTCATGTTCAGAGTTTCTTCAATGTATTCTCAAGCAAAGTAGAAAGGACTCCATCAGAAAATGCTATCTGGGCAAAGGGAGACATTTCTCCACCTGTATACAGCAGAACCATATCCCCTGAATTCACAGGAATTCCTGTTAGTCCAGACTATCTACTCACCCTCCAGATATCAGGTCTTTCCATTCTCTCGGTGCAGGTCCATCTTTCAGCAATCAGTACCTTCCATCCTTCATTTGAAGACTATACTGTTTTCACTCATCCCACTACAACCAGATTTCTGAGGGGCCTCATTAGGACATTGCCACCAGTGGCAAAATGAACAACTTAGTGGGATCTTAATCTTGTTCTTGCAGTACTTACCAGACTGCCTTTTGACCCACTCACCACCTGCTTAATGTCCTATCTCTCTATGAAAGTTGCCTCCTTAGTCACCATCACATCTGCCAGAAGAGTTAGTGAACTGGAGACGCTTATGGCAGACCCATCATACACCGTATTTCATAAAGAGAAGGTTTCCCTTCATTTCCACCCAAAATTCATCCCTTAGATAATTTCTGAGTTTCATATCAATGAACCTATTCACACACCAGTATTCTTTCCAAAACCTCATGCTTCCAATGAGGAGATACTAGTTTACTCTCTCTGTATCCAATAGGCTTTGGGGTTCAACCTGCATGGAACAAATCAATTCGGAGAACACCTAGACTATTTTGTTTCTTTAGGGATCAACCTAAAGGACAAGCGTTACCTGCTCAGAGACTTTCTAAGTGGCTCTCTAGCTCATCCTTGTATTGTTATCAACTGACTCATATTCCTCTCCCGGAGTGCCCACTCCATTAGAGCAAAACAACTTCTTCTGCAGCTTCTCTTCGAGACCTAGCTAGGACATATGTAGGATGGCTACCTGGAGCTCCATCGTTTTTACTTTCACCAAACATTAGACAATAGTCCAGACCTCTTCTGCAGATTCAGCTGTGGGGACAGGAGTATTAGACATCTATACCAACTGCATCCTCACCCCTCCCCTTGTTTGATGACTGCTTAACAGTTGCCCATGTGTGAAATACACATAGGGACCAGCACTCACAGAAGAAATTGAGGTTATTTATCTGTAACTGGAAGTTTTTCGAGATGTGTGGTCCCTGTGTGTGTTTCACTATCCACTCTCCTTTCTCTCTGTTGCGGATCATGACTGGATTCAGGGTAAGAGGGAACTAGAAAGGCATCTATCTGCACTACCCCTTATACGTTTGGCTCAGAGGATGAGGAGAACAGTGTATGTGTGGACCAACAGACACTACTTGCTAGAAATATCCGACTTCAGGTGCATGGTGCACATGCGTATCCACATATGGAATACAGATAGGGACTACACATCTCAAAGAACCTCCAGTTCCAGATAAGTAATCTCCATTTTTCAAATTAGACCACCAGTTTAGATTAATATGATCAGCTCTAAACAATATGTCTATTATATAATTACTAAAATAGTGTATAGCACTTTAAAATATTAACCAAATATTATATTAAAAAACTTTAAACTACTTTGTTGATATCATTATATGAGAAATTGTTAAATTTTGGTGGGTGGTTCTTCTGTGATCCAATTTGGTCTAACTAAATTCCTTTGTAGAGCAATGTTGAATAATAAACGAGTGAAAATAATACTTTCCATGCTCTGCTCAAGTGTATAACTAATAATCTGTGGCCGGTAGAAACCAGGATCTGGAACAGAAGTGGAGGCTATTCCAAAAACACAGGGGTGCCTGTAAGGAAAAGTAAATAAGGATTTTTACTATGTGGCTTAGTGTGCAAACACAGCAGCAACACTGACACACAAATGGATAATTCACAGTGAAGGCTGACACTCCCATCATTAATTTGTTCCTTTATGTATGACATACGCATTGTATATGTTCATATCTGTGCATGATCTTGCATACCAAGCACATTGGAACTTAGACATGACAGGATGATGTATGGATGGAATGTCTGCTTTAAATCTGGATATCCCTGGCCAGTTTAGATTTCAGTATTAAATTTAGTACTTCCGTATTAGAAACGGGTTATATTGGACATGCCCATATGTCCCAAAGAAAGCCAAAACACCAACAGTGTGGAAAATCATTCCTGATATCAAATTAGGTGATTGGTTGAACACTGCATAGTAACAATACAGCAACTCCTCACTTTAACGTTGTAGTTTTGTGCCCAAAAAATGAGACTTTAAGTGAAACAATGTTAAGTGAATCCAATTTCCCCATAAGAATGAATGTAAATGGGGGGGTTAGGTTCCAGGGAAATATTTTTTTTGCCATATAGTACAGTACTATAGTTGGGAGGTGCAACCACCTTACCCCACACAGGGTACAGCCCCCCTGGCACTGGAGACAATGAGGCAGGCAAGGAGGCTGAAGGTGTTGTAAGCTAGGAGAAGCATGTTGTGCAGCAGCAGCTTCCCCTACTCTGCAAGCAGCTGTGGGGGGCTTAACCCTCAGCCTGCCCAGTCCACCCCTCCCCCCCAACCCTCCTCTTCTTCTCCCCTTTTACTCTGCACACTGCATCCTTGCTCCTCCCCCCTCCCTCCCCTGCCTCCTGCCTGCAGCAATCAGCTGGCCTGCAGCATTCAGGTGGTAGGAGGGAGGGGGGAGGAGCGAGGACTTGGCGCGCAGCCTCCCCCCTCCCTCCCCTGCCTCCTGCCCATGGCAATCAGCTGGTTTGCAGTATTCAAGAGGCAGGGGAGGGTGGGGGAGCCTGTGCGCCAAGTCCTCGCTCCTCTCCCCTCCCTCCTAAACACCACAAGCCAGCTGATTGCCATGGGCAGGATGCAGAGGGAGGAGGGGGAAGGCTCTGATCTGTGGGGTCTGCTGGCAGGCGGGAGGCGCTGTGTGTGGGTGGGCGTAGGGGAGCTGATAAGGGGGCTTCTAGCTATGGACAAAGCAGGCACCCAAGCGATGTTATAGCAAAACATTGCACAACTTTAAATGGAGCATGTTCTGTAATTGAGCAGGGACGTAAGATGGAAACAACATTAAGCGAGAGGATGTTAAGTGGGGAGTTACTGTATTTGCTGTAGAAAAGATTGGTGCATATCTGAGTTTAATATTTTTATGTGCACTTTCAGAGCAATCCTAATGGATGTGATATGGAGAGAAATGTGGTTATTTATCCCACTCCCTAAATAGCCTTCTCTTTCATATTATAAATATTTATTAACATGACAATGAAGTTGCTGGTGGTAAACTTGATATGGCTTCAATTTTTGTGTGAATGATGGCTACGAATGCCATCCCCAGCTTTTGAGCAAGTTACCTTGAAATCAGTGGTTCCCACAGCGTTTTGTGGAACTCGAGTTGTCTGCAGAGCACGTGCTGGTGGTCTGCAGAAAGCCATCTCATCACATAGTTGTGGTTCATTCCTTACTGTTTTCCCCAATAGACTGAAAAGCAGCTAAACATTTTTGTTTTTTTTTTTATTTTACTTTTCCAAGTATACAATTGCTGTGGTTGCCACAGTGAGGCTATTTAGTTGTCAATGCGCAGGAAAGTGGTCCTTAAGACAATCTATTTCAAAATATGGTCCACGTAAAGAAAAAAATTGGGAAGCCCTCATATTCATAAATCATTAGAGATTTACTGATTAGCTGATTAGTGTTAATTCCCCAAGCATTGACTATTATACTAAATTACTTGATTCTGCATGAGATTATAGGCATAATTGTTTTTGTTTTGAAAGATTTTGTAGTCTCATCTAAACATGAGAAGTAATAAAGTAGAAGGGTAAAAGAGATTGTGAACAGATACTTTAAAACACAAGGGGCCAGTTTCTTATACCCTTTTCACCACCATTGTTCCCAGTGGGATCAATGAGACTGTTTCTGGAGAAAGTGCTACTTACTAGAGCAAAGGTTTCAGAATCTGGCCTATGGAAAACTGACTGAATAAGGTTTTTTGCTAATAGTTTTGAATTATGCTTTTGCTGTGTGGGTTTTCTAATCTCTGTTTTAGACTTTGTCTACTCTAGCACAGCATTGTTGTGAATACGTGAGACTCTGTCTAACTCTGTTTTGTTTTGTCTCAGTCACATTGATCAAACAACAACATGGCAAGACCCTAGGAAGGCGATACTTTCACAGATGAATGTTACAGCCCCCACCAGTCCTCCAGTGCAACAGAACATAATGAATTCAGCATCAGGTAAGCAAACATATATAAATATTTTTCTATTTATATTTCCAAGAAAGGCATTACAAATGCATGAACAACTTTTTGACAAAATTTCAACTTCTGCAATAACAAAGTACAATTCCTCTCAATGTCCCTGCCCTTACTAGTTTCTTTCCACTAATTTAGAAACATTATATTTCTTTCCTTTTTAAAATGTAAATGCATAAATCTTGATGCCTTAAGCAACTGGATGACGTGAGCTGAACCGATGACATGAATTTGTAACATCAGCATAAGTGTAATTTAATTTTTGTTGTGCTTTCTAATGGAGGACACTAACTTTTTAAGAGATGAGGTGGTAAACTAAATCTTCCTCCTAAATATTAAATACGTTGTTTATTTTCTTTTCTCCCCTTCAGAGGTGTGCTTGCACATATCCTCCTGCCTTTTTGAATTTTGTTCTTCCCACCTGGCTGTTTCTCTCACATCTGTTTTTGAAGATCTCCCCACAAAAAGAAAAGTCCTTTTGGCAGAGGAAATGCAATGTTTTCCTTCCTCCTCCTCCACTCCTAAGTTCCCATATCATGGTGACCATTCCTTTAGCTGATGGAGTACCATATTTGGCTTCTCCTGGAGCCTGTCAACACAGGTTTTTCAGCTAGCTTGTGGGGCATCACTCGAGAGTAATGCAAGGTGCACACTCCCATAGGCTAAAATTCACTATTTTCCACGTGCTCCCTGGCCCTGCTACTCTAGCGAGCAAGCAAATCATCTTGGTCCCATTGCTAATTTGTGATAGCTGTTGTGGCTTTCCTCATGTTTTGTCTGCTCCTTCCTCTCCAAGTCTAATTTTTATTTTGTCTGCCTCTTCATCACCATTACATCCTCAAGATCATTCTTGTGCCTCTTTGGTCCTCTGCATATAGATTCATATATTCCAATGCTAGAAGAGACCATTTTGATCATCTAGTTCTGACTTCCTAAATAACGCTGTCCATTGAACTTTCCCAAAATAATTCCTAGAGTATATCTCTTAGAAAAATACCCAATCTTGATTTAAAAATTGTCAGAGATAGAGAATTCACCACAACCCTTGGTAAATTGTTTCAGTGGTTATTTACGCTCACTGTTAAAAATGTGTGCCTTATTTCCAGTCTGAATTTATCTAGCTTCAACTTCTAACCATTGGATTATGTTTTACCTTTCTCCGCTAGATTGAAGAACCCATTATTAAATATATAGTCACCATGTAGATACTTACAGACTGTAACCAAATCACCCCTTAACCTTCTTTTTGTTACTCTAAATAGGTTGAGCTCCTTGAGTCTATCACAGTAAGGCATGTTTTCCAATCTTTTAATCATTCTCATGGCTATTCTCTGAACCTTCTCCAATTTATCTGCATCCTCCTTGAACTATGGGTACCAGAAAAGCATACACTATTCCAGCAGCAGTCGCACCAGTGCCAAATAGAGATAAAATATCCCCTCTGCTGCTCGAGATTCCCCTTTTAGACGAGCCTGCATCTGATTCCCTGCTTAGACAAGTTTGTATCTGTTTTATGCTGCTGCTTACACACTACAGACAGCAGCAAAAGATTAATAGGCAAAAGATGAGATTGAACAGTTTGTGGCTGTGACTTTTGAAGGGGAGGCAAGTCAAGCCATTGTCTTGACTTACTGCTGGCGAGGCAATGGGATGGGATAGCACTCTGAGTTCAGTCGGAGTTCCCCCATCCCCGAAACAAATGAAGAGATCTTAGATGGATTTAAGGAGGTCATGGCTGAGTGCAGTTAAAAATCCCAAGATTTCTCTTATCTGAAAAGATAATCTAACTCAGCCATGACTTTTCCGTTAATGTATGGAATGTATGATGGGAAAGTTACAGACATGATTCCCCTGCAGGATTCTTTATCTGGAGACTTCAGAGGAATAGGGAACGGGAGAAATGAGGCATTCCCACTATCACAACCCTGATTTATTTATCTCTCTGCTTATACCAGAGAACTAAATTTTCACTGCTGAACTGTGCTGTTCTGTATTTTAAGCTGTCTTTAAAGACTTTCATCTCACCTTATTGCAGAGATTGAGAGGAAGAAAGTGATGTCGATATTCGTGAAGTGGCACACAATGCAAACTTAAAGTTTATCCTAAAATTGACATTTCTCTTTGGTGTCTCATACTTCTGGGAAAATAACCTTGTTTAATGCAAGTGCATGAATGTTCATGACTTAGTCTGTTTTTTTTTTTAAATAGGGCTTTCCGCATTGTAGATCAGTCTAGTAAATTCTCCTCCCAAAATCTGATTTTGATCAGCTCTGTAAAGAAACTGTGTAAAAATTAACACAGGGTTCTTGTGTATTACCAAAAAAGATTATCATATTTTTGTCTGGTTTGACTATTGAACTTAGAAAATGAGATGCCAAGTAAACACTTCAGCTGACATTTTTTTTTAACCCTTTTAATTCGCTTGGAGAGTTGATAGTTCCAAAATTTTCTTGTATTTAACAAAAGTACATTGTGAGAGAATTGAATTCTAGGACTGCATTCATTGTAAATTGATGCTACTATTGACAACCCAATTTGATTTAATGTACCTAATGTATTAAAATTGATTTTTTTAAACTATACTTTCATATTTTGCCACATATACATTGTTCTTTTACTTTGTTGCTGAGTTTGGTAATTAATGCATTCTTAAATGTGTGACTAAAGAGAGTGGTTTCAGAGTAACAGCCGTGTTAGTCTGTATTCGCAAAAAGAAAAGGAGTACTTATGGCACCTTAGAGACTAACCAATTTATTTGCTCATGCTCAAATAAATTGGTTAGTCTCTAAGGTGCCACAAGTACTCCTTTTCTTTTTTCTTAAAGAGAGTGGGAAATGAAAGGATGAAATGGGCAACTGCTAAGTATCTTCCCTTTGTGGGAGCAAGGATTGTTTTTCTGTGTTAGTACAGCACACAGGACAATGGGACCTCAAGCTTTTTGGTTGCTACCATAATGTAAATATTTACTATTACTAGTAGTAATGATCTGAATAGTTTTCTTAAGTTTCCTGATTTGAATAGTTATCCTCAGGAATTGGTTTGTAAGGGTGGAAAGTAAAGTTTTTTGATGCCTTGATGCCAAAAGTTGGGATTTGCTGGCATGAATATTGTTACTGGCAGTGAAATGTGATCTAATGCTTCTTGTTCCAGAGATCTCAATACTCTTTTTAAAAAAAAAAAAAAAAAAAATGGTTAGGCAGATGGCTGCACTCTTCCTGGTTTGAGCTTGTTCCAAGTAACCTGCCTAAATTTCTTGAACCATACTGGTGGGAAGGGATGTTGCAGTATTAAAGACAAAATAATCTATGTAATCTTCCTGTGTCAAATTGGATTAAATGAAGTAATAGAAAATTCTCCGTCTCATCAACAATGGGAAGAAATAACTTGTTTTTGTATGTGGTCTATTTACTAGTAGAAATTGGTCTTTATAGTTGTTTCTGGACTCCTCTGCTGTGCCACTGAAAGACATACCGATTGAGAGTTCTACAGCAGATGTTTACAACCTTTTTCTTTCTGAAGCCCCCTGCCCCGCCAACACGCTATAAAAACTCCACGGCCCACCTGTGCTATAACAACTGGTTTTCTGCATATAAAAGCCAGGGCCAGCGTTAAGGGATAGCAAGCCGGGCAATTGCCTGGGACCCCATGCCACAGGGACCCCTGCAAAGGTACATTGCTCAGGCTTCAACTTCAGCCACAGGTGGCAGGGCTCAGAGCCCTGGGCTTCAGCCCCAAGCAGTGAGGCTTCGGCTTTCTACCCTGGGCCCCAGCAAGTCTAATGCTGACCCTACTTGATGGCCCCCCTGAAACCTGCTCATGGCCCCCCAGGGGGCTCCAGACTCCTGGTTGGGAACCACTGTTCTATAGAAAAAGCTGCATAGCTTTGGTAAGTCTCTTATTAAAGTGATATAAGGTGCTCAGGCACCTTAGTGAGAGACAGATATACATTTCAAAATAAAAATAACCGTGTCAGTTTTCTATGCTATCATAGTCGATAGAACTGGTGTGGAAGATTTTGCACAAAGGAAGTGTACAAGTAACATAATTGTGTCCTTTGAATCATTAATTTTACCCATCAGGCCACTCAATTTGCCCTCTTCAGCCAAACATGTAGAGACATTACAAATGTAATTTGGCAATAGATTTTTTTATTTTAATGCTGTCCATCAATTCCATCAGTGTTCTCGTTTCCTTCCTTTTGCCTTTTATCTCCCTCCCCCCCCCCCCCCCCGGGAATTAATTTTCTTTAGTGGTATTTGGTAGAAATCCTCAGAACTTAAAGCTACATTTTAAGTGACTGTTAAATTAGGTTAGAATTTAGCGAGAAAATGGCAATGTGAGAGAGGCGGACAGAAGCAAATATGTAGTTTATAGCTCCTTGTGGGTAATATAGCAGCAAATGAACCAGGGCCCTGTGGAGGGTGTAAATTTCAACTACCTTTATCTCGAGGATTCCTGCTCATTTTTAGCTTCAAATTTACCTTTTCTCCGTATAGTTCATGATATTGTGTACACTGTAAAAACTGGATATTATATGTGCTTATCAGAAAAATTATGAAAAATGTGTGTAAGAGCTCATCATACGTTGGGCTACATTTATTTAGAGGGGTGCTGCTCATTTTGGGAACTTGTCATGAAATTGAGCCATGGAAGGTTTACGACTCTGGTGAGAGTCTCATGCTAGAAGATTGAGATTTGAAAAGTAGTGGGGGTGAGGGAAGAAAAATTCCCTGCAATATGTTTTGTTTTTTCTCATGTAACAACAAAGGTGAAGGATGTACAAAATTATTCCATGTGCATCTTTTTAGACTCTGTTCCCATGTAGTGTTGGACATCTTGGTGGATTTGGACCATTTGATATTACGAAGCACCTAAAAGTTTTTGATTGATAGGATCACATAGTTGGCTGGCTGACGGTTATAGATAGTTATAAAGAGAAGCTATTCCACTGTCTCCCTTGTGAATTGCTCAGAAATTTTTATTTAAAAATAAACCTTCAAGGTGTTTTATAATAGCACTATCTGGATTAGCTGACTTTTACTACTAGAGTTTAGCTGTTGCTTTAGTTTGACAAATTGTGGATTTATGGACTGTTTGGTCTTAATTACTTACTTGTTATC
Source organism: Eretmochelys imbricata (assembly GCF_965152235.1). Taxonomy (NCBI): domain Eukaryota; kingdom Metazoa; phylum Chordata; order Testudines; family Cheloniidae; genus Eretmochelys; species Eretmochelys imbricata. The sequence goes on from NC_135572.1 coordinate 34,188,409, forward strand.
AAGTTGGCAGATGTAAGTATTTATGTACATACCTCCACTTGCTGTATGTATCACCCTTAGAAGAAATGTCTTGTTCCCTTCCTGCCCTATCTCCATCTCTATTTAAAAATTAGACATTGTAAGATTTGCTCACTATACATTAATAAAACTTGTTTGATCTACCTTCTGTCCTCTTTTTCCACCCCTTCTGGCAACTACATGTTCTGTGTTTCCTTAATTTATACCCTCAGTTATTCAGGGCAGGGACAGAATCTCAATACTCTCTATAGAGGATAACTTGTGTTTGGAATTGGAATCTAGTTTTTTGAAAATTTTGTCCAGATAGTGTCAAAGTTAACAAAGATGAATAGAACAGGAAGAAGGCTCATTTCCATTGCAACAGGATGTTGTTTGCATTGGGAAGGTGTTTGTGATCAAACATTTTATATTGGATAAAGCAGTCATTGAAATTGCCAATATCTACATCGGAAAAGAAATATGTACTCTGTACACTACACATATATATGAGTGAGAATTTCAGAAGCACTCTGCTCCCATTGAAGTCAGTGGAACTTCTATAATTATATAGGAAATATACTTGACACCTTCAGGTCTTCTGTCTGTCATCTTCCTCCCCTCCTTCTTCTTCCCTCCCCCCCCCCCACCCCCCCGGTGTGTGTGTGTGTGAGAGTGTCTGCTGCTCTACCTCTTCTCCACCCTTTGAGTTTTCCACCTGGTGAGTGGCTCAATATTTGCTTTGCTATTGCTCAGTCAGCTATACAATGAAAGTGACATGATTCTGTTTAGTTTCACAGTTGTTCAGAAAACTAAACAGCAATGAACGCAGACAGGACTCTGGTTAGTTTTCGCTCTGCAGTGTGGCGAAGCTATGAGCAACAGCAGAGGCATGGGAGCTCTTTTACAGACTCGAGAAGAAAGCACTGTAGCAGATAGCAGCAGTTTTGTTTTCTGCAGAAGTTGATGGCACTTCCCAAGGAAGGTTTCCTACTCTACAGCTAAGTGAGCAAGCTCTTTTTTTTTTTTTCCCAAGCCCTGTTCACGGATATCCTGTTAATCTAGAAATGAAATTCTGCTCATGGCTCCCTTGGTCTGGGACTAGTGGGCTGATTTTCACTCTCAGGTCCACACAGGCAGATGGACTGCCATCTGTTGGAGTTTTGCTTCCAGGGTATCTTACTTTTAGGAACTACCTGCCCCCAAACACTTAAGTGCAGTAGAACGTTTGCTTTACATCCATTAGGACATGGAGTTTTCGCTAATCTTCATCATAGTCATCTGAATTTGAATGGTTTTGCCTGTCTAGCTGTCATCTCCTGGCTCTGGGACTAGGGGATAGGTGAGATTGTCCTTTTCTGGAGTCTGGTGTCATTGGGATGCATGGATTAAGAGGTGACTGGTGTGGAGAAAGTAAATAAGGAAGTGTTATTTACACTTCACAACACAAGAACTATGGGTCACCAAATGAAATTAATAGGCAGCAGGTTTAAAACAAACAAAAGTAAGTATTTCTTCACACAGCACACAGTCAACCTGTGGAACTCTTTGCTAGAGGATGTTGTGAAGGCTGAGACTATAACAGGGTTAAAAAAAGAACTAGATAAGTTCATGGAGGATAGGTCCATCAATGGCTATTAGCCAGGGTGTGCAGGGATGGTGTCTGTAGCCTGTTTGCCAGAAGCTGGGAATGAGCGATAGGGGATGGATCACTTGATGATTAGCTGTTCTGTTCATTCCTTCTGAAGCACCTGGCATTGGCCACTGTCGGAAGCCAGGATACTGGGCTAAATGTGGACTTTTGGTCTGACCCAGTATGTCCATTCTTAAGGTCTTATGTTCTGATGGTCTTAGATGTGGGGAGAGCAAGGTTAGTTCAGTGGTGATGGTGTTAGTCTGGGACTTGAGACCTGTTTCCAGTTCTCTACACTGCTACAGACTTCTTATGTGATCTGACCCTAGCAGACAGGTTAATTCCTTGGGCTTCAGAATTCTGGTGCACAAATCCCATTAACAGTAGACATGGGTATTTTCACATCTGTAAACAGTTTTTGGAAGTGGTGCATCTCCACCAGTAGCTCATGAGGAAGACTGAGCAGCTTTGTGTTATATATAATTATCTAGTTACTTGGTTTACACGTTTTGTGTGTATAGCTAGTTGCTGAGGTCAGTGTGTTTGGGGGAGGTTTCTTCTGAAAGGAGGCAGTCTTGGAGCCATATCTCCAGTAGTGGAAAGTCCACCTTCCTGTCCAGAGAAGTAGAGCCCTGCTAATCTGCAGATATCCTCTTCACATCTGTGCACCATGTTTGTGGATCGTAGATGGATGCAGATCCAAATTTTATATCTAAATCCTGAAAATCTGCAGGTATCCATGCAGGATTCTACAGAGAAGGAGGTGCAGAGCAGCCAGTTGGCACCAGAATGCAGGAATTTAAAGCAGAAACATAGTTTAAATGGAAGCTGCCTGGGTCAGAGACAATTCCTATGTATTTTAACAGCACCTAGCACAATGTAGGCCTGATTCTGATTGAGGCCTCTGTGTGCAAATAAATATTAATTTATTCTTTAAAAATTCTCAAGAACAGTTCTTTTAAGATTAAGCAAAAATCTATTTTCCCACAACTGTAACTTTCAGCAGTAACAGGAGTCTAAAACAAAACGATAGGGAAGGATTATTCCAGTGTTAAACTGATAAAATAAATACTAGTTTTTTGTGTGATTTCACCTACCTGCCTTGTAAGTTTAGAGTGATTTGTGTGTACATACCAGTCGGTTCTGTACTATATAAGACTTCTAAAAACTTAGCCAAACACTGACCAGCCAACCTTTGTAGATTGTTCTTATTGGCATTTTGTTGCATGTTAGATTGAAGAGGAGGGGAAGAAGAGCCTGATGGCTGTTGAAGGAAGTTCTGTTTAATTTTATCTATCTTCTTGGTACTTGTGGCGGAGGCACCAAGAACCTTGTATAGGCGCCCCTTTTTATTGCTTAAATCCAAAGCAATAAGGATGGTGTTTTTCAAGTATCTAAATCACTGATACAAAAAGTCCCACCCTTAGTTAAATATATTTATGTCCCAACACGTGGCAGGTAATTTACAAAGGCAGAGGACGACACAGTCCCACCTCAAAGAGCTTACAGTCTGTCTAAAGAAAATACAGATGAATGATTGGGTGGGAGGACGACGACAACGACATGATAAACTATAAGTGAGAATAAGTAGCATTCAGGAGCAGTGTTCTAGTGGCAACTCCCCACCCCATATCTTGCAGGTCATTTGGTAGATGAGGGGCCAGAGAAGACCCTCATGTTTCCTCATTCAGGCATAGCCCCTGAATTCTGCTACAGGGGAGATTTTGAGATAACACGTACAGGCCTACCTGCTGGGAGTGGGGCATAGCATAACCCATCCTTTCTCCTTCAGCCTCTGTGCATTTGTGGTATTTCTTATTTATTTGCTCTTCCTCCACTTTCTCATCACTTTTTGTCTCCCTCGCTCCCTGCAGTATCATGCCTTGTATCTGCTACGTCCCATAGCACTTTCACAGTGGTGGGGGATGATTCCAGTAAATTTTGCTCTGCTGCTTATGTTGGAGGAGCAGCAAAATAAAACTTCAGAAGAATCATGTCAGTTTCATGCTGTTGCTGAATCTTACTTACCAGATGAACTTTCACCGTTAGAGGGAGAGAATTACTTCCTACCCTGCTACAATTTCAGGTGCTCATACTGGTTTCATTCTGGCAGGCTCGACTTATTGCTGGTTTTGTATCCTAAAATTCCTTTCCCCTTAATGGACCCTAGCAAAGGATTAAGCGCCAAAACCTATTAAAAGACACAAAAGTTATAAAATCAAACTCCAGATTTTTAATAAAATGGCAGAAATGCTTTATGATATCATTTGTATGATTTCTTCATCCCCCCTTCTCTGCCCTCCTCCCAGGACTGTTAGACATGAGCTTGAAACTATTTGTTTCATGTACTGTTTTACATGTAAAATGTTGGGATTTTTTTTTTTATTTAGAGCTATTTTTGAGCTGGAGCAAACAAGAGCCTACTATGAATTCCTTCCTTCTATATTGCAGGCCCACTCCCTGATGGATGGGAACAAGCCATGACCCAGGATGGAGAAATTTACTACATAAACCATAAGAACAAGACCACATCTTGGCTAGACCCAAGGCTTGACCCACGCTTTGGTAAAAGTTCATCTCACTTAAGAATTTTTTTTATTCACTTTAGTTTCAGTTCACTTTAGAAATTTTCATTTCGCAGGCAAACTTTGGAATATTTTTAGCAGTAAGATAAAATACTTTGATTTGAATCACATACACCCTAATTATATCCTTTAAAAAATAAGTATAAATTCATATTCTCTCTCTCATCTAAATCTTTGATGCCAGAGGTCAGGACTTCACCAGTTGCTTCATAGGGCTCCCAACTTTTGTGGCATTCAGGAATTACTTTACCAGAATAAAACATTTGATCCAGGCTCTCTGTTCTCCCACAATTGCAAATCTTTACCAGCTAAAATGATGCTTCCAAAAGAAATATTTACCTTCATTATGATATCCTAACGAGCTCATTAATAATAATCCTCATGCTGTCAAAATCCATTTGAATCACACACCAGCTTATAATTCCAGCTTGCTACAGTGATGATCATGTTAAAGGTGTCCGTTTTTAAACAGTATTGAGAGAAATATGTGATAGTGTTGCTTGTATCAAAATCTGTTATTTGAGGCATGGAAAATACTCATCGGTTATTATTTTCGTGACAATAAAATTATTAAAATCTTTTTAAATTAGAGGAACTAATCTTTCACTTTTTTTTGGTAATGTTAATTTTCAGGCATACAATAAGAGAATGTTACAAACTTTTCAACCTTTTTAGCCTAAGTATCACTTTCCAAAGTCTACCACATACCTCCATCTGAGACAGTTATAATATACCTATGAAAATGGGAGGTGGCGTGGGGCGGGGAGAAGAGAGGGCGGGAAGGAGGCCTCTAAGGGATAACACGATGAGTTGTCTGCCATTACAGGATTTTTCTCAGGTACCCCCTGATGAGAGCTCATGTACCTCAGTTTGAACACCACTGCAATAATGGAATATAGCTACAGAGTACAGTGGATTGTGGAAATCACAGATCTAGTCTAGCTGCATCATACAAATGGTCATTGAGCTGTACAGAATTGTAATAATTTTCTCAAGTCATGTTTTAGCATTAAGGTACTTCGGGTATTTTGTTTTGTTTTTGTTTCCGGTACAAAGTCATGATACTTTACAAAAAGTCTACAAATTTTAATAGGTACAATAGCTTTTCCTTGATTTGTTATCCAGATAATTCACTATTTTCAGCTCCTTTGGGTGGATTTGTGAGGTATTTTTTTCAGAGCTATGGAAAAACCTGTATAAAAACTCTGAAACCTGTCATAAAAAAGAGAGCAGATCATTGTGGTTTTCAAGCTTTAGTCTTGGACTCAGTGCAACTAAATGAAAACAGTGTGCAGATCACTGGGTAGGTCAGGCTGAGGGGATACAAAGCCTTTGAAGCTTTACAGGGGTTGACCTAACAACAATTGTGGGCCCCTTTTGGGAGAGTCATTAACTCCATGAATGCCATATAAACACTATAGTGGAAAACTCAAACTCAGCACTTCACTTTTATTTTAAAATGGCTGCTAGAAATTTCAGTTTGTTTTTTTTCAACTGTGTAGTCCTAAATGTTTAAATATAAATATCCGTCTGTTCTTATGAAAACCACAGAATTATTACAATTTGTTTATAAGCTGCTGACTAGCTTGTAAACAGGTTGAACCACTGTGCAACCTGAGTCAAAGGTGGGGCATATATGGGAGATTTGTCATCTTTGGCAGATCTATCCATATTGCCCTTAATACTAGCCTTCTGAGTTGCAGTCCTATTAGTGTGTTTTGAAAGCAGTATTAGTCATTTGAACTTCAGAATCTACTTAATATATGAATAGTAATCTGTGTTTGAAACAGGAAGTAGTTATTTAGAAAAAGCGTTGCCTTTTACAATATAAAGAGGGATGCCAATTATGTTTACTTAAGTAATCACACAGGAAATGTATTTTGCTCTTCTTCCATGTATTGTTTTACAGTTTTGAATTATAAGAGCTTGGGTCAGCCAGCTAGAATTAAAAGAGAAAAAATCTTTTTAGGTAAGATGCATCTAATTTCTAAGAACTAATTTCAACTCCCGTAAATAGTACTGTCTCAATAGTAGGGTGGAACTACTTGTCTTGAGCATACTGAAGATCCATAAAATGTTATGGCTCTGGCAGTTAAACTGAAAAAGGACAGAAATGTCCAAAAGATTGCATAAGGGTTTCTTACTGCATAGTTTCCCTTTTTGGGCCCACTGTGTATGTGTATCCCAGACAGGATTGAGTATGTGCCAAGGCTTTTTATTTTGTGGTTGGACTTTTAATCTGTTCCAGACCTTTTCAGTCAAAGAGCTCAAGTGTAACTGAAGGGGGCAGGAAAGGGGGGTGGGGAGAGAGAAAAAACCATGTGAGCTCCTCTGATCTAGAGTGACGGCAAATAGAGACAGGCTGCTAGCTGCTGTTGAGCTTGAAGGAGTTTTCCTTGAAATGTGTACAACTTCACATTCTATTGCGGTTTACGTTTTTATCATCTGTGCCAAGAAAGTACAAAATCTTATTCTTGTTCCCTTTTCCAATATGACCTCCTCCAGGCCACTCCGGCAGTGTACGTACTATAGTTTTGTTAGAGAGACCAGGTAGGTGAGGTAATATCTTTTATTGGACTAACTTCAGTTGGTGAGAGAGACAAGCTTTTGAGCTTACACAGAGCTCTTCTTCAGCTCATAGTTTTGTTGACAGAGGTAACTTACTGTGCCTGATGTTTATTTTACTTTGTCATGTGCAGATCTTTAGTAAATGCTGATTTGATTAATCAAGTTTGATTGATTCAAAAGCTTACCTTTCAGTGATCAGTAGGAGTTGAAAATCGTGTTTATTTCTGAAGACTGCCATGGCCTTTTGTAGCCTAAATCTTTCCACTGAGGGCTTGGTTTCCATTCATTGTTGAATATTAACACTTGAAACAAGCTACTCTAGATAGATTCATCTTCAGATCCCTAAACATAAGGGGAAATTTCACTGTAATGACAATTTTCTATTGGCGTCACCTTTTTCTTTTTTTAAAAGTAATAACAGTAAAGATACATTCAGTTCACTTTCTTGATGTTGCCTCTGCAGATCCCTCACCACATGAGCTGCGGAACATAATAGATCGTATGTGGTCTGCCCCTCAGTTTCAATGTTGTGGGACAGATGGCATGAAAGACACTAGCTGTTGCTGAGTTTCTCTCTTCTACCAGCCAGTGTGCTCAGGAAGTCGATATCCATTTCCCTATTTTCCTTTGTCCTCATCAGTTTGAAGTTTTGCTAATAGTTAAATAAGGTGCGGTTTTGTTGGTGGTGGTGTTTTCAGTTACTGCTTTTATTCAAGAGTTCATAGGGATCTTGTCCAAGTTGCCTTGCGACTTGGTTCCTGGCACAGCTGAGCAGGAGTGGAGGATAGGCTTGAAAACCCATCTCAAACAAAAGTCCTACTGTCCAAAGGGTTTGGGCAAGGGGTATTTATCCTGTGGCTTTGAGACTTGCACTGTGTTTATGCCTCATGCCAGCCTGGAAAGAAGCACAGTTTGAGAGCAGTCTGCAAAGGCGAACGGATTGAAGAGAAATTACCTTGAAACAATACCCCAGGACTGAGTGAGTCAGTTCTAAAATCTAAAGGCTCCAAATCCAAGAGAAGAACCTTGGATATGACACTGGAGTATCTGAGACTCTGGTATAAGGTCTTTTAATTGTTGGATTTGAGGTCTTCAGATCTATCACTGTGACAAAATGCTGTTGTCTGGACTTGGATCTTAGTCCTCAGAGCCAGTGTCCACAGCTTCTGAACAGTCATAAGCATGGTGAGGATCTGAGTAAGACAAAGGCCAATCATCTAAACTTACAAAAGTGCCAGATATGAGGGAAGGGTCTTTTCATGCCTCACCATAGGCAGTCATTTCAGATTATGCATGACCAAAGGAATTAGGCCTTCCTCAGACCTGGAACAGTAGGATCCTTTGCACTAGTAAGGCACTTACCCTTCTTTGGGGCCTCTGCATATGCACAGTGGGATTTGTAGGGTCAGTCCTCAGTCATGAGTCCTCCATTAGTGTCTCCTGCAGAAACATCTTTCTCACAGGATAGTTGATACCTTGGATTTAAGTTCCAAGACCTCTATTTTCAGGAAAATGGAAGGAGTTTATGAGAAGAGTATGATTGTATCTGTAGGGTATAGATCTTCTGATAATGATACTCCTTGGTCTGGCCATCCTACCTGTCTGTGTGCTGCTAGGCAGTTATAGGCTTTGCCTGGGATTGTGGCAATTTGGACTCCAGCTCCTCGTGTTTCATGTTCTTTTTCCAGAGGCTGTTTTAGTAAAAGAGATACAGGATCAGACTGACCATACGTTTAAATAATTTTTTCCAAGTGTTCTAGATCATTGGTGGAGTGTTTTCTCTCTCACCATGAAAGGTTCCCAGATTCTGCATTACTAAGGACTGACTGTTAAGAACAGGTTTCTCAGTCTTCACCATTGTCCTTGGATGATTCTCCTCTGGGAGAAATGAAAAAAATGTAGGATCTGGTAGGTTAGGATAGTTCGGTTTCCTGATATTCATCTCATCTACGGGGAAAGCAAATCACATAAGTGTGTTCAGGCAGAACTGCTTTTCCAGTACATTTAGGGCTTGTAAAGTGAATGAAGGAGCTATGGACTCATCCAGCTGTAGTGCTATGAGTTTCCAGGAAACACCTTTTGTACCAGATACTTTAAACTACTTTTTAAGCATTCTTCCCTGGTCTCCTTCACAATATTTGTGGCCTCACAAGGATCTAGGCCTTTCAGAGATCTTTTTTATGCTCCTGTGGGCAGGGAATCTTAAGAACTTGGATCAAGTGGTGAAGAAAGCATATTTCTGGATTTCTTTAAGGCCAGCCAACTGTTAGGCTCTTGTGAGCCACTACAATTATGTCTTACAGGTTAAATTTTCTGCATGAGTCGAATGGATGCCTGGGAGGGAAAATATTTGAGCTTTTGTCCACCATCAAAGAAGAGAAGTTGGTGTGATGGTATTACTTTTTAAGAGCCTCATATAACATTTTTGACTTTGGAACCTGGTCTCTGGGAATGGCGGCAGTTTGGAGATGTTTTGGCTGCAGATGTCAGGACTGTCTTCTAAAGTGCAGGCAAAGATACTTTGCTCTCAGAGGATACTAATCTGTTCATGTCAAAGACAGATGTTGTACTTGGAAAAAATGAAAAAACTATCAGAAATCATCCATTAGCTTCTTGGTCTGTCTAAGGTATCCTGGATCTCTTACATTTCAGAGGTCCTGATCCCAGTCTCTGCCCTTATTGCCTCACTCCAGTTGGCTTCCACTTGACAGTTTCATGTGGGAGTCTATGTGTTGGCATCTAGAATAAAGCCCTACAATCTGACCCTAGCTCAATGGGACCTAACTACCTGTGTTACGGTCGGGTCAGAAAACAACCTGATGCTCTCAGGCTCAGGTTGGCTTGGTTGCCTCTGGATGATCTGCTGCTGTTCGTGGGCTTGGCATGGTGGCAGTGTGTGCCCTGCTCTTGGTGGCCTTTGCCATCTTGCTGCAGAGTGAGTATGCTGACAAATAGCCGCGTCTCTCACTATGGAGCACACACCCTGCCACTGCTGGCAGGAATAGGGTACGCCATAAGGAACAGGATGGAGAATAACACAGAAAAACACTATGCCATTAGATAGCTCAGTGGTATTCCCTCACTTGGAATAGTGCGTTCAGTTCTGGTCACCCCCTGCCAAGAAAGATTGAGGGAGGGGGTGTTTCAGAAGCATGCTGCCACAATGATTAGGAACATGGCAGAGGGATTGAAGAGAGTGGAGTAGTTTACCTTAGAAAGGAAATTAATAAGAGGGGATAAAAGCTTACAAAATAATGAATACAAAAATTAGATTGGGGTTTTCTTCCCCTCCCCCCCCATCTTTTAATAACATTGAGAGGAGCAAATTCAAAACTGGTAAAAGGAAATATCAGTTTGTGACACTTATTGTCAGAGGGTATCAGTGAGACAGAAAGTTTAGGATTCAGATAGGTTTAGATTAGGTATTTATGAATAACAAGAATATCCAGATTTAAATTAATGAATATTTTAAAAAAGCTTTGGAATGACTTCAAAGCTTGAGTTTTTATATATCAGCCAATCTCCAATTTCTGTGGGTTAGGAGGAAACTTTCCTTGGGGGCAAGTTATCCCATAATTGACTGCTTCAGCATTTGTATTTCTAAAATAGCTGCTACTGTCTACAGTTATAGATATGATATTGGACTGGAGGTAACACTAGCCTGGCTTGTGGGATTTATAGCTGGTTCTCAGTGGGTTTATGGAAGCCCCTTTTGAACGTTTGGGAGTCTCCATCTTTTGATGAAGGGAAAACATAAGAACAGCCATATTTGGTCAAACCAAATGTCCATCTAGCCCAGTATCTTGTCTTCTGACAGTGGCCAATGCCAGGTGCCCCAGAGGGAATGAACAGAACAGGTAATCATCAGGTGATCCATCCCGTCACCCATTCCGAGCTTCTGGCAAACAGAGGCTACGGACATCTGTCAGGATTGTTTTAGCTACAGCCTGTATTGCAAACCTTCTTGACAGTGTTTCATAAAAACAAAGTGGAATTGTGACTTATCTAAAACCTTTAACTTAAGGTGGTCTTGGGTTTTTATTTTTGCTGTCTGTCTTTTCCAAAGCCTCATGATCTATCAGGCAAAGCCAGATTACATAGTTTGAATGCAGAAAAGATGATTGATTATGCTGCTCAGTGAATCTGTGTCCCCTAACAGTGTTACTATTTTCCATAAATCGGTGTCTTATGTTAGAGCAAGTAACATCTTTGTGGATCTGCAGAAGAGGTAACACATTCTGAGAAACAAAGTTACTGGTCAACAATCTTCTTTTCCTGCGTCTCCTAATAATAGTAAATGCATACTCTTTTTTTCTTCATTAAAAGCAAAATAACATTTCCTTTCTTGCACATTTTAAAGGTCTATTTATTTCTGTGTAAAAGGAAAGGATTATTTGAAGAGATCATTAAATCTGAGAGAGTTGTGCAAAATACACAATATAGAATATATACATATTAATAAAAATATGCTGTTTCCTATTAGTGAATTCTAAAGCAGATTCCTCAGCCAGTGATATTGGTGCATCCATTGCTGGTAATTGATATCCTGGTCTGTGTTCCTGAGGAACCACGAACCTTTTGTTTGTTTTGTGTTTTCATTTTTGCCTGATACTTTGAGGACAAGATAAAATGAAATATCTTGAATATTTTATAACAGAAATATTAATGAAACAGCTATAGAAATAATCTGACTCTTTGAGTATTCGTAATTGGTAGACTAAACCAAAATAAACCTGAGTTTAAGCCATTATAAGTGTCCCTACAGCCTTTTGGACCAGTTTAACTAATTTTCATTTAAAATAGCACTTGAAGTTAAACTGATACTATTTTTTTCATATATACAAACCTTAAACCAGTTTCCAGTCTGGCAGAATTGTACCTCCCAACTCCTTAGTTTCCTTATAGCCTCATGTTAGAAATTTTGTCAAATGCTTTTAAAATCCAAATAAATGTTTACTGGTTTTCTTCTCACTGTTCATTTTTTGTTGGCATGCTCAAAGTATTCTAGTAGTCCAAGAGGCCCATTTTCCCAGTATAGATGGGTAGGCTGGTATTTGCCCCATTATATCATGCTTAGACAATTGTTTTATAAAAAAACTTTTCATGTGGCAAGAGAAAAGTGTGTGTGTGTGTGTATATATATGTGTGTGTGGGTGTGGGTGTAGAGATAGATATGCAAGGTTTGGCAAATGATAGAAAGTAGGTGTCTCAGATTCACTAAGGGCCTTGTCTACACACACAAGTTGCACCACTGTAACTATGAATTGTGGCTTTGTCTGTCAGTACTTGTCTGCCCCCTGCTGAATGCCTCACCATCCTGATGCCTCTGCACAAGGTAAACCTATTCAGACTGGCTACCAACAAGACTTAAGCCCAGGCTACACTTAAAAATTTGATCAACTTAGCTAAGTCACTCGGCTGTGAAAATTTTTTCACTCTAAGTGCCATAGTTAGGTCAACCTAACCCCTGATGGACACGTGGCTAGGTCAATGGAAGAATTCTTCTGTTGACCTAGCTACTGCCTCTGGCAGATGGATTAACTACATCAATGGCAAAACCCGAGCCCTTGATGTACGAAGTATCTACACTATGGCACTCCGGTGACACAGCTGCAGCACAGACATACCCTTATTCCTCCAGAGGCCTAGAAGGGCCAAGAGGAGACACTTACCAATGAGGAGATACCAGCCTACTTAAGAAGGCTTGATTTCTGCTTCTGAGGGTAATGCTAGGTGAGACTGGGACGGAGGAGGTCAGGGCCTTGCCCCCAAGAGCTTTAACTGAATGCTTGCATTTGAGTTTTGTTTGGCTGTCTATGCCATTAAATAAATTCTGATCTGATTATTTTGTTACTTAACTGTTTAGAGGCTCATGCCAATCCTATGACGCAGGCCACCCCACTTCAAGCAGGTGACCAAAACTTATGGACTACAGCAGGAAATGCCTCTAGTACCGTACTTGGCCCGGGGGGGCACTACAGAGCAGCCCCAGCTGCCACACTGATATAACTGTATGCCCTTAGTGTGGCTGTAGTGTTAGGTATATAAAAGTACTTTGTCAGAATAAAGAAAAGGAGGACTTGTGGCACCTTAGAGACTAACCAATTTATTTGAGCATGAGCTTTCGTGAGCTACAGCTCACTTCATCAGATGTATACCGTGGAAACTGCAGCAGACTTTATATATACACAGAGAATATGAAACAATACCTCCTCCCACCCCACTGTCCTGCTGGTAATAGCTTATCTAAAGTAATCGTCAGGTTAGGCCATTTCCAGCACAAATCCAGGTTTTCTCACCCTCCACCCCCCCACACAAATTCACTCTCCTGCTGGTGATAGCCCATCCAAAGTGACAACTCTTTACACAATGTGCATGATAATGAAGTTAGGCCATTTCCTGCACAAATCCAGGTTCTCTCACTCCCTCACCCCCCTCCAAAAACCACCCCCATACACACACAGACTCACTCTCCTGCTGGTAATAGCTCGTCCAAACTGACCACTCTCCAAGTTTAAATCCAAGTTAAACCAGAACATCTGGGGGAGGGGGGGGTAGGAAAAAACAAGAGGAAATAGGCTACCTTGCATAATGACTTAGCCACTCCCAGTCTCTATTTAAGCCTAAACTAATAGTATCCAATTTGCAAATGAATTCCAATTCAGCAGTTTCTCGCTGGAGTCTGGATTTGAAGTTTTTTTGTTTTAAGATAGAGACCTTCATGTCTGTGATTGCGTGACCAGAGAGATTTGAAGTGTTCTCCGACTGGTTTATGAATGTTATAATTCTTGACATCTGATTTGTGTCCATTTATTCTTTTACGTAGAGACTGTCCAGTTTGACCAATGTACATGGCAGAGGGGCATTGCTGGCACATGATGGCATAAATCACATTGGTGGATGTGCAGGTGAACGAGCCTCTGATAGTGTGGCTGATGTTATCATGCCCTGTGATGGTGTCCCCTGAATAGATATGTGGGCACAATTGGCAACGGGCTTTGTTGCAAGGATAAGTTCCTGGGTTAGTGGTTCTGTTGTGTGGTATGTGGTTGTTGGTGAGTATTTGCTTCAGGTTGCGGGGCTGTCTGTAGGCAAGGACTGGCCTACAGACAGCCCCGCAACCTGAAGCAAATACTCACCAACAACCACATACCACACAACAGAACCACTAACCCAGGAACTTATCCTTGCAACAAAGCCCGTTGCCAATTGTGCCCACATATCTATTCAGGGGACACCATCACAGGGCATGATAACATCAGCCACACTATCAGAGGCTCGTTCACCTGCACATCCACCAATGTGATTTATGCCATCATGTGCCAGCAATGCCCCTCTCCCATGTACATTGGTCAAACTGGACAGTCTCTACGTAAAAGAATAAATGGACACAAATCAGATGTCAAGAATTATAACATTCATAAACCAGTCGGAGAACACTTCAAATCTCTCTGGTCACGCAATCACAGACATGAAGGTCTCTATCTTAAAACAAAAAAACTTCAAATCCAGACTCCAGCGAGAAACTGCTGAATTGGAATTCATTTGCAAATTGGATACTATTAGTTTAGGCTTAAATAGAGACTGGGAGTGGCTAAGTCATTATGCAAGGTAGCCTATTTCCTCTTGTTTTTTCCTACCCCCCCCTCCCCCAGATGTTCTGGTTTAACTTGGATTTAAACTTGGAGAGTGGTCAGTTTGGACGAGCTATTACCAGCAGGAGAGTGAGTCTGTGTGTGTATGGGGGTGGTTTTTGGAGGGGGGTGAGGGAGTGAGAGAACCTGGATTTGTGCAGGAAATGGCCTAACTTCATTATCATGCACATTGTGTAAAGAGTTGTCACTTTGGATGGGCTATCACCAGCAGGAGAGTGAATTTGTGTGGGGGGGTGGAGGGTGAGAAAACCTGGATTTGTGCTGGAAATGGCCTAACCTGACGATTACTTTAGATAAGCTATTACCAGCAGGACAGTGGGGTGGGAGGAGGTATTGTTTCATATTCTCTGTGTATATATAAAGTCTGCTGCAGTTTCCACGGTATACATCTGATGAAGTGAGCTGTAGCTCACGAAAGCTCATGCTCAAATAAATTGGTTAGTCTCTAAGGTGCCACAAGTACTCCTTTTCTTTTTGCGAATACAGACTAACACGGCTGTTACTCTGAAATTTGTCAGAATAGCTATTTCTGTATGAGAAGGGGAATAAGCTACACTGTTTTACTGTTGTAACTGCATCCACACTGGGGACTGTACCAGTATAACTATTTAGGTTAAAAAAATCACACCCCTAACAGAAGTATTTGTATCAGTACCAAATGTGTGTGGACAGCAGCTTTGCACGTTTTAGAACAAGACAGTGACCTTGGATTGGGAAGGAGATTGAGGGTGCATGACTCTCACTGAGATTGTTAGTATTTAATAGTATTGCTTCAATTATGTATATAACTTTTACACCGTAACTACAACAGGAGGGTAGAAAGCTGTAGTAGCTTCATTCATGTTCAGTACTGTTTCTGAGAGCAAGGCTGTGGAGTGCAATCTTATATATCGTGTTCGTTACGAAATGGTGCTACCTAAAACGTTACAAAACTTTTAGTGATTTTCTTTGAGCTTCAGATTTCTTGCATTTTCACATATTCCAGCTGTTACTGTTGGACTCTTGGTATATAAGTGCTGTACATTAATTTATAAATAACTACATAGTCATTAAAGGAAATTTCTGTACTGTTTTAAAAAGTACAATCACCTTAATTTTCAATTAATTTTTAATTAAATGAAGAGACTGGAAGCTGCCATCTAGTCTCTCTTCTGGCCTAATTTGTGAAATAGGAAGTGATGTGTAGTGTGTGAGTGCACAAAAGAAAATGAGGACAACTAATACTATTATGTGTAAGAAATTGTTATATTCTCATTTGTTTAATATTGAGAATGAATTATGATATGTATGTTTTGCTAGATCTTAAGCTGAGCGCTAAATTGATTTACATCAGCCGAAAATCAGGCCCACTGAATCATCTAAACTTATATTTCTACTTGTCTTAGGCCAAGTTCTATATACTATCGAATGAGTGTTATTTTTCTCAGTCTATCATGTACATTCATCTGCTGACTAGCACTCCTTTGACACAAACGTAGGAAGTAAGGGCATTCTTTGGAGGCATGTCAAATCCTTTCAGTTATATCGATATTACAACAAGGACAAATGTCTATTTTAAATTGTTCTGAAAATTCAGTTTTTAAATAATACTCAGGTATCTGAAGGAGTTTAAAGAAACTTTAGTTTATTTTGAACTGCATAGATGTCACATAATTCAGGAACAGATTATAGCCATTTGCACTTGCTGCTCAATCTTGTTTGTATTTGAATTGTTTCTGCCTGCCTGTGCTATACAAAATGCAAGTCTTTTGTGAAATTTAAAGTAGTGAAGTGAGTGTACTCCACCAGATTACTGTTCAGTGCCACATACAATCAAACCTAGAAGTCGGTGAACCAATTGCAACAGCATTTTTTCCTGGGTTTAGTTATAAATTAATTAGGGGTAACAGGACAATCATTGATACTGTAAAATCATGGAAGTTGGCCACAAATCCTGTTATACTGTTTTAGGATACAAAAGGGACAGTTCGTTCTTGATGTTTGCAAACAATGGCAGCCTTGTTTAAAGAAAGCTAAGATTTCAAAAATCTGCCTACATTCATTTCATATTCTCAAAATATCTATTGCCCTAGTAACAGACTAACTAAAAGAAACCAAATCTCACTTGAACATAAATAAGAATGGCAGATGTAATGTATTGAAGTCCTAGTTGTGGATAAGTTATTAGAAGAATAGACATAGTAGGAAAAAGTCTCAACCAAATATTCAATACAGGAATGTGTACAGTGGTTACTTATCTTTTAAAATTGCCTACTGTGAGACCATATAACTAGAGATAGGTTTAAGCATCAGTCTTCATCCAGTTTTCCCCCAAATTCCAGGGTATTAAAATTAATCTGCAAAACAGAGTTGCTAACAGTGAAAGCACTTTATTGTGCTCATTTTAACTTAGTGTTCATAATATTGGTTTATGAAAAACATTTTGTTTTCCTTGAAAGATAAGAACAAACAAAAGACAAGTGCAAAGTACAGTAGAATCTCAGCATTATGAACAACTCAGGAATGGAGGTTCATAACACTGAAATGTTTGTAACTCTGAACAAAAAAAACTTTCAGAAGTTTACAACTAAGCATTGACTTAATACAGTTTTGAAACTTTACCATGCAGAAGAAAAACTTTTAACCATCTTAATTTAAATGAAGCAAGTACAGAAACAGTTTCCTTACCTTATCAAATCTTTTTAAAACTTTCCCTTTATTGTTTTAGTACTGTACTGTACTTGCGCTTTTTTCCCCCCTCTGCTGCTGCTCATTGCTTATTTTTGGTTGCAAATGAGGTGTGTGGATGACCAGTCAACTAATAACACTGCTGTTCTATTGTACTGCGCTTAATAAGGAAAACTCAAATGCATAAATACAAAATAGGGAATAACTGGCTGGCGGGTAGTACTGCAGAAAAGGATCAGAGTTAATAGTGGGTTACAAATTGAATATGAGCCAAAAGTGTGGTGCCGTTGTAAAAAAGGCTAATATTCTGGGATGTATTAACAAAAGTGTGCTATATTTAAGGCCCTTTATTTTCCGTTTTTATTTTTATTAGGGCTATCAAATAATTGCAGTTAACTCATGCGATTAACTCAAAGTTAATCACGATTAATCGCAGTTTTACTCGCATTGTTAAACAATAGAATACCAATTGAAATTTATTACATATTTTGGATGTTTTTCTACATTTTCATATATATTGTATTCTGGGTTGTAATTGAAATTGAAGGGTATATTATTTTTGATTTACAAATATGTTCACTGTAAAATGTTAAAAAAAAGAAATTGTATTTTTCAGTTCACCTAATACAAGTACTGTAGTGCAGTCTTTGTCATGAAAGTGCAGCTTACAAATGTAGATTTTTTTTGGTTACATAACTGCATTCAAAAATAAAATAACATAAAATGTCAGAGCCTAAAAGTCCGCTCAGTCCTACTTCTTGTTCAGTCAATTGCTAAGACAAACAAGTTTGTTTACATTTGCAGGAGATAATGCTGCAATTTTCTTATTTACAATGTCACCAGAAAGTGAGAACAGGCATTTGCATGGCACTTTTGTAGCAGGCATTGCAAGGTGTTTACTTGCCAGATATACTAAATATTCGTATGCCCCTTCATGCTTCGGCTACCATTCCAGAGGACATGCTTCCACGCTATTAAAAAAAAAAAAATGCGTTACATTTGTGACTGAACTCCTTGGGGGAGAATTGTGTGTCCCCTGCTCTGTTTTACCTGCATTCTGCCATATATTTCACGTTATAGCTGTCTCGGATGATGACACAGCACATGTTGTTCATTTTAAGAACACTTTCACTGCAGATTTGACAAAATGCAAAAAAGGTACCCCTGTGAGATTTCTAAAGATAGCTACAGTACTCGACCCAAGGTTTAAGAATCTGAAGTGACTTCCAAAAGCTGAGAGGGATGAGGTGTGGAGCATGCTTACAGAAGTCTTCAAAGAGCAACACTCCGATGTGGAAACTATAGAACCCGAACCACCAAAAAAGAAAATCAACCTTCTCCTGGTGGCATCTGACTTAGATAATGAAAATGAACATTCATCGTTCCACACTGCTTTGGGTAGTTATCGAGCAGAACTCGTCATCAGCATGGACACATGTCCCCTGGAATGATGGTTGAAGCGTGAAGGGACTTAAGAATCTTTAGCGCATCTGGCACGTGCCTGTTCTCGCTTTCAGGTGACATTGTAAAGAAGAAGCAGGCAGCATTTTATCTGCTGTAAATGTAAAGAAACTTGTTTGTCGAAGCGATTGGCTGAACAAGAAGTAGGACTGAGTGGACTTGTAGGCTCTGACGTTTTACATTGTTTTATTTTTGAATGACGTTTTTGGTACATAATGCTTCATTTGTAAGTTCAACTTTCATGATAAAGAGATTGCACTACAGTACTTGTGTTAGATGAATGAAAAATACTATTTCTTTTGGGGTTTTTTACAGTGCAAATACTTGTAATCAAAAATAAATATAAAGTGAGCACTGTACACTTTGTATTCTGTGTTGTAATTGAAATCAATATATTTGAAAATGTAGAAAACAGCCAAAAATATTTAAATACATGGTATTCTATTATTATTTAACAGCAATCACGATTGATTTCTTTAGTTGCTTGACAGCCCTAATTTTTATTTATCGGTGTTTATTACTATAACAATAAAAATATGTGAAAATCTGTAGGAAAAACTTAATTTTTCTGGGTAAATATCAGGGTTTATTTTGGTGGATATAAGGATGGGAAAAAAGTATTCAGTAGATTAATGCTCTGAATAATGGAATTCAGCGTGGCTTGCTGTAGAACTAAAACAGAACTCAAAACATAATACCACCTCCAAGTTGAAGAAAACAATATCTCTCTAATCCCCAAATAAAACTTTTCATTTGAATGAACAGTTTACTGTTGTAAACTTAGAACTATTAGCCTATACATATTTACATTTAATAATTGGGTCACACCATTTGCCGGACATGTACTGAACTTCATCCTTTACTTCCTGTTTTTATTTTTGTAAAACTTTCGAATACTTCCTTGTGTTCTGAAACATATTTTTATACAGATTTTCATTTTGTTCCCATGTTGGTGTATCAGATCTTTAAACTGTTATCTGCCAACAGCTTGAAATGTTTACGTGGTGGCATGAGATTCATCAGTCCGTTCAGATGTGCACGCACTTCAGAGCTTGCGTCTATACCTGTTTGTATGCATCTTCTAGACTAATACATAGCTTTATTTCAATGGACAGCTTTGCATATACACATAGACTAATGTATTGTAATGCATATATCTCGTGCACTGTATTTTCCTAATAAAATAAATTATTTTTATTTTGTAGGGTGAAAATCGGGGGGGAAAAAACAAATACTTTTTGTAAAACCCAGGGGTTTTTTTGTTTTTGTTTTTTTGTTTTGTTTTTTTTTTTTTTTTTTTTTTTGTTTTGGTAAAAATTGGTTTAAACTGAAAACGAAGGGGCTTATATATAAGACATGGGAGGTAACTGTGTTCTGCTGTACTTTGCACTGGTCAGGCCTCACCTGAAGTTCTAGTCCAGTTCTGGGCACCATACTTTAGGAAATATAGGGACAAATTGGAGAATGTCCAGAGGAGAGCAACAAAAAGTGTAGAGAGCCTGATCTAGGAGGAAAGCTTAAAAACACTGTGTATGTTTAGTCCTGAGAAAAGAAATCTATGAGGGGGACCTGATAAGTCTTTAAATATGTTAAGGGGTGTTATAAAGAGGACTAATCAGTTGTTCTCAATGTCCACTGAAGATAGAATAAGGATGGTGAGGTAGTGGAAAGGTTACCAAAGGGGAGGTTGTGGAATCCCCATCACTGAAGGTTTTAAAGAATAGGATAGAGGACAAATATCTGTTAGGGATGGTCTAAGTATAACTGTGGTCCTGCCTCAGCTCTGGGATGAAGTAGATCAGTGGTTCTCAACTAGGGGTATCCAGACGTCTTCCAGAGGATACTTCAACTCATCTAGATATTTGCCTACTTTTACAACAGACTACATAAAAAGCACTAGCAAAGTCGGTATTAACTAAAATTTCATACAATGACTTGTTTATATTTCTCTTTATACTATACACTCAGGTGTAAGTACAATATTTATATTCCAATTGATTTAATTTATAATTATATTGTAAAAATGAGAAAGTAAGCAATTTTTCAGTAATAGTGTGCTATGACACTTTTTTGTATTTTTTATGTCTAATTTTATAAGCAAGTAGCTTTTCAGTGAGGTGAAACTTGAGGGTACACAAGACAAATCAGACTCATGAAAGGGGTACAATAGTCTGAAAAGGTTGAGAGCCACTGAACTAGGTGACCTCTGGAAGTCCCTTCCAGCCCTACATTTCTATGATCATATGAAAATATGCTGTAAAGGGATTCACAAGGATGACTTACATCTTTCATAAACAACAAATTGCAGTACCAAACTTTTGTAAAAAGGCACACTTGAAATATGTGTTAAAGAGTTTTGATACAACTTTCTACCAGTCCCACTGGTAACTTTTGTCTGTACAATCACATTTTCCTATTAAGAAAAAAAATCATCTTTGTCATGTGAAAAGGGCACTAAATATTGTGTGTTTATATTCACAAAATGCTGTCAAATGCACAAAATAAACTGAGAAAATAGAGAAGTAATTTTTAGACCATAGTGTGACCTTTTGTAAGCTGATGGTGTTCCTTTTAAATAATAAATTTGGAGAGTAGAGGTGGCTTGACTTTTGAAGGGTGAAGTGATTAATACACAGATGAATATTTAACTTCATTTTCCCTATTCTCCTTATTGATTACCTAGAAAGGTCCTTGAACACAAATCTGCAGGAGGAATCGCTGTGGCTGTAAACTAACAACAGTGCTGTGCCAGATTACACTAGCAGAGAACTGGCCCCTTATGTCTGTGAATTGTAATAATTCTCTGTCTTGCTCTTTGAAAAGCCAGTGAGCAATGTGTTTACCCCATTTTTCTCGTTAAAATAAGTGAAGGGTGGTCTAAAACTTCCCATAGCTGTCAATTATTCATTATCTACTGCAAGTAGATGCTATTTGTTGGTGAGTGAGGATAGAACAGTTAATGCCTTATATTTAAACAGCACCCTCAAACCATTCCAAAACACATGGTATATGTTAGAACTGACTGTAGTCAACAGATCATTGAGGTAAGCCATGAGGTAAGCTGTGAGTGCATAACACAGAAAAACTTTATATTGTCTCCAGTTGCCTGTTTAAAAAAAAAAATACCAGTTCCCCTCCCCCAAATTCTCTTCTCTTCCCCTAGAAACAAAGCCATGTTTGTTCCTTTTCTGCCTGTGAGGTCTTTGCTGCCTGCCCTGTATGGGTGCAGAGCCCCATATTTAAATGCTTTCCATACCCAAGAAAGGTAAGAAACCGGATACACCAGGAAACTGATAAATCCCAGCTCTAATAGATAAATGACGTTGTTTGCCTTTGAATTAAAGCCATTTAAAATTAGCTATGTATGTAAGGATCATCACAAGACCATTTCAGTCTGTAAGTGGCAATCAAGGTGCACAAAAACAAAGATGCTTACGTTAGATCATATTGATAAAGCTTATTTAGGTAGCTTTTACTGTGCAGATTTCAGCACTCTTTCCTTGCTTAGTCACAAAGCTTTTATCCACACTCACTGTTTCTTATTTGAATATTTAGAGCAAAAACAAAAGCTTGCCCCAAGGTGATACTTTGGGTATGTAATTAAGAGTTAAAAGTTTTAAAGATTATAAAAACTTGTTAATTTTCCTTGTCCTTTTGCCTGAAGCAAGGTATCTTCACTGCTAGTCATGGTGGATAAATCAATGATTTTTTAAAAATGTTTTTTTTTATTTAAATTGGATTTATTTTATTTTTGTTGTTTAAATTAAACATTTTTATTTTTTAAAATTGTTTAAAATGAAAGCTGAATTTAATACAAAATGTGTTACGGCCTAGATTTATAATCTTTTTAAAGGTTTAAATAAATACGCTGAATCCATGAGACTCTATCAGAATCTTTCTATATAAAGAAAGAATCAGGAGAAAAACATCTACCGTTTGAAGTCAAGCTTTATAAATAGGGCACAATAGGTCAGCCTAAGCAACTTAAGAATCTGTCTCATTTTCAAGAGACTTAGGCAAGATGAGGAATTTAAACTCCAGTCACTTTTACTTAGACATATTTGAAAATTTTCCCAGGCTGACCTGAAATAATCAGTTTAATTCACTGACTAGAGTTAATCCTTCTGCTTAATAAATCATTTAGTTTTAAATGTGAAACCTATTTTGGATACATAAACTTCTCTTTTCAAAACATTTTAATCAAAATACATTTTATATGCTGTTGTGTGTCTATTAAAATTCCTGTTACCCTCCAAATGCAGCTTGACACAAATAATGAGCAAAAAGTTAATTATCTATTAAAAAAGCAAAATAACATTCTAAATGTTCTAAAAGTTCAGTTTAAAAGAATTTGAAAATATTAAGCTATATAGTTTCTCCAATAAATGTATCTAGTTATAGTGTGTACCCTCTTAGGTAGCAAAAAGATGAACCAAATGTAATGCAAAGGCGCTATTTAGTTGTAAATCAAGGTCTTTTAAGGGTTATGCCAACCAATGAGAGAATGCAACTTTCTTTAGATAATAACTGAAGTACAAATGGAAAAGTTGATTAAAATTGATTATTTACATTGAGGCTTTCCACATGGTGATTTAAATCAATTCACCCAGCTCCTAGTATTAAATATCCTGTTTGAAAACAGAATTGTAAGCAGCAAATTCTGATTTTTTTTTTTTGCTCCTGAAAATTAAAAATAATGTACTTGTTAAAGTCATTATTTGAATTTAAAAGTTTTCTTCCTTTTTATGTTAGCTGCAATCATGGTGGATAAAAAACAAAATTTTAATAAGTATAATTTTTAATTTTCAAATTTTTACTTAAATTTTGTTCTAGTTCTTCCCATATTAGAGTAAAATTGGTTATGTGGATGATTTGTACTTGTTTCTTCAGTTAGTTTCCTACTGTTAGTAGAATGTCAGATTTTACAGAGGTTTTTTTCCTACTAAGAAGTTTCACATTTAAAAATGCTCATCTGTGCTGGAAAGAGACAAAGTCCATGGTCTTAATTTAACAGCCTTACTGTGAGAAACAACAAAACTGATAAATAGGGCTGTCAGGCGATTACAAAAAATAATTGTGATTAATGCAGAAACGGTTGCAGGATCAAAAGCATTTATGGTTTAGTTCATTGTAAATTTTAACCTAAAAGTAGCTTAATTTTGGAAAGTTATACAAAGGTTTGACCTGATTAAAATCAGTATTTTGTTTTTTAATCAAGTGATTTTAAATTGCCCTTATTCTAAATCACCTGTAACCAGGGTGGAGTATTTAACATTTCAAAAGTTAATGTCTGTCTGCTAATGACATTTAAAATAGAGTATAACTTCTGTAATAAAATTTTCTGAAAATATTCTTTATCCAGTAAGGATGTTTCAAAAGACTTAAGTTAAATGACCATATTGATTTGATTATTTTTGCTACCTAGATCTATTAATTACGGGTTTCACATTGAGCCCAGAGGCTGCTGATTGTCTCTTTAAAACTAGAATACTATCTGATCCAATATTTATCTTTTATGTATTTAGTTTCTGACTTATCAGTAGGGTGTTTGGATTAAACACGTAATCACAATTGTGGTTTTGCTGGCTCAGTAGTTTAGCTGCCTGGTGTGTCCTGCATAATATCTGTGAGGCAAAGCAGGGAAAGTTGCTGCTGGGGTGGAGTTGGAGTGGCTGTCTGCTGACTTTGAACAGCCAGAGATAAGGGCAATTAGAAGATCTCAATGCACAGCTATGCAGCTGAGGAAAGCCTTGAAAGAGTACTTTGTCAGCCATGGTAATGTGCTGTGCTGGACAGTGCTGTACCTGGCCCTGAAGTTTGGGGGTTGTTAGGAGTTGTGCAGCGCTTGGCATACGTTTATGAATATATCACACTTTCAATGACGCTATGAATTATTTCAGAGTAACAGCCGTGTTAGTCTGTATTCGCAAAAAGAAAAGGAGTACTTGTTTGTGGCACCTTAGAGACTAACCAATTTATTTGAGCATGAGCTTTCGTGAGCTACAGCTCACTTGAAGTGAGCTGTAGCTCACGAAAGCTCATGCTCAAATAAATTGGTTAGTCTCTAAGGTGCCACAAGTACTCCTTTTCTTTTTGCTATGAATTATGTGATGGTTAGTATAATAATTATAAATGTACAGTGAGTTTTTAACTGAACCGGTGAGTTCTGTTTCAGAGTAACAGCTGTGTTAGTCTGTATTTGCAAAAGGAAAAGGAGTACTTGTGGCACCTTAGAGACGAACCAATTTATTTGAGCATAAGCTTCCGTGAGCTACAGCTCACTTCATTGGATGCAACAATGAGTTCTGTGGTCCTGTTCTGTTACAAGTAATGTGCTTTGACTAGCATTAGGCAGTCTGCCATATATGTTATGAAGTAATAAAGATGAATTTATTTCCAAAAAATAAAAAGTATTGTATACCAAAAACACTGCAAAAAATGTACAGTTAAACAATACAGTGCAAACTTATAAATTAATGGAACAGAGCTTTAAAAGTAGAATAGTAAAAAAAGTTCCAGTCTATTTCTGTCAAACATACACCAATCATGCCACTCTCGGCCATTGTTTGTGAAGCTGTAGTTTTCCTTACTGTCCCATGGTATGATATTGTAGGGGTAGGGATGCAGCTTATGGTGCCACCTGGAACACGGCTGAAATGGACTTTTCCATTGACTGAAAAGGGAGGCAAGCCCATGTCTGTTGAACCTGTAAGTCAACAAGCGCCTGCAGCATCTGTGTTTGCTGCCTGAAAAGCCCCATTATGTCCTGGTGCATCTCTGTCTCCTTTTCCTGCTGCGATTCCTAGGCCTTTTGCCTGTCAGCTTTTTCTTTCTTTCTACAGACTGTCTTGCTATATTCAACCTCCAGGCCCACAGTTCATAATCCTGGGTTGCAGGATCTCACTGAACGTGTCCTCCCTAGTCTCCTTTTTCTCTTCATCAGGGTCAGGCGTTCCGAGCGTGTGGGGGGAGCCCCCCTCAAGGCCATAATGCAGCAGCTAAAGATAAAATAGACAGATGTATCATTGTATTTATAGTCACAACAGAAAGCATAAGATAAGATTCAGAACTCCCTTTCTTATTCCCATAAAACTTTTAAATAAGATATGCTTACTGACACTTCAGCTTTAGACTGCCTTTGCACAGCACCACTCTCCAGCCACAGCCATGGTGAGTATGGCCCTCCAGAGCTGAGAGGTGGAAATGAGGAGGGGATTGTTTGGTTGCATAAAACAATAACGTTTCGGCCCCTGTTTGT
Source organism: Eretmochelys imbricata (assembly GCF_965152235.1). Taxonomy (NCBI): domain Eukaryota; kingdom Metazoa; phylum Chordata; order Testudines; family Cheloniidae; genus Eretmochelys; species Eretmochelys imbricata. The sequence goes on from NC_135572.1 coordinate 34,214,230, forward strand.
ATGAGTACAAGTACAGGGTGAAGGCACTGAGTATTGGCACTATTTTCCACAGGCGGTGGTGATTTTAGCTGATATTTCACTCCTGAGGGTCACAAAAGTACAGAAAACACAGCTGTTGCTGGCATTCCAAAGTTGCATGGGCCTGTATGCCACTAGCCCATTTACTGAAATGGTGCCTGCTAAAGTCATCAAGGAGTGGCATGGGGAAGTGTTCTACTGTGGAGGAAGAAGTAAGGCAGACATCCCTAGAAATCTTTACAAGAGGATTGCCAATTATCTCCATGAAAATTTCACCGAGATCTCCTAGGAAGCTACAAGACACAGCCCTGGGTACATAAACTGTTCTGCATGCCTTCTCTCCCCACCTAACCCTAGAGGGGAACGAAAAGCAGATGACAACTCTGCCTCTGTTGGTTGTGCCTCTGCCTCTTCTCATATGAGTAAAACAATGAAAAGTCAATAGCTGTGTTCTGCTAACTTGGGGTCGGGCCAGTTTCCACTTCACGATTCAACATTTTAAAGGAGAATGCATGCAGATACTTACCTGAGGTTCTTCCCTTGGATTGAACTCGTCCATGCTTGACTGCTGGGAGTGTCTAGACTACAGTGGAGCCTCAAGAAGATCCTGGCTTGCGACAGAGCTGGACTCCCCTGCCACATGTCCCTCTTGCTCCTCCTCCCCCCCCACTATAACTCCTGAGGGCTCGTGGTGGGGTCTCCACCACGTATGGCATGCAGCTCATTGTAAAAGCAGCAGGACTCTTACTCAGCACCAGATCAACTGTTGGCCTCTGTGGCAGGGTGGACTAGGTGCAAAGGGCCCCTGCTGGAGGCCTCGCGGCCCTGTGTCACCCTGCCCCAGAATAGAGCAGAGAGAGGTCCTCCAGGCAGTCTAAAGTGGTTGCAGAGGAGCAGCCAATCTGGGACCAGAAGGGCTCTATATAAGAGAAGCAGTAGTGCAGAGAAGTTCGGTTGCAGTGTAGAGCTCAAAGAGGGAGGTCCGGGTGCCTCGCTGGCTAGACAAACAGCTCATTGCAGAGAACTCACCAGACAGAACTGAGCCCAGGAAAGGCTGCTAAAGACCGGGTGCCTGGCTGGCGGGAAGAATAACAGGACCAGCGGAAGGTCAGTCCAGGCAGGCTGAAGCCCAGGGGGACTGAGCACAGAACCTGGCCAGGCCAGCAAGGGTACAGCTGGTCTGGTTAAAGACTGAGCCCAGGGAGGCCTGCTGAAACACCATCAGCTGTGGGTACTGAGATGGGGTCTGGCTGGGTGGTTGAAGAAGGGTGTGCCTTTGGGAGAAGCCTTAGAGCTACGGCCTCATACCAGGGCCAATATGAGAACTTGGACTGTATACACCGGAAGGGGGGACAGTGTGTGTGGCTTGACCAGAGGGCTGAGCTGCAGAAGACCTGCTGAGAGAGCCATCGGCTGGGGGGCGCTCACAAGAGGTGTGTTCCACCCTGATACAAGAACTGAATCAAAAGCAGGTTCACACCCAACCAACCAAAGGGGGCTGCCCCACAAAAAGTACTGTTTGCAGGCACTATTGCCCAGAGAAAGGGAGTGCTCGCAAGAGGCGGATGCCGACCCCGTTACAGCCTCCCTAGCCTTGTGGTATGTCTTCACACAACAAGGGAGAGCTCCTAGTTGTACTTACCAAGCTGGGCTATACACATGGGGATCTTAAAGTGGATATGGCTTCTGGTCTCTGTGACCTCTGGGCAGCAATGTTCACAATTGTGACCAGAGCAGTGACAGGCAGGCATTGTGGGACAGCTGCTGGAGGACTGTTAGAGATGACATAGTGCACACAGTGGTTTACACTTGCACCTCATTGACCACAGTACGATGACCATGGTTCAGTACCATTTGCGGAGGTGGTGTTACTGTGTTTCCGTAACAGCACTTACGTTGGTGGGAGACAATTTTGAGTGTAAACATATACACAGGTCAATATAAGTCCTCTTGCATTAACTTAACTTTGATTATACATTCCAATCCCAGTAAGCAGCACCTCTGAGTGCTGTAGCAATTTTGTATGCAGTGTTCTTGTAGTCATATTGGTCCCAGGATCTTAGAGAGAAAAGGTGAGTGAGGTAATATCTCCTACTGGACCAACTTCTGTTGGTGAGAGAGCTTTGAAGGTTACACAGAGCTCTTCTTCAGGTCTGGGAAAGGTATTCAGTGTGTCACAGCTAAATACAAGGTGGAACAGATAGTTTGGCACCACCTACTATAAAGAACTCGAAGACCACAATTTACCCAGGAATTAATGGATATCATCAAATCCTTTCCCAAACAACTCTAGGAGAAATTCTACATCATCATCCCCCATGACTCCTCACTCCATGGACCTTCTACATACTTCCCAATATACACAATCAATGGAACCAAGGCAGACCAACCATATCTGGCCATGGAACTTTTAGTGAAGGAATATCGGGACTCATAGAAACATCCTCAAACTACTCACCACACAAAGGGCCAGCTTCCTCTGGGACACAACCAATTATCTTCAGAAACTCCGCTACTTTGACAACCTACCTCAGAACACCATTCTTGCCACCATCGATGTCACCTTCCCATACACCAATATCTGTCACAATGATCACATCACTGCTTGCTTCAAATATCTACTAGAGTACCTAGACAATGGACAACCCTCAGATATCCACCCCAAACCCACCACCAAACTCATCCATTTCATCCTTACCCATATCAATTTTACATTCAACAACCAACACTTTGTCCAAACCATGGGAACATCTGTGGGTACTAGGATGGCTCCCCAGTATGCTACCTCTTCCTAAGGAAGAGGAGGGGTTTCTGGACAAATGCACCATGAAACAAATGATATACCTGAGATACATCAATGATATTTTCATCCTTTGGACAGAAGATGAAACTTCCTCATAGATTTCCACCACAACTTCAACCCCATCCATTAAACTCTCTCTGGAATACTCCCTCAGTAGCGTCAACTTACTGGCCGCCATGATCAACTTCAACAATAGAAACATACAGACAACTATGTACAAAAAGCCCACGGATCGCCACACATACTTTTAATACCAGTAACCACTTCAAACATACCGAGAAATCTGTTACCTACAGTCAGGCACTCAGATACCACAGAATATGCTCAGAGGAGAAAGGCAAGGGTATATACCTTAACACTGTCTTCACCAAACAAGGATAATCCACTAGAGAGCTACATCACATGATGGAATGGGCCACCCGAATAGCTCAGAAGAACCTGTTGCAATATGGAAAGGAGTAGCACCTATGTTACCCTTGTGGTGAGTTTGCTGTCTGTTTGTGTGCTTGCTGCTTGACCGTAGTGTATAATGGGGACTGTTTGGCGGGGCTGTGTGCTGAGCCTAGTGCCTTGCTAGGCAAGGTTGAGAGCTTCTTAAAAAAGCTTTGATCCCTCATCCCTTTAGGATCTGTTAACCAAGGGGCGGGGCTACTTGGAGAGAACAAGTGTTTAAAAATCCAGCTCCTAAATGACTAGAGGAGCTAGTGAACAGGAGGAGCAAATGGGAGTTTGCGAGGGAGTGAGATACACCTAGCATTCTCTAAACTTAGGCCAATAGCCCACTGCACCCCCCAAAAAAAGAAGCTGCAAGAGGAAAAAGAATGCAGGTAGAAGTCCACAGTGGAGTGGGAGCTATCCAGTTTATTGCATTGAATGCAATATGTATGAATCCCTGTCTTGTGGGCAGGTGGTGTGTGTGTGCGCATTCAGTGCAAGGAGCTCATGGCCCTTAAAGGCAGAGTACGGGCTCCTGAGACCAGAGTGGCTGAGCTGGAATAGCTGAGGGACACGTAGGTACATATATGAGACTTTCTGGGACACAGTAGAGCAGTCTCACCCCCAGTTTGACAGCCTCTGTGCCGTTGGGAAGGATGAAAATCTCAGGGAAGGAGAACGTCAAATTGGAAGAGAGAAATGATGATGTCATTGGATCCTTTCAGATGATGTCATGGGATCCTCTCACACTGAGGATACCTCTTTGAGGGAGGGGGCCCAGTTATAAGGAAGAAGCAAGTAATTGGAATGGGGGATTCAATCATTAGAAATATAGCTGAGTTTCTGATGAATGAGAGAACCACATGGTGAATTGCCTGCCGGGTGCAAAGGCTGCAGATCTCTCAAAACCTCTAGACAGATTTATGTGTAGTGCTGGGGAGGAGCTGGTGGTTGTGGTACATGACATAGAAAAAGCTTAGGAGAGAGGTCCTGGAGGCCAGATTTAGAGGACTAGGAAGGAGATTGAAGTCCAGGATCTCCATAGTAGCTGAAATGCTTCCAATTCCACATGCAAGGTCAGTTAGGCAGAATTGCAGGGTCTCAATGTGTGGATGAGACAATGTTGTAGGGGAGGAAGGGTTTAAGTTTATTAGGAACTAGGGAACCTTTTGGGAAAGGAGGAGCTTATACAGGAAGGATGGGCTCCACCTAAATCAAAAGGAAACAGATTGCTGGCATGTAAAATTAAGAAGGTCATAGAGAAGTTTTTAATCAAAGGGGGCTTAGGGAAAGCCAACAGGTGTGGAGGAGCACATGATTTAGACAGAAACACCCATGGGGGGATCTGTTAACGGGAATTTTTCTAGTAAAGAAGAGAGGTTAGAAGTTGATAAAGTACGGGTAGGAACTGAAGAGAAACATTCAAATGAAAGAGTCCCATTCATGTACTTCACATGAAGGCAGACAATAAACAGTGGCAAATGTTATAAGTGCTAGAAGTCTAAATACTACAAATGGGTGGACTTGAGTGCCTTGTATTAAATGAGGATATTGATATAATAGGCATCACAGAAACATGGTGGAATTATGACAATCAATGGGACACTAATACCAGGTTACAAAATATATAGGAATAACAGAATAGGTTGGCTGGCGGGGGGGGTGGCACTATATGTGAAAGAAGGCGTAGAGTCAAATATTAATCAAACTGTATCCCAGAATCTGTATGGATAGAAATTCTATGCTTGAATAATAAAAGTGCAGCAGTAGGTACACACTATGGATAGGGCCCTACCAATTTCATGGCCGTGAAAAATGTGTCACAGTCTGTGAAATCTGCCATTCCCCATGAAATCTGATCTCCCTGTGCTGCTGGGAGCCTGGGGCTCCTCCCTTTTAGTCTGGCTGGGCTGTAGAGGGACACTTCTGTGCGGGAGCAGCCTGGGAGCTGGGCTCCAGGCTTCCGTCCCCTCCCACTCCCATGTGGCTCCTGGCACGGCTCCGGGTGCCAAGCTTGGGGCTTCTGTCAGTGACAGTCCAGACAGCCTGGGCTCTGGGCTTCTGCCCACTTCTGCTGCGGCTTTCGGCACAGAGCTCAGGGCTTCATTCCCCAGCAGCTCCTGCCGGTCTGGGAGCTTCTGCTCCCAAAGGCTGCAGCTGAGGCAGCCCAGGCTCTGGGCTTCTGCCACCACTTCTGGCTCCGGGCATGAAGCTTCCTCCCCCCGTGGCTGCTGCCAGGGCTGGGGACTTCTGCTCCCAGCAGCTGCAGACAGGGCAGCCTGGGCTCGGGGTTCTGCCCCACTCCACTTCATCTGAGGTTTGGGGCAACCTGGGCTTGAGGTTTCCAACGCCCCCACCCACTCTCCCGTGTCTCCATCCGGGGCTTGAGACTTCAGCCCTTGCAACTGCAGCCGAGACTTGGGGTGACCAGGTAGGGGTTACTGCCGGGGCTGGAGCATCCATTTTTGCGGGCAGGGTGGGGGCCACGAATTGGCCAGGGGGCCCTACCTTAATCTGCCACTGGCCTGGATTAGCAGCAGGAACTCCTGGCACCTACCCACCTCTGGGCACTTCCTCTAGCCCAACCCTGAAGGCAGCACAGAAATTAGGATGGCAATCTTGGGACCCCCTTACTATAAGAGCTTTGCAATTCCCTCCCTTCCTTCTTCCCCCCCCGATCCCATTTTGGGTCAGGACCCCCATGGTTAGAACACCCTGAAATTTCAGATGTAAACATCTGCAGTCATGAAATTGACCAATTAAAAAATCCTCTGGCTGTGAAATTAACCAGAATGGACCAGTGAATTTGGTAGGGCCCTAACTATGGATCACCTGACCAGGACGGTGATTGTGAAATGTTCAGAGAGATTAGAGAGGCTATAAAAAATAGAAAACTCAGTAATAATGGCACATTTCAACTATCCCCCTATTGTAGGGATGGGCAAACTTTTTGGCCCAAGGGCCACATCAGAGTTGCGAAACTGTATGGAGGGCCGGGTAGGGAAGGCTATGCCTCCCCAAACAGCCTGGCTCCCGCCCCATCCCACCCCCTGACTGCCCCCCTCAGAACCTCCGACCCATCCAACCCCCCGTGGTCCTTGTCCCCTGACCGCCCCATCCTGGCACCCCACCCCCTATCCACCCCCCCTGCCCCCAACTGCCCTGACCCCTGCCCCGACAGGCCCCCCGGGACTCCCATACCTATCCAACCCCCCTGGTTCACAGTCCCCTGACCGCCCCCCAAAACCTCCACCCCATCCAACGACTCCCTGTCCCCTGACTGGCCCCCGGGACCCTCTGCCACTTATCCAACCCACCCACCCACCCCACCCCCTTACCATGCCGCTCAGAGCAGCAGGACTAGCAGCCACGCCACCCGGCTAGAGCCAGTCACGCTTCCCGTGCGGCAGCGTAACTACGGGGGAGGGGGGACAGCGGGGGAGGGGCCAGGGGCTGGCCTTCCCGGCCGGGAGTTCAAGGGCCAGGCGGGACAGTTCCCCAGGACGGATGTGGCCCGCGGGCTGTAGTTTGCCCACCTCTGCCCTATTGACTGGGTACCTGGCACATCAGGAAGGAAAGCAGAAATAAAGTTTCTAGACGCTATTAATGACTGCTTCTTGGAGCAGCTAATCCTGGAACCCACAAGGGGAGAGGCAATTCTTGGTTTTGTCCTAAGTGGAGCACAGGATCTGGTCCAAGAAGTGAATATAGCCAAACAGCTTGTAATGTGTTAACTACTTACGCTAAACTGTCTGTTCCACCTTGTGTTTAACTGTAATACTGAGTACATTTCCCAACCCTGAAGATGACCTCTGTGTAATCTTGAAAGCTTGTGTCTCTTACCCACCTTGTCTCTACTATAACATTTGGCAGGAACGCTATCAATTTGAAATCTAGTCAGTTTCAAAATGTGAATTAAAGGAATTTCAGGACTTTGGAAAGGGGAAGTAATTGGTTAAGAACAAAAAAGTTAGACACATTTGACTGCTTTTTTTAAATTTAAATTACAAAGCTGGAAGATGAAGAGAATGCAGAACATGATGTATCTAAATTTTTGTGGTGTCTTATGACATTTTATGCCCCAAAATTAATTCAAAATGGTTTATATATGAGTACTGCCATGTAGATTTAAACCATGAATGAATTACTGTAAACAAAAGTTAATATTAAATACTATGAGTTGGTGGAAAGTGTTCTAGAGAGTTCCAACGGGGATTGATATGTGTCATTTATCATATTCATTTGTGATCTGGGCAAGGGACTAAACAGCATGTTATTGAAATTGCAGATAAAATTAAAAATGGTAGCTGTAACTATCAGTGAGGACAAGAATAATGCAAAGGAATTTAGAAAAGTTACAAATGCACTCAGGAAATAAATTCAGAATAAGGAAATTAGATACTGCATCTGAGAAACTAATCCAAATCTGAGGTTATGTCTACACTACCACGGTAAGTTGACCTACTCTGTGCAACTCCAGCTACGTGAATAATGTAGCTGGAGTCGACTTACCTTACATCGAGTTATCGCAGGGTCTACACTGCGGGGGGTCGACGGTTTCTCCCATCGACTTACCTTACTCTTCTCATTGGGGGTAGAGTACAGGAGTCGACTGGTGAGCAATCTGCTGTCGATTTGGCGGGTCTTCACTAGACCTGCTAAATCGACTGCTGGTGGATCGATCTCAGACCTTCGATCCCGGCTGTAGTGTAGTTGTGGCCTCAGATATTAGAGAGCACGGAAACCTGGAAAGTAATAAATGTTTGGGCTTTTTTATTTGGATTTCAACATAGACCTATTGCATACAAAAAAGACTGTTAAATGAATGTTCTTTAAGTTGCAAAGTGAAGCATTTGGAAGCTAGGAAATGCCAGACTTAAGAATGGTTGCCCATGCAGGCTTCATTTGGCCAGTTTATGCATCCTACCTACTAAGTGAATGTGCAGGGATTCTGTGGAAAAAAGTATTGCGATAGTGTAATTAAAGTTTGTATCAAAATGCATATGCACAAAGGAGTTGAACTGCAGCAGAACTACAGCCGCATAGGCTGCGAACTAAAAAAAATCTGGCACTTCCTAACTTTTGAGTACTTGACTTTGCAGCCTATTCTTTTAACATAGTTTTGGGGATGTAATTTCCTAGGTTTATTTTAAAGGACAAAAGTAAAAGTTTCAGCTGTAAAAATCTCACCATCATGCTTCATTAGCAGGTTTTCTGTCATGAACCTTCAGCAATGCAGCACAGACTTCTACCATTTATACTTTAGGTAACTACTTTAGCTGGCAGCAGGAGAAGGCTGTAATTCCACATGGGGGGAAATGAGTCACTGGCACAGTGACCATGTGCTGCGTCTAGAGGGTGATTGTTGGGAGTCTGACACAGCTTTCTCTCCAGCTTTCTCTCTTTTCACTCCAGGAAGTGGGGCACTTCTGCTCCATATGGAATCTCTAGATGGAGGATGGGCTGTTGGGTCCTGGGGATTTAAGGGGGGAGCCAGAAAGTAAGGATTACAACTCAGTTAAATCTGTATCTTATTTCACAGACGAGGAAAAGGCACCTCTCTACTGTGAGGGCTGTTCTCCCCCAGCTGCATAACAAATGCCTGCTGCAACCAGTGGAGGTGTGAAAGCTTTTTTTTTTTTTTTTTTTTTTTAAAAGTCACAAAAATCCTTTATAAGGGAAAGTGTTAACCTAAATATGAGGTCACTGGTATCTTCTCCTATTTAAAAAAACAAACAAACCTAACCTCTGTTCTAGGTGCCCTATTAGATTATAATTAAAAATTTGGTCAAACAAAGACAAAGCAGCTGGCTTTTCATTACACCAAAACAGCCTGTTAGCCAAAAACCAAACTCCTTCCTCAGTTCCCATAAGCTCTAATCCACTTCCCAATAAAAGAAAATCCCCACCATTCTTCTTCCCTGAATGCCTGCCCTGGTAACTGTGTTTGCAGCATGTCCTTGCCACTAACAAATTAGTAAACTCCAGCTCCGGCACCTGTGCTGATCCCAGCCATGGCAGTGTCTCATGGGGAAAGAAGCAGGCCTTTCAAGTAGGCAGGTCCCAAGCTATGTTGGGCTTTATAAGTCATAATCAGCTTCTTCGACCTTGTCTTGATTAGGAAATAAAGTGTGTTCATGCCATGTGTTACCTCATTTTAGTTAACATGTTAGCTAAAATCCCAGCGAAGACAAGATAACTGTAATTTTAACACATTACCAGGTAAAGGTAAGCACTAATGGAAGGCCTGCAGTTCACTTCAACCTGCTAACATGTGGAAACTAAAACTGCCTTGGCTTCACTAGGATTTTACCTCATGTTTCCTAAAGCTTTTTAAGAACACACCTTTTTATTTTCCCTTGTGAAGATGCTTGCTGTACATACTCTCTACTCAGAGGAAAGAGGCGGGGGAAAAAAAAGCACCAGTGCACATCCTTGAGCTCTGGTATCGCATGTTCATGGAGATGCCCAGCTTTACAATAGTCTGCTACCTTCTGTGTCGGCTTTAGTTTCCAGGTTGATTTAAAGGTGTTCCGTGTAACAGTGCATTGCATCATCTAAGCTTGCAACGATTAGGTGTGAATGACAGTTAGTTGCATGGTCTGCATCTGAGAGAGGAGTTTGTAACTATCTGTGCAAATGTGGAGAAAGTTGTGGTCGCTGCTGCTGTATGACATCAGCTGCTGTCCGATAAACACCACCCCCTTAAATCACACACTCTATTGACAAACATGCCCTCAGTTAGAGGGGCAAATATAATCTTTGCCATATCCTTTGGTTGCTTCTCCCAGCCCATCATCATCACCTCAATCTAACCTGAACTGATCTTCATCCAGCTCACTCTCATCTATGCCCCATATACTATCAGAGACTATGGAAGGTGCTCAATCATACTGTCTGTCTGAGATAAAATGGAGTCTCAGAGTTGAGTATTGCCAGCATATTCTGTGGGGAGAGACGGCAAAACCCATTCCTACTCACTAATCATCCCAACCTCCATATTGAACAGCAAAGATGATGGAATATACCTGTATTATTTCCCCCCAAAGGGAGGGGGGCCTTAGAGGGCCATAAGGGCAGAAAAGCAAATGCCTAAAACTACCCTTCAGGATCTCTCTGACAGAAAAGAAGGAAGTTACAGGAAGCTAGCTTAAGCTGCTTGCACTTTGGGAGTAGACTAAACTCTTCACAGTCAGGGGTTTCAAAGACAGCTGGTACTCCAGAAGCAGCGTGGACTCTTGATAACCATTGCTGGGAGATCAGTGACCCGCACCACCAGTATCATTTAGAGATAAAAGCAGATTGACAAAGGTCTGAGGCTCCTAGATACTGAGTTCTGTCATCTAGCCTTCTTCCTATTCTTAACTCAGAATGGAAGATTGTCATAATTATCCAGGTTGACCGTTTCAATAGGTGGTTTCTTAAGCAGAGGTTGTACGTGTTTCTTTAAAAACATAGTGTGCCCTGCATTCAGAGGTGAAAGTAAACCAGTATGCTCCAGTACGGCATACCAGCAAGAGCCGGTACGGCATACCTGGACCGGCTTTCCCAGATGGCAATTTAAAGCCCTGGGGTAGCGGCGGCAGGGCTCCGGCGGGGATTTAAAGGGCCCCAGAGCTCCAGCCGCTGCTACCGCCCCAGGGCCCTTTAAATCGCCGCTGGAGCCCCGCCGCCGCGACCCCAGGGCTCTGGCGGGGATTTAAAGGTCCAGGACAGTAGCTGTGGCTGGAGCCCCAGGGCCCTTTAAATCACCAATGGAGCCCCGCTGCCGCTACCCCAGGGCTCGGGCAGCAGAGCTCAGGCAGAGCTTTAAAGGGCTCGGGGTTCTGGCAGCTGCTACCACAGCAGAGCCCCAGGCCCTTTAAAGCTCTGCCAGAGTCCCTGGGTAGCGGTGGCAGCCAGGAGCCACTACCGCAGCTGGAGCCCTGGGCCCTTTAAATCAAGATTTAAAGGGCCCACGGATTTAAGGCCCTGCTTCTTCCGGTTGAGGCCACGCCCCCTGCTCAGGACTCCAGCCTACTGGTAAGTCCTTTAACTTACTTTCACCCCTGCCTGCATTCCTTTAAAACAAGGCATTAACAAGTGCCATCTGTGGACACAGCACTTGGCCCCTCACCAACTTTCACTGGTCAGGAAGGACATACAGTGGAACCTCAGAGTTACCTCAGGAATGGAGGTTGTTCATAACTCTGAACAAAACATTATGGTTGTTCTTTCAAAAGTTTGCAACTGAACATTGACTCACTACAGCTTTGAAACTTTACTATGCAGAAGATAAATGCTGTTCTTCCTTCATTTTTTTTTAGTAGTTTACGTTTAATATTGTACTGTAGTGTGTTTACTTTTTTTTGGTGTCTGCTGCTGCCTGATTGCATACTTCTGGTTCCAGATGAGGTGTGTGGTTGACTGGTCAGTTCGTAACTCTGGTGTTTGACAGGTTTCAGAGTAGCAGCCGTGTTAGTCTGTATTTGCAAAAAAAAAAAAAAAAGGAGTACTTGTGGCACCTTAGAGACTAACCAATTTATTTGAGCATAAGCTTTGTGAGTTACATCCAGTGAAGTGATGCATCTGATGAAGTGAGCTGTAGCTCACGAAAGCTTATGCTCAGATAATTTGGTTAGTCTCTAAGGTGCCACAAGGACTCCTTTTCTTTTTACTCTGGTGTTTGTAACTCTAAGGTTCTACTGTAGACTCAAAAACCAGTTGTGAAACAAAGTTTGCCCATCACATCCAGAGTCTCAGCGTCACTTGCCTAATTCTGAATCAGAGACAGCTTAGTCTCCAGCCTTTCAAGATCCCGCTTGGCTGCAATGCTCAGAGTTCAGACCATGCTTTGCATGTCCAGTTTTCTCTGCAAAATGATAAGAAATGTTCTCACAACTGGGGGTGCTGAAATCTGCCCCTGAAGCAATGTAGTCTGGCTACAGCAGAAATTCTGTGCAGACTAAATCTGTTGTTTGAGAACCTGCAGATACCATAGTAGAGACTAAGAATCCTCCTCTGTGCCTATTGAATAGCTACTTCAAAAAAGTCTTAACTGTTTGCAACTAATATTTTAGAGCCTGTGTCTTCTGCCACCACCATCTTTCTTCTCCCTTCATCCATCAGAAATTATCACCAGAATGACCTGAGAGGATGAAGCTGGGGAAGAAGATGCATAGAAAAGCATCACAGAATATAGAAGTTCTGTATGACTTCAGTAAAACCACTGTCACATTACATTTCAGTTCTGAGTGCTTCAAAACCAGACTTAATGACAAATTGGGAGGGAGTTTTAAGAACTCTAAATGAGGGATTGATTTTATTTATAGACCTAAGTGTGTACATGTTGGCTGAACAGAGGGTAGGAACATACAAATATCTGAAATTTTCAGCATTAAGGATGGTGAAAAATTGCTTTGGATTGCACAGGAAGGTATAACTGGATGAAATTTGAAGGAAAAATTAGGTTGACTGTTGTAAAAAGCTTCCTTGACACAATAAGATTCTACTATGTAATAGTCTCTTAGGGGAAGTCATAAAAGACCATCAACTGGGTCATTTAAAACTAGAAAATGTATCGGGGAATTATTCAAAGTAAGAGGACAGAGATGAGATGATTCAATATGTGTTTTGTCATTTAAATATGTAGGGTTCTGTGAAAGCAATATCGAGTCATCTCAAGAACATGAGTTTAATGTGCCTGGACTTGTCCTAAAGATGAGAATAAACAACTATAAAAAGTGGAGGTGAAAATCATCAAATTTTATCTTCATGTTTGGATTACTGCCATTTGGAATGAACAGCTGTGTTTTGGTACCACCTTTAAACCATAGAGCCAGCGTTTCAAAAAATGCATGTACAAGTTGAGCGCGTGCTTTCTTGAAAATTTGAGCATACTCTGATCCCACAACAATAGCATCTGCCTATTTTGGGCTTCTGCCTCGCAACCTGTGGAAAATCAGTGCAGGTGTATGGTCTGTAGTGCCGTGGTTTGCAGTGGGTTACAGGTTCTGTCAAATTACTTTCAGCATGTTTCTTTCCTTTCCTGTATGTTTGAATGTCATTTTAAAATGTACATTTTATTCTTTTGACTCCATAGCTATGAATCAGCGCATCAGCCAAAGTGCTCCAGTGAAACAACCACCCCCACTGGCTCCTCAGAGTCCTCAAGGTGGAGTGATGGGCGGGGGCAGCTCCAATCAGCAGCAACAGATGAGACTGCAACAGCTGCAGATGGAGAAAGAGAGGCTGCGACTGAAGCATCAAGAACTGCTTCGGCAGGTGAGGCCACAGGTTAGACACAGACTTCCACTATATTTTTTGTATGTTTTTGTTGTTGCACTTACGTGGCAATTCCAGCAAGCGTAAAGCACCAGAGACCACACAAGGACTTGGCTACATTCATTATGATGTCACCTCAGTAGCAGAAGCTCTCGACCAGTGGTTTTCAAACTTTTTTTTTGGCGACCCGATGGAAGAAAATTGTTGATGCCCGCGACCCAATGGAGCTGGGGATGAGGGGTTTGGGATGTGTGAGGGAGCTCAGGGCTGGTGCCGGGAAAGAGGGGCTCAGGTGTGGGAGGGGGCTCTGGGCTTGGACAGGGGGTTGGGGTGCAGGAGAGGGGTCAGGGCTCAGCTGGGGATGCAGGTTCTGGGGTGGGGCTGGGGATTAGGGGTTTGGAGTGCAGGAGGGGGCTCCAGATTTGGGGGGGGCTCAGGGCTGAGGCAGAGGATTGGGGTGTCAGCTTACCTCCGGTGGCTCCCGATCAGCTGTGCAGCCGGGGTACAGGGGCAGGCTTCCCGCCTGTCCTGGCACCGTGGACTGCACTGCGCCCTGGAAGTGGCCAGCAGCAGGTCCGGTTCCTAGGTGGAGACGCACAAGCAGCTCCACGCAGCTCTTCCCCGCAGACACCACCCGCTGCCTAAAGGGAGTGCGGAGCCAGTGCTTGGGGTGGGGGCAGCGCGCAGAGCCCCATGGCTTCCTTGCCTAGGAACCGGACCTGCTGCTGGCCGCTTCCAGGGCTCAGCGCCTTGTCAGAACAGGTAGGGACTACTAGCTTTTATTGGCCAGCCGCCAGGGTCCCTGGGTGCTGAGCAAGGCGACCCAGTACTAGGTCGCAATCCAAAGTTTGAAAACCACTGCTCTAGACTTGTTAGATGCAAGAGTTTTTCCTAAGCAAAATTCCCAAAGAGCAAACATCTTCACTAGTTGAAGTGTCATTAGGGTGGTACAAGTAAGAGAGCACCACAGAGGAATGATCTCATTGGAGATTTCTCTGAGAACGTTTTTCACATCCAAAGAGCTCAGACTCAAACAAGAGCCAGAGCGGCTGGTTCCTCACATCTGCTTTGTCCTTCATTTTAAGGAAAAACCTTTTCAATATAAACTTTTTTTTTAAGTATGATTTTAGAACACATTGCAATCCAAAGGATACAAAAGTGTTTTTCAAGTTACATGCTCTATGTAGAGGAATCACCTCATTACTGAAATTCATCCACTTCCAAATGGTGTGCAGGCTGAACAATTGAATAGGCTTTGCTGGGTTTGGACCCTGTTGTTCTCTTGTGTCTAGGTATTTTAAACCTGGTGCTTAAATGTTATGCCATTCCCTCTAGAACTTTTCTAGTAACAAAAACTGGTCATTGAGAGAACTAAGGTTACGTATCAGATTGGTCGGTCTGGGAGGCAGGAACCCTGGATTTTGAATCCCAGCTCTGACTCCCTTTGTGGCCTTGGGCAACCCAATTAAACTTTCCACCCAAGTTTCTCCATTTGTAAAATGCGGTAACGTTTATTTACTATCTCGCAGGGTATTGTGAAGATTAATGGTTGAAAGCACTTTGAAGATGGAAAGTGCTGTAAAAATATTCACTATTCAAATAGCCCAGTGTTTTCAAAGGATAACAGCAATATAAGTAGGAACGCTGTAAAGACAAAAGGAAAACATCATGCACTGTAATTTAGTTAAGCCAGCTTTCAACATGGGGTAAAGGTGCTCCAAATATCCAGTCAGTAATGAATTAAGTATATTGATACACTAACTAAACACACAACCCATTATAAGCAGCTTCTTTAAATGAGTTACAGGAAGGAAAATGTGAGGAAAAAAAATATATATATATGTGAGGCATTGCTTATATTGCCGTCATAAGGAAGGAATTCCAAAAGTGTAATTATTTACTTACAAGCAGCATACTTAACAGAGCATTTAACATGTTCTTTTTTTACTTTGTTTTAACTAGCTTTTAATTTTAACAATTTACCCAGATTCAGTTGTAGATTATGGACTTTGTTAGTTTTGAAACTGGGTAACCTTGGGGAAGAAAATCCAACCAGACCATGATGTCTGTTTCTACAATCGCCACTTTAAAAGTTCCATTAACATTTTTCTTTCTGGGTTTTTGGTAGAAGATTGGCTACCATCTTGTCCCAGAAATTTAGGTTATCTTCAGTTTTGTAGCACTGATGAAGAAAGCACTGACACCCTAGTCTTTTGTTTTGAGAAAAACTTTTAAAGTCTTGTCCTCTTCCCTTTCCACTTTGGTGATGGGCCTTATATCAGGAGAGAATAATATCTTCATGCCCTCTTCCTTTTTCTTTGTCACCTGTGACATTCTGTCCTTGACCTGGAGTCTGACTCCTATTGTCCCTTCTGAACTCAAGGCCTGTTTGTAGGAATCTTTAGCATCTCTTGATATAGGTTGGGTCATCTTTAAAATTCGATACTACTTCTTAAGGTGTGCCTAAATAAGATAGCATCAGGACTCCCTTTCTGCTTAAGCACCCAGTCTTCTGCTGTTCCTGCTTCGCTATTAATCCTCCAGCAAACGTCTACCCTGTGCTAGCATGCTTCTAGATGGGCCTTCTAGTTTTCCTACCTCAGCTCTCCTTGAGAAATCTGACTAACTTTGGATCAGGTGACCGTCAGTTCCCTCCATGTTCTTCTTCGCCGTTAAGCTTTTCTGTCATGTTCACATGCTCCATAAATCTTTGAGTTTTGTTTCATTGTAAAGTGATTTTCATCAACTCTTAAATCCCTTACCTTGTCTCATCTCGGGCTGTCTTGGGGACTTGATACTACAAGATGGTGTTTGTAAGTCAGCCTGCACAGCCAAATCGTGTAGCTTAAAGTAATTTTTATCCATCTTATTTTTTACTCTTAGGCATTGCGGAATATCAATCCCAGCACAGCAAATTCTCCAAAACGTCAGGTAGGCTCTTAACTGATGATTCAGTGTAATAAGAAACAATTGAAGTATTAAATTAGGCTAGCTGAGGAACTTGTTTTACGTGAAGCCATTCTGAATAACAGCTGGCTCTGCCATACACCTTTTTAAGCCACTGCTCTAGTTGTGATCCCTAACATCAATGTTGAGTGCTTCATTACTTCATCATTATTTCAGTATTTTAAAGTGAACGTGGAATTTGTTACACTTTTTGCATTGCAAAGAACTTTCTCTTGTTTTTCATTCTTGATGATATTGAAATTCCAATTCTCATCCCATCAGAATAGACGTGTAAGCAAACCTCCCATTAAATGTAATGTAGTAACTAGTGGTTTTTAAATACTCTTCAGACGTGAAGTATGTTCTGATCAGCACAGTGTTTATATCTAAAACAAACATCATCTTGAGATGAGTACCCTATACATTAATTCATTGAATAAAAGATCACCCAGAATATTTACAAGAGTTTTTCTCTTTTTTTTTTTTTTTAAGGTGCGTATATATAACAAGATCATTGAGAATAAATTAAACTGCCAAAATAGTTGCTGGAATCAGATAATGGGCAACATGGAAATCAAAACTCAGTCATTTAAATTCTGTAATTATACAAAAAGAACAAGGAGTCCTTGTGGCACCTTAGAGACTAACAAATTTATTTGAGCATAAGCTTTTGTGGGCTAAAACCCACTTCATCGGATGCATGCAGTGGAAAATACAGTAGATATATAAATATACACACAGAACATGAAAAAATGGGTGTGTATATCTATATATCTTCCTCCTGTATTTTCCACTGCATGCATCTGATGAGGTGGGTTTTAGCCCACAAAAGCTTATGCTTAAATAAATTTGTTAGTCTCTTAGGTGCCACAAGTACTCCTCGTTCTTTTTGCTGATACAGACTAACACGGCTTGCACTCTGAAACCTGTCATTAAACAGGCACTTATAGTGCACCAAAACCAAAACAAACATACATCAGTGCAAGAGGAAATTACCAGAATTTAAGGCGTAATAGTTTTCTGAATACATAACCAATTGAATGTGAATTCCTCTCAAACCATTGGGAATTGGAAAGCAATGTAGTGCTGAAAAGGTGGTTTTCCCTAGATGTGTTCTTAGGACTTGAATTGTCTTCAGAACTTGCACTCGTCATATGTTTATTGTTAATATACCCATTCGTTGGACAACACTCATTGGTAGTTTGTGTGTAGCATATACAAGCTTTGTGCTGTGCTTTTTACTGTAAGAAAATGTAGTGTAATGAAAGCCTATGTATTCTGCATCCAGACTCTGCTGAAAAATAGTGTCAGAATCCATCACCTTAAAAAGTAAATTTCTAGCCCTTATAGTTGCAAAGAGAACCTTCAAAGTAAGTAGGGGTTACGGTGGACAAGAAGCTGGATATGAGTCAACAGTGTGCCCTTGTTGCCAAGAAGGCCAGTGGCATTTTGGGCTGTATAAGATGGGGGCATTGCCAGCAGATCGAGGGATGTGATCGTTCCCCTCTATTTGACATTGGTGAGGCCTCATCTGGAGTACTGTGTCCGGTTTTGGGCCCCACACTACAAGAAGGATGTGGAAAAATTGGAAAGAGTCCAGCGGAAGGCAACAAAAATGATTAGGGGACTGGAGTACATGACTTATGAGGAGAGGCTGAGGGAACTGGGATTGTTTAGTCTGCGGAAGAGAAGAATGAGGGGGGATTTGGTAGCTGCTTTCAACTACCTGAAAGAGGGTTCCAAAGAGGATGGCTCTAGACCGTTCTCAGTGGTAGCAGAAGACAGAACAAGGAGCAATGGTCTCAAGTTGCATTGGGGGGAGGTTTAGGTTGGATATTAGGAAAAACTTTTTTCACTAGGAGGGTGGTGAAGCACTGGAATGGATTACCTAGGGAGGTGGTGGAATCTCCTTCCTTAGAGGTTTTTAAGGCCCAGCTTGACAAAGCCCTGGCTGGGATGATTTAGTTGGTGTTGGTCCTGCTTTGAGCAGGGGATTGGACTAGATGACCTTCTGAGGTCCCTTCCAACCCTGATATTCTATGATTCTATGAACCTCATGAAAACACATGTTGTGCTATCTCCTTGAGCCTGCAAACAGACATTCCTTCAAAAAGAGCTTTCCCGTTTATCTATGCCATGGCAACTCTAAAACCTAACTGATCATTTAAAATGCCAACATTGTTTCACTGATAATTTTAGGAGCGAGACATCACTGTTGGATGCAGTTGTGAAGAATGGAACAACTGGTTGTTAAGGTTTGCTGGATGAGGGAGTAATTCAAATCCTTTCCAGTCATCACAAAATTAAGTTACCTAAACCCTTGCTCACAAATGGATGGTAAAGAGGAGCTGCTTCTCCTCCCTTCCCCCCCCATCCCAGACTGCCTTCCACGCCTTCCCATGTACAGAAGCCCCACCTTATTTCAGCCCAACTGTCAGAACTTCCACCTTCTCTTCCTTTCCCACAACAGCTGTTGCAGATATTTGACAACACGAAAATATGCAGCAAATTGAAAAATTTGGGACAGTATAAATACCAAAACAATACAGAAAATATTATATGGAGTATTTTCATATTTAACTCAAGTAAAAGTGTCAATTTTTTAAACTACTTTTGAATTTCTAGTTAACCATGATAAAATGCAACAGAAACCAGAGGGGCCAGAGTGCAGTTATGGTGTCTTGAGTTTAATTAGTTGGGTAGATTAGAGCAGCTAAAAATTATGGATGGTCTTGGAGTCCTTAGTGATTTCAGCATCTTTGCCTTTAATGACATTTATAAGTTAGCTGAGGACCTCTTTGCCATGTAACAAGCATAAGACTATTCTCAGCAGTTGTCCACCCTCAATCCTATTTTATGGTCTGGGATTGGTTAATGAGGCATGTGGCAAAATCAGGATTAAAGTCTGATTTATTAAATTCAGGTTTATATTGGGGCTCAGCTTTGCTCACATCAGGTCATGGGACCTATTGTGTACTAGTCTTCCTTTTGGTTTAAAGGACTTAGGTTTCAGAGTTCTCTGAGGTAGACAGAACACAGCCAGTAGGTCACTCTGTTGATGGCCTGGAAGAGGTTATAAAGCATTTTTTGTTCTTGACTGTTAATACAGTGGCATCTAAAAGTACCTTTTGTTTATGCTTTCCTCATACGTCACTTTAGTAAGATGATGATCTGTTGCAGATGGAGGAGGAAGATTAGAGAACTACTAGTGGAAACTGTGCTCTAAAAGTTTCTTGGAAGTTTTAGGTCCATGGCTCTAGCAATAATATAATTGAAGTCACAATCAGCATAACTAATCCAGGTTATGAACAGCCTGGTGAATCAGGGCTGTCTTTAGTCAGAAATAATATACTTCTTCAGTAGACGACTACTTCTTGTCAGGTCATTCCTCTGTTTTGTTTATTAATATCCATCATCTTTAGACTGGATTAGCTGCTTCTACATCTGGTAGATGCTTTTTGGGGGTCAATCACGATATCTTCTCTAGCTGAGTGTCAGCTTTTTTTCACAAAGCTTCAAGAGACATTGAGAGTGCTTCATGCTTGTGACCAAGTTGAATTCATTGCCTTTATTAGTGGGATCATTGATCTGTGTTTTGGTGGCATCTGTCACTGTCTCCCCTTGGGAGGTCGGAGCCATCATCTCTCAAGTGATCCCTTCTGCAAAAATATGTCTTGATGCTGACCACTCATCAACTATTTCCATTTTGGGAATGGATACTGAGAACTCTGTGGTAAGGTGGCTTTGACTTTTACCTGAACACTTAGATAACCTTGACACCTTTCAGTCTTCTCTGAGATCTGAATATGGTACTGAGATTGCACTGGTTTTGTGGGTTAATTCTTTTAGCTGTCAGCTGCCTTGGATGGGATTAAACATGAAGTGTTTGAGTCTGCAAATACTACCAGTGGCTGGGTTTTTTTTCAGTCAGGGATCTGAGAAAGGTGGTACTGATCAGTTGCTAATCTTTGTGAAGGGTACTGCAAAGGGCTCTATGTTTGAGAAACTCAAGTCCCTCGACACAACTCCTATACATGTCCCAACAAAAAATCCAGAACATCTGAAAGCAGAAGTTGCAACTTCCTTTTCAGGTGAAGATAGAGGAAATCACTCTCAGCTATTGCTCCTACTTGGAAATCCAGAAGCACACCAAGGATTTATATAGGGACTTATACCAACTCATCACCGTTATCAGAGTGCCTAACAAACATCTGAAGTTGCAAATATTAACAAAGAGTAAACCTATCCCCTCAGTTGAGCTACTGACCGTATCATTTCTGGATGGTTCTCCCCACCACCAGCCCAGTTGATATCACCAATATCTTACCGGAAGTCAGCTTCAGCCAGCTGTTATCTAATCCCCAAATGTGGCCAGACTCTGGGCAAGTAGAGACTCGATACCGCCAAGGTCCTGTGAAAAAGGTAGAGCTGTATATCATCACTGATATGATTGCAGCCCTAAGCAGCATGCACTCCTCCACCAGTAGGCTCACATACCTGTTTAAGATAAGAACGTAAGAAGGGCCATATTTGGTCAAACCAAATGTCCATCTAGCCGAGTATCTTGTCTTCTGACAGTGGCCAATGCCAGGTGCCCCAGAGGGAATGAACAGAACAAGTAATCATCAAGTGATCCATCCCCATTGCCCATTCCCAGCTTCTGGCAAACAGAGGCTAGGGACACCATCACTGACCATCCTGGCTAATAGCCATTGATAGACCTATCCTCCATGAATTTAGTTCTTTTTTGAATCCTGTTATAGTCTTGGCCTTAACAACATCCTCTGGCAAAGAGTTCCACAGGTTGATTGTGCGAAGAAATGCTTCCTTTCGTTTGTTTTAAACTTGCTGCCTATTTAATTTCATTTGGTGACCTCTAGTTCTTATGGTGTTAAGAGAAGGAGTAGATAACACTTCCTTATTTACTTTCTCCACACCAACCATGATTTTTAGACCTCTATCATATCTCCTCTTAGCCGTCTCTTTTCCAACCTGAAAAGTCTTAATCTTCTTATTCTCTCCACATATGGAAGATCCTCATCCTTGTTTTAAAAAGCCCTGCACAATCCTAGCTCCTGCCTGTCTCTCTTCTCTGTCTCTCCCCATTCTCATCTGTGCCACCTTCCGTATGGTCCTGTATAACTGGAGCTCTCTCCCAGTCCACCATACCTCCACACTATGGTCCTTGCTCTAATTCAAATACCTCTCTCAAATTGTCTCCTCTTCTACCAGCCCTATTAACTCCTGTTCCTCACCCACTTTGGAATGAGAATTAACAAAAGGGGCAAGAAATTATTTTTTTAGAAGGAGATGTGAGAGACACATGGCAAACTTCACTATTTGCTCAATCACATGCTTTTGTTTTTCCATATTTCTCATCTGCTTGTTGCCTGCTTAAATCGTAAACTTGTCTGAGTAAAAGCATGATCTACTTACATTTGCTACATAAATAACTAAAGATCTTTAAAGAGTGGTTGAGTTTCTTCTTTTAATTATTTTAAAGTTCATTTTAGCTGGCTCTGTCTCTCTGTCCTAATTTGTGTGCTTAATATGTGTATGCCTAGACCCAGTAGGTGTGTTTTGTAAATAAACATTTTAAATGCTAATAGAAACACTGAGGTAGATGGAAGTAGTATCTCACAGAACTTTTCATGTATTTTTAAAGATTAGCTAGGCAAATAAAACTACAGAAATATCATTTTCTAAACTTTGTCTTAACTGCCAAACATATTTAGCAACTAACAGATTTCTATTTTCTCCATATTGAGCTTTTTCAGAAAACAAAACACTAATAATGTATATCTTTAAAATAAAACCCCATTGATTCTTTATTTAAAAAAAAAAAAAAAAAACCCAGATCAATCAGGCAGGAACATAAATCAGCATTTTCTGGTTTTAGAATAAACCTGGGGGGATAAAAAACATTAAAAAATAACACTTTTGTATATGTTCTGGAGGCAGTTGTGCTCTGAAGTTGGCAAGCTTTAGAACTGATTCTAAAGGAAATTTTTCTCATCAGAATGTTCCACGACTAGGACAAATGACGAGAGCTGGTAGTGTAGACATGTACTTGGTGTCTGGTACATTATACTGACACACAGCTTTCCAGCCAGGTGGCAGGGAATGGACTAGACTCCAGACTTCAAGCAGGGATGCTGGTGTTGGCCATCCCAGAACTTTATGGGCTATATGTTTTCACTGCCATAAAAAGTGTGTGTTTTACAGCAAGATAGCTAAATCAAGTTAGTTATCTCATTTTAAAATCCTAGTGGGGACAAGGCACTGTAGTATTACCTCAGTGTTGCTAGTCAAGATCTGCCCCAAGTAAGGGAGAGACGTAGTGTTGACTGCAACTAGCTTCATTGAGGTAAAAACTCAAGTTAGCTATCTCACTGTAAAAATGCATTTATTTATTTATTTATTTATTTGCAGTGATGACATTTTGGCTCCAATAAACATTTTTGATCAACTAAACTTAAAAAAGGAGTGGAAAAAATCAAACACTCTTTGCAACTGCTGTAGGTGTCTCATGTCTCCCTTTGTGTGATCTCCTTGTGTTTGGGAGAGAAGATGGTCCATGACCAAATGTCATATCTCAAGAAATCACCCATTATATGACCAATTCTATTGAGAAGCCCTAGATTAGACGGATCAAAAATTCATCCTAAAAAAATCACGGTGAATTTAAAAATCACATTTCTGTCTGAAGTTTGTTTTATAGGAAACACCTAAAATGACTGTCTACAAATTAGAGGCGAAACACTTGTTTTTTCCATTTTGTTTTGTGCATTTGACAGCACTTTGCGAATAATCAATCACATTTTATCCCGTGTAGAATAAGTATTTTCCTGGTTGTATTTCTTCCTCTCTCCTCTTGCGGTGTGAAACTTTTAAAAAAACAAACAAAAAAACCCAGGAAAGTGTGATTTTAAATGTACACAATTGGTAGGGAAACTGCATTACGTATAATGTCAGAAACTGCTTCTTTTTTTAATTGACTAGATTTCAAGTTGGCAGAGATACATTGGTATATTTACTTTGGAGTTTTCCTTAAATACTGTTCATTCACTAAGTCCCCAATCCAGCAAAGCAGCTAGCTGTGTGAGTAGCACCATTATTCTGAATTAGACTATTCACATGCTTAAATTTGGGCACATGCTTAAATAAAATAGTACTTTAATTTTAGAAAATTAATCATTTGTATATAACCATAACAATAAATTAAACCCATAATTTTTAGAAAAACTTATTTAAAAGTTCTGTGTTAAGTTTTAAAAACATTTTAGTTTGTATGGAGCTGAATAATCAAGGTATTTGTACAGTTACTTTGGATCACTAGAAATAACTTTGGGAAAAGCTATCTCAGTAGAATCAAGCTGTCATTATTTATTGCTGGAGTTCCTTCCCAAAATCTTAGGAAATTATAAACTACTTTTTGTTAGCAAGTGGCATTGCACAGAATATATAAGTAATCAGAAATATTGGCTTATTGTCTATATTCAAATTGTTGAATAAAGTGACTTTGGACCTTTTTGTCTAGAAAGACACTGGTATTCTATGTACTTGGAGGTTAATTCTGATAGACTGTCTTGTCTTAGGCCCTGAGCCTGAATTGTACATCATCTGCACAAAGCCCCATCAACCTCTGGGGCTCAGTGTGGGTGCAGCAGTCTATCTGTATGGTGCATTATGCAACACCACCACCATAGACCCTGATTCAGGAGAGTACTTCAGTACATGTTCGAGTACTGTCAGTGTGAGACTTCTTGTGAGTTCTTTGGCAGAATGTTTCTTCATAAAACAGTGTATGACTGTCTCTAATGTTCTGTTATTTCTGTGTAGCGGAAACTTTTGCCAAAGCATAGAGGTATGTCCATCAGAACTACAGCTCAGTTACTTGGTTAAGATTTGATGAAGAGGTTGCTTGATCTCACGTATTGCTAGGAAATGTGAAAAATGTTATGGAGAACACTCTAATGCACTACTTTCAAAAGTGTCTAGAAAATCTAAATGAGATGGGATCTGAACAGTTGCTGTCCATGAAAGAGTGTCCTATGTGGTTGAATTCTGGGCGGCATGCTGTCTGGCAAAAAAATTTATAAGACGCAAAATACGTTCATTAGGTTTACTGCAGAGGTAATGTTACTTTTCAGCTTCATAGGCACTGCTGTTATAAATTTTATGTGGCTTCTGAAACTGCATATCTAAGCTCCTTGTTGAGAAAAATAAATCTAAGTTACATTTGTTTATTTGTTTAATGTGTGGTGAAAGTGTTATTAAGAGGTACGTGCTTTTCTGTTAGTTCAAATGTGGGAGGAGTTGGAGTATCGATGACTGGAATTTACACAGTACAAAATGATATTTGTTTATGTATGTATGACAAAAAATAAATAAAACCAAGTACTATCCCCATTGGCAACAGAACAAATTTTTAATGGATTTGCAAAAAAAGCAAAATAACATGACGTTTTTTCACCCAGTCATAGCAATAATTATTATTTTAAAAAGCTATTTGTGTCCAAGCCCCTCCCCCCCCCCCCCAAAAAAAATGAAACAAGTACAGAGAAATCAGTCCACGGCTATTGAACCCACTGTCTCTCTTGCATTTTTTGTATGACTCCAGTGCCCTAAGAACACGTCTTTGTGCCTAGTACAGTTATACCGTACTGCACCGAATTACCATCAGTTCTTTAAGAGCTGGCACCTGTGGATGCACATGTGTTCTATGTGCACAGAACCAGAAATTCTTCAGTAGCCATGTCTGTTGGTCTGCGCCTCCTCATGCTCCCAATCAAGGGCATTCAGTGCAGCATGGACCAGCTCTCTCTCCAGTTTCTTTCTACCACTTGTGCTCTGGAACAGAACCTTCTGTGTCTGTCCTCTTTCCAGCATTCCTGATTGATTTTCAGACCTGTAAATAATTGTAGTTTTTATAGTTAGATAGATTAGTTAGTTTGGGAATCAGGGTGTCTCTTCCCTTCGTTCCCACACAATTTGGGGTACCAATCATGCCCAAAGCTCAAGGCTTCAAACCCTGCCTGGCCTGCCTACAGGTCTTCCCAGTGAGTGACCCGCACAAGAGCTGCCTGTACTGCCTCAGGGAAATGCACATCCCCTTGAGGTGTGGTATCTGTTGTGTTTTTTTTCCCCCACACACCAGGCAGTCTCAGAAGTTCCGACTCTGGAGACACCTTCTGGAGCTATCCATGAAGCCCTATTTGGCCCCGGGGCCCTCACGCTCCCCATTTAGCCAACCTGAGCCTCCAGCAGCACCCCTCCAGCTCCAGGATCCATTGATGGTTCTTCAAGTGATGATCTCCAATTATATTCCACTGAGGGGTTACACATGCGCGACATGCATCTGGAGTTGGAGCATTTGAAAGTAGTATCTGTTGGTCCGTGCATGCACCCTGGCTTGCCTCATACTTCCATCTGAGGCGATAAAGGACAGGGCAGGCTGACTGCATCTTCAGTTTCTTCTCATTTCCGCATGGTCCACGTCAGAACTCTCTGTCTTTGCCTCTGATGCACGTCTAGAAACAATAGTTGTACACAGTTTTTAAACAGTTTTTACAGTAGTTTACAAGGTTTTATTTCTTTTCTAGTTTTTAAAAGTTTCTAATAGTTACTAGCTTCAGTTGTTTTAGATAAACTTGGGGTTTTCATCTCCCACCACCACCCCTGTGCAGGTACCTCACTATGCTCAGATTCCTCCGTGCCCAAGGACTCTTCTAAACAAAGGCATGAGGAAGGAAAGGGTAAACACCTTCATAAAAAGAGGAAAAAAATCACCCTACAAATGCTCAAAAAAGTGATCTATCTACCTCTGACACCACATGGGATTCCATGCCCTGGATCGGGTGCATCCGGAGCTCACAAAGAAGAATGACCACTACCTATGGTGCCAGGAGCAATTAATGCCTCAAAATTGCACTCTCAGAGGCGAAGTTCAACTCCAGCACTAAGCAGACATGAAGGGGACCGTTCTTCATCTACATGAGCAGTACCAATCCAGCAAGTCCCCACCACCTCCAAGATGGCATGGGCAGGTCTGGTTTAAACCCAACACACCTACTAGCTCTCCTCCAATGAGAATTTGATAGGCTTCTCAAGCATCTAGAAATTTATACGGATCCAGAATCTCCAATCTTCTCACATCTGGTTCTGCTGAGAAACATCCCAACTCCATCAATGTGATGTTCGTTGGTCCTGAGCTCCAGCCGTCAGGTGGGGGCACTAGCACCGTTGGTGCACCATTTATGAGCTCCTGTCCCTGGTTCATCAGAGTCACGTCATGTGGTGCTGTCAGCCCCACCATTTGAGCCTGATGACTCCTGTCCGTCAGCCAAAAGGTATCAACAGCAAACTGGCAAAGAACCATCAGCCTGGCCAGAGCTTCCAGAGTTACCTGGATGTCTCTGCCTCACGGCAAGCCACACTATTGGTCAATGAACCAGTGGTACCCACCTCTATATTCCAATGATTTTGGCCACTGACTATATTGGGTCGCTAAGATCCGTATTTTCAGGAACCAGAGAGGAGCCACAGTCCTTGCAGGAACCTTTGACTGACGAGGAGCAATCTGTACTGCCAGATCCACCAGCAGCACTTCTTGCTCTCCCCAGATGAAGTACTGACACCAGCATCTCCCTTGCCTCCAGATGATTACAAACAGTACCTGGACCTCCTAAGGAGGATTGCTGACTCCCTTCAGATCTTGCTGGAGGAGGTTCAGGAACCTACCCACCAACTCCTGGACATTGTCCAGCTCCCTCCAGCCTCCACCTCCAGCCCTTCCCATCAATGAGGTCCTATGGAGCCTACTAAGGGTATGTCTACACTACGGAATAAGGTCGAATTTATAGAAGTCGGTTTTTTAGAAATCGGTTTTATATATTCGAGTGTGTGTGTCCCCACAGAAAATGCTCTAAGTGCATTAACTCGGCGGAGTGCTTCCACAGTACCGAGGCTAGAGTCGACTTCCGGAGCGTTGTACTGTGGGTAGCTATCCCACAGTTCCCGCAGTCTCCGCTGCCCATTGGAATTCTGAGTTGAGATCCCAATGCCTGATGGGGCTAAAACATTGTCGCGGGTGGTTCTGGGTACATATTGTCAGGCCCCCCTTCCCTCCCTCCCTCCCTCCGTGAAAGCAAGGGCAGACAATCGTTTCGCGCCTTTTTTCCTGAGTTGCCTGTGCAGACGCCATACCATGGCAAGCATGGAGCCCGCTCAGGTAACCATCACCGTATGTCTCCTGGGTGCTGGCAGACGCGGTACGGCATTGCTCCACAGTAGCAGCAACCCATTGCCTTCTGGCAGCAGACGGTGCAATACGACTGGTAGCCGTCATCGTCGTGTCCGAGGTGCTCCTGGCCACGTCGGCTGGGAGCGCCTGGGCAGACATGGGCACAGGGACTAAATTTGGAGTGACTTGACCAGGTCATTCTCTTTAGTCCTGCGGTCAGTCCTATTGAACCGTCTTATGGTGAGCAGGCAGGCGATACGGATTGCTAGCAGTCGTACTGTACCATCTTCTGCCGGGCAGGCAAGAGATGAGGATGGCTAGCAGTCGTACTGTACCATCTTCTGCCGAGCAGCCATGAGATGTGGATGGCATGCAGTCCTTCTGCACCGTCTGCTGCCAGCCAAAGATGTAAAAGATAGATGGAGTGGATCAAAACAAGAAATAGACCAGATTTGTTTTGTACTCATTTGCTTCCCCCCCTCCCCTGTCTAGGGGACTCATTCCTCTAGGTCACACTGCAGTCACTCACAGAGAAGGTGCAGCGAGGTAAATCTAGCCATGTATCAATCAGAGGCCAGGCTAACCTCCTTGTTCCAATAAGAAAAATGACTTAGGTGCACCATTTCTTATTGGAACCCTCCGTGCAGTCCTGCCTGAAATACTCCTTGATGTAAAGCCATCCCCTTTGTTGATTTTAGCTCCCTGAAGCCAACCCTGTAAGCCGTGTCCTCAGTCGCCCCTCCCTGCATCAGAGCAACGGCAAACAATCGTGCATCTGAGTTGAGAGTGCTGTCCAGAGCGGTCACAATGGAGCACTCTGGGATAGTTCCTGGAGGCCAATACCGTCGAATTGTGTCCACAGTACCCCAAATTCGAGCTGACAAGGCCAATTTAAGTGCTAATCCGCTTGTCGGGGTGGAGTAAGGAAATTGATTTTAAGAGCCCTTTAAATCGAAGTAAAGGGCTTCATCGTGTGGACGGGTGCGGATTTACATCGATTTAACGCTGCTAAATTTGACCTAAAGTCCTAGTGTAGACGAGGGATAAGAAGATTTGGTATATGGCTCAGAGGACTGAGAAAAAGTACTTTGTTCACTCCAAGAGAGCAGAATATTTGTTTTTCCAACCCTAATCCCAACTCATTAGTGGTCCAGGCAGTAACAGAACAGAGTAGACTGCTCCAGCCCAGGTTATCCTCTCTGGACAAAGACATGAGAGACTG
Source organism: Eretmochelys imbricata (assembly GCF_965152235.1). Lineage (NCBI taxonomy): Eukaryota > Metazoa > Chordata > Testudines > Cheloniidae > Eretmochelys > Eretmochelys imbricata. Next base: position 34,243,162 of record NC_135572.1, read on the forward strand.
AATCTTTCTGACAAGAAGAATTTCTCGTTCTCTATTATTCCCCACAGTGAATTATCAGACAAAACAAAAAGTAGCCAGCATATTGTTCCTGAGCTACTCAACGCTTCAGCTCCAGAGGGGATGCTTTCCTGGTGCAGTGGTTGGACCCACTGGTGTGTTCCTTCCCTCCCATACTTTGCTACCTTGCATCCTCAGGATGATCAAACTGGACAAGGCAGCAGTGATCCTCATAGCTTCCTAGCAGTGGAGGCTATTCTGATTCACCACTGTCTAGTTGGCCTCCCACCCATGCATTCACCTTCAGCCATTCTGGAACCTACTGTCTCAGAACGAGGGCAAGACCAGTCCAGCTTTCCTCTTTCTGACAGTATGTTTTTTAGATGGACGAGGAACATAGGGAAAGACTGCTCATAGGATGTCCAATCCTTTCTCTACAAGGAAGTGCTATGCCACCAATTGGAAGTGATTCTCCCTGTGGTGTCAGCAGAACCAGTTACCTCCTGAGAAATCGGGAATCCCTCTAATTCTGGAATATCTTCTTTCATTGAAGACATCTGACCTGTTTATCAATTCCCTAACAATACATCTGGCAGCTATTCATGCTTACATCCTCCGATGAAGAACTGCGCTGTTTTCACCCATCCTACTACCGTGACCGTCAGAATGTAAACCTGTCCCCACTTATAAAGCTGAGCCTCATCCTATCCACTCTTACGAGCCTGCTATTTGAATCTTGAGCCTCCTGCGTCTTACATTACATCTGTCTATGAATATAGATAGCTTGGAGGACTAGAAGCCCCACTCACTTGATGTACACAGGGCTCTGGCCTTCTACTTACACAGGACAAAACCGTTCTTGAAGTCTCCAAGGTTATCATCACTATTGCTGAAAGAATGAAATGGAAAGCTTTCTTTTCCCAAAGACTCTGAATGGATTTCCACCTGTGTCCTCCTCTTTATGATCTTCTCGAAACCCCTCCTCAGGGCCCATTTTATTAGAGTGTAAGCAGCCTCAGTGGCTTCTCTGCGAGGAATCCCTCTGAGATATATATATATATAGAGAGAAAGAGAGCAGCAATTTGAGATTCCATTCACACCTTCACCACGTATTATACACTAGTTCAAGCTTCAGCTGGAAATGCTTCCTTTGATTTAGTGATCCTCAAGTCTGTGGTGCATCATGCTTCCTCACACCCACCTTCTAATTGAAACACTGTTTTGGACTCATCCATAGTGAATACCCCTGTGAATCAGCACTGGAAGAAGAAAGGAAGGTTACTTACCTTCTAGGAACTGGAGTTCTTCAAGATTTGTGGTCCCTGTGGGTATTCACATTCCACCCTCATTCCCTTTTGCTCAGGTCCTCTTTGGATTCACAGAAGAGCAGGAACTGGAGCAGTGTTTGGTCTGCATTACTCCTTATACCCTCGGTTGGGAGCATGAGGTGGTATCAGGTGCAGGTGTTGACTAATGGGCTCTATTGATGAATTTCCAGTTCCAAGAGCACATGCACACCTGCAGAGAGGTAACACACATCTTGAAGTTACCCTCCTTTACTAGTGCTGCTTTCAGCCGTAGTAAAATGTATTCACTAAGTGTTCTGTAATATAATCTTTCCTTTACTTTCACTGCAGTCTACCCAACCTTCAGATGTTATTCCAATTAAGCCCCCAAAATAATACAACAGATGTTGTAAGGGACACTGGTATTAGAGGAGCTTTTGTCTTTTTAAAAGACTAGAAGACCTGCAAAACCAATTCAAGCCAGCAGGCTGCATATTAATCAATAGTCCAAAATTAGTGCAGATCTATGGAAATTACAATTCTTCCACAATTCTTAGGTTTAAGGTCATTTTGAGGAGTCCATTCATATTTGGCAATTGAATTTTGTAACCTAGTTGGCTTGTGCATACAAAGTGTTAAGCAAGCATGTTGAAAATAAACTTTTTTGGATAACTATCTGTATGTAGTATCACCAATACACTAAGACAATTTACTGGCTGAGCAAGGGCAAAGTTATTACTGAATTCTCATAAAGGTTTGAGAAAACAGCTTTTCCATTTAAAATTAACAGCAAGCAACTGTGAGACTAAAAGACAGTGGGAAATTAATGGATGACCCATTGCAGATTACTAGATGTTATGCATTAATGAGTAAGGCTCCGATCCTGAAAACAGAGGTACTAGCATGACCCCCTGATTCTGCCTTTCAACAGAATCTAATGCAGGATTGGATCCTGGAATTTTTCACTAATATTATAAAACTTTGTTTATATTCTGAAACAAAGGGGTTGGTTTCCCCAATGCAGTTTAGTCTTAACTAATTTCTGGTGTTCTTATTATAGCTGGAGTATAGGCCTTGGTGTATATAAATGATTCATGGACCCCATCTAGTCAGGTTGTCGGTGAGGATTGAACCCAAATTGTGTATCTGAAAACATGAGCCGTTATTGCTTGAGATAAAAGACATGTCTGTTTGTTTGCTGAGAGGCAAGAGCAGACTCTTAAACCTCGATATGTGGTGTAACTACTAGAGTGGGACTTGGGTGTTATTCTCAAAACCGAAGAGGAGATGTTTGCCTCGTCTTATACCCAATAGCACAGTGGTTAAGGTAATCATCTGGCATGTGAGAGACCGAAGTTTGAATCCAGGTCTCTCCCCCAGGTGAGCATCCTAACCACCAGGGTGTTGGTTATTCTAGGGTGGTGGTGCCTCTATCTCTCTTCTTGAAGCTGTTCCACTCTGTATAAATAATTATTCAATTGGGCCAGTGAGAGTGACTCTAGACCGTTGATTATGGCATTCACCAGGGTGGGGGAATAGGCCTGGGTTCAAGTCCCTGTTCCAATGAATATTTAATTAGTTATACAAAGTGGAATAGCTTCAATGTGAGAGAGGCACCCTCCTCCCCCCAAATAGCCAGTAGCCTAGTGGTAAGGGTACTCACCTGAGGAGGGGATTTGCTCCAGAGTAGGGATTCAAATACGGGTCTTCCACATTCCAATAGAGTGTCCTAATTGCTGAACTATTGGGTATAAGGGAGCAATGTAACCATCACTTCCTCCTAAATTTGGGGAATCTAATCCTGTGTGTCCAAATTTCCTTTGCTTTCATTAAAACAAAAATGCCCCAAATCAAAACAGTTTTTTCTGAAATTTTTGATTTGCTGAAAATTCTGAAAAATTTTGCTGAGGTCTGACTCAGAATTTTTTGGAACTGTCTACAAACCAAGAAATCAATTATTAAAACATCTCTACTCATGTAAAAAGTGTGATGAAAGTAAAAGGCCCTTTTAAAAGAGTCAGTTTTTTCTAAGCTCCATTTTGAACAAGTTATACACTTCGTGAATATCCAGTGAAGCTGTTAAAAACTTGTGTAACTATAAAATAAACAAACTTGAAAAAGACCAGCTGGATAAGTTACAGAATGCTGACCTCATTTTTTTTTTAAAGTAACTTTATCTAAGGAGTTGACAGATCATTTTGGTCTTGTAAATAATATCCAAAATTAGAATTTTATACTAACATTGCGAGTGTTAAGCCTTTATTTTCCCAAAGGTAGTTAGAAAAGTTTGACATACTTACAAAAATAGGAAGAGATCAAGTCATAGTAATCTCAGCCAGAATTTTGTCAGACTTGTATTTTTGCATCTAGAAGGTCAGATAGTTCAAAATAAAGAGCCGTTTTTTAAACATGAATATAAATAATATATAAATAAATGATTATATATTTTTTCATCAGCCTGTAAGTAATTAACATCTTGTTCTAACACTGGTAAATCTTAGCAGATATCAGGAAATGTAGAGTGAAGGTCTAATATTCCTCTTTCCTCAATGGGAAGTGCTGGTGTGTAGACACAGGAACTCTTTGATACAAGAACTTCAGTGCAGTCAGTTTATATCCACACTTCATTAAATCTGGTACAGTGTTCACACTTTTGGAAATGAGGTGTAGTTGAATCAAGGGGGAAATCCTTACTGACTGGGTACAAGCTTCAGTTACTCTGTAGATGGTACTCTATACCTCTGGATAGGCAAAACTGAGGTCCTCGTATCCATCTTTTCCTGTATTAATGCATCTTTTTCTGATAAAATGCTTTTTTGGTTTCTTCAGTCAGATGTGAGAGTTCCTGTAGCTGAATACGTCTCAGATATTGCTGTTGCAGTTAAAGCCGCTCTTTTTTTGACCAAATGGCAAAGGAGGCTTAGTCCCCACTACCTTTAGACTTCTCAAGAAAAAACAAGAAAGGCAAAGTTAACTTTTTAAAAACCAATAAAACTCTGTGATTGTTTGGTTTTTTCTTTACTCCCTTCAATTTTATATTGATTCTTCAGCCAATGTAGAGATGAAATCTGGATCTTCTTTCCTGTCACTTTAGCACTGTTTGCTTTTGAGAAGGACATCTGAAACTAGTTTTTTTGTTTGTTTGGATTTTTTTAATATTAAATCAGTTGATGGTGCTGATTTTGTGTCTGTGACTAGGGCTTTTCAGTAAAATATTATTTTAGTTCATTGTTGTATATGGAGCACTGTTTAACGCAGCACCACAGAAACTGCTGATACTTAGCTCTCAGACATGGAGATCTACCAGCATCCATTCCAGTTCAGAGTCAGCATACGTGTCTCCACCGCAAGTTTGCTTGTAACAATGTCAAATGAGGGGTGAGAGAAAATTGTAGACTACTACATTCCATCAAATGTACTTGGTAGATACATGAAAAGGGACAATTGCCGAAATCCCATGCGAGACCACAGTTAAACAAAGCATACATGGGTAGATGGCTGCACTCTGTGTAATTAGGAAAGTGCAAAACCCCATACCTGGCAAAGAGGCAATTAAATAAAACAGAGGAGTATCTAGCCACACCCTGCACAGCTGGAATCCTTATGTAAATGCAGTTATTTAATACGAACATGGTGAAAATTATTTTTAAAAGGTAGCCAAGGCAATCATATTACAATAGACTAGGAATTCTCAAACTTCATTGTACCGCAACCCCCTTCTGACAATAAAAATTACTAGACAGCCCCAATGGAGAGGGGGCGCGGGGAGGGGACTGAAGCCTGAGCCCACCCAAGCCCTGCTTCTACAGGCAGGGGGCCAAAGTCTGAGCTCCACCACCCTGGGCGGGGAGGGACAAAGCCCAAGGGCTTCATCCTGGGCAGGGGGCTGTTACTAATAGAGGTGGTTGCAGCCCAGGTGGCGGGGCACAGGCTTTGGCCCTGGGCAGTGGGCTTTGGCTTTGGCCCCAGGCCCCAGCCAGTCGAACGCTAGCCCTGGCAACTCTATTAAAATGGGGTCATGACCCACAGTTTGAGAACTGCCAGATTGATTCCCCTTCTTCCTCTCCACCCCCAGCCCCCTCATGCAAAGTCTGGCCCAAGAGACCCAGAAAGGAACAAGTCTAAATGTTCTAAAAATTCATTAATCTTATTAACCTACCTCTTCTTAACTCCACAACTAATCTCACCCTTTCCCTTAGAGAATCAAAGGCTTTCTCATTTGTCCCTCATTATAGTTTGTCATCCAATAAAGAAACAGTTCAATGTGACTTAAACTGACCAATCACACAGCAATAAATAGTGAATAACAGAAGCACTCAACGAACAGTTTACATGCAAATTTAGGACAAAATTTACTCATTTGAAGTAATTATTTCAACAATTATGAGAAATCAGTCTGTTCATGAACAATTCCCAAACAAGAAAAAGAGTGAAATTCTTTGATCACATTGTTTGCAACCACCTCTGTTGGTAATTGGATGTTAGTTTGCATGTGGGTGGTGTCAAATAACAATCTGTTTACTTAAATTAATATTTACAGTTAAGTCATAATAATTGGAGAAATAGCCTGAGCTTGAATTCTCTTTATTGAGCAGAATGGGGATTCTTCCTTTCACTTTAGACATTTAGTAACTATGGAGATGTGTATTCACCTATATGCTGAAATGCTGATGATGTGCCTGAAACATGGCACTGAACTTACTAATGTACTCATTTCTTGTTTTTTCAGGAGTTAGCTCTCCGTAGCCAACTTCCAACTATGGAACAAGACGGTGGCTCTCAAAATCCAGTGTCATCTCCTGGAATGTCTCAGGAGCTGAGAACAATGACTACAAATAGTTCTGATCCCTTTCTTAACAGGTTTGTAGGAGAAGCTACTGAAAAGAAATTAAGATTCTGTTTAGTACATGTAATCGTTTATTTTGAACATCTGTCTGTGCCAAAAACCACAGCTGTAATTGAATCTTTCCTTAAATGGCAAGTGAAGTAAAAGTTAAGGTTTAAAAGCTTCCTCCTGTGGGAGGAAGTAAACTGTTCAGACTTGTAGGAAAGATTCTTATTCAAAGTCATAACATGTTTCCCTATGCATAGTCTGTTGACTAACAGTCACCTTAAAATTACTGACTCAAAAGAGCTTGTGAATAGCTTGCTATGAGATCAAATGGACTGTGAGGTACATTTACGACTTCACTTGGAGGTTAATTTTAAGGTGTTTTCACACAGAGTATTTAGCCTGGCAGTATTTTCACTGCAGTAGGATTAGTGCTAGAAACAGTGGTGGGATTTATTTTTAAATGCCGCATTGTTTAAAGTTCATTTGTTGGTTCAAGGAGTTGACATTTTGGATTGTGCTTATGCAAAGTGTCAATGAAGAAAGGAGAAATCTGTGACCAGCAGATTTAAGGAAAATAAGGAGGAGTTTTTTAAATATATTATTGGCAAAAAGCATCCTGATAATGGTACAGATCCATTAGTAGATTGAAATGGTAGAATTATCAATAATACTGCACCAAAGGCAGAAGTGTTCAATAAATATTTCTGTTCTGTATTTGAGGAAAAAACAGATGATGTAGTACTATCATATGATAACACTCTTTTCATTCTAGTAGTATCTCACGAGGATGTTAAACAGCAGCTACTGAAGTGAGACATTTTTAAATCAGTAGGTCCAGATAACTTGGATCCACAAATTTAGTTCCAGAAGACTGGAAGAAAGCTAATGTGCTAATATTAAAAAAAGGATAAATGGGATAACCTAGTAGTTATAAGCCTGTCAGTCTGACATCAAACCTGGGCAAAGTAATGGAGCAACTGATATGGGACTAGATTAATAGAGAATTAAAGGAGGGTAATTTTATTAATGTCAATCAACATGGGTTTATGGAAAATGGATCCTGTCAGACTAACTTGATAGTGATATTACAAGTTTGTTGATAGGGTAGTAGTGTTCATGTAATATACTTAGATTTTTGTAAGGCATTTAACTTTAAAAAAAAACACAAAAACAAAAAAAAAACCTAGCACAATACAAAATCAAGGTGACATACATTAAATGGATTAAAAGCTGGTCTCAAAATATAAGAGAATCATTATCAAGTGGATTTGTTTCCAGTGGGGGTCTTCCAAGGATCAGGCTTGGCACTATGTTGTTTATTATTATCATCAATGACCTGAAAGAAAACACAAAATCATCACTGATAAAGTTTGCAAATAATACAAAAATTGGGGGAGTGGTAAATAATAAAGAGGTCAGGTCACTAACACAGAACGTTTTGTATGTTTCATAAACTGGGCACAAGCAAACAATATGTACTTTAATATGGCTAAATATATGTCTAGGAACAAAGAACATAGGCCATACTTACAGCATAGGGGACTGTCTCCTGGAAAAGAGTGACTGAAAAAGATTTGGGGGTCATGATGGATAATCAGCTGAACATGAGCTCCCAATGTAACACAGTTGCGAAAAGAACTAATGCGATCCTTGAATGCATAAACAGGAAAGTCATGAGTAGGAGTACAGTGGTTATTTTACCTCTGTATTTGGCACTGGTGCAACCATTGCAGGAAGAGTGTGCCCAGTTCTGGGGTTAACAATTCAAGAAAGATGTTGAAAAATTTAGAGAGGGTTCAGAGAAGAGCCACAAGATTGATTAAAATATTAGAAAACCTGTCTTTTAATGATTGAGCTCCTGGAGTCTGTCTATTTAGTTTAACAAAGAGAAGATTAAAGGATGACTTGATTAGAAATTGTAGGTACCTACATGAGGAACAAATATTTGATAAGTTTCAGAGTAGCAGCCGTGTTAGTCTATATTCGCAAAAAGAAAAGGAGTACTGGTGGCACCTTAGAGACTCAAATAAATTGGTTAGTCTCTAAGGTGCCACTAGTACTCCTTTTCTTTTTGCAAATATTTGATAATGGCTCTTCAGTCTAGGAGAGAAAGGTATAACACAGTGTAATGGCTGGAAGTTGAAGTTAGACAAACTCAGACTGGAAATAAGGCATACATTTTTGACAGTGAGGGTAATTAACCATTGGAACAATTTACCAAGGGTCATGGTGGATTCTGCATGACTGACAATTTTTAAATCAAGCTTGGATGTTTTTTCTAATAGATATGCTCTCCGAATTATTTTGGGGAAGTTCTATGGCCTGTGTTATTCAGGAAGTCAGACTAGATGATCACAGTGGTCCCTTCTGGCCTTGGAATATATGAATCATTGCTATTTGCGTAACTTCTGCACAGTCTCTCAGATGTTAAGGGCAGTTTTCACTTGGCTTGTCACAAATTTAATGTTTCAGGTCAATTATGTGAATGCTTACTAGTTGCTGCTAGTGTTTGGGAGAAAATACTGCAGCTTGAGACTAGTCCTACAAGATATTTGCGTAAATCAAAATGAGAAAGAAATTGATTGACTGACCAGCAAATGACCCATTTTGTGAGGGGATTCCAAAGCTTATTCTCAGAAGCATCTAGACTTCTGTCAATTGAGATTTAGAAACAAAAAAGACCGAAAGAAAAAGGTTAGGTTGGTACAGTAACTACATTTTGTAATTTTTTATCATAGCATCGTTTCTATCAACTTTCTAAACTAACAAACCTACTGAACAAAATTTATGAGAAAATGATTTCTTAATGTAATAATTTTATGTACACATGAGCTTATCAATGTTTTTTTAAATCCCCTTTAAAATTAAATATTGGTCTCCTTTGTAAAAGTAGGTATTCCAAACATACTCTGTGTTTCCATGCAGCAAAATAACATGCTCATCCCTATTTTTTAACCGGACATTATTTCATATCTAACTTCTTATTGTTCTTCAAGAGCTTGCTCATATCCATTCCATTGCTAGGTGTGTGACCACCACATGCACAGTTGTTGGAGATTTTTCCCTTCGTGCTATCCGTAGGACCGGCTCTGGCACTCCCTGGAGCCACACGCATATGTGCCAGGATAAGGGGTGCCACCATCTCTGCACCCTCTCAGTTCCTTCTTACTGCCTGTGATGGTTGCTTGGAACGATCCCTCTTGCTCTTGCGAGGCTTCTTTCCCAGTGGTTTGGACTTTGTAGCATATTGTTTTTGTAGATACTTCTTATTTAGTGTTAGTGTATATAGTGTGAATCGTGGTCCCTGTCGTCAAGGGACTTTGGTCCCAGGGGCTGAGCATGCCATGGTCCCTGAGCTTCAAGCCATGTGCCTTCTGCAGCAAGCCCATGCCAGCGAGTGACCCGAACTCTAGCTGTCTAAAGTGCCTCAGGGAAACTTGCGTTAAGGAGAAGCCAGATCTGCAAGGGCTTCAGACCATGCACTCAAAAAGATAGACATTCACCTGAAGGTTGTACTCATGGAGGCAGCCCTCAGACCAGCCTCAGAGCTGAGCCGCTGCGAATTGGCACCAAGCCCTTTTGGCTTCCATGCGAAGCGCTGCCCCAACACTGCTCTTCCTGGCACCATTCTCCATTCCCGGTGCCGAGGAAGAAGCATAAGAAACAGCTTGCCAAGAGAGGGCGCTTTACGGTGTGAAGAGGAAAAAGTAGAGAGTGACTAGCAGTAGGCCACTTGTCCTCCCCAGAGGCACTGCTAGCTCCAGCGACTTCAACTAGAGCACCAAGTCCAGTCCGGGACCCACCCCAACTCCCAGGCACAATCATGGGACCTTGCGGCTGCAAGCCTCTTTGACTCTGGAGGCTTTTCAGGAGGAAAAGGATCGGATGTCCCTCCCTATTCCGCCCACCAATGAAAGGCCCCTGCCATTCAGGGCTACTGGGGACAGAAAGGATCATGGGGCAGTGAGCTCCATCATGGCATCGACCATCGTAGCACCCCACAGAGGAAAACCCTCCATGGTCCCATTGTAAGTGTCTCCGGCCAGTCACCAGTCATCTGTAGGCGGAAGCAGGCACAGAAACCTCATAGTCTCAGAGGGAAGAATCCTCTTCGGAGTCCAAAGGGGAATCCTTCACCCGGTTGAAGAAGTACCAGTACCTGTACCTGTACCTGAACTATGTACCAGACTTCAGTACTGGCTCCCCCAGCTGTCGGTTGACCACTGGCAAATGCAGTCACAGTCTTGAAAGCTGTGGGGGTTTCACCAAGTGCTGCGGCTCTCTTTCCACCATTCATACTCAGTGGAGTCCAAGAGGCGAGCCACTGTTTCATCCCACCCAACACCGGACCCGACTCCAGTACCAACCCCGATACTGAGGTCTCAGAAGTGGGCCCAATGGAAGTGGTACAGGTGGAGGAAAAAGAAGCAGCCCCTCCTCCAATGCTAGCCTCTTCCTCAGTATCCACAGATGAGGTGGTTACAGACCCTAATACTCCGTTCCCTCCAGATGGTGGATAGCAAGCTGGCTAGGTTGTCGGGCTCAGCTGGTAGTGATCAATGGCTCCATGTCTAGTTGGCAGTCGGTATCAAGTGGAGTGCCCCAAGGGTCGGTCCTCAGGCCGGTTTTGTTCAATATCTTCATTAATGATCTGGAGGATGGTGTGGATTGCACCCTCAGCAAGTTTGCAGATGACACTAAACTGGGAGGAGAGGTAGATATGCTGGAGGGTAGGGATAGGATACGATACAGAGGGCCCTAGACAAATTAGAGGATTGGGCCAAAAGAAATCTGATGAGGTTCAGCAAGGACAAGTGCAGAGTCCTGCACTTAGGACGGAATAATCCCATGCACCGCTTAGGGACCGAATGGCTAGGCAGCAGTTCTACAGAAAAGGACCTAGAGGTTACAGTGGACAAGAAGCTGGATATGAGTCAACAGTGTGCCCTTGTTGCCAAGAAGGCCAATGGCATTTTGGGATGTATAAGTAGGGGCATTGCAGCAGATCGAGGGACGTGATTGTTCCCCTCTATTCGACCTTGGTGAGGCCTCATCTGGAGTACTGTGTCCAATTTTGGGCCCCACGCTACAAGAAGGATGTGGAAAAATTGGAAAGCGTCCAGCGGAGGGCAACAAAAATTATTAGGGACTGGAACACGACTTATGAGGGGAGGCTGAGGGAACTGGGATTGTTTAGTCTGCGGAAGAGAAGAATGAAGGGGGATTTGATAGCTGCTTTCAACTACCTGAAAGGGGGTTCCAAAGAGGATGGATCTAGACTGTTCTCAGTGGTGGTAGATGACAGAACGAGGAGTAATGGTCTCAAGTTGCATTGGGGGAGGTTTAGGTTGGATATTAGGAAAAACTTTTTCACTAGGAGGGTGGTGAAACACTGGAATTCGTTACCTAGAGAGGTGGTAATCTCCTTCCTTTTAAGGTCAGGCTTGACAAAGCCCTGGCTGGGATGATTTAGTTGGGGATTGGTCCTGCTTTGAGCAGGGGCTTGGACTAGATAACCTCCTGGTGGTACATGGAATTCTTCCTTCCTAAGTGCACACTATAACTCTCTTTTAGAGTGTAAGCAAATGGGGCCTCTCGCTTTGTCTGGAAAGCATCATTCACATCTAAATAATGCTTTTTTCTTCTTTCATATGGCAACTTGCAAATCAGCATTAAAGGTTGACATCCAAGTTTGTCATCCACTCTGACTTTTGGTGAAATGGAACGAATAGAGGCTGTCCCTCTAGAGAAGGATCTTAGAGGGCAGCAGTTCACTACATGTTCTGTGGTCATGTGGTCCTCTCCACATGCACATATCAGGCTGTCCTTCATTTTCTGTTTGTACAATAAGTAATTCCAAAGCCCACGTAAGGTTGTGGTACCATTTCCTGTGATCTATATCTTACATAGCATGCTGAAGCCAGGTGGTTGGTCTGTGGGATCTGTAATCCTGGCTTGATTCTTGACCCCCACTGTTTTGGTGAGGGTGTCGTAGTTTTGAGAACTTTGGCCGCTACTCAGAAGGGGTGCCTGGACATAAGGCAATATCATGGAAGAGGACAGAAGCGGTGCTTGGAAATCTTCATAGATGGGCAAGTCTAGGTTTGTTGTTGTGCAGTTGCATTCTCTCATTATTGCTGCTTCGGAGAGACAGTGGTAAGATATGCGCAAGGATGGGAAGCCAGACTGTCAATTATTGACTCCAGCAGTCCTGTGACAATTCTCATGCAACGTCCAATTGCACGTCGACAGGTTTCATATTTGTGCCAACTGCCCATACTGATATGCAGCATATGCAGCTGCTGAGCAGACAAGGGCCAAGCTGGCTGTCAGCAAGGTGTAAGCATCTTGCCACCCATCTGGTCCCAGCTAGCTTTTGGATTATATTGTAGTTTTTATATTGGCAGCCGACTTTGACAGATGTTAGCAGTATGTAAGGGTGCAATTCAGAACCATTTCAAAATATTTTGGGAAATCCTCTTGCCAAAGTTGTTGCAGAAGATGACATTCCAGTGCTTCTTTGCATGTTATGGAATGCAGACACCGCATTTTTGAAGTTGTGGTTGGAGTCACCATAACCAATAGTACACTTTCGGATTTTTCAAATCTTCTGAGAGCGTGCATTCCATTTGGGTGGCAACTGTGGCATCATCTGCATATCCAAGTTTCTTTGACTGGGTTGATGGCATATTGCTGATATAAATATCCAAGTGCGAAGGTGCCAAGACAGATCCTTGTGGGAGCCCGTTACTCATTGGATGAGGTCTGCTGGTCTGTTCTGTCAGTAGGCACAGTGTTCTGCAAGGCAGTATTTTTGATGCTTTCAGAAACAGGCCATCCTGCCAAACCATGTTGCATACTGAGGACAGAGCCACAAAGGCTGCAGCTGTTTTGAGCCCATGTTGATAGCTGTCTTTGATGTAGGTTGTCAGAGTGATTACGCGATTGCAGGTGCTTCATTCTGGTCTTTAATGCTTTAAAATTATCAAACAGACAAGCTACAAGAGATGGTTTTGGCCAACTGTTTATAAGTGCCCAAAAAAACCCCAGAATCCATATTTTATTTCTGGGACTAAATCAGTTAACTACTGCATAAAGTACAGGAAACCTCCATTGTTATGAAATAAATGTTACAGGACAGAATCCAGAGGGTGGGTTGTTTGTTATTGTTGTTGTTCAGAAATTAATATTCACACCCATCACCAAGCAACTGGAACCTTAAATTTTTAACCATGTGAGTCTCAGAACACCTGGGGGATACTGTCATAGGGTGGCTGAGGTAACAAAGTAGTTAAATGAAAGAGTTTTTGGTAAATCCATGAGACGGTGTTGCTGTTGTCAGGTGTGAGTGTGACTGGTTGGATCACAGAAACCCCTTGGGCACTGCCAACTGATGTGCTGAGACTACCTCTGAACCCGTTTTCCCTGGCAGCTTGGGACTTCAGAACATTTCCTTGTTTGAGCAAGACACACTAGCCTGCTACAGACACAGACTCAGGTCTGAGCCATGTCCCCTGAAAGCTGCAGGCTTAACTGAACACAGCTTAAGAAGTGTTCCTGTCTCCAACACTCAGGTACCCAGTTGCCAATGGGGTTCAAACTCCAAATAAATGAATTTTACGGTGTATAAAGTTTATACAAGATAAACTCATAAATTGTTCGCCCTCTATAACACTGATAGAGAGAGATGCACAGCTGTTTGCCTCCCTCCCTCCACCCCCCCAGGTATTAATACATACTCAGGTTAATTAATAAGTAAAAAGTGATTCTATTAAATACAAAAGGTAGGATTTAAGTGTTTCCAAGTAATAAAAGACAGAACAAAGTGAATTACCAAGCAAAATAAAATAAAACACACAAGTCTAAACCTAATACCGTAAGGCCTTGTCTACACTACGAAATTAGGTCAATTTTATAGAAGTTGATTTTTAGAAACCGATTTTTATAGTCGATTGCGTTTGTCCACACTAAGCGCATTAAGTCGGCAGGGTGCGTCCTCACTACCATGGCTAGCATCGACTTACAGAGTGATGCACTGTGGGTAGCTATCCCACAGTCCCCGCAGTCTCCGCTGCCCATTGGAATTCTGGGTTAAGCTCCCAATGCCTGATGGGGCAAAAACGTTGTCGGGGGTGGTTTTGGGTACATGTCGCCACCCTCCCCGCTTCGAAATAAAGTAACTCTTGTTTTGAAACCATGCATTCTTTCTTTCTGAATTTAAAAAAATAAAAATAAAAAAATGAGATAACAGACAAGGTAGCCTGGGTGGGGTGGGGGAGGAGGGAAGGACAAGGCCCATTGCTTATTGTAGCCACACTAAAAATCAAACTGTTTGAATGACTGCCTTCTGTTGCTTGGGCCATCCTCTGTAGTGGAGTGGCTGGGTGCCCAGAGCCTCTTTTGCCACCCGCACATTCTTGGGCGTCTGGGTGAGGAGGCTATGGAACAGGGGGCAGAGGGTAGGCAGTTATACAGTGGATGCAGCGGGGGTCTGTGCTCTTGTTTGGCTTTCCTGCAGCTCCAACAGACGCTTCATCGTGTCCTGCCTTCGCTCTTCACTCTCACTTAATTCTTTCCTGGCCTCTGCCTCTGAATGCCTCCATGCATTAAGCTGTGCCCTATCAGTGCAGGAGAACTGCATGAGCTCGGAAAACATGTCATCGCGAGTGCATTTTTTTTTGTCTTCTAATCTGTGATAACCTCAGGGGCGGAGATGATAGGAGGAGCGTAGAAACATTCTGCGCGTTACAATTCTGGGGGGACTGCATGGTCACCTGTGCTGCTGAGTTCGCCACACTGACCAAACAGGAAATGAAATTCAAAAGTTCCTGGGGCTTTTCCTATGTACCTGGTTAGTGCATCAGAGTTCAAAGTGCTGTCCAGAGCGGTCACAATGGAGCACTCTGGGATAGCTCCTGGAGGCCAATACCATCGATTTGCGTCCGCACTACCCCAAATTCGACCCAGTAAGGTCAATTTTAGCGCTACTCCCCTCGTCGGAGAGGAATACAGAAGTCAATGTTAAGAGCCCTTTAGGTCAATGGAATGGGGTTGGTTGTGTGGACGCAGTCATTTTTAAATCGACCTAACGTGGCTAAATTGGACCTAACCCCGTAGCATAGACCAGGCCTAAGAAAGTGATTACAGATGAAACCTCATCCTCAGAGATGTTCCAGCTGTTACGAATTATACCTGATAGGACACGCACACAAATACTACGAATTACACCTGGTAGGACATGCACACAAATGCTACGAATTATACCTGGTAGGTCACGCACAGTTCGAATCTAGGCTGAGGCACATAAACAAAGTCCACAACTGCAGAGTTCCCAAAAAACACCAAGTTTATTATGCTTGAGCGTGGTGCCCCCCTGCTAGCCAGGAGGGGACCCCGAATACAGATTATACAAAGGTTATATACCTCTTAGCAAAGCATGTTGCCCTCGTGCATCGGAAACCTTAGCCAATAAACAAACCCTTTTCTTATCTACCACCTATCCCTGCTTGGTGCATTCCTCGTGCTAAACTAGTATGTTAATTACACAGCATGGTCCTAAAGCGATGCATCAGTAACTTTTATTATCAGGATGGGAGGCCTCACATCAAAGACCAGGAGATAGGGAGTTAGAGACAGACAAAGAACAGATACCGGGAGTCAAGGCAGGCTGGAGACGAGGAGGAGGATTTTCACAGGAATGCATTATCTAAGGAACGCTCCTCCTGGTGCATGATGTGCTTGCTTTTAGACAATGGTGGGCCCCAAACCAAAATGGAGTCACATGTGCTAACTTTTCCTTAACACAGTAAGCTTCTTTTACAGACTAGCCTCCTTCTAGTCTGGGTCCAGCAATCACTCACACCCCTATGGTTACTGTCCTTTGTTCCAGTTTCTTTCAGGTATCCTTTAGGGATGGAGAGGCTACCTCTTGAACCAGCTAAAGACAAAATGGAGGGGTCTCCCAGGGGCTTTCTTTTGTGGGTAGAGATTCCCTCCTCTCTCCTACGCAGAATCCAGCTGCAAGCTGGAGTTTTGGAGTCACATGGGCAAGTTACGTGTCCATGCATGACTCAGAACTTTACAGGTGGCAGCCATTGTTCACATGCTACTTTGAACAGTAGACTTCTTTTGTGAATTGGAATCTTCCAAGGTTCCATTGTCCGTTAAGTGTTTCTTGATTGGCTCTTAACTTGCAAATTCCTTTCTTAAGAAGCTGACCAAATGCCTTACTAAAGCTACTTAAAATCAAACAGGTACACAGCCAATATTCATAACTTCAAATACAAAAATGATACATGCATACAAATAGGATGAATATATTCAGTAGATCATAACCTTTACAGAGATGTGTTACATGGCACATGTAGTATAAAACATATAGTTATATCATATATACATGCATAAGCATATTTCCATAAAGCATTATGGGATGCAACGTCACAGTGAGTAGCAGAGGAAGTTGCTGATTGCAGACTGGAGCTGACCAGTTACAACTCATTGGTAGAATTCCTGGCAAAGCAGGGAAGAGGCTCCTGCTCCTTTCTCCTGGCAGCTTTTCTCCATGGTGTCTGCAGTTGCCAACTCCTAGTGGAGGCTTCTTGCCCAACGTTTCTTCCTATCTTGGTCATAAAGAATGTGGCAGCAGAGGGTGTTGCAATGAATCTCCAGCAGCAGTGGCCTCCTGAACACCTAGATAAATAAACCACTTCAGTCACCAGGGCACAGAATCTGTTTTCAGGGGGCAGAGATAGTATGTAAGGAGTTGCGTGTTAAGGACTGCTTATTTTCTTTAAGCTAATTTTTGGTGGGGTCATCCTTTCAGCCAAATTATTTGTCTTCTACATATGCTTGCATCAACCTTCCGTGCTAGTTCTGCCGCTTTTGTCTGACACACTTAGTCCTTTTGATATCCCGGTTGTCTTTTAAAGCCAGCTAGTTCTCCTCTGATGGGACCGAGTACAGTAACTCCTCACTTAAAGTTGTCCCGGTTAACATTGTTTTGTTGTTACATTGCTGATCAATTAGAGAACATGCTCATTTAAAGTTGCACAGTGCTCCCTTATAACGTGGTTTGGCAGCTGCCTGCTTTGTCCACTGCTTGCAGAAAGAGCAGCCCATTGGAGCTAGCTGGTGGGGGCTTGGAACCAGGGTAGATTGGCAGCCCCCCATCAGCTCCCCGCTCCCCTAAGTTCCCTGTGTGGCAGCCACCCAGAAGGCTATCAATTGCCGGGCAGTTCAGCTGTCCCTCCCCACCCCCACAGCCGTGTGCTGCTCCTGCCCTCTGCCTTAGAGCTGCTCATGGGAGCCTCCTGCTTGCTGTGCAGAGGTGGGGGGAAGAGAGGTGCTAATGTCAGGGTATCACCCTACCCCTGCTCCTGCCCCTCTGCTTCTGTACCTTATCTCCACGGGGGGGGGGGGGGGACAACACCACAGGGCTCAGGATGGAGAGAGCTTGCTAGCAGCAGCTGCTATCTCAACTTGCTAATCTACTTTAAAAGGCAATGTACTTAGAGTGGGGTCTGCCTACTTAAAGGGGCGAAGCACATCTCTCTCTCTCTCACACAGGTGTGTGTCTCTGTCTCTCTCTGCCATGCTGTCTCCCCTCCCTCCATTCGTGCTACCTTGTAGAGTGTGAGGCTATATTAACAACAATGGGTTAACCCTTGAGGGCTCAGCCCAGTGCTAGTTCATCATTTAGCAGTAAGGTATTCCCTGGGAAATATCCCACCCTCTTTCACCCTCTGACTTCACCACCTTAACCAAGCTTCACAATCATTATTGCTGTGTACAGTATTAAATTGTTTGTTTAAAACTTATACTGTGTGTGTGTGTATATATACATATATATATACATACATATATATGTGTATATATACATATATATATGATTTAACTGGGAATTGGTCCTGCTTCGAGCAGGGGGTTGGACTAGATGACCTTCAGGGGTCCCTTCCAACCCTGATATTCTATGATTCTATGATTCTATATTCTTTTGTCTGTCAAAAAAAATTCCCTGGAACCTAGCCCCCCCATTTACCTTAATTCTTATGGGGAAATTGGATTCGCTTAACATCGTTTCGCTTAAAGTAGCATTTTTCAGGAACATAATTACAACGCTAAGCGAGGAATTACTGTATGCCCCTCCTCTTCAGCTAGCAAGACCACTTCATTCCCCTAGCTATTTCTTCTTCCATCTCTTGAGCCTGAGATCTCTCCCTGTGGTGGACCCTCAGCTATTTTCCATGGATTAAGAAGTCTGTCCGCAATAGCTGTAGTTGCGAAGTAGGTCATGGCTTCCTCTCCTGGTATGAAAAAGTTGCTTTGAAGGCATAGTTATTGTAGCCAGTGCAGAGAAATTTCAGTATTTGTGATTCATTCTTCAGTGGCCATATCTTCACATACTCAAAATCCATTATTTGATCTTAAAGAAATAGTTCTTGGTTTCAAATGCTTGTTATATATTTATATGTGAAATCCCTTGGTAACTTTACTTGCTGCTTTTTGATAATGGAAATTCAGTTTGTGGATTTATAAATGTAGTAAAGTAAATCATATTGGTGCATACACATTCAATTAAAAA
Organism: Eretmochelys imbricata; assembly: GCF_965152235.1. Lineage (NCBI taxonomy): Eukaryota > Metazoa > Chordata > Testudines > Cheloniidae > Eretmochelys > Eretmochelys imbricata. The sequence goes on from NC_135572.1 coordinate 34,261,859, forward strand.
ATGATGCATGTGGTGGATTCTATTTGAAATAGCTTTAAACTAGGAAAGTCAAAGTTTTAAGCTGACCTTAATTCACACTAAAAAATAGCCAGTAAATAGTGTTTGCTGTAAAGAACCACAGCCATGCTGGTCCCAGCTCCAAAAACATTTTATCAAAGCCCCATTGAGCTGTTGATTTTTTTTATTTTATTTTATTTTTTGGTGGGGTGGGGAGGAGAGCATTGTAGCTGTTGCAGATTTTCAAAGGATTTCTGGGTTAAACATTCTTTTTTTTATAACTGTTCGTAGTATATCTATCTCGAGGAGAGTGTACTGGTAACACTTGACTTGGAATACCTTGTTTAAGAGCTTTTAATTTCTTAAATATAATTCCTGTTCTGAATTGAGCATTTTACACTCAGGAGTGTTTTCAGTAAAAACATAAATCAGTTTTATACTAGTATGTTGGCAAGGGTTTTATACTAGTATGTTTCCCTTGCCAATCAGGCTGTTCTCTGTACAAGACCCTGCCCCAAAGAGCTTTCAGTCTACATAGATTGAAATAGAAAACATCCTGGGGGAGACTCAGAGGAAGATGCCAACTTAGAGCAGTTTTTAAAAATTAAAGTGATGGGTTGTCAGCATTTCACACACAATTTTAATGGCAATGGTTAGCATTTGTGGGCTTTGTAGTGTTTTAATATTTTAAGATAGAGCACACACAAATGCATCTTTAAGTTAATAGGTGTTTTCCACCTTTTAATTTCTATTATTATATACATAAAACATTGCAGTCCTATAATATTTTAATTGTTTGAGTCTATATTGGTGATGATGGTAACAGTCATTAGCCCCAGTGTTGTGCTTTGTTGTGTATGAACATATAGAAAGACAGTCTCTTCTCAAGAGAGGCACCCAGTCTTATTCAGGTAAGACAGTTTAGACACACACAATACCATTGGGTGGTATGGCCATCCAGAATGGTGACTCTCTCAAGAGATTTCTGTTAAAAAGGCAGAGGAAGTGTGCTTTCAGGAGTGATCTGAAGGAAGAGGAGAGGGTGGCAGTTCCAAGCATGAGCACAGCAGCCAAGAAAACTTCATTGCTAGAGTGATTTAGTTAATTTTAGGTTCAGTGCTAGTTTTAGCATTTCATGCTACAAATAGAAATGCTATTTTTTCACAGACATTTTAAATAGCTTATTTATTACTTTGAACAACACAGATGACTTCCACTGGCTTAAGGAAAAAAACATTTAATATACTGCATGGTTAATCAAATATGCTGTTTTAAAATCTAGAGGAAAAACTTTTTATTAAGCAATAATCCTATAAAAATGTTTTCTTTATAATATAGCAAAAATGTCTTCAATAAATCTGTCTGGTGTTCCTTGTTCACAATATTTTACTTACATCCTGTGTTGAACAGATGTCAGCTATCCAATGTCTGCTTGTCCATAGGTGACAAAAACTACTGCCATACATTTGTCATGAGTGTGTTACCAGAAGGGTTAGAGTGTGTCTGAATGTTAATTCAAGTTGTGCACAAAAGCTACATTAGGGTTCAAGTATTTATTGAAACTGGAAAAAATGAGTATTAAGGCAGCTAACGGATTTCTGGTTTTTATGCTGCCATAATCTGAAGAAATATGGGTTTGAAAATTGTATAGTTAAGTCGAGCTGTTGGAAGGTTATTTTTTCAGACTCCAGTCCTACAGTCACACTCATCAATAGTCCGGTTGAGTTCAGTGCTGCTATTCATATGCATAAGTGTTTTCAGGATCAGAGTGAGACTCTAAGCTTTATGGCTTTTTATGATTGTACAGAACCTAGAAAATAACAGTTGCCACTGGAAACACATCCTAGATATTCAGAATGAAGTTAGTGGTTTGAAAATCTTCTACATTATTACTATGTGTTTTCTCACAAAAATACAGGTAAACAGGAAACCTAACCATATACAAAGTAATACTTGGTCAAATGCACAAAGTAAACAAACTGAACAATTAGTCTGTTTCTCTAATCATTGTCTGTTATAGTAACCTTAGTATTTTTCTAAAAACTTCCCACCATAGTACTCCCCCTGGTGCCCCCAGTAGAAGCAACAATAGCAGAGCTAGTATCTGTAGGCCCCTAGTAACACCTGGTGTGTTGACCTCCATGCCAGGACCTGTTCTCAGCAGATTAAAGTGGTTGCAATTCCAGTGGCTGATCTACATTAGTGCTCCCACTATTGCTATGAAAAGTGGAGCTGAATTGGTGGTAGCACAGTCTTCTCCTTAGGGTATGTGCAACATGCCTGAGGTGGCACGTGACCACGAGTCATCATCGAGTTTGATATGCTGATTGGATCATTAGCTTGCACAGGCTGGGTACTGATTGGGAGGGCGACGTGAACGCTCATCCATGCCCCCAGTAGTGCAATAGCTGATAATAATTAGAAAATTGCACGTGCAGAGACAACCATAGCTTTCACTTATTATAATATTGGGCTATCCAAAAACAAAAAAAAGAGGTTGTTTTTTTTTCCAAATTGTTACTGTCTTTTTATTTAGTTAAAATTTGTGCAATGCTAATAAAATGTGCTACACAAGGGATAAATATTGTGATTTAAGTCTTGTCTACACACAAACTTGTACCAGTTTTAATTAGAGGTATGTTTTTCAAACTGATTTAGTTTAAACAAGTACAAAGCTCTGTGTAGACACACAGGCTCAGATCCACAAAGGGACTTGCATGTTGTGATACAGAGAGTCACAGCACTTAACTTTTAGTCACCCAGAAAATCACAGGAAAAGCAGTGCAATCCATGTCTCCTGAGTTAGGTACCAGGCTCCCAATACAGTGCATGGGAGGGATAGGTGCCTAAGAATGCAGTCTGCAAAAGCGAGCATGCTAGGTCGGAAGCCACCTAAGCTAGCCAGTGCAAGATCCTAAAGAGACTGAGCCCCTGCCCCTCTCACGAAATCTGGGCTGCTGCAGAGAGGCACCTATGTGCTAGTGATCGACAACCGGGCACCCCTTTCCTGGATCAGACGGCTTAGGTGCCTACGTTATTTCTTGTGAGAATGAATTAAGTGTCTATCTCATGCCACACAAAATAGCTGGAGGAGGACGTGGTGCCAGTCTCATAACTTTTAGCCCACTGGTTACAGCATTCAATTGGTATGTTGGAAACCTGGGTTCCATTCCCCTTCTCTGAGCTATACGATAGTCTGACGTGGGGCCCCTTAATTTTTCCTGTTGGAGCTGTTCCACCATGGATGAATATTTGGGCTTGGTCTACACTACAGAGTTAGGTCGACATAAGGCAGTTTACAGTGACCTAATTATGTCAGTGTACACAGTATAGCCTTGCTCCTGCCCATGTAAGTGCCCTACTACACTGACATAATAATTCCACCTCCATGAGAGGCTAAAAACAAGAGGTAATTACCGCTGTGGCTGTAAATTGACCTAATATAGGTCAACTTAAGTTTGTAGTGTAGACATGCCCTTGGTTGTTGGACCAGACAGAGAGGGAGAGTGACTGTAGCTTGGTGGTTTGGGCACTTACTTGAGAAGTGGGAGGCTGGGGCTTCAGCCCCCCTGCTCCAGTTAATCTTTGGAGAAACAATTAAAGTAGAACAACTTCCTTAGGAGAGATTGAGGGAGACTCACATAATAATTACCCGTAGCTCACTGGTTAGAGCACTCTCTTGAGAGGTGGGAGACCACTGTTCAAATCCTTTCTCCCCCTCAGGCAGAGGGGGGAATTGAACCTGGCTCTCCCATAATCCAGGTGAGCACCACCACTTCTTCCTCCTTCACCACCTCCAATGGGACCCAGTCCATTAGGCAGGCTCCGAGCACATCTATCAGATCAGGTGATACAGGCAAGACAGTAGAATGCCTATCTTCCCATGAGTTATGGATTGCTACTGGGCTTAGTCAGGAGATAGGCACCTGGATGCCTAGCATGAAGCAGCTGTGCACATGCCCGGAGGCAGAAACTTAAATGCCTACGTAACTTTGACTGCAAAAACTTTAGGCGCCCACGTGGTTTTAGGCAGCAGCCAAGCAGGAGTTTTCTGGATTACACTGGAACCTAAAACTTGGACTTAGGTGCTTAAGTCTGAGGGGGGTTAGGCACCCAAGTACCTTTTGTGAGTCTGGACCTTGCTACTTTTAAAATGAAGCTTAATTAGATTCCTTACAAACTAAACTGAAATAACTCACTTTTAAGCAGAAAAAGGAATGTCTGCCTGTGAAGATTTTTAAAATTAACGTTATTAAACTGTTGCAGCTGTCTCATGTTAGCTTTTAATTCTGATTCAGTGTGGCAGCATTGTACACTTTCATCAAAGCCATCGCGCTGATCCAAAATGTGCACATTTTACAGTCTTAATTTTTGAAAAGCTCCACCTTCAGCTTCCACTTCTTTTCTTCTAATGTAGTGGGACATATCACTCCAGAGATGAGAGCACAGACAGTGGCCTCAGCATGAGCAGTTATAGTGTACCCAGAACCCCCGATGACTTCTTGAACAGCGTTGATGAAATGGATACAGGTTTGTTTGTCTTTATACCCATAATGCAGGGGTTTTCTTCCCCCCAGATATATTTGTCTTTCTTGCTTGCTCAGTCATTAGTGCACAAGAAGGAACATGCAGTTCAGGGAAGCTGAGAGATTCTTGACAGCATTATCTTGTGGATATGCACCAGATCAGAAATATTACAACATTCTTTTCCATAACTTTTGTCTCTTACGAGGATTCAAAAGGTGTGCAGTTTGTGTCAAACTTGTTTGTAAGAAATTAGTCAAAGGTTCTGTCTAAGGGGAAACTCTCCTAAATAGTATTGGTATCCTATGATTGTGTGTGTATTGCGTGTGCATTAGCTTTTTGAGTAATAGTATTTTTGTTGCTTGTCCTAGGCTGAAGACAAAAAGTCATATTTGAGTATTACTGTGCTCAATTATGTAATGTCCTTTCAATTACTATAAGATGCAATTGATTTTCTTGAATGTAGTATAAGAATACTGTACATGTACAGCAAATACTGTAAAGATCAGTGTATGGTAACATTCGGGAACTGGGAAGGTAAACACCAGAGGAGTTTTCTGTGTACATTGAGAATTAAATACTGTTTGATTTATGTGAGTAATCAGATTGCCATTAATGGGATCAATTGCATGAGTAAGGCAACCAGGATTTAAGCCCTTAATTTGTTATCTTAATCAAGTGTATTGTTTTGATACTTTCAATATGTTTAATGTCTGTTTGCTTTGTGTTATAACTAGGCGATATCAGCCAAAGTAACATACCTTCCCATCAGAACCGTTTCCCAGATTACCTTGAAGCCATTCCAGGGACAAACGTGGACCTTGGGACACTGGAAGGAGATGGGATGAATATAGAAGGAGAGGAACTGATGCCAAGTCTGCAGGAGGCTTTGAGTTCTGACATCCTTAATGACATGGAGTCTGTGTTGGCAGCCACCAAACTAGATAAAGAGAGTTTTCTTACTTGGTTGTAGAGGCCTCAGGGAGACTGCATTGTAAATCTGTGAAGGATCTAAGGAGATAAGACATCTGTGCCTGAAGTTCAAAACAAGCCAATGTGGCATACTTTTGGTTTGTGGTCAGAAAAAGTAAATGAACAAATATTCAACAAGATTCTTTCATCCAACATTTTGCTCTTCCTTGTCCATCGCTGCTGTTATAGATTGCTGACCTCTCTCACAGTTGACTCTGAAGAATAGACATCTTTGTGATCTTTTTCTATTGATGTTTCAACTACTGTTCAATTGGGGGCAGGGGGATGATGAGCCTGTTTGGATGACGAATGCCATTCCTTTTGTACTAATATGCGCTTGCATATCATTTTATCTAAGGACTTAGATTTGTGAGTTAACATCTGCATGTCACCACTTGTAGTTTGCTCAGCTAGTTGTCTCCTCTGCTGCCTGTGGCAAGTGGTAAAACACAACTTACCGGTCTGAAAAGCCCAAAAAAGATGTATCTGGTCAAAAGAAGTCAATACTGATTTGCAGATATAGCGCAAAGGAGGGCTGAAGACTGTTTGACATTTAGTGTTTGTTACTGCTAGCTCTTCTGTTAGGCAACAGAATGTTCTTGTTCATATTTTATGGTATAGTAAATCATGAGTCATTTTATATAGAAACTTATATCAACTTTGATTTTTACCACATACTCTAGGCTAACTTTTGTCAGTCAAAAACCAGAGTTTTTGTTTTGTTTTGTTAGTGAATTTAATTATAGATGTAGCTTGGAAAGTAATTGTAGGTGTTCTTTTTTTAATAGTGAAATCTAAATTTTCTGATTTCACATAGTCTTATTTAAGTCTCAATTGTCTGCTTTTTTTATATATCTAAAATGTCTGTTTTAGCTAAATAGCTAGTGAGTACATATGGTTTTATGTTTTGCCTGTAACTTTTATTTTTAAAGGCTAGCTTTGAATGTAATCATTAGAATAAATGACCAGTGGCTTATTTTTCATGTCTCCTTGCAAGAATTTGAAACTAGTATCTGGTTGCAGTACTTTGAGACTGAAGTGTCATATCTAAGCTTTTATAATGCCTTTTAAAGTAGCGGAAACCATACACTACATGTTTTAATTGACTGTTACAAGTAATTTCTTTGGGTTAGCTTTCAGTTTTGATTAAATCAGTGAGTTTAGATTGTGAAGTCCATGAAGGGAGAAAGCTTAATGAAAAGTCTTCCCTTAATTAGCATGGAAAAATCATCTAAATTGTCATCTCACTTTCTACTGTAATGAAAACACTAAAAAAAAAAAAATAAGACTGTCCTAAACAAAATAAGTATTTAGTTCTGTGTGGTGAAAAATAAGCCCTGGACACTATGTGTAGAAGACTGTAAAGATATGTGTTAGATGGTGACATGAGCAGGTAATGAAGTGTATATTAGTAGAGTTTAGTGCAGGGGTAGAGATGAATATGACTTACCTATATTTTAACAGGGAAAGATGTAACACTAAATCATCTGCAGGAGTTGACACAGTTTCCAAAGAGTATTTTTAAATGAACAAAATGAGCATGAATCAAACTTTCAATATAAGCTATGAAGTAATTTTTGATAAAAATAGTGGCACCAGCTAGCACCTCTGTAATTAAGGGTTTGGCGGTCTGTCAGCATTCACATAAGTCCTTATTTTCAAGGGTTTATAACTGGACCATAAAAAGACTTCAGGTCTGAAACTTGGTATGAAAAGTCTCAGCCTGAAAGGAATTTTTTTAAAGAAATTGTTTTTAAAGGGCTTGACCATTGTTTAAGATATAGGAGTAAATTGAAAAAAAACAAGAATGGACTGAGTTGTCTTTCAGTTCTTCTGTGCTCCAAAAACTTTAAATGGCTGTATTTTATAATAATTTGTAGACTGTTAACCTAGAAGGACTCTTTGGTTCTGGAGTTTTAAAATTTGCTTTAAAAATTAAAGCAACAGAAATTGAGATGTGAAAAATTGCTACTAAGTATACACATTTACTGTTTCTCATAAGGATTTTAGTACGCAGAACTTACAAAAGCATTTGTGGATTGTTGCAGAGTATGGTTTTTAAAATGTTGATTCCCACTGTGGCATCTCAACAGCAGTCACATTGTACTATACCAATAGTCCACAGATTAGTAAGCCATTTACATGCGCAATAACAGAAACAGCCCTTGGAACAGTAAATTGTGTCCATAATAGGGATTATAGGAGCATCTCACACTCCCATTAAAAGTTCTTCCCTCTTTCCTTCCACCACTTAAAAAAAGATATTTTAAAAGACACTACATTGTTTAAAATAACTTGAATGGTCTGACATAAAACCACAAAAGCAAGGAAATTCAGAGTTTTGATGAGCGTGGGTCAAGTTTGTTTGTTTTTTCCTTGCTTTTATGTGTTTCTCATAGCTTTAACTTTGGAATGTTTTCTTATTGTAAAAACTCTAAATAGCGTATACTATATTTGGATAGCACTGCTGGGGTAGGTACTGACAAACTGGGAATTCTTGAATTGCTCTGACAGTAAACCTGTTTTGTGATTCTTTAATCAACTTTAAGACATTTCCGTTCTCTTCCATGTATTAGGGAATGTTTAGAGATGCTGTACTGTTGGCAACTGAAACTGATTTGGATTTTATTCTGCAAAAGCAGAAGTGATGAAGTGGTTAAAATTTGTTTGATCTACAAGAGTGTGTTGGGTAGTATTTTATACTGATTGATGTATATATTTAAACAACAAAAATCATTGTCCTGATGTTATAGTTTCTAGATTTAAGTATACTGTGTTCAGAATACAGAGGAGGCATATTAACTCTACCGTGCTATGGGAGTACCTTAGCTGACAAATGCTTTGGAACAGGCTACAGTGTCAGTAAATCACATGGATCAAAAATTGTACCAATCAGTGTTGGAACTGAAGCAATGCAAAAGAAGAAGAGACAATTTCAACAGGATTAACACTTTACATAGCTTTTGCACATCTGGTGAATTAGTACTAAAGTGACTTTTCACTTGCAAGCATGGTTTTTATACAAATAGCCAGTGTGCCTGTCTAAAATAATTACTTGTTTTTCTGTATCTTGAAAAAGTACTCTCCACATTTTAAATGTTCTATATTAGAGAACTCTTAAATGCACCCTTGTCAAAAAAATATATATAGTTATCCATGTTACTTTTTAGATATAAGAGCATGCCTGTTAGGTGCCTAAGTAAATTCTGTTACATTATTTTTCTTTATGTAATACTTTTTCAGTTGTTTTATGTGATATAAATATATACTTTGTGCTTAAAACATCTTGTTTGTTTTTACATTTAATAGTAGATAAAGCTATTTGATTGCCTTAAATCAGGCAAACACATTGGAATTGTTTTTTGTTGCATTGCGGTTTTTGTCTGTTCTCTTAATCCCTATATAACATTTTTTGTAATTATAGGCTCCAGTCCTGCAAACGCTTACACACAAGCTTAATTTTAACCGTGAGTAGTCCATTGAAGTCAGTGAAACTACTAGAGTGTTTAAAGTTAAAAATGTGACCAAATGTTTGCAAGATTGGAGTCATGCTGGAAGGGCATAATGAATGGGGTCCTGCAGGGATCAGTTCTGGGTCCAGTTCTGTTCAATATCTTCATCAGTGATTTAGATAATGGCATAGAGAGTACACTTATAAAGTTTGCGGACGATACCAAGCTGGAGGGGTTGCAAGTACTTTGGAGGATAGGATTAAAATTCAAAATGATCTGGACACACTGGAGAAATGGTCTGAAGTAAACAGGATGAAATTCAATAAGGACAAATGTAAAGTACTCCGCTTAGGAAGGAACAATACAAAATGGGAAATGAGTGCCTAGGAAGGAGTACTGTGGAAAGGGATCTGGGGGTCACAGTGGATCACAAGCTAAATATGAGTCAACAGTGTAACGCTGTTGCAAAAAAAGCAAACATCATTCTGGGATGTATTAGCAGGAGTGTTGTAAGTAAGACACAAGAAGTAATTCTTCCGCTCTACTGTGCTCTGATTAGGCCTCAACTGGAGTATTGTGTCCAGTTCTGGGCACCACATTTCAGGAAAGATGTGGATAAATTGGAGAGAGTCCAGAGAAGAGCAACAGAAATGATTAAAGGTCTAGAAAACAATATGACCTATGAAGGAAGATTGAAAAAATTGGGTTTGTTTAGTCTGGAGAAGAGAAGACTGAGGGGGGACATGGTAACAGTTATGTAAAAGGTTGTTACAAGGAGGAGGAAGAAAAATTTTTTTTCTTAACCTCTGAGTATAGGACAAGAAGCAATGGGCTTAAATTGCAGGAAGGGAGGTTTAGGTTGGACATTAGGAAAAACTTCCTAACTGTCAGGGTGGTTAAGCACTGGAATAAATTGCCTAGAGAGGTGGTGGAATCTCCATCATTGGGGATTTTTAAGAGCAGGTTCGACAAACACCTGTCAGGGATGGTCTAGATAATACTTAGCCCTGCCTTGAGTGCAGGGGACTGGACTAGATGATCTCTCAAGGTCCTTTCCAGTTCTATGATTTTATGGAAAGATTGGGGGGAAATCACTCATAACTTGCGTAAAACAATATGTTAAAAGAGCAAAGTAACATACTATATTTGATAGCCCCTGAAGGTTAGTAAGAATCTTATCCATTATGAGAAATTTTCCCCTTAATTTTAGATGTTTCTGATGTTCAGGATTTTCCTGCATAGTGTGAATATTTCTTTTGGCTAACTCTAGGCTTGCATCATATGGCAGATAACTAGTAAAGACACTGTTTTCGATTTCAGGTTCTGAGCTATGGTTTCTGAAATATACATATAACAGACTTTCTTGAAGATGTTTTCCAGTTTAATTTCATTTACAGATTGTTTGTAGGGCTCTTGAATTTTGGTATTCTTTTACTTTTTTAAAATGGAAGATCTGAATGACTTCTGTGTAATGTGATTCTTCACACCTATAGTCTTTATACATAAACTTTCCTTAAGCCTTTGCTTTTAGCAATCCAGAGTTCCTGGTGTTCAGCATGGAAGTGTAGTTACAGCCCTTAACATTAAATGGAGTTTTGTGCTTCTCTCCATTAGAGGTCCAGAGCCTTCTACTTGACCTCAACCACCAATGGTCTGCCATCTACCCTAAGTTCAGTGCTGGGGATAATCGTGCAAGTTTTTATAAACTTTAAAGTTTTAATCAGCCCATCATACCATACACCTGGAAGTGAACTGGGAGCCAGTACAGAGCATGGAGCACAGGTTTTATGTGCTAATAGTAGCCTGCCCTGTATAAAAGGTAATGACATACTACACTAACCGAAGCTTGAGTAGTCTTCAGAGGCAGCCCTAAATAGAATGTATTGCAATAGTGCAGGATAGACTCCAGTGTTCTAAAATGCTTTTTAAAAAAAATTTTCTACACTTGACTATGAACAAAAGTGCTGGTTTTATTCTGCCTGGAATAAAATGTTTCAAGGGGGCTTTGAGTCTTTAGTGTGCTGATATCCAGGGCATAGTGCAGCAGGTTGGTTTTCATCTGGGATTATTTAGAAAGGAAATTCAGTTTGGCTTGGGCTATGATCCACCATGATTTTCTGGGGACCTGTTTTGAGCTAGAGTAGAGCTCACTCACAGTTAATCTCTGGATGTAGTTGTGACTGCAGAGAAGCAAGTACTGTGTTATAGCTTCATTTTGATGAGTGAAAGGTATGTGTCACCCCATTTCAGCACCTTTTATTATTGTTGAAGATCAGTTTGTCTGAAGTCTCTGTATATCTAGATAGCATCAAAATGGGAAAATATCTGTTGCACACAGAGTGATTAACTTTCCAGTGTTGTGAGTAAGATGGCATAGTCAACAGAATCTGAAGAACTAGCTTGTCTTAGGGTATGTCTACACTATGAAATTAGGTCAAATTTATAGAAGTCAGTTTTTTAAGAAGCGATTTTATACAGTCAATTGTGTGTGACCCCACTAAGTGCATAAGGTCGGCGGAGTGCGTCCACAGTACCATGGCTAGCGTCCACTTTCGGAGTGTTGCACTGTGGGTAGCTATCCCACAGTTCCCACAGTCTCCGCCACCCATTGGAATTCTGGGTTAAGCTCCCAATGCCTGATGGGGCAGAAACATTGTCACGGGTGGTTTTGGGTACATGTCATCAGTCGTCCCTCCCTCCGTGAAAGCAATGGCAGGCAATCGTTTTGCGCCCTTTTTCCGTGCACTCACCATACTGCTTTCAGCACATGGTCCAGTAGACTGCTAACTGTTGTCATCGAACCACCGCTTCCACTGCAATTCTGCTCTCCTGCTCTTGCCTCGATAGCTAATTTCTCCATGTTGGCTGTCATGGGCTCCCGCTTCCGCTGCAACTCTGCTCTCCTGAATCCACCTCACACGTCATCAGCCACTGCTTCCACTGCAACTCTTCTTTCCTGCTCTCCTACAGACGCCATACCACGGCAAGCGTCCAGCCCGCTCAGCTCACCTCAACCGCCGCTGCTGTGTCCTGGTGCTGCTGGCAGCAGACGGTGCAGTAGGCCTGCTAACCATCGTCATCCACCGCTTCTGCTGCAACTCTGCTCTCCTGCAGATGCCATACCACGGCAAGCATGGAGCCCACTCAGATCACCGCAGCAGTTATGAGCATTGTAAACACCTTGTGCATTATCCTGTAGTATGTTAAGAACCAGAAACTGCAAAACCAGGCGAGGAGGCGACGGCAGCGTGGTGACGAGAGTGATGAGGACATGGACACAGACTTCTCTCAAAGTACAGGCCCTGGCAATTTGGACATCCTGGTGGCAATGGGGCAGGCTCATGGAGTGGAACGCAGATTCTGGGCCCGGGAAACAAGCACACGCTGGTGGGACTGCATAGTGTTGCAGGTCTGGGATGATTCCCAGCGGCTGTGAAACTTTTGCATGCGTAAGGGCACTTTCATGGAACTTTGTGACTTGCTTTCCCATGCCCTGAAGAGTAAGAATACCAAGATGAGAGCAGCCCTCACAGTTCACAAGTGAGTGGCGATAGCTCTCTGGCAGCTTGCAACACCAGACAACTACCGGTCAGTCGGGAATCAATTTGGAGTGGGCAAATCTACTGTGGGGGCTGCTGTGATGCAAGTAGCCAACGCAATCAAAGATCTGCTGATATCAAGGGAAGTGACTCTGAGAAATGTGCAGGTCATAGTGGATGGCTTTGTTGCAATGGGGTTCTCTAACTGTGGTGGGGCCATAGACGGAACACATATCTCTATCTTGGGACCGGACCACCTTGGTAGCCAGTACATAAACCGAAAGGGGTACTTTTCAATGGTGCTGCAAGCACTGGTGGATTACAAGGGATGTTTCACCGATGACAACACAGGATGGCCGGGAAAGGTACATGACACTTGCATCTTCAGGAACTCAGGTCTGTTTGAACAGCTGCAGGAAGGGACTTACTTCTCAGACCAGAAAATAACCACTGGGGATGTTGAAATGCCTATAGTTATCGTTGGGGACCCAGCCTACCTCTTAATGCCATGGCTCATGAAGCCATACACAGGCACCCTGGACACTAGTAAGGAGCAGTTCAACTATAGGCTGAGCAAGTGCAGAATGGTGGTAGAATGTGCATTTGGACGCTTAAAAGTTTACTGACTTGGTTACATCTCAGTGAAACCAATATTCCCTTTGTTGTTGTTGCTTGCTGTGTGCTCCACAATATCTATGAGAGTAAGGGGGAGACGTTTATGGCAGGGTGGGAGGTTGAGACAAAGCGCTTGGGCGCTGATTACGTGCAGCCAGACACCAGGGTGGTTAGAAGACCACAGGAGGGCGCGCTGCGCATCAGAGAAGCTTTGAAAACCAGTTTCATGACTGGCCAGGCTACGGTGTGAGAGTTCTGTTTGTTCCTCCTTGATGAAAACCCGTCCCCTTGGTTGACTCTACTTTCCTGTAAGCCAACCGCCCTCCCTCCTTCGATCGCCTCTTGCAGAGGCAATAAAGTCGTTGTTTCAAATTCATGCATTCTTTATTAATTCATCACACAAATAGGGGAATAACTGCCAAGGTAGCCCAGGAGGGGTGGGGGAGGAGGGAAGCACCGGGTGGGGTTGGGGAGGAGGGAAGGACAAGAACCAGGCCACACTGCACTTCAAAACATATTAAATGCCAGCCTTCTGTTGCTTGGGCAGTCCTCTGGGGTGGAGTGGTAGGGTGTCCAGAGCACGCCCCCCGCATTCTTGGGCATCTGGATGAGGAGGCTATGGAACTTGGGGGGGCGGGCGGGCGGTTACGCAGCGGTGGTCTGTGCTCATGCTGCCTTTCCTCTAGGTCCACCATATGCCGGAGCGTATCAGCTTGATCCTCCAGTACCCTCAGCAGTGCCTCCTGCCTCCTCTCATCACGCTGCCGCCACCTATCATCTTGCTCCCGCCGCTTCTCCTCATGTTCATTTTCTGCTTTCCTGGGCTCTGTAATTGTCTGCCTCCACGCATTCTGCTGAGCTCTTTCAGTGCAGGAGGACTTCATGAGCTCAGAGAACATTTCATCGCGAGTGCAGTTATTTTTTTGCCTTCTTATCTGCGCTAGCCTCTGGGACGGCGATGATAGGGAAAGCGTTGAAACATTTGCAGCTGTGGGAGGAAAAAAGGAAGAGTAGTATTTAAAAAGACACATTTTAGAGAACAATGGGTAGACTCTTTCACGGTGAATGGTTTCAAACAGCACCGCCCTCCTTTCCCATACCAAGCACCCATTGGGTTGGCCATTTAAAAGGAGGGGCTGCGGGTTTTGGGTTAACCTACAGCACAAACCCAACTAATCCCCGCCCACACCCCATTCTCTGGGATGATAGCTTCACCCCTCTTCCCACCGCGTGACTAGTATCAGGGAAGATCCCTGCCAGCCAAACATGAACAGCTCAGAGTGAACTCCCCCCCACCCTCCCGTGGCTAAAAGCGGGGATGATTTCTTTTCAGCCACAGGAAAACAGCCCAGCAGGAATAGCCACCTCTGAATGTCCCCTTAATAAAATTCCCCTATTTCAACTAAGTGACCATGAATGATATCACTTTCCTGAGGATAAGAGAGATAAAGAATGGATGTTGCTTGAATGCCAGCAAACACCGGGACCATACGCTGCCATGCTTGGTTATGCAGTGATTCCAGACTACGTGCTACTAGCCTGGTGTGGTAAAGTGTCCTACCATGGAGGACGCAATAAGGCTGCCCTCCCCAGAAACCTTTTGCAAAGGCTTTGGGAGTACGTCCAGGAGAGCTTCGTTGAGATGTCCCTGGAGGATTTCCGCTCCATCCCCAGACACATTAACAGACTTTTCCAGGAGCTGTACTGGCCGCGAATGCATCCCAAGTCTTCAGGGAAAATTAATCATTAAACACGCTTTTAAACCATGTATTATATTTACAAAGGTACACTCCCAGAGCTGTCTTCTCCGCCTTCAAGGTCCGGGAGCCCAGGTTGGGAGCTTATTGGATCCAGGGTGATAAACAGTTCCTGGCTGTCGGGGAGAATGGTTTCATCCTCCGCCTCATCATCATCTTCCACGTCCCCAAAATCCTCATCCCTGTTGCGTGAGACTCCCCTCTTGCAGGAGTCCACATTCAGGGGAGGGGTAGTGGTAGGGGCACGACCTAGAATTTCATGCAGCTCATCACAGAAGCAGTGAGCCTGGGGTTCTGCCAGGGAGCGGCCGTTTGCCTCTTTGGTTTTTTGGTAGCCTTGCCTGAGCTCCTTAATTTTCACACTGCTGCAGGTGCCTGTTATAGGCTCTGTCCTTCATGCCCTTGGAGACTTTTTCAAATATTTTGGCATTTCGTCTTTTGGAACGGAGTTCTGATAGCATGGATTCGTCTCCCCATACAGCGATCAGATCCAGTACCTCCCATTCGGGCCATGCTGGAACTCTTTTGCGATTCCAGGACTTCATGGTCACCTCTGCTGATGAGCTCTGCATGGTCATGCTGGCCAAACCAGAAATGAAATTCAGAAGTTCCCAGTGCTTTTCCTGTGTACCTGGCTAGTGCATCTGAGTTGAAAGTGCTGTCCAGAGCGGTCACAATGGAGCACTCTGGGATAGCTCCCGGAGGCCAATACCATCAAATTGCGTCCACATTATTCCAAATTAAACCCGGCGATGTCAATTTCAGCGCTAATCCCCATGTCGGGGAGGAGTACAGAAATCGATTTTAAGAGCCCTTTAAGTCGACAAAAATGGCTTCTTCGTGTGGATGGGTGCAGGGTTAAATCAATCTAATGCTGTTAAATTCGACATAAACTTGTAGTGTAGACCAGGGTTTAGAACTATTAGTAAGAACTTTGCATCAAAATATAGCATGTAGTAGTTGCTGCCTTTTTAAACCCTCCCCCCAAAAAAAAAAAAAAAAAAAAGCACAATGTCATTTGTGCTCTAAAGGAAAAGCTGAATATAAAGTTTATGGACACCAGTAAATTTGACAAGACTGATATCAGTTCTAGTGCATTTTTGGCTAATCAATTTGGGGTTTTTTGTGTTCTAAGTTAAACCTGTCTCTCTCAAAAATCCCCAAGTAATGCAGAAACTACAGAGTATGCCATATATAATGCCTGTAAATATTAACTTTGATCTGTTCTATGTTAAATGTAATTGATCATGAAGCTTACCATACTTCGTATATTAAGTTGCCTTGCATTGGAACTTTCTGTAAAATCATGGAGGATGATCTAAAATTGATACATCTGCATTTTGACTAATAAATTATTAAAAAAATACAACTGAATGACTAAGGGTACATCTACACGGGGATAAGAGACCCATGGCTGGCCTGGATCAGCTGACTGTAGCTCGGGCTAGGTCCCAGAGCTTGGCTCCAGCCCAAGCCTGAATGTCTTTACAGAGCGATTTTTCAGCCCCACAGCCAAAGTCCTGCAAGCCCAAGTCAGCTGACCCAGGCCAGACGTGTTTTTTTTTTTCCTGTTTAGACCTACCCTAAGAGCAACCTATGGCAGGACAATATATGTTTATTTCCTAAGTCATATGATGATGCCAAAATGAACTCTGTATAAGAGAGACGTTGGCCTATGTGGAGCTCCTTTTCTTCCCTCTGCTGATGTGCTTTTAAATGATGTATTCTTGTCCATTAGTTATAATTTACTGAGATTGCAGTAGCACCCCAAGGCCCCAGTCAGGATTGAGGCTCCATTGTGCTAGGTGTTGTGCACCCCCAGAAGAAGACATGGTCTTTATGTGCTAGAATTTAATTAAGAATATGAGAACAGCCATACTGGTCAGATCAAAGGTCTATCTATCCCAGTATCCTGTGTTCCGACAGTGGACAGTGCCAGGTTCCCCAGAGGGAATGAACAGAACAGGTTATCATCAAGTGATCCATCCCTGTCTTCCACTACCAGCTTCTGGCAAACAGAGGCAAGGGACACCATCCCTGCCCATCCTGGCTAATAGCCATTGATAGATCTATCCTCCATGTCATGCTCTTTTCAATTTTATCACCTCTAAAACAGAAATTATCAAGATGTTGCGATTCAAACTGCTCCGCTCCTGTTGCAGGATGTCTCTTGCTGACAATCATTCACCATATTTAATCACTTGGTATGTGATTGATTCCTCTTTACTCCCAGAGCTATTGTAAAAGAAAAGTTTTTCTCCTCAACTACTTTGCTTCCAGTTCTTTGTCTGGCTTCTGGTTTGGTTGTCACATGCAAGACACAAGGACTCTCCTCCATACTAATGCAGTTACTGGTGCTGAATTACCCCCAAGAAGAAGCTGCACTTCTTCCTCATGTCCAATATTAACTGTGATTCTAAAGTTGCTCGATGTTTCCCGTTCTTCCATTTCAAAGTCGCTCAAATGTTTCCTCCTTAAATGTCTCAGTATCAACTCCTTAGTTGAGTTTTTCTCCTTCCTTTCTTCTCGATGAAGTTTGACACAGTAGGCATCATTTTCTAGACCCGTGGTCCATTGACGACTAATCTATGGTTCAGTGCTTTTTCAGGAAATCCAGGCAAAGTTATGGACTGTCTCTTTTTTGCATTAAAGAACTGTAGACCTTCAAATGAAGAGATTTACCAAATCTGGAGCAAAACAATTTAGCTCCATCATAGCTTAAAAGTCTGTGTTATGCATACAGGAAGGTGATTTTTTCATTTCAGGCATAAGAACACCAAGTCAAGTGATTTAATCAGGTTAGACCCATTAAAACTCCTCTTCACTTGCAACAATCTTGCAGTTTGCTCCTTTTTTCCTCCTTCTCCTGCAACTGCTTTGAAATATTATAAAAGCAAGAAGTACAGCTCCAATTTCAGAATTCAGGGTTGTTTTGCTTATCCCTTCTTTAATTGCAGGGTTTTTTCCATCTCTTTTCTTGTGTTCCATCTCAAAACAGCATGATCTTTTTTGGAGGACATTACTCCACCTTGGTGTTTTACCCTTTAGTTTCCCTTCCAATTTTCACATGAGTTTTTCATTAGAGGTTTCTTAAGTATGAGATCCATGCAGCCGACTCTCCCCCACCCCCGCAAAAGCATAGGATCTAATGGAGGGAGTGAAATTTATGAAGATAAATGAGTACCACAGAGATATTTTCGTGAGACATTTACCCTCTATGCAACTATCCCTTCATCACACCTTCGAGATTGCCTTTGTGTGCTTTACTCTTATTATTACAGTCAATCTGTTGCTAAACCTATCCTTTTTGCTCTCATTTCAGTGTCTGACTTAAAAGGTACCATTTTAAATATCCATAGGAAAAAGAGGCCCTTAAGAATTTAGTGCACACTAAAATTATCCAAATACTAAAAATATTTACCCAGAAACGTCTAACCCTGTGAAATTCAGAGATTAAAACCTTCCACCTTTGGGGCATTTGAGAGATTGAGGTTGATCTTATTTGGTGTAGATATTGATTTAGTCATAAAGACATGCTCAGATACATATAAGAATCTAGATAAAAAGGAGAATGAAAAGGAAATCACAGTTGCCAGAGGCATGAGTCCTAGAGGCAGCCAAATATTAACAATGTATAAATAAAGCATTTTGATCTCTTCTTATCTCTACTCCTTGGCCTAGGCTTGGAAAATAAATGTTTTTTGTTTTTTTTTTTAAACAAAAGCCATTCTTACAGAAAGGTTCCGTGTGTGACAGTTTCCAGATTTACTGTAAACTGCAAACTACTTCCAGGAGAAGTGTCAGATGTTCTGACATGGTTTCTGCTTCACAGCCTCTATAAAAAGGTGAAGGCTGACAGAGGCCATGAAAATATGAAGAAAGCAGATCTGGATTGCTGTGTTATGGAGGAGTGTCTTAGCCTCTTTCAGGGCTCTTCTGATGCTGGTGAAGTGAAGACATATGGTGAACTTGTCCTTTTATTTGAGTTGGATTCACATTTGTTTGTGTTTTATTTTAACTTCCTTTAAACTTTTAGCAGGTGGTCACACCAGACACCTGCAACAAAGTGCAGAAGCTGCATTTGGAAGTTTAGTGTTAGGTATACTCATGTAGAGTGAACACTGGCTGAGAAATAGGAACCCTCTTCTAGCTCTGCAACTGACTTGCTCTGTAATTTTAAGTGAGGCATTTAGCCCTGCTGCCTCAGTTTCATAGAATCATAGAATATCAGGGTTGGAAGGGACCTCAGGAGGTCATCTAGTCCAACCCCCTGCTCAAAGCAGGACCAATCCCCAATTAAATCATCCCAGCCAGGGCTTTGTCAAGCCTGACCTTAAAAACTTCTAAGGAAGGAGATTCTACCACCTCCTTATGTAACGCATTCCAGTGTTTCACCACCCTCCTAGTGAAAAAGTTTTTCCTAATATCCAACCTAAACCTTTCCCACTGCAACTTGAGACCATTACTCCTTGTCCTGTCCTCTTCTACCACTGAGAATAGTCTAGAACCATCCTCTCTGGAACCACCTCTCAGGTAGTTGAAAGCAGCTATCAAATCCCCCTCATTCTTCTCTTCTGTATACTAAACAATCCCAGCTCCCTCAGCCTCTCCTCATAAGTCATGTGTTCCAGACCCCTAATCATTTTTGTTGCCCTTCGCTGGACTCTCTCCAATTTATCTACATCCTTCTTGTAGTGTGGGGCCCAAAACTGGACACAGTACTCCAGATGAGGCCTCACCAATGTCGAATAGAGGGGAACGATCACGTCCCTCGATCTGCTCGCTATGCCCCTACTTATACAGCCCAAAATGCCATTGGCCTTCTTGGCAACAAGGGCACACTGCTGACTCCTATTCAGCTTCTCGTCCACTGTCACCCCTAGGTCCTTTTCCGCAGAACTGCTGCCTAGCCATTCGGTCCCTAGTTGTAGCTGTGCAGTGGGTTCTTCCATCCTAAGTGCAGGACCCTGCACTTATCCTTATTGAACCTCATCAGATTTCTTTTGGCCCAATCCTCCAATTTGTCTAGGGCCCTCTGTATCCTATCCCTGCCCTCCAGCGTATCTACCACTCCTCCCAGTTTAGTATCATCCGCAAATTTGCTGAGAGTGCAATCCACACCATCCTCCAGATCATTCATGAAGATATTGAACAAAACCGGCCCCAGGACCGACTTCTGGGACACTCCACTTGACACCGGCTGCCAACTAGACATGGAGCCATTGATCACTACCCGCTGAGCCCGACAATCTAGCCAATTTTCTACCCACCTTATAGTGCGTTCATCCAGCCCATACTTCTTTAACTTGCTGACAAGAATACTGTGGGAGACCGTGTCAAAAGCTTTGCTAAAGTCAAGAAATAATACATCCACTGCTTTCCCTTCATCCACAGAACCAGCGATCTCATCATAGAAGGCGATTAGATTAGTCAGGCATGACCTTCCCTTGGTGAATCCATGCTGACTGTTCCTTATCACTTTCCTCTCATGTAAGTGCTTCAGGATTGATTCCTTGAGGACCTGCTCCATGATTTTTCCGGGGACTGAGGTGAGGCTGACTGGCCTGTAGTTCCCAGGATCCTCCTCCTTCCCTTTTTTAAAGATTGGCACTATATTAGCCTTTTTCCAGTCATCTGGGACTTCCCCTGTTCGCCACGAGTTTTCAAAGATAATAGCCAATGACGCTGCAATCACAGCCGCCAATTCCTTTAGCACTCTCGGATGCAACTCGTCTGGCCCATGGACTTGTGCACGTCCAACTTTTCTAAATAGTCCCTAACCACCACAGAGGGCTGGCCATCTACTCCCCATGTTGTGATGCCCAGTGCAGCAGTCTGGGAGCTGCTGTTTCTCCTGTTAAATGATACCACCTGCTTCCTAGGAGTGCTGAGAGGGTTAATTAATGTTTATAAAACCCTTTGAAGATGGAATGTGTTATTTAAGAGCTGTCGTCATTCTCAAGTCCTTGCTATTTTCCAAAACATCCGTGCGGTTTTTCTGGCACTTCTCTTGATGAGGAGTGTAAACAAAACCAGAACTAGAATTTTGCACATAGAATAAGAGATGCAGATCCCATTCTGCCTGTGTGTGTAACTCTACCCCTCATTACCATTTCTCAGACTCAGCTAAGGTATTACTTGTGGGTATTATCCCCAGACTGCTTTCTGAGATGCAGAAATAATTGTATATATCTAAGGATAATATGTATTCCATTAAGTCTGAGGAAAAAAATAGCTTGACCCATTAACTGTAAGAAATTAAAGTATTCAGTAATTCCCTGTATAATACTGTAAGACCCTGAGTTGGACTGATAATTTGATTTGAATTTATAAGAATGAATGTACAAAACAAGTGCCTATCCAAAGCCACGCATTACACTTCTTTAGAAACATAAATTGGAACACACACATCAAGGAGCAACTTCCACTATAAATAAAGGAGGGAAAATACCCCACTATCCATAAATACTACCCCCTCCAGCAGCACTTCCTCGCTAGACACGTCTCTAAAAATGTAGACTGCCCTGAAGGTCAATAAATTTGGCTATTTTGGACCAAAAAGGGGAAATGAAAGCTCCTCAAAGTGTTCGCTGCTAGCAGCTCCTCGTCTCTTACATCAAGGAAGCACTCCCATATCTGCTGAGCTCAGCTGCAACAAGTATGGTATGGGGGAGAGGTGGTCTCAGCTAGACACCTCCATTTTGCAGAATGAATTCAAAACTTGTAGCTGTCTTCAAGCTTAATGCATTATTAATGCCACACATGTATATCATATCTGTACACACACTTATTATATATTTACACACGTGTGCATATTATGGATTAAGATCTTCACTTACAGCAGGAATTAAATTTGTTATGTATGAATAATCTGGTGCTTAGTGACAGTCTGCTAATTTACAGCAAGTACATAATATAGAACTAATTTTCTAATTTAACATTTTAGTTACCTCAATGGGCACAGGCTATTTTTAAATTTATTAACATGTTGATTCATTTGATAACCATTTCTATGCTGCAATTTTTGTTGCTAAATATTGTTATTGTGGAATGGTTGCTTCAGAATATTAGAGAGTATTCTGGACTTGGGACCTGATCTAAAGTCCTTTCTAAGTCACTGAGTTTTTTCCATTGATACCAGTAGGCTTTGAACTGGGCCTTTGAGCCTTGTGTGCCCCCTGCATAGGAGCCAAGTAATTGCAATTAAAGGCAATGGGAGTTACTTACATCCTGCTGTGAATGAATAGGGCTTTAGGTTCCATTCCTGACTCTGCCACTGACCTTCTGTCTGACCTCGGATGGATCTTAGTCTTTCTTTTGCCATCTGTAAAATGGTGATATTCTTTGCTTGTTTTCTTAAGTGCTTTGCAATCGTCAGAGGAAAGATGGCATGTAAAATAATAATACAATATATACCTTTGTATATATAATTAATACTTTAGGTATCTAGTTATAATATAAATATTGTATTTGTGCATGTCATTGCAATCCAAAGTTTAATAATACAGGACTAGCTAGATTTATCTTGGTAGAATCTGAAGCACCTCACCTGCCCCAATCCACCGTGACATCGGGCAGCTAACTGCTACCTGTCCACTGATATGTTCTGACTGTGTCCAGTTTGTGCATGAACTGAACTAGCAGAGACTGAATGTGTCAAAGAGGCTGTGAACTGAGCACAGCTCAAAGTTGGTAGACAAAAAAACCTCCTTCAGGGAAGCCAGAAACCTCCTGAAACTCATCCAACTCTCGTGGAAAAGATGCATTTCTGGCTGAAGTTCAAAGGAATTGCTGGTGAGCTTGAAGCTCAGATTAGCCTCGATATCAGTCCTAGAAAAACAAAAGTATCATACTCAGTCGGGCGGGGGGGTGGGGAAAGCATAAAAAGCAATCTGTTGCCTGTTCTCCAGTTGATGATCGCGCTGAAACAATGATGCCTTCCAGATTTACAGTGGGGATCTTTGTCAGAAATATTTTTCTCTTTTGAGGTGGTGTGGAGGTAGGGGAGGGTCAATATACCACTCCCACTGTTCCAAGCATTTAGCTTTTAAATATGTGACTAGAACTGAGGTGGGCAAACTATGGCCTGCAGGCCACATCCGGCCCGCAGGACCGTCCTGCCCAGCCCTTGAACTCCCAGCTGGGGAGGCTATCCCCCCTCTCCCGCAGCCATGCCGCCACGCCATTAGCACTCTGGCCCTCCGCTCTTGCCAGGCAATGCGGGTGGCGTGGCTGCGAGCTCCTGCTGCTCTGAGTGGCATGGTAAGGGAGCAGGGAGGTTGGATAAGGGGCAGGGGGTTCTGGGGGGCAGCCAGGGAGCAGTTGAATGGGGCAGGGCGGTCAGGGGACGGGGAGCGGGGGAGGTTAGGTAGGGGGTGGGGTCCTGGGGCAGGGGGGTCCCAGGAGGGGGCAGTCAGAGGACAAGGAGCACGGGGGGTTGGATGGGTTGCAGGTTCTGAGGGGGGGCAGTCAGGAGGCAGGAAGTGGGAGGGGGTGGATGGGGGCAGGGCCAGGCTGTTTGGGGAGGCATAGCCTTCCCTACCCGGCCTTCCATACAGTTTCGCACCCCGATGTGGCCCTGGACTGGAACCTTTCTCCTGGTCAGGAAACAGCGTCCTTCTAAAGCTGCCTCTTCCCCTGAGGCTTCATAGTTCCCCTCTTGTCTAAGTAATTTACATGAGACTTAAAAGAAAAGCTCTATTTTTATTCATGTGATTCTGTGCTGGGACTCTAATGTAACTACAGAGCGAGTCCACTGAAGTCAGTGAAGTTACTCCAGATTTCACCGATGTAAGGGCAGATTTGGGCATGAGAGAATCCATTGCACTACTGTAGACCAAGGACTATTTCCTCCCTGTAGTCATGGCCAAAATCCAGCTTGGGTAATTGACAACTTATCTACCTAAATTGTTCCTGCAGTTTCAAATAGAGAAGAAATTCTTCACTTTGCGTCATTAGAACTCTTTTGCAGTCTGGCTGGGGCACCTTGGCTTCTGCAGAGGTGGCTGAGTTTCCTCGGCAGGTAAGTGACAACATATAATGTGTACAGCACTTTAGGCTCTTTAGGGATGAAAGATGCTTGATGTATGCAAATCATTTATTAGTTCACCGATGGGCTTTCCAGTTCTATCTGTCTGCATTTAATACGTGCATGACCTATTCTGACTTCACTAGCCAAGCCCTTTCCCAAAACAGGTTTTAATGCATGCTCAACCCTTTTGCTAGTGTGGTTGGGCTGCCTTCTGTTTCTATATTTACCTTCCCACGTTGCACTGCTGATCAGAGAGACAAGAACTAATAAAAATACATTGGAGCTCTCAGAAGACAGCCCCTCCTTGAGGATGTTCTTTAGGGAATCAAATGTACCACGAATAACGTGCCAGAGGTGAAACTTCAGGCCTAAGCATGCCAACCTGAGTCAGCCTGTGTGTTCATATCTCAGAGCTGCTGTCACTTTAACTTCACTGGTTTCCCTCAGCGTCTATTCACACTCTCCCAAGAAACTGTTGGTTTGAAAATGCAGAAGACAAGTTCATCATATTTTCTGTTTCCAGCTCGGAATCGAACAAGTGGGAAACCCCAGAGCATTGGTACCAAACACAACTTGAAGTGGGAAGTGCCACAGTATTCTGGTCACCTTAAACCCAGGCTCTGTGCTCTGGGGCTGCGTCTTCATTGCCTCATTTCGTTTAATAGTTGAAGTGACACCGATGACCTATAGGGGGAGCACTACCAATGCGCTTTTGGCTGGGGCCTGAGAGAGCCCGTGACCTTCAAAAATAGCCAAATGGCCATCAGAGTCAGCTCTATAGATGAGCTTATTGTTTGCCTACTAGTGTCAACCTGCTGCTATGCTGCAAATGGCCTAAAAATACATTGAATCAATTGGCTCCTTGATTTGGAAAATGAGAAACATTTGTGTAATCGTTTAAAGGTCCAGTGGCCTCAGCCTGTGACTGGGAGTCAGAGATTCCGGAGTCCTAACACTGGCTCAGTCTGTCTCTTGAAGAAGTCAGTCTACCCTGTCTGCCTCTGCTTCCCTACCTGTACAATTGGGGGTAATACCTGCCTAGCAAAGGATTAATCGGGCGATTAGAAAGTGTTTTGAAGAGAAGTGCTCTGTTGCTTACAAGCTAAACTGTGGTTTTAAAAAGTCATAGTAAAAAAATATGAGGTAATACAAACTCCAGTAGTGCTCTTAGGGGTGCTATAACGAGGCGCAGCTTGAAAGATCCCTCATTAAGACACGGGACAATCTGCTGTATCCAACAAATATATAAGGGCCTTTGCCAGCTATATAAAAGTATGAATACTGAGCTCTCTCCAACTCCTTTTTAACTCCATTATGACATCCCCCCTTTCTAAGCTGACATTTTCATCTGCCACTTGTGGGACATACTGGGGTGCTATCCAGACCAGTGGGGGACTGTCACCTTTGCCCTGCAACCTGGGCTGCCTGGCAGTGCACTTAACATTACATAGGTGGAAGTTTATAACTTCACACGTAATGCTGCTATACACATTTTACCATGATATTACTGATCAGCAAGTCATGAATTTCCAACGGATGCCTCACAGGCGTACTTTACACACACATTATTACAGTAGGTTGTAGGGTGTGAATACAGGGGTGCATTCCATCACAACTAGATCCTACCTCTCTTTCGGACCCTCCTTTACAGCCCAGACACCTCCCAGTTCACACAAATCGGAAGCCTGGTTCTGCACTGCCTTACAAACTGTGTAGTTATTTACCCCTGTGAAAAGCAAGAACAAAATGCTACCAAATCAGAACAGATGCAGAGATGTAAATAACTGGGGAATCAGTACCAACATGTTCTTTGGCTACTTTTACCACTTTGCATAGATTCATAAAAATCCTGGGTTGAATCAAGCAAAATAAAAGTCCCATCCACTCACGGAGCACTCCCACTGCATGGTTGGGCATAGTCTTCATTTGAAAGGAACAAATTGTCTGGTACAGTGACAACAGGAAGAGCATTAGCTGTGCATAATGCCTAGATGGACTGTGCTGATCCAGAAATCTTTTGATTGCCACATAAGAAGTCAGTGCTCAGAGAGCCAAAGTTACCTTACTCATCCACCTTGTAAACTGGTGTTTTCCCCACCCAATTCAGAAAAAAAAAATCCTTACACGCTCGCTGAGTCTAAAGAAAGTCACTTCTCCTGGGGCCTGGTTCATTAACAGAAAGGCCCTTCCAAACTATATTACGTGTGAAACCCTGACCTACCCCTTCTCGGTCTTGGCTGCTTCTCTTTTTATTTTTTCAGAAAGCTCCAGTCTTCAGCTTCTCTTAGGGTTCCTTCCCTCAGGAATTTCTGTTCCGTTCTCTCCCACACAGCGCTGACATGTTCTGTGATATTAACCCTTAGAACATGCATATTCCCCTGATGATTCTGATCTAAGGGATGGAGCCAAAGTGATCTCTGCTGCATTCCTCATCCTAATCTGGCCCTCTCTCTCCCCTGAGCAGAACAATTCCATTCCCATCTCTACAGGCCACCCTCTCTCTTCTGATGATTACTCGCAGGCAAAGTCCCCTGTCCCAGCAAACCTTCAGCCTCCTCCATGCTGCAGAGGTTCCTGTTAGTGTACACCACCCCCATACCACCATGAATGTCACATCCTTTGTTGGCTCTGGGCCAACAGGGGAGATGGACCCTGCAAGTGAAGGTAGGCAAGAAGGCAGGCAAGAAAAACTTAGTGGGGCTAGGGGATATTTTCTTTTTCCTCCAGCATAGCCCACTCTAACTGACCCATGCCTGCCCCGATAAACAAAACCTAAAGCCCTTGGGAACCAGCCAAAATATCAGCCAAGATTGTAGGGTTTGATATCCAATATTAACTTCCAGATGAGTCTTGCTCCCTATGTATGTTTAAGACTAAAAATTCAGATAACCAGCTAAACCGTTGAGGGTTTATCTGAACCAAAACCTTTGACATTAATCCTTGGCAAGCTGGAAACACAAACATCTAAATTATGCTGTCTTGAGAACCAGTCCATTTGTTCTTCCAAGGGCAGAAGGGAATACTGTGATAATCTAATCTGACCTCTTTTGTATAACGCAGGCCATAGAACAGGGGTGAGCAAATTACGGCCCGTGGGCTGAATCTCCAGGCAGCTTGGCCCCGCTCCAGTCGGGGTGCTGGGTCAGGGGCCGCACCACATGGCTCAGCCCTGCTCTGGCTAGGGCACTGGGTCGGAGGCCGCACCACGCGGGCTCAGTTCTGCTCCAGCCAGGGCGCTAGGTCAGGGGCCGCGCCACACGGCTCGTCCCCGTTCTTCTCAACACTGGTGAGGCCTCAGATGGAGTACCGTGTCCAAGTCTGGGTGCCACTCTATAGGAAAGATGTGAGTGGAAAGATTAGAATCCAAAGGAGAGCAACAAAAATGATAAAAGGGTTGGAAATCCCAACCTTTGAGGAAAGCTTAAAAATGAACTGACATGTTTAGTCTTGAGAAAAGAAGACTCAGCAGGGACCTGATTAGAATCATAGAATATCAGGGTTGGAAGGGACCTCAGTAGGTCATCTAGTCCAACCCCCTGCTCAAAAGCAGGACCCATCCCCAATTAAATCATCCCAGCCAGGGCTTTGTCAAGCCTGACCTTAAAAACTTCTAAGGAAGGAGATTCCACCACCTCCCTAGGCAACGCATTCCAGTGTTTCACCACCCTCCTAGTGAAAAAGTTTTTCCTAATATCCAACCTAAACCTCCCCCACTGCAACTTGAGACCATTACTCCTTGATTAGGGTTGCCAGTTTTGTTTGTACATATTCCTGGAGGTTTCATCACATGACATAATCTTTAATTAAAAATACATTTTTAATTCCTGGAGACTCCGGGACAATCCTGGAGATTTGGCAGCCTAGAACTGAGAAGTCTTCAAACATGTCTTAAGGGCTGTTATAAAGAAAATTGATCAATTGTTCTCCATGTCTACTGAAGGTAAAACAAGTAGTAATGGTCTTAATCTGCAGTAAGGGAGATTTAGGTTATAAAAACTTTCTAACTATAAGGATAATCAAGCTCTGGAATGGTCTTCCAAGGGAGGCTATAGAACCCCCATCATTGGAGGTTTTAAAAAACAGGTTATGGGATGGTCAGGGATGATCTAGGATTACTTGGTCCTGCTTCAGTGCAGAGGACTGGACTTCATGACTTCTCAAGATCCCTTCCAGCCCTACATTTAGATGATTCTATAACACAGACCATAGATTTTCACAGAATGATTCCAGCTTGTGGTGGAACTAGACTTCATCATTTAGAAAGACCACCAGTCTTGATTTAAAGACTCCGAGTGATAATGTACCACAGCCCTTGGTAAGCTGTTCCAATGGCTAGTTATCCACAGTTCATCAGAAAGAAAGAAAGAAAGTCTTAATTCCTGCTGGAGGTTTTCTGATCTGAGCTATCAACCTACTTAAACTTGTTATGCTTTTGTCTGCTAGATTAGATAGCCTTTAGTATCAGATAATGTAACAGTTCTGTGGGACAGAAACTCTGAGAACTGTGTTGGTTCTGAAGGGCTGGCAATAGTAAAAACTTACTTTTGAAACTAAAGTGAGCAGCTACAACTCCAGATACACACGGGGAGCAGCTCACTGTCAGAGAAAAAAAACACCTTAAGTTTAAGGAAAAGTGATTCACTCAACAGAAGCAAACAAAGGAACCCATTGCAAGCACACAGCCAGATGAGCAGGTATGGGACTTGATTTAAGAACCACCTCTGAAAGAGTCAGCATGTTGTATGGTTGAACCATGACTAGAGAGGATAATTGTTGTTTAATCTCTGCTTTGCTTTATTGTCAATGTTTATCTTTCAGCACAGCCTGAGGAGAGAGTGAAATACAAGCCCTGCAAGTCCAACCATCTCTTCTACCTGGCTTGAACCATTTTTTTCTGCTCCATGACACCATTCCTTTCCTTCCATCCTTCCGGATGCTGAGATTCCCTGTTGAGACACACTTCAGATTGCTTTCCAGAAGTGTGTGGCTAGTGGAATAATAGGGGAGAAAGGACTCAGCGAAAGTTACTCCTTGTTGTTGATAACCATAGGATAATAGCCTTCAATCTATACACACACTATTGCAAAGCAATGAATCTACACTAGCTTAAAATATATTTGCTTGCTGCTTATTCCTTGGTTTTAAATGGTGCATATGAATGACTGAGGTAGGCATAAGTGTAAACTCAGGTGTCTATACACAGTGATCCCTTAAAAACTGTCCACTTGGCTTAGATAGCTAGATCAAGTGAGATAAGATTAAATGTGGAACACAAGTTTTTCAGTGTGACCAGGTAAAGCATGTTGGCCTGAAACAGTTTTAAACCATGGTTTAAAGGGCCATGGTAGGGAATTTGGTTTAAATGTAGTTGCCAGCCAAAATCATATGTAATTCCCTCCCTGTTTGGTATTCCACTCAACTATTTGATGATTGGAAGTCTCTAAATTCATTAATATCGTTTTGTGGAGAGAACCGGCAGGAATTCCTCCATATGGATTTGATGTGAGGTTATAGAAGCTTGCATTGTAACCTGATAGAATTGCACAACCTTGATCGCTGATTAATAGAAAAATAAGGCTCCTTTTCTTTCCTTCTCATTCAGCGTCAGTGGAACACTGCCCACAGATTCCTTGATGTTTTTGATTGCTGAATTTTGTTGACATAGTTTTATTGTATTCTGTGACCTAAATCTGCAGCCATTGTGTCCCCATAATCTGGTACTCTTCCCACAGCTAAGGGAATCAGGATGGTTGTGGTTCAATTAACCAGCAAACAGGGGTCGCATAACTAAACTCTGTGCTGCCAGAAAAACAAAACAAATAACAAAAAAACTACTAATTGCAAATAACTGGGACATTCAAGAACTAATGTCTGTGAGAGAGGAAGAGAGCAGTTGAGATGTTAATTTTGAAAGGGAGATGAGTCCACATCATTTGCAAAAATAGATAATGTATGAAGTAATGTTGGCTAATTTATCCAATGTTGAGTCAAAATATAGATCGAATAGGCCCAGTAGCAATGCAGAAGCCTTTGGCACCCCTCACAGTAACATTATTAAGATGTTAAGAATCATCACTTTTGTTGCGTGGAACTGAAAGATTATCTTCCAGCATGTAAAATCATCTCTTTCAGAGAAACTCACTAATAATTGCCCTCTTTCAAAATGGCTGCCATCACCCATTGTTTTCAATGGAACTGAGGCCTCAGGCTGCCAGGAGCAAAATGGCCACTTCCCTCCATCATTGCCAATGAGACTGAAGCCAAGCAATCCTCAGGGAAGCTGATGGCTCACTATGCTGTCAGGAGGCAGAGAAGCACTCTGAGGAGCCAGTCAGCTGAATTTATGGTCATCTTTGCTAATGTAAGGGGACTATCATAGATTCTGAATGTGAACTGTGAAAGCATATTTGGGATAACAACTGTAAATTATTTCCCCTATCAGGTATTATTAAGCGCTATTTATATAATGATGGGTTCCCCCCTAGGGTAGCACCTGGAACTGGGGTACCACTGAGCCCCCCCCCCCCCCCCGATTCACCAGCCTGGGCCCCCTCTCACACTGTGCTGCTGTGACAAGTTGCTAAGCTTGCTCTTTCAATCAGCATACACACAGGTAGGGACACACCCAGCTGTACTAACATGCAGACAGGCTTTCTGACCAGCTGCTGCATGGGAAGGCTATAAACCTAGGGCTTCTCAGGCGCACACCCCTCTGGAGGGTAAACCCAAAATTATACCATTTTGCACTGCACAGAGAACTGTACAGAATAAGCTCATAAAATTTGCCCTCTCCCTCAATGTGGAGAGAAATATGCAACAGCTTTCTGCCCCAAGTTATGATTTCCACACGCTGGTTTTAGACAAAACAAAAACAAGTTTATTAATGACAAAAGATAGATTTTAAGTGATTATAAAGGATAGCAAACAGATCAAAGCAGATTACCTCACAAATAAACAAAAACGCAATCTAAGCTTAATATACTAAAGAGATTGGATATGAGTAGCAAATTCTCACCCTAAATGATGATTGAAGCCAGTTGCAGAGATTCTTAAAGGGCAAGCTGCACTTGCTTGCAGTTTAAGACCTCAGATATTCCTTTCACAGGCTAGAATCCCTCTAACCAAGGTCCAGCCCTTCCCCCCAGTTCTGTCCTTGTTCCTTGGGTGTTTCCAGGAGTCTCCTTGGGCGGAGAGTCAGTGAAGAACCACAATGATGTCACTCCTCTGCCTTAAATAGCTTTTGCATACGGCGGGAACCCTTTGTCTCCAAGCTTGGTTCCCATGCCATTCAGTGGAAAAACACTAGTATTTCAAGATGGAGTCCAGTATCAAGTGATCTGGTCACATGCCCCTGTAGTGTTATAGCAGCCATTACTCAGAGTCTGTTTGTAGCATCCTCAGGAAGGTTCCCCAGTGGGAGATTAGCTTCTTCTAAGACCTAGTATTCTCCCTAATAATAATCAGCCAGACATTTAGGCTGATTGCATTCTGCCTAGGGGGCGTTCCCCAGGTGTAAACATATTTGTAATACAGATAAATAGTCAATATTCATAACTTCAGACACAAAAATGATACATGCATACAAGCAGGATAATCATATTCAGTAAATCATAATCTTTTCAATGATATCTCACATGCCTTATCTTGCACAAAATACATCATAATTATGCCATACTTACATCATAATATTACTATGAAGAATATGGGGCATAGTGCCACATATATAATATACTTGTTTGATTGAATTATCTTCCCCTCCTTGACTCTCCCATCTTATGTCATGTGACTTCATAGGTCCTGATCCTGAAAATGTGTATACATGTAAATATCCCCATTGACTTAAGTGCGTCCACTCATGTATGTAAAGTTACTTGTTATGTATATAAACGTTTGCAGGCCCAGGATCTCTTAGATCATAAGATCACTCGGGCAGTGACCATGACTTGATATGTTTGTGTGTGTATCACCTAGCACAATAAGTTCTAGTAAAGATGCTAATGTAATATAAATATGATTATTGTTTAAATAGTACCTCACATAGTACCTGGCAATTGTTATATCATAAGCTTGTAATTTAGTCATTAATTTTATCATAAAGACATTGGGCCAAATTCAGAGGTGACAGAAGTAATGGTGTTGAATAGGTGTCAGTAACACACCGAAGGTGCAGATAGGTAGTGTAGTAGGGGCACATTCATTTGAACTTGCAACCAAAATCTGAACATAATGTTGTACCAGCTATACTAGCATTAAAAATAATAAGCAAAACAAAAGACATAGCTTACCTAACTGTCTACAAAACTTTTAGTGCACACCAACAACTAACTAGCGTGCAACTCGTTAATGAGTTTTAGAAATCACACCCCAGGAGTACACATTGCTGCTCTGTGTAGAGATGCCCTCAGTTTACATTTCCTTTTCCTTTAGAGAAAATTAGAATCTTTACTCATGAAGCTTTTCATTAAATACTAACCCTACCATATTGTTATGTACAGGAGAGGAGAAGGATCTTTTGAAAGTGAATGCATATTTTTCACCTAGACAATGAAAATGGAAGATGTGTACTGTGGAAAAGTTTACTTCCATTACAGTGTGTCAGCTATGAGGCTGTGTAAAGGGTTATGCTGTTTTCAAACACTTGGTAAGTATGTTGTAATTTGAGACTGCAAAGGGCTTGTTCGTCTTTAAACAGATTTGCTTACCTGATCCCCTGCAGGCTACTAGCAAAATAATGTGCTAGCTGAAGATTGTGTTTGTGGTCATGTCACCGAGTGGAACACGGATGTAAAAAAAGAAAAGTCCAAGGGACCATTTTGTTCTCTGTCCGACTAAAGAGTGTTGGTGCCCTGGAGTGGGTGTCAGTGATTCTGGAGATGCACTGTTTGTGTATAGGGCTGTCTAGCTGTGGCAATTTAGATGAGGGAGATTTTTGAAGTTTTAGTGGGATTTTTACATCTCTTTGAAACACACTGCATCGTGGGTCATAATAAGAGAGAAATACTTCTTAAACAACACTGCTATAAACAGAAGGTAAATAAGGTAGTCTCCCTTCCGTGGAGACTTTGCAGGTCTGACTGTACTTGAAACTATTGTGCAACTGATAACATGCATCAACAGAATGTAAATCAACTAGGTATTACTACAAGAAGAATTTTTTGACCTAGAATTTATTACACACAAAAAACTACATGAAGGTTGCAAAGTGCAGCACTCGGTTAGGAAATGCCAGAATTGAGGTGCTTGTGCAACCTTAATTTGCTTCATGCCTCTTGCGTATGCATTATGTTACAGTCTTTAATTACATGATCACATACTACTATTTCCACAGAATTCTTGCCTCATTCAGTGCACAGCACGGACAGAGCTCACTGAATGAACAGCTATTCAATATTTTGTTGAGCTGGTCAGGAACTGGAATTTCTGTTTTGTGGGAAATTCCATGATTTTCAATTTTTTTCCATTTTGAATTGGGATGAAATGTCAAATTTCAAAATTTCCCATGAAATGAAATTGGTGAGACAAAATGGTTTTAGGTCAATCAAAATGTTTCAATTTGGTCAAATAAAATAACTTGTTTTAATTTTGCCTTTTTTATTTTATTTCTATATCTGTAATTATTTTGTTTTATAATTTATAATATAAAAGAGAATAAATTTTGAAACAAAAAGTTGTATCAAAAATGGCAACATTTTGACTTTATCAAAATTCTTCATTTTGATTTTTTTCCCTAAACGAAATGTTATTAAAGTTTACACATTCCTGAGGAATGTGTTGATTTTGACAGATCAGCATTTTCTGATAGAAAAATGTTCCATTGGAAAATTTTCAGCCAGCTCTAATAGTTTTATGACTAAAAGATGTAGCTAATTGTTTGACTACACATATGGTTCGAGATTAAGAATATTCAAGAAACCAAATTTATGTCCAAAGATAAAGCAATAAAGCAATATAATACAGGAAAGAAAGAGTTAATGCATCACCAGTCCTTCCCATGAAGCAAATTCTCACAGAGTATTTCAGTTCACCTTATGCAGAAGGTGTGATTCTCATATGCCCTCTTAAATTAACCATCTTTTATAGGATGGCCGCTTACAAGTTACATGCCACTGTTCCAGTTACTCGTAAACAGCCAGCTTGTCCCTGCTTTGTCCTTGGTGCCTCCCTCTACTTTCCCATCTTTTGTGTTGAATATTAAATTCCAAATGTTAATGGGAATGAAGATACTCCCTAAGACAAAGCATTCATACATCTTACATTATTTCCTTGTACCACAGTGTAGCTGTTTCATAACACTCATCCATCTAGCTTTTGACAGTTTTTGTGTTTGCCTAAGCCAAGCGATGAAGCTATGTCCTAGGGCATTGTGGGATATACGCTTTAGTATAAGTGAACAAGAATAAGCATAGTATAATTCAGCATGATTACCCGAGTGTGTGTATGTATAATATTAATACCATTCACATAATACCTATTATTGTGGGGGGTGTGTGTGTGTGTTTAACCTATATGCCTTGGCTAACAATTTTGTTTTATCCCCATTGCTCAGTGTGGCCTTATTTGTTGCACACTATTCAAGCCCTGCTCAGGTGATAGAATTACTAATTTCCTCATAGACTTTTCTATGAAGTTCATCACTCTAGTAACTGGTTTCAGAGTAGCAGCCGTGTTAGTCTGTATTTGCAAAAAGAAAAGGAGTACTTGTGGCACCTTAGAGACTAACAAATTTATTTGAGCATAAGCTTTCGTGAGCTACAGCTCACTTCATCAGATGCATCGGAATGTAGCTCACGAAAGCTTATGCTCAAATAAATTTGTTAGTCTCTAAGGTGCACAAGTACTCCTTTTCTTTTTACTCTAGTAACTGAGCGCTTCACAAATTTTAATGAATTTATTTTTCACAACATCCATGTGAGGTGAGGTATTATCCCCACTTCACAGATGGGGAGCAGAGAAACAAAGAGATCAAGGTCAAAAGTGCCCACTAATTTTGGATGCACAATTTAAGAAGCCCAGAGTATGTTTTTTCAGAGTACTTCGCATTATATAGCACTGTGTATGTTCAAAACACAGCTCCCATTGACTTCAGATGCCAGGGTAAGTGCTCAGTATTTCTCAGACACCAGGTTCTCAAGTAGGGCATCAAGAAAATGAGAAACACATAATTAGCGAAAAGAACAGGAGTACTTGTGGCACCTTAGAAACGAACACATTTATTAGAGCCCACTTCATTGGATGCATAGAATGGAACACATAGTAAGATATATATATATATATATACACACACAAGTTGGAAGTTACCATACAAACCGTGAGAGGCTAATTAGTTAAGATGAGCTATTATCAGCAGGAGAAAAAAACCTTTGTAGTGATAATCAAGATGGCCTATTTAGACAGTTGACAAGAAGATGTGAGGATACTTAACTTAAGGAAATAGATTCAATATGTGTAATGACCCAGCCACTCCCAGTCTCTATTCAAACCCAAGTTAATTGTATCTAGTTTGCATATTAATTCAAGCTCAGCAGTTTCTCGTTGGAGTCTGTTTTTGAAGCTTTTCTGTTGCAAAATTGCCACCCCTAAATCTTTTAGTCAGTGGCCAGAGAGGTTGACTACCTGTGCAATGTCTGGTTTAAGTAACTTGCTCAGAATCACATATGAACTCTATAGAATTGGCAGGGATAGAATGTAATTCTCCATGGCAGCATTCAGATCCCTTGTTCATGAGACCATCCTTTCTCTTCCTGTAGTTCTGTGCCTCATTCACTACACCCCTTCAGGTTGTCATCTTTTGTGCAGCAGCCACTAGTTGCCAGCAGTGCTAAAAATGGTCTGAAAAAACTGGAAGGTCTATCATACTTTTGAAGCAGCAACTTTGATATGACAGTCCTTAGTGCGTGCCCCTCAGAGACCTGACTTGATTGTAAAAAAAAACAAAAACAAACAAAAAAACAAAAAAAACTTTTTTGGCCATGTCTGACCCACTCCTGGTGACACCGCTTTCTCTCTCTCCCCCCAGGCTACACCCACTTTAAGCATTGCTTGCCAGTGGGTTTCCCAGTTCTTTGTTGAAAGCAAAGGAATGTTGAGACTCTGGAATCTTGGGTTCCATTCCAGGCTCCAAGGGAAGTGGGTTCTCTTGATCACAGATCCTTCTGCCCTTGCTCCCCCACCCAAATCTCAGCTCTTCTGCCCAGTCCCCTTAGTCTTGTTAGCTAGTTCCAGCCAGTTCCCCATCTCTGCCCTTCTCCCTCCTGGCTCCTCATCTGATCAGTCTTTACCCCACTGGCTCCCAGTTGAGCCTCCTTGCCCAGCCACCCCTGCCTCCTCACCAGCTCCCGGTCTCCCCACTCCCAGGCTCCTTGTCCCAGCCCTCCTAGCCCAGATCCCCTCTGCATTTAAGTCAGGTTGTTTCCTCCAAGCTGCCTAGGTTCCAACAGAAGGAGCAGTGAGATCTCAGGAGAGAGAGTCTCCCTGCTCACTGTTTTGGTGCCCAGTAGCACAATGGCCCTGGCAGCTGTGAGTAGCACTTGCAGAGAAAGTCCTGCTCAGACCCAGTGGCCATGTGCTGGACATGCTCAGTCACTCTGTGGGGACGATGCATGTGTAACCTATGCCTGCTTGGTGCGGTATTCTGTCTCCCTCTAGGGGCATCTAGACCAGCTAGAGATTGATGAGTCTGCTACAGCCTTAGCTAAGAGATATGGATGTGTCTCTTAGCTCATGCAGTAGAGGCTCATGGCTTAAGCTCCAGAGGTCCCAGGTTTGATCCTGGCTGCCAATGACTGGGTTCTGTCAGTGTTACACATGCAGAGGCTGCTTAGTACATAGTAAGTGAGAGGGGAGGGAGCACTCTTAGCATAGATGAAATCTTTGGAGAATTTAACTGTAAAATGCTAACAAGTCTCTTCTGCGCATGTGCAAACTGAAATTTTTCAGACTTATAACTTGGCCAAACATGGGTGTATTTTCACTGGAAAAGCAAAAGGCACAGCATTGTTAACACCAGGGCAACCCTCCCTGCCAAATATCAAGTCCTTGCTCCAAACCATAGAGGTGCTAGAGTTTCTCAACAAAACAATTGTAAGATTTGATTTTGCATGAACAAAACAATGTATTTTTCCTAATCTTGTTCTCGGAAACAGCAGAGCCATTTAAGTGTTCAAAAAACAAAACCAAACCTCTACCTGAAGCAGATACCTGGCATGAGAAATGTCACCCTGAATGGGGTAAAGTTTGGCAAAGTTTTATAAGCAACTGAAAACAGGGTCTTATAATGGGAAGTGCCGGGCAACCCAACAGGCAGCACTACCAACTCATCTATAATATACATAACACATATTAGATAACACCAGAGGGATTTTTCTTCATGGTTTATAGAATTTGAAGATAATTTGGATGAGTGTATTGGTTTGTTGACTCCTCATCTGACTTAATCTATCACTGTCTTCCTCTTTATCTCTTCTCACAGTCACCCTCCTCTTCCTTGTAGTTTCTGCCATCTGGAACAGCCTTTGTGTATTTCTCACCTTATCAACTCTCAATCTAATTCCAAATCTCTGTTAGATACAGATCAGTTCTCCCTTGCCCCCGTTCTCAATTTTCTTCTCATTCTGTTTCTATTTATCTCTGAAATTGTATTACTTCTCTCCTTAATGCATTTTGGGATATAGGTTGTTTAATTAAAAATACTATACTGTAAAATTTAGGGGCCCAATCCTGAGAACTCTTATGAACATGAATAATCCTATTCATGTTAGAAGTCAATGAGACAACTCACTTAAGTAAAGGTTTTCACGATCATAAGTGTTAGGCAGGATAGGACCTTAAAGTTGTATTTTATTCCTATTCTTATCCATGAATTTTGTAATATTTACAATATAGGGTCATGTTCCCCAGTGTTTGTATTTACTGAACAAAGGACAAGAATTAAGACAAAAACTTAGTGGGTTTCATTCTGGCTTTGTATATTTGTGTACATCAGGAGTAACTCCATTTAAAGGAACATCATCAACCTGAAATCTAGTCAGCTTCCAAAAATGAGCTAAAAGTAGTGTTAGATGCTATGCCTGCCCTTAAATCCTCGTACCCATTTTTGAGGTTTTATAATCACATTTTCCTATTTTTAAAAAAGTATTTCTCTCTCTGTTGTTGCTCCGGAAAAGACCCACATGAAAACCAAGGGAAACTGACCAATTTGCTATACAGAGGAAACTGTGAAACTGACTAGACCCAATGTACAAGCAAATGAACAGAGGGCAGTCAATGGTTTTGGATCAGGCCCAAAATGAACAAATTGAAAAAGAAAAAAATGTGCCTCTAGTAATTCCTAGGTCTATACCTCATCTGAACTATCTAATCCATTAGTCTACCATAGTTATTTTTAGGGCACCTATCAACAAAGGAGTAGAATGTGAAAACCCTAATTGTGAAAGTAAACTGCTCACCAATGGGATTAAGGGGGTCACAGTTTGGCCTATTTGCTTCTTGCTCAGCAATCCCTAGTCTAAAAACTGCAGCAGATTAAAACTTCTGCTGTTGTTGCTACTGTGGACAGATACCAACTATTTCAACATAGAAGGGACAATTAAACACCCTAAAAATCTCAAATTTTAATGGTATTTTAATTTAATCACACATTGGGGCTGATTCTTCTGCCCAGTCTTAACTGTGGGCCAAAGTAATCATGGATATAACTGAGCTCACTTATACTTAGGGCATGGCTACACTAGAGAGTTTACAGCTGCACCAGTACAGCTGTGCCAAGGTAAGATCTCTAAAGTAGCTGCTCTAAGTCAGTGGGAGAGCGCTCTCCCTTCAGCTTACCTATGCCAGTCCCCACCAGCGGCAGCAGCTATGTTGGAGGGAGAAGCTCTCCCGCTGACATAGCGCTGTCCACGCCGTCACTTATGTCGGTGTAACTTATGTTGCTTGGGAAAAATTCCTCTAGAAACAACATCATTTATGCCCACAAACTGCAGGTGCCAAAAGGGAGCATGTGCTTTGAAAATCTGGCTCTGTGTATTTTGGTGCAAGCCTCCTTTGTATATTTTGATTAATGCTAATGGAGTTGCAATCTACGAAACAGATCTTATTTCCTGATTTGTTTTTTTTACCAGAGAAGATCTCCCTTATCCCATCAACCTTGACAAAATGGGATGTGCTGTGCTAAAGGAGACCTTTCCTCCAAAACACCATGTGCCAAATGCTGTTCTTAGGGGAAAAGTCAGTGGAGATATACTGAGGTAACTGAGATCAAGATATCAGAAATCCTAGAGATTTCATATTTTTCATTCTGAGATGCCTTGAATCAAGTAAAATGTCTTAGCAATTTCATTTTCTGCAGTCGCAGTGTTCTGGCAAAGGTAAGCATAAAGGAAACCTATGATAATACACTGAGGTTGTATCTACACTGTAGCTGCTACACAGCAGCATAGCTCATGCCCCTGTAGCACCATAGTGTAGATACTTCCTACAGCAAGGGGGTTTTCACTGTTGCAGGTAGTCTCCATCTCTGATGGGCAATAGCTAGGTTGATGGAAGAATTCTTCTGTCAGCCTAGCCATGTCTACACTGGGGGTTAGGTTAGGTTGATCTAATTACAGCACTCAGGACGTAAAATTTTTCACAGCCCTGAGCAAGGTAGCTAGATTTATGAAATTTTTAAGTGTAGATCAAGTCTGAATCTCTGTCCTCTCAGATCCTTCACACTACCACAGTCGAAATTACAGTGTAAACTCTTGTGGTTTCCTTAAAGCCATAAGAACATAAGAATGGTCATACTGGGTCAGACCAAAGATCCATCTAGCCCAGTATCCTGTCTTCCGACCATGGCCAATAGCAGGTGCCCCAGAGGGAATGAACAGAACAGGTTATCATCAAGTGAGCCATCACCTGTCTCCCATTCCCAGCTTCTGGCAAACAGAGGCTAGGGACACCATACCTGCCCATCCTGGCTAATAGCCATTGATAGCCCTATTCTGCCACAGTGTATTAAAACTATGTTGTCTTGATTTTCTGTATTTCTTTTCCCATCACTGTCAACCACTAAGACAGCTGTGTGTGAGAGTAGACGCTTTCTCCTCTTTAATCAGTCTCGTTCCTAGGGAGGGATGGGAATTGCTAGCTCATAGACATTGGATTATGAAATTGTTGAATGACTCAGACAACCTAGGTTTGCTTAGACAGAAAGCCACTGTACAAACAGCTGGGTAATTGAGAACGATGGGAGGAGAAATACAGAAAATACATGCTACACAGAGTTTAGATAAAATATCTTTAGTTTTTTCCAAACAAAATGGAAAATTCCTAGTTATGTAGTGCATTCTAGTCCCTCGGAGGGAGGAGCTAAGAGACAAAAGTCAGCAGCACCTGGAGTTTCTAGCCAATGAATTCACACTTTCTACTTTTCATGGAGACTTGGGATTTTTGTTACACTTTCAGGAAATAAACTCTTAAGAAACTCAGGAAAGAAACTCTTTATTCATTCAAGTTCTAACCTTTCACAGGATTTTTCCAAGGGAAGTTCTCACTCTCCTTTTCACTCTATCATATACGCAAAGCATACTTTCTAAACAGGGACTGCTTTGACTCTCTTGTCTACATTCTCTAACAGATGGTGCAAAGGTTTCTTAAACTGAAACTTCCCTTTGAAAGGTTATGTTTACATAATCCAGTAGATAGGGCACTGGTGTGGAATTCAGGAGATCTGCATTCTACTCCCACTTCTACCACTGACTTACTGTGTGAAGTTCGGGCCAGTCTTTGTTTCCATTTCCCCTCTGCCTCATCTATTTAGACTGTAAACTCTTCAGGCCAGGGACTATCTAACTATGTATGTGTGCTTAGCACAATGCAGACTTAATCTCAGTTGGAGCTGTTAGATGCTGGTTTCAAACAAATCATATTAAATCTGTAACAGAAAGCCAAGTAGGACAGAGCTGGTGATGGTTCTCTACACTGAATCAGAGAGAAAGATAGTAGTTTTAGGAATATTACAGATTTACCTATTCTAATAATGTTTCGTGTTCAGTATTAGAGGAACGCAAGCTCTTTTGGGGATTTTCTACCACTGATCACAGGACATGATGTCAAAAGCAGATTCATTTCAAACCGGCATAAAAAAGAGGGAGGAAAAACAGCCCATGTTCACCAAGGTTTTTGCGCCAACCAGCCCACAGAATAGCCTGAGTGGAAGAAATGCTTCACCAGAGTCTGACCTACAATGAAGCTTAACCCAGATGGGAGTTGTCAAGGTTCCTTCCCCACTCTGAACTCTAGGGTACAGATGTGGGGACCTGCATGAAAAATCCCCTAAGCTTATTTTTACCAGCTTAGGTTAAAACTTCCCCAAGGTACAAACTATTTTACCTTTTGCCTCTGGACTTTATTGCTGCCACCACCAAGCGTCTAACAAATATATAACAGGGAAAGAGCCCACTTGGAAATGTCTTTTCCCCGCAAAATCCTCCCAAACCCTACTCCCCCTTTCCTGGGGAAGGCTTGATAAAAATCCTCACCAATTTCCATAGCTGAACACAGACCAAAACCCTTGGATCTTAAGAACAATGAAAAAGAATCAGGTTCTTAAAAGAAGAATTTTAATTGAAGAAAAAGTAAAAGAATCACCTCTGTAAAATCAGGATGGTAAATACCTTACAGGGTAATCAGATTCAAAACAAAGAGAATCCCTCTAGGCAAAACCTTAAGTTACAAAAAGACACAAAACCAGGAATATACATTCCATTCAGCACAACTTATTTTATCAACCATTTGAACAAAACAGAATCTAATGCATATCTAACTAGATTGCTTATTAACCCTTTACAGGAGTTCTGATCTGCATTCCTGCTCTGGTCCCGGCAAAAGCAACGCACAGACAGAGAGAACCCTTTGTTTCCCCCCCTCCAGCTTTGAAAGTATCTTGTCTCCTCATTGGTCATTTTGGTCAGGTGCCAGTGAGGTTGTCTTAGCTTCTTAACCCTTTACAGGTGAAAGGGTTTTTCCTCTGGCCAGTAGGGATTTAAAGATGTTTACCCTTCCCTTTATATTTGACAGGAGTAAAATAGAGGTCAGCTCATTCATTTATGCAATGAGGAAAGAACCTGAAACTATTTATAAATCATTCTCTTTCATCGAAGAAAGAGATATCATTCCTTAAAAATTGGATGAGCACATCAGTCCAGAAAGTGGACTGTTATGTCACATAATACTCAAACAGGTAGAATTTCATCCAAAAGTGAGAGGACCAGGAAAAGCATTGGAAGCTTTTATAAGTACCAACTGTGATCAAGCTGTAAAGAAGGACACACAAGAGATTGTCCAGCAGTTAGGATTTTAAACAAGGAACTTCCAGCAAACACACGGCAAATATCTGAGCTAGCTCTGGGACAGTTCTATAGAGAGGGTTGGAAACCCATAACATTTTTGTTCCAGTGGCTTTCAGACTCCAAAACTAGGTACAAGTGTGAGCAATTAGAGACTGTTTGATGAGCATAGGGGTGGTGAGAGGATCGTGAGATAGTTGTGGGGCCCAGATAACATCCAGTTCATGACTGACCACAAAGCATTCAGACCATTAATAAACACTAAGCACCTAGCCCAGGGGCTACAGTGTCAGACACCGTGTTGCATTCAGTGAGATATGTAGCTATTGCAGACAACAGCAAAGTCAGTGGGATCGTGTGTGACAGTAGTTGCTGCTCAGTGGGAGTGAGGGGGTCCCAAACTGGGGCGTGTCACTGTGAAAGGGCAGCACAGTGTCTGTGGCTTTTCACTCACCTGAGAACATGCTTTTGATTATTTAATTTTGGATTTTGCCACCCTTTTTGGAATGGTGCAGATGTGACTCTCTCTCCAGTACATCCAGCCTGCAAAATCCATGGCACTGATAAGAA
The DNA here is from genome assembly GCF_965152235.1 of Eretmochelys imbricata. NCBI lineage: Eukaryota > Metazoa > Chordata > Testudines > Cheloniidae > Eretmochelys > Eretmochelys imbricata. The sequence continues at coordinate 34,304,639 of NC_135572.1, forward strand.
CCAGCAGTGTTCTTTTATGAGTTATCTCATTCTTGCCACACGATGGGGCTAAAACACCACCAGTAGTTTGGCATTTCCTCTCACGGTGTTGCCTCAGGTTCCATGTTGTGCGTCACGTTGTGTGATAAACCGGCTGCGGAAAGCGATCAAGTCCATGTTTTAAAGAACTTATTCCTGAACCAACTGACATACAGCCTATGTACAAGCTCACTTCGCTTCCTTATGGCCCTTGTGTGTCCACTCTCCACTCAGCCACTCTTTTGTTTAGAAGAAAACTAAAATGTGTAATGCAAAAGATTCTAATAATTATGCCTAATTACACAGAGTTACAATCGGAAGCAAAGATTGTGGGATTTTTAAGTGTGAAATGTAATTTCCAAAAACTAACATGCAACACCAGACACTGCTTGATGTCAAAGACATCAAGATTATAATGTTTTTTTAATGGCTAAATGCAAAAACTACGATTAAATTAAACCTTTTTGGGGGTCCTATTTTGTATCACCAGACTGGACCTCCTGAGGGAAAGGACATTGGATGGGATTTTATATTCTGTTTTGGGTGCTTTGTGGCACTGAGGTTACAAAACAGGCCTACAGCCAGTTTAACTGGTTACAGGAGGATTTCTACATATGTAGGGTAATCATTGGGTAGCACAGAGCTAAGCAGAGAACATGGCCAAGGAGAAGGGAGTGTGGATGAGGCACCTCTACCACCTCATGATCTTTGGGTGCTAGAACAGTCCCTTGAGCCTACAGGCAGTCGGTGTAGACTAGAGTGCCCTGTTGTATTCATTTGTTATTAATATTGGCCAACAGTGCAAACATAACCCAGTCACTGTCCTGCATTAAACAGTGTTAAACGATATACAGACAAACACCTCATGGCAAACACCTATCAAATTCAGACTAAAGGTTAGAAATTTAGTGATTGAAACAAAAAGAAAATGATCAAGAGGATTGAAACTGAAATTGATTGTTTATGCAAAACAAATGTAATCAAAACCTATTAAAGTACTTTTTTTGAAACAGTGAATATTGTCTCTTTTCAGTCAAACACCCCTTCTTGAGGGGGAAGCAAGGGCTAGCTCTACTGTTCAGTTCTGAATTCAGAGTGATAGTTTCTTTTCTGCCTTCGATGAAACAGGGAGCCACAGAAAGGAGAGAAGAGATAGGATAGTAAAGAAGGGGAAAATACGGCTTTTGTTGATGTTCAAAGGATACTGTTAGAGAGCTTATTCCTTCACTCTCCCACTTCCCTGGTCCTTCTCGCATGAACAGAGAGCAACAATACCCGAAGTCCGAAGGTGCAAACAATTCGATGTTTATTTGGGTGAACTTCCAGCAAGCTAAAATCCAAGTTCCTTTTTCCTTATTTTCGAATCCCAACTTACTTCCTGTTTGCCCCTAATTTATATAGTAATATTCTTAGCTGTACCTTAACCAATCATTCTATTGAAATTTAACTAACCAATCCTAACATACTGTAACATGATTAGCTAACCAATTATATCCCACCACAATAATTAGATTACACCCAGCAAAATTAATTATACAGCAGACAGAAACAATCACAGAACCAGACAGAGATTATACAGACAAACAATAGCAAAGTGGGAACTATAATGACAAAACAATACAGAAGTGAGGATTTCACATCCCAGCTATTGATAAGTGAGTTCTTGCCAGACAGGATGCTATCAAACTAAGTTTCCTTTTACATTTTCTAGGTTTCAGAGTAACAGCCGTGTTAGTCTGTATTCGCAAAAAGAAAAGGAGTACTTGTGGCACCTTAGAGACTAACCAATTTATTTGAGCATGAGCTTTCGTGAGCTACAGCTCACTTCATCAGATGCATACCGTGGAAACTGCAGCAGACTTTATATATACACAGAGAATATGAAACAATACCTCCTCCCACCCCACTGTCCTGCTGGTAATAGCTTATCTAAAGTAATCGTCAGGTTAGGCCATTTCCAGCACAAATCCAGGTTTTCTCACCCTCCACCCCCCCACACAAATTCACTCTCCTGCTGGTGATAGCCCATCCAAAGTGACAACTCTTTACACAATGTGCATGATAATGAAGTTAGGCCATTTCCTGCACAAATCCAGGTTCTCTCACTCCCTCACCCCCCTCCAAAAACCCACCCCCATACACACACAGACTCACTCTCCTGCTGGTAATAGCTCATCCAAACTGACCACTCTCCAAGTTTAAATCCAAGTTAAACCAGAACATCTGGGGGGGGGGGGGGGTAAGGATAAAACAAGAGGAAATAGGCTACCTTGCATAATGACTTAGCCACTCCCAGTCTCTATTTAAGCCTAAATTAATAGTATCCAATTTGCAAATGAATTCCAATTCAGCAGTTTCTCGCTGGAGTCTGGATTTGAAGTTTTTTTGTTTTAAGATAGCGACCTTCATGTCTGTGATTGCCTGACCAGAGAGATTGAAGTGTTCTCCGACTGGTTTATGAATGTTATAATTCTTGACATCTGATTTGTGTCCATTTATTCTTTTACGTAGAGACTGTCCAGTTTGACCAATGTACATGGCAGAGGGGCATTGCTGGCACATGATGGCATAAATCACATTGGTGGATGTGCAGGTGAACAAGCCTCTGATAGTGTGGCTGATGTGATTAGGCCCTGTGATGGTGTCCCCTGAATAGATATGTGGGCACAATTGGCAACGGGCTTTGTTGCAAGGATAAGTTCCTGGGTTAGTGGTTCTGTTGTGTGGTATGTGGTTGTTGGTGAGTATTTGCTTCAGGTTGCGGGGCTGTCTGTAGGCAAGGACTGGCCTGTCTCCCAAGATTTGTGAGAGTTTTGGGTCATCCTTTAGGATAGGTTGTAGATCCTTAATAATGCGTTGGAGGGGTTTTAGTTGGGGGCTGAAGGTGACGGCTAGTGGCGTTCTGTTATTTTCTTTGTTAGGCCTGTCCTGTAGTAGGTAACTTCTGGGAACTCTTCTGGCTCTATCAATCTGTTTCTTTACTTCCGCAGGTGGGTATTGTAGTTGTAAGAAAGCTTGACAGAGATCTTGTAGGTGTTTGTCTCTGTCTGAGGGGTTGGAGCAAATGCGGTTGTATCGCAGAGCTTGGCTGTAGACGATGGATCGTGTGGTGTGGTCAGGGTGAAAGCTGGAGGCATGCAGGTAGGAATAGCGGTCAGTAGGTTTCCGGTATAGGGTGGTGTTTATGTGACCATTGTTTATTAGCACTGTAGTGTCCAGGAAGTGGATCTCTTGTGTGGACTGGACCAGGCTGAGGTTGGTGGTGGGATGGAAATTGTTGAAATCATGGTGGAATTCCTCAAGGGCTTCTTTTCCATGGGTCCAGATGATGAAGATGTCATCAATATAGCGCAAGTAGAGTAGGGGCGTTAGGGGACGAGAACTGAGGAAGCGTTGTTCTAAGTCAGCCATAAAAATGTTCTCATACTGTGGGGCCATGCGGGCACCCATAGCAGTGCCGCTGATTTGAAGGTATACATTGTCCCCAAATGTAAAATAGTTATGGGTAAGGACAAAGTCACAAAGTTCAGCCACCAGGTTAGCCGTGACATTATCGGGGATAGTGTTCCTGACGGCTTGTAGTCCATCTTTGTGTGGAATGTTGGTGCCAGAAGTACTCCTTTTCTTTTTGCGAATACAGACTAACACGGCTGTTACTCTGAAACCTGTCATTATGCAAGGCACTGCATTTAGCCGTATGGAGTGGAAATCTATCAACTGCATGAAAAAACTTGCACAGATACAGACAGACATCATCTTCCTTTCCAAATGCAAACAGATGGACATCGTACCAAAAGGACTGAAGGTAAAAAATCCATTACAATCTACATACCACACAGACTATGCTGACAGCTTGTGCCACACGCTCTCAAAGAAACTGCGGAATCACCTGATCAACATCCTCTACAGCAAACAGGGAAAGATTAAGAATGAGCTCTCAAAAATGGATACTCTCATAAAAAACCAACCTTCCACACAAACTTCCTCGTGGCTGGATTTTACTAAAACTAGACAAGCCATTTACAACGCACACTTTGCTTCTCTACAAAAGAAAAAGGACACATCACTTGCCCCATAACCTCAGCCATGCGGAACGCAATGCCATCCACAGCCTCAGAAACAACTCTGACGTCATAATCAAAAAGGCTGACAAAGGAGGTGCTGTTGTCATCATGAATAGGTCGGAATATGAACAAGAGGCTGCTCGGCAGCTCTCCAACACGAGTTTCTACAAGCCATTACCCTATGATCCCACTGAGAGTTACCAAAAGCAACTACAGCATTTGCTCAAGAAACTTCCTGAAAAAGCACAAGATCAAATCCGCACAGACACACCCCTGGAACCCCGACCTGGGATATTCTATCTACTACTCAAGATCCATAAACCTGGAAATCCTGGGCGCCCCATCATCTCAGGCATTGGCACCCTGACAGCAGGATTGTCTGGCTATGTAGACTCCCTCCTCAGGCCCTACGCTACCAGCACTCCCAGCTACCTTCGAGACACCACTGACTTCCTGAGGAAACTTCAATCCATCGGTGATCTTCCTGATAACACCATCCTGGCCACTATGGATGTAGAAGCCCTCTACACCAACATTCCACACAAAGATGGACTACAAGCCGTCAGGAACACTATCCCCGATAATGTCACGGCTAACCTGGTGGCTGAACTTTGTGACTTTGTCCTTACCCATAACTATTTCACATTTGGGGACAATGTATACCTTCAGATCAGCGGCACTGCTATGGGTACCCGCATGGCCCCACAGTATGCCAACATTTTTATGGCTGATTTAGAACAACGCTTCCTCAGCTCTCGTCCCCTAACGCCCCTACTCTACTTGCGCTATATTGATGACATCTTCATCATCTGGACCCATGGAAAAGAAGCCCTTGAGGAATTCCACCATGATTTCAACAACTTCCATCCCACCACCAACCTCAGCCTGGTCCAGTCCACACAAGAGATCCACTTCCTGGACACTACAGTGCTAATAAACAATGGTCACATAAACACCACCCTATACCGGAAACCTACTGACCGCTATTCCTACCTGCATGCCTCCAGCTTTCACCCTGACCACACCACACGATCCATCGTCTACAGCCAAGCTCTGCGATACAACCGCATTTGCTCCAACCCCTCAGACAGAGACAAACACCTACAAGATCTCTGTCAAGCTTTCTTACAACTACAATACCCACCTGCGGAAGTAAAGAAACAGATTGATAGAGCCAGAAGAGTTCCCAGAAGTTACCTACTACAGGACAGGCCTAACAAAGAAAATAACAGAACGCCACTAGCCGTCACCTTCAGCCCCCAACTAAAACCCCTCCAACGCATTATTAAGGATCTACAACCTATCCTAAAGGATGACCCAAAACTCTCACAAATCTTGGGAGACAGGCCAGTCCTTGCCTACAGACAGCCCCGCAACCTGAAGCAAATACTCACCAACAACCACATACCACACAACAGAACCACTAACCCAGGAACTTATCCTTGCAACAAAGCCCGTTGCCAATTGTGCCCACATATCTATTCAGGGGACACCATCACAGGGCCTAATCACATCAGCCACACTATCAGAGGCTCGTTCACCTGCACATCCACCAATGTGATTTATGCCATCATGTGCCAGCAATGCCCCTCTGCCATGTACATTGGTCAAACTGGACAGTCTCTACGTAAAAGAATAAATGGACACAAATCAGATGTCAAGAATTATAACATTCATAAACCAGTCGGAGAACACTTCAATCTCTCTGGTCATGCAATCACAGACATGAAGGTCGCTATCTTAAAACAAAAAAACTTCAAATCCAGACTCCAGCGAGAAACTGCTGAATTGGAATTCATTTGCAAATTGGATACTATTAATTTAGGCTTAAATAGAGACTGGGAGTGGCTAAGTCATTATGCAAGGTAGCCTATTTCCTCTTGTTTTATCCTACCCCCCACCCCCCCGATGTTCTGGTTTAACTTGGATTTAAACTTGGAGAGTGGTCAGTTTGGATGAGCTATTACCAGCAGGAGAGTGAGTCTGTGTGTGTATGGGGGTGGGTTTTTGGAGGGGGGTGAGGGAGTGAGAGAACCTGGATTTGTGCAGGAAATGGCCTAACTTCATTATCATGCACATTGTGTAAAGAGTTGTCACTTTGGATGGGCTATCACCAGCAGGAGAGTGAATTTGTGTGGGGGGGTGGAGGGTGAGAAAACCTGGATTTGTGCTGGAAATGGCCTAACCTGCTGATTACTTTAGATAAGCTTCAGAGTAACAGCCGTGTTAGTCTGTATTCGCAAAAAGAAAAGGAGCACTTGTGGCACCTTAGAGACTAACCAATTTATTTGAGCATGAGCTTTCGTGAGCTACAGCTCACTTCATCAGATACATACCGTGGAATCTGATGAAGTGAGCTGTAGCTCACGAAAGCTCATGCTCAAATAAATTGGTTAGTCTCTAAGGTGCCACAAGTGCTCCTTTTCTTTTTAGATAAGCTATTACCAGCAGGACAGTGGGGTGGGAGGAGGTATTGTTTCATATTCTCTGTGTATATATAAAGTCTGCTGCAGTTTCCACGGTATGCATCTGATGAAGTGAGCTGTAGCTCACGAAAGCTCATGCTCAAATAAATTGGTTAGTCTCTAAGGTGCCACAAGGACTCCTTTTCTTTTTACATTTTCTAGGCACTTCCCTTTCTCTGGAGGTGACAGGAATACAATCCTGTCCTGATAGTGCCTGACAGCCCAATAGCACCTTATTTCAATGTGACTAGTTTGGAATGTGAGGATGTGACTGTTGGCTTCCTAGCTTATGGCTGCCTCTGCTGCTTAGCCAAAGGCCTTAGCCTAAGAACAGGGCCTCAGACTGTCACAGTAAGAGAAGGACCTTACACTGGCAGACAGTGATTTTGATTCTTTCTTTTATAGCTCTAACTAGCCAAGTGATAAGAATACACCTAAATTCTTAAAGTACGGGCCTTTACAGACAGGCCTGAATATCTATATCCTAACAGATACAGGGTGGCTGCTTGGTCCTGGATGGATGCTTTGGGCTCCTTGGCCACAACAACTGTTGCTTTTAACCCTGGCTTACCTCCCTGGTCAGGGACATCATCTGGTTGGTCAGGTCCCTCACAGTCACTGGTCCGTCTTACGCTGGGCTGGACAGGCTGTCTCATCTCACTGGGCAGGTGCTGTGCAGTGCACTTGAGGTCAGGATCATGTGAAAAGCTAAAAGAAAGAGAGAGGTAGGACAGAAGGACGATGGGGGCAGAAAAGAGCACATGTGGGAGAGGAGGCAGTATCACACTGTGGTCCTGGTTGATGCAGCAATGATGGTCAGCCTTCCCCACTCAGGTTTTAGTGTCATGGCAACAATCCTTCCACTGCAGCCGCAGGGATGGTAAAAGTACTTTCTCTCTCCACACACCCCAAATCTTGTTTTAAGGGCCCCAAGCAGTCGATGAGTGGAGTATCAATCCTTTCACTATTTTGTCCACCAGTTAAGCCTAATTTCTGACACTCCAGTTTTAGTTCATTGATTTCTCGTTCTCTGCTTCTCTTGTTTACCAGTCATAATCTTAACACAGTCCTTGAGTGGTATCAGTAGATCCTTTCTGTTTAAATGAATTCAGTCTGTCTGTCTCCTTCTCGCATCTTTTCTTAAACAGTCTTCTATAACAGATCATTGTGACAGTTCATAAACCTTTACCTACTTTTCATCAGTTAGGCTAACAATTAATGTAGGCCTGCTGTGCCTCAATTAGTACAACAACCCCCTGTGGCTGCTTTAATTTACCCTGAGTGGCTCATGACCAAATGGCTCTAGAAAATAGATGGGCATAAAGGTGGATTTAAAGCTCAGGATCTGAGCCTATATATAAGTAAAATAGCAGCCACCAATGAGAAACAAGAAAACCATTCACTTATGGAAATATCAAACAGCAACATAACAGTTTATTGAGCTGTTACCCCAGTAAGAAAATATATTTACTGTAGTGAGTATGTCTTAACATATTATGAAAAGGAGGACTTGTGGCACCTTAGAGACTAACAAATTTATTTGAGCATAAGCTTTCGTGAGCTACAGCTCACTTCATCGGATGCATGCAGTGGAAAATACAGTGGGGAGATTTAGATACACAGAGAACATGAAACAATGGGTGTTACCATACACACTGTAACAAGAGTGATTAGGTAAGGTGAGCTATTACCAGCAAGAGAGTGGATGGAAAAAAACCTTTTGTAGTGATAATCAAGGTGGGCCATTTCCAGCAGTTGACAAGAACGTGTGAGGAACAGAGGGGTGGGGCTGGAGGGATAAACATGGGGAAATAGTTTTACTTTGTGTAATGACACATCCACTCCCAGTCTTTAGTCAAGCCTAAGTTAATTGTATCCAGTTTGCAAAAGAATTCCAATTCAGCAGTCTCTCGCTGGAGTCTGGATTTGAAGTTTTTTTGTTGTAATATCGCAACTTTCATGTCTGTAATCGCGTGACCAGAGAGATGGAAGTGTTCTCCAACTGGCTTATGAATGTTATAATTCTTGACATCTGATTTGTGTCCATTTATTCTTTTACGTAGAGACTGTCCAGTTCGGCCAATGTACATGGCAGAGGGGCATTGCTGGCACATGATGGCATATATCACATTGGTAGATGTGCAGATGAACGAGTCTCTGATAGTGTGGCTGATGTGATTAGGCCCTGTGATGGTGTCCCTTGAATAGATATGTGGACACAGTTGGCAATGGGCTTTGTTGCAAGGATAGGTTCCTGGGTTAGTGTTTTTGTTGTGTCGTGTGTGGTTGCTGGTGAGTATTTGCTTCAGGTTGGGGGGGGGGGCTGTCTGTAAGCAAGGACTGGCCTGTCTCCCAAGATCTGTGAGAGTGATGGGTCGTCCTTCAGGTTAGGTTGTAGATCCTTGATGATGCGCTGGAGAGGTTTTAGTTGGGGGCTGAAGGTGATGGCTAGTGGCGTTCTGTTATTTTCTTTGTTGGGCCTGTCCCGTAGTAGGTAACTTCTGGGTATGTCAATCTGTTTCTTCACTTCAGTGAGTGGGTATTGCAGTTGTAAGAACGCTTGATAGAGATCTTGGAGGTGTTTGTCTCTGTCTGAGGGGTTGGAGCAAATGCGGTTGTATCGTAGAGCTTGGCTGTAGACAATGGATCATGTGGTGTGGTCTGGATGAAAGCTGGAGGTATGTAGGTAGGCATAATGGTCAGTAGGTTTCCGGTATAGGGTGATGTTTATGTGACCATTGCTTATTAGCACTGTAGTGTCCAGGAAGTGCATCTCTTGTGTGGACTGGTCCAGGCTGAGGTTGATGGTGGGATGGAAATTGTTGAATTCATGGTGGAATTCCTCAAGGGCTTCTTTTCCATGGGTCCAGATGATGAAGATGTCATCAATGTAGCGCAAGTAGAGTAGGGGCATTAGGGGACGAGAGCTGAGGAAGCGAAGTCAGCCATAAAAATGTTGGCATAGTATGGGGCCCAGGCGGGTACCCATAGCAGTGCCGCTGATTTGAAGGTATACATTGTCCCCAAATGTGAAATAGTTATGGGTGAGGACAAAGTTTAGCCACCAGGTTTGCCATGACATTATCGGGGATACTGTTCCTGATGGCTTGTAGTCCATCTTTGTGTGGAATGTTGCTGTAGAGGGCTTCTACATCCATAGTGGCCAGGATGGTGTTTTCAGGAAGATCACCAATGGATTGTAGTTTCCTCAGGAAGTCAGTGGTGTCTCGAAGATAGCTGGGAGTGTTGGTAGCATATTATAACGTTCTGCATCCCACTGTACTGCATTTTGTAGTATTATATATGAACATTTATTCTAGATAAGGTACATGCTGCTTCCTTGAATCTTACGTAAATTGGATATGATTTTCACCCAGATCGACTGCCCCCACTGCTTCTATGAGCGGACTTTGATTGCGGATCTCTCCCTTAGGGCAACTGCTCTATGCAGAAGGAATTTTGTGGGACTTGAAACTAGGGATGAGAGAAATGATAAAGTGAGAAGAGATGGAGTACATCTGTGGTACTGGATATTGCTCCTACCAGGGATTTCCATGCAGAAGTCCAACCTCGAGTTAGTGATGCATCAAGTAATATGATCTCTTGGAGAGATCCCTCTACAGCTACTACAGAGTAACCACAGGGAGCCTCAACAATGACAATGTGGCTCCATCTCAAAAGCAGCCAGTGGCACCCCATGGACAGTGTCCACTGAAGAAAAACCCTGCCAATGTGGAGTCTCTTCATATTACTTCCCAGACCCATCCAACCTGAGAAGTATTAGAGGGTTAGCCATGTTAGTCTGGATCTGTAAAAGCAGCAAAGAGTCTTGTGGCACCTCATGGACTAATGGACCAACCTGAGAAGATACTTCCCAGAAACTCCAGGAGGAGGCAGCCTTGCAAAGTTTCTTGGCCTCTTTGGAAAGTTATTTCCCATGGCAACAAGCAACCAGGGCCTCTACTAAGATTTCACTAAAGGCTGCTGTTTTGCAATGAAATCGACTTTTTTGTGTCACATGGTAAACCATAGTTTGTATGACACAGTCCTTGTTGGGAATAATTGGGCAAGCGTAGTTAACACAAGTATTTCTTGTGAACTGTGGTACCATGATGTAATGTATATGTGTGTCAAAAGCTGGAAATCACCCTGTGTTCTTAACAATCAGAAACATTGTGTCCCAGGAGCATGGTCAGTACTGGGTGGTTTATTTCATTTTCCTTTCCCTTATTTTCTCTGTTTGTTAAACCCTTCACCTCCTTTTTCGCTTCATGAATTAAACTAATAATGCATGGTGGGGAGGAAACAAGACACCTGTTGCTGTTGATAATCATTTGTATTTTGACAGGACAGATTCAAGTTGTTAGGGGCTTATTCTTTCACCCGCTTACTTCCCTGGTCCTTCTCGCATGAACAGAGAGCTACAATACCCAAAGTCCAAAGGTGCAAACAATTCTATGTTTATTGGGGTGAACTTCTAGCAAGCATGATTCCAGTTTCCTTCCTTAGTGTCCCCCTTCCCAGCTCTGACACCACAGAGCCTTATCTGTGTCCCTGTTCCCATTCCGCCCCCATTATCAAAACATGATTCCAATTTCTCCACCCCCATTCCCTGTTCCCATTCCCCCCTTACTTCCTGATTGACTGTAGACTATATAGTAAAACTTGAGATCTGCTTAGCTATACCTTAACCAATCATTTTACTGAAATTTAACTAACTAATCCTAACATATTGTAAAATGATTATGTAACCAATTATATCCCACCACCTGAATTAGTTTACACCCAGCAAAATTAATAATACAGCAGACAGAAACAATCACAGAACCAGACAGAGATTATACAGACAAACAATAGGGAAATGGGACTACAATGATAGAACAACACAGAAACGACAGGATGCTATCAAACTAAGTTTCCTTTTACATTTTCTAAGCACTTCCCTTTCTCTGGAGATGATAGGAATACAATCCTGTCCTGATAGTGCCTAACAGCCCAATAGCACCTTATTTCAATGTGACTAGTTTGGAATGTGAGGATGTGACCATTCGCTTCCCAGCTTATGGCTGCCTCTGCTGCTTAGTCAAAGGCCTTAGCCTAAGAACAGGACCTCAGACTGTCACAGTGAGAAAAGGCCTTATACAGTCAGACAGTGATTTTGATTCTCTCTTTTATACCTCTATAACTAGCTAAGTGATAAGAATACACCTAAATTCTTAGAGTATAGGCCTTTACAGACAGGCCTGAATATCTATATCCTAACCCAAGTATTGGTCAATACTCACATAGGTCAGGGCACATCTTCACTGGCAATGTTAAAGCACTCTCCCAGCACTCTAAAAAACCCACCTCCACGAGGGGAATAGCTCCCAGCGCTGGGGCACTGTCTACACTGGCACTTTACAGCGCTGAAACTTGCAGCGCTCGGGGGGTTGGGGGGTGTTTTTTCACACCCCTGAGCAAGAAAGTTGCAGCACAGTAAAGTGCCGGTGTAGACAAGCCCTCAGGCTAGTCAAGAGGCCTTCGCTAACCACAAAGGGGAAGAGTCTCCCCCGCACCTGGGAGCAGCTGGAGAGGAAATGGACATAGGGGTGCTGAAACAATTGGTATAGTGGGGTTGCTGAGAGATCACTGAAGCAAACTATACACCCTGTATATGATCGAAACCACTTCAAGCCAGGGGGTGCGGTAGCAGCCCCAGTTCCATTACCTATGAGTGGACACCCTTTACTTCCTCTGATTGATTAATACAGATAAAAGCTGACATCAGGCATCTGGTGACCAGAATTGATGATGAAAGCACCTGTACTAACCACAGCCAGGGCCACGAGAGGGAGGGAACCAGTCTGACTCATGCTGTTGCTGATTGGACCCAGGTTTTCTGGGACTGATACATGTACCTATCAAGAATAGGCCTGCTGAGGACGGTGCTGATCTGTGCTAAGAAGGCCTGGCCCAAATCTTCTAAGGCTAATGTTTGAAGGCCCGTGCTCAGGCATTCTTGACTTCTCTTTTAATATTGTTGTCATCCACGCTGTATAATTGTGCCAACAAATCAATGACCTGGACAGGATGTAATGATGAATATCTAAACAGAAGATCAAATAGGATGAAGAACCAGAAAGAGAAAGCAACAGCTCATTAGTTCTGAATTTCTTTTTTAGATGTGGAAAGTTTGCATCGTAGTAGTTGGTTTTATTTCACTGCAGTGCTGCATAATCCTGCCCTGTGTGAAATGAAAGTGAAAATGAATAGAGATTATGCAAGGCAAATATAGCACACAGGATCAGCAAACTTTCCTTGGGGGCAGGTTATTCCATAACAGCCTTTTGCAAGGTTTCTTCCCCTTTCTCTGAAGCAGCTGGCAACTGTCAGAGAAAAGATGTTGGATTAGACAGGCCACTGGTCTAATGCAGCATACCAATTGCTAGGTTTCTCATTTTCTTTTAATCATCCTGAGAAGTAAACTGTATATTCAAAAGCATTTAGAGTCTTTATTAGACTTTATCCTAACATATAAAGAGGAATTGATCATACAACTGAAAAACAGTGGTCGCTTAAAATATAGGTGATTGTGACTTGATCATAATCATAATGTACAAGTAAAATAAAGTCCATGCAAATAGTATATGTAGTTGGTACTTTATTTCACAAAGCTGAAAATAATTATAAGCCAAATCAGCTGGGAGGAAGAATTTTATCACAAAAAATGTGAATGATAATTGGGGATCACTTAAGAATATCTTAGCAGATGCCCAGAAAACCACAATTGAGAAAAGGCCATGCTGCTTTAAAAAAAAAAAAAAAAAAGGAGGAGCTGGTGTGGGGAAGAAAAGGCAGTAATAAAAATATATATAAACAAATGGAAGAAAGGGGAAATTGATAGTAATGAATAAAAATCAGAAGTTGGGTTTTATAGAAAATTGTTAAGGGAAGCAAAGGGACACAAAGAAAAATATATGGCCAGCAGAATTAAGGATGATAAGGAGGAGTTTTTTAAGTATATTAGGAACAAAAAGAATCTTGACAATGATATTGATCCATTACTGGATGAAATTGGTAGAATAAATAATAACACAGAAAAGGTAGATGTGTTCAATAAATATTTCTGTTTTGCATTTGAGAAAAAACAGATGATGTATTCCTATCATTTGATAACACACTTTCTTTTCCAGTATTATCTCAGGAGGATGAGAAACAGCAGCTACTAAAAATCAGACATTTTAAAATCAGCAGATCCAGATAACTTGCGTCCAAGAGTTTTAAAAGAGCTGGCGTAGGAGCTCACTGGACCATAAATGCTGATTTTCAATAAGTCTTGGAAAACTGGGGAACTTCCATAAGAATGAAAGAAACTATATTATATATTATAATATATTATATTATAATATTGTGCTAATATTTTAAAAGGGCAAACTGGATGACCCTGGTAGTTATAGGCCTGTGGTCTAACATTGATCCTGGGCAAAATAATGGAGCATCTGAAATGGGACTAGATTAATAAAAAAAGTAAAGGAGGGTAATTTAAGTAATGTCAATCAACATGGGTTTATGCTAAATAGAGCCTGTCAAACTAACCTGTTATTTTTTTTATGCGATTACAAGTTTGGTTGATAAAAGGTTATAACGTAGATGTAATATATTCAGACTCAGAAAATAAAAAGAGGGTGCTCAGCACCCATCAACCACAGCTGTTCAGCAGCACCCTGGATCAGTTCATCAGTGGTGCCACCAAACAGGTGATTGGTGGTGCTGCCAAGCAGCTGATCGGTGCTCGGAGAGGGGTTTGGGGGAGGGCGATTAGCAGTGAGAGGGCCGGGGGCCTTGGGGGAAAGGGTGGAGTGGGGGTGGAGCATCCCCAGGGACAAATAAGTCAGTGCCTATGTTTAGACTTCCATAAGGCATTTGATTTGGTATCACATGACATTTTGTTTAAAAAACTAGACTGATATAAAATTAGTGTGACACTCATTTAATAGATTTAAAAAAATGACAGGCCTCAAAACAATTGTAAACAGAGAATCATCAGCAAGTGGGCATGGTTGCGGTGGGGTCCTGCAGGGATCGGTTCTTGGCCCTACACTATTTAACATTTTTATCAATGACCTGGAAAAAAACAAAATCATCACTGGTACAGTTTGCAGATGACCCACAAATTGGGGGAGCGGTAAATAATGAAAAGGACAGGTTACTAATTCAAAGTGCTCTGGATCTCTTAGTAAACTGGGCGCAAGCAAACAATACACTTTTCAATGTGGGTAATTGTAAATGTACACATCTAGGAACAAAAAATGGAGTCCATACTTCAGGGGCGCCAGAACGGGGAAGCCAGGAGGCCATGGTCCCGTCACTTTTAAGGGCCAGCGACGGTGGGCGGAGCTACTATTTGGGCACCCGTGGCTCTCCCCACTTTCAGCAAGCTTCTGTCACTCCTGCCATACTTACAGGATAAGGGACTCTATCCTGGGAAGCAGTGACACTGAAAACAATTTGGAGATCATGGTGGATAATCAGCTGAACATGAGCTTCCCAGTGTGATGCTGTAGTCAAAAGAACTAATGCAATCCTGGGGTGGATAACCAGGTAAATCTTGACAGGTTTCAGAGTAGCAGGTAAATCTTGTGCAGGTGTAGAGAGATTATTGTACCTCTGTATTTGGCACTGGTGCAACTGCGGCTGGAATACTGTGTCTAGTTCTGGGGCCACAATTTAAGAAGGATATTCATAAACTGGAGAGAGTTGAGAGAAGAACCATGAGAATGGTTGAAAGATTAGAAAATCTGCCTTAAAGTGATAAGCTAAATATATTGTGCTCCTTGATTCTAACCAAGAGAAGGTTAAGGTGTTACTTGATTACAGTCTATAAGTATCTACATGGTGAACGAATATTTAATAACGAGTTCTTCGGTTGAGCAGAGAAAGTTAACATGATCCAATGGCTAGAAATTGAAGCTACACAAATTCAGACTGGAAATAAGGTATACTTTTTTGACAGTGGGGGTAATTAACCATTGGAAAAATCTACCAATGATCGTGGTGGATTCTCCATTACTGACAATTTTTAAATCAAGATTGGATCTGCTCTTGGAATTATGTTAGGAAAGTTCTAGGGCCTGTGTAATACAGGCTATCCAACCAGGTGATCACAATGATCCTTTCTGGCCTTGGAGTCTGTGACTATACAGATCATACAGCCGGAAGGGACCATTCTGATCACCTAGTCCAGAGGTGGGCAAAGTACGGCCCGTTGTCCTCCTCCCCCCAACCCCCCGCAGCCACATTGGCAGCGTGGCTTGCATCCGCCCACCTCCCAAGCTTTCCAGTAAGCCTGTCCTGCTGCTCTGAGCAGCATGGTGAGGGGGTGGCGGGAGGGGGGTTGGATAAGGGGCAGGAGGTCGTGGGGGGCAGACAGGGGGCAGTTGGATGGGGTGGAGGTTTGGGTGGGGGGACGATCAGGAGAAAGGAAGCAGGGGGGGTTGGATAGGGAGTGGGGTGTCAGGGAGTTCTGGGGGGGGACAGGGAGCAGAGGGGGTTGGATAGGGGGTGGGGTCCTGGGGGGGCAGTTAGGGACGGGGGTCCTGGGAGGGGGTGGTCAGGGGACAAGGAGTGGGGGCGGGGTTGGATGGGTTGGGGGTCCCGGGGGGCCTGTCAGGGGGCAGGGGTGTGGATAGGGGTCAGGGCAGTCAGGGAGCAGGGGGGGTTGGATAGGGGGGTGGTTGGGGCTGGGGGTCCCGGGAGGGGGCGGTCAGGGGACAAGAAGCGGGAGGGGATTGGACAGGTCGGGGTTCTGAGGGGGGCTGTTAGGGGGCAGGAAGTGGGAGGGGGCAGGGGCCAGGCTGTTTGGGGAGGCACAGCCTTCCCTACCCGGCCCTTCATACCGTTTTGCAATCCCGATGTGGCCCTTGGGCCAAAAAGCTTGCCCACCCCTGATCTAGTCTGACCTCCTGGATAACACAGGCCCTAGGACTTCCTTGAATTAATTCCCATTTAAACTAGAGCACAGCTTTTAGAAAACATTTACAGGTTCTGGTTATATAGCATCAGTTTATTTTTTCTTTGCCCTATTAACTACCTCACATTATGTTTGCATGTGTACAATTACAGGGCCCAATCCTGGAACAGCCCAGGCTAAAATCTTTTCTATTAAGCACTTTGCTATTTGAACTGACTTTTCTGTTGAACCCATCTGAATGTGCCTAACCGTAGTTTGACAGATTGTGTTGAACAGATATCCCAGAGAGCTTTTCAAATGAGATACTTGCTGACCAGGGATGACTGTTAACTCATCATTCTGCTACATATAACTCGAAACTGCTATGCCTCTGTTTTCTGTGTGTTAGCCAGTTTCCTAAGAACTCTGCTGGTCAGTAGAGACAGCAGGGTTTTTTTTCCTCCCAGAGTTGCGGCACCACTTTGCTGTCCAACCTAGGTTTTTCTATAGCACTCATCATCATAGAAACACACTGAGTTCTCATGGAGACTTTATTTCTGTTCTTTCTTATTCTTATGTAAACCATTTTAGACCAAGAGTATGTGGGTCTTCTTTGTCTATGGGAAAACATAAGGATTCTGGGGGTTGGGCAAATTTGTATGGGGATTAGTGAGATCTTGAAATTTGTCAGCTGGAGACTACCTTTGTATTACAGCAAGCGGGGGGAAAAACAGGCAATGTTGAAGGAAGGATATTGCCTACAGCTGCTAGGATGGTTTTCTGAGTAGTGTACAAACGGTTAACGGTGGATACAAGCTCAAGTTTCAAAGGAAGGAATGAGGGGAAAGTGCAGGACAGAGAAGCAAGGACATAATGCTTTCAAGCTACATCTATCACAGTCTGCACTGCCAAGGCAAGCTCACTCCTATTTTGGGTGTATTAGGAGCATGCTGCTTGATGTGTGCAGCATTTCATCTTCAAAATATTTTGAGTACTAATCCATAAGGGTTAGTCTCTTCCCCTGAACTAATTCTCGAGCTACATCAATTTTATACCAAAGACATTTAGGAATCTCACGCAGCTGGAGTTCCTCTTGTGTATTCTATTTTCTGTGGCTATAGTTGCCGTTTTCTCACTTGGATTCAATTGTAGCATTCAGTCAAGCCAGACCATGAGACTGCTGGCTCTGAGTATGCATTTCTCAAAACCCAGATGCGTGCACTATAAGTTTTGTATAGCATTTCAGACCTCAGGATATTTAATACCATGACACCAGTGTATCCTTTGTACATATCTTACATATTGCAATTTCATCATTATCCACAGATGATTGAATTCATTGCAATACCTTGGATTTTTCTCTTAGCCATCATGCTAGTTTCTTAAGATGATATAGTTTTATTTCAGAGCAGGATAGTACTTGAACCTTCTTCATTTCAAATGTTTTCTTCCTTTCACCCTCTATAAACATCATTTATTTGCATTACCAGAAAGCCTAACAGGCCAAAGTCATAGACATGAATCCAATTGCACTAGAAGCTCTACAAACAGGACAAAAACACTCCTTGCCCCAAACAGCTTACATTCTATAAATAAGATAAGAGACAACAGATGGATAGTACAAACGGACAATGAAACAATACAGATCAGCATGACAGACTGTGGACCAGCAGCTTAACTGTTGTCAATTTCTTTTCTAAGCAGCATGTTGTAGGAGAGCGAGCGAGCGAGCCTGGAGCACTGGGCTGATGTGAGACCTGAACCATAGTCAGCGAAGTCAGGCCATGTATTCAAGCAGATGCTCACAGGTTTATTGTCCAATACATGAGCTTGGCAAAGGTACTGCTGGTGGTGCTAAAACACAGGCACTCCTAAGACGCAGCAGAAAGTGAGTATGTGTGTGAATACGCTCCAAAAGATTAGCCCAGGTACATCCTGACCTAACACAAGATAAGAGGGTTTGAAAAAGTGAACAGGGATGTTTTCCTAAAGCTACCTTGAGCAAGACACAAGGGGAGGTAACAAACGGATGTCATGAAACACGTAAGGTGGTACGCAAGTTGTTTCTCAGTCTATAAATGTCAGGATACCTCGCCTTTAACTTTTGTCTGGCTGAGAGGGCAGGAGAAAGTCCAGCTGCTGAATGAACTGGTCCATTATAATGGGCATACATGTGTTAGTGTCCCTGTAGAGTCTGTGGGGTGCTAGCACCATGCTTCATGGACAATAAACCTGGCTGAGCATCTTCACTACTGAACTGAGCCTGTGGTCTTTCTGGGCAGTAGTATCGAGATCTGCAGGGCTGGTACAGCATATACAGAGAGAGCACAAATGCACGCCAGTTGACAACGCATGGCAAAGCAGAGTTTTGAGCAGGGTTTTGAAGGAGGATAATGAATTCATTTTGTGACTGTTTATGGGGAACTTCTCCAGGGCATGAGGGACAGCAAGGGAGAAAGCGTAAAGGTGCTTTTTCAAAATTTAACACAGTGGAGATGGAGGAAGACATCCTCTGTTTGTGTCTTCCAACCAGAGTTTCATGCCTTCCTCTTGGGGAAGTTGATTAGTCTGAGACTTCCAGTCATGCCCTCTTCTCTTCCTTGTGGCCCTGTGTAGAGGACGGGGCAACCAAACTGCAAGTTAACCTTCTGTTTGCCAGTGGTGGTGGTGGTGGTGTCCCTGCCACACAAAGTTGTTTAAGCAGGGAACAGATCTAGTTAAAGAAGTTTAAGATTCAAGTTGTAGGTAATGGATTTTTAGAAAGTAAAGAACCCCCCCACCCCGTCTCTGAACAGCAAGCACCTACTAAAATTGTACTAAAAATAATTAGGGGACATCCTTCTCTCCCCCCCCGCCCCATTAATGCTATTGGGGGGCGGGGGAAATCAAGAGCAAGAGATTCCATTACTTTTTCAAATGGAAAAAGTATTTGCTGTGCCAGCATTCAAGACTGTAAGGACTAGTTATACATTTAACAAGATATTAGATTGTTTTAGGAGTCCAAGGATCAAGCCCTTTAGCCACACTAGGTATGACTGCACTGTACTTTACCCCGTGAGCATTATTGCTATAACGATTTTAAAAGACCATTCCTTCATACAAAAGTTTCTTGTTTATCACATTTCAGATAGGGGGTAAAGTTTTCAAAAGTGGCTAATGTCCCATTTTCAAAGGTGACAATGGCAATATTACAAACCTAAGTCACATTGACTTTCAATGAAATTTAGGCTCTTAAGGCCCCAGATTCTCAAAGGGTATTTAGGCACTTAATTCTCATTGCAATCAATAGGAGTTAGGCAACTACATACCTTTAAAAATCTGGGCCCTAAATGCCCAAGTCATTTTTGAAAGTGGGACTTAAGTAACATATCAGCCTAGAAACTTACAAAAATGTTACCCAATGTCTTAGGTCACTTACTCTGTTGCATTTGCATTAGCAGAAAGGTAACTTAACTCAGCAGCAGTGACAGCAATCTTCACACACTCCACTATAGGTTTACCCCAGGGTACTTTATCTACAATGTCTTATTCAATTTCATTGCCCACCAATTTAAGGCATTTCCCAAGCTTCAACTTATACCTTAGGCACCAGGGGAGGGAAATCTTACTTCTCTGAAAGCCTGAGCTTTTTAGTCCTTCCTTCCAGCCTTCCCCTCTCTCCCTTCCTGTCTCCCATTTTACAGTCCTCAGCTGATGACCTGACTCCCTTTACTAACTAGTTAATCACCCAGTTCTAATAAATTATCCCCCAATGTGGCTCATGCAGGGATGGGGTGGGGGGAGAAGCTTATATATTAAGAGCATTCTTGATTCTTCCCCAGGGCTGGCCTAAGGGAAAATGGTGCCCTGGGTGAACTTGTATTTTGGTGCCCCTGGCCACTGTGTATGCCCCCCATTACCCCAATCCTTGCACTCCCCCCTTTGCCCCTAACTACTGCACTGTGCCCTCTTGGCCCCTACCCCTGCACTCCCTTCCTGTGCCCCAAACCCTGAACTCTCCTCTTCACCCCTGCACCCCCCTTCTGTGCCTTCAACCCCTGCACATTCCTCCTGGGCCCCACTCTCTGCCCCCTCCTGTGCCTCAACCCCTGCACTGTGCTTCCTTTGCCCCAGCCCCTGCACTCCCCCTTCATCCTTACACCTCCCTCCTGTGCCCCCAACCCCTGCCCCCTCCTGTGCCCCTAATCCTTGCACTGAGCCCCCTACACCTCCCCTCTTGCACCCATGTGGGAAAACTGACCTGGATTCATGGAGCAGCTGGCATTGCTGCTCACTCTCACCCTCCAACACTGCTCCTCTGGGCACCCCTAGGGAGGAGCGACATCAGAGCTCCCTTCATCCAGGTCACTTTCCCCCCCTGGGCTGCATAAGAGGAGGGCAGGAGAGCAGCAGCTGCTGATGCTTACCTCACAGCACAGCCCAGTGGGGGAAAGTGACCTGGATGCATAGAGCACTTGGTGTTGCTCCTCGCTCCCCCGGCTTACAGTCCCCAAAGGGGACATGGAGGAATGTTGGGGGGGCCAGCAGTATCTGTGTGCCACTGCTCTCCCCATCTCCCTTTCCTCTGCCAGGAGGAAGCAGGGAGAAATCTGAGTGCCCCCCCATGTCAACAGTTTCTGACACTTCACCTGCAGCGTACACCTCTGTGCTGCCGCACAGTGCCCCCTTGACCATTGGGCGCCCTGGGTGGCCACCAGGTGGCCCACCCCTAAGGCCGGCCCTGTTCCCCAAAACAAGCATGCATTAATGCTCCAATACTGGTGAGATGTCATGCAGTCAAACTAGTCCCATGAACACTGTGCTCCCACATACCACAGGCAATCAGATCCTACAGTCACAACCACAGTTTAAGTAAATACATAGACAACAGACACAGAGCTGCTTGACTGATACCCCAGTACATGCAGATGCTTCCCTTTGTGCTGCTGCCAGGATCTTGCCAGTCCCTCTCCCTGCACTGAGGTCAGGCAGGAGACATGGGTAAGTGCCCCCCACTCCCTTCTCTACTGGCCCAAACCTGCTCTCGCTGAAGTCAGTGGAAAGATTCACACTAATGTCAGTGAGAGTTGGAGCAGGCCTTAGGGCAGCACAAGGATAGATGTTGGTGCACAGAAGTAGGTGACTGGTAGACAGACAGTCAGCTCTGTGGGAGGGACCAAGAGCCTGGAACTCAGTTTTGAAACAAGCTGATTTAATTGAATACCAGTCTCCTGATCTCCTCAGGGACACACTCCGTGCCTCCTTCCATCCAACTTTGGCCCTTTTTTGAGGAGAGAAGGGTGCTCGTCTCTTTGCTGCATTGGCCCCCGATTTAGCAATAGAGCTTTCTTCTTGCTGCCTTTACTGCTTATGATATCATCAGCAGAGTGAAGATTGTCGTCTTAGAAACAGGGAAACAGAAAAACTATTAGCAGATTGGCAAGTTACCAAATCTACTAAAGGAATTAAAATAAAAGTAGGCCAAGATTGGTCTGTAACTCATTCTAGCCCCTTTTTCAAAGTGAGTATTTGTGAGTGAGGCTAGTCTCTGACAAAACAGCCTCAGCTCGTCCTTGTGATGTGATATGTTTTCGATTCTAATCTAACTACTGCTCTTAACATTTGGAGCAATTCCCCCACAAGCAATGAGGGGAGGAAAAAACCAGCCAACAACAAAACCCACAAGATTTACTTAAACTTTAACATTTGTCCCTGTGGCTCGTTTGTGTAGGCAGATAGGTAAAACTGAGTTTCATCTGGCTTGCAAAGACAGTGGAAATTCTACGGACTTTGCGTTTTCTGACCTTCATCACAGAATTGTAAAACACACCTTTCTGCTTACGTATTTGTGAGGTTATGCGATATGACTCGTGTGGAATCTTTTTTTTCTAATGATGGGTCAAGAGTGCTTGTCTTCTGTGGACCATGTATGTCATGGTCCCAAATGCCACAACAAATAGGATAATTAAAAAATAATTAAATTAATAGAGATACTCTGATACTCTCTGATCAGACACAAATGAATCAGCTTGAATTCACAGAGACTTTTGGGTCACAGTCCATCAGATTTCCCCACATGATATAAGAGGTCATTTCCCTCCTTTCTGGGACTGGTAATACAAACATGACAGCTTAAGCTAAGCTTTATATTCTTTCTCTCTAAATGTACCTGCCCCTAAATCTTCCCTCAAAATCTCTCTATTTCCCATTATCTGTGGCCAACAGGTCTTCCATTTTATATCATGATGGAGTTAACAAACCACATCTGCCAGAATCAGTCACCAGAATTTACTCATCAGCTTTATGCATGATTCCAACTTTTGTCTCAAGGTAGATCAACAGAAGAGACCTACACTCTTATGTGAGGTTGTAGATCCAGCCAGTGTGCGGAGTGGCTACTATTATTCAATAATTCAAGGTGGGTTGCATCAGCATGACTCCTAGACCATGCCAGTTAGAAATGTTTTAATGCCCTCTTTCCCCTTCTCTAAACCTGATAAATGTGGGAACCAGGAAATGGTCTTTGTTCTTATGGGGATGTAGGTGATAAACGGGCATCAGTCTTAACTAGCCTTTTTATCAAGCAGGCTATAGGTCCACTATGATTAACCATCTCGGGAGTACTTTATCTTTATGGGACTGAATGTTTGTAGAAAATAACAAATGAATTTGGGAGTTCTGTTCATTAAAATTATGGATAGAAAAAACATTTTAAATTGCATAGGGTATTTGTATCTAGTTATATACAATACAGGCACACTAATGAATTGCTACATATATACAGTGAAATATGGGCAGGTACAGTTAAAGCTACAGAAACCATTAGAGTTAAAAGTCACTGATAATCTTCATGCATGGCAAGACTGGGTTTTGTTAAGATTGAACCCTAACTAAATATTGAAACTGATCATTTCTAGCTGAGTGGAAGTGGAAAAAAGGGTTTCCTCCAAGATTTCACAGAGAAGGGGGTTTAAAGAAGGCACACCAGTGTGCACCCTTATGACTGGGAGATATTTGGAAATGTATTGCAAAGAGAAACAATTTATGCTGTATATTTTACCACTATGGACTAAGGGAACCTAGGGAGCGGGGGAAGGCCTTCAGAGATGGGACAGCATGAGGAAAGAAAATTAAAGTGTAGTGGAGCTGACATGCTTAGATCTTTTGGGAAAGTCCTTAGAAACTCACAATTATTTCTGTAATTTACTTTTGTTTGAGGTAGGAGAAGGGAAATCTAAATTCTAAAACTGGGTCCGTCCATCTGTCTGTCAGCGCATGGTATTTTTCATGTATTTCCCCTGTAGTAAAGTGGTTCTCAAACTTTAATACCTAGCATACTACATTTAAACCTCAAAAGTGTTTGGTGTGCTACTTTTGTAATTTGAATTCGGATAGTTAAAATGAATATTTACTCTGCCAAATCAACCATTCACCATCTGATGGGGTCAGCATAAAGACATGTTGTCAACTTGTGTGATTTTATCGCAAGACTTGTGATGTGCGGTGTTAACTGGGGAGTTGGGGACAAGTTGGAAATTTGGTGGCACTTTGTAAAAATTGTGCAATTTGACCTCTGTTGGGTCTTCCAGTGAGAACTCCTGCAGTGGGTGACAAAATCACCTTACTCTATAAATTTGGGATTGGACAACTCTGTAATTAACTCAGACATGCACTAGAGGTGGGCTAGAGCAGTTCAAAAATCAAAAGATAGGCAAAAATGAGTAAATATATACACATATACATATATATTTAAAAAAAATCTCATTTTTGGGCTAATTTTGATGTGGGGGTTGATAGATTATTTTTAAACTTTGTGGGCTGGCAATATTGCTAACCACACTTTTTCAATATTCAATAACTCCACTACCTCTTTTTAATTCTTAAATTAATAAATTGATTGGGTTTTTTTTCGCCTTTGTTTCCACCTCCGGAATTCTGCTCCTGCTGCCTCTACCTAGAATTGGACACAGAGAGGAAGAACTCAGGATCCCAGGAGGAGGCTAATTTGGAACAGTCCAATTGCATATGTGCCTGATCCTGCAAAATGTTGAAAGCCTCCTGGGAGGTTCCAATTACTGTACGCACAGCTAATAGAGAGATGGGCAGCATTATAAAACAATAAGGTAGATAAAAAAAACCCAACTGAAGTCTATAGTTTTCAATGGTGCTCAGCACCTGGCAGGATTGGCCCAAAGTATTAAATATTTCTGCTTCTCTGCCAGGATCCAACTTGGGGATGCTGAGAGGAGTTGCCTGGCCTGGCTTGCAGGCCAGGGGACTTTGCAGGGAAGCATGTGATCTGGGCCTAGCAAGTCAGTCAACATACAGACAGCCTACAGTAGGTTGGAGTGAGTTAGGCCTCTATGCCCACAGGGAGCAGCCTGTTTTATCTTTCCCTGTTTTGGGGCTTTTATGTGTTATCATTCTGAATTCTAAGAAATAAAGCAGTGTTGTGTTGCAATCTTCCAGCAAGCGTATGTATTTTATTTTATTTCTCTTTGTGTGTGCCATGAACCATAATATGTGAAAAGCTGGAGACATAGCACTAAATGTAATGACAAAGAAGCTGACCAAATCTGGCATGTTTCCTTTTAACACTGATGACAAATTACATTCTACCTTAACAGGAAATGTCAGAGAGAGATTGAGTAAACAGGCTGATAGGGTCTTTTATAAATGCATTTTACTGGAACCTCTTGCTATAAAAAGTTAGCCATTGTGTCATAATATACAATTCAGTTTTGCTTCCTATATTGCACACCTTCAGTTCCTAATTGCAAAAACACCCCCACCCCTCATCCCTCCTTGAAAAAAAAAAAAAAAAAAAAAACCATAGTGGGGCTTTTTCTTCATCTTGTATTTATTCTGTCCCAGGAAAGAGAAGGTAATACCATGATTGTGTTGGGAGATTTTGAACCTCAATAGTCAGTGTTGTGGGGCGGTCTCTTGTGGAATTTTTTCAAATTCCTGTGTGGAGATTCAATCTGAAACCAGTCTGATAGAAATTTGACTGCATTCCATTCTGTATCCTCTTTCTGTTTCTCTTTTCCCCCCTGACATTTTACAGTCTTTTCTTTAAAGTTTTGAAAGTTTGATGAACACAATTGCCCCCTTCTTATACCTCCTGCTATAGGTCCACTCTATAGATGTTCTGGTGATATCTGTCCCAGCACCAGTAAGAGAGAAGGAAATTTCACAACACTGCCAGAAAGAAGCTCGTCCTCCTCCCCAGCTCAGGGAGACAGAGTCAGTATTGCCAACTCCCAATGTTCAAAAATCATGAATCCGATTCACCAAAAATCATGAGACTGGCTTTAAATGAAATTATGTAATGAGATTTACATGATTATGTAAAAAATAATAGATTTGGTATTCTTATTTGCCTTCTGCTTTTTGAGCCTTTAGGGTGCACTGGGGTCACATTTTGAAGCTTTCTACACAGCCACAAGGGCTAGAAACTTACTTTTTGTTTAACTGAGGCTGAAATAATCACATATGCACTCGACTCCAGGAGCTGGGGCTTTAAGGAAAACAATAATTATCATGAGACTCATGACAAAATCGTGAGAGCAGGCAACATTGCGAGGGCAGGAGAAATGGGGCTGATTGTTAGTGACAGATCTCAGAAGGGGGGATGATGGTGGCACATAATGAGGAGCTGCTGACAAGAGACCAGAAGATTGCTAAAACCCTCATGTGTTAGGGCAGTTTACTCTGTCTACTTATTGTTTCCCTTTTTCTCTGTGGCATTTCCCCTTAAGGAGTGATGTCTGGCTGTGATCAGGATAAAAGGGAAGGATCAAAATCACACCCACACATAAAAGCAGGAAGTAGTTCAGGCCTTTGGAATTCCCCCAGCAGTGGGGGGTAGGGGAAACACACACACAGACACAGACACACATATTTCTGCAGGGTTTCCCCTAGAAAGAGGAAAGTACCTAATGTTCCTCTTAACTTTGGTGGGAACAGGAGCAGGCCCTTATTCAGTGTGATTATGTGAATAAGCAAGAGGCAAAGGGGGAGGGGGGGGGGGAAACCCAGAAGGAAAGTCTCAGGCATTTGGGTCCTGATCCTGGACCATTTGAGTCAGTGGGAGTTTTGGCACTGACTTTAGTGGAAGTGGGATTGGACCCTTAGAGAGAAATATGCTTTTAGTTTGGATTTACCCACAAAAAGGGTGTTTTGTTGTTTTTTCTTAACTGGGCATTTGTGAAGAAGGATTTTCCTGTTAATTTCCAAGGAGATATTTAAAATTGCCCTAAAGGAGATTACAGGTTCCATTTTTCATCCATTGATATGGACAGGAGTTTTGATCAAAGGGCCTGATTCTGCTCTTTAATCCCTCCCTCCCCCTTTCCTTCCCTTCCTTGCTTACTGAGAAAGCAACATTTCATTCAGAAGCCCTGGGGGCCCTGAAGAGCTGTTATGTGGCCAGCCCCCTAAGCATTTCCCTAAAAGCTGGCTCTACCTGATTCCTTACCATTTTGATCCCAAGTCCCCAAATTGTACATCAAACTAGAGAGCAAGTCTAGCTGTTCCTACTGCACTGACCAACCCAAACCCCAATTTATATGCTTGAGCACCACATAAACCTGGATCTGGTAAGCAGGTATCTAGTGGATCCTGCTATTTTTTGGCCCCACTCCCAATAATGTACTACCAAAATAGAGAATGCAGGGGGCTGCTCCTACTTGACCCCTGATCTGGGGCTCAAGATACCAAAGGTCCAGGTTTGGTCAGGGCTTGAACACTGGGCTGCAGGGGGAGCTGAAGTGTTTGGGGGCAGTTGTAATGAGTTTGCTCGTTCTCTCCTCATGCCATAGACCGCGGGTTGGATGGGGGCAGGATTCAGGCTGTGAGGGCGTCTCGAGATCGCCCTGGCGCGCGCCCTGTGTGCGCAGCCCGGCAGAGGGAGGGGGCCGGCTCCGGGACCCGAGCGCCAGCCACACACTGGCAGCCCCGTTCGCGCATGCGCAGTAAGTCCGGCCGGGGACTTTTCCCCAGCGCGGGGCCCCAGACTTTGTCTGACAGGATAGGCGGGGCGGGGGGTGGAGGTAGGAGTTTCCGCTAGGCGGGGATGGCGCCCTCGGAGGGACCCGGGCCAGCGGGCCGTGCTATATATAGCGTGTGACAGCGGCGCGGCAGCTGAGCACTACGTGCGGTCCAGCCCTGGTGAGTATCGCAGCTGGGGGGCAATTCTGGCGCTCAGCAGTGGGGGCTGGGGACGGGCGGCTCGAGCCTCAGCCGAGAGGCTGGGAGCGCGTGGACGCCGCGGCGTGCGCTGGGGTGGTGGGTACGTGCCGGGGTGACCGCTGTGTGCGGGCGCTGACTGCGTCGATGCAAATCTCGCGATAACGGGGAACGGCGTTCGCCCGCGAGGCGGGGCGCGTGCGGTGAGCGTTGCGGCGGTGGGCCCGCGGGAGGGCTGGCGCGGGAGCTGTGGGCAGAGGGTGGGATTGAGCTGAGCAGGCCGGGGCCCGGCACGTCGTCCTCCGTCAACCGGCCGTGTGTGGCGGTGGGGAGGTCGCGCCAGCCCCGAGCGTGAGGTGAGGCCCTCAAAATGTGATGGGTTTTAAAAATAACTATTCGGGTTTGTCTGAGGTGACGTTTGGATTGCCCCCCCCTCCCGCCCCCCGCCCCGCTTGCAGGCTGCACTGAGGTCACCATGTCTCCAAGTTTCAGAGTAGCCGCCGGGTTAGTCTGTATCCGCAAAAAGAACAGGAGGACTTGTGGCATTTTAGAGACTAACTAATTTATTAGAGTATAAGCTTTCGTGGGCTACAGCCCACTTCATCGGATGCATAGAATGGAACCTATAGTAAGATGATTTATATATATATAAAAATAAATTGGAAGTTGCAAACTGTGAAAGGCAAATTAGTTAAGATGAGCTATTATCCGCAGGAGAAAAAAACTTTTGTAGTGGTAATCAAGATGGCCCATTTAGACAGTTCACAAGCAGGTGTGAGGATACTTAACTTAGGGAAGGTTTCAGAGTAGCAGCCGTGTTAGTCTGTATTCGCAAAAAGAAAAGGAGGACTTGTGGCACCTTAGAGACTAACCAATTTATTTGAGCATTGAACAGTGGAATGAAACAATGGGTGTTACCATACACATTGTAAGGAGAGTGATCACTTAAGATGAGCTATTTACTGTTCCTGAGATGTTCTTGTCAATTACTGGAAACGGCCCACCTTGATTATCACTACAAAAGGTCTCCACCCCACCCCACCCCCCAATAGCTCATCTTAAGTGATCACTCTCCTTAGTGTGTATGGTAACACCCATTGTTTCATGTTCTCTATGTATATAAGTCTCTCCACTGTATTTTCCACTGAATGCATCCGATGAAGTGAGCTGTAGCTCACGAAAGCTTATGCTCAAATAAATTGGTTAGTCTCTAAGGTGCCACAAGTCTTCCTTTTCTTTTAACTTAGGGAAATAGATCCAAGCTATCTGTGACCCTGAGGGCCAGGAACGGTTATTTTAAAAATGGAAGCTGAGGTTCTTATGTAACTGCTGGTCTTCAAGAGTAAATAGTATGAAACTTGGGATCAAGTTGCGATAACTGGCAACATTACTTCAGCCAGCCAGGGGTATGGCTATGGCTAGGCTTGCCTAGTGTGGCTGGTGCTGCATGAAACTTGAGTTTAAGGAGGGTGGGTGGATGAATAAGTATGGGATGACTGTGTGTGGGAGCTGGTGGTGAATTGTTTGCTCTGATTACCCCTTTCTTGCTTTAACTGAAAAGAAGGCTTAACATTTTAGAAACTGCAAGAGGTATTACAAATTAGTTTAAGCATACAGTTAATTTTAAGCTTTATGAAAAGCAAAAAGCTAGGTTATGGGAATATGCACATTTGAGATGCGCTTAACTTTACACACTGCAAGTGGGTCCCATTGAAGTAAATGAGACCATTCACTGTGGAAAGTTAAGCATGTGCGGTCATTGTAGGATATGATAGACTAATGTTTGTACAGTACAAACTGCAAAAAATCATAAATGCAAAAGCTGAGGTCTTTTGAGTCTTTGTCACTGACTTTGAGGTCAGTGTAAGTAAAGCTATAATGGGCCCATTGAAGTACTAAGGTTAGTCAAGTCTAGAGATGACTGAGGAACTTAAGGGGGACTTAACCAAACTTGGTGAATGGACAAGATGTTGCTTGATAAAAGCAAAGTAATGCTTACTGGAGGGGAAAACTCAAATTATTTATGTACCTTCGAGTACCTCCCACTAAATTTATGATCTCAACTCATTTATATGCCATAATATAAATTGATGGTATGGCCTCATCTGGAATACTGTGTGCACCACTGGTCACCCCATCTCAAAGGGATACTACAGAAGTAGAGGGGATTCAGAGAGGGGCAGTGGGAATGATCAAGGGCCTGGAAAAATACATGAAGAGAGATTGACCCCCTGTAGACATGTCCTAAAATAAACAATCCCAGTCTTGTCACTCAGGAAAGTTAAGGCAAATCAACTGCAGGTGTGACGTCAATGCGCCTAAATTAAAGTGTGTGAAACCCCTATGTGATATTCTTCAATGAGGATTTGGTAACAGGGAACTAAGACCACTTCATTCCTGAATGAAAGTATCCACATGATGAATTAACCCACTTATGCACATTGTCTTCATACCTAAGTTTACTGATTGCTCCTGTGTGTGTAGGCATGCCCTTAGAAGGGAGATGAATAAGAAGTGATGTTGAAGTTAGACTGAGGCATCTGTTCTCTATTTCACAGCACAAGAACAAGGGAATATTTTAAAAAAAAATTGGTGGCAAATTGAAAATTGATTAAAGGAAATACTTTTTTTACTCAGTGTGTGATTAGACTGTGGAACTCACTGCCACAGCATACTATGGAGACCAAAAATTTAACATGATTCAAAGATTGGATGATTATATGGATTACAAGGATATCCGGAGTTAAAATAATAGTTAATGCTAAATGAAAAGATTTGGAAGTGATATAAAACCTCATGCTCTGGGCATAAACCAGCCTCCAAATATTAGAGATTAGGATTTGACCCTTATGAGAGGCATACTGTCCCACATCTGTATACTGTGGGGTTTCATGTACTTCCTCTGAGGCATCTGGTGTTGGCAGCTATCAGAGACTGAATACTGGACTAGCTGGACCATAGTTCTGATCTAGTGTGGCAATTCCTGTTTTCCTAGAAGCAGTATTTAACACTTGAATTACTTGATTTCTTATTGTGTAACCTTGCAAAACTTTTTGTTGTTGCATTTAATATCCTTCATTAAGAAACTAGCCAGAGTTAGCATGACCATCTGAGGCACAACCAGAATTTTGCTGAAGTGGGAACTCAGATTAATAGTCTGGTTGCACTCATATTTGAATGGCGTTGCAGCCATGTGGTCCAAGTCAAAATGCCACTCACTCAAACTTGGCCCAGCTGCCCACTTGACACATGGAGTTGCAGTGCCACTAAAATTTGGCCTAGCTTCCCTGTCCCCTCCCATCATGTTGAAGGGGCAGCTGGGTTACTCCACCCAGCTATGATTAGGAGCTGGGGGGACAGGACAAAAGGGAGAAGAGAAGGCTGGTCTCCTGCTTCCCCCACTCACTGTGCCTAATTGATCATTTAAATACCATGGTATCAATGAGCCATCACCAATCTGAAATGAGTGGAGAGTACTCTGCTGCTGCTGTTTGCTTGGAGACCCTTTCTGTAGGGGGTGTATGCCACCCTGGCAGCAGCATATTTGTGTTGACTGTATTTTCAATAGGAAGAAGTGTTGTATTTTAATGAAAGCGTGGAACACTTCAGAAAACTTGAAACACAGCAAAAAAAAAAAAAAAAAAAAGACCCTAAAATTACAGGTTGATTTCTATCCCCTGCTCTCACCTGGAATTTTTGGCTGTTTTTTGCGGGCTTGGGATTTTTCCTTTTATCTAGAAGTCATTGGACAACTCCTGAGTTTAAACAAGTCCTTGTTTAACTTAAATTGGTTTAGGTTAATTGGTGCAACTTTTGTGTATGCTGTTCTATACCGGTTTAAACCTGGCTTGTATGTTTAGGTTGCACCTCTAGACTAAATCTATGTAAAATAACACTGTTAGTCATATCAGTACAACTTTGTATGTAGACCAGGCCACTAATCTATTGTCTGTATCTGCCAAATATTTGACAACTTGTGAAATGAAATCATTCACTTTTCCAAATTTTTCGGTACAGATTAACAAGGTGGGAAAAGGATTTGATGTCAGTGTTTATGGAAGTGACCTTCATTAACTATCCTGAAACTTGCTGGCCAACAATTAAGAAAACTAGCTTTGAGATTCTAGTGTTCAAGAGGTTTATAATTTGAGCAATACTGTAGGTGACAGCTACAACAAATATGCCTAATTTATCTTGTTTTATAAGAAAAATGTCTTTTTCTTCTTTACAGGTTTTGGCAGCACAAAGGAATTGGATGTTTCAGACTATAGATATCTAGAATTTCTTCTTGTGAACTACAAATCTCAGTATGGAGGCCTAAGCCCTTTAAAAGGGACTTCAGTCTGAAATCTGGGAGGTAGTTTTGTGCACAAATAAAGAAACTAAAGTTAACAAAATATATTTCTGTATTGACCAGTGTAAGTTCTGTTTGCTTTCTGAACATGGCCTACAGAGATCTTTTAATTAATCCATATAAAATACTAGACTGTTCTAACATAAAGCCATATATTTGTATTAAATGTTATAAGAGTGCAATTGTACCCAAGCAACCTGGCTAAGTTTATGATGCCCAGTGTTGAAAGTGTCATGGAAGAAAACACACTGGGTCTGTTCCAAGTCAGTGGGTATATGTGACAAGTTGTCACTGCTATAGGCAAGAATCATTCTTTCCAGAACTATAGCTCTGCTATATGTAAGGCAGTTGAGTAACCTTAAATTTTGTTTGTAGTGTCTTGCATATCTTTTGGTGAGGATTGCTAAAACAAAGGGTATTTTGTTTTGGCAGTCTAATGACATACAAATACACCTTCAGAAGTTTTGGGGCTGTTCTGTTTGTGCCTCTAAATGTCTCAGGTTAGAATTTCAACATAAGCATGCGAAACTCTTATCAAAACAATCTTTACAGATGTATAAAAGCTGCATTCGTATTGGCTATGTAGGATGAAATAAACACTTAATTTTATATTGGAGCATGATATTAAGATGCAGTGTCTTCAATTTTACCCATTTTAGTTTCTTTATTGGGGTGGATTTTGATCACCCTTACATGTTTTTCTGTACCTCTTCCACCCAACCCCCATCTGCACCAAAGTGCCATTCTCTGTAAGATGAGAAGTATAGTATACTAAGGAAAATGTGATGTATTGTGACAGGAAAGTCCAGTTGACATCCTTTCTGTACCTCCTAGAGTGTTGAGGTTGTGTAACTTCTCCATTGATGAAGAATGATTAATCCATTGTGCAGATTAAAATAAAAGAAGGACTTCCCATATATATCAAGTCTGTTTATGAATCATAATTCATTCCTTTCACATGCATTCAGTGTTACAAACCAAAATGTTTCACTTTCAGGTCCTTACTTTTTTATATGGCCTGGGAGTTATTCAAAATCACCTCCATGCACAAAACTACCTCCCAGAGAAAGACTTGTCCCATTTGTCCATAATATTTCATTATGAACATAGTGGAAAGCAGCTCGTTCCTGGCTAATCTGATGAATAACAGCGCTGTGTGTGAACTGAAGTACGATTTGTCATGTGAACTCTACCGAATGTCTACCTTTTCTACTTTCCCTCTCAACGTGCCAGTGTCTGAAAGGAATCTTGCTCGAGCTGGGTTTTATTACACTGGTATGAAAGATAAAGTTAGATGCTTCAGTTGTGGCTTGATGTTGGATAACTGGAAACAAGGCGACAGTGCTCTGGAAAAACATAAACAGCTCTATCCTAGCTGCAGCTTTATTCAGAATTTGCTTTCAGTTAGTAATCTTGGATCATCCTCTCATTCAGCCTTTTCACCTCCAGCCACAATAAACAATTTTTCACAATCTTTGCATTCCATAACTGTTGCTCCGAGCTTGGAACAAATTGGCTTTTTCAGTGCTAATTTCTCCAGTTTTCCTCAAGCACCAGTAACTTCTAGGGCAGTTGAGGACCCATCGCACCTGCGACTTAACTATTATAATCCTGCAATGAGCACAGAAGATGCTAGACTATGTACTTTTGAGACATGGCCCCTGACATTTCTATCACCAGCAGATGTGGCAAAAGCTGGATTTTACTATACTGGGCCAGGAGACAAAGTTGCTTGCTTTACCTGTGGGGGGCAACTAAGCAACTGGGAACCGAAGGATAATGCCATGTCAGAGCATCGGAGATACTTTCCTAACTGCCCTTTTGTGGAAAATAAAACTAGAGACCAACCAATATTCAGCATTTCTAACCAGAGCATGCAAACCCACATGGCTCGTGTTAAAACATTCATAAACTGGCCAACAAGAATTCCAGTTCGACCTGAACAACTTGCAAATGCTGGGTTTTATTATGTAGGTAAGGAAAGTTAGCCTATCTAATGTCTTCATTTATATTTATATATTAGAATTTGCTAAGCAATGGCTTGTGTGAACACTTGTTGAATACTTTGTAAACTTGCTTTTAAAGGTCGTAATGATGATGTCAAATGTTTTTGCTGTGATGGTGGATTAAGGTGTTGGGAGTCTGGAGATGATCCATGGATTGAGCATGCTAAATGGTTTCCAAGGTAACTATATTTAAAAAGCTCTAAGTGGAAGAATTAGGCCAGTGCAGAGCACTTTCAGACCTTCCCCTATAATTTTTACCTTGAAATTTCTAAGTGGGAGCAGAGTTAGGCCAATGTGAGTGCTTTTGAAATTGTCACTATACAAGAGGTTTTTTCTGTTCCAGATGGAAAGAATTGAGTGAACATCTCTACTGCTGAATAATAAAATGTGATTACTTCCTAATGGGGAAATAATGACGCTAATAACTGGGGGAGATTTTCAAAGACGTCAGTAAGACACGTAACTGCTATTTGTACCTTTGAAAATCTCCCCTTACAGTAATGATTTTTAAATAGCTTTCATGAAGTTTCAGAACAGTACAGGAAAAATAGTTCTTCAAATTGGACAGTTTTGTATGCTAATCTTTGACACATCGTTTAATAGGTGATGGTAAACTAAGTTCAACATCCAACTTTTGCTTAGCTTCTTGTTCATCTACCCCATTAACTTTATCAGTGGAATTTTTATCTTGAGTAAAGTTTAAATTGCTTTACTAATGCAAAGTGTAGACTAATTTAATTTAAACCTTTAATTTTTTTATATCCATTTCATTGTGGGTTTTTGTTTTGTTTTTTAAATTTAGACTAGTTTGTAGACACTGAGTGATTTGGTGCGGGCTGAGGAGTATTGGCTGAGTTTAAAAGCTGTTGAGGCTATACACTAAAAGGTATCCATTACTGAATGCTTTGGTATTGATGAGATCACATTTATATCTGATACATACAGGAATTAGGCCATATTAAGATGATTCAGCAAAGCATCCCCCTTCAGTAAGGATACTTAAGTGTGTGCTAAAGTTCCATTGAAGTCACTGGGACTTACTTAAAAGTTAAGCACATGATTATGTGTGTAAGTGCATCCCTGAATTGGGGTCTAACTGAGCACAGTATTGTAGGCTTCTTATTCTGCATGGCTCTTAACTAGTCATATATGAGAAACAAATATTGTAACTTGACAAACATTTATATTCTGTTAATGTTTTAGATGCGAGTATCTACTGCGAATAAAAGGGCGAGAGTTTGTCAATCAAATTCAGGCAAGATTCCCACATCTCCTTGAACAGGTAAACTAGAATTTTTATGTAACTTTATGTACCATCTAATGCTGATATTAGCAACCAGAAAGTACATAACTTTTTTCCATACCCACTTTCCAGTTGTTCTAAGTTTGACAGGTATGCGTTTTAAGTTTGATAGTTCATGAATGGACAGCTTTACATGAAAATGAGATGAACCAATTCTGATGGATGGTCTTCAAAACTGACTCTTTGCACAGCTTCCATGAGCAGTTTTTGTATTTTATGAGAATTTATATTGAAAATAGATCTGGTAGCATTGGGACTTGAGTCATTTGAGGAGCACCACAGCCATTTACAGTCAAACCTTGTGACACTTGGTGTGAGGCAGTGAGAGCTCTAGACTTTGAATATTAAGAAGTGAAGTTCTGATTTCACAAGGCTTAGTGACTAATTCAGATTAGTAAATGCTAGTACAGAAACTGGTTCTGGGTGCCTCACTTGTGGGACTTTTTTTTATTTAAACTAAGCTGTTTGTAACAAGATATTTTTGCATAAACAAAAGGCATAGTGAATAACTTCATTTAGAAGAGAAGTTTGTGTTGAGGTAAATCCAGGCAGTTTATACCAATAAACATTTGCAATACGAATTGTTGTAAGACTTGTATAATCCTATCTACAAATACTTCACTTGGCTATCTGAGTTAGAATTCTTAATTGCAGGTCTTTGGGTGGGGTGTGGCTGGACAATGAATAGCACAATGGGGTCCTGGCCCATGATTAGGGCTCTTAAATGCTACAATAACTTCTTTATTTGTACCAAGTTCTTCCTTTAGTCTTTTGTGGAAAAGAATGCACTGGAATTATCAGTGTTGTATGCAAAGAGAAAAGATGCTGACTTTGGTTTTTTGTTGTTTGTTTTTTTACATGCTGTTCCTTTGCATTTCATAGCTCTTGTCAACTTCAGATACCCCTGTGGATGAAAGTGCCAATCCACCAAGTATGTACATTTTAGTTTTTCAAGCTACATAGTAATAAGACTTTCAGCACACATACAAACTTAATGTAAATATAAATAGAACTTTTGTATGGATGCTTTCCAAAATTCGCTTGCTAAGCAATTCATAGCATTTTAGAAAGCAGCAGCATTGGAATGCTTCCCAGCAAGTCAGTTTTTTTTTCTTTTTGACAGTTGTAAAGTGTACTTAAAATGTCAGGTGTCTGTGAAATTTTATACTACAATATTCCCTTCAAGTTTGTTACAAGAAATTTCTCATCCCTTCATAATTTCCCCAATACTAGGGATTTGTATACATACTGTATATTGTTTTTGAAGAGTTTGCCTTTGTTTGCTTGTTCTCCAGCTGGACTCAGTGGGCTCATTGTTGGTCACACCAGCTTCTGCTAGAGTAACGCAGGCTATAGACCACCCTGATATCAGAGCTCGTTAGAGGGTGTTGTGATTACACAAGATACCTACAGCCCTACCCTGCTGGGGGCCTGCAGCTATGTCAGTACCTTCAAAAGTGGGCAGCCATATCCAGCTTGGGGACATACTGAAGTGCAGCCTTCCAGACAAGAGGCTGTAAAGCTGCTGTAAAGCTGCTTTTCAGTGGAATACCCAAGTATGATGACAATGCTGCCTGACTTCTCTGGGGGTGAATTCCCCATAGTGGCAGTGGCCCCTGCTGATGCAGTGAGATGAGTCAGATTTCCAACTATTATGCTTAGTTAGCTAAGTGCCAGGAAAAGGATGACCAATAGTAGAACTGTAACCATTCTATTAACGCAGATGGGACTCAAGAACTTGGTATACTATATGAAAGGGAGGTATTTCCATAACTAATTTTTTACCATTCTTTTTCATTTCTAATCTAATGACGCTGTTCAACAATGGAGTGACCTCTGGGTTTTCCCTGCTTTTGCTGCTTTAATTTGGATCTTTGTTACTGTAACACAGCTTTTTTTGTTTAAATCCAGTCTAATAAAATTCTAAACAAGAGTTCTAAATAAAAATATTTTGGTTTTAAAAAGTGAGGCCCATGTCATTAAATTTTTTTACCTCAAACCTCATTTATATACCAAAGATGCTAAAAATATCTAAAGTTTTCAAATCTAAAGTATCTTCTATTTTTTTCCCCCCTCCCCTTTTTTTATGAATAGCTATTCATTCTGAACCTGGAGAAAGCCATTCAGAAGATGCAATCATGATGAACACCCCTGTGATTAAAGCAGCTTTGGAGATGGGATTTAGTAGAAGACTAATAAAGCAGACAGTTCAGAGTAAAATCTTAGCAACTGAGGAAAATTACAAGACCGTTAATGATCTTGTGTCTGATCTGCTTACTGCAGAAGATGAAAAGAGGGAAGAGGAGAAGGAGAGACAATCTGAAGAAGTGGCATCAGGTATCCATAAGGCACTAGTAATACACTTATCTTTGTTCCATTGTAATGTGTTTGCTTTTTGGTCTAATTCTGGGGACACTGGTATTCATGAGCTTTGGTAATGTGTGGTGGTGGTGGTGGTGGTGGTGTTGTTGTTTTTTTTTTTTAAAAAAAGGTAAATATAAAGGATTAACACTGTATCATCTGGATATCAGTGTGGAGTTTAGGCCTCAATCCTGGAATTGTCCTTACAGTGATGCATCCCATACTTCATTGGGGCTTGCTCTGCAGCGTCAAGACCATATTTTTGTCCATATGCCTATATGCATTGATAGGTCCATCATATAAACCAAAGAACTGTGACTTCTCTATATAGTAAAACGTCTACCACATAGAAATGATTATAAATATAATTTTGGTCTCCTGAAGTTATTACTGGTCAGCTCTGTTTCTTCTGTGATTTCTCAGCAATAATAAAAACATGGAGATTAATGTACTAGAGATCAGATTTTTTTTAATTGATATTCCTTAAAGTTAGATGTAGTTAAGTAAGCAGGGTCTGACAAAATTCACCCCTTGGGTGCTTCAGCTAATTTCCTTATGCAATCTTAAAACTATTAGTTCTCCAAGAGCTCATGGTGGACAGAGGAGCAAAGAAGAAAACTACTATGTTTGTCCACCTTAGGACCTGGGGAATTATAGACCGGTGGGCCTAACTTCAATACCTGGAAAGATACTGGAACAAGTTAAACAATCATTTTGTAAGCTCCTAGAGGATAATAGGGTGATAAGT
The DNA here is from genome assembly GCF_965152235.1 of Eretmochelys imbricata. Lineage (NCBI taxonomy): Eukaryota > Metazoa > Chordata > Testudines > Cheloniidae > Eretmochelys > Eretmochelys imbricata. The sequence goes on from NC_135572.1 coordinate 34,343,058, forward strand.
AATAGTCAACATGGTTTTGTCAAGAACAAATCATGCCAAACCAACCTAATTTCCTTCTTTGGTAGGGTTATTGGCCCAGTGGCTTGGGGTAGGAGGGGTAGATATGGTAGATTTGGTTGGTTGGTTTTTAAAGTAAGGCTTTTGACACAATGCCATATGACATTCTTATCAGGAAACTAGGGAGATGTGGTCTAGGTTAGTGACTTTCAACCTTTGTTCACTTGTGGGCCCTTAAACTTCAAATGGGGGTACAGACCCCTTTGGAAATCCTAGATGTAATCTGTGGACCCCAGGGGTCTGCAGACCACAGGTTGAAAACCATTGCTCTAGGTGAAATGACTATAAGGCAGGTGGACTGGCTGAAAGACCATATTCAGCGTAGTTATCAGTGATTTGCTATCAAATTGAGAGGATGTATCTAGTGAGGTCCCACAGGGGTCAGTCCTGGGTCCAGTACTAGTCAATATTTTCATCAATGACTTGGATAATGGACTGGAGAGTATACTTATAAAATTTGCAGGTGACACCAAGCTGGGAAGGATTGCAAGCACTTTTGGAGGATATTAGAAGTCAAAATGACCTTAACAGACTGGAGAACAGATCTAAAAATCTACAAAATGAAGTATAATAAAGACGTGTGCACTTAGGAAGGAAAAAGTGAAATGCACAATTATGACATGGGAAATAAGTAGCTAAGTAGAAAAACTGCAGAAAAGGATCTGGGGGTTAGAGGGTCACAGATTGAATGAGTCAACAGCGTGGTGCAGTTGTGAAAAAGGCTAATAGAATTTTAGGTTTTTTTTTTTTTAAACTTGGTTAATGAGGAAAGTTGGGAAACAATGTATAAGGTGGCCTCACTACTCTGGAGGAGAAGGGGGACTGTGTAAAACTTCACAATACTCAAACTACTTATCTGCGTCTCATGTGATATGTGAGGTCTGTTGTAATTATTTAATAGTGTGTATTACTGATATGGAGTGGGAAGTGAAATGAAGAATGAAAAGAATCAAGGCATCTCTTATAATAGCACACATCAGTTCCTAGTAACAATGCAACTTAAAATCTTGTAACTTACTGAATTTTCCCCTTGAATTTAAGATGACCTGTCTTTAATCCGGAAGAATCGAATGGCTTTGTTTCAGCATTTGACATGTGTGCGTCCTATCCTGGAGAGTTTACTGTCAGCCAAAGTGATAACTGAACTTGAACGTGATGTTATTAAACAAAAAACACAAACGCCATTGCAAGCAAGGGAACTGATTGATACAATTTTAGTGAAAGGAAATGCAGCAGCCCACATATTCCGAAACTGCCTGCGAGAGTATGATCCTATGTTGTACAAAGATTTATTTGGTGAGTTTGACTGACAGTTGTACTCCTTTATTTTCCTTTTCCCCAAAAGATTGATAAATTGATTTTCTAAGTGTAACCATCTTTATTTTCTTGGTAATACAAATTTTGTATCCGCGCAGGGCTCTGTAGAGCTGCAGGGTTCTATCAGGAACCACAATGGTGAAAGCTGCAGCATGTCGGGCCGCTGCTCCTAGGAGCGAGCTTCTCCAGCATGGCTGTACCTCCCCCAGCCTTACCCACTGGGGTGGGCACCAGCAGCTGTCCCTGATTGCACTAGTTTGTGCAAGTGGCTCACACGCTCCCAGACGAGAGTCCCTTCCATGCAGCGATCTGCCTCTCCTGGGTTCTGCGAGCAGCGGCCTGACATTCTGCTGCTTTCACCACGGTGGTTCCTAGTAGAGCTCTGCAGATATAAATTTTGTATCCACACAGGGCTCTAGTAATACAGTCTGAGGTATAGTAGTAAACCAGTAGTTAAAAATTCTACTGGAATATAGATAATTCCAATGACTAAAATGTTCCTTTTTTGTCATTTTAGTTGAAAAAAACGTGAAGTATGTCCCCACAGAAGACACTTCAGGTACATTTTCAGTTTTATTCATTTGAGTGGTCTGGCCAATAACTGAGGTTCTCAAAACAAATTTTTCTCTGACACTGTCACGTTCTGGGGTGTAATCCAAACTAGTGAAGTGTTGTCATCCCCTGCCCTGTGACCTTGAGTGCCTCCGAATGCTTTGCTGTTGTAGCTCCTAACTTGTGCTGCTCACAAACAGCCTACCAGCATGCAAGTTACTCTGAGTGTGTATAGCTACAGTCCTGGTTTGGTGGCTCTGACTCCAGCAGCCTGTTAGCAACACTCCTGCCACACTTTGGCTTCCACCAGCCTTGGTTACTACTTGCAGAGTGACCTCAACACAATCTCAGTCCCAGATTTTCCACAAACTGTGTGTGCTGCATTGTGCAGCCCTTTCCTGGGCAGTTGAGATATTAAAGTTTCGTTGCCCCTGCAAAGGGTCAATATTTAACAGTTTGCTACTTTAACTAGTTACCAAATAGTTCAGTTTAAACAACACTGTTTTATTCTTTAATTCAAACTAAACCAAGTGTATTTAACTAAAGAGATCTTAAGGGACTACAACTATAAGGCATTAAAGTCAGAAATAGTTACAAGAGAAATAAAAATACTCACTTTCTAGTAGCTAAAACTTAACAAGCTAGACTGGGTTCAAAGTAAAATCCTTACACATGATCCCAGCAACATGGCTGACCAAATTCTCAGGTCAGGGTTTCCCCCCACTAAAGTCAAAAGGCTGGTTCCTTTGTCTTAGAGTGAGATTGGTGTGTTTTTTGTCCCTCACTTTTGTAGTTCAGTCACCCTTTGAATTGCATTTTCCTGAAGGTTACCCCTAGATAAAGTTCATTCCAGCTCTGAGATGGAGACCTGAGATCTCCTAGTGAAAGAGGTTCCATGTTGCTTGCTGAAATGCAGATCAGTTTGTTCCCGCACCCCTTCATTGTCAAATGACCGTTCTTTGGCAGGTGTTTGTCCGTCAACTTTTACCTCTGGCACAAGGCATCAGCTTGTCCTTTGTCTATCAGAAACTGGTTTACCCCCTCCCCAGACTTATGTGGTAAACACATTTTAGTCATTGATTTCTGTAACTCCTAATATGCACTTCTGACATACATTACACGAGAATATTAATGATCAGTATGGTGTTCATTTTTAAATGATCTCACAAGGCATATTTTGTACAAAGATTATTCATACCCTGCACACTATTGTAATTACAGGGGCACTTTTGGTCACAGACACCTATTAGTTATATATGCTTTCTAAATCAAAATTAGGTATGAGGGACACATTCTGTTTGTAGTCAGTTAACGTTAACCACTTCCCTCGTGCTTGAGTACTGAAAATGGCTACCACCAACTACAGGATGTCCCAAGTGCAGTGTGCTTCTAAAATCCATACTGTATAATCACTTTGAGGCATAAACATTGGACAAACTCGAACTATAGCTTTCCATCTCTGCTGGCTACTCATTGCCTGCCTGTGCTTCCCACTTCTGTCTTGCCAGTCATTTCACTCTATCTCCCAACTTCCTGGCTTGGGAAAATGTACTTCCTTTTCTGTCTCTCCATCTATCTCTTTATGTAGTGATTTTATAGACTGGAAATACTGGGTGGCAATCATACTGAATTTTTTTGCTTTCCCACCTCTAATCAGTTCTGCCATTTGAAGATCTCTTTGTGGTGTTAAGTTTGTTTGTTTTTCTCTCTTGTTAGGGTTACCCATGGAAGAACAACTTAGAAGATTACAGGAGGAAAGAACCTGTAAAGTTTGCATGGACAAAGAAGTTTCTATTGTATTTATTCCATGTGGTCACTTAGTGGTGTGCAAAGAGTGTGCACCTTCTCTAAGAAAATGCCCTATTTGCAGGGGGACAATAAAGGGTACCGTTCGTACATTTCTTTCATGAGGAGAGGAAACCTGCAAACTCCTGTTCCTGTGCATCCTAGTTGTGCTCGAGACTAACCCAGTGATTTGATAAGAATGGAAAACTATAGTAAAGAAGATAATGGATAAATTACTTGCCTAATGTGGCTTATGGGGTAATCGTGGACTGTTGTGTGACCATGCTAGGCCTTAAGCTGCCAAAGATCTTTTTTGAAACCTGTGTTAGTAATTAGTAAAAAATGACGGAAAAATAAGACCTATCATTTTTTTGGTGAAGTAACTTTTTCAGAAAGTCTTAGTAAATGAGGAAGAGATCGCATAAACATGCCTTACCTTAATTTGAAAAGAAATCATTTACTAGTGAAACCTGTTTTAATACGTTTAATTTTAAAGCTGAATCTTAAATAACTAAAGCATTTTCATGAGACTTGCCTAGAAATGACACTTATAAGACTACAGGATCCTCTACTTCAGCTGTTCTGGTTGCATCCAGACTAAAAAAAGACTACAAAAAGACCTTATAAAAGTCTGACGTTCTGTTAATGTGTGTATAATTGATATTTAATTACATGAAAACAGCATTAAAATGTTTTCAGTAAACTATTTTAGAAGTGAAAATTTTTATTTAATACAAAATTTTCCCAAAGTTAGCTTAAATTTTTGTATAGGTTGCAGTGACAATGGAGAAGTGTGTGTTAGCTGTATTAGTCTATACTGTGTGTTTTGCTGATTTTCCTCTTAGCACGGCCTTTTTTAATAACACTTTTCCTAGCAAAATTAATCTGCTTTAGTTTCCTCCTTATTCAGAGTAGATAGGGTGACTGACTACTGCATTAGAGGTAGACAAATAATGCAGGTATTACACCCACACCCACCCCATAATAGTGACCAGTGGAACTTAAGCAGAGGGAATATTGGTGAATGTATTGTGATTCACACTGCTCCTGGAACAAAGTGCCATCTGAGCAGCTTCCCATGAAAACAAAAGGGACATCCATTCAACTTCACCCCTTCTGTCTGCTTCTCCCTCATGAAGAAGAAAATGCTCCTAACAGAGGAGCAGCCCCTAGTACTCACTGCTGTGTTGGCCTTGGGGAGGAATCCAAGTCCTGGTGTAGGACTTGCACTCATGACCTTAGAAACCAGGTAGCTGGATAGTAGTGGTAGTAGCCTTTTAAGATGACGAAATCAGTTACGGTAAGTAAAGGTTCTTCAAGATGTGTGGTCCCTATCTATATTCCACAGAGGACTATATGCATGTGCCTGGTGCCAGGGCTTTAGAAAGTAGTACTGTTGGGTAGTCCATGCATGCTCCCTTGTCCAGCCTTGTGGTCTTGCCCCAGGTGATAAAGGGTGTGTTGGGCTGCCATCATTTCCAGTTCCTTCTCTACCACAGAGCAGCAGAGGGGAAGGAGGGTGAGTTTGGAATACAGATAGGGATCACACATTCCCTAAGAACCTTCAGTTACAGGTAAGCAACCTCTTTTTTTCTTCTTTGAGTGATGGTCCTTATTAGCCATCTTGGTCCCTATTCCAGGGAGGGTGATTAACATGCAGTACCTATGTGGGAGGATGGTGCAAGGAGACTGGAATGGAGGTCTGCTGCTCCAAACAAAGCATCTGTCATGGAATTATGAAAAAGGCGTGTACCAAACTCCACATGGCTGCCTTGCATATGTCTGCGAGGGCACATTGTGGAGTATGGCTGTAGTAGATGATTGTGCTCTCGTGGAATGGGCCCAAATCCCCTCTGGCAGGGATCATCCCGATAATTGATAAAAGTACATAATGTACTGAGATCCACTTGAAGATTATCTGGATTAAAATGATTTGTTCTTTCATTCTCTCTGCTATGGCAACAAAGCCTGGGAGATTTCTGAAAGGGCTTTGTTCTGTCAAGATAAAAAGCCAGTGCCCTTCAAACATCTGACTGAAGCCTTCTTTGCTCATTTGAGGTTTGGGGAAGAAGGTAGGTAAATGTATGGGTGGAATTGGGAAACCACCTTGGATAGGAACTTGGGGTGGAATTTGTTGTATTCTTGGGGCAGCAGTTTTAGGAAGAAATCATTTGAGACAGAGTTGTAAACCTTAAAAGCAGCCATTTAATACCACACACTGAAGTAACCAAAACCAGCCAAAACTGGCTGGGCTGTCCCTAATAATCTAACTCAGTTGCCATAGCAACAACAAGGGTCTATTACTATGACAACCAAATACAAAACATATTCCTCCCTCCTTAATAAGAACATCCTCTAAATAAAACAAACACTAAACTAGATACCTACCATGAAGCAAAGATAGTTCCTGTGACTTGATAGAACCACCATATGGAAGTAGGCATCTTGAAAGGTCCAGAGCAGCCAATCAGTCATTCTGGGACAAAGCAGGGACGATAGCTGACAGTGACCATGCAGAACCTCATGTATTTGATGAACTTGTTGAGTCTGTGGAGGTTGAGTGTGAGCCCTCATCCCACCCTTGGATTTCTGTATCAGGAAATACCTGGAGTAGAACCCAAGACCACGGTGTTCTTGCAGAACCACCTCCTCCTTCTCCACCACTTCCAGTACTATCAGAGAACTGACCTGCTTGAAGAGTAGTATCTCATGAGAGGGGTCCCTGAAGAGGGGTGAGGAGGGGGCATTCAGAGGAACTGGATGGCATAGCCCAATCTGACAGTGTCTAGGGCCCAGCTGTCAGACATCTTAGAAATCCAAGCATTGTAAAAGCAAGCCATCCTGTCCCCAAAGGAATAGGGAATGATGGAGGAAGAACAACAACTGGCTCAGTGCTGTGGTTCAATGAGGCAAAATGAGCACTTAGCAGGCGTCAAAGGAGGGTGTGCCGAGTGGCTAGGCCCTGAGCTCAAGTGCTTCTTCCTGGGATAGTCGTGCTGTCTTGGGGGTATGGGGTGCTGTGGCTGAGCCCCATAATAGCGTATCTGTGCCGGTGACATATACACCCCCCAGAGACCATAAGGTAGCCCTCAAATCCTTGAAGGAATGGAGGGTTTCCTCATTCTTGTCTGAAAACATCGAATGGCAAGTCCTCAATAGCTTGCTGAGCATCCAGAGCAATCCATGAGTTTTGGAGCCAGCAAGTCCTCATAGTAATTGCCAGGGCCATCACCCTGGCCAAAGTGTATGATATCTGCCCTGGATGCGGCAAAGACGTTTCTTCCACCAAGCAGCTCTGAGACAAATGAGTGGGTGGGTGAGATTCTGTGGCCTGCATTGTGAAGGAGGTCAGACAAGATGATCCTAATGGTCCCTTCTGACCTTAATATCTATGAATCTATAGAGAAGGTGGGTAGACTGCCTCCATTCCCAGCTAAACTCTGTGGATTTTTTGCCCCATAACTGTGGGTTCGCCCTAGCTAAAGATCCAGCCATGGAGGAGGCCTTCTGCCTCCAGGCGGACTTCTGGTGGTGTTGCACCCGAAAGTGTCTTGGGAGCAGGCCTGACGATGGGCTCAGTGTTCATAGTGCGACTGGGTGAGAATGTATCAGCTCCATCCAGGCAGGAGGCTAGCTCAGCTGTCAGCAGTAATGGAGGGGGACAGTCAGGAACAGGTGACTCTTGATTTGGTGTCTTGCCAGAAGCGGTGAGGTCAGGTAGCTCAACTGAAGGTGTGTCTGAGGACTGGTATGACCTGGCAACAGCTGATCTACATGTTGCCACCAAGTGAGATCCTCTGCAGTCCGGACTGTGTAGGAAACGGGTTCTGTTCGAGCGATGACAGTAGCAGGGACCCATTTAGCTCCAGAAGTATAATTCAGAGCCAAAACTGGCTGTCCTGGGCTAAAGGTTTGGTCTTTAGCTCTGGGTGCACACCTGATGACTTGATCTTGCTGCTGACGTTGCACAATTTGTCAGGGTTCAGAAGGTTTCAGCAGGTCAAAGCAAGTGCTCAGCTGTAGTCGTCCCATCATTAGAAAGGCCAGCGATGCCTTGGTTGTAGCATGAGGTGTGTTTCTGTAGGCTAGTAAAAAGGTGTCCAGATGCTTTTGAATGGGTAGTTGTCCCCTTGCTGATTTCAAAGCTTGTTTCATTGTCTGCACAAATCTTTCAGCTAATCCAGTGGTGGATGGATGATATGGTGCTTAAGTGATGTGGTGTATCCCATTTGCCTTCATAAAATTTTGAAACTCCTGAGAGACTAACTGTGGTCTGTTGTCACTCACAAGTTGTTCTGGCAGACCGAAATGACTAAAGAATCCTGTAGTTTTTGGATAGGGGTGCCCACTGGGGTGCATTCCTCACACCCTGACATGACATACAAGCTCTTACCTTCTCTTCAATAGCACTGTCCAATCCAGGCCACCAAAAATAGCGTTGTACGATTTCCTTCATGGTCACTATTCCACAGTGACCGGAATATAGCTGTTCTAACATCTGTGATCTCAGTGGTGGTGGGATAATGACATGACATGTCTCCCCCACAACAACCAACCAGATTGGATCGATAACTCCATCCTCCTGGACATTGTAAGTAACAAGGTCGGGTGAGACGGGAGAGGTTCATCGAGATGTTCCATGCATCACCAGGTCCATAACTTGGGACAGTATTGGGTCAACGCAAATTGCCTTCTTTACCTGAGTAGCGGTGATGAGTGTATTCTCTACCTGTTCAAAGTAAAAGATTTCCTTCTGGGCAATATCTTGATGTTTGACTGGTAAAGGCAACCTTGAGAGACTATCTCTAGATGAGGTGTCTCCTTGGTCATCCTGGGTCTGCAGGTTTCCCTTTTTGGTTGGCCAGACCACAGGCCTCTTTCTTCTGTTTACAGGCACACTCAGTGTGTCCCTTGTTGACACACCAGGTCCTTACCCCAGCATTCTGATGCCTGGTGACCCGGCTTACCACAGCAGTAACATTCTTGACTCTCCACAGTTTTTTGTGGGTAGATTCTTGTGACACCTTATGCACCCTAGGGGCTGCACCGATGTATTGCACCTCCTCTGTAGCCAGTGCCATGGAGACTGCAATATCAACTGCCTTCTTTAAGGTAAACTGAGCCTCTATCAATAGGCGCTTCTGTATAGCTTCACTGTGCAGGCCACACACTAACCTGTCACGCAGGGCATCATTTAATATCTCCTTAAACTCAGTGTTCCACAAGCCTTTTCAAAGTTGCTGCAAATTGTACAACTGTTTCATTTTCTCTTTGGTCTCTTTTGTGGAACCTATATCTTTCAGCTTTTACCAGTGGTTTTGGAGAAAAATGGGACCCTAGGATTTCCACAATGTCACTGTAAGATTTGGTCTCAAGCTTAAGCTTAACAGGGTGTAAGTAAGACTGTTCCCTGCTACGCAGCTTAGCCCCTACAACACTTAAGAATATTGGCACCTTCTTCTCTTCTGTAATGTCATTTGCAATAACAAAAAGCTCAAAACTCTCAGTATATACATGCTATTGCACTAGAGTCTCCTCAAAAAGTTCCAGCGGCCCTGTAAGTGTAGCCATGGTCTTAGTTTCAGGTTGCACAGTCAGTGCAAACAAGCCAGTTCTCACCCCCTTCCAACAGCAAAAAGGTTTTGTTTTTGTACCTTGACTTCTACTTCTACTTCTTCTTTCTGTTGCTGGGGCAGCACAGGAATCCTACCCTCATCACCACTTTGTTGTGTCCTTGGAGGCAGCAGTTTTAGGAAGAAATCACTTGAGACACAGAGAGCTGTAAACCTTAAAAGCAGCCATTTATTGTCACACGCTGAACTAACCAAAACCAGATAAAACTGGATAGGCTATACTCTAACTCAGTTGCCATAGCAACAACAAAGTTCTATTACCATGACAACCAAATACACAACAGAATTGTTAAGGGACCTTGTCTCTATAGAAAGGGGGGGGTTAGCCATCATGGCCCCAATTTCACCAACCCTCCTAACCAATGTAATGGTGACAAGGAAGGCAACTTTCATGGAAAGGCGAGATAGTGAGCATGAGACCATAGGTCATCAGCGAGGTGAAGACTAAGTTAAGGTCAGTTGAATAGGAGGTTTATTTTTGAAGGAGGCAAAACTGCAGAGTTAACAGGTGGATAAAAATTGAATGACTATCCAGCAGTGGGTGGAAGGTGCTAATGGCAGCTGCATGCACCTCAGTGGAACTGAGGGTCAGCAATGCATCCTTCAGATTAAAGGAAACATTCAAGGAGTACCAGGATGTGCATGGCTTCAGGGACAAGGTTCTGTCTGGTAGCCTAGAAAGTGAAATGTTTTTACTTGGCTTGATATGAGCATCTTGTAAACATTTTCCTGCTGTTTGAGGCCATCCTCTACTGTCGGAGACTATTCTTGCACTAGTGTAGGTGTCCATCCAATAATCAAGCTGTCAGGTGAAGAGAGTGTGGGGTTGGGGTACCTGAGTCCGCCGTTGTGTTGGGCCAGCACCTCTGGGAATGTTTGAAGCGTGATTCTGGAGGAGAGGGGGGTACTTCAACATGCAGAGGAGGAGCAGAATACAAGATTGGTGAGGCCAGAATGCGACTATGAGGATGGTTGTTGCCTTCTCCCATCTGATCGTGTGGATCACTCGAAGTAAGTGGGGGAGGGTGAAAGCATAACTTGTCCAGTCCGACCAACTGAGGATTAGGGCATCCCCGTATGATTGAGTTCCAGCTCCCCCCCTCAAACAATAATAGGGTGCATTTGGTATTGGTGTGGGATGCAAAAAGATCTGTCACTGAGGGTCCCCATTGGCCAAAATTGTCTGCAATTAGTCATGCAACTCCCATTCATGGTCAGTTGCAAAGTTTCTACTGAGAGCATAGGCAATCATGGGTTCTAGGTTCCTGGTAGGTACGCTGCTGTCTAAAGAATATAGTGTGTGATGCACCATTCCCACCCATAGGTCTTGGGGTTTTGTTTATGTAGAAGATGGTGGTGGTATCTGACATGAAAAACATGTTGGTTTTGGATAGTTGCCAGGAAGGCCTGGTAAGCTTTTTGTACTGCCTGCAGTTCCAATATGTTTATGTGCATCCTCAACTTATCTTGCTGTCTTAATTGAAGAAGAAATAAATGGGCTGAACAAGATCTGTGAAGAGCATCTATAGACATAGGGTTATTCAGTGGCCAGCCCATAGGCTGGACAAGTTGACGAGGATGGGTCTGTGACTTAATGCATGCTGTAGTGTTAATCTATAAACCCAGAACAGGACCCATAATTGTACAGCACCACACATACACTCCTTAACAAACCAGTTCTATGCACATAGACAACATCAGTACATTGTAGGCATCTAAAATGCCAGTTGACCTTAAGTCCTATGAAGATGGGACCTTGAAGTGAGGTGTGGAATCAACTGTACTAGTATAGCTTAAACCACGGGTCTCAAAGTCCCGGCCTGAGGCCCATCTGCCTCCCGAGAACCTCCCCACTGTGGCCCACGGAGGAGAGATGCATGCAGCCATGCTGCTGGCTCTGTCTCCTGCAGGCGCTGCCCCCCACAGTTCCCATTGGTTGGGGGAGAGGGACAGAGATACCATCACTAGTTGGTGGGCAGTGTCAGCCATGGGGGCAGAGTCACTGTTTTCCACAATGAATATAAGCAAGTCAAAATACCAAACACAACTAGCTGATGCCCACCTTGGTGCAATCCTGAAGGTTTCAACTGCTCAGTCACTGAGGCCAAACATCAACAAACGGACAGACCTGAAGTGTTGCCAGGTGTCTGGTAAACACTAAAAACTCTCCGGCAGGCGAAGAATTGTATAAAGTTGTATGACAGTTTTATTATTTCTAAGAAATTCAAAATAAAAAATACAATAGAAACGTTTTCTTTTCTGAATACCATCTTCAGTGACTTTATTGGCCCGCTGGGAGGATTTGGGGACTGGCACTGACCCAAAAGTAAATTGAGCACGAGAGCGCTCGAGTAAACTCAGCCGTGGCTAAACCAGGTTATAGTATTGTTTGGTTGCCTAACACAGAAACACGACTTCAAATGAGGCTGTTTACCTGGCCTAAAAGGAGATTTATAACCTGACTTTAGCTTTCTCATCCCTAGTTAAGTAGATGTATAAACCAATTTGGCTACAACTGAGATTAAGCCATGGATAAATACATGGCTGCCTAACTTGGTGGGAGCTCAGCTTGGGCAAGTGGCCTGGAGCTGGGGCATTTTGGCTGGGGCTCCTCTGGCTGCGAGAGGGCTCAGAGCGCTGGTGGGCCAGGGCCTCCAGCAGAAGGGCCGCCACCGGGGGGGGCTAGCCTTCCCAAGGGGGTGTTTACATGTTGGCCATGAGCATAAGAGTTACCGTACATCCGGTTTTCCCAGCCATTTCCTCTTGTTTGATCCGCCACACTCTAGGTTGATTTTTCAAAAAAAGAGGAACCGTTGGGGATTTTTACAGAGCAGATGTTGTATTTCAGAAAGAGCTGGCCCAGAGGCCTGATCAGTCCCTTCCCTGCAGCCCCAGGGCTCAGATCCTGCCTGTGTAATGCAGGGGGTGAGACTAAAAAGAAAAGGAGTACTTGTGGCATCTTAGAGACTAACCAATTTATTTGAGCATAAGCTTTTGTGAGCTACAGCTCACTTCATCAGATGCATACTGTGGAAAGTGTAGAAGATCTTTTTATACACAAAAACCATGAAAAAATACCTCTCCCCACCCCACTCTCCTGCTGGTAATAGCTTATCTAAAGTGATCACTCTCCTTACAATGTGTATGATAATCAAGGTGGGCCATTTCCAGCACAAATCCAGGGTTTAACAAGAACCTCGGGGGGGGAGGAGGGAGTAGGAAAAAACAAGGGAAATAGGTTACCTTGCATAATGACTTAGCCACTCCCAGTCTCTATTCAAGCCTAAGTTGATTGTATCCAATTTGCAAATGAATTCCAATTCAGCAGTCTCTCGCTGGAGTCTGGATTTGAAGTTTTTTTTGTTGTAATATCGCAACTTTCATGTCTGTAATCGCGTGACCAAAGAGATTGAAGTGTTCTCTGACTGGTTTATGAATGTTATAATTCTTGACATCTGATTTGTGTCCATTTACTCTTTTACATAGAGACTGTCCAGTATGACCAATGTACATGGCAGAGGGGCATTGCTGGCACATGATGGCATATATCACATTGGTGGATGTGCAGGTGAACGAGCCTCTGATAGTGTGGCTGATGTGATTAGGCCCTGTGATGGCGTCCCCTAAATAGATATGTGGGCACAGTTGGCAACGGGCTTTGTTGCAAGGATAGGTTCCTGGGTTAGTGGTTCTGTTGTGTGGTATGTGGTTGCTGGTGAGTATTTGCTTCAGGTTGGGGGGGCTGTCTGTAAGCAAGGACTGGCCTGTCTCCCAAGATCTGTGAGAGTGATGGGTCGTCCTTCAGGATAGGTTGTAAATCCTTAATAATGCATTGGAGGGGTTTTAGTTGGGGGCTGAAGGTGACAGCTAGTGGCATTCTGTTATTTTCTTTGTTAGGCCTGTCCTGGAGTAGGTGACTTCTGGGAACTCTTCTGGCTCTATCAATCTGTTTCTTCACTTCCGCAGGTGGGTATTGTAGTTGTAAGAATGCTTGATAGAGATCTTGTAGGTGTTTGTCTCTGTCTGAGGGATTGGAGCAAATGCGGTTGTATCGCAGAGCTTGGCTGTAGACAATGGATCGTGTGGTGTGGTCAGGGTGAGAGCTGGAGGCATGTAGGTAGGAATAGCGGTCAGTAGGTTTCCGGTATAGGGTGGTGTTTATGTGACCATCGTTTATTAGCACTGTAGTGTCCAGGAAGTGGATCTCTTGTGTGGACTGGACCAGGCTAAGGTTGATGGTGGGATGGAAATTGTTGAAATCCTGGTGGAATTCCTCAAGGGCTTCTTTTCCATGGGTCCAGATGATGATGTCATCAATATAGTGCAAGTAGAGTACGGGTGTTAGGGGACGAGAGCTGAGGAAGCGTTCTAAGTCAGCCATAAAAATGTTGGCATACTGTGGGGCCATGCGGGTACCCATAGCAGTGCCGCTGATTTGAAGGTATACATTGTCCCCAAATGTAAAATAGTTATGGGTGAGGACAAAGTCACAAAGTTCAGCCACCAGGTTAGCCGAGACATTATCAGGGATAGTGTTCTTGACGGCTTGTAGTCCATCTTTGTGTGGAATGTTGGTGTAGAGGGCTTCTACATCCATAGTGGCCAGGATGATGTTATCAGGAGGATCACCGATGGATTGTAGTTTCCTCAGGAAGTCAGTGGTGTCTCGAAGGTAGCTGGGAGTGCTAGTAGCGTAGGGCCTGAGGATGGAGTCTACATGCTGTCACGGTGCCAATGCCTGAGATGATAGGGCGCCCAGGATTTCCAGGTTTATGGATCTCGGGTAGTAGATAGAATATCCCAGGTCGGTGTTCCAGGGGTGTGTCTGTGCGGATTTGATCTTGTGCTTTTTCAGGGAGTTTCTTGAGCAAATGCTGTAGTTTCTTTTGGTAACTCTCAGTGGGATCAGAGGGTAATGGCTTGTAGAAAGTAGTGTTGGAGAGCTGCCGAGCAGCCTCTTGTTCATATTCCGACCTATTCATGATGACAACAGCACCTCCTTTGTCAGCCTTTTTGATTATGATGTCAGAGTTGTTTCTGAGCTGTGGATGGCATTGTGTTCCGCACAGCTGAGGTTATGGGGCAAGTGATGCTGCTTTTCCACAATTTCAGCTCGTGCACGTCGGCAGAAGCACTCTATGTAGAAGTCCAGTCTGCTGTTTCGACCTTCAGGAGGAGTCCACCTAGAATCCTTCTTTTTGTAGTGTTGGTAGGGAGGTCTCTGTGGATTAGTATGTTGTTCAGAGGTATGTTGGAAATATTCCTTGCGTCAGAGACGTCGAAAATAGGATTCTAGGTCACCACAGAACTGTATCATGTTCGTGGGGGTGGAGAGGCAGAAGGAGAGGCCCCGAGATAGGACAGCTGCTTCTGCTGGGCTAAGAGTATAGTTGGATAGGTTAACAATATTGCTGGGTGGGTTGAGGGAACCATTGCTGTGGCCCCTTGTGGCATGTAGTAGTTTAGAAAGTTTAGTGTCCTTTTTCTTTTGTAGAGAAGCAAAGTGTGTGTTGTAAATGGCTTGTCTAGTTGCTCATAATGGTCCCTTTTAGTCTTGGTCTAGGAATCAAGTGCAGCTTGACAAGTGTTCAAGGGCTTGGGCTAGACAACAGTTGGTGGCAAGCAGGGGTGTCACTGTACCCTGTAGTAACCTGCTGTGCACTGTGTGTGCATGTGGACCTTGCTGCTGCACACTAAACGTTTCCCAGTGTGCTTGGATCTACTCCCATTTCAATGCAGCATAGCTCCAAGTGCACTGGGGAGCTTTTAGTGCATGCCCACAGGTTCCACCCAGGCTCTTAATGTGCGGCATATTTGTGCAAGGTAGATTTACACCCCAGCTTGCTGTGAACTAAAGGTTGGTGTAGATGACTGTCTGTGCCATTTCCAGGTCCTACTGCTGTGAAAAGCAGTTAGCACTTAGGCAGATATGTGCCTCATGGTGACACTGTTGGCAAGCCAAGTGGTGTAAAATGAAACCAAAGAGGGGGTGGCTGAAGTCCAGTGCACATCGAGCCCTACAAGACTTTCAATGTGAAGGCAGAGGGAGTGAGGCATAATGACATTAATCTCTGTATAGGGGAAAGTATTGGTCTGTGGGCTGAGCGGTTTCTGTTCTTTTTATAAACCAAGTAACTATTGTTCTTATTTCACGCTGTTGGGGACACTGGAGCATGGCCACTAGGTAACTCGAGGGGATGGAAGACCACGAGTGTCGATGAAGCCCCCTTGCACTAGGCCCAGGTGTCCTTGGGGCCCCCCCCCCTCCCGCCTGGAGGCACTCACAGCAGCTCTGCGTACTAGGCCCAAGTGTCCTTGGCCCCCCAGCCCGAAGGCACATACAGCAGTTATGCTGAGGATCTGCAACAATATGCTGCAGAGTCAGACTGCCTGAAACTCAGCAAGGCCAAACAGGGCAGATATGGAAGAACAATGCTGAATAAAGCAGCTTTATGTATAGTTTAACAAATGATACAGAGAACCAGGGAACTAGCTGGGAACTGGATTGGCTGGCTATATGGATACTTGGGGTAGCTTGCTATTGGATAAGTATGCTGGGAAAAAGGATGTATAAAAGCCTGTGTAACTTCCTGCTCTGTGCACAGGATTTGAGATTCAAATCTCCCTGTACCTATTTGGAGCTTCAAATAAACTTTTCTGCTTCTCCACCCCGTTGTGATTACTGGGTGTAGCACACCGGGTAACGAACCACTCAAGCTGTTGTTCAGCCTCTTGGCACTGGATGCCGGCAACAACTCTGTACCCGAAGCCTTGTTTGAAAGTTACCAGTCAGCTTTGAAAATGTTTGAGTACTGTCTCTTGGCAGAGCTTCAGTTGCTGATACAATAATAGAAAAGAACAGTTTCTTCTTAGCATTGAACTTCCTTCGACCCTTTGTGCAAGAGGTTTGCCGCCGACAGTGATAAACAAAAAAGGGACTATAAACACCGACTTCCTATGTAACGCTGCTGCCCAAGAGACTCAAGGCTGTTGTAAAATGTCAACATTCCAAACCTACTGCCCTTCGTGTACTCGCAAGAGATGTGTTCAGGCTTTTGGGAAATTTTAAAATGATGTCAAACAGCAGCCGTTGAACCTGATGATCTGATTTGTCATCAGCTGAAGTCAGAGGGCAAGATTCTGAACCGCTGTAAATCAGCACAGTTTCATTGACTTCAGTGGAGTGCTGCTACTTTGTCAGCTGAGGATCTGGCCCAGAAAGTCACCAAACCACCAGGCTTTTCTGCTACTGTTTTGGGATGTGACTATCACAAAGTTGTGCCACAAGTTGTTTTGTGGTTGTATTGAATGTGCTGTCTCCCCTTCCTCATTTCGCCTGTGAGTGCTGAACAAACAAGCCCTTGGCTCATAATGTTCCATGCTACCGTCCATGCAGCACAAGCGTCCCTGTACGCAGTAGGCCTGAGACCAGGGACCATGAGTGAGGTACCCCTCTGACCAGCAGAATCCAAGAAACCTGCTCACGCAAATTGAGCATGCTCAGTAACACTGCTGAAACTGACTGCTTTCACTCTACCCCCTCCTTGCCCCTCCCTCCCCCACTATCAGCTCAGTGTGGCACCAGCCTCTTCCTGATGTGTGTGGGGGGGAGCTGAGGTAGGTCTTAGCTCCCCACCCCCTTACCCTCAGGCCCCACTCCTCCTCTCCCCCACCCACAAGGCCCCACCCCTAGCCAAGCCAGAGCCAGGCAGTAGTAAGAGCTGCCCAGGGAGCCTGGAACATTGTAGGGAGCCCTGGAGTCCTGGACCCATCCCCTGCCCTGGATGGCATGCCCCAGCAGGCACAGCCAGAGGCTGTTCTTGGATTGGTTTTACTACTGTCTGGTTCCAGCTTCTGGCCAGGTGGCATGGTCTCAAGAGGACAAGGAGCAGGGGGACAGGGCCATGGAGGGGGAAGAATGTGTCCCATTTTTGCATTTTGAAAAGGTGGTCACCCTAGTCACTTCCTACCCCAGCCTAGGGTAAGGATACCCCAGGCTGCAGCCAAGAAGGCTGACACATGGCAGAATATGGGTTCACTGGTCTCCTTGCTCTCTGGCAGATGAGTGGGAGGAGATAATTCTACAATCCATATCAGTTTCAAACCCCAAATTTTGGGTTAACAAAAGGGCTCAGGAGACTGCATGGAAACTCCCCATGTGCATCCTGTCAGTGTGAGCTAACAGACAAGACCTAAGAGAGGATGTGAAACTACTCTATCTTGTGTTATGAAAAGTCAGATTGATTGATTAGAAACTGTGCTGTAAGAATCATGAAAGTACCTGGTATGTCAGTGTGACAAACTGGGACTGTTCTTAATGTTTCCTCTGAATAGTGTGGGGGGTGCCACAGTTCCCCTGTGCAGTTCTTAAGTATCTAGGTGGTGGGATAAGGGTGTATGATCGTTGCAGAACCCTAGAGGGCAGGTGTGTGCAGGGGTCTGGACACACAGAATGGCCAACACCCTGTTTCCTGGCAACTGATGGCCTGCAGGGGGGAAGGGCCGAGGTGAGAGCTAAAGGGTTGGAGAACAAAGGAATCAGGTGACCTCCTGGCCCAGGAAAGGGACAAAGCCGAGAGGAGGAGGGGCTGGATAGAGTTTCAGTTTGAGGCTGGCTGGGGAGTGAAGTGCAGACGTTGTCTGGCTCACTGCCCCCCAAAATGGACCCAGCTGAGCGGTCCTATTCTCTGCACCTACAAGCTCTGTTTTAGACCATGTTCCTGTCATCTAATAAACCTCTGTTTTACTGGCTGGCTGAGAGTCACGTCCGACTGTGGAGTTGGGGGGCAGGACCCTCTGGCTTCCCCAGGACCCTGCCTGGCTGGACTCTCTGTGGGAAGCGCACGGAGGGGCAGAGGATGCTGAATGCTCCGAGCTCAGACCCAGGAAGGTGGAAGCCGTGTGTCTTGAAGACAGGCTGCTCACAGAAAGGAGACTTCCCCAGAGTCCTGACTGGCTTCATGGGGAGCAGTTCCAGAGCATCGCCTGGGGACTCCGTGACAGTCAGCTACCAAGGAGATGGGAAATATGCTGTGGCATCCATGCAGGGGCATGCAAAGGAATAAAAATATGACTGGTTCTGGAGGGGCATGTTCTGTACCCCTGCCACAGCACCAGGGCCGGAGGAGCTATCAGCTCCCCATGTGGCTGGAGGAACTCACTCTCCCCCTGCTGCCCTGAGGCCAGAGTTCTGTGTCCCCACTGAATATTTGGGGGCTCATGCCCCTGCTTGCCCCCCCTTGTCCATACCCCTCCATCTATGGATAACGATTGTGGGTTCAGACATCCCCAGGACACTGGTTAAAGTGACCCTGCTCAATTCATCCTTGATCAGGGAAGACATGACATGGGAATTTTTTGTAATATAGTTATGAATCCTATGCATGCTTCCATTTCTCCCCCTACTGAGCATTGCCAACCAATGGCCCGGGGGGTGGGGGGGCGAGAAACAGAATTAAGTTTGCTCTCAGGGTAGACTACAAGACAGTGTAGGAGTGTCACCTCCCTGCCCTGCCCGGGTGGAATGAATACTGTCATTAAAGAACTGGCTGACACCTACTCAGTTCAGCAGGGGATCCAGAGAGACAATGCAAACTCCAGTGACTCATGCATCAACTCTCAACAGCACTGCCTGGAGAACAAAAGCCTGAGCTGGGGCCAAGAGTGGATATACAGTTGGCTTCTAGAAGAGGCTGGAAGCTCTGGTCTAAGGACAGAGGGCCAGAAATGGAATCCATTACAGCTTGGCCAGCTGATGGCACGGGCTTGGCCTCTCTTTGCTAACCTAAGGACTTTCAGTTTCCGCAGTCACGTGACCTATAAATTGTTACCTGATTGAAAAGGCTGGCTGTTGTCTCTGCAAATACTCACTGAGAGCTTTGTGCCTTAATAGGGTACAGTATGAGCCTTCCACAGGAATCTGGCGTGGCTGGATTCTCTGCAGGGAGCCATGGAAAGAGAAAGGGATTGCTGGTACTGAAGGCCCTATCCCAGAGTCTTGGATGCCACAAGGCTGCCCCTAGTGGAACTGCATGGGCCCTTGGGACCCAGCCCATTAAAGCAGTCACTCCCAAGAGACTGGTGACAGGCTGGGGCATAGATCAGACCCTCTGAATCTGTGACAGCCTCTAGAATTACTTATTCTCCAGGGGTGTGACTCCACTCAGGTACTATGTTTTGAGAAGGGAAAAGTTATGGACCTGTAATTCTGTTTCCTTTGAAACTGTTCTGACAGGCTTTTCACTCACCTGCCTTCCTCCCAACTAGTGATGGGGGGTGGGGGTGTTATATTTATAGAGAAAATACTAGTTGGTTTTCATTTTTTTTTTTTTTTTTTAAAGAAGATCTTCAAGCCTTTGCTGCTTGCCTTACTTCCTTTGGGAGTTCTGCCCCTGCCCAATAAGAAACCACCTGGAAAGCTCCAAGGTCAGAGGTTAAGCTGAGCAGGAGGTGTGCAACTGCTACATAACTAGGCTCTTGCACCCCACTCTTACAGTGGTTTAGGGGCTCATCTTAACAGTTTGGGGATATGCTTCAGATTTTGCCCTAGGAAGCTGAAACACAGAAGTGAGAATCCTGTTACACTATCTTCAGAGAAGTAAAGTTACAAGTCAGTAATTTTCCATTTCCAGAAGATAAAAATAGAGCAACAGGGTGAAACAGCTATGCAAGTACATGCCTCAAAAAGCAGGAACAGCACTGAAATGCAAGATTAAATAGAGGCCTACAAGAACACTTGCAGTCAGAGGAAAAAAATCACAGCAGCTAGCTTCAGCTTAAGTGTTGGCCTGGTGGATTTCATTATGATAAAGCTGGAGAATGAAAATTGCAAACGGTTTCTAAAAATCAGATAATAATTCAAGTTAGAAGAGACAGACTTTTGTTTTGAGGAAAGATGTCCTCTGAAACCTACATAATATAGTTTGGTTGAGATTCTGTTCTCCTGCGAGGTGTGGAAAATGGGAATGCTGTGTATATAAGGGAGAGCAGAATTTTCAGGCTATGATTTGGCCACTGGGTCTGACAAAAGGTGAATTTAGTTTAAGTGAAGCATAAACACTTTACAAAAGAAAAAATAAGGCAAACATACAGGGGTTAAAACCCTGGAATAACAAACTCTAGCACTGCCTGTTTTTTGTTGTTGGCTTTGAAAATTCTTTGCATTATTATAACATCCACAGAGACCCATAATTCTCAGATTCCTTTTGTGGTCCAATTTTGCACTTTTGGTCTCAGTCCAAATTTTTCTTTTCTTTCTTTCTTTCTTTTACTAAATGGAAGTTTGAGCAAAAACAGATTGCCCTTTTATAAGTTACCAGTGTGGGAAAAAACCCAAAATGTTGTTTTTTCCCCCATATATACATTTTGATTAGAAATTTTGCATACAAGTAATTTGAATAATGTCTGAAGGTAGACCATAGGCTCATTTTGTACATCACATTAAGATCAAAAGCTCAAGCCAAAACTGAAGGAAGTCACTTGAATAGCTATGAGCATTTAAAATTTTATATCTGATACCTGCACTTTAGTTTTCTTTCTCCCCCCCTTTTTAAAACACATTGGATGCAAGGCAGCACTTAACTTTCAAGGCAACTTATTTTAGATTCTGAAAGGAAAGAGTATTTGATGACAAATGGAAGAACATCTTTCAACTTATTATTCTCCTTCCAGGGGGAGGGAGGTGCCAAAATAATTGTGCAGAGAGATTGAGCCACTGTTTATTCTAGTTTTCTTAGACACTGATTCAATAATGCATGTAAATATATGCATAAGTCCCACTGATGTTAATGGTTGTTAAGCATGTGCTTAAGTGTTTTGCTGAATTGAGGCTTTAACATCTTGTATTTCATTATAAGGCAACCAGTTTTACAACTCAGAGACTACCTGCATACTCTGTATAACATTTCCAGAATGGATGCATTGTGAGATCTTGGGAACTTTCTATTGTATGTTCCCACAATGCAGCTATAACATTTCCAGAGTAGATAAGTTCAAACAGCTTTACAATAAGGCAACACAGCCTAGAGGGCTGAGCACAGGGCTGGGATGTAATCCCCTTTTTGCCACAGATCAGCTGCGTGTCCATAGGATAGGCATAGAGGGTTAACAATGTTCAGACAATCAGGTTAGTTAAACAGCTGTGCATTTTAAGCTGTTCTTAATTCTTCAAGTTACTCCATATGGGTAGACCCCTGCATCTACATGGCATCCCAATGAATTCAAGTTCACCTGCATCTGGGTACAAGTGACCACAAACATGGAGCAACTTGCAGGACTGAGGTCTATGTACATACTTTACACATATTATGGTACAGCAAAGAGTTCTGTCATTATCTGACTAGTATTATTAACAGTCAACTGACCATAAGGCTGAAATCCATTTCCCTTTCATTAGAATGTAAATTCTGAACCTTAATGGTGAGTAGGACTCAATTTTCACTTCCTACAGTACACACACACCTAAAGGAATTTAACTTTCCTTTGCATCATTTACTGCTACATCTTAATTGCAGACATTAATATTGTTTTCTACACACAAACTCCAAACAATAAAATAAAATGTATTTCAAACTGCAGAAGTTCTGGCAAAAAATTAAACTCTTGTGTTCTGTCATCTAAAAAGCGGATCATTAAACACCTGTATATTGTAAATTGACATTTTCATCCAACATTTTTTTGGGGAATGATTTTTAAGGAATTAAAACACTGTTTAATAAAATCAAAAATACACTGGACCTGACATTCTGGTAATAAAGACAAACATTTCATTTTAATATTTATCTGCACAACAGAGGTCAGAGGATCTCAGTAACTCTACTGAGTAGCACTTAATACAGTAAAACTCTGGGTAACTACAAAAAAAATTCTGTAGAACAACGATTTGCAAACTGGTAAAGTTTACCTATAGTCTTTATATATACATATAAAAAGAAAAAGGCAAGGTTTTCCCCCAAAACAGTGAAATTAATAATCACTTAAAATACTTCAATTTTTTTTTAAACAAGAGAAAAAAAAAGTTTTAATGGCATAGCCCTGCAAACCCTTCCTCCTGGGAGTACGCAAACAAGTAACTCTACTGATTGCAAAGGGAGTGCGTGAGTAAGGACTGCCCACAGCAGGAAAGGTTTGCAGGCCTAGATCTTATCATATACAGAAAGAATTTTGTATTTAGGACAGATTTTTTTTTTTTTAAATAAAATCCTATGAAAGTGCAAGACTTAAAAGAGTGAAACATTTCTAAACAAAATAGTAACTGGTATAAGACCTGTTTCTACCAAAGTGCTGCATCACACACTAATGGCCACCTTGCATGCAAAAATGCACCTGGGCAAACTTTCCAATAGCTGTCTAATACCTACGTGGTTGTGTCTTGGATGGTGAATTATCATTAGTAGTACCCACCAAAGCAGCTCTCCATCAGAGGCACTTTTCCATACAGGGTCAGCTGCAAAGGGAAACTGATTGGGATTGAACATTAGCTCACTGCTGCTGAAATATTCTAAATATCCAAATTTGCAGTCTTTGAGCCTCACACGAATCTTCTTATATCAGTGTAAATCAGGATTACATCCACTGAGGTCAATAAAATTATACCAGTGTAAACGGGAAGGGAATTAGAAATCAGTGTCAGGCCCCTTCTTTATGACTCCCTATGAAATAAAGATCTGATTCAAAGTCTGTTGATATCACCCAATGGGAGTCTTTTCATTGACTTCAATGGACTTTGGACTAGATCAGGGGTGACCAACCTGAGCCTGAGATGGAGCCAGAATTTATCAATGTACATTGCCAAAGAGCCTCAATAATATGTCAGCAGCCCTCCATAGGCTCCCCCACCCCCGTTCCCAGCGCCTCTCACCCTCCGGCAGCCCCACCGATCAGCACCTCCCTCCCCGCACCTCCCAATCAGCTGTTTCGTGGTATGCAGGAGGCTCTGGGGTTGAGGAGCGAGGGCACAGTAGGCTGAGGGGAGGCGGCAGGAAGGGGTGGAGTGGGGGCAGGACTTGTGGCAGAGCCAGGGGTTGAGCAGTGAGTACCCTCCGGCACACTGGAAAGTTGGCTTCTGTAGCTCCAGCCTCAGAGTCAGTGCCTATACAAGGAGCCGCATATTAACTTCTGAAGAGCCACATGTGGCTCCAGAGCCACAGGTTGGCCACCCCGGACTAGATCATAATGTGTAAGTACAGCAGCACCAGGTCCTGCAAACAATTTTAAGAATGTAGGGCATAGATATATATTTTAAATGCTATCCTACATATTATATTTTACCACTCGAATTTGGAAAGTTACTCCCAACTCTTCCTAAAATCCTACTAGAAACCCTGTATAAAGCTTCCAAATAAAACAAAGCAGGGATTTTAAATTACATTCAAGCTAGAATAATTTTCAGTGGAAATCTTCATATTCACAGTAGGAGACAAGCCTTTTTTTAAAAAAATTACAATTTTATCTCAATCATACCATTGTGATTTGCTGGATATGAATCACTAATTTAATTCTAAATAAAACCTGTATATTATAATGATCATCTAGCCCATTTTAACTTGTAGACCACTTCATAAGAGACAAGTACTGTCATGGACTGTATCTCCTCCCCCTCCCAGTTCCCCACAGATTGATTCTCACTATATTTTATTCTGCAGACCCAGAGGTAATGTGGTGGAAGGAGCACACAGGGTCACATGCCCCTTCAGATTTCTGCCAGGATTTATGTGCTCTGCTCTGAACCCCGCTGCATACCACCAGAACCTTTACATTGTGTCCCCCCACTATCAACAGTTACGAGTAGTCTCCGGTAATATATCCACAGATCACTGATCATCGGTAGACTATATTTTAAGTACGTTTTCTATCATCCTGTTCTGGATAGTTTACGACATTATGAATCATAATTTGATAAATTGGAATAATCTCACATCCCTTAACTAGCATCAGCACTGAACTGAAATATTTTTGTTAAAAAACAAAGTCTGAGGTTCCCAAATCATTAACAGAAGTTCACCCCAAGTTTCAAGTTACAAATAAATACATTTTAATACAAAATAGTAGCAAAGTCACTTCCTCTTGTAGTTTACCTGCCAAGCCTATTGCATTTTTCCCTAACTGCGACTAGTATTTTTTCAGCCTGTTGTACCCAAAGTAGAACCACCCGCATTTATGTAGTATGTAGGTAATAATCCAATGTATTCACAACTTTAATGTCACGTGGTATGTTATGGTAATGATTTGGTATCTCAAAGTTTGTATGCATTTATTTTAAAAAGCATTTCAGTTCATCATTAGGTAATGAACGTTAAAGATTTTTTTTTTAAATTGCATCAACAACAGGGCATGTTTCTGCAAAGTGCTAACTTCCTCCAGCTCCCATTGCAATAAACGGGAGCTCAGGGTGCTTGGGAAGATCTTGACACTGTGCAGGATCAGATCTATGGATGCATTAGAGATTGGGACTATCTTTATGAAAGGAAAAAAAAAAATTTCAAATAGATGTTCTTAAAGCAGTGATCGGGTGGAATTTCCCCACTGTCTTCTCAGAAGTATCTTTAAATGATAGCATCATGTTCATCACTGTAACAGAAACACGGTAATTAATCATTTGCAAAAGCATCAATGGTCTACAATACAATATCAAAAGTTTCAGAATGTCATGACCCACTTTACTGCTCTCAAGGGTTATTTGCTAATAAAGGCACTCATCCTGGAAAGTGCTGAGCACCCACAATGCCTGTATGGGATTTTCTGTTAGTGCTTCTCAGAACCAGGCCTGATGTTAAAACACTTACCTTTCACCACATGCCTTAAGCCTTGCTCAACATATAAGACATTGCAGTGTTTTCATATTTCATTCGTCTAGCTAACTAACTACCAAAGTTCACAATGGGTACATTTTATTCTGTCTTCCCTCGCCTATATTAGTGATTGAAGCTATTCACCCTATTTCTTTCTCTTCATTTTTACTCTCAAAAATGAAATTATTTAAAAACAAACAAGACGATTTTCTGGTGTTAATCCTACATGAATTTATGTACTGGATTGCATTTTTTTAAATAATGGTTTCTGAAAACACCAATCAAATGCAGATACCCTTTTTGAGGCAGGTAAACATTTTGAACAAATGGCTAACAGTGTATTATTTGGACAAACAAAACACCTGGATTCTGCATGTCTTGTTCACCCAACACTCCTGTGACTTCAATTGCTATTACACATCAAATGTTTTACTTAGTGTTTTATTTACTACCCATAGACATGACCCCAGGAGCTACACAAACTAAGAGAAACAACAAGTATGTCATCAGAACACACAGAGAACATTTTTTCTTGCTGCACATAGCCAAAGAATATAGGATGGGACCTATCTGACACTCCCTTTTTAAGTACATTGGCTTTAGCAAAAGAATGCCTCCACTGACCCATAGATTGTACACTCTTCAGAGCAGAGATCATCTCTTTGTTACGTTTGTATTGTGCCGAGTACAATTGGGGTGAGATCTATAGGTCTTACTGCAATAAAAATAATTATTAATAAATAACAGGATTTTAATATAGGGCATTCTGATAACAAATTTCTTGATGTGTAATAACTGCCTGGATTAGCTGCTTTGCTCATGATGGAGAACTTGTAATCAAAATAAACTGTCTGATGTATAATAATGGTTGACGGCATTGAGAGTTTTGGTGGCAGATCGTCATCTACCTTCTCTTTAATCAATAATTTTGAAATGTTATCAGAAAAAAACAATTAAGTTTATTTAGCCTGGTTTGTTGCTATAAACCTGCACTGCTTCTTGCTTACAGTTGTGTTATCCTTTTCAGCCTTGACTTTGGGAAGTGCTGAGCATCCAAAACTCCAACTGAAGTCCAGGAGGGATCTCCTGGTGCTCAGTTGCGCTGAAAATAAGGCCCTTGATATCTGTTCTTTATATTTTCTCCAATTTCTTCTAGATTTTCCTAGCATTTGGCCTTAAAGATGCCAAATGGCAACTACCAGGACACCACTTCTGAGGAACACTTGTTTTTTTTCTCCTACTTGTCTAATACTTCTCCAGTTACTCACACCCCTTTCAAAACAGATTTTACTCATTTGATAGGTTCATTAACCAGCCCTTAACTTCCAGGGTGCATTTCACTCACTAATTGGTATATCATATGTTCCAATCGATCAAGTACCTCATTTTACCTGCTTTTTATCAATAGCTTTTTTGACAATGGGGTCATTATTTCCTAAATGTCCACACAGGTCTAACAAGAAAAATAAAGACAAGACCGTTTTTAAAAACAGAGGAGAGTAAAATCAGAGAGGAGTATTCCGTCGAGCGATTCTTGTGAAAGGACAGGGGCAACTAATGCTACAGTGCTTTGAAAAGCAGTGTTGCCAGCTCCCAATTTCATGATGACTTCCACAAGATATGATGTTATTCTCAAAGCCCACCCCCTGGAGTCATGTGAGTTCATGAGGCATCTCAACTTTCATTTAAAACAAAGATGTTTCTAGTCCTCATTGTTGTGGAGAAAAGGTTAAAATGCACTAATCAAAAGACTCAAAAAACAAAAGGCACATAAAAAGAATGCCCATTTTTTAACATCATGATTTTTAAGCTAATCTTATGATCTTGGGGCTGGGGGGGGAAGATGGGGCTGAAACATGATTTTTGAATGCTTAGGATTGGCAATACTGGGAAAGGAATAGCTGAAAATAAGAGCTAGTTGATGATTCTTGCTTCTTTGTTTGGAGATGGTTGGTGGAGGCTGGCTGAACAGTGGGGTGTTGGAAGAGTCACTGATGATAAGGAGGGGGTGGAGCCATGACTCAATGGATCCTGTGACCAGCAAACAGAATTCAAAAGAGGGAGATGTACCAGAATCCCTTGACACTATCAGAGTAACAGCCGTGTTAGTCTGTATTCGCAAAAAGAAAAGGAGTACTTGTGGCACCTTAGAGACTAACCAATTTATTTGAGCATAAGCTTTCGTGAGCTACAGCTCACTTCATCGGATGCATACTGTGGAAAGTATAGAAGATCTTTTTATACACACAAAGCATGAAAAAATGGGTGTTTACCACTACAAAAGGTTTTCTCTCCCCCCACCCCACTCTCCCGCTGGTAATAGCTTATGTTGAATTGGAACTCATTTGCAAATTGGATACAAAATAACTTAGGCTTGAATAGAGACTGGGAGTGGCTAAGTCATTATGCAAGGTAACCTATTTCCCCTTGTTTTTTCCTACCCCCCCCCGAGGTTCTTGTTAAACCCTGGATTTGTGCTGGAAATGGCCCACCTTGATTATCATACACATTGTAAGGAGAGTGATCACTTTAGATAAGCTATTACCAACAGGAGAGTGGGTTTGTGGGAGGGAGGGGGGAGGAGAAAACCTTTTGTAGTGGTAAACACCCATTTTTTCATGCTTTGTGTGTATAAAAAGATCTTCTATACTTTCCACAGTACGCATCCGATGAAGTGAGCTGTAGCTCACAAAAGCTTATGCTCAAATAAATTGGTTAGCCTCTAAGCTGCCACAAGTACTCCTTTTCTTTTGACACTATCAAGTTCCAACAATTCACTGCAAGTAAAACAAACACCTTCAACTGACATGGAGAATGGAAACCATAGGGAGTAAGGCAATCCAGTGTAAAGATGTTCCAGCTTCTGACCAAGAGGGTCTAACTCCCCAGGGTGAGATTACAGTTTGGGCAGTAGTGCACAATGAAAAAAAGAGAGAAGGCAGCTTAGTAAGAAAAGCAAAAGACATTCTCTGAACCGATACAGTTCAAATATGTCCTGACACAATAGCTGTTGTTCCCCTACAAGAAGGAGTAACATAGTTCTAATAAACCAAAAATATGCAGTAGCCTGATCAGTGACTAAGAAACAAGTACTGCATGGGATTAAAAAAGAAAGCAGAGGCAAGTGATCCTAATTAGTGACTCTACAGCAGGGGTGGGCAAACTTTTTGGCCTGAGGGCCACATCTGGGAGGGGAAATTGCTTTCAGGGCCAGGGCAGGGGCTTGGGGTGCAGGGGTGGAGTGCGGGGGTGCGGTGTGCAGGAAGGGGCTCAGGGCAAGGGGTTGGGGCAGAGGAGGGTTGCGGGGTTTATGAGGGGGCTCAGGAAAGGGGGTTAGGGTGCAGGAGGGATGTGGAGTGCAGGACGGGGCTCAGGTCAGGGGGTTGGGGTGAAGGAGGGGTATGGGATGTGGCAGGGGGCTCAGGGCAGGGAGTTGGGGTGCAGGGTGCAGGAGGGGTTCAGGCTCCAGCCCGGCACTGCTTACCTAGAGCGGCTCCGGGGTGGCAGCAGCACACACTGGGGCCAGGGCAGGCTCCACGTCCCTGCGCGGCCCCTGCGGGGGGGGGGGGAAGCGCAGAGGGCTCTGCATGTTTCCCTCACCCGTTGATACCTCCTGCGAAGCTCCCACTGGCCGCGGTAACCTGTTCCTGGCCAATGGGAGCTTTGGGGGAGGTACCCACAGGCAAGAGCAGTGTGCGGAGCTCTGTGCTCCCCCAGCCCCAGCCCCAGCCCCAGGGGCTGCAGGGAAATAGTGTGGCTGCTTCCTGGAGTGGCGTGGTATGACAGCGGTGGCAATCCCGCAGGCCGGATCCAAAGCCCCTAGGGGCCGGATCCAGCCCATGGGCTGAAGTTTGCCCACCCCTGCTCTACAGCAAGGAACCCAGCCCAAGATGTGACCCATATAAAGAAACAGGTACCAGGATGAAGGATCCTAATACTTAGTCCTGCCATGTGTGCAGGGGACTGGACTAGATGACCTCTCAAGGTCCCTTCCAAGCCTATGATTCTATGATCTGATAATGCATGTGATGAGAAACCTGGAAAATGATAGGGGCATTTCCACTAACTCTAACCCATATAGGAACAAGCGAAGGGAGTGTTAGGTAAGACAAACAAAAGACCAAGTTATTTGACTTCAGGGATTTGGGAAGAGACCTGAAGGCAGACTCAATACATGTGATCTCTTGGAGAGCCAAGAATAAGATAGGAGACAAACCAGTGGATGTGCCTATATTGTAGAGGGGAGGATTTGAGGTTCATTTCAACATTTTCAAACACGAGTGCCCAAAGTTAGGCGTAAGTTTGTAAATGTTGGCTATAGATCATTGGAATGCTTTCTGTGATGACAGATGACTGATTTAGACAGTCTCTGCTTAAGCAGGTGGGGTAACAAACCCTGGATTCAAAACTGGCTTGTTAGCCAGTCTGTAAATTATGGTAGACTGTAAGGGGGAAAGAGGGATAGTCATTTAATTCCAAGAATCTGGCATGTGCATCCAATACATCCAGGAGAACATAGAAGATAGAAATACTCTACTACAGAAAACGAAGAATAAGAAAAAATACCGTCAAAAGCTTCTATACGCAGATGGAAAGGAATGAGAAACTAGGAAGAAGAAATAAAAGTGTTGACAAATGATTATTTATTGAACATTCAGCTAGTGGGAATGTCACCACAGATAGGTTGCAATAAGTACAGGAGGGATAGAGAGGAAAGTAGAGGAAGAGTAGCTATACGCATAATACGAAGAAATGATAGGACTGCTGAGTGTGCGGGTGTGAGGGAGAGAAAAGGGTGTTGGTGAGAGAGAGAATTCTTCAGGCATCAGAGTTCATGGAAGAAATATTCAGCAGTGAAGAATTCTAGTAAATATTAACATGCAAAATTCTGGAAGAGGGCTGGAGGTTCTAAAAGGCAGCACAATTACAGCGTAATAGCACTACACAAAAGAATGCGGAGAACAAGAGATGATCAATATATCTTTCTGAGGAACTTCTCAAAAGAAGTATCTTAGGGGTAACCCCTCCACCCCCCAAAAAACCCAACCCTAACCCTATAGTGGAAATGGAGAAGGAAACGGGAACAAGATTAGAATCCGTCAGAACTTTCAGGGACATAAATAAGGACAACAAAAAACCAGAATGAATGAATTTAGATTAGCTAAAGGGCAGGGGAGTAAGAAAGGAATTTATAGAACAGATTAGAATGATTATTTGTATTATTGCAGTGCCTAGCATAATGGTGATTGTGCTTGACACTGTACAAACAAGTAGCTTAAAATCTAAGCAAGAAAATCCCCAATAAAAAATAGGCCCCATGAATAAATGAGGATCAGTTGAGGTGAAACTGATGAAGGCTCTAAGCGGCTGAGATACTGGCCTGCCTTTTTAAAAAAAATCCGCATTGAACAAGAAAGTAGAGCATTTTCTTCTCTTCATTTCCAACAAGAAACCAACAATTTAACAGGGGAACACACCTCCAAAAAACTTACATGGTTCTGTACTGAACACCTCTTCTCGAGTGATATGTTTTACACCCAACATAGAGAATGGCTAGCATTCCAAGTGTCAGCACAATGCCACCGAAAAAACTGCCCACATCAAATCTGGAGGTTCTGGATAGCACAGCTGCAGATTTTGGCGTGGCTAAGAAGAAAACAAAAAGAAAGTTTTTATGACGCTTGTAACTTTTGCTGTAATGTACTGTGACTGCAGTTCTCTCTGTCTAGGTTCTTATATACCCTCTGCCCAATCATAACATCATCTGAGGACCTCAGGTGACAACTTTATATTGTGCTGCTGGTAAAATATCAACCAACTCCACTGGAACCCAGAGCCGCATTCTTAAGTCCCAGATTCTGGCCAGCTTCAGCACACACAGTGAGTGAGGAGGATGGCACTAGGAGCCACTCTGCTCCCTTATACACTTGCACAGGGGCTGGCAAGAGTCCAATTGTCAGGCAACTCCCTCTACCTCAACACCTCTTTCTGCCCCAGTCAGTGGAGCTTGCCAGGCATGGAGTGGAAAGCACGACAAACTCTCTTCAAGGTTGGTGCTTTCCAGAGATCTACAGGAAGGCTGGAATTTTGGAACAGCAAACACAAACTGATCAATCATAATTGAATATTCATTTCCATAGATTCTTGAGCTATGATATATTCTTACCATACACTTTTCCTTAAAAATTACTAGTCTACCTGAATCAAGACTCAGCCTTAACTCCTAACTCAGTGGGTTAGGAAAACTGGGTTTCCCACCTGTAGATACAGCTATTCGTCCCAACAGAAACCTGCACAATCACCATCCACCTATGACAGATTCCTGTCCCAGAGATCATGCACCTGGGTAACCCACCCCACACCTTCGCCCAGGCAGATTCCAATCCCAGAGTGGTTTAACCAATCGAACATCCCAATCAAAAGATGCAATTTAAGCTGATGTGGCCAACCAAATGTGTGATGGCACTTGCTGAGGTTAACAGGCACTTCCCATGTTAAAAGACTTCACCTAACTTGAAGCACATTGATCTGCTTATAAGTGTCAATGTGACAATGGTGAAAGTGGTTTGGGTCAGCAGCTGCCTGCTAGGAAACATTGACACTGACAGCTTTATGTTCACATTTGACAACGTGTACTCATATGAAGTGTAACTCACTCAGTGTGGCACACTGTCCCCCTCTACTGGTGCCTGGCCACACATAAGGGTTCATGAGTCTGTCACAGTCTTGGCTAACAGAGCTAGGTCTTTCAGCTCAGGGAGTAGAGGCTCATGTGTTTAGATCTAGCAGTCCCAAATTCAACCCCTGCCACCAATAACCCATCCAGGTATGTGGTATTAAATAAGCTCATTAGGGCCTATACTTCCTAAGTGGAACTGTTATGCACAGGAGCTGTATTGGGCGAAAACAGGTTATTTAGAATATTAGTTGAGTTCAACTGGAAATTTAGATTTGGCACTTATGATGAAATCCTCTCCCAAACTGAATTATTGCCTTTAGATAAAACAGAACTGAAGGAATGACAGAAATACAGAAACTGAGTTCTTTAGCCTCATGCGGAGTTCCTGCTATCTTCTATAACAGGCTTTCACCCAACATGGCTCTCATTTAGGAGAGAGAATGGCCCTTCTTTTTAGCAAACAAGTAGAGCCTTTCTTGGCTTCACTGCCAGCACACTAACAGAATGGTAACTGTATAACTGTTGTCAGATGGTAAGATGGTGTTGTCGTTACAGCTTTTCCCTGTTATTGGCACAGAGATAATTCTTGGAAATTCTTCTCCAGCATCTGGAGGTTGTAAGTCATCAACTAATTGAACTCAACAAGTGTGACTGGCTTAGCTGGTATCAACAAAGAGTACTAGAAGCTAGAGATAAGAGAGACTTATCATGTTATCTAATGTGTGTCACCTTTCCAATGCATAGTTGTTACTTACTATGTTTGTACTAATGTTTTTGTTGATTTCAATTTCAATTTTCATAGCAGTAGAGAAAGGATATATTTTGGTCATATGAAGGTCTGATAAACAGCTGCTAAAAAAGTACCCTGCTGGTAGGTCAGTATAAATGATCTAATCCAGCATGAACAATCAAGCCATCATATTAGTTAACTGTTCTTGTAAAACACAAGTGCCTCTGAACTCAAAATATTGAGTCACCACTAACACAGTATATGAGATATAATTCCACCCCCTAATACCTCAACAACAACAAAAAAAACAGTCAAATCTTACATTAACCTTTAAGTACACTGTCCTTACTTTAGCTTGAGGATTGGATTTTCAAAATGTCTTCAAGGAGTGGGATGCCCATTTCAAAGTCCCAGGTAACATTTTCAAAACTGACTCAGAGTCCTAAGTTCTTAAGTCAACCTAACAAAACTTCCTTCTTATTTAAGTGTTGACAGGTCAGAATCTGACCTCAATTATACCTGTGTAAATCTTTCTGTGGAGTTACTCAAGATTTACACCAATAACTCAGTAGATTCTTCATTCTTTTAAGGAAATTTTGAATGCTACAGTTTGTAAACAATGGAAAAACATGTCTAAAATGCCCAATCAGATAAAACTACAATTAACTGTAAGTCTGGCATGTTTATTTCCTGAATATGAATTCACCAACAGGTTGTGCCATTTAAAAACTTCAAATGCACATTGGGTCAAATGGCCTTTTCCTAATGCTAAAGTAACTGGAGATACTTAGAGCAAGCTTTCAAGATGGCAGAGTGATGTAGATAACAGAAGAATGTAAGTTAGCATACTGTGGGAAACAGGCAGCAGTCTATAGTATATACCTGTTACGGAGCTGGAAGGAGACATAGTCTTGGAAGTGGTCACTGTGACACTGGCTGTTGATTGTACGGTTGTTGTGGGTTTCGAGACGGTGGTTGATGTAGTTGTCTGGGTGGTGGTTGTCTGGGTGGTGATTGTTTTGGTAGAACCTATAAACAGTGTACAATAATGATATCACATGGAAAATTATATTTAAAAAGATTATGCTAATTGTGAATGAAATTGCAGCTTTTGATTAACACTATTTTGAAAGATTCCCTATGTCAAAAAATAGCTATTTTTGCTCCCTTACAAAATGGCAGATTATCCCTTCAGAAAGGAGGGATCACGTTAATCGCTTTGGGTATTGTTCTGCTCCCGCAGGCACCTATGCTCCAGCACATTGTTATTGGTTTCAGAGGCCATCTACCCACATGCACTTCCTAAACTGCTAGTCCCCAGTGCTGACCTCCAGAAGTGGGTGACAGGGTCCTCTGCTGTGTAATCTGCTCTGTCTTGTGCCTAGCTAGAGCCCACATTTGGGAGTTCATTACACATGATGCATTTCTTCATCCTGCTTTTTCTTTTTCTTAACTTGAGCTCAGAGCCATAACAGTGGTTTGGAGGTAGTAGGAAGAGAGGTGGGTTTGACTTCTGCAAATTGTTAGCAACAATTGTTCACTTTCATCTGTGTCCCTTTAACATCTGAATTCCAAAGTGCTTGTGAATTCAATTCTGCTCATGTCCATTAGGTGAGAATATTGTAAATAAGAATATTATGGTTGTAAGGCCCCCCCAACCCAAAAAAATAGGAAAAATTCTGATCAATTTCACAAGTGTATTTCAGTGACTCTGCTGAATTCAACAGAATTAATTTGGATTTACACTGATCTAAATGCAATAGGAATCTGGCTTTGAAAAACAATTTTGCTATAAAATACCAGTATATTTACATTGTTCCAAATAAAGTCTATGGCAAAACTCCAACGGGCTTCAGTGATTATTCCTAAATTCATAAGTTCCTCTTGAAGTGGTGTGTCAAACCCTATTTATATCAAGAGATTTCTGTGCCCAACCCTACTCCTAATTATGACCTCAATTTAGGAAAGTAACCCCAATCAGGAAAGCCCTTCAGCACATGCTTTCCTGCGGAAGTTATGCAGGTGCTTACGTGCTTTCCTGAATCAGGGCTCTGCGTGACTGATTGCAGGACTGAGATCTTTTAGAGTTTTCAACATGACAAATCTTAATTAATCCTAGAATCATAGGACTGGAAGGGACCTTGAGAGGTCATCTAGTCCAGTCCCCCTCACTCATGGCAGGACTAAGTATTATCTAGAGCAATGGTTCTCAACCTATTTACCATTGTGGGTCCCATATGAAGCTCTCTGTGTTATGTGGGCCGCAGCCACACAATATATATACTGTCTGTACAACTACCATTAAAAAAAAAAAAAAAGGTTTAATATTTGCTATATGAGAGCAATACGATTCAAATCGATATATAGCTTTCATTTCAACACTGGCAAACGTCTACCAAGAGCATTTTAAATCAGCAAAATGAGTCAAAACATTAACTGTTAAAATTAATTAATTTTAATTTGTAAGGGTGGCATTCCATGGTATATTACCACCCTCACTTCCGTGGGGTTCTGGCAGTGGGGCTGCACTGAGCACCCAGAGAGCACGGTTGCAGAGCCTGCTTGCAAAGATGGGGAACCCTGGCTGGTGTCGGGCACCCTACAGCCAGAGACTCTCCTCCATATACCCAGCCCCCCTCCACCCAGGGGCTGCCCTCACCCATCACCCAACCCCAGCATCCAGACCCTACCAACACTGGGCTGGCACACATGCCTTTCCTGCAGAGCCAGGGTGCCCTGTCCAGGGCAAAATGCCCCTCCTCATAGGGACTGCTCCCTCCAGCATCCCGTCTCCCTCCCAGGAACTCCCCCCAAGCCTCCCCAAAGACTGCCCCTCAGCTCTCAACCTCCCCATCCAGGGACTGTTGCCAGTCCACCAGTCCTACACCTAGAGTCTGCCCCAAGGACCTAGCTGCACCCCCCCCCCCCCCCGTGATCCTAGCCCCCTGCATCCTCCTCCCTGCTTCCCACACTCTACTCCCTATACTCTCGCGACCACTGGTCTCCTACCTCGGCAGCAGGTAGCTCAGCTGCTGCTGTCCTAGGGCTGGGGAGCCTACTCCAGCCAGTGTCACTGAACCCGTGATCCTGCAGCGTGTGGGGGAGCTGAGTACCCTGGCCTCCTGCTAATGCTGCTGTGCCCAATCCTGCCAGGATGGGGGGGCTGATGCCACTGAGCCTGATACTGCATCACCCCATTTTTACACCCTCTCCGCTAGCTCTGCACCTGGGGCAGGTGCCCCTCATGCCCTACCTCTTTTCAGCTCTGATGACATCACATTGACTGCAGTTGTGTGCTGACTAGGCCGTAAGTGGGCCACGGGTTGAGAACCACTGATCTAGATCATCCCTGACAGGTTTTTTTCTGATCTACTCTTTAAAATCTCCAATGATGGAGATTCCACAACCTCCCTAGGCAATTTATTCCAGTGCTTAACTATCCTGACAGTCAGAAACTTTTCCCTAATGTCCAATCTAAACCGCCCTGGCTGTAATTTAAGACCATTGCTTTTTGTCCTCTCCTCAGAGGTTAAAGAGAACAATTTTTCTCCCTCCTCCTTGCAACAACTTTTTATTTACTTGATAACTGTTATCATGTTCGCCAATTTTTTCTATCTTCCCTCATACATCATGTTTTCTAGACCTTTAATCATTTTTGTTGCTCTTCTCTGGACTCTCTCCAATTTGTCTACATCTTTCCCAAAATGTGGCACCCAGAACTGGACACAATACTCCAGTTGAGGCCTAATCAGCACAGAGTAGAGCGGAATAATTACTTCTTGTGTCTTGCTTACAACACTCCTGCTAATACATCCCAGAATGATCTTTGCTTTTTTGCAAAAGTGATACACTGTTGACTAATATTTAGCTTGTGAGCCACAATGACCCCCAGATCCCTTTCCGCAGTACTCCTTCCTAGGCAGTCATTTCCCATTTTGTATGTGTGCAACTGATTGTCCCTTCCTAAGCGGAGTACTTTGCATTTGTCCTTATTGAATTTCATCCTATTTACTTCAGACCACTTCTCCAGTTTGTCCAGATCATTTTGAATGTTGATCCTATCCTCCAAAGCACTTGCAATCCCTCCCAGCTTGGTATCATCTGCAAACTTTATAAGTGTACTCTCTATGCCATTATCTAAAACATTCATGAAGATATTGAACCGAATCAAACCCAGAACTGATCCCCGCAGAACCCCATTTCATATGCCCTTCCCGCTTGACTGTGAACCACTGATAACTACTCTCTGGGAATGGTTTTCCAACCAGTTATGCACCCACCTTATAGTAGCTCCATCTAGGTTGCATCTTCCTAGTTTGTTTATGAGAAGGTCATGTGAGACAGTATCAAAAGTCTTACTAAAGTCAAGAGATACCATATCTGCCTCTTCCCCCTATCCACAAGACTTGTTTTTTGTATCACTTCTGAAACTACAGCACAAAAGAATAGCTATTGGACATATATTAGACCCAGGATTCCTTATGGTCTTCCCTGTTATGGTGAAAATTAAACTAAAGTAATACTGCATAAAGAACAGCTATTTATACTGTCTCCTCAGAAACGGATGGTCTTGTGGAACTTCAAACAAAGAATAGAACGCTGTTTCACAAGTTCTGACTGACACGTGATCTCTCTAACTTTAATTTCACTTTTACCAAACACTCTCACTCTTAAGAAAGTGACAGTGACGTGTTCAGAATAAAAATACCATAGGGAAACATATAAAAATAGAGGAGAGTAATATGCTATATCTGATATAATGAAATCCTGAATACTGAAGTAGAAGAGCAGAAAAATTTTGAGAAAAGGTCATTCCTAAAATAAAGCACTAATGTAAAACACTAAAACATTATATAACTAACATTTCCCCAAACAGATAATATTGGTCAAAAAAGTTTTCCACTTTTCTTCCCAAATTACTATATGCAAAGTTCTATTCATAGCTGGCTACTTTTGCATTATTTATATAACCATATAGCATCTAAGGTTCATCCAGATAAAATGAAATATTTATACTTATCTGGATTAATATTTTAGATTATTCAATTTTACAGTAATACTAATATTTTCTTGAATTGACTAACAATAAAGTTAATGAAGAAAAATAAACTGGTTTCATTTTAGTTACACACGTAAACTGGCACCCAGTTTCCATTCCTTGTTCAGCACCATATAGCCTCTTACAGAATGTCGTTCTTACAGAGAAGTTTTATTTAAAACTTGAGAAGCCACATTTTGATTTTAGGAATGAAGTTCTCCCAAAGATTGAGTAGCACTGCTTCAAATGCAGCTGAGAACAAGAAAAAGAAACGAGAGGCTGCAGTACAGATCTACCAGACTGTGAAATAAACTTTAAAAGGGAAGTGGTAGAAACCTTACTCCTTGAGAAAGTTAAAACTGGACTTGTCAAAACGTTAGAAAATATATGGTAGAGAACACTACACCATCCCCATAATGCATCTTATTTATCACTCTCCTTTGATATTACGAGATGGCACATAATATCCCTCATGTGCAGTTCAAAGGCAACATTCATTCAGATTAAATATCTGGCGCTGTTCCATTCATGTGCTTACCTTGTAGCAATTAGGAAATTCAGCTCCTCTCTGAAGCATGTGTAAAACACATTAAGTAAAATACAGAACACATTTTAAAAATGATATGCAAACCCTCCAAATGGCATAATCATCTGTAAATATCAAAACAGCCCTTACCATCGGTAGTATTTAAGATTTCACTTAGGGCTTGAACTTGCAGGGGAGGGTACAAGCGTTGACAAAATGTAGTGCTGAGCTACCAGAAAGGTTGCTGAGTTTTGTTCCTTATAATCAGTACAGTGGAGTAAACTGGGACGAGGCTCATACTGCTGGTAGGTGGACTGGCCAGGACCACTGTTGCCAGTGTATGCTAGAGACAGATACCTTTGGGACCCTCAAGACTTTTTGGTCACCAGCTGGCTTTGCTGGAGCTGGCTTTGCATTGTCTTTGAAGAGAAGGTCTTAAACACACTTGACAGAGCCACAGCTACTGGGTGGTAGCATGATTAAAACAACTGGTGACCACACAAACGTGCATTCACTGGATTGTCACCCATGTCCTGGACATGCCCTTTCTCCTCACCACATTACACCGTGGGCTCTGACAGTTGAGCTCGGTTCTTACCCAGCTCTTATATAGCACTTTTCATCATCAAATCCCAAAGCACTTTACAAATGAAGGCAATATCATTATCCCCATTTTTCAGATGGGGAAACTGAGGCACAGGGCGGGGAAGTGATTTTCTCAAGATCACCCAGCAGGCCAGTGGCAGAGCCAGGAACAGATCCCAGGTCTCCAGAATCCTAGTCCAGTGCTCTCTCCACTACATGACACTGCCTCCAGGTGCTTACATGGCTTCCATCGCCATAGTATCTGAATGATACTGTGAATTTATTCTCATAACATGTATGGTACAGAAGTTGCACTGTCCCAGTTTTACAGATGTGAAACCAAGGCACTGGTTGGAAATTGACTTGCCTGGGGCTATACAGGCAATCTGTCACAGAGCCCCAATTTAATGTAGATCTCGAGTCAAAATCCAGAGTCAAACAAGAGCCCATCATTACCAGCAATAGATGGTCTGCAGAGCAAATTATCCCCTGATAACAACTACACCTGCCTTCATATCATCAGTCTAGAGTGCACAGATGCCACTGAAGCTGGAGTTCCTAGGCATGAGCCAATAGTGCTTACGCATAATAGCCTGCAACAAATTCAGTATGGCTATAAGCAAGGTAACCCTTCCCTCTGAATCAGTACAGACCCAATGCCCTAACCCAGTGATGGGGACGCAGTGCTTCTGAAGATGCTGCCTTGTAAATGAGATGTGTCCACCTGTGGTCACTGAGGAGCGATATGGGGCAATAGTCTTCAATGCAGCTACCTAAATTTTGCCTTAATTCCCCGAAAAGGTATAACTGGCTACAATATTCTTCAGCTCATGACCTAGTGTTCCTATGCAACAATAAATAACGGTGATGTCTCACCCCATAGGTGTCTGAATTTCAGTGGTGGGTGAAGTGATTCCTGTGTTTTAAAAGTGTTCTGAAGTCATTTGGAATAAAAAATACAACAATATAAAGGATGGATTTCTTATACTAATGTTCACTGTACTTTTCTATACGATGTTCACTGTACTTTTCACCACAGAGGAAACAGAAATGGAAATATTAATTATGGCAGTTATTCAGTCATGAAAAAGACAAAATTAACATATATTCCATACAACCATCTTGGGTCACCGCTACAATGCTCAGGTTAATAAATCAAACACCGAATTTCATGAAATGGTAAAGTTGAAACCTAACTGTAATTCTGTTCTCTTATGCATATGCCCATACTCCTTAAAATATGGTCTCTCTTTACATATCTGTTAAATAATATTCTATAGTATATAAACTAGGATTCTATATGCAGATTAACACAAAGCAAATTCGAGCACATGCAGCTAAATTCTAAAATGCAAGAAATCTCTAATGTTAATTTTTAAAATTATTCAACCGCTTTCTTGAAACTTGGCTTATTCCTTGGTTTCAGTGAGCTCCAAAGATACAAAAGAGAGCAACCCTGAACTTTGTAGCTCCAGTCGTTTGAGTAATCACTGTACAAAATGTTTCATCAGAACATATAGGGAGAAGCACGTAAGGTTTTTTCCCCATTAAAAACTCAAAAATAACTCAGCTGTTTCTATTCAGTGTTCCCCCACTCACACACAAGAAATTTGTTTGAGAAAATCATGAGCAACTGAAGGAGGTACGTATAGAAGCTAGAGACCAATCTAGACAATAGCGTGCTCAACTTTCAGCCATTCTAGCAATACCATATGCTCTTTCACCTCTAAGATAATGAATCCTGTCATGGAATCAGGGTCATATGCAATAAACTGTATTTCACAGATTAATCCAAAACAGTAAGTGGTTCAACCAATCAAATATTATATAAACAAAAATAGAAAATCATAGCACTATTTATACGTAATTTAAAGGGCATAATATATGAACTCCAACCAGATCAACTGAAGGATTTTTTTTAACAACAGCAAAATTAGTAATGATTAAGA
The DNA here is from genome assembly GCF_965152235.1 of Eretmochelys imbricata. Classification (NCBI taxonomy): domain Eukaryota; kingdom Metazoa; phylum Chordata; order Testudines; family Cheloniidae; genus Eretmochelys; species Eretmochelys imbricata. The sequence continues at coordinate 34,383,697 of NC_135572.1, forward strand.
ACTTGACTGCACCATTAAAAAGCTTAAAGCATAATTAAAAAGGGTTATCACACAGTTTAGAAATTTAACTCACCTGAAATAGTTGTGAGAGTGACATTTTTATCTAAAAGGAAGAAAAAAATACCAATAAATCCAAGTATGCTTAGACGTAAAAATCAAGGTTTTTTTGGCATTAAAATGCATTACAAAACCTCAGTTACCTATTGCTTACATCTTGTTTTGACTTGCAGATGGCAGAGTGCCTGGCTGCAGCTCCCTCTGCCACATAATTAATACATGGTGAAACACTGGTTTATAATCTACACTTGATGTCTTTGTGCAAGTCCCATTAACAGAAATTGGAGCTGTTGGTGTGTCCTAATGTCCTGATCCAAAGCTCACTGAATCAACAGAAGGACTCCCACTGATTCCAGTGGTCTTTGGATCACCCCACAGATGCTGATTTTTCTTCAATACCCACAAATAAACCTCTCCCCAACACGTGCCACCCCAACAACTCCACTCTGGCTATGTCTCCTATACGATGTGCAGGCTGTACTCTTGAACCCCAACCACGGAGAGAGCAAAGACGATGCTGGCTGGCAATGCAGATTGTCTTTCTTTGAAGGAGCCATGTAGCTTCTTTTCAAATGAACGACATGTTCTTTACTGAATTCTGGGGCTGAACTGGAGCAGTGTCTCCTAACTGGCTCCTTGTTACAGGAAGAAAAGGAGTACTTGTGGCACCTTAGAGACTAACCAATTTATTTGAGCATGAGCTTTCGTGAGCTACAGCTCACTTCATCAGATGCATACCGTGGAAACTGCAGCAGACTTTATATATACACAGAGAATATGAAACAATACCTCCTCCCACCCCACTGTCCTGCTGGTAATAGCTTATCTAAAGTAATCGTCAGGTTAGGCCATTTCCAGCACAAATCCAGGTTTTCTCACCCTCCACCCCCCACACAAATTCACTCTCCTGCTGGTGATAGCCCATCCAAAGTGACAACTCTTTACACAATGTGCATGATAATGAAGTTAGGCCATTTCCTGCACAAATCCAGGTTCTCTCACTCCCTCACCCCCCTCCAAAAACCCACCCCCATACACACACAGACTCACTCTCCTGCTGGTAATAGCTCGTCCAAACTGATCACTCTCCAAGTTTAAATCCAAGTTAAACCAGAACATCGGGGGGGGGGGGGGGTAGGAAAAAACAAGAGGAAATAGGCTACCTTGCATAATGACTTAGCCACTCCCAGTCTCTATTTAAGCCTAAATTAATAGTATCCAATTTGCAAATGAATTCCAATTCAGCAGTTTCTCGCTGGAGTCTGGATTTGAAGTTTTTTTGTTTTAAGATAGCGACCTTCATGTCTGTGATTGCGTGACCAGAGAGATTGAAGTGTTCTCCGATTGGTTTTTTGGAGGGGGGTGAGGGAGTGAGAGAACCTGGATTTGTGCAGGAAATGGCCTAACTTCATTATCATGCACATTGTGTAAAGAGTTGTCACTTTGGATGGGCTATCACCAGCAGGAGAGTGAATTTGTGTGGGGGGTGGAGGGTGAGAAAACCTGGATTTGTGCTGGAAATGGCCTAACCTGACGATTACTTTAGATAAGCTATTACCAGCAGGACAGTGGGGTGGGAGGAGGTATTGTTTCATATTCTCTGTGTATATATAAAGTCTGCTGCAGTTTCCACGGTATGCATCTGATGAAGTGAGCTGTAGCTCACGAAAGCTCATGCTCAAATAAATTGGTTAGTCTCTAAGGTGCCACAAGTACTCCTTTTCCTTTTCTTTTTGCGAATACAGACTAACACGGCTGTTACTCTGAAACCTGTTACAGGAAGGTTTCAGACATCCTCCTAGGAAGATCTTCAGACATATAGAGTTCTATCATACAGCAGTGCTAACTGCTCTCCTACTCCAAAAGATAAAACAAAACAGGAGTCATAGGCTTTTATTTCTTAAAAGTCCATCACTTCCAAACATGCCAAATTGAATAATGTGTAGTAATATATATATGTGGTTCAGTGTGTCTGCTCATGGCCTATATATTATATATATATATATATAGAGAGAGAGAGAGAGAGGATTACACAGATGTGGTTCCTAGGCCATGAGCAGACACACTGAACCACAATACACAAACCTTGAGTCACCCCCCAAAAATGTCTGTGCTCTTATTCAAAGGGATTTTGATAAAGTCCCTTGGCATGTTTGCACTCCCGGTCCCATTCTGAACGTTTTTTCTCATTGTACCAAGACGATAGTGCTCAGTGACACAGTAAGCCTTTTTTTTGCAGAAAAGAGGTATATTTTTATACGCCAGCCTCTTGCAGTTTATTTAGTTTCAATCATTTCCAGACGTGAACGGTGAGCTTTTCAGAGGCACAAAAGGGAATTAGTGAAAGTCAATCTGAACTGGGCACCCAACTCTTCTTTTGTGTTTTGGAAAAAAAAAAAAATCTTACCCGTAGTATTTTACCAACCAATCCAAGATGAAAGAACATCAGAGAGCAACAGAAGAAAAACATCTGTCCTTTTATCTTTCTACTTTGCCTGTTCATTTTCCCCTAAAAGTCCAGCTGTACTCTGATATGCATAATGATAAACATACCTAGATTGCATTATTTCATATTTATTACTTAAAAAGGGAAAACAACTAATAATGCAATTAAATGTCATATGATTTTGTTTTATTTTTAAAAGATGAATCACAATTCATAAGCATTACAGGTTACCTGCGTTTAAAGATATATTGGACACTTTCAGTCAAATATTTAGGGTGAATAAAGAAGGTATCAATTCTGAATACTAATTTTTAGTGCATATTCCGACTCACCACAAGTGTGTAAAGATCTAGTGATACATCCAGATGCATCCATAATTTTAAGCACCACAGTATGACATGTTTAATAATTATCACTGTGATTGCCTCTTAAAATAAAACCAGTCCTATTTTCTCTCAAGGAAACAGGATTCTTCTATTCACTGCTAGCAAGTAGAAAAATTTTTCAACACTGTAAAAAACTTATTCTAACGAAAAACTAAATGACAAGATTTGGAGTTGAATCACTAATTAATTCAGGGAAGTTCTGTTATGCAGGAGGTCAGACCAGAGGATGACAGTGGTCCCTTCTGTCCTTAAAATCTACGAATCTGTTTCAAACGGGGTGTGAGTGTGTGTGTTAGGGCAGGTCTACACTACAGGGCTCAGCTGACCTAAGTTACGCAACTCCAGCTACGTGAATAACATAGCTGGAGTTGATGTAGATTAGGTCAACCTTTTGCGGCATCTACACTGTGCTGGGTTGATGGGAGAAACTCTCCTGACGATTTACCTTATGTTTCTCATTCCGGTGGAGTACCGGAGTTGACGGGAGAGTGATCAGCAATTGATTTAGTGCGTCTTCACTAGACCAGATAAATTGACCCCCAGTCATGCATCGATCCTCTGGTAAGTGGAGACAAGCTCTTAAAGCTTACCTAGATTGTAAACTGTTTGAGCAGAAATGGTCTTTTTGTTAGGTTTGTACGGTGCCTAGCACAATAGGACTTTGGCCTTTACTTTACTTGCTACCACAATACAAATAATAATAAAGCTAGTACCTCTACAGGAAACCTGGATTTAAGAACCATCTAGAGTGTGAACACAATCCACATTTGACAATGGTTTCATATGTGATGTCAAGCTCTGTTGCAGACAGGATACCTGTAAGATACTAATCTCTCTGTTTCCTCTTTCATTCATGCCTATGCTTGCATGCCTGAGTAGGGATTCTGCAAACAATGAAATTAAAACATGCACCATTTCCACCACTACCCAAGGCTACCAGGCTTTGGTAAAATTATGTTCTGTTCTCCCTTTTTTTGTACCCACTATTGAATCCCTAAGTCAAAATGCTAACAGCTATGGAGAGTGCAGATGGAGTTTTATCTGTATGAATCACCACATTCTTCAGGACAATATTCAAGACCCAACAGGAATTTCTAGTAATGAGCCAAGTGAGAATGTTCACAGCCCACTGCTCACCTCCCTGATTGCTGCAGATCTCAGGGCTACTTGGTAATCACCAAGATCCACAGAAATAGGAGTACTTGGAACTTATTAACTGATTTAGAAGTAGCTCTTAACAAAGATATAACAACTCCTTGATTTACAGAGCTCCTTGAGGCAGAGACTGTTTTTTTCTTCCATGTTGGTACAGCACCTAGCTTGCAAAGGGGTCCTGGTCCATGACTGAGGCCCCTACATGCTACCACAATCCAAATAATAAATAAGTAGTAATCTACTTGTGATATTAAAGCAAATAATAAGTGACAAAAATAGACATAGAGTAGAAGAAACTAGACTTCCTTCTCTTCCCTCTTTCAAGTGTAAAATTTCAGAGGGCCATGACAACAGATTATTTTCTAATGCTTCTTCAACACACAGTGGAAAGTGGTATGATGTGCTAGCTTTCAACCAACCTTTTACTGACATGGTGAAACATGTCTGTGCCAAGCTCCCACAAGAAACGACTTCTGAGTTTCTCAGTTCTCTTGCCATGATTTGTTCTCTTTTAATAATGTCACATTGCAACAACCCAAGGCTGGAATGTTGCAGATCAAATGAGATGGATAATTTGTTTTAGTAGCAGATTAAAAATTGCATAGAAAATTCACACCTTCAGCCCTGCTAAGGATGGGGCAGGGGTCTAGGGTAGGGAAGCATAGTTTTACAAGTTTCAGAGTAGTAGCCGTGTTAGTCTGTATAAGGTTCTATGTCTACAGCTCCCACCCATTAATTATACACATTGACTTATTTTACCATAATACACCTGGCAATATGAAGCCTCTTGCTCCCTCTAACGATAAAGCATTAAAGTCTGAATAACTTGTATTATAAATAAGGATTTGGGGGCCTCCAAGTATGAAGGCTCTTTCCCCAAGGAATGGGATACGAAAGCTGGTGGTATATCTTTAACAGAGTTGCTCGCTCCTACTGCCAATATCTTGTTTGAACTGCAGTGTTTTGTGATATAGGCTCCATGGAGACAGCGCACGTTTCCATGGCGCATCTACCCTGGAGCCTCATCCTAACAGAAATTTCTCTCTCTTTCCCTGCCCCATGACATGTGGATTCCCACCTGTTGCTTACATTCACAGGCTACTACAGAGTAGGAAAATTCAAACAAATATCCACTGCTTGCAAGACAGCCTATTCACTGTTCTACTGCACTAAAATGGAGTGTGTTTGCTAAAGTTCAGAACGACCAAGAAGAAAATTAATCAAGGAGCTTTAGATTTTGTTTTCTTGATTCTTCTCTTCCTATGGCATTGGGGAGCTCATGGCTTGTGGCCAGCAAGTTACCTAGAATGGTGCCTTTAATTTTATCAATAAAATAAAAATCTATCTTGGGAGGTCTCTTAGTTGTGCCATCCCATTGCAAAAATGTTAATACCCCCATAAAATGCACTGTTTCAATCGCGGTCTATGGAGTGTTGTCTAATTTTTCTGTTTGGGTATTTTTGGTGCTTGCCTATATAGTACCAGCAGGAAAAGGGTTATCAGACACTTACCACATGCTGAAGTATTTGAAGTGGATTGTGCGATTGTGGTTGGAATGGATGTCTTTGTAGTCCCTTCAAAGAAAAAAGAAAATAGTGAAAGAATGAACTTTTCTAGCATTAAAAACAAGCCACTTTTGCGCAACCATAATGTACTGCAATTGAATGAGCAAGTCCCAAGGGCATGCACATCTTTTCTTCATGACATCCAACTGCAGGCCACGACTGGGGTCAGGGCAGAAAGCACAGTCACACAAAGGGTGGGTCTTGTCCTATTGCAATTTTGCCACTGATTTCCCTTCCAGCAGGATCAGGGCCACTTTCCTTAAGTACAGTGATCCCTGTCCTTCATGGGTTGGAGTCCTGCTCACCTGCCGTTTTACTAATTGCCTCTTTTTTCTCCCTTTCCCCCTTCACTTCATGCTCTGTCACAGCTGCTGCATGTAGCCACGTTCTGACTGCCTGGGTTTACATTTTTGCATTTTGGATTTTTCCCTGTTTTGTTTTTTTTTCTAGTTTTGGTTCTGAATATTTTGGTTTTGTTTTCTCTCATGGCCCCCATCACATTCTCTCCTCTCCTGCATTTGATTTAGGCAAAGTCTACAGTCAAAATAGTAATGTCAGTTAGGGGTGCAATTTCTAATGAAACTTCTATATTGGCAAAAGCCCTAGTGTAAACAGTGATACTGGCATAAAAGTATTTTTGCAAGTAGGGTTTATTTTGCTCAGAGAACTGGTATACAGTAGTTTATCACTTTTTGGCCATCAGAAGCTTCGTCTACATTGGAAAGATTTGCTGTGGTAGCGGTGCAAACCTTTTCTGATGCAGATTTGGCCTTACGTCTCCATTTTCTCCTTACCTTCTTAGTCCCATTTTTTAAATTTATTTATTGTTTGTATTACTGTAGCATCTAGGAGCCCACTGTGCTAGGCACTATACAAACACAGAACAAAAAGACAGTCCTATTCTTTCAGTTTTTCACTTCCTCTCTCCCAGCTCTCTCTGTTTATCCCTTCTGTCTTTTCAGGTCTCCCGCTCTCTACATGCTCTTTCCCGTGGTCCCTCCAGCTCCCATTTTGGTGTGTCCCCTCTCCAGTCCTTATGTCTTAATGGGGCTGTTACTCCCCACCTATGTTTGGGGCTGTTCCTTCCCTCTCTTTCCCGCCACCAGTTTTGGGCTGTGTCCCTCTCCTCATTTAAGGATCTCTGAAGCTGTGGCTACCACATGTTCTTTCTCTCTTCTCTCATGTTGCTGGTGCTACATAACCACTGCCCTCCACCTCCTTCCATAATGATTGCAGTGAGAGAGAATACTGTAAAGAGCTGCCTGGGGGGGAGGGAGGGCTAGAGGTGGCAGGAGCAGGACAAAGAACCAAGCATATCCCCCTTAAACGGTCCTGATGTTCCTAAGGTTTGGAATCTCTGCTCTAAACCTCTCCCTTCCAAGTGATTCCGTAACAGCTGCACACAGGCAATTCGTATGTTAAGGTTTAAAAACAGATTAAGCAAATTACACACAAGCAAGCACACATGCACACACAGTTTGCTGTGTAATTTTTATAAGACTGACTTCCAGGCATCCTGTTTAGCAATAAACAATGCTACAGAAATGCGACACGGGTATCTAATACTCAGAAAAGTGATATTAATTACTGTACTGTACTGTCTAGCCTACTGCATTTGAGAAATAGTGTGTGATCATTAATAATTAAACATACAGGGCCTGATTCTTCTTTTGGCTACAATGATTTTACACTTGTGCAATTCCACTGACACTAGTGAAGCCACCCCTCACTATCACAGGCCCTGTACTGGGGGCCCGAGGAATGGGTGAGCATGCATGCTCACTTGTGGAATTTCTTGACTTCTGAGTGATTAACCTGTGCCACCTTGGTACTATGTTCTGACATGGGTTACACGCCCATGCATGGGAGTGAGAATCACCAACACCACCCTATGTGGCCTGCCTGGAACGGGGACTTGGGAGAGCCGCTGTAACTAGAGTAGCTGGGAAGGAAGTGGTTGGGAAGAGCAAGGAAAAGGGCAAAGCCTTGGCTACACAGCCTCCTTGTTGGCCAGTAACAAGTTACAGCAGCAAGGAAACAGGGGAGGAACTGATTTTGGAGTGTGCCTCTGAATCAAAATGCTGTGTGGAATGGTGCTGCACATATACCACCCATTAGGGTGGATAAAAATCAATGCTCTAGAAACAAACACAAAAAAACCAAGCAAGCGAAGAATGTTATTTAATTTGGATTTTTTAAAATTTAAATTAAATATAGGTTTATTTAAAAAAATATTTATTTAAAATTATCTTCAAGTTAACAACTTATGTTAAGGGTTACATTTATTACAATCTGTTCAAATTATTTAATTAAATAAAAAAGAATATTAAGAACCACAGTACACTTCTGTTTATCCAGAACCCTATTACCAAACCTCTGCATTATCTGAACCCCTTCCTGGTCCCCCAGCATGAGAGACATGCTCTCTATAGCATGTCTCTCATGCTGGGGGACCAGGAAGGGATACAGATAACATGGGTGTTCGGATAATAGAGCAGAGACCCCTATCCAGGATTGCGAGGAGGAGCAGGACAATGAGTCCCTGGCGGTAGCATGGCTCCTGCCCTCTCAATTATCTAAACTCCCAGTTAGTCAAATAGAAAAGGAGTACTTGTGGCACCTTAGAGACTAACCAGTTTATTTGAGCATGAGCTTTCGTGAGCTACAGCTCAGTAGCTCACGAAAGCTCATGCTCAAATAAACTGGTTAGTCTCTAAGGTGCCACAAGTACTCCTTTTCTTTTTGCGAATACAGACTAACACGGCTGTTACTCTGAAGTTAGTCAAATGAAACCCATGTTCCCCATGCGACTCAGATAATTGGGAATATACTGTACACTTTTGCTGCCAAGTTTTAAAGGAAGTCAGACCACTGAATTGGTGGAAGTCACTGGCTAAGCACCTGAAACCAGGATCTGTTGATGTGCTAAACCAGCTTTTGACTGCAGTAGCCTCGTCTACAAGTGCAGAGAGAATATTTTCTTCATTTCAGTTTATTTAACCAGTTCTGTTCAATGACTAATTCAGTCAAAGTTAAGAAACCAACTACTCAGGAAAGTTAAGACAAATCAACTAGAGCTGTGAAGTTAATGAGCATAAATTAAATCCTAAAGAGGATTAAGCTATAGCGAGCTAAAACCAGTTCTGAATCAGAGCACCCACACAAGAGTTTAATTCACTTTAACTTCACAGCTTTCATTGATTCGTTTTAACTTTTCTGAGCCTCCTCTCTGCAGCAGGGTCAGCCTAGTGCTAGCACATGGGCTACATACAACTGTTAAGAGAAAAGAGGTGAGAGAAAACAAACATGCACACAATAGAAAATGCTAAATTTGCACAAGTGATTAGGAGACTTCTGGTGGTTACTGATTTTTGTGACTTAGCAAGAAAACAAGGACAATTGAGGAGATCAGTGATCCTGCATGGCAAAACATACCGTTTATTACTCTGACAAGGATAGTTTAGTTCTGATTATATGTGACAATACACCATAAAATATACATCAATGTCCTGTAATCCACTTCAGAAATACAATACAGGCTTAGTAATAATGAAATCTCCATTCTTACTTCCCAGTAAAGATCTCAGAATGATCAGGCTTGCAAATCAGTGAGGTGAACTAGTTCCAACTGTATTTTAAACCTAAGGTACCCATTCAAAGTGCAGTGTAGCAAGGCACTTTGATATTATGATGGGACTGATGTAGTGGGTAGAATACTTATTTACAACAACAGTGAAATTTCCCAGACTGGTTACGTGAACAGCAGCATAGGAGCAGAGTTAAATTTTTTTCCCCTAGAAAGGACCCAATCCTGAAGTTCTTACTCAGAGTGTAAGGGGGTGGGGAGTTTGTCTGAGAGAGGCCAGCAGGGTCAAGCTTCAGTTTCCCTGACAGTCCAAAGAATGGATTTTAATTCTGTTAAAAGTTAATTTATTGCAATAGTTGTATCTCTGCTAATGTAATAACCACAATTTATAAGTTCTAGTGATGACATTTTATATGCAAGTTCAATCATCTGCTTTTTGAATGACCTACTTTTAATTCTATTAAAAGTGTATTCATTATCTGATCTACCAGCTATTTTATCAGTCACTCTGCTGTTTCCCTTTGCTAATGTCATCTGTAGATATATCTTGAAACATGACTGTTTGTGGTCTGCTCTGCTGAAGTGGATCAGCTGCATCAAGCTGGCCTAGCCTGAACGAAAGAATGTTTCCTGTGGGGATCTAAGATGGTGTCTGTCACGATGATTTATTCCCATTTCCTGAAAACACTTGTAGTCTATACCACATGCAGTTTCAAATCTCTGACACAAGCTAACTTGGATAGACCAGAAACAAAAACTTTCATACACAGAGAATCAGTCAGTTGTTCCAATTTTATGTGGAAAGGCTCTCCGAGTAATTTCCAACCGCTATTTCTATGAGTGTATCGATGAAATTGAGTGTGATAGCGTATATATAGAAAGTGGAAACCTTCATGTGTGTTAAACCTATGCATAACTAGAGGGTTGTGCACTTTGTTGCTTCTGTAGGCTAAGCCCACAGCACACACCTGGCTCCTTGCATTCTTCCATCCCAGCCACAACCTCCCTGTATCTCAACCTGCCATCCCCCTCTATTTCAGGGACTCTCTGTAACCCCAACATTCCTCCCTTATACAGTAGAATCTTCGAGTTACAACACCAGAGTTTCGAACTGACCAAGCAATCAACCACACGCCTCATTGGGAACCAGAAGTACACAACAGCACACAGCAAGTATAATACAGTACTGTGTTAAACATAAACTACTAAAAAATAAAGGAAAAGTTTAAAAAAAGATTTGACAGGTAAGGAAACAGTTTCTGTGCTTGTTTCTTTTAAATTAAGACAGATAAAAGCAGCATTTTTCTTCTGCATAGTAAAGTTTCAAAGCCGCATTAAGTCAATGTTCAATTTTAAACTTTTGAAAGAATAACCATACCATTTTTTCAGAGTTACAAACATTTCTGAGTTATGAACAACCTCCATTACTGAGGTGTTTGCAACTCTGAGGTTCTACTGTACCACAGGCTCTGGTAGACAGACAGACAAAATGCAACGGAATTGCTTCACTGGGCCAAAAATGTCTGAGATATGCACAGTTCTGTCACTTGCATAAAACGAAGAGGAGAAAAATTTACAATGTGTTTTATTCTGCATATTAAAGAAGGCCCTGATCCTAAACTGTGATGGCCACTCAAACTGAGAGTGTGCTAAAGCTCTGCAGTTGAGGCTATAATAGACTCTTTTCCTCTGCAGATCACTCACCAGCACTTGGTGATTGAAGTTATGATTGAAATGATGACTGAAGGATTACTCCTGCTCTTAAAGTTAAGCATATGTGGAAGCGTTTGCAGGATCAGGGCATGAGTCTGTAGGAGTAATCCAAGTGTTGCATGGAGCTGGTGCTATATATAATCTCACATTATGGGTAGTGAGGATGAAGTTAGTTTTCATCAGAATCCCAATCTAACTTTACCAAAACTGAAGCAACTGGTAGGAGACAATGACAAAATAGGCTAGATTCAGCCCTGAGCCACTCAACTTCTACCAACATAACTCAGAATGCAAGGACCCTGGTACTCCAAAGTTTAACCAGAACAATTTCTGATACTGTGACACCATGTTACAACAGAAAAAAGATATATTAGAATTGGAAAAAGTACAGAGAAGGACAACAAAAATGATTAGGGGAATGGAACAGCTTCTGTATGAAAAAAGATTTAAAAGACTGGGACTTTTCAGCTTGGAAAAAAGACGACTAAGGGGGAATATGAAAGAAGTCTATAAAATCTTGACTGGTGTGGAGAAAGTGAGTAATGAAGTGTTATTCACTCCTTCACGTAACACAAGAACCAGAGGACACCCAAGGAAATTAATAGGCAACAGGTTTAAAACAAACTAAAGGAAGTATTTCTTCACACAACACACAGTCAACCTGTGGAACTTGTTGCCAGGGAATGTTGTGAAGGCCAAAATTATAACAGTGTTCAAAAAAGAAATAGACAAGTTCATGGAGGATAGGTCCATCAATGGCTTTTAGTCAAGATGGTCAGGGGTGCAACCCCATGCTCTGGGTGTCCCTAGCCTCTGTTTTCCAGAAGCTGGGAGTGGATAACAGGGGATGGATCACGAGGTAATTGCACTGCTGTGTTCATTCCCTCTGAAGCACCTGGCACTAGCCACTTTCAGAAGACAAGATACTGGGCTAGATGGACCATTGGTCTGACTCAGTATGGCCACTCTTAGGTATAAAAACATTGGGGAAAGGGACACCTCTTTCTCACTCCCATCTAGAGATAAAGAAAGGGAGGTGGCTGTGACCACTCTGGGGCCCTAAGCTCCCAAGTTGAGAATCCATGATCACAGGAGCAATCACAGGGCTTGGTACCAGCAACTCACAAGCAAGTGCACATGTGCATATGTCAAGCATAGCATTGTACAGTAGGGGTATGTGGCTGGTTTTGCCAATGTTGAACGTTTATAATGTGTCAATGTTCAGTTATCTATCTTTGGATGTAGGGCGGATGAGGACTCAAACACAGAGCAGAATTTTGTCTGATATAACTTAACTCTGCATTTCCACTTTTTTATTTTTAAATGCAACCATAACTCTGAATCTCTGGGATTTTACACATTCATAAATTGATTTTTTTTTATTTTTAAACCATAATTTTCTAATAAAGTTTTCCCCTTAAATATTTGATGCATATTCATAACTTAGTAGCAGATTAAAAAAACACGATCAACTTGAAATCACAATTCTGTCTGAAAACCTATTTCTCTCTATTTTCTCATGGCCCATTTACTTTGTGTATTTGACAGCATTTTGAGTACTGTCAGTTTCACACTTTCCAGTGTACTGTCAACTAGTGAATCATTTTCATCCTTCCTGAAATAGACAAACATCAACAGGAAAGCAGAAAAACCCGCACAACATTTTTGAACAGAATTTAGATTTTTAAAAAGTCAGAACATAATATTTAAGGGGTACTCTATTAGCAACTGACTATGTTTTAAAATTACCTAATATAAAAAAAGGTCTTTACATTGACAGTGTTCCTTTATGTTACTCGTCTTGGAATAGAACTTGTAATTTCATCACTATATCATAGTAACGGCCTGATCCAAAGCCCACTGAAGTCATCTGAATCTTTCCAATGTCTTTGGATCAGACGCTAATAGCTTATTTTTCTACACAGTCAGTTAAGCACAGCTCATAAATATCACACTTCTCAAAAGAGAAAATGCTACTTTACAGTTCATGGAAAATACAGATAATAAAAACAGAACTATCTTCTTTCAACATTTAACCAATATTTGCCAGTCAGCTTGCTTACCAGGGTTTTATATTGGTTTACAAAGACAAATCATGCTGTTCCTTAGGTAAAACAGAACCTCCTGCAGTGTTTCATTGTATGACAGGGTCATAATGCATTAAAAAAAGACAATAGACAGGATACGGCATATGTTCCTTCAGAAGAGCATTTTTTTATCCAAGGGAGAGTTGTTTTCTACTGAAATGGAGACTTGAAAGCCTGTCATATTCCTCCACCTGCTTTTTTAATTCTATTTTTCATTGCAGTTTCACCAAAGTAAACTCAGTGTAAAAACTTTTACTAACTGTTTCAGAGTGGTAGCCATGTTAGTCTGTATCAGCAAAACAAAACAAAAAAAAACCACACCGAGGAGTACTTGTGGCACCTTAGAGACTAACAAATTTATTTGAGCATAAGTTTTATACCCAAATAAATTTGTTAGTTAGTCTCTAAGGTGCCACAAGTACTCCTCGTTTTTTTTTTTTGGTTTGTTTTTTTAACTGACTGTGTATCTGTAAGACGAGAAACAATTCAGGATTGCTAGACCAAGTGATATTTCACTTTAGTTTCTGATGTCAGGTTGCTTTTTTGCGGATTATTTTGGTTACTTATTTAAACAAAATTGTTGTGTTTGTGTGGGACTCCTTGAAAGTAATTTTCTGGGATTCTATCTGTCTAGCTTTTTACAGCCATCCTTATGGTAAGTGTTTTCAGAGGGTTATTATCAGTGTGGACTGAATCTGGTGCTTTCACAACTTGAGTTAAAGAACTCATCTGATGTGAGACGGCAGCAATCTGTATACTTGCAGGGATCAGCCACTTGAAGGAAACATTATTATAAGCACCAGACCAGTCCAAGACAAAAAAGGGCCCTTCCTTACATAGAAGAGTAATCCCACAACCGCAGAAAGAGCAGCAGATACCAGTCTTGCCATAAATGTAGCACCGCCTTAGGGCATTTGCTGATCTTCAGCTGGGATCGGGAAAACTATTTCCTCCCTCCCCAAATTTATGACACTATACTACACAACCAGCCAGGAATATTATGGCTCCCTCCTCTCCTTTCTCTGACATCTAGTGTAGGCCCCTAGGATAGTTCACTAGAAGGACCTTGATCTAGGCACCTTGTTCCATTGTTCCAGTTGCTTCTGTCAGCTATGGTTTTGATTGTACTGATCTCCTATATGAGTATCTTCTCTCCCTATTTTGTGTCCACATAAATTAGTATTTTTCTTTGTTGAAGGGAAAAGGGGATAGTGGAATTCAAAGCTGAACAAGAAAACAAAATCTAGGGGAGTTGTTTCCTTTTCTGCTTTCTTGCAATATACAAGAAGGTTTATGGGCATTTTTTTTAAGGAAAGAAAGGGAAGGGGTTCCATTTGTTTTTTCACTTTAGCAGTATCAAAAATGTCAAATCTTGTCTCCCGTTTTGTTGGAGGTCTCCTTTAGAGGAATCAAATTTATTTGAGCATAAGCTTTCGTGAGCTACAGCTCACTTCATCGGATGCATTCCGATGAAGTGAGCTGTAGTTCACGAAAGCTTATGCTCAAATAAATTGGTTAGTCTCTAAGGTGCCACTAGTACTCCTTTTCTTTTTGTACTTTAGCTAATCCATCTGAAGTGGGCATTGCCTGAGGGTAAAGGCAAACCTGGTCCATTCCCTCCCTCCCTAAGGGAGTAAAACTTCTATTTGGACATAGCTTAGCATGTCATCACTTACAGAGTGGATAAGATGTGCACAACTGAGCCAATAAATATGATACCATCACTCAGTAAATGCAGATCATAAATCTTTCTGCACACTGTAAAACTGTAATACTGATTGCAAAGTGTGATTTTGACATAAAGTAGCCATCTACGCCTTAGATTAGATCATCCTAGAATGGTGAAAAGCATCTTTTGCAAGTGTCTTTGAAAGGCACAACGCACTTCTGCTATACCTGTATTTGATCCCTTATCTTAAAAAGCCCCAGTGTGCAAAACAAAGATGATGACTGCTCTAGTTAGAGACTAACACCCCATTAGTATCCGTGTGGTATGAAAACATGCTTTTATAAGCCTGCATGACCAGAGGCTCCCGGGACTCTAATGAAAGCTGGATTTACATCTCTCCAGGCTATCCCAGGCTTCGGAATTACAAGACCGTTTTAACTGGGACCTCAGTACAGCGATACCCGAACAGCAGCGAGGCAGCTGTGCCAGGACGAAGGGCTAGGTTTCTGAGCAACCGGTCCTTGGCATCTCTCGGACACAGTTTAGGAAGGCAGCAAGCCGGTCCCTGCTTCCAGAAAAGGTTGAGGAACACTGAGCTAGGTGAGCTAAGGCCACTTCCCATGTCCGGGCAGCCCCTACAAGGAGCACTCGCCAGACCGCTAGGTCTCCCCGGTGATTTGCTCTGCCAGGGGCCCTTCACCCACGTGGGAGGGGAGCAGCCGTCAGGGGCCCAGCAGGGGGCGGTTCGGGTCCCACTCGGGGCACGGCGCCGGCACGCAGGGCAAAGCCCCTTCTGGGCGCACCGTTACCCACGGCTCTGACTTACCGAGCGCGGCGACACAGGAGGCGGCGAGCAGCAGCGCCGCAGCGTGCAAAAGGCTGGCAGCCCCCGCGGAGCGTCTCATGGTCCTGGGAGGGAAAGGGGGGAGGGGGTCTGCCCCGTGCCTAGCCCTAGACAGCCCCCAGGGCAGGAGGCGAGGGCCGAGCGCTGCTGCTGCCTGACGCTGACCGGCTGCGCCCGCCCCAACTCCGCGCCTCTCTGCGAGCAGCCGGGCGGAGAGCGGGGCCCCGCGGCAGGCAGCTCACGTGGTGGAGCTGGCGGGAGCGGAGGGGCGCGGCGCGGCGCGGCCCGGCGGGGCGGGGCGGGACAGGCTGAAGCGGCGGCTGCCTTGGCGGCAGGGGGCGGAGGAAGCGGTTCCCGCCCCGCTGCGGGGAGCCGGGCCCAGGCCTGTGGACTAGGGACCGAGCCTGGGAGAGAGGCCGCCGGTGGCCTTCCCACGTGCGGCGCGTCCCCTTGGGGCTGGGGGCTGCGTTCCCGCCCTGCTCCCCCCTGATGTGCCCCAGCCGCGTTAGGGACGTGGCCACAGGCAGGTGGGCACGGGGGCGGGGGTGCAGAATTCATTCCCTCGGGGCAGGATTCAGGGTGAATGCAGCCCCTCTCCTTGGAAACTTCCTCTCCGCTCTGCCTGGCGGGAGCCAGCCTTCCCTCCCTCCACCACCGTCCCGCCCGACCAGCCCCGGTGGAGGCTTGTCAATCCCCTCCACACCTCAGAAAGAAAAGGAGGACTTGGGGCACCTTAGAGACTGACAGATTTATTAGAGCATAAGCTTTCGTGAGCTACAGCTTATGCTCAAATAAATTGGTTAGTCTCTAAGGTGCCACAAGTACTCCTTTTCTTTTTGCGAATACAGACTAACACGGCTGCTACTCTGAAACCACCACACCTCAGTCCTTGATTTCCACCCCCATGAAGTCAGCCAACCCTGGAAGGCAGCTGGCCAGCGAGGATCAGCTGAGTGCTGCCTGCTACTCGGCCTTTGCGGGTATGTCTACACAGCGTTCTGGAGCCAGCCTTCCAGTCAGGGTGCCAGGTCTCTCAAAATAGCTGTGTTATAGCTAGTACTTTTGGTGTGGGCTGGTTTCCTGCTCTGAAGTCTCTGTCCGCTGGGTTTCAGAGCCCCATCTCCAGCCCAAGCCACAACTTCAAAGCGCTGGCTGTGTACAGCTCTTTGTAGAGCACTAGCCTGATTCCTGCTAGCCGAAGTCTGTTGACGAGGCTGAGAGGGTAGCTGCAAACTGCTGTGTAGCCCAGTAGGTCTAAAACTTTTTTTTAACTGGTGACCCCTTTCACATTGCAAGCCTCTGAGGGCGACCCCCCCGCCCCATTAAGTTAAACACCATTATAAATGCTGGAGGCAAGCAGGGGTTGGGGTGGAGGTTGATAACTCCCCTCCCCCCCCCAGGGGTCCCAACCTGGTGAGAACCCCTGGTGTAGACATACCCTGTCTGCCTGCTCCATTCAGGTTCTCTCTCAATATGGGAACTTGATCCCACAGGTCCTTCTGTCCAGTCTGAAGGCAATATTTCTTGTGGGATAGCACTGACAAGGCCTTTTAATGCACTGCAAGGGCTCAGCATATAATTGCATCTACCATGTTAGCAGTATTTCCAAACCCAAGCATTACAAAAATCACAGGTCAGGCCTCAAAAAAATCATTAGTTTGGCTTAAAAATCATGAGATTTTAAAGAAATAATTTAATCTTGGACTCTTTAATTTTTAAATTTTGAGCCTTTCAGGTGACCTCAGGTCATATTTTCAAGCTTTTCTCTGCAATCATGAGGGCTAGAAACTTACTTTTTAAAGGCAAAAACTGAGTCACACATAATCATGAATCCAAGAGCTAGGGCTTTGAGCAACAACAAAAACTGAAAAAGTTGGCCACACTGGTTGGTAATCACATGGAACCTTGTCCTGAGAAATTCTCAGCATCTACAACTGAAGACAGTGGAAGTTGATGACACTCAGCCTTTTGCTCATTGCTTAGCATCTCGCATGCTGGCCTTGGGAGTTTATGGATATAGAATGTAGATTGAGAGCAACAGATCAGCAAGTGTGTGAGTACATTTCAAAATGCTAGCTACTCCCTGCCTCAGTGTGCACCACAAACATCAGGAATGTTAGGAAATAAAACTATTTTAAGTTGTATTTCCCAATGATTATATTCCTACAATTTGACTCTCCAGGCATGTATTACTACACATTTTTATGGCTTGCGTCTAGGATGGGTCCCTTCCTTTGAGTAAGCTTTATGTGTGTTACATCATTTCTTTAAAAGAACAAACAAACTCTCTGGGTACTTTGTATGCATGCATGTATGTGTGTGTCTGATCCACCTGGGTGGAGCTCTCTTGATTCCTTCTATCTGTGTAGAGTACCACTGAAACAAATATAGACACACAGATCTACGTGTGTGGATCATTTTTCAGGATTAGGGCCCAGATCCATAAAGGTATTTAGGCTTCTAACATCCACTGAATTTTCATTCTGGGCCTAAGGCCCTAAGTCTTGGTGTCTGCCATCTCGGCCTGAGTTGGGTTTCCTCCATTGCAAGTATACTAAGAAAGACATGGCATTTTCCCCCCTACTTCTACCATTTTCTCCTGTTTTTTGTTTTGTTGCTGAAACTTTGAATTCTCTCTTTTCTTTTTTAAATATTGTTTTGAGTTTGAGAATGCCGCCTGCCATTCTCTTTTGTTCTACTCTTCCTTCACCTGGCCTGACTGCCATTGCATTGAGTCAGCTCTTCCTAGTCTTGCCTGTTTACATGAGATGTTGCATTAAATGATGCAATACAGGAGGCAGTTTGTGTTGGCCTACATGAGATAGTGTTATATGAATGAATTTTTTAAAATGTGTCACAGATTAAGAAAATAGTTAAAGGAGCCAGTGCCATGTTAGAGAAGATTTATCTGCAAATTGTGTTTTCCCATGAGTGCTGATTGATTTTAGGAAAGCCAGTGTTTATGAAAGATATGGGGAAATATATTAGAGTATTTTTCTTTTCTCTACTACTACTACTAACAGCAGCAAAGAGATTATTTATCTTGGAAAGTTCTAGGCCAGTAGTCACCAATCAGTAGATCGCGATTGACTGTTTGATCGCAGAGCCTCTGCCAGTCAATAGCAGTCTCTGGCTGCTAAAAGTCCAGTGTGGCAGCAGGGCTAAGGCAGGCTCCCTGCCTGCCCTGGCCCCACTCTGCTCCCGAATTGGCCGGCACATCCCTCCGTGGGGAGGAGGGGGTCTCCGTGTGCTGCTCCCGCCTGTAGGCACTGCCTCTGTAGCTCCCATTGACCTGTAGGGAGGAGCAGCGCCCAGAGCCACGTGCCCCCCTTTCCCCAGGGGCTGCAGGGACATGCCAGCAGCTTCTGGGAGTGGTGCGGGGCTGGGGCAGGCAGGCAACTTGCCTTAGCCCTGCTGTGCCGCTGCCCAAGGTAAGTGCCGCCCAGTGGGAGCCTGCACCCCTTCCATACCACAACCCCCTGCCCCAGCCCTCAGCCCCCTCCTGGAGCCTACACCCCAACCCCTCTCGCACACCCCAACCCTCTGTCCCATCCCAGAGACTCCTCATGCATCCAAACTCCCTCCCAGAGCTTGCACCCCTCATTACCTCCTACACCCCAACTCCCTGTCCCTGGCTCAGCCCAGAGTCATCTCCCCCACTCTGAATCCCTTGGTCTCAGCCCAGAGTCCACACCCCCTCCTGCACACCAGCCCCCTGCCTCAGGGAAGGGAAGGGGTAGATCCTGGGTTGCACTTAAATTCAAAAAGTGATCTTGTGCTTAAAAAGGTTGGAGGCCACTTTCTAGGCCTTGATCCTACAATGAGCTGCACATGGGGGCAAGGGTCCTCCTGCCCAAGCTTAATACAGGATTGGGGCCATGTTATGTTTGAGTATGCTCTATGTAGTAGTGTTATAGAAGACTGGAGAAAATATTGGGTGGCTAAGAGGTGTGTGAAGGGGATATTGTCATATCATAGTGATATACAGAGAGACTAGCTAGGTTGTACATAAAAGGAACCTATGTTGTAGCTGTAAACATTTGAAGAGAATGCTGGAACAACTAGCGCGTGCATTTGTGTGTGTATGCATGTACCCATGGAAATGAGGGTGTAACTGAAAGTGTTAAGAGTTGTCAAGGTTCCTTCCCCACTCTGAACTAGGGTACAGATGTGGGGACCTGCATGAAAGACCCCCTAAGCTTATTTTGACCAGCTTAGGTTAAAAACTTCCCCAAGGTACAGACTTTGCCTTGTCCTTGAACCCTATGCTGCCACCACCAAGCGTGTTAAACAAAGAACAGGGAAAGAGCCCACTTGGAGACGTCTTCCCCCCCCTCTCCAAATATCCCCCCAAGCCCTACACCCCCTTTCCTGGGGAAGGCTTGATAAAAATCCTCACCAATTTGTACAGGTGAACACAGACCCAAACCCTTGGATCTTAAGAACAAGGAAAAAGCAATCAGGTTCTTAAAAGAAGAATTTTAATTAAAGAAAAGGTAAAGGAATCACCTCTGTAAAATCAGGATGGTAAATACCTTACAGAGTAATCAGATTCAAAACATAGAGAATCCCTCTAGGCAAAACCTTAAGTTACAAAAAGACACAAAACCAGGAATATACATTCCATTCAGCACAGCTATTTTACCAGCCATTAAACAAAAGAAAATCTAACGCATTTCTAGCTAGATTACTTACTAATTTAACAGAAGTTCTGAAGAGCATTCCTGACCTGGTCCCAGCAAAAGCATCACACAGACAGACGGACCCTTTGTTCCCCCCCTCCAGCTTTGAAAGTAACTTGTCTCCTCATTGGTCATTTTGGTCAGGTGCCAGTGAGGTTATCCTAGCTTCTTAACCCTTTACAGGTGAAAGGGTTTTGCCTCTGGTCAGGAGGGATTTTATAGTTCTGAATACAGAAAGGCGGTTACCCTTCCCTTTATGTTTATGACAAGAGTGGATAAAGGCTGCTAAGGACAGAAGCAAACAAAACTGTATATAAGCAAATCTTATTGGAATCATTAAATAAGTAACCTTTTCTCAATAACAGTTTCAAGTGGGTCACTTAGGCCTCAGTAACGAAATGTAAGTTTGTTCTCCTCATCAATAGGGCAATATATTGTTGATCGAGAACAATAGTTAGGTGCAAATACCCTCTTTCTTCATCCTTCTTAAGAATATTTTGAATCAGGATTGCAGTTTTCATACTTTGCACACCCTGTTTAAATTGGCATTGGTTCTACAGACTATTGTAGTCTGTTGTTGTTGTTTCATGCCATTAAGCAATCAGAACAAAAGATGTGCAACGTGAAAGTATTGTGAAATTTCTCTGCGTACTTGAGAGCATTGTACATCACTCGCTATTATACTATATGACTGAATTGTAGTCATTCTTCTGTCTTCTGTAGAGCTAAATATACTGTATAACACGTTCTCAAACTTCATTACATTGTGACCCCCTTCTGACAATGAAAATTACTACACAACCCCAGGAGGGGGGACCAAAGCCTGAACTCTCCTGCCCCGAGCTGGGGGTGGGGGGAAAGCTGAAGCCCAAGGGCTTCAGCCTAAGGTGGAAGGCCTGTAACCTGAGTCTCGCCACTCAGGGCTGAAGCCCTCAGGCTTTGACTCCATCCCTGGGCGGTGGGTCTTGGGCTTTGGCCCTGGGGCCCAGCAAGTCTTACGCCAGCCCTGACAACCCCATTAAAATGGGGTCGCAACCCACAGTTTGAGAATGGCTGCTTTATAAGAATAGCAGAGAAAAAAAATCTTTAGAAGTCCTTCCATGACTAATTTTGCAAGAGTATTTCTTCAGAGTTTTTTCATGATACCTATAAAGTTAAAGATGATGTTAACATTTTTGTGGAGGAAAAATATAAAAGTTAAGGAAAGCATGCCTTATTTTAAAGAGTGGAATGTGTGTAGGACTTTTATGGACTAGAAAGCATGAAAAAGTGTCATTCCTTGCTAGCAAACTCATGAATTAGAGGAGAATAATTTCTATTTATGTAGGTCATTGTATAGTTCCATCAAAGTGACAGCTGACTGCATCACAAATAATGAATATTTTGTCACAGCACCACTGTGCTGTGTTATGTCAGTTTTGAAGATGGGGAGTTGAAGCACAGAGAGATTAAGTAATTTATCCAAGATCATACAGACAGTTTGTGGCAGAGCTGGGAGCTGAATTCAGATTCCTGAGTCCCATGCCAGTGCTTTAACCACAAAACCATCCTACCTTCTTTTCACTCACTTTTGTTCTCTGTGACCAAGCCTCACCAAGAGCCTCTAGTAAATTAAAATGTTAAAATAAAATTACATTTTTGTTATGGGGTAGTTTGGCTATATAACATGCACCAAGTCAAAATAGTTTACAGTTTTATATTTCCGGCATTCTGTTATTTCTCTGATCTGCTCTGGTTCTTGTACAGCTTTCATAATTGTACTGAGTACCTTCCAGAAATGCATCTCCCCTGTGTTTTTATTGATCAGCTGAGAAGACAGCAAAACAAAGCTCTTCTCTGTAATTTAGATAAAAATAGTACCTGAAACTACATTGGCTAGGCTAAAAATTAAAAACACTAATAATCTCTTAGTTTCTCAGTGTCACAAGGTGACTGGCCTTTTAAGAGGAGATGGACCCAGCCTCACCAGAGAGTAGTTAGCTGCCTCCCAGCTGAAGCTGTAGGGCCTGATGAAGAGCACCTGGCATATGTAAAACAAAAGCTCAGCTGAGGAGGACAGCTAGAATGGGGATGCATTACAAGGAGCAGGAGGTCTCTAACAGATGCCCCTGATGTAGGGGAGAGGACTAAGGTGGCCAACTTTCCAATCTGTGAAAACCGGACACTGAGCGAACCTCCCCTGCTCTACCTCTTCCCACCTAAGGCCCTGCCCTGCTTTGCCTCTTCCCTCGTGGCTCTGTCCCCCACTTTTCTTCCCGCCCCCATCGGTCGAAAACCAGACGCCTGGAAACCCTAGAGAAGACCCAGGCTGGGGAGGGATTCCAGAGAGAGTATAAAACGACAGAAACTGAACAGCCCCCAAGAGGGGTTGTCAAGGTTCCTTCCCCACTCTGAACTCTAAGGTACAGATGTGGGGACCTGCATGAAAGACCCCCTAAGCTTATTCTGACCAGTTTAGGTTAAAAACTTCCCCAAGGTACAAACTTTGCCTTGTCCTTGAACCCTATGCTGCCACCACCAAGCGTGTTAAACAAAGAACAGGGAAAGAGCCCACTTGGAGACATCTTTCCCCAAAATATCCCCCCAAACCCTACACCCCCTTTCCTGGGGAAGGCTTGATAAAAATCCTTACCAATTTGTACAGGTGAACACAGACCCAAACCCTTGGATCTTAAGAACAAGGAAAAAGCAATCAGGTTCTTGAAAGAAGAATCTTAATTAAAAAAAAGGTAAAAGAATCACCTCTGTAAAATCAGGATGGTAAATACCTTACAGGGTAATCAGATTCAAAACATAGAGAATCCCTCTAGGCAAAACCTTAAGTTACAAAAAGACACAAAAACAGGAATATACATTCCATCCAGCACAGCTTATTTTACCAGCCATTAAACAGAAGGAAATCTAACGAATTTCTAGCTAGATTACTTACTGACTAACAGAAGTTCTGAGACTGCATTCCTGATCCGTTCCCGGCAAAAGCATCATGGCAAAGACGAACCCTTTGTTTCCCCCCACTCCAGAGTTGAAAGTATCTTGTCTCCTCATTGGTCATTTTGGTCAGGTGCCAGCGAGGTTATCTTAGCTTCTTAACCCTTTACAGGTGAAAGGGTTTTGCCTCTTGCCAGGAGGGATTTTATAGCACTGTATACAGAAAAGTGGTTACTCTTCCCTTTATTTTTATGATAGGGCTGGATTGCTTAGCTCAAGAGGAGCAGAAGATTTTATTTTTGGTTTGTTTGGACTTTAATCCCCTGGAAGGGTTGACTCTTATGTGACTTAGTACAGGGCTAAAGTCACCTCAGTAGCTGAGTGTGCTGAAAGATGTGTGGGATGGTGAAGACAAAGGAGAGGAACGGAGGAAAGGTGTCTGCAGGAGCACGTTTCACCACAGGGGGGAAGGTTCAGAGACTGCACCCTGCTACCCTGGACTTAAATTCCAAAAAGCACTTCTAGTCAGGAAAGTGCTTGGGTCCCAGTGAAGTCCTGAGGAGGGGCGCCTTGAGTGTATGCTTGACTTCTGTAGAATCATGACTTAGGTGAGATCAGAATCTGGTCAAATTTTAACCCATTTCATTAATGTGTTGTGTGTGTGCGCTCACACCCACACACGGAAATTGCTCTCTAATTCCACTGACAATAATAGGATTGAGGTGCTTTTGTGATTTCTTCACTGCTTTGTGCAATGCTTTTACTTCTTCCACTTTCTCAGCAGTCTTAGCTTGTTTACATTTTTTCTTTAGTATTCTTCTTTCACAGACTTGACCAGCTTTCCTCTATTTGCTTACAATTTCCAGTTACTTCCTCCACTGCATTTTGTGTTGTGTCCTTGAATAGTTCCCATCCATTCTGTAGTGAGATTTCTTCACTGCAGAGTAATGGCCTGAAATACCCCCAAGTACTACTTTGTATGCCTCCCTCATAAGTTATCCTTTAATTTATCAAGATCAAATTTGGCTCCAGTTGCACCCATCATTTTCTCGGACTTTAACTTAATTGTAACCTTTCCCACTAGTAGTTTATGATCACTGCCACATCGGAGGTTAGTGCCAGTGGTGATTGTCTGTGCTTTTTACTGATAACAATGTGGTGTCAGGAGTAAGGCCCTCAGCTGCGCCATATTCTTGGCACCCTAACAAGCCAGCTAGGCAGCTTGATGGACCACCCTGCCTAATTGGCTGAAGAAGTTAGCAGGCTGGTTCTTAAACTCAGCAGCAGCAGTAGCTTGCTGGGTGCTCAGTGCCCATGGATTCTCTGCCTCCCTGTGCTCAGCTCTCACTAAGCCCTGCTTTTGCTCTGCTCCTCCACAGCTTCAGCCCAGATCCATCCTACACCCAGCCTTGCTCCTGCCTCAGAACCGGCCCACTCCTGTCTTCCATGCCCCTGATGATCTGGTTCTGACCCTCAGCTCTGATTCCTGACTCTGACTCTGTCTTGATTCTTGGCTCTGGCATTTGGATTCTGACTCTAGTTCTGATCTTTGGACCTGCTTCTTGGTTTTGGCCCTGTCTCAATCCCTGGTTCTGGCATTTGGACTCTCACCACTAGGCATGACTCCCCACTCTGACCACGATGCCTGACTGCCTACAACCTGGTCTCCTGACATGTGGTCAGTCTGGTTTGTGGTTTAACCGTCTTCTGCTGAGTTCCATGTAACCTTGTGCACGTCTTTGTGAGGAAACCAAGTATCACCAATAATCAGTGCATGTTATAGCACAGTGGTTCTCAAACTGTGGGTCAGGACCCCTTTTTAATGGGGTCACCAGGGCTGGCGTTAAACTTGTTGGGGCCCTGGGGCTGAAGCCCAAGTCTGAGACCTGCGCAGGGCTCAGGCTTGGGCTTCAGCCCTGGGCTCAGGTTACAGGCCCCTCCCATCCAGGCCTGAAGCCCTTGGGTTTCAACTTTGGCCCCTTTTGGCCCAGGGGAGCCAGGTCTTGGGTGGGCTGAAGCTTCGGCCCCCCTCCTGGGGTCGCATAGTAATTTTTGTTGTCAGAAGGGAGTCGTGGTGCAATGAAGTTTTTGAGAACCCCTGTTATAGCAAGTTCTTACCTTTCTCTATTATTGTTTGCTATCCTAATGCCATGTGGTCCAGCTCTGTTCATTTGCTTACCATATCTGCCACAAATCTTTGCATTCATATCTCCCGTTATTAGGATCATAGCTTGATCAGGAATCTCATCTACAATGCTATCTAGCTGTTGATAAATCTGTCCTTCTCTTCCTCTTCTCCTGCTTTTGTTTGTGTATGTAACAGCAGATCACAGTTTTGCATAGTTTATTGTAGGTGGTAGTAAACCTTGCTATGACAATCTGCTCAGACACCAGTTTCCAGCTGTTCGATGAAGTTGCTGTTCTCTTGCCCACTGCTGTAGCAACCTTATCTCTATGCTTCACTTGCCCACTTGAATGTCCAGAGTAAAGGACAGTGTAATTTCCAAGTGTCGACTTTCCTGTACCTAGGCAATGCATCTCCTGTGTGGCAGCAAGGGAAACTTGTGACAAGTATCAGGGGATAGCCATGTTAGTCTGTATCCACAAAAACAACAAGAAGTCCGGTGGCACCTTAAAGACTAACAGATTATTTCAGCATAGGCTTTCGTGGGTCTGAAGTGCATCTGAAGAAGTGGAGTTTTTACCCACAAAAGCTTATGCTCAAATAAATCTGTTAGTTTTTAAGGTGCCACCAGACTCCTTGTTGTTTTTAAGGGAAACTTGTAACTTCCTTAACTCCTCTGTTACTAGCTGAGCCTGGCCTGACGCAAATAGAGTTCTATCATTCCCGCTCGCAATATGTGTAATGTGTTTAGCCGTTATCTGAAATCTATGACCATTTCTATTTGCTAGTGGATCAGAATCCATATAAATCTGTTTGGTTCGCAGTACTGTTTCTATAACAAGTGAGTTTCAGATGTAATGTCTTGTTGGGCCAGTCTGCCCTGTCCAGGTCATGGGAATGCCATGTCATAGCCTACTGGCATGCTAGGAACAGGTATCAGCAGTTCCACCCTCTTCAGCTTGCCTTCCAAAAGCATTGCACAAAGCAGTGAATAAATCACAACGATTGGACAAGCAAAAGTTTTGGAAGGAAGGGGCTCAAAAACTAGAGGAGGCATGAAGAAAACAATATACAAAAAGGTTAAATTGCATGGAAACACAATCAGGCCAATGATGAATGCAGTAAAAAAGACTACCGGTGAACTGAGAACAAATGCCAAATAGATGCTGAGAGTATGGAAGGAGCATTTTGACAAAGTGCTGAACCCTGTCACTGATCCAGATGCAAGCATTTTAGACATCCTAGAAAACAGAGCAACTTGCAAGGCAGTGTGGATATCAGCACTGAACTGTAATCAGAAGAAGAAATAGGAAGAGCAGTGAAGCAATTAGAAAATGAGAGCTGCAGGAATATACAATATAACTGCTGAGCTGCTAAAAGCTGGTGGGACGAGTGCTATCAGAGCATTAGAAAAAATATTCAAGAAGGTATCAAGTGGAGTGCCCCAGGGGTCGGTCCTGGGGCCGGTTTTGTTCAATATCTTCATAAATGATCTGGAGGATGGTGTGGATTGCACTCTCAGCAAATTTGCGGATGATACTAAACTGGGAGGAGTGGTAGATACGCTGGAGGGGAGGGATAGGATACAGAAGGACCTAGACAAATTGGAGGATTGGGCCAAAAGAAATCTGATGAGGTTCAATAAGGATAAGTGCAGGGTCCTGCACTTAGGATGGAAGAATCCAATGCACCGCTACAGACTAGGGACCGAATGGCTAGGCAGCAGTTCTGCGGAAAAGGACCTAGGGGTGACAGTGGACGAGAAGCTGGATATGAGTCAGCAGTGTGCCCTTGTTGCCAAGAAGGCCAATGGCATTTTGGGATGTATAAGTAGGGGCATAGCGAGCAGATCGAGGGACGTGATCGTTCCCCTCTATTCGACATTGGTGAGGCCTCATCTGGAGTACTGTGTCCAGTTTTGGGCCCCACACTACAAGAAGGATGTGGATAAATTGGAGAGAGTCCAGCGAAGGGCAACAAAAATGATTAGGGGTCTAGAACACATGACTTATGAGGAGAGGCTGAGGGAGCTGGGATTGTTTAGCCTGCAGAAGAGAAGAATGAGGGGGGATTTGATAGCTGCTTTCAACTACCTGAAAGGGGGTTCCAAAGAGGATGGCTCTAGACTGTTCTCAATGGTAGCAGATGACAGAACGAGGAGTAATGGTCTCAAGTTGCAGTGGGGGAGGTTTAGATTGGATATTAGGAAAAACTTTTTCACTAAGGGGGTGGTGAAACACTGGAATGCGTTACCTAGGGAGGTGGTAGAATCTCCTTCCTTAGAGGTTTTTAAGGTCAGGCTTGACAAAGCCCTGGCTGGGATGATTTAACTGGGAATTGGTCCTGCTTCGAGCAGGGGGTTGGACTAGATGACCTTCAGGGGTCCCTTCCAACCCTGATATTCTATGATTCTATGATTCTAAGGTATGGGGGCAAGAAGAGATACTAGCTGAATGGTACAACTACTGCCTTTAGACAATCATGAAGAAAGGAGTTACTGATGATCCCCATTAATTATAGTGATGTCAGTACTGGGAAAAATCATGATGAAAGCAGTTATTAACAGATTAAGGCCAATTTTAGAGGAAATAGGCAAGGAACAGCGTGGGTTTAGACCAGGCCAAAGTTGCATTAATCAGATATTCATGCTCAGATAGTTGATGGTAGGGGAAAATGAAAATGGGTTTTAAAGATGTTTGCAGTTTTCATTGACTTCACAAGCATTTGATTCAGTTTGGAGGGAAGCATTATGGAAAGTAGCAAAGTCATATGGAGTTCCAGATAACATAACTGCAATTATAAAAGCTAAGTACTAAAAGTTATAAGAATTGGTGGAAAATTGAAGCAACTGGCTCAAGTCAAATGGTGTAAGATATTTTCTTCTCTACTTTGGAGAATTGGTGTAGTCAACTAGGACTTACAATTAATGCCAAGAAGATCAAGTGGTTGCATGTTGGAAAAGGAACAACAGATAGCGTTGAAATATATCAGTCCTGAAGTCATAGAACCTGTAAAATCTTGTATGTACCCAGGAAGCTTGATTAGTGCCAATGGAAGTTAAAAGGAGGTGTGTCTTAGCTATGAGTGTTGCACAGAAACAGATGAAATTATGGACTGATAAAAACATTGTTTGGTACCAAAGTGAAAATTTATCAAAGCAGTGTACTAACAACATTACTCTATGGTCTGGGAGCAGCTGCATTAAATGAAACAGACCTCAGAAGGCTGGAGGAAGTAGAGATCAGAGTTCTTTGAAAGATGATAGGTGTAAAGTAGAAGGAGCTTAAGAAAAATGATGTTAGGAGAGCGGGATGTGAAATCAGGGTACAGGTTTGGCTAGAACCAAAAAGATTGCAATGATGGGGACGCTGTCAGTGGTATAGTCCTGAATGAGCTGTACACTACTGGAACACCCCCACTGGAGTGACCTCACACAAATGTGTGGAGGATGCCATTTGGCTCTCCAAAATGGTATCTTCCAGGTGGCGTGACCTTGCACGTATGGTAAGTGTGAGATGACGCTGTGCGGAGGGTGCCATTTTGAAAGAAAAATAGCATCCTCTGTGCAGCAAAAGTGCCAGAATGATGTTCCGGCTCTGCTACACCTCGGGACACTGCAGAAGACAAACAGATGGTAGGATGCCAAAGAAAGTGCACACAACCAAGCTCAGTCCAAACTAGATCTGACCATCAGCTAGATGTCAGGACATCATATGCAGAGACATGACCAGGCTGGGCTTAATGAAGGAACAAGCCATGGACAGGAATTAATGACAATGCTGAACTGCTCCCTTTGTCTGTAAAGATGTTTAGGGATGAAAAGAAGGTTTTGTGACTTAGCAATTCGGATACCAAGAACTAAAACAGTATAAATGCTTACGTGCAGCTGTGTGCATTTTGCCTCTGGCCTTCAAGTGAACAAGTTATGATGAAAATCTGACCATAATCCCAGAAATTCCAGTTGTAAAGAGTCTTGGAATTTATCTTGTAAAAGTCCTTTAAGTCTTTGAACTTTTTGTTCCTTACTGGCTTTGTACATTGTCTATTCAATCTGTACATCATTATTTATTGCTACGTGGTACTTACTCCTGTGTGACTGTGGATAGGCTATATTGAAATCTTTGTGACCAAATATATCCTACTGAATAGTGTGGCTGGGGCCCATTCTTTTATGCTGCAGTTGTATGGAATATTCTGATTGTCACCTGAATACTGGTGAGAGGTGCCAGACCAACAGCCCTAGAGTCTTTTTATTCAGAGAACAGGTACAGCCTGGAAGTTGTAGCACAAACTTTCCTCTGCCAACCATGAAATGGAGGGGCCTCATCTAAGTAAAACAGTTGCTGCATCCCATCTCAGAACTGGCTGAATTTTAGTGGCCAGCAAATGACCCCTTATCTACATCACCAGGGTGTTGTGATACTTAAGCGTTCTATATATGATAGGGTTTTTATGTCAATCTCCATGCTCATTTTGTCCTCAGCCTCTTTGTTTTATCATCTGTTGACGAGGAAATGGAGCCACCATCTTATTTAATATATTCCATTGGTCATCAGAAGGTAACAACTTTTAGTCACTGTTCACCTGACATGTACCAGTAACACAAAGGTGAAAGGAGGAGTGCTGGAACAATTTGTATAGTGGAGGTGCTGTTTGAACCATTGAACCAAACTGTAAACCCTGTGTATGATGGAAATCACTTCAAGCCAGGGGATCTGGCAGCACTCCCAGCATTCCTAGTTCTAGCACCTGTGGGTAAAAGGCTCCATAAAACCACAGTCGCTAGAGCTACCCAGTTCACTGTGATGCCTCTTGATTTGGTATTTTAAAAATATAACCCTTTGTTCTTATGTAGCAATTTTTATCCAAATATCAAAACACTTTACAAAAGTTAAGACCACTAGGGACTCTGTTACTGATCACATGTAGATGCTCTGGTGATGGGGGGGGGGGGAAGGCAACATAAAAACCCTATCATATATAGAATGCTTAAGTATCACAACACCCTGGTGATGTAGATAAGGGGTCATTTGCTGGCCACTAAAATGTGGCCAGTTCTGAGATGGGATGCAGCAACTGTTTTATAGCGCAGCAGTTCAGAGTAGGAAGCAATGAAGAATACATTGTCTAATTGCAAGTGCCGGAACACTTAGATTAAAATGTAATTAGCTGATCTGGAGCTTGGCCAGATCACTGGAGTTAAAAAACGCCTACTTTTACAAAATTCACCATGGGATCCTTACTGATCACACAAGTGTCAGTTTTACCGCTCATGTGAAAGATGACGCATTTAGCAGCACTGTGCCCCTGAGACATTGTTGGGCATTGATTCCATATTGACCTAGACAGGTGGAATTCTTCATACCAGTGCTATATTCTACAGCACTTGGAGATGTCCTGTCTAGGTATTGACTGAACCGGCTATAGCTTCTGAGATCTGACAGGTTCACAATACAATGCAGGATGCTGCTATCTTTTCATTATCTGTTGTTTTACAAGAGGTCATTAAGACTGAGACTAATGTGGTGATCCTTTTTGGGAAATACTTATATAGACATTGGAGAGAGATCTGATAGCAATGGAATTATTATAAAACTATTAAACTACTTAATTTTGAACCGTCAATAAAATAAAATAACAAATCAAAAGTCAAAACAGCCCATTTATTACTGTAATGTTCTTAAATAAGCATGGGAATAGTTTTTTCAGGATGGAAATGCATGTTTTCAGGTATTAACTCAATTAATATTGCACTTCAAACAGTTAACTCATCTTCAAAGACACTGCACCAAAACATTGGTAGCTGGATACAATGTAGATTGCTCGCTGCACAGGATGTCCAGCACAGCATGCTTTAAACATCAGAGACCAGAAGTTTTTTGGTTACGAAATCTTCTGTTAGTCAAATCAGAAAACAATAATTACTTTCAGTTTGGAGAAATAAATACACTTAGCAATGCAAACCACCTTCTTCCTTCTTTTTGTTTTTGTTTCTTAATAGAGACTTCTGCAAATTGAATGGCTATAGTTATTCCAAAAATGTGTTTGCAGTAAGGCTAGGGTTTTAAAAAATGGATACCTATTGTTTAATATGGATCTAGGAGCCTAATTTTAGCTGCCAATTGTTGAAAACCTTGGACTGGAAGTTGACAAGGCCTGCTTTTCAAAGATGCTGAGCACCTGCAGCTCCCATTGACTTGAACTGGGGGTCTGAGAACTTGGCATATCCGAAAATCAGACTTTTAATGAGCCAATTGGAAAACAATGCAGGTCTCCACTTGATGCACCAATGTATTTTTTCATAGCTTCATAAGTTTAAATGAGTTATATTTTCTAGTCCCAGAGGGAGACTTTTTCTTTGAAAATAAAAATGTTTTGTATACTGGTCCTTGAAAAAGTCAACAGAAAAGAGAATTACACATTTTATTGCACTAATGTTTAAATTACACCAGCTTTTGGACAAAAATGTTGTGGTGTAAAATACTTTAGATTAGAACACAGAATGTAAACTTCAGATAAAGGTGTTATCTATTATCAATAATATTTGTCAAATTTTGCTCTAAACTGGTGTGAATCAGGATTGACAGAAGCTGCCCCAAAAAATCTTAGCTGTTTTCTCAGCCTACTTCCCTAGCACATACATCATTTGAGTTGAAATGCACTTTCAATCAGCTTTGCCTGTTTCCCCGCAGGATTTTGTGTTATGCAATATTTGGCCAGAGATTAATGCATTCAAACAGTTTTCCTTCTAATTCTAGTATTTGGAATCCTATGCCAGAAATGATTACCTTTGTGTCGCAGAACATCAAGGACTCAATGCCTTTAGAACGTACAGCCATGTATATAGGGTGTTGAGGGGTACCGCATCAGAACTAGTCCTCAATGAGTCCTGACTGAGGTAAGCACATGCTTAAGTTGAACCTGATTCAGCTAGACCACCTAAGCACATGCTTAGAGAGACAAAGAGGGTAAGGTAATATCTTTTATTGGACCAACTTTGGCTGGTGAGAGTGACAAGCACCTTAGAGACTAACCAATTTATTTGAGCATAAGCTTTCGTGAGCTACA
The DNA here is from genome assembly GCF_965152235.1 of Eretmochelys imbricata. Taxonomy (NCBI): domain Eukaryota; kingdom Metazoa; phylum Chordata; order Testudines; family Cheloniidae; genus Eretmochelys; species Eretmochelys imbricata. The sequence goes on from NC_135572.1 coordinate 34,416,008, forward strand.
GCTCACTTCATCGGAGAAGCATGAAAGCTCATGCTCAAATAAATTGGTTAGTCTCTAAGGTGCCACAAGTCCTCCTTTTCTTTTTGCGAATACAGACTAACACGGCTGCTACTCTGAAACCTGTCATTCTCAGCAATAAGAAGTTGGTCCAGTAAAATATATTACTTCATCCATGTTGTCTCTCTAATATCCTGGGATGGACACAGCTACAACTACATTGCATAAGCATATGTTTAACTTTCAGCATGTGCTTACATCCTGTTTACTTTAGTGGGATTCAAGCAAAAACTTGTTAAGCATAATGCTTTGCTGAATAGGGGTAGCTTGCTGCATCAGGGCCTCTAGTGGTGGAGCACACACCGGTTCTGGCTGGAAGTTCAGTTGTAGCTCCTGCATTTCCTTTTTAGAGTTATAGGGCTGGCTATGTTGGCTACACCCAACGGCCTGTGCAGAAAGGCATCAGGCCTAATTCTGGCCCCTTTGGATTTTGTCTTGGTACCAGTGCTGCTAGCACTCCTTCAGCCCTTGCGTTTGAGGACTAAGTTCTTGGCTGTTTCAGCTGTGCTGGTAGGTACATGAGAAAGAGGAAGGGCTTTTTGTATCCTTTGTTTCCGTTGCACAACCACACAGCCAGTCATGGGGCCAGATTTTCCCACCCTTCTGTAACCCACCAGTGAGTGTGTGTTACAGGTCCTAGTCTCTAGTGAGCCACAGAGCATATGGGCTGTGACAGTCCCCAGCTACAGAGCCTTGTTTCTTTAGCTTAAGTTGTAGCATCTCATGCTCTTAATTCTGGAGGTCCCCCGTGCATCGGCCAAGATGGTGGCCATCACACTTACGTGGAATTATCTTACTACATGAGCACTACTCATGAAATAAATTACTAGTTGATGTAAATGAGCGTGGCAGAATCGGGCCTCTAATTATTAACAGCATCGGGATTGAAATAATTTAAGTATTGTCAAATTTCCGTTCTGATCACTCTGTTCCAGAAAGACACTGCCAGCCTCCTTTTCCCAGAAGTTTTCTAACAGACTGACCACTCTGTACCTGTTCTACTGCTCTGTACTGAATCTAATACTGATCTTCAGACCTGCTTGTATGTATGCAATTTCCATCTCCTGGCTAAAGCACCAACTCAGCAAAGCAATTAAGCACTTGCTTATGTACCATTCAGTGCTGAAGAGGGATGGAATTAAGCATGTGTTTAAAGTTAATGGTTGCATAAGACATGCTGGTGTTTTGCTCAGTAAGAGCCTTAAAAGGTGGAGGTACTCATTTGACTTACTAGATAGAAACCTATTTTTTGGAGGCAAAGGTCATGAGTTATTTTCCTGAGGTTTTTTTTTGTTGGGTTGGCACCTGATGTACATGTTGTTTGCATGTATATGGCCATACCATTGATTATTATCCAACCTCAAAATCTGGGTACTACAGAGATAGGATCGAATCACTTTACAACTAATCCTGTCCCTTACAAATACTGCTCTCTTCTGAAATCTCTCAAGTGTCGTCAGAGAGACAGATGTTTATTGTCAACTTATCGCCTTGAACCACTGGTTGAGGCAAGGATGGAGAATAACTATTTAATGGAACATGCAATTGATTTGGAAGATATCCATGTAGGAATAGCTTTACTGATACCTGCAAACATGCTCTATTTGACTTGTTGAATCCAAATCTGTTGAAATGAAGTGCTATAGAAACAGCCTCCCCATCACTTTAATACCATATGATTTTCTTTCTACTAAATTCCAGGAACTGCAGTTTTACTAGAGTCTGCCCTTCTGAATGCCCTTTAGGTTTTTTGGCTATAAACATTACTTGTTGAGCTGGTTAGAAAATGGGGGGGAAAATGCACAAAATGTTTAATTTTCATCAGCATTTTCCAACCAAAATTGATTATCTCAATTCTCTGGCTTGTGATAGGTCTGTTATAACAATTATCAAAACGTTTAATGTTTTCTCTAGTGACTTGCTAACATATTTTGCCACCAGGATAAATATGGTATAATTCTAATGAATTACTACAGATTTACGTTGGTGTAACTGAAATTATGCATTCAATATCCTGTTTCAGGTTAGTAAAAATAAAAGAATGCTGTAGGTTTTGTGGAAGCGTACAAGATTTAAAAAAACATGAAAACAGGTTGTTATGCTGGGGGGAGGTGAAGCCTTATTGAACCTGGTGGGCATACTAGTTGTCCTTTGTTTTTACATTTATCCTGAATAATCAAGCTCCTTTGTGGAATAGATGGCTGACATAATAGAAGCCACCACAATGTAAAGTTGGAATAGGAGTTGAGCCATGCAGTCGAAGGGGTTTTCACTGGGGTCTGAATGCAAATGCAGGGGGATGGGGATGGTCGGGGGGGGGGGGGGGGGAGGGGAAGGGGTGGAAGGAGTGTGACACTGCAGAAGCACAAAGGAGCCGCAGAGAAGTATTTGTAGTGTGATCTCTCAGAAAAAGCTGAGAGAGAGAGAGCGCGTACTTTTGGGTAGACTGCTGGATAGAAAGAGCTTTGGAAGTGTGAGCAAAGAAACTGGTTCCTGCTGTCCTTAGGGAAATAGAACTTTGTGTACATTCTTTGTAAATAAACAGCATTGCATCAAAGAAATACCTGACTCCATCATCAATTTCTCCCCCTAGTGGAAACAACTCACAAGTCCCCCATATATTCACTACTTGCTCAGATCAAAAGGGATAACAATATTATGAATTCTTTGGTTTGCTTGTTCTTAGATAAAGAATAGATCTGCTGGAGTAAAGAACCATAAAGGCTGAAAATACTGTTTTGTTGGCTCAGAGCTAGCTATCAGTAGATCTAGAAAATAAGAGTATTTGTTGTTACACAGGTTTCAGAGTACCAGCCGTGTTAGTCTGTATTCGCAAAAAGAAAAGGAGTACTTGTGGCACCTTAGAGACTAACCAATTTATTTGAGCATAAGCTTTCGTGAGCTACAGCTCACTTCATCATATGCATCACTTCATTGGATGTAGCTCACAAAAGCTTATGCTCAAATAAATTTGTTAGTCTCTAAGGTGCCACAAGTACTCCTTTTCTTTTTATTGTTACACAATACTTAGAATTCAGTTATTTGCACAAAACATTTTAATTTTTCTCTGATTAGGATTTAAAAATAAGCAATTAGATATTCTGTAAGGTGCTTAGGAAATTTTTATGATTAAAATCAGCATTTACTCTGTATACATGCAACCTCACATCTATACTTGTAAGAGGACCATGTTTCCTGAAGCAGTTTTAAACCACTTCAAGCTAGAACAGTTTTAAGCTACTTTATGTTTCAAATGTGGATGGTGTCCAGCTGTGTCAATGAATTTTTTTAATTATGGCCATGAGCCAAGATCCAAATTTTAAGAACTTGCTTACATCATTCATATGCTATGTTGAATAGGGCTGCTTTCCTGAACTGTGGTCCATATTTGGAAATATCTTTAAAATTTAGACTCAACCACCCTTCTTAAACAGTTTTAACATATCTGGCCCCCCAGTTAATTTTTGTTAAACACATTTACACTTGAAATGATTTAACATCAGATTTAAAACCATTTGAGGAAAATGATTCCCTTATAAATATAGAAGGGGCTTAATTAGTATTAAACTGCAAAGATCAGATTCTCAGGTGGGGTAAATTGGCAAAGTTTCTTGACTTTAATGAAACGATGTGATTTACATTAGCTCAGGGTTTGACTCTGATAACAAATATAAAATTAGAGCAAGCCAAAGTCAAGGAAATGTAATACAGCTACAGCATGAACAATACTATTGACTTGTAACACCATCTGCTGGAAGACAGAAAATAAAAACAATTGCAAGTTGTTTTGTGCTCCCTTGGGACCAGGTTTACTCTTCTTTACACAGATTTGGGCCCTAGTCAGGGGGTGACATATTCATGTAACTGAGGAGCAGAATTTGGCCCTAATATGGGTTCAATCTCTCAGTCAGGCCTGTCTTTTTATCTTATCTATTGATATGGCATCCATCCCTATAGTCGAAGAGCAGCTGTCCCATTTCATACAAGATGCATCAATATCTAGATTGTTTATTCACAATGGTTTTATCTTTATTGTACTGTTCCTTTTGAGAAATAAGAAAACAGAGTCAAAGTAAAATATACTTTTTATCCCAAATCTATGTGCCATTCCCGATCTTGATTTAACAGGACATAGCGTCTTTCCTCTGGGTTAAGGATCCAGCTGAGACAGCTACCCCAGTGCCACACATTCTACGAGGGAATCCAAAGTCAGAGCAGTGGCATTCAGTGAAGTGTAGCTAAGGTGACCAGATGTCCTGATTTTATAGGGACAGTCCCGATACTTGGGGATTTTTCTTATATAGGTGCCTATTACCCCCCATACTCTGTCCCAATTTTTCATACTTGCTATCTGGTCACCCTAACTATAGCTGTTCTCTTTGAACATTCAGATAGATGAAATAAAGGACTGGGTGGGGAGGGGGTCATCTTTAAAGGTATCTTAAATGGGAGTTCAGTTCCCAGAGCTCTGATTTCTGAATCAGGAAAAAACAAGAAAGTATGTCCTCCCAGGGATTGACATATTCAGTTTACAAGAGAGGTGATAAAGACGGGCCATGACGTAGAAAAATCAAATTCCAAGTTTGCCAGTAAGAAAAGAGCCTGAGTAGTAGTCAACTAAAGAATGGAAGGGAACAGTTTACCTAGGAAGTTACAAGAGCCTATATTAAAATGGAGAGCTACTTTTACCCTTTTGTCTGCTTGCCTCTGGCAAAGGCTGACTCAGGGATAGAGGGGGAATTTCTTGGGGTGCAGCAACTCTGCTGGCTTGGAAAAGTGTGCACTACATCACCTGTTCCTCTCTGTGTTAGACAATTCCTGTGTCTCTGTTTCTACAGTTTAAAACCTTTAAAAATATCTTTCTTTACAGCTGAATATAGAAATTGCCAGAATCTAGTCCTGTACTTCTTTATTTAAAAGCAAACAAACAGCGAATTGGGGATGTTTGCACTAAAATGATATGAATCAGTGTCTGTATTTCTTCATATTTATATGCCAAACAAATGTATAAAAATCTGCATTAAAATAACGATTAGTAAGTGTGCAAAATTGAGCAATGGAAAGTTAGGAAATGCCAGGATTCAGGTAGTTTGAACACTGTGCACATGCATTTTGACACAGTCTTTAATAACACAATTGCACTGTTTTTTTTCCACAGGCCCCCTCATTCAGTGGTAATGGAAGTTTTGTTTGTTGTTTGCCTTGAGGCACTGTGCAGCTGTGTACATACTTTGCAACATGAACATACCAAGTCAGGTTCCAGGTCTCGGTCCTTATTTTCAAGGTGCTCAATGGCCAGGGCCCAGTATCTCTAAAGTACCAGGCTGACAGGTCCTATTTCTCAGGCACCATGAAGTTTTCTACGATAAGGTGAGGTTTGTTTGTGCAGGAGATAGAGCTTTCTCAGGGGACAGTCTGTGACAGTGGAACAAACTCCCAAAGGAACTAAGGACCATGACAACCCTCCCACCTTTCCCAGTGCAAAGTGCATTTCTTCAACCTGACTTCTCTAATATAAATACATGAGCAATGTGTACACTTAACCTCACTCCCAAACAAACCAGAAATCAAAGCCCTACCAAAACAAAACAATCCACTGCACACACAATTCTCCCCATGAGAAGAGGATGAGAGAGAATGAACTGGACATGACAAATGTTATTTGCAATCATGTTGTAGCCATGTCGGTCTCAGGATATTAGACAAGGTGGGTAAGGTACAGGGTGACCAGATAGTAAGTATGAAAAATCGGGATGGGGGGAGGGGTTTAATAGGCACCTAAACCCTGAATATCGGGACTGTGCCTATAAAATTAGGACATCTGGTCACCCTAGCTGAGGTAATATCTTCTATTGGACCAACTTCTGTTGGTGAAAGAAACAATCTTTCAAGGACCTGAAGAAGAACTCTGTGGAGTTCTTTCATCAACAGAAGTTAGTCCAATAAAAGATATTACCATGATAGATGTTAGTCATATTATTAATGTACTAGGGGAAGCTGCTCAGATACTGCACTGATGATAGTATAAGAACCTATATAGAATAGAGTGAAGGAGAAAGAGAGAGCCGCTTCTTGGGATTATCCTTTCCCTTGTTACTAATGATCCTATTTGCTAACAAATATATACATTCTTAGTGCTGTTGTAGCTTTGTGCAGAAGTGTAAATTGTCTCAGTAGATTCTGATGTATTTTATCCTGTAGGCAAAGATATCCAAAACAGGGAATATAAATAACACAGGTTATGCAAACCCACACCACTAGGTGGAAGCAGATATTTTGAATTGTCATTTATTGAGAAACTGTTTCAAAAAGCGAAGTAATGTTCTTGGAATTCTGCTTTAAGCCATAAGGCACACAGCTAAGCAGAGTCATCTCTAGAGTGCGGGATCTTTAATTTTTTTTCCATGCAAGAACATGCTTAAAATCCCTTTAATAAATTGTGTTATCTTCACTCTCCTATTTGTCTGTGCTGTGACGGAAAAATATAATTGTCTGTTAATAATGGCTTTTATTTGAAGCAGAGAGTTAGAAAACATGTTTGTAAAATGCTTTGAAGAAGAAAATCTCTCTAGAAATGCAAATTATTATTATTGTTGTTATTGGGTCAAATTCTACAGTCCTTTCTCAGATCCTCAAGAGGTATTGAGGCTCTTAGCTCCCATTGATTTCAGTGGAAGTTAGGAGTCTAAATACCCTTAAGGATCTGGGTCTCATACCCTACTAAGACAAAACTTTGGCTGACTTTAATTCAACCTAGCACTGAGTTGGGTTAAGCCCTATATCTTACTGTACGTTATACAGAAGCTTTTAGCTAGCAGGAGTAAATCTGCTAACTATTTTTGTAGTAATGCATTTTCTCCATTTACCACATTTGTTTTCTTGCTTCCTCAGGCATTTTGGGCCTTGTACATAATGTGTATAAATGGTATATTTATCGTCCTCTCTGGACTGTAATGTGTTTTAAGTGATGGTGTGTTGTAAAGCTGCATTCAGTATGGGCTGATCCGTTGATCCTCATTAGTGAGACAAGTGTATGAATTGCAACCCCAACACCTGCTATGGGCTAGCTGCAGTGAACAAGCATTATTAAAATTACCTGTGCTCCTACAAGATGCTGCATTTTTGAAAGGCCTGACTTTATGGAGCCAGGTGTAGACAGTGAGGGGTGCGTAACAGCACAGAGACAGGCAAACTCTCTGTGATGACCATGCCCATAGCTTCTTGTGGAAGTGGCCTCCTGTTTATGTACTAAAAATGGAGTAGGCCTCAACTGTGTGCCACTGCGTACTTTCCATCTTGTTTCAGAGTAGCAGCGATGTTAGTCTGTATCCCCAGAAAGAACAGGAGTACTTGTGGCACCTTAGAGACTAACAAATTTATTTGAGCATAAGCTTTCATGGGCTACAGCCCACTTCATCGGATGCATAGACTGAAACATACGGTAAGAAGATATATTGAATAATTTTGAATCTATTTCCCCATGTTAAGTATCCTCACACCTTCTTGTCAACTGTCTAAATGGGCCATCTTGATTATCAGTACAAAAGTTTTTTTCTCCTGCTGATAATAGCTCATCTTAATTAATTAGCCTCATACAGTTGGTATGGCTACTTCCACCTTTCATGTTCTCTGTATGTATATATATATCTTCTTACTATATGTTCCATTCTATGCAGTCGATGATGTGGGCTGTAGCCCACAAAACTTTATGCTCAAATAAATTTGTTAGTCTCTAAGGTGTCACAAGTACTCCTGTTCTTTTTCCATCTTGTGCAATTGTACAAGTTCCCAGTTTACACAATGGTATGGAACAGGGGCTTAGTCACATCAGACCCTGAATCAGGGAGAAAGTTCCCTAAATATGTAGCATTACTTAGTTATATACTGGTACCTGGTCAAAGGGGCCTTTTTTGCTTACTTTATTATTCTCTTGTCTGTTTGTTGTGCTGTTAATAGGTGTTAATTAATGACAGTTAAGGACCATCTTGTTCTGTGTCTGTATAGCCTAGCACAATGGGATCCTGGTCTGTGACTGGGACTATGAGGCAGTACTGCAATACAAATAATCACATGCTGATCTACAGAAATACTTTCTACCTTGACGATCCCCACTGGCTTAAGAGAGCGAGCTGTATTAGTCATTGAAAATGGAAGTATGTGAACTGCGGTTTAACTCAGTCCCCTTGTTTCCTGCACTGAGTGTTCTTTCTGCTCAATACACTCAATGGTAGGCATGTCCACATAATAGGGTTATGAAGATGGGTCGATGGGAGAGTTTGACTTCCTTAACCATGGGATGCTGTTGCAGGAAGGAGGTTTGCTGGGAAGAGATGGGGTCCGTCTGACCAAGAAGGGGAAGAACATTTTCATGCACTGACCAACCTTATGAGACGGCTTTAAACTAAGTTCAGAGAGGGGGCAAGTGACAAAAGCCACCAGGTAAAAAAAAGGTGATCTTAATGAGGACTAGATATTTGGGGAGAAGTAGATGTGGAAAATTACAGTAGAGTTATAAGAAAAGGAGGACTTGTGGCACCTTAGAGACTAACAAATTTATTTGAGCATAAGCTTTCGTGATGCATCCGATGAAGTGAGCTGTAGCTCACAAAAGCTTATGCTCAAATAAATTTGTTAGTCTCTAAGGTGCCACGAGTCCTCCTTGTCTTTTCGCGGATACAGACTAACACGGCTGCTACTCTGAAACCAGTAGAGTTATAGGAGCAACAAGAGGGAAATCCATAGGGGCATCTGCTTAACATCTTAGAAGTCGATACACAAATGCTAGGAGTAATAATAATGGGGAATAAACAGTAAGAACTGGGAGTTTTAGTTCATAAGTCATAACTGAGCGTAACTGGCATCACAGATACTTGATGGGATAAATCTCATGACTGGAATATTGGTACAGAGAGGTATAGCACAGATAATAGGGAAATCCCTGATGAGCCCCCAGCTGTGAGAGGGAGGGATGTTGCACCCCCACGTCTTCCACAAACACAGACCGCTTTGAGACTTTCTTGCTTGTAAACACCAACATGTAGTCTATTTAATCCCCTACAAATAGATAGCACCTTTACATTGTATCTCAACTTTCTAACCTCTTCTCCAAAAGTGGGGGGAGGGAGGGTATGGTGTTTCCACTCAGAGAACTCACTTTCTCAGGCTCTCCTAGCTTTTTGTCTTTCTTTTTCTCTTAGGGTGACCAGACAGCAAGTGTAAAAAATCAGGACAGGGGGTGGGAGGTAATAGGCACCTGTATAAGATAAAGCCCCAAATATTGGGACATCTGGTCACCCTAGTTTCTCTCTCTGTCTGTTCCCCTCAAAGGGCTCCTGCCTGTGTCCTTTTATACAGTTTCCCTGTTAATGGGATAATTGGTTCCTTGACTCACTAGCCCCAATCTGGCCTGGTAATCAGGGTACACCTCTGTCCAATTAGGCCTTCTGTGGGGAACCAAATTAGTACTAATAGTGACCAGAGTGCTGGCTCAAGTGCAAGCCCACAGCACTCTGTCACATCATATCTGGAGATATTACCCAAAATGTCCATTAGTGATCACAGGTTTCAGAGTAACAGCCGTGTTAGTCTGTATTCGCAAAAAGAAAAGGAGTACTTATGGCACCTTAGAGACTAACCAATTTATTTGAGCATGAGCTTTCGTGAGCTACAGCTGCATTAGTGATCACCACACTCTATGCCCCTAGTTTTTCGGTCCTGATCATGTATTTTTTCCATATCACTGTACTTTGCTAGTGCCCATACTCCTTGCAGAAAGAGAAAAATGACTGCAAAATGTTGTCCCTAGCAAAACTAGTCATATGAGATGTATGAGACTGAAACTTACCTCCTGGCATCAAGTCCTTCCAGGGACACTGGTCTCCAGGCTATTGTCAATGGATGAACTGTCGATGAACAGCAGACCTGACAAGTAACCGGGGTTTCCGGACTCTGTTCAGGCTGCACCTTCCTTCTGATTGCTGCAGTTCTGTGCCTCTCTTTCCCCAGGCTTTCCATCGAAGCATTAGATTCTGTGCTTTTCAAGGGTGTGAATGAGAGACTGGTGAGAGCACTCAGGAAGCAGAGAACTTGGATTCTTCTTGAAAACCCCAAGACTCACCATGAGGGGGTGTGTCTGCTGGTGAGGTAAGAGATCTAGGAGGCATCATTTCATGCTTGGGGATCAGTAACCAATAGAGTGGCTGAGAGGGACCCTCCAGTTTATAGCTTTGTGGGGGGTGCCCTGGGTGGGAAACACACAGCTCCCACTCCTAGATATCAGAGCTGTATGGTCAGAGCAGCTGAGTTTTCGAAGTGTGCAATCTACCCCAAAAGCGGTTTCTTTTGTCTTCCAGTCTTCTGCTAAAATCGGGACTAATAACACCTGATATCATACAGAGCCTCCTCCCCTGGGTGAATTCCCCAACAGAAAACCATCGAGTCACCAGCACAGCTTTCCTTGCCCGGGTAAGACACAGGGCTCTGAAGAGCAGTTTCACCATTAGGCTGTTGTCTGTTGTTTGCCTTTCTTTCAGGAGTTGTACAGTTCAGTTCATAGGAGTAATTGTCATTTTAGATAGCAGGATGGATCCTCCTTTATATGGAAACCTCACAAGGAACTTCATTACACCTTTCTGAGTCCTTCTCTCTGTGTTATTTTTATCGCTGTCACTGCCTATACTAGCTACACAGCCACTGGTGCTGGCTGAGAGAGAGTGAGAGAGATACAGACAGAGTTTGGATGACTGGACCTCTTCTGCCAAGACTGGACCTCTTCTGCTAGTGCTGATCCTAACCAACAGCTCCTGATTTTGGTTTAGCTCAGCAGATCTTCTGAATGAACCTAGTGTCCTAATACTATGAAACAAGCAACATACAAATACATTAACATCTATCTTAGGTTCTCATTACTGTAGTATCTGAATACCTCAAAACTCTTTTTAATGTATGTATCCCCACAACACTCTTGTGAGGTAGGGAAGCACTATTATCCCCATTTTACAGCCAGGGAACTGAGGCACAGAAGGGCTAAGTGACTTGCCCAAGGTCACACAGGAAGTCTTTGAGGGAGCAGGAAATTGAACCTGGGTTTCCTAAATCCTAGGCTAGTGTGATACCTGCTGGAGCACCCTCCCTTTCCACAGCCTTCCTCCAACATCTGCGTCATATTTCCCACTTACGCTAAGCAACTATCTTCGGGGCTCATCTGGTTCTCAGAAAAATAATCTATCTGTGCCTGTGATGGGCTGTACCTGGGCTTTGAGGCGCCTTACAAGAGGCCCCGTGGTCCTACTACACCCTGCCCCAGGAAAAGAGCCACAAAGGTGGGTCCTCCAGGTCTGTCTAGAGAGGCCTCGTGAAAGCAGCCAATTAGAGCCCATCAGGCTCAGATAAAAGGAGCTGCAGGGTCTTAGCAGGTCAGTTCCTGGCAGGAACTGGAGGGGCAAGAAGGGGTGCTGCTCGCTGGCCACAGAAATTCAGGGGATAGCCAGAGTTTGATTCTGGCAACATTTGCTTAAGCTTGGTTTGCAGGAAAAGAGTCCCTAAGAACTTTAACCCTGAGGTGAAAGTGGCTGGTAGGAAAGAAGCCCGGAGAAGAAGCAACAGTGAACTGAAATCAAGCAGTGCCTAGCTACTGTTTATAGGTCCATGGGTTGGAACCCATAGTAATGGGCAGGCCCAGGTTCCCCTACCATCCACCATGGCAAAAGCCCCACGAAGGGGACAATTCTTATGGAGAGCTTGAACAAAGGGCAAGATTTAAAGGGCCCAGAGTTGGGGTTGAAGACCCTAGTGAGGGAAATGGGACTATTCTTTACTTCCCCAGAAGGGGTTCATTTGGACTTTGGGACTCGGACAGAGGGCTGACCCACAGAAGACTCACTGAGGTCGGCTGGCAGGGTGCACCAGGGGTGAGAAAAGGACTGTGGTACTATAACCAGCCACTAAGAGGCTCTCAGAAGGTGAGTGGACCCCTATTACAGTGCCCAAAAGGAAAGCTCCATGTTTTTAAGACATTTCTCATTTGTGTGGAATAATAAAGTTACAATGTATTATGTGCCAAGTATCAGAGGGGTAGCCATGTTAGTCTGTATCCACAAGACTGTGGCTGTAGGAGGGCTCCTTGTTGTTTTAGTATATTACATGTCTGCTCAAATTATATTCCCAGTCTTAATGAACATATTGGGGTTAACGGACATGTTGATTTTATTTCAGCTAATGAGTGATCCAATGCTCAGGGAGAAGAAGTTCCTTAAGTCTGTCTTACACATCTTGGAAGAAAGGTCACATGATAGAAACAGCATTGTCCATCAGATGTCTGTAAGAGGCCTGGGAAATTTAGTCTATGGGGTGCTTGAGGCGGTAAGAGAGAATACTGAATAGAATGCAGCATAACTAGAGAAACCAAGGAAAACAGTTGTTCAGAGTTTACAGAGGCTGCACACAATGCACTAGGCCAAAATCTGCTCTCTCACCCTAGTAACCACTTTGCAGTCAATACAGAGCAAGCTGGATCCTTTGGTAAACTGGGCATAAGTCAACAATGTGCACTTTAATATGACCCGTATGTAGATGTATACATCTAGGAACAAAGAGTGCAGGCCATACTTACAGGATGGGAGACTCTATCCCAGGAAGCAATGATGCTGAAAAAAACTTGAGTCATGGTAGATAATCAGTTGAACATAATCTCCCAGTATGAAGTTGTGGCCAAAAGGGCTGAGATGATCCTTGGAGGCATAAACAGAGGGATCTTGAATAAGAGTAAGGAAGTTATTTTCCCTCTGAATATAGCACTCATATGAGCACTGCTGGAATACTGTGACCAGATCAGGTGTCCACAATTCAAGAAGGATGCTGATAAATTAGAGAGGATTCAGAGAAGAGTCACAAGAATTATCAAAGGATTGGAAAATATGCCTTTAGTGATAGACTCAAGGAGCTCAATCTACTTAGCTTTACAAAGAGAAGGTTAAGGGGTGCTTGAGGACAGTCTATAACTACTCACATGGGGAATAAATTTTGATAATGGGCTCTTCACATTAACAAACAAAGATATAACAAGATTCAATGGGGAAAGATGAAGCTAGACTAATCCAGACTGGTAATAAAGCTTACATTTTTAATGGTAATTTTAATATACCATTAGAACAGTTTACCAAGGGTTATGGTGAATTCTGTCACTAGCAATTTTAAAATCAAGTTTGGAAGTTTTTCTAAAAGATACACTCTAGCTCAAATAGAGACTATTTCGGGGAAGTTCTGTGTTATGCAGGAGGTCAGACTGGATCATCACAATGGTCCCTTTTGGCCTTGGAATCTAAGTAGCTAGGAATCTAATAGGATTACACAGGTGTAATATGGCACCGAGTTTGGCTCATTGTAGCTAGCACCCGGTCTGAAATATAGCTATAGGTCTCAGGGGTGTAGATGAAATTCCCACAGCTTCATAATTGCTAAAGAAAACTTATTAGAAGTGTGATCAGTGATAAGTGGTTTTTAATGTCATATATTTGTACAGGTGAAAAAGCACAAGAAGTTTCTTCTGGACGTACTGATCAGGGCCTTAAATGACACTTTCAGTTCTGAAGTCATTGGTGAGAGCATGAAGGCACTGGCCAAAGTCCTGAAGGAGCTGACGGAGAAGGACATAGCTTCTTCCTTCAGAGACCTCACCCCACAGATCTGGACTTGCTTTGACAATGTATGTGAACAGATTGGTAACTGGTTAAAAAGAACTGGATTGGTAACTGGTTAAAAGATAGGAAACAGAGGGTAGGAATAAATGGTCAGTTTTCAGAATGGAGAGAGGTAAATAGTCGTGTCCCCCAGGGGTCTGTACTGGGCCCAGTCCTATTTAACATATTCATAAATGATCTGGAAAAAGGGGTAAACAGTGAGGTGGCAAAATTTGCAGATGATACAAAACTACTCAAGATAGTTAAGTCCCAGGCAGACTACGAAGAGCTACAAAAGGATCTCACAAAACTAGGTGACTGGGCAACAAAATGGCAGATGAAATTTAATGTTGATAAATGCAAAGTAACGCACATTGGAAAAAATAATCCTAACTATACATATACAATGATAGGGTCTAAATGAGCTGTTACCACTCAAGAAAGAGATGTTTGAGTCATTGCGGATAGTTCTCTGAAATCATCCACTCAATGTGCAGCAGCAGTCAAAAAAGCACACAGAATGTTGGGAATCATCAAGAAAGGGATAGATAATAAGACAGAAAATATCATATTGCCTCTATATAAATCCACGATACACCCACACCTTGAATACTGCGTGCAGATGTGGTTGCCCCATCTCAAAAAAGATAATTGGAATTGGAAAAGGTTCAGAAAAGGGCAACAAAAATGATTAGGGGTATAGAACGGCTTCCATATGAGGAGTGATTAATAAGACTGGGACTTTTCAGCTTGGAAAAGAGGCAACTAGGGGGGATATGATAGAGGTCTATAAAATCATGAGTGGTATAGAGAAAGTAAATAAGGAAATGTTATTTATTCCTTCTCATAATACAAGAACAAGGGGCCACCAAATGAAATTAATAGGTAGCAGGTTTAAAACAAACTCAAGAAAGTATTTTTTCACGCAACACACTGTCAACCTCTGGAACTCCTTGTGAGAGGGTGTTGTGAAGGCCAATACTATAACGGGGTTCAAAAGGGAGCTAGATAGATTCATGGAAGATAGGTCCATCAATGGCTATTAGCCAAGATGGGCAGGAATGGTGTCCCTAGCCTCTGTTTGCTGGGATTGGGTGACAGGACATGGATCACTTGATGATAACCTGTCTGTTCATTCTCTTTGGGGCACCTGCCATTGGCCACTGTCAGAGGACAGGATACTGGGCTTGATGGACCTTTGGTCTGACCCAGTATAGCCGTTCTTATGAACTCTCCAACCCCGTTCAACTGATCTTGATTAGACTCCATTTACAATGTGTGATGTGGACTCCCTGGGCATTGCTCATGTCAGAGTGAAGAGATTTTAGGCCTCAGGGGAGAGAAGTGTTTTACGGAGGAGGAGAGCATTAGGAGGATGGGGATGACATCCCTGCTCCCACAGTCTCACCCTTCTGTTCATCTTTATTTCCACAGAGAATGGCAAAGAAAGTCTGAATACTGGATTAGGTAGCTAGATAACCATGAAGAGGGGGTTACAGAGAACAATAGAGTGCTGGGCCTGCTCTATACCATTTTTACTTGAGAGGGTGGGAATGATAATTCCATTTTGCAGAGAATTTTGAGATTTCAAATTTTGGTTTTGTTCCTATTTGGGGGAACCTCCCTCCCCAAATTTCAAAACTCTTTGTGAAATGGAATTACTACTCCCAACCCAGCTCCTCTGGAAGCCTTGGCCCAGGGCAGTCTGCTGCCAGACTATCCCAGAGCTGGGGACCCGGGAAACTCTGGGAGCTGGAGGTGCCAGGGAGTTGCAAATTTGAGAGCCAGGACTCCCAGAGTTCCTGGCTCCCTGTCAGCCTGCCAGATAGGCTGTTCAGAAGCTGGGGGCCTAGAAGCCCATGATCTGCCAAGGAGCTGGGTGGGTGCACTGGCAGGACAACAAACAAGTTTCTAAGGATCCCTGCCTGGCTTCTGGAGAAATTTCATCAAAATTGAACTGTCTCTAAAATATTTTGACGAATCAGCAAATTTGGACGAAAAATTGGTTAATTCAAGTTCTTCCAACCAGCTGTAGTTGGAATCACTCTGCTTTAGCATAGAAGAGATGGCTGTGCTAGGTGCATGATGTGATTGTCCCTTAGTTACCAACTTGCGGGGCTTTCTTGGCTGTAGGAGGATGATGGCCTCTTCGTTCATTGGCCTTTGTCCTATTTGGCATCCTGGCCCACTTGACAAAAAGAAAATGGAAGGCCTATTTCACTGATCAGGTTAGACAGAGCTGGGTCACACTTCTGCTGCACCTGCAAGACCCAAACCCCGAGGTTTCAATGGTAAGACCGACAGTGACTTATTTACTAAGGAAAAGGAATCTTCCTCCCAATGCCAGGGGAGCTCTGCTATTCCTGCCTGCTGTGGAGGCCCAAATTCTCCCCTCAGTTTATTACCTGCCCACTGAGTCAATTCCAGCCAGACTGGTCTATGGCTGCCTCACCAGAGTCCAGGATAGGTCATGGGTCTGACCCCGACAGGTCTCTGTTCCTGTCTCTCTGCACCCTGCCTCTCTAGAACAGAGGAGAGACCACAGCTATGCCTGGTGAAGCAGCTTTCATAGATATATCTGTTCCAAAAAGACATTGATGCTACTTCCAGGTTTCAGTGGAAGCTCTCCCCCATATTAGACATTCCTGCATGTTTTCTGCCAATTACATCCAGGTGAATCCCTTTTTATCCTGGACTAGATGAGCAGTCAAGGAGATTAGTTCCATTTGAATGAACATAGCACTCGATAGGGAACAATTAAATGGTGCGACACTCTTTTTCAGGAATGCAGAGCTACGTTTCACCTCTGTGCCCCGTTTTTGGGACTGAAGAGGCTCCAAGCTGCAGTTAATGAGCACCTTGGTGGCACAGCCGAGCTGAAGCCTGAAGGGCTCCAGGTGGACATTTGCAGACACCTCGTGAGTGAGCTGTAGAACTGTATGCGATATTGACTACAGTGGCTTGTTGTGGTGTAGAGGTGTGGGGGGATGTGTGATCGGTAATGTAAGTAACGTAAGAGTAGGATATATGACTGAGGGTGATGGGAAATGTAAATCTGCCACAGATTCCCACTTTTCCCACTTCTACCCAGCCACCCGTTCTTTTTCTTATTTACCTGTGGTTCGTAAAAGCATGTGTTGGCCGTCAAAGCACACTTCTAGCTGGAGAGAGCTCATGTGTCCCTGATTTCCTCTAAGCCAAAGAGAATGCAGAGCTGCTGGAGAACTTGTACAAAACCACCATCACGTACTTCTATAGCAGCTGGGAAGAGATCCGGGCAGTTGTAGCCAAGTTAGCTGGTGAGAGATGATGCCCAGTGTCCCTTTTGGTATTCCTATTGAAGGAGACAGAAAAAATCCCACTGTGCATCACTGAGCTGCCATTAATCTCTCTGTGCCTCAGCTTCCCACGCATAAATGGAGATATTAATATCCCTACCTCTCCAGCGTGGTGGTAGGAGGAATTCATTGGTTGCTATAAAGTGCTTCGGGATTGTTGCAGGGAAAGCATGGTGCAATCATTTAGTAGTAGAGGCTGAGAAACTGTCACATAGGGTATGTTTACACTTTGAGCTGCGGGTATAATTCCCAGCTTGATGAGACATACCCGCACTAGCCCTGAGTGCTAAAAATAGAGAGTAGCCACGATGGCGGGAGCAGCAGGAGGGGCTAACCACCCCAAGTATGATCCCATCCAAACCCCAAAGTCTATTCTCAAGGTGGTTAGCTCCTCCCACTGCTCATGCTGCCTTAGCTAAATTCTATTTTTAGCATGCTAGCTCAGTCAGAGCTAGTGTGGGCGTGTCCCATTGAGCTGGGAATGATACCCCTACCTCAAAGTGCAGACCTACCGACAGCATTGTTCAGTGCTCCTTACTGCTACTTCATCAGTCATGCAGCCCGCCTCCCCATAGTGCCTGCTGTTTCAGGTTCCTGGCCACACCACCTTGTCAAGGAAGCATTAGGTTCCTCCTCTTTGGCCCTGTGCCCTCTTCTCCATAGCACACCCATGTGAGACAGGCAGGCATTGTGACCTAAGTCATCTATCAGTCACCTTGTGAGATCCCCGCTTAGAACTCACTTATTCCTGGCCCCAGTCCTTTGCTCAGACCACTAGACCAGGACACTGTCCTAGTATGTCTCCAATAACTGACAGCAGTGGCAAGAGGAACACAGACTGTTTAAAGCAAATGGGTTTTATGTAAACATTCTTTTTAAAAAGTGTCTCTTTTATTCTCTTCAGTGTGGACTCTAAACTGCTCTAGCATCCTCTTGTCCGCAGCTCATCCTTAGGCCCACAGTAGGAGAAGCCAAAGACCTGTCTAGGAGCTGCTATTATCATCGTGCACTCAGCAAGGGAAGGTGTTGTTGTTGTTGTTTGTTTTACATTGTGTATTTAGGCATCATCCTGGAACACACGGACACCCAGCATATGAAATGGCTGGACCTAGAACAACTGTTGATCTGTAAGTAATAAATACAGCTGAAGTCCTGTTCATTAGTGAGTTATAAAGGAATTTAGCTGACAAGCAGCAGTAACCGATACCACTGGTGCAAAGTGCATCAGCCACACATTAAAGGACAGATTCACTCTTGCCCAGGAGAAGTCAGCTTTAGTTTTCCCTGAAGGAGGAAGCTGCAGCAGGTGTGATATGAGTCAGTGGATCTCCTGGCTGTCCTGGCAATGCCCCCTCCCCAACCAATGCTATCCACTCTTTGGGCTTCATTGGCTCCCTGTGGACTCCCCAGGTGAGAAGAAGTTGTAGCCACTTTCTGCTACCCCAAATTTCCCACCAGCAAATTTTCTTCCAGTAGGTGCCCTGTATCACGCATAAACCAGCTTGGACCTGGCCTCTGTTTAATTCCAGGTTTATTTGAGCTCAAGCAGTGGCTCCTGAATAGAGATGGAAAATAACTTAAAAGTGGAAGCTATTGAAACAATGGATCTTCTTCCATTTACAGCAAAGTGGATGAGTTTCTGGTAGAGTCAGGGTCTCCCCACAGTTTGGAGCATGGAAGAAGGGTCCCAGTGGAGGAACCTAAAGCTTTGTTTGTCTTGGAGAGCTTCTGTAGCGTGGTATTCAGAGGTAATAAGACTCCAGCTATTTCAGGCACAGGTGACTATGAAAAGTAAGCCATATTCATCTCTCATCTATTTTCCATCCCAATATGAGGACTGAGACCAGTTTCACATTTTTGCATGTGATCATTCTACTCAGGTACTTCAAGGTTCTGTGATTACTCTTAGCTGTGATTTGACAGTCTATTCACTAACACGTTGTCCTCTGTAATTTCAGCTCTCCAGGTCCTACAGAAAGACCCGAGTCCCACTGTCCAGCTGGTGGCAACTCCGGTCCTAAGTGACATCTGTCCTGGCAGAATGCTTGGGGAATGAAGCGGAAAGGAGACAAAGAGAACAAGGCTTTCCCGCTACCCAAAATTGGAACAAGAGAGAGGGAGAGAGAGGCAACTATAATACTGGCCAGTATTTGCCGTTGTCATACTGCTCAGATGCTGTAAGTGAGAGAAGAATCAGGCCCTGTAAAGTAAAAATTTGATTTTATTACTCAAATTATTAGACATCAGAACATCTAGTCATTCTGATGGACATGCAGCCTCTGGACAAGCTCAGTGATAAGCATGTACTATTATATTGCTTGCTCAAGGGTTATTACTATAGTAACAGCCAAGTACTGGCCCAGATCCTCAAATACACCTGAGCTGTAGACTCTGGGGTGTTCTAAATTATGCTGTCTTGTTACAGACATTGCTGCACTGTAGCTTGCTGGAGCACACTGCACTCTGTCTGTGCCATCTTCTGTTTCCAGCTCACACCCCATATACTCGGGAGGGAAGCTAGGAGTTGGTGACATACAGCCAGCTTCACTGGCTGCACACTATGTATGCTAGCTCTCCATGTGTTAGGGATTTGCACATGCTGGGGGAATTCCTAGCTGCCCTCTTAGGACAGCTTCATGGCTACTTTGCCCTGCTCCACTGCAACATAGGGCAGCATGGCCCACTATATGCAAAAAGGTGACTTTACAACTAACCCCTCCCCTATTTATGCACCTACACGTGATTGTTAGGAGTCTAAGTTTAGGTATTCAGGTTTGGAAGTTTCAGTCACTTGGCATAAAGTTGTCTCATGTCAACCAAAGGACAAATATGCCTTTAAACATCATTCCCCTTGTTTTTAAACCCTGCACCTCATTTTTATTCAGTCGGGGCTGATCATGGGGATAAATATGACTAACTCAAGCTCAGTTTTCAAACTTGAGTGCCTAAAGTTAGTCACTGGAAGCCATAATTGGGAATTCAAATATCTATTTTAGGCACCTCAGTGCTGACAGAGATTTAAGTGCCTTAATCAACACTTCTGCAGGTGGCTATAATGGGTATTTAGGCATCTAACTGCAGATTTTGGTGCTTAACTTTAGTCACCCAGGGCCTTTGTACTTGTATTGCCCAATCCTACGAGTTGCTGAGTGTCCTCAAACTCCCACTGATGTTATAAGGATGCTCTACCCTTCAGAGAAGGTGCTCAGCAGATATAACTCATCCTCCAAAGTTAGCTACTATGAACCTCCACCTCATATAAAAAGGTCACTGAATGGTCAGGTTTCTAGTCTCCATCACCACGTCATTCTCCAGTTTATTGTTCCCCTGAGTTCAGGGCCTGTGAGGATTCACCAGGCAGCAGTTAGCAGAGGAGGGCGAAAGGCAGAGGGCGTCTGGGATGTCATTGCTCATAATTCTCAATGGGGAGACAATGTTCCTGTAACAGTTGAATATTGGAAGGAGATCAATAGAGACCCCTGTTGAATTGACACATTCTGCTAATTCAAAAGCAACTATATTAAGTAATATGGGTTCTTGTAGGGTTTCCTGTTTTGGTGATTGCAGCTTATTCCCAGTCCATGTGATCATATTGTTGTTCCCTAGTATTCTCCACTCTGTTTAAGTGTATTAAGGGGCACTGTACAATACTGATGACTCTTCACATTTCTTTTTCAGGTGCTGGCCGTGTATCTCACAAACAAGGTGCTATGCAGATAACCCAGCCCCAGCTTTTGTATTTACTGTGCACACATTTCCTACTAAACTGTTTGAAGTATCTGTTTCAATTGCTCAGAGGCCTGATTTCTTCTTCCATTGTGGGGCTTCCTGCATGTCCACTGTAACCATGATGTAGGTGCTTCCTCCCTTGCCCTTTCTCCATGGAAATGGACGAAGACTTCAGCCCAGTGCCTCTTTGGGGTCGCTAACCACTCTTCCGGGATCCACACAAAGCTAGATCTAATCCCTATAGTTAGTGATCTGGGGTCTGGTTCTTAATCATATCCTCTTCTTTGTCTTTCTGGGAATTCAGTATTGCTGATGAATTCGGGGTTGTAAGTGGAATAGACTGTGTTCTGGTGAGTTACCCTCCACCCTGTCTAGCCTATTTCTGGGTCAGAAGGCTATCTGTGAACGGTGTCTGTTTACTTACAGACTTAGGATAGGTTTCAGAGTGGTAGCCATGTTAGTCTATATCAGCAAAAAGAACGAGGAGTACTTGTGGCACCTTAGAGACTAACAAATTTATTTGAGCATAAGCTTTTGTGGGCTAAAACCCATTTCATCGGATGCATGCAGTGGAAAATACAGTAGGAAGATGTGTATATACACAGAGAACATGAAAAAATGGGTGTTGCCATACCAACTGTAACAAGACTAATTAATTAAGGTGGGCTATTATCAGCAGGAGGAAAAAAAACTTTTGTAGTGATAATCAGGATGGCCCATTTCAAACAGCTGACAAGAAGGTGTGAGTAACAATAGGGGAAAAGATAGGTTTCAGAGTAACAGCCGTGTTAGTCTGTATTCGCAAAAAGAAAAGGAGTACTTGTGGCACCTTAGAGACTAACCAATTTATTTGAGCATAAGCTATAGCTCACAAAAGCTTATGCTCAAATAAATTGGTTAGTCTCTAAGGTGCCACAAGTACTCCTTTTCTTTTTGCGAATAGGGGAAAAATTAGCATGGGGAAATAGTTTTACTTTGTGTAATGTCCCATCCACTCCCAGTCTTTATTCAAGCCTAATTTAATGGGATAGGTGCCTGTAATAGTGTGTAAGGGAAGGCATCTCTGCTTTTCTAAGCCAAGTCCCTGTTTGTGCACTGCAAGACTTTATCAGAGAGGAACCATTGGATTTCCTAGCTTCCCACACTGCACTACAAGAGAATGACTGTCATTGGATATCTCTGATAGGGTATGTCCTGCTGTGCTCACTGGTCTTGTGACTTCTCCGTATCAAGGACCAGCTCATTTTGTTCATAATTCACATTGGACTAGACCTGGGTGAAGGCTGGAGGGTCAATTCATTGTGAGGCTCACCAGTTAAACTCCACAGTTTAGAGAATCATAGAAATGTAGGGCTGGAAGGGACCTAGAACGATCATCTAGTCCAGCACTATACTGAGACCATCTATGGCAGCTGTTTGTCTAATGGGTTCTTAAAAAAAACCTCCGATGATGGGGATTCCACAACCTCCCTTTGAAGCCTATTCCAGAGCTTAACAATCTTTATAGTTAGTTAGAAAGTTTTTCCTAATATCTAACCTAAATCTCCCTTCCTGCAGATTAAGCTGATTTCTACTTCTCCTACTTTCAGTGCACATGGAGAACAGTTGATCAGGGTCCTCTTTATAACAGTCCTTAACATATTTGAACATATTTGAGGGTTTGGCCATATGAGGGTTTGGCTAAGATAAAGAGGCACCTGGAGGAGGGAAAGGAGATTACAGAGGTATGTGTGTAGCTTTCTTGGGGTGCCAGGGCTCTGAGTCACCTTTTTACCCATCCAGCAAGAGGAAGATTTTCTCATGCTTGGCTAGATATCTGCTCCCTAACACCACCAGTCTGTTAGCCATCCTACCAGTTTCCTTAGGGCTCTGCTAGCCCTTGCTTTGCCTTGTATGGTAACAGTAGGTGCACCACAGCCCCCAAGTCCCGCTGAAAGTGTCCCCCTGTAGCAGCAGGTTCCTGTCACAGGACACTCACAGAAATTACCAGGTTAGCTGTCCCCAAGGGAACAGAATCCAAACAGCTTGATTGGTACAGCTTGGGATCAGATCTTTTATAACATCACAGCACTGAGAATCATAGAATCATAGAATATCAGGGTTGGAAGGGACCCCTGAAGGTCATCTAGTCCAACCCCCTGCTCGAAGCAGGACCAATTCCCAGTTAAATCATCCCAGCCAGGGCTTTGTCAAGCCTGACCTTAAAAACCTCTAAGGAAGGAGATTCCACCACCTCCCTAGGTAACGCATTCCAGTGTTTCACCACCCTCTTAGTG
This sequence comes from Eretmochelys imbricata, assembly GCF_965152235.1. Classification (NCBI taxonomy): domain Eukaryota; kingdom Metazoa; phylum Chordata; order Testudines; family Cheloniidae; genus Eretmochelys; species Eretmochelys imbricata. The sequence goes on from NC_135572.1 coordinate 34,439,084, forward strand.
AAAAAGTTTTTCCTAATATCCAATCTAAACCTCCCCCACTGCAACTTGAGACCATTACTCCTCGTTCTGTCATCTACTACCATTGAGAACAGTCTAGAGCCATCCTCTTTGGAACCCCCTTTCAGGTAGTTGAAAGCAGCTATCAAATCCCCCCTCATTCTTCTCTTCTGCAGGCTAAACAATCCCAGCTCCCTCAGCCTCTCCTCATAAGTCATGTGTTCTAGACCCCTAATCATTTTTGTTGCCCTTCGCTGGACTCTCTCCAGTTTATCCACATCCTTCTTGTAGTGTGGGGCCCAAAACTGGACACAGTACTCCAGATGAGGCCTCACCAATGTCGAATAGAGGGGAACGATCACGTCCCTCGATCTGCTCGCTATGCCCCTACTTATACGTCCCAAAATGCCATTGGCCTTCTTGGCAACAAGGGCACACTGCTGACTCATATCCAGCTTCTCGTCCACTGTCACCCCTAGGTCCTTTTCCGCAGAACTGCTGCCTAGCCATTCGGTCCCTAGTCTGTAGCGGTGCATGGGATTCTTCCCTCCTAAGTGCAGGACCCTGCACTTATCCTTATTGAACCTCATCAGATTTCTTTTGGCCCAATCCTCCAATTTGTCTAGGTCCTTCTGTATCCTATCCCTCCCCTCCAGCGTATCTACCACTCCTCCCAGTTTAGTATCATCCGCAAATTTGCTGAGAGTGCAATCCACACCATCCTCCAGATCATTTATGAAGATATTGAACAAAACCGGCCCCAGGACCGACCCTTGGGGCACTCCACTTGATACCGGCTGCCAACTAGACATGGAGCCATTGATCACTACCCGTTGAGCCCGACAATCTAGCCAGCTTTCTACCCACCTTATAGTGCATTCATCCAGCCCATGCTTCCTTAACTTGCTGACAAGAATACTGTGGGAGACCGTGTTTAAAGCTTTGCTAAAGTCAAGATACAATACATCCACTGCTTTCCCTTCATCCACAGAACCAGTAATCTCATCATAAAAGGCGATTAGATTAGTCAGGCATGACCTTCCCTTGGTGAATCCATGCTGGCTGTTCCTGATCACTTTCCTCTCATGCAAGTGCATCAGGATTGATTCTTTGAGGACCTGCTCCATGATTTTTCCAGGGACTGAGGTGAGGCTAACTGGCCTGTAGTTCCCAGGATCCTCCTTCTTCCCTTTTTTGAGATATATGTATAGTGAAATAATCCTAAATTTGTTATCAAAGGTTAAGATTTAAGAGATACTGAGTCAGGATAATGGAAACAGAACTGGTTACATATAAAATGAAAATCATAACATGCTTCTTAGAGTCTAAATTTAACAACAGGCTAAAATCCATGATTACAGCAGTTTCTCATCTAAAGCAATCTCCCAGCATCATTAACCAACATGCCTGGAATCCAACTTTCATGAGGAAGGAAAAAGGCTTTTTGCATGCAGGGGAGGATAAACAAGGTGATTTTTGCCTCCATTGATTTTGTCCTCAGAGTCAGGGTGACCCTTGTGGAGTCTTTCCTTGAGTGCTGGCTCCAAACTATCTTCACTTACTCCTGTTGTCTGTTTTGCATGTGGAGTCTTCCATTGTGTGGGCTTACAAAGCTTCTTTTACATGTGAACTTAAGCAGATAGGTGAATCCACATCCCTTTGTGTGGCAACACCTGTTTGATAACCCTGCCTGGGCCACAGTCTCTAAGACATATTTTCAGTACATATACGTAACGCCTTAAATTTCATCCGTACATACATCCTACAAGAATTAGGAGGATTGGTATGACGTAAGCTTTTACTAGACATGTCACATGTCCCTTGTGGGACATGAAAGCAGCATCTTAGTTGTAGTGAGCTTGTCAGGCCTGATAGGAGTTGATAACATACAGTAGTGAAACCGTTGCCAGCTGGCACCAATGGGCCTGTTAGAAGTCAGGACCTGCAGCTGTGCCTGCCCAGTCACCAGGCAGCCAATGAGCACAGCAGAACCACCTGATTGGCTAAAGCGGTCAGGTGGCTTGCTTTTAAGTCCAGCAGCTGCAGGGGATCAATGTACATGCCCACAAATTCTGTTCCTCCCTATGCTCACCTCACTCCAAGCCATGCTCCTGACTTGCTTTGGAACTGCTCCAACCTAGACCCTATCCTGCACCCAGCCTCGCTCCAGGCTAGACCCTGCCCTGCGCCTTGTTCCTGTCTTGTCCCAATCTTGCTCCTGCCTTGATACCTGCCTTGGTACCCTGCTCCTGCCTTCCCTGACTCCATTGAATCTGGTTCTGGTTCTGACTCAACCCTTGGCAATGGCATTTGGACTCTACCTTCAGTTCTGACCTTTGGCTCTGATCCCTGGCTCCGACTCCGCCGTGGGCTCTGGCATTTGGACTCTAACTAGGACTGACTCCTGCTCTGACCACTAGGCCTGACTGCCTATGACCCAGTCTCTGTGTCACAATGTGTGATTACTTTCCTTTTCCTGAAGGTTGACTCAGCTTTCAAACATTTGGGATTGCTGCCATAGGCTATTTCCTGAGGCCTTTACTCTTTTTTTATCTTGTCCTGACTTCCACAGGAGCCTGACTGAGTAAGGAGGAGATAAAAATGGAGTGGGTGGGGTACCATAATTTTGATCTCCATATTTAAATACTTGAGAAGCATTCAAGTTCTGCAGTGAGTGAGGCCATATCCCCTAAGTGCCTAAACAGAACTTGCCTCTCAGATCTCCATGGGATTTGGGGGTGGAGGGAGAGACCCTCTGTGTGGGGATCCAACCCTTCTGGTGCTGAAGCGGGGATTGATTGTGTACACTGCATCATCTTACATCCTTCTGCGGGGCCCTTTGGAGGGTACTCTGAGTCTGGGTATGTACAGGGCAGGGAGCGGAAGAAGGGAGTGGGCTGGGAACAAGGAGCCTAAACTATGGAGTTAGATGCACTTCAAGCACCCAACTGAGAATTTTGTCCTGTGTATATGTATTGTACATACAGGAGTCACTGAACCCATCAGTGAAATGCAGCCCACCTGAGTTTAGGACAGAATGTAGGATGGCAGAATAGTGCTGAGAGAATTTTTATTTTCACAGAAACTACTGAATAAATTTAAAGAGGTTTTCAAATCTCAGGAAATGTAACGGAGCAAAAATTGCCCTTTGAACATTTGCCATTTTAATTCACGGAAGAAATAAAACGAAACATTTCTGGTGTGAGTTCTTCATTCTTTTTAAACACACCAGGGTTCTTTAGAAGTTTTCACGTTTGCGGCCTGTGGAATAGAAATATGGAAACATTAAGGTATTTGTTTAAGAGACAAAATACAGAGAAATATGTACCACGATCGGTGTCCCTTTGTGAAGTATTCCATAGAAGGGAATGTCCACACACAGGTGCTGCAGGCAAGATTTGCTCATTGGTTTAGGGCACAGTTTTGCCACTGTAACACACAGTGAGTAGTACCTGACTCCATGAGCAGTGAAGTGAGGGCCAGATTCTGCCATACTTACATTGAGCAATCTTTCATTCAGCAAGTAGTCCTACTGACTTCAATGGCCTGTTTGGCAAAGCAAGGTACTACTCAGTAGTAGAAGGTTAGCAGAATGTCATCCTCATTGATTTCTGCAAGGCACTGGTGTGTAGGGAACCCATAGTCTGCCAGGATCTCCAACTCCATTAGCTTTTGTTGCAATATGGAGACTCCATTGCTCTCAGACTCCAGAAAGGGTAGGTGGGAGGTATAAAGTGAATTATGTTGTCTTGGTCTAAATTTTGATACCCTTACATTGAATAGTACCTTACGCTGAGAGTAGGCCATTCAAATCAGTGGGCTGTTTGCTGAGTAAGGTACTTCTCAGTGTAAAGTGTGGCAAAATCTGTCCCTTTGTTGGTAATTTTTTATATCAAAATTAACATCTCACACTGAAATTACCATATAATTTCTGAATTCCTTGTCTGTCATCAGCTGGAAGGCTGAAGGTGTTTGGGTCCCAGTAGTGATAGATAGGATACATCAGAGCACCTTGAACATTTGAATGACCCAGTCCCAAAGAATGACCAAATTCATGTGCAGCAACAAGGAACAAATTTGTTCCTAAAATATAGAAAAAAGGAAAAAATAGTTAACATATAATGGAATAGAGCATCACAAGCAGGGCAATTCGCATCTTTCTTTCCACTGTGATGAAATCCAATAAGTTTAATTTATTTTTACCTGCTCTCCCATTTAATTACAAGATGTATGTCCACATGTTTTAGGAAGAATATTGCAGAGCCCAGGAAAGGGAGTCAGGAAACCTGAAATCTGTTTCCGACTCACCTTTTGGCAATTGTTTTGGGCTCACCTTTTGATCATGAGCAAATCACTTAAACCTTCTGTGCCTCATCTACAAAAAGAGGATAATATTGCTTGCCCACCTTTGTAAAGTGCTTTGAGCTCCTCAGGCCCTATATGCCTATTATGGTAGGTAAATATAAGTATGTTGCAAAGATCAGCGTTTTGTTTAGAAGGAGCTGAAATTGTTGTGATGGTACATGGAATACTTTACCTATATGATCTTGTGACCACTTCTCACTCTCATCAAAGTGAGCATCTCCTCCTAACCCTGAGCCAGGTGCAAATGCATGGGCCAGTATTCCCCCTCTTCCATCAAAGGGGAATGAGTCGCCATGTGCTGCATGTGAAAAGAAATGAATATGTCGTCAATTGGCAGAATGATGCATTTTAAACATTGAATTCTACATCTTGAAGTTTAGAGTTTGCTTTTATTAATTGTAGATTACATTACATTATAAATTACTCTAAAACAATGTTAAGGTTGCAAAGTCAAGCACTCAAAAGGTAGGAAATGCCATACTTAAGATTGCCTGTGCAATGAATTCAGCTCCTGTGTGTACATTATGGTACCGTTTTTAATTACATGATTGTATACTATTTTTTCCCCACAGGACCTCTGTGTTATTGAGGACACATCCTCAGAAATGGCTGAATCAGCTTATTGAAACTTTACAAAAAAGTTCAGCCTGAGGCTGACACCCAGCAAGAAAATGTCTGAATGGTTTAAGTTTTGCAAAGTTATAAGCATCTGAAGGTCCTATAATGGACAGTTTCGGGCAATGATAATTATAGATAATGCCATCTGCACCACTTGTAATACATGAAGTGAATGATATCAGTAACCACAGCTTTGAAAAACTGAGCATCTCACTTGGTACACTGGTTTGGTGTATCTTTTGTTAGATTCTCCTGTAACAGTGTGTGGGATGTCCAGACCCTTATCCAGAGGTTGGCTGGAAAAGGTTGACTCTCCTCCTCTGCCTATAAGAAAGGCTACAATTTCTTGCTGGAGTGCAAGGATTTTCAGGATAGTTGTGAAAAATTCATCACCCGGAAGACACTGTAAGATTACTGTGTTATTGGATGTTTGGGGATGAATCTCTAAGGGGTTGGCTACACTTAGAATGCTGCAGCTGTGCCACTGTAGAGCTTCAGTGGAGACGCGACCGATGCCGATGGAAGAGGTTCTCCCATCAGCGTAGGTACTCTGCCTCCCCAAGAGGCAGTAGCAAGAGCTCTGCATGGGTACAAATTTATATCTGCTGATGCGGCTATTTGCGGATACAAATCGGTATCCGCGGAAGGGCAGGGCTCTCCCGGGAACTGCAGTGGCGAAAGGAGCAGAACATGGGGCCGCCGCTCCCAGGAGCCAGCGCCCCACGCTGGTGGCTCCTCTGGCATGGCTCTACTGCCCCTGCCTCGCCCACTGGGGTGGGCACCAGCAGCTGGTTGCACTCTTGTGTTCACGTGGTACCCTCCCCTCTCCCCCCCGAGACAGGAGATGCAGAGAGCGGCGTGGAAGGGACAGAGGCAGGGCTGGGGGTGGTACAGCCACGCTGGAGGAGCTGCCGGTGTGGGGCGCTGGCTCCTGGGAACAGCAGCCCCACGTTCTGCTCCTTTCACCGCTGCGGTTCCCGGGAGAGCCATGCGGTTCCGCAGATGCCCGATTTATATCCACAGATATAAATTTGTATCCACACAGGGCTCTAGCGGTAGCTAGGTCAATCGGAGAATTCTCCTGTTAACCTAACACTGGTCTACAATGGTCAGAATAGCTGCCTCTCACACCACTGAGGGACATAGCTATACCAAAGCAAGTACCTAGTGTAGACAAGGCCTAAGAGGAGAATTAGCACTGAGATGGGAACCAGGGTGCGTGTGTGTTTGTGTGGGTGAGCATTCGTTCTTCCTCTTTCAGACTTCTTGGAAGTGAGACACTCTTTAGACCTGTGCCTTGGGCATGGCTAAAACACACGACACCCTGTGCCTTTGCTTTGGACTACAGTGGAAAGAAGCCTTGCTGTATTTGTGTTTGGCTCTAAAAAGGCAAAAAATCTATGTTTCTGTTTTACAATGAGGCATGTGACCAAGATGTCTAAACCCCACACAGGCATGCAGAATCCTTGCTTGCTCACAAATAGGAGTAATGTTCATGGTAGAGGAGTATGTTTACAATCAAATAAGAAGATATTATTTTCCTCATTTTACAGTTCAAATGCCCAAGGGATTTTTGTGATGGTTGGTCAGTTAACATTGATACCAATATAATATAAAATAATATTGATAGCAAATATAATATAAATATTTATATTTGTTATCAATGTTATATATAAAATCAATGCCTCCTTTGAGAGGCTGCTATACTGACCATATATTTTATCTCACAGAACAAGGTAAAAATTGGATAAACTGAGAATGAAAATATTTGTTCACTCTTCAATCTTTGGCTACGAAAACGTGTAAGCTTTCAAAGCATAGCTTTAGCTTTAAATAAAATGTAATTCATGGATTCTTAAAAATCCAGCAGCAGCCTCACCACCATGTGCAAAACGAATCAGGATATCTGCTTCTCTCCCGGCAACTTTTTGAAACTTCAGTGGAGTCACATCGCTCCACACCTTAAAAGCCTTTTGTATTGCTTTCTCCACCATAAAACGAGGCAGATCAGGTGTATAGTTAAGGATCCTTTTGGCAACACAAGAAAATAAAATATTGTCATTTTAAAGTATGGAATAATATGGCATCATTAAAAGAAAACAAAATACACAAAAAGTGAAATATAACCAACCTGTAAGTCAACAAATTCTTCCTCCATCTTGGATTTCCTGGAAATGTGCTGTAATCTAATACATCGGGGATGCCACACCTTGGCTGATCCATCATTTCCTCCGTTTCTGAATTAAATTTTCCTGTTACAGTCAGGTGGAAAAATTTCTGCATCTCTTTAATTTTCTCTTCTAAGGTACGGCCACCTGCTTTATTAATGGATGGAAAGAACCTGTCAAGGTAATTCTGAAAATAAAAAGAAACATTAGACTCAGGGTGTATCTCCAGTTGTGTTTTTCTTATACCTTTAAGAATCAACTTGTCAACCAGTATAAGACCCAGATGATCCTTGGGTATACTTATACTACTGCACCCAGAGAAACCCACTGTGATCTGTCATAACAGGGAAACAATTTAGACCGATATGAGGGCACTTTTCCAATATATGTGAACAAAATAAAAATGTAGATTGATGTTAAAATATTCACTACCTTTCTCCTTTGAGAATTGTGTACTTACTTCATCTTACTTCACATCCGTATGCTTCAGGGCTCTATTCTGGTTTCTCTTATGAAATACACGAAGGGGTTCTGTGCAGCTATCAGTTATGGTATTACTTGTAAATGTCTAGGGGGTCTGATTCTCATTTACACTAAGGACCTTTCATAATACCAGACTGGCAGTGTAAAGCGACATTAAAATGAGTGTAAATTTATACCCATTTTCAGATCCCTTTACATTACAAAGTGGTGTAAAAAGGCATGGGTGTAAAAAGGTGTAAATGAGAAATGCATGCCTAGGTTCTTATGCCTGGAAAGGTTCATGCACAAGCAGTTACTCAAATGCAGGGTTTATGATTCCTTACAAATGAACATCATAAGATGTCATTTGCAACTAGGTTCTCAATGAACTTCTTAAAAAGGAACAATTAGATGATCAATCACTAATGTGCAAAGAGGGAGAGTTTTAATTAAAAAAAAAAGCACTATACACTTGACCTGGGATATATGGACTTCCCAGAAAATTATCGGGAACCAAGCAGTATTTTTGGCTTGAAAATAGATAAGAGTAAGAGGAGGTGGACGGTAGGATCAAAGGATCATATTGTTTGTACTTAATAAAAATAATAATAAATCATCATTCATTGTGACAATTTTTGATAAACATTACTGTGAAATCATCCTGTACCTTTTTATATGATGGGTCTTACCAGAAGGAGAGGGTTTGTGAGAACTGCGGACTCCTCAAGGATATTTTTTAGCATAAGTTTTACTCCACAATAAATTGAAATCACCTATCCTAAAACTCCCCCAACATTTTATTTGTGGTGGTGGTGTTACTTTATACTCTAATCATGGATAATTATAACATCTTTTTTTCACACTTCAGTCTACCACTTTCAAGTGCTCTGAAACAGCCTTTCATCTCTCCATAATGCAGATTAAATACACAGAGGAAGCCTTGCCCAATAATAGCAAGACACTGAAGCAAGTGGTCCTGTTTATTTTAATGGGAGTTCACTGGGCATTAGAATCTAGAGAATAATCCAACCAGTGTGGTGTATATAATTAGTCTTGCCTCTTCTCAAAGAAATGTGAGCACTGGATACAACTATGGTAAGATGCATGTAAAATAGTTTAGTCCATTATTATTAAAATATTCTTTTTATCTTTCTGAAATATTATATATATGTATAATACACACCCACACGTACATCAAATTAATCCTTAATTTGGCCCATTGGTTTTAGAGACTTCATTTTCTTAGAATTTATATATATATAATTATTGTAAGCTCCTTTGAAAGTCCCACTAGATGACTGTCCGTATCTTTAGATACCTAAATATCTTTAATACTTGGCCCTAATTCACTTTTGCAATTTCACTTAGGGGCTTTCAAAATTTTTACTTTATGCCTTCTAGTTTTTGTGAACTGACTTGTAACAACTACATAACACCAAGGTAAAAATAAAATGATGTCACATGCTCTCTGAAAAGAAATATTATAATTAGGATTCAGAGTAGCAGCCGCGTTAGTCTGTATTCGCAAAAAGAAAAGGAGTACTTGTGGCACCTTAGAGACTAACAAATTTATTTGAGCATAAGTTTTCATGAGCTACAGTTCACTTCATTGGATGCATTCAGCTGTAGCTCACGAAAGTTTATGTTCAAATAAATTTGTTAGTCTCTAAGGTGCCACAAGTACTCCTTTTCTTTTTGCGAATAATTAGGATGTAAACTTAAAATGGAAATGCAGCATATTCACAGTTCACCCTTACAGCCCCACTCACGACATACCTGTAAACGCTTCAGGTCTTTGGAGCTCGGTGGTGCTATCTTAAGCGGAACCGGGAGAGCAAGACTTCCAGGCAGGAACAGTGCAGCACAGAGTAGGATGTATCTCATAGTGTTATCAAATGATCTCTGCTAAAAAGAGAAAATCTTAGGTCTTCTGTGTCTAACGATCACAGCTATAATGCTTATATATAGGCCCTTACTGCCACGTGTGGTAATAGATTGCTTGAGTCATTTTTAGGCTTCCTCTGTGGTTTTGTTATTTTTGGTAACAATTCTAGGGTGTCTTTATTCCAAAATGTAAATGAAGAAACATTAACTAAATCTTTTTGTTGACAGCACAGCTGATGTCACACTGACAGAGCAGGCAGCCAACTTTCTTTATCTCCCCGTTCATGGGATTCAGGTGCTAAAACCACAGGGGCACAGGGAAGTTAGCTTTCTTAACGTCAGTCAATAAATATGCTTAGTGTACAATCTCAGCTTCCCAAAATTTCCTTCGTGCCATTAACAGACATTGCAACACTCTTCTGGCTTGATACTCTGCATGTATTGATGGACTGTGGAGGACGTGACTAAATGAGTGTTAGTGCCATGTGAGTGAAATCACTTAAAACTACATACTTTGTGATACCCACCACTGTAAAAGTTTCTGTTTAAGTTTTCTGGCCCAAATTCTGATGTCAGTTACCTTGAAGTTATTGAAAATCCAGAGTAAATTTACTGAAGTTAGTGAGGTGTTTCCAGATTTGAGATCAGAATCTGGCCCCTTCTATACGTAGGAAGGTTATGGGGCATCTCAATGTTTTTTTACTTCAAATCTGGTGGGCTCTGATGAGCCAATCTCTATAATGGATTATAAAATAAAGGGGCTAGAACTATCCTCTGGTATGCATGTGAAAAAACCAGATGCTTATATGAAAGAGTAAGGATCCATACTCAGTTACGCAGGTGCAGCCTTGTGGATTTCAGTGAGGTAGCAGTAGTGTAAATGAGAGCAGAGCTGGGCAAAAGCCGTTTATCTGGTCTACGGAGCCACATTCTGGCCTTATTTGCACTCCATGGAATTCTACAGAAAAGAATGGATTTATTGCACAGGGTACTTCTGTGTTTCACAGTGGGACTACTCACATGCATAAAGTTAAGTATGTATAACTGTAGGAGGGAGGCCTTAGGGCCCAGTTCTACTCTGACTGAAGTTAATAGAAAGACTCCTGGGCCTGAGCTGTGCTTTGGCACAATTGAGAAAGGGATGATAGGTAAAAGATGGAAGTCCACCGCTTTGTGTTCTGCCAATCTTGGACTATCAGGGGCATGATCTGGTTCCTCATATAAATCAGAGAAATTCCAAGGTCATTATCAGCTAACACTAGATAGAGCAGCCCCCAGGCTGCTCTAACCTTGGCAAGGGACAAAGCTGAACCAGAGAATCAGGGAACCATAACCAGCTCACTAACACCCCCTCACTCTGCTGCGCTCAACAGAAACTGGGCACAGCAGAAAGTCTGGCCCCAAATCAGGAAATTTCAACCTCAGAGGAGAAAGTTATTGAAATATTGAAAACTATAGGATGTTAGACTAAAAGTTCTTGTGTAATATTAATTATTGTGGCTTCTCCCTCCTCACAATGAAGCAGCATAATACTATATAAAGAAAGTCTCACGATCTTACCATCTAAAGGTTCATACCTAGGACCTTTACTCAGGTAAGTAATCGTTCTGTGAAAAACAATGCTTAGTTAGCTCTTGTAGAATAAACCCATGGACTGAGAGGGGAATTTTTGTGCTGTGGGCAAAAGTGCCTCTCAGTAAAACTAGGAACTATGTATCATATCTGATATGACGACTTCTGTATTTTGCCTTTCAGTGTTTTTAACATTCAGTCGGGTGAAAAAGTGAAGTAGAACCAAGTGATTCATTGTTGAATGGTCACTGGTCATTGCTCTTGTAAGGGAAGATTGAGCTAGTTTCTGAATAAATTTATTTTAGGCAACACTTGAGCCTGTCCTTAAATGAAGAGTTCAAGATTCACTTAAGTGTGTTGGCTGATGTCCAGAAGAGAGAATTACCATATAAAGTCATGAAATCATGAGAAAAGTTTTCTTTGACCCACTTATGAACTTTATTATACTGTACATCTGCTATTACAACAAGACTCTTTTAGTTTCTTTTGATAGATAAGACATTCAATCCCTTTTGCTGAGTATTTACCCTGATTTAAATATTTTTTCATATCTGTGTTTATTAAGTTCACCAGGAAAAGCTACTGTTCAAATTTTTATTTATGAAAAGAATGGCAACTTATGAAGGATATATGCAGAATCTGCTCCTACATTCTGATGCTTCAGGAAGTTTTGCATTGAGCAAAACCTCCATTCACCTTCCAGCCTCACTTCCATGCCTCTCAAATGACAAATTTGTTGTCCCCTCACTTTTATTGCTGAAGATCACTTACATTAGAAATGAAAAGGAGGTTAGAAGAAGAGTTGATTACACTAATCAGATAGCATTTTAAGTGTCCAGCATGAATAATATTTTTGTGTCCCTCATTTTGGTCTTTGTCACGTATTTGGGCCTTGGTAAGTGGAGAGGTAGGATCACTTACAATTAGATAATGGTGCTGGAAAATCATCTTAAGGGCTAGCTTGTGCAGTATGGTCCAGATTCACTAATTAGGCATGTACCTAACTTTAAGAACAGGAGTAGATTCATTGAATGCTTAGGATTTTTGCTGAAGCGGGGCCAATACACATTATGGGCCTGATCCAAAGTCCACTGAAGTCAACAGAAAAACTTCCATTGTCTTCAGTAAGCTCTAGAGCAGGCCTTATACACAGTAGGTGCCACATGGAGCTGTACCACCATGGGCAGCAGGTATTGAAGGGATGGGCAGGCTGTGTCCCCCCAAACAGCCTTGTGTGGCCCTGCCCACGCTCCACCCCCAGACTCCTTCCTGCTTCCTGGGCTGTGCTGCGGGGGGGGGGGGGGGGGCCTCTTCCCCGCCAGGGCCCCAACCTGCTCTCTGGAGGTGGGGGAGGGAGGCAAGAGGGTAGGGCCATGCTGCCTGCCCTCTTGGTGCTCTGGGGAAGGGGGGAGGCTATGCCAGCCGCTCACCCATCCGGTGCTCTGGGGCTGATGGTGCTTGCTCACCTGCTTGGCGCTCCAGGTCTGGGGGTGCTCAGGAGGCCTGGGGTGTGTGCAGGGGGGATGGCTGCTGCGCCGGGAGTGGGGGGACTCTGGGCTCTGGCAGGAGGGGTGGGCCCTCAGGCAGAAAGGGTGGTCTAAGCCGGGCACTAGCCTCTCTGAGCCTGGGGTTCACCCGCCGCCCAAGTGCACCACCTCAGAGGAAGCTCTGACAACACTAATGTACTTCTCCCTGTTAAGAGGTGCAGCATCTTTGCCCTGCAGTGCTGGCTCTACTTGCTGGTTCATGCAGGGAGTAGGGAAGCATGGCTCCACTTTCTCCCTATCCCAGCTCTGCTGAGTTTCTCCCTGAGGTTTGTGGGGAAATTGTCTTTGCAATAGCCCTTGCACTTCCCTCAGCACAGGGGCTGCAATTCTGGGTAGCCCTTTCATTGGCCATTTGAGAGTAGACAAGTCTTACTTTCTCTTGTATGTTCACATAAGGGCAGGGCAAAAACTAGCCTTAAATTGGACCCTGTATGGTTTCCAGAACAGGTTCATTGTGAGAGGCAAGCCAGAATGTGAAGCCAGATCCCAGAAGGATTGCCAGTGGGTCCCTTTCTCCCCCAGCACCCACACAGAAAGTCCTAGGTAACATTTGAAGAACTTGCCCCTCAACCCAGAGGGGCAAAGTACATGTAGTCCTCCCACTGCCAGGAGAGTGCTTTCCCTGTGCTGTGCAGACTGAAGTGGAAGAGATCACATCTGCACCATCAAGAGGGGGCCATTTCTCTGGTGAGTACTCAGGCAGGAGCAAAGAGGAAGTTACATACAGGCCCCAGGAAGAGACTTCCTCTAACCCGTACACCAGCCCTGGTGAGGACAGAAGCTGCTGTTAGTTCCAAGACAATATTTTATTTCAGAAGCAGAAGAAAGCTACTAGGGGAGAGGCTGTTCTAGATTTGTTTTTGACACATAGGGAGGAACTGGTTGAGAATTTGAAAGTGGAAGGCAGCTTAGGCGAAAGTGATCATGAAATGATAAGAGTTCATGATTCTAAGGAATGGCAGGAGGGTGAACAGCAAAATAAAGACAATGGATTTCAAGAAGGCAGACTTTAGCAAACTCAGGGAGTTGATAGGTAAGATCCCCTGGGAAGCAAGTCTAAGGAGAAAAACAACTGAAGTCAGTTGGCAGTTTTTCAAAGAGACATTATTAAGGGCACAAGAGCAAACAATCCCACTGCATAGGAAAGATAGGAAGTATGGCAAGAGACCACCCTGGCTTAACCAGTTCTTAATGATCTAAAAATAAAAAAGAGTCCAACCAAAATTACAAAGGATGAATATAAACAAACAACACAAGTATGTAGGAGAAAATTAGAAAGGCCAAGGCACAAAACAAGATCAAACTAGTTAGAGACCTCTTAAAGGGTAACAAGAAAACATTCTACAAATACATTAGAAGCAAGAGGCAGACCAAGGACAGGGTAGGCCCATTACTCAATGAGGGGGAAAAATAATAACAGAAAATGTGGAAATGGCAGAGGTGTTTAGTGATATCTTTGTTTTGGTTTTCACCAAGAAGGGTGGTAGTGGTTGGATGTCTAATATAGTGAATGTCAGTGAAAATGAGGTAGGCTCAGAGGCTAAAATAGGAAAAGAACAAGTTAAACATTACTTAGACAAGTTAGATGTGGTCAAGTCACCAGGGCCTGATGAACTGCATCCTAGAATACACAAGGAGCTGACTGAGGAGATATCTGAGCCATTAGCAATTATCTTTGAAAAGTCATGGAAGATGGGAGAGATTCCGGAAGACTGGAAAAGGGCAAATATAGTGCCCATCTATAAAAAGGGAAGACTGGAAAAGGGCAAATATAGTGCTCATCTATAAAAAGGGAAATAAGGACAACCCAGGGAATTACAGACCAGTCAGCTTAACTTCTGTACCCAGAAAAATAATGGAGCAAATAATTAAGCAATCAATTTGCAAACATTTAGAAGATAGTAAGTTGATAAGTAACAGTCAGCATGGATTTGTCAAGAACAAACTGTGTCAAACCAACCTGATAGCTTTCTTTGACAGGGTAACAAGCTTTGTGGATGTGGGGAAGTGGTAGACATGATATACCTTGACTTTAGTAAAGCTTTTGATACTGTCTCACATGACCTTCTCATAAATAAACTAGGAAAATGCAACCTAGATGGAGCATCCAAGGTGGGTTCAAAACTGGTTGGAAAAACGTTCCCAGAGAGTAGTTATCAGTGATTCACAGTCATGCTGGAAGGGCATAATGAGTGGGATCCCACAGGGATCATTTCTGGGTCCAGTTCTGTTCAATATCTTCATCAGTGATTTAGATAATGGCATACAGAGTACACTTATAAATTCTGTGGTGATACCAAGCTGGGAGGCGTTGCAAGTGCTTTGGAAGTTAGGATTAAAATTCAAAATGCTCTGGACAAACTGGAGAAATGGTCTGAAGCAAATATGATAAAATTCAGTAAGGACAAATGCAAAGTACTCCACTTAGGAAGGAACATTCAGTTGCACACATACAAAATGGGAAATAACTGTCTAGGAATGAGTACTGTGGAAAGGGATCTGGGGGCCATAGTGGACTATAAGCTAAATATGAGTCAACAGTGTAACATTGTTGCAAAAAAAGCGAAAATCATTCTGGGATGTATTAGCAGGAGTGTTGTAAGCAAGACACGAGAAGTAATTCTTCCGCTCTAATTCATGCGGATTAGTCCTCAACTGGAATATTGTGTCCCATTCTGGGCGTCATATTTCAGGAAAGAAGTAGACAAATTGGGGAAAATCCAGAGAAGAGCAACAAAATTGATTACAGGTCAAGAAAACATGACCTATGAGGGAAGATTGAAAAAAATGGGTTTGTTTAATTTGGAAAAGAGAAGACTGAGAGGTGACATGATAACAGTTTTCAAGTACATAAAAGGTCGTTACAAGGAAGAGGGAGAAAAATTGTTCTTGGACAATGGGAGCGGTGGGAAGCGGCGTGGGCTGAGGGACATGCTAGTCACCACTTCCTGCAGCTCCCATTGTCCAGGAATGGCGAACCACAGCCAGTGGGAGCTGCGGGGCTCCGTGCCTGCAGACGCTCCAGATAAACAAACCAACCCGGCCCACCAGCATCTTTACCCTGACAGGCCGGGTGCCAAAGGTTGCCAACTCCTGGTCTAGATAATACTTAGTCCTGTCGTGACTGCAGGGGACTGGACTAGATGACCTCTCAAGGTCCCTTCCAGTCCTATGATTCTACTTGCTACCTTACTGCACCTTTTACACCTGTCAGTGTAGAGGTTAGTTAGAAAGACTCTGGTGTTGGAGCTTTATCTGAACACCTACAGTAGGCTCAAGTGTCTGCTATTTATTTGACACAGAGGCAGAAGTACAGTTTAACTCAAGAGTCCTCTAAGGCTGCTTAGTTAAAGTGCCGTATTTTCAGAACTTCCTCCACAGGTTGAAATGAAGAACTCATTCTGTTAATTTTTGACTTACTCTCTCTTTTGTGCTCTATAAATATGCTTAACCAAGTTTATTTCAGCAGATGCAACCCCCACATGATTTCCCATGCATTAACTTAACACTGTGTACCACTTATCCACCTCTCTGGCTGCTTACATAATCCTTATCACTGCAGTATCTGAGAGCCTTCCAAGTATTTAAAATGAAGTGTTACAATGTTTCTCTCTCTTCCTTTTCAGGTGAAAAGGTTTGGTTGGCTTATCAGTTGTTTGTGCCTATTGTGTCTCTGGGGAACAGCTCAGTCAAATAAATGAGTTTGCATTTCTTTCTGCAAGTGGAGAAGTCTGTGGTCAAACTTATGTCTTGCAAGAATGAATTCCATAATTTAGGTTTAGCTTCTATGGAAACTGCCTCCCTTAGTTGCAAACATCCCCACTACACTGAACTGCTTCAGCAGCCCTGCCGCAGAGGCACCACTATAGTGTTTAAGTGTAGACAAGCTCTATGTAAAAATGCTCTACCTAATAAGGCTCAAGACTGATTTTAATCCTTTACTTAAGACATAGTGCAATGCTGGTATCTCACAGCCATTATTTACTACATTAGATGCCTTATCTTCTAGAAAGGAGTTTGGTAGCCACCTTCCCTCCAGAAGCCTTGGAGACAGTGGCCATACTCATCTAAGATATTTAGGTGCCAAACTCCCATTGACTTCAATGGGAATTAGGTGCCTAAATACTTTGAGGATCTGGGCCAGTGTGCTTCTCCCTCCCTCTACAGTTTGGGGACTAGCCAGCAGACCACCTCCTCTGCTAAATCTTCCAGCCTGCACATTCTATAACAACGAGACCCTAAAGTCTCCTCTGGTTCCACTCCTGCTTCTATGACAATGGAGAAATACTTGAGCCCCCACTAATTAAGCAACAGGGCAGAATATGTCTCATCCTATGGGTTCATGACCTTCTTATCATATTTGCAGTCACTGGGTATTAATGGACATAGATCCGTGCAAGCGAGTATGTTTTTGCAATAATCAAATTAAGCAATAACCCACAACAGGATGTGCATTCCTGAAAACATTACCTACCTTATACCTAGATCTGACATCTTATACATTTTATTTTTCACTTCCTTGATAATCTACATAGACATCTAGTCTCTTTATTTCGTGGTGACACACACACCTGGGTTATATGAGAATTTCTTTTTGATATGCAATTTTTGCTTTATTAAATTTGAATTGGACAGAAAGAATAACCACATGAAAAAGGAAGTTTAGGAGGAATGATCAGCCCCCCAACCTGAAGCAAATACTCACCAGCAACCACATACTACACAACAGAACCACTAACCCAGGAACCTATCCTTGCAACAAAGCCCATTGCCAACTGTGCCCACATATCTATTCAGGGGACACCATCACAGGGCCTAATCACATCAGCCACACTATCAGAGACTCGTTCACCTGCACATCCACCAATGTGATATATGCCATCATGTGCCAGCAATGCCCCTCTGCCATGTACATTGGTCAAACTGGACAGTCTCTACATAAAAGAGTAAATGAACACAAATCAGATGTCAAGAATTATAACATTCACAAACCAGTCGGAGAACACTTCAATCTCTCTGGTCACGCGATTACAGACATGAAAGTTGCTATTTTACAACAAAAAAACTTCAAATCCAGACTCCAACGAGAAATTGCTGAATTGGAATTCATTTGCAAATTGGATACAATTAACTTAGGCTTGAATAGAGACTGGGAGTGACTTAGTCATTATGCAAGGTAGCCTATTTCCCCTTGTTTTTTCCTACCCCCGCCCCAGATGTTCTTGTTAAACCCTGGATTTGTGCTGGAAATGGCTCACCTTGATTATCATACACAATGTAAGGAGAGTGGTCACTTTGGATAAGCTATTACCAGCAGGAGAGTGAGTTTGTGTGTGTGTGGGGGTTGAGAAAACCTGGATTTGTGTTGGAAATGGCCCACCTTGATTATCATACACGTTGTAAGGAGAGTCGTCACTTTAGATAAGCTATTACCAGCAGGAGAGTGAGTTTGTGTGTGTGTGTGTGGGGGGGGTGTGTGTGAGAAAACCTGGATTTGTGCTGGAAATGGCCCAACTTGATTATCGTACACATTGTAAGGAGAGTGATCACTTTAGATAAGCTATTACCAGCAGGAGAGTGGGGTGGGAGGAGGTATTTTTTCATGCTTTGTGTGTATATAATAAGATCTTCTACACTTTCCACAGTATGCGTCCGATGAAGTGAGCTGTAGCTCACGAAAACTTATGCTCAAATAAATTGGTTAGTCTCTAAGGTGCCACAAGTACTCCTTTTCTTTTTGCGATCAAGAATGTATAATTCTATGTTTATTTGTCTGTTAACCTATTCTTAGATTGTATATATCTACCGTGCAGTAGCCTGCCATGCACTAAGTGCCTATGTGGATGCTGCTGCCATGCACGAAAAGTTCTGTAATGTACATTGATCCACTGCTGTTTAGTGTGCAGCAGCAGGATCCATGTGGCCACTTAGCATGTACTAAGCTGGTGCACTGTCTATTCATGCCCTGCCTACTCACGCACTAAAGCCTTGTCTACACTACAGAGTTTCGTCAAAAAAAAAGTTATGCCGCTTTAATTAAAACCACTGTTGCATGTCCACACTATGCTCCTTGTGTTGGCAGAGCACGTTCACACTAGCAGTTCTTATGTCGACACAGAGAGCAGTGCACCATGGGTAGCTATCCCACTGTGCAACTGGCCACAGGGTGCTTTGGGAATGGTTTGCAGTGCCTCATGGGGCAGGTACAGCATCACATGATGCAGATTTCTCAATCCAATTATTCCATGGGCATCCCACTAGATTGTCAGACGCTTTTCAACTGAAGTGTATGTGGGGGGGAGGGAGACAAAGTGTGTGACAGGGAGTGTGTGTGTGGGAGAAAGACAGAAAGAAAGTGTGTGTTGGGAAGTGTGTGTGTTGAGGGAGATTGTGTCAGCATGCTGTCGCTTTAAGTGCAGACAGCAGCCAGAGCAACTAATCCTGGGGGAGGGGGACACCCCCCCTTTGCATCAGCCCCCAGATCTGCACAGCACAGCAGTCTGTCCCCCTTCTCCCTACCTGCGGCAGCCCATTCTGTCTGGCAGCTAGTTCCACATTAATGGTTGTGTGATTTCCTCCAAATTCTGCCCCAGCCTCACCTACCAGGAGCGGCATCCTTAGCAGCTCTGCGAGCTCTCCACGCTGAGGAATGTCAAAGCTTCTCAGAGGAAAGGGGAGAGGAGCATGCCTGCAGGGCAGATGAGTTCAAAACAGTGAGCAGAGCGGTCACGGTGGGCATTGTGGGATACTGGGGGAGACCAGTTATGTCGACATAAGGAATGGCAGTGTCTACACTGACGCTTTGTCACTTTAACTTTGCCACAAAAAGTGTTATGCCTCTCATTGAGGTGATTTTGCAGCAGAGTTTTGCCACCAAAAGTAGCTTTGTAGCCTGTACATATCCCCTGTTTTGTCAGCAAATGCTGCCTTTTGCTGACAAAACTGTGTGGTGTAGACAAGGCCTAAGTTTCTGTATAGACAAGCCCAGTCTTGATCTTCTTATCCTTTTTGATCAAACTGATGTATATGCTTAGGTGGTTGTATAAAGTTTTGGGAATATAGACACAGTAAACCAAATAGTTTAGAAGTTTTCATGATTTACAAAATTCTGTTTCTATCAAAAAGGACTCAGAGATAATAAGTTTGAGCCTGATCTGCATTATGGTAGTGTAAATCCAGAGGAACTCCACAAATACAATGGGGTTACACCATCATATAACTGGTGTCAAATCAGATTTTGTGTTGAGGTTTCAAAATTTGTTCCATCCTAATGCAGAACGAAACCAAGACCTTTGCTCTGGGACTGGTGGGGGGTTGGAGACACACACCTCACTCTCCCTCTGGAATAGACAATAGTCCAGTGGTTGGGGCACTCAGCTAAGATGTAGGAGATCCACACCCAAATCTTTGGTCTGCCTAATATGGACCAGGACTTGAAGCTGAGTCTCTGACCTCCTAGGCCTGTGTCCTAATGACTGGGTTATTGGCTGTTCTGGAGCCTCTCACTCTCTCTGGTTTTGACCAGAAATTTCATCCTGGTCTTGAGAAACCTTCCTGACAAAATTTTAATCAAAACAAATATATTTCTTCAAAAAGTTTTGTTTTTGCTGAATCAGCATTTTCTGATTTTGAGGGGGGATGGGGGGGCGGAGGTTTGTGGAAAAATCCAAGCCAGCTCTACCCAGAATCTTTACATTTCTAGTTTTTCTGTTGTTTTCCATTAATTAATTTACTGGACAGGGACATCATTTTAATTCATTCTTTTCCTATTATCCTGATTGGCAACAATGTTTTGAAATTTATTCTGAAAAATTCTATCAGGCCTTTGCTTTTAGAAATTTTAAGAGCTAAAATGAGTTTGGCTTCATTAACTTTAATAGCATCCAATACAAGATTCCTAGATATTCCCATCTCACTTTTCCCTGTCCCTAGAGAGAGCAGAACAGCATGAAGGAGAAGAAGAAAACCCGCACGATGAACATGACTCAGAGGTTCTTTTCTCATAACAGAAGTTCTGGCTAGCACATGGTACTCTAGGAGTCTATGCTGGAGAATTCTACCATATTTTTAAAAAAGGGGTGTGTGTGTGTGTAAAACAGTGATTCACATGAATAGTCTGACTAACTTCAATGGGTTATCCATGTGAGTACCTGCTCACTAGCGTGGCCAAGGGCCACACAATCAGGCCCTAAAGAAATCATATGGTCACACACACACACAGAGACACAAAAAGGAAAAAAAGGAAGAGATGACATTTCAGAAAATCCAAGCAGAAGTGTCCTCTAACCACATGGTGACAAACAAAGTGGCTACCTGCCATGGCAATGAGAGAGAAAACTCTATCTTATACAACTCTCCTTTTAGAGTGTAAGGTCTTTGGGGCAAGCACCATCTTTGTGTGTTGTGTTTGTACAGCTCATAGCAGAGTGGGGTCCTGCCACATGACTAGGGCTCCTTGGCATTATAGTAACATGTATAATAAATGTCATATAGAACCTGTCCTGCATGCTGTTTTCACATTTCTAAAGAATCTACTTAGGCAGAGGTGGAAGTGAGCTGGGAATAAGCCTGAGAGTTTCACTGGATGCTATCAGAATTAATAAATATATACACAAGAATACAGGTCTTGTCTACACTTGCAGTTAAATGACTTCCAGTACCACTTCAGCAATAAGTATGTTTCCTTGAGTAGATAACAGTGGCTATAATTCACAATTGTAAGGCTTACTTTCTGTGAACAGTTATAAGTTTAATGGAAAACAAGTCAGAGAGATTTCAGAGTAACAGCCGTGTTAGTCTGTATTCGCAAAAAGAAAAGGAGTACTTGTGGCACCTTAGAGACTAACCAATTTATTTGAGCATGAGCTTTCGTGAGCTACAGCTCACTTCATCAGATGCTGTAGCTCACGAAAGCTCATGCTCAAATAAATTGGTTAGTCTCTAAGGTGCCACAAGTACTCCTTTTCTTTAAGTCAGAGAGAGAAAGGGATGTTTCAATAGCTGGTCTTTCTTTAGAATTGCTAACCCATTTGGGCCAGATTGTAATGTCAATTATGTCAGTGAACTGTAAACCTGAAGTCATGCCACAGATTTCACAAAAGCTACTCTGGATTAACACTAGTATAACAGTGATCAAAATTTGGGTCTTTATATTGGCTGTCGGTGGTTTTGCTTTCCTCATATCTGTCCCAGGCAAATGAGCGATGGTATCTTGCGTCTCATATGGTAAGGTTCTTTATCTTCAACATGAATGGAATGTGGGTTCTTATTTTCTGGGATGAGGTGTACATTCTAATTTCCTTTGTGGCTTCTGTTTCCGCGAGCCTGACAAGCAAAATCACATACAGTAGAAGGCATCAGGCAAGATATGGCATGTTGCTATGATATGTTCTAATGCATTTCTGTCCCTGTACTGTCCCTATGAGGAAAATAAATGTTATATTAACTCTAGTGTTTTGATTCAACTCCCAAAAGTTGAAGACTAAAAGAACAACTTTATGTGGTTTATTGGTTCTGAAGGTGATTCACAATTATTATCCCCTGAGCACAATCCAGGAACAATGTGTTTGTCTTTTATGCATTTTAGTCCTGCATAGATCTCTGCATTAATGTTTAATAAAGGAAATAGGACATTCTCCAACCATCCCAAGCCTCTCCTCAATCCTTGGAACGTGGCCCATTTTACTTCCCTGATGCGTCATAATTTGCATTCTTATAAAACCTCACTGGAGAACAAACCTTGACTAAGTAGCAAGACCAATGAATGGCAAAATACCAGGGAACTTCCAACACTCATGTTTTCCTATAAATTAATTTTCCTTTACATTTATAACAAATATATTGTCATGACTATGTGTATGAATGTGATCTACGACAGACTGTCAGCCTGATGTCACTGTGCCATGTATTTTATGTAGTCATTTACACCTGTGCGCAGTGTGAGTGTAATTCTGATTTGGTAGTGCTCTACATCTATTTTGCACTCACTTTGCACAGGTGTAAATGACCACAAGGTTCAAAGGGCCGATGTATTTCAAATATTGTAATTCTATTGTAATTATGTTGTTAAAATATGGTTCTAATTTCACCCGGGTGCAACTCCATGAAATTCAGTGGTGTTATGCCAGCACAGTTTTGGGCCTGTGTGTATAATATTTGTGCAATAGAGGCCAGTGGACTGCAGAGTGTGTTAAGTTGTGGGTCAAGAACACACTCTGACTACTTAGACTGAGAAAAAACAATCACCTTTCTAATCTAAAATGTTATCCTTCAGCAAGATTGGTGCTGCCCATAAATTAAACAAAAAACAAAAAAACTTCAAAAACAGACTCCAACGAGAGACTGCTGAATTGGAATTAATTTGCAAACTGGATACAATTAAATTAGGCTTGAATAAAGACTGGGAGTGGATGTGTCATTACACAAAGTAAAACTATTTCCCCATGTTTATTCCCCCGCACTGTTCCTCAGACGTTCTTGTCAACTGCTGGAAATGGCCCACCTTGATTATCACTACAAAAGTTTCTCCCCCCTTGTCATAAATATAAAGGGAAGGGTAAACCCCTTTGAAATCCCTCCTGGCCAGGGGAAAGCTCCTCTCACCTGTAAAGGGTTAAGAAGCTAAAGGTAACCTCGCTGGCACCTGACCAAAATGACCAATGAGGAGACAAGATACTTTCAAAAGCTGGGAGGAGGGAGAGAAACAAAGGGTCTGTGTGTCTGTCTATATTCTGTCTTGGCCGGGGATAGACCAGGAATGGAGTCTTAGAACTTTTAGTAAGTAATCTAGCTAGGTACGTGTTAGATTAGGATTTCTTTAAATGGCTGAGAAAAGAACTGTGCTGAATAGAATAACTATTTCTGTCTGTGTATCTTTTTTTTGTAACTTAAGGTTTTGCCTAGAGGGGTTCTCTATGTTTTTGAATCTAATTACCCTGTAAGGTATCTACCATCCTGATTTTACAGGGGGGATTTCTTTATTTCTATTTACTTCTATTTTTATTAAAAGTCTTCTTGTAAGAAAACTGAATGCTTTTACATTGTTCTCAGATCCAAGGGTTTGGGTCTGTGGTCACCTATGCAAATTGGTGAGGCTTTTTATCCAACATTTCCCAGGAAAGGGGGGGTGCAAGTGTTGGGAGGATTGTTCATTGTTCTTAAGATCCAAGGGTCTGGGTCTGTAGTCACCTAGGCAAATTGGTGAGGCTTTTTACCAAACCTTGTCCAGGAAGTGGGGTGCAAGGTTTTGGGAAGTATTTTGGGGGGAAAGACGCGTCCAAACAGCTCTTCCGCAGTAACCAGTATTAGTTTGGTGGTGGTAGCGGCCAATCCAAGGACAAAGGGTGGAATATTTTGTACCTTGGGGAAGTTTTGACCTAAGCTGGTAAAGAGAAGCTTAGGAGGTTTTTCATGCAGGTCCCCACATCTGTACCCTAGAGTTCAGAGTGGGGGAGGAACCTTGACATCCCTCCTCCCCGCTCTCCTGCTGGTAATAGCTCACCTTACCTGATCACTCTTGTTACAGTGTGTATGGTAACACCCCTTGTTTCATGTTCTCTGTGTATATAAATCTTCCCACTGTATTTTCCACTGAATGCATCTGATGAAATGAGCTGTAACTCACGAAAGCTTATGCTCAAATACATTTGTTAGTCTCTAAGGTGCCACAAGTCCTCCTTTTTTTTTTATCCTCAGTGTGGCTCCATTGATTTCACAAGGGATAATATGACCCTTGGATGTCAGTGACATTAGTTACATGAATAATGTGGCCACAATTCAGCCCCAAGGGAAAACATTTCCTAGAACTCTGACCAGGAGTTCTATCACACCTGTTTGGTGAAATGGTGATCTACTGAGGATCTTTTTCTTGAACAAGAACATTTTTTCAGAATCAAGCTAAGCAGAAAACAGCTTCAGAGGCAGCTCCATAGCTACATATTGAATTTGCTACTGGGGAGCTGATTGAGCTAGGTTTTTGCGTGTTATTGTATGAGAGTACAACCCAGAGTCAAATATTTAACTTCTGTAAAAGTCAAGTAGTCAGAATTGTCCTTGGAATACCAGCCTGCACAAGTTGGCAGCTTTACATATCAGGGAGCCATGATTTGTCCCAATGTATAATTTATACCACCATTGACATGACTGCAGAATTTGGACCCTAATGTTGTGAGAGATTTCCTACAATATTTCCGTCTCTAAGATCTTCCTATAGAGATAATAAAATAATCTTGTCTTCATAAACTTACACTGACTTTATGCATTTCATCTTGATATTTTAATGTCTTCTACATAGACTTACACTGATTTAAATCAAGTATAATGTGGGAGAAACATATATTTTTGATTTTTTTAAAATAAAAATCTGCAGTACATGGGCAGAATATTATGCTACATTATAGGTTTTTCTACAGCTTACAGTACAATATTTATTTTAATTTCTGAAAAAATGGACATACAAGAAAAATATGTGGAAAGAAACATTTTTTCAAGCCAGTAACAATGAGCACAGGTAGCTAAATGGACAGAGAAAAAGATTAGGAATATCAATAGTGTGATTTAAATATACCACACAATGGGAATTTCAGGCCCCTTGTCCCTGAGATTTGCGAAGGAAAAAATCAATCCATTAGGCAGTAAAATAGAATAATACTTTTCAAGAATAGCAAAACACATGGTTGAAATGACATAAGGAGCAGATAGGGCTTCATAATAAGGTATGATGATAGCCGAAATATGTGAAGTGTCTGGCAACCAATGAATCTTAGTAGACCAAATTAATCTCCTGAGTAACTCTAGTGACTTGAGTGGTGTGACCCCAGGGATGGGCTTGGCCCAGTGTGTCATTTCTCTCAGTGTTTAATCACCTTTTTAATTGTTCTTGGCTGTCATGAGGCTTAACTCTCCTTGCAGAGATCAGCAAAATGTCCTAACTTGCTCAACAAGCTGGGAAGGGAATCAGACAAATTTTAAGGGGATCCTCATTCAAACACATTGTTGCTCTTCCAGCAATCAACCAGCCAATATTACTACACAAGTGAGGAAGGCCCAGCTTTTACAAGCAATGGGATTTTTTGCAAAAAACACAGAGCAACCATCTGAATGTGAATTGAAGTCTCTGAGGGAGTATAAGATCTAGATCTTTGGTTTGTACTCTATACACTACATATATTAGCTAAATTTGTATCTCAGCCCTCAGAACCTATTAATGCATAACCTGAGAAACAAAGTGCAGCTTTCATTTAATCACGACAGTTATTGTTATTATAACAAGTGGATTAAATTTCTATAATTTTAAAAAGCAAGACAGTTGCTATGCACAGTATATTTAAACTTAAATATGGGTCTCTTCAGAGACAACGCATGGGTCACTAATGTAGCTCCTAGCTGCCACATGGAGGCTAGGAGGAATGAACCAGTTTGGTGATATGATTTACCTTAAGGATTAGCTGGATGATAACAGAACACACATATTTATTTCTATAAAATATGACTAGAAGTGTTTTTCTGCATACCAATTCTAGGCTATATCTGACAACACTGATGGAAATTCTGTCTTGGGAAAAACAGCCAGAGCACATAAGCATGAGTGATTAAACCCAAAGTAACTCTACAGAACTGCAAATTGACTGTCCTCTGGCAAATTCTAGAATAATTGCGATAGGGTAAGACTGGTAGAGAAAGGGGAACGTTTTTCATGAAAATTCATAATTCTGACGAACAATGGAATTTCGAGCAGCACCATTCAGGAGACTATAGCTCCATGGCCAACAACTCATTGCTTTCAAAGGATGCTGAGCACTTTTGAAAGTCTGGCACCAAATATGGGTGATGAGCAAATCTGAAAATCTGGCTTTTCATTCCCTAATGGTGCAATCTCTAAACCAGCACAGGAGTGGCAGATGATGGTTATCAATGGAGTACAATCTGGGTATCAAATAAGCACCTCAGTAACCTCCTTTTATGAAAAAATGTGATAGTTTGTTGAACATCTCTACTGTTCAGAAGTCAGCTGCACAGGATAATGACCCATGGGGCTCCAGTATTAAAACGGCACCATTTTGCTTCAGTATACTGTGGTTCTCACTCCCAATATCCAGTATGTGGCATTCATGTAGATAATTGTAATTTACTTCAACCTGTTAATAAACAGTTCTCTTTTCATCATTGGAGAATCTCTGAACTGATGGTGGATGCTGGTTCCGCTGCATCAATTCTGCCTAGATCTACATACCTGCAATGTAATGTGTTCAGAGTACAGAGCTTACAGGACCTAAAATACATGGAATGACTTAGCGAATGTAGTCTCTGTTTTTGGTTGTATGACACCGGTGTGCCTTTAGGTTCTTTATTGTGGAAAACTGGCACAACAGTAAAATGGACTATTTTACTCCCTAAAGCTTATGCACAGTTGACTGTGTTTCTTCTACCCTGCACAGAAAGACCCATTTTTAACTTTTTAAATTAATTTTTAACAGAAGTACAATATTTTAAGTAGGGCAGACAGAAAAGAGATGGCAGTTTATATAATAAATGGGTTCAGTGTTATCAGACTTTCCAGTATGGCGACACTTGGCATCAGTAAAGTTATAAAATAACTTAAGATATAAAATGGAAACGCTGTGATTATTAGTCAGAGATGACACCCACTTCCCTCATAGAACTGTTCACAAAAGGGAGGTACAATATGTAACAGATGTGAGACCTGGGAGGTGTAGGGAGTTCAAACGACTATATTGAAATGTGCCAGACCGACATGGCCTTTTGGGACAAAGAGCGTGAAATGGGTTTCCTGGAGAATCCTTGGGGCATGCTTCATGAAAATTACACCACCCCAGTTATGCAGAATCCCAGCCTTTTGAAACTATGCCCTGAGCAGAGGGTAAGTGACTAGTGATTACCAGGTTCTGGAGAGTGGAGCTCAAAGGCCCAAGGTGTATAAAGAAACAGCTGAACGGTCCAGCTGTGGTCATGGTTCCTGATTTAAAAACTGATGTGAACTTGTAACCAAGGAGGCAAAATGAGTTATGGGCTTTGAAAGACTGACCCCTAACAGAGTGCTGTGTTGAATTTGGGGGTGAC
The DNA here is from genome assembly GCF_965152235.1 of Eretmochelys imbricata. NCBI lineage: Eukaryota > Metazoa > Chordata > Testudines > Cheloniidae > Eretmochelys > Eretmochelys imbricata. Next base: position 34,466,775 of record NC_135572.1, read on the forward strand.
TTCTGGTAAGCTTTTAGCATGTGTGTAGGTTCTTTTATTGTTCTTTATGTGTTTTGTCCGTAATGCTTTTGCCCTAAGAATAATTGCAGTTTCCTTTGTGAAGGCTGAATGGTAAGTGGCCCCTGGAGAAAGAGTTAACCACGGGTGCTGGAACCTTGAGAGACCTCCTGGAAAATCATAGCAAGGTATAGAGGGATTGCAAGTCTAAACTCCCAGCCTGAAGGGAGAGAGATGTAGGTATCTGCCCCATGATAGGTGACAGCTGGGAAGCCTAAAACCTTGAGTAGGTGCCTTCAAGGAAGGAGGGGAGTCAAAGGTGCAGTTAATCCTGGTACTGTGACATAATGATGAGGGAGTGGCAGAGTACAGTAAGAAGCTGGAAAGAAACATGGTGTGGGGGAAGGAGCATTAAGTTAAGAGTCAAGAGTTCAAATCTGCCACTGTATGGACTTGGGTAAATCACTTCATCTTTTCCCCCATTTGTAAAAGGAGGATTGCAATACCTCCCTACCTAACACAAAGGGGGAAATGTGATAATTAACTAGTCAGTATCTGTACAGTGCTTTGAGCACATACATGGTTATTAAAATGCAAAGTATTATTATTGTAACCATAATGAATGTTACTTAGAGAAATAGAGGAAAAGTTCTTAATCAAGAAGCAGAGCAACCATCCTTTGCATCTGTTTTTCCCTGAGAAAGAAGAAGTTACTGAAAACATGTGAATAATAAGGAAGTCTGGTATCAGTGATCATGAGCAACTTGAGCTCAGCATAATGAGGGATGAGTCCACAAAACACAGCAGTGTTTATTAGAGTTAAAGAAATTGAGAAATCTAGTGAACATGGTGCAATGTGTAAGAGGAAAGAGTTGGTGGATCCCAAAATACATTGTAATGAAAGTAATTTTCGTTCACTGCCTCTGCTGTAAACACATCAGATCTTACAAACTAAACAAGGGTAAGTACCTGGCTGAAAGATGTCCATGAGATACCAAAGTACTGCAGGAATGGTGGTCCTAACTGAGTAGGTGACTCACTCATTTATGTTTGATACAGTCCTAAATGAAAGTCCACAATGCTATCAGGGATGGTGTGAGGCTTGGGATGAGATAGAAAACTGAGGGACATTTTGAAATCCCCTGGCTCTGTCACAAGAGAATATGAGGGGTGTTAATTAACAGCTGTTTGCAACACATTGGTTTTGGTTCACATGAGTTTCCAGCACATTGTTTTGGCTTTGTACAAATCCAAACTCAGACAAAATTTGCAAATTGCAATACTTTTGCTAAGAGTCTACAAGTTTTGCTGGTTGTATAACTCAATCCCAGAGAAAAAACTTACTGATTTCAGGCAGTGCTCACATTTAATGGCTAGGCCAGTAGTGGGCTGAGACCTCTGCTTGTTGTATGACAACCTGTTCACTTTACTGTTACTGTCCTCCCCATAACTCCCCTTTGTCTTATCTACCTGCTGTCTTTTCATGACCTAGATTGTGAGCTCTTTGGGCAGGGATTATCCTCTTTATGGTGTGTCTGTATAGTGCCCAGCATAAGGGAGCCCCAAACCTTGATTGATGCCCCTAGGTGCTACTGCAGGGCAAATACTAAATAAATAAATAAATAAAATCCATCCTTTTCCTTGAGTCTGGCACCCAGGGATGGCTGCAGCAGTAGGCGAAAGCCACAGATATAGCACATATTAGCTACAATCCCTCTCTGGTTTTGTTGATGGGCTTGCTCAGAAGGGACCATTGTGGTCATCTGGTATGACATCCTGTATGACACAAGGCTGAGAATTTGCCCCCCCAATCCCAAAGATATCATTTATAAAAACATCTGAGCTTGATTTTTAAATTGCCAGCAATGGAGAATCCACCACAACATTGAGTAAGTTGTTTCAATGTTAATTACTCTCACTGTTAAATATCTATGCCTGATTTCCAGTCTGAATTTGTCTTACTTCAATTTCCCGCCATTGGACTGTGTTATACCTTTTTCTGCTAGGCTGAAGATCCCACTGTCAAATATTTGTTCCCCACATAGATACTTATAGGCTATGATCAAGTCACCCATTAACATTCTCTTTGTTGAGCTAAATAGAATCATAGAATATTAAGGTTGGAAGAGACCTCAGGAGGTCATCTAGTCCAATCCCCTGCTCAAAGCAGGACCAACACCAACTAAATCATCCCAGCCAGGACTTTTTCAAGCCAGGCCTTAAAAACCTCTAAGGACGGAGATTCCACCACCTCCCTAGGTAACCCATTCCCGGCTTCACCACCCTCCTAGTGAAATAGTGTTTCCTAATATCCAACCTAGACCTCCCCCACTGCAACTGGAAGCCATTGCTCCTTGTTCTGTCATCTGCCACCACTGAGAACAGCTTAGCTCCATCCTCTTTGGAACCCCACTTCAGGTAGTTGAAGGCTGCTATCAAATCGCCCTTCACTCTTTGCTTCTGCAGACTAAACAAGCCCAGTTCCCTCAGCCTCTCCTCGTAAGTCATGTGCCCCAGCCGCTAATAATTTTCATTGACCTCCGCTGGACTCTCTCCAATTTGTCCACATCCCTTCTGTAGTGTGGGAACCAAAACTGGACACAGTACTCCAGGTGTGGCCTCACCAGTGCCGAATAGGGGGAATAATCACTTCCCTCGACCTGCTGGCAATGCTCCTACTAATACAGCCCAATATGCCTTTGGCCTTCTTGGCAACAAGGGCACACTGCTGACTTATATCCAGCTGCTCATCCATTGTAATCCCCAGGTCCTTTTCTGCGAACTGCTGTTTAGCCAGTCAGTCCCCAGCCTGTAGCGGTGCATGGGATTCTTCCGTCCTAAGTGCAGGACTCTGCACTTGTCCTTGTTGAACCTCATCAGATTTCTTTTGGCCCAATCCTCCAATTTGTGTAGGGCCCTCTGGACCCTATCCCTACCCTCCAGTGTGTCTACCTCTCCCCCCAGCTTAGTGTCATTTGCAAACTTGCTGAGGGTGCAATTCATCCCATCATCCAGATCATTAATAAAAATGTTGAATAAAACCAGCCCTAGGACTGATCCCTGGGGCACTCCGCTTGATACTGGCTGCCAACTAGACATTGAGCCATTGATCACTACCCACTGAGCATGACAATCTAGCCAGCTTTCTATCCACCTTATAGTCCATTCATCCAATACATACTTCTTTAACTTGCTGGCAAGAATACTGTGGGTGACATGCATCTGACAAAGTGGGTATTCAGCCACAAAAGCTTATGCTCCAGTACGTCTGTTAGTCTCTAAGGTGCCACAGGACCCTTTGCTGCTTTTGTGGGAGACCATATCAAAAGCTTTGCTAAAGTTAAGATATATCACATCCACCGCTTTCCCCATATCCACAGAGCCAGTTATCTCATCATGGAAGGCAGTCAGGTTGGTCAGGCATGACTTGCCCTTTGTGAATCCATGTTGACTGTTCCTGATCATCTTTCTCTCCTCCAAGTGCTTCAAAATGGATTCCTTGAGGATCTGCTTCATGATTTTGCCAGGGACTGAAGTGAGGCTGACTGGTCTGAAGTTCCCCAGGTTCTCTTTGTTCTCTTTTTAAAATCTGGGCACTGTATTTGCCTTTTTCCAATCATCTGGGACCTCCCCCGATTGCCACAAATTTTCAAAGATAATGGCCAATGGCTCTGCAATCACATCCGCCAACTCCCTCTGCGCCCTTGGATGCATTAGATCTGGACCCATGGACTTATGCATGCCCAGCTTTTCTAAATAGTCCTTAACCTGTTCTTTCACAACTGTGGGCTGCTCACCTCCTCCTCATACTGTGTTGCCCAGTGCAGCAGTCTGGGAGCTGACCCTGTCTGTGAAGACTGAGGCAAAAAAAACATTGAGTACTTTAGCTTTTTCCACATCATCTGTCACTAGGTTGTCTCCCCCATTCAGTAAGGGTCCCACACTTACCCTGACCTTCTTCTTGTTGCTAACATACCTGTAGAAACCCTCCTTGTTACCCTTCACATCTCCTGCTATCTGCAACTCCAAGTGTGCCTTGGCCTTCCTGATTACACCCCTGCATGCTCGAGCAATATTTTTATACTCCTCCCTGGTCATCTGTCCAAATTTCCACTTCTTGTAAGCTTCCTTTCTGAGTTTAAGCTCACCGAAAATTTCACTGTTAAGCCAAGCTGGTCGCCTGCCATATTTGCCATTCTTTCTACACATCGGGATGGTTTGTTCCTGCACCCTCAATAAGGCTTCTTTAAAATACAGCCAGCTCTCCTGGACTCCTTTCCCCCTCATATTAGCCTCCCAGGGGATCCTGCCCATAGATTGAGCTACTGGAGTCTGTCACTATAAGGTAGGTTTTCTAATTATCTAATCATTCTCATGGCTCTTCTCTGAACACTTTTCAATTTATTAACATCCTTCTTGAATTGTGTGCACCAGAACTGGATGCAGTATTCCAGCAGTGGCCACACCAGTGCCAAATAGAGGTAAAATAACCTCTCTGCTCCTACTCCAGATTCCCCTGAATTTTTTTGTGAGGACAAAGCTGCTAAACCTTAATCTAATACTGGGCTTATTTCAAAGGAATATATTAGCCACAGATGGGAGAGCCATGGGGATAAATATTCTGCCTAAGAGCATGGGGCTGAGCTATGAGTTGGAATTGAGAACAGCCCTGTCACACTCGGGTCCCTAGAGAGTGCTCATGAAGGGTCACTCCAAGCATAAGGGGCAGCATGGAAGAACACACAGAGACAGTTGTGGGAGAAGTGGATAAACAGGTCACCCAGGCTGGCGCCATGGGCAGGGTAATGGGGTGACACACTAAGAGAAAAGGGTGGATAAGTTGGGAATGGCAGAACTTGATGCAGTTAGGAAAGGAGGGATTCAAAGAGGGTTGAGAGTGACAGACAAGGGAGATGGACTTAGCAGTAGCATTCTACATGGGGCTCAGGGAGCAGGAGGTTGCAGCGATCAGGATGGGAGATGAGTTTTAGCTGTTTTTAAAGGGCACACATTTTTCCCCAAGTCACTCGTTGGGTTTAATAAATAAAGACCCTTGTAAGAGCTTTGTGGTTTAAGATCCATAAGGCTGTGTAGTCTCAAACTCTAACAACCTGTGTGAACCCGCCCTATCAGTAGATGTTCATCCTGTGGGAAGATGGTAAGTGAGTGCTGCTGATTTACTGTTGCACATGATTTGTTAAATTCAACCTAGATATAAGGAAGGTGAAAATAGCTCTCTCTAGAAATATGAAGGGGTCCTGTGGCTGAGACTGACCACTCCTAAGGCAAGGAACCTAGGAGACATGAGCTGGAGTTAGTGGTTGATTTTGCGATAACTTATTGTTAAGACAAACCCCAGGAAGGGGGTGAGTGAGTTTGGACCCTAAGCAGCATGTAGGAACTACGTTTTGGAGCAGGCAAGGATGCTACCTGCACACACTGCAGCTTGATGGATTTGTATAAATAAGCAACATTCTATATCAGCAATGGAAAAGACATGTTACGTCTTCCTATGTTGATCAGGAAATATACCTGGGTCAAATGCTAGGAAGGCAGTTTATGTGAACCATGATGCCCTCACTGGGTACTTTAATATGAATCTGTGCTATTGTACATTAACAAAATGGGGCTGATCAATCTCCTTGCTATAAAGTTGGAATGATTTTCATTTTTGCTTTATTCAAAGTGATGAGTTTTGTTTCCCTGTTAGTGTAATTGAACTATTCTGTCTTATTCTTCTCTGTGGGTGTGAAAACCACAGGGTTTACATTTCAGCATCCTGCTTAGGCATGCCTGAACCCCAAAGAAGCATGAAAAACCGTGAGGTCAGTAGATGTTTTTCTGAGGTTCCACCTGGTAAATTACTGTTTCTATGTCTATATTTGGAATAAACACCAATGACTTAACAGTGCCCTGGGGCTGTGTAAATGATTAACATTTGAGATAAGAATTCACTGACGTAAACATTCATAAAGATTTTCCAGAACTGGCATTGAGAGATCAAACCAAGCAGGACCATTACTGGTTAGCCAAACATATAATGTCAAACACAAGTACTTGTGTGGGAGAGCTGTGAACCCTTCTGGAATTTGCACACACACATTAAAGCAGCATATTATACACATTTAAGTTAGAAACCTATAATTTATCCTCTAAACCCAACAGATCACATTTTAAAAAGCAATTGCAATCATATGCTAGGTTTGTGGTTAAGTGTTTCACATTACCATGGGGAAGGCAGTTACAGTCATGAGCCAGGCTTTTCTTTAAGTGTCACCATATGGGAAAAGCCCCTTGTATAATTGTGTGGAACACTTAACCGAAAGCCTAGCTCATGGTTTTAACTGCTCTTTCTTATCTATTCTTCCCAAGTTTAAATGCCATACCGATAGTCATGGTGTCTCAGCAGTGTTTCTGAGTGACTTATCTATGCTGCAAGCAATCAGAGGTCAAGAGCAGGAATACTGGAATACTAAGTGCATGATTTTCACACGTGGCACATATGGATGTGAGAGATTTTATTTTGTGCACAAATCTCATTTCTCCAAATATGTTTTGCATGTATAAATTCCACCATCTTTCAGCTAAACCCACAGGTGCTCGTGCACCAAGAAAGCTGCACAAATACATGCATGCACAAAGTTGCATGTACACAAGTGGAGGCTGTTTCAAACACTTCAAACTGATAGCATCCTTTTGGTGCTTATGAGAGCACTGTCTTTGGGTATTAACATCCAAACCAAGCATTCATCTTGATGGAAAACACAATCTTTCTCTCTTCATAGCTAAATGCATGTACTTGAGAGCCACCAAAAATGTACAAGACCTATGAGAGAAAAAGAACATTAATGTAGTTTCACTTGCCCATAATTTTCTTAGAATATTTGCAAGGCTAAGAAGTTTTCTGACTGAGGCAAAGGGAATAACAGGTGTACTGGGTCATGGTCAGTGGAGCTGTGTATACTGTAGTAGAAAAAGCCTGAGACATAAGCCCTTATCTGAGCAGGACTTGCTCACAGAATTTGGCAAGAACAAGGCTGATATTGCAAAAATACACATTCCTAAGAAGTGCACAGTACTCATGCAAATACATCTTGTTATCAAGTGGTACCCAAACATCCCAATATCAAGGACAGCACAAAAGCATTCCCCAAGGATAACAGGAACACACTGACCCCTCCTAAAAAATAAGGTCAGAATGTAATAAATATGTTTTAATCAAACCAACATGTACAAATTAATAGGTAATAACTAGCGGGGGAATAAACCTGGCTGGGTGCCTTCATCCTGTAACGGATCTTGTGGTCATTGGGTGGTTCGCTCAAGGTCTGCCACGCCAGCTGTCTGTGCAGGGCTGGGGCGGCACACACACACAAGTAGCCAAACATCTATCAACATTTAACTATACGTGGCAGATTTACTGGACCACAAACCTATTGAAAGGCAGCATAAAGCAATGGGGTATGTCAGTTATTCCTACCTATGCTGTGTAGTAATGGTTATAGCTTATCTGTGTGGGTTCCCTGGGCCCTATATGCAGGTTAGGTGAAGGATTTTGACCCTCAACTGCTGTATCAGACCATAGAATCATAGAATATCAGGGTTGGAAGGGACCTCAGGAGGTCATCTAGTCCAACCCCCTGCTCAAAGCAGGACCAATCCCTAATTAAATCATCACAGCCAGGGCTTTGTCAAGCCTGACCTTAAAAACTTCTAAGGAAGGAGATTCCACCACCTCCCTAGGTAACGCATTCCAGTGTTTCACCACCCTCCTAGTGAAAAAGTTTTTCCTAATATCCAACCTAAATCTCCCCCACTGAAACTTGAGACCATTACTCCTCGTTCTGTTATCTGCTACCACTGAGAACAGTCTAGATCCATCCTCTTTGGAACCCCCTTTCAGGTAGTTCAAAGCAGCTATCAGATCCCCCCTCATTCTTCTCTTCCGCAGACTAAACAATCCCAGTTCCCTCAGCCTCTCCTCATAAGTCATGTGTTCCAGTCCCCTAATCCCTTTTTGTTGCCCTCCGTTGGACGTTTTCCAATTTTTCCACATCCTTCTTGTAGTGTGGGGCCCAAAACCATGATTTGTTCCAACAGTAATAATACTAATTTACAAAACCAAGCCATGTATGAATACTTGCTATGTGGAGTTATTTAAATTATCCTGCAAAGTAGAATTTTATATTTGAACAAATAGTACATTTAAACATTTTCTTCTGGCTCAGCATCATATTTGCCATTCTCCTTCCCATTCAAAGGCTGCATTTAGACTATTAATTGCTAAGAAACCATATTTTTAGGGTACCTGTGTTCCATCATGTTTAGAACTTCATCAAAACTGAGAGACAGTACTTATTTCCAAGTGTTTTTTTAAGAACTAAGCCAACTCCTTTTGGAAACTGCAAATTCTAACGAGATATATGGTGGAGCAGTTTGCGGGACGGCGAACAGAGCGGCTTGTGGAGCAGAGCAGTTTGCGGGACGGCGAGCACAGCGGCTTGTGGAGCAGAGCGGCTGGTGGAGCAGAGCAGTTTGTCGGATGCCTAGAGCAGCTCATGAGGCGGCTGGCAGAGCGGAGCCCCATGGAGAGGTGGGGCCATCAGCTTTGGACCATGTAAGGTGCCCCTTAAACCACCCCCCCCGAGTCTCCACCCAGGTTGGGAGGTAAAACTCTGCAGATAAACTTTCGAACTCTGGGGCTGCCTTGACCAGGGACAAAGACTTTTGGGTCATTGGACTTTTGGGACTTTGGGTGATTTTGGGTTGCTGGACTCAAGAACCAAAGGGAAAGGACACGCCCCAGTTTGCTTGGGGTGGGTTTTTTGCTCATGGGTTGTGTTATGAATCCTGTTGGTGGTGTTTCCCCAACATAATGCTACATTGTTTCTCTCTGTTATTAAAAGGCTTTTTGCTACACTCAGACTATGTGCTTGCGAGAGGGGAAGTATTGCCTCTTGGAGGCGCCCAGCGGGGGTGGTATATATTTGTCCCAGGTCACTGGGTGGGGGCTTGAGCCAGTTTTGCATTGTGTTATTGGAATGGAACCCCTAGATACTGAACCCAGCCCTTGTTGCTGCCAACTCTGACAGGCAGAAGGGTATCATTACTACAATCGATTTGCAGATAAACAAAGGAATCTCAACTCCAGGGGCATGCATGTAAGTCAAACATAGATCTTGCTCTAAATACCCTTGAACTACAGAGAAGTATGAATTTTGTAGCTCAAACTCATCTCTAGTCCATGCAGAAAACCAGTGTCAGGAAACAGATTTATCTTCTTCCTCCTCATTTCCTTTGCTACATTTACCTCCAACAGTACTTGGAATTATTTATTGGTAAGCTTTCAGCTTCTGAAGGCTGGGACAACAGCTACTATAAGATGAAAGATATGCTATTTAGTTAGTGTTCTTGATTCTTACATTGGAGGGAACAATCCTGCAGTAGTAAAGGATTGATTTTACTACTAGTCAAGCCCACTGCATGGAGAACTCCTTCTGGCTTCAGTGGGAGCTCTGTGTGCAGAGGGTTTGCAGAATCAGATCCAAAAGCTGTGGACAAAGTCTTTGAAACAAGGTCTGAAACTAGGTTACAAACAAAACACAACCTACGTTTGACATAAGGTTCCCCTAGGTTCACATATCTGTGATGTGTTTTGAGAAAACTTTGGCAAAATTCTTGATTTTTTGTTTATTCCAGACCCTGGATTCATTTTCAGACTTTCAGTCCCCTGGGGTTGACCTGGCTCCTATCACTGCCTTTACCAAAGCACCCCCTCCCAATACCATACACTATTTACCAAACATTCACAGCCAATAGTCTGTAAAGGAAGGAATTTGGTAAAGAGGTGTGCAGCAAGAAGGTCAGGTGTGAGGAGCAGATTAAGGTCGTAGTGCCTGGTAATGGGAAGGTGTGTGGAGGAGAAAAGATACGTGCTGTTAGGTAGCTTAGCATTTCAATGCCTTGCTTTTTGTTTGTGCTAGGTACATTACATATGTTTAGCAACACTAACTGCTTCACAGCCAAGTTTTTTGAATATTATTAATATTAGTTTCGATCCTGCACTTGCTCCATGCATGGAGCTCCTGTTGTAATCGATGGGAGTAGGAAGTGCTGATTTGCTCAACTGTTTCAGTAAAACTATAATTTTACTATAAGAGAAAATACAGAAACCAGTGAGATTAACACCTCCAGTATTCATCGCCAACAAAGAACAAGGTCTTTGTGTTTCTCTTTATGAATACTGCAGCATCAACGTGAAACACAGTGGGAAGAAATCCTAGCTCATATATAGAGTGCACTGTCAGTTCCATGGTCAAAGTATTTATTATCCAGTATTTAGTATCTGAAAACCAAGCCATTGGAGAGACCACTTTTGTAATCTAGGTATTACAAGGTGAGTAGCATTTTTATGGTCTTTCCTCTGACCTATCAGATTTTCAAAAGTGCTCAATATTGGTCAAATTCTTCTCTCATCTATGTCAATGAGAATTTTATCATCAGCTTTAATGGGAACAAAGTTAGGCCAATTCTAAGTGCTTGTGAAAATCCTTTCAATATCACTTGACTTTGTGTAACTCAGCTTTGAAACCCTGACATGTCAGATGATTAAGAAATAACCCATAGAAAAATAAAGCAAACATGTTAGTTGGTTTTGAATGTTATTTTTGCATTTGTAATTCAAACCCATCTTTTTAATACTTTGTAATTAGAAGAAAAAAATCCTCCTGAATTTTGTGAAAATCTGATCTTGGGTTGTATGTACATCTGGAAAGCACTAGGGTGTGTGTATGTGTGAAATTTCTGGCTGCAATTCTAAATTCTTGAGAATGTAGTGAAAGAAACACTTAAGTATCAGTTGTGGCACACTATATATGCATCTCTAGTTATGGGTAGGTTGGGGTATGATATCTACCTGTCAAAAGATAAACTTTCCTTCTTCCTGGAATTTCATAAGCACATCAGTTTTTGTCTGAATCTTTGGGAAATAACTTGGAAGGAGTCCTTCCATATTATCAGTCACCCAATGCTTACTGGTTTCAGAGTGGTAGCCGTGTTACTCTGTATCAGCAAAAAGAACGAGGAGTAAATACATTTGTTAGTCTCTAAGGTGCCACAACTACTCCTCATTCCCAATGCTTACTGAGTCACATGTACCTAAAAAGAAAAGATGGTTTTAAAGAAAGACACCTTTTACATTTCTTATACTTTACCATGCTTGATAAAAGTTGGGTAGTGTATTCTGACGTGCTGGTGGAAATGAGACATTTTTTATTCTTTCTGTCTTCCCTAGATAAAATCACAGTGTTTTTCCCTGAGGACCATCAGTCTTCACTAAGCATAGCAATGCATTTAAATATTATACCTGTTCTGTAGCTTTGAATCTTGGCTCATTGAGGTTCAGGGATTCGTATTTCAAAGGAAAACATTCAGCATTTCCCCCCCAAATTTCAGAATAAACAAGGCTTGCAGATCATTAGAAATTATTAGCAAACTAAAATATAAAACTTATTACTTGGTAGCTGCAGTTTTCAGGCAACCAGGAAGGAAATAAATGCATTTCCTATTGATTTCTGTGCAAACTGAGTTTTACTTCCCTTCCTAATTTCTCCTGCTTCCTGCCTGTTAATAGGAAGAAAGGTAGCTTTCAGGAGAAAAGCTCAGAGACCTCCACAACCATCTACAGAAATGTTGAGATTTCAAGAGGCATTTCTCAAATACTGTGTCTTCCAGTTTTATTTTATTATTATTATTTGTATATATCTCTACCTCTAGAACATTTAGCAGGAAAGCACTGGATTTTTCCTTTAATTTTTTTTCAAATGCAATTAGGTATATGAAGAACCAGTCTAATGTGATAGTTCTCAAGCCTGTACTCATTAAGTCTGTGATTCAGCAAAGCACTCACATGCTTAACTTTAAGCCCACGAGTAGCCCCACTGAAGTCATATGCTTAAAGTTATGCATCTAAGTGTTTTGCTGGATTGGGGCCCAAGATCCTGATTCAGCAAAGCACATAAGCATGTGCTTAAGTACTGTGGAAGCAAATGAGACTTAAATCTTTTGTTGAATAGGAATGGGACTATTCACATACTTAAATGCTTTGTGGAATTGGGGCCTCGTTTGGTCAAATAAGCTTTTTAAAAGTGCTGAATATTAAAGAGAATCTCATAAAAATAAATCTTTTAATAAAGGTGTAACCATACCTCCATGGGTCACAATGGAGAATACCAAATTCAGGACAAACTGCTGAGAAATAGGGCAGAAAAACTGGTGGTTATTCTTTCATAAGATATACCAAACGAGCAACAAAAGTAAACTTCTGTTTCACTGCACTGGCTAACAAGAAGTTAGAAAAGCAGTTTCCTTAGGTATTCCAGTTCTTGTATCACCACCAAAAACACTAGACTTCAAGATGAGTGGATCTTTAAAACCAATTTAATCAAATAGAAGGTTCTTCTGATCCCAAAGGACCAGCCACATATTCAGGTCAATATACAACTCAGATCTTACCCAATAATCATGCTGTTGCCAATCCTTTAGTATCTAAAATCTAAAGGTTTATAGAAAGAAAGAAAGAAAGAAAGAAAGAAAGAAAGAAAGAAAGTTAAAATTGGTTAAAGAAATCAAATACATACAACAGTTGCAAAGTTCTTGGTTCAGGCTTGTAGCAGAGATGGAATAAATTTCTGGCATGTTAAATCTCTGGTTGCTTCGAAATCATTGGAAGGTCCTCCATCCTTTGGTTAGAGTGCTCCCATTAGTATAAGTTCATAGTTCAGAGGTTTGAGCAGGAAAGAGGCAAAATGGAGGTGTTTCCAGGGCCTTTGATAGCTTCTGCCATGTGGAGTGAAATCCATTGTTTCAAACAGCCTTCAGCACAGCTACTGAAAAATTACAGGTAGCAAGATGGTGTTTGGAGTCACACGAGCAAGTCACATGTCCATGCATGACTTCCCTTAGTTACAGCAGGAAAGTCCATTGAGTGTCTGATAGGCATCTTCCATTGTGAGTTAAGTGTTCATTAATGGGCCACTTAACTTGGATAGTCCAGTCAAGATGTGCAGGCTAAATACCTCGTAGGTGTTACCACAAGAGCAAACATATTTGAAATACAGGTATAGAGCCAGGACTCATAACTTCAAATACAAAAATGATACATGCATATGTAACGCCGACAGACCCCAGTCGTTGGCAAGCAGGATCGAACCAGGGACCTCTGCAGCTTAGTGCATGAGCCTCTACCGCATGAGCTAAAAGTCATCTTGCTGTTAGCTAAGGCTGTAGAGCAGACTCATTAAGCTCTCTCTGTAAGTGGTCTCAGTGCCACTAGATGGGACAGAACACCACACCAAGGAGGTGTGTGGGTTACACATACAAATAGCATAATCATATTCAGCAAACCATGAACTTTCCATAGACACCTTACTTGACATACTTTGTACAAAATTTGTTGCAATTATATAACAGTAGTAGCAACAATGATCTACCTATATTTTATCAGATAATGTCACACAAGGTCAATCAGTTCACCACTTGACACTGGTAAAAGGAGATGGACCCTGTCAGGTTGGGAATCAACTAGATAAGAGAAAGAGTGATTTTCTAGAGTCTGTGATTCTATGAAATGACTAATGGAACCGTCAGGAAGGAATGTGCTCTTCAAACATTTATGTAGAACTGTGACTACCTCTACTGTGATAAACTAGTCAATAAAGTACTGCATATAATGAGAGTGGATGTTTACCTATCCTAGCACGGCATTTCCAATACTAGTCATTGCATCAAAAGTTAGGAAATCACCACATTTCAGCATTTATGCAGTTTGAGATTAATTGAGATTAATGGGAGAAGTTGCAGCTGCAGCAGTCAATAACAAAACAATGTCACAAGTTCAAGCAGCATGTCCAACTGAAGCCTGCATTAAGTGTCATCATTATCAGTTTTGCCATAGCAGAGCTATAAAGAACTTTGGCAAGGTGATTGAAGCCCAACAAAATAAGAACTGTATTGGGCCTGTGGTTGTAGTAATGAAAGAGCAACTCCTAACTAGCTTCTAAAAGTAGTAACCCCTGCCTCTCCCCACACAGTATTTTGTGGTTAAAATATTACATTATGCAAAGCACTCTCTATTAGTCTGAACAAAATTCCTAGAGAACACATGTTTTGCAGCATTAAGCATACTTTATACTCTTCATGTAAATAAGGACAAATTAATTTAAAGGATACTAAAATAATCTAAGTACAAGTAATTCAGTTATACTTGTATTGCACCTTCCCTCAATCAAATAGATGTTTAGCAACAGATTTTCCACTAATGTTTCACCAGTTTGATGCCAGTGTGCATATGGTTACCTCAGTGTAAATCTGGTGTAATGGAGTGGAGTATCAGGCCCTTATTGTTCACACAGTAACCATTTCAGCAATGACCATACAATCACTGGATTGCCCTCAGATTGTCATGTGAAAGTTGGAATCCTTTTGGTTAAAAAAAAAGTATACTTTGGGTGCATAAGTGCATTTGGGTCTTTGGAATGTGCCAGTCCCAGAGAATGGCCAAGCTCATGATCCACAACATGGAACAAATCATAGCCTGACAATAAAACACTGATTAGGTTTAACATCAGAATTGAAAATATTGATTTCAGGTTACAGGAGAAGTTCCTGGTTTACTGCTTTAACAATAGATCTGTTAGCCATGTCTCCTGTGATATGCCATAATAAGCACCACATGTGGATGCATAAAATAATGAGGAGTCTTTGTGATTATGGATGCATGTGATTCATAGATTTTTAAGGCCAGAATTCTGACCTGCAGAACACAGGCCTTAGAGTTTCATCCAGTAATTGCTGCAGCAAATCTATAACTTCTGTGTAAACTCAAACATCTCTTTTAGAAATATTTCCAGTCTTGATTTAAAGATGTCAAGGGATGGAGAATCCACCACATCTCTAGGTAAATTGTTCCAATGATTAATTAACCTCAGTTAAAAATGTGCACCTTATTTCAAGTCTGAATTTGTCTAAGTTAATCTTCTACTCTTTGGATGCTGTTGTACCTTTGTATCTTACAGAGTTTCCTGGGCCACCTGCCAGCCTCCTGCAGGTATTTCCTGGGGAAAAGTCAAATTTGGTTGTAAATCAAGTATACTCCTGGAAAACAGGTTTTCAGGAGGGATGTGTGTCAGAGGTGACTACTGCAAAGAAAGTGCATATTCTTACTATGCAAATGAAGATGGACATGGAAAGAAATAATAAAAATGACTTCTCATTAAAAGGCTGTGGATTGACTATTCTTCAGAAGTCTGGCACATGCCATAATACAAAACCCTGAAGATTCTTTTGACAAACAGAATACACTTTAGCTGGAGCTCACGAGTGAATAGAGAAAAAATGTGCACACAAAGGTGAAGATTATTTGCTACAATGCCTTCATGGTTTTGGTTTTCACCATTTATTATTTGTAGCATAATTATTTTGGGCTTGATCTCAAACCCACTAAAGTTCTGAAACGATTCCAATAGTTTTCACTAGTCTTTGGATCTTTCTGAGGTAATAAGCCTAAACTTATTTTTCTTGCAAAGTCTTTTCATCCTGTCATGCTCCAATAGTGATTACAGCGGAAAGATAATTGAAAGCAGCCTGTTTGCTGGAGCATGCTACTCTTTCTATATAGCAAAACTGCTTCACATTCCCAGTGGACTGTGCCCAATGTTGTTTTTAAAAATGAGTACTTATTGGGAATTTCTTAGCGCTCAGTGCTTTTACAAATCAAGCCATTTATTTGGGGCCCTAGACGTAAACTCAATAGCCTAACCTGAGGCAATCATTTTTTTTGTTTATCAAACTTGGCTTGTATTCATGTGTTACCTATTTCCATGGTGGCAGCAGCAAGAGGGACATATGCAATGAAATTCACTGTACATAAAGTTTCCAAAAGAGTCTGAAGCTAATGCCTCTTCGGGGGAGAGCTGATCAGTTAAACAAAACAGCTGACTTTCCAGACATACTCCATTGTCCAAAATTCCTCTTCATCCAAATGAATGTCACCTCCTATTTCTTCTCCAGGTCCATATACATGACCCAGCACACCACAAGAGCCATCAAATGGGAAAAAGTCTCCGTGCTCTGGCAAAGTACACATAAAGGTTTTAGCTGCCAGTTGATGGAACCAAGTAATCAACTCAGCTTCAAACTACTGTAATTTGAGCAAAGATAAAAACATGGCCCTCAAACTTTCCATCTAATTAACTTGACTTTGCTGCTAGTGTTTCAAACCATACAGGCACGTGTTAGGTCAACAACTCATAGAGCTAGACCCCCAGATTTTCCAGAGCACTGCTTCATGTTCTGAGGAAATAGAGGATCACAGGTAGGTTCAAACCACCTTTCTACTGACCCAACCAATCTCTTAAGCTGTCAGGGGCCAAGTTCTAACTTTCTGTGACAGGTAGCTACTCCCAAGATGCTGCTGGCCAAGATTGCAAGAGCGCATCATGCTCCAGTCCCACCTCTCGTACCTTTCCCATGCCCCTTCCTGGTCCTTAGCCTGCCCCAGAATGCCTCCTAGTATTTACAGGGGAATCTTCAGCTGTTGCTTTAAAGCAATGTTTAGTTACCTTTTTGCCTCTGAGCCAATGCAGTGGCTCAAAGGGGACATACAAGGAAGTAAGGATCTGGGCCATCCAATTTAAACATTGTGAATATTTCTTTCACATCTGTCCTGCACACATGTATTTTTAAATATTAAAAACTGTTTCCATGTGAGTTCCCAGATTTTTCTTAACAAATTTAAATGATCCCTATTAAACTCATCAATTTTCTGAAGAGACTGATATCTTCCTTACACAGCAGATTTACACCATGGCCACAATCCTGAAATCTTTTGAGTAGTAATTCATTTTAAAGCCTATATTCTGCCCTCAGTTACACCATGCTATTCCCATTGCATTCAATGGAAGTTTAACATATGTATCTGAGGGCAGAATCAGGCCTTAAACTCAGAGTCTCCAATCTGCTAAACTGCACTCTGTGCAGGACATGACAGGAAAGGAGAAAAGTATCTATACACCACCTTTATACTCTTCCCATCCCCTGGGCTGCCATAAAGTAGAGCAGCCTTAAGGCAGCTCATCTTACACTGGCTTGTAATAGTCATCAACTACGAAGGACGGTCTAGTGGCTGATGCACTAGACTGAGACTCAGTTGTGCTCCAATACTACAGTGATAGTCAGCTGTACAAAACCCTAGGATAGATGGGACCTGGGATCAATTCCTGGCTTAACTACAGACTTCCAGTGTGTGATCTTGAATAAATCATTTAATCAACCCTGTGCCTCAGTTCCCACGCTGTAAAATAGGAAAATGTTTTCTCTACCTCATGGGGCCCTGTGAGGACAAAGTCCATTTCTGACTGTAAGCTACTCAAATATTATGTGGATGAGGGCCAGATACTGTACATCAAGAGGAGGAGTTGCCTGACTGGAAATGAGAAGATAGGCAGCACTGAAATTCATGTTGTTTACTTTCCTCAAAAGGAAACCTTAGCACTTCAAAATGTCTTTTGGAAATACTCTTTAAGGAAGCACCACCAAAGAAATCAGGCTCCTTTAGAAGCAAATGTAATCATGATATTAACATTGCCATTGTCTACTGTCACAAAATATAGTGGTGTGACATCACTCCAGCCATTTACAGACATCTCTACTGCTTGGTACACTTCCTCATGCCTCAGTTTGTTGGTAAATTCACTATCCTACATGCAAGGAAAGAGCAGGACACATAAATGCTAATATGCAGTGTTGTCATAGCCATGTTGGTCCCAGGATATTAGAAAGATAAGGTGCATAAGGTAATATTTTTTATTGGACTAACTTTCAAGTTGCTTCCAACTTCCCACTTCCAAGCTGATCCACCCACCTTGTCTCTTTAATAAATGTTAATAGACAGTTATTCAGAGTTGTGACTTGTGAGCTCAGAGGGCTGTATTCTCTGGCCCACCGAGTTCATTTTGCACCATGTAATTAGCACTAAGTGAACTTAAACCAGCTGCAGCTTGATGTTAGAGAATTCCTCCTGTACAAGGGAATCACCGCGGGTATATGGCTGGTGATGGTAGGATAGCTACCTCCCATGCCAGTGTAGATCCTGGAGCACTGTTGTAATCTACATTGTTTTATATGTAAATTGCAGCTAAAGTCACACCTACGTTCAAACAAACTGTCTCTCTCTTTGGATTAATCGCTCTCTCTCATTATTTTAGTGCTGTGTTGTAAACCAGCGATTCTCAACTGCAGGTCCACGGCCCACTGGGGGGCTGTGAGACGTTTCAGGGGGTCTGCCAAGCAGGGCTGCTCAGAGCCCTGAGCCCCAGCACCCTGCGAGGCATGGTGCGGAAGCTTGGTGCCCCCCTGACTTCTAGTGCTGAAGCTCAAACCCCAGTGCCCCAAGCCCCAGCAGAAGCTGCCCTGCAGGACAGAAGCCTGGAGCCCCCCTGCCCAGCAGGCCTCAAGCCCTGAGCTGTCCCCTGCCCCAAGGGGCAGAACCCCCGAGCCCTCTGCTCTGTGGGGCGAGTCTTGAGCCTCCCCCTCCCCCCCCGGAGCTTCCGAGCCTTCCACTCCCAGCCCCATAGGGCAGAATCCTGTCCATGGCTGAAGCCCAGAGCTGCCCCCCACCCCCCATCTGAATCCTGGAGGGCCCTCCCTTGCTGGGCCATGGAGTTTCTATAGCATGTTGTGGGGTGGCTTCGAAAGAAAAAGATTGAGACCCCTCATTGTCAATCACACTCTAAGAAGTCCATTTGGGCACCACAAAATAGTTATTAGCACTTCTGTGACGTGCAGCAGCCAATCTGAAGCTGTAACATCAATCAACATCTTGCCCCAGTGAGGTTAGATTTGGGATTTAATTTAATAGCATCTCTGATGAAATCTGGCATTTCATGATCATGTCAGTAGACATTGTCAAGTGCACGCCACCCCCACCATAAAATAAGCTCTCAGAGATTTATTACTATTGTGACTTACTCTCCTTTTTCTTCACATAGCCACACACTGCAGATCTCTCGCTGGGCTCAGTCTGTATTCTGACACAACAAAATGCCAACTGGAGCCAGAGCAAGTTTTGAGGATATCAAGGGGTGCATGGAATGCAGGACAGGCCCTTCAATCCACATTCAGGTAAATTCCTTCTGACTTCTATTTTGCTTAACTAAGGACTGCAGATATTAGTCCATAGGACTGGGTCCCTCTGCCCGTACTCACATTGAACAATAATTTACTGCATGAGTAGTCCCATTGACATGACTGGGACTAAAGTTCGGTGCTGCTCAGTGAGAGTAATGGTATCAGAATCTGGCCCATAGGGTGAGATTTTCAGAAGCATTCAGGATTGGCCTAACAAAAACTTACACATAGTGTTTAGAGATCATGGTGCAATTCATTTGAGCACCTGATTTACTGCAAAGGGATTTGTCCCTAGCTTTGCAAATGTGAAATCACGCTAAATTAATCCGTCAGGCTCATTTTGCAAGGATAAACAAAAATAAAATCCACAGTTTGACAAAATGAAGAAAACTATTCAAGTGGACTTCAAGTCTTTTAACAACACTTCCATCTAACAATGAAACTTTCCCGCTATTCCTCATGGACTTTATGGGGGTTGAATGACCTTGTTTGAAAGTGATTCATGTTTTTCAGTTATGCTGAAATCTATTAGTGAACCCCTGGGTGTTATGGGGATGACAGAGAGACAATAAATGGACCAAGTACTTTAGATTTTAGAATGAATATTGTTGTGACTATGTTTTAAGATTAATGAAACTATCTGATGAAGAAAGCACTTACAAATGAAAGAGGATGATTAACATCAAACAATTATTCTTCTCTGATCCTTTTCTTCCTGTTGTTTTTACACCTTACTAATGAGCCCTAGTTTCCTGTGGGTACACATTATATAATGATAAATTTAGTGTAGTCATAGAGTAGGGTGTGTTTTGCTAATGCATTTTAAGATAAATATTTATAGTTGTAATCCAGAAGTGATAGTAATTTATGATGAATGAAAGGATACATTTAGGGCCTAATTCTGCAAGCACCTTAGCTCAGATCCTCAAAAGTATTGAGAATCTTAACGCCCAAAGAAAGCAATAGAAGTTAGGTAAATATCATAGAATCATAGAATCATAGAATATCAGGGTTGGAAGGGACCCCTGAAGGTCATCTAGTCCAACCCCCTGCTCGAAGCAGGACCAATTCCCAGTTAAATCATCCCAGCCAGGGCTTTGTCAAGCCTGACCTTAAAAACTTCCAGGGAAGGAGATTCCACCACCTCCCTAGGCAACGCATTCCAGTGTTTCACCACCCTCTTAGTGAAAAAGTTTTTCCTAATATCCAATCTAAACCTCCCCCACTGCAACTTGAGGCCATTACTCCTCGTTCTGTCATCTGCTACCATTGAGAACAGTCTAGAGCCATCCTCTTTGGAACCCCCTTTCAGGTAGTTGAAAGCAGCTATCAAATCCCCCCTCATTCTTCTCTTCTGCAGGCTAAACAATCCCAGCTCCCTCAGCCTCTCCTCATAAGTCATGTGTTCTAGACCCCTAATCATTTTTGTTGCCCTTCGCTGGACTCTCTCCAATTTATCCACATCCTTCTTGTAGTGTGGGGCCCAAAACTGGACACAGTACTCCAGATGAGGCCTCACCAATTTCGAATAGAGGGGAACAATCACGTCCCTCGATCTGCTCGCTATGCCCCTACGTATACATCCCAAACTGCCATTGGCCTTCTTGGCAACAAGGGCACACTGCTGACTCATATCCAGCTTCTCGTCCACTGTCACCCCTAGGTCCTTTTCCGCAGAACTGCTGCCTAGCCATTCGGTCCCTAGTCTGTAGCGGTGCATTGGATTCTTCCATCCTAAGTGCAGGACCCTGCACTTATCCTTATTGAACCTCATCAGATTTCTTTTGGCCCAATCCTCCAATTTGTCTAGGTCCTTCTGTATCCTATCCCTGCCCTCCAGCGTATCTACCACTCCTCCCAGTTTAGTATCATCCGCAAATTTGCTGAGAGTGCAATCCACACCATCCTCCAGATCATTTATGAAGATATTGAACAAAACCGGCCCCAGGACCGACCCCTGGGGCACTCCACTTGATACCGGCTGCCAACTAGACATGGAGCCATTGAAAATGGCTCCATGTCTTTGAGAATCTGGGCTGTAATGCTTACTCCCCTGAGTAATAGCTTAGGCATTAATGGAACTGCTCTTGCTAGTTAATATTTGCAGGATTGGACCCTTCAGTGTTGGGTTTTTTTCATGGAGTTCAGAGCAAATGCATACGCTCTTTAAGACATTCCAGGCTGGCATATATAATGGTATTTCTGGGAGTGCTTAACAGTGCAGGGAGGATGGCAGACGCAGGACCAACAGTATACAAAGGTCAACTTTAACCCTTACTGGCAGCCTTGCATTTTGACCAGACTCCAAAGATTTGGCCTACTGTCTGTGGTGGAGCAATTTATGGAAACCTATTTGCATTTACATGCATTATATTGGCTGTGCTTTTGAATCCCATGAAATGTAGCGTTCAGCCGCCTAAGTGTTTTTGTTCTAATGTCATCCCTAATAGAATCAGAACCATGTGACTCTGGAATGTCTCCAGAAAAAAATAATTCAAAGAAAATAGGACACACTAGTTTGGTGGTTTTTAATTGAAAAATTAGATTAGAGCAGAGCACACAATGGCAGCCCTCCACAGGCACAAACCATGGAAGAGACAAAAGATTGGACTGGAAATTCCATGCAAATGAATTCTTTTCAATGTAATTAAACTCCAGTCCTCAATTTTCAATGAGTGTACAACTGCGTTATACCAAATTGGGCAACAGACATTTCCCCAATTAGAAACCAATTGTAAAAGGCACCTGAACTGCTCCTGGGAGCTGTTGTGGCCCTTAGACTGTGCCGTTCCCACAATAAATCTTAGCCACATTCTCAAATTGAATTTTCCAGTCCAGATATGCCTAGGGTTACAAAAATACACACAGGCCAGGGAATCTTAAGTGACCTTCTAATGGAAGTGTTCAGCTTACAGAGTCTCATACTTCACCAATAGACTTTGATTTCTTATAAATATCTTTGCATAGAGCTAATGTGAACACTTCAACCCACTTCAACCCATGTTCCCAAACTCTTCACTTTGACTAGTCTTTATTTGTGGCGTGTGGTTGGCCAGTATGGGCATGTGGTATTGTCTCCGCTCCTTCACTGGGTGACAGAAACTTTTAAATGGTAAAATTGTCAATTTGTGTTAAGAAGTGCATGTGTAAAGGGCTCCACTCACGGCAGGTATGCCTCCTTTTGCTTAGTTCCAGGAATTAGCTTTCACCCTGTATGGCACTCCCGGTCTTCTGTTGTTCGCACCGTGGTCCCACTCTCATTTTGCAAAGTGAAGTGCTCCAACATTTTGACTTGGCCCTCTTGCCAGGTCACTGTACAGTTCCCACTTCTGGAGCACCAAAGTCCTACCAGCCAAGCTGTCCAAATGTTGCCTCAGACTGTCTTCCTTTCCACCTCCAGGTCCTGTGTCATGTCCAAGTGGCTGGTAGGGGAACCCGGGCCCGCCTGCAATTCTGGCTTCCAGCCCAGGGATCCTATGTAATCCAGGTCTGCTCAGGTTCAGTCCCAGTTGCTGGTTCCCTGGGCTCCTTCCTATCTCACCTCTCTAACTCTTAGTCTATCTCTGGGTTTAACACCAGAGCTTCCTCTGCTCCCTGTAGCCATTTCACCCTTCTTGGCCTCTTGCTGGACTCCCAAGTCCAGGGCAGGATCCTAGGGCTTACTTTCCCCTGGGCCTTCCTCCTTGACCAACTCCCTTTCCATCTAGAGAGTGACTGCAGGCCCCTTCCCTGAAACATCCTCTTTTCTTTCCTTTCTTTTTCATGGTGAAACAGATTTGTTGGATACTTTATAGCTGCCACCAGCTATTATTCCTAAATATCTAGCAGTTTATATTATCTCATTCTACCCTGTGGCTTTTAGGTAATGTAAGAATGTCTTTCTAATACTACCCCATTTCCCTTATACTTTTAATAAATAATGTAATGTGACTTTTGTTACCTTATACTGCTTAAAATCCTCAAAAAGCCTTTCCATTCTGTATCAAAGCCCTGACATACCCGTAAAAGGTGATCATGTGTTTCTTTTACCTTGTGCACATAGTGCATCTTTGTGTCCATTTATTCAAAAAAGATTTTTGTTTTGACAACAATGGCCAATTAGTACTCTAAACAAAATCACTTCGTTTTTCCTATCTGGGCTCTGAAGTTTATCAATACCTTCAACTCTAGGGCATGGTTCAAAAAATTTTCTTCTTCCTTTTTCGTTGATCCAAATTTTTTGACATTCCTCTTTTAAATTGTTTTGTACTAGACTTTTGAATTCCTGTTTACTCAAGGGTATTTCTTTGTCAACCTTTCCAGTTCTCATAGTATTTTTAGCTACTTTGTTCACCATTTCATTCCTTGTTATCCCAATAGGCACTGAGATCCAGGCTAATGCTACATGTATCCCTAGCTGTACTAACTGTTATTAGAAATATAATTTCATTGTTTAAATCACTTCTACATATGGACACACCCATTTTTATTTTCATAAAGTCGGATATTGAGTCCTAAAAAAATGATTGCCAATGCTGGGCATATATCCCAGATCCAGTTTAAAGTTAACGTTATTGCTACTAGTTTGATTGTCATGACAGCTACAAAATCAGATGTTCTTTTAGATGTACCAATTCCTAATTTTGGTATATAATATGCTGTCCCTACTCCTGCTGTTTTTTTCATTTTTGAACCTATCTGCTTATATTTGACAAAAACAACTCCACTTGTCATCTATATGCTGGTACACTTCATTTTTTTATACCTATTCTCTCCTTTTTACTCTTAAATTTATAAAACGCATCTAAATCAACATTTGGATGTGTGACTTTTCATCCATAACTAATTTCCCTCTGACTAAAAGTTTAGACTTTGTTTGGCTTTTCCTTGTCTTTCAATTCTTGCCTACACATTTTAAATTGAACAGCATGTGGAATTCTAACATTGTGAGTTATCGTTCACCTTGTGCATTCCCAACATGTCTCATATATTTGTTTAGTACTTTCATCATTGCAATTCCCAATTAACTTTGGTGAAGAAAGGCAGGTCCACTAGTTTTATTCATAGTGTAACTGGCAGCCTCCTCCTTCTCTCACTTCCTGGCTTTAGAATCCTATTCCCACTCCTCCCCCAGCTGGGCTTCCTCTGCAATCAGGCCTTATCAATGCCTGGCTTCCCTCTCAATGCAACATATAAAGTTAATTGGACCCTTCTGGCACACATTAACTGTCTCAGTGGCTTATGTCGGCTGAACACCCCATCACATGTTAAAGAGATGAACACAGGAAACTGCTTGAAGTGTACAACAACTTTAACGATGCTCAAATAAATTGGTTAGTCTCTAAGGTGCCACAAGTACTCCTTTTCTTTTTGAGAATACAGACTAACACGGCTGCTACTCTGAAAACTTTAATGAACCTATTACCTTATAGAGAATGCTATATATTATTCTTATATGATAATAGATGTGCCCTTAGAGAGCACTTTCATAACCCTTTGTGTATGACTAGTTCTGTTCCATAGATCAACACCCTTGTTTACATGCAGATACAGGTATTCTTTTGCACAATGAACAGGAATTCTTCAGTCATGGGAAACAAATGATTTGCATATGAATAGCAACAACTATGGTTGAATCAAACAGCCATTCAGAACTTAAAAAAGAAAAAAGAAAAAGGAGAATTCTGTGGTATTTGACCAGCTGTTTTCTACAATACTGACCGTTTCTTCCTCCCTTGTTCCCCCTTGAAAGTGTAAGTATTTTAGTGCAATTACTGTAGAATTCTGTAATATATTTTTATAAAGGTAAATCTGCTCCTGCCAGTAGCATCATGTGATTCACACCCTAGATTACATTTATCAGCTAGTTTGGGCAGTGTATTGAAACCGTCCTAACTACAGTTCAGACTCACAGAAAATGTGATGAATGCTTCCATAATCTCCTCATCCTCTTCCCTGTTGTTCAGTACAGTGTCACAGTTCTGTGGACATGACTCTTTCCCCCGTCTTCACAACATACACAGAAACAAACAGCTCTGAGAATAATCACACAGTTTGACCCTTTGCAACTGAAATGTATACAATGCCATCACTAGTAGGTCTCTATGATAATTATAATCCCCTCTATTAGTGACTCCGATATACAGATTCTGGTTCTCTTGTCAGAAGACAGTTTGCAGTTCAGACTTTTCCTAGAACTGTAGATTATCCTAGTGACCCTAACACTTCTCTTGGCTATTACAGTATTATAGCTTCCATCATTTCTTCACTAAATAGCCCTTCCAGTAACTAGAGTGACATCTTATAGAAGACAGCAGCAATGTGCTCAGCGACATCTTTGCTTTCTTCTTATCCCCATTTTCTAACTGCTCCAGCCAGTAGTCACAGACCTACTACCATTCCACTATAGCATCAATATTGCTCAATGTATTAGCTGCATATAGCAGCTTCCATCAGGAGATGTCAAAACTCAAAATAAACATCAAATGATTGATCTTTTGAACACCCCTGGGTGAAGCAGGTGTTGTTACCACCATTTTACAGATGGGTAAACTGAGGTACAGAGTGGTTAAGTGACTTGCCCAAGGTCATAGACAGTGAAACTGACAACCAGAAATAAATCTCAGGATGTGTGACTCCTAGACCCCTGTTCTAGTTACTAATTGACACCGCTCATACACTAAACTGGACATGGGGATCTGGAAGAGATTCAATAGGTCGAGGGGGATAGCTTCATATACCACATGCTGAGCAATAACATGAGAGGACTCCAGGTTTCTATAACTAAACCATCTCTTTATTAAGAGAACTATTTACAGAGGTGCTGCAACTGCAGGTGGCATTCTAGTCATGTGCACACACTGGTTCCTGATGCCTCCTCCAAACTCTTTCCTCCTGCAACTCATGATCCTCCCTCCAAATTCCATGCAGCTTGCTGTGTGTATGTGTGTGTGTCGGAGTCTGTATGGAGCTCTGGTTAAGGATGCAAGGCTGGATTAAAGCAATTCAGCATCCTAAGCACACCATGACAGGGGATCTTCTGTAGCCCCACCCCTTGCACTGTGGTCTCAACCCCACTTGGAGTGACTGTGGCAGTGGAAGCTGCACTGGCTGCCTTTTCCTCCCCAGGAGCATCGGTAGGTGCCCTCTCACCTCCTGAGGTGGGGGTGGCAGCAGAAGGGCTGCCCACTACTTACCAACTAGGTAACTAGGGCCTATTTACCGGTATGGGTGAACTAGCCTGCAACACTCTTCTTCTCCTACTGCAGACACAGTCCTTTCCTATGATAGAGTTGGCAGGGATCCCACAGAGCAGTGCGTCTTGGAGCTAAAACCCTATTGAGATGCATGGGGCAGTTCACTCATCTAAGACCTGTTGTTTCAGGCTGTCTGCAGACTCAGGTAGAGGTCTGCATTGGTTACACTCAGGTTATGTTTTCAAGTTTCTCTTTGGAAACATGAAGACTAGAAACTTCTTTGTTTGGATGAAGGCTGAGAGCATAATCACCTGACTCCAGGAGCCTGGGCCCTAGGCAAAGGCCGATAGTGCCTGTTTGACCCTATAAACTTCATCATTAGTTGAGGGAAATCCAAGGGTGGTTTGGCAATAGAGCATGTGAATGTCTCCATTGTGTTTGAATGAGTGGGCCTCAAGAGAGAGCTACTTAATGTTCTGTTAAAAAAAAAAGAATCTGGATAGAATAGAAATGTATTTTGGATACCTGTTTAAAAATCTTTGATCTAAGTTTTGAAAATAAATATTTTACTTACATGTAATCAGTAATATTCTTCTGGTTCTCACTTTTTGCTCTGTCTGCAGTGATCAAGCCCCAATTCACCAAAGTGCCCACATCAGTCTGTCCCTATTGGAGAAACCACTGTCACACATGCTTAACATTTAAGTACTTGCTTAGTTGCACTGAAGAAAAAAAGGTTAAGTAAAGTTAAGCCGGGTGGGGGCTGGATTAATGAATCGGGGTTTACTGTTTTCTCACGTTTGTCAATCAGTTATGCAGCCATGGCAATAATAAAGAAATCATCAATGATCACTGTTTAAAGCAATGTAGGACAATACTTATAACGTCACTTTAGCAGTTGACTTTTTTCTACAACACTATCTGTTCTCTGATTTTTCTGGTGTGTGTGTGTGTGTGAGAGAGAGAGAGAGATTTTTCCAGTATTGACTAGCAGCTTATAAATTTTACAGGAAAAATCCTGCATGACAAAAGCTGATGTTTAATAGTTCAACTAAATTATTGATTCGAAAAATCACACTCTTACCAGTCATTTCAAATGCTGTATCTAATTTGCCACTTGCTCCTGGGAAAGTAAGTATATGTAATATTCTTGGAATAGTCTCTATCCAAGACTGATCATAACTAAAGTACAACTATATAAACTAACAAGGTTTCTTAGACAATACAGACAATGCAATAAATCCACAGGGTATCATTCAATTGATAAACAATTTCAGTAAATCAAGGATTGCACTGGCTAATGCCATGACTAGTAGAGGTGACTTCACTGGAGTTAAAACTAGGGATGAATCTGGTCCCATATGTTTTAAGTGAATGTCTATTTCAACACTTATATATTTCAATAAATATTTCAGTTAATGATTTTTGAGCACTGTGAAGGAGCGTGAGCCCCACACTCTCCCTGAAGGGGTTAACATAGGCCAGATAGGCCAATTCACCTATTAGGCTGCAAGGGGGAGGGGTATTTAGGCTGAGAGGAAAACTCTAATTAAAGGAAGCTCATCTGTGCAGGAACAGGTGGGGCATTTATAAAACCAGGGAGCTGGTAGTAGAAACAATACTACAAGGAGGAGAGTTGCAGTCATGCTCCCTGGGATGAAGAAGAGAAAGGGGTTTGTCTAGCAGACCCAGGTTACAGGGGTTTAGCTAGAAGAGTGGAGAATGCAAGCCTGGGACAGGCACGGTAGGAAGTAGTCCAGGGGAGTTTCAGGAAGCTTCTTGGAGATAGGGCCCTGGGGTTGGGACCCAGTTTAGGGGGTGGGCCTAGGTTCCCCTACCAGCCACTGAATAGTGGCACAATTTGGAAAGTGAACCTGAAGACTGTCTGGGACCGTTCATTCTAGTCACTGAGGGAGCGGCTCAGACAGGGCAGTGGATTTAAGAAGGGCCAGAGATGGCGTGGAAGACTTTAATAGATACGACAGCACTTCAGGAATGGGGGAGGGTGCTGCAGAGCAAGAGAATGAGATGATGGGCCCAGGAACAGTGACAAGAGGAAGTTGGGCTGGCAAAGCTAATCCGCAGAAGTGGCCTGAAGGAGGTGCTCCAATGGTGGGTAGAGGTCCCTGTGCTGCACTTTTGTGACATCTCTACTGGCAAGCTTCCATGACAGGAAATAGCAGCCATGTACGTATGCCTTTCATGCCCTTGGGTGACGTATTACGACCTACCTACTGGTTGGTGACTGTGCAGAGTAGGAAACTGGTATTGATTGAAACTGGAACTGATCTTTCATGGGGAGGACGGGAGCTTCTAGTAACTGAAGGCCAGGGCCTGGCATCAGTAGTTCTAGATTCTATTTCTGCCCCTGCCACTGACTCACTGATGCCATAAATGATGCCATAAATGAGGAACCAGTTCCAATGCGAGTGAATGGGTCAGTGAGTGGGCAGGCAAGGCAAAACTGTGTGATTTGCACCAGTTTGGCATTCAGTGGGTTTACAAAGTAAGTGTAACATGGTATGTATGGGAGCCAGATTCAGCTCTCACATAAGTTGGTAGCGCTATCTTTGAAGTCAGCAGGCCCATGGAAGTCCACAGTAGCCATTCTCCCAGCCTGCTGCTTGCCAGTGAGGGAGCACAATTTTGCAGAAAAGGTGTTAAGAATAACAGGATGACAGTGGATGCCATAGGACAGTGGTTCTCAACCCAGGGTAAGCGTACCCCTGGGGCTACGCAGAGGTCTTCCAGGGAACACATCAACTCAGCTAGATATTTGCCTAGTTTTCTAACAGGCTACATAAAAAGCACTAGCAAAGCCAGTGCAAACTAAAATTTCATACAGACAATGACTTGTTTATACTGATCTATTGTATGTAATTTACATTGAAATGTAAGTACAATATTTGTATTCAAATTGATTAATTTTATATTATACGATTAAAAATAAGAAAGTAAGCAATTTTTTTCAGTAACACGGTGCTGTGACACTATTGTATTTTTATGTCTGATTTTCTAAGCAAGTAGTTTTTAGGTGAGGTGTAGCTTGGGGGTAATGCAGGATAACTCAGACTCCTGAAAGGGGTAAAGTAGTCTGGAAAGGTTGAGAGCCACTGCCATAGAATTAACATTTCCTCAAATGGATCATCCAGATCTGAATCCCCTCCGCTTGCAGAAACCTCAATCATAGAAATATAGGACTGGAAGAGACATCAATGGGTCATCTAGACCAGTCCTCTGCACTGAGGCAGGACTAAATATTATCTAGCCCATCCCTGACATGTGCTTTGTCTAACCTGTTCTTAAAAACCTCCAGTGACGGAGATTACACAACCTCCCAAGGTAACTTGTTCCAGTGCTTATCTACCATAATAATTAGGACTTTTCCCAATGCCTAACCTAAATATCCCTTGCTGCAATTTAAGCCCATTCCTCCTTCTCATGTCCTCAGTAGATAAGGAGAACAATTACCACAGTTATCACAAACTTTTACTTACTTGAAGACTGTTATCTTGTGTCCCCTCACTCTTCTCTTCTCCTGACTAAACAAACCCAATTTTTCCAACCTTCTCTCAGAGGTCATGTTTTCTAGATCTTTAATAATTTTTGTTGCTCTCCTCTGGACTCTCTAATTTCTCCATATCTTTCCAGAAATATGGTGCCCAGAACTGGACACAATTCTCCTTTTCTGCAGTACTTCTTCCTAGGCTGTCATTTTCCATTTTGTAGCTCTGCAATAGATTATTCCTTCCTAAGTAGAGTACTTTTCATTTGGTTTTCATTTCAATGGCCTGAATTTCATCCTATTTATTTCAGGCCATTTCTCCAGTTTGTCCAGAGCATTTTGAATTCTAATCCAGTTCTCCAAAGAACTTGCAACCCCTCCCAGCTTGGTATCATTTGCAAACTTTATAAGTGTACTTTATATGCCATTATCCAAATCATTTATGAAGCTATTGAATAGAACCATATCCAGGACAGATCCCTGTGGGACCCCATTTGATATGCCTCTCCAGCTTGACTGCATATTGTTAATAACTACTCTCTGAGCATGGTTTTCCAACCAGTTGTGCACCCACCATATAGTAGGTTCATCTAGCCTATATTTCCCTAGTTTGCTTATGAGATGATTGTGTGAGACAGTATCAAAAGCCTTACTAAAGTTGAGATATATCGCATCTGCTGCTTTTTCATCCCTATCCATAAGGTTTGTTACCCTGTCAAAGAAGGGCATTAGGTTGGCTTGATGTGACGTAAGGAGGAAATTACCTTGAGAAATGTACATAGTTCTCTGTGAAGTTACCTCATAAGCAACATAGGTATTTGATTTAATTTGTGATAAGTTACTGATAAATCCTGTCTTAACATCCTGTCAACGATTGCCTAATCCACATACTTCCTGACAGTTTTTAAAAAATAGAAAGGTTAGTACTTAAATTAGATTTTCAGCTTTGCAATCATCCTTAAAAGTATGTTAGTAAAAGTCACATTTTTTCTAAACGCAAGTGGGACGTATCCTACGTATTTTCCACAAGTCCTCTGCTTCTTTGGCCACCAATGAAGCAGAGACTATATTTGCATTATTTGGGTCCCACCATGCCCCTTTTAGCAGGCTTAAGATTTGGTTCAAAGGAAAAAAATATTCTGGGCATTAATGGCATTTCTGTCAGTCAGAACGCCCCACTTCTTGTGAAATTACAAAGAAACCACTGAAGAATGAAAATGTTGGAGTTTTACTGTACCTGTTTTTGAAGAAAACGGTGATTTCTCCCAACCTAGGAACAGTGTCAAAGGTTAGATTAGTGTCATCTATTGGTGATTGTCTTGGGAAACATAATGTAAGTCATGGCAAAGGTATGGATAGTACATCCCTTCAGAACTGGACTTTGATCCTAAATTAAAATATAACAAAGAAACAAACTTGAGGTCCGGTAAGCATGACCTGGCTCAGAGTCTCAGCAGGTGTAAATCAGTTTTGCTCCATTGAATTGAGTGGAGTTACATTGATTTCCATCAGCTGAGAATCCTGTCTGTTATTTCTAGTCAATATTAAAATGAGTGAAATTGTGACTCCTATTGAAATCAACACAAGTGTTGCCATTAAAATCGATGGCACTGGGATTTCACCCAAGATGCAGACTATTCTTTATCGCAGTTCCTTAAGCAAAAAGACCAGGTTTTCCTGTTCTTCATTGTTTTCTATAGCAATATTTGGGTGCTCAGTCTGGGGAGAAGGAGTAAGAAGTTTTCCCCTATGTTATAGTCAGGCTGATTCCCAGACCTTTTGTGCAGCCGTACATTTTTCTAATTTCAGTTGCCTGTGAAGAGCTCTGCAGGCCAGTGGAAGTATAAACAATTATAATGGTCAAATCTTGCATTTTCATCCTTTCCCGCTACTTCCTATCACATGGTGTCTGATTCTCCTATCACCTATACAAGTTTTACCCCAGTGTAACTCCATTGATTTCAATGGAATTACTCCAGATTTACATCATTGTAAGTGAAAGAAGATGCCAGTCCTGTAAACTCTTCTGTACATGTGCGGAAGTAATCCCACTGAAATCAGTGGGACTGTCCCCAGGTTGAAGACTAACTATGTGTGCAAGTGTTTGCAGAATCAGGGCTCAAGTGAGGACACCCTCTTTAGTGGCAGAGATGCAGTGGCAGAATACAAAGAATAGTTTGCTTGATCTGCTATTCATTTTGTTGTCGTTCTCCAATTTATCAAGATCCCTCTGAATTTTAGCTCTATCCTCCAAAGTGTTGGCAACCCCCCTAGCTTTGCGTCATCTGCAAATTTGATCAGTATGCTCTCTATTGCTATATCTAGGTCATTTAATAAAGATACTGAACAATGCTGGACTCCAATCCCTGTGGAACCCCACTTGAGACCTCCCTCCAGTCTGACATCATTCCCATAATAGTTACTCTTTGAGGTTGTTTAATCAATTTTGTATCCACTTTAATGGTAGTTCTGCCAAGCCCGCATTTCTCCAGCTTTTTATCAGAATGTAACGTGGGACTGTGTCAAAAGCCTTGCTGAAGTTCAGGTATATTATGTCCACTACATTCCTCCTACCCACCTGTCATAAATATAAAGGGAAGGGTAAACCCCCTTGAAATCCCTCCTGTCCAGGGGAAAGCTCTTCTCACCTGTAAAGGGTTAAGAAGCTAAAGGTAACCTCGCTGGCACCTGACCAAAATGACCAATGAGGAGACAAGATACTTTCAAAAGCTGGGAGGAGGGAGAGAAACAAAGGGTCTGTGTGTCTGTCTATAGTCTGTCTTTGTCGGGGATAGACCAGGAATGGAGTCTTAGAACTTTTAGTAAGTAATCTAGCTAGGTATGTGTTAGATTATGATTTCTTTAAATGGCTGAGAAAAGAATTGTGCTGAATAGAATGACTATTTCTGTCTGTGTATCTTTTTTGTAACTTAAGGTTTTGCCTAGAGGGGTTCTCTATGTTTTTGAATCTAATTACCCTGTAAGATATCTACCATCCTGATTTTACAGGGGGGATTTCTTCATTTCTATTTACTTCTATTTTTATTAAAAGTCTTCTTGTAAGAAACTGAATGCTTTTTCATTGTTCTCAGATCCAAGGGTTTGGGTCTGTGGTCACCTATGCAAATTGGTGAGGCTTTTTATCCAACATTTCCCAGGAAAGGGGGGGTGCAAGTGTTGGGAGGATTGTTCATTGTTCTTAAGATCCAAGGGTCTGGATCTGTAGTCACCTAGGCAAATTGGTGAGGCTTTTTACTAAACCTTGTCCAGGAAGTGGGGTGCAAGGTTTTGGGAAGTATTTTGGGGGGAAGGACGCGTCCAAACAGCTCTTCCCCAGTAACCAGTATTAGTTTGGTGGTGGTAGCGGCCAGTCCAAGGACAACGGGTGGAATATTTTGTACCTTGGGGAAGTTTTGACCTAAGCTGGTAAAGACAAGCTTAGGAGGTTTTTCATGCAGGTCCCCACATCTGTACCCTAGAGTTCAGAGTGGGGGAGGAACCTTGACATACCAAACCAGTTACCCTGTCAAAGAACTGAAATCAATCTAGTTTTCAAGATTTGTACTTGGTAAATCCATGCTGGCTGTTAGTGATTACTCCTTCATCCTCCAGTTATTTGCAAATTGAATGTTTTATACATTGCTTGAGTAGCTTCCCAGGTATCGAGGTCAGGCTGACTGGTCTATAGTTCCCCATCTCCTCATTTTCCCCCCATTTTTAAAGCTTTGTGGTAATGGAGATTTTTTTTAAAGTTCAGTCTATTTAGTTTATTTTTCAGTATATTTCTGTGTAAAATACAAAAATGGCCAGTGCTGTTGGCTGTGATCCCTGTGGGATAACCCCCAACATTTCCTGTAATCTTGCCTTAATAAGTTATTACAAAAAATATATACAGCAACCAAGAATATAGTGCAGACCATAGGGGTTCTGAATCATTTGTAGATCTTCACGGGATAGCGGAGACATCTAGGGCTGCGTTTTTGGTATGTGGGATACATCACAGATGCCGGGTTTTTTTGAATGAGAGCCCTAACAAGCGGCCAAACTCATGATCAGGAACAGTTTAAAAGGGGGAAACATACTTAAACTAAATGATAGTAGCTACAGTTGCAGGAGTAATGGCCCTGTAGGAAAACTAGGGATGTTCCTACAATTAGGAGAGCAACATGTAACGATGGCACTGAAGTTGTGTGATTTTTTGTTTCGTTTTAAAAAGAATGTAACAAATTGAATCTTAAGCTCCCCATTTGGACAGAATGTATTCACCTCTTGTCCTAAACCAGGCTGTAATGTTGCTATGCGCTGCATTGAGGTCCACCCCTTCTGTCATATGTTTTCAAATTAGTCACCATTATGTTCTGCTGATCACTTTTCGTTTGTCAGAATGAGTGTCCCATCCAATTCCTTCTCCAGGTCCAAGTGCACGAGCCAGAGTGCCTCCTTGACCATCAAATGGATGCGAGTCTCCACAAGTTAAAAAGATAATATACAGTGACACGTAGACTTTTCATGTAAATCAAGTGCAGATTATGGCCTTGATTCAGCAAAGGACGTAAACCCAGATCCTCAAAGGTATTTAGAAGCCTAATTTCCATTAGATCAATGGGAGTTAGGTGCCCAAATACCTCTGAAGATCTGGCTCTTACTTAACTATAGTATGTGTATATGTCCATTGATTTAAAGTTAAGTACATGCCTCACTGCCACAGTTGCCAATTTTCACGTGGTAAATAAGCACCCCAACTTTCACAAGAAGCCAAAAATCAAGCTAACCCCATTTCAAAACAAGCCAATTTTTAAGAACCCCAACACTCTGAGACCCCCCCCCCCGGTGTGCAGTCTGGGACTATGGTGAGCCCACTGTGCATCCCTGACTCTCTCCCTCTTTGCCCCTGCTTGCCACTCCTTGCCCCTGCTTGCTGGAAGCTGATCAAAAAGAAGAAGCAACAAGCTACAAGCCCAACACGCTACAAGCCAAAAACTAGCCAACAAGCAACTCACAAGCCAATTAAGCCAAAAATCAGCCCAATTTCTGCATTTTTTCCACAGGTTCGGCCTGTCTGCTCACTACTTTGCAGATCTGAGGCCTAAGCCAGTTTAAAGAAAATGCAAATCCTGCCATTCCCTTGAACACTTTTTATGACCACTCTATCAACATTTTTAGCACTCGATGGGAAAAACATCAGCTGACTAACATCACTCCAAACTTTTAAAGCTGAAGAAATAAGGGATGATTGCAGTCATGAAGTATCTGATATGCTGTGAAAAGTAAGAACAGAAACTCTTAGTTTATCTTAGCAGTTTTGTTTTAGAAATTATGAGGGTCAAATCTGTGCTGGGTTTCTGTCTTAGGTTGATATTTTTCTTGAAAGTTTCAGCCAAAACTGTCACCATTTCTGAGGATGAGGTGGGGGGAAATGTATTGGTTTTGTTTTCCAGTGAAAACTTGACGACAGTTTCATTGAGAAATCCAATGCCTCAGTGCTTTGCAATGGAGACTTGAAATTTGGACTGGGGCCAGAAAGTTGCCTCTTGCTGTATCCATACCGGGCCAATTTCAGCATCTGAAAATCACTGTTTGCAGGTGCTCAGTAGAAGGTCATTAGACCTAAGCAGAAAAATTCTGAAGCCCCACAGTTCTGTGTAAACGTGCATGCTCCACCCTACAGGCCTCACTGAGCACACTCCAAAGTTTTCATGGCTGAGCAGGACTTTTCTGCAATTGCTCCGAGCAGCTGGGGATTGTAATGCTGAGCAGGGAGACTGTCTCTCCTGTGATTTCAATGCTCTTCAGCATAACATTATATATGAGCCAAATTCTGATGCAAATGCTGGGTAGACAGATTAGGCAGATGCACAAAGAGGTGGAGGAATCCTCCCTCAGCCTCCTCAACAGCTGCGCTGCTGGGAGGTGGAGGAGTGGATGATTATTTATTTACGACTTAACAGTGCACTCGATTCTGTTCCACACAAAATCCTGTCACCCTGCCCCACCTCGGTCTGCATTTCCACTGCCCACCATACTGCACAAGACACCCCCTGTAGGTCTGCACCATAAAGGAGGTACGCTTACTTCTACCAGATCCTGCCTCCTTCATTGTCATAGAGGCATAAGCAGGATTTGCTCCTCAATTATACCCCTCTTTCTCATACAGTAAAATAAGTTGAGATGTTTTTTCCATGAGTTCATTCTCTAATTGTGCACTGATTTCTATTTTCCATCACTTAAAGAGGAAAGTGCTTTGGCTGAAGCACTTAACATTATGCAGCTGAGTGCAGATGATTTTAAAACTAGATCTTTAACCACAGAATAATACATATGTGCCATGGGCTCTTTACATGTATGGTAATACTTTCTTGAGCCAGTGACCCTTCTGCCGTACAGGTCTGAAATGTTTTTTATATCAGGTACTCCAGACCGAGGAGTTTTTCATTACTGGCCCCCAACTTTAGAAGGATGGTTTTTTTTTAAAAAAATACAAACAGTTCATCAACAGTACCAGAGTCTGGCCCATAGGTTGGAGATATAATCCAACCAAGACTTTAGATTTGAACACTGTCACTTAGTGGACAAAGAGGAAGGTTCAGAATCCAAACCTGGACATGGATCTGAATATAGCAATTTTCTATCAATGTACAATAGAACCTCAGAGTTACGGACACCTCGGGAATGGAGGTTGTTCGTAACTCTGAAATGTTCCATAACTCTGAACAAAACATTATGGTTGTTCTTTCAAAAGTTTGCAACTGAACATTGACTTAATACAGCTTTGAAACTTTACTATGCAGAAGAAAAATACTGTTTTTAACCATCTCAATTTAAATGAAACAAATACAGAAACAGTTTCTTACCTTGCCAAATCCGTTTTTAAAGTTTCCCTTTATTTTTTTAGTATTTATGCTTAACACAGTACTGTACTGTATTTGTTTTTGTTTTGTCTCTGCTGCTGCCTGATTGTCTGAGGTGTGTGGTTGACTGGTCAGTTCATAACTCTGGGGTTCGTAACTCTGAGGTTCCATTGTAATGGCAAACAACATCCACAACCCAAGCATCCCAAAATGCATCCAGGTACCAATTATCTGGTCAAGACCCCTCTTTAGTTTAGTATTCCCCCCTTTCAATTATTTCCCTATTGAAGGAAGAACAGATATGAAGAGAAAATAATGCGTTAAGTGCCTAAACTGTGGGGTTTTCAAAGGAGCAGAAGGGAGTTAGGTGCCCAACATCCATTGGAATTCACCCAATTCCCAAAGTGAATTTCAATGCATAACTTAAACCAGGCTACTGTCCCAGCGCTAGAGGATGATGGCTTTGACTCAGAGCTATTAGTCTCATTAATGACCAGGGTTGAGCCCGGTTACTGTATATAGTCTGACAAGCTACCAGATGTGGCTGCAGAAAAAAGCACTGTGGTTTTTCTCAGAGAGCTCCTCATGATATATTTCATTTCTTTATTAAACAGCCTCATGTTCAATACCAACAACAACCTGTGACTATGAAGAACACCTTCAAAAAGCCAGGCTTTCATTCTATGATTGGTGTTATTTTAAAAGCATAGTGCTCTGTGTATTTATTTAGCACAAACCAGCCATGTGGGCCCTATAGAATTAAATAATAATGGTAGTAGTACTAATATAAACTATACAAACCCTTGCAAATGTCAGGTTATTCTCTTTGAACCCATCAGCCATTTCAACCTGATCTCATTGCCAGAGACAAAGGGGAAAGCGCAAAAAACCCCAGAGAGGATGCTGTAAAGCAACCATGATTCTGATATTAATGGCAGTGTTAAAAATATATCTCCCTGTTTAAAAAATGTAGAGCGCCAGTGTCTCTATAACCCTGAGTTTATGTTGCAGTTGAGGATGATTCACCTGTGGTACGTTAATGCCTTTGTGTTTTTAAATACTCAAGTTCCAGATTCTGCAAATCCTTTTTATGCTGAGGTTGTACTTGTATGAGAAATCACTTTGTATCTGCTGCTCCTGTCACTTACAGTGTGGTCACTTAGGGCTAACTCCATTGAAGTTAACGTGATTCTCCACTTGTCCTCTTTGCAATCATTTATACCTGCGCAATATATGGGTGAGGCCTCATCTGGAGTACTGTGTCCAGTTTTGGGCCCCACACTACAAGAAGGATGTGGATAAATTGGAGAGAGTCCAGCGAAGGGCAACAAAAATGATTAGGGGTCTAGAACACATGACTTATGAGGAGAGGCTGAGGGAGCTGGGATTGTTTAGCCTGCAGAAGAGAAGAATGAGGGGGGATTTGATAGCTGCTTTCAACTACCTGAAAGGGGGTTCCAAAGAGGATGGCTCTAGACTGTTCTCAATGGTAGCAGATGACAGAACGAGGAGTAATGGTCTCAAGTTGCAGTGGGGGAGGTTTAGATTGGATATTAGGAAAAACTTTTTCACTAAGAGGGTGGCGAAACACTGGAATGCGTTGCCTAGGGAGGTGGTGGAATCTCCTTCCTTAGAAGTTTTTGAGGTCAGGCTTGACAAAGCCCTGGCTGGGATGATTTAACTGGGAATTGGTCCTGCTTCGAGCAGGGGGTTGGACTAGATGACCTTCAGGGGTCCCTTCCAACCCTGATATTCTATGATTCTATGATTCTATGAATAAAGAAGCGAAACACTACAGGCCAGATTCTGATCTCAATTACACTAATAAATCTTCAGAGTAACTGAGGTCAATGGATTTGGCAGCATTTTACCCCTGCTTTGCTGGCATTGTGCACAAATGACTATGCACAGTGCAAGGAGGTGGAGAACAGAGCCCAGTAATTTTAGAGCAGTGGGAGAGCCAAGCCCATAGAATTCTGCTGGGACCAGCTGGGCAATAAGGAATATGGCCCTCAGAGAGAAGGTAGACTGGCAAAGAAGAGATGACATCATGAATATTCCTCTATTTCATCTACAATTAGTGAGCAGTAAAATATTACTATGAATTGAAATACTAATTACCTCAAGAGTTGGGTCATCTGTCTGGTGCATAATTCTTTATACACTACAAGTCTTTAGAAATAGACTTTTCAAACCTGTTAAAAATCATTTTTGTCACAATTTGCTTCCTTGTGCCACTGGGCTTGATGGCCCCGTCCAGTGAAAATAACTACAGGAGGTGCTGTGGAAGGGGAAGAAAAAGAAATGATGTCAGATTGGAAGAAGGTCTCAAGTGGGGTTCCACAGGGGTCTGTTCTGGGCCCAGTGTTTAAAATCTTATTAATTAACTGGAGATAGGAATAAAGAATATACCGATCAAATTTGCAGATGACACAAAGCTAGGGGGGGTTGGCAACATTTTTTTAGAATAGAGCTAAAATTCAGAGGGATCTTGATAAATTGGAGAACTGGGCTATTGATGACAAAATTAAACTCAGCAAAGATAAATGTAAGGTGCTACACTCAAGGAAGAAAAACCAAATAAACAAATACAGATTGGGAGATAATTGGCTTGTCAGCAGCACTGCTGAGAAGGATCTGGGAGTTGTGGTGGATCACAACCTCAACATGAGTCAGCAATGCAATGCTGTTGCAAAAAAAGCAAATACGATTTTAGGTTGCATTAACAGAGACATAGCATGCAAGTCACAGGAGATGATAGCACCACTCTATTTGGTGCTGGTTAGGCCTCAGCTGGAATTCTGTGTCCGATTTTGCTCACCAATGTACAGAAAGGGATGTAGAGAAACTGGAAGGGATCCAGAGGCGAGCAACAAAGATGATCAAAGGGACAGAATGCAGGCTATCTGAGCAAAGGCTGAAGGAACCGGGTATGTTTAATTTTGAAAAGAGGAGATGAAGTGGGGAACGCGATAGTGGTGTTCAAATATTTGGAAAGGCTGCCATAAAAGAGAGGGAGAAAAGTTGTTCTCTCTTGCGACAGAGGGGAGGACAAGAGGCAATGGGTTCAAACTACAGCACAGCAGATTAAGATTAAGGCTTTGTCTACACTACAGCCTATGTTGGCAAAATTTGTCGCTCAGAGTTGTAAATATTCCACCCCCTGAGAGACATAAGTTACACAGATCGAAGCGCTTGTGTGCACAGCGCTATGCGGGCAGGAGAGTGTCTTCCGCCTACAGAGGTTATGCTGCTCATGGAAGCGGGTGTTTTTATGCTGATGGGAGAGCTCTCTCCCATCGGCAAAGAGCATCTTCGCCAGACTCACTGCAGTGGTGCAGCTGTGTTGGTCTAGCTGCACTGGTGCAGTGCTGTACGTGTAGACATGGCCTTAATCTCAGGAAAAACGTCCGAGCTGTAAGAACGGTAGGACAATGGAACAGACAGCCTCAGGAGGTTGTGGAAGCTCTTGCACAGGAGGTTTTCACACAGAGGCTGGATTGCCACCTGTCTTGGGTGGTGTAGTCACAACAAATCCTGCATCTCTGCAGGGGGTTAGACTAGATGACCCTTGCGGTCCTTTCTAACTCTATGGTTCTATGAAAATTCCATGATCCTAGCTGCTCTGCAGGAGGCTTGATGACTGGTGCTGCCAAAGACCTCTATTCCCATTGTCCTGGCTTCGCAACAGCATGGATCCTCTGGAGCTGTGCTGCCAGGGCTTTGCTTAGCTGCTGCTGACTCTGCTCCCTAACCTCCCATCATCGTTCATAGGCTTCCCTAGCACAGAACAATTAACACAGCCTCAGTCACTTGCAGCTCTGATGCTGGCAGACCAGGTACCAGCTTATACCAAGGTCCCTAGTCCTCCCTGAACACTTACAAATGCACAGCTGGAAAGCTGTCTGGCTCACCCATGTGTTAGCATTGTCAAAATAGATATTGGAGTTATAACAATCTGTTCAGACTTTATGGAATTCTTGTGGGATGCTGCATGTATTAATCTACTTCAAAAAATCTGTATCCTGTGTTTATACGGTAATGTTTAAATATTTGCTCTTAATCATAAAAATATTTGACTGTAAATTCCCCACAATCAGGGGAGAAGCATTATCAAGTGTGAAATATTGATTTACCCCAGGAAGTGTTATCTCCTGCCCATCAGGAAGGACTATTGAATCCAAATGGGCCACTGGGGAACAAAAACGTTGTCAGTTGCTCCCCTCCACCCATGAAGAGGTTACATGCTGGAGCACTTGTCTCATCAGCTTGGATTCTGGGGAGAAGAGGATAAAAGTCCCTGGACACAGGATCTTTTATGCTGTCTGGACTCTGAGGGGCAACGATTCCTAAACATAAACAAAAGATCTCCAAGCTGCTTGGTCTGGGCTATCCCTAAAGGACATGTAAACTGCTTATTATAGAATCTTTATTGCCTTTTTAAATGCAAGACTGTAACTCATTTGTGTTTCCTGTTTTAACCCTGTAAATAATTCATTTCTTTTCTTAGTTAATAAATCTTTAGTTAGTTTGTTAGAGGATTAGCTACAAGTGTTGTCTTTGGGTTAAGATAGGAGAATAATTGACCTGGGGTAAGTGACTGGTCCTCTGGGACTAGGAGTAAACTGAATATTATTGTGATTTTTGGTGTAAAGTGACCATCTATTACATAGTCTAGCTTCCCTGGGATGTTAAGATAGACTGCAGTGCCCAAGGAGACTGTCTGTGACTCCATGGCAAGACTGTTGTAGTGCTTTAGGAGTTCACACTTTTTACTGGGTTGGGGAAACATAATTATAGACCATGCAGCCAGTGCGGGGTGTCTGCCCTGCTTCTTGCCAGCCTGCGCTGAGGATGGCACCCGTGGTCATGAGCCATTCCAGACAGTGTGACAGCTGCTTTTTTTTCTTTTGACATTGCTTTACAGGGAAGTAGGGGAATGACGCATGTGCTCCCTGTCCCAGCTGACCTTCCTGGGTTTTCTCTTCTCAACCCTATGGCGATCTCTTTGACTTTCTGCTGGACACACTCCATTCCCACACAGCCAAGTATAAATCTGTAATGTTAATCACTTGCTTTTAGTACCAAAACACCCATGAGTGTCATCCCCCAAACCATAGCTTATAGTAAGGATGGAATGCATTCATAACACTTCAGTCTTCTTCAAAGCCAGGGGATCCAGTGTATTTTAGCTTTTTGATTAGACGTGATTTACTCAAACTAGAGCTGTTTGAAATTTTTCTTGCAAAACATTTTTTCGTTGAAAAAATGGCATTATTGCAAAGATGATTTTTGTTGCAAAAAATGGATGACATTACCAATATTTTTCACAAATTATTTTGATTAAAACATTGCTAAAAATTGATTTAAGAAAATTTCACCAAACACAGGTCCATTTTGAACCCTCCAAAATGGAAATGTCTTGAAATTTTTTATGAAATCATTTCCTGTTTTTTTTTATCTGCTCTAACCCAAAACTTGAATGAAGGATGCAGAATCCACAAATCTTACGGATACTAGGACTGTTGAAGAGAGCCAGTTGGGAGAGGGAAATGAATGCCCCATCATCACCACTTCTTTGTCATTGCGTAACTATAGCATAATCTTTTAATTCTTTCATTCTGTCCTGCTCAATCTGTCCAGCTCTTTCATTATTGTAGCTTTCATTTGGACTTTTTCCTGTTGGTTTGCATCTTCTTGGGATTGAGGAACCACAGCATGCCAGGTGCTATCCTCTCCTTCATTAGTAGTGCCTTTACTAATGAAGATGTTTGCCATTGCCCTTTGCAGTGCTTGACCAGTTTTGAATCCATATGATGGTGTTTATACAACAAAGCAATTTGAATTAATGTGTGAGTAAGGAGATGCTTTAGTGTCATTAGATGGATTACATTTACTGTGTCCCTATCATCCATTCTCCCCCAAAATAATCATTTGGGGTCACATAACTATATCCCTCCCACATGTGTGGATCACCTTCCTGCTCTGAGAGGAAAGGGACCCCAGCTACCTCCTTGTCACTGTTTTCCCACTCTGGGCCCCTTCCCAGTGTCTGTGGAAAGCCTCATCATGTGTTTTGGGGATGAGTTGAAGACTGGCTAGTCTAGGGGTGGGGGCATGTCTATTGAAATGTACCAGGATCCCAGACCGGCAGTGGGCTGAGAGGGGCCAGCAGCCGGGACCCTGGCTGGCAGGAGCTGGCAGATGGAACCCCAAACTGGCAGTGGGCTGAGCCGCTCAGCCCACTGCTGGTCTGGGGTCCCAGCTGCCGGCTCCGCTCAGCCCGCTGCCAGTCTGGGGTTCTGGCTGCCAGCCCCTTGCCAGCCGGGGTCCCGGCCGCAGGCCCCGCTCAGCCTGTTGCTGGCCTAGGTGAACGGAACCCCAGGCTGGCAGCAGGCTGAGCGGGCCAGTGGTGTAAGATCAGCATTTTAATCATTTTAATCTAATTTTAAATGAAGCTTCTTAAACATTTTGAAAACCTTGTTTTCTTTACATACAACAATAGTTTAGTTATATAATATATAGACTTATAGAGAAAGACCTTCTAAAAATGTTAAAATGCATTACTGGCATGCGAAACCTTAAATTAAAGTGAATAAATGAAGACCCGGCACACCACTTCTGAAAGGTTGCTGACCCCTGCTGTAAGAAAATGAATATTTTTTCCCTATATAAATCCCTAAACATCTCAAGAATGTGACTTAAGTATGCTGGTTAAGGGAAACTGCTATTAATACAAACCTTAGAGAATTAGAATTTGTAAGATGTCAGTGTTTTATCTCAAATAAATTTGTTAATCTCTAAGGTCCAAAAGTACTCCTTTTCTTTTAGTGTTTTATCTGTTCATGTTCACTGTAAAATATATTGAATACACAAGTTATAGATACTTTTGT
The DNA here is from genome assembly GCF_965152235.1 of Eretmochelys imbricata. Lineage (NCBI taxonomy): Eukaryota > Metazoa > Chordata > Testudines > Cheloniidae > Eretmochelys > Eretmochelys imbricata. The sequence goes on from NC_135572.1 coordinate 34,510,378, forward strand.
GGTACTCCAACTTTTCTTTGTTTAGCCTCACAATGAAATATCTACTTATGACGCATCGGGATACCGGATTACAAAGAGTTTCAGAAGATAATAGGCATGAACTGTATAATCTCAGCTCCAGTTATCTTAAACATCATGGGTGAAATCCAGGGTGCTGGAACAATTTGTATAGTGGGGGTGCTGAGAGACATTGAACCAAACTGTAAACCCTGTGTATGATGGAAACCACTTCAAGCCAGGGTGTGTGGCAGCACCCCTAGTTCCAGCACCTATGGGTGAAATAGTGGCTCCACTGAAGTCAGCTGCAAAATTCCCAAAATTCCCAACTACCAGAATCCCTACATAAAAATAAAAGGAAATATCTCAGTGTAGTCCATGCATGACCCCTGCTTCAGTAAGAAACATCAATGAAAGAACTGTTGTAACAAAATACTGTACTTATTAGGACTAAATATTGTAGCAAAGCCAAGACATTCCTTTCCTAAAGGACACACTTATCTCATTACAGTGTTTTGTTACAGTATCTTTCAATGTTTTTTGAGTATGACATGGAATATATATTTGTAAAACAGAGGGGGGCAATTCACTTCTGTTGTAAAAGGGTGTAGTTGCACTGAACTCTGTGAGGCAGAGTTTTAATACTTCTACCTCTTACCTGTAGAGTTATACAACACTATCAGTTTCATTTACAAAATCTGAGAGTTTTAGGAGAATTGTAAATTTGCTCAAAATTTATTTATTTTTGCCATTTAACCACTGAATGCAGTGGTCAAAGTTGGACCTTGCCCTACCACCCTAGTAACACCTGGAAGAATTTAGACCATTATTTGTAACAAAAATAGCAACATTTCACCTTCACTTAGCATTCTTCATAAATTTGTCCCATGCAAAATGTCACTATTCCCACAACAAAAAAATATTTCTTTTGGTTTTTTTTGTGAAAAACAGTAACAGATTCAAGATAAAACTGGAGAGAAAAAAAAAAGGGAAATTTTTTACACTAGTTTTGCCAGAACCACAGAAAGGTTTTCATGGATGATATATGTAAAACTCGTTGCTGATTTCATTAAATCATAGGTCTTCATAGCTAAAAACTCTAGTTGCACAATCAAGTTGCAGGACAATGGCAGAAATTAGAGATGGGGGCCCAATTTGTGAAGTTTGAACCTGGATTAAAACTTTTGCTAAATTCAGGGGTGTTTGAATCCAGAGTTTTGGCTGGCATATGATATAGACTAGTGGGTCCAGTGGTGGAGTTCAGATCTGGGTGTAAGCTTCTTTAACATGTCATTCTGGGGGTTTGGGAGCAGTCCACCATTAATAAAAGTGAGCAGGAGAATTTCATTGAGGTGCTGCACATGAGAAGTTACACAGCAAATAACAGATAGCTTTTATGTATTCTTAGTTCATTTTTAGTAACAGAAATAACAGGAAGCCCCAAGACTGCAAATATTAGAACATCAGTGCCAAAGTATGTTTCTACATTAAATCAACTGGATGGATTACCTGCAGCAGTAAATTCTTAACTTCCTAACATTTCTGGAGTATTTACAGCTCTATATGATGTGTTTAAATACAGGAATTATAGATGTGAACTAACCAGTTGAAAAAGAAACTTGCAATTTAGCAAATAGAAAGAGTACTCCACTGTGAAAGCAAGATGTAACATGAGAGCCATGTTTTGGTATTATATAATTAATAACTATATACTTATATCTATTTCAATATATTAGAATGCACTTATCTGACAACCTAAGATGTTTAAAAACTAAAACAATAAACTACTCAATTGATATATTTCCTTCACCAAATATTTCCATCTCCTTCACGTAATAACTCTCTTCCCGTCCTTTCTACACCCGCACAAGCAAGAGTCTGATTAAACACAGTGAGTCCTGAAAATCAGCAGACTCAGACAATCCAGTGGAGGTATTGAGTTCAAGACCTCAAAGAGCCTGGCTCCAACCACCAGAGGTTTAAATCTAGGGTGTATATTAGTAAAAATCACTCATACTATCAACCACAGAGAATTGTGATTGACAATATTCACACGTTATAATGAAAGGCATGACACTCATCTTCTATGTTCTCTTTTGTTTTTCAGAAAGAACTATTATCCCTTCCATTAGCCAATTCTGTATAGAATACTTTAAAGATAAATATGTACCGGATTGGCTTACGGCTGTGGAATGCACTGTTGAGCCACGCACTATGATTTCTCACACGTTTGGGGCTTTGGCCAAGCCTCTGAAAATCTTTCTTTGTTTGTACTGTTTATCAGGATTACTCAATTATGTCTGCTATATTTAACACAGTTTAGCACAGGCAATGAATGATTGTTGCCTTTCATCAGCACCCTTGACTTGGGGCTTATTTTCAAACCAGGGTCCATTATTTATTGATAGAATGCACAGATTCAGCATTTGTATTGCAGATGAAAGATTGCATGCAGAAATTGGGTAATTAAATATCAAATTAGCAGATCTGTGTGCACAATTCTCATTTGCAATAGCTGTGCGTACGAAGTGAGAAGCCATCTGTGCCAGCACCTCACTTCACAACTTCTGGAAATTGTAAATATTATTATTGTTTTTTTTCTTGATGATGTTTGTTCTGAATAAGTGAGAACATGAAAGGTTCATTCACTAGGAAGTAGCCTGAGAAACCAGAGACCTCCATTTGATACCCTGCAGACAGCCAGGAAGACATTCTGTGCTGCATCTCTTGCACAGATCTTAGTCATGAGAGGAGAGGCAAAGGTAGATTAATCCCACTTTTGCACCTCCTGATTCTAGGTTGCTATTGGGCCAAATGGCTACTGGTGTAACTTAAATTAGTCTGGGCAGGGGAAGGAAAGCTCCTGGAAGTTAAGGATACCTGTCCCAGATTGCCTATGGGTGGCAATATTTTCCAGAATCCCTAGAGCACTATGGCCCACCTCACCAGACTCTCAGCACGCTTCCTGGTCAGAGCTTCTGAGAGGCTGAGTTGCCATAGGCAGTCCAACGCAATGCCTGGGGTGGAGGAATTCTCCCCTTGGTGGTTGTGGGGTTTTTACCTGTGATGTACACAGGGCTTCGTGGAGGAGAAAAGTGAAAGTTTAATGTGACCCATGACACCACTTATCCTCGCGGCCTTTAAACACAATCTGCTTGGGCTTGATGATTGGTACTGAATTTAAAGGCCTGGATGACTGAAGTCCTCTATTTAGACATAGCACAGCAACTGTAGTGCAATCTTCCATATGCTGTCCTGCCGTGCCCTGACCTTGAAGATTCACATCTAACAATGAAGGAGTAATTCTTTCTCCATGTGCTTTGTATCCAGAGACCTCTCTGCTGATATGCCCAGGAAAGGGTCCTGTTAGTTCCCATTGCAGTAAAGGCTTTATATTAGGGGGACCTGTCCACAGGACAACTTATTTAACATAGGCCACCAAGCAGCTGTCAGACAATTTCTCATTTTATTTTGTTAGAGTTAATTCTACCTGGGGCTAGACTCAAAATTCATGTGAACAGGAATTTTTAAGATGAGGCAGGGACTCTTTGAAATATTGTAGGGACATGGCTATTTTAACAGCTTTGTGTTTTCCAAGCTGAGTGATAGCAATGACGCTGCAAAATGCAATTTGAAAGGGAAAACCACAGCAAGGGAACATCCTTGATTCTGGTCCTTGTGCTCCAGTTTTCAGTTCCTGTCGGCTGCAGTTGATGATCTATTGCAGCTTTCAAGAACTGGATTTCACAACACTAACCACATCTTCTGTCTCTCTGTGGTATTTATAGGCTTTAGGGCCAGAAAAGAAGTAAATGAATCCTAAAATAAAAAGAGGAAAGACTGATTAGAGAGACTAACTTGTTGTAAAAGCTCTGTTACAACATTTTGTGTTTACATGTGCACATTCTCACAGGTCGTAGAGAATGTGTGAGTGGCTCAACACACGTAGATACTCTGGCTTGCTTTCTTATAGCTATTAGGAATTTTTGGAGCCACATACTAGCATAGACATAAGAGGTTACACAGAGACTTAGAAATCTTAGAAATATTGAACACAGTCCTGGGGATCCTCTTTGTTTACTGAAGAATTATAGCAGGAGTCATGAAATGATAAGTCAGCTAGTGACTCCTTCTGGACCATGTAGTCTCTAAACTTAGGTTTCAGAGTAGCAGCCGTGTTAGTCTGTATCCGCAAAAAGAAAAGAAGTACTTGTGGTACCTTAGAGACTAAAAAATTTATTTGAGCATAAGCTTTCATGAGCTACAGTTCACTTCATACATCCGATGAAAGCTTATGCTCAAATAAATTTGTTAGTCTCTAAGGTGCCACAAGTACTCCTTTTCTTTTTTCTCTAAGCTTAGAGTGTCAAGTTCAAGCAACGTTATATTTGCCTTATAGTAATGTCCAGAGTCTCCACTCAGGATTTGGTCCCCATTGCACTAAGTGCTATATAAATGCAGAGAGCAACACCACTAACACATTTTCTCATTGAGTCATTCAAAAGGCTTTCACAGTAATCAGTAGACATAATTCCCAGAGACATTTCCTTGATACTGCAGTAATTCGTTGTGGTCCAATGGACGCAGTGGTATGTGAGCCTGTTTGTTTGGTGTTGATTGGGACATATACAAAACTCCCAAAAATGTTACATGTAAGTATCAAAACCTATTGGATGCACTATCATAGTTATTGCTACCTGTCCTAGCAGACGTTTGTCTTTGACTCTGTACTGTTGGTTTGATGCCTTTTACATCAGCAAACTTATATTTGGAAATTAGATTTTGAAGATATGACTTATTTTTAATCTTTAGTCACTTTATGGCTAGATTTCTTCTATTGACAAGGGGTTGCTTATATAATGGACCTTTATTAGGGTTATTGAACACATGTCCTTCTGCTCTAAAACATTGGCCTTCACCACTTGAGCTGATGGAGCAACTCCCTTAGCTAAGAGCAGTAGCAGGCTATTCTCAGTGTGAACCAGCCACTTACCTGCATTACATTTACTCTAACATTAAGCCAAACTTAAATGATATTTTGGATTTGAAGCTTGCCTACTCTATCTGTGATGTGTAGAAGGTCTTCAGTTCACTTATTGTTAGAAAAATAGTTTTTTTTCTCTTTGTGTTCAAAGAGGGTTAAGCAATGAAGAGAATTAAGACTTTTTCTTAACTGAAAACGCTCAGTTCTTGCATTTTGCAATTTTTCCAATAGAAAATTGGAGAGTTTCAGAATATTTAAAAATTAAAAGTGAACAAAGGCCAGTTAAAATGAATATCAAATCTTGGGGTTTGAAATTAGTACAGTAATACATTGGTCCTGATCCATAACTGATGTCTACTGGAGTATCTCTCTATGGAGCTAAATAAATTCAAACTAGCTGAAGGTTTGGTCCAATATTATTTTAAAAATACCCACTGGTTTATAGAGACTGACAATGGATCAGGCCTGTTATGTGTGTGTGTGTGTATGAAATACTCACCATTCACTACTACTGCTGCATCTATTTTGCCACTAATCCCTGCAGACTCTTCATCAATGATCTTTGGAAAGTCTTTTCCCATCTTTCTTTATTTTCATCATAGCTTTAGGAGCAGAGAATATCATCCTGGGCACTTCATTAATAGACACCTGCCATGAATAGGCCAAGGCCAATAGGCCCAGGTCTCTTTTTGTAACATTAAAAATATCCTTGGAACAGTAACAATTCTTCAGTGTAACTGCTGATTGGTAGGTAGGTGGTGCCTTTTATACAAAAACTGGAGTATGGAGTGTTCAGGGTGGACTGGGACAGAGGAGCTTGCTACAGTTCTTTTTCAGGGTGCTGCTTACTCCCTCCCCACTATAGCTAGCCAGTGCCACTGGCCAGCTTAAGGGGAGGGTTGCGGCTATACCTCTGCCTATTCCTTGCCTTTCGCTAACTACAGTATTCATAGGGAGAACATCTGTAGTGCAGTCAATGTACTTACCTCAGCAGCTGGAACTAAGACCCAGGTAGCTCTAACATCTAGTGAGTATTTGGGAATCTTTACTTTTCCCCTCTGCAGTTGCATTTGGGCTAGGCACAGTCTCACCCTGAGTGGCAAACCAGAATGCTGCTAATGTACCGCAGTATGTGGATTGAAGTAAAATGTTCCGTATATTGCTGCGAGTTGGACTGTATAGGATAATTATACATATGAAAAATTTGAACAAATGCACACTAGAAAAAATAGTAAAGTAGGGCTAAGAAACTGCTTGACCAAAAGGGGCTGGGAAGGCCCTCAAAAGGGAACACCCTCTGGAGGAATTATTTGATACTGCAGTTTCATCACTGATCAGAGTCAAATTTACACCTTCCTTTAGTTCAAGCTTGCTAGTAAGACTAAAATGAGAAGGACAGCAAGTACTCACTGGAACACAGCCTAACTGCTGAGCTACAGGGAGTGTTGTAAAGGGAGTTATAGGGAGTTCCAACTGAAAATGTACTAGGATTGGTGGAAAAAATATGGCCGGGGCAACTAAGTATCCACTTCCCTCAGATCTGTACCCTAGTCTCATGGCAATGAGAGCCGGTCAGTCAGGTTAAGCGTTTTTGGTGTCACTTTCGACCATTCTCAGCAATGGAAACCGAAGTACCAGGTATATGCGATTGCTTTTCACTTGCATGATTTTCCCAGGATGACCGTAATTATTCCATTGTCCATGACCTTGTAAAATAAACACATGTCCTTCTGGCTGCAAAGTCTAATGCCTTTAATATCCTCTTCATGGGATTTATAGAAGGGCAGCTTTGCTACGTGCAGTTTGTTCAGAATGAAGCAATGTGTTTGCTCACTGTTTTGATCAACTGTGACAATATTGTACCCACTTTGCATACTTTACATTGTCTCCTTGTAGTGCGTGGACTGATTTTAAGTAGGTCTGGTTGAAATCTGTTAAACAATTTTGACAAAAAAGGCCCTTTTTTTTTAAGAAAATGAAATTTTCTGATTTATTTTTTAAAGGGGAAAAAAGAAAACTAAAATATTCTGAGTTTTCAGTTGTTGTCCCCTTTGTGATCCTTTTTTCTTCCCCCCTGCTTATTCATGGCAAAAGAGAAAAGATGGATATAGAAAGGGGGAAAAACACTGAGAAACCAAAAATCTATTTTTTTTACCATCATTTTCTTTAATTGAGAAAAATGGAAAAGTTTCACCTTTTATTTTTTTGGCAAAACATACTGACCATTTTCTGACCAGCTCTAATTTTAAGGGTAACTAATGGTTTTTAAAACCATTAGCAACATAGGCCCTAGGTGTACTGGAGGCCTTCTCCTGATATGCATCTGTATTCTAGTAGCAGCTACGTCTTAAAAATCCTCACCAGGCTTTAGTGTCTGAGCGTGGAATTCCCTTCACCCCAGACTCTGCGATCTACTTCACAACCTCCTTTTTTGTACTGGAGAATAAAATGTTGTTAGAACAAGATGTTTTCTAAAAAGAAAGGCAATAATGAATGCACCTATAATATTCCTTTCCCATACAGAAGAGTATCTCTAGACAGCTCATCAGTGTGCTGCACATTTCTCAAAAACCCAAAGTCAGTGACGGGCTGAGGAGGGCCCTGAATTTGAGACCCTCAAGTTGTCCATTAACGTGGACCTGAAAAACATGAAATATATTATACGAGGATTATCAGTTCCCCTAAAATACTCTTGGGGCCCAATTCTTCCATCCTAACTGCATGAAAAAATCCCACTGAGATCTCTCAGCATGAGTAAGGCTGAAGCTGGTGCAGAACGCAATGACTCACTTACTGAGTGGGGTGACTCACTGGGATCATATGACACCAGCTCTCCCGCAGCTGGACTGGTTGCCCATTGGTCTCCAGGTGGAGTATGAAGTCTGGGTTATGACCTAAAAAGTCCTGATGGCCTGGGACCAGCCCACCTGAGGAACTACTTTCTTCCGTGTGCAATATGCCACAACTGCAGTGAGCATGGATGATCAAGTGGATCCCCCTATTATAAAAGGGAGGTGTTGGTTGGCAGGGCGCTATCTGTGAGGGCTTCACGACTAGAACTTGCTCCCCTTTTGGTCCAAGACCGTCCAGACATGGTGACCATTCAGGCATGCTGCAATAGACACCTGTTTAATTGGGCTGAGGGTAATGATTCCTATAATGATGAAAGGGATGGAAAGACATTTCTGTATGTGATTTGCTGAGCGCCTGTTGAAATGGTCATTTTAATGATGGTGTTATTTTATTATACCATTACTGATGTATCAGGATGCCTAGAGCTGTCCATAATCATCTTTTATCATTATTATTTAAATCTAAATAAATAAGGGGGACAAAACTGTGCCCATCATTCATAATTTTTAGTCTGCTGTCAACATTTTTAGGTGAGGGTAATTAACTACTGAAACATTTCATCAATGAGCATGGAAAATTCTCCAGCATTTGAAGTCTTTAAATCAAGACTGGATATCTTTCCCTACATTATCTGAACTGGGACTGTTGCAGTAAAGGATTTTCTTGACTATAGATTTTTTCTTTTGGGTCTTGTTGGGTGCCAAATACAGGGGTTGTACATCGTATGGTGCTCTGCAAATCCTAAACCCCTGTTCTGGGTGTATATGGGGGATGGCTAGAGCTTGTCAAAAGTTTGAATTTCCATTCGATAAGAAATTCCAAAGTTCTGGGAAAAAAAATTGTTCAATTTTTGGAATGACAAGTAGGATTTTCAAAATTTCCTTTGGCAGGGAAAATCCTCCAGAAATTTGAGGGAAAAAAATTATTTTTTTTTGAAAATTTTGAAATAAAATTGAGCCCTGCCTCCCAAATATTGAGGTTCTTGGCTCAGCCTGGCCTTCTTGTGCTGTTGTAACCAGATCAGGCTCTAGCCCTGGCTTTTACAGTTCTGTTAATCTTCTAGAAATCCGCTCCTACTGCACTACTGATGGGGCACAAGTTTTTTTTAAACATTTTATTAAGGGAAGTCACAATACTACATTCTATATTGAATATTAACCTGATCCTGAATATGTAAAGAACCTGGCTAAAGATTCTGGCTTGCTGGCTGGGGAGCTTACCTCCTCTGAGTATGCTAAAACAGGTGAGCAAATTTCTAAGTACCTGTTCTTTTAGACACTTCTCCTGTGTACCTACTTGATATGAAAGTTTTTCCATTACAAGGACAGCCCATATTTTACTATACTAAAATACCATAGACGGAGTCACGTTTCCTGTAATGTGCAATACAAAGTCTTGATGCTAACAATAAACAAGAAATTAATTTGTTTTGTTTAAAATGTAGCTCTGTTACTGGAACATTAAGTAGGCAGGTCAGGGGATCTCCAGGAAGCTGGTATTTTGTTATAAGATGAATTTCTTTAATAATTTCCTCCCCAAACCATTTAATTCCTGGACACAACTACTGCCTGTACAAGTATGTTCCCTCTTTCCCTGCAAGCCCTCCAATAGAGCATCTCCCTAGCAGCAAATATATAATGAAGCTTAACTGGAGTGGAATGCCTTCAATACAGTAATTTTAAAAAAATTCTTTGAGCTATACAAATTGAAGACCTATGTCCTTTTCCCATACATATCAATTTCTTTGTCCAAATCCCCATCACATCTTTTCATCTGTGTTGTTTTCTTATCAACATCTGTTTCAGTCAAAATTGTATATATCTTAGAAATTAAATCTTTCGTTCCAACTTGCTCCTGGGTCAACTCCTCAAATGTGGTTAAAGGTCTAGAAAGAACCATCTTATATCCAGATGTCACAATAAAATGTTTGACTTGCAAATATTGAAAATATGGGCTCTTTCTGTTATTTACACAGAGTCATGTAAACATAGTGTGAGCTAGGATGGACAATGCCAGTGCCCTGTCTGTGCTACAGATTTTGCTCTTCGCATGTTCAGGCCAACACTTAGGGAGATCCTGCATGGTGCCTTGAAACATCACAGGCTGCATTTAGTTAGACCCTGATCCAGCAAAGATCTCAAGCTCAAGGTTAACTTTTAGGCATGCAAGTGCCCTTATTGGGACGTACTGAAGTGCTTTAATGGATCAGGGCCTTAGTCTGGCAAATAGAATGCCAGAGTAAACTTCAGGCTCCATGTCTGACCAGTGGCTTCAATGGAGAATCCTCTTTGCATACTCTACAACCAACTCTCTGTCTTAGCCTCAACCACAAGCAACACTGTACATGGGGCGGGGAGGGGGCAGATGAATCTAATGAATAGGAATTATTCTTTGAAAGTTTTATCTTTAGTAAGAAATTGTGTGTGTGTGTCTGTAACTGCTTCCTGGATAAACGTATATGGGGGAATCAGTCCTTTTTTCAGGGAGAGTTCTTATCCTGCATCTCTGATGCCCCAGACCTAAGTCTAATGTGTTGTACATCTTTCTCAAATGGGCAGCTGCTACCTGTGACGTTATTGACATAAACTGTGACCATATAGATCATTGTTGCAACCACTGTTCTATAGTTGCAGCAAATATTGTACAAAGGTTGTCCAGTAGGGTGTCTATGAAAGGTTATGATTATGCTGTTTGTATAGGCGTATCATTTTTGTAGTTAAAGTTATCAATATTGGCTATGTACTTGTATCTCAAGGTGTTTTGATTCTAAGAAGCCTCAGTGAAGCATTTGGTCAGCTTCTTAAGAAAGGACTATTCTTAGAAAGTGCCCAATCAAGAAACACTTGGCTGACAATGAACTTTGGGAAACGCCAATCCACATCTGAGCTTTCCTGGGAACTTTCAAACTAACATGTAAACAATGGCGTTGGCCTGTAAAGAACTGAGTCGTGCATGGACATGTGGCTTGCCCATGTGACTCCAGGCTCCATCTTGCTGCTGTGATCTTCCACAGGGTAGAGGATATGAAAGGCCCTGAAAACGCCTCCATTTTGTCTTCAATCCTGCTTCTTACTTCTGGAGGAAACTTGCTACAAACTGAAGCTCTAAACAAAGGACTGAATGACCCATCCCAGCTGTGGATGTACTCCAGAGACTTGATTTGAACCTGCAGTTTATTCCATCACTGCTACAAGCCTGAACCAAGAACTTTGCCATTACTGTATGTAATTGATTCCATTTAACCAATTCTAGCTCTCATCTATATTTCTTTCCTTTTATGAATAAACCTTTAGATTTTAGATTCTAAAGAATTGGTAACAGAGTGATTTGTGGGTAAGATCTAACTCATATATTGACCTGGGTCTGGGGCTTGGTCCTTTGGGATTGGGAGAACCCTTTTTCTTTTACTGGGGTATTGGTTTTTATAACCATTCATCCCCTTAACGAGTGGCACTGGTGGTGGTACTGGGAAACTGGAATGCCGAAGGAAATTGTTTGTGAGACTTATGGTTAGCAGTGGGGTAAAACTGAAGTCTTCTCTGTTTGGCTGGTTTGGTTTGCCTTGGTGTGCAAAGAAACCCTGGCCTTGGGCTGTAACTGCCCTGCTTTAAGCAATTTGTCCTGAATTGGTACTCTCAGTTGGGTCCCACCAAAGCTGGCATTGTTACACCACCATCAAGGGATTTGCTACATTTTAAGTTCCTCTTAGCTTCCTGGTAGCTTTGTGGCTTCTTGTGAGGCAGCTGCTACTCTGTCTCCTTGTGAGAGGAGTTGCAATAGCTGCAGTTCCTATTCTGATTCTTCCTTAAAATCTTTTAAATCCTCCAAAGAAGGCAGACAATGAAATCAAAGAAAAGAATTAAAAAGAAAAGAGGATGGACAGGAGAGAGTGAAAGTGTTCTGCCTGTACGCTCCAACTCGAAGCTACCATACCAAGGGTTGTGGATAGGATTGCAAAGGAGCCCAAGAGAGTTAGGCACCCAAATTCTGCCATTTGTGTGCTTAGCTCCCTTAGGCTCAATTGAAACTGTACTCTATATGGTTGACAGAAATGCTGCGCAATCCAACAGGGCTTCAGCAGAACATTCAGATACTACTGTAATGCCTTGGTCTGGTCTGAAGTCAAGTGAATATCTTGTTACTGCAGGAATGTCAAATAAATATGGCTCTCCCCCATAAGTACTCTTAAGCTTTCCCTCTGCATGATCATTCCCCTCTTTTTTTACTGCAAGCAACGGAACAGATGTTTGAAGCAGTGAGGAATTTTTCAAATCTCTCCCTGGCGCAGAAAAGTCTGATGACTTACAGGCCATTTACAGTAACTTTCAAAATGGAAATGACTTTGTGGAAGGCTGCGCATTTTGCAGTTCTTCTAGGAAAAGGAGAAGTGAAAACCAAAGTGGTCTCGGCTAATAGCAACACTGAAAATAGAGCATGTAACTCAACATATGAGGAATGGAGGACTCAGTTCCCAGGCCTAACTACTCAGTACCTGAGTTTGCACAGGCAAGATGGCCAAGTGGGAAAAAAGGCAGAGCTTCTGAGGGAAGTTAGGGTTCTACCAACCTGAATTTTACCAGCCCCATCGTAAATTTGGAATGGATCCAGATAACATTTTGCAGCCCAAAGCTCCCCTATCACCATCAGTGATCAACATAGGCTGAAACTCAGTCAGGGAAAACGTGCTTGTTTCCCCTTTCACAGGCTTTTGACAAATCTACTGTGGAGTCAGCCAATCCCATCTTGGAACATCACAGGGGAATGGAGACCATATCTTATGAGACGAGACTTACACAGCTTGGCTTCTTTAGCCTATCAAAATGAAGGCGGAAAGGATACATGATTATTCTTTATGAATACTTCAGGGGTAAACACCAGGGAGGGAGAAGAGCTACTTAAACTAAAGGACAATGTCAGCACAAGAAGAGTGGGTAAAAACTGGTTATGAAGAAATTTAGGGTGGAAATTAGAGGAAGGATTCTAACCACCAGAGGAGTGATGTTGTGGAACAGCCTTCCAGTATAAATGTGGGGGGGGGGGGGAGGGGGCGGCAAACTGCCTAACTAGTTGAAGATGTAGCTTGTTAAATTTATGAACAGGGTTATGTGATGGGGTTGCCTGCAACAGCAAGGAACTGGATTCAGTGACTCACGAGGCCCTTCCCAGCCCTATGTCCCTACAGTAGATCTCATTACCAGTGTCCAAATGAAAAAATTACTGAAAAGGAAGGAGAATCACTGTAAGCCAGTACCCTTCCTCAGGAAATGAAAACAAACCTCCCATCAGATGTCTACTAAAGGGCCATTCCAATGACAAAGTTCCTTTGTACAAGTATGTGTACGAACAAGGGCTAAAAGCCCTGGCTGGGATGATTTAACTGGGAATTGGTCCTGCTTCGAGCAGGGGGTTGGACTAGATGACCTTCTGGGGTCCCTTCCAACCCTGATATTCTATGATTCTGAAAGACATCTCTGGAAGGGGAATGAATTAGCTGCATCCAGATGGGGGAATGAATGCATCCAGACTAGGAAAAGATCTCAGACCCCCTTCAATGCAAGTACTATGCATAGATACAGATTCACCTAGACTATACAGTGTGAGATAAAACAGGGTCACAGAATAATGTTACATTGTAGGTCTAGTGCAAATTAAAACATCTTTCCAAGCAAATAACTAGTGATTTTCACAGTTTTACCCACTTTATTTCAGGGTGTTAGAGGTATTATCCTCTAACAACAATACAGGGATGTGTTTAATCTTAATTGTGGTGGTTGTGGTTTGAATACTTACCTCCACTTTCAAATAATATCATCAAATCGGCTTCCCCTGTGTTTGTTCTGACAGATTTCAATGGGGCAGCATTACTCCATGTGTTTAACCCCATTGCTACAGCTTTATTGATGTCTGCATGACTCAAACTGGACATGTACTTTACTACTTTGTAAGAATAATAAAATGTTAGTATGGCTGCATGGGGCTGTACAGTTCTCCTAGAAGAGAAAGTCAAGAATTTAGAAGTAACATTACTTTAAAAGAGGGGGAGTCCTGGCATGAGTTCATTTATTTGTCATTACTATAAGGTTTTGCACCAGATTAATTTTTCAGTTAACAGCAATATTAGTCTGGTGGTGTTTCTTAGTAATGAAAATCAAAATTTATGTAAACTAATGAATCCCACTCTCTTTGTGACATCACTGTGTTTTCCCCAGGCCCAGCCTGGCAGGCATACACACTGCTTCTGACAGATTCACAAAGAGATTCATACTTGCGTACACAGCAAAATCCTCCCAAAATTGTACATGTGGAAATAATAGTCAAATGACACGTCTTTTACATGAGAGAGACAAGGTGGGTAAGGTAATATCTTTTACTCTGTTGGGGGAAAAGCCAAGCTTTCAAGCTTTGTAGTTTCTTTTAAATGACATTTACTCATATTTTATCTGCTTTTTCTAGGGTGGCATTCATCCATTATTATTATTTTGTATTACCATAGAGCCTCGGAGCCCCAGTCATGGCCAGGACATTACCATAGAGCCTCGGAGCCCCAGTCATGGCCAGGACATTACCATAGAGCCTCGGAGCCCCAGTCATGGCCAGGACACTGTTGTGCTACATGCTGTATAAACACAGAACAAAAAAGATGGTCCTTGACCCAAAGAGCTGACATGGGCTGATGGTCCATGTTGGTGGGATTTTTCAGAAAAGATCAATAATCACACTGTAATTTCTTGGCTTTCATTAGTATGTAACTGTCTTTTAGGCGTCCACTTGACCTTCTGTGTCTTACTTAAATCTAGCTCATCTGCTAACTGCTTATGGTATATAATCAAATTTTCTTTGGAACCTCTTTTAGTGTGTGGTTGCTGGCATCTACTGGCTGCAGTGTATAATAGCAACTTGGGTTGTAGGTTTGTCACGAAAACTTGCAAGTCATGGATGTGTGAGGTCAGAATTGTAAAACAAAAGGGAATAATCTTAAAAAGCCGCCAGGACATGCAAAAATCATCTCACTTTGTGGATTTAGGCTGCACGTTTAGAACATGATTTTTATAGTTTACAAAATGTGTACACAAAGTGTGTGCTTGCTTCTCAGTCACCCTGTCATTAAAACACAGTAAAAAAATCTTGTAATTGGATCTGTACAGTGCATCTTTATTATATATTCTTCCTTGATACTAAATACTCCTCCCCTATGGCAAAATACTACAGACAGCAATGTGAGTTATGTATGCAGAATAAACAATAGAGGTGAGAGCTGAAGTAAAGACGGAAGAGGAAAATTTTGATCAGAGATTTTAAAATACCTTTAGTTAATTTAAAAATTCCCAGGAAAGTCTTAATCTCATTACCTCTATGTCAATGTATTTTTTTTTCCATTTGGGCTGTCCTGGAGACAGGTGGTAGTTTGCTATATCAAGGACACCGTGTGGCCTCTTTATTATACTCATATTGCTACAGTTAGGGCTTTACCAAATTTACGGTCCCTTTTGGTCAATTTCACAGTCATAGGATTTCAAAAATCATAGATTTCATGATTTCAGATATTTAAATCTGAAATTTGATGATGTTGTAACTGTAGGGGTTTTGACCCCAAAATGGGTAGTGGGGGGGTCACAAGGTCATTGTAGGGGTCATGGCATTGCCACCCTTACTTCTGCTCTGCTGCTGGCAGAACTGGGCGGCCAGAGAGCGGCAGCTGCTAGCCAGGAGTCTGGCTCTGAAGGCAGCGGCGCAGAAGTAAGGGTGGCCTGGTATGGTATTGCCACCCTTACTTCTGCACTGCGTTGGTGGTGCTGCCTTCAAAACTGGGTGCCCAGCCAGCAGCTGCCGCTCTCTGGCCGCCCAGCTCTGAAGGCAGAGCAGAAGTGAGGGTAGCAATACCACAACACTACCCCCCCCCACACACACCCTTTTGGGTCAGGACCCCCAGTTTGAGAAATGGTGCTCTACCCTGGGAAATCTGTGTCAGATAGGGTAAAAGTACACAAAAGACCAGATTTCATGGGGGAGACGAGATTTCATGGTCCGTGACGTGTTTCACGGCCATGAATTTGGTAGTGACGTGTTTCACGGCCATGAATTTGGTAGGGCCCCAGCTGTAGTCCAGTTTCCCAGTGACCTGGAGATCAAAGAATACTTGCATTCCTTTAATCCTCCTTGCCATGGGAACTGTCATCTGTTACCATTGCCCCAACCTGGTGTCCTCCTTTCTGTGTGTAATACTTGTCGAGGTATTCCTAAGAATGGAAAGAGACAGTCAAATGTTGCTCTCTGTCTGACATGTGCTCTACTTTCATTGATGATATTGTCATACATGTATGCTTTATATCGGACATTTAATTTTTGAAAATTGCTGTGCAAGCTTATAAAACAAAACATATATTCTGTACAGGGCTGAACGTGTGGATGGTAGAAAGTCCTAGCAATGGCACTTCAGGAATATCAACACAATTTGGCTATGAGTATCTCAGCGTAAGGCCATAGATAGTAGCTGTACATTCTCCTGTCAACTCAATTCCTCCCAAAACTTCTTGGATTGAATTCCTTAATATAAACACTTTTTTTGGCTACATAATGTAACTTTCCTTTTTCTATATCAGTGGTCCTCTCATAATCTGGAAATGATTTATTTTGGGACAGTTGTAGACGTGGCTGGCTAACTCTTCCTCCTCATGATATGCTCCAGAATCACAGGCTTCTTTTGAGCAGATATGTTGGCATTCTAACTATCTTAAGTATTTATATGGCTCCCATTATTGTTGTATTTGGGTGCTTTGTAATCTTTAATATATTCATCCTTACAACACATCTCTGATGTAAGGAAGTACCATTAGATCCATTTTACAGATGGAAAACTGAGGCACAGGAAGGCTTAAGTGACTGCCCATGGTCACACAGTAAGTCTGTGGCAGGACAGGGACTTGAACAGCAGTCCCTCAAGTCCCAGCTAACACCCTAGCCAGCCTTTTTTCTTGTTGTCACATTATACCACAAATATTTAAAATGTGATCTTCCAAACCAAATTCCTAATATTCAGGTTTTGTTTAGCAGACTCAAAACCAACTAGTTTGGGCAGACTTAAACATACACAAATACGCTAACGTTACATTTGTTCCATCCAGTGCATTGCACATATTAATTTCTAAGAATGCTACCTGGTAGCTGCCAATTCGGTCCAGAATTCCACCACCCAGTGTGGCAGAGTAAACCAGCTGGAAAGCTGCATCATCAGCTACCTGGGGATTCTGTTGGCCGGGGGGACCCTCTGGTTGGCTGGGTTCCTTTGTCATCCTCCTCCTGGCCCCTGGGAAAGGAGGTGTGTTGAGGGCATCACTGGCAGGAAGGCAGTGTGACTACAAGGCAGTTGTGCTCACATGATCTCTGTGACCCTAGACACCCTTGTATTCACACCTTACACACTATTGAATAAGATTTCCATAAAATATGCCTGAGGTATTGTATGAAAGCTGATAATATGCTGATTATTAATAT
Source organism: Eretmochelys imbricata (assembly GCF_965152235.1). Taxonomy (NCBI): domain Eukaryota; kingdom Metazoa; phylum Chordata; order Testudines; family Cheloniidae; genus Eretmochelys; species Eretmochelys imbricata. The sequence continues at coordinate 34,527,704 of NC_135572.1, forward strand.
TATTGTGAAGTTATAAATTCTCTCTGAAGGATGTTACCAGAACATGTTAAAATCTAGACAGCCTAGTTTAGATAAAGATGATAAACAAGTCTGTCCTAGACAAAGGAATGTGGGTTTATCTCAGTTTACGTATTAGCAGTAACCAAAGCTATCCAGCTAAACCAGCAGGGGTTATCCTGATTTTGTCCCCAAAAGACAGAAACTTAACATGACTACCGTCTCTTTGGGGTATAAGAGAGACTGAATCCCCAGAGGCCTCCTGGAGTTTTAAGGCAAAGACATCTCTTTGGGGTTATAAAGAACAGAGAGAGACTACATTTTTATCCATCAGGCTTAGGAGACAATGAAACCAAGTGATTTGATCACATCCCTTGGCCCATGTTGGTTACCGCAGCTCCCATTGGCCTGAAATGGCAAACCGAGGCCAGTGGGAGCTGCGATCAGCCGAACCTGCGGACACTGCAGGTAAACAAACCATCCCGGCCTGCTAGCGGATTTCCCTGATGCGCCAAAGGTTCCTGATCCCTGGTCTAAGTGATCACCATATTTGAGGTCAGGAAGGAATTTTCGCTCAGGTCTGAATAGCAGAGATTGGACGGGAGGAAGAGAGGGCTGGATTGCCTTCCTCTGTAGCATGGGGCACCAAGAACACTTGCTGGTTTGTGCTAATGTAAATGGCAGAGTCTCTGTAACTTGAAGTCTTTAAATCAAGATTTGAGGAGTCAGTAACTCAGCTGGAGGTTATAGGCTTATTACAGGAGTAGGTAGTTGAGGTTCTGTTGCCTGCAATATGCAGGAGGTCAGACTAGAGGATCATGATAGTCCCTTCTGGCCTTAAAGTCCTGAGTTCACTGAGACCTTGTTTTCCTTAGTTTGATAGTGTTCCCAAAGTAAAGGCCCCTACCTTCTTTCATAGATGACACTTGGACAGCTCTAAATAACCACACCCTGCTTTTAATTTGCTGCCAAGCTATGCATGTGTTGTAGGGTCAGGACGACCCAATCAAGTTTTAAATGATCCCAAATATAGCTTGGCAAATACTTGATTTTTCCCTTCAGCCAGCAAATTTAAAAAAAAAAAATAAAAAAAAAATCAGTTAGTTCAGCCCTGAAAATTTTCAGAATATGTCACCAAATGGGAAAAGTCTGTTTCAGGTCCTACAAAATGTTTCATTTGGGCCACTTTTAAACGGCCAGCATCAGCGTGACATGTCTTTTAACCTAGTGGGTAGGGCAATTAACTGGGATGTGGGTGAGCCAGGATTTGAATTTAGGTCTCCCCTTCTCAGGGGAACATTCTAACTATGAGGCTATTTGGGGCTGAGTTACTCTGAAGCTCTTCTGCTGAAGTGCTTCCACTTTGAACAATACTGAAAAATTAATTGGGCTAAAGAGAGAGAAATGACCCTACAGCCTGGTGATTTAAGCATTGATCTATGAGATATGGATTTAAATCCCTTCTCTGAAACAGGCAAGAGAAGATTTGAATCCACATCTCTTACACCCTAAGTGACTTAATCACCAGGCTATAGAGTCATTTCTCTCTCTTTGGCCCAATGAATAGCTATGTATTTATACAAAGTGGGACCGTTTCAACAGAAGAGCTTGAGTGCAGACTAGCCTATAGCCTGTTGGTTTAGGCACTCAGCTAGCAGGGGCTAGACCTGACTTCAAGTACCTGCTCCAAAAAGTGCTTATACAAAGTAGAACAGTTTCAACTGAAGAAATTGAGAGCAACCCACCCCAGAATAACCAAGAGCCTAGTGGCTAGGATACTCACCCAGGAGGAGAGAGAACTGAGTTAAAGTCCCAGCTCCAGAGGGGGTGGATTTCAATCCTAGGTTTCCTACAGCCCAGGATAGTGCCCTAAGCCTGGGACTAAACATTATAAAAGGACCCTCTCTCTGTCTTTTTTGAAGCTGGCCCCAAAGTCTTTTTCCAAGCTCAGACTAATCAGGGCAAATTCACAAATAGTTTCTACTGAAAGTGCATTTTTTTCCAGATAAATAGTTTTTTCTCCCAGCTCCACTCCTAAACTTTGTTAAGAATGATCCAGTCTAAATTGTCAGCTAAAAGACAGGGAGATAAGAATCTTTGGGCTGCTGCCACCACCACCATCTTCTGCCACAGGAGAAGCAGAGCTCAGATGCTTTCATGGGTGGCTGCTACCATAATTGCCAGCATTTTAAGAGGTTTCCACCAAACAAGTCTCTAAATAAGCTGAAAAACTGGAGTATAAAGTTCCCCCGGTCTGTCCCTGGTGTGTATCACAGTCTAAACACACATGCAGCATTTCACACAAGTCTGCCACTAGGTGAAATTCACCTCTTATGTAGAAGGCAAGGATAAGGATAGACCACTTCAGTTCTACCTAGAGAGCTTACGTAGTGCATAAGCTCTTTATTGGCCCTCTGTATAGGGTGATTTTCATCCTTTGCCTTATTTTTATGCTTTTTCAATACTATAGTAAGATAAACAAGAATGTTTCCATGTTTCAGCAATAAGTTTCTCCATAAATAGAATATTAAGTTGTGTTGGTGTGTGATTGTATTATACAGAAGTAAGTATTAAGCCATCATTTCCTAAACTTTTAGTTTAGTGTTGTGCTTCCAATTACATTTATTCTAACACACAGAAAAAAACCAAAACAAAAAACCAAAAAACCCCAACCAGGGAGCCCTTTTGCAAATACCATTGGGCATTAAAGGCATTAAGCTAACAAGTATACATCATGTTCAGATTCTCACATATTCTTATTAGCTAATCCCCCCCCCGCAACTGACTTCAGCAGTGATGCAATTCAGATATACAAGAATCGGCTATTCATATATAAAAGCAGACAATAAATCTAAAACAAGTAAAGAAATAAAAACTGAGAACATAAAACACCACAAACATTGATAAATATTCCATAACTTTTCAACAAAAATACTCCTTGCAACACTAACTAAATAGCTAACCTTTCCTTGTCTTTTGAATGAAAAAAATATTTTTATAACTCCCCAAGGTTTGACCTTTCACCCTTCAGGTCACCTGATTCAATTATCTTCCTTTTTTCAGCCCTCTTTATCCTTTCTGTTTTTAAGTAATTATTCCTTCCATAGAGATTACAGCCTTTAAATAGTGTTCTCCCTATTCCATCAATGTTTTTTTAAAAAAAACAATTAACTGCTTCACCCCACCCTCCTTTCATTTCCTGTCATGCCGGCAGTTTTCTACCATAAAAGCCGTAACATGAGTGTCTGCTCCCTCTTATAGAAGCCTTTAAATTTCAGGATGTTTCAGCCTTACACTTTAGACCTTTTCTAGGGCAAGTTCTTGTTTTAAGCTTCTTAAAAACAAATCCTTCTAGTTCCTAAGGGTTTGCCTTTGCTTCTCAGCACAAACCCTTTTAAATTGTGTCAAAGCTCCTGCAAAATTAAGTACAACTACATAGTCATAAAAGGAAATGGATAGAGAGACCCAACAAAAAGGGGGAGTTTGGGCCAACTCTATTCTGACAAAATAAAATGAACAGTAGTGTTTCCATGACCAAAACCCGTTTAGGTTTCTAAATGTATATGGTGCCTAGTTTCTATGAGATGAGAATAGATGAGATTATCTTGAGTGTAATACTTCCCCCTTTGCCTACCATGCCCCACATGCATCCCAACACTGCCACAGTTTTAAACTGCAGACAACTCATTCATAAAAACTGCATGGTAAATGTGTAGCTAACAAACAAGCTTGGAGGGTTCTCTACCATTCAAAGGAACTTCTCAGTCGAGAGAGATGGGGTGCAGCAATACAAACTCGGACTAAAATCAACTTCTTACTCCTAAGAGCTGCATTGGAAGGGAAGGGTGCTGGCCGTGCCGCCAATCCCTGAGCCATCTTGCTCAGTGCAGAATAGGTGGGCTAGGCTTGTAGAGAGGAGGAAGGACATGCTTGAAAGGGGAGTGCCTTAGTGCTGCTCTGAAAAGGAGCAGCATAAGCCCCTCTCTAGTATGTGAGTTAGCATGAAAGCTGTTATGTGCAGCACCTGCCTTTTTATTTTATGCTTGATCAGCGCCCAGCCCAGTGGTGCCTCACCCTGGCACCACTGTAATACACATAGTAATACATCACAACCTGAAAGGTGGGCTGGAGGGCATCTTCCAGAAGGGTAGGTGTCACCGTGCCTCAGTGGGTCACAGCTGAGGATGGCAGATTCAGGACAAACGGCTGAGAAATAGCGCAGACTCACCCCAATCTGGTGGTTATTCTACCATTAGATTGCCCCAAGCCAGTAACAAAAGTAAGCTTCTGCCTCACCACACTGGTTAACAAGAAGCCAAAAAATGCAGTCTCCTTAGGCGTTCCAGGATGTGTTTCACCACCCAGACACTAGACTTTATGATGAGTGGTTATTGAAAACCAATTTAATAAAAAAAAGGGTTCTTCTGATCTCAAGCGATCAGCCACACAGCCAGGTCAATATATAACTCAAATCTTACCCACTAATCACGCTGCTGCCAATCCTTTAGTAACAAAAATCTAAAGGTTTATTAATAAAGAAAAGAAGAAGAGAATTAAGAATGGCTAATAGTTCATATAGATATAATCATTGCAAAGTTCTTATCTCAGGTTTGTAGCAGTGATGCTGGCTTGTAAAGTCTCTGGTAACTTCCAAAAGATTGGAAGCTCCTCAGTCAATAGTCCAATATCCTCATTTTAGTTGTAAATCTACAGTCCAGAGAATCAGAGCAGGAAAGAGACAACATGGAGATGTTTCAGGAGTCTTTTATACTTTCCGCCATGTGCTTGGAATTTTACTGTCTCAAACAAAGCTCATAGCATAGTCTGTGGAAAATTAATGATACAAGATGGAGTCCAGGGTCTCATAAGCATGTCACATGCCCTTACATGGCTTGCTGACTCACAAGAGGCAGCCATTGGCCATATCTGTGCTAAGGTGTCCACAGGAAGACTTCTTTGCGCAGAATGAGTTTCTTCTATAGCTCATTGTGAGAATGAAGTATACTTAATAAGCCATCAAGCTTGAAAAGTCCATTCACAATGTGTAAACTACTTTGTGGGTGTTACCCAGGAACAAACACAATGGCGATACAGGTATATAGCCAATATTCTTAACTTCAGATGCAAAAATGATACATGCATATAAATAGGATAATCATACTTAGCAAATCATAACTTTTCCATTGACACCTCACATGACATGCTTTGTACAAGATTTGTTGCAATTGTTTTAACAGTGGCAATATTAATGATATACACGGTCATATTTCAATCATACAGCTGATGTTCAGCAAACACAGTAGATGTTCAGACCTTCTTTTTGGTGCCACAGATTTCTGGCACCCATGTTGGACAATTTCCTAGCCCTGTGAGCAAAGCAGTGTTGGCTCGGAAAATTTTCCTGCTGCCACACTCTTTTAAAATTATAACTTTCAATTCCAACACAGTCCTCAATACACCACACAACTGATAGATACAGACAGACAGAGTACAAGGAAACAATAAGACAATATTGGTCAACATGACAGGCAGCAATCTCAACGTACCAGTGGCCTATACATTGTCAATTTTTTTGTAGGCAACTGTCAAGGTTCCTCCCCCACTCTGAACTCTAGGGTACAGATGTGGGGACCTGCATGAAAAACCTCCTAAGCTTCTCTTTACCAGCTTAGGTCAAAACTTCCCCAAGGTACAAAATATTCCACCCTTTGTCCTTGGATTGGCCGCTACCACCACCAGACTAATACTGGTTACTGGGGAAGAGCTGTTTGGACGCATCTTTCCCCCCAAAATACTTCCCAAAACCTTGCACCCCACTTCCTGGACAAGGTTTGGTAAAAAGCCTCACCAATTTGCCTAGGTGACTACAGACCCAGACCCTTGGATCTTACAAACAATGAACAATCCTCCCAATACTTGCACCCCCCCTTTCCTGGGAAATGTTGGATAAAAAGCCTCACCAATTTGCATAGGTGACCACAGACCCAAACCCTGGGATCTGAGAACAATGAAAAAGCATTCAGTTTTCTTACAAGAAGACTTTTAATAAAAATAGAAGTAAATAGAAATAAAGAAATCCCCCCTGTAAAATCAGGATGGTAGATACCTTACAGGGTAATTAGATTCAAAAACATAGAGAACCCCTCTAGGCAAAACCTTAAGTTACAAAAAAGATACACAGACAGAAATATTCTATTCAGCACAGTTCTTTTCTCAGCCATTTAAAGAAATCATAATCTAACACGTACCTAGCTAGATTACTTACTAAAAGTTCTAAGACTCCATTCCTGGTCTATCTCCGGCCAAGACAGAATATAGACAGACACACAGACCCTTTGTTTCTCTCCCTCCTCCCAGCTTTTGAAAGTATCTTGTCTCCTCATTGGTCATTTTGGTCAGGTGCCAGCGAGGTTACCTTTAGCTTCTTAACCCTTTACAGGTGAGAGGAGCTTTCCCCTGTCCAGGAGGGATTTCAAAGGGGTTTACCCTTCCCTTTATATTTATGACAGCAACACAAGAAATTCTCCTATTCTTGAACTGTTTGTACAGCACCTGCAATGCAAATAATAAATACTAATGTTTGGTATTTCTATTATAGGCTCAATCTCAATCTTTTAGTCTATAGTTCTGTAATTAAATTAAAATAGTAATTTTTACATTGGCATTCTGACTTGATACTGCATGACATTTTGATTAAAAAACTACAACGACCCAAAATTAACATGGAACATATTACATGGATTAAAAACTGGCTAACTGATAGGTCTCCAAATATAATTGTAAATGGGGAATAATCAACTGGGCATGTTTCTAGTGTGGTCCTGCAGGGATTGGTTCTTGGCCCTATTTAACATTTTGACATTTTTATCAATGACCTGGCAGAACAGAAAATCATCATTGATAAAGTTTTCCAATGATATAAAAATTGGGGGAATGGTAAATAATGAAGAGGACATGTCACTGATTCAGAGTGATCTGGATCATTTGGTATGCTGGGCTCAAGCAAACTATATGTGTTTTAATATGGTTACATGTAAGTGTATACATTTAGAAACATAGAATGTAGGTAATGCTTACATGATGGGGAGTCTATCCTGAGAAACAGGGACTCTGAAAAAGGTTTTGGAGTGTTGGTGGATAATCAGCGGAACATGAGCTACCAGCTGACACTGTGACCAAAAGGGCTAATGAGATCCTTGGGTGCATAAACAAAGGAATCTCCAAAAGGAGTAGACAGGTTATTTTATCTCTGTATTTGGCATTGGTGTGACCACTGCTGCAATATTATGTCCAGTTCTGGTGTCCACCATTCAAAAAGCATTCTGATAAATTGGAGAGGGTTCAGAGAAGAATCACAAGATTGATTAAAGAATTAGAAAATATGACATAGTGATAGACTGAAGGAGCTCCGTCTACTGAGCTTGACAAAGAGCAAGTTTAGGGGTAACTTGCTGACAGTCTGTAAGTACCAGCATGGGGAACAAAAATTTGACAATGAGCTCTTCAGTCTAGCAGAGAAAAGTATTACATGATCCACGGTTGGAAGTTGAAGCTAGACAAATCCAGACTGAAAATAAGTTGTACATTTGTAACAGAGAGGGTAATTACCCATTGGAACAATTTACCCAGGGTTGAGGTGGATTCTCCATCATGACAATTTTTAAATCAAGATTGGATTAATTTTTTTAAAGATTTGCTCTAGTTCAAAAGGAATTATTTTGGGGAAATTCTACGGCCTGAGTTATGCAGTAGGTCAGACTGACCCTTCTAGCCTTGGAGTCTATGAATCTCAGACTTTATAGTGATTATAATGGCATTTCAGTGCTACTGCACATTGTTTTTATAGTGCATGGTATGTTGTTACACATTTCTGGAAACAGCTTTTCAGAGTAGAACATGTGTCTGAAGGCCGAATACCATGTTGACACTTTGACCTGGTAAAGTGCTGTCATGCACTCTTAGGAGATGACAGAACACAGTATGTCGGTCGTAATACTGTCTGACCTTCTGGAAAACCTGCAGGGCTCCAAGGATGGGAGGCACCCTCACAGCGTGACAGCTATGTGCACATTTGTTCTTCACTCCTTCTCCAGGCTGTGCCAGGAGTGAGTGAGCAAACTGTGCTGCTGACTGCCTCTTGGACATACTCCTGGTGCCCCACAATGTGCCCCAGTGCTGTGTATGAGGGGCAGGAAAGTTCTTTCTTTTCTCTTACCGCACATACCCTTCCAGTCCTACCTTAGGCTGCATTTCCAAATTCTCCCAGTTGCTGCCCAGTTCTCCCAGTTGCTGCTGTCTGCTCCCCTCTCCCTGGCACAGGGTACACCTCCAAGATGCCCCCTACAGGTTTCTGCTGGGGCTGCATCTCCCTTTGTTGCAGTCTCTTTCTATCCCCCATGCACCTCTGAGGTGGAGAGGAAGCAAAGGGTCTGTAGTGGGCTGGAACATACATGAATTCACTCTAGTGCCAAGGTATAAAACCTGGTATCTGTCAACCACTGACTATAATCAACACATCTGTGCTCTGTGTGCAGGCATGCCTAGAGAAAATTGGGGCTCCAGGACATCATGTATGCTGATTGCTAACCACAATAACCTAAATAGGAATTATGTGTATAAACCCCAATTCACTTCTTCATAACTATGTGCTTAGAAATTACAAAATCAATACCAGATTTCCTGCAACAAGACTGGGAGCATCCCCACAACCCTAGCCCACACCCCCAGCCCTTTGCCCTGACCCCTGAACCCCCCATCATAGAATCATAGAATATCAGGGTTGGAAGGGACCTCAAGAAGTCATCTAGTCCAACCCCCTGCTCAAAGCAGGACCAATCCCCAACTAAATCATCCCAGCCAGGGCTTTGTCAAGCCTGACCTTAAAAACTTCTAAGGAAGGAGATTCCACCACCTCTCTAGGTAACGCATTCCAGTGTTTCACCACCCTCCTAGTGAAAAAGTTATTCCTAATATCCAACCTAAACCTCCCCCACTGCAACTTGAGACCATTACTCCTCGTTCTGTCATCTGCTACCACTGAGAACAGTCTAGATCCATCCTCTTTGGAACCCCCTTTCAGGTAGTTCAAAGCAGCTACCAAATCCCCCCTCATTCTTCTCTTCCGCAGACTAAACAATCCCAGTTCCCTCAGCCTCTCCTCATAACTCATGTGTTCCAGTCCCCTAATCATTTTTGTTGCCCTCCGCTGGACGTTTTCCAATTTTTCCACATCCTTCTTGTAGTGTGGGGCCCAAAACTGGACACAGTACTCCAGATGAGGCCTCACCAATGTCGAATAGAGGGGAATGATCACATCCCTCGATCTGCTGGCAATGCCCCTATTTATACATCCCAAAATGCCATTGGCCTTCTTGGCAACAACAGCACACTGTTGACTCATATCCAGCTTCTCGTCCACTGTAACCCCTAGGTCCTTTTCTGTAGAACTGCTGCCTAGCCGTTTGGTCCCTAGTCTGTAGCGGTGCATGGGATTCTTCCTTCCTAAGTGCAGGACTCTGCACTTGTCCTTGTTGAACCTCATCAGATTTCTTTTGGCCCAGTCCTCTAATTTGTCTAGGGTCCTCTGTAACCTATCCCTACCCTCCAGGGTATCTACCGCTCCTCCCAGTTTAGCGTCATCTGCAAACTTGCTGAGGGTGCAATCCACACCATCCTCCACGTCATTAATAAAGATATTGAACAAAACCGGCCCCAGGACCGACTCTTGGGGCACTCCACTTGATACTGGCTGCCAACTAGACGTGGAGCCATTGATCACTACCTGTTGAGCCTGACAATCTAGCCAGCTTTCCATCCACCTTATAGTCCATTCATCCAGCCCATACTTCTTTAACTTACTGGCAAGAATACTGTGGGAGACCATGTCAAAAGCTTTGCTAAAGTCAAGGAACAACAAGTCCACTGCTTTCCCCTCATCCACAGAGCCAGTTATCTCGTCATAGAAGGCAATTAGATTAGTCAGGCATGACTTGCGCTTGGTGAATCCATGCTGACTGTTCCTGATCACTTTCCTCTCCTCTAAGTGCTTCAGAATTGATTTCTTGAGGACCTGCTCCATGATTTTTCCAGGGACTGAGGTGAGGCTGACTGGCCTGTAGTTCCCAGGATCCTCCTTCTTCCCTTTTTTAAAGATGGGCACTACATTAGCCTTTTTCCAGTTGTCCGGGACCTCCATTGATCGCCATGAGTTTTCAAAGATAATGGCCAATGGCTCTGCAATCACATCCGCCAACTCCTTTAGCTTCTGCCACTTCCCTTGAGACTTTTCCACAATTTAATAGATCTCACCCTTTAAGATATTTTTCCTAATATTCAGCTAAAATTTTCTTTTTTTCCCACATGGCTGTTTTAAACACTCTTTCTCTCTCTCTCACACACACTTGGCATATATATTTGAAATTTAAGAGTATACTAAATTAAATAAAATGTTTATTTCCAAATCTTCCTTTTCGTATTTCCATCCCATTAATCCTGTTTTCATTTGTACCACACAAAATAATACTCTTATCTGCGTCTACCCCTTTAGATTGCCTGCTTCCTGCAGAATAAGTTGCTAAGGCTCGAAATCAGCAAGTTACTTAAGCACATACTCAATGTAATCATGTGAGTAATGTCATTGACTTCAAAAGGATTTATGTAGGGCCACAGACACTTGTAGCAAACCTTAAGCTTTTGAATATCAAATTGATAAAAGCATGTCAAAACAGTTAAGACCAGTAGGTGGCATTTATAGCTCTGCATATTATAACCCTGAAAGAACCAGAAATAATTATGGCTTGGGATGATGAAAGCTGAAGTGTTTTAAGACTAGTATTTGTATCTTAAATCCTAAACACTAGTGCGGGAAGTGTTGCGAAAAAAGGCATATGTCATTCTGGTGTGTGATACAGAGGTAATTGTTCCACTCAACTCCGGACTCACCTGGAGTACTGTGTCCAGTTTTGGTCAGCATACCTGAGAAAAGATGTGAAGAAATTGGAGAGAGTCCAGAGTAGATAAACAAAACTGAGATGAGGTTTAGAAAACATGGCCTTTGAGCAAAGGTTGAAAGAATTGGGTATCTTCAGTCTGGAGAAGAAAGTCTGAGCTGGAGAGAGGTGGGAGGGAAAGAGAAATAACAGTCTGTAAATATGTAAAAGCGTGTAAAAGCATAAAGAGGATGGTGGTCACTTGTTTTCCATGTCCAGCAAGGGTAGGACAAGAAATAATCAGCTGAGTTTGCAGCATGGGAGATTTAGATTGGATATTAGGCAAGTTAAGCACTGGAAGAGGTTACCTAGGGAGATGATGGAATCACAGTTGCTGGAGGTTTTTAAGAACAGGTTAGACAAACACCTGTCACAGAAAGTCTACGTATATTGAGCCCGGCCTCACCACCATGGACTACATGACCTCCTGATGTCCTTTCCAGCCCCCATTGCTGATTCTGACACAATACTTCCCAATACTTTCTTCTTGTCTTGAATTGCTGCTCTCCATACTCTGTACCTGTTCTGTGCATAAACAGAGTGTCATGGACCCACAGGATCTGTGCTGCACCTCCACTTTTAAACAGTCCCTGGGAGGAACCACTTCAGTGTGCCAAACCTCCAAGGGGGTCCCAATTTTCCTTAAAGGTAGTCCTTGTGGCCTAAACTCATCCGAGACTGAGCCTCTGGACTTCAGCAGTCCTGTTTCACACCATGAGCTCTGCCCAGCAAGTCCAACTGACCCCTGGGCAGAGACTTTTACACTCTTCAGAGACTAATGCACCCCAGGAAGTATTTGCAGTGACATCAGGCAGCCTTTTCAAAATAGAATAGGTTTTATTTAAGTGGATCACAGCATCAGGAAGTCTATAGGTCAGTACAGAGAAGCAAAGGCTAAGACATAATCTATCCTGGCCAAGACAGTGCTCCACCCAGTCAAGCTGCTGTGAAATCCATTTCTCTCTCTCTCTCTGACTCTTTGTCTGTACCAGGTGAGAGCTCTGTGACTCTCTGAAAGACAGCTCTTATCCCAGCTCCCTGACACCTCTCGCTCCATTGTTCTCCTCCTGCAGACCCCTGCTGAATTCACAAGTTCCTCCTGCTGGAGTTTCTTGTAGATAGGTCTCAGTACTTGGAGATCCCATTGTCTTTTCACATCCTCCACTGAGATGGGTCTGTTTCACCCAGTACTTTAACGAACCATTCATCCCACCGCAGACAGTTACATGACCCTACCATTCATGTCTCCTGTTCTGCCCCAAGAGCAGATTTAACCTTTCTGCAACTGCTGGTTAGCAATGCAAAGTACAGAGGGAAACTGAGGCACACATCAGAATCATACAAATATTACAGAAAATTCCCACTTTTTTGCACAAAGAATTTGTCATTCCAGCTGCATACAACAGCACTGAATTAATTATGCATATTTAAGACACAAATTAGCCTTCAGTTCTTCCTTTGCTTCATATCTATACTTATGAGTAATATATCACAGTATGTACAATTAATGTATCACAATATGTTGTTTTTGGGAGAATTCTCCATGCCTCTCTCCTTAAAAACTATTTCCCCAGGGAGGATTGACCTTTATTGTCATTTTCCTACAGAAATACTGCCAGACCCATCTACTGCTCAGGAAAGACCTACAAAAAGAGATGGGTCTTGCATCATACCCTAGGAGAGGCAAGATTCGGGTTTGTCCTGGTTTCTGATGGCAGCTGAGTCCCGCCCTTTCCCCTGAGAACACATTATCTCCCAGCCCAAGAGGTTTGTATCTGGGGACTGCTAGGCACAGCTTTCCCATCAGTCACAGCTCTCCTGGTGAGGTGTAAAGGTAGAGGCATTCCCTAAGGTAATAGGCTCAGTGAGAGACTGAAAAATAGGGATCATAAACCAGGATTTCAAAATGAACCATGAATTGAACAAAGAGCAAGCAGAGAGTGTGGAGAATTGGTGTGATACGTTCCTGTACGTCTTTCTTACTGAGGAACTGGGCACGGCTGAAGTTGTAGTTATAGTTTACGTCGGCATAACCCCCCTGAGTGACATAAGTGGTACTGCATAAGTGTCAGTGTGGGCAGCGCTATGTTGGCGAGAGAGCCGCTCCGGCATCATTTCTGCCGCTCGTGGGGGCTGCAGTAGTTAAGCCAATGGGAGAGCTCTTTCCCGTCGGCTTAGAGTGGCTACATTAGAGAGTTTCCAGCGGCGCAGCTGCATCAGTGCAGCGGTGCTGCTGTAAACTCTCTAGTGTAGCGGTGCCCTTAGTAACCTCTGTGTGGCCTTCACTGCCAGCATGCAGGAGCAGACCAGCCTGGAAGTGATCACTGTGGCTAGGTCTGTATCTAAGAGGAGAGGGTGCAGCTACAACAGCTGTAAAAGAGGGATAAGATGTTTTTGTTTTTTGTGGATACCCAAGGGCAGTGAAGAGCCCATAAGGACTGAATACTAATCTGGCCAGTACCATGGCAACCAGTGGGGAAGTACACTCACAGGCAGAGGTTTTCTCAGTCACAGCTTCCTCAAAATGTTTTTTCCTTCTTACCAACATTATGCTTGTGTTGTTTGAGCTGAACCTGCGCCAACTCTTATATTACCTGCATTCCAGTTTCATCCAGACGCTGGGGTTTCTGGGGAGAGACACAGGATTGTACATGCTCACTGAGAAGATGTAAAGCAAAGAATCATCAGTTATTGATGGTATAATAGTCCGTAACCTCTCTCCCTGGTCTAAGAGCCCTGTTGGACATGTTCCCTAGCCGTGAGAAGAGTGTTCAGCTATGTAATCTGACAGATGTGTGCCAGGTCTGAATCCTGACTGGAAATAATCTAAAATGCTGATGGAGAACAGGCACTGCTGGAGCATCTGAAGAAGAAGACTGGCAGTTGGAGATGTTTCCTCTGAGGAAATGTTCCTTGAGTGCTGATATAAATGTCACATTTTTGAAGGTGCCCAGTAAACAAAGAGAGACAACCTCTACCTCATTCACTCACTGTGTCTTTTCAGATCTTACCTTTCCCCCTTGCTTACTCCTTTTCATGTCTCCCTCCATCTGTTATTTATTGCTTTAACTTTATGCAAAAGGTATGATGAAATTAGCTGTACTGTACTGAATTTTAGCTGTCTTCTTAGATGTGGTTCTGGCTATACTGAGGATTTGGGAATCAAGGAGTTAACACACTGAACTGGTTAAGGGCCTCTTTGTTCTGATTGCTTAAATGCAGAGCTTGCAGTTTCCTTTTCTATTGGGAAAATTAACCACAGTGTGCATGAAGTTATGGCCTGGGCGAGAAGTTATTGCATATGTACTGGAACAACAAATTGTGGTGGTGACATTTTCCTGTTTGTATAAAGTAGATATGTGGGGAAGGGACAAAAAAACAACTAAGCTTCAGTAGAAATTAAAATGAAGTGTGGAGTAATGTGATGGTAAATGTCCACTGTGCACACAAACACAACTTTATGGGGTTCATGTTACCGTGGGAAAGTTGGTGTCAAAGAGGCAATTACTTGCACAGAAGCAGTAGCCAATCAGCTATTAATGCACTGTGGTCCCTTTGAACACACCATAGGAAATGAGACATTTCTTGTCACAAGTTTCTTTTAAATGAGGGCATCACCCCATAGTTCTTACTCAGTCAAAGCTCCCATTGAAATCAGTGAGTTTGAACAAATTGACTGCAAAATCAGGAAAACGTAAAGAAATTCCCAATTGTGCAAATGTTCAGTTTTGCTCTTAGAATCCAAAATTAAAGCCAGCCCCAGCATGTGTAAGCAAGCATGAAACTGCAGTATTTTGCCTTAAGTATATGGAATTACACTTTCAAAATGGTGCTTAGCATTGTCACAGATATTTCTGCTATAATTTAGGGCCCAATCCTGTAGTTCATACACAGTGAAATCAAAGGAAATTGTGTCTATTAAGGACTTCGGGATGTAAGCAAACAAAAGTAACAAAAGATGATATTTTGGTATGAAGCAGAGTACCCCAGGGGTCAGTACTGGGGCCAGTTTTGTTCAATATCCGTATTAATGATCTGGATGGTGGGATGGATTGCACTCTCAGCAAGTTCACACATGACACTAAACTGGGGGGAAGAGGTAGATATGCTGGAGGGTAGGAATAGGGTCCAGAGTGACTTAGACAAATTGGATAATTGGGCCAAAAGAAATCTGATGAGGTTCAACAAGGGCAAGTGTAGAGTCCTGCACTTAGGACGGAGGAATCCCATGCACCGCTAGAGGCTGGGGACTGATTGGCTAGGCAGCAGTTCTACAGAAAAGGACCTAAGGATTACAGTGGATGAGAAGCTGGATATGAGCTGTGATGAGCTGCCAAAACCTAAGCAATTGAGAATATCTGGGACTTTGAGTCAGATGATTTAGATTTTTTTAAACAATTATTTAGCTGTAGTGCCCAACAAAGAGTTGGGAGGAAAGGTCCTTGGTAAAGACTCACTCCCCTTCCTTTTAAGTAAAGGGCTGATGAAGCTCCCATTCCAGTTTTCTAGTCCTCCAAGGAAACATCCAGCATCAAACAGGAAAGACACGATCTGATAATACTGATATCTCTAAGGTAAAAATCAAGCCCTTTTTGAATATTGGGAGGAACTTGCAGGACTTCTTTATATATGATAAAGAAGAAGAAAAAAAGGACACCCAATTATCTTTTCCTTTCCTAATAAGCTGTGAACATATTCCATATGTGTGTGTTGAACAGAATGAAAATACCTGCATGTCAGGAAACGTAGGGAATAAGTATGTTACTATTGAAGGTAAATTCTCATTTAGACAAAGGATTTATTCAGGTAACCAAAAAATGTTTCAACTGGGAATGGACTGGGGTACAGATTTATTACAATTATTTGTGCTTTTACCTGAAGAGATGGGAACCTCACCTACATTCTGTGGGATGTGGAATAATTTCTTTTCTAGCTTAATGTTTAAACTTTTATTGCAGGTAAAAAAACATTGTTTTATTAAACAGCCAAGGCAGAATACAGTGTCAGACAATAGCCTTGCCTCTATTTGTAAGTTGGGGTGTTGACTGACTTGGCAGCTTCTGTAAACATGCCATGAAGCTGTGTCCTCTAGACACCCTTTACTGAAATTGTGATAGAGATGAGTCAAAACAGGGAGTCGGCTGAGTCATTTTATATATCCCACCAAGCTCCACTACAGTCTGTCAGCATCAACCTGGGTGTACTATAATAAAAAAGGGTACCTTCAGACAGTTGCATCATTGGACAATGGGAATGAAAGGCTACAATGACCTCCTACCAAGCAGTGCCCATTTCATAGTCTGGGAAACTGGCAGCCCCAACAAGTTTTCTCTCGCACAAAATTGAGGGTGGCTAGCAAATATTTTCTACTTCAAGCAACTTCTAGTTTAAACTGCATTAGGGGCCGGCGCCTAACCAGCATGGTTCTAGCTGTGTTTCTTTTGTTCTTGAATTTACATGTTCACAGTCACAAAACTGAAATATCTGACCTGACATATTGCCCCAGGGTACTCTCGGGTGCACCAGACTCTAGGGTTTGTTGAATTTTTATCTCATTTTTAGATGCAATTGGCCAGTCGTGTAATTCAGTGTCACTCCATTGGCTTCAGTGAGACTAGAACAAGAAGAGAAGTATTAAATTCTACGGAGCTACACAGAACAATGGAAAGAAATGTTGAAGCCCTGATTGGCCCCATATTGGTTCAGATTCCCTGATACCAAACAGGTCAATGGGAATGGAGTAGTCACACTTTCATCTCAATATTATATTATTATTATACTTTTTATTATTATTATTTTATTATATTTACAGTAGGGCCATGAGGTCCCAGGTAGGGATCAGGGTCCCACTGCACTCAGCACTGTGCACACATGTAGTAAAAAGAAACTCCTTATTCCAAAGATGCAATATGCGACTGAAACAAAGATGACAAAGAGGGGGAAGGAGGACAAACCAATACAGTGCAAGCATGTTTTCACATAGATTAGTGCACAATATAACTTGCTGACGAGGTGTTCTATAGGCATTATTGCACAAGGGTGTCTGAAGGAAACATATGAAGGGAGGATAAGGTAGCGACTTTATGGATTTTTGTGGGGAGTTTGTTCCATGCACAAGGAGCAGCATGAGATAAAGCACACAAGTACTCAAGTTAGAAGTAGACTAATGGGTGGGAAAGGCTGTCATTGTTGGTGGCACAAAGATTTACACATGGTAAGATAATGGATTGACTGAACAGAACAGGGTTAAATTATGAATGGACATAATGTTCCAAGAAGATTATACTTGATGCAAGAGAGAGGGGTGACATGGTTGAAGCAACAAGCAAGGAGAGTGATTCTGAATTGATATGAGGGTGAAGGTTGAAGCAATCAAGGCCAAAGAGGAGATGATGAGAAAGTTAAGACACAAGACAATAAGGGCCTGAATGACAGATTTGGCAATGTGGACAGAATTATTATTCGTTAAAACGGAGCTACAAATGACTTGGAGATTGGAGGTGTTGTGAAGGAAAAAATGAAAAGATGGGGATATATAATTTAAAAATATATTCAGCATATTTGTGTCAAGTCCTTCAGACCTTTTCTGTTTTAGAAATGTGAAGTGTCATGAACAGATGAAGCAAACAGCAGTTAATACCAAGCATAAAACACTTTATTGCCAAAATAGTGGGAAGTCCATTCAGAGTATAAAACACACATGAATATGTTATACTTTGTTATGAAAAGAAATCGAAGACTGTAGCTCTACTTTGACCATTGGACATACAATGAATATGAACAATACTGAGAATTAAAAAATGTAGACATTCATGAAAAAACAGCCCTGTTGCCTTTCCAATATACTAGGTTCTTTGATATCACAGTGATGTGCGATTTTATAGAAAGCTAGCTAGCTAGTCTTTCTTTTCTTAGGTTGCATATAATAATGTTTCATATTAACAGTTAAACCAGATATTGCTCTTCATCACACGAATAACTCTCTTAGCATTAGGGTCAAACTCCCATTGCTTTGATCCACGGAAAAAGTAGAAGAATCCTAGAAATAAAAGTAAGTGGTATGATTATATTGTACAAATCATTTGTAGCTCTATTTTAACAAATAATGCTGGAGACAATAGCAAAATTCCATCTTCCATATGCACAGAAAACCTCTTGTTACTTTCTGCTCTTAGCAAGGTAATAATAATAATGGCATATAATGTGACTAATATAATAATGACTAATAATATTTTTAATCCTCCTGAAATTTACAACAGTGCAAATCTTCTGCTTACTTTAAAGTTCATTCCACTTACCTTTATGCTGGAAAACAGCATCAACTTTCTTGCCAATTCCTGGAAAATCATCTGTTATCTGTCTTGGATAGCCCTTTTCCATGGATTGACTGCTTTCCTCATACCTGAATGATATAACAGGGTAGAATGGATTTGCAAGAATTTAAGCCCTAATCCTGCAAAGATTTAAGCACGTGGTTAACTTTATTCACTGTGAGTAGACCAATTGACTTCATTAGGCTACCCACATTGCACAAAGTTAAGCACATGCAGCAACTCAAGACTACATGATCACAGTGGACTCTTCTAACCTTAAAACTTAATGAGCCTATCTACTCTTTGCAGGAGTGTGGCCTCGTGTTTAATATGGGAGCAAACTCTTTGAGGGGCAGAGCTGGAAGTGTCTAGCTGGAAGCTGAAGAAAAGCAAATTCAAATTAAAAAAAAACAAGGCACAAGTTTTTAACAGTGAGGGTGATTAGCCATTGGAACAAACTGCCAACAGAAGTGGTGGATATTCCATCTCTTCAAGTCAAGACTGGATGACTTTCTAGAAGATGCATTTTAGTTAAACACAAGTTACTGATCTAAATGCAGGGGTAAATGCATGAAATTTAATGACTTGTGTTATACAGGAGGTGAGACAAGATGATCTAATGATCTGTTCTGGCCCTAAAAGCTGGAATCTATGTATTACCATATGGAGGCACAAAGTTTGGCATTTAAGCTTTGTCCATAGCTTGTAACCTGGAAGCATACTCAGCTTTGAAATTTAGAGGAGAGAGGGGGAACTGGCTTATCACTCTTTGATGATCCATCTAGTCAAATTAAGGTCAGTTCTGATGGACCCAGTTCTCCTTGGTGTGAAGGACAGTTAATATAATACTGGGTTTACTTTAGCGGGTGAAAGGAGGAACTAAATGGTTCTTTGTTCAGAAACAACTAGGAGAACTCCCTGCTGAAACAAAAAGAAAATAATTTGTTTTGTCTTTGGATATGAGACATTTTTGGAGGAAGGCTGTGGTTCTGAAATAATTACTGTATTAATAGTACATTTTAAAACTCTGTATGGTAGCTTTTATGTGGGCAGCTAATGTTCCTTTGCCCTGTCACCAGGTCAGTAGAACAGCAGCATATGTTATTGCAAGGGTTCTTTCCAAAACCAGTAAATACAAATGATAGGAAACCACAGACAACTGTAAATTCAGCAAACATTGTGTGGCTGACTTGACTCATCAGACTAAGGAAATACACAATGATGATAAAGCCTCTTTGACTCATCCATGCTCCTTACTTATTGCAGGGACCTCTGAATAGTGACCAACTCTGCATAATGGGCCACTCACATGTCTAGTTTATTATCTGTCTTATCTGCCTGTTTCTTATTTCTCTGGTATTTGCGTGCTAAAAGGCACTCCTGTGAATTAGGTGAGCACGGTTTGGCCATGGCTAAGCCATGCTTCTGCTGCACCTACCATACTACTGTGACTACACAGCTATTTATACTCATGCTCGTTCAACAAGCGCTAACCATGAATCTGCGTACGTGAGCAGGGGAATTGCACCTTCAGCTCATGGTATAGACATAAGCCGACACTGTGAGTCAATGTACTGTTATTTGTACAGAAGTTAGAGTAGGTAAAGTCCTGTTGGATCATCCAGTCCATCTCCCTGCCAACAGAGAATTGCTTTGTACAGCACATTTTCTAGTTTTTTGTCCACTTTATTTGTAAAAGTCCCAAGTGTTGAGGCATCTACCATTTTCCTTGAATACTCTTATTGTCTTATACAGTGCACCAAAAGAAATCTACATGCAGAGTACTGTATTAACAGTCCTGTTAAACCGGTCTTTGAAAGAGAAGCAAAGGTATATTCTTTTCTCAGTTCAGGAGTCATTTAAACAAATACTTTCCTTGAAAATTAAAATATATTCCTTAATAAAGTGTCCTAGCTGTCTGAATATTTAAAGGGAAAATCTTATCTTTAAATGCACACATGAAGGTTGCATGGAAGTCAACCAGAAAGAAAAAAATTTAGCCATTGATCTTACCTCCAATACTTGTCACCTACAAAAAAGTCTGTTGTTCCTGTGTTTTTATTAGAAACGGCTGCATCAATTTTCTTAACACTCCTTGGGAAACCCAATGTGTTGATGTTCTTAGGATAACCAGGGAGCACCTGGTACCCACTGATAACCCAGAAATTATTTCCTGTTAAAAACAACAACAAGATTTGTAATGTTTCACCTGTGGTTTTTGACAAGCCAAACAAACACAAGTGCATTTGCTTAGTGGAAGTAACACATGGGCCTGCACAGTAGCAGAATTCAGGAAATCACATATAAGGAAAACTAGGTGAAATTTCCTGTAATTGTTCATTTTATCCAGGCCAGGTCTATACAGGGAATTACACTGGTGTAAATATGTCTCTCGGGGTGTGAGACATCCACACCACTGAGAGATGTAGCTATACCAATCTTACCTCTCCCTGCTACTCCCTCGCTCCCCCCATGAAGAAAGCACTAGGTCAACAGAAGAATTCTTCCATCAACCTACCTATGGCCTCTTGGGAAGGTGGATTACCTACACCAGTGGGAAAATCCTCCCATTGGCATAGGTATTACTCACATTGAAGCACTACACACCCCTGTGCTTTCCTCCAATTTCCTCCCAAAAATTACACGTAAGAAGAATTTAGAGAAAATCATACATATTTTACCTTTGAAAAATAGAATCTGATCTTTAATATTTTCATAAGCAGCTTGAATACCAGATGGGAGAAAAGGCCAGAATGTAGAAATTAATTCAAGTTCAACTTCTGAATTATCAGGATAAACTCTCCATATGTGCCTGATTTAAATATGATACAATTTTCACAGTAAATAATAAACCCATGTACATTTCTGTATATTCATAAGACTGTAAACAGTGATGGGACGTATAACCTCTTTCTTGTCAAGGGAATCTAGCAGGATACCATGTGCATTCTATTAATCAGTTAATGATTTCACCATGCTAGAAAGTAAAACATTGACCATACTGGGAAAGAAAATTCTGTCACTTGCTGCAGTCAAATATCCAAATATATCAGCTACTTCTAGAAACCCCTTTTGGTCCAGTCCACCCTTGCTGTTGACTGACTAAGAATATAAATTAGGGCTAGATGAGGGATTAGGTAGTTTCTGTGCCACAGTCTAACACAGAAAGAATCAGCTAGAGGATCCAGGATACACAAAATAATGAGTCTGATTCTGATCTGGTAACTTATGAGTTCCCACTGATTGTGGGCTTGTACAGGTATAACTGAGAACTGAATTTGGCCCCAAGAGGTATTACAGAACATAACCATTCCTTTGCAAATGATGGTAGCATTTACTTATCTCACAACTCAATCTGACCATCTGCTTATTTTGGAATGAATCATAGACCTTTGCTGGACCTGAGATATTTTCTGGGAAAGACAAGGCAACTCTTGCCAGAGGACTCACTTGACATCTAGTATAAATGTAGGCGAGTTTGTAAATAGCTTCACTGTTAACAATAAAACATCTCTTATTTCTATGGGTAATTAATTTTGAAATCTTTCTTTCTTTCTTTCTTTCTTTCTTTCTTTCTTTCTTTCTTTCTTTCTTTCTTTCTTTCTTTCTTTCTTTCTTTCTTTCTTTCTATGGTGCTTATCACTGGACTATGTTGTTGCATTCAGTCATTAAGAAATAACGTAAAAGAAATGTCCAAACAAAGGTTAATGTCAATTGAAGAGGGACTGGGTTTACCTGTCTTTAAAAAACATGACTTCTCTGCGCAGTGTAGTGATAGCATCGAAAGACACCATAGGGTCACAGGTTTTAGGTGATGCGGGTCTGGCTGGCTTATCCGGGGTGTTAGGTGAGGGTCCTGGGGAAAGCAGTTTAAAAAGAATGTACCAAAATGTGTGGGATAGTCATGTATTTCACACACAAGAGGACAATATTGAAATATAATTAGTTAAAAATTATTTCACTTTGTCTGAGATATTGTTTGTTTCTGATTTTTTGAGGAGATGGATTCTACTCACCGTAAATGGCCTGTATGCCACTAATGTCATCCGGGGACAGCGGGAATTCAGTGGGGTTGATGTAGGCATAATTTGGGAACATCAAGGCTCCACGGTCAGTGGAATGTGAGAGACCCAATGCGTGGCCAAACTCGTGAGCAGCGACAAGAAACAAGTTGAACCCTAAAAAAAGCATAGGTGCAAGACAGTTTAGATATATTTGTGTCTATAGGACTGCAACTGGGAAGTCCAGCTGACTGCTCAACACACAAGTGCTACAGAGGATCTTAGTGGTTCTACAGCCATCACAGAATATACCTCAAACCACTGGTGGTGGGATATAGCATGAAACGTTATATAAACAAGGTGGTCAGGGCTTAAATTCAGCTAGAGCTGTCCAGAGCGGAGCTCCAGCAAATATTTTCAAACCTGTGGAGCGAGCCCTGGTGCAACCCAAGGGGCTGAAGCCCCAAGCCCCAGCGTGCCCCATAGGGCTATAGCCCTGAGACTCCCCCACCCCGCAGCTGAAACCTGGAGCCCTGAATGGGAGGAGTGTAGGGGGCTCCAGGAAATCATATATGAGAATTTGAGCCCTGAAGGTGATGTTCTTCCAGAGTCAAGAAAGGAGTGCCTGTTTGGCTCTTTCCTGTTGTTGTTGAAACTAGGTGAGCTGAGTGAGTAGTTAGCTAGAGGCGAGCATGAGAGCAGTTTTGATGAATTGCCAGGAAAGGCTTTCCAATTTACCTACCCCTGACTGTCTGGTGATTCAGACCTATCAAGAGCAGGAGGGCTAGAACAAGAAGAATACTCATATTTATGCCTGAGGCACTGAATTGTTGTTCTATGGGACTTTCTTCCTTGCACACATGGTATACACAGTTTGGGCAGGAAATATAAAAAAAAAAATAGTGCTGACTGGACGTTTTCCCTTTTATAAATAGATTTTTTTCTAGGTCCATGGTTTATTCAAAATATCCCCTAATAAAACTCATCAGACAAAGGTAGCCCTGATTTAATGTCAGCTCAACAAACAGGAGAAATTAGATTAGCTCAGATAGTTATCTTGATACTTTATAGTTATCAGTGTAGTATCTGAGCGCCTCACAGACATTAATAGATAGCTTCACAAACCCCTTGTAAGGCAAGGAAGAATTATTATCTCTCCTTCAAAGACAAAAAACTGAGGTCCAGAGCTGTCAAGTGACTTGCCAATATCACAAGTCTGTGGCAGAGCAGTGAATTGAACCTAGATCTCCTGAGCATGGCTGGCTAGAAAACAATAATTCCATTTTGCAAACAAAATATGAGGTTTGGACATTTCTTTTTGTTCTATTGAGGAATGAAACCAAGACTTTCTGAAACTTTTCACTGGGGAGAAGGAATGGAAGAGGAGAGAGAGGGAAAAGAGAGTGGAGTGGGCCATCCTTGAATATTCAATAGCCCAGTGGTTTGGACACTTACCTTAGATTTGAGAGACCTGGATTCAAGTCCTTCCTCTGCCTAGTGTGGAACATAAGAAAAGGACTAGGAAATTGTACTGGAACCGGAGGATTAATGTGAGTTCCCCCAGAGGATTCTGGGAGTTTGACCTCTTTCACAATTTCCTATGGTTCCCCAGGGAATTCCAAAAGGCTTTTTGAAATATCCCACAAACCACCACTTGAGGGAGCTGTGCTGGAAACTGTGTGAGAGGTACTGCAGAAGTGTACTACAGCTCTAGTGTGGACATGGGGCAAAACTGCAAAAGCCCTATTGCTACAGCATTAACAAGGACACACTATACTGCTGGTGCTTCAGACAGTGCTGTGCCATTTGGTACATTTACCACTGGTTCCATCCTATAGTATAGACAAGGCCAAATTTGTATATCTTCAGTCAGTCACTGTGGATACCCGAATCTAAACAAACCAGGTTGCTCAGGAGAAGTATGTACTCTTCCTCTACAATCTTTTTTCAAGCAAGACTGTGAAAGACATTTGAAGACGATCTTTAATATCCTAATTATTTTTAACATTAACATTGTACTACAATAGGGTCCTTTATCTCAGGGCATTCCTTCCTCTAAACAACATCAAGATATCATTAACACATAGTACAGGAGATCTGGACCTACCAGCAGAGCCTTCTGTCCAGTGTTCATCTTCATCAAAGTGGACATCCCCTCCAATACCATTGCCAGGTGGAAAAGCATGGCCAAGAACACCAAGGGGTCCATCAAAATAACGGGGACAGAGACCATGAGCTAAACAGGAATTTGTTGAAAAAAAATTAGAGTTCCATATCATTGCTGTAGACAACAATATAAATTCATCTTACAAGTTCCATACAATTATTACAGTACCTCCAGTCCCAAAAGCAATCATTATATCTGCTATCCCTTTATAAATCCGAGTGAAAGTCAGTGGGGACACAGTGCTCCACACTTTAAATGCCTTCTGGATTGCTTTATCCACATCAGTTTGTGTCATATCTGGAGTGTAGTTCACAATTCTGTAGGAATAAAGAAACAAATGCATATGCTGCAATAATAATACTTATGGTTTATCTAGAGAGTTTATCCAGCAATGATAGCATATTGTACTAGAAGATACAAAAGGAGGCCTGACCGATGATCCTTGAGCATTCAAAACTCACTTTGGTTTCTGTGTGCCAGGAATGCGATAACTCGTCTTTTCCATCTCTAATATTTATAATACCAATGTTCTATCATATATATCTGTCCGCTTAAATAATACCCTGACAAAATGGCTGCTGTTCAACAGATCTTCTCCTTGGGCACACTGAAAGTCATATCGACTGACTCTGGAGACACATTAAGTTGCCATTGATGACATCATTTGAAGACAACAGGGGTGTAACGAACATAAGTGAGACTCACGGTTGGCCTACAGAATCTTGACTAGAAATTATGTCAGAGAGGTAAAGTACCCAGCTAGACTCTCAGAGCCCAGGGTGTATTTGCATGACTGGCAGGGAAAAACTGACAAATTTTTGTTTGTGTTAACCGAGCACACTTGCTAGGAGAGTTTTTTAAAAGAAAATAAATAAGGATGTCCACAAGATAACTTTTGAGCTCCTTTTCAGATGAGAACCACATTTTAAACACAAGAAAAAATTACATAGATATTACCTGTATGTCAGTTTGGTTTTTTTCCATCCTGGGAGAATGAAACCATACTGTCCGACATCAGGAACTCCACACCTGGGCTTCTGCATCACTTCCAAAGTCTCAGGATCTGGCTTCCCGGTCACTTCCAATCCAAAAAATTCTTGCATTTTTTGGATCTTTTCAACCATGGGGCTAGTGCTCCTTCTCCATGCTAGATGCTCTGGATCTGGTTGAAGCTCATAAAATTTCTCTAGATACTCCTGAGAAGAAATACATAAATAAATGAATGAATTCCACAACCTTTTTTTTAGATCTTAAAAAAATTACCTTAGGACCACTATTATTCGTACACTATGCTTTCATCCTCAATTTCCATGTGCTCCAGCAGCTATTTGTCTTAGGAATCTGGCTAAATAGAAACAGACCACACTTTCCATTTTTTTAATCACTTGACAATTCCTACTTATTTTTATCTGTTTTAGCAAAGTGTGCTTACGAGAGCTGTGCATGGTTGGGTAGGGAATTGTCATGGGATAACGTCTTGACCAATTCAAACATGCAGCTGCTTTAAAATCTAAAAGGAAATGGCTCAGCACATCTTAGATTCAGAAAATGAAGTTACCTGTACAAGCTGCATATTTTCTCCCTCATTGTTTTTTTCTGGAAGCACAGGAAAAGCATAAGAAAATGCCACATATAGAAACAGTGAAAATGGAAGGCTCTTCATTCTTATCCTCATTTCTGCCTTAGCGTAGCAAGAGTCAGGCACTACTTTCGGTATATGTGTCTTTCAGGCTTCTCAGTTTATATGGTTAATAGGGTGTTTCATAAAGTCTGCTGTAGAATGACTCACGGTTTAATAGGCTTTAATTAGCAACAGATATCATATAACACAAGATGGAGTGACACAATACAAGTTAACTAATACCATCTGATTGTGCAACCATTTGAAGACAGTAAATACTGGAGGTGATTGTGAAATTTTTTATTCAAGGTTTTAATCTAAAATGAAGATTCATCAAAATGGAATCGTTTTGCTGTAACAGACCAGTTTTGATCCTACTTGCAAAGAGAGAACCCCCCCTCCCCCTTCCCTTGAATAGCTGGGTGGTTAAGCCATTTACTTTGCTTATAGGAAGTCCAGGTCCAAGTTTCCAATTTGTCTGATTCAAACCAAGAGCTTGAACCTAGGTGTCTCAGTTCCCAGCTGAGTGCTTTAACAACTGGGCTATTGGCAGGTGAGACTCAATTTGTCCTATTGAAGCTGTTCCACTTTGTATAAATATTTATTGGAACAGGGATTTGAACATCCACACAGCTAACATTCCCATCCAAGCTCTGGTCATCTATGCCTTGATTATTGCAACATCCTGCTCTTCTTGGGTCTTAACAAATGTGATCTTGCCCCACTCATATCCATTTAGAAAGCTGCTACAAAGAGAATTTTCCTAGCCCATTGGTTTGACCATGTTTCAAGGCTGATTCCCCACTCTGACACTTCGAGTGCAGAAGGTGGGGGCCCACAAGGATTCTAAAAATTAATAGGTTTCAGAGTAGCAGCCGTCTTAGTCTGTATTCTCAAAAAGAAAAGGAGGACTTGTGGCACCTTAGAGACTAACAAATTTATTTGAGCATAAGCTTTCGTGAGCTACAGCTCACTTCATCGGATGCATTCAGTGGAAAATACAGTGGGGAGATTTATATACATAGAGAACAAGAAACAATGGGTGTTACCATACACACTGTAACCAGAGTGATCACTTAAGGTGAGCAATTACCAGCAGGAGAGCCGGGGGGCGGGGGGGGAACCTTTTGTAGTGATAATCAAGGTGGGCCATTTCCAGCAGTTGACAAGAACGTCCGAGGAACAGTGGGGGGTGGGGGGAATAAACATGGGGAAATAGTTTTACTTTGTGTAATGACCCATCCAATCCCAGTCTCTGTTCAAGCCTAAATTAATTGTATCCAGTTTGCAAATTAATTCCAATTCAGCAGTCTCTCGTTGGAGTCTGTTTTTGAAGTATTTTTTGTTGAAGAATTGCAAATTTTAGATCTGTAATCTAGTGACCAGAAAGATTGAAGTGTTCTCCAACTGGTTTTTGAATGTTATAATTCTTGACGTCTGATTTGTGTCCATTTATTCTTTTACGTAGAGACTGTCCAGTTTGACCAATGGCAGAGGGGCATTGTTGGCACATGATGGCATATATCACATTGGTAGATGTGCAGGTGAACGAGCCTCTGATAGTGTGGCTGATGTGATTAGGCCCTATGATGGTGTCCCCGAATAGATATGTGGACACAGTTGACAACGGGCTTTGTTGCAAGGATAGGCTCCTGGGTTAGTGTTTTTGTTGTGTGGTGTGTGGTTGCTGGGGAGTATTTGCTTCAGGTTGGGGGGCTGTCTTTAAGCAAGGACTGGCCTGTCTCCCAAGATCTGTGAGAGTGATGGGTCATCCTTCAGGATAGGTTGTAGATCCTTGATGATGCGTTGGAGAGGTTTTAGTTGGGGGGCTGAAGGTGATGGCTAGTGGCGTTCTGTTATTTTCTCTGTAGTAGGTGACTTCTGGGTACTCTTCTGGCTCTGCCAGTCTGTTTCTTCACTTCAGCAGGTGGGTATTGTAGTTGTAAGAATGCTTGATAGAAATCTTGTAGGTGTTTGTCTCTGTCTGAGGGGTTGGAGCAAATGCGGTTGTATCGTAGAGCTTGGCTGTAGACAATGGATCATGTGGTGTGGTCTTGATGAAAACTGGATGCATGTAGGTAGGAATAGCGGTCAGTAGGTTTCCGGTATAGGGTTGTGTTTATGTGACCATCACTTATTAGCACCATAGTGTCCAGGAAGTGGATCTCTTGTGTGGACTGGTCCAGGCTGAGGTTGATGGTGGGATGGAAATTGTTGAAATCATGGTGGAATTCCTCAAGGGCTTCTTTTCCATGGGTCCAGATAATGAAGATGTCATCAATGTAGCTCAAGTAGAGTAGGGGCATTAGGGAACGAGAGCTGAGGAAGCGTTGTTCTAAGTCAGCCATAAAAATGTTGGCATACTGTGGGGCCATGCAGGTACCCATAGCAGTGCCGCAGATAATGCCTTATAGTGTAAGGTTTGCTGACGCCAAGTTAAAGGTAATAGGAGAGAGAGCTACAAGGCCAGACAGAATGTGCTGGTTGTTTAAGTTGCTAGGAATGCTTGTTAGAAGTTGCAGGAAATAAACATTGTTGTA
Source organism: Eretmochelys imbricata (assembly GCF_965152235.1). Classification (NCBI taxonomy): domain Eukaryota; kingdom Metazoa; phylum Chordata; order Testudines; family Cheloniidae; genus Eretmochelys; species Eretmochelys imbricata. The sequence continues at coordinate 34,556,331 of NC_135572.1, forward strand.
ACCCATATAAGGAAGGCAGAGAATTTGTGCAAAGTGTTAATTGGCTGATGTGTAGTGCAGTAGCATTAAGGAATATAAAAGTGTGTGTAATGACCTGCTGTGGTGTGCAGGATTTGAGATTGTATTCTCCCTGTACCTTGTTTGCAGCTGCAAATAAACTTTTCTGCTTCTCCACTCCGTTGTGATTATTGAGTGAAGCACACTGGGTAACGAACCCCTGCTGTTGTTTTGCCTTTCGGCACTGGGTGCCGGCAACACTTCAATCTCTCTGGTCACTCGATTACAGACCTAAAATTTGCAATTCTTCAACAAAAAATACTTCAAAAACAGACTCCAACGAGAAACTGCTGAATTGGAATTAATTTGCAAACTGGATACAATTAATTTAGGCTTGAACAGAGACTGGGATTGGATGGGTCATTACACAAAAGTAAAACTATTTCCCCATGTTTATTCCCCCCACCCCCCACTGTTCCTCGGACGTTCTTGTCAACTGCTGGAAATGGCCCACCTTGATTATCACTACAAAAGGTTCCCCCCCCCCGCTCTCCTGCTGGTAATTGCTCACCTTAAGTGATCACTCTGGTTACAGTGTGTATGGTAACACCCATTGTTTCATGTTCTCTATGTATATAAATCTCCCCACTGTATTTTCCACTGAATGCATCCGATGAAGTGAGCTGTAGCTCACGAAAGCTTATGCTCAAATAAATTTGTTAGTCTCTAAGGTGCCACAAGTACTCCTTTTCTTTTTTAAAAAATTAATACTGGCCACTCCAGGCTTGTATTAAACTCCCAAGGTTACAGCTTTCTCTGACCTTGGCTTGGTAAATGCTGCCACCACCCAAATGCAAAAACCCCTTGGGACCCAGGAAGGCGCACTTGGGAATTCCTCCCTGTGGGGTACTCTCAAGCCCTTTCACCCCCTCTCTAGGGAAGAGCTGAGAAAGAAAACAAAGGAAATCAGCTGTTGCCACCGGCTAATTAAAAAACATATGCACAAACCTCTTAGGACACAAAAAATCCAATCCTGTTCTTAAAAAAGGTAAATTTTATTGAAAACAAAAGCAAAGAAAATACATCTGAAACTTAGGTTTTTTGCTAGATCTTAAAAGAAACAATTACAAAAATTAAGCATCAAGATAGCTCTCTTGAGGTTCAGCTTAAAGGTTACAAGCAAAACAAAAGCATCTGGGGTTAGCACAGAGGAGTCCACAAGCCTTTCAGAAAATAAAAGAAATAAACCTAATTGCGTCTTTCTAGACATTTTCTACTCTACTTACATATTTGGATAGTTCTAGGTATAATATAATAATTTCCATACTTGGCAAAAACAGAGCCCTGGCTTTGCTCTGTTCCCTCTCTCTGGAGAACAACCACAGAACACAAAGAGAAAGCTTTTCCTCCAATTTTAAAAAGTTTTAGCCTTCCCATTGGCTCTTTTGGTCAGGTGCCCACTCCCTTTCCTTTGAAGCTGGTCCAATAAAAGATATTACCTCACCTACCTTGTCTCTCTTCCTATCATCTCTCTTTTGTTATGTGAGCTGTCAGTAGGCCCATTATATCAGCCTCCCATTGCCCACTTGCAATGCCCACTTATCATAGTGTCTAGGAGCCTTAGTCATGGACCCTATTGTGCTAGGTGCTTTGTGAACACAGAACAAAAAGACAGTCCCTGCCCCAAGGAGCTTATAATTTAAGTATAAAACAAGAGACGACAGATGGATAAGAGAGGCAGATAGATGGGGGAGTGCAAGGAAATAATGAGACCACATTGCGTAGCAGCATAGGCTGGGTCTCACGTAAGTAGTTTGTCTGTCCGTCTATCTATTACATTTAATCAAAATGGTTTCACAACTTAGTTCGTCATTTTAACCACATTCACCACAGGACACTATCTCTGAGTAATTTAGAAGAAAGGACGGTTCAGGGATCACACAAGCTGTAACAAATTAGAGCCTGAACCTGTAAGATGCTGAACTGCTCCCAGTCCCATTGGTGTCCATGGATCTGCAGAGCCTCTGACAAGATAGCGCTCGTCATTTGCAAAATAACTTGAGACAAATGTCCTCCATGTCTGGCTGTGTCATTCTGAGGAAAGACTTGTTTTCATGTTTGTTGCTTCACTGTCCTTTTTCAACCAGCATCTGAGGAAGTCGGTGGATGATGGACACAATCCCAGTTTCATTGTATAACATTGTTTGCTGAGGGGTTTCTATTGTTACTTAGCCTCAATGTGAAAACCTACTGTATTATTATTAATTGATGTTATGATGGCACTTAAGGACTCAAGTTCAGATTGTGGGTCCATTATGCTAGGTCAGTAACTTTCAACCTGAGGCCCTCAAAACTTTGAACTGTTGCCCTTGAAGATAGCTATGTTCATCAGAAAATGAATTTTTAACTATTCACGGAGGCTGTGTTTCTTCAGCTGTGCTTTCTATTTATAAGTGAAAGTGTTTATTAGATTAATAGCTTTTAAGGCCAGAGGGGACCACTGTGATCATCTAGTCTGACCTCCTGGAGAACATAGTCCATAGAATTAATGATTCCTGCACCAAGCACAGAACTTATTGTTGAAGTTTATACAGGTATTCAAAACTCTCTTTTATGCAGGTATTCAAAACTGAATTACTGTCAAGGTTTGAATTAGCCCTGTAGCTATAGGGAGGAGGTAGGGGCATCACTTCCCACACTTCCTCCCCTGTAGCATTAACAGCAGCCCTGGTGTGAGATGGGAGTGATCTGAAAAGCTGCTGTTTCCTCTCTACTATGGTTTCTCATCAACTCCTCCACTGGTGTCCTGTTAAATTGGTAAGGGAGGGAAGAGAGAGTATCTCCGGCAATTCCACAGCCTGATTTCCTCCCATTCTATGGGAGCCCCAAGAAAAGCAGGGCAGGAGCTTATGAGAGCACCTAGTAAGGGATGACTCCTCTACCCCATGCCCCATGACGGGCTAGGAGAGGACAAAAAGTAGAAATGTGAGCTAGCAACGAGTTATAGCTCCTTGATTCTTTGTGTCAGGCCCAGCGCAGGTGAGAGTTGCCTCAACAGTGCTCTAATTTGTGCCAGCCCGCTGTGGTCCTAGTATCTGGGTACGTAACAACATGTATACTAAAATAGAAAAAAGAAAAGGAGTACTTGTGGCACCTTAGAGACTAACAAATTTATTTGAGCATAAGCTTTCGTGAGCTACAGCTCACTTCACGAAAGCTTATGCTCAAATAAATTGGTTAGTCTCTAAGGTGCCACAAGTACTCCTTTTCTTTTTGCGAATACAGATGAACACGGCTGCTACTCTGAAACTAAAATCAAAAACACCCTATCAAAACTAGACCCCACTGCACACACTTCTCCCCAATATGTTGCCTGCATCTGGGGCTGCCCAGAGAGGACCAGAATCAGACTATGCTGTGAGTGAACCATACTTCAGTATCAGGAAAATTAGTTAAAAAACAATTAAATATAAAAACACCTAGATGAACTTGATGTGAAAGGGACAAATGAATATGAATTCTGCAAAAGAAAATCATGCCACTCCAATCTACTAGAATTTTTGGGGTATAGTCAACAAACACTTGATTCTGGAGAAATGGTTGAAACAATTTATTTGAACTTTCACAAAACTTTTGGCAAAATTCTTCCTAAGAGACCCTTGAGTTATTGAAAGGTTTCAGTGGTATCTGTGTTAGTCTGTATCAGCAAAAAAAGAAAAGAGTCCTGAGGGCACCTCAGAGACTCTAAGGTGCCACAAGAACTCCTCTTTTTTTGAGTTATTGAAGTAGTCAGTGGCTGAGAGTTAAAGTACTGTCATGGGTTAGATTTGACTAAGACAGACAACAAAGAGTAAGAATAAATGGTTAATTTTCAACATGGAAAGGTTAGCAGAAGGGTGCCTGAAATTCCATAGTAGGACCCGTGATTTTTGTTTATTAATGATCTGGAAAGGGTGGGTGTGCTAGTGATTTGGTAGAACTTGCACAAAATTATTTAGAAAAGACTGTCAGGCATGTGAGAAGGACTTTTCAATGCTAGAAAAACAGGCAGCAAAGTGGCAGATGAAAGTAATTGTGAATCAGTACAAAGTAGCATAAAGAATTAACTGTTGACAAAGTATCCTGCATTGGAATAAATAATTCCACACACAGATAGATTCTGAAATCCTGGTTCTACTAAAATCAGTGGAAGTTTTGTTATTGACTTCAGTGAGGCCAGGATTTGATCCCTGGCCAGCAGTACTGGCAGTTCAATATCCTCTTCTTAGTGTGAAGCAGTGGCCAAAAAATTAAATAAAATATTAGGGTGCATAAAACAAGATGTAAACTAATATGGAAAAATATAGTATAAGATAAATCAGTCATTAAATATGTACTTGGGTTAATGTGTGGTATTTGTGTTTGAAAGCCAGAAAGTAAGGCAATTTTGAACTGAGTTGATACTTTAGTAAGCAAGTAACAGTTTACATTTCTGAGTTTTTAAAATAACTTTTGGTTTAATCGTTAATGAGATTTTTTTATAATATTTGTTGATTTGCAAATTGATAAAGATCTCTATTAAGGATCCATAGTTAGACCTAAATCAACTCCTCAAGACAGGAGAGAAATAGGATTAAAATAAATTTACATCTTTGTGATAAAGGGCTTTAATTTATTGCAGTTTGATAAGTTTTTACATACTATGTTAAATTAATTCATTAATATTTTTACACACTTGCAGATCACCATCTTTGTTTTGATTTCTGTAATTTCTTTTTTATCTCTAAATTCTATTTTGATTAATGAAAACATGTAAATCTATGAGAATTCTTTTAATGTGAAACTCAAAAAATCCTTGAGAAACATACTATAGATAGCTGAGTAAATAAAATTGCTTAACCAATCTATGTTCTACTCACTTAACAGTACTGTTCTCAAAGGAAGAAGAACATCCATTTTTGCAATGTATTTTAAAAAAATATAGCCCTCATGCTTCAGGACATATGGCAGTCCCTAGCTGCCTGAAATTAGGAAGAAAATTCATCTTATGTGCAACTTATTCCATAAATGAGACATGAATCACTACTTTGATTTGGTGTAGTAATTCCTACATGTCTTATGTTTATAAGTAGAACTGGTAAAATACTGCAAATTCAGTGAGTGTTCCCTCAAATGCTGAGTGACTGTTCATTTTCACTAAGGCGGGTCGAAAACTTCCATCTAAACTATTTTTCAATGAAAACTGGCCTTTCAATTACATAACATTTTTAATGGAAAGCGATTTTTCACAGAAAGTGGCTTTTGGCTACAAATTCACAGTTTTTTGACCAAAACAAAGAGAAGAAATTTGCACTTGGAAAAAGCTCCTATTTTCCAGTCAGCTCTAATTTCAACCATTTGTTATTTATTTGCTAGCATTCTTGTGAAAGATTTCACTCCTATCCAGGAGGAACGGCTACTCTTTTTATGAATACTCATAGCGCATGCAAAGAAAAGTATGCATGTAAACAAGAATATTAACTATTTATTCATCATCTGTTATTCATTTTAAAAATAACATATGCAGTTTTGAGGGCAACTATATCACAGAAACATCTTCTGTAGCCCAGTATTGTAGAATTAGGCTCTGGGCCACTTGGTTTGCCTGAATTGGCTACTTTTGTGACTTTTCTGTGGAATCTTCTCCTCCTATTGCTTTATGTCTGTCCAGTTCTTAAATCCCATCACTGTTCTGCTCTCCAACTGAAACAAGTTTAAGCTACTGGTTCTCCCTTTCATGCCTTTGCACATCTCTGTTTCACCTTAACTGGAAAATGAATGGATGAATGTGTAATATGTAGGTGGCTATACAGCATCAAGCTCTCCACTTATGTTGCCATTTTGTTTTCTAGTTTTAAAATGTGGATTCTCTTAGGAATTAATTCTGGGCTGTAAATCTTCCTGAATGTAGAAGGAGTAATGCAGCTCCACTGTAGGACAAAAAGGATGCTATGAAGTTCAGAGAAGCAGAGCTCAGCAGATGGCCATGGAGAGAAATCTGTGTCTTGGGTGGGCTGGGAAGGGGAGAGGTTTGAGTATGACTAATGGATTGATGAGAGAGGGGATATATTGGCTCCACAGAAATTTTCCAGTGGGCCATGGATGGTAATGCAGCCTAGAGCAATGTGGCTGCTCCATTCTCTGCTTTTGAGTTGGGGGAAGATTTTTATACCTTAAGACTCCGTGTAATTTCCTTGTGCACAGTCCATTTACTCAGCTTGTGCTTGGGAGCAGAGTGTAGCTCTTGAGAAGTGGCAATGATCACAAGACACGGGAAGTGGTAGGACAAATATAATATACTTTATGGGTAATTGAAAGTCCAGCCTATAATAATACAATAATTTACATCATGACAGTACTATAACATTCTGTAGTTATTCAGACAGAACTCCCAGAGGATCAGGCCAGAGAACAGTACAAATTTTTTGATTTTTTAAGATCTATTAATAGATTAATAACACTGCATATAAAACAATTGCAACAAGCAAGAAGGAAATCAATGGAATTAATCAGCAATTAAACCAGCTATTGCTTTTCATGACACTGACAACTCTCTTGATGTTAGGATCAAACTGGAACTGTCTTGTTCCTTGGAAGAAATAGATATATCCTAGAAATAAAAATAAATTGAATGTTATATTTTATAGGTGAAATGTTTTCCAACAAATATTTCTATAAAGCAAAATATAACATTGGCAGTACCTACATATTCATTTGTGTTAATTTCTGATCTTAGTACAGTAGTGAAAATATGAATAATGATTGTCTTTTAAAAGATTTCTTCAACCTAGAGAAGCACAAATATTCTAGCATAGTAAACTGTTTTTAAAGGTTTGTTTTACTTACTACCATGCTGGAAAGCAGCATCAATTTTTTTGCTAATTCCTCGGAAGTCATTGATTATCTTCTTTGGATAACCCTGATCCATGGACCGACTGTTTTCATCGTATCTGAACAGAAGAAATATATTTATAATGTATGGTAAATAAATGACATTTAAAAAGTCGAAAACAAACCCTGACACATAAATGAGTCTATTCTTGGTAGAAAATCCATTAAGAATGAGCTAAACTAACTGAACTCTTAAAATCCTTGCTATTATGTTTTCAGGTTTGCGTGCATATGAGAGAGTCTAGAGGTGGAAATTCTGGCCCCATTGAACTCAGTGGCAAAACTTCCATTGAGCTTTCACCTCAGGAGTGTGTGTGTGCACGTGTATAGGAGTTTTGGCTGAATGGGCAGGGACAGGCAGGAACTGCATGTGTGGTAAAGATAAGCTAGAGACTGAGCTGGTGAGTTTACTGGACAGTTTTGCAAGGCTGCCCCAAAGAAATAAAACTTTTCTTGCCTATATACAGCTTTGGCCACCACATCCTAGCCAATCAGTGTTTCCTGGGAAAGTGGAGCTCCAGCACGGGGAAGCAGAAGCCCTGTATGTGTAACTCTGAAATCATATTTGTCTTAGTGTCAACTGCTCAACAGATATATAATTTATTAATTAAAAGTCATCTGTATCTTTGAGGGGTTTACTGTTATATTATGCAGGGGTGGCACCAGCTCCCAGTGGAGGGGCTGAGGTGGGCCAAACAGAAAACTGCTCCTGATATTGGCATTCCAAGAGCTCCATTCAACTGAATTCTAAATTGTTTTCAGAGGAGAAGCCAAAGAGCCATTGCAATGTGATGCAGGTATTAGTTCAGCGAGGTAGTTTATTGTAAAAGTTTACTGAGCTCCTATGAAATATAAACAAACCGTAACCACAAACTACTGCATAATCAAACCCATTTGACTGTTCACACCGAAGAAACAAAAATTCAGTATATTAATAGTTCTGTTAGCTTGAAGTTTGAGAGACCCAGGAGTACAATTTCAGAACCTTACATTGCGTAATTCTTAAAGAACTTACTAGGTTTCTACAGGTTTTGTGTCTTATCCTCTAGAATGTAATTACATCCCTGCCACAGATTTCTACAGGATGATTGGGAAAAACCTATAGAAGAAAGGTTAGCGTTTTCTATCAGACTCCCTAGGTTTTAAAACTAACTTCCATCAAACCCTATTCAGTTTTGTGGAATCCAATTTGTTTAATCCCTATTACATGTTATTTTATGTTTCCATATTAACCCTCCAAGCCTAAAGAGAGAAATATATCTTAAGTCTGTTGAACATTAAATCTTACCTCCAGTACTTGTCACTTACAAAGAAGTATGTTTTCCCTGTATTCTCATCACTGAAAGCTGCATTAATTCTCTTAACATTTTTTGGGAAGCCAAAGTCAGAGATGCTTTTTGGGCGGTTATACACTAAGTCATACCCACTGAGGACCCAATACTTGTTCTCTGCAAAGAAAAAATAGAATTAAAGTTTTCACCAGCAGCTTCCGCTCATACTAAACAACATCTGATCATGGCTTCTGGCTTAGTACTTTCATTACAATGATGATAACAAAGCAACTTCATTTTCAACAGACATGTACAGCTGAGATTTCATTCTCCCCTTTACTTCCAGTAAAATAAGGAATGGCACTGATCGTTGTATTTTAAACATAGTGTAAAGCCCAGAAGAGATGTCCTTCATGTTTCTGAATTAGACCTTGGAGCAATGAGTCCAAGAAGAACCCTTCCCGTACACTTATACACTTTATACATTTTGGGAGAAGACTCCTTGAATTCTACAAATTGTTAAGTAATCCACCAAGAATTGTTTACTGGGATGCAGAAGATTAACAATACTTGGGTTGTGTTCAGATACTTTGGTGATGGAGGCGTATACATGTCTAAATAGTTAGATGTATATACAGAAATTTAACTATTAATAAGAGCATATGTCTTATCTAAATGATTAGGTGATCTTATGTAGATAACCCTGTTCTTTTCTCTCTCTCCCTCTCTCCACTTCAGTATATAGTTACTAGAGCTGGTTGAACTATTTCGAACAGACAGTTATTTTCATCAACAAATGGCCTATTTATGAAAACAAAACATTTCACAAACGAGTGTCAGCATTAGCAACATTTTGGGTGGAAAATTTTGTATCCCTTTTGATATTCTTATCAAAATTTGTAACACAAATAGTATTGAAATGCTTCTTAAAATGTTTGCTTACCAAAAGTGATCTCTCTTAAACACTTCCAAAGAGAAACAGTTTTTAAATTTTTCACATACATAGGTTTTCATTTTTTGACCACCTCCAGTAATTACCCCCATCTGTATGTCCTGTCTTCACCTAGATTCTAAGATCTCTGGAGGTCTTTTGTTCCCTGTGTTCCAAAGGTGCCTGGCAGACCTTCGGATGTGTCATCAATAATTAACCAATACTCTGCTGAATGCTTTTCAAAACAGCTGCTAGTTCTTTGACTTAATACTGATCATTAGTGTATTAATTCAAGGCCGCTAGTGATCTAGTCCACAGCAGATTTGGAATCTAGTCAAAGTTCTTCTTAATAGCCATATGTTATTTCCTATGATAAAACTGGATTTGACAGAAAAGTGAAGCCATTTTCATATCTTGCTTTTCAGAACATTTACATTAAATAGATAAGCGACCTTTAATTTCACTATTCACACATTTTGGGGGCTTTTGTAATTTGAACATTTGAGTTGTTTCATGCAGTGTCATCAAAGGAGAATTGCACGTTCTGTGGAGCAAAGTATTCCCAGTAAATTCATATGTCAGAAGAACTAACACATTTCGGATTCCATTACCTTTAAAAAGAAAAACTTGATCCCTTTCAACATTTTCATAAGCAGCTTGAATTCCAGATGGCAGATTTGGCCAGAATAAAGAAATGAAATTGAGGTCGACCTCTGTCATCTGAGGATGCTTGCGCCAGAAATACCTGGTTTAAATAAAATTGGCATATTATAAACTGTTCCTGCACATGCCATAAATGTAATACAAAGGTGAAGTGTGTCTAATTCTGTCTCCCTTTAGTGTTTGATCCACAGTGAGGAAAAGAGTCTGCTATGACTGATACCTACTAGAGCTAATCTTTTAGTAGTTTTGGTGCCGGAGGGCACAGGTTCTATCCCTGCCAATGAGCTACAATGTGGTGGGGTCATGACAAAGGAGTGTCCCAGTGTGTCACATAAACATACCAGTTGCAAAACATGAGTTTGCAGCTGCCCTCTTTTTAACTGAATGTAGAGTGGTAACAAACCTATCATTCCACTGATTACAGCGGCAGAGTAGTTGGAATAGAATCTAGGGGGCAGTCCTGACTTACCTTCACCAGCCTTAGCCAGTAGACCACAAACATTTAAGTTCCTCTCCTCTGATCAGAGCTGTGCATAGCAGAATCTGGGTCAGAGTTCCCATTGAAAAGAATTAGAATTCCTCAGAAACTACAGTACAATGGTTGGTGCCCTATAGCCATCTCACCATTTGATGCAGCCACTTTGGAAACAGCTAAAGCATTTTGTCATGCCTGAGAGAAATGTTAGGTAAAGCTAGGCACCCATCGTCAGAGAATTTGGGCCTCCTTTTGTATGTGATTTTTATTGTTAGCGCTACATTTCTAAATTACTGTTTCCCCTCATGTCTCATGGGAATTAAATGATCTGAAATATTGTTTACTTTTAAGTACTGCAGTTCAAAGAAGTAACTCAGAAGTTCTTTGCTGTTACCTGCCCTTAAAGAACAGCAGTTCTCCACGCATGGTAGCGACGGCATCAAAAGTCAATTTGCGGTCACAAGTTACTGGCGTTGTGGGTCCGGTTGGTTGAACGGGTTTATCTGACTGTCCTGCATGAAGATTAAAGAAAAATTGGCATTATATAATATGGAGAAATACAGCTGAAAACCAACGTTATGAAGGACTTGGTGGACACACAAAACCTTCTCCTGAAAAACTGTGGTGGTGGTAATTAATCAGGGTTCTACCAGGTAACTTCAGGTCTGTAACGCTCCTAAACTCAGCAGAGGTGAGGCTCTAACTACTAAAGTCTGCAAGAATGGGCATGCAGAGGAGCTGAACTTCAGTGAAACCACCTTCAGGGCCATTGCACACCTCTAGTTAACAGGAGCTCAGCAAAACTGGAATTGCTCTGTGCAGCAACACTAGAATGTTTCTAGAATTAGTAGAATGTTTCGTAAAATACACATGTATTATTGGTTAATCAGCATTCTGCATAACCCAGCATATGACTAAACATTTATTTTTCTTACCATAGACCTTTTGAATGCCGTTAATGTCATCCTGAGGAAGATGAAATTCCTTCGGCTCAATGTAGGAATAGGTGGGGTACATCAGGGCTCCAGGATCAGTAGAATGAGACAGACCCAGTGAATGGCCAAGTTCATGGGCAGCGACAAAGAACAAGTTGTATCCTGAGGAATTAAAAAAAAATGTACATTTAATATAAGTGAACTGTGTTTGAATCTATAATACATCTGTCTAAGTAGGAAATACCTATACATGCCAGCCCAAAGCACATTAGAGACACTCATGATTCTTTCAGTAATTCTGCAAAAATAATATGAAGAAATGTAGAAAGAGAAGATTTTTTATATGGACATACAGACCAATCAGGCCCCAGTCACTGCTTCCTTTGCCCTTATTGTAACCCCCCCAACCCTTCAAAAAATGCCCCAAATTTCCTTCTTAGACTGCTGTAAATCAGGAATAATTCCATTGAAATAAATGGAGAGTCACTGACTTTAATAAAATTATTCCTTATTACATGAAAACATATGAGAGGAGAATTGCAGTGGTCCCCAAAGACCCCAGTCAGTATCAAACCCATTGTGCTCGTCCTGGGCACAGAAAGGCACTGTCCCTGTCTTGAAGAGTTTGTGATAATTTCAGCATGGACTGATGTTTCCTCGCTGCCAAAGAAAACTAACTTTTCTAAGCACCACAATTTCTTTCGCAAAACCCATCATAAAACATGCCAGACTGAAACAACCCAATCTGAACCTCACCAAAACATGTCATCCTACAGAGCCGTTTCCCTCAGATACGTTTGTTGAAGAAGCGAGGGAGGAAAAACCAGTCAGAGTGCCAGATTCGGCTACCCTCATTCACACAGGGTAATACCTGACATCAAAGGAACAGCTCGTGGAGTAAGGCTCAGGTCCATGTAAGGACTTAGGTGCCTAATTCCCACTTTAGAAATCTAAATGTCACTAGGATCCTCAAAATCCCTGTTCAGCTGCCACTTAACTCTGTAGGCACCTAAGTTCCCCCAGCACCTAGATTTTCACTGTAAAAGTCCCCCGGACAGCCAATGTTTCTACTTCTGGGCAGGCACAGTATTGCCTCAGGCAGGTGCCCAGACACTTGTTTCACATCTAAGCCCCAAGCATGATCCTTAAACAGGTGAAACTAGGTGTTCCTCCACCAATCCAGTCTGTGGGGGCCAATCCAGTAGATGTGCTCAGAACATGCCTAATGCCACACAAAATGGCCAGCGAGAGAGGAGGAGGCAGAATCTTCCCAGAGAAGTTTTATCCCTGTGATTAGGGCATTCACTCAGGAGGTGAAAGATGCTGATTCAATTCCCTCCTCTGCCTGATGAGAAGGGATTTGAACATGGGCTTCCCACCTCTGTGGTGAGTGCCTGAACCACTGGACTGTAGTCATGCTCCTTCACCCTCTCACCCAATTAATATTTAATTATTTATACACAGTGGATCATCTTCAACAGGGGAGATTGAAAGAGAGTCAGAATATCCTATAACCCAGTCTTTTGTGGGTCTGAGCCTAAGTTACAACTTAGCGTGAGCAAAGATTGCACAATGTGATCCTGTATAAACAGGGGTAGTAATGAATCTCCTACCATTTGAGCCTTTTGTCCAATTTTCCTCCTCATCAAAGTGGACATCTCCACCTATACCATTGCCAGGCTGAAAGGCATGAGCCAGGAGTCCATTAGGTCCATCAAAGGGAGAATTGTCACGATGATCTAAAAAAAAAAGGATAATTAACTTAATTCTTATTGCAAAGCTCTTCTATAACTGATGATGGCTAATGTTTGTATTTGTATAACGTTCTTACCTCCAGTTTCAAAAGACATCATTATATCTGCATTGCCATCATAGATCCTTTTGAATGTTAGTGGTGACACGTTGCTCCAAAGTTTAAACGCCTTTTGGATTGCTTTGTCCACATCTGCTGGATTCATATCTGGTGTGTAGTTCACAATCCTAAAATAACCCATAAAGTAATATACACATTTTGGTATCTACACTTGTAGTTTATGTAGAATATATTGGTTTAGACAAAAATATTTCAAATTTGGTGCCTAAAGTTAGACACCTTAAAGCCACGTTTTGGCAGCATATTAAGTGACTTGATTGTCAAATTCTGAGTATTTACAACTCCCACAGACTTTAACGTTGGTTGCATACTCCCTTTAAAAACAGAACACTTTTTAATCTTGGTGCCTAAATATGGAATTAAGTGCCTAACTTTGGAACTTTTGGCAAATCATATGAAAATTTTGGCCTTAACTCTTTTGCTCAATAAATTCTTTAGAAAAATGTTACCTGTAGGTCAGATTCTTTCTTTCCCATTTTGGATTCCCATCAGTGAGGACATACTGACCAATATCAGGTACACCACACCTGGGCTTCTTCATCACCTCCAAAGTGTCAACATCTGGTTTCCCAGTCACCTTCAGCCCAAAGAATGCCTGCATTTCCTTGAGTTTTTCAGTTACAGGGTCAATGTTTTTATTCTTAAAGAGAGACTCCTTGTCTGTTTCAAGCTTGTAGAAATTTCGTAGATAAGTCTGACAAAAACAAGAACAGAGCTTTGGGTCATTTGTGTTCATTAAGTCATGCAAAACAGTTTAAACATTTACAATATTACACCCATGTGCCTGGGGTCTGTGTTTTCCAGGAGTCAAGACAGATCGCTTTCTGCAGGGATTTATTTAAACAGTAAGAGATAATATAGTATAGTTTTCCTACTGACCTCTAGATTTCCTGTTTTACAATGAAAGCTTTTGCAAAATGTATCTTTAAAAATCTAAAATTTACTCTTCAGTTATTTACTCTAAATTGGTATATTGCAACGTCTTCCCACAGCCCTTTATTACATGAGTAATCCAATTGACTTCTCCGGGGCTGCTCAAATCAGTAAAGGCTAATAAGATCTGTCCCTCCGCCACTACTCAGTTATGATTCTCAATGAAACCAATGGAGGATTCTGGATGCTCAGCACTTTTGAAGCCATCTATTTATCAACCAAATATGGATTTAGGAGCCTGACAATGAGACTATTTATGAGCTTAAAGTTAGGTACAGAGTTAAGTACCTTGCTGAATTGGAGCGTACATTTTTATAGATCAACACAATCTGGTTGCTAGATAACATAATTAATGCCATGTTTCTGTAGTATTTTATTACTTTATTATATCGCTTCTGACAGTCATTATCATAATTCAGACAAAACTAAACTGCTGCCAAAGGGAAATATTTCCCTTAAAACTTCTGCAACTTGATACCTCTTAACATCAGGACTGTTTCTAAAACATAAGAAATACAACTGCAGTTTGACAATTATAAGGTAAAATTTTGTAAAACTGATAAGAAGGCTCCTTCTTGCCATTTAATTTAGAGTGTCTGAAATTCATAGTAAATATTTACCTCCATAAGCTGGACGTTTTTGTCTTCATCTTTTGTCTCTGGAGCCACAGGAAAAGCAGAGGAGGATGCTACATATAATAACAGCAGAAGCAGAAGGGTCTTCATTCCTATTGTCACTTCTGTGCCTTGTTACACTAACACTGCTTATTCTATAGCTGCTACATACATGTCTCTCAGATAGCCCTGTTTATATAGCAGCTGTGGACATCAGTTATGATCTGACTCATTGTGTAGAACTTCCCCTGATTAGCAAGAAAACCGATACCTAACAATAGTTTCATCATCAAGGGGTGACACAACTAACAGAACTCCCTCCCCCTATTTTCACAATCAGATAATATGATTAATAAGAAAGGAAGAGGTTTTCAAATGAAAGAGTATGATGATTCCAAATTCCTTTCCTTCCTCATTTAGATGGTGTCCCATCCAAGTGCTCCCACTTTTTCAGAAAATTCAGAAAAATATTATGGTAGCCCTAGTTATGAAAATAAACACAGCAACCTCCATCTAGAACAGTGGTGGGCAAACGTTTTGGCCCGAGGGCCACATCTGGGTGTGGAAATTGTATGGAGGGCCATGAATACTCATGAAATTGGGGCTGGACCCAGGGCCACTTCCTCTCAGGGGATCCTGCCCTTTCTCCCCCCCACCCCCCGCCTGCAACCTCCCGACAAAACAAGGCAGGAGAAATTCCTCAAGGGCAGCCACATTGGGATTTCCTCCTTCTGCGCGTTTTCCTTCATGAGGGGGAAATTTGGCCCGTAGTTTTTCCATTTATACCATTTTTTAGTACTATGAAAATTAAGAACAATAATTTGCAATTCAAAGAGCTGGTTTTAACAATTTCAGCATTTGCTGTGGCAAGAGCTATAGTCAGTTATACTTTTCCACCAGTAGGTGGCACTAGCAAGTTCTGTATTTGTTCTAAGAGGACAATTTGTACCTTTATGTGCAAACATCTTGCACTGCCATTTGTTCCCTAACGGGGTCTGCTTTTCATCTCTTCTGAAGCAATAAAAAGTAATGTCTTCATGCAAAATAATGTTATGCTGAAACAAGCTTTTTTGCTAATGAGTCACTTTTTTATGCACAAAGTTGAACACAAAAGCCATACACTGTGCTATTGTATATCAGTGTTGTATATCATGCTTTCTTTAACCGCTAGAAAATTCACATTGGGGCCATGCACATTTTGATACTAACTTGAGAAAAAGGAGGCCTCCCCATGAAATTTGTCTCTTTAAGACTTCATACAAGCTCTTGATGTGTGTTATCGTAAATGAGGTGATAGCTAATGTTGGACATTTTCTTTAACCAAACAGTGTAGATTCTGCTTTAGGAGAATTATCAATCAATCAATCAATCAATCAGATAAAACAAACAAAATGCCCAGTTTCACCCAAAAGTCATGACTTCTGTGACGTCGGCTCAGGCCATCAGCAAAGCCAGGAGGCTCATATTCCCTCAATTCAGAGAGGTGAGGAGAGGGCAGGGGAGGAGGGATAAATGCTGAGTTAGTATAATTAGTCAGTTGTATTTAAACAGTAACACTCTGACAGGTGATAGATGGGGCCAGCTCCTGAGTTACATCTCAGTGACTTGCCCAGTCTCAGACGTAACGTCATCAACTGAAATCAGTTGGACTCTATTTTAAGGATAGGCAAAGGAGTGCCACTTTAGAAGCCAATAAACTGTTTCCTGAGTACAAAAACAATATGGGACAGATTAATCATTCTTGCAGGCACACTGCTCTGTGCCAGCCTGGACTGCTGAATCCCAGGCTGGAAGTTACCTGGGAAGGGAAGACTGGTTGGGATCCCCTGGTGCAGTTTCCATCAGAGTCATACACTTTGTTTGCCACTCCGCTTCACAGATATCCCCCGATTTGTATAGATTCCAGGGAATCTACAGGAAATATGAGCCAGACTCTTTATCTATTACTCCCTCTGGAATACCCACTGCATCAAAAAGAAGATCACTGCCATCTCTCTGAGATCTGGATAACCTTCTGTGAGCCTGCACCTACACTTACTGATGTGATACCTCCTTTCCTTACGTTCCTAACCCGAAATCATCCCCAAAGAACTACAACAGGGGCCACTTGACTCCTCCCATCCCTCCTCCGCTCCATATGACTCTAGCCTCCTGACAGCTTCTCCAGTCAACATCTCTGCACCTTTCCCTTCCACATCCTCAAAGCCCTTCCTGAGCTGGTCTGCAAAGCTGAAATTTTATGTGTTGTTTAGGAAAATGTAAAGCATTGTAAAATGTTGACATTTAACTCGTTGTCATTAGGCTTCAGAGTTAATCTCTATTGAGTCAAATGACAGCAATATATTATCTTTTAGAGCTACTGCTTCTGCCCATAATTATATTCAGACAGGTCTGCCCTGGGTTCCATCTGGAAGGTCTTCTTTACCAGCAGCAAGGCCAGAAAAGGAATTTTAATTACAACTTAAATCCTATAGACAGTGAAGGGGCCACCAAACCATTCATGAACGGCATATTGGCCAATACTGACTCAACCAGACACATTCCTTCTATAGGGGAGAATATACAGTGTGAATCCCTGACCCACTCAGGTCAATGGCAAATCTTCCATTAACTTCAGCGGGGCCAGGATTTCATCCTTAATGGTGAGTACTTTTGAAAATCAAAATGGTTACTCAATTTATGTTCTAGATTTCATTTTTCTTGCTTCTGTGATGAATGTAGACATAATTTAACATTGCCATGAACAGATGCATTTGATTGTCAGCACAATCGACAAAGGAAAAATACTATTTTATGTTGGGTTTTTAAAATTGTTTTGGTTGTTGCAGTAAATCATCATTGCAAGTTAGTGTTTGAATGGACAAAGGTGCAAAATAAGACCAACCTTTTTAATAGTGCGGGTGTTTTATCCCTGGAACAGTTTACCAAGGAAAGTGGTCAATGCACCCTCAGCTGGAGTCTTTAATTCAATGACTGGATGTCTTTATCAAAGGTATGGCCTACTTCAGCCACAAGTTATTGTGCCTAATAGTGCTCAGTTATGTAGTAGGAAACATAATTCCCTCCACTGCAGCATAAACTGGGTAAAATGTTATGGCCTGTGTTATGCAGGAGGCAAAC
This sequence comes from Eretmochelys imbricata, assembly GCF_965152235.1. NCBI lineage: Eukaryota > Metazoa > Chordata > Testudines > Cheloniidae > Eretmochelys > Eretmochelys imbricata. Next base: position 34,574,052 of record NC_135572.1, read on the forward strand.
TAGATGATCACAGTGGTTTTGCATCCAAGGATCGCATTAGTCCTTTTGGCCAAAACGTCCCACTGGGAGCTCGTGTTCATTTCCCCAAATCTTTTTTAAAGTCACTGTTTTCTCGGATAAAGTCCTTGGAATATAGACTACATTCTTTGTTCCAACATGTATAGCTTTACATTTAGCCATATTAAAACACATATTGTTTGCTTCCTCCCTGCTTACCAAGCGAGCCAGATCACTCTGAATCAGTGACTTGTTCCCTTGATAATTTACCACTCTCCCAATATTGGTGTCATCTGCAAACTTAATCAGGAATGGTTCTATGTTTTCTTCCAGGTCATTGATAAAAACAGTTAAATAGCACAGGACCAAGACCCGATCACTGAGAGACTCCACTAGCAACACACCTGCTCAGTGATAATTCCCCATTTACAATTACATTTTGAGATTTATCAAGCTTTTAATCCATGCCATGTTAATTTTATCATTCTACTTTGTTAATCAAAATGTCATGTGATACCAAGTCAAATGCCTTAGAGTTGTCTAGAGAGACAAGATGGATGAGGTAATATCGTTTTTTGGGTCAACTTCTGTTGGTAAGAGACGCAAGCTTTTAAGTTTACACAGAGCTCTTCTTCAGGTCTGGGAAATGTACTCAGGGTATGGCTACACTTGCAGATGTAGAGCGCCGGGAATTAAACCAGCCCTCAGAGACAGCAGCAGGGGAAGCGCTGCTGTGTGTTTACACTGTCAGCTTGAAGCTCACTGGCATGGCGACATTAGCAGCTCTTGCACACCACAGAGAGCGGTGCATTGTGGTGGCTATCCCAGTGTGCAAGTGGCTGCAGCGTGTTTTTCAAAAGGGGGGGCGGAGTGTGACAGGGAGTGTGTTGTGTGTATGTGGGTGGAAAGACAGTGTGTTTTGGGGAGCAGAGAGTGTGTCAGCATGCTATCTTGTAAGTTCAGACAGCAGCAGGGGGAAACTCTGACATGAGCCCCCCCGCCCTCCGCACTCAAGCCTGCCTCGGCAGCAGCAGCATTCCACAGTAATGGTTTCCTTTGTCCCGGAGCAACTAAGCAGCTGGCTGTCAGAAAAGGAGCTTTGGAAGGGGATATCCGCATACCTGCAGCCGAGTTCAAAACAATGACAAGAGTGGCCACTTGCAGGAATGCAACACGTCGTCCACACTGTCACCCAGGTGTTTCAGCCGGGGCGCAGCAAGCGTTATGCCTTTCGTGGAGGTGGATTACCAGGATCGCTCCAGCTGCAGAGTCCAGGCGCTCTAAGTGCCTTGCCAGTGTGGACACCTCAGGAGTTAGGGCGTCCAGGGCTGATTTAATGTGCTCTAACTTGCAAGTGAAGCCAATGCCTCAGAGTGTAACAGCTAAATACAAGGTGGAACAAATTATTTAATGTAAGTAGTTAACACATATTTGAAGGGACCATTCAAGGTAAAGTGGCCTGTTAACACCTCTCTAGTCATAGGGAGAAAAGGGAGAAAAAGAATCTGTTCCAGGTTATTTTTGTAGACAACTGAAACAAGTGTCTTCCACAGTCACATGGATTTTGGGAGAAATCTCATTGTTACTATAGTGCCATAATCTGCTCACTTTACCCATTGGAATAGTCCTTGTGCGGTAAGACACTGAAAAATCAGTGCTGACTATTTGCATCGCTTCCAGGTTATCTTTAATAAGGTTCTTAGCTCTATTGGAACCATCCATGCCTCTCTCCGCCCATTGCTCCTACCTGTACTACCAAGCAACAATCCTACGCAGCAATTAAAACTTGATTCTCAGGCCTGGTTAAGCTAAACTGAATGCAGGAATTGGGGATGGGGTAAAGGACTGTTGCACCACAATCTTAATTCTGGAGACAGCGAAGGAACAGAACAATAAAAGCTAGAACAGTCCTTAGGAGCTGGTCTATCTTACACTATGCTGAACATTGTTCAGAATAGCAGGAATGTACTGTGCTCTGACTATATCTCTCCTTCAACATGTCCCCCCATAATCCACCACCACACCCCTGGTGCTCCCTTACACTGGGGGCTGTTAGGGGAGTGATATGGGAATGTCCTGCTGGCTCTATTTTACCAGAATCTCCCTTATGCCAGGGGTGATGCCCAAGTGGCCAGTTCTGCCTCCTTTGTGGCCCTGGTGTACCAGCAAAGCCCAAGTACTGAGCCACCACAGAGCCCAGAATCCGGGCCTAGCTCTTATGCTTTGGATAATATGTTTCCCACTATTGGTAAGGAAACTTTCTCTCTGCTTCATATGGTGCATGCACCAATCAGCAGCAGCATCCTGGATATTGGGCATGAGGCCTTAGAAAGTCCCCCCAAAATTCATAAGTTCAAATTCTTCACTAATGGTTTAACACCATCATCTCCACCTCAGAGTGGAGAATTATCTTTTCTTTCATTCTCCATCACAAGGGGCACAGGCTGCCACAGGAAGCAGGCAGAGGGACCTCCATTCAAAATATAGTGAGGGATGGCAATAGCAGAGATTTCTGAAAGGAGAGGTACATACATTACAGAGACATTTGCTGAATTATTTCCCTTTGGGACACATCAATGGAAACCAGCAGAAAGGAGCCCCAGGAGATAGATGTCATGATGAAGTCTCAAGTATCTGCTTTCTCCCCCCTGGATGGTTGGTTGGTCTTGTTGAAACAGGACACAGGACGGAGATTCAGGAGGAAGCAGACACTTGGTCATGGGGCCTAAATTTTCCGTACTCATCATTGTTTGTATTTGAGTGCTCATCCACAGGGGCACTGGGAAGGTTTTAGTGAGGTTGTTGTGGTTCTTCGATTGGCAGGACCCAGCAACATTGTCAAGTATGCCCTGTTGCTAACTTTTGCCATCTTATTCTGTTCCTTCTTCCCCCCGTCCCCACCCCCGTTTCTTGGTGCTGTCGATCACCCACTAAAATCATTCACTTTTCTTAGTATATCATCCCATGTAGAAACTTTCATAGCCGCAGAGGTGTTTTTTGAAGCCTTGCCCATGAAGAGATCGAACCTAGAAATGATCTCCATAATGAGAATCTCTTGTTCTTCCACAGAGATTTGACTTGCTGATTGCTACACCCTCCTTTCTCAGAGCCTCTCTCTCAGGAAAGTCTCATACCATTGTCTGGCCCTTCCTATGCCAGGGTTGATAACCCCACAGGCAGTATTCCCTTGGCCAGAGCCCCTAGTAGGAACACCAGAAGAAGACATCATCCTCCTGTGGGCACAATGCTGAGTAGAAATCTCAAAATTTGACCCCTGAGGCTAGTGTGTATAAATATGGAGCCATAGGTATGTATGATGTTGCTGAGGATGCCAGCCGCAGGGGGAGAGGCTTGTACCCCTTTTCTGACAGCTGCATAATGACAACTCATATGAATCAGATAGTCTTTGTTTAATGGCAGGGCTTGCTGTCTTGCTTATGCTTTCTGTGTGGCTCCTGGTGGGTCTCCCTTCCTTTCCAGCCTCGGGTGTGTGTTCCTCCCAGAAGCCTAATCTACCATAATTTCCTCTTCGACAATAAGGATGCTGGATCCACTAACATCCCTTTGTGCAGGAATCACTTCCAGGTCAGACTCAATTCATTTGAAAATCTCCATGCGTGTGTGTCTATCTAGAGAGGGGACTAAACACTGCCAGGCGGGGCAATGATGGAGCTGAATTTCCAAATCCTCTGAACATTCATCTCCTATTCAGGCCATGCGAGAGCAATCTTTTCTCCAGCAGGGAGGTCCACACTGCACCTCCTCTGGAAATTGCCTGCTAGGAGCATTATAACTTGTGTTTCTCTTTCCTATGAAGCAACACACTGGCCACTGCTGCATACTGGACTATACTGAACAATGATCTGATTGTTGATGGAAAATCTCGACTGTGTATACGCATTTGTGACAGTAATAAGCAATGAGATACATTCTCACAGTGTGTGTTTATTCAGGGCCTGATACTACTCTGAATGCAGTCATTAGGTTTGCACATAACTTTTGGCATCAGTGAGAGCAGGGTTGGGCTCACACGCCATAGCTGAGATTTTCAAATGTGATTGGTGATCGTGGGTGCCTCGGATTTTGGGTGCTCAATTTAAGACACCATAAAGGGCCCTGATTTGGGTAAGTGCTCAGTGCTCTATCTATGAACAATTTCCACCTACTGCTGACATAGCTATATCCAGTTCCAGTCACCAACAATTGAATCATAGAATCATAGGACTGGAAGGGAACATGGGTGTGACTGCCCTCTACTGGATGGAATCAGGACTACTCAACTGCTTGTCATAGGCCCTGTACAAAATAGCTCATGTAGTCGAGATGTGCTTTAGGAGTAAACATACTTGTGTGCTATCACCAGAGCGCAGTGAACTTCCACATGGTCAGTGTCCAGCATAATGCATGACAATGTCTTAGATGGCTTATAGGTATCTTAGAACTATCAACTCTTATGAAGCAGGGAGTGAACGTCTAGTGCTGTGCTTTTATCTTCTTCTTCTTCTAATATCTATCCCCTTCCCTTAAGATCATTTCCCCTTGCTTCTACCCTGGAGCTGCCCATTTACTTCTGCCTCCTGCTCTGCCTCTCCTCTACAGCGAATGGAGTCTCTTAAAGTCATCATATTGTCTGAAAGGCTGAGCTGGGAGTTCAGACTGCAGTGCAATTAAATTAAATTAAGTGGCCCCTTCACTCGTACTGCTGACCAGAAAGACCATGAGTCTGGACCAAAAGAAACAAAGACTGTTATATACACAAACAGAAAATAGCTTTATTGCTCAGTGACAAATAGATTAATAAATAGCCTAAATACAATATGAAGATAAGTTAAAACTATATATATTATATTTAACATTTTTCTGTTATTTAAACTAATATTTATCCGGGATTGCAGCTCTTATGTGACTCAGACATAAAGTAAAAGATGAATAACACTGATTAAAAACAAAAAATCTATGAAACGCCATCTGTAACGCATACAAAATTGGGTTCTGTTTCTTTTGCACCATCACCTTGTGTGTCTGCTCTTATTTGCAACCAAACCAACTATTGCTCTTCATTTCACGAATAACTTTCTTGGACTTGGTGTCTATTTCATACTGCTTTGATCCATGGAAAAAATAGAAATGTCCTAGAAATAGAAACAAAATGAATAATTACTTTGTACAAATGTATATTCATTCTCTTTCCACAAACATTGCTGCAAATTAAAATGTGTACACCTAAAGAAACACCCTTAGTAATTTCTGTAATGATTCTTGAGTCTATGGAAATGCAAATTTTCCAGTATATTCAACTATCAAAGTATTTTTTTTATTTACCTTTTTCCTGAAAAGCAGCATCGACCTTATTGCCAATTCTTGGAAAGTCAACTGATATGCGTCTTGGATAACCCTTTTCCATGGATTCGGTGACTTCATCATAACTGAGTGAAGAAAGGAAATGAAAATAATACATGAACATGTGATATTTAATATTGAGTCCAACTGACCTTTACAACAAGTAAGTCCTGCCCTTAGCTAAAACTCACTAACCATGAGCTACTGTAACTCATTGAATTGTTTAAATCCATACTATATGAATACTTTCACCTTGACTAATCGATGCACAGTCGTCCTCAGCTAGTCTGACTAAAAAGTTTGTTTTTCCAACTTGATTGCTGTAGGAGGAGTGGTGTGGGGCCCAAGTGTGCAACCTTGACATCTGGGCCCTCATGCTGCAAAGACATTTCTGTACATGACTTGCTTTGTGCTTATGAGTTGTCAATGGGACTAGTCACCTGAGTGAAGCTAAGCATATGCATAAGACTTTGCAAGTGAGCCCTTAGTTATGTGATAACTTCTTCACCCAAGAAGAAGTAGGGGTGCTTTTGGGGGGGGGAGTGGTTACAAAACCCGTCTATTTGTAGAACTATTTTCTTAATTTAATTTTAGAAACTGCTTGAGTGCAGTTCCCCACTGCACGGGACAGCAGCAGTGCTGTAAAGGCCAGCCTTGCCCCAGGCCTGATCGGGTAGGGGTTGAAACAAGAGGAGGAGCTGGTCTTTCCACCCTCACACAGCTACTGGTGGCTATAGAGCTGATAGGAAATCCCACCTGCTACTGTAACACCGACAGGCCCTGGTCATAGGGATCAAACCTGAGACCTCTGGAGCTAAATGCATTAGCCTCTACTCCATGAGCTAAAAGCCACGTGGCCATTAGCTAAGGCTGTAGAGCAAACTCATTAATCTCTCTCTAAGTGGTCTCAGTGCCACTAGATGCACCCAGGAGGTGTGTGGGTTACATACTTCTCCTAGCTGAGGAAGCGCATCCTGAGCTTCAGAGACTTCCCAGCTGAAATCCCAGATGAGCCCCACCCTGTAATACCAACAGACCCTGATCGTCAGTGGGTGGGATTGAACCTGGGACCTCTGGAGCTAAAAGCCATATGGCCGTTAGCTAAGGCTGTAGAGCAAACTCATTAATCTCTCTCTACGAGGTTCGGTGCCACTCAATGGGACAGAACACCACACCCAGGAGGTGTGTGAGTTACACTACCAGCTCTCCTACCACTGGAGGTGGGGCATACCACCTGGGGGAGACAGCTCACGGTAGTCATGAGCTGCAGGGACACCAGAGGCACAAATAGAGAACTCAGCCAGGGCTGGGTGATGGGCACAAGGAGCAGCCAAAACATGAGGTCCCTACAGGCCTGCATCACACACAAGAATCAGCCAATGCTCAAAAGGAGGGGGTACCTTAAACTTGGACTAAGAACAGAGACTGGAAGGGTAGTCGAGATTTTTACTGCTGGATTTATGATGCTCTCCTATTAACTGTTCTTTGCAATGACACCAGGGCTCAGCGTCTGCTAAAAAGGGTGCTGGGATGGAACTTTGCGTAGAGCATTGGTCACAAGAAAGAGAAAACAAAAATGACAAGAAACAAGTGTGCTGCCTCCTCCCTCAGGTGCCACCCCCGCAGCTCCCATTGGCCAAGGTTTCTGGCCAATGGCAGCTGCGGAGCAGGCACTTGGGGTAGGGCAGGGGCAGAGCACGGAGCTGCCTAGCTACGCCTCCACGTAGGAACAGCAGGGACAGGTTGCTGCTTGTGAGGAGACGTCTGAGGTGAGTGCCCTCCGGATCCGGCACCCCGCACCCCCTCCCGTGTCCCAGCCCCTCACCCTCTCCCACACGCAAACTCCCTTCCTCTTAGTTAATTGGAATTTTTCACTTACCACACCCCCCATTCCCCCGACATGCTGGATAAAAAAGCTTTTACTGTACTAGCAACGAATGGAAAATTTTCTGTAACTTGAGTGTTTTAAGGAAGAGGAAAGGAAAAGGAAGAGCTGAGTTCTACCTCTGTTGTCATTGACATTCAGCTTACAATGGGGTGTGCAATAGATGAGTCATGAAATTCTACTCAAGGGAGCCACACATTTGTCCTAATTCCAAATGTAAAGGGTTAATAAGGCTTTAAAGAAGCTGCATGGATTATTTGCTGGGAGAATTTAATCTTACCTCCAATACTTGTCACCTACAAAGAAGTACGTTTTTTTGGTATTCCCATCAAAAACAGCGGCATCAATTTTCTTAACGTATCTTGGAAAGCCCAGGGCATGGATGTTCCTAGGAAAACCTGGCTGTACAAACTCTCCTTTGACAACCCAGTATTGGTTGCCTGTCAAGAAAAACAAGATAGAAAAGCTTGATAGGGACTTCTGATGAGATTAAGCAGTATTTAATTGAAACTTTAAAGGAAACTTTTATGTTCCCTGCGGGGTGAATTCCATTAGATAGCATTGAATTTGAAGACATTCCTTTCCTGCAAGGCAGCTGGAATGTTTAATGTTTCAGGACATTTGGATCTTTTGCTTTATAAATTCATTACAGTAGTTAAAAAAAAAACATTTTCCCTCCATGGGAGCTGGGATTGTTCAGCACCTCTGAAAATCAGGCCACTTAGTTAGGTGCCTAAATATGAATTTAGCTGACTAAATGTAAGCACTCCATTTTAAACACTTTAGCTCAAATATATAACTGATCCTCTCCTCTACCTTAAGCACATCAGTTAACTTCACTCTCAGTTTTCCTGATTATGAAATAGGCATATTTCACAGGACTGTTGTGAGGTTTATTTAGTTAATGACTGTGAAACAGCACTTTGAAGGTGAAAAGTTATGTCAGTGCTAGGTGGTGGTGTTATTATAATTAATAATAATTGCTTCTTCATTTCCACATGTAAGAAGAATATCTAGAAATTCAATAGAAATACCTTTAAAAAGAAACACTTGATCCTTCTTGTAAATTTCATAAGCGGCTTGAAAGCCAGATGGTAGAGTTGGCCAGAAGGAAGAAATTAAATCCTGCTCAATACCTGGGAAATAAGGACTCTTGCGCCAGATGTACCTGATTGAAAAGACAAGTTGCTTGTTTATATAATTATATGTTACCATTAATTCATGAGATCATCAACAGGGAAATTTAATAAAAATTCCTACTACATGAGCTGTACATTTGTTCAGTAGCTGCTGGCGGTGGGACATGCCCCCAACCCACAGATCAGGTCCACTTGGAGATGCAATGCCCATTTGGTAGTGCCCTCTTCAGTGCTACAGAGAAATCCTGTCCCATTTATTTGCACTGGGGTTCTTCCACCCTGCCCTTTTACCTCACCCTTTCCCTCCCATTCCTTTGGTCTCCAGTAAGGCACAGGGAAGAGCTGGGTCACGAGGAATCCTTTTGCCCACCATGTAAATGCAGCCATCTCTTCGGTACAATGTGTCAGCTCTTTGGTAGTACACAACAACACTAAACTGCACTTTTTAGGAGGGAAATTTAAGAGTAATTTCTTCAGTTGAACCTTCAGGGGGCATTTATGTAGGCAGAATGTCATTCTCTGCGTTGGTATTTGGTCAAAACCCTGGGGATGCCGCTTTTATTTCATCTTCCAAGAAGTGCATTGGGATCTTTAAATGACCCATTAAAGAGTTAAGTATCAGATGTCATTGAAAAGATGGCACCTCTAACAGTAGAATGTCGCCAAGCACTGCAGCTGGGGCCTGGGTTCAATGCTCTCTGGAGGCTAGGAATGCCACCTACTGAATCACCAACAACACTTTCTATTGCCCCATAGTTTTCCCTTTCGATCTGCCATCCATAGCCTGACACCAGTCTGTCAAGAACAATGCTTCATGTGATATGGCTGCAGGCCAAAGTGCTCTGATTGCTCAGATTGCACAATTGCCATGGAAATGTAACAGACCGTGCACAGGATGACTAAGGATGATTTAAAATATTATTATTTACTCACCCTCAGAAAGCCCAGTTACTTCGCCCAGGTTGCATGGGCAAGTAGAAATTTGTGAGGTTGTGTTGACTATACATTTGGAAGGAAATCCCCCTTCTTGAACTAATTGTCAAAGCATTGCCATTACAAGTGTAATCTAAGCAAAACTTGATGTTGACAAAACAGAAATAATTTACCTGTCTTTAAAGAATATTATTTCCCCACGGAGAGTGGTGATGGCATCAAAAGTCATGTGAGGGTCACAGCTGTCTGTTGCTGATGTTTCTGTTGGTGTTTCTGTGGATGGTATGGAAGCTGGTGGCTCAGTAGAGGTTGGGGGTCCTTAGGGAAGAGGTTAAAAGCAGAATTGGAAGGTCAGTTAGTATTGCTGTTACAGAGCTTGGAGAACAGCATTACTGGACCAAATTCTCAGTGGGTTTGAAACAGTGTTTTCCCATTCTATCAAGGTAATTATATATATGGCCACCACAGCCATATTATCTGAGCTCTTCACAGTCTTTAATGTATTTATCCTCACAACACCCCTGTGGGGTAGGACAATGCTATTATCCCCTTTTTACAGATGAAGGAACTGAGAGGATAAGTGACACAGACGCTCTATGGCAAAGCAAGAAATTGAAGCCGGGTTTCTGGAGTCCTAGCTTAGTGCCCTCACCAATGCCTCTCTGAACTCCTCCTTGACATTAATGGAGCTGTGCCAATTCACATCTGCTCAGGAGCTGGCACAAGACCGTCACAAAGTTTCATACAGAAACATATTTAAACCTTTCGGATTAGTGATGCCCAGGAAGCACTCACCTCTACAGGGAGGGGGGTGCCTAATATGCATGAAGAAGGGGACACACTATGTACTCCTCGTCACAGGTAGCCAGTTGAGCTGGCTCGTGCAGATGGAGATAGAGTGAGCCATGGCCTTACCTGCTTCTCATTCCTTTGGCTATGATTAGCACCCAAACGGACAGAAGAGGGATCACAGTCCCTGTGTAAAGGTAAGAGCAAGGACTGCAATTATAGCCAGCCCCTGTACACTGCTCTAAGGGTGAGGCTCCTTACCCCCTTCACACCCCACACAAGTCAGCCACAGTTGATCTTGATTACAAATTCTCATCAAATTGTTTGTAACCTGTAGGAGAGAAACTTTAAAAAAAAGTGATGTTTTCTCCTTACCATATAGGGTCTGAATGCCATCAACATCATCCTGAGGGAGCCTGTAGTTTCTGGTCTCCGTCTGCAGATAGGCTGGATACATCAAGGAGCCGAGGACATTTGAATGACCAAGACCCAGTGAGTGGCCAAACTCATGAGCAGCAACAAGGAACAAGTTGAATCCTAAAAATATAAAAAGCATAGCATGCATGTAAATTAAATACATGTCCCCGTAAAACAACAGGAAAGGACAGGTGAGGTCCCAGAGGAGTGGAGAAGGGCAAACATAGTAGCTATCTTTAAAAAAGGGAAACAAAGGGCATGTCTACACTGCACTGTAAATTTGGCTCTGTGGGACCTGGGACTGAGAACGCAATGTCTCCAAGCCCATGCCTAAGCATCCATTCTGCATTGTAAACCCAGGTCTCACAGCCATATTAGCGCATCCATATGGCACTACACACACCTTCTGACTCTGGTCTGCAGCTTGAGCTGTGTTCACACTGCAAAATGTCAGGGCTTGGATCCAGGTCACAGTGGGACTCAGGCTCTGAACCACCACCCCCCCGTCTCCTCCCGCCTCCTCCCCTCCGCCACACACAGCAGAGTCCTAGGACCCAGGTCCTGGAGCACGCACGGGGAAAATTTGGTGGGTGCAGAGAACCCCACTGGCAGCTCCCCGCCCCAGCTCACCTCACCTCCGCTCCGCCTCCTCCCCTGAACGTGCTGCCCCGCTCTGCTTCTCCACACCCCCACCCCCGGTTTCCCGCGAATCAGCTGTTCGGGGGGGAAGCCGGGGAGGGCTGAGAAGCAGGCGGCGGCTTCCCACTCAGGCCGAAGGTGGCGGAGGTGAGCTGGGGCGGGGAGCGCTTCCCCTGTGCCCCCTCCCGTTTACCTGCTGTGGCATGGGCAGCCCTTCTTGTGCTCCCGCCCCAGCTCACCTCCGCGTCCCTGGGCCTGAGCGGGAAGCCGTGGCCTACTTCTCAGCCTGCCCCAGCTTCCCGCGCGAACAGGGGGTAGCAGGGGAGAGGGGGGTGGCAGAGAAGCAGAGCGGGGCGGCGTGTTCAGTGGCAGAGGCGGAGCAGAGTGGGGCTGGGGCTGGGGCTGGGGCTGGGGTGCTCTGCACCCACCAAATTTTCCCCTTGGGTGCTCCAGGGCTGGAGCACCCATGGAGTCAGCGCCTAAGGCGCCACTTTTGGCCTGTTAAATTTAGTTTGGCCTGTTTAGTTTTTTTAATTTGGCCTATTAAATTGTCCCTCGCGGAACAACCGGTTCTGAAAGGGCTTCTAAATTTAACAACCGGTTCTAGCGAACCGGTGGGAACCGGCTCCAGCTCACCACTTGTCATATGTAAGACACAAGAGGGAATTGTGCTTCTTGTGAGGCATCAGCTGGAGTACTGTGTCCAGTTTTGGGTGCCACAGTTTAAGAAAGATGTGGAAAAATCAGAAAGCATCCAGAGCAGAGAAACCAAAATGATAACAGGTTTACAAAACATGACCTATGAGGAAAGGTTAAAAAAAAGATTGTGAAAAGAATTTGTTTTGGACTATGTAGGCCTGGTTATTACTTTTTTTTTCCTTCAAGGAAACAAATCTGAGGCCAGCCACCATGAAAGCATCTGTTCATACTGCAGATATATCCCTCCTTACATATAATCAAGGTTTTGTTAATATTGATGAGTTCAGAGGCCAGAAGAGGCTATTATGATTGTCTCGACTGACTTTCTGAATAACACAGGCCATGGAATTTCACTCCGTAATTCCTGCATTGAATCCTATAGCTTGTGATCTCACAATATATCCCACGATAAAGCACATTAGACAGAAGCACTCAACATGCACCACAAATACACTCATCCACTGAACACACATCGTTTTCCCTGCACAAGGTCGTTAAAAGTTATCATCACTTTAATACTTTTTTTTATTTAAAAAGTGGTGAGTTCAGTATTTTACAACTGCTAAGAGCCTCACCCTGAGGGCACAGTGTCATGCCATATTGTCTAACTCAGTAATGCCTATTGTCTAACTCAGTCAAACCAGTCCACCTCCAGGGTAATTCCAGTCACTCCACGGGAGCCACAGTTGTAGTCAGTGCATTGACTTCAGTGGCATTACTATGGATTGTCATGAGTGTCATTGAGACCAGAATCTGAACCACTGATTTCAAGGAGAACTCCGCTGAGAAGTACAGCAGGTTCCCACCCTGTATATGTAGTTATTGCTAAGCTGCATTACTTTTGTGCCCCCATCTCTTTCCAGTGTAAAAATGAGCAAATAGCTCTTCAAATCAAATACTGCACAGTGGAGAATGCTAGTGAAATAGTAAGGGATTCCTACCTTTCAAATCTTTTGTCCAGTATTCATCCTCATCAAAGTGGGCATCTCCACCAATACCTTCGCCCGGTGCAAAGGCATGAGCGAGAGTTCCACCCACTCCATCAAAGGAATAGAAGTCACCATGAACTAGAAAAGGATACATAAAAAGTATGATTCTTCTCAATTGGGACTGTAAGTAAATGTGTCAATACTTATCATTGACACATGGGGATTCTCTTACATCCAGCCACAAAGGAGATCATTATATCTGCTTCGCCTTCGTAAACTCTGGTGAATTTCAGTGGGGTCACGCTGCTCCAGACGTTCCAAGCCTTCTCAATCGCTTCATCTACATCAGCGGGTGCCATGTCTGGTGTATAGTTCAAGATCCTTTAAATACATAATAAGGAAATAAAGGTAGGCAATTAAAAATGCAACTGACAAGACATGTACTTCAAGTTAAACATTTTGCTTCCTTGTTGTCTGTATATTACTATTTGTATCTCTTGTCTTTTTAGGCAATATGCTCCGTGATACACAACATATGTCTATCTCTGTGTTTGTTTAGTACCTACTACAATAGGGCTGTGATCCTGATTCAGGCTCCTAGGTGCTACCATAATGATAAGAATAAATAATAATAAACATAGAAAACTAATTCCTTCTGTAATTCCCAGTGGCACTCAAGGAAACACACTGAAATATTACCTATATTTCAGATCTGTTTTTGTCCATCTAGGAGACCGTGGAAAGGTGCTGAACTGACCGACATCAGGTATTCCACACCTGGGCTGCTTCATCACCTCCAGAGTATTGGAATCCAGTTCCCCAGTCACTTTCAGCCCAAAGAATGCCTGCATTTCTTGGATTTTGTCACTTATGGTTTTTCTGTTCTTCATTTTAAAGATAGGTTCCGCCTCTGTTTTAAGTTTATAGTACTTTTCCAGATATTTCTGATGGGAAAAAACACCCACATTTTATGACATTCATGTTTCTTTTAGAATGTATAGAATAATCTTAATAGTTATACAATTATTCCTGTGATCTTAATATAATAAAAGACTAATTCTTCCTATCAACTTTAATCATATATACTGTCTACAACCGTTACCTCAGCAAATTGCATGTCTTCTTCATTTTTCTTCTCCATTTCTAGAACTACTGGAAAAGCATAAGAAAATGCTACACAGAGTAAGATCTGGAATGCAAGATTCTTCATTTTCAACGTCACTTCTTTATCCTACCACTAGTTTAACAAAACCTCTCAGTCTCTAGCTTTTCTATGCATGTCTCTTCAGTGTCGCAGTATATATATCACTTGGGTGCTCTGTAAAGTCAACAGTGACATGACTCACAGTTTATAACATCCTCTGATTTTCCACAAAACATACACAATGCTACTTTTAGCAGACGTATGACACACTACAGGTGACCTCGTCTGAAACCCCCTGATTTTGCAATGTTTCAGAGGCTGTCCGGGATACTTTCCTATTCCTTTCCTTCCCATTTTTCCCCCTTTCCTTCCTAAATTAGGCCAACATTTTCAAACTTGAGTTCAGCACCAAAAGTCATACCTAGGTATTTGCATAAAAGTAGTCTGATTTTTCAGAGGTGCTGAAGTGTGAGAAAAAACATTATGTTAGCAAATGTTAGACTTGTCTTAATCTATTAAATTGTTCCAGTTTGTTGTCAGTAGTTGTCTTGTTTCATAAGCTAAAACTGTAATATGAAATTGTTTTGCTTTAAAATCATTTTGTATTGTTACAAGTCTTGTCTGCTTGTTAAAAGATTGTTTAACTGTTCCCTTTGCTGTTCCCTTTAATTGCTCGTTAGAACATTGTTTAGCCTTTCTTTGTGTGAGTGAGGATGCAAGTGTGTGAGTAAATAAGAAGAGATGCCAGCAGCAGATGGGCATAATCACCAAAGAGGGAGTGAAGAAACAAAGATGCCAGTATTATCTTGTCCTCATGGCCAAAAAGTGCAGATTAACAATCCTAAAGTACAAAGGTATCCACGCAAAAACAAGAACAAAATGCCATAGGAGAAGATGAAAGATGATTATGTATACAGCCAGCCTTAGTCTTTGCTATTGATTTCAGCAATAGAGGCTGCCACGCCAGTTAAGCTGCGTGTGCGTACATGGCCCTTAGCATACAGTCTGGGGCAGAGGTGTCTGGAGTCTGGGGGAGAGGAATCCTCTCTCGGGGTATCCCTACACAGCATTTTGGAGCAAGCCTCCCTGCCTGCATCAGCTGACTCGAGCTAGCAGGCCATGCAATAGCGCTCTAAAACAGCGGTATAGGGAGCACTTTGAAATTGCAGCTCAGGGATCTGAAGCCCGCCCCTCTACCTAGGCCGAAGATCCCGAGTTCCAGTCCAAGCTGCCACTTCAAAGCACTGTCTGTACAGCAATTTTTAGAGCGTGAGCAGGAGCCCCACTAGTCCAAGACTCTTGACGAGGTTGGGTGGCTTGCTCCATAATGCTATGTAAACATACCCTACGGGGGCTTCAGCTAACCCACAGGCTGGAGTAGACTCTGCTGCCCCCTTTTGTGGCAACAGTGAATTTTTGGCTCTGTCTCCTGGCCCACACATACCCCCCCCACACACATACCCCTCGCACACAGTGACATGTAAGGGGCCTCAGCAGAGCACCCCAGAACCACACTGGCCCCCTGCCCAGGGAGTCTCCACGTCTATGGAGGAAGGGACTGATGAGCTGAGTGAAAAATCTGTGTGTGCTCAGTATGTGGTTTTCAAATGTGCCTAACTAGGTCAAATCAAGACCAGTTTCCTTCGGAACAAGCCAGATGTCAGCTTGCAGATCTCAGCCACTGTGGTATTAGGAATGTTTTTAAAAGGCTGTAAGAAATTTGCTGTTGCTGAAAAAGTGTTTCCTTTCTTTCTTTCTCTCTCTCCCCTTTCTCCCCCCCCCCATTCAAAAATGGCTAACTTTTTTTTCAGATCAAATTTCCACTCCCACCCTCTCCTTCCCAAACCATGTTTGTGCACAAACTAACTACGGGAAATGTCAGCTTCCAAAAGGGAACGTTTCAGAAAGATGCAAGCAACTAACGACAGGACTAAAATGGAAATCGTTATGCAACCTTAACTCTGGAGCAACATGATTCATGATAATAATTATATCGCCTCTGGAAGGAGCAAGCATGTCTAATAGTGGGTGTTGCCACAGTAGGCTCTGGTATGAGTATCCATATCATAATCTTATCCCAGTTTGATTGCTAATACATGGGCCCTACCAGAGGACTTTATGAGGGAGAGTAGGACTTTGACCTCACTTTTTTCCTGCCTCTCCACAATGCTTGAAATGCAGTATCTCATTCAATGACATTTGACACATGGGACCATAATGTTCTTATCTGTAAACTTCAGTCCATAGGATTGGCAACTGAACATGTTAGTAACTAAAAAATTACAGACCAGATTGTGCCTGGCTCTCGCCCAGGGCTCTCAGAAGGGTGAGGTAGGGAAATGAACAAGTTCAGTTGCCAAACCCTGCAGATTTACAAGCTTACAGATAATGATTTTATGGTTCTGCATATCATTTGTGATGAACTGAGAATCGACATGACTGTGAAGGCCCAGATATGCAAGCCAGGTCAAATTTACAGCCACAGAGGTGAGTTCTGCAGGTTGTCAGAGAGCAGTTCACACATTTCTAAGTAATCGTACAGGAACCATGATAGGGGTATCCAGGAGGCATTGTGACTCAAATCATCCCTCTGAGGCAGTGGTTTTCAAACTTTTTTTCTGGCAACCCAGTTGAAGAAAATTGTTGATGCTCGGAGCCCAGTGGAGCTGGGGATGAGGGGTTTGGGGTGTGGGAGGGGCTCAGGGCTGGGAATGAGGGGTTCAGGCTGTGGGAGGGGGCTCTGGGCAGAGTGTTGGGGTGTGGGAGGGGGTCAGGGCTCTGAACTGGGGCTGCAGGCACTGGGGTGGGGCCGGGGATGAGGGGGTTGGGGTACAGGAAGGGGCTCCAGATTTGGGAGTACTCAGGGCTGGGGCAGGGGATTGGGCAGCCGTGACCCAGTGCCTTCCATTCCACAACCCAGTACTGGATCGCAACCCACAGTTTGAAAACCCCTGCTCTGAAGCACAGTTCCCTCTTTGCTTTCCCCTTGCTCTGGGAGTAGACAGGGAGAGATAAGAAATCTGCTACTGGCCTATACCAATAACACCATTACAATTGACTGCACTGCCTGGTGTGTGTGTCAGGGGTCGGGGGGAAGCCCAGGAGCCACCCACCTGCTCTGGATGGGAGATATACATTGTTTAAAACATATATTTGTATAATATAGAAGTGAAAAAGCAGAAATCCCTACAGCATCAGTGACAGGCTTTCAGGAAGCAGTGCCCACTGCTACAGAAGGGACTTTCAGTGATCTCGCTCAGTTACTTATATTAATCACTACAGTGACTGAGCATCTCACAATCCTTAATATATTCATCCTCCCAGCACCCCTCTGAGGTAGAGAAATGCTATTATCCTAATTTGATAGATGGGGAACTGAAGCACAGAGAGGCTAAGTGACTTGCTCACGGTCTGTAGCAGAGCTAGGAATTAAACCGAGGTCTCCTGAGTCCTCAGGCTAATGTCCGAACTGCTGGACCATCATTCAGCTCTCCTGCACCATCCTTCCAGTATTATGGATCACCACTAGTGCAACATATTTCTCCAGTCCAATTCACATGGTTGTCTGAGGTCTCAAAATGTCGCTTTTAATTAAATTTCAACAGTACTAAATTTTTCTGCAGATCATCAACATCCCAGTGCTAGCTGGAAATTTTGTGGTTTCTTAATTACAGATATTTGAAATTCTACCCAGAAGTAGAATTTGGCACTTCGGCAATTTTGGTGTATGGAGAGAAGGAAAGGAAAGATAAATTAACAATCGGAAACAATCACACTCACAATCACACTCATATCTTGACTTTAGTAAGGCTTTTGATACTGTCTCGCATAACCTTCTCATCAACAAACTAGGAAAATACAACCCAGCTACTATAAGGTGGGTGCATAACTTGTTGGAAAACTGTTCCCAGAGAGTAATTAGTGATTCACAATTAAGCTGGAAGGGCATATCAAGTGGGGTCCTGCAGGGAACAGTTCTGGGTCCAGTTCTATTCAATATCTTCATCAATTATTTAGATAATGACATAGAGAGTACACTTATAAAGTTTGTGGATGATACAAAGCTGGAAAGGGTTGCAAGTGCTTTGGAGGATAGGATTAAAATTCCAAATGATGTGGACAAACTGAAGTAAATAGGATGAAATTCAATAAGGACAAATGCCAAGTACTCCACTTAGAAAAGAGCAATCAGTTGCACACATACAAAATAGGAGATGGCTGCCGAGGAAGGAGCACTGCGGAAAGGGATCTGGGGATCATAGTGGGTTACAAGCTAAATATGAATCAACAGTGTAACACTGTTGCAAAAAAAGCAAACATAATTCTGGGATATATTATGCGTATTGTAAGCAAGATATGTGAATTAATTCTGCTCTATTCCATGCTGATTAGGCCTCAGCTGGAGTACTGTGTCCAGTTCTGGGCGCCACATTTCAGGAAAAAGAAAAAGCAATAGAAGAGAAGAGCAATAAAAATAATTAAAGGTCTAGAAAACATGACCTATGAAGGAAGATTGAAAAAAAGGGGTTTGTTTAGTCTCGAGAAGAGACGATTGAGAAGGGACTTCTTGTTACAAGGAGGAGGGAGAAGAATTGTTCTTCTTAACCTCTGAGGATAGGACAAGAAGCAATGGGCTTAGCTTGCAGCAAGGGCAGTTTAGGTTGGACATTAGGAAAAACTTCCTGTCAGGGTGGTTAAGCACTGGAATAAATTGCCTAGCAAGGTTGTGGAATCTCCATCATTGGAGATTTTTAAGAACAGATTAGACAAACACCTGTCAGGGAGGGTCTAGATCAGGGGCTGGCAAACTTTTTGGCCTGAGGGCCGCATTGGGTTTCAGAAATTGTATGGAGGGCCGGGTAGGGGAAGCTGTGCCTCCCGAAACAGCCGGGTGTGGCCTGGCTCCTGCCCCCTATCTGACCCCCTTGCTTCTCGCCCCCTGTCGGCCCCTCCGGGACCTCTGCCCCATCCCACCCCCCCGCTCTCTGTCCCCTGACCACCCCCAGATCCCTTGCCCCTAACTGCACCCCACCGCCCATCCAACCTCCGCCCCCCTCCATCCTGACTGGCCCCCGGGACCTCTGCCCCATCCACCCCCCCCTCTCTGACCGCCCCAGGAACTCCTTACCCCATTCAACCCCCCTGTTCCCCGACTTCTGACTACCCTGACCCCTATCCACACCCCTGCTCCCTGCCCCCTTACCGTGCTGCCTGGAGCACCGGTGGCTGGTGGTACGGCTGCACCGCGCAGCACAGAGCACCGGGTCAGGCTGGGCTCTGCAGCTGCGCTGCCCCAGGAGCTCGCAGCCCTGCTGCCCAGAGCACTGTGCTGGTGATGCAGTGAGCTGAGGCTGAGGGTGGGGGGGAGGACAGGACGGGACGGGACAGCCTCCTGGGCCAGGAGCTCAGGGGCCAGGCAGAATGGAGTCCCACAGTCCGGATGTGGCCTGCAGGCCATAGTTTGCCCACCTCTGGTCTAGATAATACTTAGTCCTGCTATGAGTGCAAGGGACTGGATTAGATAATGTTCTGAGGTTCCTTCCAGTCCCACAATTCTATGATTCTATGATTTGTAATTTATTGTATGCACAGATGCACATCATGTCCAGTGGGCATAGGAAAGATCAAGAGCATATGCACTCTAGTTCCTCTTCTGGAAATGCTAAAGCGATCTATTATGGCTCCTGCCCTCCTTTCTTCACCCCTTTATCCCCCACCCTAGGATCTGGCTAACACAGAGAGCCAAGCTGAAGAATCAAGGCCTTGGCAGGCCTAAGGATGGCAGAAGTAGCTTGGTCTTTTCACTCTGTCGGAGCAGGTGGTGGTCTATATGAGGACAAGTTCCCATTGCTTTAGTGTTGTTTCTACTTACTGGGTATGGGGTGAAATCACACAGGTTTTGAATGACCAGAAACTCTGGCTGCCCACCTGGTGAGACAGACCCATCCTGCCATTATGCAGCCAGATTCCAAAGACCCTGCAGATGACTGAGGTGTCCAAAAGGACAGGGACAATTTTTATGTTTATTGGAACCTATAGAGGACCTCCACCAGGTCTCACTATTCTCTCTCTACACACAATCTGCTCTACCCTATATAATGGTGTCTTCCTGCCGGGAAGGTGGACTATCACCTTCTTCTGTATCTTCTTTGGAGCAAGGACTGTGCTTCCCTCCAAAGTTTTTGAGAAATGCTAAGCAGGACCACTGCCCGCCTACAATCCCAAGGGATGGAGATAATCTGCTCTCTCCACCAGACTGCAGCCTGGAGGGAAATGGATCACCCTACCACCACCACCAACCATTGTTGCTGGCCATTTGAGAGAGAACACACTAAATGCAGCCACTCCATCAGAGGAAATGAATCAAAATGTCTTTATCTATTTGTCCTGCTGACTGCGTAGGGTAGACTCACCCAGTCAGGAAAACAGAGCCAATACCATGCGGCAACAATGAAGACCAACTAGCCCAGTGCAAAATTTGAAAAAGCAGTCTGAAATTTTGTTTCTAGTGCACAGAAATTTTTGAGTTTCTGAAAAATGGCTACTCATTTGGTAAAGGTTCCATAAAATTCAAACACAGATACATCTTAATAAAACAGTCTGATGTCAAAGAGACTACAGCTGGAAAAATCATCCACTGTAAGTAAATTACCTGATGAATTAAACACTTTTTCTGTGTGTTTGAGAATTTTGTGTGAACAAATTCTGATTTCTGCAAATATTTTAGCTATTCACAAATATGACCCAAAGAGGTGGAATTAACATGTGCCAGGCTATGGCTTGCTTGCAAACCCTTCATTTTAACTACCCATTCCTTGTCATGTGAGACTGGTCCGCTGTCACATGGCATCATTTCAGCTTCCTAATTGGTTGACTGAGACTTTAATGGGGCAGTGTTTCTACCCACCTGAAAAGAACTGAAAATCACTGAGAGCTGAAATCACTTAAGACGGGGTAGCATTTCTGCCCAGCCTGCAAAGAGCTGAAAATCATTAAGAGGCTGATGTATACCACTCACAGCAGAAAGGCAGGTGGCAGCAGAAGGTGACTGACAGTCAGCCGGCAAATGAGTGGCTGGAGAGACGCAGCGAGTGGCCAGCAGGGCGGCTGGTGGAGAGGCACAGGGAGTAAAGTGCCTCCTTATTTCCACCCAGGGTGGGAGGTGAACTCTGCAGCTGTACCTCTGAACTCTAGCTCCGCACTGACCAAGGTCTCTCTCACCAACAGAAGTTATTCCAATGAAAGGTACTAAGTTAACCACCTTGTCTCTCTAATTTCTTAGATAGTCATCATTAAAAAAAGTTGAAGAATGAGTGAGGATTTTGTTTCTCTACCCACACAGAGCTAGGATGAAGAACAAATCCATGACTTTTAGCTTCTATTATTGCACATGCTTCAAAGTAGCCAAAGAATATTTGTTAGGGTGATTTTTGTGGCTGAAGAAAGCTGACTCACTTTCTGTCTGTCTGTGGTACTGTGACTATCCCAAAATTCAGCCTCAAATTAGTATTGGTCTGAATTCCAGCCAAAACTCGAACACCCAGCTTTAGGTAAATACATTTTTCAGCACCTGTTTGAAACTGAATAGTAAGGAGGTAGCACAACTTAGTCCCTGTGAAGACTAAGAAAGGAAGCTAGCAGACTGAAAGGAAGCTGTGTGGGAGGGGAAAGAGACTATTTGAAATGGAAAGATGGCCTATGATAAAACCAATGGTGTGGAAGTCAAGATCTGGGCTCCATTTCTGCCGAACTGCCTGCATCACCATGGGCCACTCTCTCAGTCTTTCTATGCATGGATTCCCATGTATAAAAGGGGGATAATAATAATTCCTTTCTCTTGCAAGCATTTGCGGACAGGAACTATATTTTACTATGGATTTGTACTTCCTCAATGATAGCTTGAGCCTCTCAATGCCATTCTAATAGTAAAGAGTGATATTAATGTTTTGTATGTTTTCAAATTCCAGTGGGCATATAGGCCAGGTTCCATTGTAATGAAACATAGAAAAATGATCCA
Source organism: Eretmochelys imbricata (assembly GCF_965152235.1). Classification (NCBI taxonomy): domain Eukaryota; kingdom Metazoa; phylum Chordata; order Testudines; family Cheloniidae; genus Eretmochelys; species Eretmochelys imbricata. The sequence continues at coordinate 34,595,980 of NC_135572.1, forward strand.
CTTGACTATCAGTGGCTGATCTCAATTATTAGGGATGAATTCCCAGCATTGTCTTGTAAAGTCAGTTTCCTCTCCTCAAATGACAGCAACAGTAACAAAGATTAAAGCCGTTCCATATTTGTATTTAGTGGACATGTATAAACAAATTACTTTAGCCACATTTCATTTCCCAGCAGGAATGTTTAATCAGGAGGTTTTTTTCCCCAAATATGTGATCTTAAGTAGTTTTATAATTTGTTGTGATTATGTCATGACTCTTAAAACCAGAGATAGGCCTAAGCAAAACACCCCACAAGTTTGAGGAATGTGGGAAGGAAATCTAGATCCAAATTTTGAAACTTGAGACCTTCTCAAGAGAGATTTTCTGTAAAAAGATCCTGTCATTCATTTCAGGAGATCAGTTTATTGGAGCTAGGTATTCACTTTAGGAACCACCCGGAGTAATGGGTAGTGCAGAAAAGCAACAGGTGTCACCTCTGAGACACAATTCATTTGCTGCTTCCTTCTTGCTCTGCTGGCCTCTTCTAGTTTCAAATTGTGACACCCTCCCACCAAACCAGTTCAACTTCTCTGGCCACCAGCTGTGGGGTGTGACCAAGTCACTACCCCTCTTCTCCAGCAGATGCAGGGAGTAAGTAAACATGCAGCACCCATTTAATCTTATATACATGAATCTGGGTAGCCTGTATAGATGAGTAAGGTGAGTTCTTACTTCCCCTCAATCCCTTGCATAGGTGTTTAGTCTGAGTCACAATCTAGCCCTCAGTGATTTCTGCTGATGCAATCCACACACCTCCTGGGTGTGGTGTTCTGTCCCATCTAGTGGCACTGAGACCACTTAGAGAGAGCTTATGACTCTGCTCTACAGCCTTAGTTAACATTGGGCATGGGGAAAGAAAGTGGGAGGTTCTGCAAATGTGGACAAGAGAAAATTATCTGTCCCATTGGCCTTATACAGGACATTTCTTATTTTGGGTATTCAGAGAATCTTACCAGGGACCTCGTGTCACCGTGCCTCAGTGGATCACAACTGAGAACGCCAAATTCAGGACAAACTGCTGAGAAATAGGGCAGACACACTCCAAAACTAGTGGGTAGTCTTCCATAAAATATACTACCAAACCAGCAAGAAAAGTAAACTTCTGTCTCAGCACGCTGGCTAACAAGAAGTCAGAAATGCAGCCTCCTTAGGTATTCCAGTCCTGGATTCAACACTAGACTTAATGATGAGTGGTTATTCAAAACCAATTTAATCAAACAAAGGGTTCTTGTGATCCCAAAGGACCAACCACAAACCCAGGTCAATATATAACTCAGATCTTACCCAATAATCACGCTGTTGCCAATCTTTTAGTATCTAATATCTAAAGGTTTATTTATAAGAGAAAACAAAGAGGTGAGCGTCCATTAGGTGGGGATGGGCTTCTTCCATGGCCCATTGTGTTCATTGATGGGCCGTCAACTTAAACATTCCCTTCACAATGTGCTGGCTAGACTGTATGTAAATACCTTGTGGCTGTTACCAGGACCAAACACATTTGAAATACAGTTACATAGTCAATATTCATAACTCCAGATACAAAAATGATACATGCATACAAATAGGACAATCACATACATCAGACCATAACTTTTCCATTGACACCTTACATGGCATACTTTGTACAAGATTTATTGCAATTGTATAACAGTGGTAGATCCAATGAGCTACATGGTCATATTTTACTCTTGTAACGTCACACCTTGCTCTTAGATTCATATTGTTTAATGCAAAACTGGTAACTGATACAATTCCCACCATCTGTGATTTAATCATTGATATGGTCTTTAACTCAATGGCCCCTGAGTACTGGTCCATGACTGAAGCGCCTAGGTGCTATCACAATATACATGCCTAATAATGATCAGTGGCTGGTGAGTTGCACCCTTGTCCTTGGGGCTAGTGACAGGAAGTGGAGGAAGCATTGGGCCCACTTGTTCCTGTAAGGGGGTGCTAATATCAGCAATAATCGTTGACATTAATGCTTCTCTTCAGGTGGCTATTTCCCTGAAATGAGCAGCAGTTAGGGCATTATTCAGGAAGCCATTACTGGATGCTGGCAATTTTTCCAGTTATTGCCCTGTTTTTAATCTTCCTAACTGGGGGAAGAGTACTGCGTATTGATAACAATAGTTGTCAGCTGAAGCCCTCAGATTTCCTTGAGCCCTTTCAGTCGTATTGCAGCTCTGGGTATGGGACAGAGACCATATTGGTCTTGTTGTTTGTAGTTCTCCGTGTGGTGGTCCACATTCACCCTTAGAGAACTGTCAGTAACCTCTTATACCACTGACCATGGATAACTCACCCACAGTCCCCACCTCGTAAACAGGACCTCTTTAGAGTGCTGCTGTCCTTTTACCTCTGACAAGGGTCCAAGGGCTGCTTTAGGCTGTGGTTCTATTTTAAAGGCTCTGTTTTGTGAAATGCTGCAATGGTCTGTTTTGTATATGAGAGCACCAGGGGAAACAGTGAGACATTCTGGGCCGGGCTGTCATCGGCACACAGAAGTGGTGGTGCACAGCTCCATACCTTGTCTCCATCATACTTGGATAGTGCACTGTCTGTGCTTCCCTTAGTGCCTGGCTAAGATTGGGACTTCCAAGATGGCAGAAGGAGAGGGGAGCCTGCGACTGTGCTGAAAGTGGAGTTAGAAAGTGCTAAATGAAATTCAACTAATCATTAAGAAACATACTGTAGATAGCTGAGTAAATAAAATTACTTAACCAATATGTGTTTTACTCAATAGTACTGTTCTCACAGGAAGAAGAACATCCATATTTTACAATGTATTTTTAAAAAATTATAACCCTCATGCTTCAGGACATATGGCAGTCCCTAGCTGCCTGAAATTAGGAAGAAATTCATCTTATGTGCAACTTATTCCATAAATGAGACATGAATCACTACTTTGATTTGATGTAGTAATTCCTACGTCTTATGTTTATAAGTAGAACTGGTAGAATACTGCAAATTCAGTGAGTGTTCCCTCAAATGCTGAATGGCTGTTCATTTGCACTAAGGCGGGTCGAAAACTTCCATCTAAACTATTTTTCAATGAAAACTGGCCTTTCAATTACATAACATTTTTAATGGAAAGCGATTTTTGACAGAAAGTGGCTCTTGGCTACAAATTCAGTTTTTCTGACCAAAAAAAAAAAAAAAAGAGAAAAGAAGAAATTTGCACTGGGAAAAAGCTCCTATTTTGCAATCAGCTCTAATTTCAACCATTTGTTATTTATTATTTGCTAGCATTAGTGTGAAAGGGTTTCACTCCTATCCGGGAGGAACGGCTACTCTTTTTATGAATACTCATAGCGCATGCAAAGAAAAGTATGCATGTAAACAAGAATGTTAACTATTTATTCATCATCTGTTATTCATTACTCTCTCATTTTAGAAATTACAAATGCAGTTTTGAGGGCAACTATATCACAGAAACATCATCTGCAGCCCAGTATTGTAGAATTAGGCTCTGGGCAACTAGGTTTGCCTGAATTAGCTACTTTTGTGGCTTTTCTGTGGAATCTTCTTCTCCTATTGCTTTATGTCTGTCCAGTGCTTAAATCCCATCACTGTTCTGCTCTCCAACTGAATCAAATTTAAGCTACTTGTTCTTCTTTTCATGGCTCTGAACATCTTTGTTTCACCTTATGACGGGTTCTGTCACAGAGCTCCCCTTGGGACAGTCACCTGATGTGCTGAGACTAACTCTGAGCTCATTTTCTCTGCCAGTTTGGGCCTCCAGAATCCTGCCTTGTTGAGCCAGACATGCAAGCCTGCTGCAACACAGATCTAGGGTCTGAACCATACCCCCAAAACTGCAGACTTAACTGAAAACAATTTAAGGAGTGCTCCTTGCTCCACCCAAATACCCAGCTCCCAGTGGGATCCAAACCCCAAATAAATCCCTTTGACTCTGTATAAAGCTTATACACGGTAAACTCATAAATTGTTCACCCTCTATAACACTGATAGAGAGATATGCACAGCTGTTTGATCCCCCAGGTATTAATCACTTACTCCAGGTTATTAATAAACAAAAGTGATTTTATTAAGTATAGAAAGTAGGATTTAAGTGGTTCCAAGTAATAACAGACAGAACAAGGTAAGTTACTAAGTAAAATAAATCAAAATACGCAAGGTTAACTTAATACACAGTAAGGATCTAGTTACAAATACCAACTTCTCACCCTAGATGTTATCTCAGGTACAATCCTTTTCGGACCAATGTTGTAGTTTATGGCCTGGGTCCAGCAATCACTCACACCCCCGTAATTACAGTCCTTTGTTCCAGTTTCTCTCAGGCATCTTTTTGGGGTGGAGAGGCCATCTCTTGAGCCAGCTGAAGACAAAATGGAGAGGCTTTCAGGGCCTTTTATATTCTCTCTCTTGTGGGTGGAAACCCCACTGTTCGTCTGTGCAAAATCACAGCAACAAGATGGAGTTTGTAGCCACCTGGGCAAGTCACATGTCCATGAATGATTCAGCTTTTTGCAGGCCAACACAATTGTTTACATGTTAATTTGAACATTCCCAGGAAAGCTCAGATGTGGATTGGCATCTTCTAAAGTCCATTGTTAGTTAAGTACTCCCAATTACTTAAATAATCCTTTCACAATATATAGGCCAAACCTTCCCTATGTGTTTTCTACAGCAAACACTTTAAATACAAGCATAGAGCCAACACTCATAACTTCAGATATAAAAATGATAGATGCATACAAGTAGGATGAATATATTCAGTAGATCATAACCTTTGCAAATATATGTTACATGGCATATCTAACGTAAAGCATATTCCAGTTATGTCATATTTCCACTCATAAGCATATTTCCATAAACAGTGCAATGTCACACACCTTAATTGGAAAATGAATGTGTAATATGTAGGTGACTATACAGCATCAAGCTCTCCACTTATGTTGCCATTTTGTTTTCAAGTTTTAAAATGTGGATTCTCTTAGGAATTAATTCTGGGCTGTAAATCTTCCTGAATGTAGAAGGAGTAATGCAGCTCCACTGTAGGACAAAAAGGATGCCATGAAGTTCAGAGAAGCAGAGCTCAGCAGATGGCCATGGAGAGAAATCTGGGTCTTGGGTGGGCTGGGAAGGGGAGAGGTTTGAGTATGACTAATGGATTGATGAGAGAGGGGGTATATTGGCTCCACAGAAATTTTCCAGTGGGCCATGGATGGTAATGCAGCCTATGGCAATGTGGCTGCTCCATTCTCTGCTTTATACCTTAAGTCTCCATGTAAGTTCCCTGTGCACAGTCCATTTACTCAGCCTGTGCTTGGGAGAAGAGTGTAGCTCTTGAGAAGTGGCAATGATCACAAGACACAGGAAGTGGTAGCACAAATATAAAATACTTTATGGGTAATCGAAAGTCCAGCCTATAATAATACAATAATTTACATTATGACAGTATTATAACATTCTGTAGTTATTCAGACAGAACTCCCAGAGGATCAGGCCAGAGAACAGTACAATTAATAGATTAATAACACTGCATATAAAACAATTGCAACACACAAGAAGGAAATCAATGGAATTAATTAGCAATTAAACCAGCTATTGCTTTTCATGACACTGATAACTCTCTTGATGTTAGGATCAAACTGGAACTGTCTTGTTCCTTGGAAGAAATAGATATATCCTAGAAATAAAAATAAATTGAATGTTATATTTTATAGGTGAAATGTTTTCCAACAAATATTTCTATAAAGCAAAATATAACATTGACAGTACCTACATATTCATTTGTGTTAATTTCTGATCTTAGTACAGTAGTGAAAATATGAATAACGATTGTCTTTGAAAAGATTTCTTCAACCTAGAGAAGCACAAATATTCTAGCATAGTAAACTGTTTTTAAAGGTTTGTTTTACTTACTACCATGCTGGAAAGCAGCATCAATTTTTTTGCTAATTCCTCGGAAGTCATTGATTATCTTCTTTGGATAACCCTGATCCATGGACTGACTGTTTTCATCGTATCTGAACAGAAGAAATATATTTATAATGTATGGTAAATAAATGACATTTAAAAAGTCGAAAACAAACCCTGACACATAAATGAGTCTATTCTTGGTAGAAAATCCATTAAGAATGAGCTAAACTAACTGAACTCTTAAAATCCTTGCTATTATGTTTTCAGGTTTGCGTGCATATGAGAGAGTCTAGAGGTGGAAATTCTGGCCCCATTAAACTCAGTGGCAAAACTTCCATTGAGCTTTCACCTCAGGAGTGTGTGTGTGCACGTGTATAGGAGTTTTGGCTGAATGGGCAGGGACAGGCAGGAACTGCATGTGTGGTAAAGATAAGCTAGAGACTGAGCTGGTGAGTTTGCTGGACAGTTTTGCAAGGCTACCCCAAAGAAATAAAACTTTTCTTGCTGTCAAGGTTCCTCCCCCACTCTGAACTCTAGGGTACAGATGTGGGGACCTGCATGAAAAACCTCCTAAGCTTATCTTTACCAGCTTAGGTCAAAACTTCCCCAAGGTACAAAATATTCCACCCGTTGTCCTTGGACTGGCTGCTACCACCACCAAACTAATACTGGTTACTGGGGAAGAGCTGTTTGGACGCGTCCTTCCCCCCAAAATACTTCCCAAAACCTTGCACCCCACTTCCTGGACAAGGTTTGGTAAAAAGCCTCACCAATTTGCCTAGGTGACTACAGACCCAGACCCTTGGATCTTAAGAACAATGAACAATCCTCCCAACACTTGCACCCCTCCTTTCCTGGGAAAGGTTGGATAAAAAGCCTCACCAATTTGCATAGGTGACCACAGACCCAAACCCTTGGATCTGAGAACAATGAAAAAGCATTCAGTTTCTTACAAGAAGACTTTTAATAAAATTAGAAGTAAATAGAAATGAAGAAATCCCCCCTGTAAAATCAGGATGGTAGATATCTTACAGGGTAATTAGATTCAAAAACATAGAGAATCCCTCTAGGCAAAACCTTAAGTTACAAAAAAGATACACAGACAGAAATAGTTATTCTATTCAGCACAATTCTTTTCTCAGCCATTTAAAGAAATCATAATCTAACACATACCTAGCTAGATTACTTACTAAAAGTTCTAAGACTCCATTCCTGGTCTATCCCCGACAAAGACAGACACACAGACCCTTTGTTTCTCTCCCTCCTCCCAGCGTTTGAAAGTATCTTGTCTCCTCATTGGTCATTTTGGTCAGGTGCCAGCGAGGTTACCTTTAGCTTCTTAACCCTTTACAGGTGAGAGGAGCTTTCCCCTGGCCAGGAGGGATTTCAAAGGGGTTTACCCTTCCCTTTATATTTATGACACTTGCCTATATACAGCTTTGGCCACCACATCCTAGCCAATCAGTGTCTCCTGGGAAAGTGGAGCTCCAGCACGGGGAAGCAGAAGCCCTGTGTGTGTAACTCTGAAATCATATTTGTCTTAGTGTCAACTGCTCAACAGATATATAATTTATTAATTAAAAGTCATCTGTATCTTTGAGGGGTTTACTGTTATATTATGCAGGGGTGGCACCAGCTCCCAGTGGAGGGGCTGAGGTGGGCCAAACAGAAAATTGCCTCAAGGCCCTGCCCCCTCCGTGGCACTGCCCTGGGGCCTGGTCAGAGGCTGGAAGCCAGAGCTGGGCAGTGCAAGGTGCTGGCTGCTCGCAACTGGTAAGAGCTGCCCAGGCAGGGAACCCGGCTCGGGGGCTGGCAGAGCCCTTGGGGAGCAGCAACTGTGGGGGGCTGGAAACAGAAGCCCAGGCCAGAGCGGTTCAGTCTGGGCTTCTGTGGGGTAGCCCTGGATCCTCCACCTGCCCTGTGCAGCGTGCCCCAGCAGGCAGGGACACAGGCTGGGGACTGCTCTCAGGCACCCCAGTACCCCTCCAGGGCTTACTTCTCCACTGCTGCTGGAGCTGGGCACCCGGCCAGCAGCTACCACTCTCTCCACTGTGCCTTCAGAGCTGGATGGCTGGAGAGCAGCAGCAGCTACGGGGTGGCTGCCAGGGAATAAAGGCAAATTTTGGAGTGGCAAGCCCCCACTCCCGCCCTTCCAGCGCTGCTCCTGATATTGGCATTCCAAGAGCTCCATTCAACTGAATTCTAAACTGTTTTCAGAGGAGAAGCCAAAGAGCCATTGCAATGTGATGCAGGTATTAGTTCAGCGAAGTAGTTTATTGTAAAAGTTTACTGAGCTCCTATGAAATATAAACAAACCGTAACCACAAACTACTGCATAATCAAACCCATTTGACTGTTCACACCGAAGGAACAAAAATCCAGTATATTAATAGTTCTGTTAGCTTGAAGTTTGAGAGACCCAGGAGTACAATTTCAGAACCTTACATCCTTTGCGTAATTCTTAAAGAACTTACTAGGTTTCTACAGGTTTTGTGTCTCATCCTCTAGAATGTAATTACATCCCTGCCACAGATTTCTACCGGATGATTGGAAAAAACCTATAGAAGAAAGGTTAGCGTTTTCTATCAGACTCCCTAGGTTTTAAAACTAACTTCCATCGAACCCTATTCAGTTTTGTGGAATCCAATTTGTTTAATCCCTATTACATGTTATTTTATGTTTCCATATTAACCCTCCAAGCCTAAACAGAGAAATATACCTTAACTCTGTTGAACATTAAATCTTACCTCCAGTACTTGTCACCTGCAAAGAAGTATGTTTTCCCTGAATTCTTATCACTGAAAGCTGCATTAATTCTCTTAACATTTTTTGGGAAGCCAAAGTCATAGGTGCTTTTTGGGTGGTTATACACAAAGTCATTCCCACTGAGGACCCAATATTTGTTCTCTACAAAGAAAAAATAGAAGTAAAGCTTTCACCAGCAGCTTCTGCTCATACTAAACAACATCTGATCATGACTTCTGGCTTAGTACTTTCATTTCAATGATGATAACAAAGCAACTTAATTTGCAACAGACATGTACAGCTGAGATTTCATTCTCCCCTTTTTTTTCAGTAAATTAAGGAATGGCACTGATCGTTGTATTTTAAACATAGCATAAAGCCCAGAGGAGATGTCCTTCATGTTTCTGAATTAGACCTTGGAGCAATGAGTCCAAGAAGAACCCTTCCCGTACACTTATACACTTTATACATTTTGGGAGAAGACTCCTTGAATTCTACAAATTGTTAAGTAATCCACCAAGAATTGTTTACTGGGATGCAGAAGATTAACAATACTTGGGTTGTGTTCAGATACTTTGGTGATGGAGGTGTATACATGTCTAAATAGATGTATATACAGAACCTTAACTATTAATAAGTGCACGTCTTATCTAAATGATCAGGTGATCTTATTTATAAAACCCTGTTCTTTTCTCTTTCTCCCCTCCCCACTTAAGAGTATAGTTACTAGAGCTGGTTGAACTATTTCAAACAGACAGCTATTTTCATCAACAAACGGCCTTTTTTACTAAAACAAAATTTTTCACAAACGAGTGTCAGCATTAGCAACATTTTGGGTAGGGAATGGGGATTGTGGAAAATTTTGTAACCCTTTTGATATTCTTGTCAAAATTTGTAACACAAATAGTATTGAAATGCTTCTTAAAATGTTTGCTTACCAAAAGTGGTCTCTTTTGAACACTTCCAAAGAAAAACAGTTTTGAAATTTTTCACTCAAATAGGTTTTCATTTTTTAACCACCTCCAGTAATTACCCTCATCTGTATGTCCTGTCTTCACCTAGATTCTAAGATTCTAAGATCTCTGGAGGTCTCTCGAGGTCTTTTGTTCCCTGTGTTCCCTAAAGTGCCTAACAGATGTTTGGATGTGGCATCAATAATTAACTAATTCACCAATACTCTGCTGAATGCTTTTCAAAACAGCTGCTAGTTATTTGACTTAATACTGACAATTTGTATCTTACGTCAAGGCCAGAAGTGATCTAGTCCGCAGCAGATTAATAGCCGTATGTTATGTCCTATGATAAAACTAGATTTGAAGGAAAAGTGAAGCCATTTTCATATCTTGCTTTTCAGAACATTTACATTAACTAGATAAGCGACCTTTAATTTCACTATTCACACATTTTGGGGGCTTTTGTAATTTGAACATTTGAGTTGTTTCATGCAGTGTCATCTAAGGAGAATTGCACGTTCTGTGGAGCAAAGTATTCCCAGTAAATTCATATGTCAGAAGAACTAACACATTTTGGATTCCATTACCTTTAAAAAGAAAAACTTGATCCCTTTCAACATTTTCATAAGCAGCTTGAATTCCAGATGGCAGATTTGGCCAGAATAAAGAAATGAAATTGAGGTCGACCTCTGTCATCTGAGGATGCTTGTGCCAGAAATACCTGGTTTAAATAAAATTGGCATATTATAAATTGTTCCTTCACATGCCATAAATGTAATACAAAGGTGAAGTGTGTCTAATTCTGTCTCCCTTTAGTGTTTGATCCACAGTGAGGAAAAGAGTCTGCTATGACTGATACCTACTAGAGCTAATCTTTCAGTAGTTTTGGTGCCGGAGGGCACAGGTTCTATCCCTGCCAATGAGCTACAATGTGGTGGGGTCATGACAAAGTAGAGTTCCAGTGTGTCACATAAACATACCAGTTGCAAAACATGAGTTTGCAGCTGCCCTCTTTTTAACTGAATGTAGAGTGGTAACAAACCTATCATTCCACTGATTACAGCGGCAGAGTAGTTGGAATAGAATCTAGGGGGCAGTCCTGACTTACCTTCACCAGCCTTAGCCAGGAGACCACAAACATTTAAGTTCCTCTCCTCTGATCAGAGCTGTGCATAGCAGAATCTGGGTCAGAGTTCCCATTGAAAAGAATTAGAATTCCTTAGAAACTACAGTACAATGGTTGGTGCCCTATAGCCATCTCACCATTTGATGCAGCCACTTTGGAAACAGCTAAAGCATTTTGTCATGCCTGAGAGAAATGTTAGGTAAAGCTAGGCACCCATCGTCAGAGAATTTGGGCCTCCTTTTGTATGTGATTTTTATTGTTAGTGCTTGTCATAAATATAAAGGGAAGGGTAAACCCCTTTAAAATCCCTCCTGGCCAGAGGAAAAATCCTCTCACCTGTAAAGGGTTAAGAAGCTAAAGGTAACCTCGCTGGCACCTGACCAAAATGACCAATGAGGAGACAAGATACTTTCAAAAGCTGGGAGGAGGGAGAGAAACAAAAGGGTCTGTGTGTCTGTCTATATGCTGCTTTGCCAGGGATAGACCAGGAATGGAGTCTTAGAACTTTTAGTAAGTAATCTAGCTAGGTATGCGTTAGATTATGATTTCTTTAAATGGCTGAGAAAAGAATTGTGCTGAATAGAATGACTATTTCTGTCTGTGTGTCTTTTTTGTAACTTAAGGTTTTGCCTAGAGGGATTCTCTATGTTTTGAATCTAATTACCCTGTAAGGTACCTACCATCCTGATTTTACAGGGGTGATTCCTTTACTCCTATTTACTTCTATTTCTATTAAAAGTCTTCTTGTAAGAAAACTGAATGCTTTTTCATTGTTCTCAGATCCAAGGGTTTGGGTCTGGTCACCTATGCAAATTGGTGAGGATTTTTACCAAACCTTTCCCAGGAAGTGGGGTGCAAGGGTTGGGAGGATTTTGGGGGGAAAGATGTGTCCAAACTACGTTTCCCAGTAAACCCAGTTAGAGTTTGGTGGTGGCAGTGGTTATTCCAAGGACAAAAGATAAAATTAATTTGTACCTTGAGGAAGTTTTAACCTAAGCTGGTAAAAGTAAGCTTAGGAGGTTTTCATGCAGGTCCCCACATCTGTACCCTAGAGTTCAGAGTGGGGGAGGAACCTTGACAGTGCTACATTTCTAAATTACTGTTTCCCCTCATGTCTCATGGGAATTAAATGATCAGAAATATTGTTTCCTTTTAAGTACTGCAGTTCAAAGGGGGCAGGGGGGTGAGAAAACTTGGATTTGTGCTGGAAATGGCCCAACTTGATTATCATACACATTGTAAGGAGAGTGATCACCTTAGATAAGCTATTACCAGCAGAAGAGTGGGGTGGGGGGAGGTATTTTTTCATGCTTTGTGTGTATAAAAAGATCTTCTACACTTTCCACAGTATGCATCCGATGAAGTGAGCTGTAGCTCACGAAAGCTTATGCTCAAATAAATTGGTTAGTCTCTAAGGTGCCACAAGTACTCCTTTTCTTTTTTCAGTTCAAAGAAGTAACTCAGAAGTTCTTTGCTGTTATCTGCCCTTAAAGAACAGCAGTTCTCCACGCATGGTAGCGACGGCATCAAAAGTCAATTTTGGATCACAAGTTACTGGCGTTGTGGGTCCAGTTGGTTGAACGGGGTTATCTGACTGTCCTACATGAAGATTAAAGAAAAATTGGCATTATATAATATGGAGAAATACAGCTAAAACCAACGTTATGAAGGACTTGGTGGACACACAAAACCTTCTCCTGAAAAACTGTGGTGGTGGTCATTAATCATAGAATCATAGAATATCATCTGTTAGAAGGGACCTCAGGAGGTCATCTAGTCCAACCCCCTGCTCAAAGCAGGACCGATCCCCAATTAAATCATCCCAGCCAGGGCTTTGTCAAGCCTGACCTTAAAAACTTCTAAGGAAGGAGATTCCACCACCTCCCTAGGTAACGCATTCCAGTGTTTTACCACCCTCCTAGTGAAAAAGTTTTTCCTAATATCCAACCTAAATCTCCCACACTGCAACTTGAGACCATTACTCCTTGTTCTGTCATCTGCTACCACTGAGAACAGTCTAGATCCATCCTCTTTGGAACCCCCTTTCAGGTAGTTGAAAGCAGCTATCAAATCCCCCCTCACTCTTCTCTTCCGTAGACTAAACAATCCCAGTTCCCTCAGCCTCTCCTCATAACTCATGTGTTCCAGTCCCCTAATCATTTTTGTTGCCCTCCGCTGGACGTTTTCCAATTTATCCACATCCTTCTTGTAGTGTGGGGCCCAAAACTGGACACAGTATTCCAGATGAGGCCTCACCAGTGTCGAATAGAGGGGAACGATCACGTCCCTCGATCTGCTGGCAATGCCCCTACTTATACATCCCAAAATGCCATTGGCCTTCTTGGCAACAAGGGCACACTGTTGACTCATATCCAGCTTCTCGTCCACTGTAACCCCTAGGTCCTTTTCTGCAGAACTGCTGCCGAGCCATTCGGTCCCTAGTCTGTAGCGGTGCATTGGATTCTTCCCTCCTAAGTGCAGGACTCTGCACTTGTCCTTGTTGAACCTCATCAGAGGTTCCCTAATCAAACTAAATCTCTCTGTATCTTTTTGCATTCTAGCCACTGCAGACTAATACATCTTCTGTGAGGTGAACTATGAGAAACTGGCACAGGAAGTTGCAGAAATAGGGAAGCAACAAATGACGGATCTCCTTTTCAGCCAGACATATCTTCAGTCTCAAGATTCATCATCCAAAGAAACACAATTTTTGATTATTCTTGTTTCATCATCAATTTCAGGAACCAACAAACAGTGGTACGTATATCAGACACAACTCCCATGACATGATATGTTCAAAGTTGTCATGCTCAAAGCCAATGGAACTCTGGCATCGACTTCAGTGCCCTTAAATAGCAGCAAACATTGTGCTCGAAATTAAAAAAAAAAAAAATTAGGTGGAGGGATAGCTCAGTGGTTTGAGCATTGGCCTGCTAAACCCAGGGTTGTGAGTTCAATCCTTGAGGGGGCCATTTAGGGATCTGGGGCAAAAATTGGGGATTGGTCCTGCTTTGAGCAGGGGGTTGGACTAGATGACCGCCTGAGGTCCCTTCCAACCCTGATACTCTATGAATGTTCTATCTATGCTCTTATTCATCCACTTGGGGCTGAAAAAGCTGTCCTTGTTTATCTAGTCTAGTCCTGTTTATGAAAAAGAGACTTTTCCATAAACACTTCTCCTTCTTGTGTTTTATACAGGCTATTGTATTTTTAGCTTTGCTCAGCTACCCCATGGGTAACAGTGCTTTGCCTTCTTCCTTTCTTTTATCATTTTTGTCTTTATTTGGTTTTTGAAGGAAAACTAAACACATTTAAAAACACACATACATGCAGCACAAAGGACAGACAAATATGAATGAAAAATGTCAGTTATTAACTTACAGGGTATTAGCAAATCATGGTGCATCCTAGATTGCATGAAAAGACCCATACATATGAGATTTTGGCACACGATTCCTGGGTAAACATCAGCTCAGGCCAGATTTTAAAATATTATGAACAAAAGGATCATGACCAATGCAAAGGGAGAGAAGGAGACATGAATATTTTCCACAAGGCCCTAAATAGGTGATTTTTTTCATGCAGTTTTCACAGCTCACTTAAATGTTTCCAGTAGCGCTATAGATTCTGAATATGTCACCCTTACTCACAATGAGCAGCATTTTACCATATAGGTAGTCTCAGTGAAAACTGTTACATTACTAGGGCAGTAAGGTACTGCTGAGGATGAGTAAGAGTAGCAGAGTTGGACCCATAAAGAATAGCTCACGTAACCAGACTAACTAGAGGGGATTTGCATTTTTCATTTCCTAAGCATTCTCCGTTTTCCCACTAATATTACAATCAAGAACCATTTTATATGGTTAACTTTCCACCAGTAACTCTTATTCCATATGCCACATTTATATCCTATTATATCTGCATACCTTTTCATATGAATGACTTTCACAGACTTCGTTTGTCTGCTATATGCAGGATATTACACCATGCTACAAAATGCTACACATGCATATCCGAGGTTGTAGAAAATGTTATATAATAATAATGCAGTATTTGAGAAACAGGGTGTGATGAAAGACTGTGTTATGATGCATACAAACACTGGATGGATTTGTGGTTGCTCATTATGGAACTTGTCTTCCAGCTTGCTCTTGTTCAAGTCCCATTCTCAACTGGGCAGAAAGCAGGGCTGGCCCGAAAACATTTTATGAAATGTTTTGAAGTTTTGAAATAGGTGGAACAAAACAGACCTTTCAAAATTAAAAACAGAACAAAACAAAAGCAAGAGAGAGACCTACTCAAGAACAGCCAATACACTGATATTTAGGCACTCCCCAGAGATGTGGGAGGCACAAGTTCAAGTCTATGCACTACCCAGTTCAGAGCGGGACCTTAAACCCACATCAGAGGTGAGTGCCCCAACCTCTGGACTATTGCCTCTTCTGGAGTGGGGCTTTCTCTCTCTCATTGAAACTAATACATTTCCACACAAAGTTTGTCTTCAATGAATCAGCATTTTCCACTGATTAAAACATTTAATCAAAACATTTATGACCATCCTGAGCAGAGTTTCACTTAGTCTGTCCCCAGACAGTTCAGAGTCCCCTCTCCATATTTAACATTGATCTTACCTGAGACATACATTTCCTCATTTACAAAATGGCACCTCTGTTATGCATATCTAGGGCACAGCTCTTTAACTGGACCCTTTCTTGCTGCATTAGCTTCTTATTCTTGATACGTTAGGACCCCATCTACATTGGAGCTCAAAATTGTTTGAATCTGCAGGCTACTTTCCTTTGTTCCTTATTTGTAACTGATAAAATCTTTAAATGTTCTAGTGATTTTCATCCCCAAAGGGCTGGACCCAGGGCCTCTTCCTCTCAGGGGATCCTGCCCTCCCCCTCTCCCACCTCCCTAGCCCCCCGACAAAACAAGTCAGGAAAAATTCCTCAAGGGCAGCCACATTGGGGTTTCCTCCTTCTGCGCGTTTTCCTTCATGAGGGGGAAATTTGGCCAGTAGTTTTTCCATTTATACCATTTTTAGTACTATGAAAATTAAGAACAATAATTTGCAATTCAAAGAGCTGGTTTTAACAATTTCAACATTTGCTGTGGCAAGAGCTATAGTCAGTTATACCTTTCCACCAGTAGGTGGCACTAGCAAGTTCTGTATTTGTTCTAAGAGGACAATTTGTACCTTTATGTGCAAACATCTTGCACTGTCATTTGTACCCTAACAGGGTCTGCTTTTCATCTCTTCTGAAGCAATAAAAAGTAATGTCTTCATGCAAAATAATGTTATGCTGAAACAAGCTTTTTTGCTAATGAGTCACTTTTTTATGCACAAAGTTGAACACAAAAGCCATACACTGTGCTATTGTATATCAGTGTTGTATATCATGCTTTCTTTAACCGCTAGAAAATTCACATTGGGGCCATACACATTTTGATACTAACTTGAGAAAAAGGAGGCCTCCCCATGAAATTTGTCTCTTTAAGACTTCATACAAGCTCTTGATGTGTGTTATCGTAAATGAGGTGATAGCTAATGTTGGACATTTTCTTTAACCAAACAGTGTAGATTCTGCTTTAGGAGAATTATCAATCAGATAAAACAAACAAAATGCCCAGTTTCACCCAAAAGTCATGACTTCTGTGACGTCGGCTCAGGCCATCAGCAGAGCCAGGAGGCTCATATTCCCTCAATTCAGAGAGGTGAGGAGAGGGCAGGGGAGGAGGGATAAATGCTGAGTTAGTATAATTAGTCAGTTGTATTTAAACAGTAACACTCTGACAGGTGATAGATGGGGCCAGCTCCTGAGTTACATCTCAGTGACTTGCCCAGTCTCAGACGTAACGTCATCAACTGAAATCAGTTGGACTCTATTTTAAGGATAGGCAAAGGAGTGCCACTTTAGAAGCCAATAAACTGTTTCCTGAGTACAAAAACAATATGGGACAGATTAATCATTCTTGCAGGCACACTGCTCTGTGCCAGCCTGGACTGCTGAATCCCAGGCTGGAAGTTACCTGGGAAGGGAAGACTGGTTGGGATCCCCTGGTGCAGTTTCCATCAGAGTCATACACTTTGTTTGCCACTCCGCTTCACAGATATCCCCCGATTTGTATAGATTCCAGGGAATCTACAGGAAATATGAGCCAGACTCTTTATCTATTACTCCCTCTGGAATACCCACTGCATCAAAAAGAAGATCACTGCCATCTCTCTGAGATCTGGATAACCTTCTGTGAGCCTGCACCTACACTTACTGATGTGATACCTCCTTTCCTTACGTCCCTAACCCGAAATCATCCCCAAAGAACTACAACAGGGGCAACTTGACTCCTCCCATCCCTCCTCCGCTCCATATGACTCTAGCCTCCTGACAGCTTCTCCAGTCAACATCTCTGCACCTTTCCCTTCCACATCCTCAAAGCCCTTCCTGAGCTGGTCTGCAAAGCTGAAATTTTATGTGTTGTTTAGGAAAATGTAAAGCATTGTAAAATGTTGACATTTAACTCGTTGTCATTAGGCTTCAGAGTTAATCTCTATTGAGTCAAATGACAGCAATATATTATCTTTTAGAGCTACTGCTTCTGCCCATAATTATATTCAGACAGGTCTGCCCTGGGTTCCATCTGGAAGGTCTTCTTTACCAGCAGCAAGGCCAGAAAAGGAATTTTAATTACAACTTAAATCCTATAGACAGTGAAGGGGCCACCAAACCATTCATGAACGGCATATTGGCCAATACTGACTCAACCAGACACATTCCTTCTATAGGGGAGAATATACAGTGTGAATCCCTGACCCACTCAGGTCAATGGCAAATCTTCCATTAACTTCAGCGGGGCCAGGATTTCATCCTTAATGGTGAGTACTTTTGAAAATCAAAATGGTTACTCAATTTATGTTCTAGATTTCATTTTTCTTGCTTCTGTGATGAATGTAGACATAATTTAACATTGCCATGAACAGATGCATTTGATTGTCAGCACAATCGACAAAGGAAAAATACTATTTTATGTTGGGTTTTTAAAATTGTTTTGGTTGTTGCAGTAAATCATCATTGCAAGTTAGTGTTTGAATAGACAAAGGTGCAAAATAAGACCAACCTTTTTAATAGTGCGGGTGTTTTATCCCTGGAACAGTTTACCAAGGAAAGCGGTCAATGCACCCTCAGCTGGAGTCTTTAATTCAATGACTGGATGTCTTTATCAAAGGAATGGCCTACTTCAGCCACAAGTTATTGTGCCTAATAGTGCTCAGTTTCATAGTAGGAAACATAATTCCCTCCACTGGAGCATAAACTGGGTAAAATGTTATGGCCTGTGTTATGCAGGAGGTCAAACTAGATGATCACAGTGGTTTTGCATCCAAGGATCGCATTAGCCCTTTTGGCCAAAACATCCCACTGGGAGCTCATGTTCATTTCCCCAAATCTTTTTTAAAGTCACTGCTTTCTCGGATAAAGTCCTTGGAATATAGACTACATTCTTTGTTCCAACATGTATAGCTTTACATTTAGCCATATTAAAACACATATTGTTTGCTTCCTCCCTGCTTACTAAGCGAGCCAGATCACTCTGAATCAGTGACTCGTTCCCTTGATAATTTACCACTCTCCCAATATTGGTGTCATCTGCAAACTTAATCAGAGATGGTTCTATGTTTTCTTATAGCTCAGTGGTTTGAGCTTTGGCCTGCTAAACCCAGGGTTGTGAGTTCAATCCTTGAGGGGGCCATTGAGGGATCTGGG
Source organism: Eretmochelys imbricata (assembly GCF_965152235.1). Taxonomy (NCBI): domain Eukaryota; kingdom Metazoa; phylum Chordata; order Testudines; family Cheloniidae; genus Eretmochelys; species Eretmochelys imbricata. The sequence continues at coordinate 34,614,496 of NC_135572.1, forward strand.
GCAAAAACTGGGGATTGGTCCTGCTTTGAGCAGGGGGTTGGACTAGATAACCTCCTGAGGTCCCTTCCAACCGTGTTGTTCTATGATTGATAAAAACAGTTAAATAGCACAGGAGCAAGAACTGATCACTGAGAGACCTCACTAGCAACATACCTGCTCAGTGATAATTCCCCATTTACAATTACATTTTGAGATTTATCAAACTTTTAATCCATGTCATGTCAATTTTATCATTCTACTTTGTTAATCAAAATGTCATGTGGTGCCAAGTCAAATGCCTTAGAGTTGTCTAGAGAGACAAGGTGGGTGAGGTAATATCTTTTATTGGGTCAACTTCTGTTGGTGAGAGACCCAAGCGTTTGAGTTTACACAGAGCTCTTCTTCGGGTTTGGGAAATGTACTCAGAGTGTAACAGCTAAATACGAGGTGGAACAAATTATTTAATGTAAGTAGTTAACACATATTTGAAGTGACCATTCAAGGTGAAGTGGCTGGTTAACACCTCTGAAGTCATAGGGGGAAAAGGGAGGGGGAAAAAAAAGCTGCAGGGGGGACACTAGTGTGTTATGGATTGTTGTAATAAACTATAAATCCTATGTGTCTCTATTCAGTCCGTGATTTTTAGTGTCAGCCAAAGTTATGACAGGTTCATTTTTTGAAAATGTTGTGCAGGTTTCCTTTGAGCCGGGTGAGGACTGATAGGTCAGATACAGAGTGATTGCCTTGTGAAAAGTGTTCACCCACAGGTGATAGGTGTTCTTTGCTTTTATCATTTTCCTGTGTGGGTTCATTCAGGAGTGTAGTGATTTCTTGATTTCACCCATATAGTTGTTATTGGGGCATTTAGTGCACTGGATGAGGTATACCACATGTTGTGATAGGCTTGTGTAGGACCCTGGATCTTAAAATGTGTGTTGTGGGGGCGGAGGGGTGTTGATCATTGTAGAAGTGGAGATGTGTCTACAGGTTTTGCATCTGTTGTTCTGGTGCCACGTTGAGCTGGTGTGTCTTGGTCTGTGGGGAGCTTGATGATGAGCTTGGAGAGGTTGGAGGGCTGTTTGAAGGCCAGACGTGGGAGTTCAGGAAAGGTTTCCTTCAGGATGTGGTCTCCATCGAGTATGGGTGGTAACTGTTTGATGATACCCATATGGGTTCCAGGCCTTGTCTACACTGCCACTTTACAGCGCTGAAACTTTCTCACTCAGGGGTGTGAAAAAACACCCCCCTGAGCGATGCAAGTTTCAATGCTGTAAAGTGGCAGTGTAGACAGTGCACGAGCACTGGGCACCGTGCTCCCAGCACGGGTAGCTACTCCCCTCATGGGGGTAGGTTTTTTATAGCGCTGGGAGAGCTCTCTCTCAGTGGTGCCATGGCTACACAGCCATGTTAAAGCACTTCCGCGGCAACGCTTTAACGTTGGCAGTGAAGACATACCCCCAGTGTGGGGTGGTTGGTGACAACTAGGGGTGTGCAGTTGGAGAGGCTAAGTATATTACATCAACATAATTACCTTTATCGACCAAATTAGTAATCTCATCAAAATGAGGTATCAAATTAGTTCGATAGTGTCTATTTTCCGTAAACCCATGTTGACTGGCATTAATTCTATTACACTCCTTTAATTCTTTATTAACCTAGTCCCATGTCAGCCGCTCCATCAGCTTGCCTGGGATCAATGTCAGACTGAGAGGACTATGATTATCCAGGTCATCCCATTTATCCTTTTTAAATATTGGCACTTCTTGAGGCTTTCTTTCAGTCTTCTGAAACCGTTAGTGTTCCAAGACTTATTGAAAATCAGCATTCATGGGCCAGTGACCACCTCAACCAGCTCTTTTAAAACTCTTGGATGCAAGTTATCTGGGCCCACTGATTTAAAATGTTTAACTTTAGTAGGTGCTGTTTAACATTCTCCTGAGATACTAGTGTAATGGAAAGAGTGTTATTATATGTTAGGACTACATTATCTGTTTTTTCCCAAATATAGAACATACATTTTGACTGAACACTTCTGCCTTTTCTGCATTTGTATTGATAATTCTACCTATCTAGTAATGGGCCAATACCATTGTTAGGATTTCTTTAGTTCCTAATATATTTTTAAAAACTCCTTATTGTCCTTAAGTTTGCTGATCATAGATCACTTCTTGTTTCCCTTTGCTTCTTTTATCAATTTGCTAGAATTCCTACCTTCTGATTTATATTCATTAGTATCAATGTCCCCTTTTTTCCATTTGTTATATATATGGAATATATATATATATAATTTTTATAGCTTCCTTCACTTCCTCTCTAAACCAGGTGGGTTTTTTTTACCAATCGTCCTTCTTCCTCAGTTATGGGATTTGGGGTTTTGGGTATCTAGTAAAGTGTTCTTAATCAACCCCCAATTATCTTTCTCATTTTTGTGATTAAATTCTTCCTCCTAGCTGATCTGGCTCATAACTGTTTTCAGCTTTCTGAAATTGGCCCTTTTAAAGCACAGTATACATATTACTGGTCTGGACTTTATTCTATTTGCATATTATAAATGTGATGAAGTCATCAGCATTTGTACCTAAAATACCATTCATTTTTAGTTCTATGAATCAGTTCCTCTTTATCTGTCAAGATGAAATCTAATATAGAATTCCCATGTTGGGTGCAACACTTTTTGAGTTAGGAAATTATCATCTTTAGCAAGTAAATACATCTATCTGGCAAGTAAATACAAAATATTTATATATGATATATATTTATTTATATATACACAGTCATGCTAAGTAGTGCATTTCTGTTATTTACAGAACTGCAGATTTTACAAAAGCTATAGTTTGAATTGTGGACATACGCTGAAACCTAAAGAATCCTGACTAGATGTTTTAGAAATTAATTAGTGAAAAGTAATCCCTGGTGTATTTACAGTATTGTTTACTTCTTTTATACATCTTCCAGGACTTCATGTTCTTAACATGGAAACCAGAAGTTAGTCCTTAGGACACGAGTAACTTTCTTGGCAATAGGATCAAACTCAAACTGCCGTGATCCACGAAAGAAATAGAAGAACCCTAGGAATAAAAACAAGTTGAATTACTGTATTGCACAAATAAATATTAAGCGGTTACAATAAAGGTTGGAAAGGGCTAGAAAAGTCTATTTGAGTCACCCACTCCAGCAATTTGCAGAACTGTTTTATCTAAATAATATCCTATCTGACATAGGAAAAAAAAACACCTATTCCTGATCATTATTCTCAGCACAGTAACTTTATTGTCTTAGGGCCAGACTGCGATATCCTTATTCATGTTGAGCAATACCTTACTTCACAAGTGATCCCATTGACTTCAGTGGAACTACTTATGGTAGAAGGTACAATACAACATGAGTAAGGGTATCCCAATCTGTCCCTTAGTACCGATCTTTTCATAGCGCTGTCCAAACATTAATTAAGCCAGTATTAATATGCAGAAGTTTCTGGCTCTCAGCAGTGTGCACCCCATTTAACCATGCCTCTTATCACTTCTGAATCATTTAATGCTTCCTTACCTGAGAGTTTCCACTTACTTTTATACTGGAAAACAGCATCAATCTTCCCATTAATTCCTGGAAATTCATCTTTTATCAGCTTTGGCTTCTTGTCCATGGACTGTCTCCTTTCATCATAACTGAGGAAAGTTAAAAACAATAAGAAGACACTTGAAAATAAGCCAAATGGCACGTAAGCCAGCCCCACTCTTTACAGAGAGCCCATTAAAAGTGAACTAAGCTCACTGAATACTTAGCTATTCTTAAACCAGATGCATAGGTGACATAAATCAGCACACCTCCCATGACCTCAGTTGAGCTACACCAAATTACACCAGCTAAGGAGCTGGCCCCTTGTGTTAATTACATGTGCATCTTTGAACATCATTACTAATTTACTACGAACTTACTAATTACTAACTTACTACTATCATTACTAATAACCATTACTAATCTGCAAAAATTATTATGTTTATTTTTTTTTGCCTAATAGGCAGGATGTAGAGAAGTGAATTATCAGCTATTGTATGGGAAACAGGAGACTATAGACTTACCCTTAAAAATGTATCGTTGCAATGTTCGCTGTCCACAAGTAGTGTTTATCAGGAGATAATGATAATGATCCCTGTGGGACCATTGTTATATCACATACATTGAGGTGCTATATGGCTACCATCACACAGGCTATAACAAGGTGTTTGCTGTAATATTTTTACTCAACGTAGAAATTAAATCACAACCAACTGTGTTCAAACAAGATGAATGGCTTGACCAAAGCTCTCCAAGCAGTGAGTTTTAGGAGTGGAGGATCAGATTGAATCCTTTACTCACCCGATACAGTTTACAAACTGTAACAAATCTGAAATCTCTGGGAGCTAGGCACCTAAATAGCTTTCAGGATCTGAGCAATCGTCACTTCACAGTGATCACTGTGCTGCACACCGTGGCCACTTAGAACTATTCCACAGTGATACAAGTCACATCATTGTGCTCCACATATATAGGTCGCTATTACTTGTGCTAAAAGAGAATCTCCTTTATCTGTTAGAAGTATATGGGTTATGACACATAAAGATGAGCAGTTTTGATTGCATCCAATAGAGACAATGATGAACATGCACACAAGCCAATTCACAGCAATATATGGCACATGCTTTGTGGCATAATAATGCCATCTCTTGGTAACTGGACAGAGGAATTGGGGATAATAATCTGAACCTTTTTTTAACCCCAAGAAAAGGTTCTGATAAAAGCATTGTGCACACTTATGACTCAGTATAATTAGGAATTATTGTTTGTTTTAAAATGTGCAGTAAAGCTTTAGATATCTTTTTTCTCTATGTAAGTAAAATTTAAGCAAAACTTTATGTATTTTGAAAAGAACTGTTTCACCTGCCTTTCAAGAATATTATTTTTCTACAGGCAGTGGTGACAGTGTAAAAGACTGGCTAGCAAGTATGCTACTAAAGCATCATAAGGCAAATTAAGGGTAGAGTTATTGGTGATGTGGGTTTTGTTTGCTCAGTGGTCCCTATTACCAGAGACTCAAGAATGTTGAACATGAAATCTTACCTCCAGTACTTGTTAGACACAAAGAAGTATGTTTCCCCTTTATTTGCATTATAAAGAGCTGCATCAATTTTCTTCACACCCTTTGAGAAGCCCAAGTCATGGATTTTCTTTGGGTATCCAGACAGTATAGTATCTCCTTTGACAACCCAGAATTCATTTCCTATCAAGAAAAGTTGTTGAAAACATTTTGCCTGGAACTTCTGTTGAATTATACAACATTTGTGTAGGGTCTTTAACTGTATAATACAATCAAACCAATCTTTTTATGGACAAATGTAGAGATCAAAACATGCATTCCTTGCTATAAGACAGTCCTTCCTGTGGCTACAGTAAACAATGGACCATCACCTTCTGTTGTATTTTAAACACATCTGGCAAAATCCATCCCTCATGTAACTCTTCTGAATGCTAAGGATGAATTTGGGCTTCTATTTTTAATTTAGACAAGTAGTTTTACAGAAAAAAGTGCCATTTCACATTTCCTTGGATAGAGCTTGATTTGTTAGGAAAATTTAGCTTCGTTAACATTAATCAAATAAGTGACATGCATTTTGATGCCGAGTGTGGTTTTTGTTAGCAATTTAATTGCAAAACAACAGCAGTACACTGGATTAGCGCCGAGTTAATGAAATCCCATTAAAAGAGTACAAGCTTCAATTTCCTTAACTATTTTCAAAGCAGGTAAATTCCATTCATGTCACATGTAAGAAGAACATAGAGAAACTCAAATTCTTACCTTTAAAAATAAATGTCTCATCTTTGTCCGTAATTTCATAGGCAGCATCCAAGCCAGATGGCAGAGGTGACCAGAATGAAGATATTAAATTAAAGTCAACTTCTCTGCTTGTAGGGTGTTTCCGCCAGAAGTGCCTGATCCAAATACAGTACAACTTGCATTTTAAATCATATCTTTATATAGAACAATATGTGGGATTCTAACCATGGCAATAAGAGTTTACAACTTCTACAGCCCAGAAAGTATTGTCTATTGGCACACATACAAATTCCAATGCCCCCAAATCCTATCTTCTATGCATTTACTTAGCTTTTTGACTTTTGAATCACTTAGGGCTAAAACCTGCCTTTACCCCTGACATGGAACAAATGCAGTTCTGCTACACAAAAGGGAAATGGGACTCAGTTCTGCAGCACACCACTGAGAAAGGGAGGTGGTAGAGTTGGGTGTCACCAGAGGATTCCCACTTCCCCCAGGTGTCTCCCCAATATCTACTCCACATACTCATGCTAGGCTCTGGGCTGAGAGAGTTTATCTCTGGAAAAATCTCTGGATTTCAGAGAAAGCAGATTTCACAATACTTACTTGCCTGCTCTCCCGGCATTAGTATATTTTGAATGTGAGAATACAACATTATAAACTCCTTTAGACTGTGAAGTCTTTAGGCAGGAGCAATCTACGCCTTTGTACAGCGCTGAACAAATGATAAAATATAACAATAGTAATTGGTTTCATTATCCAAAATCATTGTTGCAAAGGGTGTGCATGTAGACTTGGTGTTTGGGATGGCAAATGTTCAAAGTTTACAAGGCTGCAGTTAAAGATGGGTAAATGGCTAACTTTAGAGTCCCAAGTAGTGGGTTCAGAGGCCAAAACTGAGTTCTCCTGAATTCTGAATGTTGGGACCTGTTCTAATATAAAACTTATCCATGTCTTTTAAGGCACCCTTTCTAACTCTCTCTCTCTGTCTTCTCTGCATCCTGTCCCTCTTCCTCTCCCTCCCTTTTCTTAATGCAACCAGATCTCTCTCTTTACCCACCAATACTTACCTCTTTCCTTTTCCCAACCCCCCTTCCCTACCATATCATATCCCAGGTCTCCACTAGGACCTCCTTTTACCCCACTTTCCTCTTTTGGGGTCCTCAGAATCCATAGTCTATTCTCTTTAACACGTTGAGAGCACCAAGTTTTAGTGATTTTTCCATGGAGGAATGCTTCAGATTTGGCACACTTACTGCTAATCTCTGGTCAGTTGTTTCAATCAATGAATTGTCCTGGGAATACTGCAGCACCCAAGTAGCCAAGTAAAACTTGCCAGTGTTAGATGTCATGACAGAGTCCAGCATATAGAGGTCACAATGAAGAAGTCAGAATTTGTCAACAGTTACCACAGTGTTATCTACATTTGACAAGTTTTCTCCTATGATTAGAATGGGAAATAAGTGTGGCAAGTGTGTGTTGTTGTTGTTGTTTGTTATTATTAGAATTTATCATTTGCATTGTCGTAGTACCAAGGACCCCACCTATGGACCCTGTTGTCCTAGGTACTGCATAAATATCCAGAAGAGAGAGAGCGCCCCTGACCCAAAGAGCTTACAGTCTAAGGAAATATCCCTTAATGATCACCTCTTGTGCAGAGGTAAGTAGCAGGTCGGTTGGCACTTGGGAAGAGAGATTGGTGATATTTATCTGAACCTTCTTTGAGCATAATAAAAGGTATTGGTTTGATTAACATGCTGGACAAAATTTTGAATATTTCTTATTTTTCCAAACTATTGTGCCATTAAAGGAAGATTTAAGCAAAAGATGTGATGCTGCTTTAAGACAGTCAGCTTACTTGTCTTTAAAGAACATTATTTCTCCACGGAAAGTGGTGACAGCATCGAAAGTCAGTTTAGGGCCACAGGTGTTTGGTGGTAGAGGTTCTGTTGGCTCCATGGGTTCTATGGAGACCGTAGATTCTGTTGGATCTTCAGGGGGGTTAGATGAAGGTCCTAAGGAAAACAATTTAGAGAAGAAAATAAAACTAGTATTTGATATTATAAAATTCAGATAACTTCAGTGGATCTGTCATTTTTTTTTCAAGCTATAGTTAATACAATCATTCAACATGGATTTCATTAAAAGTTATTTGAACTTGTGAGAGGCTATAAACATTGAGCAATTAATAATGTTTGATTACCATAGAGGTATTGAATGCCATTAATATCATCCTGATGAAGACGGAAAGTCTTGGAATCAAAGTATCTGTAAACTGGGTACATCAGTGAATCAGGGTGTCTAGAATGGAAGAGTCCCAGTGAATGGCCAAACTCATGCGCAGCCACGAAAAACAAGTTGGAACCTAAAACCAGCAAACAAAATGTATAAAAGAAAGTTACGTCTTTTCATGTTCTTGCCCATCAGTGTGAAATACAAGCCAGCCAATTGCACTCAATACAATAGAGGTTTTTAGTGCTTATAGTAAACTCAGATATAGTTGAAATACAACTAAGTACAATGAAAATACATTGAAGCACATCAAAAGTGCAAAGGTGCGGTGCTTATAGGCCTGATCCAGCACCCAACAACTTCAGCAGAGATCAATGTGGGTGACGGAGTCCAGATGTTGTGATGCCTTTGGAAAACTGGGGCCTGAGGAAGCTAATTATGTGGGATGGTTTTCAAAAGTGCTGAGATCCTAACTTTGTTGGGCACTGTTGGTTGTTCAACACTTCTGAAAATCAGCCACTCGCTTAGGCATCTAACTATGGATGTAGGAGTCAAACTTTAGATGCCTAGTTTTGAAAATCCTACCAAGCCCAGGTATGTAATATTAAGAGTTGGTTTTACGTACCCTGTGAGCCTTTGGTCCAGTCTTCATCCTCATCAAAGTGAGCATCTCCACCAAGACCATTGCCAGGTGCATAGGCATGAGCAACAGTCCCACCAGGACCATCAAAGGGATTGAAATCATTGTGAACTAAGAATGGAATAAGGTGCAATAGAACTCTTTGTTAGTTTGCAACACTCCAAATTCCTCTTACATGCAATTTTGACAACCCCATTATTTGTTAATTTTTACTGAGAAGCAGAAATTTTTGACTTTCTAGTAGATCTGCAGACACTAAACAATTGGAAGTGAAACAAAAATCTGTCAAAATGGAAGTGAGATCATGAAGCAGTGGGAACTGGGCAAAGATTGGAGATGGGCATGAATGCAGGTACAATGGCTTGGTGGGAGGAGAAATGCAGAGGAAAGGAAGGTAAATAAAAATAATGGCAAGCTGTTGTACAACTTGTATTTATATAGTCGAACCACAAGACAAGCATGTGAGAAACCAAAAGAATCACGTGACCTTTTATTGTTCCCTCCACCATCCTCCGCTACTTTCTGTTCTCTTTACCCACTGCATCATGTCTAATGATGATCCTGCTACCTCCTATGCACATAGAAGAGAGCTTTGGCGGAAGAAGTCTCCCTGAGGAGCCACCCACATCAGCCCAGTAGGGGGTGGAGTTTGCCCTCCTCCACCACAAAAAAGCCCTCGAAGCGGAGCCAGCCCCAAGCACTGAGCTCTGTGGCCCCTATCTAGCAAAGCACTTCAACCTGTGCTTAACTATAAGCATGTGAGTAGTCCCAGTGACTTACATGGAACTACAGCCATGAGTAAAGCTATGAGTAAGACCCACAAGCCCAGATTCTGTGCAGATGTCTGCCCAGGCTGAATATTATACACTATGCGCAGTCCTGTTGAACTACACACAGTGTGTAAAGTTATGTACAGATACAAATCTCTGCAGTATCACAGCCTTAGATTGTAAACTCTTTGGGGTTGGGACTGTGTTTTTGTGTGTGATTGTATAATGCCGAGAACAATGAGATCCCCATCCTAATACAAATGATAATAATGAATAATAATTTCAGGACAAATCTTTCACAGACCTCTGGATGGTAATATTTACAATGATTCTATATATATATATATATTTACCTCTGGCTGCAAAGGAGATCAATATATCTGCATCACCTCTGTCAACGCGGGTAAATGTCAATGGGGTCACTTTGCTCCAGACTGTAAAAGCTTTCTTGATGGCTGCATCTACATCAACTCGGGCCATGTCTGGTGTATAGTTCAAAATCCTTTCAAATTTAATATAGAGAAACAGCTGAGTTCTTTACAATATTTATCCTCTACTTGGAGCAACTTGTCTCCCTTTAATGCAAGAAAACCCCTCTATTACTGACTAGTTACCTGTATGTTAGATTTCTTTTCCCCCATTTTGGTTGTCCTGCAAAGGTGGAGAAATCAGCAATATCAGGGACTCCACACCGGGGTTTCTGCATCACCTCCAAAGTGTTAGAATCCAATTTCCCAGTCACCTCCAATCCAATGAATTCCTGCATTTCTTTGATTTTGTTGACCATAGGACTATCACTTTTCCATCTTAAAACAGGCTTCCCATCTGTCGTAAAGCTGTAGTAATTTTCCAGGTACTTCTGATGAAACAGATAGCTATTAAGACACTAGATTCTTTTTTAGATCTTGCAAAATAATATTAAATATTATGACATGAGATCTACCCTGGGCTTCTGCTGCTTGTTCCCTCTGTGTCTCAGGAACTCACTTTGTTTAGAAACTTTGTAAAACTGAAATTAGTTACCATTTTCCATTTATATTAATACCTTGATGTTATATTGTTCTGTGATAATGTGGCGACAAGAGTTCTGCATGAACATTTTGCAAAAGTACAATAGGATTAATGCTCAGAACACATTCAGAATAAACATTTGCCCTGTAAATGGAACATTTTGTGACAAAACACCTTAGGCTCACTATCTGTTCCAGCACTCCAGGCAGTATTTAAAGACAGACAAAAAACAGATTTTTGAAGAACATGATTGAAAGCTTGATTTTCCAAAAGCATTACATGTTATCATGTGAAATGATTTGGACAAAATGAAGATCCTGATCTTACAACCACTTATGCATGAGACTATCTTTACTCCCCCAAGAAGCCACAAGTGAGCCAATAAGATTACTTGTGTGTAAAGTTATTCAGATATTTAAGTGTTTGCAGTATCAGGTCCTCAACTGGTGCACTGTAATTTTAAAATGCTTCCCGCAAAATAGTGCAAACCAAAATAATAATAAGATGCTTCCCCTGGCAAATTTCTAAGGTTCATGATGACAGGGCTGAATTATTCTTCAGAAATATTGCCTCACTTTGAGCATTGCACATCCATTAAAACAGCACCCAAGGCAAGCAGTTTCCAAGCTTTTGAAACCAAGCACCCTCTTCAGGAAAATGAAACAAGTCATATCTACCCTTCCACCCCACCATTTTAGAAGGGCAGCCTTGGGGAACCTTTCACAGCCAGTATGGCACACCCCTCCGGGGGAGGGGGGAGCATGCTTCTATTCTTTGGGAAATACTGAACCAGACTATTCACCCCATCAGCATGTATAGGGTCAGATCCTCAGCTGGTGTAAATCAGCATAGCTCCATTAACTTCAATTAACTCCAGCTCAGGATCTGGTCCTTTGTGTCTGCAATCATTACCTGAACAAGCTTCGTATCTTCTTCTGCTTTCCTTTTTGGATGTATAGGAAAAGCACAAGATGCTGCACATAGTAACAGCAGAAACGGAAGATTCTTCATTCTTTTGCTTTGTCTTGTCTTTATGAAGATCTCAATCTCTGCCCGCTTCATACAAGTCTCTCACATATCCCTGTTTATATAGTACTTGAGTGCTTCATAAAGCCGGGGTAGCCTGACTCATAGGTTAGAACAGCCTCCAATTAGCAACAGAAGATATGCAAATAACTGGTTTAGGCATGAAAAGCTTGACAGATTTCATGTAAACTGTCTCCCATCCCACTCCGCCCCTTTGCAAATTTTGCAATTGGACAAGATGATTAATGCTCAGGAAATAGGTTGATATTCCTTTCCTTTAGAAACTCACTGTTATCTTTAATAAGATTCTTAGCTCTGTTGGAACCATCCATGACTCTCTCCGCCCATTGCTCCTACCTGTACTACCAAGCAACAATCCTACGCAGCAATTAAAACTTGATTCTCAGGCCTGGTTAAGCTAAACTGAATGCAGGAATAGGGGATGGGGTAAAGGACTGTTGAACCACCCATGAATCTGTTCCAGGTTATTTTTGTAGACAACTGAAACAAGTGTCTTCCACAGTCACATGGATTTTGGGAGAAATCTCATTGTTACTATAGTGCCATAATCTGCTCACCTTACCCATTGGAATAGTCCTTGTGCGGTAAGACACTGAAAAATCAGTGCTGACTATTTGCATCACTTCCAGGTTATCTTTAATAAGGTTCTTAGCTCTATTGGAACCATCCATGCCTCTCTCCGCCCATTGCTCCTACCTGTACTACCAAGCAACAATCCTACGCAGCAATTAAAACTTGATTCTCAGGCCTGGTTAAGCTAAACTGAATGCAGGAATAGGGGATGGGGTAAAGGACTGTTGCACCACAATCTTAATTCTGGAGACAGTGAAGGAAGAGAACAATAAAAGCTAGAACAGTCCTTAGGAGCTGGTCTGTCTTACACTGTGCTGAACATGGTACAGAATAGCAGGAATGTACTGTGCTCTGACTAACCAATTTATTTGAGCATAAGCTTTCGTGAGCTACAGCTCACTTCATCGGATGCATCTGATGAAGTGAGCTGTAGCTCACGAAAGCTTATGCTCAAATAAATTGGTTAGTCTCTAAGGTGCCGCAAGTACTCCTTTTCTTTTTGCGAATACAGACTAACACGGCTGTTACTCTGAAACCTGTGCTCTGACTATATCTCCTCCTTCAACATGTCCCCCCATAATCCACCACCACACCCCTGGTGCTCCCTTACACTGGGGGCTGTTAGGGGAGTGATATGGGAATGTCCTGCTGGCTCTATTTTACCAGAATCTCCCTTATGCCAAGGTGATTCCCAAGTGGCCAGTTCTGCCTCCTTTGTGGCCCTGTTATACCAGCAAAGCCCGAGTACTGAGCCACCACAGAGCCCAGAATCCGGGCCTAGCTCTTATGCTTTGGATAATATGTTCCCCACTATTGGTCAGGAAACTTTCTCTCTGCTTCATATGGTGCATGCACCAATCAGCAGCAGCATCCTGGATATTGGGCATGAGGCCTTAGAAAGTCCCCCCAAAATTCATAAGTTCAAATTCTTCACTAATGGTTTAACACCATCGTCTCCACCTCAGGGTGGAGAATTATCTTTTCTTTCATTCTCCATCACAAGGGGCACAGGCTGCCACAGGAAGCAGGCAGAGGGACCTCCATTCAAAATATAGTGAGAGATGGCAATAGCAGAGATTTCTGAAAGGAGAGGTACATACATTACAGAGACATTTGCTGAATTATTTCCCTTTGGGACACATCAATGGAAACCAGCAGAAAGGAGCCCCAGGAGATAGATGTCATGAAGAAGTCTCAAGTATCTGCTTTCTCCCCCTGGATGGTTGGTTGGTCTTGTTGAAACAGGACACAGGACGGAGATTCAGGAGGAAGCAGACACTTGGTCATGGGGCCTAAATTTTCCATACTCATCATTGTTTGTATTTGAGTGCTCATCCACAGGGGCACTGGGAAGGTTTTAGTGAGGTTGTTGTGGTTCTTCAATTGGCAGGACTCAGCAACATTGTCAAGTGTGCCCTGTTACTAACTTTTGCCCTCTTATTCTGTTCCCTCTTTTCTCCCCATTTTTTGGTGCTGTCGATCACCCACTAAAATCATTCACTTTTCTTAGTATATCATCCCATGTAGAAACTTTCATAGCCGCAGAGATGTTTTTTGAGGCCTTGCCCATGAAGAGATCGAACCTAGAAATGATCTCCATAATGAGAATCTCTTGTTCTTCCACAGAGATTTGACTTGCTGATTGCTACACTCTCCTTTCTCAAAGCCTCTCTCTCAGGAATGTCTCATACCATTGTCTGGCCCTTGCTATGCCAGGGTTGATACCCCCACCAGCAGCATTCCCTTGGCCAGAGCCCCTAGTAGGAACACCAGAAGAAGACATCATCCTCCCGTGGGCACAATGCTGAGTAGGAGTCTCAAAATTTGACCCTTTTCAACTGTGTCCATGCATGGAAGTTGCCAATCAGCATATGTAAATGCTATTTTAAATTGTACAAATACAAACCTGAAAGGAAGAAGATAAGACTGGGGGTGACACACAGCTTGCCCGTGAGGTAATGAGTAAGGTTTGTTCTGAAAATGCTTCACACACCCAGCCCTGTTCTGGCCACAGTGTACTCTGGCAGCAATTTGAGCGCCACAGGTTAACGTACAAGATTGAGGACGCACACACGAGGAGCTTCTGAGCTGTAAAACTGCAGCTCTGGCTGTGCCAGTGTTGAGTGGCGTCTAACCGAGAGATGTTTACATCTCCCGCCTGGCTGTGTAGTTTACTGCCAAACCCTGAGGCTAGTGTGTGTAAATATGGAGCCATAGGTATTTACGATGTTGCTGAGGATGCCAGCCGCAGAGGGAGAGTCATGTACCCCTCTTCTGACAGCTGCATAATGACAGCTCATATGAATCAGATAGGTTTCAGAGTAGCAGCCGTGTTAGTCTGTATCCATAAAAAGAAAAGGAGGACTTGTGGCACCTTAGAGACGAACAAATTTATTAGAGCATAAGCTTTCTTGAGCTACAGCTCACTTGAAAGCTTATGCTCTAATAAATTTGTTCATCGCTAAGGTGCCACAAGTACTCCTTTTCTTTTTATGAATCAGATAGTCTTTGTTTAATGGCAGGTCTTGCTGTCTTGCTTGTGCTTTCTGTGTGGCTCCTGGTGGGTCTCCCTTCCTTTCCAGCCTCGGGTGTGTGTTCCTCCCAGAAGCCTAATCTACCATAATTTCCTCTTCGACAATAAGGATGCTGGATCCACTAACATCCCTTTGTGCAGGAATCACTTCCAGGTCAGACTCAATTCATTTGAAAATCTCCATGCATGTGTGTCTATCTAGAGAGGGGACTAAACACTGCCAGGCGGGGCAATGATGGAGCTGAATTTCCAAATCCTCTGAACATTCATCTCCTATTCAGGCCATGCGAGAGCAATCTTTTCTCCAGCAGGGAGGTCCACACTGCACCTCCTCTGGAAATTGCCTGCTAGGAGCATTATAACTTGTGTTTCTCTTTCCTATGAAGCAACACACTGGCCACTGCTGCATACTGGACTATACTGAACAATGATCTGATTGTTGATGGAAAATCTCGACTGTGTATACGCATTTGTGACAGTAATAAGCAATGAGATACATTCTCACAGTGTGTGTTTATTCAGGGCCTGATACTACTCTGAATGCAGTCATTAGGTTTGCACATAACTTTTGACATCAGTGAGAGCAGGGTTGGGCTCACACGCCATAGCTGAGATTTTCAGATGTGATTGGTGATCGTGGGTGCCTCGGATTTTGGGTGCTCAATTTAAGACACCATAAAGGGACCTGATTTGGGTAAGTGCTCAGTGCTCTATCTGTGAACAATTTCTACCTGGTGCTGACATAGCTATATCCAGTTCCAGTCACCAACAATAGAATCATAGAATCATAGGTCTGGAAGGAACCTCAAGAGGTCATCTAGTCCAGTCCTCGTCACTCAAGGCAGGACTAAGTATTATCTAGACCATCCCTGACAGGTGTTTGTCTAACCTGTTCTTAAAAATCTCCAGTGACGGAGATTCCACAACCTCCCGAGGCAATTTTATTGCAGTGCTTAACCACCCTGACAGTTAGGAATTTTGTCCTAATGTCCAATCTAAACCACCCTGGCTGTAATTTAAGCCCATTGCTTCTTATCCTATCCACAGAGGTTAACGAGAACAATTTATGGCCCTCCTCCGTGTGACAACCTTTTATGAACTAGAAAACTGTCCCCTCTCAATCTTTTCTTTTCCTGACTAAACAAACCAAGTTTTTTCAGTCTTGCCTCATACCTCAGACTGACCTGAGCTGCATTCAGATTAGAGGCCTGAAGGATATAGCCCATTGTCACTCCCTTGAGCCACCAAATCTCCTGCCTTTGCCATCCTACACCCCCCATCTTTTAGCAATGCCATTATCTAAGGTTATGTCAGTCCCTTCTGCTTCATTACAAAAGACACAAAGAAATTATAACAGTTCAGGTAGTGTGTGATGATGGGATCAGTTGTTTAGAATAATAGTGTAATGAACAGGGGTGTGACTGCCCTTTACTGGATGGAATCAGAACTACTCAACTGCGTGTCATAGGCCCTGTGCAAAATAGCTCACGTAGTCAAGATGTGCTTTCAGAGTAAACATACTTGTGTGCTATCACCAGAGCACAGTGAACTTCCACATGGCCACAGTGTCCAGCATAATGCATGACAAGGTCTTAGATGGCTTATAGGAGTTTTAGAACTATCAACTCTTATGAAGCAAGGAGTGAACGTCTAGTGCTGTGCTTCTATCTTCTTCTTCTTCTAATATCTATCCCCTTCCCTTAAGATCATTTCCCCTTGCTTCTACCCTGGAGCTGCCCATTTACTTCTGCCTCCTGCTCTGCCTCTCCTCTACAGCGAATGGAGTCTCTTAAAGTCATCATATTGCCTGAAAGGCTGAGCTGGGAGTTCAGACTGCAGTGCAATTAAATTAAATTAAGTGGCCCCTTCTCTCGTACTGCTGACCAGAAAGACCATGAGTCTGGACCAAAAGAAACAAAGACTGTTATATACACAAACAGAAAATAGCTTTATTGCTCAGTGACAAATAGATTAATAAATAGCCTAAATACAATATGAAGATAAGTTAAAACTATATATATATTAAATTTAACATTTTTCTGTTATTTAAACTAATATTTATCTGGGATCGCAGCTCTTATGTGACTCCGACATAAAGTAAAAGATGAATAACACTGATTAAAAACAAAAAATCTATGAAACGCCATCTCTAATGCATACAAAATTGCGTTCTGCTTCTTTTGCACCGTCACCTTGTGTGTCTGCTCTTATTTGCAACCAAACCAACTATTGCTCTTCATTTCACGAATAACTTTCTTGGACTTGGTGTCTATTTCATACTGCTTTGATCCATGGAAAAAATAGAAATGTCCTAGAAATAGAAACAAAATGAATAATTACTTTGTACAAATGAATATTCATTCTCTTTCCACAAACACTGCTGCAAATTAAAATGTGTACACCTAAAGAAACACCCTTACTAATTTCTATAATGATTCTTGAGTCTATGGAAATGCAAATTTTCCAGTATATTCAACTATCAAAGTATTTTTTTTATTTACCTTTTTCCTGAAAGGCAGCATCGACCTTATTGCCAATTCTTGGAAAGTCAACTGATATGCGTCTTGGATAACCCTTTTCCATGGATTCGGTGACTTCATCATAACTGAGTGAAGAAAGGAAATGAAAATAATACATGAACATGTGATATTTAATATTGAGTCCAACTGACCTTTACAACAAGTAGGTCCTGCCCTTAGCTAAAACTCACTAACCATGAGCTACTATAACTCATTGAATTGTTTAAATCCATACTATGTGAATACTTTCACCTTGACTAATCGATGCACAGTCGTCCTCAGCTAGTCTGACTAAATATTTTGTTTTTCCAACTTGATTGCTGTAGGAGGAGTGGTGTGGGGCCCAAGTGGGCAACCTTGACATCTGGACCCTCATCCTGCAAAGACATTTCTGTACATGACTTGCTTTATGAGTTGTCAATGGGACTAGTCACCTGAGTGAAGCTAAGCATATGCATAAGACTTTTCAAGTGAGCCCTTAGTTATGTGATAACTTCTTCACCCAAGAAGAAATAGGGGTGCTTTGGGGGGGGGGGAGTGGTTACAAAACCCGTCTATTTGTAGAACTATTTTCTTAATTTAATTTTAGAAACTGCTTGAGTGCAGTTCCCCACTGCACGGAACAGCAACAGTGCTGTAAAGGCCAGCCTTGCCCCAGCCCTGATCGGGTAGGGGTTGAAACAAGAGGAGGGGCTGGTCTTTCCACCCTCACACAGCTACTGGTGGCTATAGAGCTGATAGGAAATCCCACCTGCTACTGTAACACCGACAGGCCCTGGTCATCAGGATCAAACCTAACACCTCTGGAGCTAAATGCATGAGTCTCTACTGCATGAGCTAAAAGCCATGTGGCCATTAGCTAAGGCTGTAGAGCAAACTCATTAATCTCTCTCTAGGTGGTCTCGGTGCCACTAGAGGGGACAGAGCACCACCCCCAGGAGGTGTGTGGGTTACATACTTCCCCTAGCTGAGGAAGCGCATCCCGAGCTTCAGAGACTTCCCAGTTGAAATCCCGGATGAGCCCCCACTTGTAATACTGACAGACCCTGGTCGTCAGCGGGCGGGGTTGAACCTGGGATCTCTGGAGCTAAATGCATGAGCCTCTACTCCATGAGCTAAAAGCCATGTGGCCATTAGCTAAGGCTGTAGAGCAAACTCATTGATCTCTCTCTATGTGGTCTCGGTGCCACTCAGTGGGACATGGGAGGGGGTGTGGGATGCCAGATCCAGGGGGTGCTCACCTTGGGGGGCTCGCAGCAAGTGATGACCTCTCCCTACTGTTCCTAGGCAGAGGCACAGTTGGTGGCTCTGTGTGCTGCCTTCTCCCGCAGGTGCCACCCCCACAGCTCCCATTGGCTGCAGTTCCCAGCCAATGGAAGCTGCGGAGCCAGTGCTCGGGATAGGGCGGGGGCAGAGCACGGAGCTGCCTAGCTGCATCTATACCTAGGAACAGCAAGGACGGGTCACTGCCTGTGGGGAGCCACCTGAGGTGAGCGCCCCCTGGATCCGGCACCCCGCACCCTCTCCCACATCCAAACTCCTTCCCTCTTTGTTAACCAGAATTTTTCACTTACCAGCACCCCCCCATTCCCACGACATGACGGATAAAAAGGCTTTTACTGTATTAGCAACGAATGGAAAATGTTCTGTAACTCAAGTGTTTTAAGGAAAAGGAAGAGCTGAGTTCTATCTCTGTTGTCACTGACATTCAGCTTAACAGATGGGGTGTGCAATATACCAGTCATGAACTCATACTCAAGGTAGCCACACATTTGTCATAATTCCAAATGTAAAAGGGTTAATGAGGCTTTAAAGAAGCTGCATGGATTATTTGCTGGGAGAATATAATCTTACCTCCAATACTTGGCACCTACAAAGAAGTACGTTTTTTTGGTATTCTTATCATAAACAGCGGCATCAATTTCCTTAACATATCTTGGAAAGCCCAGGGCATGGATGTTCCTAGGAAAACCTGGCTGTACAGAGTATCCACTGACAACCCAGTATTGGTTGCCTGTCAAGAAAAACAAGATAGAAAAGCTCATTAGGGACTTCTGATGAGAGAAAACAGTATTTAATTACAGTCTTGGAGCTTCCCCAAGGAAACTTTTACCTTCCCTATGGGGTGAATTCCATTAGATAGCATTGAATTCCTGTAAAGAACACTCCTTTCCTGCAAGGAATGTTTAAGGTTTCAGGACAATGGATTTTTTGCTTTATAAATTCATTACAGTAGTTAAAAAAACATTTCCCCCCACCATGGGAGCTGGGACTGCTCAGCACCTCTGAAAATCAGGCCACTTAGTTAGGTGCCTAAATATGAATTTAGCTGACTAAATGAAAGCACTCCATTTTAAACACTTTAGCTCAAATATATAACTGATCCTCTCCTCTACCTTAAGCACATCAGTTAACTTCACTCTCAGTTTTCCTGATTATGAAATAGGCATAATATCTTATGTCACAGGACTGTTGTGAGGTTTAATTAGTTAATGACTGTGAAACTGAACTTTGAAGGTGAAAAGTTATGTCAGTGCTAGGTGGTGGTGTTGTTATTAATAATAATTGCTTCTTCATTTCCACATGTAAGAAGAATGTCTAGAAATTCAATAGAAATACCTTTAAAAAGAAACACTTGATCCTTCTTGTCAATTTCATAAGCGGCTTGAAAGCCAGATGGTAGAGTTGGCCAGAAGGAAGAAATTAAATCCTGATCAATACCTGGGAAATAAGGACTCTTGCGCCAGATGTACCTGATTGAAAAGACAAGTTGCTTGTTTATATAATTATATGTTACCATTAATTCATGAGATCATCAACAGGGAAATTTAATAAAAATTCCTACTACATGAGCTGTACATTTGTTCAGTAGCTGCTGGCGGTGGGACATGCCCCCAACCCACAGATCAGGTCCACTTGGAGATGCAATGCCCATTTGGTAGTGCCCTCTTCAGTGCTACAGAGAAATCCTGTCCCATTTATTTGCACTGGGGTTCTTCCACCCTGCCCTTTTACCTCACCCTTTCCCTCCCATTCCTTTGGTCCCCAGTAAGGCACAGGGAAGAGCTGGGTCAGGAGGAATCCTTTTGCCCACCATGTAAATGCAGCCATCTCTTCGGTGCAATGTGTCAGCTCTTTGGTAGTGCACAGCAACACTAAACTGCACTTTTTAGGAGGGAAATTTAAGAGTAATTTCTTCAGTTGAACCTTCAGGGGGCATTTATGTAGGCAGAATGTCATTCCCTGCGTTGGTATTTGGTCAAAACCCTGGGGATGCCGCTTTTATTCCATCTTCCAAGAAGTGCATTGGGATCTTTAAATGACCCATTAAAGAGTTAAGTATCAGATGTCATTGAAAAGATGGCACCTCTAACAGTAGAATGTCGCCAAGCACTGCAGCTGGGGCCTGGGTTCAATGCTCTCTGGAGGCTAGGAATGCCACCTACTGAATCACCAACAACACTTTCTATAGCCCCATAGTTTTCCCTTTCGATCTGCCATCCATAGCCTGACACCAGTCTGTCAAGAACAATGCTTCATGTGATATGGCTGCAGGCCAAAGTGCTCTGATTGCTCAGATTGCACAATTGCCATGGAAATGTAACAGACCGTGCACAGGATGACTAAGGATGATTTAAAATATTATTATTTACTCACCCTCAGAAAGCCCAGTTACTTCGTCCAGGTTGCATGGGCAAGTAGAAATTTGTGAGGTTGTGTTGACTATACATTTGGAAGGAAATCCCCTTCTTGAACTAATTGTCAAAGCATTGCCATTACAAGTGTAATCTAAGCAAAACTTGATGTTGACAAAACAGAAATAATTTACCTGTCTTTAAAGAATATTATTTCCCCACGGAGAGTGGTGATGGCATCAAAAGTCATGTGAGGGTCACAGCTGTCTGTTGCTGATGTTTCTGTTGGTGTTTCTGTGGATGGTATGGAAGCTGATGGCTCAGTAGAGGTTGGGGGTCCTTAGGGAAGAGGTTAAAAGCAGAATTGGAAGGTCAGTTAGTATTGCTATTACAGAGCTTGGAGAACAGCATTACTGGGCCAAATTCTCAGTGGGTTTGAAACAGTGTTTTCCCATTCTATCAAGGTAATTATATGGCCACCACAGCTATATTATCTGAGCTCTTCACAATCTTCAATGTATTTATCCTCACAACACCCCTGTGGGGTAGGACAATGCTATTATCCCCTTTTTACAGATGAAGGAACTGAGAGGATAAGTGACACAGACGCTCTATGGCAAAGCAAGAAATTGAAGCCGGGTTTCTGGAGTCCTAGCTTAGTGCCCTCACCAATGCCTCTCTGAACTCCTCCTTGACATTAATGGAGCTGTGCCAATTCACATCTGCTCAGGAGCTGGCACAAGACCGTCACAAAGTTTCATACAGAAACATATTTAAACCTTTCGGATTAGAGATGCCCAGGAAGCACTCACCTCTACAGGGAGGAGGGTGCCAAATATGCATGAAGAAGGGGTCACACTATGTGCTTCTCATCACATGTAGCCAGCTGAGCTGGCTCATGCAGATGGAGATAGAGTGAGCCATGGCCTTACCTACTTCTCATCCCTTTCGCTATGATTAGCAACCAAGAGGACACAAGAGGGATCACAGTCCCTGTGTAAAGGTAAGAGCAAGGACTGCAATTACAGCCAGCCCCTGTACACTGCTCTCAGCGTGGAGTTTCCTTATCCCCTTCACACCCCACACAGGTAGGCCACAGTGTGGCTCTTGGTTACACATTCTCATCAAATTATTTGTAACCTGTATGAGAGAGACTTTAAAAAAAAGTGATGTTTTCTCCTTACCATATAGGGTCTGAATGCCATCAACATCATCCTGAGGAAGCCTGTAGTTTCTGGTCTCCATCTGCAGATAGGTTGGATACATCAAGGAGCCAAGGACATTTGAATGACCAAGACCCAATGAGTGGCCAAACTCATGAGCAGCAACAAGGAACAAGTTGAATCCTAAAAATATAAAAAGCATAGCATGCATGTAAATTAAATACATGTCCCTTTAAAACAACAGGAAAGGACAGGTGAGGTCCCAGAGGAGTGGAGAAGGGCAAACATAGTAGCTATCTTTAAAAAAGGGAAACAAAGGGCATGTCTACACTACACTGTAAACCTGGCTCTGTGGGACCTGGGACTGAGAACGTAATGTCTCCAAGCCCATGCCTAAGCATCCATTCTGCATTGTAAACCTAGGTTCACAATTGCTGGACCCAGGTCTCACAGCCATATTAGCGCATCCATATGGCACTACACACACCTTCTGACTCTGGTCTGCAGCTTGAGCTGTGTCCATACTGCAAAATGACAGAGCTTGGATCCAGGTCACAGTGGAACTCAGGCTCTGAACCACCACCCCCCCGTCTCCTCCCGCCTCCTCCCCCCCGCCACACACAGCAGAGTCCTAGGACCCAGGTCCTTAGTGCTTGCTGATCTAGATCAGACTGATTTGTGCATGGACAGAAGTGGGGCTTGGGTGCAAATCTGAATAAGAGCCTGGGCTTAGTGTGCAGTATTGACGTACGCAAAGAGGACCCAGGGAATTACAGATCAGTCAGTCAAACTTTGAGTTAGGTACTCAAAAAATTCTTAAACAATCACTTTGTAAGCACCTAGAGAATAAGAAGGTTATAAGGTATAGCCAACATGGATTTGTGAAGAACAAATCATGCCAAACCAACATCATTTCCTTCTTTGACAGAATTACTGGCCTAGTGTATAGGAAGCAGTAGACGTGATATGTCTTGATTTTAGTAAGACTTTTGACATAGTCCCACATGACATTCACATCAACAAACTAGGGAAATCTGGTCTCGATGAAATTACAATAAGGTGGGTGCACAATTGGTTGAAAAGCCATACTCAAAAGTAGTTACAAATAGTTCACTGTCAAACTGGGAGGATGCATCTAGTGGGGTTTGTCCTGAGTCTGGTACAATTCAATATTTTCATTAATGATTTCGACGATGGAGTGGAGAGTGTGCTTTTAAAATTTCCAGATAACATCAAGCTGGGATGAGAGACAAGCACTTTGGAGGAAAGATTAGAATTCAAAATGACCTTGACATATTGGAGAACTGGTTTAAAATCACCAAGATGAAATTCAATAAAGACAAGTGCAAATTACTACACTTAGAAAGGAAAAATTAAACGAACAACTGCAAAATGGTGGATAACTGGCTAGGCAGTAGTACTGCAGAAAAGGTTCTAGGGTTATGTTGGATCACAGACAGAACATCAGCCAGCAATGTGATGTAGTTGCGAAAAAGGCTCATATGATTCTAAGGTGTATTTACAGGAGTGTCATATGTAAGACTCAAGAGGGAATTGTGCTTCTTGTGAGGCATCAGCTGGAGTACTGTGTCCAGTTTTGGGTGCCACAGTTTAAGAAAGATGTGGACAAATCAGAAAGCATCCAGAGCAGAGAAACCAAAATGATAACAGGTTTACAAAACATGACCTGTGAGGAAAGGTTAAAAAAAGCTGGGCATGTTTAGTCTTGAGAAAAGACTGTGAAAAGAATTTGTTTTGGACTATGTAGAGGCCTGGTTATTACTTTTTTTTTCCTTCAAAGAAGCAAATCTGAGGCCAGCCACCATGAAAGCATCTGTTCATACTGCAGAAATATCCCTCCTTACATATAACCAAGGTTTTGTTAATTTTGATGAGTTCAGAGGCCAGAAGAGGCTATTATGATTGTCTTGACTGACTCTCTGAATAACACAGGCCATGGAATTTCACTCCGTAATTCCTGCATTGAATTCTATAGCTTGTGATCCCATAATATATCCCACGATAATGCACACTAGACAGAAGTACTTAACATGCACCACAAATACACTCATCCACTGAACACACATCATTTTCCCTGCACAAGGTTGTTAAAAGTTATCATCACTTTAATACTTTTTTTTTATTTAAAAAGTGGTGAGTTCAGTATTTTACAACTGCTATGAGCCTCACCCTGAGGGCACAGTGTCATGCCATATTGTCTAACTCAGTAATGCCTATTGTCTAACTCAGTCAAACCAGTCCACCTCCAGAGTAATTCCAGTCACTCCCCGGGAGCCACAGTTGTAGTCAGTGCATTGACTTCAGTGGCATTACTATGGATTCTCATGGGTGTCATTGAGACCAGAATCTGAACCACTGATTTCAAGGAGAACTCCGCTGAGAAGTACAGCAGGTTCCCACCCTGTATATGTAGTTATTGCTAAGCTGCATTACTTTTGCGCCCCCATCTCTTTCCAGTGTAAAAATGAGCAAATAGCTCTTAAAATCAAATACTGCACAGTGGAGAATGCTAGTGAAATAGTAAGGGATTCCTACCTTTCAAATCTTTTGTCCAGTATTCATCCTCATCAAAGTGGGCATCTCCACCAATACCTTCGCCCGGTGCATAGGCATGAGCGAGAGTTCCACCCACTCCATCAAAGGAATAGAAGTCACCATGAACTAGAAAAGGATACATAAAAAGTATGATTCTTCTCAATTGGGACTGTATGTAAATGTGTCAATACTTATCATGGACACATGGGGATTTTCTTACATCCAGCCACAAAGGAGATCATTATATCTGCGTCGCCTTCGTAAACTCTGGTGAATTTCAGTGGGGTCACGCTGCTCCAGACGTTCCAAGCCTTCTCAATCGCTTCATCTACATCACCGGGTGCCATGTCTGGTGTATAGTTCAAAATCCTTTAAATACATAATAAGGAAATAAAGATAGGCAATTAAAAATGCAACTGACAGGACATGTACTTCAAGTTAAACATTTTGCTTCCTTGTTGTCTGTATATTACTATTCGTATCTCTTGTCTTTTTAGGCAATATGCTCCTTGATACACAACATATGTCTATCTCTGTGTTTGTTTAGTACCTACTACAATAGGGCTGTGATCCTGATTCAGGCTCCTAGGTGCTACCATAATGATAAGAATAAATAATAATAAACATAGAAAACTAATTCCTTCTGTAATTCCCAGTGGCACTCAAGGAAACACACTGAAATATTACCTATATTTCAGATCTGTTTTTGTCCATCTAGGAGACCGTGGAAAGGTGCTGAACTGACCGACATCAGGTATTCCACACCTGGGCTGCTTCATCACCTCCAGAGTATTGGAATCTAGTTCCCCAGTCACTTTCAGCCCAAAGAATGCCTGCATTTCTTGGATTTTGTCACTTATGGTTTTTCTGTTCTTCATTTTAAAGATAGGTTCCGCCTCTGTTTTAAGTTTATAGTACTTTTCCAGATATTTCTGATGGGAAAAAACACCCACATTTTATGACATTCATGTTTCTTTTAGAATGTATAGAATAATCTTAATAGTTATACAATTATTCCTGTGATCTTAATATAATAAAAGACTAATTCTTCCTATCAGCTTTAATCATATATACTGTCTACATCCATTACCTCAGCAAATTGCATGTCTTTTTCATTTTTCTTCTCCATTTCTGGAACTACTGGAAAAGCATAAGAAAATGCTACACAGAGTAAGATCTGGAATGCAAGATTCTTCATTTTCAACGTCACTTCTTTATCCTACCACTAGTTTAACAAAACCTCTCAGTCTCTAGCTTTTCTATGCATGTCTCCTCCGTGACCCAGTATATATATCACTTGGGCGCTCTATAAAGTCAACAGTGGCATGACTCACAGTTTATAACATCCTCTGATTTTCCACAAAACATACACAATGTGACTTTTAACTGAAGTGTGATACACTACAGGTGACCTCGTCTGAAACCCCCTGATTTTGCAATGTTGTCAGAGGCTGTCCGGGATACTTTCCTATTCCTTTCCTTTCCATTTTTCCCCTTTTCCTTCCTAAATTAGGCCAACATTTTCAAACTTGAGTTCAGCACCAAAAGTCATATCTAGGCATCTGCATAAAAGTAGTCTGATTTTTCAGAGGTGCTAAAGGGCTGCAGTGTGAGAAAAAACATTATTTTAGCAAATGTTAGACTTGTCTTAATCAATTAAATTGTTCCAATTTGTTGTCAGTAGTTGTCTTGTTTTATAAGCTAAAATTGTAATATGAAATTGTTTTGCTTTAAAATCATTTTGTTTTGTTACAAGTCTAGTCTGCTTGTTAAAAGATTGTTTAACTGTTCCCTTTGCTGTTCCCTTTAATTGCTCGTTAGAACATTGTTTAGCCTTTCTTTGAGTGAGTGAGGATATAAGTGTGCGTGTAAATAAGAAGAGATGCCAGCAGCAGATGGGCATAATCACCAAAGAGGGAGTGAAGAAATGAAAACGCCAGTATTATCTTGACCCGATGGCCAAAAAATGCAGATTAACAACCCTAAAGTACAAAGGTATCCACCCAAAAACAGGAACAAAATGCCATATAAGAAGATGAAAGATGGTTATGTATACAACCAGTTCTGTGATAAACAATGCAAGCATGACACAGCAAGACCCATAGACTTGCCTGAGAACTAACTACTATAAAAGATGTGCGAGAACCACAGGGTTTTGAGTTCATTCTGCAATAACAATGGAGCATCGGACGCGTCCAGTTTGAGGCCTGGATCCCTCCTTGTGTTCAGTCTTGCTGGCCACTAGGCTGACTCAAGCAACAATAAAGCCTGGTAACTCTAATACTAGCTGCAGAACCTTTGTGGGGTGTGTGTGTGTATGTATATGCATATACTGATTTTGATACTTGTTTAGCGTTTTAAATAAACGTGGCGTATTGCCTGGTCCCCTGGAAAAGATTCTATGAGTTTTGATAAGAATAACAGCAGTTCCCACGAAGATGCATCAGAGCAGGATTTTCTCCTGTGCACAGTACAATATCTGCAGAAGTTGTTCCTTGACCTCCTTATGCTCTACAAGATTGACCCAGGCCTGAGGACAGGGCCTCTGTGCATCTTGAAAAGTCAGTAGGCTCCCTTCCCTCAATCTCAGTTGTTGCCATTGATTTCAGTAATAGAGGCTGCCACGCCAGTTAAGCTGCGTGTGCGTACATGGCCCTTAGCATACAGTCTGGGGCAGAGGTGTCTGGAGTCTGGGGGAGAGGAATCCTCTCTCGGGGTATCCCTACACAGCATTTTGGAGCAAGCCTCCCTGCCTGCATCAGCTGACTCGAGCTAGCAGGCCTTGCAATAGCGCTCTAAAACAGCGGTATAGGGAGCACTTTGAAATTGCAGCTCAGGGATCCGAAGCCCGCCCCTCTACCTAGGCCGAAGATCCCGAGTTCCAGTCCAAGCTGCCACTTCAAAGCACTGTCTGTACAGCAATTTTTAGAGCGTGAGCATGAGCCCCACTAGTCCAAGACTCTTGACCAGGTTGGGTGGCTTGCTCCATAATGCTATGTAAACATACCCTATGGGGGCTTCAGCTAACCCAAAGGCTGGAGTAGACTCTGCTGCCCCCTTTTGTGGCAACAGTGAATTTTTGGCTCTGTCTCCTGGCCCACCCATATCCCCCCCACACACATACCCCTCGCACACAGTGACATGTAAGGGGCCTCAGTAGAGCACCCCAGAACCACACTGGATCTCTGCCCAGGGAGTCTCCATGTCTATGGAGGAAGGGACAAGATTTGCCCTCTGATGACCTGAGTGAACAAATCTAAGTGTGCTCAGTATCTGGTTTTTAAATGTGCCTAACTAGGTCAAATCAAGACCAGTTTCCTTTGGAACAAGGCCTTGCACTGTTCCTCAAGCCAGATGTCAGCTTGCAGATCTCAGCCACTGTGGTACTAGGATTCTTTTTAAAAGGCTGTAAGAAATTTGCTGTTGCTGAAAAAGTGTTTTCTTTCTTTCTTTCTTTCTTTCTTTCTTTCTTTCTTTCTTTTCTCCCCCCTCACATTCAAAAATGACTAACTTGTTTTTCAGAGCAAATTTCCACTCCCACCCTCTCCTTCCCAAACCAAGTTTGTGCACAAACCAATGATGGGAAATGTCAGCTTCCAAAAGTGAACGTTTCAGAATGATGCAAGCAACTAGTGGCAGGACTAAAATGGACATAGTTGTGCAACCTTAACTCTGGAGCAACATGATTCATGATAATAATTATATCGCCTCTGGAAGGAGCAAGCATAGCTAATAGTGGGTGTTGCCACAGTAGGCTCTGGTATGAGTATTCATATCATAATCTTATCCCAGTTTGATTGCTAATACATGGGCCCTACCATAGGACTTTATGAGGGAGAGTAGGACTTTGACCTCACTTTTTTCCTGCCTCTCCACAATGCTTGAAATGCTGTATCTCATTCAATGGCATTTGACACATGGGACTATAATGTTCTTATCTGTAAACTTCAGTCCATAGGATTGGCAACTGAACATGTTAGTAACTAAAAAATTACAGACCAGATTGTGCCTGGCTCTCGCCCAGGGCTCTCAGAAGGGTGAGGCAGGTGAATGAACAAGTTCAGTTTCCAAGCCCTGCAGATTTACAAGCTTACAGATAATGATTTTATGGTTCTGCATATCATTTGTGATGAACTGAGAATCGGCATGATGTGAAGGCCCAGATATGCAAGCCAGGTCAAATTTACAGCCACAGAGGTGAGTTCTGCAGATTGTCAGAGAACAGTTCACACATTTCTAAGTAATGGTACAAGAACCATGACAGGGGTATCCAGGAGACATCGTTCCTCTGAGGCAGTGGTTTTCAAACTTTTTTTCTGGTGACACAGTTGAAGAAAATTGTTGATGCTTGGAACCCAGTGGAGCTGGGGATGAGGGGTTTGGGTGTGGGAGGGGGTCATGGCTGGGGCAGAGGTTTGGGGTGCAGGGGTGGGGGCTACGGATGTGTGGGGGTGAGGGCTGTAGGAATCAGGGGTTCAGGCTGTGGGAGGGGGCTCCGGGCAGGTGGTTGGGGTGCAAGAGGGGGGTCAGGGTTCTGGGTTGTGGGTGCAGGCTCTGGGGTGGGGCCAAGAATGAGGGGTTTGGGATGCAGGAAGGGGAGGCCGGGTTTGGGGGAGGCTCAGGGCTGGGACAGGGGATTGGGCCGCCATGACCCAGTCCCTTCCATTCTGCGACCCAGTACTGGGTCACAACCCGCAGTTTGAAAACCCCTGCTCTGAAGCACAGTTCCTTCTTTGCTTCCCCCTTGCTCTGGGGGTAGACAGGGAGAGATAAGTAATCTGCTACTGGCCTATACCAGTAACACCATTACAATCGACTGCACTGCCTGGTGAATGTGTGTGTGTGTGTGTAGGGGTGGAGGGAAGCCCAGGAGCTTTATCTATTTGTCCTGCTGACTGCAGACCAATGAAAACAATGAAGACAAACTAATCCAGTGCAAAATTGGAAAAAGCAGTCTGAAATTTTGTTTCTAGTGCACAGAAATTTTAAAGTTTCTGAAAAATGGCTACTCATTTGGTAAAGGTTCCATAAAATTCAAACACAGATACATCTTAATAAAACAGTCTGATGTCAAAGAGACTACAGCTGGAAAAATCATCCACTGTAAATAAATTACCTGATGAATTTAACACGTTTTCTGTGTGTTTGAGAATTTTGTGTGAACTAATTCTGATTTCTGCAAATATCTTAGTTATTCACAAATACGACCCAAAGAGATGGAATTAACATGTCCCAGGCTATGGCTTGCTTGCAAACCCTTCATTTCAACTATCCATTCCTTGACATGTGAGACTGGTCCACTGTCACATGGCATAATTTCAGCTTCCTAATTGGTTGTCTGCGACTTTAAAAAAGGAATAAAAAGTAACAACTTTGAATAACAAACAGTGAATAATGAATAATGAAAAGAGGACAGTCTTGGACACACATGTGAATGTGTACATTTGTATGAAGAACAGACATTCATATGAACAAAAGCTGCTCATGTGAATGTTCCTGAATAGCAATTACTTATGTAAGAGTCTAAATGAACTGAAAAGGAGTCCTTGTGGCACCTTAGAGACTAACCAATTTAAATAATAAATTTAAATAAATTGGTTAGTCTCTAAGGTGCCACAAGTACTCCTTTTCTTTTTGCGAATACAAACTAACACGGCTGTTACTCTGAAACCTGTCATAAATGAACTGAATGAATGCTTCCCTGACAGCTAGCTGGGTCGGGGAGAGATAGAGCAGTGTTTTGCTCAAAGTAATCAACTTTGGCTTGTGTTGGGTTACAAATCACTTTAGTACTAAATGCAGGGGTAGTGAAATGCTGTATGTTGTAATGCCAATGTTGTAATTATTATAGGAATACAGGGAAGCAGGACTGTGCTAACCTTGTCCCAAATAAGGGGGCCACCCTTTGCTGAAAGGACCTCATTTAGCCAGGGGCATGAATGCCAGAGCCCTGTAAAGGTAAGAGGGGTGGGGACAGGTGTCTTAGTTATGAGGATTGCAAACCCGCCCCAAGGGTTCCCCCTGGAATCATAGAATATTAGGGTTGGAAGAGACCTCAGGAGGTCATCTAGTTTAATCCCCTGCTCGAAGCAGGACCAATACCCTGGTCTGGTTTAACCTGTTTCTCCTCACTCTTCAAAGAAAGAGCTAACTAGGCTTAATTAGGAGTCTCTTTTGTTATTTTAAATGCTCAGTCACAGCTGAAATCACTTGAGATGGGGCAGTGTTTCTGCCCAGCCTGAAAAGAGCTGAAAATCATTAAGAGACTGATGTACACAGCTCACAGCAGAAAGGCAGGTGGTGAATGAATGGCTGAAGAGGCACAGTGAGTGGCCAGCAGGGCGGCTGGTGGAGAGGCATAGGGAGTAAGGTGTCTCCTTACCTCCACCCAGGGTGGGATGTGAACTCTGCAGCTGTACCTCTGAACTCTAGCTCCGCACTGACCAAGGTCTCTCTCACCAACAGAAGTTGTTCCAATAAAAGGTACTAAGTTACCCACCTTGTCTCTCTAATTTCTTAGATAGTCATCATTAAAAAAAGTTGAAGAATGAGTGAAGATTTTGTTTCTCCACCCACACAGAGCTAGGATGAAGAACAAATCCATGACTTTTAGCTTCTATTATTGCACATGCTTTAAAGTAGCCAAAGAATATTTGTTAGGGTGATTTTTGTGGCTGAAGAAAGCTGACTCACTTTCTGTCTGTATTTTTGGTGGTACTGTGACTATCCCAAAATTCAGCCTCAAATTAGTATTGGTCTGAATTGCAGCCAAAACTCGAACTCCCAGCTTTAGGGAAATACATTTTTCAGCACCTGTTTGAATCTGAATAGTAAGGAAGCAGCACAGTTTAGTCCCTGTGATAACTGCACCATGGGTCTTTTCCTGATGGCAAGGTCAGCCTGGTTTGGGTGAGGAAAGGAGGCTCTGTTCTCTTTTGGTCTCTCCTCACATCACCAACTATTTCTTCTCCCCTTCTCCTTATGGTTTATTAATGACAGCTCCCCTGTTGTGCTGTTCCCCTGTCCCATTCAGGCACTTCTTCCCTTCTCACGGTTACTGCCATCCCACTTTCTTCCCCAGTGTCAGATTGCTCCCTACTTGTGAGCCAGGCAGACTGAAAGGAAGCTGTGTGGGAGGGGAAAGAGACTATTTGAAATGGAAAGATGGCCTGTGTCAAGGTTCCTTCCTGACTCTGAACTCTAGGGTACAGATGTGGGGACCTGCATGAAAGACCCCCTAAGCTTATTCTTACCAGCTTACGTTAAAAATTCCCCAAGGTACAAACTTTGCCTTGTCCTTGAACCCTATGCTGCCACCACCAGGTGTCTTACACAAAGACCAGGGAAAGAGACCACTTGGAGACGTCTTCCCCCAAAATATCCCCCAAGCCCTACACCCCCTTTCCTGGGGAAGGCTTGATAAGAATCCTCACTGATGTGTACAGGTGAACACAGCCCAAACCCTTGGATCTTAAGAACAAAAAATCAATCAGGTTTTTAAAAGAAGAATTTTAATGGAAGGAAAGGTAAAAGAATCACCTCTGTAAAATCAGGATGGTAAATACCTTACAGGGTAATCAGATTCAAAACATAGAGAATCCTTCTAGGCAAAACCTTAAGTTACAAAAAGACACAAAACCACAAATATACATTCCATCCAGCACAGATTATTTTACCAGCCATTAAACAAAAGGAAATCTAACACATTTCTAGCTAGATTACTAACTAACAGTTGTAAGGCTGCATTCCTGATCTGTTCCCAGCAAAAGCATCACACAGACAGACGAACCCTTTGTTCCCCCCACTCCACAAGCATTTACGGACAGGAACTGCTTCAATGATAGCTGGAGCCTCACAATTCCATTCTAATAGTAAATAGTGATATTAATGTTTTGTATTTTTTCAAATTCCACTGGGCATATAGGCCAGGTTCCATTGTAATGAAACATAGAAAAATTATCCACTTGACTATCAGTGGCTGATCTCAATTATTAGGGATGAATTCCCAGCATTATCTTGTAAAGTCAGTTTCCTCTCCTCAAGTGACATCAACAGTAACAAAGATTAAAGCCGTTCCATATTTGTATTTAGTGGACATGTATAAACAAATTACTTGAGCCACATTTCATTTCCCAGCAGGAATATTTAATCAGGAGGCTTTTTTCCCCCAAATATGTGATCTTAAGTAGTTTTATGATTTGTTGTGATTATGTCATGACTCTTAAAACCAGAGATAGGCATAAGCAAAACACACCACAAGTTTGAGCAATGCGGGAAGGAAATCTAGATCCAAATTTTGAAACTTGAGGCCTTCTCAAGAGAGATTTTCTGTAAAAAGATCCTGTCATTCATTTCAGAAGATCAGTTTATTGGAGCTAGGTATTCACTTTAGGAACCACCCGGAGTAATGGGTGGTGCAGAAAAGCAACAGGTGTCACCTCTGAGACACAATTCATTTGCTGCTTTCTTCTTGCTCTGCTGGCCTCTTCTAGTTTCAAATTGTGACACCCTCCCACCAAACCAGTTCAACTTCTCTGGCCACCAGCTGTGGGGTGTGACCAAGTCACTACCCCTCTTCTCCAGCAGATGCAGGGAGTAAGTAAACATGCAGCACTCATTTAATCTTAGAAAATTATCTGTCCCATTGGTCTTATACAGGACATTTCTTATTTTGGGTATTCAGGGAATCTTACCAGGGACCTTGTGTCACCGTGCCTCACTGGATCACAACTGAGAACACCAAATTCAGGACAAACTGCTGAGAAATAGGGCAGACACATTCCAAAACTGGTGGGTAGTCTTCCATAAAATATACTACCAAACCAGCAACAAAAGTAAACTTCTGTTCCAGCACTCTGGCTAACAAGAAGTCAGAAATGCAGCCTCCTTAGGTATTCCAGTCCTGGATTCAACATTAGACTTAATGATGAGTGGTTATTTAAAACCAATTTAATCAAACAAAGGGTTCTTGTGATCCCAAAGGACCAACCACAAACCCAGGTCAATATATAACTCAGATCTTACCCAATAATCACGCTGTTGCCAATCCTTTAGTATCTAATATCTAAAGGTTTATTTATAAGAGAAAACAAAGAGGTGAGCGTCCATTAGGTGGGGATGGGCTTCTTCCATGGCCCATTGCGTTCATTGATGGGCCGTCAACTTAAACATTCCCTTCACAATGTGCTGGCTAGACTGTATGTAAATACCTTGTGGGTGTTACCAGGACCAAACATATTTGAAATACAGTGACATAATTAATATTCATAACTCCAGATACAAAAATGATACATGCATACAAATAGGACAATCACATACATCAAACCATAACTTTTCCATTGACACCTTACATGGAATACTTTGTACAAGATTTATTGCAATTGTATAACAGTGGTAGATCCAATGAGCTACATGGTCATATTTTACTCTTGTAAGGTTACACCTTGCTCTTAGATTCATATTGTTTAATGCAAAACTGGTAACTGATACAATTCCCACCATCTGTGATTTAATCATCGATATGGCCTTTAACTCAATGACCTCTGAGTACTGGTTCATGACTGAAGCGCCTAGGTGCTATCACGATATACATACCTAATAATGATCAGTGGCTGGTGAGTTGCACCCTTGTCCTTGGGGCTAGTGACAGAAAGTGGAGGGAAGCATTGGGCCCACTTGTTCCTGTAAGGGGGTGCTAATATCAGCAATAATCGTTGACATTAATGCTTCTCTTTAGGTGGCTATTTCCCTGAAATGAGCAGCAGTTAGGGCATTATTCAGGAAGCCATTACTGAATGCTGGCAATTTTGCCAGTTATTGCCCTGTTTTTAATCTTCCTAACTGGGGGAAGAGTACTGCGTATTGATAACAATAGTTGTCAGCTGAAGCCCTGAGATTTCCTTGAGCCCTTTCAGTCGTATTGCAGCTCTGGGTATGGGACAGAGACCATATTGGTCTTGTTGTTTGTAGTTCTCCATGTGGTGGTCCACATTCACCCTTAGAGAACTGTCAGTAACCTCTTATACCACTGACCATGGATAACTCACCCACAGTCCCCACCTCGTAAACAGGACCTCTTTAGAGTGCTGCTGTCCTTTTACCTCTGACAAGGGTCCGAGGGCTGCTTTAGGCTGCGGTTCTATTTTAAAGGCTCTGTTTTGTGGAAGGCTGCAATGGTCTGTTTTGTATATGAGAGCACCAGGGGAAACAGTGAGACATTCTGGGCCGGGCTGTCATCAGCACACAGAAGTGGTGGTGCACAGCTCCATACCTTGTCTCCATCATACTTGGATAGTGCACTGTCTGTGCTTCCCTTAGTGCCTGGCTAAGATTGGGACTTCCAAGATGGCAGAAGGAGAGGGGAGCCTGCGACTGTGCTGAAAGTGGAGTGGTAATTGGGATTGTTTGAATTTTCTGCAGTCTCCATCCTCACCAAAGGATATTTTCAAAACCTGCCCATACTGAATTCAATGACATCCAGCAATTCTTCCTATTTAGATGCTGTAAGAATCACCAGTGGATCGTGGCTCTGAAGTTGCCACTCCACTGGACAGGAATGCCTCTGCCACGTGTGCATACCCTGTGCTCCAGCCAGCCCTCAACCAGCTGAGAAATCCCCTAGCACAGGGGTTTTCAACCTTTTTCTTTCTGAGGCAACCCACAACATGCTATAAAAACTCCAGGGCCCAGTGGGGAAGGGGGAGCTCTGGGTTGCGGGGGTGACGTAGTTTGACTTCTATTTTGGGTGGGCAGGGCTCAGCAGGGCTCAAGCTAGCTCCGCATGGCAGGGTCCGGGAAGGGAGCACCACCTCCACCCCCGACTCACCTCAGCAGGCCACTCTCCTGTCTGGGTTGTAGCGGGGCGGCGCAATCAAAAATTTTAACTCAAAGGTAGGGGGCTCAGCTCAAAAAGTTTGAAAACAGCTCAGGGTGCAGGGAGAGGGGTACCTCAGGACTGTGTGTGGGCAGGGGGGTAGCTCAGGGTACAGGGAGGGGGTAGTTAGGGGCTGTGTGCGGGCAGAGGGGTAGCTCGGTGCAGGGAGAGGGGGTAGCTAGGCGCTGTGTTCCGGGAGGGCTCCCCAAGGGCTCTGCCAGCTGGGTCCCCCAAGGGCTGCCCCTCCCCAAGGGCCTCCCCAAGGGCTTCCCCTCCCCAAGGGCTCTGCCAGCTGGGTCCCCCAACCCGGGTGGCTCTTACCGACTGTGTGAGCAAAGAGAGCTGGGAGCTGAGGAGCAGCTTCAACTCCCTGCACCAGCAGCAGCAGCAAGAGAGGAGGGAACGCCGTGGCTGCCTACTCCATGGCACCAGCCAGAGCAGCAGCTGCCCCGCACTGCCTGGCTCTGGCTTCCTGCCTCTGGCTTCCTGCCTCTGACTTGGCCATGGGATGGGGAGAGAAGGAGTTGGAGAGGGGTGTGTGAAGCTGCCCCGGGACTGCCTGCTCTTGCACTGTTGCTTGGGGTGGGGGGGGAACACCCCCTGGCCCCCCAACTCTGCCTATGGGCTCAGGAATTCAGCCCAGCTGCTCTCAACTGCAGCCCCATGGGGGGCACCGGAGATCAGGGCTTCAACCCCACGGAGGGGTCGGGTGCCAGAGATCGGGGCTTCAACCCAGTAGCTCCAACCCCAAGGCTCCTGGCTTTAGCCCCAAGGGAGGTGGTGGGGTTCGGATCTGGGTTTTAGCCATGGGGCCTCACACCCCCCCTGAAAGGGTTTGCGCACCCCCAGGGGTCCGTGGACCCCCTGTTGAGAACCACTGCTCTAGCAAAGGGGAATCCTCAGCTAAAGTGGTTCTGCCTGCCAGCATAGAA
This sequence comes from Eretmochelys imbricata, assembly GCF_965152235.1. NCBI lineage: Eukaryota > Metazoa > Chordata > Testudines > Cheloniidae > Eretmochelys > Eretmochelys imbricata. The sequence continues at coordinate 34,650,771 of NC_135572.1, forward strand.
GAATCCTTGGCTGCTGCCTTGGTGCTGCTCTAAGTTCCCATTGCCACACTGCAACAGCATAAAAGGGATGTAGGAGGACTGAGTGTCTGGTCTATTGTCTTTATAATAATACTAAAAAGTAAACTATTCTAGAGCATCATACTGAAGCGGTGATGTGGACAAATGCCTCTGTTGGGAAACAAAATTTGCTCAAATTGTTCAGCTAACATTATTGGCATTGATATGACTTGAGGAGAGGAAAATGACTTAACAAGTGAGTGCTGGAAATTACATCTCAGAGAACTGAGGTCAGCAAAAGCACCAGATGATAGCAAAGAAGATTGTTTACAATGTTTTGGCTATTTATCACTGGTTGATTATACTCATCTAAAAAAAAAAGTTCTGCACTCATGCAAAATGGACTTTGGCCAACATTTCAAACTTGTGTGGCCTGATTTTCAAAGATGCTTTAATGTAACAAGAGTGTTCTCTGTCTGGTTATTTGTTAATAGCTAGGTAATAGAAAATATGCGGCTCTTTAAATCAGGTAATTAGCGTGTAGCACCACTGAAAATCAGGCCAGAGTTTAGTAACCTGCCTGATATTAGGACCCCAGTTGGAACAGTTCCAAGCTGAGTTTGATTAAATACTAAAAAATAGTAATTTCATAGTCATTGTCATTTCTGTGCATGCGTGGCATATATTCCTCATATAAGCTTGACCCTATGCCTACTGCAGGTAAAGGAAAAGTGCCCATTGATATCAATGGTATAGGATGAGGCCAATAGTAAGGCATAAATCTAAGTGTTTCTGTTATTTTTCCATTTTAGAAATGGCAGGAACCTGATTTAATCTGATTACTTGAAACACCAAATGCTATTAAGAAATATCAAGTTTGTCACATTCATGATACAAAGAATGACACATTTTCAAACTAAAAGACAGTTAAAAATATGCCAGATATAGTCATTTGATTTCTTATTTATTATAAAAATTATGGATAGTGTCAACAAATCAAGAACCAAATCTTGTCCATTTTACATTCATGACTTAGTGGTGTATGATGTGTATAACAAAGGGCAGAATTTGATCCTTAATATTAAATGAAACAATCTTTTTACACTGACAGTGGTTTCTGGGAATCTGACCTAAATTAGTGTTACAATGGTTATTCAATATGACTTTGACAAACAGTAGCTTCCACCTAATCACAAGAGTACAAGCAAGCCTCATCAGGATATTGCATCACTTCAGGTTTGTAAGACCTGATCACAGTCTCATCCTTCTTTCTCCTAGCTGCAAAAGCCCACTTGGATGACTCTTCACACATTAGAGACCAATTAATTTGCTCTCAGAGATATGTAGACTAATTTGTGATAGCAGACTATAAATCTAAGGCAAACTATTGAGGTTAGTCATGGAGATTAGTATCCTGAAACAACAAACATTTACTGAGTTCACAATGACTGATCCAGTTACCCAGGAAGTAAAGTATTTTATTTTATGAATCAAGCATTATTGTTCTCAATACTTACAAACTTTGTATTCTTACCTGTTCCTCTTTTAATAAAGCATGTACAGGCATGCAGAAAAAGCTTTCTTACTCTGTCTATGATATATATGTATTTTAGCAATAATAATTTTTTTGCTTAACTTCCTCTTTAGTGACAATTGTTAAGGCTTAAAAATAAGTCATTTTTACATTTGCCTCTTGGATCGTGACAAATAAGATGTGTCTTTACTTGTTTGTTTTCATTTATTCCATTTGCTTATAAATCAAAGAGAAAGAGAAAATATAAAAATAATTACTATGAAATAAAAAAAATAGACTCTTTGGAGGAAAAGACTTGTTCATGTAACATACATGTGTCTTACAGAACTGTCAGTGGGTCCGGGGAATGCACTGTACCATTATAAGTTATTGGGCTCAATACAGTGGTAAATGGGTGAAATTCTATGACCTGTGTTACAGACCACCGAACCAAACTAGAGAACAGGATGAGTTAATCCTTAAGCACCTGTGTGTAATGTATACAAAGAAGCATTGTATTGGTATGGGGGACTTCCGCTAGGGAGACAATTGCTGGAGGTGTCATGCAGCCAGTAGTAAATCATCATTAGAGTTTCTAAAAGTTAGAGATGATACTTTTCTAACACAAAAGATATTGAACCAAACTCTCCTTTGAACCTCATTATGAGGGATAAAGATGGGTTAATCACTGGACTAGAAATTGGTGGTTGCCTAAGGACCAGTGATCATGATCCAATTGCATTCAATATGGGCAGAGGACAGTCCTAACTAGTAATATATATACTTGGTGCTTCAAAAGGACTAATTTCCAAAAGCTGAGGAAAATTGTTAGCAAAATTAATTGGAAGAAAAAATGTAGACAGAAAAAATGTGTATGAAAATTGGGAGTTCTTTAAGAAGAGTGTATTAGGTAGCCAAAAAACCACAATTCCATAATCAAGAGAGAGGACAATTTTGGCCCAACTTGCAACAGGGGTGAAGTGAAGGCAGTAATTAGAAATAAAAAAGCAATATATAACAAATGGTAAAAAGGACAAATAGATAGCAATCAATATAAATTAGAAGTTAAGAAGTGAAGAAAATTTGTAAGAGAAGCAAAAGACATCAGGGAAAGATAGATGGCTGGAGGGCTAAGGTCAATAAGAATTTTTTAAAAAGTATATTACAACAAAAGAAACCCTAGCAGTGATATAATCCCATTACTAGATTTAGATGGTAAAATTGTGAATGATAATGCAGAAGAGGCAGAAATAGTCAATAAATATTTCTGTTCTGAATTTGGAAACAAGCAGGATGATATGTTTGTATCTTGTGAAGTTAATGAAATCCATTCCAGTCCATTAGAAACTAAGGGGGATGATAAATGACATTTGCTAGAGATAAACATTTATAAATCAACAGTTCTGGGTAACTTTCATCCAAGAATCCTCCAACAGCTGGTAAAGAAGATCTCTAGCATGCTGACCTTCATTTTTAAGAAATTTTGGAATACTGAGGACTTTTCAGAAGACTAGAAGAGTCATAATGTTATGCTAATATTCAAAAAGGGAAAGCAAATCCCCTGCTAAAACTCATTACCTGTGTAATGCCTGTGAGTTGCAAGTTGATCAAAATAAAGAAAGAACCACAAATAGTAATAATAGCTTGCTTTCCTCTCCTCTTGATTTGCCAGTGCATCCTGTCCTCCTCTATATTTGCATTTTAGAATATGAGCTCTTCAGAGCAGGGAACTGTCTTTCGGTTTTCATTTTGCATAGGACCAAACACACCTTCAGCATTTAACAAATTAATAACTACCAGCAACAATAATAATAAGTGGTCACCTACCCCTCAGACTTAATTTGCTGAGTGGTAATAAATGTAAAAGACCAGAAGGAATAGATGGTAGCCTGCTTTCTCACATTTTTATTTCACTTTTTCAATATGTTTGTGTTTCTTGATTTAGTCACTAACTTTGGATAAGACTCAAGGCTTCTTTTCATGACAGGGGTAAGTCGACCTAAGTTACATGACTCCAGTTATGTAAATAATGTAGCTGGAGTTGACTTAGTTTCGGTCGACTTACCCCGGGTGTCTTCATGGCGCTGAGTCGATGGGCGATACTCTCCGGTCAACTTCCCTTACTCTTCTCAGAGAGCTGGAATACTGGGGTCGACTGGAGAGTGCTCTGCCATCGATTTAGTGGGTCTTCACTATACCTGCTAAATTGGTCCCTGCTGCATCAATTGTGGAGACCAGCCCATAGTGGACATCAGCCCTCAGGAAATGGGCATTAAAGCACAGATCTAGAGTGAGGTGGGAATATCCTCACAAGAGCTAATATTGTATTATTAATTGTCTTATGGGGATATTGCAACTGCCTTGGAACATCCACATTTGGGCCTGTCATAGACAAGGGTGATGATCTGAGAAATCTGTCATTGTACAGCTTATGAATACTCATTAATTTTATGAAATTGCAGTTCTATTGAATGCCTCAGTACATAATACTCAAACATGGGCTGACATTGTCCCTGACATGCATCACCCACCCTATTTGGAAAAAAATTAGAGAACAATTAAAAAGACATTGTTAACTTTAATGACTGTGCTCTCGCCGAACAATGGGTATGCTAAGGTGGGTGCCTGAACCAGAAATCCAATTTGACCAAGTTTATCTGCAAAGAGGGGGAAGTGGAGACTGGAAAATCCCCAAACAGGAGGTCAAAGGGGGAAATGTGACAGAGAGGGAGTTTAAAAAGACAAATTAAGTTTAGGCAGGAGAGAGGAACAAAAGAGCATACTTTGGTTGCAGTGTGAACCGTTTCTGACTGAGGGACCAGCCAAGTTTTAAAATGCTGGCTGGAGGGGAGAAACCAGAGCAGCAGGTGAGAGAGAGAGACTCAATGATTTGGAGCAGAAACCATGTGCAAAAGTGGATATCCTAGAGGATTCTGATCAAATTCCAAAGAACACTCAAGGGTGGTGAAACAAACCGAGGCAGGGGATGGCATACTGATGTTTTACTGTTTTTACCTAGTTCTGTATATTTCTTGTGCTGTCTAAAGTAAACAGTAACTGTGTTAGGAACCTTTACAAAGCTTATGTGTTATGTGCTCCAACCATCATATATCTTGAAGAGGTAGACTGTAACCAGATTGTGTATGGGTTGGAGCCCTGGAAAATGATGTGCTTAAGCAACTGCGGTGTTTTGGAGGTCAGTACTTGTCTTGGGGCCTAGAGCGGCTGGGCTGTGGGGTCCTACTTGTGTGAAGGGATCGAAGACAGAGAGCCTATACTCAGGAAGTGTGATAGAGAGGTCAAAGAAAAAAGTGCAGGAGTCTACTCAGACCCAGGGATGCTTAAGAGCACATGGGTCCAGCATGGCGGGACCTAAAGACAACAGCCTGATGAGTGTCCAGCCAGGGCTGTGGCAACAGGATACTGGAGTAAACAGAGCATTGGTCTGTTCCAATAATGTTCGTGTCCCTGTATCTGCTTTTCCTTTTACCCTGTGCATATACCTTATATTTATGTGCTTTGAGATCTACTGATGAAAAGTGCTATGTAACAGCTAGTTATTATTATGACTTCTTTCAAATGACATAAAAATCTTATAAGAAGAAAAGTGTCTGTCTCCCACATATGTTCTGGAAAAATACACAATTTGAGCCATGCAAATAATTCTTTGACATATTCATGGGATAGTTTATTCAGTACATTTCATAACATTTTCTAATAAAATATTCAATAATATATTTTTTAATTATTTGCCCAGTGCTGGCAAAGGAAAAATTAATTCACAGTGAATTTTTACCAAATATTTACAAATAAGTTTTCTCTGCATCATTTGTGCATTTCCTCCCCTTCATATGAATATTTAAGGCCAGATTTGCCTCTTACCCTGGTGTAAAATTAGGAGCAGCTCTACTGAAGTCAATGGAGTTACACTTATATAAAACCAGTTTAAGGGAGAGAAGAATCTGGCTCTTCAGTCCCACTAGCATCAATCGGAAATTCATTTTTGCAAGAGGGAAGAACAGATCCCTAAAAATGAGAGAGAGAAAATATATTCAACTATAATCGCAATAATTCCTGAGCAAATAATGAAAAATATTGTTTGCCATTTGAAAAATATCATACAATTGGTCAAAAGTCATTTACTGAACGTGTTCAGATTAGTTATGCAAGATGACTAAAATGTTGTGTGAGGATTCTTCATTAATTGTCTCTCTCTTTCTCTCACACACACACACACACAGAGTGAAAACTGTTTGGTGGCATCTCTGTATTTTTCTTTTCTCAGCCAATGAAGTTTCCTCTCCCAGGAAAGTTAAACAGCCAAATGTGTGCAAAATTCCCCAAATATATTTTTGCCTTCACCACTGTATATCACTTAATTTGCCTTGAAAAATAGCTCATTTGTGTTAGATTTAGAACCACTTGAAAATCATGGATTCTAGATAGAGACCAGAATTCAAAACACTTGAGGTAAGAATTCTGGCTGATTCTGGCAAGTCATGATTTCTGGGATTCTACACATTTTTATTTTATTTTCCTGTCATAAATATAAAGGGAAGGGTAAACACCTTTTAAATCCCTCCTGGCCAGAAGAAAAACCCTTTCACCTGTAAAGGGTTAAGAAGCTAGGATAACCTCGCTGGCACCTGACCAAAACGACCAATGAGGAGACAAGATACTTTAAAAGCTGGAGAGGGGGAGAAACAAAGGCTCTCTCTGTCTGTGTGATGCTTTTGCCAGAAACAGAAAGGAATGGAGTCTTAGAACTTAGTAAGTAATCTAGCAAGAGATGCGTTAGATTCTGTTTGTTTAAATGGCTGAGAAAATAAGCTGTGCTGAATGGAATGGATATTCCTGTTTTTGTGTCTTTTTATAACTTAAGGTTTTGCCTAGAGGAATTCTCTGTTATGAATCTAATTACTCCGTAAGGTATTTACCATCCTGATTTTACAGAGGTGATTCTTTTACTTTTCCTTCAATTAAAATTCTTCTTTTAAGAACCTGATTGCTTTTTCATTGTTCTTAAGATCCGAGGGGTTGGGTCTGTGTTCATCTATGAAAATTGGTGAGGATTTTTATCAAGCCTTCCCCAGGAAAGGGGGTGTAGGGTTTGGGGAGGATTTTTGGGGGAAAGACGTTTCCAAGCGGGCTCTTTCCTGGTTATATATCTGTTAGACGCTTGGTGGTGGTAGCGAGAAAGTACAAGGACAAAAGGTAAAATAGTTTGTACCTTGGGGAAGTTTTAACCTAAGCTGGTAAAAATAAGCTTAGGGGGTTTTCATGCAGGTCCCCACATCTGTACCCTAGAATTCAGAGTGGGGAAGGAACCTTGACATGGTGGCAGAGCGGTGGGATTAACTTGAAATCCTTTTGAGATCAATTTGAGATTTTTTTGAACCAGAAGCACAGATTTTAAAAGGAATTTTTTTTTTCCTTTGGGCTGCTGGAAAGCAGGTTTTCGGCTGAAAGTAGTTAGATTTTTTTTTGTCTCTGCTTGGGGGCCAGAGCAGAGACAAAAGGGAATTGTCTTTTGTGAGCTGGAGTTTTCTCTACCTAAAGGCAGCGTAGTTAACCTCCTGCAGGGAAATTCACAAGTCTTCACATACCTGAAATTGTTTTTTACCTAAGAGCAACTAGAGGGGTTTTCTGCCTATTTACCTGGAGACAAAGGTGTTAGGGTTTTGGGTTTTTTTTAAGGATTTTTCTGTAGGCTGACAATCACTATCAGAAAACATAGGTATCCGGATAGCACAGCAAAATTTTACAAGCCAAGGTTTTTTTCTGTTTTCTTTCTAACTCGTGGGTGTAAAGTTAGTTAAAAACAGAGAGGTTAGGATGACAGACTGCACTGTTCAACAGAAGCTGGAATTAGTTAGATTTGAGGCTGAGGAAAGACAAAAGGAACATGAAAGACTGGTACAGATGGAGATGGATGCACAAGTGGCCAAAGAAAAAAGAAATGGAGGCTGCCCACAGGAGAGAAATGGAGGCAAGGGAAAAAGAAATGTAGGCAATGTAGGCAAGGGACAAAGAACTGGAGGAGAAGGAAAAGGAGAGGAAGCATGCACTGGAGATGGAGAAGGCAAAGGTTCAGCAGAATATACCAACAAACACTAGCAATCCTTCTCCAGGTACCATTTCCCATCCCAGAAAGTTCCCCACCTACAAGGCAGGCAATGATACCAAGGCCTTATTAGAAAACTTCGAAAGGGCCTGCCTTGGGTACAGCATCTCTACAGACCAATACATGGTAGAGCTGAGGCCGCAGCACAGTGGACTCTTAGCTGAGGTGACGGCTGAAATGCCTAAGGAACACATGAACCAGTATGAACTGTTTAAAACCAAGGTGAGAGTCAGAATGGGGCTAATACCCGAGCATTCCCGTCGGCGGTTCAGAGCCCTAAGGTGGAAACCAGACATGTCATTTACCCGACATGCCTACCACATTGTGAAACATTGGAATGCCTGGATATCGGGAGCAACTGTTAAATCTCCAGAAGAGTTGCCCTTCCTAATGCAAATGGAGCAGTTCTTAGAGGGTGTTCCTGAGGAAATAGAAAGATACATCCTAGATGGGAAGCCCAAAACTGTAAATGAGGCGGGGGAGATTGGAGCCAAATGGGTGGAGGTGGCAGAAAAGAAAAAAACTGGTCGCAGTTGGAGCGGATACCAGAAGGGACAACCTCAGACCACACCCTACTACCGGGGGCAGCCCAAGGCCCCAACTACCCCCCAAGTAACCCTCCAGACACCTTATCGTCCCGCCACACTGTTCTCCAGCAACCCACCTCGCCCCAGTGACCCGTCAGCTGGACAATGTTTTAAATGTAATGAGCCGGGGCATGTAAAGGCCAACTGCCCCAAGAATCCCAACAGATTACAGTTCATTGCACCAGAATCACACCAGAGGTCCTCAGGCCCAGACACCTCCCAGATACCCTCAGAGCGGAGGGAAACTGTGAGTGTGGGAGGGAAGAAGGTCACCGCATGGAGGGACACTGGAGCACAAGTGTCGGCTATCCATGCTTCCTTAGTGAACCCCAATTTAATCAACCCAGAGATCCAAGTGATGATTAAACCCTTCAAGTCAAACTCTTTTAATTTGCCTACGGCCAAGTTGCCTGTCCAGTACAAGGGCTGGTCAGGAATGTGGACTTTTGCAGTCTATGATGATTATCCCATCCCCATGCTGTTGGGGGAAGACTTGGCCAATCAGATGAAGCTAGCCGAGAGGGTGGGAATGGTCACCCGCAGCCAGGCTAAACAAGTTGTCACTCCTCGCTCTATTCTGGAAACTTCTACCAGGACCCGGTCAGAGGTGATGGAATCAGACCCCAGGCCAACATCTGCAACAGAAGTAGTGGATCCAGTCCCAGAGACCCAGACAGAGCCAGTCCCAGAACTGAAACTGGGGAAACAACCAGCACTGGACCCATTGCCAGCACTGAATCCAGTACTTGCAACCCAACACCAGAGGGCCCCACCAAACCTGAACCAGCAGCAGCTGATAACCCTACACAAGAGGCTCAGCCAGAGCCTGAACCCCAACATAGTGCACCAGCAGAGAGCGGTTCACAGTCATCGGAAACAGCCCCATCCCCTACATCGCTTCCAGAGGGACCAAGCATAGGTCCACAATCCAATGAGGAACTGATGTCTCCAGCATCAAGGGAACAGTTCCAGACCGAACAGGAAGCAGATGAAAGCCTCAGGAGAGCTTGGACGGCGGCACGGAGCAACCCACCGCCTCTCAGCTCTTCTAATCGATCCAGGTTTGTTGTAGAGAGAGGACTTTTATACAAGGAAACTCTTTTATACAAGGACACCAGGAAGACTGGCATCCTCCGAGACAGTTGGTAGTTCCAACTAAGTACCGGGTCAAGCTCTTGAGTTTAGCCCACGATCATCCTAGTGGCCATGCTGTGGTGAACAGGACCAAGACCGTTTGGGGAGGTCATTCAACTGGGAGGGAATGGGCAAGGATGTTTCTACCTATGTCTGGTCTTGTGAGGTATGTCAAAAAGTGGGAAAACCCCAAGGCCAGGTCAAAGCCCCTCTGCAGCCACTCCCCATCATTGAAGTTCCATTTCAGCGAGTAGCTGTGGATATTCTGGGTCCTTTTCCAAAAAAGACACCCAGAGGAAAGCAGTACATACTGACTTTCATGGATTTTGCCACCCGATGGCCGGAAACAGTAGCTCTAAGCAACACAAGGGCTAAAAGTGTGTGCCAGGCACTAGCAGACATTTTTGCCAGGGTTGGCCCTCCAACATCCTCACAGATGCAGGAACTGGCAGGAACTATGGAAAGCCTTTGGGAAGCTCATGGGGTAAATCACTTGGTTGCCACCCCTTACCATCATCAAACAAATGGCATGGTGGAGAAGTTTAATGGAACTTTGAGGGCCATGATACGTAAATTCGTAAATGAGCATTCCAGTGATTGGGACCTAGTGTTGCAGCAGTTGCTCTTTGCCTACTGAGCTGTACCACATCCCAGTTTAGGGTTTTCACCATTTGAACTTGTATATGGCTGCAAGGTTAAGGGGCCATTAAAGTTGGTGAAGCAGCAATGGGAGGGATTTACACCTTCTCCAGGAACTAACATTCTGGACTTTGTAACCAACCTACAAAACACCCTCCGAACCTCTCTAGCCCTTGCTAAAGAAAACCTACAGGATACTCAAAAAGAGCAAAAAGCCTGGTAAGATAAACATGCCAGAGAGCATGCCTTCAAACTAGGAGACCAGGTCATGGTCTTAAAGGCACTCCAGGCCCATAAAATGGAAGCGTTGTGGGAAGGGCCATTCACGGGCCAGGAATGCCTGGGAGCTGTTAATTATCTCATAGCATTCTCCACCTCCAACCGAAAGCCTAAGGTGTACCATATTAATTCTCTAAAGCCCTTTTATTCCAGAGAATTAAAGGTTTGTCAGTTTACAGCCCAGGGAGGAGATGATGCTGAGTGGCCTGAAGGTGTCTACTACAAAGGGAAAAGTGCTGGTGGTGTGGAAGAGGTGAACCTCTCCATGACCCTTGGGTGAATGCAGCGACAGCAGATCCAGGAGCTGTGCACTAGCTACATGCCGACATTCTCAGCCACCCCAGGACTGACTGAACGGGCATACCACTCCATTGACACAGGTAATGCTCACCCGATTAAAGTCCAACCTTACCGGGTGTCTCCTCAAGCTAAAACTGCTATAGAATGGGAGATCCAGGATATGCTACAGATGCGTGTAATCCACCCCTCTGGCAGTGCATGGGCATCTCCAGTGGTTCTAGTTCCCAAACCAGATGAGGAGATACGTTTTGGCGTGGACTACCATAAGCTAAATGCTGTAACTCGCCCAGACAACTATCCAATGGCATGCACAGATGAACTATTAGAGAAACTGGGATGGGCCCAGTTCATCTCTACCTTGGACTTAACCAAGGGGTACTGGCAGGTACCACTAGATGAATCAGCCAAGGAAAGGTCAGCCTTCACCACACATGTCAGGCTGTATGAATTTAATGTACTCCCTTTCGGGCTGCGGAATGCACCTGCCACCTTCCAAAGACTTGTAGATGGTCTCCTAGCGGGATTAGGAGAATATGCAGTTGCCTACCTTGACGATGTGGCCATATTTTCGGATTCCTGGGCAGAACACCTGGAACATCTACAAAAAGTCTTTGAGCGCATAAGGGAGGCAGGACTAACCTGTTAAGGCTAAGAAGTGTCAAATAGGCCTAAACAGAGTGACTTACCTTGGACACCAGGTGGGTCAAGGAACTATCAACCCCCTACAGGCCAAAGTGGATGCTATCCAAAAGTGGCCTGTCCCAAAGTCAAAGAAACAGGTTCAATCCTTCTTAGGCTTGGCCAATTATTACAGGCGATTTGTACCGCAATTCAGCCAAATTGCCGCCCCACTGACAGACCTAACCAAAAAGAAACAGCCAAATGCCATTCAGTGGACTGAAGAGTGTCAGAAGGCCTTTAACCATTTTAAAGCAACACTTATGTCTGACCCTGTACTAAGAGCCCCAGACTTTCACAAACCATTCCTGGTAACCACAGATGCGTCCGAGTGTGGTGTGGGAGCAGTTTTAATGCAAGAAGGACCGGATCAAGAATTCCACCCTGTAGTGTTTCTCAGCAAGAAGCTGTCTGAGAGGGAAAGCAACTGGTCAGTCAGTGAAAAAGAATGTTACACCATTGTCTAAGCTCAGGAAAAGCTACGCCCATATGTTTGGGGATGGCATTTCTACCTGCAAACTGACCATGCTGCACTACAGTGGTTTCATACTGCAGCAGGAAATAACAAAAAACTTATTCGGTGGAGTTTAGCTCTCCAAGATTTTGATTTCAACATCCAACACATCTCAGGAGCTTTTAACAAAGTGGCTGATGCACTCTCCCATGAAAGTTTCCCAGAATCAACTGGTTAAAATCATTCTTGAGATGTGGAAAATATTGTTAGTCTTTATACAATTGGTAGTATATTTAGAGGTGCATGTGTCTTATTAACTCTGTTTTCTCCTAGAGCTCCAGGAAGAAATCACAGTCGGCGTTTCACCCTACCTGTGATTTGGGGGGCATGTGATAAATATAAAGGGAAGGGTAAACACCTTTTAAATCCCTCCTGGCCAGAGGAAAAACCCTTTCACCTGTAAAGGGTTAAGAAGCTAGGATAACCTCGCTGGCACCTGACTAAAATGACAATGAGGAGACAAGATACTTTAAAAGCTGGAGAAGGGGAGAAACAAAGGCTCTCTCTGTCAGTGTAATGCTTTTGCCGGGAACAGAAAGGAATGGAGTCTTAGAACTTAATAAGTAATCTAGCTGGAGATGTGTTAGATTCTGTTTGTTTAAATGGCTGAGAAAATAAGCTGTGCTGAATGGAATGGATATTCCTGTTTTTATGTCTTTTTGTAACTTAATGTTTTGCCTAGAGGGATTCTCCATGTTTTTAATCTAATTACCCTGTAAGGTACTTACATCCTGATTTTACAGAGGTGATTCTTTTTCTTCTATTAAAATTCTTCTTTTAAGGACCTGATTGCTTTTTCATTGTTCTTAAGATCCAAGGGTTTGGGTCTGTGTTCACCTATGCAAATTGGTGAGGATTTTTATCAAGCCTTCCCCAGGAAAGGGGGTGTAGGGTTTGGGGAGGATTTTGGGGGGAAACACATTTCCAAGCAGGTTTCAGAGTAACAGCCGTGTTAGTCTGTATTCGCAAAAAGAAAAGGAGTACTTGTGGCACTTTAGAGACTAACCAATTTATTTGAGCATAAGCTTTCGTGAGCTACAGCTCACTTCATCGGATGCATACTGTGGAAAGTGTAGAAGATCTTTTTAAACACACAAAGCATGAAAAAATACCTCCCCTCATCGCACTCTCCTGCTGGTAATAGCTTATCTAAAGTGATCACTCTCCTTACAATGTGTATGATAATCAAGTTGGGCCATTTCCAGCACAAATCCAGGGTTTAACAAGAACGTCTGGGGGGGCGGGGTAGGAAAAAACAAGGGGAAATAGGTTACCTTGAATAATGACTTAGCCACTCCCAGTCTCTATTCAAGCCTAAATTAATTGTATCCAATTTGCAAATGAATTCCAATTCAACAGTCTCTCGCTGGAGTCTGGTTTTGAAGTTTTTTTGTTGTAATATTGCAACTTTCATGTCTGTAATCGCGTGACCAGAGAGATTGAAGTGTTCTTCAGCTGGTTTATGAATGTTATAATTCTTGACATCTGATTTGTGTCCATTTATTCTTTTACGTAGAGACTGACCAGTTTGACCAATGTACATGGCAGAGGGGCATTGCTGGCACATATCACATTGATGGATGTGCAGGTGAACGAGCCTCTGATAGTGTGGCTGATGTGATTAGGCCCTGTGATGGTGTCCCCTGGGTAGATATGTGGGCACAGTTGGCAACGGGCTTTGTTGCAAGGATAGGTTCCTGGGTTAGTGGTTCTGTTGTGTGGTGTGTGGTTGCTGGTCAGTATTTGCTTCAGGTTGGGTGGCTGTCTGTAGGCAAGGTCTAGCCTGTCTCCCAAGATTTGTGAGAATGTTCCCTCAACCCACCCAGCAATATTGTTAACCTATCCAACTATACTCTTAGCCCAGCAGAAGCAGCTGTCCTATCTCAGGGCCTCTCCTTCTGCCCCTCCACCCCCACGAACATGATACAGTTCTGTTGTGATCTAGAATCCTATTTTCGACGTCTCCGACTCAAGGAATATTTCCAACACAGCTCTGAACAACATACTAATCCACAGAGACCTCCCTACCAACACTACAAAAAGAAGGATTCTAGGTGGACTCCTCCTGAAGGTCGAGACAGCAGACTGGACTTCTACATAGAGTGCTTCCGCCGACGTGCACGGGCTGAAATTGTGGAAAAGCAGCATCACTTGCCCTGCAACCTCAGCTGTGCAGAACACAATGCCATCCACAGCCTCAGAAACAACTCTGACATCATAATCAAAAAGGCTGACAAAGGAGGTGCTGTTGTCATCATGAATAGGTTGGAATATGAACAAGAGGCTGCTCGGCAGCTCTCCAACACCACTTTCTACAAGCCATTACCCTCTGATCCCACTGAGAGTTACCAAAAGAAACTACAGCATTTGCTCAAGAAACTCCCTGAAAAAGCACAAGATCAAATCCGCAGAGACACATCCCTGGAACCACGACCTGGGATATTCTATCTACTACCCAAGATCCATAAACCTGGAAATCCTGGGCTCCCCATCATCTCAGGCATTGGCACCCTGACAGCAGGACTGTCTGGCTATGTAGACTCCCTCCTCAGGCCCTACGCTACCAGCACTCCCAGCTACCTTTGAGACACCACTGACTTCCTGAGGAAACTACAATCCATCGGTGATCTTCCTGATAACACCATCCTGGCCACTATGGATGTAGAAGCCCTCTACACCAACATTCCACACAAAGATGGACTACAAGCCGTCAAGAACACTATCCCCGATAATGTCACGGCTAACCTGGTGGCTGAACTTTGTGACTTTGTCCTTACCCATAACTATTTTACATTTGGGGACAATGTATACCTTCAAATCAGCGGCACTGCTATGGGTACCCGCATGGCCCCACAGTATGAGAACATTTTTATGGCTGACTTAGAACAACGCTTCCTCAGTTCTCGTCCCCTAACGCCCCTACTCTACTTGCGCTATATTGATGACATCTTCATCACGTGGACCCATGGAAAAGAAGCCCTTGAGGAATTCCACCATGATTTCAACAATTTCCATCCCACCATCAACCTCAGCCTGGTCCAGTCCACACAAGAGATCCACTTCCTGGACACTACAGTGCTAATAAACGATGGTCACATAAACACCACCCTATACTGGAAACCTACTGACCGCTATTCCTACCTACATGCCTCCAGCTTTCACCCTGACCACACCACACGATCCATTGTCTACACCCAAGCTCTCCGATACAACCGCATTTGCTCCAACCCCTCAGACAGAGACAAACACCTACAAGATCTCTATCACGCATTCTTACAACTACAATACCCACCTGCGCAAGTGAAGAAACAGATTGATAGAGCCAGAAGAGTTTCCAGAAGTACCTACTCCAGGACAGGCCTAACAAAGAAAATAACAGAATGCCACTAGCCGTCACCTTCAGCCCCCAACTAAAACCTCTCCAACGCATTATTAAGGATCTACAACCTATCCTGAAGGATGACCAAACACTCTCACAAATCTTGGGAGACAGGCCTTAGGTACTTTAAATAGAATAAATACAAATTAATGATCACAAAGCATACACAATTAAAACCGCAATTCAAATCAATATAAAACCGTAAATAAAATCAATTACACCAGAGGCTTCCCTGAAATCTCCAGAGTCTAACAATCACTTCCCATCAGAGCACTGGGGAGCTAGACACTCAGAAAGGTGTCTGTGATTCTACCTATGAAAGGTTTCAAAGTTAAGAGCAGGCCCGCCGACATGGGGTGGGGGGGGCAAAGGGGACGATTACCCAGGGGCCCAGGAGATTTAAAAGAGCCTGGGGGCCCCCAGCTCCTGTCGCGGTAGTGGTGGTGGTGGCCGGGAGCCCTGAGCCCTTTTAAATCACCTGGGCAGGCTGCAGGGCTCCTAGGCGCGTGTGGGGTGGTACCAGCAGCGGCAATCCCTTTCTAGGGGACCCACTGACTGTTCTGCCCTGGGGCCCGGAATTGCTGTCGGTGGGCCTGGTTAAGAGGAAAACCTTAAACTCAGTCTAGGCCCACACAGGCAGCTCCACAGCTCTGTGTGGCAGTGGGTGAACAGCATGAGCCTCTCAGGGCAGCAAGTACAATGGGTGTTTATTTTTCTGTGTGGGGAGTTTGAATCCCATTTACCTTAAACCTTTTTAAAAAATTAATAACAATTCTGGGGTTGGTGTGGCGAAAGAGGCTCTGAGGAAAGCCTGTTTATGGGTGAAGTTAGCAAGTGGAGGAGACTCCTCCTTCTCTCTAGCAGAACCAGCCTGGTGAAGGAAGTAACTGGAAGTCCCTCTTCTGTGATCAGAACTGCTGTAGGGGGTGGAGTTCGGCAGTTGAAACCATGTTCCCCCTCAGTAGCTCTTAGTCTCAGGCCAGCACAGCAGGACCATGGCTCTAATACTGAGAGCCATCTGCATGGTCCTAACATGATAACAATTCCACAGCCCCCTCTTATTAAAAGACATGGAGGCAAGTATGATGGGCTGTTGTGGAAGCTACAAATACAGCACAGTGTAAAGAATTCCAGCATAGGGACTGGCAAACATGGAAAAATCTGGTTACATGCGTAGAGATTAGAGCAACCCAGGGCACCGTGGTTGGGGATGAATGCCAGACTTATCTTTATTACCTGTTCACACAGACTCATACCTCCTTACTATATATATGCCCTCAAGTGGCCACCCTGAAGAGTGCCTCGAAAGGTCCAAAACTAACACCAGACCATGTGCCTTTCCTGCACAACATATGTACAAATGTAACTGATCCACACATGGTAGTGGGAGGTTCATTATTAGGAATATAAAGGTAAACTGAAGGGGCCAGGCAAATGGAGAAAAGACAGCATGACCACTTATAATGGAAATTGAATGCAGAGGGCACAGTCGGCCTTACATCAGTATATTACATGCAGCAGTTGTCAGTGTGACTATGATAACAATATGTTGGGTACATTCATCAAGAGATGTTATCAAAAGAAAATTCCCCAGTGTAGTAACTGTTAACAGATGCCAATGGTTGGACTAACTTGTCTATGTTAGTGCCTCCTCCCAGGAGGCATTCCCAGAAAGAGATTGTCTAAGTTAAGGCATGTTTCTGCAAAATTAGTTTGATTCAGTGGTCCGTAGCCAGATTACTTGTACCTGGAGCTAATAACTCTTTAAGATCATCGACGTGACACATGACTCATATGTTTTTGGTTCATTTAGCAGAATGATTAAATGATTAAGACCTGCTTGGGGCTCTAGTATTTAGCAAAGACCGTTGGCAGGAATGTGCTTTTCCTTACAGCAGTCATGTCCCCACCTTCCACACATGGCAGAGTTATGCAGAGGGACACTAAGCAAAGAGACAGGAAACACAGCTGGGACAAGGGAATACTCGGGCAATACCATGGTCTTCTCTCACAGATAGAAAAGGAGTACTAGTGGCACCTTAGAGACTAACCAATTTAGAAGTAATAACTAGACAGCTGATACATGCAGTGTACTGCAAGAGAGAAAACTTTCTGAGCGTAGTTGATCAGATGCCTCCGATGAAGTGAGCTGTAGCTCACAAAAGTTTATGCTCAAATAAATTGGTTAGTCTCTAAGGTGCCACTAGTACTCCTTTTCTTTTTGCGAATACAGACTAACACGGCAGCTACTCTGAAACCTCTCACAGATAGTTTAGCATGTGTCTCTATTGAACAGAGCCATGCTAGGAATCAGCTCAGTGGTGTGGGCTCCATTATAGGTCTTCTGAGCCTCAGCTGTGTTAGGGGTGAGGCGGAACTGGGGTACTGCTTAGCAGCCATGCCTGGAGGTGTTAAGCGTTTGCAAAGTATATACTTCCTGGGCAGTACAGGGAGACATAACTTTGCTAAACCTTTGACAGCAATGTCAGTTCACAGCTAGGGCATGGAAATGATCCCTGCCCAGACAGGTCCTCTGTGACCATTAGCAGCACAGCCAACAACACTAGCTGCCACTCGATCCTCTGAGCTCCCCTGTCCAATGACCAAGTGAAGCTGCCCTTTACACAGAGATACAATAAGGAAGGATTTGCTACAGCTTCTCCCCCTGGAAGGCGGTTAAACTGCAGCTCGTATAAATTGGTCTCCACTCCAGCATCAGAGTCATCAGCCCCCACAAAGCAGCTGCCATGTGACACTGTCATGTAAATTATGCAGCCTTCCACAGACCTAAAACATGCTTGAGGAAATTCTTGAGCCCCCACCCCCATATTTAAAGCTCTTCCCCCAGCCTTTCCATAAGAGCTATTAATCTTAAGAAGGCTGATCACTACACTAACCCCAATGGGTCAAATTCTGGTCCCATTTACACCCCTGTGAAAACTCAGTTACTCCAGATGTAGTCAGAAAGCAGAGTTTGGCCTACTTTATCGAGGGCCAGTGGCAATGGCTATAGAAGAAAAAAACAGGAGCTTTAAAATAAATGGAATCCAATTCAGATTTCCCTACCGTCGACCTGCCTTTCTCTACTCCCTTCCTTACTCTCAACACACAGCAAGTATTTCCCTCTTCTCTGAATTTTCCCACAATCTTGCAGTGTTTGTGCAAGAATATTCTCAGGCCACAGAGCCTTCCTGTATTTTTTCTGCCTTGTCAGCTTCTAACATCTTCAAATTACACTGGAAGATGTATGTGTAATATACCAGTAAGCACATGTCACAGTTTCCATTTTCCACACACACACAGCCCCCATGCCCAATACGCAGGTGATTAACTTATTATAGCCCCTACCTATAGTGCTCAAGCTGTACCAGTTCATGCTTTTAGCTGGAGAGGTCTGCTGTTCAGTCTCTCATGTGTTGGTCAAAAGGGGTGCTGTCCCATACGCAAATTGGAGATTTATCAATTCACACCAATATACTGCCTGGGACTACAATGTTCTTTTCTTCTTTACCATGTATTATTCACTTTATACCTTCTGATCAGCTATGCTCAGAAAGTTTCCTCTCTTGCAGTACACTGCTGAGTTTCAGTAGTTCACATCTGGAGCTTATCCTTGTAGATGAGGCTCATCTATAACCTTGGAATGCGATCCAGGATAGGTCTCCACATACTCATGCAGGAAGCTCCTACATTCAGTAGTACACCACTATGTTTTTTCATATGAAGCAATAACTGCTAATGCTTCAATCCAGGGTGGTTCATTATCTATCCAGTGTCTAGAATGACTATTTCGGCCACCCATTAACAACACTAATATCATCTAGCATTTATATTATTTGTTCAGCCTTGTCAACTGGGGCCCACTAGTATCAGCTGTCTAGTTTTTACTTCTAAATTATCCTCTAATATTGAATGTGGGCATCAGTAATTTAGATTATGGCATAGAGAGTACACTTATAAAGTTTGCGGACGATACCAAGCTGGGAGAGGTTGCAAGTGCTTTGGAGAATAGGATTAAAATTCAAAATGATCTGGACAAACTGGAGAAATGGTCTGAAGTAAATAGGATGAAATTCAATAAGTACAAATGCAAAGTACTTCACTTAGGAAGGAACAATCAGTTGCAGATGCACAAAATGGGAAATGAGTGCCTCGGAAGGAGTACTGCAGAAAGGGATCTGGGGGTCATAGTGGACCACAAGCTAAATATGATTCAACAATGTAACGCTGTTGCAAAAAAAGCAAACATCATTCTGTGAAGTATTAGCAGGAGTGTTGTAAACAAGACACAAGAAGTAATTCTTCTGCTCTACTCCGTGCTGATTAGGCCTCAACTGAAGTATTGTGTCGCGTACTGGGTGCCACATTTCAGAAAAGATGTGGACAAACTGGAGAAAGTCCAGAGAAGAGCAACAAAAATGATTAAAGGTCTAGAAAACATGACCTATGAGGGAAGATTGAAAAAACTGGGTTTGTTTACTTTGGAGAAGAGAAGACTGAGAGGGGACATAACAGTTTTCAAGTACATAAAAGATTGTTAGAAGGAGGAGTGACAAAAATTGTGCTTCTTAACCTCTGAGGATAGGACAAGAAGCAATGGGCTTAAACTGAAGCAAGGGCAGTTTAGGCTAGACATTAGGAAAAACTTCCTAACTCTCAGAATGGTTAAGCACTGGAATAAATTGCCTAGGGAGGTGGTGGAATCTCCATCATTGGGGATTTTTAAGAGCAGGTTGGAGAAACACCTGTCAGGGATGATCTAGATAATACTTAGTCCTGCCTTGAGTGCAGGGGACTGGACTAGATGACCTCTTGAGGTCCCTTCCAGTTCTATGATCCTATGTGACCAAGTCTGTCAGGTTCTCTGCCACCTGCTGGAGGTGTCAGTGCCCTGACATCCCCCTGCTCAAGGAAAACCCATTCAGTCCAGGCTATCAACAAGACTTAGCCTCCAGAAGCCTAGAAGGGTCAGGAGGCAACACTGACCAATTGGGAGCCAACAAACCAGTTAAGAAGGCTGGCTTGCTTCTTCTCAGGGCAGTATGGGGTGAGACTGGTTCTTGATATATCTTTCTCTGCAGGATTGAAAAACCCTCCATTATCAGATTTCTGTTTTCCCTGTAGGTACTTACAGAATGTGATCAAGTCACCCCTTGACCTTCTCTTTGTTAAGCTAAGATGACTGAGCTCTTTAAAGCCTGTTTTCACTCCAAGGGCTGTTTTCAAATCCATTAATCATTCTTGTGGCGCTTTTCTGAACCCTTTCAATTTATCAGCATCCTTCTTGAACTGTGGGCAGCAGCAATGGACACTATTCCAGCAGTGCCAGCACCAGTGACAAATACAGAGGCAATATAACCTCTCTACACATCCTCAAGCTTCCTCCATTTATACATCCAAGCATTGCATTAGCCCTTTTGGCTGCAGCATCACACGGGGAGCTCAGGTTCAGGTGATTAGCCATCAGGACCCCTATGTCTTTTTTCAGAGTCACTGCTTCCCAGGATAGACTCCCCCATCCTATAGTACGGCTGACAGTCTTCGTTCCTAGATGTCTGACCTTACATTTGGTCACACTGAAATGCATATTCTTTGCCTGTGCCCAGTTTAGCAAGAAATCCGGATCGCTCTGTATCAGTGACCTATCCTCTTCATTATTTACCACTTCCCCAATCTTTGTGTCATCTGCAACTTTGTCAGTGTTTATTTATGTCATTTTCCACATTATTGATTAAAAACATTAAATAGCATAAGTCTAAGAGCCAATTTGTGAGGGAGCCCAGTTTCTTGGTGATAATTCTCCATTTAGAATTGCATATTGAGACTTCTTATTTCACCAGTTTTTAATCCATTTAATATATGCCATCTTGATTTTAGTTTATTAATCATCATCATCATGCAAGTTGCCTTACAGAAGTCTAGGTATATAACACTGACATGTTTACCTTTATCAACCAAACATATAATCTCATAAAAAAAGATATCAAGTTAATTTGTCCGGTCCTGTTTTTCATATACCCATGGTGATTGGCATTAATTATATTACCATCCTTTAATTTTTTATCAACTGAGTCCTCTATTAGCTGTTCCAATATTTTGCCTGGGATCGACATCAGGCTGACAGGCCTATAGTTGCACATATCATCCTATTTACCCTTTTAAAATAATGATACAACATTAGTTTGTTTGTTTTTTCCAGTTCTTTGGAATGTCCCTAGTGTTCCCAGACTTATTGAAAATCAACATTAACGGTCCAGAGAGCTCCTCAGCTAATGTATCATGTTGGAATGTAACATCAAAGATGATAACTAACGTGCTCCAAAATCAAGAAACCAAAAGTTCAGCTCTCTGCCACATCCTGCAAATGCAGCCACAAGCATTTTATACTCATTTGCTTTTTGTTATTTCATTGATCCTGTAGCGAGGCAGTTACCCCGCTCCAAGAGAAAAGGCTGATTGGGGAAGCAGCCACAGCTGGGGCCATGCCCCAATCAGGCCACACCTGGCCCTGTTATAAGGGCTCAGGGAGGAGCTAGGTCAGTCTCTAGCAGTGGAGAGAGAAGGACCTGGCTGCCTGGGAGAGATGAGTACCTGAGGCAGAGCAGTGCTGGGGAAGGGCAAAGGGAGCTGGGGAGCTCCAGCCTGGTAAACCCTCAGGCTGCTGGCCTTGTTAAAGGCCTACAGAAGGCACTGGGGCTGCAGAGGTACAGCCTGGGGATAGGCAGAGGCAGCTGGTCCTACCCCATTGCCAATGATGAGTGGCCATTATAGACTGCAATCTGCCCCAGTGAGTGGGGGCTAGATGATTACTGGCAGTAGCCACTGAGGCAAGGGGGGGATAGAGGGTTGGGGGCTCCCCTGGGTGGGGAGACCCAGACTGTGGGGTACTGCTGGGGCAGAACACTGAGGTAAAGGGCACTGGGGTCCGGGAGGGACATGGGGGCCTGAGGCAGGTGAGCCATCAGCCTGCAGAGGGCACTCTGGGCTGGAATCAAGCTAATTCCCAGCAGGAGGTGCCGCACCTGTCAGTCTTCGCTTCGCTACAGATACCAATGAGTGTAAAGGCCATGCAGTGTGACTGCATTAACAATGAAGAAGATGCCTTAATCTTTAGAATGTTCTGACTTTGGGCGCTTGATTTTTTTTCAACCTGAATGTGTTGCAGTAGCACTAGTTTGGACTGGATGTGGGGCTTGATTGTCTCAGGGACCAAAAATTCCTTCTGAAGTCAGTGTCAGGCCTTTTATGTAGATACTGAGCAACATTCTTCCCTTGGTTATACATGTGCAACTCCATTGCCAATGTCATTACATACATGCAAATGAGAGCAGAATTTGGCCCATTTTATTTACTCTAAAGCAGCGGTTCTCAACCTGTGGGTCAGGAACCCATAGTGGATTGCGACCCCCCCTTTTAATGGGGTCATCAGGGCTGGTGGTAGACTTGCTGGGACTGAAGACTGAGCACCACAGCCTGGGGCTGAATGACAAGGGCTTCAGCCCTGGGTGGCAGGGCTCAGGCTTCAGCTTCAGGCCTGGGTGGCGGGGCTCAGGTTACAACCCACACCCCCCCTCCGGGGCTGAAGCCTTTGGGCTTTGACCACACACCCTCCTCCACGGCTGGGGCAGTGGGATTTGGGCAGGCTCAGGCTTTGGGCCCCCCTCCTGGGGTCTTGTAGTAATTTTTGTTGTCAGAAGGGGGTTGAGGTGCAATGAAATTGGAGAAGCTCTGCTCTCAAGGAAAATGTCTGAATTGCCTTTTCTCTTTAAGAAGATTGTTTTTATGGTATAAGTAATTTGTAAAGCATCAGAAATAACTTGCACCATACCTTTTTCACAAGAAAATGTACTGTAAACAGTTCAAGTACATTTTCTGTGAAATATCATCTGCTTATTTTCCTGCCTAGTTGCATAGGACAGCCAGAATCAAGTTTTGCAGTTATGATATTGGTGACATAATTGATTTGATCACCATAAACTGGCAGCTCTTTGGCCATTTTAAAGAGACATCTTGGTAATTATCCACTTCCATTTGAAACACTAGTATAATCATCATCTGGTTTTGGTGAGAGCAAGACATATGAAAGAGCAGAATTTTTAAAATAAAAACAAAGTACGAAATTCTGGAATCAATAGCATATCTAAACTCAGTAGTGCCTCTGTTTTTACTTTGACTTTTGAAATATATCCCCAGAATAAACGGGCTTTTTCTAAAAGGTCTGTGAAACTGCAACATTTGGAAAAGCTTGAAAATGAGTGAGAAGCAGCATTGTGAATTGGATCAGCATTTATTCCAGATAGGTAGGGCCCTACCAAATTCACAGCCATGGAAAAGGCATCATGGACTGTGAAATCTGGTATCTCCCTGTGACATCTGGTCTTTTGTGTGCTTTTACCCTGTACTATACAGATTTCATGGGGGAGGCCAATATTTCTCAGTTAGAGGACCTGACCCAAAAGGGAGTTGCAAGGTTATTTTAAAGGAGGTCACCGTATTGCCACCCTTACTTCTGTGCTGCCTTCAGAGCTGGGTGGCCAGAAAGCGGTGGCTGTTGGTCGGGCTCCCAGCTCTGAAGCCAATGCCCTGCCAGCAGCAGCACAGAAGTAAGAGTGGCAATACCATACCAGGCCACCCTTACTTCTACAAAGTGCAAGCTGGTCTCCATATTGGAAGAGAAGATTGAAGGTCTGGAGCAACAGATAACGACCCTGCGCTGCATACGAGAAACTGAGGATTTTCTGGACAAAACTCAGGATAGGCTTCTAGGGGCACAAAGCTCTAAAGATATAAAGCAGGTTGCACAGAGGAGCCAAGAGGCCAGTGAAGAAGCTTGGCAACATGTGACCTCCAGAAGAGGTAAGCGGAATGTCCGGGTTCCAGTAACACAGACACAGGTAACTAACCGCTTTCATGTTCTCTCCGCAGGTACCATTGCGGAGAGTGGACCAGATGATATGTCTGGGGCGAGAAAGCAGAAGGAGACTCCGCTGGTTGGAAGGCATGAGATGCGATGTCCTGAGGTTGGGGGTTCCACGACCACCACTCCCAAGAGGAGAAGGCGGCTGGTGGTGGTTGGGGACTCTCTCCTCCGGGGGACTGAGTCATCTATCTGCCGCCCTGACCGGGAAAACCGAGAAGTCTGCTGCTTGCCAGGGGCTAAGATTCGCGATGTGATGGAGAGACTGCCGAGACTCATCAAGCCCTCGGATCGCTACCCCTTCCTGCTTCTCCACGTGGGCACCAATGATACTGCCAAGAATGACCTTGAGCGGATCACTGCGGACTACGTGGCTCTGGGAAGAAGGATAAAGGAGTTGGAGGCGCAAGTGGTGTTCTCGTCCATCCTCCCCGTGGAAGGAAAAGGCCTGGGTAGGGACCGTCGAATCGTCAAAGTCAACGAATGGCTACGCAGGTGGTGTCGGAGAGAAGGCTTTGGATTCTTTGACCATGGGATGGTGTTCCATGAAGGAGGAGTGCTGGGCAGAGACAGGCTCCATCTTACGAAGAGAGGGAAGAGCATCTTTGCCAGCAGGCTGGCTAACCTAGTGAGGAGGGCTTTAAACTAGGTTCACCGGGGGAAGGAGACCAAAGCCCTGAGGTAAGTGGGAAAGCGGGATACCGGGAGGAAGCACAGGCAGGAATGTCTGTGAGGGGAGGGCTCCTGCCTCATACTGAGAATGAGGGGCGATCAACAGGTTATCTCAAGTGCTTATATACGAATGCACAAAGCCTTGGAAACAAGCAGGGAGAACTGGAGGTCCTGGTGATGTCAAGGAACTATGACATGATTGGAATAACAGAGACTTGGTGGGATAACTCACATGACTGGAGTACTGTCATGGATGGTTATAAACTGTTCAGGAAGGACAGGCAGGGCAGAAAAGGTGTGGGAGTAGCACTGTATGTAAGGGAGCAGTATGACTGCTCAGAGCTCCGGTACGAAACTAGAAAAACCTGAGTGTCTCTGGATTAAGTTTAGAAGTGTGTGCAACAAGAGTGATGTAGTGGTGGGAGTCTGCTATAGACCACCGGACCAGGGGGATGAGGTAGATGAGGCTTTCTTCCGGCAGCTCACGGAAGCTACTAGATCGCATGCCCTGATTCTCATGGGTGACTTTAATTTTCCTGATATCTGCTGGGAGAGCAATACAGCGGTGCATAGACAATCCAGGAAGTTTTTGGAAAGCGTAGGGAAAATTTCCTGGCGCAAGTGCTAGAGGAGCCAACTAGGGGGCGTGCTTTTCTTGACCTGCTGCTCACAAACCGGGTAGAATTAGTGGGGGAAGCAAAAGTGGATGGGAATCTGGGAGGCAGTGACCATGAGTTGGTTGAGTTCAGGATCCTGATGCAGGGAAGAAAGGTAAGCAGCAGGATACGGACCCTGGACTTCAGGAAAGCAGACTTCGACTCCCTCAGGGAACGGATGGCCAGGATCCCCTGGGGGACTAATTTGAAGGGGAAAGGAGTCCAGGAGAGCTGGCTGTATTTCAAGGAATCCCTGTTGAGGTTACAGGGACAAACCATCCCAATGAGTCGAAAGAATAGTAAATATGGCAGGCGACCAGCTTGGCTTAATGGTGAAATCCTAGCGGATCTTAAACATAAAGAAGCTTACAAGAAGTGGAAGGTTGGACATATGACCAGGGAAGAGTATAAAAATATTGCTCGGGCATGTAGGAATGAAATCAGGAGGGCCAAATAGCACCTGGAGCTGCAGCTAGCGAGAGATGTCAAGAGTAAGAAGAAGGGTTTTTTCAGGTATGTTGGCAACAAGAAGAAAGCCAAGGAAAGTGTGGGCCCCTTAATGAATGAGGGAGGCAACCTAGTGACAGAGGATGTGGAAAAAGCTAAATGTACTCAATGCTTTTTTTGCCTCTGTTTTCACTAACAAGGTCAGCTCCCAGACTGCTACGCTGGGCATCACAAAATGGGGAAGAGATGGCCAGCCCTCTGTGGAGATAGAGGTGGTTAGGGACTATTTAGAAAAGCTGGACGTGCACAAGTCCATGGGGCCGGACGAGTTGCATCCGAGAGTTCTGAAGGAATTGGCGGCTGTGATTGCAGAGCCATTGGCCATTATCTTTGAAAACTCGTGGCGAACGGGGGAAGTCCCAGATGACTGGAAAAAGGCTAATGTAGTGCCAATCTTTAAAAAAGGGAAGAAGGAGGATCCAGGGAACTACAGGCCAGTCAGCCTCACCTCAGTCCCTGGAAAAATCATGGAGCAGGTCCTCAAAGAATCAATCCTGAAGCACTTGCATGAGAGGAAAGTGATCAGGAACAGCCAGCATGGATTCACCAAGGGAAGGTCATGCCTGACTAATCTAATCGCCTTTTATGATGAGATTACTGGTTCTGTGGATGAAGGGAAAGCAGTGGATGTATTGTTTCTTGACTTTAGCAAAGCTTTTGACACGGTCTCCCACAGTATTCTTGTCAGCAAGTTAAGGAAGTATGGGCTGGATGAATGCACTATAAGGTGGGTAGAAAGCTGGCTAGATTGTCGGGCTCAACGGGTAGTGATCAATGGCTCCATGTCTAGTTGGCAGCCAGTATCAAGTGGAGTGCCCCAAGGGTCGGTCCTGGGGCCGGTTTTGTTCAATATCTTCATGAATGATCTGGAGGATGGTGTGGATTGCACACTCAGCAAATTTGCGGATGATACTAAGCTGAGAGGAGTGGTAGATACGCTGGAGGGGAGGGATAGGATACAGAAGGACCTAAACAAATTGGAGGATTGGGCCAAAAGAAATCTGATGAGGTTCAATAAGGATAAGTGCAGGGTCCTGCACTTAGGATGGAAGAATCCAATGCACCACTACAGACTAGGGACCGAATGGCTAGGCAGCAGTTCTGCGGAAAAGGACCTAGGGGTGACAGTGGACGAGAAGCTGGATATGAGTCAGCAGTGTGCCCTTGTTGCCAAGAAGGCCAATGGCATTTTGGGATGTATAAGTAGGGGCATAGCGAGCAGATCGAGGGACGTGATCATTCCCCTCCATTCGACATTGGTGAGGCCTCATCTGGAGTACTGTGTCCAGTTTTGGGCCCCACACTACAAGAAGGATGTGGATAAATTGGAGAGAGTCCAGTGAAGGGCAACAAAAATGATTAGGGGTCTAGAACACATGACTTATGAGGAGAGGCTGAGGGAGCTGGGATTGTTTAGCCTGCAGAAGAGAAGAATGAGGGGGGATTTGATAGCTTCTTTCAACTACCTGAAAGGGGGTTCCAAAGAGGATGGCTCTAGACTGTTCTCAGTGGTAGCAGATGACAGAACGAGGAGTAATGGTCTCAAGTTGCAGTGGGGGAGGTTTAGATTGGATATTAGGAAAAACTTTTTCACTAAGAGGGTGGTGAAACACTGGAATGCATTACCTAGGGAGGTGGTAGAATCTCCTTCCTTGGAGGTTTTTAAGGTCAGGCTTGACAAAGCCCTGGCTGGGATGATTTAACTGGGAATTGGTCCTGCTTCGAGCAGGGGGTTGGACTAGATGACCTTCTGGGGTCCCTTCCAACCCTGATATTCTATGATTCTACATTGCAGCCTTCAGAGCTGGACGGTTGGAGAATGGCGGCTGCTGACTGAGGACCCAGAAGTACAGGTGGCAAAACCATACCAGGCAATCCTTACTTCTGCGCTGCTGCTGGCAGCGGCTCTGCCTTCAGAGCTGGGCTCATGGCCAGCAGTCACAGCTCTCCAGCTGCACAGCTCTGAAAGCAGCTCTGCTGCCAGTGAAGAAGTAAGGGTAGCAGTACCACAACCCCCCTTACAATAACCTTGTGCCCCCCCAGCTCCTTTTTGGGTCAGGACTCCTACAGTTACAACACTGAGATTTATGATTTTTAAAATCCTATGACTATGAAATTGACTAAAATGGACCGTGAATTTGGTAGGGCCCTACAGATAGGCCTTAAGTCAAACAAGGTATGCCAGCCTAGACTGTGTACAACCAACAATTAAGTGTGGGGTTGATTGTACACAGTCCAGGCTGGCATGCTTTGCTGGTATATCCTGAAAGAGCTAACCACATGTCCTTGATTGCATGTGACCTAGATAGGTTTAAAAAGCCCTGTAGGAACATAAAATTCTGTACTGCAAGGCTGACTCACTTTTAAATTGATGCTGTTATATTTGTGGTGGAAAACATTGACGTACAGTGCCAGATCTTCAACTGCTCGAAATCAGCATGGACTTCAGTGGAGCTACACTGATTTAGAGCAGCTGAGGATCTGGCCAGTAACTGCTCATGGACAGGAAGTGATGGATTCTTGGTATGTTTCCCTGTTTGGAATGGTTTCTCAAGAGATATTCATCAATGACAGACACTTGATATACTGTGCTAAATGTACTGAGTAACCACAGTCCTAACCAAACATCCATTGCCCAGACCTATGCTTTCCTCTTTTTTTTTTTTTTTTTTTCCAGAGACAGTGTCACAGAGAGCCATGGTAATAACTTCAGACCAAAGAGAAAAAGAATACTACTGTTTCTAGGTACAGAGTGCCATACTTGATGGGGAAGCTGAGATCTTGAGCGTGGCATACCAAGCACTGGAGCATGCTCCTTGTACAGTATTTTATACAATCAGAGAAAGTGTCTAAGTTCAGAGTAAATGAATACAGAAAATAGCTTTGCAAGCACAGACAGAATCAGTACAGTTAATATCATTTGCCTCTGTTCTCATGTACTGTTGTGTATGGTGTTATTTGTGCCTTAGTTGCAGCTATTCTAAAAATGCTTCCTATGGAGATGCTTTGTATATTGAAAATGGATAGTATGGTAAGAAATGTGAATATAAATACATATGGAATATTTTTCTAATAGAGTTATATGTTCATTCTAGGCCTAATCCTGCAGTCTATCTTCAAAACTCTTACTGAAGTCAATGGGAAACAACCAGAGTCAGTCTTGCAGATTTGGACGACTGTTGACTTGTTGATACAAATGATACATGGCTACCGGAAATTACACCTGCTCTGGGAAGTATTTAGTAACCACTCTTGTTTGCACTGTAATTATCACTCATTCATGCATCATAGCTGTACTCAGTCTCACCTCACAATCTCACCTGTTTACAGATGGCTACACCCAGAGAAAAGGGAAGCTCTTGGGATAGTATTGCATCATGATAGTATTGACATTTCTGAACTTCGTGGCTGAAATCCTGGCTCTGTCAAGTTAACGGCAAACTCCCATTGGCTTCTGAAGTGCCAAGATTTTACCTAATTTTCTCTATACAGAGTCAGGGAACTCAGGGGGTGGGGGAATGTAAACTAAGTGCTAACATTTGGATTGGTTTTCAAAACCGGAGGCTGTAAGCATTCTGCTGCACTAATATGTTAGGTGCCAGAGACAGACAAAGTCCTTGTTCCGAATATCAGACATTTGACTCTAACACTGTTGGGTTGGCAACCCGGTAAAAATACACTATGAACGAAGAGAAAAATCTGTTGAAAAAATGGACCAGAGACTAGGCATAAAGAACAGATGCAGGGAGGCTGTGACAATAGCTGTAGCGATGGGGAGAAAGAAAATTTAATTAGAAATAAATACAGCTCCTCAGTTAATGTAACTCAAAGCAGCTCATGAAATAGAGCAATGCCAGTTTACACCAGCTGAGGCTCAGGCCCACTGTGTATAATGTACATGAAGGACCCAGCTGTGGTAGCCTCACTTGGGGGATTCAGCTAACCCCACCACAACACACCATCTCCTTTTTTGGTAAAGACACATGGGAGACAGAAGTGCCTAGCAAAAAATTGATTTGCCCTTCAAAAAAATCCTGTAAGCCAGCCTGATTCTGATCCAACTTATAACACTGTAAACTATTGCAAAACTGGGTTACCTGAGAAAAGAATTAAATCTTATAGGTTAAAATCACTTCAGAGGTTTTGTAATCAAAAGCTGAGAACCCTAGATGTAGTGTGAGAGATTTTACAAACCCTTGAATATCATGAGGCTCACCCTCAGTCTTCAGTATATACAAATGTTTGCATTATTTGAAATTATTTGTGTGGATCCAGTTCAACCAGTGTTCCTCAGATCAAAGGACCTACTCGTGGAGTACTGTATTAACTCAGGGCTTATCTACACTACTACTTTGCTCAGGGGTGTGAAAAAGCCACACACCCATACCCCTGAGTAACGTAAATTACATCAATTTAAAGCAGGGTCTACACCAAACTATGTCGTTGGGAGATGCTGTCCTGCCAACACAAGTTCCACCTTTCACTGAGGTGGAGTAATTATGCCGACCATAACCAGAACACTCTCCAGTCGGCATAGCACATCTTCACCAGATGTGCTGTAGAGCCACAGCTGCATTGGTGCAGCTGCGCCAATGTAGCATGGTAGTGTAGACAAGCCTTCAGTGTGATGAAAGTTGGCAGAACTGGGCTCTATGGGTTTATCAGAATGCAACATAACTGCAAACATGTTTGGAATTTCCCAGGGAAAATTATTCAAATAAGCCAGGGATTCTCACCCATTGGTGGGGTATAGAAATTCCTGATTCATGCACAAACTCATTGTAATTTTGTGTGCAAATGTAGGTACATAATTGCACACACGTGGGTTTGTGTACAAAGCTAGGATTCAGTGTCTATGCATTGTAAACAGCCTCACTTGTAAAGATCTCATTCAAAACATCCTTAATATCACCTTAAAGTTTGTATGCATGATGCTTTACAGATAAAGACAAGATGCCTTTCCTTGGAATCTCACAATCTAGGACCCAAATCCTCCATCTTGGAAACATGAAAGGGATATGATTCAGGAGATCTATCCATTTGGAAGCTGATTCTTAGCCTCATCCAAAAATTGATAAAATAAATAAACAATTAATTTGTTCCCAAAATCAGGTCTGCGGTTCCAGAATGCTTATCCCCCAATGCAGTCAGTTTTTCTTTTCTCCAAATCCACCAGTTCTTCCTAAAACTCATTAAAATTAGCTCTGTGATATTTCAGTATGTTCTTGTAATATAAATCCCAGGATCATCTACAGTCCAATTTAGGGAAACAGGCGAAACGGTATAAATCCAGAGCTGACTTCATGGATGGAAAAAGCATACGATGCTTGTAATAAACAAGTTGCTATTCCAGTCTGGTTTAAAAACTCAGTGTCTCATTGTCATTTCAATTTCCTCTCTTCTAGTTTGAGATGAGTAGCTTCACAATTTGTTCTGTAGAGCTATGGTACAGACCAATTCCTTCACTGACACCATATTCCAAGCTTATTTATCCTTTTTTAATGAAACAGACCCAGGGCCCTTTAAACATTCCACTCTGGCCGAATGAAATGAACATTTATGTAACTTTAGGGCAGGTTGTGTTGTGAGTTTGTACCTTCTTGTTGAGCCCTGAAGGCTCTCCCATGTCTTAAAAAAATCTGTTCTAAACAGCCAGGCCATTTCTGTTCCAAGCACCCTTTATCAACCACCATGAGCTGCACTTTCTCCATTGCCAAATCTTTTGGGGATGAAGGCTATCTTTTCAGAATGATCCCACTGACTTGTCCACTTCCTTACTTTGAATCTTTAGTTATTTCCCTCAGGTTTCTTAGATGTTGCTATATTTCCATTCTCTTCCACTGCTCACTTCTTGGGTCTCTGTGCTAACTTGGGAATCCCATGCCATTTGCTGTGTCCATTAGTCCTGTTGTGCGTTGTGACACTTAACTGTTAGGTGCCTTGCCAGCCAGTGAAATGGACAGCTCTGAGTCAGGTGCCCAGGTTCTCTATACAATGAATGGGGAGAGTTAGGTGCCCCAGAACGGGATTAACAAAAGATAGAAAGCTGAGTGGGAGCTGTCAATACTAGGTAGTAGGAAATGCCAAGGAGAGGGGCCTAAGTCCCAACCCTCAAAGAATCTTAGGTGCTTAACTCTAGACTGGAGGGAGGCATTAATTTCCACTTGGGATTCTCAGTTGTGAATCCCCTCCTGCATTTTACGTGCTTAAACCAGGTTAGCCCTTTCTTGCAAAGACGCACTGAAAAGGTGCCCTTACCTTCTGGTCCTGTGGTTACAGAACTCACCAAAGATGTGCGATGTCCAAGTCCTCACTCTGCCTGATTTGGAGCAGGGATTGGAACTTGCATTTTTTTACCTCCCAGGTGAGAACTGCCATGCTGTAGGGTATTCTTGGGTAGATCTTTTGCAGGTTCACCTGTTGAAGGTGTTCCACTTTGTACAAAATCATTTAATATTCATGGAAGTAGGGACTGGAAACTGGGTCTCCCAGGTGAGTGAACTAACCACTTGGCTCTAGAGTCATTTTTACTCTCTCAGCTGGTGAAAAGTGAAGTATTTCATATGAAGTGAAACAGCTTCAACAGGAGTGAGAGAGTGAGATCCACCACAGAGGACTGGGTACTCAGCTGGGAGGTAGGAGTTCAACTCCCTGTTCTGAACCAGACCAAGTTCAAGTCCCTGCTCTGAACCAGACAGAGTGATGACTTGAATGTGTGTCTCCCACATCCTGAGTGAGTGCTCTGGGCATAAGGACACATGACCACTCTCACGGCAACAAATTCTTGCAGGATTTAGGTGGCTTTGTGCAGGTCCACTGGTAGAAATTTAGGCACCATGGGACTTTAATGGCAGAAACATACATGCCTACAAGGCTAGGCAGCTGCTGAGGAGAGGTTTTGAGGACCTAAATTTTGGACTTAGGCACCTAATTCTCTTTGTCGATCTAGCCCATTGTAGCTGCAGGAGAAGAGCAATGTTAAGATTCCAGGACTCTAAGAAAGACTCTAAGAAAGGTGGATATAAAGCTGGCTAGGTCGTCAGGCTCAATGCGTAGTGATCAATAGGTACTAGGTAAGGTTACCTAGGGAGGTGGTGGAATCTCCTTCCTTAGACGTTTTTAAGATCAGGCTTGACAAAGCCCTGGCTGGGATGATTTAGTTGGGGATTGATTCTGCTTTGAGCAGGGGGTTGGACTAGATGACCTCCTGAGGTCCCTTCCAATTCTGATATTCTATGATTCTATGAAAGTGAGTGGAGAATGATGTGGCTACAGAGAGAAATGGGGTTATATGTAAAACAGGCCTGGCAAACATGCACTATTATGGTAGTGTCCAGGGGTCCCACTCAGGATCAGGATTCTATTCTGTTACACCTTGTCCAAACACAGTTCCTGCCACAAAAAGCTAAGAATATAGGGCAGAAAATTTTTCACCCTGAGCAGAGTAGTTATTCTTTTCTCTCGGCACCAAGCTGGTCTTATCACTATGCTCCCATAATTGCTGTGCAAGTTTTAGCAAGTGTTGCTTCCTGTTACATAATAGCCTAATGCTCTGGTACATCTTTTCTTTTACTGGGTGTGTCAGGGCTCTCACGGTCCTAGTTCTTTAACCCTTTCCTCTTGAGCAGGGAATAACTACAACTGAAGAATACTGACCATCTTTCTCTCCACCCTACCTCATATCAGATGGGATGCCTTAAAGGTGGTCATTTGAAGAGAATGTTTTTCATTCTGCACATCACAGGCCACAGAATGTTTTTCATCCCATCTGAAACAGGATTGGCTGACAAAGTAAATGACAGGGGATTCCTGGTTTAGCAAGAGACCAAAGTGGTAAGAAATGGAAGAGACTGGTACTATAGCAACTTCTAAGCAGACTGAAGAAAATAACTAATGATTCAAACTAAGGAAGTGGACACATCAAGTGGATCATTCTAAACGGATACAACACCCACACAGACAAAGCTGGGATATTCCCTACGTACAAGTTGAAAGCAATAGTTGCTTATGCAGCTCTCCAGTATTAGAAAAAATTCAGGAAAAGTAGAGAGGAATCTACTTGGTGTTTAACTCTATAAGACTTAGACTCAGAGTTTAAGGCCAGAAGGGCCCATCTAGATAATGGATGATCTAGTTAATACTTAGTTCTGCCATGAGCGCAGGGGACTGGACTAGATGACCTCTCGAGGTCCCTTCCAGTCCTATGATCATGATCATCTCTGACATCCTGCACATCACAGGCCACAGAATCTCACCCACGCAGTCCTGTAACAGGTGCATAACCTCTGGCTGCATTACTGAACTTCTCAAATCTTGATTTAAAGACTTCAGTTTTCAGAGAATCCACCATTTACTCTAGTTCAAACCAGCAAGTTACCCAGGCCCCATGCTAAGAGGCAGGCAAAAAAGCTTTGCATAACACTGATAAGAACAGGTTCTGTACAAGGTTACATTGATCAGGTGCTAGCTGACTTGTATTTATGTAGTCAAACAGCAGCTGAAAAAGCCAGCCTGGGGGCTTAAACTGGGTAATAAAACATTGCTGGAGGGAATTAAAGCAAGGCAGTGTGGGAAATCTACAGGCCATATATCATTAAAAATGTAGTTCATGCATAATCCCATTACTGATTTAGTTATTAATTAGGGCTGTCAATTAATGACAGTTCTCATGATTAACTCAAAAAAATTAATCACGAGTAAAAAAATAAAGCGCGTAGTTTTAATCGCATTGCTAAACAACAGACTACCAATTGAAATTTATTAAATATTTTGGATGTTTTTCTACATTTTCATATATATTCTATTCTGTGTTGTAATTGAAATCAAAAAGTGTACAAAAACAAAACAATGCAAAACTTCAAAGCCTACAAGTCCACTAAGTGCTCCTTCTTGTTCAGCCAATGGCTAAGACAAACAAGTTTGTTTACATTTAAAGGAGATAATGCTGCCCTCTTCTTAGAATCATAGAAGATTAGGGATGGAAGAGACCTCAGGAGGTCATCTAATCCAACCCCCTGCTCAAAGCAGGACCAACCTCAACTAAATCATCCCAGCCAGGGCTTTGTCAAGCCAGGCCTTAAAAATCTCTAAGGATGGAGATTCCACCACCTCCCTAGGTAACCCATTCCAGTGCTTCACCACCCTCCTAGTGAAATAGTTTTTCCTCATATCCATCCTAGACCTCTCCCACTGCAACTTGAGACCATTGCTCATTGTTCCGTCATCTGCCACCACTGAAAACAGCCTAGCTTCATCCTCTTTGGAACCCCCACTTCAGGTAGTTGAAGGCTGCTATCAAATCCCCCCTCACTCTTCTCTTCTGCAGACTACAGAAGCCCAGTTCCCTCAGCCTCTCCTCATGAGTCATGTGCCCCAGCCCCCTAATCATTTTCGTTGCCCTCCGCTGTACTCCCTCCAATTTGTCCACGACCTTTCTGTAGTGGGGGGCCCAAAACTGGACAGATGTGGCTTCACCAATGCCGAATAGAGGGGAATAATCCCTTCCCTCAATCTGCTGGCAATGCTCCTACTTTCAGAAGTCTTAAAAGAGCAACATTCCAATGTGGAAACTACAGAACCTGAACTACCAAAAAAGAAAATCAACCTTCTGCTGGTGGCATCTGACTCAGCTAATGAAAATGAACATGCATCAGTCCACACTGCTTTAGATTGTGATCGAGTAGAACCCATCATCAGCATGGATGCATGTGCTCTGGAATGGTGTTTGAAGCATGAAAGGACATATGAATCTTTAGCACATCTGGCACGTAAATATCTCGCAACACCGGCTAGACAGTGCCATGAGAATGCCTGTTCTCACTTTCAGGTGACATTGTAAACAAGAAGTGGGCAGCATTATCTGCATTATCAGTCAGCTTAACTTCTGCAGCTGAAAAGATAATGGAGCAAATAATTAAGCAATCAATTTGCAAACATCTAGAAGATAATAAGGTGATAAATAACAGTCAGCATGGATGTCAAGAACAAATCATGTCGAACCAACCTGATAGATTTCTTTGACAGGGTAACAAGCCTTTTGGACGGGGGGGAAGCAGTAGATATGGTATATCTTGACTTTAGTAAGGCTTTTGACCTTCTCATAAACAAACTAGGTGTGACAGGTTTCAATCGGTCCACCGAGCCTCTAGGATGGAGAGCTACTGTTCCACTGGCAGGCCTTAGTCACACCTTTCGGTCACTGGGAAATTAGCAGAGAAGGTGTGCCAGCCAGAGTCTGCAGATCACCCCTCAGGCAGGGGAGCGCCGGCACGAGTCAGTGGCATTCGGGATTCTGCTACCCAAGGCAGGTTGGCCGGGGTAGGGGAACACAGGCTCACCCAACTCCACTGCGTTCCAGCCCAGGGCCCTGACAGTGGCGGGAGGAGAGGGTCCCGCCGCTGGGTCAGCGGGGAATCATCCGTGCCACGCTGACCAAATACATCCACCACATGGTGCAGTTCTGCCCCTGGGCTACTTCCTACCCGGTCTCTGAAGCGGGTCTCTCCGGTCCCTCCAGCTCGTCCAGGTATTCAGCTGCTGGCAGCTCCAACTCCCCCTCGGTGTCACACTGTCCCGGTTAACAGCCTGGCCCCTCCAGGTCCTCCGGGTACTCGGCGGTGGGCAGTCCTGGTTGCCACAGTCCTTCCTTCCGATCAGGTTCCTCCTGGTCCAGGGCCTCCCCTGGGTCGGCAGCAGGGTCTGGAGGGAGCAGCCTGTGTCTGTCTCCCTCTCTGGTGCTGCCCTCACTGGGCAAAGGGCCCCGCCCTTTGTACTTCCTGTCCCACCCCTCCCCT
Organism: Eretmochelys imbricata; assembly: GCF_965152235.1. Classification (NCBI taxonomy): domain Eukaryota; kingdom Metazoa; phylum Chordata; order Testudines; family Cheloniidae; genus Eretmochelys; species Eretmochelys imbricata. Next base: position 34,687,460 of record NC_135572.1, read on the forward strand.
TCTGGGGATTGAAGTAAACTTGGTCTGGCCCCGCCCACTCAGGCTGAGAGGGTGGCTCTTTGCCCTCTGATTCGGAGGGAAGCCACCCTGGCTCCCTACACTAGGGAAATACAACATAGATGGAGTACTATAAGGGGGTGCATAACTAGTTGGAAAATCGTTCCCAGAGAGTAGTTGTCAGTGGTTCACAGTAATGCTGGAAGGGCATAATGAATGGGGTCCCGCAGGGATCATTTCTGGGTCTGGTTCTGTTTAATATGTTCATCAATGATTTAGATAATGGCATAGAGAGTATACTTATAAGGTTTGTGGATGATATAAGCTGGGAGGGGTTGCAAGTGCTTTGGAAGATTAAAATTCAAAATGATCTGGACAAACTGGAGAAATGGTAAATAGGATGAAATTCAGTAAGGACAAATGCAAAGTACTCCACTTAGGAAGGAACAATCAGTTGCACACATACAAAATGGGAAATAACTGCCTAGGAAGGCGTACTGCCCCTTTCTGGGGGTCATAGTGGAATACCCTCTTTCTGGGGGTCATAGTGGATCACAAGCTAAATATGAGTCAACAGTGCAAAAAAGCAAACATCATTCTGGGATGAATTAGCAGAAGTATTGTAAGCAAGACTCGAGAAGTAATTCTTCTGCTCTACTCCGCAATGATTAGTCCTGAACTCAATCTTGACCTGCTGCTCACAAACCGAGAAGAATTAGTAGGGGAAGCAAAAGTGGATGGGAACCTGGGAGGCAGTGACCATGAGATGGTCAAGTTCAGGATCCTGACACAAGGAAGAAAGGAGAGCATCAGAATACGGACCCTGGACTTCAGGAAAGCAGACTTTGACTCCCACAGGGAACTGATGGGCAGGATCCCCTGGGAGAATAACATGAGGGGGAAAGGAGTCCAGGAGAGCTGGCTATATTTTAAAGAAATAAAACCTTATTGAGGTTGCAGGAACAAACCATTCCGATGTGTCGAAAGAATAGTAAATATGGCAGGCGACCTGCTTGGCTTAACAGTGAAATCCTTGCTGATCTTAAACACAAAAAAAAAGCTTACAAGAAGTGGAAGATTGGACAAATGACCAGGAGGAGTATAAAAATATTGCTCAGGCTTGCAGGAGTGAAATCAGGAAGGCCAAATCACACTTGGAGTTGCAGCTAGCAAGAGATGTTAAGAGTAACAAGAAGGGTTTCTTCAGGTATGTTAGCAACAAGAAGAAAGCCAAGGAAAGTGTGAATGAGGGACACAACCTAGTGATAGAGGATGTGGAAAAAGCTGAAGTACTCAATGCTTTTTTTGCTTCTGTCTTCACAGACAAGATCAGCTCCCACGCTGCTGTCCTGGGCAATACAGTATGGGGAGGAGGTGAGCAGCCCTCAGTGGTGAAAGAAGTGGTTTGGGACTATTTAGAAAAGCTGGACACGCACAAGTCCATGGGTCCAGATCTAATGCATCCAAGGGTTCTAAAGGAGTTGGCGGATGTAATTGCAGAGCCATTGGCCATTATCTTTGAAAACTCATGGTGATCGGGGGAGGTCCCGGAAGACAGGAAAAAGGCTAATGTAGTGCCCATCTTTAAAAAAGGGAAAAAGGAGGATTCGGGGAGCTACAGGCCAGTCAGAGTCACCTCAGTCCTTGGAAAAATCATGGAGCAGAGCCTCAAGGAATCAATTCTGAAGCACTTAGAGGAGAGGAAAGTGATCAGGAACAGTCAGCATGGATTCACCAAGGGCAAGTCATGCCTGACTAACCTAATTGCCTTCTATGATGAGATAACTGGCTCTGTGGATGAGGGGAAAGCAGTGAATGTGTTATTCCTTGACTTTAGCAAAGCTTTTGACACAGTCTCCCACAGTATTCTTACCAGCAAGTTAAAGAAATATGGGCTGGATGAATGGACTATAAGGTGGATAGAAAGCTGGCTAGATTGTCGGGCTCAATGGGAAGTGATCAATAGCTCCATGTCTAGTTGGCAGCCAGTATCAAGCAGAGTGCCCTAAGTGTCGGTCCTGGGGCTGGTTTTGTTCAATATCTTCATTAATGATCTGGAGGATGGCATGGACTGCACCCTCAGCAACTTTGCAGATGACACAAAACTGAGAGGAGTGGTAGATACGCTGGAGGGCAGGGATAGGATACAGAGGGACCTAGACAAATTAGAGGGTTGGGCAAAAAAAAATCTGATGAAGTTCAACAAGGACAAGTGCAGAGTCCTGCACTTAGGACGGAAGAATCCCATGCAGTGCTACAGACTAGGGACCAAATGGCTAGGCAGCAGTTCTGCAGAAAAGGACCTAGGGGTTACAGTGGACAAGAAGCTGGATATGAGTCAACAGTGTGCTGTTGTTGCCAAGAAGGCTAATGGCATTTTGGGCTGTATAAGTAGGGGCATTGCCAGCAATGATCATTCTCCTCTATTCGACATTGGTGAGGCCTCATCTGGAGTACTGTGTCCAGTTTTGGGCTCCACATTACAAGAAGGATGTGCAAAATTGGAAAGAGTCCAGCGGAGGGCAACAAAAATGTTTAGGGAGCTGGAACACATGACTTATGAGGAGAGGCCGAGGTTGGGCATCAATAGGATGGGCATCAATAGGAATATTGAAAGGTGGATAGGGAATTGGTTAAAGGGGAGACTACAACGGGTCCTACTGAAAGGTGAACTGTCAAGTTGGAGGGAGGTTACCAGTGGAGTTCCTCAGGGATCGGTTTTGGGACCAATCTTATTTAATCTTTTTATTACTGACCTGGGCACAAAAAGTGGGAGTGTGCTACTAAAGTTTGCAGATGATACAAAGCTGGGAGGTATTGCTAATTTAGAGAAGGACAGGGATACCCTACAGGAGGATCTGGATGACCTTGTAAACTGGAGTAATAGGAACAGGATGAAATTTAATAGTGAGAAGTGTAAGGTCATGCATTTAGGGATTAATAACAAGAATTTTAGTTATAAGCTAGGGACGCATCAACTAGAAGTAACGGAGGAGGAAAAGGACCTTGGAGTATTGGTTGATCATAGGATGACTATGAGCTGCCAATGTGATATGGCTGTGAAAAAAGCTAATGTCGTCTTGGGATGCATCAGGAGAGGTATTTCCAGTAGGGATAAGGAGGTTTTAGTACCGTTATATAAGGCACTGGTGAGACCTCACCTGGAGTACTGTGTGCAGTTCTGGTCTCCCATGTTTAAGAAGGATGAATTCAAACTGGAACAGGTACAGAGAAGGGCTACTAGGATGATCCGAGGAATGGAAAACTTGTCTTATGAAAGGAGACTCAGGGAGCTTGGCTTGTTTAGCCTAACTAAAAGAAGGCTGAGGGGAGATATGATTGCTCTCTATAAATATATCAGAGGGATAAATACCAGAGAGGGAGAGGAATTATTTAAACTCAGTACCAATGTGGACACAAGAACAAATGGATATAAACTGGCCACTAGGAAATTTAGATTAGAAATTAGACGAAGGTTTCTAACCATCAGAGGAGTGAAGTTTTGGAATAGCCTTCCGAGGGAAGTAGTGGGGGCAAAAGATCTATCTTGCTTTAAGATTAAACTCGATAAGTTTATGGAGGAGATGGTATGATGGGATAACATGGTTTTGGTAATTAAATATTCATGGTAAATAGGCCCAATGGCCTGTGATGGGTTTTAGATGGGGTAAGATCCAAGTTACCTGGGAAAGAATTTTCTGTAGTATCTGGCTGATGAATCTTGCCCATATGCTCAGGGTTTAGCTGATCGCCATATTTGGGGTCGGGAAGGAATTTTCCTCCAGGGCAGATTGGAAGAGGCCCTGGAGGTTTTTCGCCTTCCTCTGTAGCATGGGGCACGGGTCACTTGCTGGAGGATTCTCTGCTCCTTGAGGTCTTTAAACTACAATTTGAGGACTTCAATAGCACAGATATAGGTGTGAGGTTTTTTTTTGTAGGAGTGGTGGGTGAAATTCTGTGGCCTGCGTTGTGCAGGAGGTCAGACTAGATGATCATAATGGTCCCTTCTGACCTAAATATCTATGAATCTATGAATCTATGAACTGGGATTGTTTAGTTTGAGGAAGAGAAGAATGAGGGGGGATTTGATAGCTGCATTCAACTACCTGAAAGGGGGTTCCAAAGAGGATGGCTCTAGACTGTTCTCAGTTGTACTAGATGATAAAACAAGGAGTAATGGTCTCAAGTTGCAGTGTGGGAGGTTTAGGTTGGATACTAGGAAAAACTTTTTCACTAGGAGGGTGGTGAAACACTGGAATGCTTTACCTAGGGAGGTGGTGGAATCTCCTTCCTTTGAAGTTTTTAAGGTCAGGCTTGACAAAGCCCTGGCTGGGATGATTTAGTTGGGGATTGGTCCTGCTTTGAGCAGGGGGTTGGACTAGATGACCTCATGAGTTCCCTTCCAACCCTGAGATTCTATGATTCTAATGTGTCCAGTTCTGGGTGCCACATTTCAAGAAAAATGTGGAGAAATTGGAGAAAGTCCAGAGAAGAGCAACAAAAAACATGCCCTATGAGGGAAGATTGAAAAAATTGGGTTAGTTTAGTCTGGAGAAGAGAAGACTGAGAGGGGACATGATAACAGTTTTCAAGTACATAAAAGGTTGTTACAAGGAGAAGGGAGAAAAATTGTTCTTCTTAATCTCTGAGGATAGGACAAGAATCAATGGGCTTAAATTGCAGCAAGGGCGGTTTAGGTTGGACATTAGGAAAAACTTCTTTACTGTCAGAATGGTTAAACACTGGAATAAATTGCCTAGGGAGGTAGTGGAATCTCCATCATTGGGGATTTTTAAGAGCAAGTTGGACAAACACCTGTCAGGGATGATCTAGATAATACTTAGTCCTGCCTTGAGTGCAGGGGACTGGACTAGATGACCTCTCGAGGTCCTTTCCAGTTCTATGATTATATCCCCTCAAGCTGGTGGGGCTCAAGCTGCACTGTGTAGACATTTGAGCTCAGGCTTCTCCACCCTCATATGGTCCCAGAGCTTGGGCTCCAGCTTGAGCTCAAACGTCTACACAACAATTTTTCAGCCCCGGAGTTGAGCCCCAAGAGCTTGAGTCAGCTGACCTGGGCCCACCATGGGATTTTTATCCCTCTGTAGCCATTGTGTAAGGCCTCCCCTCCTTCCGCTGTCCTGCCCCTATTAAGCCTTCCTCATCTCATCCCCTATACTGAGTTGGGGGAGGGGTGACATGAAACCAACCCTGTCTATACATCAAACCCAACATGTTTCTGTGAAATATTTCAGGATTGATGAATCAGCATTTTCCCACAAAACAGGCAAAACTCCTGAGCTGCTCCAGTTCTGGTGGTCTGGTGACACTGGACCAGTGAAGCCAAATGGGGGTTTTGCCATTCATTTTTAACTGGCTCAGGAGAAGGCCCTTATTAGCAGTCTCAACAGATGGTATTACTAAATATGATAAATTAATTCTCACACCACAGATGCTGTGTGCTTATATCCTGATTAGACACATATACAGTTTGTTCACACACAGTCATCAGAGACAGAGGAAGTTAGGTTAGTTCCGTGGTTACAGTGTACATAAGAGGGTATGTTTTGCCAAGGGAACTGATCTAGCAAATGATCTCAGAAACCAGTTCTTAAAAACAAATTACCCTGCTTGGAAACATCAAAAACTGCTCTGATTCTATCATCTCAGAGAGTCCAAACATTATGTGAAATGTATATATAGCGGTACCATTTCTGCAACTGTTGTTAAGGTTATATAAAACCATTGATCTGGACTGAAGTTGGGTGCATCATGGCCTAATCCGGGAGGTGACACATGGTTTAATCTCTCATTGAAACGGAGGGTGCTCAGTTCATAGAATCTAGGCCCAGCTCCTCAAAGGTATTGAGACCCCTAACTTCCATTGACATCAATGGTAGTTAGGAGTCTAAATACCTTTGTGGTTCTGGCTTCTGGTCCTTAGTTTCCATAGGTGGAGCATATTTTTTTCAAAAATCGGTTTGGCACTTCTCACCGATGGAGTTTTGCTTCTGTAAGGGTACAAGTGTTCTATCATTTGAGGATCTCAGCACTGGCAAAGCTTGCTAGTGAACATAGCACCCCCATTTCCCCTGAGGCCACACCTCATTCCTGTGCTGCACCCCAAAACCTGCAGTCTGAACACCCTCTAAATTTGTACCCCAACATGAACCGGAGCTTATTTCCAAAGGGCTTCACTGCTTGCCATGTGTCCTTTCAGACAGGATTGTCTTCTTTTCCTCTTCCTTGTCATGGGAGCATAATATCAAAATCTGCTTTCACGGAAGCTCAGTAAGTTTGAGCTATCCTGCCTGTGTGTCTGTCTGTCTGTCCAGGAAGTTCTGCCATTTCCTGTATAAAGACCAGGGATGATCATCCCACGGGACCTCCCCTGGGTTCTTCTAATCAAACCATTGGGTCACAAGCCTCTCACCCCAGCTGCATTGTCCAGTCTCATTAGGTGTTGTCCTCTAACTCTTCGCCACTTTTAAGGCTCTCCTTTTAGGGTCCTGTTTCTGAATCATGTCCAGTAGTCAGTGTTTTCCCCAAATAAGGAACATTGAGGGACTAATAGGAGGTGATGATTCCAGCAAGATGATCTCAACCCTTTGTGTTTAGGTGAACAGCTGAGACTTTTCAGTGGCATCTTGACTAGCGGGGCCTGTCATCTTCCTGGCCACAACTCATGTCCCTTTGTCCTTTAACTTACAAATGTACAAAAGTACTTCCTTACCCACTCACACGTCTCCTTCTTACACTTCCTCAAGATGGACAAGGCCGCTTAAATAATATAAGAATTTGCAGAACTGTCACCACATCTGGGATGCTGGGTGAAAGGTTGCTTCAGTCTATCAAGGCTCAAAGTCAAGCTGCATCAAAGCTACTTATTAATGCCATTAACATAAAGCTCAGTGTCTCCGTGACTATATGCCTATATGTCCTGCACAGGTCTTCTACATGGCAGTAAAGAGCATGCTGCTAGGTCACTAGGCCAGTCTTTCGTCTCATTATCCTAACAACTCTGTGGTTGCTGTTGACATGGGGCAATGGTTGTCTCTGATCCTCTCAAGTCATGAACACCCATTTGTGATTTTTATGGACCTTGGGAGGGGGACAGAGTTGTCGTTAATTGTTTGCTCTTTACTGTGAGCATTTAACTAGATATCCTTTTTCTAAGTGGGTTTACCGATATTTCAGCTTATGGGGGGGGAACTGAGTTTTTTTAAGTGAGTTTTTTATTTGTTTTTGGCATCTATCATGTTTCAATCAGATCTTTTCTTGTGCTTTCTTTAGGCATTTGACTTTGTCCTTTTCCCAAGCATTGCTTTTCGTATTTAATTCTGGTAAGATTGGGCCCAGTGTGTGGAATAAGGGCCTGCTCTTCATAGATTCATAGATTTTTAAGCTAGAAAAGACATCATCATCTAATGTGACTTCCTGTACAACACAGGCCATAGAATTTCACCCAGTTACCTCTGTATTGAGCCCAATAACTTGTGTCTGACTAAACTATATCTTCGAGAAAGACATTCAGTCTTGAGATGAAGACTCTCCCACTTCTGTAATGCCCCACCTGTTCTGGAGGCTGTTGGGTCAGGAGAACAAAGGAAGGAAGCAGCATAAGTTGGCGGCTCAGAAATAGCTTTGTGGTGTTTAGAATGTGGGGGGGGGGGCAATGTTTAAAAAAAGTGGAGAGCCTGAAACATCTGCTCTGGGAGCAAGGGGTCTGGAGAACTCCAAGGTCTCTGAGGTAGTTGAAGTGGGCTGAGTTTGAGCTTTGGATGGTTTTGGGGGGAAAGAAGAAAAGAAAAAAATTAGCAGTAGCTTCTCCTCTCCCCACAAAGTGCTGCTGTGACCAAGCCAAAAGCCAGTGGTGGAAATGGCTGGTGGAGTTTGGAGAGAAGCTGCATGGTACTGGGAGAGAAAGAGGCCGGAAGCAAGCAAGGCAGCAACTGGCACCAGTGAAGAAGGGACACAGAAGGAGGCCAGTGGATATGGACCCCAGAGGCTGAGTTGTGGCATTGGAGAGGCTGAAAGGGAGAAAATCCGGGTCAGGAGTGACAGGAAAAACAGAAATAGTAGGAACAGTAGGGATAGTAACAAAAGGGACTGTAGCTGGAAAGAGGAAAGGCAGTAGTATAAGAGGAAAAGAATCATAGACTCGTAGACTTTAAGGTCAGAAGGGACCATTATGATCATCTAATCTGACAACGCAGGCCACAGAATCTCACCCACCCACTTCTGTAACAAACCTCTAACCTATGTCTGAGCAATTGAAGTCCTCAAATCGTGATTTAAAGACTTCAAGGTGCAGAGAATCCTCCAGCAAGTGTCCCATGCCCCACTCTGCAGAGGAAGGCAAAAAAATACCCCCAGGGCCTCTTCCAATCTGCCCTGGAGGAAAATTCCTTTCCAACCCCAAATATGGCGATCAGCTAAACCCTGAGCATGTCAGCAAGACTCACCAGCCAGACAGCCAGGAAAGAATTCTCTGTAGTCACTCAGATCCCACCCATCTGACATCCCATCACAGGCCATTGGACATATCTACCGCTAATAGTTGAAGATCAATTAATTGCCAAAATTAGGCTATCCCGTCATATCATCCCTTCCATAAGCTTATCAAGCTTAGTCTTGAAGCCAGATATGTCTTTTGGCCCACTGCTTCCCTTGGAAGGCTGTTCCAGAACTTCACTCCTCTGATGGTTAAAAATCTTCATCTAATTTCAAGTCTAAACTTCTTGATGGCCAATTTATATCCATTTGTTCTTGTGTCCACATTGGTACTGAGCTTACATAATTCTTCTTCCTTCGAGGTATTTATCCCTCTGATATATTTATAGAGAGCAATCATACCCCACCTCAGCCTTCTTTTAGTTAGGCTAAACAAGCCAAGCTCTTTGAGTCTCCTTTCACAAGACAGGTTTTCCATTCCTCGGATCATCCTAGTAGCCCTTCTCTGTACCTGTTCCAGTTTGAATTCATCCTTCTTAAATATGGGAGACCAGAACTGCACACAGTATTCCAGATGAGGTCTCACCAGTGCCTGGTATAATGGTACTAACACCTCCTTATCTCTACTAGAAATACCTCACCTGATGCATCCCAAGACCTCCTTAGCTTTTCTCATGGCCATATCACATTGGCGGCTCATAGTCATCCTGTAATCAACCAATACTCCGAGGTCCTTCTCCTCCTCTGTTACTTCCAAGTTATGTGTCCCCAGTTTATAACAAAAATTCTTGTTATTAATCCCTAAATGCATGACCTTGCACTTTTCACTATTAAATTTCATCCTATTACTATTACTCCAGTTTACAAGGTCATCCAGATCTTCCTGTATGATATCCCGGTCCTTCTCTGTATTGGCAATACCTCCCAGCTTTGTGTCATCCGCACACTTTATTAGCACATTCATGCTTTTTGTGCCAAGGTCAGCAACAAAAAGATTAAATGAGATTGGTCCCAAAACCGATCCCTGAGGAACTCCACTAGTAACTTCCTTCCAGCCTGACAGTTCACCTTTCAATGTGACCCGTTGAAGTCTCCCCTTTAACCAATTCCTTATCCACCTTTCAATTTTCATATTGATCCCCATCTTTTCCAATTTAGCTAATAATTCCCCAGGTGGAACCATATCAAATGCCTTACTGAAATCGAGGTAATCGTATGATATCTTTATCATACTCTTATTTCAGCAAGATAAACAAAGGAATGGAGCTATCAGTACATTAATAGCACTGTAAGACACACTGTCTTTTGTCTTATGGTAATATACACATACTGTTCTTTTTTCATTCGGCTTTGTTACATTTCACATAGTGACTGGATTTTTCTGTTGACTCACTCTATTATCAGGTGTTGGAAGATGTTGATTGGTTCATCTTGACTCACTATGGCAAGTGTAGCTGGTTAACTCCACTCTGGATATAAAGAAGGTTATGTGGAGTCTCAGCAGAAGGAGCTAGGCACCTGGGAATAGAGGGTGGAACAGCCTAGCCTGGGATTTATGTTGTGTTCTTATATACCTTGTTTGAAAAAAACAGCTGAACCCCAGGAGGTGGGTGAGTTTGACCGTTTACAGCGTGTGCAGACATTATTGAGAGCAGAGTGGGAATACCACCTGCTTTCACACATACACACAAGATAGATATATGGTAAATGAAATAGCAAAGTTGATATAAGGAAAATGATACCACTCCCTAGGTTGCCCCACAATTTATAACCAGGCACAAAAAAAATTCTTGGAGAGCAGAAACTAGGGAAATTGTTCTCTTAAGCCAGTTGGGAATTAACTTCAATTACTGAGAGTTACAGAACGTGAAGAAGTTGTCATTTCAGCGGGAGCCGTTTGGGAGAAAAGTATCTAATAAATGGAAGTCCTTTAGTATTCCCACAATGCAGGTACTGAGGTACAGGAAAAAGACCAGCCTTCAATATTTCTATTTCATAATTTCTTCCCCGAGACATTAAACGGGCTGTAAACCATGTAAACTGAAATATAAGGATCACAAAACCTCGAGTCTGCACACCACCCTATTTGAGGATAAATGCCACTTGGAAGATTTAAACTTGAAGGTGATCACAAAATCTTTTTCAAAGAAAAATGCAAAACTGTTTAGGAAGATCTCAAATTGTTATGAAAAAAACAAATATTTTAAAATCATCCTATCTTCAATTCATTTGCTGAGACCCGAATTCAGGATTCTATTAGTGGTTTTCTATGTGTGACCCACACACCTCCTGGATGTGATGCTCTGTCCCGTCTAGTGGCACCAAGACCACTTCTTACAGATTAATGAGTCTGCTACAGCCTTAGCTAAAAGCCATGTTGGCTTTTAGCTCATGCAGTAGAGATTCAAGCACGAAGTTTCAGAAGTCGACATTCAATCCTGCCCGCTGACGACCGGGGTCTGTCGGTGTTATATGTGCAACAACCAGTTCCCCATTCTTGCCAAATGAAGGATGGCAGAAAACTGCATTACTTAGGGCTACACTTATTTTTCCCTAACAACTCACAGTTCAGTTGCTGTTTTTACTATCTGCTTTAAAAGATGATGGTTAATATGTTTAGTGTTTATTCCAATTAAGCTTGGCATCTATTCCATTCTCTTATTATCTTATACACTGGGTTAAATATGTCATTGATTTTTAATAAGCCAATGGCAAATAGAAAAAAATTCTCTAAGTAATAAGGGTCATCTACTTGGCTGTCATTTGTTGATCTGTTATTGTAGATGAATATCCAGTACCCTGTTCTCTACGGTAATTTCCTCTCATCAAGTGATATCAACAACAAAGGTTAAAGTCGGTTCCTTAACATATAGCTATCTAGGAACAAACTACAGAGTTACGATGTATAAAGAATGAGCCTGACGATAAGACTGGAAATATTATAGGAGTTGTAGTAAGATAAGGCCATGAAACATAAACCCTGGTATCAGAGGCCCGTTATGAGGCCTAAGGCCTGAACTAAAGTAATGGTCAAGACTGTTAACATAAAGCAAAGTTAAACTGTGAGCCTGAGGCAGGCCCTGCTCACAGAAGCTGGCAAGAAGAAGGCTGATATTGCACGTATACACATACCTAAAAGGTACTAAGCACTAGTAAGATAAATATGTGCCAGGATGGCACCAGAACATTCCGGTACTAATACATTTCACATAGATAATAAGGAACAGGCTGACCCATCCTAAAGACACGGTCAAAAGGCTAATATGATGGATAGAGTTGTTTTGTTCGAACCAACATGTACTAGGAGAGAGGCAGCACCCTTACACGTAGAGGGGTTGTACCTCAATACCTCAGGAGTGATGTGTAACTTGTTTGTACCTGTGTATAAGAATGCACCCCTAAGGAGTTGTCTTTGTCTTGCCTAGAGGGCAGTGGAGAATCCTGCCACTGACTGAGCTGGTCCATTGTCAGGGAGCACATATGTACTAGCAGACCTGTAGACATCTGATCCGGGGAGCTAGAGACGGTGTTTCATTTGGCAGTAAACCTGGCCGGGTACCTTAGTGCCTTATCAGAGTCTGTGGTCCTTGGGGTTTCTTTCGGGGTCTGCTGTGCCAGCTATCTGCGCAGAGCCGGGGCAGCACACAGAGGGAACACATGCACGTAGCCGACTGTGGGGGCAATTCCTATGTTTCTAACTTTGATCCTTAGAATTCAGGCTGAAACTGCACATTTCACACTGTATTGTGCAAGATGTATTGTAGCAGCATGACACATAAGTCAATGTTTGGAATCCATCAAAAAATTAAGTGCAAAGAGAACTAAGAATGTAGTGAGAGGCAACCTTGGCACTATTATCAATGAGGTTTCCAGGGTTTACTCAGGGCTGAGTCCACAGCACTGCATTTGTCAAGACTGATTTTCAGAAAATATTTCTGTTCTTTAGTTAATGCTTGTGCAGTCTCATATGCACGTGTTAAACCCACATCCGATATTTATTTTGTATATCATGTGAATCACTTTCGGAGTCTGTAACTCATAATGCTAAGTCCAAAGTACATCATGCAGAAAATTCCCAAATGCAAAGTAGTGAGTTATAAGTTTCCTTAGCTGTGTCCAACATAATGCTGCCAACCTGCCTCTGATTTCATCTGTTGGGGATACTTAAATGTCCCCTGGGACCAGTGGCATTGCTGCATGGCATGCCAACAAAATTCATACAACCTGGTGACATTCCTCAGCAATCTGCTGTTAAAGGTGAGGCTGCCCGTCTGCAAGGAATGCAACCTATTCTCACTCACCACTGAACCAAAGCTCACTGAAGTCAATGAAAAGACCCCCCAATGATTTCAGTCGGTTTCGATCAGGCCCTTAGATGCCTCCTAGGTGATTAGTTCTTGCATTGTGCCTAGAAGGTTAGATGTTCAGGATAGTCATCACCTTGATCGGTCGGTCCTCGTACAGATTGCACCAATCACAACACGTCTTCCATTCTTCTTGTATTCTGGCCTTCCTTCTCCATGTGCAGCATATCTTTTCATGATAAAATCTTCCCATCTCTTTGGAGGTGGGCCGAGTGGTCATTTCAGTTCCCGTGGGTACCACTCAGTGACAGCTGCAGTTCATCGATCGTCAGCGAGCCTCGTTATAGCCCCGGCCCATCACATTTTACTATGCCTGCTCTCAACAACAATGTCCTGCACTCCACTCTGCTGTCTGATCACTTCATTGGGGAATCGGTCACAGATTGAAATTCTTCTTTCCATCTCCTGCTCCGTGACAGACAGTTGCTGCTCCTCTGTCTTCATCAGCGTTCATGTTTCCCTGCTGTACAACATTGCCGGCAGTACTGTTGACTTGAAGAGGCTGGCGCATGTTGCCTTGCTGATTTTTCTTTGGAGGACATCCTTGATAGAATTGAGTGCACACCAACCTGCTTTTTTTCTTCAAGAGAAGTCACCTTCCTGATTGTGGTGCATGTTAATTTCTTTGTCTCAAATAGGCGTATTGCTCAATTTCTTCTATTTGTTCTCCCTTGATTGTTATTTGGGCTTTTGGCAAGGTATCAGACCGCATAAATTTCCTTTTGGAGCCATTCATTTTCAGTCCGACTTGGCTGCTTTTTGTGTCGAGTTCTCGCAGCATTTTCTGTAGTTTGATAGTATTTTAGGCAATCATCACAATATCGTCCACAAATCTGAGATGGTTTAACTGCCCTCCATTGATGTTGATTCCACCCTTCCAATTCATCCACCTCATTACCATTTGGAGGCAGGCAGTGAAGAGTTCCGGTGAAACCATGTCTCCCCGTTTCACACCTTTCTTAACTGGGATGCGAAGGGGAGTATCCGATAAAGTTATATCTGTAGTTCTGTCAGAATTTGCTTCCTTTAACAGTTTGATGTAGTTTGTGTCGATGCCCTGCTCTGCAAGAGCTTTCAAGACTGCATTGATCAAACACTTTCTCATAGTCGATGAAGGCAATACATAGAGGGAATTTTTATTCCCTTGAGCATTCCAATAGCTGGTTTATAGTGAAAATATGGCCCATTGTGCTGAAATTCCTTCGAAAGCCTGGCTGCTCACTTGGCTGCTGCTCGTCCAGACTCTGTGAGAGTTGGTCTGGTATTATTTTGGTGAACATCTTGTAGACATGTGAGAGCAGGCATATTGGACGATAGTTCTTTAGATCTTCATGATTGCTCTTCTTGTACAGCAGAATAGTGTTGGACTCCTTCAGGCTAGATGGAATCTTCTGCATTTCCAAGTAACAGCTAAATCTCTGAGCAAGGATTTCCCAGAGGTCTTGGCCTCCAGCTCTTATCGTTTCGATAGTCAGTCCATCTTTACCAGGGGCTTTTCCTTCCTTCATTTGGTGAATTTCATGTCGAACTTCACTGACAAGGACTGGGAGTACATGCTCATTGGTCTCTTGAAGTGTTGGTACTGGGACAATTATCTGAGACACGAACAGTTCAGTGACATAATTAATTGAAAATAAACTAGCTTAAGTTATTCCCTCCTCTGGGTTTCCCTCCGGTTCACTTTTAGCTTATAAGCTCTTTGGGGCAGAGATTGCTCTTATTTTTTTGTAGAAGTGGCAAAGAGTCCTGTGGCACCTTATAGACTAACAGACGTATTGGAGCATAAGCTTTCATGGGGAATACCCACTTCGTCAGATGTACCCACGAAAGCTTATGCTCAAATACGTCTCTTAGTCTATAAGGTGCCACAGGACTCTTTGCCGCTTTTACAGATCCAGACTAACATGGCTACCCCTCTGATACTTATTTTTTTGTGTTTTACATCACTGAGCACATATATTTAGAGCAGTGGTGGGCATCCTGCGGTTCATGGGCCGCAAGCGGCCCATCAGGATAATCCACTGGCGGGCTGAGAGACATTTTGTTTACGTTGACCGTCCACAGGTATGGCCCCCCCACAACTCCCAGTGGCTGCAGTTCATCATTCCCAGCCAATGGGAGCTGCGGGAAGGCCACCAGTGCCCACCACTGATTTAGAGCATTTACAATTTAAAAACCAGTGTTGCACTTACCAAATAATAGTAATTACCTAGTAATAATATACCTAATAATATATACCTAGTAATATAATTAATATAACATATGAAGATGATTCTGCCATGGCAGAAGGGTGGTCCACTGGCTAGGGTTCTAATTTAGGACGCAAGGAACCCAGGTTGAATTCTGTGCTCTGTCACAAACTTCCTGTGTCAGGTAGGCCCAGATCTTCAAAAATATTTAGGGACCTGACTCCCACTGAAATCAATAGCAATAGGCACCTAAATACCTTTTGAAGATCTGGGCCATAGCCATTCTGTATTTCTGTTCCCTGTCTGTAAAATTCAGATTACAGCACTTGGCTATTGTGAGAGAATGAATACAACCAAGATGGCGAGGAGCCCTGATGCTATGGTAATGGGGACATATAAGTACTTTGGATAGATAGCATATAAGTAAGAAAATGACATGTTTTTCTCAGTTGCCTTGCCTTGAAATATTTCTCTTAGAGCAAAATGCTCCTCCATCCCTCTTCTGTGTGGAAGGGTGTAAATTAGTGTGAAAGGCCCAGTTAGCATTATTTGTAGAAGATTTGGGAACTTCTGCTCTGCCAGTAAAGAGCTGCAAAAGGAATAATGACCTAAGCCAGCATGCGTATAACAGCAAAGGGCTGGGCTTTTTAAGCATTCCCAAGCAACACCGATTGAAAAGGCAGAGTGCAGCCTCCAGTTATCTTCTGTGACCAGAAAGGATGTTGTCCATGCCACATGAAATGTATGCTACACCTGGAAAGGGAAGGGTAGGGTTCAGAACTCAAACCTTCAATGAGCAGACTACTACCTCCTGTGTCATCATCAGCCCTCTCATTGATAGCTGTGGAAATTAAGGAGACTCAATGCCGTTCAGGATCAGGCCCCCGTTCCCCAGTTATTACTAAAACACAAGGCTGAAAGTGACAAATCCAAGTAATTGTTAAAGCCTGTTTCTAATGTGTCTCTGAATGGCGCTGATTATCCCTTCACTGCATCAAAACATGGTCATGTACCTTAAACTATGTAAATTTTGGGAGGTACTAATATTGTCCTACTTGGGTTTCTCTTAACAGAGCAGTCAATGTCCTTCTGCTTTATTTTCCAGAGTCCGCTCCCTGGACTGGTTAATTTTTATCTTTTCTGAAGACATGAGGCTTGCAGCCTACACACTCTGCTGCACTCTCCTGTAGCTATAGGCTTAGATCATTTGCCTCTGTGTGGGTAATGGGGTTAAATTCAGAGATTATGATATTCCCGATACTGTTTAGGAAATACATTGTTTACAGCTGCCTGGCACTGGTGTTAAAAAAAGAAGGGATATTAGTGAATTGAAAAACTAAATGGACTTGCCATCCTTTAACACATCTGACAGCTGCTGCCGTGACGTCATCCCTCATTCCTTGTTCCACTTTGAATTAATCTTTCTTAAATATGGGAGACCAGAACTGCACACAATATTCCAGATGAGGTCTCACCAGTGACCTCATTCCCTCAGAGGTCCGCTTGCAGCCCTTCGTGTATCATAGAATCATAGAATATCAGGGTTGGAAGGGACCTCAGGAGGTCATCTAGTCCAACCCCCTGCTCAAAGCAGGACCAATCCCCAATTTTCGCTCCACATCCCTAAATGGCCCCCTCAAAGATCCACTCTCCACTATATCATATCCATTGTGGTTGTTTAGTAGCTTCACTAAACTCAAGCAGTTTTCCTTGCTGAAGCCCATAAAGACAATCTCTCTCTAGGAATGAGTAGTAACTTTCTAATCAGCTGCGGAACTCTTACCAACCCATGCATTTTATTGGTTTCACAACACTCCCACTTAGTATTTCTGTGCCTTGTCCTCTGAGAAAAAGTACCACCACTGCCATCTAGTGGATCTGTAGCAGTTTTGCATTTAGTACATTAATGTAAAATCTCCTTTAAATTAAAATTATTTTCTTTCTTGCATCTGATGAAGTGAGCTGTAGCTCACGAAAGCTTATGCTCAAATAAATTGGTTAGTCTCTAAGGTGCCACAAGTACTCCTTTTCTTTCTTAGTAGCTGGTCCATATATCAGACCACAACTCAGCTGTTACCCCAGTTGTTGCCTTTCCAGAATGTTGCTGAGTTTCAATGAGTCCAGTATATTTGTAATATCAGTTCTATTTGTCTCATTTTTATTTTGTGAGTGGAACTGTGCTTCAAACAGTTATGTTTCTCATCTAATTATCTCTCTCTTTTCACTGGCTCTAGTATACGTTAGATCTATAGAACAGAACCTTTGTCTAGTGATACAGGGTTTTACAGAATAGACTCACTGTCAAGGCTGAATCCCCACTCTGTCACTTTGAGTACAGAAGGTGGAAGTCCGCAAGGATTTTAAAAATTAATACTTACAGCTTTTCTCTGACCGTGGCTTGGTAAAGGCTGCCACCACCCAAATGCAAAAATACCCCGTTGGACACAGGAAGGAGCACCTGGGAATTTCTCCCTGTGGGGTACCCTCAAGCCCTTTCACCCCCACCTTCAGGGAGGAGCTGAGAAAGAAAACAAAGGAAATTAGCTGTTGCTACCAGCTAATCAAACAACATGCACAAACCTCTTAGGACACCAAAAATCCAATCCAGTTCTTAAGAAAGGTAAATTTTGTTAAAAACAATAAGGAAGAAAATACATCTGGAACTTAGGCTTTTGCTAGATTTTAAAAGAGCAATTCCAAAAATTAAGCAATCAAAACAGCTTTCTTGGGGTTTAGCTTAAAGGTTACAAGCAAACAAAAGCATCTGGGGTTAGCACAGAGGAATCCACAAGCCTTAAAAAATAAACAGAAATAAACCTAATCGCGTCTTTTAAACATGCCCTGTCCAATGATTTCTTCTAGGTATGGAAGATAAATTTTTATACCTGGTTCAAGTCTTACACAGTATTCCTGCTTATAGCATTGCTGCTCCATGTCTCCTTCTCCGGAGATCAACAAAGGCAAAGTTTCTTTCCCAATTTTAAAAAGTTCTACCTTCCCATTGGCTCTTTTGGTCAGGTCCCCACTTTTTTTTTTTTACGTGGGGGACTTTTTAACCCTTTATAGGTAAAGCAAGTAGAGAACAGCTACCAAGAGGGATTTTACAGCTAACTGGCTGGCTGCATGTCCATCCAAGGGAGCTATTCCCCCCGCCCCACAACTTCATTTATCACACTCACTATGAGCCTAACCCTGTTCTATTGACATTGCTACCCTAATAGGTCATTCTGTAAGAAAGGTGTTTGGGGTTCAATGTTTATGGTGTTACAGTGATTTCCAGGCCCTATCAAGTATTCCCAGTTTGCAGGGTAAAGGATGGTTTTTCTCACTGCAGGACCTGAAAACTCAATGTACCCTTGAATCAATCAGTGGAAGCTGCGTTCTTTCTGACACCTGGATGATGTAACTTGCCCTGGGCTTCCTATGCACCCAGAGAGCTTTTCCAGCAGCCAACAATAGCTTGAGCACAGCAGTGCTTCCACCATGCACAATTTCCCTGGCTACACCCCCAGTTCCCTGTGATGATGTGAGTAATGGCATCAGAGAGGAAGTGAAATGGCTCTGTGCTATCCAAGGAAGGGTATGAAAGGGGGGATTTCCTTGTACCTCCAATCTTTAGATTTCCTACCTCCTTTACACTGCCAGAGCAGTACAAAGAGGCCATAGCACAAAGGAGAATCAGGTCAGGAATTCATATATGAAATGTAGCCAACAAGATATGTTCCAAGAGGAGCATCTAACTGGGCCTTGAATGGATCAAGAACCTTTATGACTCAGGAGAACATGTCCTCACTGTCTTTTGAGGTTACTGAGGTGAAGTTTAATTATATCAGAAGACTGAAGTCTTTGTATACAGAGGGATGAATTTTCTGGGAGGGGAATGTTTTAAAAACTTCTCCATGCCGTTGTGCACTGCATGAAAATCATGAACACAAACACTGCCTGCTGAATGTTCTTCACATTTAAGGTGCTTGGGTCATTGTTTTTGGTAGATGAGATACTATGCAATTACTGTGCAGTGCTGCAGTGCATTTTGTTCTATACTGATATTTGTTTGCATAATAGGTCAAATTCAGTGCTATCTGCAGGTGCAGATTCACCTGAGGGCTATAATTGGCCCTGTGGCTATTATTTTGCAGCTGTACATAGTTCAAAAGTGTGGTCTAACGGTTAGCACTGATGGATGTGAGTCAAGACTCACAGGATCTGTGCCCAGTTCTACTTCTTACTCTTCTGTGAGACTTTGGGAAAGTCACTTTAACCTGTTTCTACCTCAATGTGCTTATCTGTACAATGAGGATGATAATACTTACTTAGCTCACAGGGATGCTGTTAGGCTTAAATTAATCTTGTTCTTAAATCATAGAATATTAGGGTTGGAAGAGACCTCAGGAGTTCATCTAGTCCAACCCCCTGCTCAAAGCAGGACCAACACAAATTAAATCAGCCCAGCCAAGGCTTTGATAAGCCTGACCTTAAAAACCTCTAAGGATGGAGATTCCACCACCTCCCTAGGTAACCCATTCCAGTGCTTCACCACCCTCCTAGTGAAATAGTGTTTCCTAATATCCAACCTAGACCTCCCCCACTGCAACTTGAGACCTTTGCTTCTTGTTCTGTCATCTGCCACCACCAAGAACAGCCTAACTCCATCCTTTTTGGAACCCCCCTTCAGGTACTTGAAGGCTGCTATCAAATCCCCCCCCCACACTCTTCTCTTCTGCAGACTAAATAGCCCCAGTTCCCTCAGCCTCTCCTCATAAGTCATGTGCCCAAGCCCCCTAATCATTTTTATTACCCTCCGCTGGACTCTCTCCAATTTGTCCACATCCCTTCTGTAGTGGGGGGACCAAAACTGGACACAATACTCCAGGTGTGGCCTCACAAGTGTTGAATAGAGGGGAATAATCACTTCCCTTGATCTCCTGGCAGTGTTCCTACTAATACAGCCCACTATGACGTTGGCCTTCTTGGCAATGAGGGCACACTGCTGACTCATAAATGGGCAGAGTAGGCCCGTTCAACATAGCTCAGACGGGGGCCGGTGGGCAGCTATCCCACCCTAGAGGGGGCAAGAGAGGTCTCTGTCAGAGAGGCAGACTACCTTCCAGAACTCCTTGGAGTGCTGGTAGGACTGCAAACTGCCACACCCCTTTAACGGTACAGAGTAGTTACCTAGTTGTGGCTGTCCAGCTCTTCTGGCCAGCATATAATGCAACTTTCTCGGAAAAGTATTTTATGTTTTTATCCAACTTCTTTCTATTCCAGGAACAAACTAGAGAACTACTGCTCTCATCTTTGATCTCTGCAAAATAAGAACTACCCTTCCAGGTGCTGAATGTATTGCCTCTGCAGTGCTTCCAGCCATGGAAGAATCCCTTCTGTCAGCCAGCTGTGCTGTGATGTCTTTGTCTCTACTTCCATTGAAAGAGGACATAGGAACATCAGCTGTTGATTTTTCATCATGGTGACCTCAAGAGGAACACATCTTCCTCACTTACGTGGTCTTTTATGGGTAAAACTCAGGGATTATCATCCAACAGGACCTCCGCTGTGTTCTTCTGATCAAACCATTGGGTCACAAGCCTCTCACCCCAGCTGCATTGTCCAGTCTCATTAGGTGTTGTCATTCTGACTCTTGGCCACTTTTAGGGTTCTCCTTTTAGGGTACTGTTTCTGAATCATGTCCAGTAGTCAGTGTTTTCCCAAATAAGGAACATTGAGGGACTAATAGGAGGTGATGACTCTTGCAAGATGAT
Source organism: Eretmochelys imbricata (assembly GCF_965152235.1). Lineage (NCBI taxonomy): Eukaryota > Metazoa > Chordata > Testudines > Cheloniidae > Eretmochelys > Eretmochelys imbricata. Next base: position 34,708,223 of record NC_135572.1, read on the forward strand.
CTCAACCCTTTGTGTTTAGGTGAACAGCTGAGACTTTTCAGTGGCATCTCGACTAGTGGGGCCTGTCATCTTCCTGGCCACAACTCATGTCCCTTTGTCCTTTAACTTACAAATGTACAAAAGTACTTCCTTACCCATTCACACGTCTCCTTCTTACACTTCCTCAAGATGGACAAGGCCTCTTTAATAATATAAGAATTTGCAGAACTGTCACCGCATCTGGGATGCTGGGTGAAAGGTTGCTTCAGTCTATGAAGGCTCAAAGTCAAGATGCATCAAAGCTACTTATTAATGCCATTAACATAAAGCTCAGTGTCTCCGTGACTATATGCCTATATGTCCTGCACAGGTCTTCTACATGGCAGTAAAGAGCATGCTGCTAGGTCACTAGGCCAGTCTTTCGTCTCATTATCCTAACAACTCTGTGGTTGCTGTTGACATGGGGCAATGGTTGTCTCTGATCCTCTCAAGTCATGAACGCCCATTTGTGATTTTTATGGACCTTGGGAGGGGGACAGAGTTGTCCTTAATTGTTTGCTCTTTACTGTGAGCATTTAACTAGATATCCTTTTTCTAAGTGGGTTTACTGATATTTCAGCTTTATCGGGGGTGGGGGGGGAACTGAGTTTTTTAAGTGACTTTTTTGTTTGTTTTTGGCATCTAGCATGCTTCAATCAGATCTTTTCTTGTGCTTTCTTTAGGCATTTAACTTTGTCCTTTTCCCAAGCATTGCTTTTCGTATTTAATTCTGGTCAGATTGGGCCTGGTGTGTGGAAAAAGAGCCTGCTCTTCATAGATTCATAGATTTTAAAGCTAGAAAAGACCATTGCATCATCTAATGTGACTTCCTGTACAACACAGGCCATAGAATTTCACCCAGTTACCTCTAAATTGAGCCCAAAGGGAACCCTTTTCCCCATTTTAAAAAGTTCTAGCCTCTTTTTAAAATTGGCTCTTTCGGTCAGGTGCCCACTCTCTTTTCTTTACCTGTGGGATATGTTAACCCTTTACAGGTAAAGCAAGCAGCTACCAAGAGGGACTTTATAGCTAACTGGCTGGCTGGGTGTCCATAAAAGGGAGCCCCCGCCCCACCCCCACTTCACTTATCAAACCGGTTAAGAAGGCTTGCTTGCTTCTTCTCCGGGCAATATGGGGTCAGACTGGTTCTTGTTACATCTTTCTCTGCAGGGCTGAAAAACTCTCCATTATCAGATTTCTGTTTTCCCTGTAGGTACTTACAGAATGTGATCGAGTCACCCCTTGACCTTTTCTTTGTTAAGCTAAGATGACTGAGCTCTTTAAAGCCTGTTTTCACTCCAAGGGCTGTTTTCAAATCCATTAATCATTCTTGTGGCGCTTTTCTGAACCCTTTCAATTTATCAGCATCCTTCTTGAACTGTGGGCAGCAGCAATGGGCACTATTCCAGCAGTGCCAGCACCAGTGACAAATACAGAGGTGAGATAACCTCTCTACACATCCTCAAGCTTCCTCCATTTATACATCCTTTGGGGATGAAGGCTATCTGTTCAGAATGATCCCACTGACTTGTCCACTTCCTTACTTTGAATCTTTAGTTATTTCCCTCAGGTTTCTTAGAGGTTGCTATATTTCCATTCGCTTCCACTGCTCACCTCTTGGGTCTCTGTGCTAACTCGGGAATCCCATGCCATTTGCTGTGTCCATTAGTCTTGTGCGTTGCGACACCTAACTGTTAGGTGCCCTGCCAGCCAGTGAAATGGACAGCTCTGAGTCAGGTGCCCAGGTTCTCTATACAATGAATGGGGAGAGTTAGGTGCCCCAGAATGGGATTCACAAAAGCCAGAAAGCTGAGTGGGAGCTGTCAATACTAGGTAGTAGGAAATGCCAAGGAGAGGGGCCTAAGTCCCAACCCTCAAAGAATCTTAGGTGCTTAACTCCTGACCGGAGGGAGGCATTAATTTCCACTTGAGATTCTCAGCTGTGAATTCCCTCCTGCATTTAGGTGCCTAAACCAGGTCAGCCCTTTCTTGCAAAGACACACTGAAGAGGTGCCCTTACCTTGTGGTCCTGGGGTTACAGCACTCACCAAAGATGTGAGATGTACAAGTCCCCACTCTGTGTGATTTGGAGCAGGGACTGGAGCTTGCATTTTTTTACCTCCCAGGTGAGAACCACCATGCTGTAGGGTATTCTTGGGTAGATCTTTTGCAGTATCACCTGTTGAAGCTGTTCCACTTTGTACAAAATAGTTTAATATTCACGGGAGCAGGGACTGGAACCTGGGTCTCCCAGGTGAGTGAACTAACCACTTAGCTCAAGAGTAATTTTTACTCTCTCAGCTGGTGAAAATTGAAGTATTCACACAAAGTGAAACAGCTTCTACAGGAGCGAGCCAGTGAGATTCACAACAGAGGACTGGGTACTCAGCTGGGAGGTAGGAGTTCAACTCCCCGTTCTGAACCAGACCAAGTTCAAGTCCCTGCTCTGAACCAGACGGAGTGATGACTTGAATGTGGGTCTCCCACATCCTGGGTGAGTGCTCTGGGCATAAGGGGACACGACCATTCTCACGGCAACAAATTCTTGCAGGATTTAGGAGGCTTTGTGCATGTCCACTGGTAGAAATTTAGGCGCCGTGGGACTTTACTGATAGAAACATAGCTGCCTACGAGGCTAGGCAGCAGCTCAGCAGAGGTTTTGAGGACCTAAAGTTTGCACTTAGGCACCTAAATCCCTTTGTGGGTCTAGCCCATTGTAGCTGCAGGAGAAGAGCAATGTTAAGGTTTCAGGACTCTAAGAAAGTGAGTGGAGAATGACATGGCTACAAGACAAAAAGGGGTTATATGTAAAACAGGCCTGGCAAACATGTACTATTATGGTAGTGTCCAGGGCCCCCACTCAGGATCAGGATACTATTCTGTTACACCTTAGCCAAACACCGTTCCTGCCCCCAAAAGCTAAGAATCTAGGGCAGAAAAATGTTCACCCTGAGCAGAGTTATTTTCTCTCGGCACCAAGCTGGTCTTATCACTATGCTCCCATAATTGCTGTGCAAGTTTTAGCAAGTGTTGCTTCCTGTTACATAATAGCCTAATGCTCTGGTACATCTTTTCTTTCACTGGGTGTGTCAGGGTTCTCACAGTCCTAGTTCTTTAACCCTTTTCTCTTGAACAGGGAATAAGTACAACTGAAGAATACTGACCGTTTTTCTCTCCACCCTACCTCATATCAGATGGGATGCCTTAAAGGTGGTCATTTGAGGAGAATGTTTTTCATTTACATCCCATCTGAAAAAGGATTGGCTGACAAAGCAAATGGCAGGGGATGTCTGCGTTAGCAAGAGACCAAAGTGGTGAGAAATGGAAGAGACTGGAAATATAGCAACTTCTAAGCAGACTGAAAAAATAAGTAATGATTCAAACTAAGGAAGTGGACACATCAATTGGATCATTCTAAATGGATACAACACCCACACGGACAAAGCTGGGATATTCCCTACATACAAGTTGAAAGCAATAGTTGCTTATGCAGCTCTCCAGTATTAGAAATCATTCAGGAAAAGTAGAGAGGAATCCACTTGGTGTTTAAGTCTACAAGACTTAGACTCAGAGTTTAAGGCCAGAAGGGCCCATCTAGCTAATGGATGGTCTAGATAATACTTAGTCCTGCCTTGAATGGAGGGGACTGGACTAGATGATCTCTCAAGGTCCCTTCCAGTCCTATGATTCTATGGTCATGATCATCTCTGACATCCTGCATGTCACAGGCCACACAACCTCACCCACGCAGTCCTGTAATAGATGCATAACCTCTGGCTGCGTTACTGAACTTCTCAAATCTTGGTTTAAAGACTTCAAGTTTCAGAGAATCCACCGTTTACTCTAGTTCAAACCAGTGAGTGATCCCGGCCGCACGCTGCAGAGGAAGGCAAAACAGCTTTATATAACACTGATAAGAACAGGTTCTGTACAAGGTTACATTGATCAGGTGCTAGCTGACTTTGCATTTATGTAGTCAAACAGCAGCTGAAAAAGCCAGCCTGGGGGCTTAAACTGGGTAATAAAACATTGCTGGAGGGAATTAAAGCAAGGCAGTGTGGGAAATCTACAGGCCAAATATCATTAAAAATGTAGTTCATGCATAATCCCATTGCATAATCCCACGCAAAATCACACTGATTTAGTTATTAATTAGGGCTGTCAATTAATGGCTGTTAACTCGCGATTAATTCAAAAAAATTAATCGCGAGTAAAAAAATTCACTGTGATTAATTGCAGTTTTAATCGCACTGTTAAACAACAGACTACCAATTGAAATTTATTAAATATTTTGGATGTTTTCTACATTTTCATATATACTCTATTCTGTGTGGTAATTGAAATCAAAAAGTGTACAAAAACAAAACAATGGAAAACTTCAGAGCCTACAAGTCCACTCAGTGCTCCTTCTTGTTCGGCCAATCGCTAAGACAAACAAGTTTGTTTACATTTAAAGGAGATAATGCTGCCCTCTTCTTAAAATCATAGAAGATTAGGGATGGAAGAGACCTCAGGAGGTCATCTAATCCAACCCCCTGCTCAAAGCAGGACCAACCCCCACCCAATCATCCCGGCCAGGGCTTTGTCAAGCCATCCCTTTAAAGCTTCTAAGGATGGAGATTCCACCACCTCCCTAGGTAATCCATTCCAGTGCTTCACCACCCTCCTAGTGAAATAGTTTTTCCTCCTATCCAACCTAGACCTCCCCCATTGTAACTTGAAACCATTACTCCTTGTTCTGTCATATCCCACCACTGAAAACAACCTAGCTCCATCCTTTTTAGAACCCCCCTTCAGGTAGTTGAAGGCTGCTATCAAATTCCACCCTCACTCTTCTCTTCTGCAGACTAAATAACCCCAGTTCCCTCAGCCTCTCCTCATAAGACATGTGCCCCTGCCCCCGAATCATTTTCGTTGCCTTCCGTTGAACTCTCTCCAATTTGTCCACATCCTTTCTGTAGTGGGGGACCCAAAACTGGACACAAAACACCAAATATGGCCTCACCAGTGCTAAATAGAGGGGAATAATCACTTCCCTCGATCTTCTAGCAATGCTGCTACTTATTTTAGCCAGCTTTGCAAGGTATTTATGTGCCAGATATGCTAAACATTCGTTTGCCCCTTTGTGCTTCGGCCACCATTCCAGAGGGCATGCTTCCAATCTGATGACGCTTGTTAAAAAAATAATGTGTTAATTAAATTTGTGACTGAACTCCTTAGGGGAGAATTGTATGTCCTCTGCTCTGTTTTACCTGCATTCTGCCATATATTTCACTTTATAGCAGTCTCGGATGATGACCCAGCACATGCGGTTCATTTTAAGAACACTTTTACTGCAGATTTGACAAAATGCAAAGAAGGTACCAATGTGAGATTTCTAAAGATAGCTACAGCACTCAACGTAAGGTTTTAGAATCTGAAGTGCCTTCCAAAATCTGATCAGAACGGGGTGTGGAGCATGCTTTCAGAAGTCTTAGAAGAGCAACACTCCGATGCGGAACCTACAGAACCCAAACCACCAAAAAAGAAAATCAACCTTCTGCTGGTGGCATCTGACTCAGCTAATGAAAATGAACATGCATCAGTCAACACTGCTTTGGATAGTTATCGAGTAGAACCCGTCATCAGCATGGATGCATGTGCCCTGGAATGGTGGTTGAAGCATGAAAGGACATATGCAGTGATGAGCTGCCAGAAGCTGAAGAACCAGTTCCTTCAGTCGCTCTGGGTCTTCGGCGGCACTGAAGAACCTGCCGCCGAAGTGCCACCAAAGGCCCGGAGCGAGTGAAAGAACCGCCACTGAAGTGCCACCGAAGGCCCGGGGTGCCGCTCAGTGAGTAAAAATTCTCAGGGGAGCTTACCCAGCCAAGAGCTCAGGTGGGACGGAAAGGACGGTCCCGCGGGCCACACAGTTTGCCCACCCCTTTAACAACCGGTTCTAAACTGGCTTCAAAATTTAACAACCGGTTCGCAGGAACCAGTGCGAACCGGCTCCAGCTCACCACTGGACATATGAATCTTTAGCACATCTGGCACATACATATCTTGCGATGCTGGCTAGACAGTGCCATGAGAATGCCTATTCTCACTTTCAGGTGACATTGTAAACAAGAAGTGGGCATCATTGTCAACATACCTGAAGAAACCCTTCTTGTTACTCTTAACATCTCTTGCTAGCTGCAGCTCCAGGTGCGATTTGGCCCTCCTGATATCATTCCTACATGCCCGAGCAATATTTTTATACTCTTCCCTGGTCATATGTCCAACCTTCCACTTCTTGTAAGCTTCTTTTTTATGTTTAAGATCCGCTAGGATTTCACCATTAAGCCAAGCTGGTTGCCTGCCATATTTACTATTCTTTCGACTCATCGGGATGGTTTGTCCCTGTAACCTCAACAGGGATTCCTTGAAATACAGCCAGCTCTCCTGGACTCCTTTCCCCTTCATGTTAGTCCCCCAGGGGATCCTGGCCATCCGTTCCCTGAGGGAGTCGAAGTCTGCTTTCCTGAAGTCCAGGGTCCGTATCCTGCTGCTTACCTTTCTTCCCTGCGTCAGGATCCTGAACTCAACCAACTCATGGTCACTGCCTCCCAGATTCCCATCCACTTTTGCTTCCCCCATTAATTCTACCCGGTTTGTGAGCAGCAGGTCAAGAAAAGCGCCCCCCCTAGTTGGCTCCTCTAGCACTTGCGCCAGGAAATTGTCCCCTACGCTTTCCAAAAACTTCCTGGATTGTCTATGCACCGCTGTATTGCTCTCCCAGCAGATATCAGGAAAATTGAAAATCAGAAAAAATGTTGGCAACAAGAAGAAAACCAAGGAAAGTGTGGGCCCCTTACTGAATGAGGGAGGCAACCTAGTGACAGAGGATGTGGAAAAAGCTAATGTACTCAATGCTTTTTTTGCCTCTGTCTTCACTAACAAGGTCAGCTCCCAGACTGCTGCGCTGGGCATCACAAAATGGGGAAGAGATGGCCAGCCCTCTGTGGAGATAGAGGTGGTTAGGGACTATTTAGAAAAGCTGGACGAGCACAAGTCCATGAGGCCGGACGAGTTGCATCCGAGAGTGTTGAAGGAATTGGCGGCTGTGATTGCAGAGCCATTGGCCATTATCTTTGAAAACTCGTGGCGAACGGGGGAAGTCCCGGATGACTGGAAAAAGGCTAATGTAGTGCCAATCTTTAAAAAAGGGAAGAAGGAGGATCCAGGGAACTACAGGCCAGTCAGCCTCACCTCAGTCCTTGGAAAAATCATGGAGCAGGTCCTCAAAGAATCAATCCTGAAGCACTTGCATGAGAGGAAAGTGATCAGGAACAGCCAGCATGGATTCACCAAGGGAAGGTCATGCCTGACTAATCTAATCGCCTTTTATGATGAGATTACTGGTTCTGTGGATGAAGGGAAAGCTTTTGGTACGGTCTCCCACAGTATTCTTGCCAGCAAGTTAAAGAAGTATGGGCTGGATGAATGCACTATAAGGTGGGTAGAAAGCTGGCTAGATTGTCGGGCTCAATGGGTAGTGATCAATGGCTCCATGTCTAGTTGGCAGCCGGTGTCAAGTGGAGTGCCCCAGGGGTCGGTCCTGGGGCCGGTTTTGTTCAATATCTTCATAAATGATCTGGAGGATGGTGTAGATTGCACTCTCAGCAAATTTGCGGATGATACTAAACTGGGAGGAGTGGTAGATACGCTGGAGGGAAGGGATAGGATACAGAAGGACCTAGACAAATTGGAGGATTGGGCCAAAAGAAATCTGATGAGGTTCAATAAGGATAAGTGCAGGGTCCTGCACTTAGGATGGAAGAATCCAATGCACCGCTACAGACTAGGGACCGAATGGCTAGGCAGCAGTTCTGCGGAAAAGGACCTAGGGGTGACAGTGGATGAGAAGCTGGATATGAGTCAGCAGTGTGCCCTTGTTGCCAAGAAGGCCAATGGCATTTTGGGATGTATAAGTAGGGGCATAGCAAGCAGATTGAGGGACGTGATCTTTCCCCTGTATTCGACATTGGTGAGGCCTCATCTGGAGTACTGTGTCCAGTTTTGGGCCCCACACTACAAGAAGGATGTGGATAAATTGGAGAGAGTCCAGCGAAGGGCAACAAAAATGATTAGGGGTCTAGAACACATGACTTTTGAGGAGAGGCTGAGGGAGCTGGGATTGTTTAGTCTGCAGAAGAGAAGAATGAGGGGGGATTTGATAGCTGCTTTCAACTACCTGAAAGGGGATTCCAAAGAGGATGGCTCTAGACTGTTCTCAATGGTAGCAGATGACAGAACAAGGAGTAATGGTCTCAAGTTGCAGTGGGGGAGGTTTAGATTGGATATTAGGAAAAACTTTTTCACTATGAGGGTGGTGAAAGACTGGAATGCGTTACCTAGGGAGGTGGTGGAATCTCCTTCCTTAGAGGTTTTTAAGGTCAGGCTTGACAAAGCCCTGGCTGGGATGATTTAACTGGGAATTGGTCCTGCTTCGAGCAGGGGGTTGGATTAGATGACCTTCTGGGGTCCCTTCCAACCCTGATATTCTATGATTCTATGATTCTATCATTGTCTGCATTACCAGTCAGCTTAACTTCTGTAGCTGGAAAGATAATGGAGCAAATAATTAAGCAATCAATTTGCAAACACCTAGAAGAAATAAGGTGATGAATAACAATTTTAGAGGCGTAGCCGTGTTAGTCTGTTTCAGCAAAAACAACAAGGTGTCTTGTGGCATCTTAAAGACTAACAAATTTATTAGAGCATAAGCTTTCGCGAGCTAAAACCCACTTCTTAAGATGTATGGAGTGAAAATTACAATGGGAAGGCATACATATGAAATTGGCCTCGTTAGCACTACAAAAAGTAATTTTTACTCTGTTGACATTCAGACCTTCTTGTCAACTGTTGGGAATTGATTGAACCATTGACCCCCCCACACACACACACTTGGTAAAGCAACTCCCAGCTTTACTTGTCCTGTTCTGGGACATTGACAACATTGTAGGAAAAATATAATAAAATTATAGATTGGGGGGAAAAATGTTGGTGCTGGATCGTGGACTGCTGAAGCCAATCAGTGTTTTGCCCTTGATTTTAATAGGCGCAGGAGTGGGTTCTTATTGTCAGTCTCGACACATGGTGTTACGAAATATGGTAAATTAATACTCAGACCGCATCTGCTTCGTTCTTGTTTCCGGATGAGACAGACACACAGTTTGTTGGCACACAGTCATCAGAGACAGAGGAAGAGAGGCTAGTTCTGCAATTGTGGCATGTATACAAAGGGCTGCTTTGCCAAGGGAAGTGTTCTCGTTAATGATTTTAGAAATCAGTTCTTAATGACAAGTTGCCTCCTTGGAAACCTCCACAACTGTTCCGATTATATCATCTCATCACAGCACAAGGATGGTGTTGAGTTTATACTGTTGTTCAGGTGATGTGATTAGGGGGTTATAACTCAATGTACTGAGAGGTCTGAAAGAATAAGCAGGCGTACTGAGCTGGACAATCTCCATTTAAAATAAAAAATTCTCTGAGACTAGCCTGATTGCTATTTTCTTTGTAAAAGGTGCGCTGTCATCCCATGCTTTTGCAAAAGAACTCATTCACCAAGTCAGCGCTGACATCAAGTTTTGGGACTATTTTGTTGTACTACCCAGTATGACGAATTATAGAGAGCTCAGGGCACTTAAACATCTAGTTAGTCACTCCTCCTGCCTTTCATACCCCCCTCCTTCCTCCTCTCCCTCTTCCACCTTACCTTTCACCCCTCATGCCCTTCCCTCTAAGGTCCCTCTCCCTTCCTTTGTCTTTCTGTCAATCTAATCAACTCCCAACAAAACCGGACTCAAACATTTTTTTAAATAATCATAACATGACCATGACATTTGCAGGCCATCATTATTCACTCTGTATGTGTGTTATATATCATTCCCCTGTGGGGCTCAGGCTGCAAGTCTATAAATCATTGTGTAGACGTTTGAGTTCAGGCTGGAGCCCTGAGCTCCGGGACCCTCCACCCTCATATGGTCCCAGAGCTCGGGCTCCAGCCTGAGCTCAAACGTCTACACAATTTTTCAGCCCCGGAATTGAGCCCCAAGAGCTTGAGTCAGCTGACCTGATATCCCTCTGTAGCCATTGTTTAAGGCCTCCCTTACTTCCGCTGTCCTGCCCCTATTAAGCCTTCCTCATCTCATCCCCTATACTGAGTTGGGGGAGGGGTGACATAAAACCAACCCTGTCTACACAGCGATTTGTAGCCCTGCAGCCCAAGCCCCACAAGCCTGAGCCATCTGACCTGGGCCAGCCATGGGTCTTTTAGCCCTGGGCAGATGAACCCTTAGAGGTCAAAGAAAATTCAAATATAAAGGGTTGAAATGCATTCCATGTTCATTGGAGGATCCAGACCTTGTTTATACTATCACAGATACAGTCTACAATAACTGACAGGGGCTGATCTTTGACTACCTGAGTCAGTGAGTACTGGCCCCAGCTCTGTGACAGGAACATTATGACTTTAGGGGCTGCTTTTCTTGTGAGACCTGGCAAAAACTCAGAATTTCCTCTGCTCAGGAAATTTTGACAATTTGAAATTTCCCGGGAATAGGAAATTTAAAAAAAAAATCCATTTGGGAATCACTGACACACAGTGCTTCCAAAATGAATTATGTTCCTCAGGACACCAGCAGCTGCTGCCTGAAATGGACGTGATTCTTTTCAGTTTCACTACTGTCAACCAGTCTGCAGGAGCCAGAGAGCCCAAGGATCCCCCCAGCAAGGTAGGGCTGCCCCAAGTCACATACTCTAGAAGACGTGAAGTCCCTGGCCCGAGACCAGAACCTGGCCTGTGAGTCAATTAATGTTCATCAAACCCAACTTGTTTCTGTGAAATATTTCAGGATTGATGAATCAGCATTTTCCCACAAAACAGGCAAAACTCCTGAGCTGCTCCAGGTCTGGTGGTCTGGTGACACTGGACCAGTGAAGCCAGATGCGGGTTTTGCCATTCATTTTTAACTGGCTCAGGAGAAGGCCCTTATTAGCAGTGTCAACAGGAGGTATTACTAAATATGATAAATTAATTCTCACACCACAGATGCTGTGTGCTTATATCCTGATTAGACACATATACAGTTTGTTCACACACAGTCATCAGAGACAGAGGAAGTTAGGTTAGTTCTGTGGTTACAGTATACATAAGAGGGTATGTTTGCCAAGGGAACTGATCTAGCAAATGATCTCAGAACCAGTTCTTAAAAACAAATTATCCTGCCTGTATGTCTGTCTGTCTGTCCAGGAAGTTCTGCCATTTCCTGTAAAAAGACCAGGAATAATCATCCCACAAGACCTCCCCTGTGTTCTTCTGATCAAACCATTGGGTCATAAGCCTCTCATCCCAGCTGCATTGTCCAGTCTCATTAGGTGTTGTCATTCTGACTCTTGACCATTTTGGGCATTCTCCTTTTAGGGTCCTGTTTCTGAATCATAGAATCATAGAATATCAGGGTTGGAAGGGACCTAAGGAGGTCACCTAGTCCAACCCCCTGCTCAAAGCAGGACCGATCCCCAACTAAATCATCCCAGCCAGGGCTTTGTCAAGCCTGACCTTAAAAACTTCTAAGGAAGGAGATTCCACCACCTCCCTAGGCAACGCATTCCAGTGTTTCACCACCCTCCTAGTGAAAAAGCTTTTCCTAATATCCAACCTAAACCTCCCCCACTGCAACTTGAGACCATTACTCCTTGTTCTGTCATCTGCTACCACTGAGAACAGTCGAGATCCATCCTCTTTGGAACCCCCTTTCAGGTAGTTGAAAGCAGCTATCAAATCCCCCCTCATTCTTCTCTTCTGCAGACTAAACAATCCCAGTTCCCTCAGCCAATCCTCATAAGTCATGTGTTCCAGTCCCCTAATCATTTTTGTTGCCCTCCGCTGGACATTTTCCAATTTTTCCACATCCTTCTTGTAGTGTGGGGCCCAAAACTGGACACAGTACTCCACATGAGGCCTCACCAATGTCGAATAGAGGGGAACTATCACGTCCCTCGATCTGCTGGCAATGCCCCTACTTATACATCCCAAAATGCCATTGGCCTTCTTGGCAACAAGGCCACACTGTTAACTCATATCCAGCTTCTCGTCCACTGTAACCCCTAGGTCCTTTTCTGCAGAACTACTGCCTAGCCATTCGGTCCCTAGTCTGTAGCGGTGCATGGGATTCTTCCGTCCTAAGTGCAGGACTCTGCACTTGTCCTTGTTGAACCTCATCAGATTTCTTTTGGCTCAATCCTCTAATTTCTCTAGGGCCCTCTGTATCCTATCCCTACCCTCCAGCGTATCTACCTCTCCTCCCAGTTTAGTGTCATCTGGAAACTTGCTGAGGGTGCAGTTCACACCATCCTCCAGATCATTTATGAAGATATTGAACAAAACCGGCCCCAGAACCGACCCTTGGGGCACTCCGCTTGATACTGGCTGCCAACTAGACATGGAGCCATTGATCACTACCCGTTAAGCCCAACAATCTAGCCAACTTTCTATCCACCTTATAGTCCATTCATCCAGCCCATACTTCTTTAACTTGCTGGCAAGAATACTGTGAGAGACCGTGCCAAAAGCTTTGCTAAAGTCAAGGAACAACACTGCTTTCCCCTCATCGACAGAGCCAGTTATCTCTTCATAGAAGGCAATTAGGTTAGTCAGGCATGACTTGCCCTTGGTGAATCCATGCTGACTGTTCCTGATCACTTTCCTCTCCTCTAAGTGCTTCAGAATTGATTCCTTGAGGACCTGCTCCATGATTTTTCCAGGGACTGAGGTGAGGCTGACTGGCCTGTCAGTTTCCAGGATCCTCCTTCTTCCCTTTTTTAAAGATGGGCACTACATTAGCCTTTTTCCAGTCGTCCGGGACTTCCCCCTATCGCCATGAGTTTTCAAAGATAATGGCCAATGGCTCTGCAATCACATCAGCCAACTCCTTTAACACTCTCGGATGCAGTGCATCTGGCCCCATGGACTTGTGCTCGTCCAGCTTTTCTAAATAGTCCCGAACCACTTCTTTCTCCACAGAGGGCTGGTCACCTCCTTCCCATGCTGTGCTGCCCAGTGCAGTAGTCTGGGAGCTGACCTTGTTTGTGAAGACAGAGGCAAAAAAAGCACTGAGTACATTAGCTTTTTCCACATCCTCTGTCACTAGGTTGCCTCCCTCGTTCAGTAAGGGGCCCACACTTTCCTTGGCTTTCTTCTTGTTGCTAACATACCTGAAGAAACCCTTCTTGTTACTCTTAACATCTCTTGCTAGCTGCAAGCCCAGTGTGATTTGGCCTTCCTGATTTCACTCCTGCATCCCCGAGGAATATTTTTATACTCTTCCCTGGTCATTTGTCCAATCTTCCACTTCTTGTAAGCTTCTTTTTTGTATTTAAGATCAGCAAGGATTTTACTGTTAAGCCAAGCTGATCGCCTGCCATATTTACTATTCTTTCTACACATCGGGATGGTTTGTCCCTGTAACCTCAATAAGGATTCTTTAAAATACAGCCAGCTCTCCTGGACTCCTTTCCCCCTCATGTTATTCTCCCAGGCGATCCTGCCCATCAGTTCCCTGAGGGAGTCAAAGTCTGCTTTTCTGAAGTCCAGGGTCCGTATTCTACTGCTCTCCTTTCTTCCCTGTGTCAGGATCCTGAACTCGACCATCTCATGGTCACTGCCTTCCAGGTTCCCATCCACTTTTGCTTCCCCTAATAATTCTTCCCAGTTTGTGAGCAGCAGGTCAAGAAGAGCTCTGCCCCTAGTTGGTTTCTCCAGCACTTGCACCAGGAAATTGTCCCCTACAGTTTCCAAAAACTTCCTGGATTGTCTGTGCACCACTGTATTGCTCTCCCAGCAGATATCAGGGTGATTGAAGTCTCCCATGAGAACCGGGGTCTGAGATCTAGTAACTTCCGTGAGTTGCCAGAAGAAAGCCTTGTCCACCTCATCCCCCTGGTCCGGTGGTCTATATCAGACTCCCTCCATGACATCACCCTTGTTGCTCACTCTTCTAAATAGCTGCATTGTCCAGTCTCATTAGGTGTTGTCCTCTAGCTCTTGGCCACTTTTGGGGTTCTCCTTTTAGGGTCCTGTTTCTAAATCATGTCCAGTAGTCAGTGTTTTTCCCAGATAAGGAACACTGAGGGACTAATAGGAGGTGATGATTCCAGCAAGATGATCTCAACCCTTTGTGTTTAGGTGAACAGCTGAGACTTTTCAGTGGCATCTTGACTAGTGGGGCCTGTCATCTTCCTGGCCACAACTCATGTCCCTTTGTCCTTTAACTTACAAATGTACAAAAGTAATTCCTTTCCCATTCACACGTCTCCTTCTTACACTTCCTCAAGATGGAGAAGGCCTCTTTAATAGAATTTGCAGAACTGTCACCGCATCTGGGATGCTGGGTGAAAGGTTGCTTCAGTCTATCAAGGCTCAAAGTCAAGCTGCATCAAAGCTACTTATTAATGCCATTAACATAAAGCTCAGTGTCTCCGTGACTATATGCCTATATGTCCTGCACAGGTCTTCTACATGGCAGTAAAGAGCATGCTGCTAGGTCACTAGGCCAGTCTTTCGTCTCATTATCCTAACAACTCTATGGGTGCTGTTGACATGGGGCAATGGTTGTCTCTGATCCTCTCAAGTCATGAACGCTCATTTGTGATTTTTATGGACCTTGGGACGGAGACAGAGTTGTCCTTATTTGTTTGCTCTTTACTGTGAACATTTAACTAGATATCCTTTTTCTAAGTGGGTTTACCGATATTTCAGCTTTATGGGGGGAACTGAGTTTTTTAAGTGACTTTTTTGTTTGTTTTTGGCATCTAGCATGCTTCAATCAGATCTTTTCTTGTGCTTTCTTTAAGCATTTGACTTTGTTCTTTTCCCAAGCATTTCTTTTCATATTTAATTCTGGTAAGATTGGGCCCAATGTGTGGAAAAAGGGCCTGCTCTTCATAGATTCATAGATTTTAAAGCTAGAAAAGACCATTACATCATCTAATGTGACTTCCTGTACAACACAGGCCATAGAATTTCACCCAGTTACCTCTAAATTGAGCCCAATACCTTGTGTCTGACTAAACTGTGTCTTCCAGAAAGACATTCAGTCTTGAGATGAAGACTCTCCCACTTCTGTAATGCCCCACCTGTTCTGCAGGCTGTTGGGTCAGGAGAGCAAAGGAAGGAAGCAGCATAATTTGGCTACTCAGTAGCCTTATGGTGTTTAGAATGTGTATGCGTGTGGGGAGAGCGGTGTTTAAAAAAGGTAAAGAGCCTGAAACATCTGCTCTGGGAGCAAGGGGTCTGGAGAACTCCAAGGACTCTGATGTAGTTGAAGCGGGCTGAGCTTGAGATGGTTTTGGGGGGAAAGAGGAAAAGAAAAAAATATCATCAGCAGCTTCTCCTCTCCCCCCAAAGTGCTGCTGTGAGCAGGCCAAAAGCCAGTGGTGGAAATGGCTGGTGGAGTCTGGAGAGAAGCTGCACAGTGCTGGGAGAGAAAGAGGCCAGAAGCAAGCGAGCCTGCAACTGGCACCAGAAAAGAAGGGACACAGAAAGAGGCCAGTGGATAGGTACCCTGGCGGCTGAGTTGTGGCGTTGGAGAGGCTGAAGGGGAGAAAGTCCAGGTCAGGAGGGACAGGAAAAATAGAAATAGTAGGAAGAGTAACAAAAAGGGACTGTAGCTAGAAAGAGGAAAGGCAGGTGGTATAAGGGGAAAAGGGATAAGTTAAAGGAAGAACAGTGCAGTTAAACAAGAGGCAAAATAACTAGAGTTTTAAATTATATGCAGTGTTGTTGTAGCTGTGTTGGTCCCAGGATATTAGAGAGACAAGGTGGGTGAGCTAATATCTTCTATTGGACCAACTTCTACTGGTGAGAGAGACAAGCTTTCAAGCATACTGAGAGCTCTTATTCAGGTCTGGGAAAGGTAACCAGAGTGTCACAGCTAAATACAAGGTGGAACACATTGTTTAGCATAAGTAGTTAACACATATTTCAAGGGACCATTCAAGGTAAAGTGTTGGTATCAGTTATTTGTTCTTTATTCATCATTCAAGCTAGAAGGAAATTATAGTCACTTCAGGTAATTTACTAATAATTGTCATTTCTTATATTCTGTGCAGTCATGTAATTTATACTTGGTTCTTGTTCTACTTATTTTGGGGCCAACACTAAATACTTTTTTGCAGAATAAAGCAAACTATTTTAATAAATTTTGACGGGAAAACAGAATTCTCCTGAAAAATCGAATTATGGGTAAAAAAAGTTATTATTAAAAACCCCAAGTTCTGTTACTGGATTTCTTTTGTAAATACCCTGTATAGTAGAACCTCAGAGTTACAAACACGTCAGGAATGGAAGTTGTTTGTAACTCTGAAATATTCATAACGCCGAACAAAACATTATGGTTGTTCTGTCAAAAGTTTACAACTTAATACAGATTTTAAACTTTATTATGAAGAATGCTGCTTTCCCTTGAATTTTTAGTAGTTTACGTTTAACAGAATACTGTATCGTATTTGCCTTTTTTTTTCTTCTTTTTTTTTCTCTTTTCTGCTGCCTGATTGTGTACTTCCAGTTCCAAATGAAGTGTGTGTTTGACTGGTCAGTTCATAACCGGTGTTCGTAACACCGAGGTTCTATTGTAGTTCTCTTTTGCCTTTTTCGCATGCACTAGTCCATATTAATGAATAAGACTCAAAATTCACTTTAATTCATTCAGTTTATTTAATACCTTTTAAAGTTGAAAAGTAATCATAGTCATGCATTGTTTGAGTTGACTGAAAAAACAGTGGACTCATAAGGCACTGGAACAACTGAAATAAATATCAAATGGGTGAAAAACTTTGACCTAAAACACCAAACGGCATAATTTTAACATTTTTTGAAGTGGATTGACAGATTCTAACTGTTGTAAGTCAGCATAACTCCAGTGAACATCCGTGGAGCTGCATCAGTTTACAGCAAGGGTGGATCAGGCCTGGTGTGCTCTCAATTGATCTATATTAGTGCTAGATTGCAGCCGCCTTCCCTGAGTATCTCATAACTCTTGGTGTTTGCCATCTCTTCCTGGTTTATACAGTGTATTCAGGCTAATGGTTTCCTCTGAGCCTAGTTTAGGCACATTGCTGTTTCACCATCCTCACTCTGGTTTCTTGTAAAGATGCCATGGTCAGTGGTTTCCATGGGGACATGCCAGTATGAAAACATTTCCACATTCTATAGCTCCAATATCTTAAGCTGGTGTCTCCACACTCCTGGTGTCAGTCCTGCT
Source organism: Eretmochelys imbricata (assembly GCF_965152235.1). Taxonomy (NCBI): domain Eukaryota; kingdom Metazoa; phylum Chordata; order Testudines; family Cheloniidae; genus Eretmochelys; species Eretmochelys imbricata. The sequence goes on from NC_135572.1 coordinate 34,725,532, forward strand.
GTCCTGACCCATTCTTTACATGCATGAAATCCCCAAATGATCTAATGGATTTTTTACTAAGGTACAGACTGCAGGATTAGCCCTAATTACTTAAATAGCAGTCACCATTGCTCTGTTCCTAAGAGGTACCAAGAACCTCTTGCAAGATGCTCAGCACCCTCAAATTATTGGAATTGTTGTGATACTTGTGATCTCACAGGATGCATTCAGCATCTTGCAGGGGGATCTGGGTTAGTTCTGCATTGATTTTAAATGGTCTAATGTCCCTTGAAATGCTAATCATTTTCTTCTCTCCGCCTATTAAATTAATTCAGTTCCAGACTGACATAAGCTATATAGTTCCCATATATACAGTATAGCTTTGGTGGTAGATAAACAGAGTTTGTTCACAGAATCATTCTCTATAAATCCCTATTCCCACAATAATATTTCCATTTGCTATAGGCTGTTCTACAGCCTGCAGCATGGTACCCAAATAGAAAGCGATTAGCACCAGAACATGGAGTTAGTTTTCAAGACACGAACAATTCTTTTACTCCAGATGCTATATTGAAACTGCAGTGGTCCGTTGAAAAAGTAGATGTAACCTATGGGGAAAAAGACTTGTTAAAAGGAATTGCAAGCAGAAATTAATGCCATTTGTTAAAAGTATTACTCAAATAAAAAGAAATCCTGGGTCTTCAGACTAAGTCTATTCAGCAAAATGATTTGCTATTTGAAACTCTGAGCTAAATTTTCAAATTAGCCTCATTCTGGCTCTTAAATTAGTGCCAACAGTCAATATTTGGGATGCTCAGAAACTTGGTTCTTCTCTTGTACATAGCACATGCCTGTGAAAATCATGTGATTACTCATTTATTTAATTCTCTGATTTGCAAATGCTATTTAAAGATGATATAGTCTGGTCTCAGAGACATGGACACATTGTGTAGAGTTCTGACGCTGAGTTCTGACCCAGGTTTTACCAGAGACCTGTTGGGTGGTTCTGGAAAAGATACTTCACCTTCCTTTCTGACAGGTTTCAGAGTAGCAGCCGTGTTAGTCTGTATTCGCAAAAAGAAAAGGAGGACTTGTGGCACCTTAGAGACTAACAAATTTATTTGAGCATAAGATTTCGTGAGCTACAGCTTATGCTCAAATAAATTTGTTAGTCTCTAAGGTGCCACAAGTACTCCTTTTCTTCGTTTCTGAGTTTCCCTCCTACAAAATCCTAAAACCTGCCCACCAAACTCACTCTTTTGAATATATATAAAGCACTGTACAACGACAAGTGTTCTTATCAAAAAGGAAGGAAACAATTTAAAATATCAGGAAATAACACATGGTGATTAGAGCTGGCTGAAACTTTTCAAATGGAACACTTTTCTATTAGAAAATGTTGAATGAATATCACGAGAACATTGATTGCACTGAAAATTTTGACAAAATCATTTAAACATTTCCTTTCTATAAGATCAATATTCTTTGTTTCAACTTTATTGCTTTGATTTTCATAGATTATGTTACTTGAAATTTAACATTTCTATAAGATCAAAATGAAATATTTTTAAACTGAATGGGATAAGGTTGTTTCAAAATTTCCAAAATGAATTTTTTTCAGAAATTTCATTTCACAGGAAAATTTCAACTTTTTGTTTTGCTTTGGGACGGAAGAAAATTTGTAAATGCTGGGAATTCGGACCACTTTAATGATAATAATGAAAGGGAAGAAATACCATTTTTTTGGTAGACTGCATCCACTCTATTGCCAATTCCTGGGAATTCTTCCTCTATCAGTTTGGGGTAGCCTTTTTCCATAACTTGGTTTTCTTCATCATAGCTATGTTAAACATGGAAAAAATACAAATTCAATGAACCTGCATGGCTTGCAATCTGACAAAAGTCCTATCACCTTTAGGTACCTTGTTCAAAGATACCCAAGTTGTAAGTGGCTGGAAGTCGCTAGATTGTCTATGCCAAATGAAATGGTGAGTATAAGTTCAATTCTCCAGGCCTCCTTATACCAGAAACACAACCTCAGCTGGTACAAGAACAATAAAGGTAAATTTTTAAAGGTTGGTTAATAAACTACAGAATTGAAAGGCTAGATTCTACATGGATTGTACGTAGGTATATAAGGGTGATGGTGCTGCATGTCTGTCACTGGAGCAGGTAGGCAGAAATTGTCAGGGGATGGATGGAACATTGGCTCTAAACCCAACTCATTGGCCAGCACAAGAAAACTAGAACAAAGTGGGTCATATTGGCTGCCTGTTTAGGGCAGCAGTAACTTACAACCCTGTGCCACACATATCCAGGAAGAGGGAAGCAGGGAAGGAATTGTGTCTAAGAGGTATATCTGAGTTATAGTTTCTCCTGGGGATAAATTCTTACGACCCTCTTCTCAGGGTTGTGCTGAATGTCATAATTTAATCTTAAGTGTTTATATAATTTTGTTACTTAAATCTTTATGGTACATTCTAAAGAGCTGCTATCCCTATAAAACTTTGAAACGAAAGAAAACATATGATCTATGAGGCCATAAGTGTCTACGCTGAAACAAATAAACAAAAAATTGGCCCTTTTGCACACAGTTAAGCTTGGCAGAATTGAAAATAAGAACTCATAAATCTCTAACTTACCTCCAGTACTTGTCTCCAGTAAAAAAGAGAGTCTTGCCAGTGTCTTTAATGTGGACAGCCCCATCTATTGTTTTCATCTCTCTGGGGAATCCCAATTCATATATTTTTTTAGGGTACCCTTCAACTATGTCATAGCCATTCAGAGCCCAGAATTTCCTGCCTGTAAATAATGATGACAAAATGTTAATCTTTTATGAGCATCAATGGAAAGGTATTAGAAGAGTAAAACCCAGCAATAATTATTACATTGTTATTATTTGACATTATTAGTTTTATGTGACTTAGATTACATGGGGCCAGATCCTCACCTGGTGTAAAATGAAGCTATTACACCAGATGAGGACCTAACCTTCTAGTCTAAATTCTGTACTCTCTAGCCCATTGAAGATCTTGTAGTGTTGCCTGGGGTGAAACCAATGGAAGTTTGTCTGAGTGAGGACTGTAGATTTAACCCTAAGTAGTTTTATTCAATGAGATTGATTAAGATACTTCCACTTTTCTGCCATTTGCAAAAGGCTTACCCCTAAATATGAACACATGATCTTTCATGGGGTTTTCATAGGCAGCATCAATCTTGTTTGGAAGTTCTGGCCAAAATGACTTAATTAACACCAGTTCTGCATCAACCATCTGAGGATGTAGGCGCCAGAAGAACCTAAGTCAGAAAGAGAAAATGGGCTTTTTATCATCTTCTTTATGATATCATTTTCACAGTGTTTCACAAATATTAACTAATTTTGGGTTCTCAGTCTTTTCTACAATGCGGAACACATTTTAATTCAAGAAGAATCTTATAGACCTCCACTTCCTCTCTGAGCCATGATGGTTCAGACTACCTAGCTCATTCATAACGTGAACACTTCCACAGAAGAGAACAAACCGATGTCTTGATTTCATTTTGTCCAACCTTTTTTCCTTAAGAAGAGAAACTACAGATTAACTTGGCAGTGCACCACGTAAGATTGCTGCGTGCCGTGCAATTTTGCCCAGAAAATTAAATAATCTCTGAATTTTAGAGAAAAATCCAGTGCAATCCCATGAACCAGTAAGTATGTCTGCTTGATCGTGTGGAGACTGAGCCCAAGTAACTCCAGTTTCACATGAATTTAACTGCATTGACTTCCAGGAATTCTTGATTGTCACCAGTGTGACAGGGAGTCAAGCCCATATTTATGTTATAAAGGCTGCTTAAATGTGAAATGCTGTATGGCCCTTACAGTTATTTCTGTTGATTTTCCAACCTATTTTAGTTGTGCTTAGAAAAAGAGATGAACTTCTAAGGGAGAAAGATAGCAGATTTTTTGGAAGATAGAAAAAGATCTAATCAATTATATTTTCAGAAACAAATGATAAAGTAATGGAAATTAAAAAGGTTTTGGGGCCAGTGTCTTTTCTCAGATGTACCAAGTGTAGTTCTAGTAGTGAGCTGGCTGGGCCCTGTACAGCAAAAGAAGCATATCGGTAAACCACACATTGCAACCTGTCCTTGAAGATCATCATTTCTCCTCGAAGTTCTGTTATTGCATCAAGTGACAAATTTTCATCACATTTCTCTGGAGTTTTGGGGTGTTCGGGGTTGGGATCTCTGTCTCCTGCACCTGTAACCATAAATTATAACTTAGCTTTGACTGCATTTGTTCTTCTTCCATGTAAGATAACTATGTACTAAATGGGACACTGGAGAGTCCACCAGTGCCAGAATGAATACAACCATCAAGGACAAACTGTCTGGACTAATGATATTCACTTTCCCTTCTTATTCTTCCTCTGGCAAATCATGTCCCTATGTTTTGGGGTTTAGTTACATTGCAAAGACATTTGCGGCTAAAACTAAATGGGTGCCATTGACACCATGTCTTTAGGGCCTCTGAGAAGATTGCTTCCTCCCAAGGTCTCCCCTATGGGCATTTCTGTTTCTCCTACTTCATAGTCTTTCATCATCCTCCCATGGGAGACAGCTCAGGGACCTTAAGTCCACTAAAGCAGGTAACCAGCCAGCAGCAATCACCTGTGCACTTGACACTGCTTGCTGCAGTTTCTACCTGAGTGTTAAATGTGGATATCTTCTGACCCTGAGGCCTGGTTCCCAGGATCCAGGGTTTCTATCTTAATTTACCATGGTAGTGCAATTGAGCAATAGGAACAACAACAGCAGATTGCTCACCCTAAGGTAAATTGCAGTGCAACATGTACATTCCAAGATACATGGATAAAATGGCAAAAGGAAGACAAACCATAGAGAGCTTGGATCCCTTGCACATCATCGTCAGGAAGCAAGAACCCAGTGTTGCCAGTGTAGGTGTAAATAGGGAACATCAGAGCTCCCGAGTCTCTGGAGTGCTCAAGTCCCAAAGAGTGACCAAACTCATGGGCAGCCACAAGAAACAAGTTGTATCCTATAAGAAAGCAAAGCAAATGCAAAAATACTTGTTAAAACAATATACACATGTATCTGAATGCAGTTTATTGCCTGATCCTCTTTCACAATGTCTTTTTTGCACTGATGATACAAAACAATTATATAGATCTCTACATCGTCTAAGAAGTGAACATACATGAAATAATTAACCCTAAATATTATTAACTCCATTTTACAGATGGGGATGCTGAGATACACAGTCCAATCCTGTTGTCTTCATTCAAGACAATGGGAATTTTGTTTGAGTAAGGGCCTAATAGCCTGAGTCCTTTAAGTTTTTTCTTATACTAAATTGTATTTGAAAAATTTCCCACTATCACCAACCCCAGTTCAACTCAATCATCTTAGCAATGTTGGAAATTGTAGGGTGAAATCCTGGTCCAATGAAGTTAATGGAAGTTTTGTCAGGATTCCATCCCTAGTGTAGGTAGTCCATTGACCATCAATGCTATTTCCAGCATTGGATCAAATAAATCTGCTCCCAGCAAAGCTAGATGACACAGTGCTGAAAAACAGTGTCCGCAGTTGAAAAAAACTTAGTGACAATTGGATCCATTTTTCAAAAATGGCTCCTTGTGCAGACAAGGGCAAATATTTTCAAACTTCATAAAAGTGGCCTGATTTTCAGATATGGTAAGTATCTACAACTCCCACTGGCTCTACTGCGGGGTAACACCATCTGTCTGAGATCCAAGCTGGACACCCTCAAATTGCAAGTGAAACAATGAGATATTTGAATAGTAAAAAACCCAAACTGCCTTGTTTCTCTGGGTTCATGGATCATGTGATTCATTATTCTGGTGTATTCAGACAACTGACAGGTATTCTAGAAGAGAGTTGCAAATTTCAAATTTTAACACAAATAATTGTTTTGTCCATAATTCATGCAAGACGTGCACCATACTCCTATCTACAATCTGGGATTAAAAACAGCTCCCTGTGACTTCAGTAACCAATCACGCAACATGAATAATAAAAAAACAACTACAGAACAGTCAAAGCAAACTGTTTACAAACAACATATAGGGTGAAAATTATCCATCCAAAGTATCTGGCAAATATTCTGAATAGCAAATACATTTTATGAAATCAGGATTAGATTGTGAATGATTTGCTATCCAAAAAGGACAAAATTCATAGCCAATATTATTTGAAACAAATAGTGCACTCAGCTCTAGTTAAAATGTTCTTTTGAACAGGTTACCTCTGGAATCAGTTGACCAGGTTTCATCATCGTCAAAATGGGCATCTCCTCCATAATTTGGTCCAGGAGGAAAAGCATGAGCCAGTAATCCAGAAGGTCCATCAAAGGGATAAAAGTCACCATGTTCTACAAAGCAATATTTAAAATACCGACAGCATTTACATCTCATCTTTAAACAGGTGAAAATATAATTAAACTGCCAAAAAGTAAACTTTCTCTGTTACCTTTAGTTCCAAAGGAAATCATGATATCAGCAGTGCCACTGCGAATTCTAGTAAAGTTCAGTGGTGTCACTTCAGACCAAACCTTGAATGCTTTTTTGAATGCTCTGTCCACTTCAGCACGTGTCAGATCTCGAGTGTAATTCACAATTCTATCAATCAGATAAAATATCTTCAATTAACTTTTCTGCAGGTCCAAGGAATTTTGCAATGTACCTCCATGAAAACCTACTTTTGACTGGGAGACAGTCATTTCTCAAAAGCTATCCCTAAAGTGCACTTACCTCAGAAGAAAGAATTGGATTACTAATGTACAGTACTCCAGAAATAAAAATGTACATTTCCATCTATCAGTATCATTCAGAAAGATAATGACCTAACAGTTTGGGATTTGGGGTGTGTTTTTTGTTTTTTGGGGGTTTTTTTGCCATTATTATACGCACTAGAAAAACCCCAGAAAACAAAAAGTTTGTTCTTTATTAAGATATTTTGTATAGATAATATGGGACTTTATTCAGTATATTTTACTAAAAATATTTTGAAGAGATATGAAATATCTCATACACCTGACCATTCTGGAGAGACAATACATGATCAAGGAGACATTGAAGAGATACAACGGTCACCATTACAAAACAATGTTTGTTAACAGTTTATTACATAGCATTATCAGAGATACCACTTATTTCCATATTCAATACATAGGGAAAATAGCCCTCTCTCTTTCTTATCACTCTTTGGTTTCCTGCAAATATTGATAAGAAAGAGAGAGGGCTATTTTTAATGGCACCATTGTATCATATTGTGACCACAGAATATCAGGATTGGAAGGGACCTCGGGAAGCCATCTAGTCCAATCCCCCACTCAAAGCATGACCAATCCCCCATTTTTACCCCAGATCCCTAAACAGCCCCCTCAAGGATTGAGCTCACAACCCTGGGTTTAGCAGGCCAATGCTCAAACCACTGAGCTATCCCTCCCCCAGCACAATCAAATGCCCAACATGGGGCTTGAACCCACAACAATGAGATTAAGAGTCTCATACTCTACCAGCTGAGCTAGCCAGGCTGACTGATAGCTGAGTTCATTAAAGAAATTTAGATAGGGCCTGATCCAAAGCCCACTAAAGTTAATGGTAAGACTCACATTGAGTTCCATGAGCTTTGGATCAGGGCCATATAGATTTTAAAACTGCAGCATGAGATTTTTACAAAGTCTGGACTAGCCTTTGTTCTTGCTGAGCTTGTCAACCTAATATACGACATAATGGCTGTTGAACACCTATATAGCAGGATAACTTGAAAATAAGAAACAATAACACTAAATGTTATAATTTTACCTGTATGTTAAATTATTTTTTGACCACTTTAGTTTTCTAGGGAAAAAGTTGTATTCCCCCACATCGGGGACACCACATCTTGGCTGTTGCATCAGCTCATATGTTTCTTCATCTAATATGCCAGTCACCTCCAGCCCAAAAAAAGACTGCATTTCTCGAAGTTTGGCTGCCACTGAGTTGGCATTCTTCTTCCTTATGCCAGCAGGATTGGAACGTAGGTTGTAATGTGTCTTTAGATAGCGCTAGGGGAAAAAAAATATTATTTCCAGTTTCCAAAGAACAAAGGCAATCAAACAGCCGACCTTAATATGTGAAGATTGATTTTATACTGTACCTCTGCAAACTGAAGGTCTTCCGTTGTGAATTCATCGCTGTCTTCATGGGGAATAGGCAGTGTCAAACAGCATGACAAGCCCAGCAAGAAAAGGAAGGCAGCTGCAAGGCTTGGATGCATCATGCTGAATTCTTGGGTTCTGAAACTCTGATTTTTTAGAGTGTAAATACCTTTACTTTTATAGACCTAAACTGGTGAGTCATCTCTTGTGGACAAATTAGAACATCCTTGTCATTGCAAAGTAAAGATGCTTACACAGCTGGTTTATTTCTTCATTCCAAGAAGTCCTGGTTTGGGCATCTGTGGTCCCACTAAGGGCTTAGAAACTATATCTTTATATAAACATGCTCTCAGCATATTTACAGATGCTGTGGGAATTTTTGTGTAAAAGCAACTCAGCATTATTTCTTTATTTTGCAATAACTTACACTGACCTACTTTTTTGTCTTTGATAGGATAATTACTTTCCTTTTATTTTATCAGACAAAGCGACACTATATGACAAGCTCTGTGAACAGATGGATTGTCTTAAAGTAAAATAATTGCATAATTTTAATGTCTATAGTAATTCATTAGCACATCAATTGTTTTGCAAACTTACCATCTTGATTCATAAGACAACAACAATGTGGAGTATATTATATTACTAACATGTTCCTGTTTTGGGGTTTGTTTGTTTGTTTTCATTTTTAGTCTAAAACTCTAACAATTTTGCTGCTGGAATCGTGATAGTAGTGGGTCTCAGTACAGATCAGAATCATTTACAGACACATTTTCAGAAATGGATTTGGATGACTCAGGTTTTGGCTACAGAGCTGAGATGTACCTGAAAACACAGCAACTGAAAATCAGTATTCACTTTTGAAAATGCTGGCCTTTGAGAAGTATTTGATCAAAGGCAAATATGAGCCTGTAAAATGGCCAGTTCATGGAATCTGACTTCCCTTAAAAACAATAATATAATTTAAATGGGATACCATCATAGGTCCATTAGGCACACAGTTACTATTGTCATGTGGGCTGTGTAAAAGCCTAGATAGGTAGATTCTGTTTGTGTACAAAGCATGATAGAAGCATGTGATTATGATAATTTACACAGCACAAGATGTAGTGAAACTGGTAATATGGCAGCAGTGAATGCTACAGTATTTTTGAATTTGAGGCTACTCCTTCTCTCTATAAAGTCAACTCAATCTAAGCTCATTCTGCACTTTGGAAAATACAGACTGGCTACCATCACTGATTCTGTCCACATCACATTACATTCCTACTGGCCTGTAAGTCAGATCAAGGTTCTGTCAGTGTTGAAATTTACCCACCACTTTCATTTAATCTGATCTTTCATCAGAGACCTCACCCAGCTTTATACAACGCAACACGTCTCAGCATAATTCAGCCTATTGATGAAACAGGAGCCAGTGAAGCTAAATGAGTAAAATTTCAGCCAGTTGCCCAAATGACAAATAATGTTTTATCAAGTGATGACAAATCGCAAAAATAGATGAAAGTGAGTGGAATTTTGCACTGGATTATTTGGCCAAGTTTCTAATTTAACTGCAAGTTTGAGCCAGTGCTAAATATAGTCATAGAAATTAGAGATGGAAAACCCCTATTAAATCATCTTGTCCATTCGCCTACAAATGCAGGATTTTCCCTTTCTAATATGCTGATGTTGGTACTGAAGCGATGAAACACATATACCACAGTATGGTTTAATGTGGAGGCCTCTGTTTTTCTAAACTATTAGCCAATGAGAAACACCTCCCTGGACTACCCAGCAGGGCTGTTCTAATGTGGAATTTAGCTGGGCCCTGGGTTCTACAAACCTTAGGAGGGTCTGAGTGCAATTCCCCTTCTACATGTCCAGGCCTGCCCTGACAGGCAATCAGAGTCCCAACCTATTCCCCTCCTCCATGCTGGAGCTAGGAGAGGTAAGCCATGAAGGTTTACCCTCTTATCATGCAGTGTTGTGCTCTGAGCCCTTTGGGTTACAGAGACCTCACATCTGACCCTTTCTTAACGCACCAACCGCACTGGAGTTTGCCAACATTGTGACAAATGTAATGTAAATCCCTAACCCGGATGTCCAAGATGCCAGATAGAAGGTGAAAAAATCCCACAGTCATTTCTCAATTTTCCCATATGGGAAAAAAAATCCCTTTCAGACCTTCCATAAAATCTGGTGTTCAGTATAGTCCCCAGCAGCCCAAGAACTCCAGAAATAAGGGTGTGCAAGGCTGATGCTGGAACAAAGCTAAAATGGCTACAAGCGAGCAGTGGGCAGAAACAACCTCTGCTTCCTCTCCCTGCCTCTGGAAGTGGGAGCCAGTGGGTCAGTCTGTCCTGACCCCAGTCATCCAGTTGCAGTGGGAACAGGTAGGACAGGCTCAGAGCTCAGACCCAGTTAAAGCCAAACCCTGTCCCAGGGAGGGAGGGGGAAGGGAAATAGGGAAATCAAGAGGAGCCAAATTCCCCTCCCTTTCTTCCCCCTCCCATCACCCACAGGTGAGGGGAAGGTGAGGGATACCAGCATCATCGCCACTCCATGGATCTCTAGTTACATGCCCCAGTTAGCAGGTGAGTGTTATCCAGTCCACCTTTAGATCCTTCCACATGCACTCAGATACTGTGGTGGTAGGACAGTAAATTCTTATCTCTTCTTAAAATACAGTTCTACGCTAAGAAGGAACTTTGACATAATAGGATTGTGGGGTTTCACATTCTTGTGTTGCATTCATTCCTTGTCAAACTCATTCAGTTTGCCACTAAAAAGATAATTTTTCTAACTGCAGCATCTGCAAACTCCCTCTGGGTTGTGACAGTTACACTAGTTTCTTTTCCTCTCGTGCATCAACATCAGCAATGAGTAGCTAAGTTCTGTTGCTTTGCTCATCCCCTCTCTTCTGCCCCTTCTCACCTGGCTGTTACTGGCAGCTCAGTTCTGGTGCTCTGCCCAGCCCCTACTCCTCACCCTACCCTGATGCATTTCAGGTCATTGCTGCATTCACATTCAGGCCACATATCGTATAGCTGGCAACTCAATGAATAGGCAAATCACAGGTAATAACATTGTAAATTCTGGCATACAATCTTTCTAATAATGGATGCAATAATGATTTAAACATCTCCTACCTCCTTCCCTCTAAAAAACCCCCACCCTGGGTCAGTCAATCTCAGTATTGCATTACTGACATATGTGGTATTGCTTTTAACTGGATTAAGTGGTAGTGGCAGATCCTCAGTTAGTATTATCTGCATAACTCCACTGACATCAGAAGAGCTCTGACAATTAACCCCACCTGAGTATCTGCCTTGTAGTGCTTAAAATAACCTTCCAAAGTAACCTTTTACTAAATTCAATCCCAACTGTTGTTGTGAAGTCCTGAGCATCACTCCTGTGTGAAACAGCAGCAAATCTGAGTCCTAAGCAGTCTCAAAGATACGTGTTAGTATCCAGAAATAATTTAAACTCCTGTGAATCCCAGATGCTCTGAAATTAGCTTCCTCTAACTAAGGGAGTATGTAATAGAACAGCTGGAGTGTTTGTGCACCACTGCCCACTACAGGCTGGACTTAGAATTGGCCCACTGTGTGTCTTAGGCTCTATGCTGCTAATATCAACTCTTTTCTTGCTCAGGTGATAGGAGCAGTGCTTAATTTGTAATGAAAGAGTTGCCGGGGCTCAAGCAATTTTTTTACTTTCTTAACTGACATGGCAAGCCTAGAGGTGCTGGGACTATGAACTGCCAAACCTAGAGGTGCCAGGGCTCAGCTCACGCAAGCCGTGGCACAGATCAAGCACTGGCTAGAAGCCTGTGCTTTTGGCATAGGAGGCTACAATGTCTATGCTCATTGTCATAATGAAGTTCTGAATGGCCATGGTGTGCAACATAGTGACACTGGCAAATTCCTAGGTGGTCATAGAGAAGGGTGATGAGATAGCAAATGTAAAAAATCGGGACAGGAGGTGGGGGGTAATAGGCACCTGCATAAGACAAAGCCCCGAATATTGGGACTGTCCCTATAAAATCAGGACATCTGGTCACCCTATCACAGAGTTATTACAATAAGTATAGATTGGCTAAGTGATGCTTAAAGGTGAGGATGGATAACCACCTACAAACATTTGAAGGTTATAAACATAGGAGGGAGAGTAATTATTTAGGAACAAATGGACAAAATTAAGAAAAGGGAACAGTGTTAGACTGTAGTATCATTCCCCCAAGGAAATGGTTTGAAGCCCTGAACTTCGGATATTTAAGGTGAGATTAGTCAAAACACCAGTAACTATACGGTCAAGGACTGCCCTGCACTAGCAGGAGGATGGACTAGATAGCCAAAAAGTCCTCTTCCATCTCTAATTTCTATGATTTAATGAGTGTTTTAAAGTTACAGGCTCCTGAGTACCTTGAAGTCCATAATGAAAGCACTCTTCTAAAGACTCTGTTTTGGGGGCCTTTTCAATAATTGCCCTGAGAGAAACTTTGCTTGTGGGTAGAAAGACACACCAAAGAAAAGGGATAGGCTGAAAGGTTGTTTGAGTATGTAATTATTTTATCACAAACACTAAGCAAAAATTTCTCAGAACATTAAAAAAGAAGTTGATTCAAGAAAGATCATTTATAATAGCCACCTTACGTGCAGGCCATGGGCTGAATCCTGCATTCTGCGCACACCCAGTTGTTTTCATTAGGGAATTTTGGACATACAAGGAATGCAGGCACGGAATGTATTACTGTCATTATTTCTATTACCCTCACTGCTCAAGGTCCCAACAGAGGTGCAGGCCTCTTTTGCTAGACACTAATGGGAAAACACTATCTAAATAGAAAAGGCAGACAAGGGATTGGAGGAACTGGAAGTGAGTCATAGAGAGATCATGTGACTTAAGATGAGAGAGAAATTCCATGACAGAGCTGGGAATTGAACCCAGCTCTCTTAAGTCCCAGTCCAGTTCCTTAACCTGACACAGCAGTAAAGCATGCTGTTAGGCGTTGGTGTTTCCAACTGGCAATTATTTGCAGTGATACCAAAGCGGCCTGACAATGTGAAGTATAAAATGCTATCCACACAGGTTCAGCTGATCACAGATGACACCACTATTAATGTTAAAAACATCCTGTGTAGAGGGCTGTGAAATAAAGCTTAAGGTGGGTATTGAGTGGGCCATAAGCCTTGTGCTGATCCTTTGCACACAGGTAAATTTCACCCAGTACAAACACACCAGCACAGACTGTTACCTAGACAAACACCTGTCAGGAATGGTCTAGTTTTACTTAAGTGCAGGGGACTGGACTAGGTGACTTATTGAGGTCCCTTCCAGTCCTACACTTCTGTGATTCTATGATTTTGCAAGTGTTGCGAGTCTGCCAAATTGCTGAACAGTGTGCTAACAACCAATATGCTAACAACAGTTTCTGAAATTCTCGTATTTTGGGATCATGTGTAAGGTAAGTGGAATTGATGGTCATTTTCCAGGAAGCTGAGAGTAGGAGTTTTCACTAAGAATCTTTTTTTTCCCCCAGAAAGACATAGAGAAGAGAGATGGTGGGATTGATTAACCCCAAACAAGCACTGAAGTGCTAATCATTCAAAAGCAAAGACCATGCCAAGAAAATGGTTTCAAAACAAGTTAAACAAATGAAAATAATTGAAGCTGTGTCATATTTTGATTTATTCCAAAACTTCAGTGCCCAAAATAGCATTATAAGGCATATTTTTTCTTCGTTTTTTTTATGTGACCCTAAGCTGGCAAACAGTGAACTTTAGAAAAACAAATAGAAGTGAATAGGCCACTTTGTCAACCTCTGCTATAGCAAGTTAACTTTAAAATATAAACATCTCTAATACTTAGGGCTAGCTCACCACATTCAGTAACACTTTTCTTCTTAACATCCTTGTAAGATAGGAAAGTATTAAAAGGCCTATTTTGCAGCTCAGTAAAAGTAAGTATGGAGCAGTTAAGTAGCCTGCCCCAGGTCACACATAAGGGCCGTGCTCTTGCAACTGAAATTATACAGGCAAACAGCTGCATCTGTGTCATTTTAATGGGGCTCCACCCACTTATGGGAATCCAGTTGCAGCACCAGAGCCAAGGAAAGTTGGGAATAGAACCAAGGACACTTGGGTTCTAGTGTCCTGGTCTAACCACTGCATCCTCATTTCACTTGCAGACAGTTGTCAGTGGTATCTAATAGAGCTGGTTAGGAAACAGTTTTCCTGTCCCTGGAAAACATTTGAGATTTCAAAAAATGTTCCCATCACGAATCAGGACAAAAATTCAATCTCCAAAATTTTTGCACATTGACAAACCATAAACATTTCAGTTTGGATCAATCAAAATGTTTTGTTTCAATCATTTCAAAATGTTTCATTTTTATTTTGGCCATTTTTTGTTTTTGTACAAGTTATTTTTTTTTACTATGATTAATTCACAGTTCATCACAAGAAGTTGTTTTGAGCTGGGACACCAGAACTTTTCATTCTGAAAATGTCAAAACAGGCTGATTCAACAATTTTGAAACTTTTTGAAAAACAAATTTGAGTTGAGAAATTCATCAAAACTGACTTTTTTTCCTTAAACAGTTTTGATTTTGACAATTTGACCTTTTTTTTTTAAACAGGAAAACAGTTCATCAAAAAATTCCTGTCCCATTCTAGATTCTGAGCTACTATAGTTTCTATTTTGCTTCAGCAGTGAATGTATTGTGCTAACTATGTGGTATCTCTTGGCAATTGTTGACTTTTTAATGGCAATCACAGTACATACATGTAGACTATGTCATTAAGAACTAGAACCCATAGGACTAGTAGTCTGACATGTTTGACTGCCTCACTTGTCGTGCCCACAGACTGAGATGTGGGTTAACAGCACACTATGCAATTTGCACTCAAAGTACGAAGAACACGCTTATGGCAGATGCTATAGTCAAATTGCTTTGATCCATGGAAGAAATAGATGGAACCTACAAGAAAAGAAAATCAGTTTAAGAATCATCACAGCCATCATGTTACTTATTCTTTAAGAAGGTAGAAATATTATCACTTTGCTACTTTGAACAATGTAGCTACAAAATATCCAGTGATCTCTCTATCTATCACAATATTGGAAAACAGCCACTTTGTAGTCCAGCCAACCTCAGATCACCCTTCTTTGAAATGGGAAGGAATTGGTTTGGTTTATAGTATTTAAAAAAAAAAAAAAGGACAAGGAAAAGCCAGAGGTTGCAGTAATAGTACACAACTTAATTTTCCACATTGGTTTTGAGCTTTCTAACACATTATATTTCTATTTTAAAGACTTCTAATATTTACATTATACAAAAATCTATTTCAACACTATGTTGGTAGCACCAGGCCTCTTTTACATAATTAGATCTTGTTATGTTTTAATGCACTAATTTCTGTATGTCAGTCGATGGGCACATCCAACCATTAGGGCAAAGCATTTTTACTAGCATGAAAATTTACCATTTTCTCGGTATGCTGCATCAATTTTATTTTCAGTTCCTGGGAAATCTTTCGCTATTACTTTTGGATAACCATTTTCCATAGAATGACGTTCATCACAGCTGTAATAAAAATGAACAGGAAAAAACAAATTGAAACAGATTATCCAATTTATGGTGATTCAATAGTTATTTTAAGCTGAGACAGCTCAGGGTGGAGACATATTAGTGGGAAGGAAGGGAAAAGCTTGCACATCTAATGCCTGTCCTGTATCTGTTCTGTGGATAAATTGAGGACTTTGATCTCCAAGTCTATGGATTCTACACCTCCCAAACTCTAAAATAGAGATATTAAATATAGAGCCAGCACTAACCTTGGTGAACCCAAATATTTGGATTGAATTGACAACACAAGCAGGTTACCCAACTTCTTTATGTCCCACCAATATTATATCTCCAGTACTTGTCTCCTGCAAAAAACTTGGTCTTTCCAGCCTTTGTATCATGAAATGCAGCATCTACCTTCTGGAGAGTTCTTGGAAATCCAAGTTCATAAAGTTTCTTGGGGTAGCCCTAAAGTATGACATGTCCTTTTCGAGCCCAAAATTTCTTTCCTGCATGAAGTATTTATGGAAGGAAAAACACTATACATTTACAAAAAGAAAAGGAGTACTTTTGGCACCTTAGAGACTAACCAATTTATTTGAGCATAAGCTTTCGTGAGCTACAGCTACATGCATCTGATGAAGTGAGCTGTAGCTCACGAAAGCTTGTGCTCAAATAAATTGGTTAGTCTCTAAGGTGCCACGAGTCCTCCTTTTCTTTTTGCGAATACAGACTAACACGGCTGTTACTCTGAAAACTATACATTTAGTGACACCAAATCAATAGGGGAATTTTCAAAAAAGCAGAGGTGAGCAGCAAGAGCAACCCCTTCACTTTTCTATCCCATCTAAGTTTTTATATCACACACACTATTGCAGAATCTGAGCAACTGAGAGAATCCTGCCAGGGTGGCACGTGATTCTGTCCTTTCTCAAACCAAACTCAGGCACTATGGCCATGAACTCCTCTTGATGGGATGCATTCAGATGGTACCAAGGATTCAAGTGGTCTTTGTAAAAATATAAACTCACCTATTTTAATATGAAGGAGTTGCCAAAAATAGATTAAGGACACAATCCTGTGGGATCTTGTCAGTCTACTTTTGGCAAATTCTTTGTATTAAAAGAGCTGAGCTTGTACTTGTCTCAATTTAAGCCAGTGTTTAGTGTTTGCAGGATTGTGGTCTGAATTAGGACAGCAGTTTATTCAAGGTAATAGAATTCCTCTACCCCTACCCATTGCTCCTGTAGTCTCAGAGAAGGCTTTGTCTGGACCAGCAGGAGAAAGAAAACCCTTGGCCCTTTTAAGGATTGCACCCTCCTTTTTTCCTCCTCTCTTTGTGGGCACTCAGCACTACTTGTGGGTTTGAGGGATGGAGTAAGGAGACTCTGTGCCTGATTGGTTGGACAGAAGGGTGCATAGAAATCCCATTGGCTCCCACACACACAACAGGAGAGTTTATAGGCCCTTCCCACTGCGTCAGGGTGCCATTCTGTGCTGAGAAGAAATGTTCCTGTCCCACTCATGTCCCTTAGGACTGGAGCTTTGGGCTTTGCTATGGGTATTCTGCTAGTCACCTTTTCAGGGCCGGGAAGGAATTTTTCTCACACTTTCAGACTGGCCTAGGCAATGTGGGTTTTCACACCTTCCTATCAGCAGCACAGGAACAGACATGATGGGTAGGGTAAGGTTGTAAAATTCATTTGTTGCAACTTAGCAGGCGCCCAGTGCAGGTGCTTGTTCAGTAGTAAGCCTGATTCCCTGATAAACCAGAACTGGAAGTGGATTGGGAAAAGGCATCTCCTAAAGAAGGTGGGGGATGGGGTTGGGCCTCATAATGTCAGGTACAGCAAGGAGACAAACCTCTTCCCTCCCCACTCCTCTTGTATGAGCATGTTGGGGTGCCAGCGGTGTTGTGGGACCAGATTAATTATGTGGAGGGGGAGGAAGCTGATGACAGCCCTCCCCCAGGTGGTACAGATGACAGAAGGAAGGATAACCTGCACTGGATGAGTTATTGCTGGTAGTTCCCAGGTGTGTAACTTAATAAAGTTGTGGCCTAATTAAACCACATTCCTGGTGTCTTGTCCTTCATTCCTTGCAGAGCCAAAACCTGCCATTGACTTCAGTGGGAGCTGTGAGATGCACAAGTAATTCAGGATAACGTCAAAAGATTCTCCTGAATCACACTAGCATTGAAAATTAAGGCTATCATCAGTGCAGATTGAAGACGACAGGCTGTCCTTCAAAAAAAAAAAAAAAAAAAAAGCTGGAAAAAAGTAGCCATTGAGGTGAGGGTGACTGTAAATGTTTGTTTTTAGGAATTCTGAGAAATAAGAACAATATTTTGTTAAAGCATTTACGTAAAGAAAATAGAATGGTTCGAGCCCTGGTTTTTGTTTGCCAACCACAGTTATTTTGTATGTTCAGCTGCTATTTTTAAAAGAAAACTTTCAACTCCATTGTAAAATCTCTTCACACAAACATTTTAGGAAGAAAGAAATAGAAATTCTCACAGAAAATCTGATGCATTAAGTTTTCAATGAAAAAACTACAAGAAAGTAATAAACTTACCATTTAGGATTTTAATTACTGGTAAATTATTGCCCAAATGAGGACTTAAGAAAACTCCTAATGCTGCCTGTAGAGTGAATGTTTTCAGCCTGCAGAGATGATCTTTATCACAGGTGGCACACAAATAAGCATTTGATATTTTTCTATAATAGTGAGGAATTATGTTGAATCTTTATTTACTTTTTCAAAAGCTCAATCCTTCACATCTTGAAAATCAGTTATTGATCATTTGTATACAAATGACATAGCTAATTTTCCAAGTCAAGAAGGACTATACACATCCAAGGAGATACCCAAGCATTGGACAAATCATTCATATGGTTATTATTTGTTGTTTTTTATGTAGCACCTAACCTTCAGTCATGGACCACTGTGCTAGGAACTGTACAAATATTTAACACAGAGATAGTCCCTGCTCTGAATGGCCACATTTACACTTTGGATGGTTACATGAATGCAATATAAGAACTAAAATAAAATAGAGTTCTAGTCTGAAGGCAATGGATAAGTTACCTACCTCTAAACATCAACACAAGATCCTTGCTCGGGTGTTCATAAGCTGCATCAATCTGGTTTGGAAGATCTGGGCAAACTGAATTAATAACCATTGCATTTTCTCCTGTCATCTGAGAGGTTTGATGCCAGAAAAATCTAATTTAAAAAGCAAAAATATATAATTATACTGATATTCATTTATTTATGTAAATGATCTTCAGATTAAAGAGGGAAAAGATAATGGAAGACATATGCAGAGAACGCAGAGGAGCTTGATACTAGGAATTACTAAGATGATGCCAGGGATAGGTTAAGAGTAAGGAATGTCCTATGGAATGACAATAACTAGCACTGTGAGAACATTTCCAAGTTCTGTTCATGAGAGCTTTGTGACTATTTTGTGACCATTCATGTACTTGTCTGAATGGGTTTGTTGGCTCTGAAGCTTATAAAGTTTGGGTATGAATGAACCTCGTTTTCCCAGGCTTGAATGTCATTGTGAGCCAAGGTTCAATGAGTTCTTGCATGTTCACACTAGGTTTGCTGGTTCATCCTGAACCAGAAGCAGGAATGGTGGCCACACTGAGAGAATGTCTTGTGACCTTCCTCACGTGACTTCTCCTAGTAAACAAAGTTCAAACTCAGAATTCCTTGATGAACAACAGCCCTAGTGTATCAGTAGCTCTCCAGTTGGGGCCAAATTTGGCACATAGTTTTTGGTGAACAATTCATGAAAAGTAAAAGGTTCTGATTTACAAATGCAGGTCAAATTTCAACTAATGCTGATTCTGAATAGGTCAGTCTGATTAAGGCCTCCATGTGCTACCATTATACAAATAAATAAATAGATAATGATTCACGCATTTTGCACAGGGCCATCTTAATCTAATGCTATAAAGCGCCATGCACACCGACACGATAGAGTTAGTGCAGTTAATGGATTCTGCTATATGTAAATAACATTATCAATAAAAATTTACTTTTTCTTCATTCTTCCTTCCCCCTCTTCTTTTACACTCAACACAAAAAGGCCATAGGTACATAGGTGAAATAATAAATAGCAGTACTCTGGGGATAAAGTTTGGAAAGCTTTGTTCCCCACATGGTTCCTCAGTAGGATGTGCTCACCATCTCCTGTTTTGTGGCCTTAAAAGTAACTAAGCGGATAGCTGTGAAATGAAATGCAAATGGTAGGGATGAATTTCGTCACATTACTTACATGTCCTTAAAGATTACTTTCTCCCCATGTATCTCTGTAATGGCATCTGCTGAGAAGTTTGGATCACATCTCTCTGGGGCTTTGGCATTCACAGTTCTTTCTTCTAGACCTGCAAACATTGTTCACTAAGCCATTACCTCTTGCCCAGCAGGCACAGTGCTTCTGTTCCACTTCTGTGATAAAGACCATCTGCTTATAAGCAGGATTAGTTGGGGAGGTTAAAGTGCCAAAGAGAAATAGTTTGGAATAATGTTGTTAGGCAGACATGACAGAAACTGCAAAAACGACATGAGCTTCCTCAGAAATGCTAGTTAACTTTTGCACAATACCATAAAGAGCTTGGATGCCTTCCACATCATCTTCAGGAAAACCAAAGTCCCTAGTTCCAGTGTAGGTGTAAAGAGGGTACATTAGAGCTTTGGGATTGCTGGAGAGGTCTAGTCCCAAAGCATGGCCAATCTCATGGGCAGCAACTGTAAACAGGTTAAAGGCTGCAAGATAGCAAAGCCAAATCAGAATTAGCCAAAGCAATTCAGTTTACAGTCTATACTACAAAAGTGGCTGGCAGGGTCACCGGCTTTCACTGAATTAGATGTGTGTCCCAGACCCTCCCATCAAAGCACACATACACCCATGCTGAACCACTCCCTTTTTCATAATGGACCCATGAACAAAAACTCTCCCTTTAATTGGCACATAAATGACCTCCACTCTCCTCTGTGCTCCTAGATGGGCTCTCTCCAAGATTCCCTGAAAGGGGGTCCTGGCAGCTTCCTCACTTTCTCCTTATTGGGATATTTATCCTGCTCTCTTTCTTTCTTTCTTTCTTTCTTTCTTACGCCATTTCTCCAGGAGACCAGGCAGCACCAGTGCAGTGCACATCAGAACACTGAATTAACAGACCCAACAGAACATAAGAATGGCCACACTGGGTCAGATCAAAGTTTCATCTAGCCCAGTATCCAGTCTTCCAACAGTGACTAATGCCAGGTGCCCCAGAGGGAATGAACAGTACAGGTAATCAAGTGATCCATCCCCTGTTGCTCATTCCCAGCATCTGGAAAACAGAGGCTAGGGACACCATCCCTGCCCATCCTGGATAATTGTCATTGATGGACCTTTCCTCCATGAATTTATCTAGTTCTTTTTTGGACCCTGTTATAGTCTTGGTCTTCACAACATCCTCTGGCAAAGAGTTTCACAGGTTAACTATGCATTGTGTGAAGAAATACTTCCTTTTGTTTGTTTTAAACCTGCTGCCTATTAACTTCATTTGGTGAGCCCTAGTTCTTGTGTTATGAGAAGGAGTAAATAAAACTTCCTTATTTACTTTCTCTTCACCAGTCATGATTTCATAGACCTCTATCATATTCCCCCTTAGTCGTCTCTTTTCCAAGCTGAAAAGTCCCAGTCTTATTAATCTCTCCTCATATGGAAGCCATTCCATACCCCTAATAATTTTTGTTGCCCTTTTCTGAACTTTTTCCAATTCCAATATATCTTTTTTGAGATGGGGTGACCAGATTGTTGCTCAGTATGTCAACACCCAGGCACCCAATACTTCCATTAAAGGACCCAGACCCACAAAATGTTAATCAACCTCTATCCCCACTGACTCCTTGAGAGCACATGATACATTAAAGGCAGCCATTAGCACATCACAATACAGGGCCCAAGTCATTGAAAGTTGCAAGATTTGGCCCACAGAGTTTGTAAAGTGCTTTAAAACAGAAAATGCTTTATAAAATGTAAGATGTTATTACTAGATCAGAAGCTCTTGAGACAAGGACTGTATTTACACAGCGTATAGCACAATGAGGTCCCAGTTCTGACTGGAGCCTCTGGTTGTTATTGTATTATAAATAGTAATATTGAATAGTTATTAACATTCTGGTATCATTAGTCCAGGTTTCATCGTCATCAAAGTGGATATCTCCTCCAAAGTTTTCTCCGGGTGGGAAAGCATGAGCCCGTTGACTGAAAGGTCCATCAAAAGGGGAAAAGTCACCATGCTCTGTAAAGCAAACAGAATGTTAAATGCCCCATAAAACAGCTGATGAGATTAATGCAAGAAACCAAGTTCTAACCTGGCATGTAACCAGGTCAAACCACTCTGGAGTGATGCAGGGTGTAAATCAAAACAGAATGTAGCCCATAGAATTTTAAAACACTAATAGCTACTTCCCTCAGTCACCTTTTGTTCCAAAAGAGATCATGATGTCAGTAGTGCCGAAGGAGAGTCTGAAGAAGTTAAGAGGAGTCACATCAGTCCAGACTTTGAATGCCTCCTGGATTGCTTAATCCACCTCTTCCTGGGTCAGATCAGGAGTGTAATTCACAATTTTGTTCATTAGCACATGCATGGGTTAGAAAACCTTTCTGTCTACTCATGGCAGACTATTTGAAATGAGTGAGATGCACAGCCTCGCAATTTTTCGGATGCTTGTCCTAAAGTGTAAAATGCAATGTCCTGAATAAAGGTCACACTGCAAGGAATGTTTACAAGTACAATAAAACCTTTGCTGTCTCTTTGTTTCGTTTCATAGCAAAATTATTTATTAAACGTGTTCGAGGCTGATGAAGTAAGCACTGACTAATTAAAATCAGCTGTGATATAGTTTAACAACAAGACTATTAAAATTTCAGACATAGTTAAATGTTAGAAATAGAGCTTTTTGGAGAAAAACATTCACGGAGTAGGGAGATGGAAGATTTGCAAAAAATAAACAGCATCACAATGATGAAAACAAACACCCCCCCCCTCAAATTTTAAGGAAAATAGAGTTTCTGTGAAAATTTTGTTGCTGCAAAATAGCTATTAATAAAAAATTTCTGAATGAAAAGTGGTGAACAGTTCCAGTTAGACACTTATATACATCTATTTCCCTCTCCTCCTGTCTGGAGGAAAAAGTGTCATGTCTATGCAATAAATTAGTCCACACTGCTTTCCAGTAACAGAAGGTCCAATTCTGCTATCCTTGCTCAAAGTAATTAGAACCTTACTCTGTGAGTAGGCCAAATAATGTGCATCACATGCAATTCTTTGACAATCTTAATGGGGTGGTCTTTCAGCTCCCCCAACCTTTTTAAAATTAAAGTCAGTTTTACTCTGTAAATACAATACCTACGTATCAAAGACAATATTAGCAATCCGAATACTACAAAGTCAAGTTTGACATTTTCAACCCAAAGAAGCCCAAATTGAATTAATCTGGCAATATTTACCATCTAAAAATGATTCCCCCATCTCTAAAGTTTGCCCAACTTCATCACCTTAACCAAAACCTATTACACGTTTTTGTGCTTGGACTCGGTCAATAATAACAATACTGTATTTTAATATATGTATGTACAGCACCTAGTACAATGGGGCCCTGAACTCACTTGGCACCTTTTGGAGCTACCATAATACAATAAATAATACTAATGCATAATGTAAACTGAGACCAATGGGCTTCAAAGGGACTCTTGCATGTAGTGAACAAACAGGAGTGAATTTCCATTACAAATAAGTAAAAAACTTTTTGAACCTGATTTTGCAGCATTAGACACTCTGAATGACTATGAAGAAAGAGAGAAGAAAGATCTGGCCCAAGAAAAGGATAACCTGAGAGATTTTAAGCACAGATGTCATGATCTGAAATGCCAGAAAGGACTTCTGGATCTAGTTTTGAATTTGTTGAACTTCAATTTCCACCCACTTATGCCTTGTTCTGTAAGGCTGAAAAGCCTCCCACCTTCAGATATCTTTCCATGTGTTATGTACCTATACACAGTGATTAAGTCATTTCTCAGACTTCTCTTCAATAAGCTGGATAGATTGAGCTCCTTAAGCCTCACATTTTATGGCTTGTTTTCCAGTCCCGGACCATTTTTGTGGCCCTCCTTTGAACTCTCTCCAGTATTTCCACATCCCTCTTGAAGTGTGGAGAACTGGATATAGTATTCTAATGGTGGTCTTACCAATGTAGTATACAGAGGCAAGATCACTTCCCTACTTCTACTTGATATTCCTTTTTTATATATCCCAGGATGACATTAGTCCTTTTTGCCACAGCATTGCACTGAAACCTCATGCTGAGGTGATTATCTACAAAGACCTTTAAAATTTCTGGATTATTATAGCTATATAGTAAATATATGCACACAAATTATATAGCGTTGATTTTTAGCAATACCAGCAGCAGCAGGGGAGCAAGAGACCCTTTTTTTCTTGAAGCGCTATAGAAATCAGTGGAAAATATTGCCCAACAAAAACAGAGAACTACAATGGGGGAAATGCAAAATATAGCAGACTCCTTTTAGCTGTATGTCAAGTTATAAGTCGGCCATTTGATTTTCCTGGGGAAAAAGTTGTATTCTGCCACATCAGGGACACCACATCTTGGTTGTTTCATGAGATCTAAAGTTTCTGAATCCAGCCAGCCAGTTATCTCCTGGCCAAAGAGTGACTGCATATGCTGGAGTCGACATGCCAAGGAGTCGAAGCTTCTTTTCTGCACAACGTCTGGATTAAAGGGAGCTTTGTGGGTTAGATGAGCTAGATACCTCTGCAGAGTCTAGGTCACTATCCATGATGGCATCAGTTTCTAATATTGCCATTCTAGGAATTGGCAATGGCAAACAATGTGCCAGGCAACGGAATAGGAGGGCAACGAAACAGACATCTTCATCATGTCTGATTACCGAATAGTGTTGAGCACCTTTTTATCATGAAATAGTCTTTTATAATGAAAAATATTGAGCATTTGACTCATCTCCTAGCCACATGATACTGGTACATCCTCCCTCTAATTCAAGGACACAAATGGTCTGTATCACATTCTTTTACAAACAGTCAAAGCCTATGGTTTAAAAGTTAAAAACAGTGTAATCTCTCTTTTTCCTTCAGGGCTCTGGCTCAAGGAAGGTAGCTTATTTTCTACAAAAGTGGTGTAACACAAGCAGTGAGTGACAATAGTAAGCACACACAGAGTACCTCATTCTAAACCGGAGAGACCACCTCTACGGTAAAAAGATATTAAAGTCCCAGTTCACAGATCTTCTTTGGTCTCTCTGCTGACTGACCCAGGAAACCATTTAGAGTTACATTGTGGTGTGTATTTAGATGAGGATGGACACCAATTTCACACAGGACCACTGAACATCTCTGACACTGATTGTTAATTTTAATGACACACCCTGCCCAGAGCACACAAAGGATTTATTGTTGGTGCAGGGATCTGTACAGGAGAAAAGGCAGACAGCGCAGATTAAATAATTAAAGCTTTAAAAAGCTGGACTTGGTCATTCTTTTGTGGATAAAAGCATCTAGTTCAGTTTGCTATCGTTAATTGGAATCAGGTTATTTGTTACTTCCCAGGATCCACCAAAACGCTCATGAACTCCAAGAGTTCCATGACTTCCAGCACAAATGATTATCCATAATGGAAGTGCATTATTTGTCAGCCATTATTCACTGCTCTTTATTTCCCCATTTATAATATGCCAGTCATCCAATCAGGGATGAGAAACAAAACCATATGACTGAAGTGACCAGACCTGTGCCACAAACAGTAAAACACTGCAATAAATAGCTTCTAAAAGACACATAGGCCTCAGTACAGGAAAGACTTAGGCATGTGCTTCAACATATGCACAATGAGTAGTTCTATTGGCAACAGTGGATCTCAGTTTGAAATTACTCATTTGTACTATTTTGTGACACACTGAAACATTTTTAAGAATATCTAGCATGATTTGCAAATGATTCAGCTTGATCACCTTGATCCATCGGTCCTTCAGCCCTCATATAGATTCCATCAATTACAAAATGTCTTCCATTCTTCTCTTATCCTGCCCTTCCGTCTCTATGTGTGGCCATGCCTTTTTATGATAAAATCTTCACATCTCTTTGGAGGTCAGCCGAGTAGTAATTTCAGTTCCCGTGAGTACCACTTGGGAACAGTTGCAGTCCATCAATTGTCAGTGTGCCTAGCTATATGCCCGGTCCATCGCATTTTATTGTACCTGGTTTCAACAACAACATCCTGCACTCCACTCTGTAGTCTGATCACTTCTTTGGGGACTCGGTCATGGATTTAAATCCCCAGAATTCTTCTTTCCATCACACTCTCTGTGACAGACAGTTGTTGCTCCTCTATCTTCATCAATGCCCAGGTTTCGCTGCCATACAACATTGCTGGCAGTACTGTTGAGTTGAAGAGGTTGGCGCATGTTGCCTTGTTGATTTTTCATTGGAGGACATCCTTGACGGAACTGAATGTGCACGAACCTGCTTTCTTTCTTTGCAAGAGTTTACCTTCCTGATCGTGGTACATGTTAATTTCTTGGCCCAAATAGGCGTATTGCTCAATTCTTCTATTTGTTCTCCATTTACTATTATTTGGGCTTTTGGCAAGGTTTCAGACCACATACATTTTGTTTTGGAGCAGTTAAGTTTCAGTCCAACTTTGCTGCTTTTTGGGTCGAGTTCTCGCAGCATTTTCTGTAGTTTGGTAGTGTTTTTGGCAATCAGCACAATATTGTCCGCGAATCTGAGGTGGTTTAACTGCTCTCTGTTGATGCTGATTCCACCCTTCCAGTTCATCTGCCTCATTACCATTTGGAGGCAGACTGTGAAGAGTTTCGGTGAAACCATGTCTCACACCTTTTTTGACTGGGATGCGACGGGGAGTGTCGAACAGACTTATAGCCGCAGTGCAGTCAGAGTTTGCTTCCTTTAGTAGTTTGATGTAGTTCAGGGGAAGGCAACCTATGGCACACGTGCCAAAGGCAGCACGCAAGTGATTTTCAATGGCACTCACACTGCCTGGGTCCTGGCCACAGGTCCGGAGGGCTCTGTATTTTAATTTAATTTTAAATGAAGCTTCTTAAACATTTTAAAAGCCTTATTTACTTTATATACAACAATAGTTTACTTATATATTATACACATAGAAAGAGACCTTCTAAAAATGTTAACATGTATTACTGGCACGCAAAACCTTAAATTAGAGTGAATAAATGAAGACTCGGCACACCACTTCTGAAAGGTTGTCGACCCCTGATATAGTTTGTAGCATCACTCTCCAAAAAAGGGGCTAAATTTGTAAACAATGGTATTTGTAATAAATAGTTTGACGAGATCTAGTGTATGTAATAGAGATGAAACCAAACTGCAACATTTAGATCTGGATCCTAGTTTCAAATCTCTAGAGTTTCTGGGGATCTGCAATTGAGATCATTATAGAAATAGAGGTCAGCCATGAAATTAGGATCTAGATGTAAATTCAGATGCTATTCCCCCCCACACACAATATTTGAAGGTGTTCAAGGTCGGGGGGGCAGGGGGTTGATGTGGGCCAGTCGCTTGTCCAACTGGTAGCAAATTCATAATTTTAGGGACAAAGATTTCAAAAGCATTTAATAGTCACATTTTCAAAAGTGACTTAGGTATTTAGGAACCAAGGTCTCATTGACTTTCAATGACACTTAGGTGCCTAAGTGCCTAAGGGGCAGATTTTCAAATGTGTTTAGGTGCCTACAGATCCAGACTGGCACCCAGCAGGATTTACAAAAGCACCTGAGCAGGTTAGGTGCCTAACTCACATTGAAATCTATGGGAGTTAGTCACATAACTTGCTC
This sequence comes from Eretmochelys imbricata, assembly GCF_965152235.1. NCBI lineage: Eukaryota > Metazoa > Chordata > Testudines > Cheloniidae > Eretmochelys > Eretmochelys imbricata. Next base: position 34,753,138 of record NC_135572.1, read on the forward strand.
CGATGCTTTTGTAAATACCATCAGGAGCCTATTTGCATCTTTAGGCACTATAAATACCTTTAAAACTCTGGCCCTAAGTTGCTTTTCAAAATAGGACTTATGTTCCCATGTCACTTAGACACACTTGAAAACGTTGCCTTAGAAGACTAGACGACTAACAGAGAGAGCACCACTTTAAAAAAAAAACAGATTTCTATTCAAATTGTAATGTATACAATACAAGAATAACCTGAGCAGGAAAGGAAGAACAGAACACCAAGAATGCAGCTTTCTCCATGCAATTTCCAAACACAAGGATTGTTTTACCTTGTTGGGCAATTCTAACTACAGTGTGTCATCATTATCTCTGGCAGGAAAAGAATAAATAACAGGAAGAAATGCTAAATTTCATGCTCAAAGCTGAGACTCCAAAAAAACCATTTGTGACAAAGTAAACTGTCAATGACTCAATTTATAGGATATATGGTTCAGTGGCCACCCGGTAAGCAACATGGAAATGTTTGTTTCCTTCTTAGAAATGTTGTTAGTAATAAAACAGTGGGAAAAAATGCTAGTACTTAGCACTTATAAAGGGTCTTACAGCTTCAAAGGGCTTTACAAGCATTAAATAATCTTCAGACAGCCCAGTCAGCTAATTAAGTGATGATTCATATAATAGAGAAAAACGTAAAATTTGGAAACCTGAGGTAGTGAGATTAAGGCCCAAAATTTCAAAAGTGGCCTTTATTTTGGGTGCATTAATTTATGGCTGTCCAGCGTTACACAGTTAGGGTCTGAGTCTCAGACAAGCTAACACCCCCAACTCCATTTGAAATCACTGAGTAGTTTAGGTGCTGATGCTTTTGTAAATACCATCAGGAGCCTATTTGCATCTTTAGGCACCATAAATACCTTTAAAACTCTGGCCTGAAATCAGGCCCCGAAACTGAGACACCCAAAATTACAGAGCGCTTTTGAAAATGTGAGCCCAAACGACTTGATCAAGGCCTCAGAGAAAGTTAGCTGAAAGCTCAGTGACAAGAACTGGCTCAGTGAATACGTTGGCAAACTTGCAATCCCAAGCAGCTGGCAATTGTATTCCCTGTTCATAACTAGGCTTGGCAGAATTTGTATTGTTTTATAATTTTGATGGACAATATCAATATTAACTGTTAACCTTTTTAAAATTTTTTATTGATTTAAATGTTTACAATTGTGGAAAATTATGCGGGGGCAGACAATTATTTAATGACAGTAGTTGTTCAGATTCAGTAAGTTAAAGCTTTATAACCATTAAAACACAAACACCACAGGTCAAAATATACAAGGTAGATATCCTTAAATAAAACTCTAAGAAGTTATCAAGGAGCATTTTTTCTTACTTTGTCTATTTGTAAATTTCAGTTATTATCAATTGAAATATTTTTTCGTCTGTTTGTGTGTGTGGTGAAATTGATGTTTATTGACATTTACTGATAAAAATCTAATCCTTCCAAGCCTATTTATAACATTTCTAAAACAAATTAGGGCAAAATGTTCTTTGCAGTCCAATCCTCCAGCCAATAAGTTTAACAAAGTAATGTCTATTAGCACTGGTCTTCCACATCAAATCACTATCTGAGCTCTCCTTGCCACCTGCCTAGTTCCAACCAGATGTCCCCATGATGGCGACTCAATACGGAAAAGAAAAAACATATAGGTTCCTTCCACTTGAACCACATGCAATGCACAGTAGTGATCAATATGCTTAGAAACAGGAACATGGAAAGGGAGAAAAAAGTTCCAGGTGATGAAATGACTATTTGATACTATCTTCAAAATGCTACTTGTAAGAAGCTGAACATTTGGTAGTAACTTGGATCTAGTATTTAAGTTGGCCCTTCTCTAATTCTTTCATTAGGGGATTCAGACTACAAGTCAGTACCAAGTCAATAAAAGTAACAAACTGCCTGTGAGACCCAAAACAAGCATTTGTGTTGCATGCAGCTTATGTGTACAGTTGTACAGGATCAATTAATTTTATGCTTTCTATGATTGAAGTGAACTAAATCTAATCTCTTATGAACTGATAAAATTCAGTACAAGGCCCTGTGAGTCACCTGAATACTGTGAGTCAAGCTCTGGTCTCAAACTTAGACAATACTTGTGGTTTATTAAAGAATGGGAAAACAAATAATGTGCGGAACTTCCTTGTCCTGTTCTCTGGAAAAAGAGAGAGGAAGGTGTTGCATACCTTTCACAAACATTTCAAAGCTGATATTTTTCAGTGAATCACCATTTCTGCAGCTAGTAATAAATAATAGCCCAAAAGCACAAAAACAAACTGTTGACGTGCAAAATGGTTTCATGTTAAACAAGGGTCAAACTTCATTGCAGAAAGTGAAGAAAGCAACTAGGGGACAACCATTTTAGACTTGATTCTTGATTCTACATATTTGTAAACACCTATATATATTTGACAATATATGGGCAAACACTGCTAGGAAAAATATAGAGAGCATTTCCTCATCTCCCAGTCTTCAGGCACATGATCCATTTTACTGTATGTTACGCTGCTATGAACTTTTGTGCTGCAGCTCTCCTTTACCAGTCACTAATTGCACCGGCCACGTCTTCCAACAACAGCAGCTGGTTGTTTGTAGAGTTAACCACTTCTATTCTAGTTAATATATTTGACTTGCTTACATCAATATTTCCACATATCCTATAATGTTTCAAGTTTCTGAATACTGGGTACATATGGTAAAGTGCAACCAGAGTCTTCTATCCGTTAATCTGAATTGTCGTATACTGCGGGGGCTGGGATAGGTAGAGAAGGTAGTTAAATTCTAATGTAGTGATGACCATCTTGATCATTACCAGGAACTGCTGGGACTTCCAGAACTAGAAGCATGGGCTGCGACAACTTGAGCTAAATGTCTAATTCCCACAGCTGATATTTGTAACAATCCATATATTCTTTGGAACGGACACTGAGGAGGATGCGTAACACACAGTGAAGTAGGTTACTCCTACATGGCCTGAGTTCATCACTCCTACATGGCCTGAGTTCATCACAAATATCTGGGTTTGGAGGAGGGCACAGCTTGCCAGAAGCAGTTAAGATTTCTTCTAATGAAAAATGACTAACTATGGACCCACATGAAGGAAAATGAAATGAATTTGCATTAAAGCTTAATGTGTCATTTGGATTCCAATTACAAATTAAAATGTTTATTAGAGAAACCTGTTTTCACTTTGAAGTGTGTATGTTATTTTGTGAAAATCCTTATGATTGGTACTGGTGAAAAAGCTGCTGAGCCTGATTCTTGTCTCACTTACACCCTAGTACAACTCCATTGAAGTCAAAGGAGCTACACTGAATTTACACTGGGATAAATTGATTAAACTCTGGCCCATTATTGTCTTAGCATCTTGGAAACAGCAATGTTGTTATGCACCTGAATTATGACAACAAATGAAAAGAAATGTAGTGGCTTTAAACACTTATAGCTAGATTCTTTATACAGTGTATTCTTGTTCTCCTTTGCCATATATGTCCCTTTCACACACAGAATCTGATTCTTGCCTTGGAGACAATGCACTTCTCAGGGATGAGTGTGTGTGCTTGGGGAATTCTCTCTTCTTGTGGGCACACTGTCAAACTTTCTTAATTCCTGAGATTTACCAACCTCCAGACATGCCCGATTAATGAAGGATTGTTCCCCACAATTTGATTTCAAGTGCTTTTCCCTGACAAGCTTTACACCTCTTAATCAGTGGGGTTTCTGACATTTTCCAGGATAGGCAGGGATGGTGTCCCTAGCCTCTGTTTGCCAGAAGCTAGGAATGAGTGACAGGGGATGGATCGCTTGATGATTACCTGTTCTGTTCATTCCCTCTGGGGCACCTGGCTTTGGCCCCTGTCGAAAGACAGGATACCGGGCTAGATGGACCTTTGGTCTGACCCAGTATGGCCGCTCTTATGTTCTCATGCTGGAGCCCAAGCTCTGAGACCCTCCCCTTCGCAAGGCTTCAGAGCTTGGGCTCCAGCCCAAGTCCAAATGTCTATACAGCCATTTTTTGCCCAGTGAGCCATACTCAGCTGAGGTTAGCCAGCCACTCTGTGACACGGGACTTTTATTGCAGCGTAGACATACCCTTAGAGTCTGACTACCAGTTGCAAGGGCGCTGTCCGCTCTGAAAGGGGTGGTGGATTCTCAGCAAATCACAAGATCAGGCTCCTATTGAAAAGAAAAACATTAACAAATTTGAAAAATTGTAGAACTGACAACACAGGTGCTTAACTTTTCCGTTTCTTCACCTAGCCCTTACTCACCCATCCCCTCTTTTGTTTGTAATGTGTCCATTCCGATTCTTCAGGGCAGGGACCTGGTCTCACAGATGTCTATAAGGCACCTGGCATGCTGTGGGGGCTCTGCAAATAAAATAAATAACAGAACAGTTACCAGCCCTTCCAGTCTAATCTAATAGTTACCTAATTTCCAATCACAGCCGAAGCACTGACCAGCTATGCAAGCTGAACAGTAACCACAATGGATAGCTTCATAGTTTTCCTCATCTTTTTATGAAGGATTAATGTGTTCTTCCACATCTCCTCATCACGTTAAGGAAAGGGATGGCATTCCTCCTAATGCCCTCTGTGCATCCCCTTACACCTCTATGCATCTCACACCTATGCAATCGTAGTCGTGTTCCAATCAGTGTTGCCAACTCTCGTGATTTTATAGCAAGTCTTGTGATGTTCAGTGTTTTTCTTAAAGCTTCAGCTTTTGGAGTCACATGGCCACTCGCATGAGTTAAATTTCTGAGGTGTATAAATCTTTGCAGCATCAAGCCCTTACATGGGAAGTTCTGATGAGACTATTTTTTTATGGGGGAGGGAGTCGCAAGAAACTTTTCTCATATATGCATCATTACTTAATACAGTGTTTATAAACAATATTCTCTAAAGCAGAGCAAAAGTAGAGAAGAGCCATGTTTTACATGAGAAAAGTACTAAATAGGGCAATATTTTGAAAAATGTACAAAGATGCATTTTTCAAACATCTGTTTTCCCCTCATACTGGAAGGAGCTTGTTCTCAGGGGCACAGTAAGGCAGTATCCTTGGATCTGGGCACCATGAGCAAGTTGGTCCCAGATGAAGCAGCGAATCAGAGGTAGAACAGTGGAGAGGCACATGCACCATGGGCTTGGGAGGATGATAGAGTGCTCAGGAATGGGTGAGAAAGACAAGAGTACTGTTGGAGGGGTCTGAGAAAGAGTCCATCTGTAGTGAAAGGATCTAAAGCCTATGGAGTTAGGCTGGATTTACACTAATGTAACAGAGAGCAGAATTGGGCCCTCCTCCATTTGTTTTCATAGAGTAGTCAAAAATTGGATCTCAGTCTCAAATGGTGAATGCGTCATTTACACGGCACTGGTTTGATTTGATCAGTCTGTTGCCTTTTCTCAGATTGGTCAGTTGCATCAATTTGGCATTCAGTGTGTAATATTGGTTTCAGAGTAACAGCCGTGTTAGTCTGTATTCGCAAAAACAAAAGGAGTACTTGTGGCACCTTAGAGACTAACCAATTTATTTGAGCATGAGCTTTCGTGAGCTACAGTGAAGTGAGCTGTAGCTCACGAAAGCTCATGCTCAAATAAATTGGTTAGTCTCTAAGGTGCCACAAGTACTCCTTTTCTTTTTAGTGTGTAATATGTGGGTGAATTTAGTGGATGCACATGTCAAAGGAAAAGAGCATATTCTTATCTTGTTTTGCTGTATGTTATGCTACTTTGCCACTTTACATCTATTTTCTGGTCAATTTATATGCAATTTACAGTGACATTTATGTCACTGCTGCATTTGGCCCATAGATTTCCATGGGAGTTGCCTCCTCACATTCTAGGCTGTCTCCAAAATGAATGTGAATGGAGAGCAGAGAGGCCTTTCCTGCTGTTAGGTTTCTGTCAGGAGCCAAGGTTTGGCCATAAATCCTCTTCTGTACAGTGTGTGGTAAAGTAAAAGAAGTAAGTTTGTGTTGGAACCTTATTAAGGATATGACTGGCCTTAACCAAAGATAGGCAAGCAGCTGTTATTTTTTTCCCAGCAATATAACTAGATGGAGAAGCAATCCATGGCTTGATAGTTTGTTCCTGAAATTTCACTTCTTCCTTTGCCCCAATTCCAATTGCTAAAGGTCCCACAAATTGTAAGGCTGGCCAGAGTGAAGCAAATTATTTATGCTGCAACTGGGATTCCTGTTGGAGGAGTGCATTAAAACTAAAAGGGGAGTTTCCCTTAGAAAAAAGTATGGGCCTTCCTGAGGACTAATTTTCCTTAGTTACATACATTGTGCCTGGTTTGTAATTAATGTGAGTGGAAAAAGAAGGAAGTTAAATGCTTATCCAAGCAACTCCAAAACTTGTCCATGCTGGTGAGGACTGTAATGGTGTCAAGTTTTACTGTGTTGTACAACTAAAGCCTGAGTAAAGAAGGACTAGTCGCGAGTAGGCGGTAGGTTAGAAATATGAAGCAGTTAAACTCAGTGAGGAGGTAAAATGAGTGGGTGAAGGAGACTGTGGCTCATAGTGGGTATGGAAAGGTAAATGCATTTGTAATCTTAGCTGTCTCAGGACTCACCCTCTTATATTGTAATGTCACAAAAATGATGGATGAAGCCTAATGAACAAAACATGAGTCATATTCTGGCATCAAACTCAGACAGCACCTAATAATTAGGCCAATAAAAGTGCGCAAGGGAATACCTGCTGCTTATCTTGAAGTTTAATTTTTGCACTGGAGAGGGAGAATTTGTACTTCATTGAGGAAATATTTGCTGCCTATTAGCAAACAAGTTAATATGAAATGCTAGATGTGAAATAATAACAATATCTCACATACAACATAATTCATTCCAAAAGATCCCAAAAGAACTTCAGAGATTATAAACAACAAAAGAATAATTTCCTTCACCAATGCAACAGGGCCAGCTTTGAGATGGCACAGCAGCTGTTTACCACTGCATATCAACCCACACTACGTATGAACATATTTAAAACTTGAGATCTATTTACTTCAACTTCTGCCTTGAATAGCTGTAAACATGATAGATCCTGAAGATATAAACCACACTCCACCTCGAGCTGTAGCTGAGATATACAGGAGTTGATAAATGTGTTTCCTATAGGTAACAGCTGGAAGTCTTTTAACTCATTCAATAGCGGCTCATGCCTCAAGATCCAGAGGTACCAGGTTCACTCCCCACAGCCAATGACCCACAGTTCTGTTACAAAGGCAATAAATAACATATGCTAGAAATGATAAACTCTGAAATCCAATACAATAAGACATTCATGCCAATACATTACAGTTAGTTTTATATGTACAGTACTTAACACTAGCTGAAATAAAGATTTAAAAAAAATCATTTTCTATTTGATTACCAGATGATAAGCTGCAATGTTTATTTTTAAAATACTTACTAGTCTCATATTTTTATGCCTCCAGGGCAAAAGTTAATACGGACAATAAAATAGAATGAACATTTGCACAAGCCTGAGATCTGTTTTTTCATACCATTGCACAATACCTCATCTCATTATGTATGTTGTTTTGTTATTTTAAGTTAGTCATGGATGGAAAATGCCAACTTGCAATTAAAACACTTAGTGTCCAATCCTGTTGTTTTTCTACAGGCAAAATTTAGGGCAAGATCCAAAACATAGGATCAGTTCACTACTTATTACACAGATACCTATTATGTACCTTACCGAACTTTAAGAAAAATAAGTTTTATATTTAAACAACACCTTATGCACAGGATAGGCCACAATGTGGTACTAGGAGGAATTCACTCATAATTATTACATGGAAATGTAGTCTGCCCTTTTAGATATAGGTAACAGATTTTTAAGCTATCCTTTACTTTGTTAACAAAATTAAACAAATATGGAAAGTTATAGTCGCTGTTTGCATTTCTGATATTTGGGATTGAGGACTTCATATTGGAGTCTGTCTGTATCTGTAACATCTGATAAATGATTAGAGATTTTATAAGAACACTATATAGCTGTCTGTTGTCATATTTGTAAGCCAACACAGATTAATGTTTTGGAATACTTCAGTGAGTCTGGTACTTATTTGTAAAGGAGACATTGAATAAGTTCAGAGAACTACATCAGAACCAGGTCAGGACCATATCATCCACTTTGAATAGAAGAGTTATTTTCCCCAAAATAGATGAAAAGCTGTGATCATAAGGACTGAGCAAAAGACACCATAATATTTTTAGGTCAAATTAATTGCTAGTGTAATTCCATTGGTTGCTATAGAGTTACACCAGGGATGAACTTGGTCCTGTGTTTTGGACTTGTCATCGTATAATTATAGAGGTAACATGAGCATGAGAAGTGGTTTTCTGGCTTTCCCATCAGTGTAGTGAGTGATCATTTTGGGAACTAAGACAACAGCAGGCTACATTTGTATTGTTGTTTAGTATTTTATTTTTTATTAAATGCTTAGGCAAATTTTCCCTTCTCTCTGACTCTTTCTTGGCCTGAAGAGCTATGACAGATTCTTGGAAATAATATCCTGAATCAATTGAAATGATTAAGAAAGTCCTGTTCATTGAACCATACTGACAGAACTTTTCCCCACATTCTCCTTGGCTTGTAGAAGCCGTTGAACTTTCACTGTATCCTTTACAGATCTCAAGTGAAACTAAATAAAAACTACTTGTTTTGGGACACCACAGCCACATACATAAAAATGGCCATGTTAGATCATATTAATGGTCCATTTGCTCCGTATCTTGTCCCTGACAGTGGCAGTGCCAGATGCTTCTGGCAGTTGGAGGTTTAGGGACACCTGGAGCCTGGGGCTGCATCCCTGACCGTCTTGGCTAATAGTCATTGATGGATCTATCCTCCATGAATTTACCTATTCTTTTCTGAATGCATTATACTTTGTCATTCCCTGGCAATGAGTTCCCCAGGATGACTGTGTGTTGTGTGGAGAAGCACTTCCTTTTGTTTCTTTAAACCTGCTGCCTTTTAATTTCATCAGGTGACCGCTAGTTCTTGTGTTCTGTGAGGGGATAAATAACATTTCCCTCTTCACTTTCTCCACACCAGTCATGACTGTATAGGCCTCTATCATAAGCCCCCTTCGTCATCTCTTTTCTAAGCTGAACAGTCCCAGTCTTTTTAATCTCTCCTCAGATAGCCCCTAATCACTTTTGTTGCCCTTCTCTGTACCTTTTCCAATTCTAATATATCTTTTTTTGAGACAAGGTGACCAGAACTGCATGCAGTATATAAACTGTGGGACTACCATGTATTTATATAGTGGCATTATGATATATTTTGTTTTATTATCTATCCCTCTCCTAATGGTTCCTAACATTCTCCTAGCTTTTTGACTACCGCCGCACACTGAGCAGATGTTGTCAGAGAACTTCAGTAGCTATATTAGAATCTGGCTAATTTGCACTTGCTACAGATGATGGGAAGTTACAAATCACTGGGGTTAGATCTTCACGGCCCACAGGCACTTGTGCAAGGAAGTGAGCGGGTGTACAGCACCACCAGTTGTACTCTATCAGTTGAGCTACCTGTACTGTGGGTTGCAGCATGGGGGGGGGAACACAGGCTCTTCCTCACTTCCATTTCCCTCCAACAGACAGGTGGGAGGGTATGGCAAGGACTGGGTCAAGACTTGGCTTCAACGCATCAGATGGTGTAGCTATGCAGTTGTGGCGGGTGATGTACGCTTGGTATAGGAGCAATGCAGTTTACTTCCTCCCCAGAGCGCAGGGGAGGAGAAGACAGGGAGTTAGATAGTGATTCTCAAATCACAACCTGCGTCTCACACTGCTCCTGGGGCAGTTCCGCGACCCACTGCCTCTTCCTCTGGGCATTTTACAAAGTGACCATCTATCCCTGAGTAAGCAAAAGAACAAAAACATAGGTGATGTTGCATCACAAAATGTACCTTAATCATCTTATTGATGGGTGTAACTTATGCCTGATTATTTATGACCCTTCATAGTATCCTACTAAATGCACTGAGGTAGATTGTGTAGAAGTAACAAAGTCTTAGCAATATGAAACATTGCCAGCGTACTCAGCTAGTAAATCTTGGCTGAGAGGTGATGAGCAGCTGCTGACGGCAGCATGTGAATTACAGGGTATGTGGATTGGTGAAGTCGCACTGCAGTATGCGGACATCTCAAATTATGGAGAATGAACAATCACTTGTGTTGCCTCAGAGGCTGACCACCAAAGCTAATCAAATAGATGATTTCCCTGTTCATTTATACACAGGAGTTTTCCCAAGGGAATCATGAAATTGATTATCTTGCAGCATAATCTAACCTTTATTGCCTGTTTATAGTAGGATAATATAGTTTTTAGGGCCAGATCTTGCTTGCATTGAAATTGTTTGGGGTTTTACTATTGGCTCCCATGAGAGTAGCATAGGTCTCCTGGGCCCTGATCCAGCAAAGTACTGAAACGTTCTTAACTACAAGCATTAGTCTCATTGCCATGATTTCAATGGACTTTGTGGGACTTTCCCACTCCCCTCCCCATTAGAGAGGTTCATTCTTGCCTCTGTCACAATAACAGAAGCAAAATATTGCAAACGTTGTTTCTTCTGGGGGACCTTACTGCAATATTCCGTTTAGCCATTTACTCTCCCAGCTTTTTAACAATGAAACGCTAATGAGCTCTTATTGCATTATTTTTCACAGCTAGCTGTGTGCAACAGTATTCATTGTGGACTACAAACAGATTGTTATATTTCAAGTGACATGGAGTATGATTCTGGGCTCAAATATAAGGCTGTGCACCTGGCATCTGAATTGACTGAATAATTTCGGGACACTCATAGCAGAGACTGGTCTATTCAGTCAAACCAAATATATGATAGTATTAGGCAATGTATATACAGCATATCTTAGAATGAAGATAACACTTGATAAAGCTGGATGAACCTGGCTCTTCCAGAATGAAAATGTATGTGTCAAAAATGGTTGGTTATTGAAAATTTCAATCAAGTTTTAAAATAGAGCAATTAAATTTCAGTTTTGGTAGGAAAATGGGGAAGATGGGTAGTTATAATAATAACATATAGCACTTATATGGGATTTTTTGTCAGTAGCTCAAAATTTCTTTATTTCACCCCCATTTTATAAATGGGGAAACTGAGGCACAGAGGGGGTGGGATTTGCCCAAGGTCACTCAGCAGGCCAGTGGCAGAGCCAAGATTAGAACCTAGCTCTTTTGAAGCCCAGGCTAGGGTGTAAGCTACCAAAGATGTTATACTAGTGTAAAGCTAGTGTAACTGATGGAAGAACAATTGAGCCCAAAGAACATAAGGATGTCACCTGGGCTTCACTCCCTTTCCTTATTGTTACACCACATGTTTTAAAAACTAGAAGTGGGGAAAAGGGACAGCCAAGGTTCAAGAAGGCGGAATTTTCAATATGATGAGAAGTTACAGGAACTAGCACATGCTGTACACTGGACAATATCTGTTAGTCAATGAGGCAAGCAAAGCAGGGCCTCAGCAATTTTGTGAGAAGCCTGGACCTCAAGCTGCTCAGGCTAGTAAAAAGTCAGACAAAGCCACTCGCCACAGACAGCTGGGAATTGAGAGGGGGGCCCTAACCAAGGGCACTGATATTCCCAATGGACACATCAAGCGCTGAGATCTAATTATTTCCTGTGGACATGGCCAGGCAAAGACAAACTCTGCCTAAAAAAGAGCAAACAAGTATTTAATATGATCCAAAGTCTGTGGTTAGTGTGGCTGGGAGACTTACTGCTTCCCAGTAGAGGTGGGTTGTACAGGTTTTACAACATAGGCTATGCCAAGGGCAGGGAGAGCATCCTCCACAGAGGCCTCTGGAAGGACAGCAGCCGTGCAGACTAGAAGGGGAGAGTAGAAGGGTCACTGCAAGGGCTGAGCATAATTGCATCACGCCTCAACTATTTGCCTTATACATAAGTGCTTGTATGTATAAGACAGTGACCTTTTTTTTTTTTTACTACACCACAACTCATAAATATACCTCCTACCTGGCTTTCGAGACTCAGTCATGAGGAGCATTCCTCACCACTTTTGTCGTCCAGCACCAGCAACTCTTGAATTATCCATTAGCTGCTCTCCCCCATTTCTGATTGGATGTTTATGAACACTCCAGCATGCCCAGTCCACTGCTAGCCAGCAATTACTGTATCTCAAGCAAAACGTAAGTCAGATTCAGCTCTCTCAGGGTTACCAGCATAACGAATATACCTCATCCAATTGCCATCAGACATATGCCATTTAGTATTTATATTCATAAACATCCCTAGGCTGCACTCTCTCCAAAGCAGTAGTAGCCTTCTAAATAACACAGCTCTCTCCAGAAAGGCTAGGTGGTATTTCTTTACTTTTTAGCTGTTGTTTTACTGTTTGTAGCTGGAAATGGGATATAAATCAGCATAGCCAGTCTGCTAATCAAATGTTAGTTGTTATTTGGCTGGAAGTAATTAGTGCAATCTGACATAACTAATGCAGAATACTTAAAACTACTATTAATAAATATTATTGCTCCACCTAGAAGCCTCAAGGTTCTAGGTGCTGTACATAAACTGTCCTGAAAAAGGTTACAGTAAAATTACACAAAAGGTGGAAGGGAAATGACTGGTATAAGGTCACAGAGTAGGTCAGTAGCAGAGGCAGGATTAGCACCCAGCTATCCTGAGTCCCAACTTAGTTCTCTCTCATTCTGAACCATGGTGCCTCTGAACATTCATGTAAGCAGAGTCAGGATGAGCTCCACCCTGACATCTGGTGGTGAGGTGTGGAAAAGAACTTCAGGGGCCGATCTCATTTGCATAGGCACACCCACCCCGCGTAGAATGAGGCCATAGCTGACCAAATGGTCACTTTGGCTGTTGTGGGATCCGCAGTGTCTCTGTTATTGGGGCAGAAAGAATAAATTATTACCCTGATTATGGGAATCAAGGATAATGGAACTGTACTTGTCCTTTTGTTATGATGGAGGGACTCGCCATCAACTAAGTAGCACTCGCTAGGCAAGAGACATGGGTTCCAAAACTCTGTGATTTGAGAGAGACTGTGGATAGGTATTAATACTTGGTGGCATAGGCTCCTGGTGAGGGCCTCACATGCTAATTGTACTTCCTCCTCTCTCCAGTGTAGAATATCAGAGCTAATTTTGATTCTATTAGGAGTCTAATTACAGGCTGCTAAGCTGAATTCATTTTGGGCTAATGGTGGATCAGCACTGAGGCTCCCCTACTACAAGCTGAAATCACAAAAGAGCTAAACTTACTAAGAGATGAAATTACTGAGTGTTGTATTAGGTAGTGGGGGAGCCTGAAGATATAGGGTGGAGCAGTTTGTCGGATTCCTAGAGCAGCTCATGGGGCGGCTGGCAAAGCAGAGCCCCATGGAGAGGTGGGGCCATCGGCTTTGGACCATGTAAGGTGCCCCTTAACCCCCCTCCCGCCCCATCTCCACCCAGGTTGGGAGGTAAAACTCTGCAGATAAACTTTCGAACTCTGGGGCTGCCCTGACCAGGGACACAGACTTTTGGGTCGTTGGACTTGTGGGACTTGGGTGATTTTGGGTTGCTGGACTCAAGAACCAAAGGGAAAGGACACGCCCCAGTTTGCTTGGGGTGGGTTTTTTGCTCATGGGTTGTGTTATGAATCCTGTTGGTGGTGTTTCCCCAACATAATGCCACATTGTTTCTCTCTGTTATTAAAAGGCTTTTTGCTACACTCAGACTATGTGCTTGCGAGAGGGGAAGTATTGCCTCTTGGAGGCGCCCAGCAGTGGTGGTATATATTTGTCCCAGGTCACTAGGTGGGGGCTCGAGCCGGTTTTGCATTGTGTTATTGGAATGGAACCCCTAGATACTGAACCTGGCCCTTGTTGCTGCCAACTCTGACAGGCAGAAGGGTTACATGCACATAATGACTATGTCTTTGATTTTGACATTAGTTTAGTTGGCATAGAAGAAGCTTACCAAGGATGAAATATCCAGAGTTAAACATAAATGTCTGCCAGATTGAAATAGCCTGGTTATAGGAACAGTATGTTAAGGAAGGTGTAGTAAAGAGGTAATCTAGTCTACCCAGAGTACTAAGGCATGTTGGCAGGCTCCACCCCTTCCTACTTCCTGTTTGTTCATGGGAGTCTCCCTTCTCACCAGCTCAGGTTGTGGTGCAGTTGAATAAAGCAGCATTTCTGCAGTCTGGTAAGTATAGTGTTATTTTTGTTGCACTGAGTTTCTTCACAAGGAGAGAAGCAAAACAGAAAGAGCTGTTTGCTCTGAACAGTGTAATTAATGCTGAATGTCATTTGCTCCAGTTCTAGCTAACCCTTTAACTGAAATGTAACCCACAGCTAGGGTGACCAGATAGCAAGTGTAAAAAATTGGGTTGGGAGAGTAATAGGTTGCCTGTGTAAGACAAAGCCCTAATATCGGAACCGTTGGTCACCCTACCCAGCTCAGTGTGTGTGTCATGTCCCTACTCTGGCTAATCCATACAATGGTAGCTACTGCTCCCTGTTAATGGATACAGTCCTTTAGCTCAAGCAGCAGAGGTCTGTCTATCTATCTGTCTGTGTTGCAATGCTAAAGATCCCCAGTTCAAAAATCCCTGGTGGTCTATGGGGGCGGGTTACTACGTGAACATATAACGTAACAAAAGTGAACCCTCATTCCTTAACGTAGTCATACACAATAAACTGAGGTTCACACTATAAGTGTCCATCTTTCAGATAAGACATAAAACTGAGGTCCTGGCTTTTAAAGAGTAACAGATGAGGTACTAACCCTCAATGATCTGGCATAAATTCCCCCTGAAGTTGTCTTTGTATGTTCTTCTTTACTTCCCCTCTAAAAGTGGTGCATAACAAAGCCATGCACTGTTCAGCAACTTGCCACAATCTTGTCATAGGGCAGTGTAGCTCTGCTCTCCCTCTTCCTCAGCTCCGTGGTTACGAGTCACTATTTACTCTTCTGTGTAAGTAAAAGCAATGACATAATTTTGAAGTTCAGCTGGAACCAGGCAAATGGAGTCTGATCAGCTGTGACCTATTCACTGGCAGAGTTCTGCCTGAGTTTAGAGAGAGTGTGGAAACTCAGCTGAACGTGGAATTCCCAACTGGAGATATTTTCTGACTATGCATTTTACCAGACATTTGAATTAATGGTACTATTTGTCAAAATTCCCTTAGAAGGTTCTTTCTCCTTCCTGGCCCCTCCCCTTTCCAAAATCACAGTTACTACTATGACTGAAGTTCGGGGTCAATACTAGAACACAAAATGCATTGGTGGGGCCTGATCCTGCAAAGAGCAGGCTGCCTCCAAAGAGGGGGTGAGCACCATCATTTGGCACTGAAGTTATTAAGGGAAGGAGGAGCATTCTTAGTGCCTCTTGAGATCAGGCTCCTTCATTTAACCATGCCTACACAAGAAAGATAACCCTGGAATCCCACTTCACATTCTTTTTCCTATCTCAATTCTAGCACTTTTATAGGCATTGGTCCAAATTCTGCTGTCAATTACACTAGTGATATCAGAACGTTTACTCCAGATTTGTACTAGGAACATTGACCCATTGTTTTTAAAACCCTTTTTCCCCAAAAAAAGCAGTTTCAGGACTCCTTTAAGTAGCACCTGCTTGCAACAGCTGCCTAAGAGCTGTTACACTGGCTTGGGATTTCCAGAGTGCAGGATGTTTCATATGGGGGGGAGTCCCTAGCCACTCCATTAGGGCAGCTTTTCATTTCCTTTGCATTGCTGACAAAGCAGAAATGGGCTGGCACGGAGGCCAAGATCAGGCCCTCTAACTCTTTATTTCCTGTTTATCATTCTAGAAAATTGTACAACTAATCAGGTTCAGTAGGGTTGTTTTTTTTTTTAAATGGCAGCACTTGGTTCTTACTAATTTCAGCTCCATACAGCACCAATGCTGTAAAATAAACTAATCTGGGGTTGGCCCTGGCAGCTTATTCCCAAAAGCACTGATTTTTGCCAGGAATGGTAACCACAAAAATTGCCATTTAGATTATGAATGCTGTTGGGACAGACAAGAAGTCCCTTCCTTGTTAGAGTGTGGAAAAGAAACAGGAGGCCTAAGGCTCCGCTGGCTAAGAGGTGACATGCTCTCTGACCTAGCATAGCAGAACAACATGACAGGAAATATAACAGTAACAGTGGTTTTGTTGCTGCCCGTAAGGGTTGCATAGTGCCACGGAACACATTTTGGAGCTGCTGCTGCTTTTTGTTGTTGTTCTTTTTTTGTTTTTTTGTTACAGGTCAAGTCTTGCCTCTAAAACAAACCCCCCTTACACAACTGGTACCTGTAGTAAAACCAATTTGTATTTATGCTTCTTAGGTTACACAGCTCTAAACAACAGACTAAAATCCCAGGGAAATGGGAAAGCATGCTTCCCCTGAAAAATATTTGCAACTTTTGATCAAAATGAAGGCAATGTGTGGATATGTACAAGAAAATATTAAAGATCATAACACTGAACTCTGAAATTAGAAACAAAAGGTAGGAGTGCCAGCATATTTTCCCCAAGGTCTTTTAAAATCTCTTTTTACCTTCCTTCCTATGTAAAACACACAGGAAGAGGATGGCTTTGTATAAATAATGTATGATCAGGAGCTCAATCCTGCAAGTTTCTTGAGCACTCTGGCCCTGATCCAGGAAGACAATCAGGAATACAAGTAGGCCAATTGAAGACAATGGGATTAGGGTAAACATGCTCAAAAGCTTGCAGGAGGGAACCCTATGTATGGAATACCTATACCACACTGTCTGAGCAACAGGTTCAAATCCTGCTAGGTCCAGTTTAGCCCTTCATCTTTACAAGATGCACTAGTTGCGTTCCAGACAGGTTTTTTTTCTTTTAGTTAAGAACTTGAACACTGGGATGCTACCTGAATATTAAAATCTCCCATGGCAATTTTTATAAGAATAAGGATTTTCCTTAGTGCCCTTGGACAAAATTTCTCCCTCTGCCCTTATTGTGCAGTGTGCTCATCTCAAATTGTTCTCTTGGCTGCTGCCCTGCACTTAGAAGTGACTGTCTCACAGGTTCTCTGAGTGTATACTTTGTCCCTATAGAATTTTTAAACCAACCTCTAGAATTCTATAGCAGGAATCTAATTCTGTATTATAATCTATTAGTTGGTTAAAGAATCCTGTAGAAAGGATTTCGTTCTCTACTACTTTGCATAGGTTTTTAGAGTAATATCTATATAAACTGAATGAATTTCTATAGAACCCTCCTGATTCCATCTCTACTTAGTCCTATAAGTCTTTTCTATAATGGAATATATGTTTTCGAGATCTTTTGGGATAAAGGTAAAATACAGTGATTATTACTGTTGAGTGAAATCAGTTATAATGAGCAGTTACATCCAGTTATGAATCACTGAAAGAAAAGAGACTATTTAAAAATAAAATAGTAATAAAATACTTTGCATCTGAAAAAAAGCTGGATAAATTACTCAGGCATCCTATTATCAGTGTGGATCATCACCTAACAACTGAGACACTCCATTTTGTTTTGCCACAACTTTCTGTTCTCTGACCTATATAAATGACATGTCCTGGCTGATTTGGGGGTATTACAGTGCTGTGAGCTCTAGGTCTGAGATGACAGATGGATTAACAATCGTGTTTCTTTTTTGATTGGTTGTCTCCCATCTTACCTTCTTATTATAACATGAAAAAATAGAAGCAGTACTTTTTGTAACCTCTGTTGTTGGTGGTTCCAGTAATCTTGCCTTAGGTGCTGGGGTGATAAAACTTGTACTGTGGCATCCCTTTGGGTTAGAAAAATACTGCCCATGATGTTCCCCTCAGCTCATCCTTCTTTAAGAAAAATCAAAAAATTCTCCCTTTGCAAAGATGTTTTAGTGCTAAATACTGTAGGTCCCTGCTTGGGATCTCCTTTCTTCAGCTGGTGACATTTTATTTGTCTTTTTAATATTTTAGTTGTCTTTTCTATTGTCTAATCTATTTTGTTGTCTCTTAACTGGATTGTCTGCTAACAGAGTTTTCAGCGGCCTGAGTGTCACTGTGACACTGAGCACTTTACACATAATAGACCCAATCCTGATGACTTCACTTAGCTTCTATGAGGCAAAGCTCCCATTGAAATCAATGGGCCTGATTCTGATCTCACATCAGTTTTACAGTAGTGTAACTTAACTGATTTTAATTGATTCCTGATTTTTCTTGGTGTGAGAGGAGAAGCAAGTCCATTGACTTGAACAGGAATTTCACCTGAGTACAAACAGAGTAAATATTAAATGTCAAGATTTGGCCTAAACTCAGTACCATCAGGAGGGCTATTGGCCAAATGGCAAGCTAAACTGGGCTAGAAAGGCAGCAGGTCCAACCCCCTTGCCAATGATGAGTGGCCATTACAGACTGCAGTTTGCCCCAGAGAAACGGGGCTAGATGACAACTGGCAGTAGCCACTGAGGCAAGGTGAGCATAGGGGGAGGGAGTTCCCCTTGGAGGGGAGACCCAGAGTGTGGGGGCACCCCATCCCACGGTAAGGGGCACCGGGGTCCAGGAGGGACACGGCCCAGAGGTGGTGGAGAAGAGGAAGCAGGTGCTGGTAGGACAGCAGGAGGTGCTCTGGGGCTGGGAAGAACTAATTCCTGGATGACCAGCAGGAGGTGCCATGCCGGTGAGTTAGCAACATGCTACAGTCACCCACCCGTAAGGCCAGCCCTGCCCTGCCCTCCCCAGCAATGACCACCCTCACTTCTGCACTGCTGCTGGTGGTGGTGCTGCCTTCAAAGCTTGGCTCACAGCCAGCAGCCGCCCCTCTCCAGCCACCCAGCTCTGTGAAATGTGGTCTCCCCTACAATAGCAAGATTTCATGGGGGAGACTAGATTTCACAGTCCATGATGTGTTTTTCATGGCCGTGAATTTGGTAGGGCCTTACCCATTACCATTCGCCTATGTGGTGACCACTATATTCGAAAAAGTATCTTTTAGTGAATAAACAGTAATCTCAGGTCTATAGTTGCTTTTTTAACATTAGATACAATTGTATTCCATTGGGTCCGAGAGAGTTTTGTATCCAAATCTCTATTCCAAGCAACTCCCAAATTATCAATCTTTGGCAGAGATTTTTGGGCCAGAAAATTGTAAAAGGATACCAACTGGCCAATTGAATCCAGGAAGTTTTCACCAAAATAATAAAAGCTTTGGAGGTTCTGGAGTTCCCAATGCATCTGGTCCAAATACATAATTAGAGCCTAACTGCTGTCTCTGTCATTGATAATCTGTAGCACTGAACAGCTTGCATGTTGAGAGTAGACATTACATACTCCTGGGGGAATTCTGCACCAAAAATTAAAAATTCTGCCACAATATTTTAAAATTCTGCAAAAGTATGCATATTTTATTTGTCAAAATAACACAATATAATCACACCAGTTTCAATTATATTTGGTCATTTATTTCAAAATACCTGTTAGCAAGTATGTCTGTAACAACACAGATATCCAAAAAGATTCAGATTTTTTTTTTTTTGACAAATAGATTCCTTACTAGGCATATTAATACAGAACTCTGAGTAATAATTCATTTAAACTAAAATATAGAACCATATTTCCTGCAATCCTCAGAAGCAGTGCAAAGGCTTGGGGGAGTCAGGGGTAATGGAGGAGCTGAGAAAGAGGGAAGTAAATTGCTGGGAAGGAGCCTGAGTGTGAACTTGGAGGGTTGTTGGGTATGGGTGGGAAAAGTATGGAACAGGTTTTTTTGCTGGGCCAGGAGGGATTGTTAGGGAGCTTCCCGCATGCAGATCCTGGCTGACCCCTAGCCTCTCCCATTCAGTCCGGCACATTTGCCCCTGTTCACATGTGTTCCTGCACCCCCATGTGTCCTTGTGTAACCCACACACCTTCTGGGTGTGGTGTTCTGTCCCATCTAGTGGCACCAAGAGCACTTAGAGAGAGAGAGAGAGATTAATGAGTTTGCTCTACAGCCTTAGCTAACAGCCAGTTGGCTTTTAGCTCATGCGGTAGAGGTCCCAGGTTCCATCCTGCCCGCCGACAACCAGGGTCTGTCAGCATTACACTTGCACCCCCTGTTCACATGTCCCTCCACCCCCATATGGCCCTGCACCCTGTCCCCATGTGGCTCTGTACCCCCTCCCCCACCCTCATGTGGCCCTGTACCTCCCTCCCCCCTGGGGCCCTGTGCCTCCACTCCCATTCAGCCCCTGCCCTGTCTGTCCTCCCCAACTAGCCCTGATGAGCCCCTCTGCAGGCTCTCTCTCTTCCCTTGCTGGCTGGGAGCTGTTGTGTTCTATTGCCACAGCACCCTCTGGTGGGAAAAAGGCAGAACTGCAGCAACGTTTCCACGGAAGCTTTTCTCTGCACACAAAATTAAAAATATGCACGGCTCATTAATTATGCACATGTGCAGTAGAGCAGAATTCCCCCAGTGTTAATTACATATGACATATTCTTGTCAGCATGCCATAGAAGTCTACAGTCCCTTCTGGTTCTTTTGAGCCTAACTTCTTGACAACAGTAAACATGAATTCTTAGAAGGTCTAGCACAAGAGCTACATGGTCTTTGGCTTATAAGTAAGGCTCCGTCTTTGTCACAGCAGTCATGGAAGTCACGGATTCCATGACTTTCCATGACCTCCAGGACTTCTGGCGGCTGGTTTGGCTGACCATGGGGCTGCCTGAGCAGCTCGGGCAGCCCCCAGGCCAGGTGCACCGGCTGCTGATGGACCCCCTGCCCCCCAGCATCAGGAGTTTGGGTGTGGAGGGGCTCAGGGCTGGGGATTGGGGTGTGGGCGGTACTTACCTGGAGGGGGTGGCTCCCCTCCCTCAGCTCCTAGCTGCACCAGCCCGTGTTTCCCAGCCAATGGGAGCTGCAGAACTGTGGCTTGGGGCAGAGAGGAGGCAGCACATGGAGCTCAGGAACTGGGTAGGGAGCCTGCCCCAGTCCCACCAACCCTCCCCACGCCCGAGCACCCGCAGCAACCCCAGGCTGTCCCCCAAGCCCTCTTCCCAGGTTTTAGTCAGGGGTATATAGTAAAAGTCATGGACTGGTAACGGGCTGTGAATTTTTGTTTACTGCCCATGACCTGTCTGTGACTTTTACTAAAAATACCCATGACTAAAATGTAGCCTTCCTTATAAGTGACATCAAATACTTTCTGGAAAACAGAGATTAAATAAATTTTGGGTTTTTACCACTGCAGCCAGTGGTGAGCTGGAGCCGGTTCGCTAGAACCGGTTGTTAAATTTAGAAGCCCTTTTAGAAATTTAACAACCAGCCAAAAGTGGCACCTTAGGTCCTGACTCCGTGGGTGCTCTGGGGCTGGAGCACCCACGGGGAAAATTTGGTGGGTGCAGAGCACCCACCAGCAGCGCCTGGCCCCAGTTCACCTCTGCTCCGTCTCCTCCCCTGAACGCACCACTCCGCTCTGCTTCTCCACACACACACACACACCCCAGCTTCCCGCAAATCAGCTGTTCATGCGGGAAGCCTGGGGGGGCTGAGAAGCAAGTGGTGGCTTCGCGCTCAGGCCCAGGGAAGTGGAGCGGAGGTGAGCTGGGGCAGGGAGGCGTGAGGAGGGCTGCACGCGCTGCAGCAGGTAACCTGGGGGGCTCAGGGGAACCGCTCCCCACCCCAGCTCGCCTCTGCCTTCCTGGGCCTGAGGGAGAAGCCGCCGCTCGCTTTTCAGCCCCCCTCCCCCCCCCCGGCTTCCCGTGTGAACAGCTGATTCACAGGAAGCGGGGTGGGGGGGCAGAGAAGCAGAGCAGGGCGGTGCGTTCAGGGGAGGAGGCGGAGGTGAAGCAGAGGTGAGCTGGGGCCGGGCGTGGGGCGGGACAGAGAACTGCTGGTGTGGGCTCTGCACCTACCAAATTTTCCCCATGGGTACTCCAGCCCTGGAGCACCCACGGAGTTGGTGCCTAAGGCACCACTTTTGATGTGATCAGTGGGGGGAGTGGCCGCTCCCCCGCTCCCCCCCTAGCTACGCTCCCCCACCCCTAGGAGCCAGAGGGACCTGCTGGATGCTTCCTGGGAGCCATCCCAGGTAAGCAATACCAGGACTCCCCACCTCACCCCCCGGCAGGTCTCTCTGGCTCTTAGGGGCAGGGTGGGCACCCATTACGGTGACCCACAAGACCCTCCTGCCCGGTTCTGGGGGCAGTCAGGGGACAGGGGAGAGGGATGGATGGGCAGGGGTCCGGGGGGCATCAAGGAACACGGGGGGTTGGATGGAGCAGGAGTCCCAGAGGGCGGGGGTGGGCCACGACCCCCTCGTGGGGTGAGGAGGGAACTTGTTGTTAAGATTTTGGCAGCTCATCACTGACTGCAACCCTGGTCTATGTGTTGGGATAATGTTAGTCCCAGTCAGAGTTATGTTTTGTGTACAGTCAGGTGAGGTAGAATAAACAAACTTGGTCTGAAAAAGGGACCTTGAGCCAATTACATATATTTAAATCTATCCTCAGACATAGGGCAAGCTATTGTGGAACACTGACCGTGTGCAGGAGAGTGGGTCTGGAAACCTGAGTGCACTGGTTGTTTGGTTAATACAGAGAGCTGGATAAACTGGGTTTTACTGTACTGGCAGAGCTAGGGTGACCAGATGTCCCAATTTTATAGGGACAGTCCTGATATTTGAGGCTTTTTCTTATATAGGCTCCTATTACCCCCCCACCCTCTGTCCTGATTTTTCACACTTGCTGTCTGGTCACCCTGCAGAGCTCACAGGC
The DNA here is from genome assembly GCF_965152235.1 of Eretmochelys imbricata. Taxonomy (NCBI): domain Eukaryota; kingdom Metazoa; phylum Chordata; order Testudines; family Cheloniidae; genus Eretmochelys; species Eretmochelys imbricata. Next base: position 34,775,918 of record NC_135572.1, read on the forward strand.
AATGGACAGCTCTACCTGTGGATCTCCTTACCAAGATGATTTCCCCCTAACTAACTAAACAACCATTTTACCACCTTCTTCAGTATATTACAGAATGATGGAAAATCCTTAGTTTTGCAATTTGTAAAAATTCAGTAAGGCATCTGGAGAAGTTCTGATGAAATCATGCACAGATGCAGTTTGGTTTATTGGATTTTTTATAAGTCTTTACAAATACCAGCCACTACTCACCCCTTACAACATCACAAGTCATCAATTATGTTCAAAAATATGCCCATACATATCTTGCCAATATAAACTAAAGACCACATGAAATGATTGCTCTCAAACTCCACATATCAATGAACTGAAGGTTTTTTGCCGTGTTTGTAGAAGCACTCCTTGGCTTCCATTTTCTTGCACTTGCAGGCAGCTCTGTTACATGATGGTCTCAGCATTCTCTCATTGCAGCATGCTTTATTTATCTTTCATATCACATTGTGACTTCCACCATGCAGGTCAGAATTTAGCAAAATAATTCCATAATGTAAAATTGCCTTCACTTTCCTTATTGGCTAAGGTTGCATATAAGATTGATTAAATTACTTACATTAATAAATTAAAATCATATTAACAATCTGAGCCAATTAAAATACATATTGGTTTAGTTTATAATAATCAGTGTGGATTCATTCTTTTTAGAACTTCAAATTTATTGCCACGTACTTCAATAGCTCTTGATTCCTATTAATTGTAAATAAGACATTCTCACTAACCAACCAACCAAATAGACCCTATTAGTCAGGTGAGGGATTCCCAAAAGGAACAATGTCATGTGGAAGTTTTCCTTAATATATTTGTGTTGTATCTTATGATGACTAGTTATGAAGATGGCACATTTGTTTGGAATGCACTATATATAAAATCTTCAGTGATAAACATTTTATAAGCATCTGAATTTGAAATAGCTGAAACATAGGGTAAAGCAACAATGGACAGTTATTTTTTTCTCTGAAAAGCATTCTGTGGTGGTATGCAAGTAAGAAAGAATCACATTGAGCCCTATATTTTCAGCACTAGGTGATGCCAGCAGATTTTACTTTGGCTCTAGTGTGTATTGTGTGAGAACTTTTTTTTGTTCTGTCCCTTCTCTGGAGTACTCCTCCATCTCACATTCGAATATTTACTTTCTGAGCAAGTTCAAGATTGCATTAGAGAACAACCATTCACCAAATTTTGACATAAGAATAACACTGAAAAATATTAAAATGTGTTTGTAGGATTGCTTAGTGGGCTAGTATTAATACTGTGCCCTACCATGTGAGATCATCAATGAATTCCACAGGAATCCATATGTACGGTTCTGTTTGCAGGATCAGTCTCTTAGATGGTAATATCTTTGGATAGTAACAAAGGACCAAATTCTGATCTCATTTACATCAATGTAAAGCTAGAGTAAGTCTATGGAGTTGTTCTGGTTTTACACCGATGTAACTGAGAGCAAATTCAGGTGCTGTGTGTTACCTATATGCTGTTCCATGTCAAGCAGAAAGTTGGCACTCCACAAATAATAAATATTATTTATATGTTTTTATTATTAGATTCTAGTAGCAATCACAGTATGCTAGGAGCTGTATAAACATGAAGTAAGGTGTACTCCCTGCAATGAAGAGTTTATAATCTCAGACGCCAATCCTGCAATTGGTAATATATGGGTAGGTTGTTGTGCAGGTACATTTGTAAGATCGGGGCCTAGAAAGATAATAGGTCAAAGAGTAGGGGGACAATATACAATTCAAGTAGTCAAGGTGATAAATGGCTTTGATGGTATTTTTTTTATACTGGATGTTCAATAAATATTGGGGGGTCACTAATAATATAAACAATGAATCCTCCTGCACAAAACAAAAATAGAGCAGTAAATCAGACATTCTGCCTGATTATCTGTAAATACAGAAGTGTCATTTGCTGCTATATTGAATTCAGAAGCTGAATATTTCTCCAATTAAATATGTAAAGGCAAGCCAGCTATTAGGCAGTGTCACAATCTTTCTGAAATTTCCAGCCATACCTGAGTTGACACTGGAACTGGCAGCACATCAAGTGGCTTCATGCTAGGGTTGCCAACTTTCTAATTGCACAAAACCAAACACCTTTGCCCTGCCCCTTCTCTGAGGCCCTGTCCCCACTCACTCCAGCCCCCCTCCCTCCGTTCCTCGTTCTCCCCCACCCTCCCTCACTTTCACTGGGATGGGGCAGAGGGTTGGGGTGCGGGTGAGGGTGAGGGCTCCGGGTGAGGGTGAGGGCTCCAGCTGAGGGTGTGAGCTCTGGGGTGGGGCCAAAGATGAGGGGGTTAGAGTGTGGGAGGGGGCTCAGGCTGGGGCCAAGGAGTTTGGAGTGCAGGAGCAGGCTCAGGGCTGGGACGGGGGTTGGGGTACAGGAGGGAGTGTGGGACACGGGCTCCGGGAGGGAGTTAGGGTGTGGGAGGGGGTTCCGACCTAGGGCAGGGGGTTGGGGTGCCGGCTGTGGCCAGGCAACGCTTACCTGAGGCGGCTCCCAGTCAGCAGCGCAGCGACGCTAAGGCAGGCTTCCTGCCTGCCCTGGCTCCGCGCTTCTCCCAGAAGTGGCCAGCATGTCCCTGCGACCCTAGGCGGAGTCATGGCCAGGCAGCTCTGTGCGCTGCCCACAGGCACTGCCCTCACATCTGCCTAGCCGGATCTGGGGCAGGAGCAGCACGCGGAGCTTCCCTGATCGCCCCAGTGCCTAGGGGCAGGAAATGCCAGCCGGTCTAAAACTGGACATGTGGCTACCCTACTTCATGCTCAGTTATAAAATACAAAGCAGGGACTCTTTTAATGTGGAGTGCCTACAACTGTCTGGTATTTAATACAGAAATATGAAAGGCGAAGTGATCTGATCTACATTAGTCCTAAAATGTGGTTCTGCTGTTCGCTATATCCCAGATTATGACTGGCTGTAAGGGCAGAAAGAAAGATTAGATACATTTATTGTAATAAAGGGAAGGTCAATTGGCTAAGTGCTAATAGTAAATATTGGATTGGGATAGAGACTGCACATTTGCAAATCAGAGCCCACTCCTGCTGCCTCCAGGGAGAAGAGTGGCTTTAACTCCCACTAAAATCACTTTCCTTTTGCCACTTTGTCTGTTCAAAAGTGTATCTAGAAAATCAAACTTTGATACAGCATTTTTTTGCTAGAGTCAACTCACATATCTACCAATAAGGAAATAGCCTTGGAGTCATAGGATAATAAAAATAAGAGATGGAAAGACCTATTACCATAAGTCATCTAGTCCACTGCTCTGCCAATGCAGGATTATTGCCTAATGTACACTAACTAGAGTTTTTTCAAGTCTAGTTTAAATGTCCTAAGCTTTTTACCACTTCCTCTGGGAGAATATCCACAACCCAGTTACCTACCTATCAGGTGGATTTTTCTTGAGATTAAGTCTAAACATTCCATTTTTTAATTTCATGGCTTTGCAAAAACCCCCACCAACCCAGCTGTCTTTTGAGATGAAGCCCAATCCTGTGGCGTGCTGTGAGAAAACCTGCCCCACAGATGAGGTAGATGGGGAAAGGTCTAGTTTAAGAGTCCTGCTGGGGCTTCAGTAAGCTAGGGCCCTGAACAGCTTGTCAGCTGTGGGGTATGGTCAGGATTTAGGTGGCTTTGTGCATGCCTACCAGTGGAAACCTAGATGCCTAGGGGAATTTAGGTGGCAGCTGAGTGGTAGCTTGGAGAATATTAATAGCATCTGAATGTTGTTGGACGTAGGCATCTATAGAGGGAGGTAGTTGCCTGAGTACTTTGTGCATCTAGCCCCTAGTGGGGTTTTCAGAAGTGCCTAGGTGCTTAACTACCATGGATTTTGAAAATCCCAGTAGGCGCCTGTCTGCATCTTTAGGCACCTACATAGCTTTGATGGTCTAGTCCTTTATTTCAGAGGGAGCTAGGTGCCTAAATATCTTTGAGGATTTAGGCATGTCAGTTTTGAAAATGAGACTTAACCATCTAAGTAACTGCCATGCTTTTAAAAATGTTACCTGCATCTTTCATAAATGTTTACATGTTTAGATTTCACTCGTTTTGTTCTTGTGTTGAAAAAACTGTCCAAAGAAACCCAGATAGGGATAGATAGGTGCAGCTACCTATGCCTATTCTGCATCTTTGCTTGTTTTCTGATTAGGGCATAATGAAAAAGAAAAAATCATTCAAAACTTAGTGGCAAGATAAAATTACTTAATTTACCATTGAGGCCATCACCAGGCAATGGGAGAATTAAACTGTTGCTTAATATATATTGCAGTCTAATGCAGATTTCTCTGTATGGTAAAGTAGGCTACATAAACTTTAATATTTTGAGGTACAAGGAGACCTCTAGTGGTCACAGCTGGGTATATATCATTGTCTTTTGAATTTTAAAACGTTGTGTCATCAAGTACTACTTTACCGTTTTCAAGCTGGGCTCTAATTATACTTTTCTGCCTTAGTTGCCTTCACAGGACCTGATTTTTACAATGTTACCAGGCACAATATGTAAGTGTGTTTACTGAAAAAATATTCAATGCACTTTCAACATTGAATCTCAAATTATTATAACTAATATTAAGTACTGCTAACAAGTACTGCTGGAGAAAGAAACAGTACTCTCTACAGCAGGAGTTATTGGGTGAAATTCTCTGGTTCCAAATTCTTTGAAATGCTATTACACTGCCTATGGAGCGATAGGGGCATCAAAATATGCAGTAAACTAAATGGCTATTGGGCAGTCGTGCTTACAATGCTTCTATATGGTTGTGAGACTTAAGCAGTTCCATATGCGCTGTCTTCAGTCTGTTTCAGGGTCAAATAGACAAGATCCCCGGTATTGAAATCCTTAACTTTGTCGGATGTCTGGCATTCAACGCATGCTCATAAAAGCTCAGCTTAGGGTTGGGGTTATTATTTAAGGGCTATTAGAAAAGCTCAAGGTGGAGCAATGTGGACCAGGGAGGCATTGAAAGAGCACTTTCACAGTGAGCCACAGTTATGCATTGTGATATACTGTGCTCTACCTGGCCCTGCAGTCTGAGGGCTGTTAGGAATTGTGTGGTGTTTGGTGTACCTATTAATTTTGTGTTTCTTGCTGTACATTTTATGATTATTATTCTGTTTGTCACTGATCCTATGAGTTGTGTCACACTGTACAATAACAGGTAAGCAGGTGTTTTCACTACCACTTGGCATTCTGCAACATATCTGGGGATCTAATGAAGATGATTTATTTTCCAAACGATAGAATTTTACTGAGTAATGAAAATACTTCAGAAATTCTGTGCAAGTTAACAGCAACAACTTAATACATCTATGGAACAGAACTTTAGAAGGGGAAAGAACATTCATGTCCATTTAGGCTACACATGCACTGACCATGGCTTCCACAAATCAGTGTATGTGAAGCTGTGCTTGTCCTTACTGTCCCCTGACATGGTGTGGTTGGTGCACGCGGCCCCCTGATGCTATGTGGAATGCTGAGGGCGGGGTGGGTTGAGGGGTGCTATGATGGAGTTCTCCTTGGACTGCAAAGGAAGGCAACCCCATGATTGTTGAAACTGTAGGTCCATAAGAGTCTGCAGCATCTTCTTTTCCTGTGCCTTTCTCCTGGCGGCTCTGTCCTCCGTACAGTCTGCAGTATTCCTCCTCCAGGCCTTCTGCTCACGGTCCAATGCAGCACTGGCTTGCAGGATTTCGCTGAACATGTCATCCTGAGTCCTCTTCTTTCTCCTCTTTATCTGGCTCAGGTGTTCATCAGGTATAGGTGGGGAGCCCCTCAAGGCCACAACGCAGCAGCTACAGATAAAACACACAGTGGTATCATTGTCAGTATAGTCACAACAGAATGGGAAAGTTAAGATTCAAAACTCCCTTCCTTTGCTCCCCTGAAGTTTTACACAGGACATGCTTATTGATTCTTCTGCTTGTGATTGCTTGTGTCTGACTCCGCTCACAGCACGAGCCATAGTAAGTATGGCCCTCCAGGGGTGAGGGAAATCAGGAGAGAATTGTTCGGTTGCATGAAACTATGAGTATAACACAATGACACCAAAAACTGGCAAGCTTTTCCACATGCAGTGGTGATTTTAGCTGGTATCTCACTTCTGAGGGTAACAAAGATACAAAAAGCACAGCTTCTACTGACATCCCAAGCCACCCAGGTCAATACACCACTAGCCTGTTTAGTGCAATGGTGCCTCCCAAAGTTATCACCGACTGGCATGGGCAAGTGTCCTACTGCAGAAGAAGAAATAAGGCTGCCATTCCTAGAAACCGTTGGCAGAGGATGGTAGAGTGCCTCTGGGAAAGTTTCATTGAGATCTCTGAGGAGGATTCAAGGGACATCCCTGTGTACATAAACAAACTGCTCTGCAGCCTCCCTCCCCCGCATCTAACTGTACATGGGAATGAAAAGCAGATAATAAACGCTACCTCTCTGTTGTACTACTACCTCTTCTAGTACAAGTAAATTAATGAAAAATCAAGAGCTGTTTCCTGCTAAGTTGGGGGCACCATCACTGTAATGGGAAACAGATTTGCCCAAAGTTCCTTCCCCTGCAGCAAGCTCACCTGTGCTCAAGTGCTAGGACTGACTAGACTGCAGTGGAGGCTCAAACAGGTCCAGGCTCGTGGCATAGCTGGGTTCCCCAGTCACATGTCCCCCCTCCTCCTCCTCTCTGTTCACCCCAGGGGCCTGTAACTCAGGCTCCTCAGAGGTACCCGCAATGGTGTGTGGGGTGCTGGTGGAGTCTCCATCAAGAATGGAGGCTCTTTGTAAAAGTGGCAGGTCTGCAGCTGGGCACCAGCCTGACCATTGGTCTCCCTGGCCTTTTGATATGCCTGAGGTAGTTCCTTTGTTTTTCTGCAGTACTGCTGCTGATCCTGGTCATACCTCTTCTCCTGCATCCCCGTGCAATCTGCTCATAGATGTCCACATTTCCATGGCTGATCCATAGCTGTGCTTGCACCACCTCTTCTTCCTACAGGCCCAGGAGAGCCAATATCTCCTATCTACTCCAGGCCGCAGTGTGTCTGGAACGTGGAGCTTGCATGGTCAGCTGGGCAGTTGCACAGAATAATGGAGAGCTGCTAGGTATGCTCACCAACATGGACAACCAGAAAAAGGCATTTCAAAAAAGGGGAGGGGCTTCTGGTCCCTGTGACCCCTGGCCTGTGGAGTTCACAACTGTGACTAGAGTGGTCAATGTTGGGCACTGTGGGACAGCTGCTGGAGAACTGTTAGAGTCAACAACGGTAACAGTGTTTACATTTGCATTGTGTCGACCTCAATACATCAACCATTGCTCAACACTGCTCGGGGAGGTGGTGTTATTCTGTTGGCATAATGGAGCACTTACATCGTTGCGGGACATATTTAAGTGCAGACACATGCACAACTAGTTCAACGCAGGGCAGCTTATATTGACCTAACTTTGTATCCTTGACCAGGCCTTAGTCTGACCTCCTGTATAACACAGGCCATACAGTTTCACGCTGTGATTTCTGCATTGAACCCAACAACTTGTGTTTGAGTGAGGCTAGAGCATCTCTTTTAGAATAATCTGAATATTCTATAATAAATTATATCTATATTACTATTAACATAGCAGAATTTAAATGTTTGTAATGGTATTGTGCCAAGGAGGTAAGTTGGAAACTTTTATTATTTACTATATAAATCTCCTTTCATAATCTTGGAATTTTTTTCTCACCAAACCACAACTTTGGGGGTTTTCTGGGCTTGACTATCATTGAGCTGATGCATCATAACCACTTAAACAACACACCCCTTATCATAATATACAGTAAAAACAAAGGCAGATGTGGCACATCAATACTAAGAAAGATCAAGCTGTGGCAGGGGGATGGGGAGGAGTGGTTCAGTTGCCAGTAAAAACTCTACAAATAAAACATTTTTAATATATTAAATTTAGAAGATTGTATTTAAAATAATACCCAGCATTTAATAAATGATCACATTTCTTTTTCACAATGGCCTATTATATATATTTATTCTTTAATTTAATTAAGATTTTGTTTTGCAATTTCAGACAAACATAATAGGATGGAGGAATTCTGGAAACCAGCATAAAGTGCAAGTGATCAGACTTCATGTGGGTATATTGCATGGTGAATTGGAAGACGGGAGGAAAGTTCACTCAAAACCCAGTAACAGGCCATAGGACCAGAATAATGGATGTCACCCTTCCACACTCAGGGGTTCGTGACCACTGAATCAGAGGCTGCTACTCCAGCCCTCTGGTGGACTGCAATGCTCTCCTCTACAAAGGCCAGAAAAAATAAAAATTCACCTCAGTAATAGTAAATTAGAATTTTACTTTAATGTAGCTTCTCTGTGGTGTGTTAGCCCTGGTCTACACTACGAGTTTAGGTCAGATTTAGCAGCGTTAGATCAGTTTAGCCCTGCACCCATCCACACTATGAAGCCATTTTTTCCAACTTTAAGGGCTCTTAAAACCGATTTCTGTAATCCTCCCCGATGAGTGGATTAGTGCTGAAATCGACCTCGCTGGGTCAAATTTGGGGTAGTGTGGATGCAATTCGACAGTATTGGCTTCTGGGAGCTATCCCAGAGTGCTCCATTGTGACCGCTTGGACAGCACTCTCAACTCAGATGCACTAGCCAGGTAGACAGGAAAAGCCCCACGAACTTTTGAATTTCATTTCCTGTTTGGCCAGTTTGGTGAGCTCATCAGCAGAGGTGACCATGCAGAGCTCTTCAGCACAGGTGATCATGGAGTCCCAGAATCGCAAAAGAGCTCCAGCATTGACCGAACAGGAGGTACTGGATCTGACCACTGTACGGGGAGAAGAAGCTGTGCTATCAGAACTCCGTTCCAAAAGATGAAATGCCAAAATATTTTTAAAAATCTCCAAGGGTATGAAGGACAGAGGCTATCACAGGGACCCGCAGCAGTGCCGAGTGAAACTTAAGGAGCTTAGGCAAGCCTACCAAAAAACCCAAGAGGCAAATGCCTACTCACGGTCAGAGTCCCAGAAATGCCGCTTCTATGATGAGCTGCATGCAATTCTAGGGGCTGCCCCTATCACTGCCCCACCCACCCCTGTACATGGACTCCTGCAAGGGGGGAGTCTCACGCAACAGGGATGAGGATTTTGGGGACGAGGAAGATAGCGCACACCAGGCAAGCAGAGAAACCATTCTTCCCGACAGCCAGGAACTATTTATCACCTTGGAGCCAATACCCTCCCAACCCGGGCTCCCAAACCTTGAAGGCGGAGAAGGCAGCTCTGGTGAGTGTACCTTTGTAAATATAATACACAGTTTAAAAGCAAGCGTGTTTAATGATTAATTTGTCCTGAAGACTTGGGATGCATTCACGGCCAGTACAGCTCCTGGAAAGTCTGTTAACGTGTATGGGGATGGAGCAGAAATCCTCCAGAGACATCTCAATGAAGAGATGTATTCCCAAAGCCTTTGCAAAAGGTTTCTGAAGAGGCCAGCCTTATTGCGTCCTCTATGGTAGGACACTTTACCACAGCAGGCCAGCAGCACGTAGTCTGGAATCATTGCATAACAAAGCATGGCAGCGTATGGTCCCAGTGTTTGCTGGCATTCAAGCAATGTCCATTCTTTATCTCTCTGTGTTATCCTCAGGAGAGTGATATCATTCATGGTCACCTGGTTGTAATAGGGGAATTTTATTAAGGGGACATTCAGAGGTGGCCGTTCCTGCTGGACTGTTTGCCTGTGGCTGAACAGAAATTATCCCCACTGTTACCCACGTGGTGGGGGGAGGGGTAAAGCGATCATCCCAGAGAATTGTGTGTGTGTGGGGGGGGGAGTTAGTTGGGTTTGTCTGCACATTAATCCAAAAACCGCAGCCCCTCCTTTTAAATGGCCAACCCATTTTAAAGGGCCAACCCAACGGGTGCTTGGTATGTGAACTGAGGGTGCTGCTGTTTGAAACCATTTCCCACATGTTAGGAAGGTTAAAGAAGCCAAAAGACTGTGGCTTACCATGTCTGCCTGCAAGCTGAAGTCTGTTGCCTGCCGGCACTGCATGTGTGATCTCTCACACCGTACCGACATGACCTCAATATAAGAGGCAAAATGCGACCTTGTAAAGAAAGCGCAAGTGCTATGTAATGTTAACAGCTTGGTTCACTGTGAAAGAGTCCTACCCGTTGTTCTCTAAAATGTCTTTTTAAAGACTAATCTCCCTTTTTTCCTTCCCGCAGCTGCAAATGTTTCAACGCTCCCCCTATCATCTCCGTCCCAGAGGCTAGCACAGATAAGAAGCCGAAAAAAATACTCACAATGAAATGTTCCCTGAGCTCATGCAGGCCTCCAGTGCTGAAAGAGCCCAACTCAATGTGTTGAGGCAGACAATGTCAGAGTCCAGAAAAGCACAAAATGAACGTGAGGAGAGGAGGGACGAGCGAGAGGAGAGGAGGCAGGATGCAATGCTGAGGCTACTGGAGGATCAAACTGATATGCTCCAGCGTATGGTTGAGGTGCAGAAAAGACAGCAGGAGCACAGACTGCCGCTGCAGCCCCTGTGTAACCAACTACCCTCCTCCCCAACTTCTATAGCCTCCTCACCCAGATGCCCAAGAACACGGTGGGGGGCCTCCGGGCACCCAGCCACTCTACCCCAGAGGACTGCCCAAGCAACAGAAAGCTGGCATTTAATAAGTTTTGAAGTGCAGTGTGGCCTTGTCCTTCCATCCTCCCCTACTCCCCCACCCCACCCAGTGCTTCCCTCCTCCCCCTCCCGGGCTATCTTGGCAGTTATTCCTACATTTGTGTGATGAAACAACAATGACTTTATTGCCTCCAGAAGCGGTGATCAAATGCAGGAGAAGAGGGCAGTTGGCTTACAGGGAAGTAGAGTGAACCGAGGGGGCAGGTTTTCATCAAGAAAAAAAAAGACCTTTCACACCGTAGCCTGGCTAGTCATGAAACTGGTTTTCAAAGCTTCTCTGATGCGCAGTGCGCCCTGCTGTGCTCTTCTAACTGCCCTGGTGTCTGGCTGCACGTAATCAGCAGCCAAGCGATTTGCCTCAATCTCCCACCCCGCCATAAATGTCTCCCCCGTACTCTCACAGAGATTGTGGAGCACACAGCAAGCAGTAATAACAATGAGAATATTGGTTTCGCTGAGATCTAACCGAGTCAGTAAACTGCACCAGCGCGCTTTTAAATGTCCAAATGCAGATTCCACCACCATTCTGCACTTGCTCAGCCTATGGTTGAACAGATCCAGACTACTGTCCAGGGTGCCTGTGTATGGCTTCATGAGCCAGGACATTAAAGGGTAGGCTGGGTCACCAAGGATAACTATAGGCATTTCAACATCCCCAATGGTTATTTTCTGGTCTGGAAAGTAAGTCCCTTGCTGCAGCCGTTCCCACAGACCAGAGTTCCTGAAGATGCGAGTGTCATGCACCTTTCCTGGCCATCCCACGGTGATGTTGGTGAAATGTCCCTTGTGATCCACCAGTGCTTGCAGCATCATTGAAAAGTACCCCTTTTGGTTTATGTACTGGCTGCCAAGGTGGTCCGGTCCCAAGATAGAGATATGCGTTCCGTCTATCGCCCCACCACAGTTAGGGAATCCCATTGCAGCAAAGCCATCCACTATGACCTGCACATTTCCCAGGGTCACCTCCCTTGATAGCAGCAGCTCAGTGATCGCATTGGCTACTTGCATAAAGCAGCCCCCACAGTAGATTTGCCCACTGTAATTGATTCCCGACTGACCGGTAGCTGTCTGGTGTTGCAAGCTTCCAGAGGACTATAGCCACTCACTTGTGAACTGTGAGGGCTGCTCTCATCTTGGTATTCTGGCGCTTCAGGGCAGGGGAAAGCAAGTCACAAAGTTCCATGAAAGTGCCCTTACACATACGAAAGTTTTGCAGCCATTGGGAATCATCCCAGACCTGCAACACTATGCGGTCCCACCAGTCTGTGCTTGTTTCCCACGCCCAGAATCGGCGTTCCATGGCATGAGCCTGCCCCATTGCCACCAGGATGGCCAAATTGCCAGGGTCCGTACTGTGAGAGAAGTCTGTGTCCATGTCCTCATCACTCTCCTCACCACACTGCTGTCGCCTACTCGCCTGCTTTTGCAGGTTCTGGTTCTGCATATACTGCATGATAATGCACGTGGTGTTTAGAATGGTCACAACTGCTGCGGTGATCTGAGCAGGCTCCATGCTTGCCGTGGTATGGCGTGAGCAGGAGAGCAGAGTGGCAGTGGAAGCGGCGGGTGAATGATGATGCTGACAGCAATATGGCACCCGCACGGAAAAAGGCTTGAAACGATTGTTGGCCGTTGCTTTCACGGAAGGAGGGAGGAGTAGGCTGGCAGCAGACGATGCTGCTGGCTGGAAGAGCTATCCCTCTGCCAATATTCCAGGAAGGACTGAATCTCCGTTAGACAAAACTTAAAGAAGAGAATGATCTGAGTCACTCCCATTTTTGTGCAGGTGCCCCGACTGACTTTACTGAGGTCTGCAAGGAGCACCGATGTCAGACCAGGCACCCCGACAGACCTTACCGAGATCTGCCAGGAGCACCCATGTCTGCCCAGGCACCCCGACCGACCTGACCAAGGCTGGCCAGAGCACCCAGGAGACAAGGAGGATGGCTACTAGTCATACTGCACTATCTGCTGCCACAAGGCAATGAGCTGCTGCTGTGTAGCAATGCAGTACGATGCTGCTGCTGCTGTGTAGCAATGTACGATGACGGTGAGCTGAGTGGGCTGCATGCTTGCCGTGGTATGGCATCTGCACAGGTAACCCATGGAAAAAGGCTTGAAATGATCGTCTGCCATTGCTTTCACAGAAGGAGGGAGGGAGGAGGGCCTGACGAGATATACCCAGAACCACACGTGACAATGTTTTTTGCCCCATCAGGCATTGGGATCTCAACCCCGAATTCCAATGGGTGGTGGAGACTGCGGGAACTGTGGGATAGCTACCCACAATGCAATGCTCCAGAAGTCGATGCTAGCCTCGGTACTGTGGATGCACTCCGCTGACTTAATGGTCTTAATGGTTTTAAGTGGGGACACAAACAATTGACTGTATAAAATCGCTTTCTAAAAATTCAACTTCCATAAATTTGACCTAATTTCATAGTGTAGACGAGAGAGAAACCAGTGTTATCAATAGAGGATAAGCTACTTGTGCTTTCAAGAATTATTTTTGGTGAGGAACATTGTAAGTGAAATGCTCTTAGAGTTTTCAGGAGGGCAAAGGGAGGGGTGGCATGAAATCAAAATTTCTTTTACACTGAAATCAGCTCATTACTATTTGATAATATGGGGAAGTCATAGGACTATTTATCACATCATCTTACCTAGATAGGAAGTAAAATTCACACTTGTGAATTTGGTTTACTCTCATTATTGTCTTCCATAAGCCATAGAAAAATAAGATAAAGAGCCTGAAGGCTTTTTTTAAAATATTTTTTAAAATATTCAAAAGAGAACTGAAGTTAAACTTAAAAAGATGAATACATAGGCAAATGTATGTAGCCAAGCTCTTTTTGCTGTTATTAAAAACACCAATGCTTTCTCCCTAACAGCCTAGCTTCTCAGTCCATTATTCCTGCAGTGCCAGTGTATTGTTTGCCTAAATCTGCTATTCCCAATTTTATAACAATTTATGAATTCCTACCAGCAATTCTACAGCCTCAGGCTGTCATCTCTTAAATTACAGTAAACTGGGTTGGACTGGGCCAAACCTCCAGGGAAATTCCAGGTGCTTAATGAAGTGACTGTACAGGTCTTTCTTCTGAGTCAGTGCTGACCCAAGGGCTCCAGCCTACTGTACTCCTAGAGGTGCCATCTTTCAGATGAAATATAAAATTACTCTCCTGTGTGTGGTGTCTCTAAATTCTGGTGAATTTTCAATGTCACTGTTTTAGATCTTGTCCACTCACTGGACCAAAAGACTAGATTGAATCAATCTGTAGTTATCCATGTTATTCCTCTTACACATTATGGGCCACATTAAGAGATGAGTTTAATCTATAGGGAGTCAAAGTTAGTGAAACAAACACTTTCTTCTGGTCTCCTCAATGTGTGTGATGTGTGTGTGATGTTCCACGGGTGTTATCTGGACCAGTGATCTGCTAGGTCACTCCAATTCTCAACTCTGGGAGCCAGCCTTACCCTGCTCTGCTGTGAGAACCCCACTCCTGGGATGTTCACGCACAGCCTCTAGCATGCAAGCTGCTTGGATTGTGCAAGTGAATGACACTAGCCAATATCTCCAGTCCCAGACACAACCCTAGGAACCTCCGTCTTGCAGTGTCCAATTATGCCCGGTGGACACTGCAAGCTTATATGAGTTCATCAGTTTAACAAAGAAATTTATATGTACCAGGCTTGTTATTCCAAGGGGAGTCTCTGACACACTTCAAACCCAACACACTGCTTCAGGTAGAATAAACAAACAAATTCATTAACTACAAAGATAGATTTTAAGTGATTATAAGTCAAAGCACAACAAGTCAGATTTGGTCAAATGAAATAAGAGCAAAATGCATTCTAAGCTGATCTTAACACTTTCAGTGTCCTTACAAACTTAAATGTTTCTCACCACAGGCTGGTTGCTCTTCAGCCAGGCTCTCCCCTTTGATCAGCGCTTTAGTCGCTTGATGTCGATGTCTGTAGATGGAGTTGGAAGAGAGGAAGAGCATGGCAAATGTGTTTCCCTTTTATCATATTCTTTCTTCCCTCTTGGCTTTGCCCTCCTCCCCGTTCAGGGTCAGGTGAGCATTACTTCATTGTAGTCCCTAGTTGACCAAGGGAAGGGGGGGGTGATTCACTCGAGAGTCCGACAGATCCTTTGTTGCTGCCTAGGCCAGTGTCCTTTGTTCCTGTGAGGCTGGGCTGGGTTTGTCCCATACATGCCCTGATGAGGTGTAAACTGACCCTCTGCTCTTGGAGAATTTTTGCATGGGCTTGTTTTAAGCCATGAGGACGCATTTTCAGCCTCATAGCTATATACATGAAATTATAACTGATAACATTAATATAACAACAGTTACTATAACATTATTATAACAACAATGCTCAGTGCATTGTAAGCCTTCTGAAGACACCCAACATGAAAAACTTTGCATTGGGTACCACACAATCATTTTATAAGGATGAATATGGGGGTGCAGGGTGTTCCCTCAAGGTACAGAATGTCGCAGTATGTTATGCCAGTTTAGACCATTTCCAGACTCCTTTAGATTTACTTAGATACACAGAAAGAGATTAGCTGCTGCGCTCAGTTCTTCTGGAGCACAGCAGAGTAGGGGGCATCAGGGACCTGGTAATAGCACTCTGATTCTCTGCCCCAGCCCTTGTCATGGTGCCTTGGGTCTACCTTGCTCCAGCTGGCAACCATCTACCAGCTGCATATAGCCAGGCCTCAGTGTACTCCAGCCACTTCTCCCCCTCCTACCCTTGATGTGTCTCCTGTGCTGGGGGCTGTGGGGAGGTGGAGTAGGAACCTGAGGGGCAAAGGGGATGAAGTGGTTCAGAGAATCTGTCCCTTGCATGTTCTTAAACTCAGAAAGCCAAATTTGGAGGTGTTATGTTGCCCTTACACTAACTTAGACTCCTATAGATCTACTTATGTTCATTCTGTTGATGTCTAAGAAACCCTACATTGTTCTAACTTGTCTACCAAGGAACCTGTCAAGGTTCCTCCACCACTCTGAACTCTAGGGCACAGATGTGGGGACCTGCATGAAAACCTCCTAAGCTTACTTTTACCAGCTTAGGTTAAAACTTCCCCAACGTACAAATTAATTTTATCCTTTGTCCCTGGATCTCCACTGCCACCACCAAACTCTAACTGGGTTTACTGGGAAACGCAGTTTGGACACGTCTTTCCCCCCAAAATCCTCCCAACCCTTGCACCCCACTTCCTGGGAAGGGTTTGGTAAAAATCCTCACCAATTTGCATAGGTGACCAAAGACCCAAATCCTTGGATCTGAGAACAATGAAAAAGCATTCAGTTTTCTTACAAGAAGACTTTTAATAGAAATAGAAGTAAATAGGAGTAAAGGAATCACCCCTGTAAAATCAGGATGGTAGATAATTACAGGGTAATTAGATTCAAAACATAGAGAATCCCTCTAGGGAAAACCTTAAGTTACAAAAAAGACACACAGACAGAAATAGTCATTCTATTCAGCACAATTCTTTTCTCAGCCATTTAAAGAAATCATAATCTAACGCATACCTAGCTAGATTACTTACTAAAAGTTGTAAGACTCCATTCCTGTTCTCTCCCCAGCAAAGCAGCACACTGACAGACACACAGACCCTTTATTTCTCTCCCACCTCCCAGCTTTTGAAAGTATCTTGTCTCCTCATTGGTCATTTTGGTCAGGTGCCAGCGAGGTTACCTTTAGCTTCTTAACCCTTTATAGGCGAGAGGATTTTTCCTCTGGCCAGGAGGGATTTTAAAGGGGTTTACCCTTCCCTTTATATTTATGACAGAATCAGAGGAAGGTGTAAAAATGTTTTGGTTTCAAATACTGCAGGGAAAGATCTTTGTTTCATTTTGCTCTATTAAATGTTTCCATGCAGATATGGCACTATGCTGACAGGGCTAGTATTTCAAAGTGGCATCATCCCAGCCTCTACAGATGCACATTCAATTTGGGTAGTTAGCCATGATCTGCAGAGTTTTTAAAGGCTGATTTTGAAATTTTTCATCCACAGCATATTCCAGGATTTGTGATTTAATTAAACTTATTTTCTGTTAGGCAGGGTAGGACTTTTTCTGATCTCCTTTGGAAAGAGTGCTCCCTGTAGCTTGCTCTGGTGGCGCCCAGGAGAAGAGACACTCTGGAAGACAGACTGAATCTATTTAATATGGAGATTTGTAGATCAGAACCTTCGTATGATCCTCGTAGTTAACGAGGCCTAATCACAATCATATGGCACCTGAAAAAAATGCAGTGGGACATATCTGCTGCTCATTCTCAGACAAAATTCTCATTGAATTCAGTTACTTAATCATTCAATCAATTGGGAAGGGAAAGATGGTGTTCATTCCAATTTTATCATCAGATTTTCTTGCAGGTACTCTTGCTATATTGGGTTGTTTACTGAGCCTAATCATTCATTTTGGTTAATACTGCAAAGAAGCTGTTATGTTTTATTCATCTAAAATATGGACCATTTGTTTTGATTGCATCCATTATAGAAAGAGAAAATATGGAGGGTTATTTATAGTTTAGTGCTAGTGGTGGGTTGCACTGATGTCAGAAATAATAAATGCCAGATGCAGAATTCAAGGTAGTAGTATTGGGCCAGATTTGTTTCTTGTGTACCACTGAGTTCACAGAAGTTACACCAAAGATTAATTTAGCCTCTATGCATAGATTATAAGGCCTAGTTATAATACTTGTCAAACCAAGAAAAATATTCAAGGTTTTTTAAAAGTTGACAGCGTTTTGATAAGTGATTTTAATATCCAATGTTAATGCACCAAATGTTGAGGCTGGATTCTAACTAATACATAAATGTGGCCCAAAAAAAAAAAAAAGGCAACACATTAATAATGAAAGGGTAAGAATTACCAACTCTAACTCTTCAGTTACTGTAATGAAGTATCATAACATTCTCAAGCAGAGTGGCCTGCATTAATAGGCCACAAAACGGGCATTAAGAAACCTAGCTGTTAGAGACTTGTTATTGGAATCTTTTACGATAATGTGAGAAGCATTAAGCTGCTACATCTGTGAGTGCTTTAAGGGGATAATTTTCTGATTGATAGTCTCTCTAGTAACCCAGCTCACACACATCCTTTTCAGGAAAGAATGAGGTTTATATAGACGCTCTGGAGGATCTTGTTGATTTGTGCTTTTTCATATATACCTCTCTCTCTGGGTGATTTATTGTGGCGAGGGTTTGTTTTTGATTCATGTTGATTACATCAGAGATTAACTTTTGAACATTATTATTTATTTATTGTATTTCATCTAAACTTGCTAAGCACTCTACAGATGAATATAAAACTAGGCCCTTCTCCCAGGATCTTGCCATCTAAGCCCCAATCCTGCAAGTTTCTCCATGCAAGCAGAACCATTTGAAGAATCAGCCCCTAAGATAGGGTTGCCAGGCGTCCGGTTTTCAACGAAAACATCCAGTCAAAAAGGGACGCTGGCGGCTCCGGTCAGCATTGCCAACCAGGCTGTTAAAAGTCTGGTTGGCGGCGCAGTGGGTGCCCGGGGCTAAGGCAGGCTCCCTGCCTGCTCTAGCTCCACGTGGCTCCCAGAAGTGGCCACTGGGTCCCTGCAGCCCGTAGGCTCTGGGGCGGCCAGGAACTGGGACGCTCTGCACTCTGCCACCGCCCTCAATACTGGCTCCACAGCTCCCATTGGCTGTGAACCGCAATGAATGGGAGCTGCAGGGGGCAATGCCTGCGGGCGCGAAGGCAGCACAAACCGCGCAGAGCTGCCTGGCTGTGCCTCTGCCTAGATACCGCAGGGACCTGGCAGCCACTTCCTCAGAGCCACAGTGAGTGCCGCCGGGATCCCGTACCCCCCCACCACACACACACACACACCCACCAACCCCCTGGCCCAGCCCAGAGGCCCCCCCCCGCACTCTAAACCTCCATCCCTGCCCCCATCCCCAGCTGGAGCCCTCACTCCCCCCTCACCCCTATCCCTGGCCCAGCCTGGAGCCCCCTCCTGCCACCCAAACCCATCATCCCCGGCCCCACCCCAAAGCCCACACCCACAGCCGAAGCCCTCATCCCCCCACACACCACAACCCTCTTCCCCAGGCTGGAGCCTCCTTCTGCACCCCAAACCCCTCATCCCCAGTCCCATCCCAGAGCCTGCACCCCCAGACAGACCCCTTACCCCCTCCCACACCCTAACCCCCTGCCCCAGCCTGGTGAAAGTGAGTGAGGGTGGGGACGAGTGAGCAGTGGACAGAGGGGAGATGAAGTGAGCGGGGGGTGCGGCCTCAGAGAAGGGGTCGGGGTGTTCAGTTTTGTGTGATCAGAAAGTTGGCAACCCTAAGACAATGTATTAGTGGTGTATTGAGAACTGTGTTGGAATTGCATGCTATCACTTTAAGAGTGGGGGGAGGAGATTTCCTGGGGTCCTGCTTGTCCGCTGGGGACTCTATAGGGAAGTGTGCAATCAAAATCAGTCTTGAGAAAACCAGCTTAGAGTAAGGTGGGTTGAGTTGTGCTTCTGTTTTATGGACCAGTCTGCTTTGTCTCTTTCTGTTTATGGGTTCTTTTGTGTTATTGTTCTGAATTCAAAGAAATAAAGTAGTGTTACATTGCAGCCTTCCAGCAAGTGTATTTTATGATTTTATCTAATTTCTCTCTTGATGAAAGTCAAGAACAAGTGATGGTGAAGTGTAGCATGAATCGTGTTAGGATCAAAAGTGAGAGTTTTGTTTTACTTTCCTTTTTATCATTTACAGTATTTTTTTAGCAATTTGAGGGGACAAAAGTTCATAGGCCTCAAGTGAAAAGTATGCTGTGAGTAGGGACTTGATGATGGAGAGGGGAGAGATCTGGAGGAGTGATTCAGGCACTGGGGGAATAATGGAAGAAGGCATGGAAAGGAGATTGGGATATTAAATGTTCAGGATGGCTTGTGTGATGAGGTGACCCGTGGGGAATAAAAAGAGATGAGAGCTGGTAGGCAAGAGCTAAACTGTACTGCGTTTTGAAGCCAAGGATAAGGAGTTTAAATTTAGTGTGAAAGGTGAGGGGAAACTAATGATGGGGTTTGAAGAGTTTTCAGGCATGGCTGGAGCTGAGTAGCTGAATTGAATGGGGGAGAGGTAAGAGGAAGGAAGGAGAGAAGATGAAAAGAGAACTAAAAACTAAGACAGAAGTTTCTAAATTTATACTGCCTCCTCTGTTTGGAACTTGGCTTTTGCTTTCTACTGACCAAGCATCCTCCACATCCTTAAATTATTCGTGTAGAAAGTTTTTCCAGTGATAAATACGGTTTCATCAAAATTTTAATGGGAAAATGTCAATTCCAGTGAGAAAAATTCAAACTTCCTGCAGACAGGTTTTTAATTAAAACTCATTTTTTGAATCAACATTTTTAAACTAAACAAAAATTTTCTCTTTGACTTAAAATGTAAGTTCATTTTTTTTGTTTGTTTAAAAACATGAAACCAAATGCCTCTAAGATGAAATGTCATTTGGGAATAAAAAATGACATTTTATTTTGACTTAAAATTTTGTTTCATTTTGTTTCAGTTGTTTTGAAACAATTTGGAACAAAAATTTTTGCTTTACATCCATTCAAAATCTCCTGTGTGGAAACTAACATCTTTTGACTGAAAAGTCTAGCATGTAGACTTTTAGTTCAAAATTTCTTGCAGGGAAATTTTTTGTTTTCTCACCTCTACTTAAAACCCACTTCTTTCACCCTGCCTTCCATTTCTGGCTTGCAAGAGCTGTCTCTGTTCCCTCACACTTGAGACATCTTCACTTAAACTGTATCCATGCAATTTAGATAGAAAATTCCAAGGTAAGATTTATCCAAGATCTTTGGGGCAATACAATCATTTTGTTCTAGATTTGTACTTCTGCAGTGGGTTCCTGGGCCACTGAGAAGTAGGAAGAAAAACAGATCTGTGCTGTAATTTTGAGGACATGTTTCTGCTGAAACATTTGTTTTTTCTTCTCTTACTGCTTTTGTAATTAGTTTGAATTCATACCTTTACTTGCAAGGAATAGGGTATAGTAGGGTCTTCTCCTGACTATTTCCTGGCTGGAAACACAACAGAATTTGCAAGATTCACTTTACATGTCTAATTTTCCATAGAGTGCTACAGCATACTGAAGTGCGATATTGGTTGTAATGTTGTAGCTGATTCACTGATAACTTTCTGAAGGCTGGTTTGAAAGTATGTTATTTTCCAATTGAGTCACATTGTGAAATGATCAACAAAATAAAATCCTCCTGTCATGAGTTGATGTTTCTCTTTGTTTCTGTACTTCTCGCATGCTTCTTGGTGATTTTTTCCCAAGCTACATATCTGAAAGATACAAACATTCTAAAACTTTATTTTTTTTTGTATGAATTTTCTGTGATTTGCAGAATATTTTTTCCTGTTCTCTGTCTCAAAACTCCAGTAAAAAGAGAGCTTGAATAATAGTAGACAATATTGCAAAGCCTCATGTTTAGATTCAAGCATTAATTTATTTTCAAGAAGAAAGTGATATATTTTAACTTTTAAAAAGGTAATATGGATTTTTTTTTTGAGAAATCACTAATTCACCAAGGCTGGGACTTTGCAGTGTTTATGCTGGTGACACAAAAATAATGAAATGTAATAACAGCAATAATAAATATATACTTGGTATCATATTTCACCCAAGGATCTCCAAGTTTAAAGCTCCCATGTACTTTCTGAAGAGATAAGAAGATAAATTTAGTGTTGTGGCCACAATCCCTTCTCAGTTTTAGTTCCCTTGGCTTTTTGGTGTTGCATGAAGCATTGCTTCAATAATTTCAAAGGACCCAGTTGTGCAACTCTTATTCACACTGGTGAGTACTAACACAATTAGCTTCAGTGTGGTGGCTCACCAACATGAGTTATGGTTTTACCATTAAGTTCAAGCATAAGCTCAAACAAGTGTGACCACTCTTGAGCCACACTCTTATGACAAAGACAGTTTTGAATCAATGCATGTATCTCTTTCCCAAAGCATGTATTTCACAGACACTGTCTTGCTATATGAAGCTCTGATCACTACATTGTTTACAAAGTGAGTCATAACGAAATATTTTCAGTTAAAAACAATTTAGCTAACTTTATAAAAAACATAACTACATGGGCCATGTGTATTATAGCTGGTAAATGGCAATTTAGGCACATAGGCTTGTTAAAGTCTATTAAAACTGGATACATCTAATCTCTAGTCATACCTTCAGGATCTTTAAGCAACCGCATATTAACATCCAATTTGAAATGACTTCTGTAAATTTCCCCCTACTGATTAGCTATCAAATGTTAATGTTCTACATTCCCATACTTTCTGTACACATTCTGGGACAGTTTCTGCTGGGTGCATAGCTCCTTGATTTCCTGCCCCATCCCTGGTTCAGCATTGGTTTAAAGGCTATTCTAAATTGTGGCAGTTGGCTGTGGTCCTCTAGGAACCATATGCCAGCTGGAGGTAGCCAGAGTGTATCATACTCTGGCCACTCCCCCTCCATGATCCCTGTAATGGGTTTGCAAGAAGGGAGGTATCGGTGATGGCGCTACTGATCCTACACCCACTGTGGACTCCCTCACACTGGAGAATCTCCATCAAGGGGCTTGTGAGTGGTATTCCCTTCCTTAGAGCATCCAGAACAGCACAACATGACTAGGATGGGACAGAGAATGCGCCAGTTGAAGTGACAGAGCTCATGAGCAATGGAAGTTAAGAAGAAAGTTAAGTATCATTAAGATCAGAAAGCAAGAAATGTAGACCAACATTTTCAAAAGTACCCTCTAGTTATGGGTGCCTTAAGCTTCGGGTCCTCAGCTTGAGAGACATATGACATATTGGAAAAATGTGGATCATTTTTGTAATTTCTGATCCTGATGCCTGATTTTCAATGGAGTAACCCCAGTAACCCCAGCTGTAGTCAGTGGGAGTGGCAGGTGCTCAGGACTTCTGACATACAATTCCTTGGTCTAGCACACTGGGCACACAAATACAGAACCATCCAAAATTAGAGGCCACTTTTGAAAATTTGGACCTGAGAGCTTTGTTGTGAGATTCCAGTCAAAAGTCTAAAAATGTCCCAGACATTGCCAGACACCATTGTAGATTTCCTCACATTTCTCTGCAGCCTGGCATATGAATTACCCCCATCAACTCTAATTCTTTCCAGATGGTTCATATATAGCATGCAGCAATCTTTACTTCCCACTATCCACATTAAAGCAAAAAACTGCTCACTTAGCAGAAATACAGCCAAGTTCACAGACTAGGATTTAAAAACTTTATGCTAAACAAGTGATGTGTACATAGACTTAGCAAAAACTTGATTTAACATGAGCGACTCTTTCTGTTCTCTACCTGGTAATTAAAGACAGAAGTTTATCTAACCATGTTCTCTTTACTTGTAAATAGCTTGTACTTAAAAATCCACACTTTGGGGTGTGGAAGAAACATATGGATTGACCATTTCAAAATCTAAAAATGTCTAAAGTAAACTTTGTGTTACTTATTGCTGAAATGGCCAAATTTGGCCCATTATAGTCATGTAACTCAATTGAAATCATAGATGTTCTTGAGCCACAACAATAGAAACTGAATCTTTCTGTGGCAAAAAGGGCTAATGAGACCCTTGGATGTGTCAAGGCACAAAACGAGATCAAACTAGCTATAGACATAAAGGGAAACAAGAAAACATTCTACAAATACATTAGAAGCAAAAGGAAGACCAAGGACATCATTACTCAGTGGGGGTGGAGGGGAAACAATAATAGAAAATTTGGAAATGGCAGAGGTGCTTAATGACTACTTTGTTTTGGTTTTCACCAAGAAGGGTGGTGGTGATTGGATGTCTAACATAGTGAATGCCAGTGAAAATGAGGCAGGATCAGATGCTAAAATAGAGAAAGAACAAATTAAAAATTACTTAGACAATTTAGATGTGGTCTAATCACCAGGGCCTGATTAAATGCATCCTAGAATATTCAGGGAGCTGACTGAGGGGATACCTGAGCCATTAGCGATTATCTTTGAAAAGACAAGAGAGATTCCAGAAGACTGGGAAAGGGCATATATATTGTCAATCTATAAAAAGGGAAATAAGGACAACTCAGGGAATTATAGACCAGTCATCTTAACTTCTGTACCCAGAAAGATAATGGAGCAAATAATTAAGCAATCAATTTGAAAACATCTAGAAGATAATAAGGTGATAAATAACTGTCAGCATGGATTTGTCAAGAACAAATCTTGTCAAAGCAACCTGGTAGCTTTCTTTGACAGGGTAACAAGCCTTGTGGATGGGGGGAAGTGGGAGATGTGGTATATCTTGACTTTAGTAAAGCGTTTTATACTGTCTCACATGACCTTCTCATAAACAAACATGGGAAATGCAACCTAGATGGAACTACTATGAGGTGGGTGCATAACCGGTAGGAAAACCATTCCCAGAGAGTGGTTATCAGTGGTTGTCAAGGTTCCTCCCCCACTCTGAACTCTAGGGTACAGATGTGGGGACCTGCATGAAAAACCTCCTAAGCTTATCTTTACCAGCTTAGGTCAAAACTTCCCCAAGGTACAAAATATTCCCCCCGTTGTCCTTGGACTGGCCGCTACCACCACCAAACTAATACTGGTTACTGGGGAAGAGCTGTTTGGACGCGTCCTTCCCCCCAAAATACTTCCCAAAACCTTGCACCCCATTTCCTGGACAAGGTTTGGTAAAAAGCCTCACCAATTTGCCTAGGTGACTACAGACCCAGACCCTTGGATCTTAAGAACAATGAACAATCCTCCCAACACTTGCACCCCCCCTTTCCTGGGAAATGTTGGATAAAAAGCCTCACCAATTTGCATAGGTGACCACAGACCCAAGCCCTTGGATCTGAGAACAATGAAAAAGCATTCAGTTTTTTACAAGAAGACTTTTAATAAAAAATAGAAGTAAATAGAAATAAAGAAATCCCCCCTGTAAAATCAGGATGGTAGATATCTTACAGGGTAATTAGATTCAAAAACATAGAGAACCCCTCTAGGCAAAACCTTAAGTTACAAAAAAGATACACAGACAGAAATAGTTATTCTATTCAGCACAATTCTTTTCTCAGCCATTTAAAGAAATCATAATCTAACACATACCTAGCTAGATTACTTACTAAAAGTTCTAAGACTCCATTCCTGGTCTATCCCTGGCAAAGACCAGCATACAGACTGACACAGACCCTTTGTTTCTCTCCCTCCTCCCAGCTTTTGAAAGTATCTTGTCTCCTCATTGGTCATTTTGGTCAGGTGCCAGCAAGGTTACCTTTAGCTTCTTAACCCTTTACAGGTGAGAGGAGCTTTCCCCTGGCCAGGAGAGATTTCAAAGGGGTTTACCCTTCCCTTCATATTTATGACAGTGGTTCACAGTGTAAGTAGGGTTTAAATGAATTCTTCCCTGACAGCTATCTGGGAGGGGGAGAGATTTCACGAGCAAACTGTATTTACACGAACACACATACTCTGCTTAGATATCCAGCAAACAGACCAGTGTGTTATACAAAGTGATCAACTTTGGCTAGTGTTTGGTTACAAATCACTTTAGTACTGAATGCAGGGTTAGTGAAATGCTGTTACCAATGTTGTCATTATTGTATGACTAAAGGGGAACAGAACTGTGCTTAACCTGTCCCAAATGAGGGGGTCACCCTCAGTTGAAAGGACCTAGGTAAGCCAGGGGCTTGAATGCCATACCCTGTGAAAGTAAGAGGGGTGGGGACAGGAGAATTGGAGCCTCCCTCAGTGTTCTCCCCAGACTGGTTTAACCCGTTCCTCTGCACTGTTCAAAGAAAGAGCTAAAGAGGCTTCATTAGGAGCCTCTTTGTTATTTTAAATGCTCAGAGCTGAAATCAGTTGTGGTGGGGTAATGTTTCTGCCCAGCCTGCAAAGAGCTGAAAATTACTAAGAGATTGATGTCCAGAGGTCACAGCAGAGAGGCAGGTGACTGACAGTCAGCTCGTGAACAAGTGGCTGGCAACGTAGCAAGGAACTGCGGCTGGGGGGCCAGCCAGCAGAGAGGAGCAGCAGCAGCTGGCAGAACAGCCAACAGAGAGGAGCAGCGGCTGGCGGGGTGGCCAGCCAAAGCGAGTGCTTAGATGCCGGAGCAAACAAGGTGCCTTCTTCCCCAGGTGGGAGGTAAACTCACGCAGATGCACCTCTGAACTCTGGGTCCTCTCTGACCAAGAACAACCACTGTGAGTGGGGTATGGAGCAGAGGGGGCACAGAAAAGGAAATTTTGGTTGTGGAACTCAAGAACATGAGGCAGAAGGCACCACCCCGTGCACTCTGGGGTGGGTGTCCTGCTCACAGTTTTATGATTATGAATTCTGCTTGTGGCATTTTCCCTAATTAATGTCAGTTGACTTCCCTCCTTTCATTAGAAGTTTATTTTCTACACTCGGACTCTGTGCTTGTGCGTGGGGAAGTATTGCCTCTCAGAGTAATTTTCCCAGGTTACTGAGTAGGGGCTCGAGCCTGTTCTGTTTTGTGTCAATGGAAAGGAACCCCTAGATACTGAACCTGGCCTTGGTTGCTGCTGGCTTCACCTGGCAGAAGGGTTACAACAGT
Organism: Eretmochelys imbricata; assembly: GCF_965152235.1. Taxonomy (NCBI): domain Eukaryota; kingdom Metazoa; phylum Chordata; order Testudines; family Cheloniidae; genus Eretmochelys; species Eretmochelys imbricata. Next base: position 34,802,272 of record NC_135572.1, read on the forward strand.
CATGCTAGAAGGGCATAACAAGTGGGGTCCCACAGATATCAGTTCTGGGTCTGGTTCTGTTCAATATCTTCATCAACGATTTAGATAATGGCATACAGAGTACACTTATAAAATTTGCAGATGATACCAAGCTGGGAGGGGTTGCAAGTGCTTTGGAGGATAGGATTATAATTCAAAATGATCTGGACAAACTGGAGAAATGGTCTGAAGTAAATAGGATGAAATTCAATAAGGACAAGTGCAGAATACTCCACTTAGGAAGGAACAATTAGTTGCACACATACAAAATGGGGAATGACTGCCTTGGAAGGAGCACTGCAGAAAGGGATCTGGGGGTCATAGTGGACCACAAGCTAAATATGAGTCAACAGTGTAACACTGTTGCAAAAAATGCAAACATCATTCTGGGATGTATTATCAGGAATGTTGTAAGCAAGATACAATTAATTCTTCCGCTCTACTCCGCACTGATTAAGCCTCAGCTGGAGTATTGTGTCCAGTTCTGTTCGCCACATTTCAGGAAAGATGTGGGCAAATTGGAGAAAGTCCAGAGAAGAGCAACAAAAATGATTAAAGGTCTAGAAAACATGACCTATTAGGGAAGATGGAAAAAATTGGGTTTGTTTAGTCTGCAGAAGAGAAGACTGAGAGGGGACATAATAACAGTTTTCAAGTACATGAAAGGTTGTTAAAAGGAGGAGGAAGAAAAATTGTTCCTCTTAACCACTGAGGATAGGACAAGAAGCAATGGGCTTAAATTGCAGCAAGGGAGGTTTAGGTTGGACATCAGGAACAACTTCCTAACTGTCTGTCATTAAGCAGTGGAATAAATTGCCCAGGGAGGTTGTGGAATCTTCATCACTGGAGATTTTTTAGAGCAAGTTAGACAAACATCTGTTAGGGATGGTCTACATAATAGTCCTGCCTTGAGTGCAGGGGACTGGACTAGATGACCTCTCAAGGTACCTTCCAGTCCTATGATTCTATGTTTAAACAGGGTAGTAGAGAGTAGGACTAGGGAATTGAATTTAGCGCTGTCTGTGACATTGGTGAGACCAATATGGGAATACTGTGTCCAGTTCTGGTGTCCACATTTTAAAAAGTATATTGAAAAACTGGAGAGGGTGCAGAAAAGAGCTACAAAAATGATCTGAGGACTAGCAAAAATATTTTACAGTGAGAGACTTAAAGAGATCAAACTGTTTCATTTATCAAAAGAACATTGGCAGGTGCTTTAATTATGGTGTTTAAGTATCTTAACTGAGAGAAAATACCAGGCAATATAGGCCTCTTTAATCTAGTAGTGAACAGCATATCAAGAACCAATTGCTGGAAGTTAAAGCTAGAAAAATTTAAATTGGAAATAAGGCACAATTTTTTAACAGTGAGGGTGGTTAACCATTGGAACAAACTACTAAGGGAAGTAGTGGATTCTCCATCTCTTGGCATCTTCAAATCAAGCCTGGATGGCTTTCCAGAAGATATGCTTTAGTCAAACACAAGTAATAGAGGTCAATACAGAAGAAACGGAATGGAATTGAGTGGTGCTATACAGGAGGCCAGACTAGATGATCTAATGGTTTCTTCTGGCCTCAAAATGTATGGATCTATTAATCTGGATCTGTACTTCTCCAGGCTGGGCAAGGTGGGCCAAGGGCTCTGCAGTTTCACAGAGAATGTCGAGTGCTTGGCTGCCTGCTTCTTGCTGACATGTTCAGGGTCTAACTGATTGCCTGTAGGGGGTCAGGAAGGAATTTTCCCCCAGGTCAAACAGGTAGTGAACTTGGGGATTTGCATCTTCCTCTGCAGCATGTGGGTATGAGTCACTTGCCAGGATTATCTGGGTATATCAACAACAACAGTACACTTAGACAGTGGAGGTCCACAGTGCTGAGTGTCCCTGACCACACTGTATGGTTTTATTCAAGGCATCTCAGAGCTCCACAGGGTTAGTACTGAGCTAATGCAGCCAAGTTAATCACAGCCACCAATCCACGATTGGACAGTGTCCCCTTTTGACCTCAAGTCCGATCTTCAGAGCTCAAAGTAGGGGCCCTTTGTCTCCGAAGCGGGCAACATAGCCAAAAAGGGCAAGCTGGCAGTGGCCAATGATGACTTCAGCCCTCTCAAGGCTAGTTCTCAATGATACATCCCTATTACGGATAAAATCAAACTATCTTATACCCAATAGTCGCTACTAGCAATGCTTTTGAAATGCTTCCAGCCTCCAGCCTCAAGCAACATCCATGTTTCAGATCCATATAAGAGAATCAGAATTATGCAGGTTTGAGATATCCGTACTATTGCATATACTGTTTCACCTTCTTTTAACTGCAGACCCTCTTCCGGTCCTCCATGGCTAAGGCTGCTAAACCAGTTCTCCTTAGGATGTCTGGCTGGCCGCTTCTGTTTGATAGTTTATTCCCTAAATAGATTAAAGCATCCACTATTTATATGATTTGTCTGACTCTGGAAGCATTGGTGTCTTGTACCAGAACTTTTGCACCTACACTCTAGCTTTTATTTTTACCCAAGAAACCCTTAGCCCTGGGGCAGCTACCTTCTGCTGGAAGGTCTCTAGCGTACCTTTGAGATTGCATGAGCCCTGACCAAAGAGAACGACATCTCTCTTACCTTCATGGGTTTGTTTATCTCAATTATTTCCCTACCACTGTGGAGGCCTCAGGCACTGGTGCACCTTAGTTTCTCCTAATCTCTGCCTGTGGGCCATAATTGCCTACTCTCCTCTGAGCTATCTAATTTTGTTTATTGGGTTTAGGGTGCGAGTGCTGGATGATTATGGTGGCCTGTGATATAAAGGGGGTCAGACTATATGGTCTAGTGGTCCCTGCTGGCTCAAACTCTGTGACTCTAAGAATCAGATCTGTTGTGCTTGGTGGTTAGGGCACTCACATGGGAGATCCAGGGTCCAGTCCCCCTGCTCCAGTGACTTTTTAACTATTTATCCACCGTGGAACAGCTTTTGCAGAACAAACAGAGGCAGCCCCACGTAAGAATGTCCCATAGCCCTTTGGTTAGAGCACTCTCCCTGTTCAAATCATTTCTTCCCCTCAGGGAGATAAGGGGAATTGAAGCTGGGTCTCCCACATCCCAGGCGAGTGCTCTACCCACTGAACTAAAAATTATAAGGTGACTGCTGCCCCTGATGCTACCGTCAACACCTACTCTTCCAGCCAGATTTTGAATGGGGCTCGATCTGGTCATCAGCCTCTGAGCACGCCTACCAGAGGGGCCCTGTATGTGAGATAGGTAGGTCAGTGCCTGTCGTCTCCCGGTTTGTGGATTACTCTGGCACTTTGACAGGAGCTAGCAGTCTGATGCCGAGAGTGAGGAAGCAGTGCACATTCCCAGAGGCAGGAACTTAGGCAACGAGGGAAATTTTATCCTGAAAATTTAGGCACCAGGTGAGTGTAGGCGCCTGCAGAGTTTGGTGGGGGTTTTGTGGATTGCAATGGAGCCAAAAACTGCGATTTAGGTGCTTAAATCCCAGATTTAGATGCATAAGCACCTTTTTGAATCCCACCCTAAGCTTAGATGCTTTTGTTCCCAAAGGGGAATTTTTTGAAATTTTTGAGCATGAGAAATCAGGATATTAAACTGACATTGTTTTGTAACCTTAACTCATTTGCTATTCACATAAGTGGCTAATTACTGATCAGTTCACTGTGGCGAGGCTAATTACTGATCAAGTCATTATGGCAATTCAGAAAGGACTTACAGTATCTTGTTGTGGTTTCTCATTCCAGGAGAGATTTTCCACTTAGCTAAAGCATTGTAGCCACTTTGTTTCAAAACATAGTGTACACTGTGTTCTTCACTCCAGGGTTTACTTGTTTTACATTAACACTTGGACAAAGTTTGTGCCTTTTATCTTGTGCCCTCCAGTGGGAAAGCATGCCTTTGATTTTAAACATATATAATATAATGCATTTCAGTTTAAAACATGTTTGATTTTAGAGGACATGCACTGCTGTTCTATAGGATGATGAATGTGTGCCCTTACATGAACTACATCTCTACAAGATCCTATATAGATGTAAGCAGAGTCTGAATGAGCTCTCCCCTGACATCTAGTGGTGAGCTGTGGAAAAGGACTTCAGGAGCTGATTTTGTTTGCATGGACACACCCACCCTGCCTAGGTGCTCAGCACAATGGGATTGCTTGCCGAAATGATCACTTGTGGCTGGTGTTGGATCCCCAGTCTCCTTTTTATTGGGGCAGGAGTAATAATCCTTGTTGTGTGAACCGAGGGCAGCAGAACTGTACCTGGCATACCCTGATGGAGGGACTCACCCTCAAATGAACGGCATTTGCTAGGCAGGGGACATGAGTTCCAAAGCCCAATGAGGGGGAATTTGTACCTTGTAGTATGGGTATTGTTTAAAGGTCCTAGACATCATTTGTACTAGCAATCAGGCTCCCCACTAACAGCTGAAATCACTGAGAGTTGTGTTAAGTGGTGGGCCCTGAAGACATCTTGGTGAGTGACCAGCTAGGGGGGCTGGTGGAGAAGGCCAGAACAAAGCCCTGCAGAGAGGTATGCCAATTGGCCTGTGGGCCAACGAGTGAGTGCCTGAGCAGTGGAGCATGTAAAGTGCCTCCTTGCTCCCATCCACAGGGTGGGAGGTGAACTCTGCGGATGAACCTCTGAACTCTGGGGCTGCACTGGCCAAGGACAGCAACTGTGAGCGGGGTGCAGAGAAGGGACGGGCACATTAAAGGGACTTTTGGGTTGCTGGACTTAAGAACCTATGGGGAAAAGGACACTGCCCAACTTAGTTGTGGGTGCATCTTTTGTTCATGGTTTATTTTTATGAACTCTAGTTGTGGTGTTTTCCCAGATTAATGCTGAGTTACTTCCCTCCTTTTATTAAAAGTTTTTGCTTCACTCAGACTCTGTGCTAGTGAAAGGGGAAGTATTGCCTCTTCAAGGTGCCTAGAGGGTCCTGTGTAATTGTCCCAGGTCACTGGGTGGAGGCTCAAGATGGTTTTGTGTTATATTGTTGAAAGGAACCCCTAGATACTGAACCCAGCCCTTGTTGCTACTGGCTCCACCTGGCAGAAAGGTTACATATATGTTTAAAAAAAACCCAAAAAACTCCCCCCTCAACCCTGGACTAATAAACACAATTCTTTCATGAAGCAGAAACGTTGGTAAAGGGCTTTGGCATGTAAATATCTTGGTAGTTCATTCCATGTCAGTAATAATTATTATCTTCCTAAGAGTACTGTTATTTTTGGCATCACTGGTTCCACGACAACATTTTGCACAGCTCAGTGTGTAGACCTTATGTCAGAGAGCCCCATCTGAGCAAAAAGGGCATTTTAAGTCAGGGGTTAGAGAACGAACATCATAAAATACTATCAAAATCCTAAACCAGATCTTGTTACAGAACCATTCAAATACAGGAAAAGAACTATTTTGCATTAAGGGGCAAATGCACAAGGTCCATTTGGGCTCTGGAAAGATCCAGGGGAAGAAATCTTCCCTCTCCCTCCCAGGCTACATAGATGGCTGGGGCAGCCTCTGCATCTAGTGTGCTACTGCTATATGGGGAAGAAGGGAACATTCACATAATGCAAATCCCCTGACCTCAATTCTTGCTCTCCCCACCTTCAGATACCCCATGTGCTGTTCCCCTTGCAGCTAAACTCTGTATAGGATGTGTATACACTCTTGAGTAGATCTTAAATTCTGCCATCCATTGTACTGTGGAAAACCACTGGTTCTGTAGCCAGAGGGCCCTCTGCATCAGAGGTGGGGACAAAATTGTCCCTAAATTGAGTAATGAACCTCATGGCATAATATTTTGTTTAGACTCCTCGGGGCCTGTGGGTGCTACTGCAATACAAAAAATTTTTAAAAAATAATTTAATTAAAAATGAGGAAAGGGTTGTTGGGTTTGAATTGTCAATATCTAAGTCCTCCTGTCTGGTTTTCACATTGCAACAGCAATCTGTAGTTCCATTCCTCTGGAAACCAACACAGATCTTTTTTGCATTACTTCCTAGGCCTGGATCCTGAACTGAGAACTGTATGGCTACATTTTTACAGAGCCCCATTAGGTTAGATAGGTTTCTGTGTGACTGCAGGAGTCCACCTGCATGGATGCAGTTCCAAGATCAGTGCCTCAATTAGCACACATATAGGTAAATAATCAGAAACGAAGCCTGGGAAACAAGCAGGGAGAACTGGAAGTCCTGGCACAGTCAAGGAATTATGATGTGATTGGAATAACAGAGACTTGGTGGGATAACTCACATGACTGGAGTACTGTCATGGATGGATATAAGCTGTTTAGGAAGGACAGGAATGGCAGAAAAGGTGGGGGAATTGCACTGTATGTAAGAGAGCAGTATGACTGCTCAGAGCTCAAGTATGAAACTGCAGAAAAACCTGAGAGTCTCTGGATTAAGTTTAGAAGTGTGAGCAACAAGGGTGATGTCGTGGTGGGAGTCTACTATAGACCACCAGACCAGGGGGATGAGGTGGATGAGGCTTTCTTCCGGCAACTCACAGAAGTTACTAGATCACAGGCCCTTGTTCTCATGGGAGACTTCAATCACCCTGATATCTGCTGGGAGAGCAATACAGCGGTGCACAGGCAATCCAGGATGTTTTTGGAAAATGTAGGGGACAATTTCCTGGTGCAAGTGCTGGAGGAACCAACTAGGGGCAGAGCTCTTCTTGACCTGCTGCTCACAAACCGGGAAGAATTAGTAGGGGAAGCAAAAGTGGATGGGAACCTGGGAGGCAGTGACCTATGAAATGGTCGAGTTCAGGATCCTAACAGGAAGAAAGGAGAGCAGCAGAATACAGACCCTGGACTTCAGAAAAGCAGACTTTGACTCCCTCAGGGAACTGATGGACAAGATCCCCTGGGAGAATAACATGAGGGGGAAAGTCCAGGAGAGCTGGCTATATTTTAAAGAATCCTTATTGAGGTTACAGGGACAAACCATCCCGATGTGTAGAAAGAATAGTAAATATGGCAGGCGACCAGTTTGGCTTAACAGTGAAATCCTTGCTGCTCTTAAATACAAAAAAGAAGCTTAAAAGAAGTGGAAGATTGGACAAATGACCAGGGATGAGTATAAAAATATTGCTTGGGCTTGCAGGAGTGAAATCAGGAAGGCCAAATCACACTTGGAGTTGCAGCTAGCAAGAGATGTCAAGAGTAACAAGAAGGGTTTCTTCAGGTACGTTAGCAACAAGAAGAAAGCCAAGGAAAGTGTGGGCCCCTTACTGAACGAGGGAGGCAACCTAGTGACAGAGGATGTGGAAAAAGCTAATGTACTCAATGCTTTTTTTGTCTCTGTCTTCACAAACAACGTCAGCTCCCAGACTACTGCACTGGGCAGCACAGTATGGGGAGAAGGTGACCAGCCCTCTGTGGAGAAAGAAGTGGTTTGGGACTATTTAGAAAAGCTGGACGAGCACAAGTCCATGGGGCCGGATGCGTTGCATCCGAGAGTGCTAAAGGAGTTGGCGGATGTGATTGCAGAGCCATTGGCCATTATCTTTGAAAACTCATGGCGATCGGGGGAGGTCCCAGATGACTGGAAAAAGGCTAATGTAGTGCCCATCTTTAAAAAAAGGAAGAAGGAGGATCCTGGGAACTACAGGCCAGTCAGCCTCACCTCAGTCCATGGAAAAATCATGGAGCAGGTCCTCAAGGAATCAATTCTGAAGCACTTAGAGGAGAGGAAAGTGATCAGGAACAGTCAGCATGGATTCACCAAGCGCAAGTCATGCCTGACTAATCTAATTGCCTTCTATGATGAGATAACTGGCTCTGTGGATGAAGGGAAAGCAGTGGACGTGTTGTTCCTTGACTTTAGCAAAGCTTTTGACACGGTCTCCCATGGTATTCTTGTCAGCAAGTTAAAGAAGTATGGGCTGGATGAATGGACTATAAGGTCGATAGAAAGCTAGCTAGATTGTCGGGCTCAACGGGTAGTGATCAATGGCTCCATGTCTAGTTGGCAGCCGGTATCAAGTGGAGTGCCCCCGGGGTCGGTCCTGGGGCCGGTTTTGTTCAATATCTTCATAAATGATCTGGAGGATGGTGTGGATTGCACCCTCAGCAAGTTTGCGGATGATACTAAACTGGGAGGAGTGGTAGATACGCTGGAGGGCAGGGATAGGATACAGAGGGACCTAGACGAATTGGAGGATTGGGCCAAAAGAAATCTGATGAGGTTCAACAAGGACAAGTGCAGAGTCGTGCACTTAGGACGGAAGAATCCCATGCACCGCTACAGACTAGGGACCGAATGGCTCGGCAGCAGTTCTGCAGAAAAGGACCTAGGGGTTACAGTGGACGAGAAGTTGGATATGAGTCAACAGTGTGGCCTTGTTGCCAAGAAGGCCAATGGCATTTTGGGATGTATAAGTAGGGGCATTGCCAGCAGATCGAGGGACGTGATCGTTCCACTCTATTCGACATTGGTGAGGCCTCATCTGGAGTACTGTGTCCAGTTTTGAGCCCCACACTACAAGAAGGATGTGTAAAAATTGGAAAGAGTCCAGCGGAGGGCAACAAAAATGATTAAGGGACTGGAACACATGACTTATGAGGAGAGGCTGAGGGAACTGGGGATGTTTAGTCTTCAGAAGAGAAGAATGAGGGGGGATTTGATTGCTGCTTTCAACTACCTGAAAGGGGGTTCCAAAGAGGATGGTTCTAGACTATTCTCAGTGGTAGAAGATGACAAGACAAGGAGTAATGGTCTCAAGTTGCAGTGTTATACCAATAAAACCAGCAGGATCTTATTAAAGAGAAAAAGGCAAAATACCACATTTATTGTGAATACAGAAAGAATCATAGTAAGCAGTTAGTTATAGTTATAACATTCCATTCAATCTCATATTTATTCACACATTCATTCATACAAACACACACACACACACACACACACACAGGTTCTGCAAGGTTGTTATCATAGTTACCAGCCTTAGAGTTGCTCATGCCAAGCCACTGGCCAGGTGGCCTGGACATGAGGAGGGAGCAGGGCCTTGTCAGATGCTCATCTGATGCTCCTGGAAGTTGGTTTGCAGAATCAGACCCCAAAGTTCTCACTTTTTAGAGTCTATTTTTATAGGAATTTCTTCCTATGCCAGTCTATGGGAATTGCTTCATCATGCTGTTGCTGAATCAATCAGCAGATAGCACATTCCTGACGGCTCCAAGATGTTATCTTGTTCTTTGGTTCTCCCATTCTTGAGGCTGTTGGGTGGATTCCAGTCTGCCCTCCGGGGCGGGGGGTCCTCTGGTTATTTCCACTTGACGCCTTCTTCAGCCGATGGACACTGGATTCTTAGGCTGGCACCTCCCTGATCATTCAGTTATTATCCACACCAAGCATCCATCCACATGCATCCTCTATCTCTATTTTAATCGCAATTGTTAATACAACAAAAGGGCGGGGACTCTCTGGGTGCTGTTTCTGTTGTTAGAGTATTGCTTTGAGTCTCTCTCTCTGTGAATTGCTTTGAGAATAGACTCTGTCTTAGAATGTACTAACACAATTAGAGCTTGCAAGTTTCACACATAGAGGGAGAGAAACAGTACCAAAAACCAAGAGACCTCTTAATTAGTAATACCCTGGAATTTAAACTATGGGGAATCAAACTCATTTGTGATTTTAATACAGAACTTCTTTAATATGATCCAACAGCAGTGGGGGAGGTTTAGGTTGGATAGTAGGAAAAGCTTTTTCACTAGGAGGGTGGTAAAACACTGGAATGCGTTACCTAGGGAGGTGGTGGAATCTCCTTCCTTAGAAGTTTTTAAGATCAGGCTTGACAAAGCCCTGGCTGGGATGATTTAGTCGGGGACCGGTCCTGCTTTGCGCAGGGGGTTGGACTAGATGACCTCCTGAGGTCCCTTCCAACCCTGATATTCTATGATTCTATGGCATGAGGATGCAAAACACTTTTTATTTCTTGTTACCTTCGCTGTCCAAGAGAGAGAAAAACAACTAACATACTTTGCTAAAAAATAACGTACATTGCCCTGTGAATTTACGCACCCTATTGGGCTCTGCATGGGTGCAATGATCAGCCTACATAAGCCCATTGCAGGATTGGGTCCCTCAACTAAGAGACGCTACCTGCTATGTACATTATAGTAATGTTCTTTCCTGTGCATAAGATATATGAGGTTAAAGCAAAATGTACATATTGTTATTTGTACAGCTCCCAACAATACACTAAGCCTGTCACAAGGAATGTGAAGACCAGGGGTGAAATCCTGCCCCTATTGACGTCTACGGAGGTATTGTCATTGGCTTCAGTGGAGCCAGAATTTTACGCAAGATTCTAAGTCATGTCCATTAATCAGAGCAGAGCTGTAGTGATCAGCACATAACTACCAAAGGCGCCTCATTGATTATGTGCAAAATGCCACAAAAGTTCAAATTAATGGTATGGGTTGGAATAAATCCATTTCAATCATTTTCCTTAGAATCATCTATTCAGATCTCTATGCCAATACATTTTGGCCAGATACATTGGATAGCATGAATTGCAACCTCAGAAATAATAATACTTAGTATATTCTCACAATATACCAATGGAGTAGGTCGGTACTATGTTATCCTCATTTTACAGGTGGGAGAGCAGAGGCAGAAGGAAAAAGTGATTTGCTGAAAGCCAAAGAGGGAATTGCTGCCAAAGATGGATTGCTGGCCTCCCAGTTCTGGGTTTTAATCATGATTTTTTTTTTTTTTTGTTCTCTTTCAAAATTACTTAGAATTGTAGGCTTTCTTCAAGAGAGAATTGAACAAGCTTTGTTCAGAAAAATGGAACAATAATTTTCTTCAGTTATTAAAAAGTGACTTCATTATATCTGTTCAGTTCCAAGAGCACAGGAATGTAATCCCCATTACAAGAATCACCATAATTAATATTTTCATTCATGGAGGCCAAAGACTGAATGGGCATAGAGATTGAATTTATTTTTCATCCCTCCACCATGGATAGAGGACTTCAGGAGCCTTTGCTATCAGTATTGCACAATGAAAGTTAAACTTCTAAAACCCTAGGACTAAGCTTATTTGACCTTGATTCTTGCCAGTTTTTCCTACATCATCATACTATTATTGCTACATTGATACTGTGTCATAGTTTAATGCTGTTTTCAATTAAAATATTTGGTAAATTCAGCTAAATTAAGAAATGTATTGATTAGAGAATTTCTTTCAGTGGTATTGTTTAAAGTTCTTATGTGTTTCACAAAAGGAATAACACTTCCTTTACTAAATTAGCTGCAGAAACCACACTTTCAGCTGATATTTCTTGAGTATTGGAGCTGTTTGTGTTCTTTACACAGTACGAAGCTTCCTGCAAGCAGAATTCCACTTTAAAAATTATGTATCCTTTTTTTTTTCTTCAAGTCCTTAGTAACTACAAACCATACTGGCTGTTCCACTTATTATACATTTGAATGTTGCTGAATTCAACCTATGGAATAATTCCCATTAGAAGTATTACAAATATGTAGGCGATGAAGAGAAATAAATGCCTCAGTATTATATGAGACAGAATTCAAACCAGCTGAAAATGTTATATTCTTTAAATATTTGACTAGATTAAAATTATATGTATTCAGTTTCCCATCCTCCTTTTTCTGAACACCAATAATTCAAGAGAGAGATGTAGATTCAGTCCAAAAAAAGAAAAGTTTGTTAAATATTTTATTTCAAAAAATGTTTACCTGTTTTTTTTTTAAATCTGAAATTCAATCATCTCTATAGTTGGCCAAAAATTGGGGAAAAATGAAAGTTACATGCATGTATTGAAAGAATAACAGATACCCTCCCTACACACACCACATTTTAAATATAAGAAGCAAATGTTATTCCTCCTCTGGTAATCTTTAACTGAAAGATCAGTGTTGTATTAGGAGAGACTGACACAGAGTTTTGCTGAAATACTGCTGTTTTACTCTAATTTTAGAACCACCAGCTGATGGTGGACTAAAACTTCCACTTCCTGTTTTTGACCTTGTCAACACTAGAACAGTTTGCTGGTTTAGCTATACTGGTAAACCCCCTCCTCGCATAGGCTCAGTTTATACTGGCCAAAAAAAAAAAAAAAAAAAAAAAAATGCTTTTACCGGCATAGTTTATTCCAGTTCCCCAAACAAAATAAGCTATATTGCAAAAAGCACTTTTATGCCACTGTAACTGCATTAACAGTAGAGCTTTTGATGATATAGAAAGAATGGAAAAAAAAAATCACATCCCTAACTGATATTGTTATAGTGGCAAAAGCTTCTAGTGTAGAACTGGCCTTAGTCAAATGTACAGTCCTGCAGGTGTAAAGCTACCCACACCACTATCATTCTTTTCCCTTGGCAGATTTCAGGGGTTTGCTTGACATTCATGGAATGAGGTCATATAACCATAGAGCCAAGCTGGTTTCATTTGCATGCAATTGAGATGCCCCAATGACTTTGTAGTAGGTTTGTCAGTCACACATAATGCTCAGTCAGAATCAGCGTGGCTGTCTGACTTCTGAGCAAGTTCACCAATTGTCCCCAGATTTAACCAATAGCAGTGATACTGCAGTTCCTATTATGGGTTATTTGTAGCTGAGCAATCTAGTATCTGGGGTAGTCATAAAAGTTGCTGGGACCAAAGGTGCCCAGGCCATCTTGAAGTCAGTTTCTGCCCACTGCAATCTGTAGGGTCTACAACTGTGGACAGAGTCATTAACGTGCAGGTATATATTACTAGTCACGTGTCTGTCACGTAGGTCGTGGAAGTTATGGATTCCGTGACTTTCTGCAACCTCTGCAGGGGCCGGTGTGGCTGAACCCAGGGCCACCCAATCAGCTAGCTCTGGTGGCTACTGGGACAGCCACACCAGCTGCTGCTCCAGCAGCCCCGGGCAGAGGTCCCCGGCCGGCTGGAGCGGTCGCGGTCTGCTTGCCCTAGCTGCAGTCTGTGGTGGGCCAGCTGAAGCAGCTGCGGTCCACGGCCCCTGGTAGCTGATGCTGCTGGTCCCCTCTCTGCTCCCCAGCTGTGGCCACCCCACTTCCCACCAGTGCCTCCACCACCCCACTTCCCACCAGTGCCTCCACCACCCCACACACATTTAATCACAGGCATTTTTAGTATAAGTCATGGACAGGTCACAGGCTGGGAATTTTTGTTTATTGCCTGTGACCTGTCCATGACTTTTACTAAAAATACCTGTAACTAAATTGTAGCCTTACTTGTTACTCTGAAGCCCAAAAAATGCAATTATGATAGTGTTATCCAAGACAAAATTCTAATAAATTAATATAACAAATAAGGGAATATTAATCTATGGGGCATGCCATTCTGTGATTAGAACAGATTTAAACAAGGGAAAGCAGATGTGCATAGTGGCCTGGGTAAATAACCTACCCTGAGAGACCAACATTTCATTTTGGAAACAAGAACAGCTGTGGAGAATACTTTGTTAGGGAAGACATCAACACACACCTAAATGTAGTGTTACTGTACATCCACTCTTTGATGCAAGTAAATAATTTATAATCTGAGCCATTCCTCACACTTGCAGATTAGGATATTTACCATTAAATGGGAAATGCGCCTTAAAGGAGGCAGTGATAGACTTATGGTTCTGTAGACAGTAAATCAATCATCTATATGTTTGGTAGAAAAGATGATTTCATGTCTATCCCATATTTGGAGGAGGTAGACACCTAAAAATATACTGATCTGACAGTGTAATTTCCACAGAAGACAAGACAGAAAGAACCTATCAACACTTAGGACTGAGACATATACATAAACTAAGTAAGGAAGGATTTTATTATTTGGATGAAAGGTTTTATTCCATCCATGAGGGTTGGTATGCAGCTTTTATCCTAAATATGGTTTCCTACTAATGGCCTTTGATTTGGATTTTTTAATTCATATTGCTTTCTTTACAATACTTTTGGCCATTTTGGAGGGCAGGTCCTGCAGCCTTTACTCTCATACACCACAAACTGCTGACCTTTATTGAAATGTAGAGTGGGATAAGAGGTACTTAACCTGGAGCATTCATTCTAAAATTTAGGCTAGAATAGTAGCCATGGTGGTAGGGTACTGTCAAGACAGTGCCTGAAATCAGTAAGGGTTATAGAAAAAGCATGGTGCCTGAAGGTTACAGAAATGCAAGGGGTAAACAGTTTTGGATGTAATATTGCCTGATCACAATGTGTTTGACATACCTAGTTTTACAGACCAGCTTCCACCAAATTGATTTGGGAACGAAGAGATACCTTAAAATTTCCTCCCCAGCATGGAGGCTGAAGAACGTGGGGTAGTGGTATGGATCCTGTTTAATAGCTGAGAAAGGTCTTGTAAAGAGCATTGGTATCAGAGAGTTGTTGCCTTTGGCTCTGCAGTCAGTCAAGCAGCAAATTGTTCTTGATGCACTCCATTGAGTAAACAGGTCATGTAGTAGCTTTGATTATGTATGGAGGCATAATTACAAAATATGTGCCTTCAAGACTTTTAGAAGATAATGTTAAATATTTAAACAAAAACAACCTAGATGAAACATGAGTGGCTGAAGAAATACTTCACCAATTTCAGTTTGGATAGGGTGCCAGGGGATGGGAGGCAGTAGTGTACTTGACAGCCACAACTGAGCTGTGCAGAATTTTTCCTGGAAGTCAATATATTAGTGTATGTCTAGCCTCAGTCATGTCCCATTACCTTAAGCAATATGCAAGCGTCCATTGTAAGACAGAATGAAGGTGCCAACCCAACCTACATCAGGAATTAATTTGCTATTTATGCGAGGTCCTTGTCCCAAAGTTTGTTCTTGAATCTCTCTGTACAAGTTGGTCAGAATCTTGAGGAGGCAGATAATGAAATGTTTCTAACTCAGCCAGATGGCTGGCTCCTTGTTTCAATTCCTCCTTGGAGAAGACACTAAAAGGGTACAGGGGAAAGTGCATTGAAAAACATGGCACGATAGAGTGGTAATCATATGAAGTGTTCCTTTTCCATGGTGGAAGTTGGAGCTGTTTGTTGCAAAAAGTATCTCGTCCAGCATGTGATACATATGGGATTATTATTAGCAGCACTTGTAGAGACAATAATTGTTGTCTAGTAACTGTGTGCTCAGATTAAGTGCCTGCTATAGAAGATGACATGTCACTTTGCTGCTCTTATTTGAGAGCAAATCACTATTTGCCAGCAACTCAGGCAGAGACAGAGAAGTTATTCAGTAAAGCTGTGTTTTAGCATGATGTTGTACATTTGATTTTAAACACAATGGAATATACACAAATGAATAACTGATAAAGAGGCACCATGACAGAAGCAGGAACAGATTTTCTGCCCTAGTACGTAAGTTATCTTTATTCTTCATTTTTAACAAGGCCAAACTTAGCCAGGTTTGTACAGTTTGTACAAAACTATTCACTAGCTTTGAAAACAAAATACATCAGAAACATCAGTTAAATTTATGGTCCCTGTTGAAAATTGCATGTTGTCATCACTACCAGTAATTCTGCTTAAATACTTTGGAAAGGTGAAACAAGGATATCCAAGAAATAACAAACAGTTCAAATATGGACTATGACATACCCCCTTCTGACAATGTGACCTATACCAAGTTTGTATCTGTATTAATCAAATCCTAATGTAAACAATTCCATCATATAAACATGTGAAATTACAAAGTCATATTAGGAAAGGATTAGATGCTCAAATGGTAACATTAAATACGATACAAAGAGCTAACATAGATCCAATTTTGCAAACACATATGCATGTTTAATTTTATGCTTAAGTAAGTGAACTTTATGCACAATCAAAGTTAGGTATGTGAATAAGTGTTTGCATTATATGAACACATAGCTAACCCTTTAATTACTATGCCTTTTAAATAATGGGTCAAATCTTTAAATAGATGAACTATTGCCATCCTCACCATGAACATTTCTTTTAAAAAATAAATAAATATGAATGGTTATGAAATAGGAAAATTGTACTTTACCCACACAAGGCATATAAAAAGGAACTATCTGAAAACATAAGAACTGGTATTTATAATACCACAGAGGAGACACCATCATCATCAGGTTTTGGAAGACAATATATTTTATTCCACTTAAGTTTCTTTGCTTTTATTGTCATAAATGTGACAATGCATTTTACTTGTGAACTATCTTTTTAACATTTTTTTTTTACTATAATGAAAAAGCTGTTGTAGCTATTTTAATCCATCCATTGAAATGCTCCTGAGCAAAGCAAAACTAAATTCTGAGGCTAAAGCATTCAGATAGACTCAGATTTGGCTTGTGGACATCGACAAACACAAGCGAGGAAATACATTAGTAACCTTTTTGGCACTTATCTGCAATAAGACGTGGAGAGGTTTAGGTACTTTCCTGTCCAACAAAACAGCTAAAGTGACAAGTCCACATTTAAACTGCAAGCCAGTAGTTCACATTTAAAGAACAAGCCCGACTGCAGTTATGAGCACAGAAACATAACTTTAAAAACCTGCTCCTGTTTTATTCAATTTGAAAAATTATACTGATTTTTTAATAGTCTAAATACATTCATTCCCAGGCTAAGTAGTTATACAGTAATTCATATGATTTTTAACCACGCACAACCAAATTATAAATCCCTGAAATATGGATTTATTATAGGAATATTGACAAAAACTTCAGAGATATAAAAGACACTCTGATATATCATTTGTAGCTCAACATTAAGTATTTAAACACCTGGGCATTGGCAGATGCATCACTCCAACTGTTTCACACTATTACCACTTCTTAGGACCATCTTGTTTAAACAGAATTCACAACAGTTCCCAATTACTTACAAGGATAATTTTTTTTACACTACAAACATTTAATGTCTTTACTTGTATTCCACGACTTTTGGAAAAGAGTTAATCTTTCTGAGCCTCACAGGGTCTGAACACACTCCCGGCAATGATATCCTTACTTAACTTCAAAAATTCATTTCATGTTTTGCTTCTTCCAACAGTTCAAGGCACCCACATAGCAGTTTTTGTTCTTCCTTAGAACTTTTTCTGGTGCATCCTCATCCCACATATTTATGACCCTTGCTCTGTCAGTGCATTCTGGGACTGCTGAAAAAACTCTCAAAGGACTTGGCACTGCTTCTCTGCAGGAGATATAGGGTAAATTTCCAAACAAAAGGCACTGTGTTGTGGATGAAGTTAGAAGTACTAGCAAATACAGAATGTGTGGCTTTCATACTTGGGAGACAATGTTGTAGACTGCACACATCAGCTGGACTTAAGCAAAGGTCTTTTTTCTAAAAGGCCTGAAAAATGCTTAGGACAGATGTAGTATGTATGTGTGAACAAGAGCCATTGTATAAGCATAGCAAGCTCAAAGTGTTTCAATGTCTTTTGCAATGCTTCTTCACTTGGACAGAGCCATAAAAGAAGTATAAATCTACAGTATAAAGTGACCCCTAGAAGTCTGCTCATGGGACAGACTGGCTGTCATTGTCTCCTGCACCTTGAACAGTAGGTACATCTAGAAAGAGTAGAAACATTTTTCTGTTGTAGAACAACAAGAACATGGAGACACTACTATTTTCCCCCCTTTTGTCTACTGTAAATTAGTTACTGAAGCCAGGAAAAAAGTTACATCAGGTATGAGTTTTCCTTGTCTTTCCTGAGCCTGGATAGTATGTATGCAAAACAGCTATCACTTCCCTGAGGCAAAGATCTTCAAGTCACATCTAGTGTAGTCCCTGCCCCAAGGAGCACACTATATTTTTTATTTTTTGCATTTACAGCATTTGGCACAATGGGGCCTTGATCACTGATTGGAGTTGTGTGGTTCTACTACAGTCTAAGTAATTATAATAAGGCAGGGGTCACAAATGATTCATTCCCTCATTCATCCCAGACTCCCACATTTTCTCATTAAATTCCTCTCCCTTTTCTTCACGAGTATGCCAAGACTTCAATGGGGCATCCATCTTCACTGATAGGAAAGAATAGTGATACCATCTCCCCAGATTTAAATGCTGCAAGCTGGTATCAGATGCCAAAATGAGGCAATGGAAAGCAGTTATAGGGATCAGACCAGGAGTAACTGGGAGAAATTTAATGGCTTGCAATATTTAGGAGGTCAAATTAGATAATCTAATGGTCCCTTCTGGCCTTAAACTATCAAAAAAACCTTCAGGGAGCAACAGTTAAGAGGATCACCTTTGTGAATGCATCTAGTCCAATGTATAAGAACCTAAATTAGCCTTGTAGTCAAGTCATCAGGTGTTCCCAGCTTTCCCTTTTAAAATATAAATTACACTTTCACTCAAAGCAATCCAGAGACTAAACTGTGGTAAGAATGTCCAGCTGCCTTGTTGTACCAAACAGCATTAATGTTAGTACCATTTGATATATAAGTGACTATTATCTAGCCATACAGCATATGGAGCCATGCACATATGATTTTTTTTAAAATGGCCATGCCTTTAAATGATACAGCCCTGACAGAGTAGTGGAGAAAAATGAATTTTTAAGGCCTTTGTCTCCACCTGGAGATGAATGTTGTGGCACAACCCATGTCTGATACTAGTATGCAAACTAATAAAATACCACCCGGAGCTTAAAATCAACCGTCATTCCTTCTAACTTGTATCTCACAAGAAAATCATATCATCAGCAAACTACAGTGCTAGTTAAGCACATTTAGAAAAACCAACACAACTCATAGCAAAGGGCATTTCTGAGAAAGAAAAATCTTAAAAGTTTTGAATTTCAAAAATAGACACCACACTCACACTCAAGGGACATCCTTCACTTTTAGGCCTTTGTCACAAATCTGGATCTTTATTGTTCTGAAATAAATGCTATAAACACAAGACTCAAAAACAAACTCCAACTTTCCGTCTCAGAAGAGGTGTGGTTCAATGCCCATATCACATGTAACAAGAAAACTTCCTTTAAAAAAAAAGGAAAAGAAAATCACTGTAAAGTCTTTCATAAGCATGAAAATGCAACCCTTGGTTTTGTCTCATTAGTTTGTATAGAGGTGGGCATCAAAAAATTCTGCATTTTCTTCAAAGTTCTTGCTATGACACTTGACGAACTTTTTGCCACTCAACAAATTCATCAAGGAGAACGGGCCCTGGAAATAGCAATGTTCAAAATTACAAGATGCAAAGCCTTTTAAAAATACTTTTTAGTTTCCTCTTGAACTATAAAGGCTAAATCCTTTAGTCTAGATAGTGTTCAGTGTCAATTATTATGATCAAATGTTTATGAAGAATTTAAGATGACTAAAATTATGCCACACCAAAAACAGATGAATGAGAGTTGTATTTGGGGGCTGGAGAAGGTGAAGTTTTGTTTATTTTTTAAAATAAAGCATTTGACAGTTTGAGTAGATTTTATTAAAGTAGTAAGATGATATTACATTAACATCTTAATAGAGCTATACTACAAACCAGGCTAAAGAATTCCCTTTTGCTAAAGATTTCAAAATTGCATGCAATTGTCTAGAATAAGGAGCAATATGAGATGCCTTATTCAATAAAAGTATAATATACTTGACTGTACTTTAGCTCTGCCTGGAAGAAAACCACAGATCATTCCCCAAGGATGGGAAACTATGTTGCTTCAGTTTAACTGGAGCCCAGCATTCATTGGCTCAAAAGAGAGGTTGTGTCCAAACCCGGGGTGTCATGTAGCAGCTGAACACAATGGATCAAATCCTCAGCTCCTGTAAATTGGCACAGCTCTGTGGGCTTCAAGGGAGCTACACCAATTAACAACTGCTGATGATCTGGCCTGTTGCTTGTAAACCATCAGGCCAGTTTTTCTTTAGATTTATTCTAAATTATATTTTGTACTTTAAAGTGAAGTTTCTTTTCATGGAACTTAAATTTATTCCTCCATTCTGGAACTAGAAATATTGAAACTACACTTGAATAAACAATGTTATGAACACTTACATGCACCATCTTCATCGTAGTTGCTAAGATCTGCATGCACAGTTCTGCTGAATTCTAACACATTGTACCACTGATCCTTGTTCATAACTCTATACTTTGATTGCTAAGAAAAATAAAAAATATTTAATCAGGGAATCTGATAAAAATATTTCTTTAATTTTTAGTATTTCTAGAGTCATCTTGAGTTATTTCCCGATGTACATAATTCCATTACTGGATATTGACATCCATTATTTCATCGATTCACAAGATGCCCATCAAAATGGTATCTCAGGGCATATAATACCAGCTGAAAAAACAAACAGAAGATTAGGGAGGGATATATTCTGCAACCCTCTGCAGAAGCCAGAGAGTTTCTCTGAGGAAACTGGTTGTGAACAGTGTCCAGAAAATAAAATATCAGGAGAATCTAGTGGCTGTTATTGGGAAGCTTGGACAAAAGGGTGTGTTTTACATCTTGCCCTGAATCAAATTCAGCAAGGGATTCTCCTTCCCTCCAGACTATGAGCTAAAGTAGAGTCCCCAAAGATACTCACTTTGGGTCACTTAGTGGCTTAACTGGTAGAGAGGCACATTTAACTCCCAAGTTTACCTTTTCGATATGAGAAAAAAGAAGTTTCAGCTTCTTATATTACAGCTCCCTTTGGCTTGGGAGGGTGCAGACAATAGGACAAAAGTTCTCCTTTGAGATATATAGAAGTTATTACTGTTTCATAAATGTGTCAATAAAGGTGAAGTGGAGGAGCAATATAGCTGAACCCTCACATAGAGGTGCACAAGCCTCACAACCTCTTCTAACAGCAGGACACTGTAATGTCACCCTCCAGACAGCTGAGACAATTTATTTTTTAAAACAATAATAGAGTGCATACCTCCAAGTACTGATAAAATACTGAGAACAGTGGCCATGTTCTTCCAAGCAGAAGCGCTAACATAGATTTTGCAGTATCAATATCAAGACTTCGCTGGTCTTTATCCTAAAATTACAAAGAAAGGAGCACTTAGGAAAAATTGATTAAGGAATTTGTATTCAAATGTTCTAATGATCGGACAGACTTACCCTTGCAAAATCAAAGGCATATCTGTAGATATTCTTAAAGGATGAAATGTCATTCAGTTGTGACCGCAAAAAATCAAACTTACTCTGTAACTTTTCTGTGCAGTCACACCTTAAACAAAACCAAACAAATAATGTTAAACAAAAAATAATAATAAAAAAAACCCCTATATGCAAGGGTCAAGTTTGCTCCTATTATAAACATGCTTGCAGTGGGTAATATAGACCTGTTTTTCAGATGCGTTCACAAGTCACTGATGTTAGGGATGCTCAAGCCATGTAAACAGACTTTTGTTTACCAAGTACACAGTTTGAATTCTCTTCTTGTACTTTTCAAAGTACAACCTTTTAAATTACTAAGGACCAGATTCTGCCAGTTTATTTCTGTTTAGTAGTACCTTGCTCTGCAAGTATTTCAAGCCTGATGGAGTAAGGTACCATTCAGTGTCAGTAAGTGCAGCCAAATCTAGCTGTAAGTAAAGACCCTATGCTGCACACCTTGCATATACAAAATTTTCATTAGTTATACATATGTAAGAGTTGCTCAAGCACTATGCAAAATATCCTAGAGCCTCTTTTATATGACTTAACTGAAAGTTAAGAGCAAATATCACAGCATGAACTGCTCAGTGCCCATTAAACTGGGACTGGCAGAAAAAGTGGTTCACAAATTACAGAACAGAATTTGCAAGTATAAAAATTATTGCTCATGAAATTGGCTCTGTTAAAAATAGCTTTGGGAATATTTTTCTTAGTATGGCTCTTAAAAAAAAGTGTATGGGCTAGATTCACCAACTGTAGGGATTCACTTCAAAGAAGAGCAGTTGGTTATATTAACTCTTCACTCCACTGAGGTTCTATTGCAGGAGTTATACATGAAAGACAGGCCATTAGGAGTCTTGCAGTGCATGTTGCTGAGATGATGCGCCTCCTTCCCAACCAGCATCTCCTACTTTGGGTTGTGTTGGCTCACTCTATGCCTCCCAGGGGAAAAATACTGCTGACATTTTGCTCTGTCACAACTTCTACCTGGCAGACTTTTTGCTGCTGGTGGAGGCACTAGTAACTACACAAAATGGCACAGACCCTGGGCCAAATCTGTAGAGTGCAGAGAAGATCAGTGCTCAGTAAATAATCAGCTAATTAGATTGTACATACACATGACAAAAATTATTAGTTTTACAGTTAACACATGTGTTAACCTCAACCCTGCCTTATTTGTTTTCTAAAATATGGTGGGTCCCTTCATAAATAATAAGATCTAAATTAGTTCAGTTTTTATTTATCCTCCCAAGACAGCCTGAACCATGTATTTGTCAATTTTCACTCTGGACTCTTGTCCCTAAATTTGAATACACTATAGATAAATTAAAAAAACTAAGATGCATATATAACAAGCATGTCTCTTTCACTGTTGGAACCTTTGTCCTGACATTAACTGATATAAAAAAATATGTCTGCAATACATATAGGTATGCATGATCTAAGTCAATATAATGCCAGGAATGAGTCGTACTCTGACTTCTATTCTGCGGGGTCTATGTAAGGCAGACTCCACATAGAAAATACCATAATAGATTAATCATTGTCCATCGGGCCCAGTATCCTGCCTTTAGTGATACCTGATGTGTCAGAGGAAAGTAGACATCTTGCATGGAGATGAGAACCTGAATTTTTGGACAAAAGCAGTCTGTCACCAAGTTCTCATTGGTTACTTATCTACCAGATTTTTTTAAAAAAAGACCAAAACCCAAAGCTTTATGCTAGTGTGTCCAGTACTCCCATAAAATGAAATAACACCACCCATATCATAAAGGCTTAAATGGTACTGACATATACATGCTTTATTTGAACCATTTTTTTCTATCTGTAAGGGAAGAGAGAAGGCCTCTCTGCAGCTCCCACCTCCAATTGTACCGTGGTTGATTCAACTGAATAGAAGTGCACTGAGGACTGAATCCATGCTGCCTATTTCTCCAGTCATGTAAAGAGGCAGTCCCTTCAACTTCTTCCAAATTATTAGTGGACAGCTTATAGAGTGCCTCAGACCACGGACACAGTATAGCTGCAGTGGGAGTAGCAGAGAAGCACATCTTTGTTGCACTAGAGGTTCCACAATATCAGATGATCAACTAAATGAAATAACTGGCGGAAGGTTTCATTTACATTAAACTTACTACTTTCTGTTGGGCTATAGAAGAATGGAAGGAGAGGTGATGATGGGGAGGAAGTAAGCAGGAAGGAAAGTTAAATGATGCTCATAAGAACATAAGAATGGCCATAATGGGTCAGACCTATTGTCCATCTAGCCCAGTACCCTGTCTTCAGACAGTGGCTAGTGCCAGATGCTTTAGAGGGAATGAACAGAACAGAGCAATTTCAATTGATCCATCTTCTGTCATCCAATCCTAGCATCTGGCAGTTGGAGGTTAAGGGGCACACAGAGCATGGGGCTGTCTCGCTCAATCATCTTGACTAACAGCTATTGATGTACCTATGCTCCATGAACTAACTTAGTTTTTTTTTAAACCAGTTATACTTTTAGGCTTCACAACATCCCTTGGCAATAAATTCCGCAAGCTGACTGTGTGTTGTATGAATAAGTACTTCCTTAAATTTGTTTTAAACCTGCTGCCCATTAATTTCATTTGGTGACCCCTGATTCTTGTGTTATGTGAAGGGGTAAATAACACTTTTTAATTCATTTTCTCCACACCATTCATGATGTTATAGAGGTCTATCATATCACCTCTTAGTCATCTCTTCTCTAGGCTAAAGAGTTCATGTCTTTTTTCATCTTTACTCATATGGAAGCTGTTCCATACCCCAATCATTTTTGTTGCCCTTCTCTGTACCTTTTCCACACACACACACACACACACACACACACACACACATATATATTTTTGAGATAGAATGACCAGAACTGCACACACTATTCAAGGTGTGGGTGTATCATGGATTTATATAGTGGCAAGATGATATTTTCTGTCTTATTGTCTATCCCTTTCCTAATGGCTCCCAACATGCTTTTAGTATTTTTTGACTGCTGCTGCACACTGAGCAGATGTTTTTAAAGAACTATCCACAATGACTCGAAGATCTCTTTCTTGAGTGGAACAGCCAATTTAGACCCCATCATGTTGTAAGTACAGTTGGGATTATGTTTTCCAATGTGCATTACTTTGCACTTAACATTGAATTTCCTCTGCCATTTTGGTGCCCAGTCACCCAGTTTTGAGAGATTTCTTTGTAACTCTTTGGAGTCAACTTTGGATTTAACTATCTTGAGTAATTTTGTATCATCTGCAAACTTTGCCATTTCACTGTTTACCAGTTTTTCCAGATCATCTATGAATCTGTTGAACAGTTCAGGTCCCAGTACTGATCCTTGCAAGATGCCACTATTTACCATTTTCCATTGTGAAAACTGACCATTTATTCCTACCCTTTGTATCCTATCTTTTAACCAATTACTGATCCATGAGAGGGCCTTCCCTCTTATCCCATGACTGCTTAGTTTGCTTAAGAGCCTTCGGGGTAGGAGCCTGTCAAAGACTTTCTGAAAGTCCAAGTACACTACATCAACTGGATCACCATTTTTCACATGCTTGTTGACACCCTCAAAGAATTCTAATAGATTGTTAAGGCATGATTTCCCTTTATAAAAGCCGTGTTAACTCTTCCCCAACGTATTTTGTTCCTCTGGGTTTGATTGTTCAGTTCTTTACTATAGTTTTAACCAATTTGCTTGGTACTGAAATTAGTCTTACTGGCCTGTAATTGCCAGGATAGCCTCAGAAGCCTTTTTTAAAAATCAGCTTTACATTAGCTATCATCTGGTACAGAGACTGATTTAAGCGATAAGTTACATATCACAGTTAGTAGTTCTGACTACCACCTGGTCTGGTGACTTCTTATTGTTTTATATATAAAGGAAAAAAGGAGAACCAACGATTCAAAGGAAAGGAGTTGTCAATAAGTTTCCGTTAAAACAACAATCGAAGTATTAAAAAAAGGGAAGGACTAAAATAGCTATGGTTAAAAACAAAGAAAAGAGACAGAGTTAAAAAGGGGGACAGTTACATACAGAATTAAATTTAATTAAAATCCCAGATTTAAATTTCTCTTCTTCCACGTCAACTTCTAGGTAGAATATAAGATCTCTGAGGCAAGACACTGTCGTCTTGCACATCTACAAAGCCCACTTTTGGACAAAATATAAGTAATTGCATACAAAAAACCTAGTATGTTAAAATTATTATTTAGGTTGCACAGTAAATCACACCAAAGTTAGGAAATGTTAGATGTATAGTTGCACAAGTAACCTTAATTTTGCCCTCTTGTGCGTCCATCCTGTGCACTGACTGAGGCAGAGGTCCTGTGAAAAAAATAGTATGTAATCATGTAATTAAAGACTGTATAGAATACATATACACAAGGGGATTGAATTAAGGTTGAAGAGGCAACTGTAAATCTGGCATTTCCTAACTTTCGAGTGCTTGACTTTGCAACCTAAATAACATTCTTTTGACAGGTTTTTTGTACGTAATTTCTTAAAAAGTTTTTTTAAAAAATGTTTAAACAAAAAAGAGGGAGTTAGGAGGGTTCCTGCCCCATGGGGGGCCATTGAGGGTGGAGGGGGAAAATGAGCTGCTGGGTCCAGGAGGGTTTACAGAGTGGACCCCAGTCTGACTCTCTCTTCCCCAGCACTCACTGGGAAGTGGAGAATCCTGCCCCATGTGACGCCCTTGCAGGGGGCATAGGCTACTGGGGCCATGTGCCAGATCGGGGGGTGAGCCAAGCTTTCTTTTCCCCAAACTACAGCTGCTCTGGCACTTTCCTAGCATCTCCATTACAGTGTGTGCTGTTGTTGCCGTAACAGCCCAGCCTTAGAATGTTCACATTTAGTTATTATCTTGATACGTTGTCAAAAGTTTCCTGAGCAACAGAGAGAGAGAAAGAAAATCGTGATTTCACTAGTATCTCGGCAAAAAGCTAGATGGAATTTCATGAGAGAAAGGAAAGACTTCTCTAGCCTCAGGGCTTTCCCACTGACAATATCAAAGACTGAACAATGGAGATATGAGAACTTCTCAAAGAATGGTCCCTAGAATCTTTTACAGTGGAAAGCATTAGGCAATTTAAACATAGGTGTCATTTCCAGCCCCCCGCCTATAATAATAAAGATGACTGACAGCAATAGAGACTGGATATTGAAATCCTCTATCCACTGAGTTGGTGTAGGATGAAATACTGCAAATTTCCCCATATTGCCCACCAGTATACTTCAACACTGGTATATCTCCATATCCACTCAGTTGTGTGTCTGCTGACTAGGATGACATTTCAAGATATGATTTTTGCTCAGTGAACATTAGTCTATTAGGGTCTGAAACAAGACCCCAATTCGTTCAAGAGAAATCATCAAATTGATGATTTGATGACATATGTCTGGTACTCCCAGTGACTGACTGGGGCCAGGTTTGAATTGGAGACCTACGAGCAAAAGGTGCTATATTTTATCGTCAGTCCTGCATACTATCCAGAAATTGAGAGAAGGGTAATTAATATCTGCTTCCTCAAACACAAATTTGAACATGCTATCGTGTATAAAAAGCTCTTACTGTAACGAGGTCATCCCCTTTAACCATTCTTCCTTGGTAAAAAATCCCATGCTTTCAGCCTCTAATTTCCAGGCTAAAACTAACATAATAATCTGAGGGGAAAAAGAAAGGAAAATGTCAGTGTACAAAGAAGACAATAATTACAACTATAATTTACAAATGGATATCTAGATGTTTATGAAGAACATTTAAAACATTCAAATAATTAAGTGATTATGCTACAGACTTAAAGGATTCCAAAATATGAAATGTAGCTAAGTTAGTTGAATTCTGTGTTTCAATCTTTCCCAAATCCTACATTTCAGAAAATAAAGTATATCTGCTCTTTTAAAAATAAACTTAGTTGACACACTTAAAAAAACAAAAAACAAACCTCCCCAGTTGTAACCTTGAGAATACAGGAAAAACCCCCATAATTAAGAAGCCACAACACTTTCCCCTTTCACTTATTGAAGTTTAAATTTAGTCTTATGAAAAAAAAGTTTATCAATTTATTTACTTAAATTTCCATTAATGTTCAGCAGTAAAACCTACGTTCTCAGGTTCAACACCAATGTCTTCACAGAACTTTTCCATTCCCTCTGGCCCTACAACTTCATCAGGACCTTCAAAACCAAAAAGAAATCAGTCGAAGTTATATATAACGTTCAAATTACAATCATTGCTAATTTTGGTTACATACATAAAAACAAGAGATATTAAATAAAAGATGACATTTAAGAACAGACACAGAATTACAGCATTTGTGGTAGAAAATGACCCTATCTGTAACGCAGGGGAAGATGAAAAGTAAAGAGTATCAGTTATCACCTACAAAGTATCCTCAAAGGCTATTTGAAAACTCAGCCATCTTCAACATGCTTTGACCTAGTCAACAAAGCCCAACAGCTATTTTGTCAAGGAAAGCATTCACTGAGGCCAAGTAGCTATTGTTTTTATTATTATTTTTAAGAACTGCTGACATTATGGTTTAAGCCTAAATTTTCAGGGGAAGAATCAAGTTATATGAAATTATTTACTAGTTAATAATTGCCCACAGCCTCAGTTTAGCTGATAATTTAGCATTTTGGATGTAATTTTATAATAAATAATAATAGTGTGATAACATTAAATGTATTACATAACATCTAAGGATGAGCTTTCAGGGATTGTTATGCTTGGTTTTATGCTATATGCTGCCCCTTTGTCTAATAAGGCCTCTGACAACCAGCAAACTTGGCATCATATTAAAAAAACACATACAGACATATTCTGAGGTTTATCCATTACATTGTTCCTATAAACCTCTCCCTGGTACTTAAGATATTTCTGCTGAATTTGTTCCAACCATTACTCCAACTGGGCTATTAACAAAGCTGGATGGTCACATGTTGTTGTAAGGTCTATTTACTTTACATACCATTTTGCTAGGTCCTGGATAATTACTTAGGTATTGGCTAAAACAGCATGTTACCAAACTACAAAAGGGTGCATGTTATTTTTTTGGGACAACTATGGTAATTTTGCAAATTACTACTTTTGGGGGGTACACAGATAGCGTTGGAGGGGATGAGAGAGACCTATAATTTTCCATGCATTATAGCCATCGTAAATTAGCAGTATCCTGGCTATGATTCTGAATCAGAACTCATTTTTAAAAGTTGGTAATTCTGTTGGTTAATGGAATGAGAGCCATAGTCAATTCTGAATATTGAAAGTTACTTCCTTTTCAGGTAATGTGTGCTATTGGCAGATGGGAAAGTGAATCTGGTTTGCAGAGCACAACCACAGGTTTATAGAACTAGTACAAGGTAGCACACTGCTGTCCAAATACCTGATCTTCCTGAGCAGAAGCAATCACATGGAATATCTTTAATAGTTGAGCATTCAATCCTGAAACTGTTACAAATATGAGGAACTTTCCTTTACAATTAAACAGCCCCATTGTGTTTGCAGGATCAGACACTTAGAACTTTGTAAAGGACACTATGTATGAAACCCATTCAATGGGTTGCACCTTCATTGTGGTTACAGTTTTTTCCTCTCTACATGACGTATTTTTTAAAAAAATTAAATGTTTAGATTCGAAGAGAAATCATTTAATTGTATCCTTAAAACATTTAGTCCACTGGTTAATATGCAATGATAAACGCATTTTTTTTAAATGACGATAGATGATAAATTCACATAGTTCAAGACTCTCTAAAATAAAACTGCAAATTGTACATCAATTTAGTTTTCATAAAAGCACTATTAATTTAGTGATCAAAAGTCCTTGAGCCTGAAATCCTTTACTTTTCCACTGGAAAGATGTGGTAGAGCCCAGGCTAATATGCCTCAAATTTAGTTTGGAGAGGCCACCATTAGGGGTGAGAAGATAGTTCACTTCTAAGCTTTGCAGCTGAGACTATCAAAAAAAGTGTCAATTGGTGTCAGTTGTGATATGGATACTTGATCCACTTTACTAGTGGACAAAACCAACTAATTTCACATTTGCTAATGAACAGTAATGACTTAATAATAAACTATTTAGGATGAATTTTATTCAGTAATCTAGAGAAGAAGGGCTCTGTAAACATTAGCAATTTCCTAAGGCCCAATTTCTAGCTGTTTAGTAGTAAACAAACAGCAAAAAGTGTTTAACAAATTACACAAAACACACTGAGTGATCAGCTGCACAGCAGGCTTAATGTATAAAAAAGGGAACTTTCTTTAACATTTAAAACAAACCTTTTCTGTTTGAGATATTGATGTTTGTGGGGTTTGTCAGTTTGTTGTCATAAATTAAAGCAAAAATGTAGGGTACAGTATTATGAACTAATGCACAGTGCTATTGAATGACCCTTCCCCATTATGTTTTAAATAACAAAATTTAGTTATGCAAAAGATAATCAGACGTTATTTCACTGTCTGGAGAATCATTTCGCACCCTGATTTACTGTGTTTTGTTTTCCCCAAATCAATAGGAAGGACACTTGCATGGCTTCTGGATAAGCACTGTGTACAATGCAACACAGTTGTATTATTTTAAATAAGACTACAGTCAGTAATAAGCCTTAGGAGTAGTGATCAAATAGAAGAGGGGGAGAAGGAGATGGGAAAGAGGTGAATTCTAAAGAAGTTAGAGGGATACTTTTTAGCTGGAAACACAATTGTACAAGAAACACCAATTCATGTGTCTTATGGCCTATTTATTCAGAAAAACATTAATGTGAAAAAACAAAGTGTTAATTTTCTTTAATTTATTATTAGCTTGTTAATTTCAAACAAAGCCATATGATTTTAAACATGTCTGTAGTTACTTCCATACCTGCATATTCATAAAACCAAGCCAGGCACTTCTTGCTTGAAAAATGCTCCTCTCCACTTATCACTTTACCAGAAGCTTGCGATCTGCAATAGCTTATAAAAATACACATACAAAGATGCCTAAAATGTTACATTCACTGTTCCTCATTTTTTAGAAATGACTATTTTCTATTAAGTTCCAAATACTTCATTACTAGTCAGAACTAAACCAAAAAAACGTCTTCATGAACAATGAGCATATATAGAATTCGTTTTAGTGGCAGCAGTTTGATACAGTACTTCACTTAAGTTCTATGCATTAATAAGAGTTGTACACAGTTCTCTCACACTGCCAAATTTATTACAAATATTCCTTGTTTGATATTTAAAAATACTACTAGTTTGCAAGAGCACAAAAGGACGTGGCCTGTCAAAAGATCAATGCAACAGCAATAGTTCTTATGTTGTCAGCCAAATATTTAAACCTGGGTGCCTAGTTAGGCTTCTAAATCCATAATTAAGCATCCTAATGTAAGTGGCCTGATTTTTCAGAAGCGTTGAGCACCCACAAATCCCACATAAGGGGAACCACCGAGTTCAGCACCTTTGAGAGTCACGCTATTTTTATTTATATATATAAATTTGAAAATGTGTTCTCTTTTTCTAATGTAAACATCTGTTTATATCATCACATATCCTATAAATGGGCATGCACAGTATGTCTGGAGGCCAGAGAAAATAGTAACAACAAACAATCCATAGTAAATCCATTAATTTTACACACACAATATGTAGACAGTAAAGATCGGCTTCTGCCCTTACATATGTGCACTAAACCCCTATGACTTCATTGTAACATGCAAATGTGTATGAGATAAAATCCATACAGTCCATCATTCTACATAGATTACACTTTATAACCTACATTTCTTTCAGTTAAAAGTGGTCAAATCATCTTTAACAAACTATAACACCTTTAGAAAAAGTTTCCTTTCAAACTTAGATGACATTCTTTCAGATTATTAAAATTATTAGTTTATGTAAAAATGAGATAAAAACTGACGGTAAAAGAGGATTTGGAATTATGCAGTTCCTTCATGGCAACTTTAAAATGAGACATGTCAAACAAAAAAAGAAGGTTCCAATGCTGTGAGGTGCTGAGCACATTTATCACCTAATAAAGCACCGTAAAATTCACTGGGAGTTCAGGACATTCAGCACTTCGTAAAATCAGGCCTTAAATGACAAGCTGCACTTAACACTGTGCTGCAGAAAAGCATCTATCAATTTGAGATTAAAAATGTAAATAATTAGGAAGAAACAAAGCCATACCGTTAGTTTTGGTTAATTTTTTCCAGTTTAATATATTTAATTTTTTTAAAACACTGGCCATGATACAGAATACTAGAGCATTCCACTGCTAATCTTTTGCTATGGTGAAAACTGACTACTCCATTCATATTCTTTTTCTGTCTTTTAGCAAATTGCTAATCCATGACAACCCCTTGCTTTTCACCCCATAACTACTAATTTGCCTTAATAGTCTCTTGTGAGAAACTTTTCAAAGGCTTCTTGAAAGTCCTGATAACTTCAGTCAGTTGGTTCTCTTCCACTCACTGTTTTACTGACACGCTCAAATAATACTAACAGATTAGAGAGGCACAATTTCCCTTTACAGAAACTATACTCGTTAGTACCTACCATATTATGTTAAAATGGGTGTTTTATAATGTTTAATTATTGCTATGTTCTGTTTATCTGGTAGTGAAGCACAACTGGTTTTTGAAAAGGGACAACTTTATATACTCAGCAAACCTCTGGTATATTCATTCATTTTAATGAGATGCTTCTCACTTGTTTTGGGTATTCTAGGCTTCCTTGTTTTGTTGTTTCAGAGTAACAGCCCTGTTAGTCTGTATTTGCAAAAAAGAAAAGGAGTACTTGTGGCACCTTAGAGACTAACCAATTTATTCGAGCATAAGCTTTCCTGAGCTACAGCTCACTTCATCAGAAGCTTATGCTCAAATAAATTGGTTAGTCTCTAAGGTGCCACAAGTACTCCTTTTCTTTTTGTTTTGTTGTGAATCCTGCTGCCCTACTCCCATTCTGCTACACTTACACCTAACCTGGAGGTTACGGGTAATATGAAACCCAGCATCCCAGATCTACAGAACAGCAGGAGTGATGCAGTGGGTTTGAACAAGGAGACAGATATTGGGAGCAACCCAATCTCTATAATAAATGGCACAGTTATGCAAAATGGAAGAGGAAAGAGAGGCAGGGTTGTAAGCTTGTTGAACAAGCCAAACATGGAGGCCATGCCCCAACATGCAAGCTGTCTGTGACCCCATTATGCTATGTCAAGCGGTCACTGTACTATGCGCTGCACTGAATGGCTGGGCCGCCCTGCTGCGATACAACACCCCATCGCAGAGCAACGGGCCGGCGTGTGTCAACATGCCAGCAGGCCATGACACCCCATGGGATGTCGCGGCCAACTGATGTCGCGGCGTGAGGACACGCGTCGCCAAGCCACAACGCGCTTCAGCTCCGCTCTGAGCGGTGACAGCAGGTCTCGGGGTCACCCGCCCTCGGGCGCCAACACGTGCCCAGCGGCGCCCTGCAGCGCTGACACCCCGCTGCCCAGCAACGCCGCCCCCACTCCGCATCCTAGCGACGCCGCAGCAGGGACCACTGGGGGGCGGGGGGATACGGTACCTGCCCAGTTTACATTTCTTGAGGCCGGTCTCGTCCGCTACCGTCGCCGCGGATTTTCTCTTCTTCTTCACCGGCATCTTCCTGCCTCTGGGAGCGGGAGGGGCCGCCCCGCTGCAGGCAGCCGGGGCCCTCAGGCGCCTCCCCCCAGGGCACAGCCCCAGGCGCCTCCTGGCGACGAGGAGAGGAGTCCCGTGTTCCCCTCCCCTCACACGCCGCCCGCTGGCGGCCGCTTCTGCCCCGGCAGGGAAAGTGCGTGCCCCGCTACGGGCGGGTGAGGAGGGACCCGGCAGCGCGACCCGGACACAGACGGCAGGATGGGAGCAGGAAGTGACAGAATCGTGGGCGGGGGGGCGGGACTAACAGCGAGGGGCGGGTCTAAGGCTGGTGCCAGGCGCACCCACCCCCGGCGCGCGCACCTTTGCCTTAGCGCCCCACGCGGGGCGGGGCTGAGCGTAGCGAGCCGCGCTATGTGCGCGCCGGCCGAAGTCGCTCAGCTGAGCCGCCCGGGCCGCCTTCCCCAGGTACCGTGCCTCAGAGCTGCTGCCCGCACGCCGGCCCCGCGAGACACTCCCTTTCTCTGGGCAGTCCCCGGCCCGTGATGAGTCCTTTTGCCTCGTTCACCCTCCCGGCCAGCAGCGGTAGCCAGTTCCAAGCGTGCCCCCCACCCTCCTCCCCTTAAAACACACACATCAAGCGCTCCAACAGCTGGTCCCTGTTCTCAGCCCTGAAGTGCCTCCCTTCCAAGATCTACCCTTCTGCCCTGGTACCCAGCAGCAGCGATCCTCCTGGAGAGCTCATCGCCCCAGGGGCAGCTCATCCTCAGACGGTTTCAGAGTAACAGCCGTGTTAGTCTGTATTCGCAAAAAGAAAAGGAGTACTTGTGGCACCTTAGAGACGGCTTCCCTGGCTGGACTACTTTCCCACACCCAGGAGGAGGTGGCCGTGCAAGAGGGGCGGGCATATAGGCGGCACATGATGTTGAAGGGGCACAGTAGAATGTAACCCTAAACAGTGGAGTAACATTGTGCGTGGGGGTCAAGAAATAAAGTTGGTCAGTTTCACACCAACACCCATGTATGTCACAGCCAGAAGTAAACTAAACCTTTCCCAAGAGCAGAGCAAAAGAAGTTCCTGAATCCTTCAGTCTGGGTGGCAGTTGGACAAAGACAGGATAAAATGTTTCCAAACTTTTCTGGAAGCCTGTAGAGTTACTGAAAAACTGGAAAGAGTGAAATCCTTCATATTGCTACATGTGACAGCCCTACAGGCCCTGGGGGTCTACTAGTGCAGTGGTTTTCAACCTTTTTTTATTTGCAGACCCCTAAAAAATTGTGAATGGAGGTGTGGACCCCTTTGGAAATCAAACCACAGGTTGAAAACCACTTTTCTGTGGTAACGACAGCCTTTTATGGACTCCTTAGACCTACTGTCTGGACCTCCAGGAGTCCACAGGCCGAAAACCACTGTGCTAGTGGTAAGATTAAGGGAACAGGAAACCGCTAGACCAGTGGTTCTAAACCCAATCAGCACACAGCTGCGGCCCATGTGACTTTCTCAGGGCCATACAGGTAGTATATATATTGTGTTGCCCACATAACATATATGTTGGGGACACTGGGGCATGGCCACTAGGTAACTCAAGGGGATGGAAGACCACAAGTGTCGATGAAGCCCCCTCGCACTAGGCCCAGGTGTCCTTGGCCCCACCTCCCGCCTGGAGGCACTCGCAGCAGCTCTGCGTACTAGGCCCAAGTGTCCTTGGCCCCCCCGCCTGGAGGCACACACAGCAGTTATGCTGAGGATCTGCAACAATATGCTGCAGAGTCAGACTGCCTGAAACTAAGCAAGGCCACACAGGGCAGATACGGAAGAACAATGCTGAATAAAGCAGCTTTATGTATAGTTTAACAAATGATACAGAGAACCAGGGAACTAGCTGGGAACTGGATTGGCTGGCTATATGGATACTTGGGGCAGCTTGCTATTGGGTAAGTATGCTGGGAAAAAGGATGTATAAAAGCCTGTGTGACTTCCTGCTCTGGGTACAGGATTTGAGATTCAAATCTCCCTGTACCTATTTGAAGCTTCAAATAAACTTTTCTGCTTCTCCACCCCGTTGTGATTATTGGGTGTAGCACACCGGGTAATGAACCACTCAAGCTGTTGTTCAGCCTCTCAGCACTGGGTGCCGGCAACATATAGAGAGCTGTATATGCAGCGTGCAATGGTAAATAGGTTAAGAACCATTGCGCTAGACAAAGTCACACAAAAATTTCAAGAATACTGTGATACATCCAAGAATGTCACATAGGAAAGTAACATTTTCTTTACAAGCAACTAGTTTCTGGATCAGATTGTATGGTATTATTCATGTATATATATTTTAATTTTTCATGCTTTGATTTATGTCTATGTGGTATCTTGTATTATTTACCTGGAAAATGGTAATGTCAAAAAGTTGTTAAAATCACCATCTTGAATGGTGTCTAGTAGTTGTTTAGCAGCCATTTTGGCTACCCTTTTCTTTGGAACATTGGCACCCTTTTGTTTGAGTTTGGTGGTCTTTTGCACAGTGGTAGGTCCAGATCCAGCATCTTGAGGTTGAGGCAGACAATCAGACGAACTTTGACCTGTAAAGTATAAATACCTTTGTCTGTCATTTGTAGAGGGAGGGGATTCTGGGTTTCATGCCCAGGCAAGCCACTGAGATATTTTGTCCATATACTTACCTTGTGTTAAGTAAAGCACTTTTTTTAGTTTACCTTTTCTTATCCCTTATCCTTATTTGCACTGAGATCAAGTAGGTGATAGATCCTAATTCAGCGACTGCCATACCTGTGACTTCTTAGCCAGGGGTTCATAACATCCTTAATTTCTTCCCCCACATTGATACACTGTAACAAGACAACCGTTACAGGTCAAGATAACAAAGCTAAGTCATGTGAATATGAACATTTAACACATAGGGTTAATTAGAGTCTGAATTATTTGTGGTGTAGCTCATAATCAAGTTAAAGCAAGGTTATTGAGAGAAATTGACTTTCCATTGGAAAGAAAAGTGGACATTACAGAAATAGTAAAAACTGTGCTTTCCAAATGACAGTGTTAGCAAAAAGTGAATAAACAGGAGAGTAACTAATTAAAAATGCATATTAATTGGCAATGAAAACATCAGAAGCAGCAGGCTCCAGATGGTGGAAGCATGGTAACAGTTGAACAGGCCACTGCTGAAGGAACTGTTTGAATAAGATGAAATGGTTCTGTGATCAGAAAGTTATCAAGATTCAGAGACTATAACTCTGAAAAAATCATTTGTGATTTGTTTTATTGTTGTTTATTATTTATTTGTATTACACCTGCACTGAGTGGCTTCAATCAAATTCTGAACAGAACCCCACTGTGCTGTAAAAATACAGTAAACAGTCCCTTCTCTGGGAATTTGTCTAGATTAAAGACAGGATACAACAGTTGACTGTAGTAGATAGTAGATGAGATCAACATTAATGCACAAATGTCAAGGCAGATTTTTTAAAATCAACAGGAGAAATAAATGTCTCTCTATTTGTCATTTACCTAGCCTAGCCATTATTATTAATCTCAACCCCTTTTTTTCAGAGGTAAAAGTTTTTTAGTTGGAAAATGGAGTTTTGTGAAAAAGAAGTTTTTTTTGTTTTGTTTTTGCAAAAATAAATACAATTCCGTTTTTTGTTGAAACCCCATTTTTGTTTTATGAATATTTTTTACAACTCCCCCCCCCATTTTTATTGTGGAATATTTTAAACAAAAAAATAAGAATGTTTTAATCAGAATTATTTTTTTGCAGAAAAAAACATTTCCTAACCAGCTTTATTTTTTTCAGAGTAACAGCCGTGTTAGTCTTTGCAAAAAGAAAAGGAGTACTTGTGGCACCTTAGCTACAGCTGTAGCTCACGAAAGCTCATGCTCAAATAAATTGGTTAGTCTCTAAGGTGCCACAAGTACTCCTTTTCTTTATTTTTTTATTTGCTTTTGTGTGTTATTTTTCCTTTGAGTAGTAACAACATTAACAAAAGTGGGAAGATGTACAAGTAATGTCATTTGGTGTTAGAGAGACAAGATGGGTGAGATAATATCTTTAATTGACACAACTTCTGTTGGTGAGAGAGAAAAGCTTTCAAGCCACACAGACCCCTTCTTCAGGTTTGGGAAAGGTACACCAAGCATCACAGCTAAATGCAAGGTGGAACAGATTGTTAGCATAAGTAGTTAGCATTCAAGGCAGAGTGGCCCATTAACACCTTTCAGTCATAAGACAAAAAGAGGGGGTTAGTGGATTACAAAATGTCCTAATAAGTTGTCTACGCTGGTGCTTCCTCAGGAAAACTTTTGTCCTTCGGGGTGTTAAAAAAACACTCCCCCCTCACCCCAACCACAAAAGTTTTACTGACGAAAAGTGTGAACAGTGTTTGTCGGCGGGAGTATTCTCTCCTGCTGACGAACAGCAGCTACACTGCGTGCCTTTTAGCTGCATGGCTGTACTGGCATAGCTGTGTCCCTAAAAGCCTAGTAGTGTAGCCGTAGCCTAAACTGCACTTAAGTTGTTAAAACTTTTGTCCCTCAGGGACGTGGGGAAAAAAACCCTGAATGACAAAAGGTGCTGGTGTGGAACAGTGCTTTGTCTCCTGCTGATGAAGCTACCATCATAGGTGCTGGAACTAGGGATGCTGCTGCACCCCCTGGCTTGAAGTGGTTTCCATTATATACAGGGTTTACAGTTTGGTTCCATGGCTCTCAGCATCCCCACTATAAAAATTGTTCCAGCACCCCTGGCCAACTCCCGTCACTGGGGGTGGTTTTATTTTGTCAGGGGAAGAGCTTTTTTCCTGGCGACAAAGAGCCAGGGCCCTCCCACTTTTTGAAAGTGGATGGACCTGGTCCGTTCACTTTTTGGCAGAGGCCCCAACCCTCAACTTCCCCCCGAGGACCCGCCCCCATGGCCAGGCTGACAGTTGGATCCCAGCTGGGGAGCCTGGGCAGCTTTGGGTGCCCCAGACCCTCCGCCTGCATGGGGTGAGGGCGTCGAGAATAGCCTCCGGCCTGTGTCCCCGCCCTGCAGCCCCCACTCTTACCTAGACCCAGCTCCAGCTGTGGGCCTGTGGCCCGGCCATGGGGCAGCTATGGGGAGCCTACAGAGTGGGGACACGGGCCGGGGGCTGCTCTTGACCCCCTCACCCAGGGCAGGTGGACCGTTCACGGCATGGCTCCCCACAGTTGCCTGTGCGGCTCTTACCATGGGTGGGCGGTGACTCCTCAGTTGGAGCCAGATCCAGGTAAGAGGCAGGAGCAGCTGTGTGGAGTTGCGGGCCCTCCTGCCCTGGGCAGGGGGCCTGTGGGGCAGGGACATGGGCTAGGAGCTGCTCTTGACACCCCTCCCCCACCCCCCAGGCAGGTGGAGGGTCCATGGCTTCCAGCCCGCTCTGGCTTCCAGCTTGGCTGGGGTGTGTGGCCTTGGGCAGAGAGGAGGGGCGGGGGCCCCTGATCCCTCCACTTTTGGGCAGGCTTTGCCGCCTTTGCAAAGAGCGGCTACATTGCGTGCCTTACAGTGGCAAGGCTTTAGTGGCATGCCTGTGGTGCTATAAGCTGTGCAGTGTAGACATAACCACAGTGTCTCTGTTCAGTCCATGATGTTAGTGGCTAGCAGAGTTATGAATTTAAACTACCAGGCTTATTGCAGAGGTGTTAATGGGCCACTCTACCTTGAGTGGTCCCTTAGCATATGCACTAATTACTTATGCTAAATAATCTCTTCCACCTTGCATTTACTTGTGACAGTCAGGGTAGCATTCCCAGACCTGAAGAAATGCTCTGTATGGCTCCAAAGTTTGTCTCTCTCGCTAACAGAAGTTGGTCTAATAACAGATAGTAAGAACCTCATCCACCTTGTCTCCCCACTATCCTGGGACTGACGTGACTTGGTGGTGGTGTCAAACCAAGTCAGGTAGGGTTACTGCGGCTAGGTAAAAAGAAAGGGAGGACTTGTGGCACTTTAGAGACTAACAAATTTATTTGAGCATAAGCTTTCGTGAGCTACAGCTCACTTCATCGGATGCATGCAGCGGAAAATACTAGGTAATCGCTCCTGCATGTAGCACTTTTGTAACAGAGGCGCAGGGGCCGTAAGGCTTGGGTGGGGAAGTGTGGGGGTGGAGGAGCCAGGGGACCTGGGGAAGATGGAGACCTAACCGTTTAATGGTGTTGAACAGGCTGCAGACGAAGGCGGGTGACGCAGGGGCTACGGTGGCACTTGGGTGAGGGTGAGGGGCAGGCCAGGCCAGGCGCGATGGGACGCTGGGGGATCCCAGGGGGGCGGAGAGCGAGGCCGGGCGCTCCCCCACCCCAGCGAGACCTCTAAGACCGCCCGGCCAGCGGGACGGCGGATCTGCGTGCGCGCGCCGCGCTGGGGTCATAGTAGGGCGAACCCCTGCTCAGGATCCCCCCTCCTTGCCCCTCCCCTGAGGAGCCGGGGCGGGGATCGCATCGACGCTAGCGGGGAGCGGCTAGCGAGTGCCTATCTTCTCTCCGGTTCCCCCAACGTCCGCGGCAGGCGCGGCGCGTTCCCGAGAGCCCGGCCGAGCGCGCGAGCGTTCCGCGGTCCCGGGACCGCCATCTTCGGTCGCCATAGTGACGGTTCCTGGCAACCCGGGGACGCCAGGCGGTGTTAGGCTTTTCCTCGAGCCTGTCGATGAGCCCCCCTCAGGTACTTGCCACCCCGGGGTGAGCTCTCCTGCCCCGAAACCCCACCCCGCCATCATGTCTCTGGCTGGGGCGGGAGACAAGAGGAAACGCTTCATATCGGTCACCGCAGCAAATTATTTCGGCCTGGCATCGTCGGCCGACCTGTCCAGTGCGCTCGTTGCCAGCCCCCAACTGGCCAACTTCCTGGACGACGGCAACGAGTTCCTCCTCACCGTGCAGCACTCGGGCACCCAGCTCACCGTGTCCAACAAGGTACGTCCTGGTCCTGGTGTGGGCATCCGTGCAGACCACGGGGCCTGGTATGCAAGACGCCATCCTGGTGAGCGTGTCACACCCTGGGCTCTGGTGTGTGACGTGCCCCCCCGGGTGCCAGAAAGCCTTTGACAAGGCCCCTTACCAAAGTCTCTTAAGCTAACTAAGCTGTCACCAGATCGGATGGAAAGGCCTCTCTTGGATCAGTAGTTAAAAGATAGGAACAAAGGAGTAGGAATAAATGATCAGTTTTCACAAGATATTCATAAATCATGTGGAAAAGGGGGTGAACAGTGAGATAGCAAAACTTGCAGACTATACTTACTCAAGATAGTTGAGACAAAAATTGACAGCAAGGAATTACAAAAGGATCTTGTTAAATAGGGTGACTGGGTGACAAAATGGCGCATGAAATTCAGTGTAGACAAGTGCAGAGTAATACATGCTGGAAAATATAATCCTAACTGTATATACAAAATGAGTCTAATTTATCTGTTACCACTCAAGAAAGAAATGTTGGGATCGTCCTGAATAGTTCTCTCAAAACATCTTGTCAGAGTGCTGTGGTAGTCATCTCATAAAATATAACATTAGCATTGGAAAAGGTGCAGAGAAAGAAGGGCAAAAAAAATTAAGGGTATACAACAACTTCCGTGTGAGGAGAGATTAAAAAGATTGGGACTGTTCAGTTTGAAAAAGAGATGACAAAGAGGCGATATGATAGAGGTCTATACAATCATGAATGGTATGGAGAAAGTGAATAGGGAAGTGTTATTTATCCCATCACATAACATATGAACTAAGGGTCACCGATGAAATTAATAGGCAGCAGGTTTAAAACAAACAAAAGGAAGTACTTCTTCACACAACGCATAGTCAACCTGTGGAACTAGTTGCCAGGGGATGTTGTGAAGGCCAAAAGTATAGTTTCACAGGGGATAGGTCCATCGGTGGCAATTAGCCAAGATGATCAGGGATGCAACCACATGCTCTGGGTGTCCCTAAACCTGCAACTACCAGATGCTGTGACTAAACAACAGGAGATGGATCACTTGAAATTGCCCTGTTCTGTTCATTCCCTCTGAAGCATCTGGCACAAGCCACTGCAGGATACTGGGCTAGATAGACCATTGGTCTGACCCAATATGGCCGTTCTTATGTTTTTATATTTATATAGACTATGGTCTCTGGTGTGTGACACACCATTCTGGTGTGCATGTCCCTGCACACCAGGGGCTCTGGTGTGCGACATGTTGCCCCAGTAGTAGGGTATTTGGAGACCAGGCCGTCTGGTGTTGTTACATGCTGTTTCCCTTAGAGTTCTAGCAGAGACTTAGGTCCTAATGTGTGACATATATACATTCTGTCTCACTGTGAGTGAGTTTGCAGACCACTAGGTCTGGTGTGTGACATGCTGTCTCAGTGTGTACAAAAACCACGAGACTCACTGTACAGTGTTCTGTCTCAGAGGAAACATCTATGGGGGGAGGGGCATTTTATTATGTCTGTATAGACGTTGGGGTTTAGTGTGAAGTGTACTGTCCAGGTGGAAGTGCATGCAGACCATATGATCCAGTATGCGACACATTACTCCTAGGGCTTGTGTAGACCACTGAGCACTGTGTATGGCATGCTAACTAATGGAAAGCAACTGTGCAGACCAGGGCACCTAGTACACTCTGTGTCCGTGGTGTGCATCACATTGTGTCAGTGCAGGTTTCCAGGTAGGTTTTGGGGTTGGGCACATGGTTTGATCTGAATATCTGTGAACATGAGAGACCTAGCTTTGGATGTTCAGAGATGCTTGTGTAGAGGTAACACCTTTGTATGTAGAGTGCTCTGTTTTATGTAAATTAGGTGCAGTTCCTGCCAACATTGAACTATTGGCGAATTGCCTTTGTTGTCCTCAGTTGCACAAAATTTGGGTACCGCTGACAGAGCATTTAAAGTTAACTTTATCCAAAACATTGCACACTATAATATCTTGAGAAACAAGTAACATACGTGATTGTGTAAAAAGGGTGTCTACCGTACTGTACATGAGGAAAAGAAAATGGGGTGACAGAGTTTTGTGCTGTATGCAGAATGTCAGCGTACTGCATGTTATTGCTAACACTTCATTCTTCAGTTTGATTGTAGACCTTTTCCCTCTGTTTTATGATAAGATTTTAGAATAGACAGACAGTTTTATCTCTTCTTGTCTTGTTTTGGTCGGATTGGTAGAAACTTTATGTTATTTAAACACAGGACTTTCTACCAGGTGGGATGGATTGGGGAGTTGGGGAAGGTTCTCCTCAGTGCAGGGGGAACCATAGCATGTGAGTTGAAAATTCTAGTTATTGGACAAAAGATTGAACTTACTATAACCAGAGGCCAACATGAAATATGAGGTGAGGGCCTACTACTGGAGTCCAGAGGCAAACTGCTTGTTGTAAGTGGATCCTGCTGAGATGCTCCATTTTTCATTTTAACCTCTGTCTAGTAAGCATCTGATAAATTTGAAACCTCCTTTCCATGATCCTCCTCCGCCTGTTGGAAGGGAGAAAAAGATTTCTTTCCCCTCCTAAACCTAGGCTCTTGGCTGGTGTGCAGAAGCTGGGATCTCTGCTAGTCTACTTTTCCCCATCCTCTGTTTTATGTGTCTTCTTCTGTGAATAGCTTCAGTG
Source organism: Eretmochelys imbricata (assembly GCF_965152235.1). Taxonomy (NCBI): domain Eukaryota; kingdom Metazoa; phylum Chordata; order Testudines; family Cheloniidae; genus Eretmochelys; species Eretmochelys imbricata. The sequence continues at coordinate 34,844,572 of NC_135572.1, forward strand.
CTTGCCTCTGCTATTTGTAGCTTTGCCAACAAGCTGCACTGTGAAATTGACTTGACTCTTGTGTTTCTACTGCTGCCCATCCTGTACTGGGCCACAACATTAAAATTGATGAAATTCATATCAATTTCACTCAGCCATTGTTTGAGGTGTCTATGAGCAGCTGCAAAGGTTTTGGAGCTAGCTGTCTGTAGACCATGAAGATTGCATAGATTCACATTTGGAAAGTTATCTTCAAAATCATGAAGGGTAGAAACTAATTTTTTAAAATGAAAGCTTAAATTCTGCAGCATGTGATATTTTACACTCCACCACTTGCACTCCATCTGCTTGACACTGAAAAGTGGGGGAGTGTACTTTAAACAATGCCGGCATAATATAAGTAAAATGGTTACTTGAAGTTAGAACTGGTTTTGGATTTTTTGACAAAATGCTTTTTTATCCAAACCATTCAAACCATTTTTTGCCCAGTTCTACTTGTAATGCAGAGGCCATTTTAAGTATTTGATTTTGTATTACATTTCAGATTCCTATTCAGCCCAATATAAATATCACATGTAGGTTTGAATTTATAACAAATCAGATATGAACAGAATGTTTATCACAAGTCAAGTAACATGAAATTTTGTAATTAGTTATTTCCTTACTCTAAATTGTATAGAAAGTGCATTTGGGGGAAAAAACATCTTGTGATTTGCAGTTTCTTTCTTTCTTTCTTTCTTTCTTTCTTGAACCTTGTGTTTTTTGATCATTGTAGGTTGAAGCTGGTGATTCAAAAGATAAAGTGTTGGTATTCTTTAAGCTGCGACCTGATGTTATTACAGAAGATAATCTTCATAGTAATATTCTTGTGTCATCTATGTTAGATTCACCTATTAATACACTTTATCAAGCAGTACGACAGGTATTTGCACCAGTATTATTAAAGGTGAGTAATATACCATTACAGATATTTTTATACATTAAAAAATGTGTACTTACAGATTACTTTCCTCTATTTTCACTATAAATCTTCCCCATCCCATGTTAATTGTTCTCTGAGATTTATTGTAATTTGCTTTTCTGTTAGCTTTAAAATTAAAATATATACAAAGGTTAAGGAGTGAATATTTTATTTTATTTTCAAGTTAAAGGAGGCACCTTACAGCAACCTTTACATAAGTCTGTGTCATTTTTTAAAATGTGTATCAGATATTGTTTCAGGGTCAATGGCAGGAATACACAAACCACTATAGCTATTTTATATGGTAAATAGGTGTGCTGGATTCCTAAACTGACTTATTTGACTCTGTTTTCCATTGTGCTGTTAGGTTTTACCTGCTTAAATTCCATCATGTGTCAACAGGAGAATTGATCGCAGAGGGCTAAATTCTGAGAGTTTTGCTTAATTGAAGACTGCAGAATTTGGCACAGGGATTGGAGAGGGTAGCAGTGTATCTTACATGTGAAAATGTAAAAGCTAAACTGAGGATTAATATCTTCTAAAATGATACCTCCTTTTCCTATTTTGTGATAAGGAAGATATTTTCTTTATTCAGTTTTTCACAAACAAAGGAAAATCATGGTTACATTTCTTTATCTTAGCAAAATAAATTTCAGTGTTTCATAGTTTCCAAACCCCAATTTATTTTCTGTCATAGTCTTAGAGTGATTCAAGAAGATTACAATAACCTTCATTATTCATTTTAACCAGTAATTTCCAGCACAGGAGTATATTCCATACCTGGTTGCTTTAATAGAGAATGATGAAAGAATATCTGTTTGCAGCATCCTTTTGAAAATATTAATTCATGTCTTGCAATCAGTTTTTGAGCTGTAGGCCATGTTTAAATCAGTAAGGAGTTTTTTTCAAAAAAACGATTGGCATGATATGGTTCAATGTTTTGATTTGTCCAACCTGTAAAAGAATAAGATGTCCTTCCCTGAATTTAAGTACATTCCCTGTTCTCTTCCCCCCATCAAATGAATAATTGTTATTCCTCAATTATTTGAAAAAAAAGCAGATAATAGGAAAATGATAAAGAGTTCTAACATGGTTTTTATTGCTTGGAATCTTTGTTGTAGGATGAGAAATGGAGTAGGGAGTTTGATCCCAAACTCCAGAATCTTCTGAGTGAGCTAGAGATTGGTTTGGGCACTGTCCTCAGAAGATCAGATCCTAATTACTCAGGAACCAAATTCCGTGAAGATGATGTGCGCGGTGTGTACTACAATTACTTATTTTACAACACAATTGAAATTAAAAATTGAATATTTCATTAGAGTTGTGAATTCATGTCTCTATCACTGTGATGTGAGTGGTTTAAGAACCTAAATAAAACAGAATAGACCTAGAAAGGTTGTGAATACTCTTAGCAGTTAGGAATTGAGGGCACCCACTGTCTAGCAGGATTGAGTGTATGGTGCCTTAATATTAAGCTGATATCACACCTAGACCCAAAAGTTGAAGCAGAATTATATAATACAAAGGTAAAACTTTCCATTTTAGAGTGTGTTTTGCCTAAAGATATTTTGTTATTATGCATTATATCTGAATAATGTATTTAAGTGATTTCTGTTTTGTATTTGCAGCAATACTTACACCAAATGATGAGTTTCAGTTCTGGATAGAGCGTGCTCATCGTGGAAGTAAATCATGTAGCAAAGAGAGAGCCTCTCATTTTAAAGATCTGTTTGAAGTAATTGCAAGAGTATGTTTTTTCTTTTATTTATTCAGTGATGTATTTATATCAAACTTAGTAAACAATTTACTCAACTTGTGAAATGGTATGAGATGTTCAGAAGTACAAAATCTGGGGCAAAATTCTTCTTGCAGTTTCTCTTCTCCAGCTCCCACTGACTGTAGTGGGGGTTGCTCAAGTTTAATTCAGAGCAGAGTGTGGCCCTTTCAATCCTAAAATCAGTCTTAAAGAGATTAATATTAATAAAGGAATGGTAAGAAGATTGTCAGCTGAAAATGGGATGATGATAAATAATAAAAATATGAACTAACACACAAGATGGTGATTATGGACTCTGCCCTGCAAAGTCTTAAGCACTTGAATCATTTTACTCACATGAATAGTCCCACAGAAGTCAGTGAGACTATTCACATGAATAAAGTTACTCACATCCTTATTTTTTTTGCAGGATTGTGCCTTATATTTTTAAGTTAAAATGAAGACCTGACATATCTGTAAACAAGAAAATGCCTCAGTTAACAAACATATTTGAAAATATTCTAAAGAATGTAAATATTTCTAATCCATCAGTAGCACAATCATGTTATTTTAAAATGTGTTTTATTTCTAGGATTATTACAATTTGGATAGTCTCTCTTTATTTGAAGTTGTGGACTTAGTGGAGACTACGCGGGATACTGTTGATGATGTATGGAGACAAACAGAACATGATCCCTTTCCACAGCCACGCATGCAAAATCTTTTGGATGTCATAGGTAAAACTGTGGGTAGAAATGATCACACATTTTCAAATCAACAGGTCTGTATAACATACACCCAGGAGTCTTAAAGGAACTAGCTGAGGAGCTCTCTGAACCACTAACGTTAATTTTAACAAACTTTGGAAAATTGGGGAAAATCCAAAGGATTGGAGGACTGGCAAAATAGTTTCACTATTTAAAAAGAATAAAAAGGATGACCCATGGAATTGTTGACTGATTAATCTGATGTCGTTCCCAAGCAAAATAATCTGGGACTATCAACAAAGAATTGGAGGCTAAAAATATAATTAATACCAGTCAATATATTTTCATGAAAAGCAGGTATTGTCAAACCTGTTATCTTGGCAACTGTGTTGATATAGTATTCTTGGATTTCTCTAAGGCATTTGACTCAGTATCACATGACATTTTGACCAAAAAACGTGAATTATATGGAACCAATGGAGCACATATTGGATGGATTAAAACCTGGGTTACTGACAGCTCTCAAAATGTGGTTGTTAATGGGGAGAAAATCAGTGAGCAGGGCCATTTCTAGTGGGGTCCCTCAGGGATAAGTTCTTGGTCCAATGCTATTCAATATTTTTTATCAAAGATTTAGATGATGATATAAAATCTTTGCTGGTAAACTTTACAGATGACATGAAGACTGGTAGGGTAGTAAATCAAGAGAAAGGCAGGTTATGGTTACAGAGTTATCTGAGTCTGATTAAATGGTCACAAGCCAACAAAATGCATTTTAAACAGCTAAATGCAAGGTAATACATCTGGGAGCAAAGAATGAAGGCAACATCTGCAGGATGGGAGACTGTGGATATCCATGTCATCATGAGTTGTTAGTGCAATACTGTGGCAAAAAGGGCTAGTATGATCTTTGGTTTTATAAATAGGAGAATATCAAGTAGAAATAGGGACGTGACCTTGCCTCTGTACACACAGCATTGGTAAGACCAATACTAGACTACTGTGTTCAGTTCTCCACACTTCAAGAAAGATGTGGAAATACTGGAGAGCCTTACAGAAAAAGGCATAACAAGATCCATTGGGTAGAAGTTGAAGTTAGGCAAATTCAATCTTGAAATAAGTCTCAATTTCCTAACAGTCAGGGTAATTAAACATTGGAACAACTTATTCGGGGAGGTGGTGGACTCACCATTGCTTGGAGTCCTTAAAATGAGATTAGATATCTTTCTAAAATGTGTGCTTTAATTCAGCTTCTGTGGAAAATTCTACAGCCTATGCATGTAGGGGTCAGGCTGGATGGTCATAGTGGTCTCTTTTGGCCTGGCAGTCTATGAATCTTCATTTCATTCCTCCCTTCATAGGCCATGGAGAGGATGGGAAGCTCTGCATTGTCCTCAACATGCTCATAACACATGCAACTGTGTATTAAGACAATGACTATAATCAAGTCTCTTGCTTCAAGGCTTCACCCTGCAGAGATTAGGAAGGGCTTTATATCCTCCCAGTGCACAACTGGCCAAATATATTCTGGTTTTTGGGTTTTTTTAACCTTGCTCTGAAGCATTAGGGATTGATCATAGCTGGAGTCAGAACGCCAGATGGGGTAGATCATTACTGTGAAATGGCATAGAGAATTCTCATTTTTTGGTACAGTATTTTATTTGTGTGTCTTGCTTACCTGCTCAGGGTTCAACTGATCTCCAGATTTGGGGATGGGAAGGAATTTCCCCCCAGGGCAGGTTAGCATGTATCTTGGGTTTTGTTTTTGTTTTTGCCTTCCTCTGCAGCATAGAGCCTGGATCACCTGCTAGGATTATCTGGACATTGCAGGGGCCTCAGGCATTTGTGGCACCCTGACCTCAGTCTCTTCTGTTCTCTGCCTGTAGCATACAACAGTTTAGTTTTCTGAGGACTGAAATGCTTCAATCTAATCCAAGTTTTTGGACTCAACACGGGCAAATGAGCAAAATTTATTTGGCTTTGATATACAGGTCATACTAGATGATCTAATGATCTCTTCTGGCCTAAAACTCAATGAAAACTATAAAATCTGTTAAAATACAGCCTACTGAAAAGTGAGACTTTTATTTTTAAATATGTTGTCTTACATAATATGTATATAATTTAATTTATTAAGGATTCCAGTTCTGTAGCTCTTATTCATGAGCAAAGGATTGCAGAATCAGGCACTAAGTGAATAGTTGTTTGTTTATGAGATTTGCATTTAGTATCAAAATATCTCTTCAATAGCTTTTAAAAATGGAAATGTACTGTGGTGAGGAAGATAAAGAAAGGATTTTAAACATACTTGTTATATTTGGTTATATTTATATACTTTGTTGTATGTTTTTATGCTGTTTTAGGAGGCTCTCTTGGTAGGTTTGTTCAGAAAAAAATGGAAACTTTGAATCTGTGGGAAGATGCTTTTCACATTGTGAAAGAAAATCTGAAGGCTGGTATCATGATTTGTGAACAGTGGGTAGCTGCCTGTGATCACCTAACTGGACAGCTATGGCAACGGTATACACCATATCCATGGAAAAGTGAGAAATATGTTCCTGAAACATTAGACAAACTTGGCAAACGTCTTGATGAGGTACGAGTTTGGTGAATTTTGATTTGTTTTTGTTGGAAACAAAACTACAGAGGTATTTTTTAGTTGTAAATAAAACTAATAATGTGTAATATTTTGCATCATTTTTATAATCAGAGTACGGTTTAATACACATATTTGGGTTTAACGTTTATTTGACTGTAGCTCATTGCGAAGGAAGGTTTATTTGTGATGGGGAGGTATGGTACAGATGGGGGAGTTTGTACTGTGTATTGCATTTCTTGCTTTTAATATAAGTTATGTGCCCAGGCATCATGATGCTGGGCGTATAAAAATCCCATTACAATAAATAAAATACTACTTTTTTTGTTTTAGGTGCTGACTATTAGAACGCTTCATGAAAAACTTGCATATTTTTTACCAATGGGGGAACAACAAACATTGCACCTTGCTCAGGTGTTTGAACCCTTTGCTTGCCTGAATCCTGTGCACTATAACCCCTACACAGAGGTATAATGTTTATTTTTATTTTTCTATACATAATTTCTGTGACTTTATTGTGAGTATTAATATATCTCAAACTAACTCAGCTATTCATTATCTCCAGCCTTTATGGAGAGCTGCAGTGTCTCAATATGAGAGAATTGTTGCACCAGTGGAACAGAAAATAGCAAGCAAACTGAAAACATTTATTTCAGAAATTGAAGACAGTCCTCAACAGGTAAAAATATTTTTATAACACAAAGGCTTTACTATGTATCAGATTGCAGAATTCTCAAATAGTCATTTTAAAACAAAGAAATAGTTATTTATGATCACATATAGGATTTATGAACAGTGGTGCCTAAGAATGTGTTTCAGTTTGAGTAGAAATAACCTTTTTTCTTTACATTATTTCTTATGCCAGCTGCTTCAAGCATTTCAGAAATATAAGGAACTGGTAAAACGCCCAAGCATTAGCAAAGAATTGCTTTTTGAAAGGGAAACTTTGCTAGCAAGACTTCAGGACTCTGTCAAAGGTAAAAGTGTATCATAGAGAATTCAAAATCAATATGTACTTTTGGAAATGTGTTAATTGCTCTCTACTTTGTCTGTTTTCTTTTGGGAGTAGTATTTTGCAACACATTTTTTTGGTAAGAGACTAGTATGTTGTTTGTAGCTATAATTCATTATTGCTAACTGGTTCTGTTGCTTTGTGGGTCTAACATGAACAGTTTGTTTGATCGATACAGATTTTCGAACAGACTTTGAAGCTCGATGTCATGGTGTTCCTGGTGATGTATCTGGGCCACTTTCAGGCAAAAATCTTTCTGAAGTTGTCAATAATATTGTTTGGGTGCGGCAGCTGCAGTTGAAGGTAATAGTTTAACTTCTTCTTGAGACACTGCATACTGACTTCTCAGTAAAAAATGTGGCATAAAAGACTTCAGGGGTACTCAACATTTGCAACACTTGTTGACTTCACTGGAGTTAAAGGTTCAAAGCTCCTCTTCAGTAGGACTCTTGCTAAACAGTTTTTCATTTATTCAACACGCAAAAATTGTTTCTTGGATACATAATACATTGAAAAACCTCTTATGTTTTAAAAACGGTTTATTACAAAATATTTTAGAGTATTACAAAAACTGGGAAAGACCAGAATTCTACAGTGGTGGTAGACACTGTAGCTCAGATTGCTTCCTCAAGTGTGCACATGTGGTTTCCATAGAAGGCTTACAATGAGCCAGATTGTGACCCACTTACTCTGAGTAGCGAATAGTAACTCATGAATAGTCCTTCAGAAATCAGTGGTATTTCTCGTGTGAATAAGTGCTCACCAGTGCAAGCAAGGGGTTCCCAGTATCATATTAAAAAGCAGAATTGTTGGTTCTTTGTCATAAAGTTAGGGTGCTGTACATTAGTGTTTTCTGCTTCACGACTGGGTGGGTTAAGGGTATTTGCTCAGTTATAATTTCCTGCCTTTGATTAGTTTGTATTCACACAATAATATCAAACAATATCTGTGCCTTGCTATCATCACATTTATAATTTATTATATAAATGGGTTTCTGAGATTAAAGAAATGCTTTTAGGTGTTCAGTATGTAACATTTTAAGTGCAAAAAACCCAGGAGTACTCGTGGCATCTTTATAGAGTAATAAATTTATTAGAGCATAAGCTTTCGTGGGCTACAGCCCACTTCATCGGATGTATAGAGAAGATATATACACACTGAGAAGGTGGAAGTTGCCATACAAACTGTAAGAGGCTAATTAAGATGAGCTATTATCAGCAGGAGAAAAAAACTTTTGTAGTGATAATCAAGATGGCCCATTTAGACAGTTGAATAAGGAAAAGGCAGGTAGAAATAGGTTAATTGAATGGAAAGATTTGTACAGATTCATACACTAGATTCACACATCCTGATGAATTTGACTTTAGAGGAAACATTTCAAGTTTTTAGATATTCTAAAATCGAACTCAGAAGGTAGCATCTGTTATAACATATGCACCATCACTTCTTTATACATACACTTATATTTTTGCCAATGGCATACTTTTGGTTTTTGAGAAAGGCTTACTTGCTCTGCTTTCCTTCTAAAAACACCAGAGCCATTTTAGTATTTTAAACTTTTTACTTAAATTGCAGTTTGTGACAGAATTATGAGAATAGGCACTTTTTTTAAACATACATGCCATAAAAAAGTATTTTTAAAAGTGATGGGAAAAAGTGTTCGGACCTTCTGAATATTTCCTTATGCTTTTGGCACTCAGTTGAAATTCATCTTCTCATTTTCTTAAGATCCTGGGAGAAACACTGCTTCCTAATATATTTGACTGTATAATAGATACCTCATTCTGGCTTACTGAGATGAATCTATCAACATAATTATCTTGAGAGATAGAGTTTATACTGATTTACCAAATTCAGGTTAACCAAAGCTTTGTAATGTCATCCATGATAGTATTGTAATCTTCTTTGTGCTCCAGGTCCCCCAATCCAGGGCACACTAACTAACAAGGCACCAGCTGGCTTCAAAGAGGCTGTGTTCTTTTCTAACCAAAAAGCACAATAAAGAGGATGCTAGATAGCTTTCTGGACTATCCAGTTGCTGGCCTGTCTCCCCCAGCCCAAGAAGGACTCATGCTACACCCAAAAGTCTATTCAGGTTCTTCCTTCAGGGCAGTTTTATTCTTCAAATAAAAAAACTTGCAAAGTACCACAAAATTTTTCAAGTGTCCTCTGCATAGTGCCATTCTTGGGGCTTTTGCTGATTAGTACAGCAAGATGGTAGAAGCTTCTGGTAGCAGTGCCCGACAGGTGGCCATGCTCCCCCATCCTCCCCGTTTGGCGCTTGAGGGTGTTCTAAGAGCACGAATATATAGGAGCTGTGGTGCCACCGCAGCCTCAGTTCTTTCCAACAGCAGCCGCGGAAGGAGGGAACCATTGGATCTCACAGATGTATTGACTGGTAGTGCCTTCATATTAGTTTCTTGCTGTTAGTAGTTTAGTTAGTAGTCTATACTTAGTTTTAGGATAAATTAGGCAAGATTTAGGTTACATCATAGTTTTAAGGTATAGTTCTATAGTTCAGTATGGATGATCCCAGTATGAAGAAACATGGCTTCAGGTGGTGCACATCTTTCCCAGCAGTCCTCTTTGCGTCTGACATACATGTTCAGTGTTTAAAGTGTTTGGGGGAGAACCTTTCCCCAGCATGTTGTGCTACCTGTAATACTTTCACACCTCAGGCCCAGAAGGAAAGACAAAATAGTCTTCAGGCCCAGCGCTTAATTTTTAAGGAAAGAGGTTCCGGGGCTCAGGTGACTTTTTTACATTCATAACTGATGCAGCAAACCCAGAGGGGCTATGAACCCTCAAGCTTAGTGGTGCCAGGGCTCAGCCCTGGCAAGCCCTGGCACAAATTAAGCACTGTTTAGGCTCTTTTATTACAGGAGGCTTTGTCTGTCAAGCCTCTGGGATCTGAGAACTCTGAAGGATCTGAAAATAAGGATAGGAGGCTTGAATCAGCTCTGAGTAAATTTATATCCCAGAAAATTGCAAGAATAAAGGCTTCCATCTTGGCACTGAGCTGCAGTTCCAGATTGGCAGATCTGACTGTTCCTAAGCCTTTGGATCTGACTCCAAAATTAATACCCATTTCAGACAGTCATCCTATGGGTCCAAATAACTTATTAGAACTGGCTGCCCCATTTCAGAGGAAACGGAAAGCTAAATTAAGACATATACCTGGTAGTACGTCAGACCTTTCACATGCGAATCTGAGACCAAAGGATGGTAGATCTGTAGATCCATTCTAGAAATACGGATCTGAAGGAAAGATCATCTGATCTGAACACATCAGTTCAGCAGCATACTTTAACTGTCATGGTACAGATTCACTTGGACTCACATCTACTAACAGATCTGGCTATTTCTTATGGTTCTCATGATAAAAGACTAAGATGGGACATCAAGCATGGAGATTTTCCAGTCTCTCTTCCACCACCTAAGATCCCAACTTTAAGAAGAGATTTGTCACCATGCTACATGACCCAGATCCCCACAGTGGTCATTTCACCTGCTGCTTCAGTATTGGATCTGGGATGGGATCTGCAATCAGATATAGAGCTGGATCCAACAAGCAAGAGTATGATCTGACCATTTTCAGATCAGAATTTCCCTCCATGGCACCCATGTTCCAAACAAGGTATGTGAGACAGTATTGGGGTGAATGGCAGGATTGGCATATACTGCCTTGGATGCCTGGGACGTATCGGCCAAATCCTACTTACCACTATCACTCCAGGAAGCTTGAATCTTCGTAGCCACTACATCTTTAACTGGAACTGATGGATCTGAGCGTTGTGGATCTGAGGGGTAAGAATCCGACATTTAGAGAATGTTCCCAATCCTTACCACAGGAGACATTATTTGAGGAGGAGCATCAGACAACATCTTTTCTACAGGAATTCAACAAAAAGATATGGAAAATGTGGATGTAGTTACAGCAATGTCTCCTTCTTAGGACAGCGTTCAATTTCATAAGCTAGTGGATAGGATGGCATCAACTTTAATATTACATCAGTAGCTTTGAAAGGAGCCACATGTCCAGTATTTTGTGTTCTATTGCAAAGAGTAAGGTGTCATTGCCTATATTGGAAGGTCTCTGGCAACCAGAAAATCTTTTTGGTCAAATCCATCTTCATGTCAATCAGTTTAAAAAAAGGCAGATAAATTATATCAGGTCTCACAGGAAGGGTTTTTCTGTTTTCATGTGCACCTTCAAACCAATTCTCTTGTGGTAGCAGCATCAGGTCAAAAATCCAGGTCAGGTCTTCAGCACTTGACTCCTTATGACAAAGAAGGAAAAAAGTTGGACTCTCTAAGAAGAATTTTTTTTGTCGCTTTCTTTAAACATGCATGTGGTCGATATCAAGCAGTAATGTCCAGATATCAATTTCACTTGTGGGAGAAGATCTGTCTTAACCAAGAACCTCCCAGAGGACTAGAGGAGATTAACAACAGCTCTCATTATGAAAGGCCAACATGTGGTGAACCATGCCCTTAGGCCGTCATTTGATGTTTTTGACACCGCATCAAGATCTGTGGTTTTAGTGATAACTCTCCACAGGCATGCCTAGCTACAATCCTCATATTTGCCTATGGAAAGAAAGACAAAAATGAGGATTTACCTTTTGAAGGAGATGGATTATTTTTAGTGCAAAAACTGATACAGTGCTGGAGAGAATGAAGGAAATAAACTCACCTGTGAGATCTTGGGGGTTATTACCTCTTTATTGTAGAAAGACATCTGTATCTATCTTCAGATATCCTAGACAATACGTTCTATCTTCGTTCCCTTCTTCTTCTTAAACCTATGAGAGGCAGCCTTATTATTAACACTGAAAACAGACATCCTCTAAAATGCAGGAGAGGAAAAAAATCCCACAAGCTCAGGACAAGGATGAAGAACTCCTTGATTACATCTTTCTTGCCTCTCATCAGCCTGCAGGTTTGATGTGATGAATGAGAGCTTCAAACCAATTTCAATAAATACTACCCATGTTTTCAGAAACTCTCTCTCTTATTTGTACAGTGCATGGTCAAATATCACCTCAGACAGATGGGTTTTAAATAAAATAAAAGCATTCTATACCATCCAATTAATATTCCTTCCTCCATGCAACTCCTCTCACTTTCCTTACATAAGAACAGCCATACTGAGTCAGGTCAAAGGTCCCTAAAAGCATGGAATCAAAGAATAGTAGGACTGGATGGGACATTGAGAGATCTTCAAGTCCAGTCCCCTGCACTCAAGGCAGGACAAAGTATTATATCTATCCCAGTACCCATCTGGCTCAGTATCCTGTCTTCTGACAATGGCCAATGCCAGGTGCTTCAGAGGGAATGAAGAGAACAGGCAATGATCAAGTGATCCATCTGCTATTCACTATCTTTTCAGGGACCCTTCTCACGAGAACTTGTTAAGGGTAGAAGCCCAAGCTCTACTGCAAGCAGGGGCTGCAGAAAAAATTCCTTTAGATTCCAGGCACAAGGGATTTTATTCATGCTATTTTCTAATCCCCTAAAAAGAATGGAGGCCTCAGACCAATTCTAGACCTCAGAGCTTTAAGCATGTTCATCAGGAAGTTTCAATTCAGGATGGTGAGTATAGCATTAATTATTCCCTCCCTGTCCACTTTTGAATTACTTTGGTGATTTCAATCTCAAAGATTCATCTTTCAGAAAGAACCTCATATTGAAAATATCCCTGTTTTTCTATTGGTTCAGTACAGAGTCCATTTCCAGTACAGAGTCCTACTGTGTGGCCTTTCAGCCACACCCAATGTCTTTACCAAATGCATGGCTCTGGTAGCTGCATATCTGAGAAGACAGGAAATATTTGTATTTCTGTACTGCAACAATTGGCTTCTGAAGGCTTTCTCAAAAGAAGAATTACAGAAAGCCATTTTGGTCATTCATTCTTTATTTGTAACCTCTGGTCTTCTCATGAACGAAAAAGAGTCTCTTCTCACACTGTCACAGAAGATTCCATTCATTGGTGTGATTCTCAACTCCATAAAAGGAAGAGGTTTTAAAAATTAAAAACTACCATAAGCTTCAATATCCCTGTCAAAAGGTATGAGAGTAGCAGCCATGTTATTCGCAAAAAGAAAAGGAGTACTTGTGGCACCTTAGAGACTAACAAATTTATTTGAGCATAAGCTTTCATGAGCTACAGCTCACTTAATCAGATGCATTCAGGTAGTTTAGCTAATGGCATCCATGACCTATGTGCCTCCATATGCCAGGCTCAGAATGAGACCTCTTCAGCACTAACTACTAAGGAATTTCAGATCCATTATGAACAGTATGCAAAAAGAAAAGGAGTACTCGTGGCACCTTAGAAACTAACCAATTTATTTGAGCATAAGCTTTCGTGAGCTACATCCAATGAAGTGATGCATCTGATGAAGTGAGCTGTAGCTCATGAAAGCTTATGCTCAAATAAATTGATTAGTTTCTAAGGTGCCACTAGTCTGTATTCGCAAAAAGAAAAGGAGTACTAGTGGCACCTTAGAGACTAACCAATTTATTTGAGCATAAGCTTTCGTGAGCTACAGCTCACTTCATCAGATGCATCACTTCATTGGATGTAGCTCACGAAAGCTTATGCTCAAATAAATTGGTTAGTCTCTAAGGTGCCACCTAGTACTCCCTTTCTTTTTGCGAATACAGACTAACACGGCTGTTACTCTGAAACCTGTCATTAAGTATGCAAAAAGTACTCACTGTTCTGAAGAAGGTTTTTCTCTCTCTAAGATGGTGGCTGGAACCTCAAAATGTCCTCAAGGGAGTTTTGTTCAACCCACCTTCTCCACTTTTAATAATACCTACAAGGTGAGGAGTGCATCTTTGCAATTTGTACATTCAAGGCCTTTGGAACGGCAAAGAATCTCTGTTGCACATAAATGTATTCAAAACAGAGGGCAGTCCGACTCAGAGTATTTCTCTCACAGTTGTCGAATGCGGTAATTCAAGGGGCCACGGACAACTTGTCAGTAGTATATTATGTGAACAAGCAAGGAGGAACTCTATTGTCTCAACTTTGCAAAGAGACAATACAACTTCGGGATTGGTGTATCCAGCATAATATATACCCTGTTGCCCTACATGTAGTGGGTCAATATAATGTGATTGCAGATTGACTGAGCAGAGATTCTTCGCAGATGCAAGAATGGACTCCAAAAGATTTGGGGATTCAGGATATTTTCAGTCTTTGGGATTTCCGAACATAGACCTATTTGCAACTAGATTCCATACAAAATGTCCCCATTTCTGCTCAAGAGCAGGCTCAAACAGACTTCATTGACAGATGCATTTCTCCTAGATTGTGGAGAGGTTTTGATAAATGCATTTCCTCCCATTTCCCCTCATTCCCAGAGTCCTAAAGAAAAGAAGACAAGGTTCAGCTAGGGTGATTCTCAGTGATGCAGTAAAAAGGAGTACTTGTGGCACCTTGATCCAGTGTGGCCGAGATAATGGTACACTGAGTTACTCTGTTTATCCAAGGGGAATCACAAAATTCTCCTGTTATCAATGGATTTGCTACCCTAGCAATGGGGGAGGGTCTTCCATCTGTTACCCCAAGAACAGACTCAGGGGTCCCAGAGTAGCCTTTCTGTTGCTTATTTCTGGGTACCCCAAATGTTAACCTATTATTCTGTCCCTGCAGGGTGAAAGGAGGGGGCCTGTCCTAGTGAAATTGCCAGGGTTTACCAAAGATCTCCCTATGCTCTTCAGGAAACCTTTCAGAACAGACTATATCTATTCTCCCTTGGGAGGACATGGATACAACCTTCCGCTCAAAGGATTGACACCCAGGCAATACTTTTCCAAAACCAAGTGTTTTCTTTATTTAATGTAACCAATCTTTCCTAGTACAATTAATCTAAACCTGAATTAAAACATAAATACCTTAGTACAGGTATACAAGTTAAAGTGCCCAACACTGTAATGTAATACAGTTGGAATGGCTTCAGTGATTATGTTCTGCACATGGTGATCAGTCATATGCAGGACACTGAAAACAATCTTAATAAATTCTAAATTTTATACATAGTAACAAACATACAAAGACAGACCTCCAACTTTATTATCCCAAGCATACACATTAATTAACTCTTTTTTTTATTCTATATCCTATACTATGATTGGCATGTTCACTTTCCACCGGCTTCTGTCTCCCTCTGTTCTGTCAGGGTCCTTCTGCTGTGACCAAGCAACACCGCTGCTGCTGCCACCCTGCAGTTGCTTCTTCCTTCAGGGTCTTCTTCCTTGCTGTTCCTTGCTCTTTTAGGTTTCTATGATCTTCTCCTTCTCCTGCTCCAACCTTTGCCTGCCTGCCCTCTGCCGTATATACAGTTTTTGGCCTGTTCTGATTAGCTTATTTTTCAATCCTATCATTAGAATATCTATTTTCCAATCACCTTCAGACCCTCTCCGATTGGTCCATATTTATAGACCAATCATAACTGCTAAATTTATGGTGACCCTCGCATGTTTTTGGACTGAGTATGTCTGACTGACCCCTCTCTGCAGTTTTGGAATGACCCTTACCTAATCTCAGTCCATATTTGCCCAGCAACACACCAGCCATAGGTTAAACCAGTGGTTCTCAACCTATATATGTGGGCTGTATCCAGTACTACTTGTATGGCCCTGAGGATGTCACGTGGGCCACAGCTGTGTGCTGATTGGGCCATGGGTTGAGAACCACTGGGTTAAACAGCTTAGAACTGCCATCTCCCTGTCCTTGGCTTTGTGCCAACATTGATGACACCCTTAAATTACCAGCCTTTTAAACTATAAATCATCATAGAATCATAGAATATCAGGGTTGGAAGGGACCTCAGGAGGTCATCTAGTCCAACCCCCTGCTCAAAAGCAGGAACCATCCCCAATTAAATCATCCCAGCCAAGGCTTTGTCAAGCCTGACCTTAAAAACTTCTAAGGAAGGAGATTCCACCACCTCCCTAGGCAACGCATTCCAGTGTTTCACCACCCTCCTAGTGAAAAAGTTTTTCCTAATATCCAACCTAAACGTCCCCCACTGCAACTTGAGACCATTACTCTTTGTCCTCTTCCACCACTGAGAATAGTCTAGAACCATCCTCTCTGGAACTACCTCTCAGGTAGTTGAAAGCAGCTATCAAATCCCCCCTCATTCTTCTCTTCTGCAGACTAAACAATCCCAGTTCCCTCAGCCTCTCCTCATAAGTCATGTGTTCTAGATCCCTAATCATTTTTGTTGCCCTTTGCTGGACTCTCTCCAATTTATCCATATCCTTCTTGTACTGTGGGGCCCAAAACTGGACACAGTACTCCAGATGAGGCCTCACCAATGTCGAATAGAGGGGAACGATCACGTCCCTCGATCTGCTCGCTATGCCCCTACTTATACATCCCAAAATGCCATTGGCCTTCTTGGCAACAAGGGCACACTGCTGACTCATATCCAGGTTCTCGTCCACTGTCACCCCTAGGTCCTTTTCCGCAGAACTGCTGCCTAGCCATTCGGTCCCTAGTCTGTAGCTGTGCATTGGGTTCTTCCATCCTAAGTGCAGGACCCTGCACTTATCCTTATTGAACCTCATCAGATTTCTTTTGGCCCAATCCTCCAATTTGTCTAGGGCCCTCTGTATCCTATCCCTGCCCTCCAGCGTATCTACCACTCCTCCCAGTTTAGTATCATCCGCAAATTTGCTGAGAGTGCAATCCACACCATCCTCCAGATCATTTATGAAGATATTGAACAAAACTGGCCCCAGGACCAACCCCTGGGGCACTCCACTTGACACCGGCTGCCAACTAGACATGGAGCCATTGATCACTACCTGTTGAGCCCGACAATCTAGCCAGCTTTCTACCCACCTTATAGTGCATTCATCCAGCCCGTACTTCTTTAACTTGCTGACAAGAATACTGTGGGAGACCGTGTCAAAAGCTTTGCTAAAGTCAAGATACAATACATCCACTGCTTTCCCTTCATCCACAGAACCAGTAATCTCATCATAGAAGGCGATTAGATTAGTCAGGCATGACCTTCCCTTGGTGAATCCATGCTGACTGTTCCTGATCACTTTCCTCTCATGTAAGTGCTTCAGGATTGATTCTTACATTATTATCACATTATTTCTTTAATATATACTTGTTATCTTATGGATCTTAATATTATTGCCTACTGCTGCCGCCTTATTTCTTAGCAATTTAATTAACTTCATGTAGGTTTTTCCCCTTTTTTCAGTTAATAGTGGCAAAGCAGTGTTTTCAGTACTGTGCTTGGAAACAAAAGAGAGCAGCTCAAAATCCTGTGTATCACATCCAGATTTCTGGTTGTTACGTTTGACAGCATGGGTGATAGGCCTTTGACAGAGTAAGAAAGATCATGCTTGGTTGAGATGCTGAGAGTTTTAATTAATTCCAGAAAGCCATCTACTACAAAACATGAGTTAAAGTGGAAAAGATTTGTTTTATGGACAACTGGAAAAGGTGCTGACCCAGTTCCAGCTCCAGTGCAACTTATTCTGGAATATCTGTTACACTTAAAAATAAATGGGTTATCTCTGCCCTCCATTAAGGGTTCATTTAGCAGCAATAGCAGCATACCATTATCACATAATTGTCAAATCTGTTTTTTCGTATATGCTGGTTAAGAACTTTTTGAAAGGATATTGAACCTGTGTCCCCCTGTGTGAGACCCTGTCCCTCCATGGAACCGGAATTTAGTTTTGATTCAACTTGTCACAACCATTTGAACCTATAGTGAGCTGCTCTTTGTTCCATTTATTTGTGAAGATGGCCTTTATAATAGCAGTTACTTCAGCCAGAAGAATTAGTGAACTACATGCATTGGTGATAGATCACCCTTTTAGTACTTTTTGTAAGGACAAGATGTTTGGGACGGGTTCCCCGTGGTGCAACTTGTAACTGGGATACCGCTGAGACCTCTGGCTTACCAACCTGGCCTCCCTTTCGCACTGTGATGTAACAAGCTACAAACCTCTCCAGGTACTGCACTTACACAGACATCCACAGGCAGGGTCACACCCAGCCGAGTTATTTGAGTGCTTCTCATGAAGCAGCAACAGAGAGGCTCCAGCCAATTTCCCCCAGCTCCCCAGCTTAGGACTCCAGAGCCGTACTACTGTCCTACTTTGAGAAGTCTGAGAATTGTAAGTTTGTAACCCAGTCCGCCCCCCTGTCAATGTGGAGAAGACATGCACCAGCTTTTGTTCCTGAGCTCAGGTTTCCCAAGCACTTCAAGCAAGATATACTGTTTTAGGTAAAATATAGAACAGGTTTATTTACTACAGAAAGATAGATTTTATGTGGTTATAAGTGATATGCATAAAAGAACAGAGATGGTCACCAAAGAAAATAAAAATATGCATCCAATCTATATTCTATAAACTAAACAGGATTTGAGTCAGGCACTGTTCTCACCCCACTGGATGTTACAGTCCTTAATGCACAGACTTCCCTGCTGAAGTCTGGACAAGATTCCTCAGATGATCTTAGTCTTCTTGGCATCCCGGTTGTTTCCAGTGTAGGTGGTTAGAGGAGAAAGGCCCCTGCCTGCTTCAACTGTCCTTTATTTTATACCCTTGGCCCATGTGCCTGGCAGACACTAGCCTAAGCATGTCCTGGTGGGCGTTGCTGAGTCACAGTGAAAAATCAGTTCCCTTTGTGTGGTGCTTGCATAGTTGAGTCACACAGTTGATTAATGTATGGTCAACACCCCACCTGGGCTGAGATCTTTTGCATGCCACTAGCAAACTTACAGCATATTTCAGTGACAACCATTCAGCACAATCTCGTAACTCTATACACACTAATGATATGCATACTGAGACAGAATAACCAGTTTCAACAGATCATGACCTCTCATATGATACCTTACATGGCATGCGTTGTATGAAATATCACAACCATATATGAATAATGAATATGTGGGTTACAGGGTGTCATTGTGAGGTACAGTGTATCACAGTGTTTCTTAGACCACACCCTAAATTTTTTCTTAAAATTGTTTCTGAGATTCATGTAAATGAAACTATTAATATACTGGTGTTCTTTCCAAAGCCTCATTCATCTAAAAGGGAGCCCAGGATACAATTGTTGGATGTGAAGACAGTACTATCATACTATTCAGATAAAGAGTTTTAAGTCTTCTTCTAAGTTATTTGTTTCATATGCTGGTAAATCAAAGGGAAAGACATTTCATCTCAGTTTCTGTCTAGGTGGGTTAGACAGTACATTGAAGAGTGTTATAGACGGAGGAGCTTCTCTTCCCATTCCTACTCCGCTTAGAGTTCATTCTACTAGGGCAGTAGCTATAGCTACAGCTTTTATAAACACATTCCCTTGAGATATGCAAAGCTGCTACGTAGATTACTATTCACTTTTGTGAAGCCTTGCACTTTGGATATGGCATCCAAGTTGGATGCCCAGTTTGATAGAGTGTTACTCCAATCCTTGTTTAATTAGAACTCTGCACCTTTCCATCCAGTTTACTGCACTGCTTGTCAAACTACCCCAAAAGTGGGAATATGTAGAGAATACTCAAAGAAGAAATGAAGGTTACCTGTTTGTAACCAGAGTTCTTTGAGATGGACTCTGCATATTCATACCCCCTCTACCTTCTCCATTCCTCCAGAGTCCGTATTAAAATATCAGTAGTTTTCCGCTTTAACGGTGGAAGAAACCGAGGTGGTAACGGTGCCACACCCCCTTTATACTCATATGCTCAAAACACACTTGAGCACTAGGCAGGAGGGTGGGGAAGCATGGTCACTTATTGGTCACTGCTACTAATTTCCACTGTCCTGCTGCAAGGGTTGGTGTAGGTCCCCAGAGAGTAAATATGCAGAGTTAACTTGAAGAACTCTGTTACAAGTAAGTTACCTTCATTTATTTTCATGACCAAAACAAGCTGCAGGGGCCCAAAGGCCTTTCCCCTTATGTCTCATTCTGCCTGTTCTAGGACCAGCCCCAGGAACCAAATTTCTTCCTGAAGCTCCCCTCCAACTAAGCCATCTCAGTTCTTTATAGGAATCACCCACCCCTTCCTAGCTGGATCTGATAATCAAATAGGGGTAAGATCACCATGTTACACCAATATTAAAGTGCTTGTACTAACCTTCCTTACAGTCCACCATCTGCACCTCTTCACTGTACTCTGTGCTTGGGCCTGTAGTGCAAATTTCAAAGCCTACTGGCAGGTTCCCTTGATTTTGACAAAATCCTGTTCCTTAAGATTTTGAGTGTTCATTGAGGTCTTTAGGTAACTGCAGCTGTATTCTTTTTTAAAATTTGTAAATGGAAGTTTTCTATGTAGTGTTGATATCTTTTAATGTTTGGTTTTTAATGGTCAGTGTTTGGAGGTTATACTAAAGTAAGTGACTACAGTATGTTCATGTTAGATTCAAAAAGAACTAGTGTAAAGGGTGAAAAGGACCCTGTGATTAGGGACTGTGACTTTCAATATCTGGCTCTTAAAGAGGGAACACAAATGTTCCTTGAAAATCACGTGCTTTACCAAAAGATCCCTTTCTTGGAGAGCTCCACTTATAACAATTTGCCTTTAGATGTTTTGTGTTTTGCAAATAATGATCTTTGTACTTATTGTCATGTGTCTAAAATAAAAATACAATCCAAAAGTTATGCCCCTTTCATCTTTGACAAATGGGATTGTGTTTAAGGTGGATGACGCCATCAAGATTGCAGAGGCTCTTCTTTCTGACTTGTCTGGATTTCAAACATTCCGTCAAAATGCAGATGATCTTTTAGAACAGTTTAAGGTTTACGAACAAGAACAATTTGATGGTTGGTCCAGGGACATTCAGTCAGGTTTGTCGAATCCCCGGTCAGGACTTTGGTAAGTATAAAATATTGTACGCAGTAAGAACTATTCCCAAAATCTGTATTACAGTGTAATCTAAAAAGAGCTGATGAAGACCTGTACAGTGATGCTCTGGTGTAGAAGAGAGAATAAATAAGAGAAATAAAATAAGGCAGTTCATAGCCACTTCAATGTTGTGGATTGTATCAGACTTGGTTGGTAAAGCAAAATGAAATATGTTTGGGAATATTTTTATTATTATTTTTACTTGTTATTTGTGTTACAGTAGTTCTTAGAGACTGAATGAGATTGGAGTCCCATTGTGCTAACTGCTAGACAAATATAGGATAACAGGTAGTCAGTGTCCCTTAGAGCTCACAATCTAGATAGACAAGGCAGACAGAAGATGAATTGATGAAAGCCATTAAAATACTCATTCATGAGATTATCTTTAAAATCATGAGATTTAAAAAAAATGTGGGAGTAGCCAGTTCTTTTTATTTACCTTCTGTTTTTTTGAAGCCTTAAGACACACTTGGGTTATTCTTCCAATCTTTCCTCTGCAGACATGAGGGCTACCAACTTAATTTTAAAAAAATGAAAGATGAGATTCTTACATACCGGTATTCACCTGAGAGTTGGCAACAGTGAAGAGTTACAACAAACAAGCCAGATGAATAGTGTGATGCCTGACAAGGTTTTGCTTTTTGTTAGGCTTTTTTTAAAATGGGTTTGTTGAGAGAGGATTAGCTAAATTGAAAACAAGAGAGAGGAGGCATTGAAGAGAGGGAGGCAAGGGTAATGAGGCAGAGGAAAGAGGGTGAGAAAAGGAGGAAGGGGAGCATGGAGGGCAGAAGGAATAAAGCTGAAGAGAAATGACTGAGGAGCGCTGGGAGAGGGTCGATACAAACAGCCAGTTAGCACAGGAGTGAGATTGTCAAGTGCAAAAACTGAAGATAGTCTGATGCCAGTATTAGTATCTGACAATATGCTGCAAATGCTTCTGCTAGCTTGAGTCTCTGGCCCTTGGGCTGGTTCTCATAGAGTAATAGACTTTAAGGCCCTCTCCATTCCATGAGCAAAAATGACTGAGGAACTCTGGTGTCCCCAGAGGTGGAGAGTCCTCTCTGCATAGTTCTTGGTATAGGGGATTTGTGGCTCATCTTTTCTTCCCCCACCAGTATTGCTGTGTCTGATGCAAATGTTTCTGTATCTGCTGCTGGTGGTCTGAGTCTCTGATCCTCAGGCTGGCTCTGCCCTGGAATTTCTCTCTTCCTCCATCTCACATGGCTGAGTGTCACGTGAGCCCTGTCACATTCAGACTGGAAGTCCCCTTGCATGGTTGTGAATCCAAAGAGTGCTCAGAGTAGCCCTGGATGGAAACTAAAGAAACAATGTGTATTATAACATGCCTGACAATCTTCTGAGTAAAAACAAATGTTAAAATGAAGTTCTGTTATGTGTTGCCCTTGTTGCTAGTCTTCAGAGGTTTTGGATAGTAATAGAGGTGACTGGATTAACATCAAGAATCATAGAGTGAACAACTTCAAAATAAAAAATAGTCAGAAAAAAGTAAATGTTATCCAGCATTTTGGAAAGGATCCTGGACAAATAATACTTGGTAATTTTTAATGTTAATTTTGGTTTAGCATGCAAGCTAGTAGTCCTATTATGGAGTTGGATCATTGTGATGGAGAATTAAAAATACATTATTCAGATCGTTTGGTGACTCTCCTAAGAGAAGTACGTCAATTATCTGCACTTGGCTTTGTTATTCCTGCTAAAATACAGCAAGTTGCAAACACTGCACAAAAATTCTGCAAGCAAGCAGTTATCCTCAAGCAGGTATGAGATAATAAACCATAACCACTATCTGTACTGATTTCTATGCGTTAATGGTAGAGTATTTCCAGACCATTATGTTGTCATTTGATTATCAGGCTAATAAGCTTTCTGCTATAACCCTTTGTCTTTATTAAAGCTACAGTGTGTTTCTTGAACAATTTAAAAACATTAAATGATGATAATATTGGAAATAAATTTAATCCTAAAAACTGAACAAAAATAAAGAAATAGACACACATAAATGTTTAGTGCAGTATTAAAAATTAACCTGTTTTTGAAATTGACTATGAGACATTACAATAAAGAGAGCCATTTGCAATTTTCCACTTAAGGTAAATATAGCCTTTTTAGGTGCAAATTTATAATTGCTAGGGCCAGCCACTAAAGGGAGACATGATCACATGCTCTAAAATGGCGTATTATATATACTTGTTAAATATCTTATTAAAAATCATATTGATAAAGTGTAAGTCTTGAAAATATTGGAATTGGCAATACTCTCAGGAATATATTGTAAGTATTAAAAACTATTGGCATATAAATGCTGCTTATCGTAAATCCTATTTGTTTCATAGGTGGCACATTTTTACAATTCAATTGATCAACAGATGATTCAGAGTCAGAAGCCAATGATGTTACAGTCTGCCTTAGCATTTGAACAGATAATTAAGGTAAAGGAATCCTTCTTTGTTGCTTTAAGCTTTGGCAATGTATTTCATGTGCCCTTATCTTTTTGTGATTATTTATTAGCCTGTTGATTTTATAACTGCAACTTTTTAGTGACCAAGAACGTCTCTTTCATCTGCACTTAGCTAGACAATTATGACCATTTCTTTCAGATACGGTTCTTTCCACAGTTACTTATGCTTTTTTTACCTTCATATTTGATTATTATAATGTGCTTTTTATCCTTAAAGACCAGTTGGAAGCTACAGATGGGGCAGAATGTGGCTGTGTGCTTCAGTAATGGTGGTGGTATGAAAAATATTACAGCTGTTCTCAGAAATTTGCACTGGTTTCCTATTTACTTTCAGGTGCAATTCAAGAACTGTAAAGCACTATATGATTTGGGTCCTGGTTTTCCAAGAGGCTCTCTATTTATTACTATGACTATTGAGGTCAACTGAGGACAGGCCTCAGCTTTGAACATTTTGGGGCTGGAAGCAGATTACTCTTCTTGAAGTGCTCATGAGTGCTCTTCCTGTAAGCTCAAAATAGCTTGGTTTTGTTGCCCTTTAGGGCATTTTGTAAGGTCCACATAGTTACCGAGGCCTTTGCTTGGTGTGTATGTGTGTGGTGGGGAGGCTTGCAGGTGATGCCTATAAGGACCAACTTGGGGTAAAAGTGTAATTTCTTATATCTTGACAAATCATGTATATTATTTTAATTTAATTTAATTTAAATTTTTTAATTTTAATTTATTATTTTTAATTTTCTGCAACCCCTTTCTTTTTTAACAGTTTTTGTCTATTCAGTACATATGAGATATATATATATATATATATATATATAAGGTGTTTATTCTTGAAATGAAATTAATTAAAAGGAATAGTTTAGCTCTTACGTCTCTAAAAACATAGATCATCAAAAAATGTGGCTTTTGGAATTCTCTCCCTCTTTAGGTTTATGATTTCTGAGACTATTTGGACTGTTTGAAAATAAACAGCTTATAATTTTAGATGAAAAATTAAAAATTCTCTATATGCATTTGTTTTTTCACTTATGGATACTATTTGTTACTGTGGGTTAATGGTCAAAGACTTTAATATTTTTGTTTTGTGAACAAGGTGTTGGTTTACAGTCATTTAAGAAAAAGCTCACCATTTTTTAAAGGAAGTACTAGAACCTTATTTTAAGGAGTTTGAAATATAGATTTTTAGAAAGTGTCCAAATTCGTGACATTCATGTATTTTTTTTCTTTTCTTCCTTCCCATCCCCTACTTTAAAGGGATATTATCACTTTAAAACTTTACCCTATTGTCTGAATTTATTTAACATAACATTGGTACAGATAACTCTTGAGATTACTATAAGAGAAAGACTGAAGAATTTTTTCCTCTATTTTTGCTGTTTATTTACTTTATTCATTGACAAACATTCTGTACATCATGAGTTTCACTGTATCCTGGGTATAGTCTGGTATGATCCTCTGTTCTGCTTGGGCCCCTTTATGCTATGAAAAGGCCTGAGTGCTGCAAAGAGGCTCTAAGAGCCCCATATCTAATTAAGGAAGGTTCCCCAGTGCAAGCACTGTTGAAGGCAGCTGGAACGGGGCCTCCAGAGAACTCCTCACAAGCCCTGGCATAGCTGGGGACTGGAGGGACATGTCAGGGGTGGGGTCACAGCATGCGGTGCTGTGGAGATTGGAGGTCACTGTGGCTCATAGGGCAGTCTGGGGAGGCTGCTATAACTTAGACAGTCTTCCAGGACTAACTGCAGGTTGCAGTGGAGGTCTCTCCAGCCACCAGAATGGCCCAGGATTGGAGGGCACAAAGATGGCTTCAAGCCATTATGTCCCGTCCTTCCCCCCCCCGGGGCTGCAGATCATGTGCTGCATCTCTTAAGTCCGGAATGTATTCAAAATCTCATTCAAGCATAGCCCTTCTTCTATAATTTTTAAAATATAACCTTAGCAAGATATGTTCCAAAACCAAGTTAAAATACAAAAATGCCTATGTCATCCAGATAAACTGCAAGTCAGGTCGTCTGACAATAGGAGTTTTTACAATGTACTTTTAAACAGTTACTACTTTCATGGAGAATGTGTAAATTTGGAGAAGTAACTAGTTGTGGATCAGTTCATGGTTCACTTTGAGCAAAGATGCAAGGGAGCAGAGGGGATGTGTGGCATACCTGTGCCGTCCCAGGCTGTGCGTAGTGGCTAGGCATCTCTGTCAGGTTGGCGGGGAGTGGGCAGAGCTTTGATTCCTCCCCCCTTAACCCACTCACTGATTTAGTTACACTGGTGTGTTACAGAGCATATGCTGCGACAATATACTCCTTTCTGGAGCTGTAGGGAGACTGTGAGAGAGATTGACTCAAATTCACAAACTCCTTCTGAAGCTGTCCCTTACTGTGGCCTAGATTGCAAACTGATGATTTAGCTCTATATTTGTCTTTAAACCTTGCAGCATTTGCTTCTTTATTTTTCCCCCCCAGCATTCGAAAGCTGGCTCTGGGGGAAAGACACAGATAACATGGGATAACCCTAAAGAATTAGAAGCATATATTCAAAAACTACAAGCTGCTGCTGAACGGCTTTCCAGTGAAAACAGAAAACTAAGAAAGTGGCATACTAACTTCATTGAAAAGGTATGTTTTATTAATGAAACTGAAATAACCTTTTCTGGACCGTACTTTCTTCCGTTTTCATTGACGACAAATCAATAGTACGATATTTAGCACATTTTAAATTCTTTTTTCTACAGGTTGTAGTTCTCATGAATATTGATCTACTGCGGCAGCAGCAGCGTTGGAAAGATGGACTACAGGAACTTAGATCTGGTTTCGCCAGCCTTGAGTCACAGGCATGATTTAATTATTGTATTGTAGGCTATGAAGTAATTTTCAGTAACGAGGAATTAATAATAAAAATGCAAAGGTGAACTACAAAGCTTTTGTTCCAAAAACCTAAGATCCCAAGGCAGCATAGGATATATGTGTAGACTTTAAATTTAGACATGCATTTACTTTTTAAATCAGTGGTTTTCAACCTTTTTACACCCAAGATCACTTTTTGAATTTAAGGGTAACCGAGGATCTACCCCACCCCTTCCCTAAAGCCCCACCCCACTCACTCCATCTCCCCCTCTCTCTGTCACTTGCTCTCCCCCACCCTCACTCACTTTCACTGGGCTGGGGTAAGGGGTTGGGGTTCGGGAGGGGGTGTGGGCTCTGGGCTGGGGCTGAGGGCTCCACAGTCTGGAAGGGGGCTCTGGGCTGAGCCTGGGGCAGGGGGCTGAGGTGCAGGAGGGGGTGAGGGGTGCAGGAGGTGGTTCAGGGTGCTGGCTCTGGGACGGGGGTCAGGGCTGGAGATTAGGGTGTAGGAGGGGGTATGGGTGCTGGCTCCTGGAGGGGCTCAGTGCTGGAGTGCAGGAGGGGGTTGAGGGTGCAGGAGGGGGTTTGGGGTGCTAGCTCTGGGAGGGGGCTCAGGGCTGGGGCTTGGGGTGTGGCCTTCCGCCTGGCTGCACGGACCTCCAGCAGCTCCCGGTCAGCGGCACAGCGTGGCTGCCACTGAGGCAGGCTCCCTGCCTACCTTGGCCCCACATGGCTCTTGGAAAGCTCCAACGTGCCCCTTGTGGCCCCAGGGTGGGGGGTAGCACGTGGCTTGGCGCACTTCCCCTCTCTGCAAGCAATGCCTCCGCAGCTCCCATTGGCCAAAGCTCCCCATTCCTGGCCAATGGGAGCTGTGGGGGTGGTGCTTACAGGTATGAACAGTGTGCGTAGGGAGACCCCTGCCTCCGCCCACCCGTGGGGTTGTACTGGTCGCTTCCGGGAGCAGTGTGGGGCCAGGGCAAGCAGGGAGCCTGTCTTAGTGGCAGCCCCACTGTGCAGATGGAGATTGCGATTGACCAGTTGGTGACCACTGTTTTAAATAATGATGAGGGTTTTTTTTTCTTTCCTTACCTGCCAAGTCCTAATTACACAGTACCATATTTTAACAATAAGAGTTGGTGACACTGCTACTACATAAGCCAAAGCAAGGAATGCTCTTCTTTTGAAATACCATTTAAATCAATGGGAGTTTTTCTATTGACATCAGATTTGAGGACTTCAGTAGCTCAGACATAGGTGAGAGGTTTTTCGCAGGAGTGGGTGGGTGAGATTCTGTGGCCTGCGTTGTGCAGGAGGTCAGACTAGATGATCCTGATGGTCCCTTCTGACCTTAATATCTATGAATCAGCAGTTATGGAATTATACACTTAAATGGTTGTGATATCCTTAGCAAACCTGGAATACTATAGTCAGGTGTTTGCAGGTAGGCAAAGGAAATATTCAGCTTGTATTTTCTTTGCAATGTCTGTTACCAACTCCTGAATTGCACAGTATGAATAATGAATAAACCCGCAGTTCTCAAACTTCATTGCACCGCAATCCCCTTCTGACAACAAACATTATTACATGACCCTGGGCGGGGGAGGGGGTGTGTGGAGCCAGATCCCTGCTGTCCTGAGCTGAAGCCCTTGGACTTTGGCTTCAGCTTGGGGTGGTGGGGCTCAGGCTTCAGTCCCAGACCCCAGCAAGTCTAATGCTGGCCCCGGTGACCCCATTAAAATTGGGTCGCAACCCACTTTGGGCCCGATCCACAGTTTGAGAACCACTGAAATAAACTAAGCACGTTTTTGATTCTTCACATATTCTGCTAGTACTTTTGTTTCCTAATTGTTTTTTATAAATTCAATTTTTAAAGCTTTGCAATTTTACCTTGAAGTCAATATATTTTTTAAAACTTTAATAATTTCACTATTCTTGTAAAAGCTGTTTGTGTGCTGTTTTGTAATATTTAGGGAAATGAACTAAAAGAAAAACATTTTTCTGCTGAACAGCTTTTCTCCTCCTCAAATGGGTAATGCCTGTCACCTGTGGAATTCAGAGGTAGTCAAGCATTGTTGATGGAGGCTCCAGAATTAAGGCCATCTTTCAACTCAGCCCACTGGAAACTTTTCCCCTAGTGGTGGAACAAGTTGGTGGTTCGTTTTTTCTTGATCACTTGGTTCTATAATTTTAATTTTTATTCATTTCCATGCAGAAGCAT
The DNA here is from genome assembly GCF_965152235.1 of Eretmochelys imbricata. Classification (NCBI taxonomy): domain Eukaryota; kingdom Metazoa; phylum Chordata; order Testudines; family Cheloniidae; genus Eretmochelys; species Eretmochelys imbricata. The sequence goes on from NC_135572.1 coordinate 34,873,018, forward strand.
TTGAAAAAATGGAACAAGGGTCCAGTAATTAGAGCATTAGATTAGGACTTTGGAGACCTGGGTTCAAGTCACTGATCCTCCACAGGCTTCCTGTGTGACTTTGGGCAAATCACTTAACTTTTCTGTGTCTCAGTTCCCCATCTGCAAAAATTTGGATGATAGGAGTGCTCTACCTCACAGGGATTTTTTGAACATAAATACATTAAAGATTGTGAAGCACTCAGATATGATAATAGGACCCATATACGCCTAAGATATATAGATGTTCAAAATGGGTCCTGGTTTACTGAGTAAAGCCCTGAGTGGTACCGGATTTCAGTATTATTTTTTTGACAATTTTTTCTTGATGTAGTTAGCTGTAAGGATATTTGAGGAAACATTCGAGAAATTAGTAGCTGAGAATGCAGAGAGGTCTCAAGCCTCACCATCAAATATAGCATAGCAATCCCCTGGTTGCTATCAACACCAAGTGTATTCAAAAGGAGACTATTGCCGTACCAGAAAGAAAAATCTAGAGCAGAAGTTCCCCACAAAGACCAAATTAAGTTTTCTTCCAAAACCAACAAAATCCTCATAATTAGAGGAAATGAGTGTTTGTGCATGAAAAGTTTGCAATTCCTGTACAATATTTTTCCATTTGATATACTGTCTCCACCCAGACACTTTGGCTAGTGGTAGTAACAACAAGGCTCAGGCCAAAAGTCATAAATATTTACCCGTTCCTGAACAACATCCCAATCAGCGCCGTGTCCAGAGAAACAGACCCACACATAACATGCTTGCTGCTGGAAAGGATTCATACCCACCAGTTCTTCGAAATCAACAGATCCTTTTCAACACAATACAGAAAATTGCTCATCTAGGGGTCAAAATAGACATGTCTCTGTCTGTAATTTTACCACTATAGTAAAGATTCTCTCAGATCAAAAACTTCATTGCATCAGTCATTTTCTGGCAGTTGTCATGCATAGCTAGTTATCTCCAGCAGCCAGGATAGTTGGTGCCATGCATTTGTTTCATTTTCTGAAAATGTGCCTTGGGAAATTCCTTCTGAAGATATGGAATAACTCACTAGATGCAATGCAAAATTAGGCATCATTCCTGCATCACATCTGAATGCCCCTTTGTGGGTAGACAGTACAGACAATGTGCTGAAAACCAACCCAGTTGTTACTCTAGACCCTTTCTTACTTGCAGTGGGCAGGGGAAGCATACCTGCAGGATAGGTAGCATACTGGAAGACAAGATGACCAAGGGGTTATGGTCTCTCTCTCTCTCAAAAATGAAAAACATCTAGCTCTCTTAACCTCACACTTTGTGCACCTCACAGATTTTTAGCATCTCAGAGTATAGATCCTTTTAATTTACTTTGACAGCTCTAAAACATAGAAATGGCCTTACAGGAGCAAACCAGTAGTACATTGAGTCCAATATTGTTTATGAGAGAGAGACCAATACCAGCTGCATCAAAGGAAGATGCAAGGAACTCTATATGGGCAGTTATAGAATAACTTGCCCCCAAGCAAAGTTTTGTTCTTCTACCTGTTAGTTAGAAGTTGACTTATGCTCTGAACTTGAATGTTTATTTCCCTTTTAGGGAGTAATAGAGGGCAAAGCTTCTCTCAGAGGCAATGGAAGTAATGTTCTGGGCAGAGAGGAGTATTATCATCATTGTCATTGTCTTGGCAAATCTCACAGAGACATAGCCTCCTTGCAGATTGAGTACCACCTGGATCTATCTCTAGCTAGGTTCTTGAGATGGTCTGGATGGATATACAGTTTATGTCCATCGTAGGTGTTCTCATCGTGCCACCGAAGCTTTTGGCAACTACATGATTGCTTTGTAGTGGCAGTGTAGTGGCTTTCCTTTGTAATCATGTTTAGTAATTCATTGGTCTTCCATCCTGATAATCTGCTGCCTGTCAGGACAGTTCAAATAAAAGATACATAAATGAGGAAAAAGAGAGAGCTGGAGTCCTTCTAGTCCACTAACAAAAAATGCATATGTTTTTGCATTTGATAGAGAACCAAGGAACATCCATTGCATCATCACAAAGACCAGACATATTGAAGCAATAGTTAACAGTTAACAGTCTGGGTATTAAAAGAGAAGAATAATTTGGAAGGAATTCTCTGTTAATCTCATTGATACATTTTGGTATCGAGACAGAACTCATGGAGGAAATTTCATTTATTGATCTGGTCAGGTTTCATTTCTGTTGTGAAGGGATGCAAAAAACTCTCAGAGGAAAGGACGGTTTCTTGTTTGTAAATGGGACCCTGGCCCAATGGGTCCCTGGCCTCTAGATGTTACCATAATACTAACAAATAATTAAAAGAATCAGAAAGTTCTGGTGATCTCAGCTGCACTAGAGTTTCTTCAGGATATTTGGTGGGGGTCCTAAAACCAAACATCATAACAGGATAATGGTTTGACAGGCATATCAGACTCCCCAGCTGAGTATCACATGTCAAAATTAATCAGATTGATAGATTAGACAAGCCTATGGCAGCCTTTTTAGTTGCCATTACCTCCAAAAGATGGGTTTTGAAATTAGTTCAATTATCTTTTCAAGAGCCAAACTGCTGTTGTCATGAGAAAATGTCTTACTGCTCCAGAAACCTTTCTGCCCAAGGTAAATTCTTCTTTCCACAGTCCCTGGGAAATAGTTCTGTCATAATTTGTTCCAAACCTGGCACTCTCTTGGAAAGGTTGTGGCATAAATGGAAATTCCTAGAGCTCTAAAGCATACAGAGTATACGCACCAATTTCCCCTGTTCATCTTATTCCATCCAAAATGGCAGGGTCTTAGGGCCTCTATGCAGGCAACATGTTAAAATCCTGTACCAGTTGACATGCTATGCATTTGGGAAACCATTCATGGAGAGAATTGGGGTTCCCTTTACAAGATACTTAATTGCATTGTGAGAAGAAATAGTCTGAGCCTCATCCAAGGAAGATTTGCAAAGTGGCTTTCCATTCCTCTGCAGAACCATCCTTTAGTAGAAAGATGCTGCAAATAATTCCTTAAATTACAAAGCTCTTGCATCAGGTGGAGAAACTTCCATTTCTGCTTATTATTCTGCTGTAATAATAATTACAATTCTGCTTTGTCCTCTCCTTCTTCTGTGAATTACTGTTCACTACTTCCCATTTATTATATATGAGGAGAGTAGCTGTGCAGCAGAATGAGAAATTTCTTATCTGATAGTGTTCTTTCTGTTAACAGCTCTCCTCATTCACCCCACTCTGGTAGTCTCGTAAATGACCAGAATGCAATTTGTAACGTGTTAACATTTTTCTCTAAAGAGGGACTTAAACATAATTGCCTCCTTATACAGTTTTAGATTGGTTTCTTAATTGATGGAGTGTTTCTAGAGCTTTGGAAGAACTCTTCTGTGGGCCTTAGTTCAAAGGTGGGGCTCAGACCTGGAGACTCCAGGAACAACTTTAGACTGTCTGAATTCCACAGGTGAGAGGAATAATCCATTTGTGATGAATGAGGACAGAAACTGTTAACAGAAAAAGAATGATCCGTTAAGAAATTTATTGTTCCTTTTGTCCTTTGAAAATTTGCTGCAGTAGTGTGATTGGTTTACTAAGTAACTTTTTACTGACGTTGAAGTGCTTGTTATAGCTGTAGACTTCCTCACAGTGCACAATACAACAGATTCCAGTAAAATTCTCTTTAATCACTCCTGCTAATGTGCTTTCTTCCTCCTGTAGAAACTGTCTTCAGTGACTAATGTCCTTGCTTTGAGAGACAACATCTAAAATCTATTTATTAAGTAATACTAATTCTTCAAATCACACAGGATTTTCAATAACCGGTACCTAAAGATAGGCTTCTAAATCATAGGAACATAGGTATTTTCACACTGGATCAGACCCGTAGCTCATCTAGTTCAGTACCCTATTTCCAACTGTGGCCTGTACCAGATGCTTCAGAGGAAGGTGCAGGCACTCCACAGTAGACAGATGTGAGATAATGTGCTTCCATAAAGACCTCATCCTAACATTTAATAGATTTTGTCTTAAGCCCTGAAGCATGAGATATTTTTATCCCTAACAAAACTCTTTGTTTGCACTAAGTGTTACAACACTTTTTCTTATTGTCCATATAATCATCTTGTCCCTCTTTGAATCTTATTAAGTTCCTGGGCTCAATGACATCTTGTGGCACTAGTTCCACAGTCTAATTATGCACTGAGGAAAGATATATAGATTAAATAAATGTTATTACATTTTAGGGTTTCCTTCCTCGTGATATGAAAGCATGGAGACAACACTGGAATCATCAACTCTATAAAGCTCTGGAGCATCAATATCAAATGGGTTTGGAGGCACTCAATGAGAATCTACCAGAAATAAATATTGATTTAACTTATAAGTAAGATATTTTTTCCTATTGTTAAAATATTGTAGCTGGAAATTGTCTAAAATATTAATTTTTATATGGTTTGTTTCTCTCTCTAGACAAGGAAGATTACAATTCAAACCTCCTTTTGAAGAAGTACGAGCTAGATACTACAGAGAAATGAAGAGGTTCATCTCCCTTCCAAATCAGTTTAGAGGAGTGAGTGAAACAGAAGAGGAGTCCATCTTCACTGTTATGACTGAAAGAAATGCAAGTGGATTTCTGACTACTTTCAATAAAGCAGAGAATTTGTTCAGAAGACTGGCAGAAGTTTCAAACCAATTTAAGGTTTGTACAGTATTTTGATTGAGTAAGACTTATCATTTTAGACCTAATTACAATTATTTTAGGGATGAATCAGTTTAGAAGAAGTGGAACATTGATTTTTGTTAGTCTCTGTCATAGGTGCTGTAACTAGGGGTGCTGAGGGTGCTGCAGCACCCCCTGGCTTGAAGTAGTTTCCATTATATACAAGGTTTACAGTGTCATTCAATGGCTCTCAGCACTCCCACTATAAAAATTGTTCCAGCACCCCTGGTTTCTGTACATTCTGGTCCTGATTTAGCAAAGCACTTCACATGTGCTTAATTTTAAGCATATGAGTAAGTCCATCCCTAGTCAACAAAACCCTTAAGCACATGCCTACCTTGAAGCATATTTGTAGTTCCCATTGAAATCTTAATATTGTAAGAGACTGTCTCCCCTTGTTCAAGGTTTGTTTTACAGTATCATTAAAAAGTGTGGCCATGTCATACCAGTCTATGCCTTCTGCTTTGAGCACTGACTAATGGAAAGTATCTTTGTGTGAAGAAGAGAACCTCCATTTGTTATGGTTAAAATGATTGAGTTGAAAGGGTGCAAAATATTTTAACAAATGATAGATTAAGAATATAAAAAGAGATTACTCTTTTTATTAATATTCATGTCAAGTAATGTTTCATAATCTTAACCTCTTACTTATTTTCCTCATAATCAAATACAATGTTGAAAAGGAATGGACTATAATTGGACAAGTAGATATGGAAACTCTGGTGGAAACACATCTTTCTGGTGAACAAGACTGGGAAAAAAACTTTAAAGCGTTAAAAGGGAAAGGGAAAGAAGTGGAACGCCTTCCAAGGTACAGTTTACCTAAACATTTTTGTGTGTGAACAATGGACTCTTTCACTGGCCAATCACTGTAGTGTAAATAGTGTAATAGAAATATATGTTCTATATGAAAAAAATTAGGCAGGATTTCAGCACTGCTTTTTAACGTCTGTGTACCATTATAATTTTTTTAACTCCTTGTTCTTCAGATTAGTGTTACAGAATTTTATGACTTTGAGTCCAATCCAACTCCCACTGAAATCAATTGAAAGACTCCCATTGACTTCATGGGAATTGTAGATTCCTTATAGATTAAGGCCTGATCAAACACATACAGCTCTTAACAGTTGAATTCATGAAGTACTGTTCCAGTTAATAAGTACTTGGGGCCTTTAGGGCCTGATGTTGCAAACACTTATGCTCATGAGTAATACATATGCCTAGTATTTGTAGGATTGGGCCCTGAGGCCTTGATCCCATATTGAGATATGCCAGTGTGGACCCTTGTATCTGTGAATTCCCATCCACATGGATGTCAGTGCGCTGCAAGAGTGCAGAAGTCTGGGTTAGCAGATACTCTTGCAGGATCAAGATCTAAAGCCCCAATCCTCCCAGTACTTAAGAATGTACTTTACTTTATTCATGTGTAGTAGCCCCTGTGACTTCAGTGACACTATTCATGTGTAAAGTTAAGCACATGCATAAGTATTTGCAGGGTCAGGGTCTTAGCTTGTAATTGCTTCCAGTAAAATTGTATATACAGTTATTGTAGTATTTGAACATAATTACATATACACACATTAAGCCACATTTATTTATGCACTTCTATATGAACAATTTTCTTAGTAAAATATTAAGTTGTAAAACTATGAAAATATTGAAGATAATGTATAAAGTATTGAAATGACAGTTTTTAAAGTTTATTATATAATAAGTATCATAAAGAGCATATTACCTTTAATCTTTTCTCTTTTTATTTTATATTTTGGAATTTGTTATATTGAATCTTGAAGCACCATCAAGATAGATTGTTTAATTGTTAATTGCAATCCTGTGAAGACTGTGATTGATGATCTTATACAGAAGCTCTATGATGTTCTTGTCCTGTCTTTAAGAAAGTCCATACAAGGTAAATAAGTGGTGGCTGATTGGTGGTGTTTTTTTTTTTTTTGGCTTTTGCTTTTGTTGTGTTTGTTATATATAGTAACCTTTTTATTTAACAAAAATCTTTTATCCTTGGGAAAACTGAAGTACCAAAGTTGTTTTGGAGCAAAAGTAGTATGTTTTTAGTTTTCCATTAAGGGCCTGATACAAAACCCTTCAAAGTCAATGTTTATCTTTTCCTTTGACTTCTTTGGGCTTTGGATAAGATGCTGTAAACTTAATTTGGCCAAAAACTATGCCAGAAATAACCACATCTATATGAAATTTCTTGTGTATTACTCTTCTAGAGAAGCATTCTTGAAAGTTTGAGGGTAGTTGAGGCTAGGGAATGGACAGAACTCCTGCTCCATCCCTACAACGGTACAGGGGAATGATATAGGCCAGTAGCAAATTACTGTCCACCATGGAGCAAGAGGGATGGGGGAGGGAACTGTATCTCGAAGGGATGTCCTTGAGGTACAGTGTCTAATGGTGTTGCTCCTAGATGCAATGCTGCTTACACATCACCAAATGTATAGTACTGTGCCTTAAGGCACAATCTAGCCCAGAGATTCTCACAACAAATTTTTTGGTGGCCTCAGAGTACGGCCACCAACTCTTGCTGGTGGCCACACTGACAATTTTTCCTGAAATACCTAATTAGCTTTAGGAAAAACAAATAAATATGCACATAAAAGTGTCCAAATCATTGTAATTTATTTATGTAGGGGTTTTTTTTTGGTAGACTCAATAATAAAAATATACAATTGTCTCTATTCTTTACTGGACCTGAACAGAATAGAAACACAAATAAGGTGCTTTGCACGTTCTTGTCTTTTTTGTTGTTTCTTTTGCTTTTTTGGTTGCTAGCTAGTAAATCTCCTTCTGTGAAAAGTGATATTTGTATGTTAACATCACTTTTCACAGCCGCACAGCTAGCTACTAAGTCTGCTGTGAAAAGGGGTATTAACAAATACAAATATCCCTTTTCACAGCAGATTTACTCAGCCCTGACAAGCCCAGGGACAGATTAAGTCCTGGATGGGGAGGTGGATAGGGAGGCAACAGGGGCCAGGGGAGTGGGGAGTTGAACCCAGGGGACGGGAGCCTGAAGCCCTGTGCCTGGGGGATGGAGCCCAAAGCCCCAGGGCTGAAGTGTGACCCCAGCACCTCTGGGAAGGCGGGGAACTCACTGGCTGTCTGCTCCTCCAGTGTTTGTGTCTCCAGAGTGGGCTTTTTAGGAGGGGCCACTGCTTTCCCCCCAATCACCACCAGGAGGCTGTGGCTGAAAGAAAAGGCCCTGGTGTCTGCATGTGGCCATGGTGGCCGCATTTGAGAAGCACTGATCTAGCCCATAAGTCTTTTGAGATTTATAGACTCTGCAATACCAACATTATGAAGTCTGTATTTCAATTGCCACAGTATCATTGCGCGATTAGGTTGTCCACAGCGACAAGCTGCAGTCTTCCTGTAGTTTGTAGTGACATACACTGGCATAGCTTATTAGCCCTGCTTGGACAGTTTATTTTTTTTAAAACAATAATAACCTTAGTTTCCAATTATTCCACCCTGACTCATATTGAATAGCACCTTACTGTGGGCTAAATTGTATCCTTTAGGCATGGCTACAAGTAAAGGGTGCTACATAAACTGCACTACCCCAGCAGTAAGCCTCTACTGGCAGCAAATTACATGAGAACTTATTCATGTTGGCTGTTGTGTTTTGGGAGGCAGAGCCAGGTCTCTGCCCATCTCCCTCTCCTTCCTGCTCCCCTGCTCTGGGAGAGAAAGGAGTATGTGTCTGGACCCATAGTCTAGGTACCTGTGCAGAGGTGATTCTTATTCCCCCTTGTTGCCCTGTTATCGATCTATCTATGGTATTTATATGACTTTAATTCCTTTAATATCTGAATGCCATATAACCTTTTTCTGAAGATATGTGTATTCTCACAACAGCTCTGTGAGGTAGGGAAGTGCTATTGTCCCCACTTTATGGTTGGAAAACTGAAGTACAGAGTCAGTAAGTGGAATAGGGAATTAACCTGAGTCTCCATGGTCCCAGGTTAATCCTGTAACAACTGGACCATCTTTCGTGTAGTTCAAGTGACTGTCTAGCACACATATTTATCTGATTTTAAGACTGGTATCATGGATATTTTTGTTTGTAATAAATTTGTTTTCCAATATTCTTTATATAGCTCATCTACATGATATTTCTTCATTTCTTACGGATGCCACAGAAGCATTAATAATTAGGCCCCAGACTGTAGATGAAATTGGAGAAGATAATTTAAAGTATGGACATTTACAAGAAAAAAAAGCAGAGGTAGGATTTTATTTGATCATAGTCAGGAAAATATCTAGGCAAAAAGTTTAGTCATGTTTTAGTATGCCTGAGCAAAATACTTTTCAAAATATTATTAGTAGAGTTTGCTACAACAGTTTGTTGTTGTTGCTGTTAATGTTTTTCTTGCTTCTTCCTTGTGTTTTCTGTCAATTATTGTGTGTCACCACACCTCACTTACACAGCAAATTCAAATCAGATTGGTTTCCCAGGACCTTTAGACTATGGTGATAACATTTGGCTTCTATTAAAATGGGGGAGGGGAAGATCTTAAAATCCTGTGATTAAATTTTAGCTTCGTCTTTAAAAATCCCTGCTTCTTTAATATGATGCATATTTAAGTGAGGTACCAATGGAAGGCCTAGTGGCAGCTGAGTTTTCTTCTGCAGACCACACTTGTGCAGGGCATGAACTCACCAGGAAGGTACCAAGGTGCTGAGAGTAAGAGAGAGAGCAAACAAACTATATTGCAGGGCTTTGCTACTTAAAAAAAGTACTTTTTAAAAAAATGATGGGAGGATCACCTCCCCTTTACATTTGCTACTGCATCTAAGAATGTTGGATGAATTTGATTCTGCTGAAGTGATTGGCAGTGAATTAATTAAAAATATTTACTGAATTGTCATTATTAGTCTTCAACACCAAACACTTGATTGCAATGAATGGGCACTTGACCCTTCTCTTATAGCTATTATTTCAGTCACTTTGTCTGCATACTCAGTAAGACAATACTGTATTGGTTTCACTTTGGATGTAATGACTAGTAATATGTGCATATGCGTGTGTATGTGTGTATATATATATATATATATTTTTTTTTTTTCAAATGAACGCTTAAATTCTGTAGAAATTGTTTTGTGGAGGTGGTGGATATTGGAGGGGATTAAGCCTCCATAATCCACAGAGCAATACTGTCCCTGAGTCTCAGTACCTGTTGTCTTCACTTCATTTTGAAATGAATGCACTCAAAACAGGGCATTTTGGGACATATTCACTAATGTCTTCTTTTACTTCAATTTTTTTGACTTTTGTAGTGTTACTTAATCATCATTTTTGTCATGATTTTTAACTTGATTGGGCTTTTTTAGTGTATGAAAAAATAATCTCTGAAACAGTCAGGTGACTTAATTTTTCTCCTTATTTTCAGACTATAAATGCATTCTTCTTCTAATATATCAATAGATTTCCCATTTGTTCTCAACTTCTCTCCTCCTGCTTGCTGTTTTCATACATATATTAATTGCTCTGTATTGTCTCCCATATTTACCTTTGTCTAGTTTTACTTTGATAAATATTAACAGAATTAAATATAAATATAAAAATATATAAATATTCTTAATTACCACTGTGTCTTTATTTAAACAAGTTTGCATAAAAATGCCACATTTTATTGAAATTTTTTCATACATGTATAAAATATCTTTTCAACTTTAGATTTTTCTCCAGTTTCAAGAAGCTGAAGATAAAAACAAGCTTTTGCGGACTGTGGCTGGTGGGGGTTTAGACACAATCAGCAACCTGAGAGCTATGTGGGATAAATTTGAATTAATGATGGAAAGTCATCAACTTATGATTAAGGAACAGGTGAGAATGAAGGTTTAGTAATTCACTCAAATGCAACTGATCTCATTTTGAATTAGTTAGAAGACACATTTTTTTCTCCTGGATTAACCCCCCCACAAAGATATTGCAGTTTAGTATTGGCACCAAGTTTAATGGCATCAGTGCGAGCCTTTATAGAAAGAACATCTAAACTACTGGAAAGATTACTAGCATCAGGTGATACTGCTGTAGGCCCCGATCTTAAAATGATCTCTATGCCCCTACAAAGTACCAGTGAAGTCAGCGAGGGTACTGTGCAGGTGCAGGAGCTCACTCTAGAATCACAACTATGTTAAATATCTCACCTCATGGGTTTCTTTTTATTAACTGAAATGAAAAGAATATAGTAGTTTAAAAATGAACATTTGTCAACTTTACCATGTTACTACAAATTTTATTAATATTGTTGCATAATATTTGAAATTTTTCTGAAAATTTATGCTAAATATTATGTCCGCAATCCTGCAATGGAGAATATGCAGGTGAATTGCTGGGGCTCAATGGGACCAATGCAGCCATAATAATTTTCTTGTGTGCTGCTGATTCCATGATTATCACCTATATTTTGAACCTGTAGATGATTTTAAAAATTATAATTATTGTTTATTTTTTACCACTAAGACCTGTAATAAAAAATGTGGATATAAGGATATAAGACCAAGATAGCTGATAAACTAGTGAGGAACAGATGTAAATATTATATGTAACTACAGTGGATGTAAAATGATATAATACAAGATCAGGAAATGCATATCCATACCAGATTCTCTTAAATTTTGAAATATTTTAAGGGGAAGAGTAAAAAAAATAGTACTCCTTTTTGAAAACAAGTTAAAAGGTTGTTGGTTATTTTGATCTTGATTAGGTATAACTTTGTAGATATAAATTACTGAAGGAATACATTTTATTTTTTTAAACTCGTTTGGTTTGTAGATTGAAGTGATGAAAGGAAATGTGATGTCACGTGTTAATGTGTATCTTCAAGAACTAGAAAAGTTTAAAGCTCGTTGGGATCAGCTAAAGCCCAACGATGATATAATTGAAACAGGCCATCAGGATATGCTTGAGAAAAGTGCTCAGACCATAAAGGAAAAGAAAATTGAGTTTGATGAACTTGAAGCCACAAAGAAAAAACTGATGTATGTATATTTATTTGTATATAGCATGTTATTTTATGGATGTTCTGCAGTAAATCATGCAGCTGCAGCTCTTTGGTGGGTCAGAAAATATTAACTAATAGTTAACTAAAAGTGAACACAAAAGATAATTTAATAAATCCTATTTTAATTATATTTCAATGTATCGTTTAACCTTCAGGGATTTACTTCATTGTTTTATATAACTTGACTCTTCTGAACTGACGCTTGTGAAGTGGAAGTTTCTGAAAATCTATTAAGCTTTGAAACAACTGAATTTATGCACTAAATGGCATGTAATTCTATATAGGATACTACTTATAGAGAAAAACAATTAAAGATAATTTATTTTCCTTTAAGTTTTTGGGAGACAAATTAGTACTGTTTTTTTAATACAAAGGAATGAAAAAATATGGAGAAGAAAGCTGTGAATGCTAGGGAAGTTCATTGCATATGATAATTATCTCTTATGCTACATATTTTTCTGCTTGGGGAATGCAACATAATGTGTTCTGCTGGACAGTGAAGTCAATGGACTTACTCACATGGGTAAAGTTAAGCATGTATGACAGCATGTTCAGGATCATAGCTTCAATATGCAATATTATAACAATGCAATGATCTTTTTTATTCAGCGAGGACTGCCATCATTTTGAATTAGAAGAGCCTGATTTCTCTTTGTCAAAAGCTGTATGTAGAGATATTGAGAGCTGTGCAGAAGTATGGGCACTATATGAAGAGTTTCATCAAGGTTTTCAGGAAAAAGCCAAAGAAGACTGGATTACTTTTAGGTCTGCTTTTGTTTTTAAACTTTTATGCATGATTATTGATTGTTGCAGTACTGTGTTATTGTGCTCTTTTTAAAATTTGATTTTTGTACAGGAGTAAGACTTACCTGTTTGAGGAATTCTTGTTGAACTGGCATGACAAGCTGAGGAAGATGGAAGAACACACTGTAATGACTGTGAAGTTGCAAAGAGAAGTGGACAAATACAAAGTAAGATCCTCATTATACAACGGGAAATCAAAGCAAAATGCTTTCTGGTATTACTGGGTAATATGCTTCACTCTGTATATTTACATGGAGGTCTGTTTGTGTATTAAAGTGAGCCTTAAGGATATTTTGTGTTCAGCAAAATATCTCCTGCAACTATTTTTAAATGTATCACTCATTTCAAAGTACATTTGAGCTACTTCCAGTGAACAGGACAATCATTACAGTTTTTTTCAATGTGTTTGAGACACATTTAGTAATAAAACAACCTTAATGGCATAATACCAAATATTAAAATTAGTATATTGAAAATACAAAGCAGATCTCAATTTAAACGTATTTATTCTCAATACATAGTGGGAAAAATATATTTTTGTTATGTTTTGACAGTATATGGCAGTAGAATGGAATAGATATAGTTATTGTAAAAACTTAGTATATTCCAATTTGCATTATTTTCCATAGATGACACTTCCTGTCCTGAAATATGTTAGAGGAGAACACCTGTCTCCAGATCATTGGCTGGACCTCTTTCGTCTTCTTGGTCTCCCTAGAGGCACTAGTCTAGAGAATTTGTTATTTGGAGATCTACTCAAAGTGGCAGATATAATTGTAGAAAAAGCAGCAGCACTTAAGGTATGAATTATTTCACAAGTAATGCTATTCATTTTTTATACCATACGTTCTATAAGCTTTTATTCCTTTTTGGAAACTGAAGTTATGTATTTTTCTAGTAAAACTGTTTTCCTGTGCTCATTTATATGTTTTCTATTATATAAGTAGTAATTTTTTTTGTTTTATATTTTAAAATAGGATTTGAATAGTCGGGCGCAAGGTGAAGTCACAATCAGAGAGGCCTTACGTGAGCTTGAGCTCTGGGGTGTTGGAGCAGTCTTTACGTTAACAGATTATGAAGACAGCCAGAGCAGGACTATCAAACTAATTAAAGACTGGAAAGACATAGTTAACCAGGTTGGAGATAATCGCTGTCTTCTTCAGTCCCTAAAGGACTCTCCATATTACAAAGGCTTTGAGGATAAAGTGTCTATCTGGGAAAAAAAACTTGCTGAGTTGGATGAATACCTGCAGAATTTAAACCAGATTCAAAGGAAGTGGGTGTATTTGGAACCCATTTTTGGTCGTGGAGCTCTACCCAAAGAGCAGGCACGCTTTAACAGAGTTGATGAAGACTTCAGGTCAGTGTTATTAAACGCAACTTTATTTTTGTCAAGGTTCCTTCCCCACTCTGAGCTCTAGGGTACAGATGTGGGGACCTGCATGAAAACCCCCTAAGCTTATTTTTACCAGCTTAGGTTAAAATTGCCCTAAGATACAAACTATTCTCCTTTTTCCCTTGGACTTTATTGCTGCCACCACCAAGCGTCTAACAGATACATATATATCCGGGAAAGAGCCTGCTTGGAAACATCTTTCCCCCCAGAATCCTCCCCAAACCCTATACCCCCTTTCCTGGGGAAGGCTTGATAAAAATCCTCACCAATTTGCATAGGTGAACACAGACCCAAACCCTTCGATCTTAAGAACAATGAAAAAGCAATCAGGTTCTTAAAAGAAGAATTTTAATAGAAGAAAAAGTAAAAGAATCACCTCTGTAAAATCAGGATGGTAAATACCTTACAGGGTAATCAGATTCAAAACACAGAGAATCCCTCTAGGCAAAAGCTTAAGTTACAAAAAGACACAAAAACAGGAATCTACATTCCATTCAGCACAGCGTATTTTCTCAGCCATTTAAACAAAACAGAATCCAATGCATATCTAGCTAGATTACTTACTAAGTTCTGAGACTCTATTCCTGTTCTGTTCCCGGCAAAACCATCATACAGTCAGAGAGAGCCTTTATTTCTCCCCGCCCCAGCTTTGAAAATATCTTGTCTCCTCATTGGTCATTTTGGTCAGGTGCCAGCGAGGTTATCCTAGCTTCTTAACCCTTTACAGGTGAAAGGGTTTTTCCTCTGGCCAGGAGGGATTTTAAAGGTGTTTACCCTTCCCTTTATATTTATGACAATTTTGTATAACGTCCTTTGCACAGCTGTAAGCCAAGATTCAAAGTGAATTAATGCAAAACAAACAGGACGTACAGGGAGATGAAGGCATGCATAAGGAATTCAGCAAAGGTTGCATTGAGGCAATGGTATAGAAAGAATTAGTGTTGCAAAAGGGATGATGAGAAGATTTATTGATACGGGATATGTGGGAAGAGAATAAAGGTTCTGAGTCAAGTATGATGGCCAGGGTTATGAACAATGCAGGCAAATAGAGGGTCTTATTTGAGAAAGGAAGTAGTGAAGATGTTGGATTTTGAAAAAAGATTTCTTGACGAAGAGAAGTAATTCTCTTTCCAAAAATATTACAACGAAGGAATTTGAGATGAAACAACTTTACTTGATCAAGACATGCAGAGAGGATTAACAGGGAGTAGTTTTTAGTGGTGTCCAAAGATACACACAAATAAGTTTCTTTAGTTTAGATGTGGTAGTTGAGCTTAAAAATAGAGCTGAAATGACAGAGATGGAGGCACTTAGAAGAAAAAATGGTCAAAATTTTAACTTAATGGGACTTCTTGGATAGAGGGGTCTTGAGGTAAAGGAAGAGTCATGATCAGAAACAGTATGATAGGAGTAGATATAGCTAATGTTTAACTGGAAGAAATTTGACATAAATGTTGCAATTTTTACATTCAGATATTGACTGCTGAATATTTAATATTACTTATCTGTCTCTTGAGTTTTAATCAGATGTTTAAAAGAGATATATTTGGACAAAGTGCAGTGGTAGATTTACAAACAATTAAGGTTTATTTTTTTAAAGATCCATAATGGTAGATATCAAGAGGGACAATAGAATAACATCACTGAATGCTCGGACAGGAATGAGGAATGCGTTGATTACCATACTTGACCAGCTTCAGAGATGTCAAAAATCCTTGAATGAATTTCTGGAGGTACAACTTCTTATCTTAATATATAATTTTATAAAAAGGCAATACTTCAGTGCTTAAAACAACAATTTTTTTTTTTTAAACAGGAAAAGCGTTCAGCATTCCCTAGATTCTATTTCATTGGAGACGATGATTTATTAGAAATCTTGGGACAGTCCACTAATCCTTCAGTAATTCAGTCTCATCTTAAGAAACTTTTTGCTGGTAAACTAAATTAGTATTTTCATAATGCATTAGTTATCATTTGCAAAATGTATTTATTCAGAAGTACAGTCATTTGACGCTGAAGAACCTATTCTAGAAATTGTTTCTTTACTTTCTGTTACCATAACATAGCTTAGAAAAGGAAAGTGTTGTTTTTGATATTTCATCATTTATTTGGCAAAGAAAGAAAAAAATATTTCAAAATATCTCTAACTTTTGAGGGACTTTTTATCTTCATCTATTTAATTATCACAAATATTGTATTATATGTACAAAAATAATTTATTTAACTTTTTTGACTGTTTCCTATGTAACTGCTTTTTCAAGAAACAAGTGTTTAAGAATTCTACATTAAATCATCTAGATTGTATTTAATCACTTGCTGAGCTTAATTATGGAGATATTGTTATTTTCTGATTAACAGGCATTAATAGTGTCAGCTTTGATGGGGACTTTAAAAACATAATTGCAATGAAATCTTTAGAAGGAGAAGTTGTGCCTTTTAAAAATAAAATTCTTCTGTCAAATGATGTTGAGGTAAGAGAACCAGGTCCAAATATATTACCAGCAATTGTGGTAAATATGTTTGCTATATGATTTGTGATTTTTTTTCCCTCCCCTTTATATTTTATTTGCCAGGTTTGGTTAAATCGTTTGGCTTTGGAGATGAAGGACACATTGAAACAATTATTGCTTGACTGTGTTACTGCTGGAAGACGTTCACAAGGTTCAATTGATCCATCACTGTTTCCTTCCCAGGTAGTTGGTGACACAATCTCATCTTGATTTAGTCTCAGCATTGAAATATAACTAACTCAATTTCGGAATGATCCTAAGGACAGGTCTGCTTTGGAAGTATATACAGACTTGAAAAATCAGTTGATTTGCTGTATGCCTTGATTTTAGGTAGATAGAAATTACTCAGAATGTGCAATGTTATAAGCATCTGTAGAATAGAACTCTTTGCTCACTTGGGAGATTGATTCAGTGCCCATTTAAATCAATGGGAGTCTTTCCACTGATTTCAATTGATGTTGAATCAGGTCCCTGGCTAATCAGTGATGCAGAAACTGTTTCCTGCTATTGATTCAAAACACCATTATTAGAATAGTATTTGAAGTTCATACATAACTTGGGTAGAAAATGCTAGTGAAAGAGAATGTACTAATGACAGGTTGAAGAAAAATATAATATAAACACTAGCTAACACTGTTAATCTGAATTTATATTGCTTGAACCAATCCTGACTTAATAAATATTTGCAAATAATATATACATTTTTTTAAATGTAAAAATCATGGACACAGAGAGTTATTATCAATATGACCCTAAGAATGTATATTCATTCAGACTAACCTTTTGTAATGATTTAGGCTGTGATCCTGCTGACTGATATGTGTGGGGAGATCCTTGTGTCCATGTGAAACCCCATTGATGTTAATGGGATCCATGTGAAACCCCACTGATGTTAATGGGGTCCATGTTGGTGCAGCGAGCTGCCTGTGTTGGCTTTTTAGTTGAAATAAATCTTCACTTCATCTGGGTAAACCATTGCAATCTTCTGCCTTCCTTCATCATGCTGAGAGTATGGGAGTGCTGTGCTCCACGGCCTGCCCCTCTCCTTATGTCATTGGTGTTTAACTTTTCCTGCTTTACCTGAATCACATAGCTAAAGCAAAGAGTGGAATTTTGATGAGAAGAGAGTTCCTATTCCGTTTAACTTATGGAAGTGGAACCTGTAGTTCAGCATGTGTTATGTGTGAATCCATTACAGCTCGGGTTTCTCAAATGCGGCCACTGTGGCCTCATTCAGCCACCAGGGGCTTTTCTTCCGGCCACAGCCTCCTGGGCTGTGATGGGGTGGGAGAGGGAAAGTAGCGCCCCCTCCCCTTTCCTGTTGCTCCTGGATGGACTGCGTTGGTGTTGGTTGCTGGGGCCACCAGCAGGGGTTTGGCCCTGCCCCTGTCTGGAGTCACTTGGGGCACAATGCTGTAGGAGCAGGCAGCCAGTGAGTTCCCCACCTTCCCAGTGGAGAAGTGGGCTCAGGCTTCGGGCTTCAGCCCTGGGGTAGCAGGGCAACAAGTTCTAGCTGCAGGGCTTCAGGCTACAGCCCTCCATTGTCTCCCCCAGCCCCTCACCCCCATCTCCCCTGGCTCCCATTGCCTCCCCTGACCCTCCATCCAGGGCTTAATTTGTTCCCAGGCTTGGCAGGGCGGAGTAAGTCTGCTGTGGAAAGTGATACCTGTATGTTTGTTAATATCACTTTTGACAACAGACTTACTAGCTAGCAATAAATAAATTACAATGATTTGGACATGTATATGTGCATATTTATTTGGCTTTCCTAAAGCTAATTAAGTATTTTAGGAAAAAGTGTGAGAGTGGCCGCCAGCAAGAGTTGGTGGCCGCACTCTGAGGCCACCAAAAAATTTGTCCTGAGAAACTCCATGCTTTTAGTCGAGGAAGTGCCTGGTTTAATACCCAGTTTTGGCCAAGATATTGATTCTCTGTTCTTCTGATTATTACTGAGCTCCTCACTCTGGGCACGAGTTTCAGAGGGCATTGAAGTTCGGTGTGAATAAGGGGAGAATATTGTACTGGCAGTGAGTAGCTCTCTTTAGCCTCTGGCATATTTTTCGGGAGTGGAATCGAAGGCAAGGAAGGAAAGAGATAGACACTCAGATTTACAAAGTAGTAGTGAAATTGGTGAAACAAATCCATATTGCTTCCTACTCATGAACAGTTTTTCAGTACTGTGGAGATCTCCCTTAAGCAACGAGTTTGGCTGAAATGTGACAACTCAGACAATAGGCTGCTATAGTGAATGTACAGTAATCGTAATATAGCACCGAAGGCAATAGCTATACTAAATTATTTTGCAGCTGTTTGTTACATTTTAGTAAGTTTTAAATACAATTATATTTGCTCTTGGGGGCACCTTTAGAGTAACTATGTTTTTTTTTTAAGGGAGAGTGGAGTATTGGCATGATAAAATTTAATACACTAAAAAGATTTATTTAAACAGTAAGCTTTCATGAGAATTTATAAATGAGTGGAAAATCTTTTGTCCTTTTTGGTTACCTATTTCTAAAACTTTACTTTATTCTTTCTGTCAATAGATTCTTTCCTTGGCAGAACAAATTCAGTTCACTGAAGATGTTGAAACTGCTATCAAAGAGCATAACCTGCAGCAGATAGAGTTAGAACTTATGGCTAAACTGGAACATTATACCAGCATAGATACTAGTATGGAAGATCCAGGGAGAGTAGGTATGAAAAATGATCGTAAGTGTATAATTCCTTAAAATAAATTTAAGGTGCTAAGCAATCCATTCCTCTGAGCTAGAAATGATATTGAGTGACCTACCAGTAATGGCCAGGTTTGGGATATTTAATATTTTCACAGTGAATGTCCTTTCTTTTCCAGGTGTTCAATCTATATTTAACATTATTAGGTAGTTTGAATCTGTTTCCTTTTCAATTTTTATCCATTTCCTTTACCTTGATGTTTTTGTTATTTAATATATTTACTAATAATTTGTCATTACAAAATCAGGTTCTATATCATTGTCTTCATCTACTGATCTCTAACGTTATGTTTCACTGGAACTGGCCAGATATTATTGGATAGACATGGTATCATGTCTACACATTCTCTATAAATCCAGGTGTTTTTTTTTCCCCTTAGACTATGATGTTTTATTGGATTTTGGAGTTATTTCTTGACTTAAATATAACATTACAAGCCTATAAAATACCAATATGATGTGCAGATTATAATGTGTACTGTCCATCAATACTTATCCTTGTGCATCTGGTCACTGCTGAATTCTAGATTAAAGTGTATTGGCTGTTAAGCTTTTATCTAGTAACTATATCAACCTCTCATTTGTATGTTGATTGCTTTAGTTTTTTAGCTATTTCAAAAGGAGGCTGGATAGTCATCTGTTTGGGATGGTTTAGACCCAACAAATCCTACGTCTTGGTAGGGGGTTAGACTAGATGACCCTTGTGGTCCTGTCAAACCTTATAATTCTATGATTGTAAACAGCAACATAAACTAGTTGAAAGTGGCTAAAGGACAATCTTCTTTATGGTGTTTTTGTGAATAATTGTATTTATTTACAGATTCTGGAATCCTTGAGCTCAAGCTTAAAGCACTGATTCTTGATATTATTCATAACATTGATGTGGTGAAGCAGCTAAATCAAGCCCAGATTAATAGTGTTGGTGACTGGGCTTGGAAAAAACAACTCAGATTCTATCTGAAAGAACAAAAATGTTACATTCAAATGGTAGATGCTGAGCTCCAGTACACTTATGAATATCAGGTATGGGTTTTTTTTATTCTATTTTTGTTGGCTTTCAAATGTGTGTGGTGCTCAGCTTTCAGTTCCGGGATGCAGCTTTACCTCCACAATTGCTTCCACCTGGCTTCCATTTTGTCAGTTGCCATTTTACGATGTTGTTTTGCAGAAAATATTGAAAAATGGTGTAGTAGTGTTTCTTCAATCTTTATCTGCTTCTTAGCTCCAAATACCCACGATACTGAATTCTTGAGTGGATTTATACAGCTTTTATATTAAAGTGCAGAGCATAGTATGATTCTTACTTTCTCATTTATGTCAATGCTAGATAAAATGCCAAATGCGGACAAAATGATAACTTGAAAGAAATTTTGAGATGTATTTAAATTGAATAAAATGTTTTTTTAACAATATGGAACAAATTATGCTCTTGGGTATATGAGGGCAATGTTTGTTGAAGTCTATGAGAGAGAAAATGTAGCAGGTGTTTCCCTTTTTTGAGCCTCTATCTGTGGTTTATAAAGGATTGCATAACACTTCGGCAGTAGTTTTAACAGATTTTGTGAATATAAATCAAAAAATTGAATGGCCCCAAGTGTAGTCCTCAAACTTGGGCAGCTAGTAATCTGGAATTCTGTGTTATCTTTGTTATCTGTGTTATCTTCGTCCAAACTGAGTGAAATGCTAACTTATTGACCTTGTTTCTGTGTATTAATCCATGCAATATATCTTTTGTTTCTACAGGGTAATTCCCCGAAACTTGTTTATACACCATTGACAGATAAGTGCTACTTAACTCTTACTCAGGCTATGAAGATGGGCCTCGGAGGAAATCCTTATGGCCCAGCTGGAACTGGAAAAACAGAATCAGTAAAGGCTTTGGGTGGACTTCTTGGAAGACAAGTTTTAGTTTTTAATTGTGATGAGGTGAATTAATGTACATATTTATATATTTTAGGAGATGAGTATCTATGCGATATGGATTTAAAGAACAATTTAAAAAAAAAGCTTTTAGTGAAATTTAACAGAGTTTTTCTTTATAATCAAATAGAAACGTTAGGCTCTTTGCAATGGCAATAAGACACCTCATAGTGGAACTAGGAAGAAAATCTTCATTGATTTCTTTCATGGTATTTAACATATAAACAATGTTCTTTTATTTTAAGGGCATTGATGTGAAGTCGATGGGACGTATTTTTGTTGGTTTGGTGAAGTGTGGTGCCTGGGGATGTTTTGATGAGTTCAATAGGCTGGAGGAGGCAGTTTTGTCTGCAGTGTCCATGCAAATTCAGACAATTCAGCATGCTTTGAAGAAGCATAGACCTGTATGTGAACTGCTTGGCAAGGAGGTATAGAACAGCATTTTTTTTTTGTTCTTGTTGAAAACTGTTCAGCTATTGTCACTAATATCAAGTGTCTTCTAAAAACCCTGTGAACCCTTGTATTATTAACAAGTATACCAGTTTTAGGTCCAGTATATAAATCCCACATACATAAAGAAGATCTTTGCCCAAAATTTCTAATATTATTTTATAGAGAGACAAGAAGGGTAATATCTTTTATTGGACCAACTTCTGTCGGTGAGTGAGACAAGCTTTTGAGCTACACAGAGCTCTTCTTCAGGTCTGGGAAAGGTACTTAGAATGTCACAGCTAAATACAACATTGAACTGATAGGTTAGCATAAGTAGTTAACACATATTCTAAGCCAAGGTTTCTCAGCCTGTGTGTCTGGACCCAAAATTGGGTTGTCTGAATGTTTCAAAGGGTTGTGTGGCAGCTCCTATGGCTCCTGTCTGACAGGGCTAGGTGGGCTCGCCTCCCTGTTCCAAGCACTGCAACCTCTGGGGTCCCAGCACCACTCAGGTTTGGCCCAGCCCTCATGATGATGGAAGTCCAGGTAGGCCAAATTTGTGTGAATGGCATTGCAATCGTATGAGCCGGGTCACAACTTCACTCACACAAATTTGGTCCAGTCAAGGGATGGGATCAAACTTGAGCAGCGCTGCAACCCCAGAGGTTGCAGTGCCTGGAGTGGAGAGCCAAGACCAGTCAGCCCCACAGCACAGGAGCTGCCGCTGTTGGCTGAGTGTGGGCAGGATCCAACCATAATCACCCAAGGCAGGGCCGTAACCAGAGTGGGTCAGTCACCCAGGGTGCAAACCCATAGGGGATGGCTTGGGTCAGCCCCACGCAGCAGGGCTTGGTGAGGCCAGCCCGGCATTGCAGCGCTCAGAGAGGGAGCTCCACCTCCACCCTCTGACTCATCTTAGCAGGTCACCCAGCCTGTTTGGGTTTGGAAGCGCACCCAAGAAACCTGGGGGGGGGGGGGGGGGCGGGGATGTGACCCCACGTGATTTCCCCACCGCCACGTATCACCTCTAGTTGGGGACGCAAATATGTTTGATTGCCCCAGGCACTAAAATGCCTAGTTTTGTCTCTGCCCCAGGGCCTCCACCACCAGACTATTTATTGGGTAATAACAGGCCATAAGAATTTACAAATGGGTCCTGAGCCCAAAAAGATGGAGAACCACTGTTCTAAGGGATCATTCAAGGTGAAATGCCCATTAACATCCCTGTAATCATAGGATAAATTATTGTAATAAGCCATGAATACAGTGTCTTTATTAAGACCATGATTTTTAGTGTGTAGCAAAGTTATGAATTTAAGCTCCCAGGCTTGTCTTTTGAAAATTTTCTTTCTTGAAACCTTTTGTGCAGGGTTTTTTTTGAGAATGAAGACTGACAAGTCAGATATAGAGTGAATGCTTTATGAAGTCTGGCTTGTAGTTGTTTATATACCACACACAAACAAACAACTATAACCAAGACTCGATGGGAACCCCATCCTGAAAGAAATCTTTCCTGAATCCCCTCTTCTGGCCTTCAAACAACCTCCTAGCCTCTCCTACCTCATCATCAGAATCAAGCTCCTCACAGACCAGGACACACCAACTCAAAGTGGCACCAGAGCCTACCAGAATAACAAAAGCAAAACCTACAGAGATATCTCCACTTCTACAATGATCAACAACCCCCACAACACACCTTTCAAGATCCATGGGTCCTACACATGCCTCATCCAGTGCACTAAATGCCCCAACAACAACTCTTGGTGGAACCAGACAATCACTATGCTCTCAGATGAACTCACACAGGAAAATGATAAAAAGACAAAACACCATATCACTTGTGGGTAAGCACTCTTTCACAAAGCGATCACTCTGTATCTGACCTATCAGTCCTCATCCTCAAAAGAAACCTGCACACCACCATTAAAAGATGAGTCTGGGAGCTTCGATTCATAGCTTTGCTAGACACTAAAAATCATGATCTTAATAAAGACACTGGATTCATGGCTTATTACAACAGTTTGTAACCCACTAACCCTCCTTTTTGTCCTATGACTACTGGGATGTTAACAGGCCATTTCACCTTGAATGACCCCTTAGCACATAATCCATCTGTTTGATCATGTATTTAGCTGTGACACTCTGAGGGCTTGTCTACACTACCTGCTGGATCGGCGGGCAGCGATCGATTGAGCGGGGGGTCGATTTATCACGTCTAGACACGATAAATCAACCGCTGAGTGCTCTCCCGTTGACTCTGGTTCTCCACCAGAATGAGAAGTGTAAGCGGAGTTGATGAGAGAGCATGAGCTGTCGACTTACCGCAGTGAAAGCACCACGATAAGTAGATCTAAGTACATCGACTTTAGCTAACTATTCACGTACCTGAAGTTACATATCGTAGATCGACCCCGTGCGGTAGTGTGGACAAACCCTGAGTAACTTTCCCAGACCTGAGGAAGAGCTCTTGAAAGCTTGTCTCTCTCAACCAGCAGAAGTTGGTCCAATAAAAGATATAACCTCACCCACCGTATCTCTCTACTATCCTGGGACTGACATGGCAATACCACCACAGCATACAGTGGTATTTTATAGTGTTCTAAGTACATGAGTTATTTCATACCTAAGGACATAGAGATGAAAATACTATCTTTATGATAATATATTGATTTTAATGCCAGGTTGAAATGGATCACAATTCTGGAATTTTCATCACTATGAATCCTGCTGGAAAAGGTTATGGAGGAAGACAAAAACTGCCTGATAACCTCAAACAGCTTTTTAGGCCAGTTGCTATGACTCGTCCAGACAATGAACTCATTGCGGAAGTTATTCTGTATTCAGAAGGTTTTAAAGATGCTAAAACACTTGGCAGAAAGTTGGTGGCTATTTTTAATCTAGCCAGGTAAGCACATTCTGTTCCATTAATCATATTTCTGTCAATATATATCTTTTGTGAAGTGTAGTACTTCCCCCTCATGTTATGTCACTGTACCTTCCTTCCATTTCAGTCCATTCAATACCAAACCTTGACAAGATTGCTATAGAAATCTTTTAAACATTGTTCCTGTATGTTTACTGTGATTTTTATGAAATGGACACTCCAGAAATCACCCTCATAAAGCTATATACCATAAGCAACATAGAGTTGCTGTCTCATGCCTATAGTCTCCTTAAGGTGTTTTACATTGAACAAGAATATCTTGTATTTGAATGCTACCAAACACAGTTCTCCAAAATTAGTAATATGTAAATCTGTAAGAACAAAACATAGGTTGAATTTTATTGAGATGCACTGCTTTGTATGTAAGTAATGTAAGAATACAGGAACTCCAGTTATAATCCCAAGATGGGAAAATACTGCTTTCTTAAGACCCTGACTGTTTCCTTCCTTTCTTTTGGCATCTTGAATATAAATGCAATTTTCTCTTTACTAGGTAATAAAAGTACTAAAATAAATATTTTTCAAGTTCATATATGATACTTTTATTAATTTGTCTCTGCCACACACACACACTTTGCTTTGCTTTTTTCTTCTTCGTCTTCCGATTTGTTTGTCTGAATGGGAATACATGGTTATTTTCCTGAGTGTGCAGTGCCTCCATAAAAATCATGCACTTGTGATTTTTGGGGGAGTAGCTGACATCCAAATAACCACAGTTGCACTTTTTCATTTGTGTGTATATTGCAAAAACCAAGGGGGGGAACTATTAGAGGTCCTATTTTTTAAAAAAATATTATTATTATCTAGCTTTTGAAGAAACTGCTTCTCTGAAAGTTTGGAAACATGCAACTTCATGTGTATCTATCTCTGAAGTTCAAGAAAAATGGTACTGCATCTGGACATTATATTATTTTCTAATGGCTCTGGTTTTCAGAAAAATGTATAATGTCAATTCCTCAATGATCAGCTATAAGTACTGGAGTTGCAGCTGTTACAACCTGTTACAATATTAATATTTTAAAAACATAGGGAGCTTTTGACACCCCAGCAACATTATGATTGGGGCTTAAGAGCACTGAAGACTGCTCTGAGAGGATGTGGCAATCTCCTTCGTCACCTGAAGAAAAATGGAATGAAGGAAAAAAGTAAGCTTGGGTTGGTTCGCTTTTGATCAATCAAGATGTTATATTGAAATAAATATCTACAGCCTTCTTGTTCATTCAAGTACCAGGTGATATGCCCTGGAATTGTAGGAAGCTAGACTATTCAAAAGGATAATCCTCTGTGAAAGCCCTTTCTAATCAAAGCTTTCCCAAATAAAAATAAATAACTAAATAACCCACAGAAACTCAGTGCACATAATTTGCGGAGTTGAAAAGTTGAAGAGAGAGCTCTTGCAAATGAAATCTTAATTACTCTTGGGCTACCATATCTGATTCCGACTGAATATTGCTAACCAGAGCACAAATACAGGATGGAATTTTATGGGATGGGAATGTTGTGTATTTTTAAAAAAGTGTGTTTGAGTGGGTGGTGATTTTCTCTCTTGGGGAGAGTTGGGAGCAGAGGTTTAGTGTGGATGAGGAGTTTAAATGTTTGGGACATGAATATTCCTTCTTTGATGCTTTAAGAAATGACAGATCTGCTCTGACTGTTCCTGGGATTATCAGAGACAACCCTTGTTTTCCCATTAGATATAAAAAGCAAATAGCAAACAAACAACTTATAATCAACTTCAGGAATTCATCTGTCAGTTGAAAACACACCGACAACATATTTTAGGGTATATCCCCTTCAAAGTTCCTTCTTAGCTGACTACTATCCAGTCAGGATAGAGACTCCCTGCATATTAGGACATCTAGAAATTCCCATAGTATATACTCAAGTCTGACATGCATTATCATTTTCAAGAACCCAGTTATATACAAAAGTTGAGATGGGTACACTTAGAGTCTGTCCCTTTGCAACCTAAGACTCAGAAGTTCTATATGTTACTAACGCTAATTTCCCACCTAAAATCATAATCCTTTGTGATGCCAAAAAACAACCTGGCATGTTGCCACTATGATGTCAGGTGGTAATATCCCAGCTGTGGAAATAAACGTAAACTGAACTTTCTTTTGCAGTTAATGAAAGCCATATTGTGGTCCAAGCTTTGCGCCTCAATACCATGTCAAAGCTTACATTTGCAGACTGTGCACGGTTTGATGCATTGGTTAAAGATGTCTTCCCTGGCAGTGATTTTAAGGATGTAGAATATGCTGAATTAACCACTGCTTTACAACAAGTCTTTGAGGAAGCCAATTTGGAAATTATAAACACCCAGGTAAATATGAAATATAAGCATAGACCAAGTTTAGATGTTCTAAATTAAGAGTGTCAGTGAGGCTTGTGTTGCTAATCTATTCATTTTGCTTTAGTTACTTTCAACCTTTTAATGTTTATAACGTGAGCCCTTGATTTGCTTGAATACAGAGATTTTTCTACTCTTTGCTTCTGCACCTACAAGTTCCTAAAATAAATTTAAATTAAGGGAAGAGAATGAGAGTATACAAAACCAAACAGGAATGTGTGAAATTGGGGTTAGAGAACAGGTTTGATTTAATGCTGTTAACCTCCTGTAACCACTATTTCTTTTTTATACAGATCAAGAAAGCTTTGGAATTGTATGAACAGCTACGTCAGAGAATGGGTGTGGTAATTGTAGGTCCGAGTGGTGCAGGTAAATCAACACTTTGGCAGACGTTAAGGACAGCGCTTGGTAAAACTGGCAAAGTGGTGAAACAGTATACCATGAATCCCAAAGCTATGCCTCGACATCAGTTACTAGGTCACATTGACGTGGACACCAGGGAGTGGTCTGATGGTGTGCTTACGAGCAGTGCTCGACAAGTGGTACGAGAACCGCAAGGTATGTCTGTCCAGAAGTCTGTGTTGTGCTCAACATACTGAAATAAACTTTCTTTTGTTTGTCCATATTTTGACAATATGCTAATTTAAAATTGTTGAAAGTGACCAGTGTAAGGTCAAAAAGGCTTATTGCAATACCATTGTCAAGAACCTCAGTTTGTAATTTCCAAGTTAGTGTAATATGAGATAAATGGCATGCAAATATGCATCAGAAGGTGAAGAATGTAGGGAATATTTAAAAAGGTTATATGTGAAGCGTATAAAACTAATAAATTATAATTGTCATAGAGAATGAAAAATGGTTAGAAATTTAGCAAGGCTTCATATTCTTTAAGTTTTTCCAGTGGATTTGTTGTTTTGTATTTTTATTTGTAAGTAGATGTTAACTCATGGATAATCTGCGATGGTGATATCGACCCTGAGTGGATTGAGTCTTTGAATTCTGTTCTGGATGATAATCGATTACTCACTATGCCCAGTGGAGAAAGAATTCAGTTTGGCCCAAATGTAAACTTTGTATTTGAAACGCATGATCTGAGTTGTGCCTCTCCTGCCACAATTTCACGAATGGGAATGATCTTCCTGAGGTGAGACACGAGGGCATTTGAAATTTACATAACTTATTTATCACCATGAATAGTTATTAGCTTTTTAAAACCCTATTGTGTCAGCTGTGTTTGGCAGTGATAGGTTAGTATATGACTTTTATTTATATATAGTCTCTTTATAGAGTTTCAGCAACATGCTTAAACTTCTTCTAAATTGTCTTGTTTTCCTTCTATCTTTGCACCTTTTTGTGCTTATTCATTTATTTATTGATATTATCATAGAAATGTGGGGCTGGAAGGGACCTCAAGAGGTCATCGGGTCCAACGCCCAGCGCTGAGACGGGACCAAACAGACTTAGACTGTCCTTGACAGGTGTTTGTCTAACCTGTTCTTAAAAACCTCCATTGATGGGGATTCAGTAACCTCCCTTGAAGCCTATTCCGGAGCATAATTACCCTTACAGATAAAAGTGTTTCCTAATATCTAACCTAAATCTCCTGCGCGGTAGATTAAGCCTATTACTTCATTTCCTAACTCCAGTGGACATGGAAAACAGTTGATCCCCCATTCTCACTATAACATCCCTTAACATATTTAAAGACTGTCAGATCCTCCCTGAGTTTTCTTTTTTCAAGACTAAATGTGCCAAGTTTTTTTTAACCTTTCCTCATATGTCAGGTTTTAAAACCTTTTTATCATTTTTGCTGCTCTCTTCTGGACTCTCTCCAATTTGTCCACAACTTTCCTAAAGCGTGGCATCCAGAATTAAACACAGTACTCGAGCTGCAGCCTCACCAGTGCTAAGTAGAGGGTGACAGTTACCTCTCCTGTCTTACATACAACAGTCCTGTTAATACACCACTGAATAACATTAGCCTTTTTTGCAGCTGCATCACATTGTTGATTCATATTCATTTTGTGATCCGTTCCATTATACCCCCAAGATTCTTTTCAGCAGTACTACCACCTAGCCAGTTATTTCCCATTTTGTAGTTATGCATTTGATTCTTGTTTCTTGAATGTAGTCCTTTATGCTTATGCTTATTGAATTTCATCTTGCTGATTTCAGTCAAAGGACTAATCCTGTCCTCCAAAGTGCTTGCAAGCCTTCCCAGCCTGATGTCATTTTCAAATTTTATAAGCATACTCTTCACACCATTATCATTAATGAAAATAGTGAATAGTATCGAACCTAGGACTGATCCCTGCGGGACCCCACTAGATACACTCTCCCAGTTTGACAGTGAGCCATTGAAAATTACTTTTTGAGTGTGGTCTTGCAACCAGTTGTGCACCCACATTATAGTAATTTCATCTAGATCACATTTCCCTATTTGTTTATGAGAATGTCATGTGGGACTGTATCTGAAGCCTTAATAAGATCAAGATATATCATGTCTACCGCTTCTGCCCTTATTCACTAGGCCAGGAACCCAGTCAAAGAAGGAAATGAGGTTGATTTGGCATGATTTATTCTTGACAAATCCATACTGGGTATTCCTTGTAACCATATAATCCTCATGGTGCTCACAAATTGATTGTTTAATAATTTGTTCCAGTATATCTTTTCAGGTGTAAAAGTTAGACTGACAAGTCTGTAATTTCCTTTTTTAAATTAATTTTTATGAATGGTTTCAGAGGGGTAGCTGTGTTAATCTGTATCAGCAAAAACAATGAGGCGTCCTTGTGGCACCTTAGAGACTAACAAATTATATGTATTTTAGGGGTTGGCTTTAGCACTGACCCCCACACTTGGTAAGGCAACTCCCATCTTTTCATGTGCTGTATATTTATACCTGCCTACTTTTTTTCACTCCATGCATCTGATGAAGTGGGTTATAGCCCATGAAAGCTTAGGCCCAAATAAATTTGTTAGGCTCTAAGGTGCCACAAGGACTCCTCATTGTTTTTTTTAATGAATGATATTTTATTTTATTTTATTTTATATTATAAAACTGGTGATTTCATTGTAATGCTAACTTCTGAAAATGTTCACTTACTCTGAATAGGTGGAGTTGTCTGTATAGATGTTACCTGTGTTTGCCTATTTATCTCTGAAATCAAGTTTTTCATCTGTTACCTTGTAAGCTACCACTGTATTTGAGACTCCTAAATGTCTCCAGTCATTCTCTTTGCACTTTACTGACTATGGTCAGTAAAACCTCTTAGGGAAGGGCAGTTTTTTGCCCTGCACCTTTCACCAAGTACCCCATGTCATATCTCTTTCCCCTTTCTTTCTCTCACCAAAGGTCAGAAGTTTGTTTTCCCTGACTTAGATAATGGGTTGCTTTAAATTGCCCCTAAATACCATAAGACCCCCAAATATTTTAAAGAAAACACAATTTATTAGAAAAAATGTAAGAAAATTGCACTGAATCAAAATTAAACCATTGTCCTTTTCTTGTAATTACAGAAATCAGAAAGTAAATGCACACATCTTCAGGCTACTCAATCAGTTTCTCATAGTATTAGAGCCTTATTTTGAAATTTGACAGTAATATTCAAGATACTCTATTTCTAGTTTACATCCTTTTTCTGCATATCTGAATGCTTTTTATTCAAGAGCATAAATTTTTTTACCCTTTTTTTACTGAAAGGCAAATTTAAATATAGAGAGGTTAAATGACTTTCCTAAAGTTATACAGTGGATCTTTGGGAGAGCTGAGAACACAACCCAGACCCCTTGACTCAGTCATCCTGCTTGAGCCTTTAGATCATACTGCATCCATCTGCATGGATACATGGCTATTTTGGTTTTTTTAATCTGAAGTATGTCTTGTTCTAGTGATGAAGATACAGATCTTAATTCTTTGATAAAATCTTGGCTAAGAAACCAGCCTGAAGAATGCAGACATAACCTTGAAAATTGGATTGGGGACTATTTTGAAAAGGCGTTAAACTGGGTTCTAAAACAGGTGAGTAACTCACAAAGTTTTAATACCTTTCTGGATTTTATTCAAATTTATGAACTTGGTGTAGACATCAGCCAGAATTTTTTAATGCGTTCAAACCTATGAACTTGGTGTAGACATCAGCCAGAATTTTTAAATGTGGTCTCTAAAGTTAGGCATCTAAATAAGGGGTCTGATTTTTCAGTTCCCAGAGATCTCATTGACTAATCATGGATTTAAGTATCTTAGTTTAGGCTCATAAAATTTGAAATTTCTGCCCAAAATCCTTAACAGGAAGGCATGTGCTTTGCTAGGCTTGAGGAAAATTTAAAAACAACGTTATAAATCATTAAATAATTCTACATAGGCAGGAACCTCTGCAAGCTGTTCCTTACAGACATTTCCCTTCACTTGTGCTATCTTCAGGAAAGGGAAGTGGGCAGGATGTCCTGAAAACCCATGGATCCCAGATGGGAGTCTATGACCATGCATATAGACCACTTTATGGTGTTTCTGTGCTTGCTTTGTGCTTCCTATGGCTCCAGCATCCCTTCCTGGCTTCATACCCCTCACAATGGAGCCATGCAGGCCTTGTGCTGCTGGCCTCTGTTCCATGGAACTTCCTTTAAAGAGGGATCCCCAGTGCTGAGAGGCAATCTTGCTGTATTTCCTTGGAGAATCTACATAGCCTGATGGGGATTAAGATTTGTTTCTCCCATAGCTGTCTCTTTCCTCCATGCAGATTTCTACACTTGTGTGGGATCTAGGAAAAGGTTGTTTCTCCACCCCTTTCTGTGGGGGAGAGTGAGATTCACACATGGAGGGTCCCTTCTGGACACATATCTCCATTGCACAATTGTGCACATTTCTTTGCATTCAGTAGGCTAATATATAACAGAAGGATGACTGAACATAAATAGTAAGTTGGTTTGGTATAAGAGTCAGAAGTAAATATTTTAAAAGTATGTGATTGCAAATGGATCACCTCTTCTAGACCTGAATGGATCAAATTTTCTACCAATTTTAAAAGTCTAAAAGTGGCTTCTAATAGCAATGAAACTATGCAATGCACCATAACTCATTTATTTTGCTGCTAGAAATTTGTTTAAAGTTATATTATTATTATAAATTCTTATACACTATTATAAATTCAAATTTACAGAATGACTATGTGGTAGAAACAAGTCTAGTTGGCACTGTGATGAATGGGTTGTCTCATCTCTGTGGGTGCACTGATCGTGGACAATTTATTATTAGCTTAATGCGGGGTCTTGGTGCAAATCTCAACATGAAATCACGACTAGAATTTACAAAAGAGGTAATACTTTTTTTCTATCTTATCTCAAACTACTAGATGAATAAAACAGAAATTTTGATTTTGCTATGGTTTAAGAGTATAAAAGTACAATAAGAGTTAGTTCCTGCCTTAGTGAGTTTATAATCTAATTTGAGATTGGATGGAGGGAAATAGATCAACCATAGAGAGGCAGATGGTAGTCAAATCCATGAGAGTGGTCAAGATAACTTATAGATAAGGTGCAAAGAGAGAAGGTGACAAAGGATGGAGACCTGTGGGAAGCCCATGGAAATGGGGAGAAGGGAAAAGGAGGAGAATCCATCCAATGAGACTTTGAAGGTGCCATCACTGAGGTAGGACGAGAATTGTGAGGGGATGAGATCACAAAGGAGAAAGGGTTATAGGATTTCAAGTACTGGGGAGTGATCAAGGATGTTGAATGCCACTGAGAGGTCAAAGAGGATGAATAAGGAGCACAGGTTCTGAAATTTAGGCATGGATGCACATGAGTAACTTAACTCACATGAGTTGTCCCATTGATGTTAATTAGACTACTCATATTAGTAAAGTTTCTCATGTGTATAAGTGCTTACAAAATTGGGCCCTAAATTAATTCTGATGATATCATATAGTTTTGTTACAAATTATGCATTTGTATTTTTTGGAAGATGAGGAAGGTTTTTAGTCAGGAGCATTACAGAAGCACCTGCCACAACATCACTTGTGGCAAACTGGGGCCATGGGATATCAAACTGCTGATTAAATACTTCATTTCTCCCAGCCCTTCAACATGTGGAAATTATCATCATTTCTTTTAAAAAAATAAGTGGGTATACTGTTGCCTCCCAAAAGCGTTTATCCATATGTACATACTTCAAAACATTCTTAGTCCCATCCCTCCTTAAATGTCCATTTCTTTGATCAGAAACATATTCCATTTTATTATAGGTGGAGCTGGTTCCATCACCTATCCTTAAAGTTGCCTAACATTTTCTGTTACAGAACTCAGTTGCTTTTATCTTTGACAAAAATCACCTGAAATTTTCAGTATTGGGTGTTTGTCTAAGGCTGGTTTCTTCTGGGAAAGTTTCAGCTAAAGCAGTTTAGTCATTTCTGAGGATGAGATTATGTGTCTTTTTCCATGTTAAAAACATTCTTACAATTGTTTCATTAAGGCCTAATACCGCTAAACTTACTACTTCCATGGCTTGAAATTTGTCATCACCCTGATGACAGGGATGTGCCTTTTGTCATCCCCATGAAAATTTGCCCAAATTTGGCCAAACTATAAACCTCCAAAATATCTCGGTTTTCACGTGTTCAATAGAGAGAGACTTGTTGGAATTTGGCAGATATATTTGCTGAAGATTCTGTGCGTACTGGGCATGCTGCAGCCCAAGGCTGTGGTACTAAGTAGGACTTTCCCTTAACAGCCCATAATTTCCCTTGTTAGGACAGTATAGTTTGTGCAGCCACATTTTTTTAGCCCAGGATAACATGAAGTGATTTAAGATTGT
The DNA here is from genome assembly GCF_965152235.1 of Eretmochelys imbricata. NCBI lineage: Eukaryota > Metazoa > Chordata > Testudines > Cheloniidae > Eretmochelys > Eretmochelys imbricata. Next base: position 34,906,678 of record NC_135572.1, read on the forward strand.
ATAAATTCTAAGTAAATCCTCACACACAGAGAGACAGTTTCATTCATATCTTAAAAGTATTAGGGACAAAAATGATGACTGTGAGCGGTAGGCGTTCCTACCAGGTCACAAAATAGGAAAAAGAAAAAAGTTACTTTAAAAGAAAGAAACAGTTACCTCTTTAGGCAGCCTTAATTCTGGAATTTCTTAACTTTTACAGTTGACTACTAATTGTGTGTGCTTCATTTTCTCTCTACTCAGTGTGAGAAGCCTGTGGCTACATTTGTGTGCTCATAAGTGCTACATGAGTGCTTATGACTGCAACTGAAGTCAGTAGGAGCTGTATTTTGAACCTACTAAGTACTTTGTAAAGTCAGGCCCTCAGTGTCTCAAGGAAATGAATGAGGAAATTTATTCCATGAGGTCTGGCACCATGCATCAAATGAAAAATAAATATTGGATAACTACCCATTCACTAACTACCCAATGTATACGCACAATGGGATTGAATTAAGGTTGCATAGGCAACCTTAATTTTTGCATTTCCTAATTTTTGAGCGCTTGACTTTGCAAATTTACTATTCTTTTAACATAATTTTTTGGATGTACTCATAATTATAGTTATTGTGTTGTTATTAGGAATGCAGATTTTTAACAGCTTAATCGTTGTTCTTTTAAAATTTTTGTAAAGATTTTTAATTGGGCACGAGAATCTCCGCCAGATCCCAGGAAGCCACTGGACACATATTTTGATGCTGACACTGGACATTTAATGTCATATCAACTGAAAAAACCTATACATTTGACTGCTGATGACTTTAGTAATCCCCGAACACTTCCTGTCATTCAAACCCCAAACATGCAGAGAGGTTTAGATTACTTCAGACCATGGCTAGACTTTGACAATAAGCAGCCATTTCTTCTTGTTGGGCCTGAAGGATGTGGAAAGGGGTAAGTTTTTTGTTTTGTTTTGTTTTTTGTTTTAACTGTTTTAATCTAATTTTTCTAAGTTTGGTGATAAAGTTTTGGAACATTTTTGCATAGTGAAGGTTTCTGCTCAATTGATAAAGTTGTTTCTTTAGATGAAATACTAATAGAACCATTTGAAATGTTCTTTGACACATCTGTCACTAAAAACTTAGTAACATCAATCTCAGTCTGTGTGTCTGTTTGTCCAGCATCTATTATAATGGGACGCTGGTTCTGATTGGAACTTTGGTGCTAATGGAATACAAATAGTAAATGATACATACTTGTGGTTGGTGGGGGCCCACTTATTCACTACCAGAACATTGTTTGAGTTACTTTCTTCTCTGACCCTAACAGAGTCCTTCCTCTGCTCGGGGTGTACTCAGGTTGTTTAAGAGTGTCTCTCTCTCTCTCTCTCTCTCTCTAAATAAGAGTTCCTTTCCCCTGCTCCTTGTGACTAACAAAACATTATTACCCCTGTTTGTGTATCTCTTTCAGCTCGGTACAGGTGCTCTTTCTCAAGCACGAAGTGTGGATACTGCTTGACCAGATGAGGCTCCATTACTTCCCCATTTACAGCGACCAGTTGGTCATATGCATGGCTCAGTGTAGGGTCACTTTTCTGTGCCTGCAAAAAATTCCTATCTTGCAAGAGTGCGTCCACATCCAGATAACCTCTTCCTCTCCTGAAGGGGCTGACAGTTCTTTTCCTTGTGACAGAAAATATCATGTTACTTCTATATAAATCCATGGTACGCCCACATCTTGAATACTGTGTGCAGATGTGGTTGCCCCATCTCAAAAAAGATATATTGAAATTGGAAAAAGTTCAGAAAAGGGCAGCAAAAATGATTAGGGGTTTGGAACAGCTTCTGTATGAGGAGAGATTAATAAGACTGGGACTTTTCAGCTTGGAAAAGAGATGGCTAAGGGGAGATATGATTGAGGTCTATAAAATCATGACTGGTGTAGAGAAAGTAGATAAGGAAGTGTTGTTTACTCCTTCTCATAATACAAGAACTAGGGTTCACCAAATGAAATGAATAGGCAGCAGGTTTAAAACAATAAAAGGAAGTATTTCTTCACACAACGCACAGTCAACCTGTGGAACTCCTTGCCAGAGGATGTTGTGAAGGCCAAGACCATAACAGGGTTCAAAAAAGAACTAGATAACTTCATGGATGATAGGTCCATCAATGGCTATTAACAAGGATGGGCAGGAATGGTGTCCCTAGCTTCTGTTTGCCAGAAGCTGGGAATGAGCGACAGGGGATGGATCGGTTATCTGTTCTGTTCATTCCCTCTGGGTCACCTGGCACTGGCCATTATCAGAAGACAGGATACTGGGCTAGATGGACCTTTGTTCTGACCCAGTAGGGCCGTTCTTATGTTCTTATTCCCTCCTCAGGGTCTTCCAATTCCCCAAGGTTTACTAGGCTTTCGGGTCACTCTGCAATGATCAACCAGGATCCCTGTTTGCTGGGCCAGCCTGTTCATTAATCACTTGCCAAAAAAATGGCCAGTGCTGGTCTCCCATTATGGGATACTCCAGTTTCTCCACCAGTGGTACAGCTGTCACGTTGGTACATGTCCCCACAGTCAGCTGTAAACATTGGCTAGGATAGGTTTTCACTTTGCCATGTATACACTGTAGATGGAATCAGCCTTTTGAGGGTGTTGTCATCTCTTGTGAAGGAGACTTGGACCACCGTCTGACTACAGACAGAGTCCAAGTCCTTGAACTCTTTTCCCTCGGACCAGCACCATCAACTTGGGAAATGGTGTTTTCCATGAATGGGTTTCTGCAGTCCAGCCCTGGGCATAATTACATTCCTTAAGAGAGCGTTTTTTCTTTTGTGTGTTCTGTGTGGCCACAGGAGCAGCAAGTCACTTGGCTGGCACTGACGGTATCTTTCCTAGTTGGGGGCGAACTCAGCTGTGGAGTAGTGGCTGGCCCCTGTTCTGCAGGTCCGACTTCAGTTGCTTGAGATGCTTGGTAGTCCGACTGGCAGTGTCACTGACATGAGTTTCCTCAGAAATGTCCAAATTGTCCAAGATGGCTGACTGTTTATAATTCTTAGACTTCTCCAGGTCTAGGTTGTGGTAGGCCATCTGTGGCAGACCCATCAAGTATGGAGCCAAATCAAAGCCTACTCCACCAGGAGATTAGTGCTCTGCTCTCAAAGGTAATTAAAAAGGCCTTAGGGTATTGTCTGTCCCCATCTTGGTTAACTTCATGGGTATTGGTGGGGGATCCACTTTGACAGAAGGCTGCCCTTGTGGTGATCGTAAGGTCAGCACTATCTGTTGTATCATCTCCTTGTGGAACTCCTGCTGGTAGGTCATCAACTCCCTCAGCAGCTGTTGCTGTTGTTGCATTGTTTGAACTTGCTAGTGGGTGGTTTACTGCTGCAGCAATTGTTGCTGAAACTGCTGTTGCTGAGTGCTTGCTGCTGCTGCATATCAGCTAGCCATTCACACCACCACTCAGATTCCATAAGAACATAAGAATGACCATACTGGGTAAGACCAATGGTCCACCTTGCTGGGTATCCTATTTCTGCCAGTGGCCAGTGCCAGATGCTTCAGAGGGAATGAACAGAACAGGGCAATTTTGAGTGATCTATCTCCTGTTATCTAGTCTCATCTATTGGCAGCTGAAGGTTTAGGGACACATGGAGCATAGGGTTGCGTCCCTGGCTATCTTGGCTAATAGCCATTGATGGACCTGTCCTCCATGAATTTATTTAATTCTTTTTTTAACCCAGTTATACTTTTGAACTTCACAGCATCCCATGACAATGACTGTGCATTGTTTGAAGAAGTACTACCTTTTGTTTGTATTAAACCTGCTGCCTATTAATTTCACCAGATGACACCCAGTTCTTGTGTTATGTGAAGGGGTAAATAACACTTTCTAATTCATTTTCTCTGCACCATTCACAATTTAATAGATCTTTATCATATCCCCCCATACTCATCTATTTTCTAAGATGAACAGTCTAGTCTTCTTAATTTCTCCTCACATGGAAGCTGTTCCATATCCTAATCATTTTCTTTGTCATTCTTTGCACCATTTCCAATTCTATTATATCTTTTTTGAGATGAGGTGACCAGAACTCCATGCAGCATTCAAGGTATGGGCGTATCATGGATTTATATAGTGGCATTATGATATTTTCTGTCTTATTATCGATCCCTTTTCTAATGATTCCTAACATTCTGTTGGCTTTTTTGACTGTTACTGGACATTGAGTAGAAGTTCTCAGAGAACTCTCCACAATGAATTGAGTTGTAACAGCTAATTTAGACCCCATCATTTTGTATGTATAGTTGGAATTAAGGTTTCAGAGTAGCAGCCATGTTAGTCTGTATTCACAAAAAGAAAAGGAGTACTTGTGGCACCTTAGAGACTAAACAATTTATTTGAGCATAAGCTTTCGTGAGCTACAGCTCACTTCATCGGATGCATAAAGTGGAAAATACAGTGAGGAGATTTATATAAACACAGACCATGAAAAAATACACATTGTAAGGAGAGTGATCACTTAAGATGAGCTATTACCAGCAGGAAAGTGGGGTGGGGGGAGAGAAAACCTTTTCAAGTGATAATCAAGGTGGGCCATTTCCAGCACATTTCCAGGAGTTAACAAGAATGTCTGAGGAACGGGGATGGGTGGGGAATAAACAAGGGGAAATAGTTTTACTTTGTATAATGACTCAACCACTCCCAGTCTCTATTCAAGCCTAAGTTAATTGTATCCAATTTACAAATTAATTCCAATTCAGCAGTCTCTCGTTGGAGTCTGTTTTCGAAGTTTTTTTTGTTGAAGAATGGTCACTTTGAGATCAGAAATCGGGTGACCAGAGAGATTGAAGTGTTCTCTGACTGGTTTATGAATGTTATAATTCTTGACATCTGATTTGTGTCCATTTATTCTTATATGTAGAGACTGTCCAGTTTGCCCAATGTACATGGCAGAGGGGCATTGCTGGCACATGATGGCATATATCACATTGGTAGTTTTCCTACCAATGCTATTCCTACCTACATGCCTCCAGCTTTCACCCAGACCACACCACACGATCCATTGTCTACAGCCAAGCTCTACGATACAACCACATTTAATCCAACCCCTCAGACAGAGACAAACACCTACAAGATCTCTATCAAGCATTCTTACAACTACAATACCCACCTGCTGAAGTGATGAAACAGAGTGACAGAGCCAGAAGAGTACCCAGAAGTCACCTACTACAGGACAGGCCCAACAAAGAAAATAACAGAACGCCACTAGCCATCACCTTCAGCCCCCAACTAAAACCTCTCCAATGCATTATCAAGGATCTACAACCTATCCTGAAGGATGACCCATCACTCTCTCAAATCTTGGGAGACAGGCCAGTCCTTGCCTACAGACAGCCCGCCAACCTGAAGTAAATACTCACCAGCAACCACACACCACACAACAGAACCACTAACCCAGGAATCTATCCTTGCAACAAAGCCCGTTGCCAACTGTGCCCACATATCTATTCAGGGGACACCATCATAGGGCCTAATCACATCAGCCATACTATCAGAGGCTCGTTCACCTGCACATCTACCAATGTGATATATGCCATCATGTGCCAGCAATGCCTCTCTGCCATGTACATTGGTCAAACTGGACAGTCTCTACGTAAAAGAATAAATGGACACAAATCAGATGTCAAGAATTATAACATTCATAAACCAGTCGGAGAACACTTCAATCTCTCTGGTCACTCGATTTCTGATCTAAAAGTGACTATTCTTCAACAAAAAAGCTTTGAAAACAGACTCCAACGAGAGACTGCTGAATTGGAATTAATTTGCAAATTGGATACAATTAACTTAGGCTTGAATAGAGACTGGGAGTGGTTGAGTCATTACACAAAGTAAAACTATTTCCCCTTAAAGAAAAGGAGGACTTGTGGCACCTTAGAGACTAACCAATTTATTTGAGCATAAGCTTTCGTGAGCTACAGCTCACTTCATCTGATGCATAAAAGTGGAAAATGCAGTGAGGATGTTGTTATACATTATAATATAATATAATATAATATAATATATATAATAATGTATAATGTAAAGTCTCTAAGGTGCCACAAGTACTCCTTTTCTTTTTGCGAATACAGACTAACATGGCTGTTACTCTGAAACCTGACATAATAATAATAATAAATGGTAATAAGTGTGAACCCAGGTTTTTTTTCCTGTGTCTCTGTTGATTTGCAAATAGATTATATTCTTTTTTTTACTGGTTTCTTCTCAACAATCTAATGATATTTCCACTGTTTAAAATTCAGTCACAAAAGAAAAAGATATTCAGCTTTCCTTTTTCTTCTCTTTATCCTCATGTGCATAGTCTCTGATCCTGCAATGTATACTGCAAGAGAGGACTACTGAATTTTTGCAGAGCCCTATTGACTTCCATTGTCTATGTGTTGTAAATAGCAGGTTTGGGGCCATATTTCATTGCTCACCAACTAGCTATTTCTTACACAAATCTGTATAAGTACTTTTCTGGAACTTCATAAATGTGAAATGATACAATTTGATTTTATAATCAAGAATATTTAGTTCAACAAAACAGATTCAGTACATTATATGTAGTACATTAAACAGTGTGCTGGCAGTTTTAAAGGTGTTTAAATTGCTTTTTAAAAATTTCTGTGTATATAAAATATATATTTATGTATTTTATTTTGTTAGAATGTTGCTTCGTTATGCCTTTTCCCAACTCCGATCTACTCAGATTGCTACAGTTCACTGCAGTGCACAAACTTCATCTCGACATCTTCTCCAAAAGTTAAATCAGACTTGCATGGTAATCAGTACAAATACTGGGAGAGTATACAGACCGAAAGACTGTGAAAGGCTGGTTTTATACTTGAAGGAAATCAACCTGCCCAAACCTGATAAATGGGGAACCAGCACTCTAGTGGCTTTCCTGCAACAGGTGAACATATATGGCTTTGATAATAATTATCTTCAGAATTATAGACTAGAAATGATTTATTATGATTCAGTAAATACATATTAGAGTCCTATTTCAAATCATTTGATATACAGGCAGAGTACTGTATTTTGAATTGAAAGCCTTACAATATGCTGGTGATTGTAATAGTTAACATCTTACATGTTTATTATCATTATATTTATGTGTAGTGTGATAGCATATAGAGTTGCCGTATCGAGGTCCCATTTATGCTAGGCACTATACACACATGTAATCAAAAGACAGTCTCTGTCCCCAAAAGCTTATAGTGGTTAACAGAGTAAGTTTATGGGGTTGCATAATTATTCTCTCCTCAGAGATTGGAAATTGAAATGTAATGCTTACAGTATTTTAAAAAGTAACTTTTTCCTCATTTTTACATTCTGTCCATCATGCATTCTTTCTCCTTCTCCAAATTCCTTCTTAAAACCCACTTCCCCACCTCCCCCCCCCCAAATTGTTTGTGTTGTATGTTGATTTTTAACAATGAATTTACTACATTCTTCCTTTTACTGAAATATTTCCCCCTTTGGTTTAATTTTCTCTTACATTGCAAGCTATCTGGGACAAAGACTGTGGGCTAAGGGCTGCCCTAACTTACTTCAGCTGCTCCTGGTCTCTAAGGGACCACACAGGAGCTAAGAATTGGCAGAGTGAAGCTCCAGTATGCCCCTGACATGCCCTTTATTCTGGTTGACAGGGAGGTTAGGGAAGGAACCAAGTCTTTTGGCTTTACTTTAGCTCAGAGCTACCTCCCTCCAGGAGGAATTGTCAGCTGTCCCGTTACACCTGGATTCCAGCTCCTTTGTGCTGTTGGGTCACAGAGAAGATTCTGGCCTGATTTATGATTTTATAAAGCACCATGTTAATTTTTGTTTATAGTGCTGCATAGTTGCTTAAGAGTAATTTTTAGACACTTTTGAGGAAAATGTTAGTGATGGGTATATTGTTGGTATTTAACAAATAATAGCAACCAGAGACTCAACATTAATCTATTGTTTTCATTAGGTACCTTGCTATTTTTCATTTAATTTTACTAAAATATTTTGTTTTGTTATATTAAAGATTCTGACATACCAGGGATTTTACGATGAAAATCTTGAATGGGTTGGTTTAGAAAATATCCAAATTGTGGCATCCATGTCTGCTGGGGGAACATTAGGAAGGCATAAACTTACATCCAGATTTACTTCTGTTGTTCGTCTTTGTGCAATTGAGTAAGTGTCTGCAAGAACCTACCTGACTTTGAGATCTCAGATTCGGTTTGCAGGTCTGCTTGCCTCTGCCTGTCCTTCTTGATGTGAGACTTTTGAAAACAAGGAATGTGATTTTGTCTGGCAAGTCAAGCCTCTAATCTTTCCTAATAATGTAGAATCTTCACATAGTATCATTGTTGCTACCTATCAGTGTTTAAAACCAGTTAAAGAGCAATATATAATTATTTTAATTCACCTTGTTGTGCCGAAGTATCTGAAATAAGTTTTAAAGTAGAATTACTTTGCTTCTAGTAGGTTACAGCTTTACAGCCTTATTTTAAAGTGCTGGTTGGTTAGTGGATTAAATACTTTGTGAGGAAGGGTTTGTAAGTTGGAAGATATTTAAAGATACACATAGAAAGTCTTTGAGGGTTGCATATTCAGATAAAACCAAAATGCATTTAAGTTACTGCTGGACTGTAAGGCTCTATTTTATTGAAGGTTCAGAGTAAATTATAGTTATAAATCTAAAACCATTTTTGGTATGGAAATTAAGAATGTTGGTACATCACAATTTCCTTGGACTCTATTTTTTTCCCTCTAGCTATCCAGAAAGAGACCAACTGCAAACAATTTATAGTGCATATTTAGAGCCTGTGCTTCACAAAAACCTAAAGAATCACTCTGTTTGGGGTTCCTTACCAAAAATACATCAGCTGGCAGGATCAATGGTTCAAGTATATGAGCAGGTATAGTGCTTTGATTTCTTTTTTGGGAAATGGAGGTGAAAAACTGAGAAGCAGCCATGTCTTTTAATCTCTGGCTTTGGACAGTAACAATAGATTATACAATGTTTTATCATATTTAAAATCTAAAAGCAAGTTATTTTTTATGTTGATCTCAGAATTAAAGTGAAGGGTATATGCATGTGGTTATGGACATGAAAGGTGGTTAGGTCCCTAATCTAGGATTTGTGAGACTTGGGTTCAATTCCCTGCTGCACCACAAACTTCCTGTGTGTGCTTGGACAAGTAATTTATGGACTCAAAGACTTTAAGGCCAGAAGGGACCATCATGATCATCTGGTCTAATCTCCTGCACATTGCAGGCCACGGAACCTCATCAACCCACTCCTATAATAGACCCATAACCTCTGGCTGTGTTACTGAAGTCCTCAAATCAGGATTTAAAGATTTCAAGTTCTGGAGGATATACTGTTTACACTAGTAAATGGTGGATTCAGCCTCCATACCCCATCTGTAAAATGAGGATAACTCTACTTCACACTGAAGATCGCAAGTTGCTCAGATACTATGCTTTTGTATGATGATGGGGGCCATACATAGGACTAAGTATTCCAAATAGTGTGCATATAAAACATGACATTGAGACACACAAATACATTTTTAACTTCCCACTCAAAATTTTAGGGTCCTAGCCAAGAATATAATCACGTTAAGCATTTAAACATAGTCTCACTGGATTTAGTAGGACTAATTACACGGATTGGGACCCAGGTGCTTAACTCACGTGTAGGTAGAATGATCACATCCTTAAAAACAGATGGAGCATGGGCACAGCCTCCAACTAGTCACATAATTCAAATCTTCAAAGAAATGTGTGCAAGTGTCATTCTGGTCAGGCAAGGTTAATAGATGTTTGAAAATCTTGATTAAGGAAACTTAGGTTAGCCAAAAGTTTTCCATTAGTGGAAGGCTGAATCTTTATGATGATAAAAGGTTGTGGTGGAGGTAGAGCCAAGTTTGCAGAATTTAATAACTAGGCCGTTTCCCACCATGCAGAGAATTGTATTACATATAAACCATTTCAGACCCCAATTGGCAGGTTTAATAGAACAGATATACTAAAGAAACACTACCTGTGTATTGAATAGTAACAATATTTCTATTCTTTTGAGACTCTACACATTTTGAACATCAATAGCTTACATATAATAGTCTAAGGAGAATCAGATCAAAATATTTGTTATCCTTTTGGTAAACACCTGCAGTCTCATGCCTTGCATGCTTTTCATATGGCCTATCCTTTATCTGTATATTTTATGAGATATTAGTATAAATCTGTGTAGATAATTGTCTCATCGTCAAAGAGAGGTATGCAGTTACTCCATGAGTTAAATATCATGTGTTTTCAGATATCAATAAATAGTTAATATTTCCATTATCAGTCAGCCAAATTATGATATGCATTGTTGTTAATTTATTTTATTCATTATACCTTACATTTGTATAGCATCTTCTATCCAGAAATACACCTTGGCCCTAGACAAATCATGTACCATACATAAGCAACACTACACAAATACAGTCATATTTAATACATGTGATTAGTCTGACCACAGGTTATTTGAAAGCATGTGTTGTATACATATCAAATGTGTTTGGGATGTCGTCCTAGCCTTGGACAGGCCTTTCACCCTCTTGGTCTATCCAAGAATTTGGACAAAATTCTTCTCCTGGTGCCAAACTAAAAAATCAACCCAGCTATAGATGTTTTAGACTGGTAGAGAGATTGCTCCGATGAAAGAAATAGGGAACTAATTTTTCCAATATAACCTTTTTCTCAGAAATATTATAGAATAAATATTTTAGAAATGAGATATTTTGCTTTTTTGGTCTGAAAGCAAAATGTAAACAATCCAAGATGTGTATTTTTCAGAAGAATTAACAAAATGTATAAACCTGTACACGTGAAGAAAATTTACTTGGTGAAAGCATAGAAAATTGTTGAACTAAATTGTCAAGAAATCTTTTGAAATTAAAATATAAATTGTGTTGTGAATAACTTATGTTTTCAGGTACGAGCAAAATTCACAGTTGATGATCATAGTCATTACCTCTTTACACCATACATTCTTACTCAGTGGGTTCTTGGCTTATTCCGATATGATTTAACAGGAGGTGAGTTACCCTGATTTGTTCCAAAAGAGAAAACATTTTTAGAATATCCAAATATTTTGTGATGTGTTTCTTATTATTGACCTATCCTGCAAACTCTCCATATGCTAAACCCCATTGAAATCTGGAAAGTTTGCAGAATGGGCTCTAATGTCAGTTGAAAAACAAAAGTTCCATTCCATGAAAAGTTATGTTGTTGTTTTTAATTTTGAAAAATAGTGTGAGATTTTTAAAATATAGGTGGGAACTATCCTGAGTTTAAAAAAGATAAATACGCCTGGGCTGTTCACTTCAGTCATTTTGATTATGAAATCCGTGGACTCCACTTTCTGCAGTTGATCTGGTTTTTGGTGAGGATATCTCATGTATTCTGCATTCACAGGGTATGTCTACACTGCGAAGTAAGCACAGTTAAAAAACACCATAGTAGAGGCTCAAATTAAATGTATACCCCAAATTAAAAAACATAGTAGAGGACCAAATCAGGCCACCATGGCTAAACAACAAAGTAAAAGTAGTGGTTAGAGGCAAAAAGGTGTCCTTTAAAAATTGGACGTTAAACTCTACTGAGGAAAATAGGAAGAAGCATATATAGTAGCAAATCAAGTGTAAAAGTATAATTAGACAGGCCAAAAAAGAATTTGAAGAGCAACGAGCCAAAGGCTAAAAAACTAAGAGCCCCCCCGCAAAAAAAATTCTTTTAAAGTACATCAGAAGCAGGAAGCTTACCAAACAGCCAGTGGCCCACTGGATGATTGAGGTGCTAAAGGAGCACTCAAGGAAGATAAGGCTTTGCAGAGACGCTAAATGAATTCTTATGCATGGGTCTTCACTGCTGAGGATGTGAGGGAGATACCCATACCTGAGCTATTCTTTCTAGGTGACAAATCTGAGGAACTGACCCAGCTTGAGTGGTCAGTAGAGGAGATTTTGGAACAAATTGATAAATTAAATAGTAATAAGTCACCAGGACCAGATGGTATTCACCCAAGAGTTCTGAAGGAATTCAGATATTAAATTGCAGAACTACTACTGCGGTATATAACCTATCCTTTAAATCCACTTCTGTACCAGATGACTGGAGGATAGCTAATGTGACACCAATTTTAAAAAGGCTCCAGAGGTGATCCTGACAATTACAGGCTAGGAAGCCAAACTTCAGTGCCAGGCAAATTGGTTGAAACTGTAGTAAAGAACAAAATTATCTGACACAACAGATGAACAAAGTTTGTTGGGAAAGGCTCAATACGGCTTTACTAAAGGGAAGTCATGCCTCACCAATCTATTAGAATTCTTGCCAACAACCATGTGAGAAAGGTGATCCAGTGAATATAGTGTACTTGACTTTCAGAAAGCCTTTGAAGGGTCCCTCACCAAAAACTCTTAAGCAAAGTAAGGAATCATGAGGTAAGAGGGAAGGTCCTCTCATGGATCAGTAACTGGTTAAAAGACAGGAAACAAAAAAAGGAGTAAATGGTAATTTTTCAGAATGGAGAGAGGTAAATAGGGATCTATAGTGGGACCAGTGCTGTGTAACATTTTCATAAATGATCTGAAAAAAGGGGTAAACATTGAGTTGGCAAAATTTGCAGATGGTACAAAATTACTCAAGATAGTTGAGACCAAAGCAGACTGCAAAGAGTTAAAAAGGGATCTCACTAGGCTGGGTGAGTGGGCAACAAAATGGCACATAGAAAAGGAGTACTTATGGCACCTTAGAGACTAACCAATTTATTTGAGCATAAGCTTTCGTGAGCTACATCGGTTGCATCTGATGAAGTGAGCTGTAGCTCACGAAAGCTTATGTTCAAATAAATTGGTTAGTCTCTAAGGTGCCACAAGTACTCCTTTTCTTTTTGCGAATACAGACTAACACGGCTGTTACTCTGAAACCTGTCAAAATGGCACATAAAATTCAATATTGATAGATGCAAATTGGAAAATATAATCCCAACTATATGTACAAAATGATGGGATCTAAATTAGCTGTTAATACTCAAGAAAGAGCTCTTGGAGTCACTGTGGATAGTTCTCTGAAAACATGCGCTCAGTGTGCAGGGGCAGATAAAAAAGCCAACAGTGTTAGGAACCATTAGGAAAGGGATAGAGAATAAGACAGAAACTATCATCATGCCACTATGTAAATCCATGTTACGCCCACACCTTGAATACTGCATGCAGTTCTGGTCATCCCATCTCAAAAAAGATATATTAGAATGGGAAAAGGTACAGAGAAGGACAACAAAAATGATTAAGGGTATGGAACATCTTTCATATGGGGAGAGATTAAAAAGACTGGTACTTTTTGTCTTAGAAAAGAGTTGACTAAGAGGGAATATGATACAGGTCTAAAAAATTATGAATGGTGTAGAGAAAGTGAATAGGGAAGTGTTATGTACTCCTTTGCATAACAGAAAACCAGGGGACACCCAATGAAATTAATAGGCAGCGGATTTAAAACAAACAAAAGGGAGTACTTTTTCACACAATGCACAGCCAACCTGTGGAACTTGTTACCAGGGGATGTTGTGAAGGTCAAAAGAATAACGGAATTCAAAGATAATTAGATAAGTTCCTGGAGGATAGGTCCATCAATGGCTATTAGCTAAGATGGTCGGGGATGCAACCCCATGCTCTGGGTGTCCTTAGCCTCCGATTGCCAGAAGCTGGGAGTGGATGATGGGATGGATCACTCGATGACTGCCTCTTCTGTTCATTCCCTCTGAAGCATCTGGCATGGGCCACTGTCGGAAGGCAAGATACTGGGTTAGATGAACCATTGATCTGATCCAGTATAGCCATTCTTATGTTCTTGATGTGTTCTTTATTACCAGTCCCTTTCTGTTCCCCTTTTAAAACTGGATACACAGTTTTTTAAATAGGATTATATTTTAAGAGCATAGTATTTTATTATTTTTATTACAATATATTTGTTTTTATTCTGTGTTCAGCATCTTGAGCACACTGAACAATTATTAAACAATAGTGTACTCTGCAGAAAACTTGTTTTTAAAGTATGTATTTCTCTATGTGCTTGTATAATTTTATCTTGTCTGTACCCATAAGATTTAAAAAATTATTTGATAATGCTTGTTTTTTCTTTTATTTCTTGCCTCTTGATGTGTTCGTGCTGGTATGTAATCTGATTTACTCTTTTTCAATTTGACTGTATTTTGAAATGCAAAATTTCAAATCTTTGAAATTGTATTCTATCTATATCTATCTATCCTTTGTTGGGTCATCAGCACACACACATATATATATATGTATATATACTTTGCAGGGTCATCAACACACACACTAGATTACATTTTGGAAATTGTTGCTTATGAAGCCCGTCGCCTCTTCCGTGACAAGATTGTTGGTGCTAAAGAACTCCTCATATTTGATAATATTTTAATGAAAGTGTTTCAAGGGGACTGGGGTTCAGACATCCTGGAGAATATGGCAGGTAATAACACATAAAATGTATTAAATCAGATTTGTTGACCTGATAATATGCTTTAACACTTGAGAATGTAGACTCCTATCACAGTTATGGTTATATTTTCACAGATAGCTTCTATGTAACATGGGGAGCTCGTCATGAGGTGGGAGCATTCAGAGCACCAGAGCAGGCATTACCACCTCATGGGAAGCCACTTGGCAAATTAACTTCAGAAGACCTAAAAGATGTTATCAAAAAGGTGCGTCAAGAATAAGGAGTAATAACAAAAGAAAATACTTTCAAAAGTCTGTAGTTATGTTTGTACATTGTTTAAAGTAACCAGAACTGTGTTGTCAGACATTTTTCTTTTGGTTAGAATAATACATGTAATTTGTATTCTAAAAGGGAGATACAGTTATTTTAGAAACAGAAGTTGGCATGCTTTTAAGCAATAAAGGACAAATCCAGAACCTGTGGAGAAAGGGGCACTGTGCTGGCTCTGAATTGGTCTGACTGATTTTGGGGATAGTCAGGCCACAGTGGAAGGAAGCATGGCAGGGTTCCACGCTTACTTGAGTAGTAGGGCCTGGAGATGGGAAACTCATGTAAATCAACTCCCCACAACTCCAAGTAGTCCTCAGTAGCTCTTTCTCCTTTACTCTGCCCATGTGGGGCACATGGAGGATAGTGGGTAGGGACAAGGTTTGGTGGCCTTAGAACTCTGGGAGTTTATTTGTCATGTGTGTAGTGTTCCATGACTGCACAGCAGTGCTGAATTTCAAAGCTGTGGCCAGCTCAGTACTGTGAAGTATGATAGGGCCAGAATTTAGTCCTAAAACCTGAGGTCAGATTGGGTTGGGTAGGTGACCACTCTAGCTGTTGTAATGTATAGGAGCTTAAAGGCTGTTCTAAGTTATGCCATTGGCCAATTTGGTCCCTAATCAGGGCCAAAGATCAGATGATGGAGATAAGGGAGAAAATCTGTGTCCTGTTCTGTTTAATATCTTCATCAATGATTTAGATAATGGCATAGACAGTACACTTATAAAGTTTGCAGATGATACCAAGCTGCGAGGGGTTGCAGGTGCTTTGGAGGACGTGATTAAAATTCAAAATGATCTGGACAAACTGGAGAAATGGTCTGAAATAAATAGGATGAAATTCAGTAAGGACAAATGCAAAGTACTCTGCTTAGGAAGGGAAAATCAGTTGCACACATACAAAATGGGAAATGACTGTCTAGGAAGGAGTACTGCGGAAAGGGATCTGTGGGTCATAGCGGACCACAAGCTAAATATGAGTCAACAGTGTAACGCTGTTGCAAAAAAAAGCGAATATCATTCTAGGATATATTAGCAGAAGTGTTGTAAGTAAGGCACGAGAAGTAATTCTTCTGCTCTACTCCATGCTGATTAGGCCTCAACTGGAGTATTGTGTCCAGTTCTGGGGCCACATTTCAGGAAGGACGTGAACAAATTGGAGACAGTCCAGAGAAGAGTGACAAAAATGATTACAGGTCTAGAAAACATGACCTATGAGGGAAGCTTGAAAAAACTGGGTTTGTTTAGTCTGGAAAAGAGAAGACTGAGGGGGGACAAGATAACAGTTTTCAAGTACATAAACGGTTGTTATAAGGAGGAGGGAGAAAAATAGTTTTTCTTAACCTCTAAGGATAGGACAAGAAGCAATGGGCTTAAATTACAGCAAGGGCGATTTAGGTTGGACATTAGGAAAAACTCCCTAACTGTCAGGGTGGTTAAGCACTGGAAAAAATTGCCTAGGGAGGTTGTGGAACCTCCATCATTGGAGCTTTTTAAGAGCAGGTTAGACAAACACCTGTCAGGGATGGTCTAGATAATACTTAGTTCTGTTATGAGTGCAGGGGACTGGACTAGATGACCTCTCAAGGTCCCTTCCAGTCCTATGATTCTATGTCTAAAAAAAGGTGGCTTTGAGCACAGTTTGGCTGGACCTGTCGCTGTGGCCTATTATGTATTTTAAATTCATCCCTTGGTATGTTCTTTTGTTTGTGTTTCAATATATTTTAGTCTGTAAGCATTACTCCAGGGTATACCATATTTGGGTCTGTGCTTGGGTTTGAGTGACTTCTTTATTAGGACTCTGAAGTCTGTCCACTGCTGGAACAGGGACAGCAAGGTAGCAAAATTCTATTGCATTAAATAGTTCAGTTTGTAAAGAACATCAGTGTCATGTCTTAAGTTTTCTGACCCTCAGTTTCTTAACTTTTTAAAATGTTGGACATTATTGCATTCTATAGTTACACTTGCATTTATCATTAACGCAAATATTAATTTCTCATTTTTATATAGGGTATCATTCATTATGGACGAGATAACAAGGAGATAGAGATTTTACTTTTCCAAGAAGTTCTTGATTATGTGTCCAGGATAGACAGAGTGCTGAGTTTTCCTGGAGGATCACTTCTTTTAGCAGGACGTAGTGGTGTGGGTCGTCGGACAGTTACCTCTTTAGTTAGTCACATGCATGGATCTATTCTGATTACTCCCAAGATTTCCAGAGGTTATGAACTGAAGCAGTTCAAAAATGATCTTAAACAGGTGTGTCACTCACAATCTTCTGTTTTACAGTTATTTAAATTAAGTTTATGTGGGGAAAAAAATTGAATAGTTAAGGGAACTTTAAAAGACACAAAATAAAAATGTTTCCTGCAGGTCTGACTTTCAGAAGAGTTGAGCACCCATTTAGGAACTTAAATGAAGTAGCCACATTTTCAAAAGAGCTCAGCAGTCAGTAGTTCCTGTTGTTCTCAGGGAGAGCAGCAAGGTCCTCAGCTTTTTTGAAAATCTGGCCCCAGTTGTGATGCTAATCACATTATAAAATCTTTCCTTATGAATTTTATTTTTGACAGTTATATATATTATTAGTATCAGTGCCTCATTGTATGAGGGCTTGCCTTCACTACTGGGGTAAGTCGACCTAAGTTACACTACTCCAGCTACGTGAATAACGTAGCTGGAGTCAACATAGCTTAGGTAGATTTGTGGTGTCTTCATTGTGCTGCGTCGATAGGAGACACTCTCTCTGTTTGACTTACCTTACTCTTCTCTGGGAACTGGAGTACCAGAGTCGACCAGAGAGTGCTCTGTCATCGATTTAGGGCAGTGAAGACAAGCCCTTAGGCACTGTAAAGACCCAGATACAGTCTTCTGCTCAGGTCCAGATCTTGAAAGCTGTTCTGTGTGTATGGACACCTGCACTTACATAGAGCCGCACTGATTTCTTTAGGGTTCTCTTCAAGTGCAGGGGTCTGCTTCTACAGAGTAATTTGTACGATCAGAATCTGATTTGAAAGTTTTTTCTCAAGAATCACATCCCTCATTGCTGAAACTATATATTTAAAATTCTGTTCCATCTTTTTGTTTTTATTAGCATGTGAATTTGTAGGTTTGTTTGAGGGTATTCTGTTTTAGTATGGACCATGTGAGCTCAGTACAATATGCTTTATCAAGCAAAAATCTAGTGATTTACAAAGATATACACATTAAATTAAAACAGACAACAAAACTTTTAGGGTCAAAATTCCCAAAGTGGCCTCCAAAATTGCACAAGAAAACTCCATGATATCGTGCACACAACAAAGGGAGCACCAACTGCATCGTTTTGTGGGTACAGTTTGAGGTCATATTTGGAAAAATTGGTCCTTAATGTCATGTAAGCATCAAAGTATTTATGTTAATTATTTTCTAATTAGAAATCAGTTCTTCCATATAGACTGTTCCTTATCTTTATATTTGACAAATGATCAAAATCAAAATCTGTTGAGAATATACAAATGTAGTAATACAGAACGTGTGTGGGGGGGAATAGATAAATATATAAAATAAATTTAAGGATTTATTATTCTATTATAAAAGAATGTACACATTCTGTTCAATTAGATTAAAATTACTTCCCTACTATTAGGTGATGCAGCTTTCTGGTATCGAAGCACAGCAGGTTGTATTGCTGCTTGAAGACTATCAGTTTGTCCACTCCACATTCCTTGAGATGGTCAACAGTCTATTGTCATCAGGTGAGATGAGTACAAAAAGCTTAAGGTTCCCCATGACCCTCCCTTAATTCAGTGCACAGGGTGGGCATACAATAAGGCAGAATTGACATTGCATTGACAACCATATAACTGCCATTTCCTGGTTTTGCAACCTAAATAACTTTCTTTTAAAGAAGTTTTTGTAGGTATAAATATCCTATATTATGTTTTCTGCGGCAGTGTTTCTTTCCTAATTCATCAAATGGATAATGCCTCTTACTTACGGAATTCAGAAACAGTCCATTGTTGCTGGGGGCTCCAGGACTAAGCCCCACCTTTGGACACAAACCACCAGAATCTCTGCCTCTAGGGGAAACAAATTACGTTTCAGCTTCTCCTGACCACTTTGTTTTATTCATTTACATGCAGCAGCAACTTCATTTCAATATCTAGCTTTGCTCTCCTGAGCTGAGGAATCACTGGAGCACTGAGGAACTAACATCTCGAGCACTTTTCAGCTGAGCTCTCTCTGCCCCTCACCACAGCAGCAGAGAAGCCCTCCAAGCATAAAGCCAAGACCAAGAGATGCTATACACAACTTTTCTGAAGCCTTCTACCACAAGCCACTGTTCCTTGCTCTGGCAGGGCATTGGGCTCTCATTTGGCAACACATATGGTGAGCCTTATCTCCCTTCCCAAAGCCATTACTTCATTGTAGAAAAGCTTAACCAGGGGCATGATGATTCCCAAGGATAGAGGATCCCTTCACAGCCTATTCAGGAGTAAGATTTTGCAAAGTCCAGAGGGTTGAGATTCTCAAAAGAGAAAAGCAAACATCCCATTTGTAAGGAAGTAATTTGAATTGTTAATGTGTAAGTGGCATAAAAAAACTGGTTTTAAACCCTTTCTCCTTTTCTTTCCCACTCTGAGGGAGTGTTTGCTGGGACTTTTATCCTATGCAGAAGCTGTCTCTCAGTGCTATGTGTGACGCTTACTACCTTTACCACACCCTGCAGCATATCTGGGCAAACACCGAGAAGCCGGTTATTTCTCAGTCCCCTCTGTGTGAGACAGTTTTCACAGTGGGGTGTTCCTTGTCTCCATGGCAACTAGAGGGAGACCAGATCTTTGCTCTGTGGATTTAGGGCCATCCCAAAGGGAAAACTCTTCAGAATTCTCTGCTTCTAAATGGCATACCTGGCAGACTTCTGATCTCCCTCTGTAGAAGGGCTTTCACATGGAACTAGGGTTACATTTTTCAAAGTCTTCGTTCCTCTCCCCTGGGCACAGGTCCTCTATTCCCACAGCTTCCAGACTAATCAATAACCACAACGTAGAAAATACCCACAAGGTGGTTGATATTTTACAGACCTAACAGGCAGAGTTGTGCTGCCTGTTAATGGGGCTTTATTAGATCCTTCCATAATCCTGTGGCAGACTTCAGCTAGCCTCACACTGATGGCAGAAAGAACTGACAGACGCTATAAGTTCCCCTCTCTGGGTTATGAGTAGTTCTATTCATATCCCAGTGTAGACGGTGTGATTGATCATGCCAGGAACGCTTTCGCACCACACCAAAAGAAAAAGAAGGCAGAAAAACATACTCTACTTCAAGTCTACAGATGCACATTTTCAACCACCCCAGCCACTTCTATCTAAATATGACTATTCACTCAATGAGTGAATTTGTGGACAAGCTCCCAGAAGATATGAAGAATGAATTTAAGACTTTCTTGTCTGAAGGGCATCTTGTAGCTAGCTCTAATTTTCAGGTCACTTTGTAGTTAGGGTAAGGGCTATAGTGGTCACCCTGAGGAGAGCTTTGTGGCATCAGAACTCTGACGTACCTATGGAAGTTGAACAGACTATTGAGGATCTGCCCTTTGAGGGATGAAATCTTTTTTTGCATAAGAAAGAAGGGCACTGCGTTTCCTCAGCTCCCTGAAGGAAGCAATACAAGCTGCAGCAACAACCCTGGCAAAGTTACTATGAACCTAGATGGCCTAACCCTTCCAAAAAAATCATGTCTCTGAGGAAAAGGCATATCTCTTATGCCTCTTCTAAACAATAGCCATTAGTTTCTAAACAATCCACTTGACTGTCCATTTGTAAGCAACATTCCAGCTATGCTAGACCTACCCTCTTTCCCCTCAATTTCCTTGGAGCTTGGGAGTCCATCATCTCAGATCAGTGGGTTCTAAGCACCGTGCAAGTGGGTTATACAATCCAGTTTCAGTCTATACTTTGCCTCCTTTCACCTTCCCCATCCCTTTTCAAGGACTCCTCTCATGAGTTTGCACCTAAGCAAGAAGAGCAGGTTCTTCATTTAGAACCTATCAAGAAAGTTCCCCTTCATCCCCAGGAAAAGGGGTTTTATTTTCACTACTTCCTCATTCCCAAAAGAAGGCGGAGGGGGAAGGAGGTCTGAGGTAGAAGTTAAATTTAATCAGAAAGATCAAGTTCTGCATGGTCTCCCTGGCAGCAACCATCCCATCGCTATATCGCAGCAACTGATATGCTGCTCTTGGTATCTAGGATGCCTGCATTCATGTGGCAATCCACCTGAACCACAGAAAATATCTGAGATTTCTAGTTGTGGACCACTATTACCAATACATTGTCCTCCCTTTCAACCTGTCATCTTCCCCAAAGGTGTTTACCAAATGCATTGCAGTAGTAGTGGCTCACCTCAAGAGGGCCGGCATCCAGTTGTTCCTCTACCTGGATGACTGATTGGTCTGCGGTTGTTCCAGGCATCAAGTGGAGATCAGTATGCAGCAGATTCACTCCTTATTTGCTCAGATGGGCCTAGTAATCACAGAATCACAGAAATGTAGGGCTGGAAGGGATCTCGAGAGGTCATCAAGTCCAGCCTCCTGCACTGTGGCAGGACCAAGTAAACCTAGACCATCAGGTGTTAGTCCAACCTATTCTTAAAACCCTCCAATGATGGGGGTTTCACAACCTCCCTTGGAAGCCTATTGCAGAGTTTAACTACCTTTACAATTTAATTACAAATTTTTTCCTAATATCTAAACTAAATTTCCCTTGCTGCAGATTAAGTCCATTATCTCTTGTCCTACCTTCAGTGGACATAGAGAACAATTGAACATGCAGCTCTTTACATCAGCCCTTAACAATGGTCATGGAGGGTGAGAGAAATGATCAGGCAGGTACAGCCAATGCCATGGGAGGCTCAGACCAGCTGGAGAGTCCTTGCATTACAGTCTGGTTGGGATTTCCCAAGGGTTTGTCTACATGGCGATTTAGTGGGCAGCAAGCCAAGGTGTGAAGTGACAGCACACCAACATGTTGCTCCCTCAGTTGCCTTGTGGACCCTATTAAGTATATCAAAGCACACTAGGAAGGTTTTAGTATGTGGAAGCAGGGTCCTTATTGTGCACTAAGTCACTAAGTAGACAAGCCTCGAGACTTTAAAACTGGACATCTCCATGTTTTACTGGTGGCCAGCAGAATTTTCAAAGTGTGATAAAAGTATGTTTTAAGCACCTGCCTAGCATCAATGTCAGGAATGTCAAAATGTTTCAAATCAGTTTTTTTTCTGAATCTTCTATTCCATGAAAAAAATTAGATATTTTCTCTTTCTGTCCCAATTCAGGTCAAAAACAAATTCTTACACTGCAGAGTTTTTCACAGGATGGACATTCCAATAGGGTTCCTGCCCTAACCCTGTTTCACGTTAAACCTGTAAATACCTTTTGTATATTGAGTATTTCTAATGTATCATCTTCTTCTTATCATTATTTGTATTACACTAGCTCCTAGAGGCCACAGCTGAGATCAGGGCCTAGCTATGCCATTCACTGCACACATACATTGTAAAAGACAGTTCTCTGACCCAGTGAGTTAACACTCTATGAAGACAAGACATATAGAAGAAGGATTATTATCCCCGTTGTCCAGAGAGAGGCACAGACGGACTACGTGACATAGTCACACAGGGAGTCTATAGCACAGCAAGGACTTGAGCCAGATTTGATACCCACACCTTCATTTTTAATGAAGGGGGATGTAATTGTTACCCTGAGCTTGCAAGACTCTTCATGCTTGTTATAAGACCTAATAGTAATGAGGAGAATCTTTTCCCTTTCAGGGTCCCACTTCGTTACCCTAGCAACAGACAATTTTTCATATAAGGGGGATGTAATTGTTACCCTGAGCTTGCAAGACTCTTCATGCTTGTTATAAGACCTAATAGTAATGAGGAGAATCTTTTCCCTTTCAGGGTCCCACTTCGTTACCCTAGCAACAGACAGGTTTTTCTCCCCAGATAGTATATTCCTCAGGGAAAAGGAATCAGTCTTCGTTTCCCAATTTGTCCTTCTCCTCAAGGGTCTGATCCAAAGCCAAGGGCCATCACTGGGAGCCTTTCCATTGACCTCCCTGATCTTCAGAAGAGGTTCTAATAGAAGATCCTAAAATCCCCCAGCTCTGCCAGCACCATTCTAGCTGTTATCATCATCATCACAGCAGCATCAGGTGTCTCCACTATCATGTAGGGTCTCTTTATTACTTTCATTCCAGGAGCATATTTCCAACTCTTTATCGTCTTTTATTTGTTCCACTCAGTGTTTGAAATCAGAAGATCTGCTTCTTCATTATGATGATTATTTTTAATAAGCTCTTGTGCCCTCTCTGAATGAAGCAGCAAATGCGTAGAAGGGCACATCAATTTCTATATAGGTTCTATTTAGATTTAGAGCCTACCTCATTAGCAATAATTAAAAGTTGCCACTTGCCCTCCCAGTAGATCACATTTCAAGTCAGGGATGTTTCTTTAAAAAAAACAACAACTAATCCTACACACCTCAAATTCCTTAAGCAATCAGGCAGTGGGAAGGAAAAGACAGAGGAGCCTTACAGGGAGATGACAGGTTTGTCCTTGGAATTTAACATTTTCAGAAAGGCAAAAAGAGAAGATTTAAAAAAATAATAAGAGTAGCCTAATGGGCTCACTTGTTACAGCATTACCCTGAGATTTAGGAGATTTCCATTCAATAAACAGAGACAAGTCGATTTTCATACCTGTTCAAAGAATCAAGTTCATTAGGGCAATACTTGATTCTTGAACTGCAACTGATTATCAGTCCCAGGACAGAGTTCAGACTATCCTAGACCTTTGCTACAGTCTATAATCTAACTCCAACACAAAAGTGAGGTCTTGTTTCAGGCTTGTTAAGATGCATGGTATCCTGCACTTATGTGATTTGATATGCCAGGCTTTGCCTCAGATGCATACAAGGATGGCTGAAGCCTGTGTATTGTTCAACCAGACATCCCCGGACATGCTAATTCATGTATCTGCCAGGGTTGTTTCCTCACTGAACTGGAGTAGGACTCTGACAAATGTTTGCAGGGGTGTGCCCTGCTCCACTCCTCTTCCATCCATGACTTTGACTACGGACGCTTCCAGCTCCGGGTGGGGAACCCATCTGTAGAAGCTACAGACATAGGCTCCATTATTGAAGAGAGAGTCATTGCTCCCTATCAATACAATTGAGCTCCGAGCTATACACAAGGTTTGTCAAGCCTTCCTTTCTCATATCAAAGGTCAGACCATCCAAGTACTCACTGATAACATGACGGCAGTGTTTTATGTAAACAGGGAGGCGGGTTTCTAGATCCATGGTGTTGTGTTGCAAGGTTATCAACCTATGGATTTTTTGTATCTAGATCAAAATCACTGTAACAGCTTCTCATCTTCAAGGATCATAGAATGTCCTAGAAAACCATCTTAGCAGGACCTTTCAGGAAGATTATAGGTGGTCGTTGAAGGAGAGCATAGTCAGACTTATTTTCAGCATATGCGGTATTTCTACCATAGACTTGTTTAGAACATGACAGAACAGAAAATGTCACCAGTTCTGTTCCAGAGCAGGTCACAGTCCAGGTTGCCTCACAGATGCAGTCCTCTTTCCATGGGGTTCACTTCTGACTTTTTCCTCCAAAACCACTCATTCCCAAGGTCATCCTCAAACTGAAGCAAGATTGGGCAAAGAGGATTCAGATAGCTGTGGCTTGGCTGACACAACACTGGTTCTCTGACTTGCACAGTCTGTCTGTTTAGCTATCTATAACTGCTCAGCTTCCTGCAGAGACCTACTGGTTCTTCACTATGGTTAAAGTCCTTCACCCAATTCTTAACAGCCTTCACCTGATAGCTTGGCTGTTGACTGGCTGGACAATACAGAAAAGGGCTGTTCTTTAGCTGCTCAAATATTCTGTTAAACAGCCGGAAACCATCTACTAAAAATACTGTATAAATGGAAGTGTATTTTTGTTTAGGGCACAGGATCATAACTTCTTCCCCACAGCATACAAAGATACAGGACATCTTAGATCAAGTACTTCATTTTAAGGATTTGGAGCTTTTTATTAGCTTGCTAAAATTACATTTTGCTGCTATCTCAGTTCATCCAAGGATGATTGGTGTTCTTTAAACCTAAAGTGGTTGGGTTCTTTAAAGGGATAAATAGAATCTGTCCCCGCATCAAATGGCAGGTTTCTCTTTGAGACTTGAATCTTGTATTGTCAGCTTTATTGGGACCTCCATTTGAGCCTCCAGCAACCTGCTATGTGACCCAGCAGTCAGCAAAGGTTCCTTTCTTGGAGGCTAGTACTCCTGCAAATAGAGTAGGTAAGCTGCAGGATCTAATGGTAGGTCCACAAACACAGTATTCTTTAAAGATGGAGTCTCCATGAGTCCACGTTTAGAATTTATTCCTAAAGTGGTGTCCAGCTTCCACCTAACCAGACTATCCATTTGCATACCTATTTTCCTAAGCTGCATACACATAAGGATGAGGAAAGGCTCCACTATGGCCTTTCTTTATATATAGATAAGACCAAATCCTTTAGATCATCTCCACATTTATTTGTATCCTATGGAGACAGGATGAAAGGATAGGTGGTTTTAGTTCAGAGACAGTCTCACTGTGTAACCTTGTGTATAAGTTAAGGGATAGTGAACATGTTACCTCCTTCAGAAGTGTTAGCTCATTCCACCAGGGCTCAAGCAACTTCTTTGCCTTTTTGAGAGGTGTGCCTAAAGAATACATCTGCAAATGTGACCTGGTCATTAGTGCATATTTTTGCCAAGCATTATGCAGTTACCACAGCCTCCAGAGCTGACTCGAACTTTGGGAGAACAGTCCTTCACTCTGTTTTCAATCAGACTCCTGGCCCCACCGCCATAATGTACATCTTGGCCCTTGCGAGACACCTAAGTGGAATAGATATATCTGAGTATTCAAAGACAAAAGGATGGTTACTTGGAGATGCATTGCACATCTATTCCATGACTCTCCCTCCCTCACCTCTGCTTTGGAGTCTATTCCAACATGATTCGGATGTGAAGGAATTGAAGAGGGGCTGGGATGGCTCTGCAGTGTATCTCCTCACCTGGAGGCGAAACGAGATGCAGGATGCATGCTCCATCCTGGCAGGTGCTTCTACACAGCACTCTCTGGCTTGAGTGCACTGGTCACATTTACACCTAAGTGGAATAGATTAGTGCAAGACACCTTGAAGAACAACGGTTGTAATGCAGGTAAGAGATCTTGTAATGCAGGTAAGAGATCTTGTTTAGAGATCCAAAATCCTTTCTGCCCAAGGTAAGTTCTTCTTTCCACAATTCTTGGGAAATAGTTCCCCCATTATTTTGTTCCAGTCTTTATCACTCCAGTGGGAAGGTGTGGCATAAATTGCCATTTCTAGAGCTCTAAAGAGGTATTTCTGCAGCCCAGTGTTTCCCACAATTGTAGATGTTGGGCTTCTCTCCTCTCTGCAGCTCGCAGAGGCAGATCAACTTTTTGGCACTGTGGTCTAGCCATGCCCCCTCTACTCCTGGTTGCTGCCAGATTCTCTGCCTCTGCAGTAGCAGACAGTGGTGGTTTCTTTTGCTCCTACCCTTCCTCCTTCTATTTTAACTTTTCTGCCCAGTTTTTTGGGCAGTGGAGAGCAGTGTTCTACCTCCTCAGCATTCCTCCTCCTCCTTCTCCCTCGATCAGTTAACCCCTCAGGGGCTTAATCCTCCCAGAGCCTCCTCCGCAGCATATCCCTGCTGGCTCCTTTGCTCCTTACAGGCATGGCAGAGCAGCCAATAAAATACCAGGTTAAATCTAAGTGGTGCTCTATAGGTGAGGCAGCCTTCCCATGCTTGGCGGATGGCAAGTTGTGCCCAGCCTGTACCCAGCCTTCTGTTCCTAACTCCATTACGTCCCAGGGCTGGGAGTCAGACAATGTGACATTATCTAGGGTACAGTCTGGACTGATGGACAGCTGTGTCCTTGCAATTTTCCATTCTGGGGTGCCTTTTACCCTGCTTCACTATGAGAGCAACCACTCCTGGTCTACTCACACACCGCCTTCACCGTGTAAATCACTGCCAGCTATCCTGTGTGAGTAAGCTTCCAGAAAATGGTAAATCCTGCCCCTTACCATCAGCTCTGAGAGGAGGCCTATGTGATCTCTGTCATAAAGTGGAATGGGGCCGGGAGCTAAGGTTCCTATGGATTTTCTCCTTCAACCTTGATTCCAATGCTTTCCATTAGGGAATCTGTTGTCCCTTCACTGGTGCCTCTGTGAGGATAAGGAGTGAAAGGAGTGCCTCTGTGTGATGGCTTGTCTGTATTCTCTCCTCACGGCCCTTAGTGGGGAAGGGACAAGACTGTTTGGATTCTTCCACATTGTCAGCCACCATCTTATCCAGCTTTTCTCCAAAAAGGAGGGAGCTTGTAAACTTAGCTGTGCATAGGACCTGCTTAGAGTGAGTATCCACATTTCAGCTACTGAGCTGGAAGCCAGTAGCCTCACTGTATCTGTCAAGGCTGAATCCCCACTCTGGCACTTGGAGTGCAAAAGGTGGAGGCCCGCAAGGATTTTAAAAATTAATACTTGCCACTCCAGGCCTATATTAAACTCGCAAGGTTACAGCTTTCTCTGACCTTGGCTTGGTAAACACTGCCACCACCCAAATGCAAAAAAAGCCCCCTTTGAACCCAGAAAGGAGCACTTGGGAATTCCTCCTTGTGGGGTACCCGTAAGCCCTTTCACCCACCTCTGGGGAAGAGCTGAGATAGAAAACAAAGGAAATTAGCTGTTGCTACCAGCTAATCAAACAACATTCACAAACCTCCTAGGACACCAAAAATCCAATCCAGTTCTTAAAAAAGGTAAATTTTATAAGAAACAGAAAGGAAGAAAATACATCTGTAACTTAGGCTTTTGCTAGATTTTAAAAGAGCAATTCCAAAAATTAAGTACCAAAAATAGCTTTCTTGGGGTCCAGCTCAAAAGTTACAAGCAAACAAAAGCATCTGGGGTTAGCACAGGGAAGATCCACAAGCCAAAATAAAGAAGTAAACCTGATTGCGTCTAGCTAAACATTCCTAATTTACTTACATATTTGGGGGGTTTCAATAAGTAATTCTATGTATGATCTGATGAATTTTCATACTGGTTCAAGCCTTACACAGCATTCCTGCTTATAGCATTGGTGGTCCATGTCTCCTTCTCCGGAGAAGGACAGAGAAAGGGAAAGTTTTTTCCCAATTTTAAAAAAGTTCTACTTTCCCATTGGCCCTTTTGGTCCGGTGTCCACTTCCTTTTCTTTTACCTGTGGGCTTGTTAACCCTTTACAGGTAAAGCAAGTAGAGAACAGCTACGAAGAGGAATTTTATAGCTAATTTGCTGACTGGGTGTCCATAAACGGGAGCTACCCCCACTTCATTTATCACAGCATCCATTAAGATGTCAACTACAAACGTGGTAGGGAGACCTCCATTAAAGTGGAGCCAAAGTCAATAGTGACATCTGGATGAACACTCTTTTTCCTTCCCATATCCAGAAGGTGACCCTCAAAAAGTGGATGAAGAAAATGAAGTTTCAGATGGAGACCCTGGCCTCTAGGATGTCATCCCTGTCCTGGGGGACCTTCCTGACTTCAGTAAATGTAATGGACGTATACCATCATATCCTCAACAGACCCATGCCACTGCAGACTTCTGAGGTTTTCCTACCTCAGGAAACATTATCAGTACTGAACAGTACTCCTGTTTGGCCTGTCCTCAGCCTCCAGGTTTTTTACAAAAATATTGGTGCTGATAATAGCCGGACACAGGTCACAGGGAATTCACCTATACACTTCCTGGATGACATCTTGATTAGAACTCCATCACAGTCAGCAGCACAGAGGACCATGTCTCAAATACTGAATCTCCCCTAGGCACATGGTTTCATCATCATTACCAAGAAAAGTTCTCTAGTTCCATCCAGGAATTTATTTTCTTCTCCAGAGCTGCAGGAGGCCTATTGTAGCACTATGCCTCCCAACTGCTAGGACTTCAGCTATCCTGCATTGGGATCACTCCATGGGCACAATCACACATCAGAAGTCTTCAAGCCTTCATACTGAAGGTGTGGCACCACTCCCTGGACACATGAACAATCAAGTAGGAGTTCTAATACAGATGTTCAACTCTTTACAATGTTGATCAGCCCACAACAATATCTTGAAAGGCATGCCTATGTGCCTTCCAGATCTTTTAGTCCTCACATCCAATGCCAGCCTGGAGGGCTGGGGAGCTTACTTGGAGACCCAAACAGCCCAGGGCCTCTGGAGTGAGGAGGAAAAGGCTCACAGTGTAAACATCCTAGAGTTTAGAGCGATCAAGTTAGCTCTGTGAAGATTGCAGCCCAACCTAAGGGGGAACCATATCCTGGGTTCAATCAGATAACACAACAATAGTCACATATTTAAACAACTAAAGGGGGAACTAGAGTCTGGTGCTCCTTGTGGAAGCAGTGTAAATAATGAGACAGATGGAATGGTCCTCCTTTCTTTCAGAGTGATCCACATCAAAGGGGAGCTGCACCAAAAAGCAGACTGGCTCAGAAGGCACAGGTTCAAGAACGCCAAGTGGTGCCTGAATCAGAAGGTTTTCTATCTCATCATTCAGACGTTCAGTCTCCCTTCAACCGACCTGCTCACGAATTTTATGAATACAAAGAGGCAAAATACTTCACAAGGTGTGGCACACCTTAGAGGTCAGAAGAGGTTGAAAAGCTATCTCAAGCATACAGAATCCACGAGAAGATCGGGCTCCCTGTTTGTATCCTTCCAAATGAAATTGCAGGGATTCAGAGTTTCCAAGTCCTGCATCACTAGGTGGATTAGACTTATGTATTGTGGAAGCCTACATATCATCATCGTCCTGTCTGAGAAGGGATCAAGGCACACTCCATGAGATCCTTAGCAGCCTCATGGGGGGAATGAGAAAGGGCATCCACTTTGAAAATTTGCAAAGTGGCCATGTCTCTGGGCAACTGCGCTTTATGGGGAGCTAGGGTCAGTCTGCCTGTGACTGTCTTATGAATGCCTCACAGAGGTGTAATTGACTGTCCCAGCTGGCTGATTAGTCAACAAGTACCTGGACTTAATAAAGGTTACCCAAGCTCAGTTAGGCCATGTCTACATTACAGAGTTAAGTTGACTTATGTTGACAATCATAAGTTGCTTTAATAACAGGACAAAACACAATTTTTTGGTTAAACCGGACATGACAATGAGGAACAGTTTCACAGGGCTCTCACAACTGTAACTCCAGCTTTTGTTGGGAAACCAGTCCCTAGGTGTGGAGTGCACGGGACACTGCAAGGGCTTCGGTGGGGGAGTTTGGGGAGGGCATGGACTGGAGTTCTTTAGTGGCTGCAGGGGAGTGTAATAGAGCCGGACTCACCTGGTGGCGCCTCCTGCTGGTTGTCCTTGGGAATTAGCTCGTCAGCCTCTGGAGCGCCATCTGCCATCTGGTGATCGGCCTTACCACCAGCCCCAGTCTCTCCCAGGACCCGGTGCCTTCTCCCACTGGGGTGCTGCTCCCTGGCAGTAAACCCCAACAATCCCTGAGGGTCTCCCCTCCCCGGGGAACCCCCACCCACTACCCCCACCTCGCCTCAGTCTTGGCTACTGCCAGTCATCGCTTAGCCCCGCTCCCCAGGGCAGACTGCAGTGTATCAGCCACTCACCACAGGCGAGGGGGTTTGGACCTGCTGCCTCTGTCTACCCATGGGCTGCCCCCAGCAACTCCAGTACCTAATAGGCCCTATTTCCGGGCCAGAGCTCCCCTGCTCCCAAGGCCTTTCCCCCTCAGCCCTGCTCCAATCTAGGTATTCCCTCAGGTCCCTGCAGCCAGGCCCTTCCCCCTCTGAACGCAGAGAGAGACTCTAAGCTTCAGCCTAGCAGCCCCTTTATAGGCCCAGCTGCGTCCTGATTGGGGTATGGCCTAGCTACGGCCATTTCCCCAATCAGCCTAACTTTTCTTGCCCTCAGCCCTGGCTCTCTCCCAGGGCTGGCTTTTAAGCCCTAGAGGGCAGGAGCGGATAACCACCCTGTTACAGGGAGTCATGCATGGATGTGCTCAGATTGCAAGGTAATGGGGGACTTCATCATCTCTATCTGGCCCTGCAGGAGCATTATCATCGGCTCCTGCCCCTGAGTCCTTTTCAGGCTATCCAGTCTCAGTTTTTCAGTAATTGTCTCCCTTAATGCTCTTGTTTCTTTATATGCTGTCTCTGTTGACTGTAGCACTTCCCGAAACATATCCTCCTGACCAAAGAAACAAAGAACAGAAACAGTATTGTAAGTGCACTCACAGCCGTGAATCACAAAAGTTACACACACCTCTTTCTCACTGTCCCTGGGCTAGCACACAGGTTGGCGCGAGTTCCAAATATGGTGAGTTCAGGGGTGATGGTGGTGGCAAGGGGCAATAGGCAAGAATGGACAAAATGTGGTTCACGAAGGGGGTTACTACAAGCGGCTAGGGAGACTATTCTGAATATAGGTACCCTTTTCCACAGTATAGGTTAATTGAACCCAATATCTCACTTCTAAGGGTAACCTAGGATGCAAGGGGGCATCTTCTGCACGTGT
Organism: Eretmochelys imbricata; assembly: GCF_965152235.1. Lineage (NCBI taxonomy): Eukaryota > Metazoa > Chordata > Testudines > Cheloniidae > Eretmochelys > Eretmochelys imbricata. The sequence goes on from NC_135572.1 coordinate 34,938,154, forward strand.
GTGGCTTTAGATCAGCTCTGTATGCTGCTCGCCTGTGTGCTGGTCCATGCAGAAATAATTGCTGGGTGACGCAGCAAAGTGTCCTACAGTGGGGGGAGAAACAAGAACCCTCTGCTAAGGAACCTTCGACAGAGGATTGCAGGATACCTACTGGAAAGTTTCCTAGACATCACTACAGAGGATTCCAGGAACATCCCCACCAACATTAACAAACTTTTCCTCCATGGACCCACAGTGTAAATGGACAGGCTCTGTTGTTACTTTCCGTCCCTTATCCTTCCTCTACCATATAACAAAATTCATGAGAGCTCAAACTCCTCTCACCAAAGCAAAATGAGCACTTACCGGAGTTTCCCTCTCCTGCATCCTGTGCACCAGAACTGGAGTACTGGGATTGGCTAGGCACCTCTGACCTGGAAAAGAGGTCCTAACTCATCGCACCACCAGACGACCTTGCTATTTGCTCCACATTGTCCTTCAGCTCCACTTCCTCGTCCACCACTTCGTCACTGAGGTTGGGTCCACTGGCTGCTGCCTCCAGTCGCTGGCTGAAGTATCCATGGGGCTCTTGGCAGTGGAGGTGGGGTTGCTGCTGAGGATGGCATGCAGCTCCTTATAGAAATGGCATGTCTTTGGTGCTGCACCAGAGCAACGGTTGGCCTCCCTTGTCTTCTGATACACCTGCCTCAGCTTCTTGGTCTTGGCATGACACTGCTGTATGTCCCTCTCGTGCCCCTTCTCCTGCACGCCACTAGCAATCAGCCATAGGTATCCTACGGCTGGAGTGAAGCTGAGACTGCACAGCCTCTTCTCCCCATAAACACAGCATACCCAACAGCTCCAGTGTGCTCCATGCGGGAGAGCATCTGCTGCAGAAAGCCAGCATGGTCAGCTGGGAAGATGCTGTGTGAACTGTGCACACCAAGGAAACAGGAAGAGGAATTTCAAAAATTCCCATGCCTTTAAATGGGGGAGGAGCGCATACCTGAGTACTTTCAGGGCAGTGGGATTCAAAGTACTGACCAGAGTGGTCAGGATGGGTACTGTGGGATGCCTCCTGGAAGCCACTTAGTGCAATACTAACATAACATAACATAAATCATGTCTACACTGATGCTACACTGCTCTAACTGTGTTGCAAAAAGCTCTGTGCTGCTCATCAAGGTGGTTTTATTAAGTTGGCAAACAGGGGAGTTACATCGGCAGGAGGAGCATTTCAGTCTGTACACCACCACTGTTTCGTCAATGAAAGGTGACTTTTGTTGACAAAACTGCATAGTATAGAAAAGGCCTTAGAGGGAAGTCCAAAGGGAGACAGGAGGCTCATGTAGAGGGGAGCTCCCAAGTGAAACCAGAGCCTGAACAGGGAATCCAGAAGATCAGGTCTCTAGGGTACCTACCAGGACTGGAAGCCTGTAAGAGGAGCTCCTGGAGAGGGCAGCCTCCTAGACAGTGGGCTGCAGCCAGCAGGCATTCAAGAGGACCTGGTCTCAGTCAGAAGTCCCTGAGATACTGGATAGAAGCCCAGCCTGTAAAGGATTACCCTCTGCCCCTGGAGAAGTGGACGTATACATGCAGTGCATATACGTATGCAGTGGAGAGACCTCTCTGGACCTCAGACTCCAGAGGAGGAAGTACTCCAGTAGGGGCAAGAGGCATAACATCAGGGGCAGAGACTGGAACTAAGAGAACCTTGGAGGAAAAGCCTGAGTAGAGGTGAACACTGGACTCAGAAGGGGACATGAATTAAAAATGACCTAGTCGGCATGCTGGAATGTTGGGGTGAAAGTTTTGTTTATCTTCTATTTCGGTTTCTCCATTAGTAAAGGAGACCCACCACAAGGAGGTGCTCTTTAGCACTTAACTGGCTGTTTGGACTTGTTGATATCCTGGTCAAGGGAAAATCAAGTAAGAGTTCATCGGCAATACTATGCCTGCATCCAAGGGGGTGCACTGGGTCGGACTGGAATGGCAGCAAGCTACTTGGTCTACAGCTAACCCTTCATTGAGCATGACAAGATGGACCTGTCTTCTGCAGAGACCTCCTTTGGCAGGAAGTTGCGGCAGGCGGTGGGCAGAAATAATACAGACTTGAATGAGTTGACCAAACAGGGGAGAGGGGGTTAGTACTTCCTTCCTACCAAACTTTTGTTTCGTATCCCTCCCTACATCTGTTCACGGCTTGCTACTTCCAGGATGTCTAGAATTGTGGGAGATGCAGAATGGAAATTTCTTACCAATAATTTCCTTTCTGCTAGCAGTGTCTATCACAGTTCTTTCCGCCCCGAATGGCTCATGAGTCAGATATTAAGTGGAGACGTTACTATTTGACTGTCTTTCTTGGTCTAATGTACAAAATGCTGATCCACCTCCTTGAGATGCAGAGAGAGGAGAGCAGCCCAGAACACAGCTAGCAGAAAGGAAATTATTAGTAAGAATTTTTCCATTCAAACATTCAGGGTACGCAGGTCAGTTGTACCCTATTCATCTAATTCCATCCAAAATGCCCAAGGCCTTAGGGCCTCAGAGTTGCTGCAGGCAAGATGTTAAAATCTTGCAGAAGTTGCCATATTAAGCATCTGGGAAACTATTAATGGAGGTAATCAAAGTTCCCTCTACAGCAGTGGTTGTCAAACTTTTTTTTTCACGGACCACTTGAAAATTGCTGGGGGTCTCGGGGGACCACTTAATGATCTTTCCAAATGTTGTTTGTACCGTTAGCTAACTATTGTAAAGCTCTTTAGATAAAAGCGCTATATAAATAAACTGTAATAATAATTAACTTTTTTTGTTCTACAAATAAAAGCACACAACTCATATTTTAATATCAGTAGTTTTTCTAATGCAATGGATGTGCCCTCTCTCCCCCACTGCAGCAGCCACAGAGCTGAGGCTGGGAAAGAGGGCTGTCTCTCCCCAGCAGCCGCAGCCTCTTTCTCTGGCTGCTGCAGCCCTGCACATCCCAAATTTCCCCCACCCTCACTTCTCACCCCACTGCCCCCTCTCACCTACCTCCTATTCCCCCCAAGGGCACCACCTCACCTTACATGTGCGTCTTCTCCAGGGTCCAGGCACCTAATTAGTGGAGCGACGCCTGCGCGGCTCCACTAATTAGGTGGCTGGTCCTTCATTCTCTTGTGTGCGACTGCCTAGGCGCGCACCTTAGAGGGAGCTATCCGCAGACTACCTGAATGGAGCTCGCGGACCACTGGTGGTCCATGGACCACAGTTTGAGAACCTCTGCTCTACAACATACTTAATGGCATTGTAGAAAGAAAAAGTCTGAGCCTCATTTGTAGGGCCCTACCAAATTCACAGCCATGAAAAAAGTGTCACGGACTGAAATCTGGTCTTCCCCCCGTGAAATCTGCTCTGATCTCTTGTGTACTTTTACCCTACAGTATACAGATTTCACAGGGAGACCAACATTTCTCAAATTGAGAGTCCTGACCCAAAAGGGTGCTGCAGGGGAATGGCAAGGTTATTTTTGGGGGGGTCGTGGTATTGCCAATTTTACTTTGCTGCCTTCAGAGGTAGGCAGCTGGAGGATGGTAGCTGTTGGCTGGGTGCTCAGCTTGGAAGGCAGAGCCGCAGCAGTAGCAGTGCAGAAGTCAGGGTGGCAATACATACCATGCCATCCTTACTTCTGCGCTGCTGGTGGCTGCTCTGCCTTCGGAGCTAGGCTCCCGGCCAGCAGCTGCCGCTCTCCAGCTGCCCCGCTCTGAAAGCAGTGCCTCCGCCCACAGCAACGCAGAAGTAAGGGTAGCAGTACTGCAATAACTTTGTGACCCCCCCCCATTCTTTTTTTGGGTCAGGATCCCTACAATTACAACACTGTGAAATTTCAGATTTAAATAGCTGAAATCATGAAATTTATGATTTTTAATATCCTGTAACCGTGAAATTGACCAAAATGGACTGTGAATTTGGAAGGGCCCTACTCATTTGAGGAACATCTGTAAAGTAGATTCCAATTCCTCTGCAAATGCATCCTTTGGTAGGAAAAGTGCTACGGGGTTGGTTCCCAAATAATTCCTTAAATTACAAAGCTTTTGCTTTTTATAGGTGGAACGTCCATTTCTATATATTATCTACTGTAATAATAATTAAAATTCTTCATTTTCCTCCCATCCTCTTCCTCCCTGAATTCTGAGACCCACTCATTATGAATGAGAGAAGCTGTGTAACAGAATGAAAAATTTTTCACCTGATAATTTTCTTTCTGCTAGTAGCTTCTCTCCTTATTCAACCCATCCTGGTAGTGTGGCAAATGATCAGAAAACAATTTGTAACAAATTGAAATGTTTCTCTAAAGGAAGATTTAAACATATCATTGCCTTGAAACATATCATTGCCTTAAGGTTGATTAATATAATTTACATTTTTTATCTTAATGCTAATAATCTGTATGCTGGGATGTTTCATCATGTTGAGAAGAACTCTCGTTCTGAGTTGAAGGGCAGGGCTTACTCCTGGGGCCTCCAGCAACATCTTTAGACTGTCTCTTAATTCTATCCATTTGTGGAGCTATTACCCATTTGTGATGAAGGAGAGAAGCTGCTAACAAAAAGAGAATTATCAGGTAAGTAATGTCTCATTCTTGTACCACGCAGGGCAGTAGCTCTAAGTTTCTGCAGTTGACAGGGTTTCTATCTGGAGGCCTGTATACCACTAGAATTCCTAAGTTTCTCTGGAAATGGCCCACCTTGATTATCACTACAAAAGCCCCCCACCCCCACCCCTGCTCTCCTGCTGGTAATAGCTCACCTTACCTGATCACTCTTGTTACAGTGTGTATGGTAACACCCATTATTTCATGTTCTCTGTGTATATAAATATCCCCACTGTATTTTCCACTTCATGCATCCGATGAAGTGAGCTGTAGCTCACGAAAGCTTATGCTCAAATAAATTTGTTAGTCTCTAAGGTGCCACAAGTACTCCTTTTCTTTTTGCGGATACAGACTAACACGGCTGCTACTCTGAAACCTAAGTTTCTCTTGTCCTTTGGCGCACAGATCATATGTATGCACTCAAATATTTTTGTTTCTGAAGTGGAGCGTCTTCTGTATCTGAGCTGGAGAGGAACAGGATTTGTATTCTGCCTCTTCTTTCTATTTTCTGTGGATACGATTGGAAGAAGCACTGAATCATGTCTCAGTGATGCAAGCAATACTGGGTGCTTCATTCAAAATGAGATTGTGAACAGTACCGGTTTTGTTGTTTTGAAAAGGAAGGTCATATAAGTATGCTGATATGTAAATAGATTCTGTATTATCCAAATTCACCAAACAAAATGTTCAGAGGTATTTTATCAATTTTATTTTGATTAATTCATTTTACACATTTTAAAACTGATTGAAACTGTTCCTGACATAGGTGAGGTTCCTGGACTGTACACTATAGAAGAATTAGAACCATTACTGTCTCCTCTGAAGGATCAAGCTTCCCAAGATGGATTTACAGGACCAGTCTTCAACTATTTTACATATAGTAAGTGAATTGGACTACATAATTTGTAATTGATTAGTTATGAAAGGTTATCAAAATGAGTAAATAATAAAATATGCAAAGGGGTGTTACTTTTCGAGTACATTTTGAATCATGCAGTTATTTAAAAAACAGTAAGGAACAATCAATACTTTGGTTTAATTAAAGGAACACAACATAAAAATCACATTCTGTCTGAAATTGCGTTCATACTCATGGTTTCAAATAGCATCTAAGAATCCTATAACTGAAAGTGATTATAGGAAAGAAGATGTTTGTCTCTCTTTTCAGTTTGTTTATTTTGTGCATTTGATAGCACATTCCAATGTTTCCCTTTTACAGTCAGTTAACTCCAATCTTACAAACACTTATGCACATGAAGAGCTTTCCACACATGAGTGAGCAGTTGTAATGAAGTTAATGTTTGCAAGATAGGGGCTTTAGTTACTAGATTGTGTGGGTCTTTCACCCATAGAACATAGAAACAAGGAAGTACAATTGGAAAGCATGATTGAAAAAACACAGAAATTGGCAGGCCGACTCCAGGGCACTAACATTACTTCTGACTTGTTTTAGAATTGGCTACATTTTAAGATAATGGTATCCCTTAATTATTTTTATTGTTATTGTCTCTTTCTGGAAATAGGTCTGTGATACAATGTATGAAGGATAGTCAAAAATTATACAGTATTGGATCTACAATAAATTTGTCATTGGGTAGTTAGAATTCAATTGGCTTAATATTTTAATATGTTGTATTTCCTTTAGGGATTCAGCAGAACCTGCACATTGTCTTGATTATGGATTCTACCAATTTAAATTTCACAATAAATTGTGAGAGTAATCCAGCACTGCATAAAAAATGTCAGGTGTTATGGATGGAAAGCTGGTCTGAAAGCAGTATGAAAAAGGTAAGTATAGAAGACAAACAAAGCAAAATTTAAAAGTGAGCATTAATTCATTTATTTTGTAAATGTCATTGTACTGCTTTCTCTCCTGTTCCATTAGGTTATTTTTTGCTTCTTTATCAGACCAAATTGTCATGCTGATGTAATCTTCTCTTAGCCAAATATTCAGTTTTTTATAAAACTAAGGAAAGCTAGCAATCACATTTTTTCAGTCCAACGTACTTCCCTTGCATCATGTTTGAATAAGATTTCTTTGTTGAGATTATCAGTAATTCAAAAGTGTTGCATGCGGAAAATGCCATCTGTTCATGTTAAATGACTCAATTCCAAATTATTCAGCTCTAAAAAAGAGACGCAAAGTTGGTTTTAGTTAAAGTGTTTAAGGAACTTCTGACATATTTTGCTTTCTTAGTTAATGTTCGTACAGTGCTTTAAAAATAGAAAGTGCTTTAGAAAAGTTAAATATTATTATGATTTGATAATTCACCAACAGTAACATGTTAATATCTCACTATCGGCTGATCACTCTTCCTTTGATCAAACACAGAATTTAAGTTTTGATTTTAGTGGGATTATGCACATGCATAAGTGCTTTGCTGGACTGAGGCCAGGGAACTGAGCACCTTGTAGCAGCAAGCTATCCCTATGTCAGAATGTTAGTGGCATCATTCTGAGAAAGATATATAGGACTGTATGTAGAGCTGCCAGAGGATGACAGTTCTGTTTTGTGACTTCTGAGGTTTCAAAATGTGTTTTTGTTCCTCATTGAAACAAAACCAAAAGTTTTTGAATGTTTTTGTGAAACAGAATTGTGTCAAACAGCTGTTTTCAGATTAAAGAAACCTCAAATTTTTGGTTCAGGTCTCTCTCTTTTTCATACCTTTCTGGATCAGAAATTATCAGGGTCCTGGACCTCAAAAACTTTCCAGACAAAAACATTGTCAGAGTCTATATGTCTCTGCAAAATGTTTCGGCTTCGATGAAACAAAGTTTTTTGATCAAATTGTAGTTGTCTAGGTTTGAAAAATGTTTTTTAGGATATTTTTGTGACCTCAGTAGGATTTGCTTCCGTGTGGATTGAATAAGGACCCAGGATTTGGTCCTGTAGTCATATTTCCATATAGTGTTTATTGTCTACCATTGTGAAATTCATGAGATCAACAATGACCGTGTAGTAAGACTTGAAAATCTTACTGTAGATCAAGGTTAAGAAAGTTTGCACTGCATGAGGGAAGCTTATTTCCCTGGTGCCTCCTTAAACAAGGCATTTTATTAGGTCTTCTGAATTCATGTTGAATTTTATAATAAGGCTGTGTACCTTGATACTTCCTTGGTATTTATATAATTGTAAAGGTATTATCTGCTGTTTCCTTAGAGTTGGTGAAAGATTGTTCTGCTTGAGAGAACAGGGAATCAGTACTAATAACTGATATTAATGTATTATTAATTATTATTATTAATAATAATTATTTATTATTCAGTAAAGGGCTCTTGAACAAAGCTGCTGTTTTCAAATCCTTTTTACATTTATAACTGATGTTGCCATTTTATTAATAGTTTGTTTGCTTTTATCTTTACTTGAAAGTTCGGTATATTCACTTTTTGACAAAAAATGCTTTTTATTTTAGATACCTGAAATGTTATTTGCTGAGTTGGATGAACAAGAAAAGACTGGTAGAGCACATAAAGAACCCAAGAAAAAATATTCTGGTAATATTTTGGTGAATTTGATTAAAGTTGTGTTTTTAACATGATTATTTTATTATTGTTCGTTTGTCTATTTATTCATTTATGTTAATTAATTTGCTCAGTGTTGTACAAGGCACAAATAATGGTCTGGATTCTGCAAGTAGATCTAGGAACAGGCAGACTCCTGTTCGTAAGAAGGGCTCCATTCATTTCAGTGAGGCTCTACAAGAGCAGAGCACCCCTGCACAATGAATTTCAGGATTGGCATCAGATATACAGTGTGGGAATGGTGCTGGAGAAAGAAACACAGAAGATGGTGACTCTAACATCACAAGTGGTGCAAGGAGTTGAGATGAAGAGAGACATAGGTAGGGTAGGGTGGGTGTTTCTTAGAACCTTGAAGGTGAGGATGAAGATCTTAAACTTGAGTAGGTGGACAAAGGGGAAAATAGTGGAGGAATTCAAGAAGTGTGAGATGGTGGAAGCAGAAAATAGAAAGTCAGTTAAGCTGCTTCATGACCACATATACTGGAATGGGACTAAGATGGGAAATGGAGAGTTCAGAGAGAAGGACGTATGCACTTCAGCTGTCACGTTGGCATTTAGTGAGAAAGGATCAGATTTTAAATATCTTGTAGATCAAGGAATGGTAATGACAACCAGGTTTGTGAGAATAGAAGGGAGTGAGCCTGGATAATGGGAAGGATGGTGGTTTTGTAGACAGCTTTGAAGAAGGCAGGAAGAGGACAGGATTTGGGAAGTATGAGAACTAATAGTTTGTATGTTGAGGTTGTAAAGCTTGTTGAGCTAGTAGAACAGCCACGATTGTACATCAGAAAGATGATTGGTGTTAGCTTTGCCAGAATGGAATGAATTGAGTGAAGATGTAAATTTGTAAGCCACCGCCGTACAAATAAGAATTGAAGTCATACAGTGGATGAGATAGAGGAGTGAGAGGAAAGTGTCTGGTGGTAAAGAGTTGAGAGAGAAAGAGAGAGAGAGAGAGAGAGACTAGAGAGTTGAGAGGAAGAGAAAAAGGAGGAACAGGGTAACAATATAAGAAATAGAAAGATTAATTAGAACTGTCTGTAATAGTTAAAAATAATACAATGTGTTTTCAGAACAGGAAATTATTAAGTGATTAGATCAGATTATGTGCTAAAACTGGACATTTATTCATTAAAAAAAATTGTAGCAAGAGTAGTCTAAATCACAAAATCAACACTCATCCTGGTTTGAAAAATGATTTTTTTTCAAATTACTGTATAAAAACATAATTTTAAATAAGATTATATGCAGAAATCCTAGTGATAAGGAGAAAACCAAATGTTAAATGCTTCCTGCTAGATTTCTTATGTTGCCTCACTTTTTAATATAAAAATACTGAAACCTTTGAAGTGATACTCTGATTATAGGGTTAAGGTCCCCAACGACTCATAATTCTAGATACTTTTATATGTTTACCTTGATGCTGCTTCCAGACATTCCTTCACGTATACATATCTTAGTGTTTTTTTCTTGTTTGTAGTGTTGCATAGCTTATTTCATGTCTTCTTGAGTTCATTTACAAAAATTCCATTTAGCAAGCTGTAGAAGCTGTAATGACCAGAAAAAATATGTATTGTATGCAGCACCAGTGACACCAAAAGCACTCAAGCCTAGGTTCTGCAAGCTTCTGAGCACCTTCAAGTTCTGTTGACATCAGTGGGAAATGAAGGTACTCAGCATCTCTTAGGATCGAGCCCTCAGTGATGTGGAACTGATTCTGGCAATGCTCATATGCTTTTTCAATTCAGTATAAAACTTTTATGGCTTTAAAACAAGAACAGAGTGTTGCCTTCTGAAGGGCAAATCTTTAGAGTGGAATGCTATTTCTTTTCTCTCATGGAACCCTGCAAAACTCTGCCTTTTTAGATACTGTGTATGTCCTCAATTCATGATTTTAAAAGTGTATCACATTGCTCATCCTAAATTATTCTGGGTGCAGTAGGAATGATAAAGCTGTTTCGTAAATAATGTATTTTGCTGTATAGGTGATTCTGATTTTTTGAAGTCTTTTCTGGTGATCCATGAGTCAAGTAAAGCATATGGAGCAACTCCAAGCAGATACATGACTTTCCTGCGTGTGTATAGTGCCATCAATAGAAGCAAAAGAGCAGAGTTGCTCAAAAGGCAAAGCCATTTGCAGGTATGTAATTAATAACATTTTCTACTTATGAGTTGGCAAAATATTTCCATATTTGTGATCTGTGTTTTTGCAGAGCTTATCTCTTCTGCCACCCCCACCACTCCTGTGTGGCTGGAAGCAGCTGGTCCCTTCCTGCCCACAGTGTCAAAAGACAGCTAACAGCTCCAGGCTGCTGCTGGCCACTGACATAACCAAGCCGCCTCCTATCCCCTGGCTACAGCACAGGCAGGAAGGGGTTAAGTCCTAAGGATGCACTGTGCACCAAGGCCCAGGGAACCTGGTTGCAGGGGCTTCAGTGAACCTGACCAGAGAGGTGACTCAGCAGAATAGGGTGTCTAGGGGATGGAGCAGCCCCATGCTCCCTGGGGCAGGTGAAGAGGGTGCTAAGCCCCTGCGTTGGGGGCTGCTGTGGAGCCTGCAGGTTTGGGGCATGAACAGGCTGGAAATCGCTTTTCCCACCCCGCCACTCCAGAGCTTATCTGAAGGGTGGCGAGGCTTTCCTGTGCCAGCGCTGTGCGGGGCTTTGGCACATGCAGGGCTCGGATTCTCCTGGCCAGGGCCCTGGGCCAGAGGGTCTTGGGCTTTCCCGGGGTGCCATCCCAGCCAGAGGCAGTGGGGAAGGAAGGAGCCTGTTGGCCAGGCTGTTGGTGAGCTGAGCATTTCCGCACAGTGCTGGGAGCAGGATGTGCCCTGCTGTGGGGGATATTGAGGAGCAGCGGGGTTGGGGGTGGGGCAAAGAGGCAAATCCGGGAGAGGATAGTGATAGGGGGAGCACGTGAAAGGCTGATGGGTGGGCAGCAGAGGTGAGACGTAACCGGCCCACACTCACCAACCACCGCAGCTCGCAGCGCACAGGCAGTGCCAGCCGTAAACGGGACTTCGGACGGGGCCCTGGTGACCGAGAACTGGCACACAGTAGGGGCTATGCTGAAGGACCAGCATGGGGAGTGGCCAACCCTGCACACTGCATCTTTGTCCCGCCACCAGCCTTGCACACCCACCCCCATCATTGGTCACTGTACCCCTCCCCTCCACTCACCACTGTTGGGCCAGTGGCTGGCAAGCAGGGATCTGGCCAGCAGCAGGACCTACCAGTACTGATGGGGAGGAGACAGAAAATACTGGACAGTTTGCCTGTTTTTAAGAAAAAGTCGGGACACCTGCAGGAGGGCTTAAATACGGGACTGCCCCTTTAAAAACGGGATGTCTGGTCACCCTACTTCAGAGAGAATATAATTATTCTAGCTACTGAGATGTAATTGAATTAATGGCAATCAGATTAAATCCCAATAATTGTTTTTTATTAAAAATTACATTTACTACTTTTGGTATTAGGTTACAGGTTTTCACTATAGTGAAAGGAAACCATTAAGGTTGAGAGTCCTAATACTGATCTACCTTGAGAAGCTGGGGTGAAAATACATTAAGAAAATCATGCACAATGGAGTGTAAAAGCTCACAAGATGCTGGTCAGGGTACTGTGGAGCCATTGACTTTAGTGGTAACTAAATCAAATCCTATCTTGGTTATAGCTCATGTACCCTGATTTATTGATGACGAAACAGTCATTAAGCCAATTGTGTGTTTCTTTTCCCCTGAATGAGAAATGATTGAGATTTTAGGGGAGTGAGGGTAGGAATATGTACTCCTTAACATAAAGAAATTTAAATTAAGTTTAAAATGGAACCACTGGTGCTAGAACTAGGGGTGCTAGGGTGCTGAACAAACACCAGATACATAGTTTCCATAATCAGCACCCCCAATATAAAAATTGTTCCCAGCACTCCTGAATGGAAACATTGTCAAAATAGGTCACTTTTTAGTCCTTCCAAGGTTGTCTGTACCAAACTTTCTCTCCGGTGAAGATATCTTTGTCTACTAATTGTTGCTAACCACATTTAAATATATATGTATTTGTAGGCAGGAGTGTCTAAGCTGAATGAAGCCAAAGCCCTAGTAGATGAACTGAACAGAAAAGCTGGAGAACAAAGCATATTACTCAAAACTAAGCAAGATGAAGCTGATGCTGCGCTCCAAGAAATTACAGTGTCTATGCAGGTAATGTTGATTGTCACAACAGAATCTTAAAAAATAAAATCCCCCTTCCCCACTTTTTTTTCTACGTGAAATTGTCTCTACAGATTCCCACGCCTGGAGTTGCATATTGAGGGCTGAAAAACCTGAAAATATTTCAAAGCAGTTGGCTTAGGAAGTTACATGAACCTTTGAAACTTGAGGAGATTAACACATTATTTATAAGGGAATTTAATCCATGTGTGGGTCTACCAAGCAGAGTAGGGATTTAGCAGCTGACTGATACTTACTACTGCAGTTCAGACTGATAGGTCCTCCAGATCTTTCTGTATCTAACTTCTACTTTATAGAGTTGGTCAGAGAATGAAATTTAAAATTTTCAAAAAAATTTCAACCAGATCGACTATTTTATCTGTAGTATTTTAAGTGCCAAGTTCTGTAAATTTCTTCTGTGGCATTTTTGCATCTAGCTGAAAGTAGGGATTTCCTGAGATTTCTGATTTTAAATAGACAAGCTTATTTCTTTAGACCACTCTTTGAACCGCTAGCCCTTGGCTTAGAGGTAGTCTCTCTCTCTCTCTCTTTTTTTTTTTTTTTTGAAGAAGCCATTTTCTTTAGGTTTCAGAGTAACACCCGTGTTAGTCTGTCTTTGCAAAAAGAAAAGGAGTACTTGTGGCACCTTAGAGACTAACCAATGCATCCGATGAAGTGAGCTGTAGCTCACAAAAGCTCATGCTCAAATAAATTGGTTAGTCTCTAAGGTGCCACAAGTACTCCTTTTCCATTTTCTTTAGTGACACTTACCAAGTTAAATGCAAGGTTTCCAATTTATGTGGAAAGTGGATATTAGTATCTGATATACATGTGACTCTGAAGATCAGAAACAGAAGGTTATAATGGGGTGATCCTACTCTGGTCAGCATCAGCGGGAGTTTTGTCATTGATTTCAATGAGAGCAGATCAGGCACAAATTACACTTCCAACTGTAAATGAGGTCTAAGAGAACAGATTTCCTATGTATAGTAGACCACCAGGTGGCTGCAGCCTCAAAATACTTGGCTTGCAAAATACGTGGCCATACAGCTACATACATTATGTTTATCCTATAGAATCTGTGAAATCATGAAGATTTGAGGGAATTTTTCTCAAGTCTTCTGTGGTTTTTATGTATTCTGTATCTATTGTACTTGAATGTTAGCCAGGATGATGGATTACCTATGTGTGTTGGCTCCCTGTAGCAAAGATAACTTTTACCAGTATTACCCAGGGCCGCTGGAAGACTGTTGGAAGCCAAAAGGCATTTGAAATTCCTTGGCTGTTACCCTATCCATAAATCCCCTTGTATGCTTGTAGGGCATAGAATCATAGAATTGTAGGACTAGAAGGGACCTAGAGAGGTCTTCCAGGCCAGTCCACCCGGCACTCAAGGCAGGAGTAAATCTTATCTAGACCATCCCTGACAGGTATTTGTCTAACCTGTTCTTAAAAATCTTCAGTGCTGGAGAATCTACAGCCTCCCTATGCAATTTATTCCAGTGCTTAGCTACCTTGACAGGAAGTTTTTCCTAATGTTCAGCCTAAACTACCCTTGCTGCAATTTAAGCCCATTGCTACTTGTCCTATACTCTGATTTTTCTCCCTCCTCCTTGTAACAGCCTTTCATGTCCCCCTTCAGTCTTCTCTTCTCCAGACTAAACAAACACAATTTTTTCAATCTTCCCTCAGAGATCATGTTTTCTAAACCTTTAATAATTTTTGTTGCTCTTCTCTGGACTTTCTCCAGTTTGTCCACATCTTTCCTGAAATGGGGCACCCAGAACTGGACACAGTACTCCAGTTGAGGCCTAATCAGCATGGAGTAAGCAAAAGAATTACTTCTTGTGCTTACAACACTCCTGCTAATACATTCCAGAATGATGTTTGGTAAGGCTAAAATAGGAGTTGGAACCAAAAGCAGTGAAACATGATATGCTCAGTGGTATCAAAGGTGTGCTAACAGGACTGACTGTTCTGAGGTTAACATCCTGTAAGAAGCACTCCAGAAGCATAAGGTCCCTCTGATATTTTAAAGAAACTTGAAAAGGAACCAGTTGAGTTGGTGCAGAGGGCTCTAATGTATGCTCACAAGATGCTAATGATGCTCTCTCTGAACAGTGATTTTGATGTGTGACCGAGGTTATGACGTCTTTTTTTAATTACCTGTGATATATTCACATTTGCATTGCTTGAAACAACTGACCTAGTCTTGGATGACTCAATGCTATATCATTATAATATATTAGTGACCTAACTCTCTGTAAATGCAGATACTTTCAGGTTGAATGCTGTAATAGACAAATCTTATCCTTCATTTCTGCTGCTTATACGTAGCCACTGTTTTGTGCTATCACTTCAACTCAGGGTACAAGTGCCTCACTTCCTGGAATCATATATCACTTCATATATCAACTTTGCTTCTCTTAATGCTCATGAATTTGTCTTTTCAATCATAATCATAACTGGAGATATGAACGTCTGTGTTCACAATCCACATGAACCTCTGACCTTCCGTTTCTTATGCCTCCTTGATTACCTCAGTCTCACCAAAGTGATCTCTTTCTTTGCGGACGTATCCTTCGCCATTGTTCTCTAGTTGGGTGTTAACACTCTTTGGCTTTCCATCTCTTTCTCTGTGCAGTGTAGGGTAGATTATTTTTCCAGGGAGTTTCCAGAATTTTGAACAGGTTCTTTATGTTCAATTTACCCTAACTCTTTCAGATCACTACTTGTTCCCCTTTCTTCTTCTTGACCTATGCCCTGTTCCCTATGCTCAGTCTTCCATTCCAAAATGTGGCCTGCATATTAACCCATGCTATCACATTTATTGTTGCTACTTGTGGGGTGCATGTATTATACATTATTGGCCTGATTTTCAAAGGTGCTAAGCACTGTCAGCTCCCATGAACTTCAATGACAGTTGTGTGTGCTCAACACTTCTAGGCTATGTTATTGTTGAGGAGTAGTAGTAGTATTATGTAGTGCCTAGGTGCCCTACTCATACATCAGGACTCCATTGTTCTAGGTGCTGCACTAACACAGAACAAAAAGACATCCCATGTCCCAAAGAGTTTATAGTCTAAGCATGGGACAAAAGACAACAGATGGATATCAATAGACAGACAAAGGAATTCAGGGAAACAATGAGACAGTATTGGTCAGCACGTTAAGCAGTGGTCACAGCACAAGCCATCTAACCATTGTAAATGTTTTTACTAGACATCATAGAAAAGAAAAGTTTTAAGGAAGGGTTTGAAGGATGATAATGAGGTGAATTTGCAGATGTTTATGGGGAGCTCCACCCACACATGGGGGGACAGCATGGGAGAAAACACAAAGGTGCTTGTTTGAAATTGAACAAGTAGGTGAAAGAGGCTGGCATCATGGACCGATGGGAGGCAGGAATCAACATCTCAGTTGTGAATGGAAGATGATTGGTAGGGTGGAGATGTGCCATGGAGGACTTTGAAAATGAAGACAAGTAGCTTATGTTTGATGTGGTAGAGAAGTGAGAGCCAGTGGAAGGATGCAAAGAGAGAGGTGATGTGTTCAAAGTAGCAGATTATGAAAATCATCTTTGCAGCAACATTCTGAATGAACATGTGCAGGGCAAGATTGAATTTGTCAAGGCTAGAGAAAAGCATGTTGCAGTATTTGAGATGCAAGATGATCAGAGCATGAATGAGCGTTTTAGTTCTTTGGATGGAAGTGAAAGGCCTTATTCTAGAGATGTTATGTAGAAAGAATTGGCAAGATTTAGACATGGCCTGGATGTGAGGAGCTAGAGACAGGTCCAAATCGAACGTGATGTCCAAGTTACAGTATACACTTCCTTAATTTGGTCATATCTATTTATTTATATGTCCTCCACAACCATAGTATCTGAGCGCTTCTCAAATGTTTTAAAATAGACAACAATAATAATATCTCTCTTTTTTTTCCTTACCAGCCTGTTGAAGAAATATGTGTATTAGCTTACATAGGCTCCAATTCAGGCAAATGTTCCTATTTTCAGGACAGCAGTTAAATTCATGCTTAAGTCCCATTGAAGTCAGTGAGTCTTAAACACATTTAAAGTTAAACATACTTAAGTGTCTTCCTGACTCAGGACTATAAACAGTAATTCAGTGTCAAGTCTTTTTTAGTACTTTAGCATGAACAATACTATACAAATTAAAATGTATTTTCAAATTAAAATGAAGATTTAAAGAAACATGAGTATCAAAAGTGTAATAATACCACATAATCAAGTTTGGAAAGTAAAGTGGGTTCCCTCATGAATAATCTCTCTTCTTACAGGATGCCAGTGAGCAAAAGACAGAAATGGAAAAAATTAAACACAAGATAGCAGAAGAAGTTGTAAAAATTGAAGAAAGAAAAAGAAAAATTGAAGATGAACTAAAAGAGGTTCAGGTGAGAACTGATAAGGAAAATGAATAGATAAAACTGATCCTATTTGAGTTTGACTGCAGTTCTAATCTGCAAGATTTGAAAAAAAATCACCATGGGGTTTCATATTTATTTTCTCTCAATGATTTATATTAAAAAATATGTTCAGGATACTCTAATTGCCAGCCCTGACAATCAGTCTGGGATTTTGGACTCAAGCTGTTTTATTTTCTGTCTATAACAATAAAGATTTCTCAGGCCAAAGCATGCCCTCAGTCACTACCCTTGTGCTAACCTACTGCCTTAAGTGGTGTCAAGGTTCCTCCCCCACTCTGAACTCTAGGGTACAGATGTGGGGACCTGCATGAAAAACCTCCTAAGCTTATCTTTACCAGCTTAGGTCAAAACTTCCCCAAGGTACAAAATATTCCACCCTTTGTCCTTGGATTGGCCGCTACCACCACCAAACTAATACTGGTTACTGGGGAAGAGCTGTTTGGACGCGTCTTTCCCCCCAAAATACTTCCCAAAACCTTGCACCCCACTTCCTGCACCAGGTTTGGTAAAAAGCCTCACCAATTTGCCTAGGTGACTACAGACCCAGACCCTTGGATCTTAAGAACAATGAACAATCCTCCCAACACTTGCACCCCCCCTTTCTTGGGAAATGGTGGATGAAAACCTCACCAATTTGCATAGGTGACCACAGACCCAAACCCTTGGATCTGAGAACAATGAAAAAGCATTCAGTTTTCTTACAAGAAGACTTTTAATAAAAATAGAAATAAATAGAAATAAAGAAATCCCCCCTGTAAAATCAGGATGGTAGATACCTTACAGGGTAATTAGATTCAAAAACAGAGAGAACCCCTCTAGGCAAAACCTTAAGTTACAAAAAAAAGATACACAGACAGAAATAGTTATTCTATTCAGCACAGTTCTTTTCTCAGCCATTTAAAGAAATCATAATCTAACACATGCCTAGCTAGATTACTTACTAAAAGTTCTAAGACTCCATTCCTGGTCTATCCCGGACAAAGACAGACTATAGACAGACACACAGACCCTTTGTTTCTCTCCCTCCTCCCAGCTTTTGAAAGTATCTTGTCTCCTCATTGGTCATTTTGGTCAGGTGCCTGCGAGGTTACCTTTAGCTTTTTAACCCTTTACAGGTGAGAGGAGCTTTCCCCTGGCCAGGAGGGATTTCAAAGGGGTTTACCCTTCCCTTTATATTTATGACAAGTGGGTTTGGAGAAGTATAATTAATTGGAATTTTGTAAATAATTCTGTTAATGCACAAGAATGAAATTATTCTCCAATAGCTGTTTTTGGTCTCCAGTGCTAAAAGAGGTAAAAAGCAATAAAAACTTACTGTT
The DNA here is from genome assembly GCF_965152235.1 of Eretmochelys imbricata. Lineage (NCBI taxonomy): Eukaryota > Metazoa > Chordata > Testudines > Cheloniidae > Eretmochelys > Eretmochelys imbricata. The sequence continues at coordinate 34,956,263 of NC_135572.1, forward strand.
CTTCTTCGAGTGTTCCTCTGGGTGCTCCGGTCTAGATGTGCTAGTGCCCTCTGCACCTTTGATCTGAGATTTCTCATAGCATTGTCTTTTTGGTGCACACATGTGTGTTAGTCATTCTTGTGCCCTGTGCCATTGTTATATATAGGGCCCTACCAAATTCACGGTTCACTTTGGTCAATTTTACAGCCACAGAGTCTTAAAATTGGTCAATTTCACGATTTCAGATGTTTACATCTGAAATTTCATGGTGTGTTGTAACCATGGGGGTCCTGATCCAAAAGGGGATGGGGGTGGGGGAGCATCCCAAAGCTGTTGGGAGTGAGGGGGTTTGCAGGATTGCCATACTCATTTCTGAAAGGCAGCAGCTATGGAGTTTCCTGCAGCTGGAGGATGCTCCCGGAGGTGGAGGTAGATCCAATCTCCCCAGTGCTTCTGGGAGCGCCCCAACTGGGGTCCTCCTAGCTGCTAGTCAGGGTCAGTGGTGGATTAATGCATGAGCCCATGGGGCCTGTGCCCATGGGCCCTGGACAGTTTGAAAAATTGGTGCCCCAGCCCTGGTAGGAGCCACAGGGTGGAAGCCCTGAGCCCCAGCAGGCGATGCGGGGGCTGAAGCCCCAAGCCCCGGCAGGAGTCAGGAATGGGGACAGAAACCCTGAGCCTGGGTGGCCTGAAGCCTGGGCAGCCCGAAGCCCAGGCAGGAGCCACAGTGGTGGGGGGCGGAAGCCTGGAGCTCAAGCAGGAGCTGCAAGGGGGAGGACAGCTCCAAGCCCAGGTCCCTGAGCCTGGCGGGAGCTGTGAGGAGCGAGGAAAAGCCCCCAGCCGAGGTCCCTGATCCTGGTGGGACTTACATGGAGGGGCAGCCCCGAACTGAAGGTCCCTGAGCCCCAGCAGGCACTGCAGGGGCTGAAGCCCCAAGCCCAGGCAGGAGCTAAGAAAGGGGGCAGAAGCCCCGAGCCTGGGTGGCCTGAAGCCCGGGCAGGAGCCGTGGTGGGCAGCAGTCCCAAGCTCAGGCAGGAGCCACAGGGGGTTGGGGAGGAAGCCTGGAGCTCAGGCAGGAGCTGTGGGGGACAAAAGCACCAAGTCCCGGCTTGAGCTGCAGGAGTGGCAGCCCCCAGCCGAGGTCCCTGAGCCTGGCAGGAGCTGCAGGGGGTGGAAGCCCTGAGTCCTGGCAGGAGCTGTCAGACAGGGGAGAGAGGATGCAGCAGCCCATAGCCCGGGCAGGAGTCAGGGGGTGGGGTGAGGGAGCAGAATCCCCAGAGCTTGAGCGTCTAGAGCCCGGGCAGGAGCCACTGGGAAGTGGGGGTAGGGAGAGCGGCAGCCCCGAGTTGGGCAGGAGCTTCAGGGGCTGGAGCTGCGGTGGCTGGCAGTCCCAAGCCCTGGCTGGAGCCTGGGCATCCCGCAGCCCGAGCAGGACCCGGGGTAGGGGAGGAACAGCAGCCTGGCACCACAGCAGGAGCTGCGGGCAGTGTCATCAGCTCCCCAAGCCTGGGCAGGAGCCAGCAAGAGCCACGGGGGGCAGCAGCCCAAAATGAGGGTGGTACACCCTCTTCTGCACTGCTTGTGGAGGTGGGGCTGATCTCCCTCCAATAACAGCCATGCAGGGGAAGGACAAGTCCTGCCCCTCTCCAACCCAGCTGATTTGCTAGAGACCAGATTTCATGGGGAAGAGACTATTTCGTGGTCCGTGACATGTTTTTCATGGCCATGAAATTGGTAGGGCCCTAGTTATATAGCACTTCATAAGCGAACTGACCTCAGTTCCTTCTCAACCACCTTGGCCTGAGATAGAGTTTTGGTGGTTGTCCTGTTGAGATTTCCTCAACTTTATCCTCTTCTCTTATTGATGGTTAGTCATGGTGTTTGTGTTAGTTTCTGTAGTTAGTAAATAGTAGTGGTATAGCTTTTTATCTTTTCTTTTTCGAAAAAACAACATTTTATTTTATTTTCTCTTGCATTATGTTTAGATAGATACTAGTTAGTTAGTATTTCTTCTTTACTGGGGAGTTATGCCCTGTTCTCCCGACTTCAGACATTGTCTGTCATGCTGGGAGGCGACCTTGGTCAACCGCAGACACTCCTGCTGCATCTGTTTCCTCGGGGAATTGCACATTGCCCAGAAGTACAAGTTTTGTCTGGCACTGAAATGAAGAGCCAGAGAAAACAAAGAGCTAAAACATTGTCTCCTAATGATGGAGAGCTTTATACACCCAGCTTCTGACCCAGGCCAAGGGACCCTCACTGCCTCTTATACCAGTCTCTGAGCAAGTCTGCTGCTTCCACAACATCGGAGTCCCACGCTGTGACCTAGGGGTTACAGTGGACGAAAAGCTGGATATGAGTCAACGGTGTGCTCTTGTTGCCAAGAAGTCCAATGGCATTTTGGGATGTATAAGTAGGGGCTTTGCCAGCAGATCGAGGGACGTGATTGTTCCCCTCTATTCGACCTTGGTGAGGCCTCATCTGGAGTACTGTGTCCAGTTTTGGGCCCCACACTACAAGAAGGATGTGGAAAAATTGGAAAGAGTCTAGCGGAGGGCAACAAAAATGATTAGGGGACTGGAACACATGACTTAAGAGGAGAGGCTGAGGGAACTGGGATTGTTTAGTCTGCAAAATCGAAGAATGAGGGGGGATTTGATAGCTGCTTTGAACTACCTGAAAATGGGTTCCAAAGAGGATGGATCTAGACTATTCTCAGTGGTAGCGGATGACAGGACAAGGAGTAATGGTCTCAAGTTGCAGTGGGGGAGATTTAGGTTGGATATTAGGAATAACTTTTTCACTAGGAGGGTGGTGAAACACTGGAATGCGTTACCTAGGGAGGTGGTGGAATCTCCTTCCTTAGAAGTTTTTAAGGTCAGGCTTGACAAAGCCCTGGCTGGGATGATTTAATTGGGGATCGGTCCTGCTTTGAGCAGGGCGTTGGACTAGATGACCTCCTGAGGTCCCTTCCAACCCTGATATTCTATGATTCTGTGACGGGTTGGGTCACAGAAACCCCCTTGGGACTGCCAACTGACATGCCAAGACTACTTCTGCCCCTGCTTTCCCTGCCAGCTTGAGACTCCAGCACCCTGTCTTGCTGAGCCAGGCACCCCAGTCTGCTCCAACAGAGACCCAGGGTCTGAACCACATGCCCCAAAGCTGCAGACTTAGCTGAAAGCAACTTAAGAAGTGTTCCTGCCTTTAACACTCAAATGCTCAACTCCCCATGGGGTCCAAACCCTAAATAAATCTGCTTTACCCTGTATAAAGCTTATACAGGGTAAACTCATAAATTGTTCACCCTCTATAACACTGACAGAGAGATATACAATGTTGTTTGTCCCCCTTCCCCAGCTATTAATACATATTCTGGGTTAATTAATAAGTAAAAGGTGATTTTATTAAATACAGAAAGTAGGATTTAAGTGGTTCCAAGTATTAACAGACAGATCAAAGTGAATTACCAAGTAAAATAAAATAAAACAAAACATGCTAGACTAAGTCTAATACAGTAATAAAACTGAATACAGATAAAATCCTCACCCAGTAAGCTTCCTTTTACAGACTAGTCTCCCTAGTCTAGGTCCAGCAACCACTCACACCCCCTGTAGTTACTGTTCTTTGTTCCAGTTTCTTTCAGGTATCCTTGAGGGTGGAGAGGCTCTCTCTTTAGCCAGCTGAAGACAAAATGGAGGGGTCTCCCCAGGGTTTAAATAGACTTTCTCTTGTGGGTGGACACCCCTTCCTACCCCTGTGTAGAATCCCAGCTACAATATGGAGTTTTGGAGTCACATGGGCCAGTCACATAACCTTGCATGACTCAGAACTACAGGTAGCAGCCAGGGTCCACATGCTACCTTGAACATCCTCAAGTAGATCTCTTATGTGGATTGGAACGTTCCAAGATCCACTGTTCTTTAAGTGTTTCTTGATTGGGCACTTAACTTTGCAAATTTCTAAAGAAGCTGACCAAATGCCTTACAAAGGTTACTTAGAAATAAAGCAAGTATACAGCCAATATTCATAACTTCAAGTACAAAAATGATACATGCATACAAATAGGAGGAATGTATTTAGTAGATCATAACCTTTACAGAGATGTGTTACATGGCATAAGTAGCATAAAACATATTCCAGTTATGTCATATATAATTTATAAGCATACTTCCTTAAAGCCTTATAGGGGGCACCGTCACACACGCCTCCAGGGCATCTAAGAGGAAGAGCCAGGACTCCTCTGATAAGCCCTCAAAGGAACGTGCCCTGGTTTACCAGGTAGAGAATCTGCCTCTAAAAAACTCACGTTGTTGATATCTTCATTTACTCTGGTGCCATCAGCTCTCCAATCAGATACCCATGAGGATGCTGGTTCCTCAGGTACCCAGGCCATGGCTAGACCGAAAGATGGCAGAGCATTGGGCCTGGAGAGATCATCTGTACCATTGAGGGACCAGTGCAATAAGAAGAGATCTTCCTCTGCTTTCTTGGTACCAAAGAAGCCTGCTTGGCTCCGACTGCACTTTCTTCAGAGTACATGAGACCTTTGGTACAGTCAGTGACTGCACTTACTTCCAAGTGCTGGAGACCTACAGTACCATCAGCGCCCTTGGCTGTGATTACTGTAGTGCAGACTATAGGCTCAGTACCAATAACACTCTCGGTACCACAGAAATTTCCTGGGACCTGGCTGTATCTCACATGCCCAGTTCTCCTCTGCTCAGCTCCGATGTGCTGTCAGTACCAAGAACATAGAAACACCTGAGATTTGCCTGGTATTGCCGGTTTCACTTTCGATCTCTCCAGGCTTTCCATCATTCCAGGGTGAACTTGAGGAAGAGGATTTTGATGAAGACCTTGCCTTGGTGTCTCAAGTGTCAATTCATGGTTCTCCCCCTCACTCCTGTAGAGGCCCCTTTCCAGTAGCCTCAGGTGAACCTGCAACTACCCATGACCCACAACTACCACTAACATCTCGCTGGTCTGAGCACCTGTGGGTGCCTCCTCTTATGCCTTATGCACCTCCTCCTTGGCTGTTTTGGGACCCTTGGGCAGCCTATTACCAGCAATTTTCCAGAGCATCCAGCACCACCCACCACAGAGAGGGGCAACCTGCATCACCTGTTCCCTCCAGAAGACCTGACCCTCAAGAAGAATTCTTCGAGGATCAGGAAGCTAGAGCACATGAAGATGTTTCTCCTACATCCAGCCTCTCTTCATCTCTGGCTGAAGCAGTTATACCTCCTTCTCCATCCCTAGTGGAGGATCCCCCTCCCTAAGTGTTGAGGCTGTCAAGTTTTGGAATTGGTACATATGCAATCGGATACTCATCACAGCTGACTATTTTACAGGGGTTCAGAATGTGACCGCAGATCCACTCAGCAGGCACTTTTTCCAAGACCATGAGTGGGAAATAGACCCCAATATATTACACCACATATTCCGTCAATGGAGCACCCCTCAGATAGACTTGCTTGCCATAGCAGCCATCATGGCTTTCCACCTCCCAGTAGAGAATTATTCTGCCTCTTCCCACCCAACCACAGTGAAATTCCTCAGAGGGCTTGGAAACCTTGATCCACCAGTCCAACGCCCTACTGCAGTATGGGACCTTAATCTGGCCTTTAAATACCTCACAAGACCACCGTTTGAACCAATGACTACCTGCTCGCTGCTCCATTTGTCAGTGTAAATGACATTCCTGATAGCCATCACATCGGCACGATGCGTTGGAGAAATGGGGGCCTGATGGCATAACCCCCCTTCACAGTATTTTTAAGGACAAGGTCACGCTGTGGCCCCACCCCAAATTCTTACCTAAGGTTTCTTCTGAGTTCCATATCAATCAGTCCATTCACCTGCCTGTCTTCTACCCCAAACCTCATCTAGATAACCAGGAGGTACTGTTACACACCCTTGGTGTCAGGAGAGCCCTGGTTCTTCTATCTGGATAGGATGAAGTCCTTCAGAAAGACCCACTGGTTGTTCTTCTTGCTAACAGATAGATCAAAAGAGTCAGGAGCCTCTAACCAGAGGCTTTCCAAGTGGATGTCAGGCTGCGTTAATTCTTGTTACGAGTCTCACAATATTCAGCCATCTTCAAATATATGCATTCATGCTACGAAATCCATTGCCACTTCTACGGCCTTCCTCAAGAACATGCCCATTATTAACATATGTAAAGCCTTTACTTGGGTGTCTATACATACATTCACAAAATACTATGCTATAACTCACGACTCTGCTTCTGATACTGTGTTGGGCTTGGCTGTACTTTTTTCCACACTGGACTCGACTTGGAAACCTTCTCTGCCTTAGAGGGTATTGGTCAATAGTCACCTGGAGTGGAACACCCAAAGGGTTGCTCCTTGAAGAAGAAGAAATGGTTACTCACCCACCAGTAACTGTGGTTTTTCGAGATGTGTCCCCCTACAGGTGGTCCACTACCTGCCCTCCTTCCACTCTTCTGTGGAATTTTTGCTATCAAGTTTTGCAGTAGAGAAAGAACTGAGTTTGGTTCGCCCACACAGTGATGTATAACAACGGGACAGGGTGTGAGACTGACTAATGTATGCACGGGCTGAAAGGACACTGCTATGAGAAATCTCTGATCAAAGGCACAGGAGGTGCTAGTGCACTTAGAGTGGAGCACCCATAGGGACACACATCTAGAAGAACCACAAGGGAGTAACCAATTCTTTTTCACAAAAGCCTGCAGATATCACTGAATACTTCTGAATTATTACTGTCCTCTGAAGATCCAAATATATTATCCCTAGGGGAGGTGATAATACCATAGAGTTGGTGCAATTAGCTTAAAAAGCAGAGATATATGGATGGAGAATTATTTTACAATTAATTCTTAATGTTAAACTAAAACATTTTATTATTATACTTTAAGACTGTATTTTATAAAAAGTATTTTAAGGTTGTGCAACCTGGGGTGTGGAGTAGTGGGGATGTAGTTGTATGATTGGTAGAAAGGTTTTATAGCCCTTAAGTTTGCATGTTTTGGGAGATAATTACTTGAAATAGATCTCTTCAGTCATTGAGATCTCTGCTTTTCATCCAAGCCATTGTAAAAATTCTACTAGAGAACGATAACAATTCTGGCAGATTAATTCTTTTATTTAATCTAAAAATACATTAGGGCTTGATTGTGCTGGTTAGGCACAGTCCTGTATTGAGAGTTGTGTAGAACTTCTGCAGGTGCAGCCCTTTTCATGCTCCCTGGTGCATATGGAGGTTGTGCAAGATGTGTAATCCTTTAGGATGCAATAGTCTGCTTCTTCAGCCTCGCTCCTTTTATGGCTCTGTGCATGGGGGCTGCAATTGTGGCTGGTACTTAGCTTCGGATGCAGCTGCATATGAAGAGAAGACTTTTTGTGGTCCACCACTCCCATATACCTACTCAAGGACAGCCTTAATTTGGCTTGTGGTGTGTAGATCTTCCTTAATAAGATTCATTATGTATTCTTTATAAAACTGAAGTATCCAACAGCAAAAGGGATCAAAAATATAAGTAAATTGTTTCAGTTTTAATAGCTGTACAGTATTTTTGGATGATTGTGCTGAATAAAAATGGAGAGTATGTTAGGATTATAATGTACAGTGTAACATGAAATTAAATTCTTGCCATAGGTAAATACCTGTTTACTTCAGCTTTTAAAAATTAAACTTTTTGAAAAGTTAATACCAATTTAAAAGATAAGTTGGATGTAATGAAGAAAATAAAATGCTAAAGGTGAAACATAAAGCCAAATTCTGTGAAAACTGAGAGGACATAAATGTTCTGTTGTCTCCTGTTGATAAAACAGTTATTTTTATATTTTGTAGCCACTGGTTAATGAAGCTAAATTAGCAGTTGGAAATATAAAGCCAGAGTCTTTGTCAGAAATCCGGTCACTACGAATGCCACCTGACATAATCAGAGATATACTAGAGGGTGTTTTACGACTGATGGGGATTTTTGATACATCATGGGTGAGCATGAAGAGGTAAGTTGAGGATTTTATTTAAAGCATTAATGCAGTAATGTATAATGGACAATTCTGTTGTACTCTCTTGAAAGGTTTGGATGTAATTTTTAATGATCTTCTTGAAGGAAAATAATTTTATTCCTAACAATGAATAGATAACATATAGCTATTTATGGATAAAACTGATACATTTTCTGCAAAATACTCCTACGACTCTAGTTTCAGAGACCTTTTAACATTTGTTCTCCTTTGAGTGATTGTCCACATGCATATTCCACTGATGGGGCACATATGCCAGAGATTAGATGGATGTGCGTCTCATATGCCAGCAGTACCCATAGGGTATGCATGCGCTCTTCAGTTCTTGTATTCAACTCTGAGGGCATACAAGAATGAGATGTGCCTCTGGCAGTTCAGTTTCTCTCACTGCCTCCCGGCTTAGGGATGGAGCCTGATGGTCCGAGAGACCACCAAGCCCTCTTAATGGCTTTAGCTAATAGTTTTTACAATTAGTTTTATAGTGTAGTCTTAGTAATTTTATTTTTTGGTTGCCTGTTGTAACTTTTAGTTGTTAGAACTTTTATTCATCTGGTATACTGTTTTTTGGTTCTCCTGGATTCAAATTCTGCTTCTCATTCAAGGGAGCTATCCCAGCTTTGAACAGATACTCAAAATGCCTGAGTTGCCTGGGAGAATTGCACATTCCCAATAGATTTGAAAGTCTAGATCCCCCTGTAAAGGGACCTTCAGTTCCAAAGATCATGAGCACAGACTCTTTGCCTTAGAGAACCCTAACTCAAATCACGACTACAATGACAGCATCATCCTCAGACAGATCACAAGTGTCAGGCACTGCCTTCTGGTAGTCAGGCCTAGTGGTTGGAGCAGAGGTCGAAGCCAGACATAGGGTCGGGACTTGGCCGAGGGCAGTGTTGAAACAGATCCGGGGACAAGTCCTGGTCGGAACCAAGATCAGAGTCCATCTACAAGTCAAAATCAGTACCATAGCTGGAGTCCAGATGCAGGCCAAAGGTTGAAGCCGGGTGGTCAGAGTCTGAGGGTCTGGGGGGAGTCAGGAGGTGGAGGTAGGGCTGGAGTGGGTTCGCTATAGGGCTGGAGCAAGATCAAAGTAAGGCAAAGACAAACCTGGAGCAGGCTGGAATAGGGCTTGGGCAAGAATGGGGCAGAAACAGGAACTGGATCAAGAGCAGGCTGGAAGTCTAGAGAGTCTGTTGCACTGTGAGGAAGCAGCAGGGTTCCTGGCCGGGCAGTGCTGTTGCACAGACTGATTTGCATCTCTGGTGGAGTTGGGGAAATACCTGAGCCTGGAAAGCCTACTCCTCATTAAGCCTACAGTTATGTGTGGCCAATTATCAGGTCATATGAGCGATATATGCCTTCTGCATACATGAGAGACTGCTTGCCTTTGTGGACTGCCTTCCCAGTGGCGTTTGTGAGGACTTTATGTCACTATTTAATGAAAGTCAACTTGTAGCTGGAATGAGACTCCAAGCAGTGCTCAATGGGGCGGATATGACTTCCAGATCAATGGCAATGGCTGTTGTTTTGCATCAGGCATCATGTCTTCAGGGTTTGGGTTTCCTAAGAGAAGTCCAGATGATGGTGGAAGACTTGCCTTTTGATGGAACTGAATTGTTCAGCTCTAAGATAGGTGAGGCTCTCCATACGCTAAAGGACTTACAAGCCATCTTGCTTTCCTTTGGAGTGTACACACCAGTTCCTCAGAGGAAACAAATGAAACAACAGTATTCCTCACAGAGACCAAACCAGCTGCTCTTTCACCATCAAAAGTCTTCAGAACCATCCAGGAAATGGCAGCATTTTCACAGGAGAAGACAACCCACTGCTCCATCACAAACTACAAAGTCTTCCAGTCCGAGAAGCAGTGATTGTGATGGGATGGTTGAGAGATGGGTTCTGCCAGCAACGACTCCAGAAATCAACAACCTCCTCTTTGGAAATTGGTTAGCTCATTTGAGGCACACGTGGCCCCTTAACACCACTGATCAATGGACCATGGAGGCAATAACACAGGGGTTCTCCATCCAGTTTCAAGGACTGAATTCATTGGCGTGATCCTGGACTCCTCCATGTCCAAGGCCTGCTTCCCTAATTCTTCAACTAGAAAGAAACCGAAACGCTGATGTGTGATCATGATTTGCCCTCCTAGGTCAAATGGCCACCTGCAGATTTGTGATGCTGCATGTCAGACTTCACCTCTGCTGCTTGCAGGGCTGGTTGTAGTTGGTCTGCACACCTTCCAGACATCACCTGGACACACCCCTCATCATCCTTCTATTGGTCCTATCCTTACTGAAATGGATAGGTGCATGCAGAGGAGTCTCCTTCATGTCATCCCTACCATCCAAGACTATTGTCACAGATGCATCCCTACAGGGATGGAGTGCTCATATGGACAAACTAACAACACAGGGTCTATGGTCTCTGAGAAAGAGGAGAATATACATCAGTCACCTAGAACTCAGAGCTGTACAGAAGGCCTGCGAGTCCTTCCTCCACCTAACAGGACAGTCAGTTCAAATCATGACGAAAACATGACCACTATGTTTTACATCAACAAACAAGGCAGTACCAGGTTATCCCCTCTCTGCCAGGAAGCAGTCAAATTCTGGAACTGGTGCATCAACCAACTGTCAAGTGACTGGGGCATGAGCACTTGTGCCTAGTGGAACAGGAGTCATGCCTAATGGATAGAACATGGGTCAGTGGCCAGATGTTGGAGCCGAGGGTCAGAACCAGAGTCAGAGACCAGATGCCAGAGCCAATGGTCTGAGCCAGAGTCAGGAGCCAGGAGTTGGAGTGGAGGGTCAGAACCAGGTTGCCTGGAGTGAGGCAAGGTGGGGGCAAGGCTGGCACCAAGGCAGGAATGGTAATGGGAACAAAGCAGGCACAGGACCTATCGCAACTATGGGCAAATGTTTGAGTAGCCACTGGATTGCAGTTGCTACTGTGTCAGACCAAAGGTCCATCTAGCCCAGTATCCTGTCTTCTGACAGTGGCCAATGCCAGGTGTCCCAGAGGGAATTCATGAAGTGATCCATCCCGTTGCCCATTCCTAGTTTCTGGGAAACAGAGGCTAGAGACACCATCCCTGTCAATCCTGGCTAATAGCCATTGATGGATCTATCCTCCATGAATTTATCTAGTTCTTTTTTGAACCCTGTTATAGTCCTGGCCCTCACAACATCCTCTGGCAAGGAGTTCCATGGGTTGACTGTGCATTGTGAGAATCATAAACACTGGAGCTCTGTTGGTCAGGCAGAGTCACAGTGGGGCAACCTGGCTAGCAGATAAAACTCCTGGCCAGATAATGCAAAGCCAAATAACTGCTTAATTCCTCGCCAGTGTGACAAATGGCTACAGGAGAGTGATAGAAGGTAGATATATTAGCCCCAGATTAAGCAGGTCCCTTTTCCCGGAGTAAGATAATTGGCTGTTCCAGAACAATCAGGAAGTTGCTGGAACCAATTAACGCAGGCTACTTAGGACACCTGGAGCCAATTAAGAAGCTACCAGAATCAATTAGGACAGGCAGGCTAATCAGGGCACCTGGTTTTAAAAAGGACCCCGGAGTAGAGGGCAGGCCTGGGTTCCCCCCATCCTCCCAACTCCCTGCTGGATGCAGGAGGAGTTGACCTGGACTGTGGGTCCCACCAGAGGGGAAGGGCCCTGGCCTGTCCCCCGACCCAGTAGGTGGGCCAGCAGAGACTGTGGGAATTGTTCTCCTTCCTTTTTTCCATGCTGGCTAGTGATGAGGTTAGCTTAGTGGACGGCAGGTTTGAGCCACTAGCAAAGGTGGCCAAACTGAGGGCTGCCGTGAATCTCAGAGGTGAGCAAATCCACCAATAAGCACAGGACCCACCAAGGCAGAGGAGGAAATTTGTCACACCAGATAATGCCTCGCCAGATAATGCCAAAGAACTGGTAACAGTATATAAATTAACAATTGATCAATCAATAAAAAGTACGAGGAAGTTATTGATAGGTAAACAGATTAACAAATCAGGAACTGTTGCTGGGTAAATTAGTAATTTTTGCAGTGCAGAGTAAGACTAGTACCCTTCACATGAATCATAACCGTAACAGGACTTTGAGACTCGCACTCCTCAAGCCAGGAGTCCCTTCTCAACATGTACAGATCCACAAAGGTCACACGGGATACTGTGATTGACAGCCCTAGGCTGCACTCACTCTACTGGTCCTGTGCTCTTAGTGGGGCATACAGGACTGAGTCTGTGGCTTCCAGAATAGAGGGGCCTTCTGATAGTTTGGGGTGAAATGGGATGAAAGCCAAAGTTTATGAAGAATGACTTTGCTTGTGTTGTGTTATTTTAAGCGAATTTGGCCAAAGACAACAGGGGAACCCAATTATTTTGGTGAAAATTCAGGAAACAGCTCGCGTACTGTACCTATGTCTGGTTGACTTTTCTGATCTGGTAGTCAGTGTGAGGGTGGTAGGCAGTTGAGAGGAGGGGCGTGTTGTTGAGAAGGCAGAGGAATTCCAGCCAAAACTGGGAGGCAATTTGGGTGCCCCAATCAGAAATGATGTGTTCTGGTATGCCGTGGTACTGGAAGATGTGTTCCAAGAAAAGCCATGCCATTTCACGGCTGATGGAAGGGTATGAGAGGGGATGAAATGGGACATTTTCATCAGGAGGTCCACCAGTGTCAGAACGACCAAATGCCCTTGGAAGTGGGGCTGCTCCACAATGAAGTCCATGGAGAGGGTAGATCAAGGGTTTGGGGATGTGGGAAGGGATGGAGATCGCTCACAAGTCTCATGTGAGGCTTTTGGGGCTTGGCATAGAGTTGATTCTGTGTAAGCCGATCTAGAATGATATGTAAATGGTGGTCATGGAGTTCTTCATTCTCATAGAAGATGAGAATGTTATTGATTGCATACTGTGATATGATTTAGTGCTCAGTATTCAACACAGCATTGGAGAGAAAGCCATCATTCTTGGTTACAAAGAGTATAGGGGCACTAGCTGGGGAGAGATGAATGAATCCCCTCACAGGTTTTACTCTGGGTACTCCTGGAGGGCCTGTAGGTCTTTTTCCAAAGAAAGTGTGTCTGAAGGGAATCTCCATCCCTTGGCACAGTTCAGTGGGGGAGTCGTAACTGTGGTAGGGTATCTGCCTTCTGTTTTTTGAACATTCTGGTGAACTCCAGGTATTTGACAGGAATCTTAGATGTCATTGGACCTGCTGCTCTTCTCTCTGGGAGCCTTGAGGGTTGGAGTGCACCTCAGAGTGTGGTCAGTTGTGAACCAGGACTAAGGAGGCATTCATGTCAGCACTGCAGAGAGCGGAAGGACACTGTCCTTGATTGCCAGCTGATTAAGGGGTTGTGGGTGACAAACCAAGGGAAGCCAAGGATGACTGGCAAATGTGACAAGCCGATCATCCAAAACTGCATGATTTCCGTGGTGGCTGCCACTGGTGATGACCTCCAGGGGTGCCATTTGATATGTGATGAGCCCCAAAGAGAGGGGTGACCCATCAATGGTCTCAAAGAGCTTGGGGGAGTTTTTGTGGAGGGTAGGAATCTGATGACTCTTGACAAATTCTTGGTTGATGAAGTTACTGGATACATCCTAGTCAACCAGTTTCTTCAAGCAGAGGTTGGGCATTGCAGGGTGCCAGAAGTGGAGGGGAAGACAAAGTGGAGTGGTGTGCTGGTTAGGGGTTGTCCGGATTCTGGCAGAGCCATGGCAGAGCAGCTCACTGTGGGGGCAGAGTGGAGTACTAACCCAGCCCTGGCTCTGCTTCTGGGGCTGGGTCCTGGCATTTCCCAGCCTGAAGGGTTTGGGGGGGGGGGCAGAGGGGCATTGGTTCTTGGATGGGCAACCTGCCACAAATGTCTGGATTCCCCACAATACAATTGGGGTTCTAGAGCCTGGCACTGGCTCTTTCATTGGCAGAGAGGTGAGGTCAAACTTGATTGATCTGCATTGCCTCAAGGTCTGGTAGATTGCCCAGAATCCCATAAGATGGAAAGGTCCGCCGTATATGCCCTTGGAGCAGAGCATGAGGACTGAAGAGCGTATATGCTCTCCCTTTGTACTGCCGTCCAAAAAGACTCTGATCTCTGACACACAAGGTGCATGCGTACCATCAGTGGAATGTGCCTGTGGACAACTCATCTTGAATTCCAGTTACTTTACACTGAGTAACTTTGTTTTATCAATGCTTTGTCATTTAATTATTTAATACTATTTGCAGTTTCCTTGCCAAAAGAGGAGTGAGAGAAGACATTGCAACCTTTGATGCCCGTAACATTCCAAAGGAAATACGAGAGAGTGTAGAAGAACTTCTGTCTAAAAACAAGGCATCTTTTGATCCAAAGGTAACTCTCTTATTGCATTACATAAAAAAAAATGGACTAGCTTCTGTGGTCCACCAGGATCACTGTGCACTATGGGCACAGCGTAAAGTGGACTCAAACTGATAGAGGGTAGCCAGTGGAGAATTCTTCCAACAGAGGGGAAGGCTATCAGTAGAAGCAGAGAGAGAAAATCTGGCAGAGGAGATTCTACTGCCTTCTGCCCCAGCTGCCTCACCATCCTGAGTGTAAGGGGGTTTGTTGGATGTGGGACGTGGATGAGATGAGGAAAAGTGGTGGTGTGATAAACTACAGGCCTCAGGGACCTTCTGGCGATGGCATAAATTAGGGTTGTGGTGGAGCCAGGCATCTCTGAATCTGGGAACCGCAACCTGCTCCCTGTGACCTCCCTGCAGTCAGAACCTTACTTCTAATTTTAATTAACAAAAGAGACTAAGGTAACCTAATGGGTTAATGGCCTTTAAAGCTTAATTTGAATAAATCAAGACAGCAATAGTTATATAAAAGAATTTTACAACATTAGTTCCTTATTTTTTAAAAGGAAGAGTATAAGGATGTGACCTTGCAAATAGGAGACTCATGCTAGTGGACTCGGCACTCTCCAAACCCAATGGACTTCCCCGGGGCTTGACATGGGCACATGGGTCTTCTTATAACAATTTCCCACCCGTCATTTGAAAGATCAGCTCAATAGCACAAAATGGCTGGTTGGTAGACCCTGATATATAGTATCTATGATTAACATAAGAACATAAAAACGGCCATACTGGGTCAGAACAAAGGTCCATCTAGCCCAGTATCCTATCTTCTGACTGTGGCCAATGCCAGGTGCCCCAAGAGGGAATGAACAGAACAGGTAATCATCAAGTGATCCATCCCCTATCGCCCATTCCCAGCTTCTGGCAAATAGAGGCTAGGGACACCCAACCCCCCGTTACCTGGCTAATAGCCATTTATGGACCTATCCTCCATTAATTTATCTAGTTCTTTTTTGAACCCCGTTATAGTCCTGGCCCTCACAACATCCTCTGGCACAGAGTTCCACAGGTTGACTGTGCATTGTGTGAGGAAATCCTTCCTTTTGTTTCTTTTAAACCTGCTGCCTATTAATTTCATTTGATGACCCCTATTTCTTGTGTTATGAGAAGGAGTAAATAACACTTCCTTATTTACTTTCTCCACACCAGTCATGATTTTATAGACCCCTATCATATCTCCCCTTAGTCATCTCTTTTCCAAGCTGAAAAATCCCAATCTTATTAATCTCTCCTCATATGGAAGCTGTTCCATATCCCTTATCATTTTTGTATCATCTGCAAATTTTGCCACCTCACTTTCTACACCTTTTTCCAGCTCACTTATGACTATGTTGAATAGGACTGGTCCCAGTACAGACCCCTGGGGGACACCACTATTTACTGCTCTCCATTCTGAAAATTGACCATTCATTCCTACCCTTTGTTTCCTGTCTTTTAACCAGTTACCAATTGATGAGAAGACCTTCCCTCTTATCCTATGACAGCTTTCTTTTCCTAAGAGCCTTTGGTGATGGACCTTGTCAAAGGCTTTCTGAAAATCTAAATATACTATGTCCACTGGATCCCCCTTGTCCATATGCTTTTTGACCCCCTCGAAGAATTCTAGCAGATTGGTGAGGCATGATTTCCCTTTACAAAAACCATGTTGACTCTTACCCAACAAATTATAAAAAGAAAAGGAGGACTCGTGGCACCTTAGAGACTAACAGATGTTCTTGTCAACTGCTGGAAATGGCCCACCTTGATTATCACTACAAACGGTTCCCCCTCCACCCCCGCTCTCCTGCTGGTAATAGCTCACCTTACCCGATCACTCTCGTTACAGTGTGTATGGTAACACCCATTGTTTCATATTCTCTGTGTATATAAATCTCCCCACTGTATTTTCCACTGAATGCAGCCGATGAAGTGAGCTGTAGCTCACTAAAGCTTATGCTCAAATAAATTTGTTAGTTTCTAAGGTGCCACAAGTCCTCCTTTTCTTTTTGCCGGTACAGACTAACACAGCTGCTACTCTGAAACCAACAAATTATGTTCATCTATGTGTCTGACAGTTCTGTTCTTAGTTTCAACCAGTTTGCCCAGTACTGAAGTCAGGCTTTCTGGCCTGTAATTGCCAGGATCACCTCTGGAGCCCTTTTTAAAAATTGGTGTCACATTAGCTATCCTCCAGTTATCCTGTACAGAAGCTGATTTAAATGATAGGTTACAAATGACAGTTAGTAGTTCTGCAATTTCAAATTTGAATTCCTTCAGAACTCTTGGGTTAATACCCTTTGGTCCTGGTGACTTATTACTGTTTAATTTATCAATTTGTTCCAAAACCTCCTCTAATGTTACCTCAATCTTGGACAGTTCCTCAGATTTGTCACCTAAAAGAAAAGCTCAGGTTTGGGAATTTCCTTCACATCCTCCGCCATAAAGTCTAATGCAAAGAATTCATTTAGTTTTTCTGCAATGGCCTTATTATCTTTGAGTGCTCCTATAGCATCTTGATCGTCCAGTGGCCTGACTGGTTGTTTAGCAATCTTCCTGTTCCTGATGTATTTAAAAAAAAATTACTATTACTTTTTGAGTCTCTGGCTAGCTGTTCTTCAAAATCTTTTTTGGCCTTCCTAATTATCTTTTTATACTTCATTTGCCAGAATTTATGCTCCTTTCTATTTTCCTCACTAGGATTTAACTTCCACATTTTAAAGGATGCCTTTTTGTCTCTCACTGCTCCTTTTACTTTGTTGGTTAGCCCCGGGGTACTTTTTTGGTTCTCTTACTATGTTTTTTTAATTTCGGGTATACATTTAAGTTGAGCCTCTATTATGATGTCTTTAAAAAGTTTCCATGCAGCTTGCAAAGCTTTCACTTTTGGCACTATGCCTTTTAATTTCAGTTTAACTAACTTCCTCATTTTTGTGTAGTCCCCCTTTCTGAAATTAAATGCTACAGTGTTGGGCTGCTGTGGTGTTCCCGCCACAGAGATGTTAAATTTCATTATATTAGCGTCACTATTACCAAGCGGTCCAGCTATACTCATCTTTTGGACCAGATCCCGTGCTCCATTTAGGACTAAATCAAGAATGGCCTCTCCTCTTATGGATTCCAGGACATTTAAGGTGTCAAGAAACTTTATTTCTGCATCCTTCGTTAGGTGACATGTACCCAGTGAATATAGGGATTGTTGAAATCCCCCATTATTATTGGGTGTTTTATTTTGATAACCTCTCTAATCTCCCTGAGCATTTCACAATCACTATCACCATCCTGGTCAGGTGCTTGGTAATATATCCCTACTGCTATATTCTTATTATTAGAGTATGCAATTACTATCCATAGAGATTCTATGGTACAGTTTGGTTCATTTAAGTTTTTTACCTCATTTGATTCTATGCTTTCTTTCACATATAGTGCCACTCCCCCACCAGCATGACCTGTTCTGTGCTTCCAATATATTTTGTACCCTGGTAATATCGTGTCCCACTGATTCTCATTCCACCAAGTTTCTGTGATGCCTATTATATCAATATCCTCATTTAATACAAGGCACTCTAGTTCACCCATCTTATTATTTAGACTTCAAGCATTCATATATAAGCACTTTAAAAACTTGTCATTTTTTAGCTGTCTGCCATGACAGGATGTAATTGAATGGGATTCTTTTTCATTTGACTGTTTCTCATCAGATCCCACCTGTATTTTATCATCTTCCATTCTCTCCTCTTTACTAGGACATACAGAATCTCCATTAATAGATCCTCCCCTAGAGGATGCTTCCATCCAAACCACATGTCAGCTTTCCTCCAGTCCTTAGTTTAAAAACTGCTCCATGACCTTTTTAATTTAAAGTGCCACCAATCTGGTTCCATTTTGGTTTAGGTGGAGCCCATCGCTCCTGTATAGTCTCCCCCTTTCCCCAAAAGTTTTGCCAGTTCTTAATAAATCTAAACCCCTCTTCCCTGCACCATCGTCTCATCCACGCATTGAGACCCTGCAGTTCTGCTTGTTTAAGTGGCCCTGCATGTGGAACTGAAAGCATTTCAGAGAATGTTATCATGAAGGTTCTAGCTTTCAATCTCTTACCTAGCAGCCTAAATTTGGCTTCCAGGTCTCTCTCCTATCCTTCCTTATGTCATTGTTACCTACATATACGTTGACCACCGGCTCCTCCCCAGCGGTATACATGTGTCTATCTAGATGTCTCGAGAGATCCGCAACCTTCGCACCAGGCAGGCAAGTCACTATGTGATTCTCTTGGTCATCACGAACCCAGTTATGTTTCTAATGATTGAATCCCCCATAACTATTACCTGTCTCTTCCTAATAATTCGAGTTCCCTCCCCTGGAGAGTTATCCTCAGAGTCCACTATGCAGTTTCTCTTGTGTTTTTGAAATTCAGTAAGGACCTTTTTATAATTTGTATTGATTTTTTTTTCAGAATGCTAAACGAGCTAGTACTGCAGCTGCTCCACTTGCAGCTTGGGTTAAGGCCAATGTCCAGTATTCCTATGTCTTGGAACGAATTCAGCCTCTGGAAAAAGAACAGGCAGGATTGGAAGCGTGAGTAAGATGCATTTTACTCTGCAATTGTTCTGCATTCCAAAGATACCTGTAGTGTTATTAATTAAATATTTTTTAAAAGTGATACTGTACAGTGATAAGAATAGGAGTACTTGTGGCACCTTAGAGACTAACCAATTTATTTGAGCATAAGCTTTCGTGAGCTAGCTGTAGCTCACGAAAGCTTATGCTCAAATAAATTGGTTAGTCTCTAAGGTGCCACAAGTACTCCTTTTCTTTTTGCGAATACAGACTAACATGGCTGCTACTCTGAAACCTGTACAGTGATAGTACATAACTTTGCACAGCTTTGCCCAAAAGCGCATGCTGGTTCAATAGCAAAATGATGACAGCAGTTATATATAAAACAAATGGAAAGATGGGGAAATAGATTATGTATAAATTAGAAGTTATGAAGTGCAGAAAATTTATAAGGGAAGTGAAAGACACCAGGGAAAAATCCATTGCTGACAAGGCAAGGAAAATAAGGAGTTTTTAAAGTATATTAGGAACTAAATAATTTCTATCCATGGTATAGGTCCGTATCATAGCTGGAGATGCCAGAACTGTTAATAGTGATGAAGAAAAGGCAGAAGTGTTCAATAAATGTTTCTGTTCAGTACTTAGGAGGAATCAGCATGATGTATTTATATCACATGAGGATGATGAAGTACTTCCCAATCCATTAGTAACTAAGGAGGCTGTTAAACATTATCTACTAGGGATAAACGCTTTTAAATCAGCAGACCTGGATAACCTGCAACCAGGGGTTTTAAAAGAGTTGGCTGAAGAGATCTCTGACCTGCTAATGTTAATTTGTAATAAATCTTGGAATACTGGGGAAATTCCAGAAGACTGGAATAATGCTAATATTGTGGCACTATTCAGAAAGGCCAGGTGGAGTGATCTGTGTAATTATAGGCTGTTTAGCCTGACATCAATCCTGGACAAAATAACGGAAAAGCTTATATAGGATTCAACTGATAAAGAATTAAAGGATAAGAATATAATTAATGCCACTTAACATGTTTTTTTTTGCTTTGTTTTGGAAAATAGGGCTTGTCAAACAAACATGAATTCATTTTTTGATCAGATTACAAGTTTGTTTGATAAAGGTAACTGAGTAGATGTAATATACTTAGATGTTTATAAGGCATTTGACTTAATGTACAACCTTCTGATAAAAAAAATTTGCACTATACAATATCGGTAAAGCTTGTGTTAAATGGCTTTACAGCTAGATAGCTGACAGAACTCAAAAAGTAATTTTTAATGGGAAATCATCATAGTATGGGAATGTTTGTAAGGAGGTTCTGCAGGGATTGGTACTATGCCCAATGTTATTCAACATTTTCATCAATGATCTAGAAGTAAATATAAAATAACTGCTTATAAAATTTGTGGAAGACAAAGACTGGCAGAATGTTAAATAATGATGACAGAAAAGTCATACAGAGTGATCTGGATAACTTGGTAATCTAAGACCATTCAAACAAAATGTGTCTTCGTGAAGTCAAATGCAAAGTTATACATCTAGGAACAAGGAATGCAGCCCATGCCTACAGAATGGAGAACTGTATTCTGGAAAGCAGTGACTCTGAAAAGTATTTAGTGATCATACTGGACAAACAGCTCAATATAACCTCCCAGTGTGATGCTATGACAAAAAGGGCTACTGTGATCCTTGGATATATAAAAAGGGGAGTAGTGAGTGGGAAGGTGATTTTACTGCTGTCTGTGGCGTTGGTCAGACTGATACTGGAATACTGCATATAGTTCTGGTGTCCATATTTTAAAAATTATGTATAAAATGGCTAGATAAAAAGGCTGGATAAAATGCCTTAAAATATTTTTTATTGTTTTTGCTTTTTGGTTGGTATGAATCTGAATCTATATCAATAATAAAGTAAAAAATTATTTTTCAGTAACCTAAAGAAAACTGAAGACAGAAAACAGAAACTAGAAGATCTGCTTAACTCTGTTGGTCAAAAAGTGTCAGAATTAAAAGATAAGTACGTTGGTTTTGCTTACATGTCTTTTGAATGGTTTTCATAATAATTTTGTTGACTGATTTTAATATTTTAATTCTACTTTAACAGAAGAGGCTTCACAGCAAAAATACGGTTACGGTGATTAGTCCTTATTCTTGAAATGTCTAGAGATGTCTCCCTGAGGCTTACGAAAAGTTCAGATAGAAGCTGTTTGTTGTCCTCTGTCTAAAAGAGGACAACTAGTTTTCTTTAATTTGGTTTTAATCCACTGCCCTATTTTTCTGCAGCCCATTGTCTCCTATGATTCTGGACATATGCCTTGCTCTCCTCTCCCTGCAGCTCAAGAGGCAGATCAGCATTTTGTAGCCACATATTCTGGTCCGCCCCACCCCAGCACCTGTTTGCTGCCAGTTTTCTCTTCCTCTGCAGCAGCAGACCGTGGCAATTTCTTTTTTTTCTGTCCTTTCTCCTTCTATTTTAACTTTTCCTCCTCCTCCCTGGGTTGGTTAACAACTTGGGGTTTAACTCTCCCTGAGCCTCTGCTGCAGCATCTCTCTGCTGGCTCCTCTGCCCCTCAGAGGTATAGCCAAGCAGCCAAGAAAGCACTGGGTCAAAACCAAGTGTGTATACCTACATTGTAGTAAAACATCTTGCAGAGTCCCAGAGCCTGGGCACAAGCCTGAGCCCAAATGTATATCCATCGATTTTATAGTTCTGCAGCTCGAATCCGAGTCAGCTAACATGGGCCAGTCACAGCTGTTTAATTACAGTGTGGACATACTCTATATATGAGGCAGCCTTCCCAGGATCAACAGATGTAGAGTTTTGCCCAGTCTGCACCCAGCCTTCCAGTCCTAACTCAGTTAGGTCTGGGGGCTGCAGGTCAGACAGGCAGGTTGGGTCCTGTACTCACTGAGGCAGCTGCAACTCCAATGAAGGGAAAATGGTTCAGGAACCCCAGTGCAAAGCAGGAAGGGGCTCCAGAACTGAGGAGGACCCTGACCACTTGACTCACAATAAAACCTAGGGGACCTCTTCAAAACAAAGAGAGGAGGCTTGCGGGGCCACAGGTCCCCTCCCCCTCAAGTCTTAAAGTGGATCCTGAGCACCTTGGGAAAAGAAGCTGGGCTTCTAGTCAGCCGTCCTTTCTCACAAGCCAACCAGGAGAGCTCTGACAAAGACTCTGCACCCCATCTCCCAGGGGGAATGGGACCCACTGCGGAAGGACTGTGAGGCAGACCTCCCTAAAATGCTCTAGGTCCTAAGAAAGGCAAGTCACAAAAGTCCTCACCAAAGCCACAGCAGCGTTTCTGCACTCCCAAAGCAAGCTAAAACTGTTAAAAAATCTGAAAAGGCTAAAAAGGGAAAGAAAAAGCACAAAAAAATCCTGGAGATACGAGTCCTCTGACTCCTCTTTCTGCTGTCTCCGCTGAGGAAGGTGAGCTGTCTGCCTCTGAAATCTAAGCAGGTACCAAAGAGTAAGCCTCATAGTAAATGTCTCCCCTCAAAATCCTCCCTTGAGGCTGCAGTACCGCTTTGCTGCTTCTTCAAGCAAGTGATTAGGGATGAGTGGAACAAGTCTGTTCTTGAGCATTGGCCTTTCATTTATCCACTAAGACTTGTTTTTTAGTAGCTGTCACATCCGCCTGGTGAGTATTGGAGCTGGCAGCCTTACTGCATGTTCCATAAGGACAAGCTGGTACTCAGGACACCAGAATCCCTTCATTCTGAATAAATTCCTCCTTCCACACACCCCAAGAAGTTGTGCTTCCTTCATTTGGTCAAAGCCACAAAATCCAACAGAAAAGCTGTGGCACACCTTAGAGGTCAGAAGAGCATGGAAAATCTATCTCAAACACACAGAATCCATAAGAAAATTGGGCTCCTTATTTGTGTCCTTCCACCCAAACTGCCAGAACCTCAGAGCTTCCAAGTCCTCCATCACTAGATGGATTAAACTATGTATTGTGGAAGCCTACAAATTATCAGAGGCTCCTGTCCCAGAACGGATTGAGGTGGAACGAGCAAGTGTGTCCACTTCAGAAATTTGCAAAGCAGTTATTTGGTCTACAGCTAGCACCTTCATTACTGAGCCACACGGCCGTGCCCTGTTTGCTTTTGCTTGATGTCAGATGAGTTATTCCCAAAATGTAAAATTTGCGTAATATTATTAACAAACATTCTAGAGAGAAAAAATAACTATGTACATTAGACCAAAGAAGACAGTCATACGGTAACTATTCATTTCTGCTGAGGAATGATCTCATGAGAGTGAGCCCTGAAGAAGGATGGGGGTGGTGTGGGGTGATAGAAACTAATATAGATAGAAGGGAATATCCCAGATCCATTGTGCTTGGGACCCACTGATCTGATGTGATGTGAGTCTAAGCACTAAGGAAGTGGGATGGATGATTGGCAAAGGTATGGGTAGGAACAAATTAGTCTGCAAGCAGTGGTATGCTGCCCTCAAAGCCTGTCAAAATGCATGTTTAGAGTTAGCCTTGGTCAAATGGATCCTGCTGTCGCATGTGCTGAGGGGCGGTGGTCACCTCCTGTAATTCCTGCTCGTTTTTCTCAGCGGGTCTTGGGGACAAGGTATTAAGCTCTAATATTTGTGAGCCTGCTGGGGGGCTGGAATTGTTTTCTTCTTATTGTTGGTGTATAAATTTCAAGGGACTTCAGTGTTTCCCTGGCATCTTTTAGGCTATGCAGCCTATTGTCCATCTTTTACTGAGAAAAGGGAAGGACCCTCGAATGGCAAATCCTGGATGGTCTGCTGTACTTCAGGAGGGAGACCAGAAGGTTGGAGCCACAAACACCTCCTTATAGAAATAGCAGATACCATGGAGCAAGCTGCTCAGTCCGCAGTGTCCAGCCTGTCCTGAAGAGCTGTCCTTGGTGTAAGCTTCAGAGACAGGAGAGCAACCTAGAAATCCATAATTGTGGGAGATGTTAGCAGAAAGGAAATTTATTAGTAAGAAATTTTTCATTATTGGGACCAACCAGTGACAGTACCTCCCTTTCTTCTTTGTAGCATCCCATCAGGTACTGTTATATAACAGTGGCATAGAATGGCCTTTTTTTCTTATCTACGGTGGAATTCTTTACTCAAATTCATTTTTAACCAAACCTTTTATTTTTGTACCCACAATACCCAAAATTGTGGTACCCAAAATTGTGCACATAGCTCCAAGCGTAACTAGCACCATGCAAAGAGGGAGAGGGAAATATCTGATGTAAGGGCTTTTATGAACATAGTTCCTTCATTAGAAAAAAGGAAAAATGATGCTATTTATATCCCGTTACGATAAGAAATACATTGAAGCCTCACTAATCTGGATGTTACTAAACCCCACTACATCATTTGCACAAAAATATTGGTGATTTCTTCCAACTACTTAGCACAGATTTAAAACTAGATGATTCAGTAAAGTCTCTTATTTTACAAATAAGTTGTGTATTATTTTTTCCAAAATATAATGCATTTCATTTACTAGCATATTTGGATGTATAGTTAGCACATATGATGTACAGTTAAATGAACAGCTACATTTTGTGAAGTATTAACCTTGATTTTTGATTGGAGTTTGGTTTCTTTTTCATTAGTAATTCACAAAATTCAGTGTTTTGCACTGTAGTGGAGTCACCAGTGTGAGTTAGCGAGATCCTACTGTATAGGGTTATTCACTGAAATTTACCAAAGAGAATTCCTTTATAAAGGTATTGTAAAGTGTATTTCAGCAGAAAATATATACAGTGGTACTTATAAAAGTCATGGCAAAATTATACAACTTTTCAATCTATATTTCAAAGTGTATGCAGTTCCCATATGAGATATTTCTTAGCCAAAATAGTTAATTTGTGTCTGTAGTGTTTCTTACAAGTTTTAAGGAGATTAGAGAAGCCTGTTACCTGCCAAGACTTGACTTCAATATTTTGCCATTTCCCCTGTTATGTTTGATGCTATTACTAATATCTACAGAAATTCAGAGAGCTGGCATTTCCTACCCCTTAGAGGGGCGCCAATCCAATACCCACCGAAGTCAATGGAAAATCTCTCATTGACCTAGTGGGCATTGAATCAGGCTTAAAATCATAAACTGATCAAATCAGGTATCAACTGTTAAGTAAAGGAGGAAATGATTTGCATATATTATGTTATATAGTGTGTTTACTGTATCTGCAAATGTCAACTATGTACGTTGGGGAAAATCTGATGCCCCTCCCATTCAGATGCAGAAGGGCTGAAATACAGTTCTGTTCTTCAGAGATGTAAGAGCAGGATTCCAGGAGTTTGTGTAGGGATACACAACTTCTGTGTGATGTGGAGTCCAATTCTGTGGGTGCGGCCTGCCTGCTGTCACATAAGGGAGTTGGGCTGGGGCCAGTGCATCTACCACTGCCTGGATCCACCTACCATCAAACTTTGTGGAGTAAGGTTTGCTCTGTAGTCGGGCGTGGAGGATTCTTTCCCTCTGTCTGAACAGTTACCCAGTTTAGTTATTGGGGCTGGGCATTTAGATCAGGATTTCAGGGATTAATTATTTCAAAACTTAAACAAAACCTTCCATTTTTTAAAAGAGCCTTTCAATTTGACTTTAAAAATGTATACCAATTGGTTCTTGACAATAATTTAAAAGTATAGTTTTTTTACAGGTTCCAGAGTAGAACAGCTGAAGCAGCTAAACTTGAAGCAGAAGTAGTTAAAGCACAAGAAACACTCAAAGCTGCAGAGATACTGATTAATCAACTTGATAGGGAACATAAGAGATGGAACACACAGGTTTGTTGCAGAAACTTTAATAAAATAGATGCTACTGTTTAAAAACTTGATTTAATACTTTATATTCTCTTTTTTTGAAGGCAATTGTTTGATCATGCAATGTGTTTATGGAATATAAATTACATGGCACTCTATTGCAGCTCCTGAATGTTTATTCCATTATATTTAAAAGCTGTTGTCACCACTCAAAAGCTTTATTTTAAAATTCTTCTGAAGCTTTCTCCTATTCCATTATTTAGCTTTTCTTGGCAGATAAGGTCTGAATGTGCACAAAATGCATTATTTAATTAATATGATAAAATGTATTATAATTTCTCTGATGTAAAACTGTTTGGAGTCTCAGCAGTCACGTGACTGTTTTATGGCCAAGATTATCAAAATATCTAGTGAGTTTGGGTGCCCAATTTTGAGACATCTTGAACAGGCTTGATTTTTCAGAAATCTCTCAAAATGAGCTTTTATGTGTCTCATATTGGGAACTCAGAAATTGAGGCACCCAAAATCATGCATTACTTATGAAATCTTGGCATATGTGATTTATCACAGTTTGGTAACTAGTGACACGGGGGGGGGGGGAAGAATATTTTTCTCTCAAGCCATCCCTCCTAATCCTCATTTAAAGATTTCTTTTCTCTAGAATCGTGAAGCTGCAACTAGCTTCTTTGGAGATGCCCCATCGGCTACACTAAGCAGAAACTGGGCGCTGAAGAGAATCTAGCCCCCAAAGTGATCCTCTGGCTTTTCTATTCATGAAAATGTCACACTTTTATAGTTGTTGGAGTGATTGCAATTGTCCATTCCACCGTAGGCATGTGTATGTGGCTTATGCACAGTTATCAGAAATTTTTCCCTTGTCAATACTTGTCGGGGAAGTGTTAGCTCCCTCCGGTGCCTGGTGCCACGGCACACAAGTATGAAGGGCTGCACTGCCCCTTACCCACCACAGTTCTTTCCTATCACTAGTGATGGTTGTTGTTGGAGCGATGATCTTTGTTTCTTCATATTTTCCTTCCCTTAGTGTAAATAGTAGCTGTGCATTAGTTTTTAGTCTTGTATGGTATATCTATAAATAGTTATAGGGTTAAGTTTTGAATGAGCTATCTTTTTAGTGTGGAGTTACTGGTGCCTAGTTGGACACCGAGTGTGATACTGGACTGATGCCCTGTTTTCCTGGCTTCAAGGCCTGTTGTTCATGTAACAGATCTATGCCAGTGAGTGACCCACATCCCAGCTGCCTTAAGTGGCTGGGAGAGGTGCATGTCAGTGGCAAACGTCGCATTTGTAGAGGGTTCAAATCCCATTTGAAAAGGGTATAGGGTTGCCAGGCTCAGGTACCTACTCATGGAGTCTGCACTTTGTCCTCCATCAGAACTCTCCTGCTCTGAATGGGTACAGAGCACATCCAAGTCTGTTAGGAGTGCTTCCTCCCATTCTGACAGAGTCCTCAGGCAGATCTACATCGCTGGTGCCTAAGAAGAGACTGCATAAGTCTCCTGAGGACTTGGTACCAGGACACTTGAAGAGGAAGGCACTGAGTGTTCACAAGGTCTCAGTGGGACGTTCCAAACAGTCATACCCCCAAAAGCAATCTGTGAGCCAGCAGGGATTGCTGATTCCGGAACCCAGGAAGGGCCTGTTGAGAATAATCCCTGAAGGCTTGGCAGCCCTTTCCAATGCCGTCGACATCCAAGGGTTTTGAGGCAACCACAGAGTTGCTTAACTTGTTGGTACTGGTTTCTCCCATGATTCAGGAAACTTGCATGGAACAGATATTGGAACCCACACTCCTGTGGACCCAGAGCACTACTCGGTACTGGCCACTTCTACTCTTGCAGCCCTATTGCATCTAGAGGTAAGCCAGGAATGATTTCTCTGGTACCCACTTCTCCAGGCTTGGAACCCTTTGCCCCTCGTATCAACAGGTTCAGCACCCCCATGGTCAGAAGAAATGGACTCTACATCAGATTCGGAAGTGGATCCTTTGTGTTCTAACCTGAGCATGCCCAACAGCCCTAGTGGGGTGCCTGTCTGCCGTGGTACCATTCACAGCCTCAGCATTCTAAGAGTTAGTGGCCTACACAGAGCTGGATACCACCTCCATACCAATGGCCCTTCTGGACCCGTTGGGGCTTCCCTCCACATTCCAGAGCCTCTCTGCTCCCTTCCTGCACCTCTGCATCAGCCAGGTGCTGGGAACATCTTTGTTCCCTCAGTACTGGGATTAGTACTGTGCAGACAGAGCTGCATGCTGGGGACCCTCTGTAGAGGAGTTGGAGGAGGGACCACCTCAACAACCTTTAGCCTCTTCTTATAGATTCATAGATATTAAGGTCAGAAGGGACCATTATGATAATCTAGTCTGACCCCCTGCACAATGCAGGCCACTGAATCTCACCCATCCACTCCTGCAATAAACCTCTCACCTATGTCTGAGCTATTGAAGTCCTCAAATCATGGTTTAAAGACTTCAAAGTGAAGAGAATCCTCTAGCAAGTGACCCGTGCCCCATGCTGCAGAGGAAGGCGAAAAACCGTCAGGGCCTCTTCCAATCTGCCATGGAGGAAAATTCCTTCCCAACCCCAAATATGGCAATCAGCTGAACCCTGAGCATGTGGGCAAGATTCACCAGCCAGATACCCAGGAAAGAATTCTCTGTAGTCACTCAGATCCCACCCCATCTAACATTCCATCACAGGCCATTGGGCCTATTTACCATGAATAGTTAAAGATCAATTAATTGCCAAAATCATGGTATCCCATCATACCTTCTCCTCCATAAACTTATTGAGTTTAATCTTGAAGCCAGGTAGGTCTTTTGCCCCCACTGCTTCCCTTGGAAGGCTGTTCCAGAACTTCACTCCTCTGATGGTTAGAAACCTTCGTCTAATTTCAAGTCGAAACTTCCTGATGGCCAGTTTATATCCATTTGTTCTTGTGTCCACATTGGTACTGAGCTTAAATAATTCCTTTCCCTCTCTGGTATTTATCCCTCTGATATATTTATAGAGAGCAATCATATCTCCCCTCAGCCTTCTTTTGGTTAGGCTAAACAAGCCAAGCTCCTTGAGTCTCCTTTCATAAGACAGGTTTTCCATTCCTCGGATCATCCTAGTAGCCCGTCTCTGTACCTGTTCCAGTTTGAATTCATCCTTCTTAAACATGGGAGACCAGAACTGCACACAGTATTCCAGATGAGGTCTCACCAGTGCCTTGTATAATGGTACTAACACCTCCTTATCTCTGCTGGAAATATCTCGCCTGATGCATCCCAAGACCGCATTAGCTTTTTTCATGGCCATATCACATGGCCATATCACATCATCCCCCTTCTTTGTTTCCCAATGAGGCAGTAGTGGCTGAGTCTACCTCCCCAACTCTTGATGGCTTTAGAGCTCCTCAAGACTTGTTTCAACTCTAGATATCCAGTCAGAAGAGGTACAAGAAAGGTCACACAGGCTTGTGGACATTTTAGCATCTGCAGGACCCTCTAGGGTAGCTCTTCCTATAAATGAAGCTATTCTGGAGCCTGTCAGGATTTTATGGAAGACTCCTTTTACTCTGCCTCTGCCTTTGCCAAAAGGGTGGAGAAGAGATATTATGTCCATTCACAGGGATTCAAGCACTCTTACAGACACCCTCTTCCAGTCTCTCTTGTGGTCATGACTGCCAAAGGCAAGGACACCAGGCCTCTACTCCAAAGGGAAAGGAAGCAAAAAAAACTAGATCTGTTTGTCCAGAAATTTTATTCCACGGGAGATTTACAGCTCAGGATTGCGAACCAGCAAGCTCTGCTGGGTTGTTATGACTTCAGCCTGTGGGGTAATATCCTGAAATTCAAAGTCCAGATTCCTGATGTGACAAAGCAGGAGTTCTCTGCTTTGGTGGAGGAAGGCAAATTAGTTGTCAGAATAACATTGCTGGTGAGCCTGGATGTGACAGACTCCGCAGCTCGAGCTATTGCCTCTGCCATCACGATGTGATGTTCATCTTGGCTGCAGGAGTCACACCTCCCCCCCAGAGGTGCAACAAACAATTCAAGACCTCCCATTGGAAGGCTTCTTGCCGTTTTCCAGTAAAACTTGATGAGAGACTTCAGAGCCTTAAGGATTCAAGGACGGCCCTTAAGTCTCTGGGGATCTATAAACTGGTGGCAAAAAGAAAGCCATTCCTTCCACAGCATTCCCAACAGTGTCAGCCATTCTTGGTGCATTTCCAGGACCTGTCCAAAAAGAGGGGCAGGGTTGCAAGATTCGTCCTTCTCCTCCATCCTTCTCTTCAGCTGCCAACTCTTCTAGGCAACCTGGATCATCTAGCAGTCACTTTGACCCACTGGTTGAGAGCAGTGTACCATTCCCCACTGTGTCATCTTTCCCGACCCCTATTATTGCCAGCCACCTATCCTGCTTCCTACATGCTTGGACCCGCATCAGAGGGGCCTTAAGCATAGTAGAACAGGGATACACCCTTATTTCTACTCCCCCTTCCTACTTCTCTTCAGGGACCACTGTCACGGGAGCATACTACTTCAGGAGGTTCAGTCTCTCCTTGTGGGGGCCATACAGGACATTCCCATGTCATTCAGAGGGAAGAGATTTTATTCCCACTACTTCCTAATCCCAAAGGCAAAGGGGGGAAGGGGATTTTCAGACCTATTTTAGATCTGAAATTCCAGATGGTCACTCTAGTGTCTATTATCAATTCCTTAGACCCAGGGACTGGTATGCTGTTCTTGACTTAAAAGATGCTTGTTTTCACGTGGGAATTCACCAGAGCCACTGAAAAATTCTCAGGTTCATGGTAAATGGATTCCACTACAAATTCTCAATGCTGCCTTTCAGACTATCAGCAGCGCTTTTCGTTTTCACAAAAATGTATGGCTTTAGTAGTACCATTCCTGTGAAAGTCAGGACTCCATGTATTTCCTTACCTGGATGACTGGCTAGTCAGAAGCCAATCCAGGTTTCAGGTACTCTCCAGCCACTATTTAATCCACTTTTGACATGCTAGGGCTACTAATTAATACAGAGAAGTCCATCCTGTCTCCTATTCAAATAATAGAATTCGTTAAAGCAGTCCTGGACTCTACAAAGGCCAGGGCTCTCCTACCACAGAAGATGTTCCAAACAATCTGACTCTTGCTCTAGATATAAAGGTGCACCATAACATCACAGTTTGGAAATGTCTCAAACTTCTAGGATACATGGGAGTGTGCACCTATGTGGTGCAGCATGCTAAGACTGCATCTACATCTACATCAGACATCTACATGGTTGGATAGCCTCACATTGGATCTAGATTGGGGAGCTCACTTATGTCACCTTCAGACTCAGGCCCTTTGGACTCCCCAGGATCTGAGTCTCCATATAAATATCACGGAGCTATGAGCCATCCATCTGGCTTGTATGGCATTCCTTCCACACATCAGGGAGTGGAACTTATTGGTGCTCATGGACAACACAGCATTTATGCTTTTATGTAAACAAGCAAGGAGGGGCTCAATCCACAAAGTTATGACAGGAGGCAAACCTTCTGTAGAATTTCTGCAACACCGGTTTCATCAGCCTGAAAGCTGCTTACCTTCCAGGAGCTCAGAACACTCTGGCAGATTGCCTGAGCAGATTGTTTGCAGGCCACCATGTGTGGTGTCTTCTACTGGACGTTTCCAGGTCCATTTTCCAGGGGTGGGGAACTCCCCAAGTGGACCTGTTCGCAACAAGAGAAAACAAAAAATGTCGTCTTTTTTTGTTCCTGGTTAAGAGGCCTTTTGTATATCCTTCCTCCAGTTGCATTCCTGCCCAAAGTCTTACCCAAAGTAAAACAAGCCTCTACAAATTCCTTCTCCTCTAGTAGAACTCTCACTCAAACTCTGGTTGTATTTGTTTATGCTACCGATTGACCAATGTTGCACCTCTTAATAAAGTGGTGGCTCACTGGGCCAGGTTGATGGTGTCTTAAGTGACTTTTCTGGCTCGAGTGCTAAGTCTGGATATTTGTAAGGTGGCAAGCTGGTCATCATTCCATACATTTGTCTCTGACGGTGCCATCTGTCATGAATCCACTACATACCTTTTTTTTTTTAAAGGTTTCAGAGATCACAGATGAACTAACTACTCTGCCTAAAAGAGCTCAGTTGGCTGCTGCTTTTATTACTTACCTTTCTGCTGCTCAAGAGGATCAGCGAAAAATTAGTTTGGATGAATGGACAAAATCAGCTGGTCTTGAAAGTACGTATTTTGTTTTCTTTGACATGAAGACAAGTGAGAGATATTGTTAATTTTACAAAGTGAGAGATATTGATAATTCTAATGCATATTTTTGTTTATAGTTTTTGGAAATTCATAACGCTTTGACAGATTAATAACTGCTTTCATATTGGAAAAAATAATCCCAACTATACATACAAAATAATGGGATCTAAATTAGTTATTACCACTCAAGAAAGAGATCTTGGAATCTTCGTTGATAATTCTTCAGAAATATCTCATGCTCAGTGTGCAGCTTCATTCAAAAAAGCTAATAGAATGTTAAAAACCATTAAGAAAGGGACAGATAATAAGACAGAAAATGTCATCATGCCACTATATAAATCCATGATTTGCCCACACCTTGAATACCAGGTGCAGTTCTGGTAGCTCCATTAATATATATATATATATATATAATATATATATATTAGAATTGGAAAAGAAGCCAAGAAGGGCAACAATGATTCGGGGAATGAACCAGCTTCCATATGAGGAGAGAGTAAAAAGACAGGGACTGTTCATCTTAGAAAAGAGGAGACTAAGGGGGAATATGATCAAGGTCTTTAAAATCATGAATGGTATGGAGAAAGTGAATAGAAATTATTTACCCCTTCACATAACACAAGAACTAGGGGTCAACTGATGAAATTAATAGGCAGCAGGTTTAAAAGAAACAAAAGGAAGTACTTTTTCACACAATGCACAGTCAACCTGTAGAATTCGTTGCCATGGGATGCTGTGAAGGCCAAAGGTATAACTGGATTCAGGAAAGAAGTAAATAAGTTAATGGAGAATAGGTCCATCAAAAACTATTAGCCATGCTCTGGATGTCACTAAACTTGCAACTTCCAGAAGTTGGGACTGAGTGATGGGATGGATAGGTCAAAATTGCCTTGTTCTGTTTATTTTCTCTGAAGCATCTGGCACTGTCCATTGTCAGAGACGGGATACTTGGCTAGATCGACCATTGATCTGACCCAGTATGGACGTTCTTATGTTCTTATGTATGTTAGCTACATCTAGGCACAACTTTGGCAATCATCAGTGATCTGAGTTTGCTATCCCTGGATGGGAAAGTGCCAAAAATTAATTCTTCTTCCAGGTCTATATCTTCCCAAGAATTCACAACAACATAAACCTGAACAGACTGTAACGTCTTTTGATTGCATATAGGCACACGATCACTGCAGAGAAATAAATGGTGGAAAGTATAGATCCTCTTACTTGTGAAATATTGTTAATTTGCCTATCCCAAAAATGAGGGATGGTCTGATGGCAATCATTTTTTTATCCTTTATGTATTAATAACACTCTCCTATAACATCAGAGATATAGCAAATATCAGTAATTTAAAAAAAATAATTATGAAGGAAATATACAGAACTGTATTGTATACAGCAGAATCTCTTGTGACTGGGGACATATAATACAAACAGAATATAAATGTCAGCCCAGGTACATGGTATATAATTAACAAATCCATCTTTAATTTGCCAGAATTTGATATGAGGCGGTTTCTGTGCACAGAGAGTGAACAACTAATTTGGAAAAGTGAAGGTTTACCCTCAGATGACCTTTCAATAGAAAATGCTCTTGTGATCTTGCAGGTAAACAGTTCTGAATTTTTTGTTTCTTTTCTTGGAGACATTTTCTCTGTAACTGGTTGAAGCACGTGGTTTTTCTGGGTTCTTTGATAACCTCATTCAATCTTTATTATCTTGTTAGTACTCCTGAAGGCACAAGCATTACAGAAATAAAATATTTATGCTACTTGTTTATATATACAACTCTGATTTGTCTAAAATGAAAGGAACAAAATTGTTCCATCAGCTATGCATTTTGCTTTTTTGCTTTTATCATTTTAATCTGAAAATCCAAAAGGAAAGGCCCTCAGTCCATCAAATTAGGCCAAACGTGAGTTATCTTTAGCGTTATTACAAACTTTTGAGAATTATCCACTGTGTTGTAAATGTGCATTTTTGTCGTTTCGATTGCCAAGAAATATAAAAAATGGCCACATCCTGCAAACACTTTTATAGATTTATAAATTCATAATTTTAAGGCCAGAAGGGACAATTAGATTATCTAGTATGAGATGTATGACATAGAATTTCATCCAGTTACTCCTGTATTGAGCCCAATAACTTATGCTTGACTAAAGCATATCTTCTAAAAAGGTATTTGTTCTTGATTTGAGGACTTGAAGACATCTAGACAAGGAGAATTCTCCACTTCCTTTGGTAGTTCCAGTGGTTAATCACCCTCACTATTTAAAAAAAAAAAAATCTGTGCCTTATTTCAAATTTGCCTTTGTTTTGCTTTAACTTCCAGCCATCAATTCTTGTTATGCCTTTTCCCACTAGGTCAAAGAGCCTCCTAGTACCTGTTATTTTCTTCCTATGAAGGTATTTTTACACTGTCAACATGTCACATCTCAAAAAGAAAAGGAGTATTTGTGGCACTTTAGAGACTAACCAATTTATTTGAGCATAAGCTTTCGTGAGCTTTCATCGGATGAAGTGAGCTGTAGCTCACGAAAGCTTATGCTCAAATAAATTGGTTAGTCTCTAAGGTGCCACAAGTACTCCTTTTCTTTTTGCGAATACAGACTAACACGGCTGTTACTCTGAAACATGTCACATCTCAGTATTCTTTTTGATCATATTTACAGAGTAAGCTCTTTAAGCCTCTAAATGTAGGTTTTTTTCTGGCCCTCGAATAATTTTTTGGCTTTTCTCTGTATCTCTCCAGTTTTTCAACATAATTTTTTAAAAATGTGGACACCAGAACTCTACCGAGTATTTCAGCAGAGGTAAAATCACGTTCCTGCTCTGAATTACTGCTCCCCTCTTTATACATCCAAGGATCACATTAGCGATGTTTGGCACAGCATCATACTGGTAGCTCATGTTGACTTGTTTTTCCACTCTGACTCCTGTTTTTTCTCAGAGTTGCTGCTTTTTCAATCACTGTTTTCTAGGATAGTCTCTCACATATTATCTCTCATGTGTTGAGGTTACTATAGTGAGTAGTTTCATCCCCTTTAAAGCAATGTGCATTTCTGCCTCTACAATTGAAATTATGACTGGCTGTTTTGTAGGCCAAGTAACCGTGGCAAATCTTGCTACTTCAGCTTCCTACTGGACACGTGCACCAAGGTCCATTTTCAATCTGGCCCTTTGTTTTTAAGATGATATACAGGAGCCAAGTATTCTTTACCTCACCAAGGCAGAATCCCTGTCTCCCTTTCTTCTTGTTAATTTGTCTCCTTCAAACTCCACATTTCTCACTACATCAGACCCCAAAGTGGGATGTAGACAGAGAGCCTCATACTGAAGACTTGGTTTTATACAAACATGTTACTGGCAATATGCTAGATTCTTTCCTCCTGTAATACTGTCTAAAACAGACCAATCTAAGAAAAGAAGAGTTCTTTGAGCTGGTTGAAATGGGGCTGGTCATGACTTTTTGAAAACAAGAGTCCAAACCTGGCTGTACCTCTCAGCAGCCACAAACTCTCCTTGCACTTAGCACAACAGCACTCTTTGAATGGTCACTGTATACTTAGGAAATGACCAGCAATTAATGTGTTTCACACTTAAGTATAAGACAATGTAGCAAGGGTTAAAATCTCAGTGTTCAGAATATATCCCATACATCTGTTTGCAGCCTTCTAGCATGGCAGACCTAGTCATAATATACATTCCAGCTTACTAATAGCTAACACAGCTTGATACCATTCTTATACAGATAATGAAGTATGGTTTTCCATTGCAGCACCAGCTGTTAGTTAAATGAGTTTTTATTAAAAGGAAAGCCTACCACATCATTAATATGAAGGTTATAATGTGATGATGACCTAGTGGTACTAATTATAATACAGAATACTACACATAATAGCGTCTGCAGAATTGTGACACTGGTTTTCTTTGTGACTATAGGCAAACAACTATCTTTACCTATTTCCTTGTCTGTAAAATTACCATAATAATACTCCTTTGTAAAGTACCCTCAGATGTACAGATGAAAAGTGCTATATTTTTGTCAGAGGGAGAAGAAAACTGTGGAGCTGAAAGGAGAAGACATACTTCTAACAAGGCACAAAGTGGTGGTAGTCGTGGATGTAGATGACAATATAGTAATAGTTCAGAGAGAGATGGAGCAGATGTGTTGAACTTCAGTGGACCCAACATCTGGGAATATAATTGTATTACAAAATATTAGTCTTCTTTCTGCCAGAATCAGTCGCTGTGGTTCTGTTATTAGGCTGCCTCCTTTGATCAAGCAGTTCAGTAATAACAACAGCTGTTGAAATTTTTGACTCTTCAGTGTTATTTATATTTTTTGGAAATGAAGAAATTTGTTAATTTCATATTTTCTTCCTAAAACCAGAAGGTAGCATATAATAATTTTTTTTTCAGAGTCGAATTTGTCCCTTTTTGATCGATCCTTCTTCAAGGGCTACAGAATGGTTGAAGACACATTTGAAAGAATCTCGCTTGGAAGTGATTAACCAACAGGTCCAGTATTTACTCTTAATCCTAGATCTTAAGTTCTGGCTGGGCTCTGCTGGCCCCAGGACCTCACAGTGTGGGTTGAGGGGAAGTGTGATGGTATTCACTGATGATGGAGCCAGGTTCTTGGAATTATATCATTTCACACAATGTTCTAGGAAGAAATAACTACATATGCTGGCTCACTCTTTCTAAAACTACTGGGAAGCCCTTTAACTATATATGTTGTACCAAAAGATTATGTAAAATTGGCAAATTCAATTCACATTTTACATACTTTTAACATTAAAAAGTTTACCTGTTTTTACAAATTTGGTGCTCTAATTTTAAAAATAAAATTATTGGTATTTACAGTTTTAATAGCGATGATAGGTTGACTTGAGTAGCAGAGACATCAGATTATTTAAAATTATAGGGCCAGATCCTTTACCCTGTCACCTGCTTTATATTCCTTCCACACAGAATGATTTCATAGCAGCAAGTTCTTATGATGAACTTTTCTCATGCTCTTTTAATTTTTTTTAAATAAAGATAAGGAACTTTGGGACCACATCCAAAATTTTTGACTAAAGTAGTCTCAGACTTTATTTTGAATTAATCTCTTCTTTACTAAAGATTTTCCAAAGTCCTATGATTTACCAGACAAAGCCATGTTTCATAGCTTAGATGTAAAAAAGGCTATTGGTTGTTCCCATGAAGAACTACTTACTGTAAGGCCCCGTGGGTCTAGAACTGAGACCTGTAGATCTACTAGGCTGCTGACATCGCTATACTGCCATACAGCAACAGCTGTAATCAGCACGTGCTCCACTGCTCATGACCTGCTGTGGACATAAACCATGGATAGTATTGCCTTAAGGGGTCTGACAGGCAGCAACCTCATTGCTCCCGATGGGCTCTTCACCCGATATAAACACAGTGGGCATTCCAGGAATGTCCAGGCAACAGTGTGGATCTCCTCTAGCTTTCATGACCATTCCTGTTCCTTGCTCTTGAGCTCCTGGCTTTGACCTTGGCTTGATTTGGACTTCGCCTTCGAACCGGACCCTGAAACCTGACTCAGACTCTGAACCTTGGTATTGACCCTGTCCTGAAACCTGACTATGAACTCCTGCACTGCTCGCAGCTTCTGGTTTGACTCAGTTCTGACCCTGTGCCCTGACTGTCCTTGCTAGGATCCTGAGAACTGTACTTGAAAGCCGTTTTGTGGTGTGGGAGAGAGAACCAAAGACCTTGCTATTTTAGGGCAGAAACTATCTAAGCTTCACCAGATTGTGTGTGCAAGAAAGACTCAGGGTCCATTCTCCTAGAGTAGTAACAGCTTCTACAGTTTGTCTTTCCAATATGTCTAAAGATGAAATTGGAAAGGTAGCATGTCAAGTCTATGTCACTCTTCCATTATTCTTATTCTGAGACATGAGCAGATGCTCATTTTGGGAGAGCAGTGCTTGTTTTCTTGAATAGGTAGTACCTCCACTATTCAACAGTGTCAATGTCTGCTGGACTGCTACAGTGGAGAACCACAGACGCAACTTCACAAAGGAGGAAAGAAGATTACATAATAATTATTCCCAAATACACTGCTTCTCTGCTTTTGACTATTAGTAATGTTTCCTGGTGGTGATCTGGTGTATTGATGCAACCGAACTGCTTTTGGCCAGATGGAGCATTGCCTCAGAGTTCGCTCCCTCTGATGGAGCAGTCAGTCAGTTCCTGTTGCCTGAGTCCCCCTGGGGTATGTGGGTTTTCCCCTTATACTTTGTTGGGTCAGCTGGTCCTAGTGCTTAGGGGGTCTGGAAACTCCTTCAGTTCTTAAGTCTCTCAGGGGTTGGTAGGAGAAGGCAGGCCTGCTCACTCCACTGGGTTCCAAGTTAGGGCCCTTAAGCCTGTCTGGCTGCAGTACCTGAATTAACCCCTTGATTGCTGGGCCTGCATGGGGTATATACCCCTGACACTGGCAGTAGAGAGGTACCAAAATATAGTTAAGTGAAGATGTGTTTTGTGCTCTTGGTTGCAGATCACTTGATCTGATGTCCCTGGCATATCAGTTTTACTGCTTTAAATTCTTCAGTAACTTGCTTGGCAGGACATGCTATTCCTAGAATGCGAATATCAGAGACAAATATATTTAATGTATAACAGTTACGGGTAACTACAATACTTTTTTGATAAAAGAATCTTACGGTGTGCATCCTTAAAGAGATATAGATTCTTTGCATAATTTTTAGTATTTCCACAATTGACTAAGAAATATATTAATATTAAGAAACTAAATAAATTAATAGGCATTAATTTTTATTTACACAGGATGCTAGCTTCATTACTGCTCTTGAGCTGGCAGTGAGATTTGGGAAAACACTTATTCTACAGGAGGTGGATGGAGTAGAGCCAGTTCTTTATCCGCTGTTAAGAAGAGATCTTGTTGCTCAAGGTAAGTACCTGACAGTTTGAGGGAGAGCTGTTTTAGATACCTGTGAATTAAATCAATGTACCTAGTACAGAATCTAATTTTTAACTTACTACTTTATAGAAACATTAATGTTGGTTAGGATCTTGCTCTTTTATGTTTACCTTCCATGACTCATGTAATGTGTGATCTGTGTTGGAAATATTTAAGTATAGTTAAAGTTCTCTCAAATAGGATAAAACCAGACACATTGAATCATTCTAAAGTTTAAGTTGATTTCCGAGTCATACTTTGAAGCACATGCTTTTGTTTGGGATCTCTAACCCTTACAGAGTCCAAAAATTAAGTGCCTTAACCTAGGGCTGGAAATCAGCTTTTTAGATTGTTAGTATTGCTGTTTCTTTTTAATTTTATTAGATAACTGCAGAAAAAGAGAAACATCAAAATGAGGACGGAGCGGGAAAATAGTTATCCACAGGCTGTGAGGTCCAGTGAGCTGATGGGATAAAGTGCAAGAAAAACTGATATACATAGTATATTCAGGAAGATAGCCAAGGCCAAAAAAGAACAACAGCTAACCAATGACTCAAAAAGTAATAGCAAGAGTTTTTAAAAGTACATCAGAAACAGGAAGCCTGCTAAACAACCAGAGGGGCTACTGGACGATCGAGATGCTAAAGGAGCACTAAAGGATGATATGGCCATGACAGAGAAACTAAATGAATTCTTTGCATTGGTCTTCATGGCTGAGGATGTGAGGAAAATTCCCAAACCTGAGCCATTCTTTTTAGATGACAAATCTCAGGAACTGTCCTAGATTGAGGTGTCATTAGAGGAGATTTTGGAACAAATTGATAAATTAATCAGTAATAAATCACCAGGACCAGGTGGTATTCACCCAAAAGTTCTGAAGGAACTCAAATGTGAAATCGCAGAACTACTAATTATGGTTCTTCGAGTGTTTGCTCATGTCAGTTCCATTTTAGGTAGTGTACATCAATGTGCACAGTTGCTGGAGATTCCTGCCTTAGCAGTAGCGGTAGGGCGCTGTAGTGGCGCTCCCATGCTGCAGCATATGAGGCGCCGGCGGCCCTGTGCCCCCTCAGTTCCTTCTTACCACGTGTGGTGGTTAGTCAGAGCACCTTCCTTGCGTAGCAAGGGCTAGCGGTTTTCTTCTTGTCCAACTTCATGCCTTAGGGCCTTCTGCAAATAGTAAGTTGATAGTGTTAGTCAAGTAGCTGTTAAGTATAGTTGCTAGTTAACAGTTAGAGTCTCAGGCGTCGGTCTCCCTCGTCCAAGTGGTCCCCTCGACGTCAGCCACCATCTAGGAGGGGCCTTTCGGGGTCTCGGCGCCAGTCTCGCTTGCCCTGGTACCGGTCCTTAGACAAGTGGCGTTACTTCTCATCGCCCCAGCGTTTGTCCACCAGGGTCAGCAGACAAATGCAGGCCTCATTGGCCCCTCCCTCGTATCCAGAGGGGCAGTGGTTGGGATCAGACCGGAACTTCAGCCCATCGCCCAGAACAGTCGACTTGCCACCAACAGGGGAGTCCGGAGTGGCACCGGTATTGGTGTCAGTGCAACAAGGACAGTAGACTCCCCAGTGACAGTACTGGGACCACTGTTGGGTGCCGATGGTACCGGTTCAGTATTCTCAACCGTCCCTGGCCGCATCAGACAAGCTGACTGCAGCACCGCCAGCACCACCATCAGAGTATGGTGCCGAGGCAGCGCACCAAACCCCGACACTGGGGGAGCCCTCCCCCAAGAAAGAGGGGGACAGCACCATTCCGGAGCCAGTGCAATCGTTGTCCCCAGACGAGGCAGTAGCCGGTCCCTTCCATCCTAGCAGTCCTCCGGATGATTTTAAAGAGCACCAGGCTCTCCTTAAACGGGTGGCGGAGAATCTGTCCCTACAGATTGAAGAGGTGACTGAAGAAATTGACGACCTCTTCAACATCATCTCAGCCACCGCTCCGGCAAAGATAGCCTTGCCCATAGAATCAGAGAATATCAGGGTTGGAAGGGACCTCAGGAGGTCATCTAGTCCAACCCCCTGCTCAAAGCAGGACCGATCCCCAACTAAATCATCCCAGCCAGGGCTTTGTCAAGCCTGACCTTAAAAATATCTAAGGAAGGAGATTCCACCGTCTCCCTAGGTAACGCATTCCAGTGTTTCACCACTCTCCTAGTGAAAAAGTTTTTCCTAATCTCCAACCTAAATCTCCCCCACTGCAACTTGAGACCATTACTCCTTGTTCTGTCATCTGCTACCACTGAGAACAGTCTAGATCCATCCTCTTTGGAACCCACTTTCAGGTAGTTGAAAGCAGCTATCAAATCCCCCCTCATTCTTCTCTTCTGCAGACTAAACATCCTCAGTTCCCTCAGCCTCTCCTCATAAATCATGTGTTCCAGTCCCCTAATCATTTTTGTTGCCCTCCGCTGGACTCTTCCCAATTTTTCCACATCCTTCTTCTAGTGTGGGGCCCAAAACTAGACACAGTACTCCACATGAGGCCTCACCAATGTTGAATAGAGTGGAACGATCACGTCCCTCGATCTGCTGGCAATGCCCCTACTTATACATCCCAAAATGCCATTGGCCTTCTTGGCAACAAGGGCACACTGTTGACTCATATCCAGCTTCTCGTCCACTGTAACCTGTAGGTTCTTTTCTGCAGAACTGCTGCCGAGCCATTCGGTCCCTAGTCTGTAGCGGTGCATGGGATTCTTCCATCCTAAGTGCAGGACTCTGCACTTGTCTTTGTTGAACCTCATCAGATTTCTTTTGGCCCAATGCTCTAATTTGTCTAGAGCCCTCTGTATCCTATCCCTATCCTCCAGCGTATCTACCACTCCTCCCAGTTTAGTGTCATCAGCAAACTTGCTGAGGGTGCAATCCACACCATACTCCAGATCATTTATGAAGATATTGAACAAAACCGGCCCCAGGACTGACCTCTGGGGCACTCCACTTGATACCGGCTGCCAACTAGACGTGGAGCCATTGATCACTACCCGTTGAGCCTGACAATCTAGTCAGCTTTCTATCCACCTTATAGTCCATTCATCCAGCCCATACTTCTTTAACTTGCTGGCAAGAATACTGTGGGAGACTGTGTCAAAAGCTTTGCTAAAGTCAAGGAACAACATGTCCACTGCTTTCCCTTCATCCACAGAACCAGTTATGTCGTTACAGAAGGCAATTAGATTAGTCAGGCATGACTTTCCCTTGGTGAATCCATGCTGACTGTTCCTGATCACTTTCCTCTCCTCTAAGTGCTTCAGAATTGATTCCTTGAGGACCTGCTCCATGATTTTTCCAGGGACTGAGGTGAGGCTGACTGGCCTGTAGTTCTCAGGATCCTCCTTCTTCCCTTTTTTAAAGATGGGCACTACATTAGCCTTTTTCCAGTCATCTGGGACCTCCCCCGATCGCCATGAGTTTTCAAAGATAATGGCCAATGGCTCTGCAATCACATCCGCCAACTCCTTGAGCACTCTCGGATGCAACGCATCTGGCCCCATGGACTTGTGCTCGTCCAGCTTTTCTAAATAGTCCCGAACCACTTCTTTCTCCACAGAGGGCTGTTCACCTCCTCCCCATGCTGTGCTGCCCAGTGCAGCAGTCTGGGAGCTGACCTTGTTCGTGAAGACAGAGGCAAAAAAAGCATTGAGTACATTAGCTTTTTCCACATCCTGTCACGAGGTTGCCTCCCTCATTCAGTAAGGGGCCCACACTTTCCTTGTCGTTAACATACCTGAAGAAACCCTTCTTGCTACTCTTAACATTTCTTGCTAGCTGCAACTCCAGGTGTGATTTGGCCTTCCTGATTTCACTCCTGCAAACCCAAGCAATATTTTTATACTCATCCCTGGTCATTTGTCCAATCTTCCACTTCTTGTAAGCTTCTTTTTTGTATTTAAGAGCAGCAAGGATTTCACTGTTAAGCCAAGCTGGTCGCCTGCCATATTTACTATTCTTTCTACACATTGGGATGGTTTGTCCCTGTAACCTCAATAAGGATTCTTTAAAATACAGCCAGCTCTCCTGGACTCCTTTCCCCCTCATGTTATTCTCCCAGGGGATCTTGTCCATCAGTTCCCTGAGGGAGTCAAAGTCTGCTTTTCTGAAGTCCAGGGTCTGTATTCTGCTGCTCTCCTTTCTTCCTTGTGTTAGGATCCTGAACTCGACCATTTCATGGTCACTGCCTCCCAGGTTCCCATCCACTTTTGCTTCCCCTACTAATTCTTCCTGGTTTGTGAGCAGCAGGTCAAGAAGAGCTCTGCCCCTAGTTGGTTCCTCCAGCACTTGCACCAGGAAATTGTCCCCTAGCACCATCTACCCAGAGGTGCTCAAGTTAGCCAAGTCTGTGTGGCAAACCCCTCATCTATTCTGCCTACCTCAAAAAAGGTGGAAAAGAAATACTGTGTCCCTGCAAAGGGCTTTGAATATCTGTATGCTCACCCCCCACACCCCATGGCATCCCTGGTCTTGTCCGCAGTGAGCGAAAGGGACAGACAGGGCCATCCCAGCAGAACGCCCAAAAATAAAGAGGCAAAGAGACTGGACTTATTTGGGAGGAAAATTTATTCGACGGCCAGCTTACAGTTCCGGGTCTCCAACTACCAAGCTCTGCTAGGGGGTTATAACTTTAACCTGTGGGACTCCCTAAATAAGTTCATGGAGGCCCTCCCATAGGATCATGCCCAAGGGTGCTCCACCTTGCTGAGCAAAGGCACAGCGGTAGCCCCCCGGAGTCCTCCAGATGGCCTGGGATGCGACAGCAGTGACCATGCAACGTAGCGCTTGGCTGCAGGCTTCTGGGCTGTCCCAGGAGATACAGACCACAATACAGGACCTGCCATTCAAGGGTTTGGGGCTCGTTTCTGAGCTAACTGACTCTAGGCTCCATGGGCTCAAGAACTCCCGAGCCACCCTCTGTCCTTGGGTTTGCATACCCTGCAGCAGTCCAGGAAACTGTCCGCCTCCTCCGCCTCTGAAGCAGTCTCGGTCCTGGGGAGCTCCCAGATCTGGCTTCTACAGGAGGAATGACAAGGATAAAAGGCCTAAGCGGTGCTACCTATCTGCCTTCTGCTCATCTGCGAAGGCTGACCCTCCCAAGAGTCAGGGAGGCCAGAAACAATCATTTTGAGGATGTGCTCGAGGACAGTTCCCCAGCC
Organism: Eretmochelys imbricata; assembly: GCF_965152235.1. Taxonomy (NCBI): domain Eukaryota; kingdom Metazoa; phylum Chordata; order Testudines; family Cheloniidae; genus Eretmochelys; species Eretmochelys imbricata. Next base: position 35,000,326 of record NC_135572.1, read on the forward strand.
AATGCACCGTATCCACCCTTCCTTTTCCTCAACCGCATCTGCCCTTTCCAGTTGGTCTGGTCCCGGGTCATCTCAGACCGGTGGGTGCTAGACACGGTCTCTTCAGGCAACACCCTGCAGTTTGCAGCTGACTGTCCTTTCCACCCCCCTTTCCTGTCCCCCTTCAGGGACCCCTCTCATGAGCAACTTCTCGTACAGGAGGTCGAAAACTTCCTACGCCTGGGGGCAGCGGAAACAGTCCTGTGGAACATGGAAGCCAGAGGATTTTACTCCCATTACTTCCTAATTATGAAGGCAAAAAGGGGCCTCAAACCCAGCCTAGACCTGCGTTGCCTCAACAAGTATCTCAAGAAGTTGAAGTTTCGCATGGTCTCCCTAGCCTCCATCATTCCCTCCCTGGATCTGGGAGACTGGTACACCGCCCTAGAATTGAAGGACGCATACTTCCACATCTCCATCTTCCTGGGCACCGGCTCGTCCTCCATTTTACATTGGGTGGGTGCCATTTCCAGTTTATGGCATTGCCCTTTGGTCTCTCGTCATTCCCAAGGGTATTCACAAAATGCATAGCTCCAGTGGCTGCTTACCTGAGACATTGAGGGGTCCAGATATAGCTGTACCTCGATGACTGGTTGTTAAAAGGATGGTCCCCGGATCAGGTACGGAGGCATCGTGACCTGGTATGTTCCACTTGTCATGACCTGGGGTTGATTATAAATGAGAAAAAGTCAACCCTAAACCCAGTACAATGCATAGAATTCATTGGGGCGGTCCTCGACTCCACTCGGGCCAGGGCCTTCCTCCCTGATGCTCGGTTCCGGGCCATGTGGACTTCATTGCGAGCCTGCAGGCCCACCTACTCACCACCGCCCACATGTGCCTGAGACTGCTCGGCCACTTGGCGGCATGTACTTACGTGATCCGGCACGCGCATCTCCGCCTCAGACCCCTTCAAGCATGGCTAGAGTCGACCTATGTCCCCAGCTGCCACAGCATGGACAAGGTGGTCAGGATCCCGGACGAAGTACTCTTATCCCTTGCCTGGTTGCAGGATCCTGTGTCGGAGCCGAAGGGAGTTCCCTTTGCGACCCTGGCCTCGTCGGTGACCCTGGTCTCCAACACCTCAGACCTGGGATGGGGAGCGAACTTGGGTGCTCTCAGCTCTCAAGGTCACTGGTCAAGTCGCGATCGCTCTCTACATATCAGTGTCAGAGAGCTCAGGGTGGTTTGACTGGCCTGCTAAACCTTTCTTCCTCAGATTCAAGACAGGGTGGTTCAGGTCCTGATGGACAATACGGCTACAGTCTTCTATATCAGCAGGCAGGGCGGAGCCAGGTCATGCCCTCTGCCAGGAAGCCTTCTGGCTTTGGGACTTTTGCCTGGAGCACAATGTCCATCTCATAGCCGCTCACCTTCCAGGGATCAGGAACAGGATGAAAGGTTGCGCTGTATCCACTCAAAGAATTTCTTCTTGGATCACCGCCTGTATTCGCTTCTGCTATGACCAAGTGAAGGTGCTGCCTCTGGCGATTGTCATGGCCCACTCTACCAGGGCACAGGCCTCCTCGCCAGCTTTTCTGGCCCGTGTGTCTATCCAGGACATCTGCAGAGCAGCCACCTGATCCTCTGTCCATACCGTTATGTCCCACTCTGCGCTGACCCAGAAGCCCGGGAGAATGCTGGCTTTGGCAGGGCAATACTGCAAGCTGCTAAACTGTGAACTCTGAGCTCACCTCTGTGGATACTGCTTGTGAGTCACCTAAAATGGAATTGACATGAGCAAGCCCTCAAAGAAGAAAAAAGGTTACCTCCTTTCGTAACAGTTGTTCTTCGAGATGTGTTGCTCATGTCTATTCCATTTCCCGCCCTCCTACCTCGCTGTCGGAGTCGCCGGCAAGAAGGAACTGAGGGGGCACAGGTCTGGCAGCACCTGATACACCACTGTATGGGAGCGCCACTCCAGGGGGCGCCACAGCTGGCCCTCTACAGGTACCACTAAGGCAGAAATATCTGGCAACTGTGCACATAGACGCATGCACATCTAAAATGGAATGGACATGAGCAACACATCTCGAAGAACAACAGTTACGAAAGGTAGCTAACTGGTTTATGTAACCTATCCTTTAAATCTCTTTCTGTACCAAATGACTGGAGGATAGCTAATATGATGCCCATTTTTAAAAAAGGCTCCAGAGGTGATCCTGGCAATTACAGGCCAGTAAGCCTGACTTCAGTACCAGGTAAATTGGTTGAAACTATAGTAAAGAACAGAATTGTTAGACACACAGATACAGATAATTTTGTTGGGGAAGAGTCAACATGGTTTTTGTAAAGGGAAATCATGCCTCACCAATTTACTAGAATTCTTTGAGGGGGGTCAACAAACGTGCACAAGGGGGATCCAGTGGATATAGTGTACTTAGATTTTCAGAAAACCTTTGACAAGGTCCCTCACCAAAGGCTCTTAAGCAAAGTAAGCTGTCACGGGATAAGAGGGAAGGTCCATTCATGGATTGATAACTGGTTAAAAGATAGGAAACAAAGGGTAGGAATAAATGGTCAGTTTTCAGAATGGAGAGAGGTAAATAGAGGTGTCCCCCCAGGGGTCTGTACTGGGACCAGTACTATTCAACATATTCATAAATGGTCTGGAAAAAGGGGTAAACAGTCAGATGGCAACAATTGCAGATGATACAAAACTACTCAAGATAGTTAAGTCCAAAGCAGACTGCGAAGAGCTACAAAGGATCTCACAAAACTAGGAGACTGGGGAACAAAATAGCAGATGAAATTCAATGGTGATAAATGCAAAGTAATGCACATTGGAAAACATAATCCCAACTATAAATATAAAATGATAGGGTCTAAATTAGCTGTTACCACTCAAGAGAGAGATCTTGGAGTCATTGTGCATAGTTCTCTGTAAACATCCACTCAATGTGCAGCAGCAGTCAAAAAGGCTAACAGAATATTGGGAATCATTAAGAAAAGGATAGATAAAAAGACAGAAAATATCATATTCCCTCTATATAAATCCATGGTATGCCCACATCTTGAATACTGCGTGCAGATGTGGTCGTCCCATCTCAGAAAAGATATATTGGGATTGGAAAAGGTTCAGAAAAGGGCAACAAAACTGATTAGGGGTATGGAACAGCTTCTGTATTAGGAGAGATTAATAGGATTGGACGATTAAGGGGGGATATGATAGAGGTCTATAAAATCATGACTGTTGTGGAGAAAGCACATAAGGAAATGTTATTTACTCCCTCTCATAACACAAGAACTAGGGGTCACCAAATGAAATGAATAGGCAGCAGGTTTAAAAGAAACAAAAGGAAGTATTTCATCACACAATGCCCAGTCAACCTGAGGAATTCTTTGCCAGAGGATGTTGTGAAGGCCAAGACTATCACAGGGTTCAAAAAAGAACTAGATAAATTAATGGAGGATAGGTCCATCCATGGCTTTTAGCCAGGATGGGCAGGAGTGGTGTCCCTAGCCTCTATTTGCCAGAAGCTGGGAATGGGTAATGGGATGGATCACTTGATGATTACCTGTTCTGTTCATTCCCTCTGGGCATCTGCCATTGGCCACCGTCGGAATATAGGATTCTGGGCTAAATGGACCTTTGGTCTGACCCAGTATGGCTCTTCTTATAGCGCTTTGTTTTGAGTCAGTTTAAAAGAATGATTTACAACTTTTCTTGACTTGTTAATAAAAAAAAGTGGTTTGATATATTGTAGTTACTTTGTACTTGTACTATTACAGATACTATTTTTGATTGGACATTTTTACAACAGAGGCCTGAAAGTTATGTTGGTCTCTGGTGAAGAATCTAAACACAGCCTTCACCAACAGCAATCTAGTAACAGATTCCTATTTAGGGCTACTTTGACTCTTTTCTCCTACCCCTGAAAATACAGAGGTACCTGAGTGTACTGTCCCATTGCAATTTCTTCCCCGCTCCTCTGTTGCTTCCAGAAGGCAATAATTTGTGCAATCCCTTTACCAGATGTAGATTGTTTCCCTTCCCATGCACCCTGCCAGATCTGCTGATTTGTACATTTCATGGCAAAATCAAGTCTTTGCCCCCACTCTGCCCTCTCCTTATTCACCTGCTTCTGAGGGAAAGTAGAAGTCACGCTACATCTGCTTTCTCCCCACATCCGAAGTAATGATCTGTAGGCTAACCAGTGAGATAGTGATAAGCCTTATATCCCCTCTTTTCTCTGGGTGGCCACATTAGGCTGGTCCACAATTGGATCTCATATCAGGAACCTTCTGATTGTTATAGGTATAGACAGAGATTTCAGTAATGTACATTTACAGCTGCGTTAATTAACTGTTTCTTGCACATTGTGTTTAAACTGAATATATTTAGTGAAAGAACCACCTGTAGTGATTAATGGAATACTTCTTACCTTCATAGTCTGATAATTTGGTACACAGCATCTTTAGTTTCAAACTGTGCATTTTTACATAAACGTACAACAGAGAGTGGTAGAAATCATATTGGAACTACTAATATTACACAGCACCAATAGGTTTCGCCTGAAGACTTTCCACAGACAATGTGGCCAGGTTCACTGGTAAAATCCTATTGCTTTCCATCACTCCCGGAAACACAAAATGAGTATTAACTCATTTTAACTAGCCAATTAAGCTGGGTTTATACCTGCTGTGCATTTCTAGAATGGTGCATATCTCAGTACTGTTACAAGTAATGTGCCTCAAATTGTAGGAGTCAGTCCTCAGATGTTTTGAACATGGCTTCAGCACCAGAGGAAGAAAGGAAGGGATCCTGGGTCAGCTGTGGGGCGGGACGGGGAGGGGGTGGGTGGGAAGGGAGAGGAGAATGACCCCTACAACAAGTTACAGTAGCCTTAGGGCTGCTCTAATTTACATCAGCTGTGAGCATTTCAGGGGCCCAAGATAGGCAAAGTGCCCATGTTATGCCCCCACCTACCCTCCCATGTGTCCCAAATGCCTCCTGTCTGGGCTGGGGAGTCAGTGAATATAAACCACCAGAGGATTCCTCTCTTGTAGGAAGAATCCTCAGCTGTGCAACTTGGAATGATTTTAAGTACACTTTGCATCACTCGCAGCAATTCAAAGAAGATTTAACCTGGCTGAGGCTCTGACTATTATTATTATTACTTTACCTCTAATGTAATTTTTTTGCCATTTATGCTTTTCATTTACTTTTTTGTATTTGGATAATTAAAGCAGACTGGTCTGAGTCTTTTTAGTGTCTGGTTCTAATGCACTTCTACAATGCTGCTGTATTTTTGTTTCCAACAATATAGGGGAAAGCTAATCTCATAAAAATCTTTTAATTTATTTTTTATAATATTTATTAACATGGTTTTGTTAGTTTTATAAGACTATTTCCTTTAAACTAAACCTAAAATTTGGTTCTCAAGTTTTTTCACATGGTGGGTATTTATTTTCAGACAATTCTGGAATTTCCTTATCAAACTTAGGATAATTTGTATGTATTTTTAATAGGTCCACGATATGCTGTACAAATAGGTGACAAAATTATTGACTATAATGAAGAATTCCGCCTATTTCTGTCAACGCGAAACCCAAATCCCTTTATTCCACCTGATGCAGCTTCTATTATTACTGAAGTTAACTTTACTACAACAAGAAGTGGTTTAAGAGGACAGGTAGGCATTTAACATTTCTTATAATAAAATAATGATAATAATTAATAGACATTGGGCTGCATTCATCTCTGGAAACACCTTGACTTCTGACAACACAGACCTGGCAGAGGCCCCCATTGACAGAATATAGCTGCAATCTCCGATCTGTTGTAGGGACTAGGAGGTTATAATGCATCAAAAAAGTTTAAACAATAAAATCATTATTAAAATAATTAAATTAAGTTAAAAATTGTAGCTCTTTTTTTTATGTAGACTGGCAGGTGTAACAGTCTTCATCCATCTTACACCTACTGAAATAAGCAGAAGTTCTCCATTGACTTTAACTGAGTCAGATTGAGCCCTAAATTATTAGTTACATTTGTAAGCGCATTCATGGTGCTTTTGAAATTTTAGCAAAACAGTTCTCCAGACTTCTATCCTTGCCAAACTGTACTCCCAGTCTCAAAATACTTTGCCTTGTGGTGAAGCAGAGGTCCATGAAATCTAAAGGCTGAACGTGTTAGGTCTTCCACCAAATTGCTGGGAGCTGCTGAGAGTTTGGTCTATGACATTTAGAGAGAAGTGGGACAAATAGAGGGCCACTAGAAAAAACGAGGAATTAGAAAACAAAACCCCTCATCATTTCAAAACATTACTCATTGGGAAGCTAGTTTATTCAAAACTAACAAACATAAAATTTGACATTGGAGAAAAAGGTAAAACACTAAATGTCTAGCTTAACCAGACATACAACTCATCTCTGCCTACTGAAAACAGGAAAACAGCTGAGCAGCATTGGTAGGAAGGCTGTTTGAGTTAGCATAAAGTTGCTGGAAGAAGCCAAATAAACAGGTAAGAAATTACCATTATTTCTTATTGGATCTACTTGTTGGTTATGTCTACGTTATGAGCTAGGTGGGTGCTCCCCAGCGCAGATAAACATACCTGTGCTAGCTCTCATCTGAGCTAGCACAGTAAAAATAGTAGTGCAGTTGCAGTAGCACAAGGAGCAGCAGCAGTGGTATGGACTAGTCACCACAAATATGTACCCATGGTATTCTGGTGCATTTGTGCTTCATCTGGCTAGCCCTTGCCACTGCTCCCTGTGCATCGGTAGTTACACTATTATTTTTAGCTTGCTAAATCAGAGAGCTAGCATGAGTAAGTCTGCACGAGCTGGGAAGCACGCCCCTAGCTTGGAGTGTAGATGTAGTCTTTGAAGCCCATGCTTTCCCCTGTTCTTATAATGTACTCCATTTATCATCACTGTATTTTGCATACACAAGGGCTACGATACTGGACTTACAGAGTCTAGTGTTTAAGCATGTGTTAAAAATGTTGGGTAATGTACATGGCCAAAATTGAAGCACATATATGTTACTGAGGTTAGTATTTTCCTTCTTGTTGAATATGTTGCTTTCCTCTTAGCTTTTAGCTTTAACTATCCAACACGAAAAACCAGATTTGGAAGACCAGAAGACAAAACTCTTGCAACAAGAAGAGGAGAAGAAGATACAATTAGCTAAACTAGAGGAATCTCTTTTGGAGGTAAAATAAATATGTCCTACTGATTTCAGATTAACATAGTAGATCTAATACTGGTATCTGTTTAAAAGGCAGATGCTAAAATTGTTAATAGCAATAATGAGCTTAAGAATTTGTCTGGAGGGGTGGGGAAAGGAAATGTGTAAACTGTAAAGGTGAATTGTAGCATTTCAGGACATTCGAGATTATCACAGCCACATTAGGATCAAATATCCAGTTAGTGCTTGAATTGTGCAGCTGGATGTAGGAGAGGTTCATATATCAGGCTACCACTTCTTACTGAAGTGGGTTGAAAAAAGGAAAATGTTCGTTAGTTTAGAAAATACTTTTTCTCTTATTTTGAGTGATGAAAAATTGCCATATTTTCTGTCAGGAGATAGTCACAAAGGATATGTACCCCATTTAATCAAGATATGTATGTTGAAATGTAGAAATTAAAAATAAAATCCAGTAGGATGTACAGAGACCGAGATGTGTTTTACTTTTGTGCCTTCTGAAAATAAATACAGGAAATGTGTAAGATCTCAAAAAATTAAAATATGAAAATTAATTCAGAAAATGTGATTCTCACTTTTAATACTCTACCATTAGTATAAAGGTACTGATTGCCTATGAGCCAAGTTTCTCTTTTCAGTTCTGTTTTCCTTCTGTTATTTTGAAATTGGTTTTCTAAATATTCTGTTGGACTTTGATTCTAATGAAAGAGAACATGATCTGAATTGAATAGTACACCTGTAGAGAAAGGATAACTTCAAAGGAAGAGGATTAAGTTTCAGCACAGTTGATGCATTTGTGAAAACATCCAACAATTTGTTTGAAGCAGTGCAACTGTTTTTTTGTGTGTGTAATAAGCCTCATTAGGTACAGTACATTTTAGGAAAGAGTGAATTTTGTTTTCTGTTGCTTTTGAGCCAGAAAGACTTTGTGCCAGGCTGTGAACTCCTTACTCCCACTGGTGAGCAGTTTCTTGTTTGAGTCATCCCACTGAAATCAATGTCAGAACTCTTCAGAGTATCTGCTTACTATTAGGAGTAAGGGGATCACAGTGTGGTCATATTGCCTTTTATTGTACTTGTCTTGCTGAATATGGGCCTGCTCCATGTACAGTACCATTACATGCAGTCAACCTTTCAAAACGACATAGGAATGAAAAGATTGATAAGTTGACTATGTCCTTGCAAGTCAGCAGTGTTTCTTATTAAAATTTCCTACTGAAGTAAATACTAACGTAATTACCGTAGTTGCAGATATATTGTAAGCTGTTAATTAGCTAATTTCAGAAGGGAAGTTAGAACCTTAGAGCAAGTATGTCACACTTGTTCAGTGATGAGGTCTGAATTAGGATTTCAGATGGGGGTTAAAAGAAGGGAGTAAAAACGTTAACTGGCAAGAGGCAAATTTTGCAATATTGTCTGACTAGAGAGTGTGCCAGAAATAGTGAAATTAAATAGTGAATTTAGAGATAATTAGACTTTGTTCTTCGAGGAGTGTCCCTGTGGATGCTCCACGTAAGGGGTCTTGGTGCCCTGCGCTTGTAATCAGAGATTTGTAGTAATAGTGCCCCGGTTGGCCACACATGCGCGGTAGTTGTTTCACGCCGCTCCAAGTGGCTACCAAGCATGTGCAGCCAACCGTCCCTCAGTTCCTTCTCTACCGCCTTTGGCTTGAGTTGGAGCGACAGCAGCGCCCCTTATAACTTTAGATATTATTTTGTGTTCCCCCCCCCAGCTAGTAACCTCTTATTCCTTTATTTTTCCTATTTCTTGTTTATCTTATGAAAAAAATTACTAGTTGTCTCCCTTCCCCGCGAAAAACAGAAGAGGGACAGAATGGGATTATTCCTATTTCTTCTTCAAAACTAATGTCCCTTCAGATATGTCCATCTCTCTTGGCTTTAAATGCTGCCTGACCTGCAGACTCTCTGTGCCGGTCTCTGACGGCCACGTGTAGTGTGTCCAATGCTTAGGGGAGACATACATTGCTCAGAAATGTCCCCACTGCAAAAAACTGACCGTTCAGACGAGGAAGGTCAGGGATCTCCAATTAAAACTCCTGATGATGGAGAAATCCCTCAAACCAGCCTCTGACCCCAAGTCCAGGATGTCTCCTGGCCAACGGTCACCAGTGGCAGCGTCTGACTGGGGCTCTACCTCCAAAGTTACTACTAGGAGTTTTCTCCTAAAAAGGGTGCAAAAAAGAGGTCTCATTCTTCGCCACAGTGAGAGTCGCCTCCAAAAAAGCGATCTCTGAAGTAAAAATCTACCCCGGTACCAAAGGCACCAAAAGCACTGGACCATGAGGCACCAGGAATATGCAATCCTGAGATTTCCTGCAGCTCTCACCCTGATTCCCAGCCAGAGCATGCTGCTGTCCTTGGTGCTGATTCTCCCGGTGCCACAGCAATTAATCAAACAGGGAGATCTCCTTGTTACTGTTGCCGGCACCCAGTGCTGAGAGGCAAAACAACAGCAAGGGGGGGTTTGTTACCCGGTGTGCTTCACTCAATAATCACAGTGGGGTGGAGAAGCTGAAAAGTTTATTTGCAGCTGCAAACAAGGTACAGGGAGAATAGAATTTCAAATCCTGCACCTTAGAGCAGGTTATTATACACACTTTTATATTTTTTAATGCTACTGCACTACACATTAGCTAATTAAAACTTTATATAAATACTTTGCTTTTTTATATGGGTTACAACAATGTTTATTTTTTGCAACTTTTAACAAGCATTTTTAGCAACTTAAACAACTAGCACATTTTGTCTGGCCTTGTAACTGTCTCTCTTATTATCTTTAGCTTGGCGTCAGCAAACCTTACACTATGAGGCATTATTTGCGACTGCAACATTGTTTTAAAAGCAAAAGAGCTTATTTAAACTAGCTAGGCCTGAATTTTATTAAGGGGGGTTGAGAAGAAGCCCTTAGGCCTTCAGCAGGGAGACTTTTTTGACTTTTATGGCTTTTTATCCCCTCAACTTAACTAGTGGCCATACCTTGGGGTCTCCAACATTACCTCAACACCTGGGACTCTGCTATTCGGCACCGACGGCACCCCAGCCAGACCGGGACCAAGCCTGGTTGCTACTCCCTTTGGCTCAGCTCCTCCTCTCTTCAGCGATGAGGACGAAGAGGATGAGGCAGGGATCTACACCCTGCACCATTCCTCACCTAAACCAGGACACTCTCAGCACTGCATGTCTACAGATGCAGAAGGCTGGCAGCCTCCACTATTGGTACTGCCTCCCATGGCGTTTCCACCCAACTCGGCATACTGGGACCCATGGGCATTGTATAGGGCTCAGAACCACAGGCCCCCCCCAACCCACTTAGATCCAGAACAACTTGCTCCCCTTCACCTCCTGCACCAGCTCCTTCAGAAGCGCTGGATGAGGAGATAGAGGAACCTGAAGATGCGCCTGAGGGTGATACCCTTCCACCCACCCACATTTCATCTTCATCGCCAGACAAAACAATAATTCCACCACTCCCCACCTTGGGGGATGATTTCAAATCCTTCCAGGAGCTCTTCAAACGAGTAGCTGAATCCCTAGACATCTCACTAGCAGAGCTACCAGAGACCCAGCACAAACTCATACTTTAGGCATCCCCATCAGCAAAGATTGCATTGCCTATTAATGCAGCCATAATGGATCTGACAAAAATAATCTGTCAGATACCTGCCACAGCCCCACTTTCTTGTAAAAGATCTGACAAGAAGTAGTATGTCCCTACAAAAGGAACTGAGTTTTTATTCACCCCCCCCACCCCAAACTCATTGGTGGTAATCAAAGGGGAAAGCAACATCAATCTAGAACCACCCCTTGTGACAAGGACTGGAAAAGGCTAGACCTTTTCAGGCAGAAAGCCTACTGATCAGCTACCCTCCAATTCCGTATAGCCAACTACTTGGCCTAAATGGCCAAATATACACGAAACCTGTTCTCTCAAATGTCAGCTTTTATTGAACAGCTTCCAGATGACAAATGAGAACAATATAAGGCTAACATCATGGAGAGTTCCCTCATCGCCAGAACAGCCTTTGAGCCTTCTCTTGATTCTGCAGGCATGGCAGCACATTCAGTAGCTACATCCGTCGTCATGCATCGCACTTCCTGGCTACATCTGTCCCAGTTTCCAAGGGAAGTTCAAGCCACAGTTGATGACTTATCTTTTGGAGTCCAAAAACTGTTTGCGGACAACACCAACGCGCCATTACACACCTTAAAGGACTGCCAGGCAACCTTGAAGACACTTGGAATTTATGTCCCTCCAAATAAACAGAAACAGGGCAGAATTTACAAGCCACGATTCCGCACTGCTCCATATACTCAACCCCAACGACACTATGACCAATGCCGGCAGCTCCAAGATCAGCCATCCACGCCTGACCATCTACTTCCAGGCAAACATTTTGAAGTATTGGTTGAGGATACGAGAACCCCATATTCCCTAATTCCAGATTTACATCGTATCTCCAGCCCATTTGGAGAACGACTGCTAACATATTACCCAGTCTAGAAGACCATCACTACAGACAAATGGGTTCTGGAAATTATCCAGCAGGGTTACTCCATCCCCTTTATTTCTATCCCACCTGCCCATTCCCCTTCCCTGTCCCTCTTCAGGGATCCCTCTCACGAGCACCTGTTACAACAGGAAATAAATCACCTCTTACAATTAAGTTCCGTGGAAACTGTAACAGTTCAACACAGTGGGAGAGGGTTTTATTCCCATTGTTTTCTCACTCAGAAAAAAAACTGGAGGGTGGAGTCCCATCCTGGATTTATGGAAACTCAACAAGTTTGTGAGAACACAATGTTTCAAAATGGTGACTCCATCCACAATAATTCCGGCATTGGAGAAAGGAGATTGGCTCTTGGCCCTCGACCTACAAGATTCTTACTTTCATGTTACCATCCACCTGGCGCACAGATGATTCCTGCACTTCACCCTAGGGAAACAACATTTCCGATAAGAGTGCTTTCTTTTGGCCTGTCCACCACCACAAGGTTGTTTTCCAAAGTTCTCGCCATTGTGGCTGCTCACCTCCCCAGCAGGGAGTGATGATCTTTCCATATTTAGACGACTGCCTTCTAAAGGCACCAACACAACAGACAGCAACGAGCACCACTCGCATGACAATAACCCTTTTTACAGCCCTGGGCTTACAAATAAATCTTCAGATGTCCACCCTGATACCTACAGAACAGTGGACGTTTATAGGGGCACATCTCGACTGTCTCAACGTGACAGCAAGATTACCCCAACAACGCTTCCTCACCTCAACTAATCTGATTACAACAGTGAGGGGCAGCCCACAAACATCCACCAGAACGTTCTTAAAACTTTTGGGGCACATGACGACTACAACATTTGTTGTAAAATATGCCAGGCTCCACATGAGATGTTTACAGGCCTGGCTCTGCATGGTCTATATTCTGCCCAGACACTCCCTCAACAGATGTCTCACAATGTCCCGCAGAGTGAAGGACTTGCTCACATGGTGGACATGCTCAGGTGTCCCCTTCCTACAAAAAGCTCCATCTATGACAATCACCACAGAAGCTTCCCTCCTGGGTTGGAGGGCACACTTACATGACAGTACCATCTAGGGTCGCTGGTCAGTAGCGGAATCCAATCCCCACATAAACTTACTGGAGTTAAGGGCAGTCCAGAACGCTTGCCAGCACTTTCTTCCTCTAATACACAACAAGACTGTCAAGATTCTCACTGACAATCTAGCAACTATGTACTATATAAATCTCCAAGGCGGGTTCGATCTTATCCCCTCTGTTCAGAAGCAGTTCGGCTCTGACAATGGTGCATCACCAGCAACATACATTTTCTGGCATCCTATTTGCCCGGACGCCAGAACGCAACAGCGGATCAACTAAGCAGAGACTTCTTCCAAATCCATGAGTGGGAGATGCTTCCCGGAATCCTCAAAGCCGTATTCAGACAATGGGGATTCCCCACAATAGACCTATTTGCTACTGCCCACAATGCCAAGTGTCCACAGTACTGCTCCCAGGCCAGACTGGGGCACAACTCCCGGGGCGACACCTTCCTTCTGAAATGGGAAGCTCCACTATTGTACGCCTTCTCTCCAATCCCATTGCTGAGTTGTGTCCTTCACAAGATTAGGCAAAACAAATCCAGGGTCATTCTCATTGCACCAATATGGGCCAGACAAACATGATTTCCCTACCTGAAACAGATAGCAGTGAAACCACCATGAACCCTTCCCCTAGTGCCTCATCTGCTGACACAGGATGTGGGATGTATCCGTCACCCCAACATTGCCGTACTCCACCTGAAGGCCTGGTTACTCCATGGATGAAAGGGCTCGAGAGGGAATGTTCTACTGAAGTACAAGACATACTACTGAACAGCCACAGACTAACTACAAGAAAGATGTATACGCATAAATGGAACCGATTCTGTACTTGGTGCCAAGACAACCATATTATTCCACAGTCGGCCCCATTACTCCGTATCCTCGATTATATACTGGCACTTAAAAAATCTGGGTTATCCACCAGCTCACTCAGAGTACATTTGGCTACCATCAGCTCCTTCCACACCAAGGTGGACGAATTCACCATATTTGCTAGTCCATTGACTAAATGCTTCCTTAAAGACATAGATAACACCTATCCCACACTAAGAGACCTGACTCCTATGTGGGACCTCAACCTTGTTCTCCGCATTCTCATGGGGAAACTGTTTGAACCCCTTGCAACCTGTTCATTGTTACACTTATCTATGGAGGTGCCCTTCCTAGTAGCCATCACATCAGCAAGAAGGGTGGGAGAACTAGGTGCCCTAATGGCACACCCACCTTACACAGCATTCCTCAAAGACAAATTAATTCTGTGACCACACCCTAAATTCATATCCAAGGTCATATCAACGTTCCATTTAAATCATCCCATTTACTTACCTGTATTCTTCCCGAAACCACACACTGACAGCAGGGAGGCCTCCCTTCACATGTTAGACGTTCACAGAGCTCTAGCGTTCAATATAGAAAAAACAAAAACATTTAGAAAATCATCCAGACTCTTTTTCTCCACAACAGAATGATCAAAGGGTCAAACTATATCCAAAGACTATCCAAATCTATATTGACATGTATCCAGTTGTGTTACCAAAACCACAATCTGACAGCTCCCTCTGGAGTATGCACAAACTCCACCAGAGCAATATTGACATCTGTGGCCTTTCTCAACAATGTGCCCATCGTGGACATTTGCAAAGCAGCTACCTGGGCATTAGCCCATAGCTTTACTAAACACTACGCTTTAGAACAACAATCAACTGCAGACGCTCAGTTTGGACTCTTGATGCTATCCACCATACATAAACCAACTCCGAAGCTCCTCCCCTCCACTGGGGGCACTGCTCAACAGTCACCTTCTTCTCAAAGAAGAAGAGAAGGTTACTCACCTTGTGCAGTAACTGAGGTTCTTCAAGATGGTTGTCCCTGTGGGTGCTCCCTACCCCCTGCTCCCCTCTACTTCAGAGTTTTACGCCAATCCTCTGGGGTAGAGAAGGAACTGGGGGATGGTTGGCTGCGCATGCTAGGTGGCTGCTTGGAGCGGCACGAGACGGCTGCCACGCATGAGCGGCCAACCAGGGCACTGCTACTACAAACATTTGATTACAAGTGCAGGGCACCAAGACACCTGAAGTGGAGCATGCACAGGGTCAGCCATCTCGAAGAACCTCAATTACTGCACAAGGTGAGTAACTTTCTCTTTAAAAAAAGTAAATAATATCCTTCCACTGTCCATTTACTTACCTCTGTAAGCAGGAAAGGGGAATACGTTTATGAATTTGCTAGTTAGATTTTCAAGCTGAAATCTAACAAACTTTGTTTGCCAATTGGATAAGTATGAATAGAATAACCCCTTTTTATTGAGTCCAGGGAGTGTTGCTACTTTTAATACTGGGTTCTTTTTCCGTCAACTTTTAACTCAAACAGTATTTGTCAAATCAGGACACTTTCTTATTCTTAACCAACCAACAATGTACTAATTCATCCAGAACCACATTAGTATCCAGCCACAGTTCACAACTCATGTGTAGATAATACCAATCTTCTAGGCATGTATTACACACACAGTACAGTCTTGCAAGCAATTACCATAGACTAGAGTTGAGGCTCAGGACTTATATCAAGGAACAATGCAAATTACCAAGATTTTTTATTACGTTGACTTATGATCATAAATTCTCAATTCCTAACACATTGATCACACTTTCAATGATTCACTTGTCTTTAAGGCACAGATTGTGGTTAGTACTCTTTGACTAGATCAGGGGTTGGCAACCTGCGGCATGCATGCCAAAGGTGGCACGCGAGACGATTTTTACTGGCACGCTGCTGCCAGCCGGGGTTCCGGCTGCCGGCCCCGCTCAGCCCACTGCCTGCCTGAGTGAACGGAACTCCAGGCCAGCAGCAGGCTGAGCGGGGACGGCAGCAGGGACCCTGGCTGGCAGGAGCCGGTGGACGGAACCCCAGACCAGCGGTGGGCTGAGCCACTCAGCACACCGCCGGTCTGGGGTTCCGGCTGCCAGCCGCTTGCCAGCCGGGGTCCCGGCTGCTGGCCCCACTCAGCCTGCTGCCGGCCTGGGTGAATGGAACCCCCAGCAGGCTGAGCAGGGCCGGCGGCCAGGACCCCAGCTGGTAGGAGCCTGCAGACAGAACCTCAGACCGGCAGTGGGCTAAGCTGCTCAGCCCGCCGCCGGTCTGGGGTTCTGTCTGCCGGCCCTGTTCAGGGCGCTGATGGTCTGGAGTTCTGGTTGCCGGCCCCTTGCCAGCTGGGGTCTTGGCCGCCTGCCCCGCTCAGCCTGCTGCCGGCCTGAGTGAACGGAACACCAGGCCGGCAGCGGGCTGAGCGGGGCTGGTGGCCAGGACCCTGGCTGGCAGGAGCCAGCGGACGGAACCCCAGACCGGCAGTGGGTGAGCTGCTGCTGGTCTGGGGTTCTGTCTGACACCCCGTTCAGCCCACTGAAGGTCTGGGGTTCTGGCCACTGGCCCCTTGTCAGCCGGGATCTTGGCCATCGGACCTGCTCAGCCTGCTGCCGGCCTGGGATACCAGCCGCTGGTCCCGCTCACCTTGCTGCTGGTCTGGGGTTCCGTCGGGGGGCGCCCTATAAATGTAAAATTTATTACTGGCATGCAAAACCTTAAATTAATGAAGACTTGGCATGCCACTTCTTAAAGGTTACCGACCCCTGGACTAGATTGATCCAAAAGTGGACAAGTTTAGAATATTAAAAACAATTGCTTAAAGTTACTGTTTTCAGTCTCTAGGCCAATTTGCTTAGACATAGAAAGGAGTTAAAAACTAATATATTCTTCCTTGAGGTCTCACTAGAGTGTGTGTAGACTTATCAAGATAACCTAGTTATCTGTATGTGAAAAAATAGAAGGGGAAATAGTCTTTGAAATGAAACCTCCCCACTTGTTTTCCTGTTCACCCTGGGATGGGGGAGAGTCCTTTCTGCGCGGCAGTTGCTCTTAAGATTCTGCAGCTTCTTGCTGGGTTCAATCAATTTTCTTGAGCACATGGTGACCTCAGTTTTATATACTAGAGTTTATGGGCTCTTTGGAGAGGCCCATCTTCTTATTCCTATGGGACACATGCCAAGTGGGTGCTCAGGTTTCAGTTTAGGGTATATTTATGCTGCAGTGTAAGTCCAGGGTTCAAACTCAGGGTTCATGCCTAACCCCTTCTGTCTACATATAAATCATGCTAACCCAGGACTTGGACCCAGGGTCCCAGGACCCCAGAGTGGTGGAGGGTCTGAGCCTGAGTCAAGCTGGGACCCAGGGTTCAAGCCCTATTGCTTTGCAGTGTAGATGCAGCCTCACTGCACTTGTGCTCTCGGAGTCTGCCAAAAGTGTTCCACAATCTCATGCTCTGACTTTCTTTGTCCTGTGTTCAGTCAAGTTTTCCCACACTGCACCACAAACAAAGGGCTAGAGCGACCACATTTTAGGAAGGCACTGGGAAGTCAGGAGTGTAGGTGGTTGGAATTGAGCTAGCAAAATGCAGTGTAAGATGCTGGAGTCCCAGCTTGGGACCCAGGGTTCAGCAATTCCTAACCTTCACTTTGCAGACGAGTGTAGACACTCAAGCCCATGGCTAACAAATGCAGGGTCTGCTAACTTGAGTTCTCCTAACTCTGGACTTACGTTGCACTGTAGACATATCCTTAGTTTTTCTGCTGTTTCCATTGGTATGCAGGAGATGGTGACGGGGTATAACAAATTTCTTCAATTTTTTTTCTTATCAGAGGCTTTTTAAGTTTGATTCATTTCAAGGATTGTATTTCATTATTTGCCCCCACTGTCAGTTGGGGTACTCCCCTCCCCAAGTAATTTCTTTTCATATTTAAAAGTTATATCCTTTTTTATATCTTCTAACATTTCTTCTTCCTTGTACCAGACAAATCCTGTTACTTCTGGAGTACAACAATTATTTACAGTGAAAACCAACAATATCTCTTATAATCTTCTAATTATATATATAATAATCTTCTAAGCATTTCACATTATTTAGGACTTACAATACAAGGGATATTTTCCACATATAGAAGGAGGTAGATCTGACTTTCAACACTAACATATCTGTAGCTTCTAATTTGAGGTGAAAGACGGATTATTCCTGGTATATTTGTTTAATAAGGAAAATGATGTGTAGTTCATAATTTGGGATGAAAACATGGTTTGGATTTCTTGGGATGACAGGCAGTTTGCCCAGTTTGCCCTTCAATCTTGCAGCCACACTTCTAGTTTGTTTAACTTGTAGCTTCCCCACCCATCTCTTGAGCCAGTCACAATGTGCAATGGGCCACATTACATAGGAAAACAGGGTGTGACTGTTGGTTTGTAACTTGGAGTTCTTTTTAGCGAGGTTGGGAGTGAGAAAGAGGTTTTGCCCATATGCAAATTATGAGAGATTTTTGCCTAGGTGATTAACAATACTCTTAGCCATTTTAGTTTCTATTCTTGGGAAAGGAACTCCCAACTTTGGCTTATCTGTGGGTCCTTAGAGAAAGTGTCTCAAATTATGTGAAATGTTTTTAAAATTGTCTTTACTTCTTAGATAGATCCTATTTGGGGATAAACAAAGGTGGATAGCTATTCATACTTTTTGAAGGCCAGAAGGAATCTGTAGTTATTAATATTGAAGGCATATGTGTTCTGGGTATCCCTTACACCTCTTTGTGCATGCTGTCCATGGTCAGTCACACTCACCTCCCACTTTTTTGTTAATTTTCCTGGTCTTCCCCATAAAGTGCCCCACTATGGGCATCTTCTCCCTATCCTTGATCTTCCTGCTCCACTGGCTCTTTTGGAGGACTCTTCTTTCCTTGAGGATTCCTTCCCCTTCCACCTTCCTTTCCCTAGTAACTCTCCACCCTCAGGGGTTTCTCCTCCTGGTTGCTGTTCTTTGGAGGGCGGGGGAGAGAAGCAGCTGTTCCTTGAAACTGTGGGGCTTATCAGTGACACAGCATACGCTTGTTAAAGGTATTTGTACTTCTCGATGTACAAGGATTTATATGGAAGTCTCATTTGTGCATTGACATGAGATTATATCAGTATACTATGATTCCATTAGTACATTTTAGTTAAACAGAAATTAAAAGGAACAGTCACAAGAGTGAAATGCCTGCAAGCTGCAAGGAAACTTTTTCAAAACACCATAATAGAGGCTCAAATTATACACCCCAATTAAAAAAACAGTAAGAGGACAAAAAATGCTACTATGGCTAAACAATAGAGTAAAAGAGGTGGTTAGACACAAAAATACATTTTCTAAAAATTGGAAGTCAAATCCTACTGAAGAAAATAGAAAGGAACATAAACTCTGGCAAGTCATGTGTAATAATATAATTACACAGGCCAAAAAGGAATTTGAAGACCAGCTAGCCAAAGGCAAAAAATACTAACAGATTTTTTTTAAAGTACACCAGAAGCAGGAAGCTTGCCAAACACTCAATAGAGTCACTGGATGATCGAAGGAGCGCTCAAGGAAGATAAGGCCATTGCAGAGACACTAAATAAATTCTTATGCATGGGTCTTCACATTAGTCTCCCTCACATTAGTATCCAACCACCGTTCACCACTCACATCCTCCCTGCTTGGCTCTCATCTCCCTTTCATGGTTCAGTATCCTAAGAAACAGAGACAAGTCCAAAAAGTGCACCATCCGTGAGGTTAGCTTAGCAGGCTCAGTGGAAGATAGACTGTGTCCTGCCTGCTTTCAGACCACTGATGTTGTTACTGCCAGGGAATGGAACTGGTGAAACTGGCTCTCTAGCCCATTGAAGTTGCCATTTCTTGAAATTGGTGCTATTGTCCTTGGAAAAGTAGGCTGTCATCCTGCAAATCTACCCATCCTCTCAGGATGAATTCCAAGAAATTTATGGAAATCAGTCCGAGAGAGATACCACCAAGAGTGTCAAATTGCGTCAAGGAGGGGAAGAGAACTTGCTCACCCTTGGAAGCCAAAAAAGGGAAAGAAGAAGCCTGGGAAGTACTGCAAAGCTTCCCCCACTCCTCCTTCAGCTTGTCAGTCTAAGAGGGAGAGCTTTCTCAGTCTGATCAAGAGCAGGCACCACAAATGAACCAGTAAACAAAAAAAATTGCCAACAAGTGTAAAAAAGTGGTGGCTGCAATAGAGAATCATCCAGAAAAGGAGGAATCTGCAGACAAACCCCGGTATCTTTGAATGCCCAAGCAGAGACTGCATTTCCTCTCCATCTGTCCTTGAAGAGTGTCTTAAGGGAAGAATGTGAGAACCCATACAAATAAAAACACCTGAGCGAACAGGCTCTGAAGTTGTCTAAGATTCAGGAATCAAAGGATACCATCCTGGCCCTATTTAAAGCCAACAGGACCATATCCTCCCTAGAAATAGAAATGGTCATTTCCTCATAGGGGGAATTTTTTTCTTCAAAGATCAATTGATAGACAGTTACAGAGTGTTTTCAGGAGGGATTTCAAAACTGCCCTTTGTGCATTGCTTGTCACTGTTTGATTTGCCAAAGTCGCTCTGTCCTGGCTTAAATAATGTTATGCATTCATCTGACCATCAGGAAAATAACTTCCCATCAGAAGGCAGATTCAGGAAAATGTTACTCCCAGAAAAGAAATCTTTTGGTATTTCTCCCCCTCACCCCAAATAATAGTGCTACATTCAAACTTTCTAGATTAACATGAAGTAAAGATAATTGTACAAGAAAATTCAGAAAAAAATTATGGAATGGTCATTGGGATTTCAGAGAGGAGTTCTGATTGTATAATTTGGATATTTTTAGTTGCTAGTAAATCACAGTAACTGCAGTTGGGAAAGAGGAAGAGTAAATCTTACAGAGGTTGAGTGTCTTTAGAGAGAAAGTAGCTAGGTAGAAACTTCCTTGGAATCTGCAAGATTACAAAAGCCAGCCAACTACAAGTTAAAATTGTAAAAGGAAAGGTATTAAATAATTCCTGCATCTGAGTCTCAGATCTGCCTTTTAGGGGGGAGTGGATAAGGCTCTGACTATGAGGCCATCTTTTTCTATAAGCCCAATAAAAGCTAGCAACTCCTTCTCGATTTTTTGTAGATTGTTCATGTGTTTTATTGCTGCATCAACATAACACTTCAGTTTTCAGGCTGACCATCTTATCTCTAATATGCTTTTTATCTGTTTCAAGACTAACAAACATGTTAGAGGCACCTGCAAAGGTAAAAGCAATTTCTCTCTCAAGATAAATTCTGGTATTGGTATCAGCATCATATTCCATTTATACATTGCACAGTTTCCTGAAGTGTAAACTTATGAGTTAATTTATTAAAGTTAATTTTAATTTTTTTCAGACTCTTGCAACATCACAAGGCAACCTACTTGAAAATAAGGATCTGATTGAATCTTTGAATCAGACCAAAGCAAGTAGTGCACTCATCCAAGAATCTCTTGCTGAGTCTCACAAACTTCAGATTTCTCTTGATCAGGTGATGTCTATTCTTAAAATGTTTCTTTTTATTATTTTTTCAATGTCAGAAATAACATTATTGCTCCTGTGTAATCCTGTTGATGTCCATGGACCAGCCCTGCAATATATAAGGATTATCTCCTACATACGTTATTTTCCGCTTTAGTTGGTCGGTTATTATTTTTGTACTATTATACTTGCTATTTAGCTACATGTCTAATGCTAAAATGAGAGCACTTATTGTGTCTGATGTTTAAAGATGGACATGAACAAATCAGAGGTGAAATCCTGGTCCCACTGAAGTCAATGGAAGTTTTGCCATTGATTTAAATGGAGCCAAGATTTCATGCATGCATCTCCATGTGTATGGGTAGTGCTGTGCTTATTTCTTTCTTTGAAGTAAGGGATATTTTCAGATATACAAGCACCAAAAGCGTTTTTAATTGTTACACTTTATCAGTTTTACACTTCTTGAATGAATACATAACTGAAATATTTTAAAATAAATAAAAAAATGGTTAAAATGAAAAGAATAGAAAAGTAATTTTGAACTAACATGTTTTATGCCAAATTTCAAACTGGAACTAATGTAAAGGCCTGGATTATATGTCCTAAAATTGGGGGGTTTATAATAAGAATACTATAAATTAAAGCATTAGGTCTTATAATAAGAGTATAAACATAATTTTAATTCTAGTAACACAAACGAACTTGTTTAATTCATATTTGTATGTGGATTAATTTTTTAGTGTAGTAGAGTTTAAAGTATGTTAGGAACCAAAATATCTTTGATTTTAATGTGATTGGATATGGTATATTCTGAAGTTGTAGAATGCATCTGAGTGGTTTTTTGCTAGGTTGAACAAGTATTTATTCAGTGACCCTTAGATGGCAGTAGAGTACTGATCTTGAGTATTTTTAATTTTTATCCACAGGAGAGGGATGCCTATCTCCTTTTAGCTGAGAGTGCCAGCAAGATGTACTTTATTATCTCTGACTTGTCCAAAATTAATAACATGTACCGTTTTAGTTTGGCTGCTTTCCTACGACTTTTCCAAAGGGCTTTGCAAAGCAAGCAGGTATGTCCTGTTTTTTTGCAGCTGTGAATTCAGGAGAGGGATCAATATGCTTGTGGTTTTTAAAAATTCGTAAGTGCTCTAGATGTTTTTAAAGAATAACACAACATTAGTATGGACATGTTGTACTACTATACATTATACATTCCAAATATATGTATTTACTTTCAGTATGTAGGAGTCATATCCTTGTTGCAACACTCAAAATCAAGTAACATCCATTCTTCTTTGAGTAGTGTCCTTGTGGGTGCTCCACTTCAGGTTCGCCTGCCTCCTGTGCCTTTGATCAGAGATTTTTGGTAGCTGTGCCCACTGGGCCTGTGCATGTGCGCCACACGTCCTTGTGCTCCACTCTGAGGCTATATGGGGCTGCGTGGGCAAACTGCCCTCAGTTCCTTTTCAGTCACCTTTGGCCTGAGATGGAGTCTACTGTGTGCTTATTATCTCTAATATTTAGCAATTAGTTAATTAGTTAGCATATAGTTAGTTATCTTATAATGTTTATAGTTGTTGGAACCATTCCCTTCTCTCTCTCTCTCACACTCACACACACACACACACCCTAATTATATCTATGAAAATACATATATTTTCATAGATACAGTTAGGTAATTTTTAACCACTTTCCTCTGCTAGGGGTCATTTTTCATTATTTTGCTCAGGAATGCCGGGCCTTCCCGGGATTCAAGAGGTGCCTTTCCTGCCATGAAGCTATTCTGATCAGTGACAGGCATTCCCAGTGCCTCCACTCTTTGAGTGATATTCATATCTCCCAAATCTATACTTCCTTCAACGGTAGATCCTGTAAAAATAGGGAGATCTAGTTTAAACTCCTGATGATAGAGAAAGTTCTATAACCAGCTTCAGATTCAGGGATGGAAGACCCCCTGGGGCATAGACTTCCCAGTACGGCCAGTGCCCCATCCACATCAAGATCTCAGTCACCAGAGACTGCTAGAGAGATAGGCAGTACTGCAGCACTGTATTCTATGGTGCTGAAGTCCTCAGCATAGGTAGCCTCGACATCTGCTTCTAAGCCAAAGGAGGTAAGGAGTAAATCTCCAAGAAGAGCTCAGTTACCTATGCACAAGAAGGCTACTGAGACCTCAAGTTCCAAGAGGAGTTCCTTGCAGGCTCTGAGTGATCCTGGTACTGCAAAGGCAAAGAGGAGTCAGTTGTCTAACAAAGACTCAGTACTGATTTTGGGTACTCATACCCAAAGTGACAAAGACATTGTTGAGAAGAGTTCTAAGCATGTCCCTAAACAATACTCGATGCTGGTAACATGGAAGTCAACAATACCAAAGACCACTTGGTTATTTACCATACTGATGGAAATGGAGCTGATTCACTCCCATGCCAAGTGCTCCATGTTAGAGATGAAAAGAAGGAACAGGGAGACCCAGAGGCAGATTGAGTAAATGGGCTTCTTTATTGCGGTACTTGTTCCCCTCAACCGAATTGTCAAGTAAGCTCACCTCACGCTCTTTTATCTAAGTTAATATGTAAATACCCACATTTACTACAACACCCCCAAAGCCCTTATTTGATCATATGAATGCCCATATAACAAATATTAATAGCTATATACTGAATATAATTATACCTTCCCTGTTTACTGTTTACAGCATTAAGCATATTCTACAGACATTTTTACGTTGAAGATACATTTCTTTGCAGTAATCGTAGCCACAAGTTCCCTTAATCAGCAGTTCACAGGGGAGGGAGGAAGGAGCCATGACCCTGAGCTCATTTATGTAGCTGGGAAAGGAAGGGAGTGGGGAGATAACACTTCTTCACCCAAAGGGTATCCCTCAGACAACCACATTCCTTATGCAGCTGCAACACTTATCTATCCTTAACAAACAGAAGGGGAGGGAAAAGGGTGGCAACTTCTATCTATCATGTGAAGAGACAGTGCTTGCCTGTGCCTTTACCCCCTATAGTGGTTACCCAGGTTTTTACTTAACTCTTACATACCCCAGCACTCGGTACCACCTGCATTGGTATCAAAGCCATCCTCCTCAGGTTCTCACTCAACCCTGTCTTCGACAACATCAATACTCCAAGAATTTAGGTACCCTAAAGACCTGATAATATTTTTGGAGCTTGAGTCTCCTTAGTTAATGGGTGCTGGGGGTTTGTCAGCATCAAGATTCTCTTGGTCATCTACTGCTCGGTCACCTACCACTCAGTCATCTGGAGTACCTTACTCCCCCTTCTGCTTTGCAAGCTGAACATCTGTGCTCCCTTTGGAATATGTGGAAGAGGACTCCTCAGACTCTTAAATTTCGGTGCTCAGTTCCCTTGTCTATTCTAAGACACTTAGCTCTCCCCTCTACATTGATGTATTACAGAAGGATAGACCTCAAATGACATCACATATCAGGAACACAGACGGATGCCTCCACCTAGGCCATATGTGCCCCCTCAGTGGCCTTTCTGGGACCATTGGTGATCTGTGATCAACAATTTGCAATGAGGTCTTTGCACTGGAGGGAAAAGAGAAGGGACCATTCTCCTCAAACTCCTCTACCACCACCTGTGCCAGAGGAGATCTGCAAGAAGCAAGGCTGAATAAGGTGACACCTCTTACTCATAGTTCCTCCTCATTGCCTGATGAAACTGTGATGCTTCCACTATCTTCTATGATGGATAACTTCAGACAGTTTCAAGACCTGATTAAGCAAATTGCTGACACACTTAGAGGAGGTTCAGGAGTCCCATCATAAATTCCTAGATATTCTACACACTTTGACATCTATGAGAATATCCGTTCCAGTCAATGAAGCTCTGATGGAGCCCACTAAGACAGTTTGGCATACCTCAGCCTACCTGCAAGAGGGCAGATAAAAAGTATTATGTCCCTGCCATGGAACTGGAGTTTGTATTTTCTCACTCGGCTCTGAATTCCCTAGTAGTTGAGACCATTAATGAACAAGGCAGACAACATAGCTCAAAGCCCGCCCTGTACATTAAGGATCACAGGAAGCTTGATCTTTCTGGACACAAATCATACTCTTTAGCCCCCCTCAGAATAGTGAAGCATTAGGCACTCAAACCCATATAAGACTATTTAAATTACAACCAATTCAACTGGATTACTGAGCACCTGCTAGAGGTACATTGTGACCAATTAAAGGCCATTATACAACATGGTCAGTTCCTGGCAAAGACATCGCCCCAGACCTCCTTGAATGCTGCAGATACTGCAGCGTGGTCTATATCTATTACTCTGGTTATGAGAAGCGTGTCTGGGGCTCCAGGTATTAGGCTTCCCCAGAGAGGTCCAGAGTACCATCAAAGACCTCCCCTTTGCAGTTGCAAGCTTTTTGCAGACTTGATGGATAGATCTCTCCACACTTTAAAGGACTCGAGAACCCTGCTGAGATCCATAAGTATGTATACTCCTGTAAATAAGAGGAGATTTAATAGGTTTCAGATGACACAAAGAGCACACCCAGCCCCACATGCAACTTATCATAGACCATCTGAACCTCTTTTAGCTATAGCTACATCTTCTCAGCCATCTACAACCTCCATGCAACCATTTTGATGGCTTGGTCAAGAATCACACCCATCCAATCAACAGGGTTTTACAGTTGCAACATCATACCTCCCCTCCCCCAGCTCCTTATGGATGCTGCCTCTCCCATTTTCAGGCTGCATGGAGAATGTAACATCAGACAAATGGGTTTTGGAAGTCATAACATCTGATTACACTATTGATTTCAAGTCTATCCCTCCTACCCATTTATCCTTCCCATAGCTCTTCAGGGACCCCGTCACAATCCATTGCCGGCACTAGAGGTGGCCTCACTTACATGTTTGCATACACTTGCTACCTCTAATCAGATCCAAGTCAGTAAGGATAATGACAGACAATGTGGCTTGCATGTATTATATCAACTGTCAAGGAAGAGAATAGTCCCTGTCTCTCTGTGCTGAATTGGTAAAACTCTGGAATTGGTGCATAGCCAACCAGGTAGTCATCTGAGCTTATTACGTCACACATATTTAGTTGGGGTTTAGTTGGGGTTGATCCTGCTTTGAGCAGGGGAGTGGACTAGATGACCTCCTGAGGTCTCTTCCAACCCAAATCTTCTATGATTCTATGATATTCAGAACACCAGGACAGACAACCTCAGCACTCATTTCTTTCTATATTATGAATGGGAACTGAACTCCACAAGGCTTCCACAAGATGTTCTTAGCTTGGGGTTTCCTGGAGATCACTCTGTTTGCCATGGCAGCCAACACAAATTGCATCAGCTATTGCTCCAGAGGAGGTCTTATTCCCTAGTCCCTGAGGGATGCTTTTCTCATCTCATGGATGAAAGGACTTCTCTACATGTATCCACCAACACTGTTACTATTAAAGGTTCTCAGCAAAATCAAACAAAATCAGGCCAGAGTCATATTAATAGCACCAACATGGCCAAGACAAGTTTGGTATTCCTGTCTAGTGAGACTGATCTCTCACTCTTCATAGCAGTTTCCACTTGGTCCTTGCCTAGTGACTTAGGATGCTAGTCGAACATTTCACCCCTGTTGACAAGATCTTTCTAGGGCTCCAAGTATGGTTCCTTGATGGTTCTCAGGAATAGAGATATCCTGTTTGTCAGAGGTAAAACACCTTGTATTAAATAGCAGAAAAGAATCTACAAGAAATACTTACCTCCAGAAATGAAAACAATGTTATCTTTGATGTAACTATCATCAGATTTTGCCAACTCGCTCTCTTCTTCCTAAGGTATTGGATTACCAGTTAGAAAACATCCAGTCTTTCTATGAATTCCATTAATGTTCACTTAATAGCAATAACAGCTTTTCACACACCCCTAGAGGGCTTTTCACTCTTCGGTCACCCAACTATAGCAAGATTCCTAAGAGGTTTTTTAAATATCTCCCCACAAGTCAGAGATCTTACTCCTAGCTGGGATCTAAACCTAGTCCTTAATTGCATTGTGAAACATCCTTTTGAGCCATTAGCTATGTATTTTCTATTAGATTTATCATTTGAAGACAGCCTCCCTGGTAACTATCACTTCTGCCTGAAGGATTGGGGAATTGGGGGCTTTAATGGCAGTACCAACATTTACGTTACTCACTAGACAGAAAGTGTCACTGTGGACTCATCCAAGATTTTTACTTAAGGTGTCCTTAGAATTTCATATTAATCAAACCATTCATCTCCTGTGTTTTTCTCCAAACTGCATCAGATTAGTCAAGAAGCCATATTCCATACCCTAGATGTCAGGAGGGCATTAGCTATCTATGTAGATAAGACCAAACTATTTAGAAGATCTCATAGATTAGTTGCATCCATTGCTGACAGAAACAAGTGTTCAGTAATTTCAAAGCAGAGGTTATCAAAGTGGATCTCTGGTTGTATTAAGATCTGTTACAACAGAACTCATGTTCAGCCTCCTTTGAGAGTGATAGCACATTCCACAGGAGCACTGCCTACATCTGTGGCCATATTAAAGGATTACCAATTGCAGACATTTGTGGAGTGGCAACTTCTTCTGTTCATACTTTCTCTAATCATTATGCCGTAGTGCCTGGGGAAAGATCAGAAGCTGATGTAGGCAATGCAATTCTTCTGTACTGAACTCTGCTCTGAACCTCCCACCTCTTTAGTGGAGTGCTGCTTGGGAGTCACCTGAAGGAGAGGTAACTCACCTTTTCCAGTGACGGGAATTTTTTCAGATGGGTGTCTCTGTGGGTACTCTACTACCTGTCCTCCTTCCCCTCTGTTTTGGAGCCTCCCTTGTGGGACTTTGCAGTGGATAGTTCACCCACAGAGCCGCATGTAGCCTAGGCCTGGGCCACAAGGATGTGTGGGGCATATGCACGGGCTGAATGGGTACTGCTACCAGAAATCTCTGATCAAAAGCATAGGTGCCGGTACACGTGAAGGGGACACATCTTTAAGAACTCTAGTTACTGTACCACCTAAGTAACCTCTTTTTCTGTAGTTTAGGCTCTTTGGCTAAGATTACAGTATATATGAAAAAGCAAGGCTGAATATAGTGAATCTTGAGATTTTATTTATTTAATTGTAGGCTCTTCAGTGATTAGCTAATCTGTGAATAAAGCAAATCCTACCCGTAAGGGACAGAATAAGGAAAGGAACAAAGGTTTGGGATTCTAAATGTTTCAGTAGTTTAGTAAGAGGAAATGGAACCTTTCACTAGTTTGAATACAACCTAATCTAGCATGACCAAAATATAGCTCCTGTCCCCACAAGCCCATTCTCTCCCCCTGTTATTGTAGTGGATAGCACAAACACCCTCCCTGTTGCTCATCTTCAGATTCATCTTCAGATCAGCCTTCTCATTAACCCCACAAATTAAGGCTGTGACTAAATGTTACTACTTCTTCCTGAACCACATTTCCAAGATATGACCTTTTCTCTCTGCCCTCTCCCCACCCCCAACCCCACTTCCAAAACTCTTGTCCAAATCTTGAATGTCTCACACCTCTATTTCTGTAATCTCTCTGGCTTCAATGCTTTCAACTTTACCTCCCCCCGACCCGTTCAAGGCCATTCAAAATGCTGCTGCTAAAATCATTTTGCTGGCTCATTACTCTGACTATATAAATCCCCATCCCTACAATCCTCCACTGGCCCCACCTCTTTCCATAACATCAAACACTAACTTCTTGTCTTTATTTTCAAAACCTTTCACAATTTAGCGTCATACTACCTATCCACCCTAATATCCTATTGTAAAGTTGATTACCTGCTTCTCTGACAAGTGTCTTCAAGCTTTCTCCTGTGTTGCCCTATAGATGTGGGAAAACTTCCCATCAAGTCAATCTGTAAAGCCACATTATCCTTCTTCAAGTCCTTCCTCATAATGCTTACAGTATACTGCAACCTGATAATGGCTAAGCATGTGCAAATTGTGCTTACTGCTGCAGATTAGCCAAAAACTATACAGATTATATTATTTTTATTACACCCACCATCTCCTCTACCCTCACCCTGATACCCTGGTTTGTTTCATCCTCCTGCTATGTTTGTCTTTTAGATAGTAAATGCTTTGGGGGCTACGACTGTCATTTTCTATATGTTTTGTATAATGCCTGGTACAGTGTGGCCCAACCCGGCTTGAGTGTCTATACGCAACTGCAATTTAAATGTATAATAATAATAATATAATATAGAATCATAGAATATCAGGGCTGGAAGGGACCTCAGGAGGTCATCTAGTCCAACCCCCTGCTCAAAGCAGGACCAATCCCCAACTAAATCATCCCAGCCAGGGCTTTGTCAAGCCTGATCTTAAAAATATCTAAGGAAGGAGATTCCACCATCTCCCTAGGTAACGCATTCCAGTGTTTCACCACCCTCCTAGTGAAAAATTTTTTCCTAATATCCAACCTAAACCTCCCCCACTGCAACTTGAGACCATTACTCCTTGTCCTGTCGTCTGCTACCACTGAGAACAGTCTAGATCCATCTTCTTTGGAAACCCCTTTCAGGTCATTAAAAGCAGCTACCAAATCCCCCCTCATTCTTCTCTTCCGCAGACTAAACAATCCCAGTTCCCTCAGCCTCTCCTCATAAGTTGTGTGTTCCAGTCCCCTAATCATTTTTGTTGCCCTCCGCTGGACTCTTTCCAATTTTTCCACATCCTTCTTGTAGTGTGGGGCCCAAAACTGGACACCATACTCCAGATGAGGCCTCACCAATGTCGAATAGAGGGGAACGATCACGTCCCTCTATCTGCTGGCAATGCCCCTACATATACCTCCCAAAATGACAATGGCCTTCTTGGCAACAACGGGACACTGTTGACTCATATCCAGCTTCTTGTCCACTGTAACCACTAGGTCCTTTTCTGCAGAACTGCTGCTGAGCCATTCAGTCCCTCGTCTGTAGCGGTGCATGGGGTTCTTCTGTCCTAAGTGCAGGACTCTGCACTTATCCTTGTTGAACCTCATTAGCTTTCTTTTGGTCCAATCCTCTAATTTGTCTAGGTCCCTCTGTATCCTATCCCTACCCTCCAGCGTATCTACCTCTCCTCCCAGTTTAGTGTCATCTGCAAACTTGCTGAGGGTGCAGTCCACACCATCCTCCAGATCATTTATGAAGATATTGAACAAAACCGGCCCTAAGACCGACCCTTGGGGCACTCCACTTGATACCGGCTGCCAACTAGACATGGAGCCATTGATCACTACCCGTTGAGCCCGACAATCTAGCCAACTTTCTATCCACCTTATAGTCCATTCATCCAGCCCATACTTGTTTAACTTACTGTCAAGAACACTATGGGAGACCATGTCAAAAGCTTTGCTAAAGTCAAGGAACAACATGTCCACTGCTTTTCCCTCATCCACAGAGCCAGTTATCTCATCATAGAAGGCAATTAGATTAGTCAGGCATGACTTTCCCTTGGTGAATCCATGCTGACTGTTCCTGATCACTTTTCTCTCCTCTAAGTGCTTCAGAATTGATTCCTTTAGGACCTGCTCTATGATTTTTCCAGGGACTGAGGTGAGGCTGACTGGCCTGTAGTTCCCAGGATCCTCCTTCTTCCCTTTTTTAAAGATGGGCACTACATTAGCCTTTTTCCAGTCGTCCGGGACTTCCCCCAATCGCCATGAGTTTTCAAAGATAATGGCCAATGGCTCTGCAATCACATCCGCCAACTCCTTTAGCAAAATTAATTTAATTAATAATAATAATTAATAAGTCAGTAGTGAGGCCAAGCTATCAGCGTAGAGACCAAGGATTTAATGGGTATGGAGAATTAACTATTCTTTCATTCTTAGATGTGGTTTCTCCAAGGCCGGGATAAAACATGGGTGGGGCAGTGTGGAGAAACTTGTGTTATCGCTTCCTGCGTTGTGCCTGGTCTGTGGTTTAGAGAAACAGTCTCCTGGGTTGCCAGTTTAGTCTATTTTGTTTGGTGTAGTATCTGAGTAGAGCAGTGGGAAGTGTAATAGTTTATGTGCAAATGGTTGCAGGTTCAGATCCCCTGGAATTTGTCACAGATGTTTTGAATATTCAGCCTGTTTTCCATGACTAAGGCCAGAATGTTCATATATGAATTTAGACCTCTAAATCTATATTGTGGGACATAAATACAGTCACTGGGGGCTGCAAGGGAGCTCAGTAGGACATCTGAGTGCTCAGCAACTCTGAAAATTAGGCCTCTTATTTAGGTGTCTGACTTTAAATACATGGGCTGGTATTTGCACATATATACATGTTTTTGTCCAGTTGAACTTTTCATGTTCAAACTACTTTTCTTCAGGATTCAGAAAATACTGAAGAAAGAATTATGTCTCTTATCAGCTCATTAAAACATATGGTGTATGAATATGTCTGTCGCTGCTTGTTTAAGGTAAGATGCATTTTCTTTGCTCTTTTCTGTACTAAATGTGAAACTATATTCTCACAGCAACCATAACTTGGCCTGCTTCACATATGCAGTATTTTGGATCACTGTATATACTATAATACTAAATTCTGGGTGTGTATGAGTAATGGGTGCATTAGCTTTTGGGAGCTGACTTTGTATCATGTAATTGTTCTTCAGCAGGTAATACACCAAAACAGAGCAGCTTTGTGGCTGCTTTAGGAGAAAAAATGACCTCTGTGCCCCATCAGCAACCTACTACATGTACTGTCGCTCTTTTAACCCTATGCAGAGATCACGGGGTTCTTTCCGTGCTGAGGCTGCACTAGCCTCTGCAGAACTGCAGCAGAGGCTACAAGTTTGTCCCCATCAAACACATAATTCTTGTTTAGGAAGAAGCAGAAACGGCTTTGGCTTTCTATCCTTAAATCTTTTTTGTTTTATGTGTGTCCGCTTTTACAGAGTCCCGCATAATAGGTCCCCTGATCTCTAATTGGAACCTTTTCACTCTTCAGCACTACCACAGTAATACCAGCAATAACTAAATACTTACACAACTAAAAAAACACACACACACACAAAATTCACTGGCTTGAATTTTATTCTGAATAGTACTTCAGACAGTGTGGCTTAGAATCAGAAAATTTAATATTAATAGTTATAAACATTTAGGGGTTTTTTTTTTAAATCACCCTGATGATTAGATTCTGCAATAAAATGCAGAAATACATTTGGAAATGTAGATGCAACCTAAGGTACTTCTACTGCACACAAAGAAAGATAAAGTGGTTGAGTTGCTCGAGGATCCTTATACACTTTTTGGTTCATGTGCAGTGTTGTTTTTTCTATTTAGCTTGAATAATATTTTTCCTCTGTTGTTGCAGGTCATTAAAGGAATATTTGCTTAGGCATGCTTTGAGCATGCCTCGCTGTTAATTTTTGCTGTTGTGTCAATTGACAGCAATATGACACCACTGGACTATCTAAGAATAGAGAGAAAGTATGATTTTATATGTTAGTATGCTAGACACAGTGGACTGAAAAGGAAGTGAAGAGACACTGAAAAATCATTGACCTCTTTTGTAACAGTAGACTTTTTAATAACATTGTTTTTTTAAAATGGACTAACCAATCTGACAATTTGAACATGCTGAATTGTTTTAACCTAACTGATGGATTAGTGTGTTGATTATTGATTAATCTCTTAAACTACAGTAGTCGATAAGGGTTCAGTCTCCTCAGTGGCTACAGCATCAGGAAGATTATTACCAATATTGTTAGAATGAGAGACTTGAGGATCACACAGGAAACACTTGCAATTTATCACCAGTCCATTGATTAACAAATCCACCAAACAGATGAACAATCCCACAAGCCCTGAAATACAACAGCAGATAGAGCAATAGTACAAAATGTTCAGCCCTCACTCACATCTCCTGCTTGGGAACCTCAGAGTGTAAGTCATTATCTTCCTCGTCATCATCAGCAGTGGTTGTCACACTGGTGTGTCCCAAGGCATGCAAACTGGAATACACTTTTATAATTTGTTATGCTGATGCCCATTGAGGTTCATACATAGTTATGAAAATTTCAATTCCTTTCCCTTATCTATATTTCCACACCCCACTACATTTCGGGTGCGCCGTTTTTCAAAGGTTAATTTGTTAGTTCATCTTATACTCATTAACATTTATGTCACTCAATCACCATAACAACTTGTGGTAAATACATTGCTGACTCTCTATGTCTGCAAAAATCCCAAAAGTATTTTAAATGGAATTAAATGGTATATTACAGTATATATTTCCTAAATATCAGCATTAACATATCTACTGTTGTAACAGTTTCATCTTGTGACATAGACTCATTCATTGGTAAATACCCACATATTTTGATTATAAATACCTAGTGCTCCAGATCAGGCTTGCAAAACAATCTGTATAAGAAAGCCAATGAGCATATTTTGTTTTTCTGTTAATCGCATACAACATTAGTTAACGCAACTAACATAAAGTAAAATTAA
Organism: Eretmochelys imbricata; assembly: GCF_965152235.1. Classification (NCBI taxonomy): domain Eukaryota; kingdom Metazoa; phylum Chordata; order Testudines; family Cheloniidae; genus Eretmochelys; species Eretmochelys imbricata. The sequence continues at coordinate 35,034,000 of NC_135572.1, forward strand.
ATTATCCCGTTTATTAGTATCATAGATGTTGGAGATGAAAATGATGCCTTAGGTCACATACTTCATCTTCTTTCCTATAGTACACTTAGATAGTGTTCCCTGTGGTACATTTTTTAGTATTTGATCCAAACTTCGTTGAAAATTCCCAAGCAGTGCATCTTATATCAGTTCTCTTGGGAAACTATTCTAAACAGTAATAGAGCTCATTGTTAGGCAGTTTTTCCTGATATTTAGCCTAATTTTTCAAAGTCTTAATTTTATCTGATTATCTAATTGCTCTTCAGTTCACTACCTTCAATATGTCAATATATTTCTGAGATTTACACAATTGAATGCCATGCTGCAGAACTGTATAAAGACAGGAATATTACCTATCTCCTTAGCAACATATTGCTACATAATTATATTCATATTTTGTTCTTGTGTTATTGAATCACAACTCTTATGTAATTTGCTGTCCAGTATCATTCCCAGGGTTTTCTGTCCGTATTTAAGTTCTCTAGCTCCCTTTTGTTATTTTTCTGCACCCTTCTTTTTTCTTCCCAAGAGTAATATACCTGTTGTTGGTGACTGGGTCAAAAGGCTCCACAGATGTTTGCCCTCTGCTCTTGCTGTTTTTCCTGTATGCCACAGTTTACTTTCTTGTTTCTTCAATGTTATCACAGGTATTGTTTCACCTTGGGGTGTTTTTGACTCTTTGTACTGTATATGACTGCTTTCTTGTGTTCGCTTAGTAAGTTCACTTGCTACTCAGAGTCCATGTACTAATTTCCAATCAGAAAAGACATCAGTTTACGTTTGATTTGAATGTAACTCTCCTAGTGTTCATTCCTGAAAAAGTTTCATGGAACTTCCACCTCAGCTGACCTTGATTCTTTTGAAATTAGTTCTATATCCAGTTAAGTTATTTCTTGAATTGAGTTTCATTGTTGGCTGTTGTCAGGATCAGCAGTTTAAACTCCTTTTCTTAGAACTTTCTTGGGAAGTCATCAAAACTCTCCTGTTTCTCTTATTTACTTCCACCAAGTTATAGGCCTTTATGTCTGCCCCCATACCCCAACTTCAGCACTAGCTCTCTGCCTCAGCTGTTTGCCCAGCCACCAAGCTTTCAAATAAAGAACCAGAGGCACACATAGAAACTAGTAATTATTATTGGTGTTTTTATCCAGTTGAATGTGGAACACTGTTGTTACTTACTTTCTTCTCTATCTCATTTAGCTATAGAATTTTGCAGTTGTTAAGGAGAAGCTCAGCAAGTCATTAATCAAACTTTTTTTTTCTCATGTGCGCTTCTCAACCACTTTCCAGCCTGAAAATGAATCATTATCATTTACTTTTATTGTGAGATCACTGATGTTACCACATCTGACCCTTTGATTTGTCAGGGTTTATAGATGAATTTAAAATGCTATAATTTAGCATTAAATGTGAATTTACTGGAAAAACTGGCATTTATATGGTGGCTTGGTGCAGAAATGAACAAGTTCGTAAGTTGATTTCCAGCTGAACTGTGGCATTGCCTGATGTCTTAACATCTAAACTGTTCTATATGTAATGATTTTTAAGTAAAGGATGTTTTCAATAAAAATAAAAGCAGTTGCGTACTGGTAAACTAAATGAGTCAGACATTCCTTGCATTATTTAGTTTTGACTTTTAAAAAATGAACACATACTACATATACATCATTAAAAAGAGGCATACTCAAGTAGTATGGACCTGAGACAGGCTGGAATGCAGGTGTACATTCTTTGATCTGAACCACAAGAAGCCTGTTCTCATCCCCTCATAGGAAATGATCCATATGGGCCCCTGATAAACACCAAAAACAGAAAAGGGATTTCTTATAAGAGGAGAGATTACAGAAACTGGACCAGCTAGTGACCCCTGTATTTTGGACCTTGTCACCCTAATGAGATTTGTCCCCTCTCTTTTGGGTACAATGGTTCGATGCAATGGCCAGGACCTCTGGGCACAGAGTCACTCCAGACCACTCCAGTGGTTCATGCTCTGAGAGTCAACCTGGAACAAAGATGTGAATTTATCCTTGTGTTGGCAGCAAAGCCAGCACAACCTGAGGAAGGACAGTAACATGAAAGACTTCACACTAACCGACACAAGCCTTAGATTTCTTACAGGCAGGATTGATGAGGGATTATCCCCTTGTTATTCTTTGTATATATGTTCCTACGGATACTCCACTGGAGGATTTGTGCGTGCCTCTGCACTCTCAAGCGAAGACTGCAAAGTAGTATTTGGGGACCTGTGCCTGTGCAGAATGGTGCCTCGTGCTCTGAAAGAGAGTATATAGGTAGGCACCACTCTGTTCCTTCTCAGTCACCTGCAGTTTGAGATGGATAGTTCTTCTGCCTGCTGTATTCAGCTTCCTGCATTAACTTGTGAATGACTGTTTTATTTATTTGGCTTAGTTGTTTCTCTTTTTGCATTATTTATTTTCACAATACCTTTATTTCACTTTATTTTTTGTGGGTCAAAAAGAGGGGGCAGCTCCTCCTTTTCTCCAAGTTTTTGTGTTGGAGCATAATTGTTATGCTGAAGACTCCAGGGTTTAAGACCTGTGAGACTTGCTGCAGGTCTTTTTCCCCTGCCAAATGAAAGGTCTGTCTGGGTTTTCAGAGCAGATCCAAGAACAACAGAGAGGCTAGACTTAAGCTCATACTAATAAATATGCCCTAGCTCCTGAGGTGTCCGCTTTCCGCCCTCCCCGTACATCGGCCTTTGTGACACAGACACCCTTGGGTCACTGTTTCTGCTTTGTCTGCAACCCCAGACAATTTAAGTTCAAAAAAGAGGAAACATACCTCCCTGAGCATGGAAATGAAGAAGAGAGGCAGATCATCACATAAGACCCACTTTTGGAAGACTTCTCATCTCTGTAAGGATACATTCTCCTGCTGAGTCTGGTACCATAGCATCACTACTGAGGAAGCAGCTCTGCTCGGAGGTGCCTACACAAGAGCAACTACCACAGTGGCACTTTCTGATCCATTGTGGCTCCGAGAGACACTGACAGGGCTGCCATTCATGCCCTAGTAGTGGTATCTTGCAGTGCCTCTGCAAGGGGACATTCCCCTTCAATCATCTCAGTACCACAACAACTTCCATCTCACCACCCTAATTCTAACTTCGGGTGAAGGATATCAGAGTCATCCACCCGTTTCCAGGTTCCTTTCTTCAGAGAATCTCATTATTTCTGGTTAACCTGAATCTCCAATTATGGGAGGATCTATCAGCTTCACCTCCACACTACAGCTACAAAAGCAGCATGTTGGGACTGGTTTAAAACTCCAGCCTTCGGTACTGATTAGAACATCAGAGGATGTTCTAATGCAGGGGAAGATTCCTCTGACTCAGAGATTGGTACAGGGATCCATCCTGTTAGCATTCTACCTTATCCCCAGTATCCCCTTTCATAAAGTTGCTTCTGGGGAACCTGCAAGACATCATAGACCCAGAGATTATGATTATCATTGGGGTCCCTTCCCTTGTACACCTCCTCAGTGAGGTTACAGGGATCCATGGGTCCACTTTGGCAACCAGCTCCATCGGATGCCTAAGAGAAAGCACTGGTAACCACCAGTACTGTACCAATGACTGGCTCCTACAGACTATCCTAGAATAAAGTGAACATTGGCACCACACACCTCAGTACACACACTTCTCAGGTACTGGCACATATGGAAGAGGAACAGGAGTCTCAGAGGAGATGTCACCTCCATCTGGAAAGTCCTGTTCATTTCTAGACAAGGTTGTAATGCCACCACCACCCTTCTAGGTAGATGAAAAGTCCAGCATACTCCCTTCAAGTGCCACTTGAGGAGGTGCAAGAGTCCAAACATTCCCTGGTTGATATCATGAACATCAATCCCCAAGGAAAGGTTGCCCTGCCTGTCAGCGAGGCACTCTTATCTCCTGCACATGCCCTGAGGCAAACATCTGCCACAATTCCACCAACATGTAAGTGTGTAAATAAGAAATACTACATCCCACACAAAGGAATAGGGTAATTCTTCTCCCACCCTAATCCCAACTCTCTTGTGATGGAGGCTATGAATAAGAGGAACCATCAAATTCAATCTAGGCCCTCTTCATCAAATAAGGAATCCAAATAGCTGGACTTGATGGGAAGGAAGTTTACCTGTAACATTCACAGGTGCAAACAGGAGATGAGGGAACAGATTTATTGTGCCTGCTCCCCTCTCTAGTGAAGAAAAACATTCATCCCAAAGTTTACCATACCTGGAAACTTTTGTAGTCTGGTGGAAAGAGTCTTCCAGTTTCCAGGATTTTTTTCAAGATTTTTCAGAATGGGGACCTAGAGTTAGGTTTCTAAGTTCATATTTAGAAACGTAAAGAAATACATATATTATTTTCAAAAGTGAGGAGCTTCCAGCATCTCCCCACTGACTACAGTGGGAGTTGTTGGGTGCTCACAATCTTTACGTATCATACTGCCTATTCAGGAATCTAAATATGACCATAACAACCTTTAGACATCTGTTTTTGAAAATCTTGGCTTAGATATCTGCTCCCTTTATCCCATTGAGCTACTGCTGGAAGTTCTACCTCCTGCATCAGCAGAGCACATTATTTCAAAACATTTCTAATTTTTATTGTTTCTAAAATAATTTGTGGTTTTTGGTTAAAACTCCATCCCCTCTCTTCCTGCAAAATTTGTGTGTATTCAGATCTGGAGTTGTGGTTTGAATCTGTCTCCAGTTAACTATCTTGGAGTGATATATAGTGTATCTGAGTGATGTTCCATGTCACCTGCTGTACTGATCAGGATAGGTGCTTAGTGACTGAGGTTCTGTTAGCTAGCTTTACTCAGAGGTAAAATTAGAAAAGCAGGATGGTGATGTCTGAAAAATGTATTTATCCATTTACCTTGGTCTTATTTCAGGCTGATCAACTAATGTTTGCTTTGCATTTTGTAAGAGGAATGCACCCTGAACTTTTCCAAGATAACGTAAGTACTGTAAAAAAACAAACCCAGGTGTTTTACTTAATCTTAAAACAGCCAAATAAATGTAAATTAGGATTCATATGTTTGTGTAGTGGCCTGGTGCAGTAAATATACAGTGGTTATTTTTGTATTTATGTACTTGTATTTCTGTATGATAATTTTAAACAGTTTCTTATTTTGGGTGTTAACTTTAATTATATTAGGTTGGAAATATAGGCCATCATTGGAGAGATCATGGAAAAGTAAATTTTAAAGAGGGGTTTTAAGGAGAAGGCACAGCATGGCTTCCAGGACCAGGATGAACATGTGGGAGTGTAGAGAGAATGGAAGAAAATGCAGTGTGTTTTTTAGAGAAAGCTCTGACAGGAAGGTGATTAGAGTTAGTGTGCAGATCCCAAAGGAGAGAGGTGGAAAACAACAGAGAAGATGTAGGGTGATGGTGAGGACGAGAAGTTTGAATCTGATGTGGAAATATATGTTGAGAAGGTTAAGAGATTGAAAGAAGTGAGATGGCATCTGCAGCAGGAGGGAAAGATGAGTTTGGTAATGGCATTTTAGATAAACCGTTAGGCCTTGTCTAGCTTACGGTGGTGTGTAGGGTACGTAGAGTACATGATGCAGTGAAAGGCAGGCTGCATCCACACTGCAGTGTGGCTAGTTACATGTGATAGGAAAAGGCTTTGGCTGTGGAGAGGCAGCAGGGAAAGGCTCCGGAAGTGGGACAATTCACTGCTAAAAAAGGCAGAGTAGATATGGGAGGCATTGTTTGGGCATGTAGAAAGCCATGTAGCGTTTGACTTCAGTACTCAGAAAGATAATGGAGCTAATAATCAGCAATCAATTTGCAAATACCTAGAATATAATGAGGTGATAAGTAACAGTCAGCATGGTTTGTCAAAAACAAATCATGTCAAACCAACGTAATAGCTTTCTTTGACAGGGTAACAAGCCTACTGGATAAGGGGGGAAGCAGTAGATGTGATATATCTTGACTTTAGTAAGTCTTTCAACACTGTCTCGCAGGACCATCTCATAAACAAATTAGGGAGATACAACCTAGATTAAGCTACTGTATGATAGGTGCATAACTGGTTGGAAAACCATTCCCAGAGAGTAGTTATCAGTGGTTCACAGTCAAGCTGGAAAGGCATATCGAGTGGGAAACTGCAGAGGTCAGTCTTGGGTCTGGTTCTGTGTAATATCGTCTTCAATGATTTAGATAATATCATAAAGATTACACTTATAAAGTTTGTGGATGATACCAACCGGGGAGGGGTTGCAAGTGTTTTGGAGGATTAAAATAGGATTAAAATTCAAAATGACCTGGACAAACTAGAGAAATGGTCTGAAGTAAATAGGATGAAATTTAATAAGGACAAATACAAAGTACTCCACTTAGGGAGGAACAATCAATTACACACATACAAAATGGGAAATGACTGCCTAGGAATGAGTACTGAAGTAAGGGATCTAGGGATCATAGTGGATCACAAGTCAAATATGAGTCAACAGTTAACACTCTTGCAAAAAAAAAAAAAAAAGCTATCATCATACATTAGCAGGAGTGTTGTAAACAAGACACAAGAAGTAATTCTTTCCCTCTACTCTGCCGTGATAAGACCTCAACTGGAGTATTGTGTCCAGTTTTGGGTGCCACATTTCAGGAAAGATGTGGACAAATGGGAGAAAGTCCCCAGGAGACAGCAACAAAAACGATTAAAGGTCTAGAAACATGACCTATGAGGAAAGATTGAAAAAATTGGGTTTGTTTTATCTGGACAAGAGAAGACTGAGGTGGCGACATGATAACAGTTTTCAAGTACATAAAAGGTTGTTACAAGGAGGAGGGAGAAAAATTGCCCTTGTTAACCTATACGAATAGGACAAGAAGCAACGGAGAGTTAGGTTCGACATTCCTAACTGTCAGGGTAGTTAAGCATTGGAATAAATTGCCTAGGGAAGTTGTGGAATCTCTGTCATTGGAGTTTTTAAGAGCAGGTTAGACAAACACCTGTTAGGGATGGTCTAGATCAGTGGTTCTCAACCACAGCCCACTTGTGGCCCAATAAGCACACAGCTTGTGGCCCATATGACGTCCTCAGGGCTATAGAGGTAGTATATATACTGTGTAGATGCAGCCCACATAATACATAGAGAGCTGCATATGTGGCCCACAATGGTAAATATGTTGAGAACCACTGGTCTAGTTAATACTTGAGTGCAGGGAAGTGGACTAGAAGATCTCTCGAGGTCCCTTCCAGTCCTACTCTTCTATGATAGTAAACCCTAGGGTTCTGACATGTCTGTTATCTGCTCACCTAAGCAGTGCCTCACTGTCTACACTGCCATTTATAACCATACTAACCGGCATGCAGTGTTTATACTCTACACGCTGCCATAAGTGTAGACCTACCCTTAGGATGCAAGATGCGACTCAGACCAGAAAGAAAGGAGAAGGTGGAAGATTACCAAGGCAAGCACAAGGGTGTTGGAAGTAGTGAGAGTGAGAGATGAATTATAGAGCTGTTAGAGAGAAAGAAATGAGGGGAAAAAAAGACAGGAAAGTTGAAAGAAACAGTGGAGACAGTGATTGTACAAAGGTTGCAAGGTTAGGGTATGAAGACTTAAGATACACTCACCAACTTCAAGGCCGTGACTCAAATTTATCCCTTTCTCTCAGTTTTTGAGAATGTTTTGCCTTCTCTGTTTAATCTTTTAGATTATAAATTCTACAGGGCAAGGACTTGCAAATAGTATTTTTCTGACTAAAGTAAAGCCTGGCTACTCAGCCTTCTTAAATGTTTGTGAGTACTAATTTATATCTTGATTACGTATGTTTACTATGCACTTGTATTAGCTGTTAGAATTTCTGCCTGTCTAACATCAGTTCATATACAGTGCACATTCCTGCGGTATCCAGGTACTTCCCAAGAATTAAAACAAGTAACTAGTATCAATATTTCTCTCCTTTCCCTTCAGTTAGAAGTAAGTTACTTGATTAGTTGAGTATTTGTTTGTGAGACAAATGTATTGATGGAAATCAAAGTGGAAGAGATGTTTTCTATTTAGCTCTGAATGTGGCAAAGTTAAAAGTTACATCTCTTTTGCTAGAGAGTTCTATAGTATAGGTCCTACTACTGTAAAAATTCTGTCTCAAGTGCTCATGAGTCTTCCCTTACTGGTCAACAGTTTTGTGGTTCAAGAGGAACACACCTATTATGGGAATGGGGCACGGTTGTAGAGGAAGAAATGGTCCCTCTTAGTCTTTGTAGCCTGATTCTTGCTGCATCTGGTTTATGTGTATATGTATATGCCTTTTTATATTTGGATGGTTATAAATAATTTGCTTCTAATTAGCTAAGTCACTGGCTGTAAAGAATCTTGGGAGAGATGGAATGGCATCAATATTTAACGCTCTAGCATCCATAGAACGCTCTGCTATGTTGTTGATGCTGTTGACTTTTGATTGTGTAACGTCATAGACAAAAGCCCAGTGGATGTGTGGATTGACCTACTGAAGTCGGAGAAATGCTATTTTCCTTAAATAAGAAAACCTCTATTATTGTTTTTATATATATTTTAAAATATAATAAATTAGCCCCTGGCCATAGAATCATAGATACTAGAGATGTAAAATATTTATACTATTAAGTTATTTGGTCTACCCCTTTCCTCCTCTACCTGAAGGATTGTGCCCAGCAAAAATATTTTTTAAAAAATATCTGGCCTAGGCTACAGTGACTCAAAGTACTCATCTTGGATGACTATACCACAGTCTAATAGATCTTGCCATCAAGAAGTTGTCTCTACTTTTTTCCTCTCTTAATTTAGTCAGAGTACTCTGTTATATCACAGTGTATGACAGTAAATAAATCCTCTCTTTCTCTGGTGATTATACCTTTCAAATACTGCAAAATGGTAATAGGAAGCAGATCAGATCAGGTCTATCTAGTCCAGTACTAGCTGCTTCAGAGGAAAATGCAAGAACTCCAGAAGCAGGCAGTTGCGGTAAGATTTTCAAAGGTAATTAGGTAAATGCCTACAGATGTAGATAGGTGCCTAGTGGGATTTACAAAATTCCTTGAACAGGTTAGGTGCATAACTCCCATTGATTTACACACATCTTTAGGTGCCTAAAATACCTTTGAAAATAGGTTCCTGAGTGAAGAAACTACTCACAGGAAAACTTTCAGTTGGCTTATGTACTGAAGCATGATGGTTTATATTCCTTTGATAACTTTTAGGAGGCTTTTTTGTTGTAGACGTTGTTTTTGTTTTTTAGTCCATGCTGTTGTAATTCTTGATGATCATATTATTCACAGAAATCTCTAGTGCCTGTTTGAATCCCACTAAGTTCTTGGCTTTAATGTATATCATGCCCCCTACATCCTATACTTCTATTAGTCAAGTTACGTGTGTTTAACTTCTTTTATCTTTTCTCATAAATCCATCCCTCCAACACCTTATTTGGGATTTACAAAGGGAATTAAGCACTCACATCAGCAGGAGCTGGGTGACTCCGTAGGCCCCTTTAAAAATTCATTCATAATTGTTAGTACTATTCTCAGATCTCCCTCTACTTTATCTGTAACTATTATGTTGTGTGCTTTAAGATATCCCTATGCCTTGTCTAAGTTGTTTTATTTGATTTTTTTCCATAGGAATGGGATACTTTTACAGGTGTGATCATTGGAGACATGTTAAGAAAATCAGTAAGCTTTATTTATTTATTTATTTATTTATTCTGAAATAAGGAATACATTGATAGAATCCTAAAAGATTATGCTCAAATGTATTGTACGTTTGTTATTTACTGTATAAATATATATATATGTGTGTATGTATGTATAGTATGAACAGATGAGCTATTTTATAGCAATAGAAATATTTAAAAATATGTGAACATAAGTAATTTTTTTACTTTTGATAAAGTTGTATCATTTTTTGTTGTGTGACTGCAGTACTGTCCCTAAATGTAAATTTAACTATATTTAAATGCAGTAAATCCACCCTCTCTAAAATAAGTTTCAGAGTAACAGCCGTATTAGTCTGTATTCGCAAAAAGAAAAGGAGTACTTGTGGCACCTTAGAGACTAACCAATTTATTTGAGCATAAGCTTTTGTGAGCTACAGCTCACTTAAATGGGTTAGTCTCTAAGGTGCCACAAGTACTCCTTTTCTTTTCTCTAAAATAGGGAATTCTAGATTCTGACTTCTCCCCAGCACAAAATATTTTGGGTGCACCTGTCTTCTTAAAAACACCAGAGGCAATCAGACATGTCCACATTGTTCTGAGACCTTGACAACCCTTTCTCCCAACCTTAGATTTTCTGTCTCTGACTATGTAGGCAGAAAGGAAACTGAACACTCCCACCTTATCCATTACTGCCCTGGGTTTGGAAGCCACATTTTAGAGCAGAATGAGCAGTAGGGGAAGACATTTTTTTGTGCAGAGAAGGGGAATTGTGCTCTTGGTTTCATACCCCTCCCTCCCAGCATGTTGGAGCCAACCAAAAGGAACAGATTAAGGGCTGAGTGGTGCTACATCTCTGAGGAGGATACCCTCTTGGGAGCCACAGAAGGGAAACTCTGCCATTATTGCTCACAGTCTTCAAAACAGCCTTCCAAAGGGAGCAGTGGAGAAAAAAAAATTAACTGGCTTCAAGACTTAGCTTGATAAGTTCATGGAGGGGACGGTATGAAGAGACTGCTACAAAGGCATGTAGCCGATCTGCAACTGCTGTCAGCAAATGTCTCCAATGGCCCGTGATGGGACACTAGATGGGGGCGAGTGTTGAGTTACCACAGATAATTCTTTCCCAGGTGTCTGGCTGCTGGGTCTTGTACCTCCTCAGGGTCTAACTCATTGCCATATTTTGTGTCAGGAAGGAATTTTCCCCAGGTCACATTAATAAGAGACCCTTGGGGGCGGTCAGGGGCGGGGGCGTTCACATTCCTCTGCAGCATGGGGCATGGGGTAATTTGCAGGTTTAAACTAGTGTATATGGCAGATTCTCTGTAACTTGAAGTCTTTAAATTATGTTTTGAGGATTTCAGTAACTCAGCCAGGGATTATAGGTCTATTACAGCAGTGGGTGGGCAAGGTTCTGTAGCCTGCAATGTGCAGGAGGTCAGACTAGATGATCATGATGGTCCTTTCTGTCCTTAAAGTCTATGAGCCTAACCTTGCTCTGTGAGGGGAAGGGATTTGGATGGTAAATGGATTTTGAGGCCTCTGTGTCATCCTCACATCAGTAGAGATTGCTCCAAAGATACCTCTGCAAGGGCTGGTCAGTCAACTTCAGTCCTTGGATTCAGCAAACTGGGCTTACTCACGCATCAAGAACTCTTTAAGGGTAAGTCCAACCCTCCAGACGATTTGGTCCAATCCACCTCTAAAGGAACAATGGCTAAGGTCTTTCCCAGGTTTTTATGTGGATAATTGATTGACTTGTCAAGGAATTTAGTGTCTTTTTGGACTCTGCCTCTTCCTGAGGATTTCTTAGAGAAGTTCCTGGGCCTCTTCTCTGATTATATATTGGATTCTGAATATGGGGCTCAAGATCCTACCCCATGTAGGCTGTGGGGCAAAACAGAGCATCACATGATAAGAGACCAGTCCTTCAATGGTGAAATCACCTCCCAAGGACAACCCAAAAAGCCAAACTCAAAAGGAAAAAAGGGTCCCAAAGCACTCCAGATCTTCACTTCTTTTCACAAACTCTAGCCCCTGCCCCAAAATTGAGGTGGACTGCCAGCTGTAATATAAAGTCAGAAGCTCTTTTGTTGTTACTCACAATGATGGACCAAGAGAAGGGATTTTTATTTTTGCAGGGGTAAGACCTGGCATAGCATAGGGAAGTCCAGATCAGGGAATGCTTTCAGTCTCTCCTTCCAATCCAAGCTATCACTCTGACTGCAGCAGGGCGTGCCTCAGTCCAGAAATAGGCCGAAGGAGCAGAATTTCCCAGTTTTCAGACATAATTCCAGTTGACTTCAGACAAGTGATACAGATATTCTCTGGAATTTCAGGCTCCTCCACATCCCTTTTTTATTCTTTCTTCAGCCTCAAGAGATGATTAGAAGAAAAAAATTGTCTTGCAGAAGTTCTCCCATTTCCTTGAGATTTACATCTTGTCCCTCAACCAAAAGTTCTCAAAGCTTCGTTCAATAATCTTCATGGTAAGAAAAAGATCTGTAGAAGTCTTCATCATCCTAAATGTCATGAGGCTGGTCAGGTTGTTGAAGAAGACAAAACTGAGGATAGCGAGAGCAGCTTCTATTGTTGCTGCCATGTCTCAAGAAGATCTTTTAATGTAGGTGGAACAGGCAGAGACTTATATGCAAAGTCAAGGTTCAGTCAACTGCAGTTTCTTTGTTTTTGTTTATGAAAATCAACACAATTACTATGTGTTGTCCTCCACCAGGATGTTTACAAAGCTATTGAAAATGGTAATAAAGCAGCTGAGCCGTCCAGGGATTCATCTGACGCATGGTTTAGATGCCACACTTATCAGAGCATCATGCCCAGGGACTTTGTAACCAGTGACCCATAGACCCAATCCCAATCACATTATTTGTAATAAAGTTAAATAAGAGATTGTTGATAATATCTCATAGAATCATAAATGAAGGGCTGGAAGGGACCTCGAAAGGTCATCTTATCCAGTCCCTCTTCCCCTCTCGCCCCCACTAAAGCAGGACCAAATGTACGTAGGCCATTCCTGACAGGTGTTTGGAGGTTTTTAAGAACAGGTTAGACAATAACAGGGATTCCACAACCTCCCTTGGAAACCTATTCTAGTACTTAACTATTCTTATAGTTAGAAAGGTTTTCCTAATATCTAACCTAAATCTCCCTTGCTGCAGATTAAGCCCATTACTACTTGGCCTACCTTCAGTGTACATAGAATCATAGAAGATTAGGGTTGGAAGAGACCTCAGGAGGTCATCTAGTCCAAACCCCGCTCAAAGCAGGACCAACCCCAACTAAATCATCCCAGCCAGGGCTTTTTCAAGCCATCCCTTTAAAATCTCTAAGGATGGAGATTCTACCACCTCTCTAGGTAACCCATTCCAGTGCTTCACCACCATCCTAGTGAAATAGTTTTTCCTAATATCCAACCTAAACCTCCCCCACTGCAACTTGAGACCATTGCTCCTTGTTCTGTCATCTGCCGTCACTGAGAACAGCCTAGCTCCATCCTCTTTGTAACCCCCCTTCAGGTAGTTGAAGGCTGCTATCAAATCCCCCCTCACTCTACTCTTCTCTTCTGCATACTAAAGAAGCCCAGTTCCCTCAGCCTCTTCTCCTAATTTATGTGCCCCAGCCTCCTAATCATTTTCATTGCCCTCTGCTGGACTCTCTCCAATTTGTCCACATCCTTTCTGTAGTGGGGAGCCCAAAAATGGATGCAATACTCCAGATGTGGCCTCACCGGTGCCGAACAGAGGGGAATAATCACTTCCCTTGATCTGCTGGCAATGTTCCTATTAATGCAGCCCAACATGGAGGACAGTTAATCAGTTAATCACTTATTCTCTTGATAACTGCCCTTACCATATTTGGAGACTGTTATCAGATCCCTACTCAGTCTTCTTTTCAGAAGACTAAACTTACAGTAGATCTCAGTTTATCCAATCTAATTGGGATCAAGGCCAGATCAGATAATCAAAATTCCAGGTAAATCGGAGAATGGGAAAATGTGATGCTGCAGTGCCATCTAGTGGCCAGAGGAGAGATCACTCGCTTCTGGCCCCAGAGTCCTGGTTGTTGGGTAACTATGGAGAGCTGGTTAAGGGAGGGTTGGATAAATAAGGTTCTAATGTACCTTTTTTTTTTTAACCTTTCTTTTTAGGTCAGATTTTCTAATCTTTTATAATTTTTGTTCCTCTGTCCACATCTTTCCTGAAGCGTGGAGTCCAAAACTGGACATAGTACTCTGGATGAGGCGCCACTACTGCTGAGTAGAGCGGCATGTCTTACATACAACATACCTCCCATGTCTTACATACAACACTCCTATTAATACACTCCAGAATGATATTAGCCTTTTTCACAACTGCATCACGTTTTTGGCTTTTAGTAAATATGTGATCTACTATAACCCCCAGATCCTTTTCAGCAACACTAGTGCCTAACCGTTACCCCCCATGTTGTAGTTGGGCATTTGATTTTTCTTTCCTACGTGTAGTACTTTGCATTTGTCTTTACTGAATTTCATTATATTGATTTCAGACCAATTTGACAAGGTCATTTTGAATTCTCATCCATTCTCCAAAGTCCTTGCAACCTCCCGAAGCTTGGTGTCTGCCACACATTTTATAAACATAGTCCTCTCCATTATTCATGTTGTTATTGGAAGTGTTTAAAAGTACCAGATCCAGGACAGACCCATGCAGGATCCCACTAGATATGTCCTACCAGTTTGACAGCAAACCATTGAGAACTATTTGTTTAGTATGATCTTTCAGTCAGTTATGCCCCTAATTTATAATATTTTCATCTATACCACATTTCCTTAGTTTAGTTAAGAAAATGTCATGTGGGAGCCTTACTAAAATCAAGATCTATCACATCTACTGCTTCCCTCCTATCCGCTACACTAGTATAGGATTTTCATAGGATATTCGAGGAGTCGAGATAAACACAAAGAGAACCAGAACATTTCCTACACAAGAAAGACTTAAAAAAACAAAGGCACTGATGTCCGGGGTATTATAGAACAGAGTATCCTTCATCCATATTTACCTGCTGTTCTTTGGTCATTTGGCCTCAAACATTATTCTGTGGACAGGACTGCACATGAGAGAGTTTTTGGGATTCCTTTTAAAAACCTGTAACCATTCCCAAATTAGAGATTTAGAGGAAAATAAAGATAACATCCAGCCTATCACTGGGTGGAAACAGGATAGTATGGTAGCATTCTTACTGCAAAATCTTGAGTCCAAAACCCTGACCGCATATGCCAGTCTTCCAGGATGGGGATTACATGTGGGACAACATCCTGGAACATGATCAGCATCAGAAATTCCCTACAGTATCAACTTCCTAGAGATGGTCAGCATGGCTCATCAGAATTCCGGGAGCCCTTGAGAAAGGAGCACTTTCTTGTTCAATGAGACTTTACAATGATCATGGAATATATCAAGCAGGAATAGGGCAGAAGAAGTGCAAATCTAAATGCCAAACAATAACTTTTTTTTCTTGGGCAGAAGGTCACCTCACCTAATAACAGCAATCAGTATAAAAGGGGCATATTGACGATACAAGTGGACAGGGTAAGCTTTCAGCAGATAGACAGTCCAAAAAGCTAAAAAGCTCATATCCAGGGAGCTAGGCCATCACCAAGAGTATCTATTTGTGTTCAGTCAGAACACCAAAAAAACAGTGATTTTCTTCACCCAAGATGACTGGAAACATACAGTAATATTCACTAACAGCTGAATTTGCTTGTCTATGCTTCCCCCCCTTTTACTACTAGGACGAGTCTTACAGAAGTTTTAAAAAATGGGGGGAAACTGCTATTGTTGTTGCTCTAAAATCAGCCAAGAAGTCCATGGTACTTGGACCTAGTGAAGATGTCATAAAGGGTCTCCACTCCATCTGCTATGTTATAGCCTGCTACTGCATCCTAATCCAGACTGAGTGACATAATGGCTATGTAATGACGGGTACTAAACAAGATAATCGATTCCTCCAAAATAATGGTGTTTCATAGCTTCATAGAAACTCCAAAGAGTTTCTATCCATTGGCCTGTGCAAGAATTTGGACAGTGTTCTCCCATTGGTGTCAAGATAGTCAAGCCCAAGAAAACAAGCATTGTAGCTCTTCTGGAATTTTACAGAATGACCTAATCTGAGACCTCCCACCATCATTGCTGATGACCCAACACTAAATAGCATATTACACAAGGGCTCATCTAAATCTCTGGTAGATCATCCAAGAATAATAAATGTCCTTGTGCAGCATTTGTCCAAACCATAATCCTGTCTTCCCTATCTGGGATCTGTCCAGGGGGCTAAAGTCTGTCAGAACCAAATATTTCAAACTAATGGCTACTAATGCCATGCTTCCTGGTTACAAGCACAACAGCCAGAAATATCTCCAAAATGTATGCTCTTAATACACACTGGCCCATGAAGAGAAGATTCTTCCAAATTCAGAATCATCTTCACAAGGATAAACGCTGTTCTCCATACATTACCAGGAATTATTTTTCCTTTGGTTTGCCCAAAGGAAGCTCATCTTCCTGGATGTGGAAATAGACATTAAGATGGAATTTACTTAAATGTCATCTTTATTTATTTCCTTTCACTAAAAGTGCTTAGGTCTGCAAGCTTCTAAATACTTAATAGCCAGGTGGATCATGCTGTGAAGTACTGAAGTTTACATGGTTGCACAGAAACTAGTCCAAAAAGGGAGCAGAATCCATTCAGCACACACTGTGGTGCTATGGTGAGCAGAAAGAGTGTGAGTCACCTCAGAGGAAATATATAACACTGCCACCTGATCATCCATCAACACTTTTATTGAGTACTACAGTCAGACCTTCTTTCCTCTGAGGGGAAAAATTCCTTCGGCATCTAATTGCTCCAAATGGTGTTCTGTGATAGGCTGGGTCTTTATCTGGATCATACTCATGCAGCTTTGGAGTCTCTTCCCCTTTAAGAGTCCTTTCCCTCTTCGGGAGCTTTATTCCACCCTTTCTGGTCCTCCTCCTGTTTAAGGGGACGTTCTATAAGGTACCTTATAAAGTCTCGTGGGCAGCAGAGGCTTGCCAACTGTTTTCCTCTCTGTCATTCTGTAGCAAGGACCAGCTATTCCTGAGGCTCAGCAGCTTTCTTCCTAGTTGCCATGCCTTCCTGTGACAAGCAACTTCTTTTAAAGCTTGCTTCCTCCAGCTGGAGTAGGCTCTGCAGGTGTGTCTATCTGGTAACAGTTGAGCACGGAGGCGCTTGTTATCCTTCTCCTGATTGATATGGGGGTCATATCATTACATGATCATGTAATGGTGCCCCATTACATGGTCAACTATACAACATTTTAGAAATCTTGTTCCTGAATATTACTTGCTTTTCCTTCCATATTATCTTTTTTTTTTCCTGTTTTGAATACACCAGATGTCTTAGAGAAAGGTCAAGATCCAGACTGGAACATTTCTGACTAGATTGTTTCCTTTCTCAGTATGACATCTCCTGCAGTCTGACCTAAATTGAGATAAATCCTGTGCGTTCTTCTACAGTGGCCTCCTAAGAGTCCATGTGTATCATGAATGTGCTTTAACAAGGCAATAAAACATTATTGTAAAGTTTATTTTAAGTATCTAGATTTCAATATTTTAGAAGTACTCATCTGCTGTGAAGATGGAAGGGGGAGGACTAAATCTAGTCAAGTCTGAGTTGCCTCTTGTATTAGCAAAATGTAATAACTTTATAAAATAGAAATAATAAACAAACATTGCTACACTATTCATAAATTTGTCAATAGAACACCATTAAAAGATTCTTGTAAAGGATGTTGCCAGTGTTTTCATATCTGTTTTCATTTTGAAACTTTAGTTATTAAACAACTTGTAGGTTTGAATTTTACAAATATATAGCTTACTTTGTTTTATAAGGATTCACAAAGAGGTATCCGTGACCAAATTCCATCTTGGATAGAACAGGAACGAACTTGGGCAGTAGCATCTCTGAAGGTATTGTCTATGTGATTTAAAATCATTTTGAAATGGTCTTGATATATTCAGAAGTATTAATATGGACTTGAAAATAAACTAAATATTTTCCAACTTAACTGCAGTTTTAGTTATTTTAAACTGTATTCAAAATTAGAAGTAGAAAAATTACTTAGCATTTTGACATACACATTTCTAGAATGCAAGACTGTATTTTCATAAGTAGCCTAAAAATTAGTATCTGCAATTTTGCATGCATAAATTGGGTAGCTAGATTAAATTTCCATGCACACATTTGAGGCCTGTTTGAGGTCCCTAGTGGTCAGATTGGGTAGCTTCATATTAATTTGAAGTCCCAACATTTTCTTGGACTGATTTCTCTTACGACAGTCTATGTTCCGCTGCTGAAAGGAGTGAAATAAAAGTAACAATCTCTGAAGTGCTGATCTAGGGCTACTCTCCTACTGCATAAAGCTCACCAGCAAGAAGGGAAGATCTGAGAGTTCATGAGGGAGATAAATTAACGAGCTTCAGAGGACTAGAACTGTGATACTTCAATGTTGGTTATTTTTCACTTCCTCCCTTCCGTAGGGACCAAAAGCAATTGGGGGTAGGTATGGGAGCATTTGGGACAGAGAACAGTTGATGCATTGAGTGAAATAAATTAGCCATGGGTGATGGAAAGGACTGAGGTGCGATGGAGGAAGGGAAAGGAACCAAAAGTATTTTTAAAAAGAGAGAATAAAAATAATACTGAGAATGTGTCAGGCGGCTATAAATTGTTGCTTTTATTTTTTGCTTTTTTTTTTTTTTTTACTGTTAAATGTACACTATTTGCTTTGTAGATCTCTCTCCCAGCTCTATATCAGACACTCTGCTTTGAAGATGCAGATCTGTGGCGTACTTTCTCTCAGAGCTCTACGTGTGAACAAGATTTTCCATCCATTGTTGCAAAGAATATTACCCTATTTCAACAGGTAATATTTTAATACTGAATTATTTTGAAAATACTTCTCTTAGTGTTGAAACTCAATTTTACTTCATGATTAAGAGATTAGGCTTCAATCCTTGTTTAACAATAATCATTGACAAAATTATGTTGTCTTCAACGGGATCCTGATTAGTTTAGCTAATTAAATTTTATTTATTTATTTTAATGGCCATTTAATTTATTTATTTTATTTTATTTTATTTATTTATTTTTAATGTCCATTACCATTGTACCAAGGTCTTTAATGTATGTGGTGGTGGGTTGGTACTCAAACTGAGCATCTGCTTTAGGATAGGAGATTGTTCATTAAAATGTATAAGTTTCATTTTCCAGACAGGTGATACTCTCCTTTCCTTGTCACTGGTGTCTTATTGCAGTATTTATCAGCCTGTCAAGCCGGATATCATTAAATTACCCCAACATTAAATGTAAAACCTCCAACATTCATGCAACATTAAGATTGCAAGTTAAGTACTGAAAGGTTAGGAAATGAAACAGTTAAGGTTGAACATGCAACATGAATTCTGCCCATTTTTGCACAAAAATCTTTATTTATGTAGTTTGAATTCACATTAGGGAGGCAATTCAAACCAGTGAATAGGAGCATGGAATTCACAGTCAAGAGAACTGGGTTCTAGTCCCAACTCTGTCATTGACTCACAATCTCATCTGTCTCTTAACTGTCTACCCTTCAAGTCTTCCTCTTTGTAAAATGGAGCTAATGATACCTTTTCACCTGCAAAAGTTCTTTAAAGTATGATAAAAAAATCCTTGTAAGTGCTAAATATTATAATGCTGCTGTCATTATTAGTTTTCAGATGATAAAATAGGATTATTTTTTTTCTACAACCTTATATATAGTGTCTCTTATGTATCTACAATAACATATGATCATATTATGAAGTACATACAGAAGACAGAGTTAATGTTGCATTAATTTTTACTTTGATTTTTGCTTTTCTAGACTTTTAAATGTTTAATGTACAGTGTTAATATTATATTGAAATAGGGTGGGTGGGGTTTTTTTTGGTGAAAAGTTGCATTTAATTTCCAAAGATTTTTAAAGGGTGAGGGGAGAGGAAATCATTCACTTCTAGAATTACAATAACAGATATCATCTGGCGAAAGTAAGATGGTGCCTATCAACATCATTAATAAAGTGTGCACTTCTAGATTACTAAGTAGCAGCTGAGCAAAGCTTTGCTAAAGTGTTTGTTAGCAGTGTATATTATTTATTTTCATACTTTGCAATGGCTCTATTCTTGTAGGTGTACAGTTATCTGATAAATGCCTCCTGCCCTATAGAAGGTCCTCCTGCCCCTTTTCATTATCTCTCCCCACCCCCTCTGCATTGTGTTTTTGAAATATTTTTTGTAGCTTAGGTCTGAAGGTTTAATGTTTTAAAACCGCAGAGATCAGTGCAGTGAGATGCTGAGCACTGCCAGTGAGATTCTGAACACATACGAAGGGTGACAAGTGCCCAAAGTACACATTCTGGTAGATGGAGTTGAAGTGGACTTGGAGAGGGATAAGGAGTCAGATAGTTATGTTTGATCCTAGCATGAAAATAAGGGGCTTAGCAACCATTTTAGCCTAAAGAAAGGTACACCACTTCCCAATCTATGATAACTCCTTAGGCAAAGTTAGCCATTGTGGAGAGCACAGTCAGCTGTAACCCTCTGCAAAGAACCATACAGGACACATTCAACAGCTCAGCCGTTGCTATGATTCCCCAAATATACAAAACCTACTTGGCTGCCTATTGGTTCCCATGTTATCTGTATTGTGGTAGTGTCTGGAGGTGGAGACTCAAATAGATATTAGGGCCACATTGTGGTAAATGTTATACAGACGTACAGAAGGACATGGCCTTTGCCCTAGGGAGCTTGCCAGTACACTAGTGTGCACGACTTCTCTGTGGAAAGTATGCTGAGAATATTTTTAAGATCCAAGACCATCCCTCCCACCGAGACCGGGGTACAGAAGTCTGCACGTAGGGAATCTTGTGTGCCTTAGAAATATACAGGCTGCATATAACACAAATGAAAATAGAAAACTTGATTACAATGGATTTTCTACTTCCAATTCCTCTAAGTTGTGCTGCCACCAGATGTTGCTATGCACAGTAAACAACAGAAACTCGATTAGCAGGAATGACAAAGGCCTCTCACTTCTCAAAACCGTGGTCGGGTACTTCTGACAAATTAAACATCCTGCAATTACTGCCAGAGCACATAAATCACTTAGTTTTCCCTAAATATCTCAATGAATTCATCTTTAAAAAAACAGCCACCAGGTATCTAGCACAAAAAAAAAAAAGAGAGAGAAAAAGAAGGGAACTTTTTTAACAGCATTCACAGAAATTAGGAATAAACTATAAACAAAC
This sequence comes from Eretmochelys imbricata, assembly GCF_965152235.1. Lineage (NCBI taxonomy): Eukaryota > Metazoa > Chordata > Testudines > Cheloniidae > Eretmochelys > Eretmochelys imbricata. The sequence continues at coordinate 35,055,040 of NC_135572.1, forward strand.
CATTTTACAAAAGCTCTTATCTGAGTAAGATGCTTCATTCTATAAAATGCAGAACAATACTTCATATGTTGCCATTGTGTTTTTGTCACAGTTCCTAGAGGATTAAAAAAAAACCCGAAAGGGAAAAAAACTCCTCAAACACCAGTATGATGAGTGTAAAGGGTATCTTTGTCTTTTAAAACGTAGTGAAAATGTATCCCAACAGTGATGGGAGGAACCATGTGCACAGAATTATTTAAGACCCACTCAGAGGTTAGCTTCTTGCATGATGTACCCTTTAAGAAGTAGTGTACCCTTCTTAGGGTATGTCTGTACTGCAGTTAGACACCTGCAGCTGGCCTGTGCCAGCTGACTCAGGCTCATGGGGCTCAGGCTAAGGGGATGTTCAATGGTGGTATACATATTCCGGCTTGGGCTGCAGCCTGAGCTCTGGGACCCTCTCACCTCAATTAAACAGCCCTTTAGCTTGAGCCCCATAAGCCTGAGACAGCTGGCATGGTCCAGCTGCAGGTGTCTAATTGCAGTGTAGATACACCCTTAGGGCAGAGGTTCTCAAACTTTTCTTATTATGTACCCCCTTCCAGATCTGCCAGCTGCCTGCTTACCCCCTTCCAGATTTACCAGTTGCCTGTGTATCCCTACTCTTCTCATCACTGATACTTTGTGTGTTCTTCTTAATACTGCCAGTCTTTAGCCATCTGTCTATATTTCACTGTTATGTACAAATATAGTTATAGTGCAACTGGAAAAAAAAAACAAACCCAAAACCCTGACTAAGTTCTGAGCTCAGCTAAACTGGACAGTTGCTGGGCAACTGAACCTGCTCTGTACAGTGATTGGAGTTGAGGGCTCTGTACGTCAGCATCTCTGTGTATCTCTGTTCTCATTGATACATCATGAAGTAAATTAACTAGCATATTTTATATAACAAATTCTCACAGTTTTAAAGCGTTGTCTGAACAGCCTATTATGAAAATGCAATAAATGCAATGATTAATAAATAAAATCCACCATTGCACAATTTCTCCCAAGTCCTTCCCCCCGCCCCGAGATGTCTCATGTACCCCACATACCACAGTTTGGGAATTCCTGGGGTACATGTAACCGTAACAGTGAGGACTGGCCCTTTAAAGGCCAGGGGCTCCAATGAACAGCTGTCCTTGTTCTGGAGGGAATCAGCTGAACATCTCCCAGTGATTGGGCCTGATTCCTAATTGGAAGATATAAACGAGGGTCCCAGCTCCACTGGAGGGAGGCAGGGGTGAATAGGAGGAGACAGAGACAAGGAGAAGGCTGCAAGGAGGTCCCATGGGCCTCCCTAGGACAGTGAGGTCCAGACAAGTTGATTGAGGGCTCCACAATCTCAGCCAAGAACAAGGCTATTTCTTTTGTTATTATTCTACATTTCCTTTTGTTTTGTGTTGGAAAATAAACAGAGCCCTGATTCCATTGATTTCATTGGAAGTTAGGAACCTACAACACCTTTGTCGGTTTGGACTGAATTGATATACATCACAGCCTAACTGTGAAAGACAAGGGGACTGAGTGAATCAACTATATGTGCTTTATAGGGTTGGTTTTTGGTATTTTTGGTAATAAAAACATTTGTGTAATGTGGAGGTTCATAGTTGAAGTATCTCAGAATAAAGAGATTACAGGTGCTATTTATCTTAAACCAAGCAAAGATGCTTTCAAAATTGATTATTTTAGTATAAAAACACATTGAGAACAGGCACATTAGTATAACACGTACAAAGTCAGTGCTGACTAATATACATAGCTTTGTATCTGTTAAAAATTCACCCAACAGAGGAGGTGTGCTCCACTAAACTCCAGCTGCAGGAAATGATGGTATACAGTTATGATATTAGTTTGTTTTTCATGACAAACACATAGTTCTTCAAGTAATGTCCCTGTGGATGCTCCAATTCAAGAGTCCCTGTATCCATTTCAGGTGTGCATGCACCCCATGCAACTTTGATTGGAGATTTTTGGTAGTATGCCCATTTGGCCTACACCCTACACCTCCTCATGCCCTGTGCCAAGGATATATATTGTTACGTGGGCGACCTTCCCTCAGTTCCTTCTCAGCTGCCTTGGCTTCAGACAGAGTATCTACCATGTCCGCTTAACTGTTAATTTGCCTTCTAGTTTAGTTTAGTTGTTTATTAGTGTGTAGTTTAGTTCAGTATAGTGTTTTGATACTTTTCTTTTCTTTTCCTTCTTTTCCCCCTTTTTCCTAACTTCCCTCCAGAGGGTGCTGTTTTTCTCCCTTGCAGGGGTATGCCAGCATAACTGGGATTCAAGCATTCCCTTATGTGTATTTAGCTGTATTAGCTGTCTGGGACATACGCTGATGGGGGTCGGCTGTGTGGTCCAAGCTGGCAGTACTGCCTAATGGCAATACTCTGGGGCATAACGCCTAATGGCGAGAGTCCAAGTGTTGATTTACCCGGTAGTTATGATTCGGGTAGGGTTGCCCACTGGCGAGAGTCCAAAGACCACCTTGCTCAGTGGCTATGATTCAGGATAGTGCTGAGAGTGGGAGGATGATAGGGGAACCTGGGCTCACCCTACTCCACTGGGTTCCAGTCCAGGGTCCTTTGAAACAGTGGCCCTCACACAGGGCTCAGGGCCTGATACCCCTAATCATGCTCCCTGGGTCACTTCCTACCCTTGTTTCAGTCCCTCCAGCGTCATAGAGTTGGATATGGGGTGTCTGTTGCATTCCCCTCTGATCTGTCTCTGGAATCTCTTCCGCTGGCCCCAGTGAATTGTCACCCTCAGCTCCCACAGTTATTGGACTTCCTTGGATTGGCTTGGTTATGAGGCTCTGTCCTGGCAATGTGGAGCTTTGACGACTTTCTGGCAGGAAGCTGCTGCACCTGACTGCTCTCCTCCACACTCGGCCCAGACTGAGCTGAGTCACTCCCTTTAAAATGCTCCTCAACTTGGAGCATGCCCAGCAGAAGTGAAGGGGTGTGGTTTCTTGGGCCTAGAGCAACTCTTTAATCAGTGCAGAGTTAAACTCTGGTAAACTCCTTCACACACACAAACATTCCTCAAAAATGTAATTTGTATGCAGCCCTCAAGAGCAGGGCCAGGAAAAATCAAGAGATCAGACTGAAACTCCTCATGATGGAGCGTTCTTTTTGACTTGCCTTGGATCAGGCCAGGGAACATCAGCCGCCAAGTGAGTTTAATGCCCTGTCCACTGTAGAATCATAGAAGATTAGGGTTGGAAGAGACCTCAGGAAGTCATCTAGTCCAACCCCCACTCAAAGCAGGACCAACCCCAACTAAATCATCCCAGCCAGGGCTTTTTCAAGCCATCCCTTTAAAACCTCTAAGGATGGAGATTCCACCACGTCCCTAGGTAACCCATTCCAGTGCTTCACCACCCTCCTTGTGAAATAGTTTTTCCTAATATCCAACCTTGAACTCCCCCACTGCAACATGATACCATTCCTTCTTGTTCTGTCATTTGCCACCACTGAGAACAGCCTAGCTCCATCCTCTTTGTAACCTCCCTTCAGGTAGTTGAAGACTGCTATCAAATCCCCCCTCACTTTTCTCTTCTGCAGACTAAATAAGCCCAGTTCCCTCAGCCTCTCCTCCTAATTCATGTGTCCCAGCCTCCTAATCATTTTCATTGCCTTCTGCTGGACTCTCTCCAATTTTTTCCACATCCTTTCTGTAGTGGAGGGGGGGGGGCGCAAAAATGGACACAATACTCCAGATGTGGCCTCACCAGTGCCGAACAGAGGGGAATAATCACTTCCCTCAATCTGCTGGCAGTGATTTTACTAATTCAGCCCAATATGCCATTAGCCTTCTGGGCAACAGGGGCACACTGTTGACTCATATCCAGCTTCTCGTCCACTGTAATCCCCAGGTCCTTTTCTGCAGAATTGCCACTTAGCCAGTCGTTCCCAGCCTGTAGCAGTGCATGGGATTCTTCCATCCTAAGTGCAGGACTCTGCACTTGTCCTTGTTGAACCTCATCCAATTTCTTTTGGCCCAATCCTCCAATTTGTTTAGGTCACTCTGGACCCTGTCCCTTCCCTCCAGCAGATCTACTTCTCCCCCTGCTTTGTGTCATCCGCGAACTTGCTGAGGGTGCAGTCCATCCCATCATCCAGATCATTAATAAAGATGTTGAACAAAACCCGCCCCAGGACCAACCACTGGGGCACTGGCATCGAGCTGTTGATCACTACCCGTTGAGACCGACGATCTAGCCACTTTTTTATCCACCTTATAGTCCATTCATACAATCCATACTACTTTAACTTTCTGTCAAGAATACTGTAGAAGACTGTATCAAAAGCTTTGCTAAAGTCAAGGTATATCACGTCCACTGCTTTCCCCATATCCACAGAGCTACTTATCTCATCATAGCAGTCAATTAGGTTGGTCAGGCATGACTTGCCCTTGGTGGATCCATGTTGACTGTTCCTGATCACCTTCCTCTCCTCCAAGTGCATCAAAATGGATACTTTGAGGACCTGCTCCATGACTTTTCTGGAGACTCAGGTGAGGCTGACCATTCTGTAATTCCCCGGATTCTCCTTCTTCCCTTTTTAAAATATGGGCACTATATTTGCCTTTTTCCAATCATTCGGGACCTTCCCCGATTGCCATGAGTTTTCAAAGGTAATGGCCAATTGCTCTGCGATCACATCAGCCAAACTTCCTCAGCACCCTTGGATACCTTGCATCCGCCCCCATGGACTTGTGCATGTCCAGCTTTTCTAAATAGTCTTTAACCTGTTCTTTCAACAATGGGGGAGGGGTAGTTCAGTGGTTTGAGCATTGGCCTGCTAAACCCAGGGTTGTGAGTTCAATCCTTGAGAGGGCCATTTAGGGTTCTGGGGCAAAATTGGGGATTGGTCCTGCTTTGAGCACGGGGTTGGACTAGATGACCTCCTGAGGTCCCTTCCAACTTTGATATTCTATGAATCTATGAGGACTGCTCACCTCCTCCCCATACTGTGCTGCCCAGTGCAGCAGTCTGGGAGCTGACCTTGGCACCCCATTCTCCCAGACCTTCATAGGATTAATCATCAGAAGGTACTGGGGTGGTGTCTAAGAACAGAAGTTCTACTTCTCCTTACAGAGAGCCTGTTTTGAAGAAGTCTCAGTCTCCACTAAAACTGACCATTTCTGAGCCCTCGGGTCCCTTGTCGGGTATCAGTGGGGCTCCAGGTTCCTCTGGTACCAAGACTGCATCCAAAATCCTGAGTTTATCTAGGAGCCACAACTCCAAGCATACTTTGGTGCCTAAACCACCGTTGATTCTGTCTGAGCATGATCGAGGCCGCAAGGAAAAACACCCCACTATGAGCAAGGCCGTACCAACTTATACAACCCTTTGTACTGAGACATATGACTCCCTCAGTATCATAGAAATCTAAGCATTCCATACTAGACCCTCTTCAAGGCAGTCTGCATCATCAGTACCAAAGTCCAGAAGGGACCCAGTGAAACAGATTCCTTTCTGTCTTTTTTGACTCATCAGGAACCGCAGGAGTTTAGGTGTTCCAAAAGATCTGTATGTCTCCAGTGAACCAGAGTCTCCCGTTCTAAAGGTATTGAGTGCCTCTCAATACCAAGATTGTCATGGTTGCTGGAACTATAGATCTCTCCAGTACGGCTTGATTCCCCAGCACTTTTGAAGCCAGGTAGGACTCCCTCTCTGGAGATTGAAGAGGATAACTCATCTGGCTCGCATATCTCAATCCAAGGTTCCCCTACCTATCATTATAATGGCTCCCTACTGATTCCTACAGAGAGAAGGACTTCTCACAAGTCAGACATATTTGTGCTCCTCCTCCATGGTATGAGCATCAATGGGTGTCACCTCCAATGCCTTATGGTCCCATTTCCCCCCCACACACACACACTACCCTCGTGGTCAATATTGGGACACTTCGGCTGCCTACCCACAACAGTTGTCATGAGCTCCTGGCCTTTCTCATGTGGACTGTGGGGACAGGCAGTTTCCTGTTCCTATTGTTCCTCCTCAACCACCTCAGATGCAGGAGGAAACCTTTGAGGAGCAAGAGGTCAGAGCAAGCAGATAAAGAGACTACTCCACAAACCAGTACCTCATTATCCTCAGGTGAGGCTATGATATCTCCCCCATCCTCCTTGTCTAGTGACTTCAAGCAATTCCAGTGTCATGACCCACGGGTCTCAACCAAAGTCCACAGGGTTCACAGGAGCCAACCCTCTACTTGGCAGCCTGCTGCCAACTGCTTACCCAAGACCCATGAAGCCTAGCCCCAGTCTGTGGCTCCATCCCTGATGTTGAAAGTGATGTACAAGATCAAATAAAGCAAAGCCAAGCTCATACTAATAGCTCCAATGTGGCACAGACAGTCTTGGTACCCTTACTGGACTCACCTTGCCATTCCACACCTCCCTTCTCAAGACACCACTTCACGCTCTCCATCAGAATTTCGGATTTCTTCACCTCAAGGCTTGGTTACTCCCTGGCTCATGGGATTACAAACTTCCTGTTCCACTTACCTTCAGAAATGGAAGATTCCACTACTGGTTTGTGCTCTGGCATCTTTTGTCCATCCATTCTTCCCTCTCATCTGTTCTTGACTATCTGTTAGAATTACCAGATGAGTTTAATTGGAGTACAGTTGGCAGCTTTCATGGCCTTCCATTCTTCCATTTTTTGGGGTTTTAGGTGTTCGTTCACCCCACAGTGATCAGATTCATTAAAGGATAAATCGCTCCTTTGCGATTTAAACTTTGTTCTTAAGTGCCTTATGAAACCTTCCTTTGAATTGATGGCCACCTGTTCACTTCTTCACCTATCAATGAGAAAACCTGCTTGGTGGCCATCACTTCTGCCTGAAGAGTTGGGGAAATAAGGGCTTTAATGGCAGACCCTCCCTTTACAGTTCTTTTTCTAAGACAAAGTTTCATTATGATTGCATCTTACATTTTTACCCAAGGTATAGTCTGAAGTTCACATTAATCAAGTTATTCAACTCTCTGTTTTTCCCCCCAAATCCACACCATACCAGGGAGGATGCAGCTTTCCATACTTCGGACATCAGAAGGGCATTAGCCTTCTATTTCGACAGAACAAAATCATTTACAGAATCTACTAGCCAGTTCATTTCCTTTGCTGAGAAATATAAAGGAACTGCAATCTCCACCCAAAGACTTCTGAGGTGGATTTATAGTTGTATAACTTCTTGTTATGAATCTGCTGATGTACAACCTCCTTCTAGGGTGTTAGCTCTTTCCATGAGATCTCTGATCATCTCTGTAGCACTGCTTAAACACGTTTCCATTGTTGAGATCTGCAAGGTTGCTACTTGGTCCTCAATTCATATCTTTTCCAAGCATTGTGCATTAGTTCACTCTCCTAAACCAGATATTGTCCTGAGGACTGCAGTATTGTCTTCAGTACTGGACTTGCCTCCGAAGCTACCTCCTTCTGCTGAAAATACTGCTTGGAAGTCACCTGAAGTGGAGCACCTAGAGGGAGACTACTCGAAGAAAAAACAGAGGTTACTCACTTTATGCAGTAACTATAGTTGTTTGAGATGTGTCCCTATGAGTCCTCCACTACCAGCCCCATTTCCTCTCTGCTTTGGAGTTTCCTCTGTGGGACTTTGTAGTAGAAAAGAAACTGAGAGCAGTTTGCCCACATAGCCCTGTATATCCTTGGTACAGGGCATGAAGAGGTGTAGGGCGCATATGTGGGCTGAATAGGCACTGCTACAAAAAATCTCCAAACAGAGGCATGGGGGACATGTGCACCTGATACAGCACACCCTTAGAAACACGCATATAGAAGAAATCCAGTTACTGCACAAGGTGAGTTACCTCTGCATCCTGAACTCTGCTCTAACAAATCAAAGGGCAGCAAGATGCTAACATTAGCAGTTAAGAAGACAAATACATTTCATGTGCAAATTAGCAAAAATAAGGCTAATCTTGGAGTTTGTCACTCTAGCTACCCACATAATGCACTCTCTTTACTGGACAAGCAGTTCCAGCCTTTCAGGTGTGTAATGGGGTTCACTACACACCAATAGGGCACCTCCTCATGACTGCATCTGGGGAATAGCTCTGCCTTGTCTGACACCCCTTCCCATGTTTAGTTCACACTCCAGAGTTGCAGTGCTTCTCCTTTGTGACTCAGGATGCTCCCTCTTTGTGGCTTGGCCCTCTAGCCAGCTCACTATAGTTTTCCCCTTCCATAAAAATCTCATTGGACTGGCTGATTGGGTATGATTCCCAGTCCTCCAGTTCAAGACAATGCCATTTATCCAGTGGCAGGTAGGGACCCTGGGCCTGCCCTCTACTTCGGGTTCCAGCCCAGGGACCCTCAAATCAGCAACCAAGGTATGCAGTGTCTCAAGGCTTGCTGTCGTTTCTCTGGATGTTTTCCTACCATGTCTCTATCTGGCTTCTGCTCCATCACCCTTCTGGGTAAACCCTTCCTTCAGGGCTAGGATCCCAAGGCTTCTACTGGCTCCCTGGGTTTCCTCCTTTCCCTCTTTAAGCCCAGAGAGTGGCTGAAAGCTTCCACACTGCAGCATCTTCTGTCCTTGTTTCTTGGCCTTATACTAGCCCCACCTGCATGTGCCCAGCTGGGCTCCAATGAAAGCTTGCCTATCAACCCTAATTTTCTCTCAGATGTGTCCTCACACGTTACTTAACCCCTCCTGAGCCTGTTAAGCCTTTCTGGGCTAGTGTGGGGTGAATACCCCATCATAAGGGAGAATTTAGGTGATCCATAGTGCTTCTGCAGCTGTCTACACAGGGATGAATTGCACCCAAAAGGAACAGTTATGTTAGCTGTTTATATTTGAATTGGAATAGTTTTACTAGATGATTTATAATTATATACCAAAAGTCGATAAACCTGTTCTGGAAAAAAACATTTAAAATGCAGTTATTTTAAGAAGAATCTTCCCTCTCCCCTGAAAAGCTTTTATTTTATTTTATTATTGTAAGCCTGCTGATCAGGTTTAGAATTGGTACTATGTATTGCTCTTCTAATATACTTGACTCTTACTGAATATACTTTATCTTAAGGTCCTTGTGGTCCAGGCTGTCAGACCAGACAGACTTCAGAGTTCAATGGCCGTTTTTGCATGTAAAGCCCTAGGTAAGTTTGATGGGTTTTGTAGCATGTCTTTTTTTCTGCAGTATAAAATATGTGCTCTTCTTATTTTACAGTAGCAATCTATGTCTTAAATCTTAGAATTTAAGAGCACAGTAGGATTTAGGTTTGCTTATTTCTTTCTAGTATATAGGTATTTTTTTTAATACAAAAGGCTAATAATTACTTTTTTGTTTATACTGTGTTTTTAAAACACTAGCTACAAATTTAATTACTAAATTTGTTTATTCTGCTCTTCTTTACTATTACTGTACTTCTACAGGTTCTTTGGAGGGGAAGGCAGCTGATTTTGTGTCAGTTTTATTCTGCAGTATTTTCCTGCAGCTTTAATTTTCCAAAACTGAGTGATGTAGCTAGGTCAACCTAAGTTTTAGGTTTAGACCAGGCCTCAGTTATGTCTGAATCTGAGACATGTCATAGTCTTTGTTTCTGACATATGAAACTCAGCAAATTCATAGCCTTGCAGCGCTGCTCACTCAAGACTTGCTTTAGGAGTCTGACAACCAGTCAAGGTGTATACACAGAAGAGGCATTATTATTGAGGCTGCCATGCTAGGCACTGTATATTTGTGAAAGTCACCCTTTGCCCTAGTAAGCTTACACTCTAAATAGGAAAAAGATGCAATATGTGATGCAGAACACAAGATGGGAGTGGGGACAGTAGCAGGAACACAAAATTGCATATAATCTTAAGTGTACAATTTGGAGTCTTCCAAGCTTTCATTAACAAGAAAAGAGGATGAACTGCTAGTGAATCTCTAACAGTCAATTTACTTCCTTAGCTGTTATCACTAGGCAGTTTACCTGGGCGTCACAATACTAACAGGCCTTGAGAAGGGATTTGAATGAACACCAGGGCAGTGGCGGTGCAACCCATTTGTGCAGGTTGTTCCACACATAGAAGGCAGCATGGAAAAAAGTGTTTGTGAGGGAAGTAGACAAGCAGATGAAAAAGGCTGCTGTTATTGGTAGGGGCAAGAGAACAGTTTACGGCGTAGTAGGATAAGAGACTGGATAAATAGCAGGGAGGGGCTAAATTGTGAAAGATTTAGAAATAAGGACTAGAGTTTTTGTCTGATGTGAAGGTAAAAGGGAGCTGGTAAAGGGACTCAAAGGCTGAGGCGTGACATGACTGAAATAATGCTGCCAACATTTTTGTAGATCAGCATTTTGCATGGACTGGTAATCAGCAGTTTGGAATGTCAGTCCAGTAGCTGTTGAGCTATATCTAAAAAATACAGCAATGCCCTTCATTGTTTTCTCAGTTTCTGTGAAAGGCCTAACTATTGCCTATTAATACATGTCATAAATATAAAGGGAAGGGTAAACACCTTTAAATCCCTCCTGGCCAGAGGAAAAACGCTTTCACCTGTAAAGGGTTAAGAAGCTAAGGTAACCTCGCTGGCACTTGACCAAGATGACCAATGAGGAGACAAGATACTTTCAAAGGTGGCGGGGGGGGGAAGGGTCCTCTCTGTCTGTGTGATGCTTTTTGCTGGGAACAGAGCAGGAATGCAGGTCAGAACTCCTGTAAAGAGTTAGTAAGCAATCTAGTTAGATATGCGTTAGATTCTGTTTTGTTTAAATGGCTGATAAAATAAGTTGTGCTGAATGGAATATATATTCCGGTTTTTGTGACTTTTTGTAACTTAAGGTTTTGCCTAGAAGGATTCTCTATGTTTTGAATCTGATTATCCTGTAAGATATTTACCATCCTGATTTTACAGAGGTGATTCTTTTACTTCTTCTTTAATTAAAATTCTTCTTTTAAGAACCTGATTGCTTTTCCCTTGTTCTTAAGACCCAAGTGTTTGGGTCTGTGTTCATCTATGCAAATTGTTGAGGATTTTTATCAAGCCTTCCCCAGGAAAGGGGGTGTAGGGCTTGGGGGGATTTTGGGGGGAAAGACATTTCCAAGTGGGCTCTTTCCCTGTTCTTTATGTAACACTTTGGTGGTGGCAGCTTTTAACCTAAACTGATAAGAATAAGCTGAGGGGGTCTTTCATGCAGGTCCCCACATCTGTACCCTAGAGTTCAGAGTGGGGAAGGAACCTTGACAATACACATCAACAACAGCTTGTTTCAACCTGTAACATTTTTAGATCATGAAGAACAGCTTGGCATAGTTAGTATAAGTGTTCTCCGACTGGTTTTTGAATGTTATAATTCTTGACGTCTGATTTGTGTCCATTTATTCTTTTACATAGAGACTGTCCAGTTTGACCAAAGTACATGGCAGAGGGGTTGTTGGTGAGTATTTGCTTCAGGTTGGGGGGCTGTCTGTAAGCATGGACTGGCCTGTCTCCCAAGATCTGTGAGAGTGATGGGTCGTCCTTCAGGGTAGGTTGTAGATCCTTGGTGATGACCCTTGATGATGATCCTGAAGGACGACCCATCACTCTCACAGATCTTGGGAGACAGGCCAGTCCTTGCTTACAGACAGCCCCCCAGCCTGAAGCAAATACTCACCAGCAACCACACAACAGAACCACTAAACCAGGAACCTATCCTTGCAACAAAGCCCGTTGCCAATTGTGCCCACATATCTATTCAGGGGACACCATCATAGGGCCTAATCACATCAGCCACACTATCAGAGGCTCGTTCACCTTCACATCTACCAATTTGATATATGCCATCATGTGCCAGCAATGCCCCTCTGCCATGTACATTGGTCAAACTGGACAGTCTCTACGTAAAAGAATAAATGGACACAAATCAGACATCAAGAATTATAACATTCAAAAACCAGTGGGAGAACACTTCAGTCTCTCTGGTCACTCGATTACAGACCTAAAAGTGGTAATTCTTCAATAAAAAAACTTCAAAAACAGACTCCATCGAGAGACTGCTGAATTAGAATTAATTTGCAAACTGGATACAATTAACTTAGGCTTGAATAGAGACTGGGAGTGGATGTGTCATTACACAAAGTAAAACTATTTCCCCATGTTTATTCCTGCCCCCCTCCCACCACCACCACCACACACACACTGTTCTTCAGATGTTCTTGTCAACTGCTGGAAATGGCCCACCTTGATTATCACTACAAAAGGTTTTTTCCCACCCGCTCTCTTGCTGATAATAGCTCACCTTACCTGATCACTCTCGTTACAGTGTGTATGGTAACACCCATTGTTTCATATTCTCTGTGTATATAAATCTCCCCACTGTATTTTCCACTGCATGCATCCGATGAAGTGAGCTGTAGCTCACGAAAGCTTTTGCTCAAATAAATTGGTTAGTCTCTAAGGTGCTACAAATCCTCCTTTTCTTTTTGCGGACATTCTTTTAAGAAATTTATAATTATCATTCCTTGTTTTAGCATTTACCATGATCAAAATGTGAAATACCAGCTTATTATTAATACTTATTCTTACACATAAGAAGTAATTTTCCAATTTAGAGATTGACTGACTGGGTTTAAGCATGCCCACAAAGGTCACAGAAACAGCTAATAAGCCAAAGACCATGGTGCCTTCCAGGCTCCTTGCATATAAGCTTGGAAGCTCAGATGCAGCCTACATCTGCTACTTCTTTGCCATTGTGAACAACTATTCACAGTAGCTGTGCTCTGAGCATGGAAATTTAGGCCTCTGACCCATGTTTGTTGGGGGGTTTTTGGTGACATTATTGTTTTTCTTTGTCTTGCTTCCTCTCTGTGGAGATTAGTCATGCAGTCGAATCCTGCTCCAAGAGAGCAAACAATGCCAGTATCTTCAATTAGAGGGCCTTAGGCTAACCTGTGAGAGGTCACTACTGGCCAAGTAGTGTCCATCATGACAGTAAATGGACAGACTGAAGCCAGCTCCCCGGTGAAAGTGAAAGCTCCCCAGTGACAATATGTTGGCAGAAGTGCCCAGTGTGGTTCTTGGCATGAGTGGAGCAATGTCCACCAGAGACCAGGACAAAAGTCAGACCTCGACTTTGACCCAATGTTATCCATCGTGAGCATGAGAACTGTTGTAAAATTTAATCTGCTGCCCCCACCCTCCACCCTGGTAACTCAAATTTGGCTGTTCAATTCTTCACTCTGACAACCCAGAACTCTTCAGGGATGTTCCATCATGCGGTGGATAGGCATTCTGATGCTGAAATTCCATCTGCATTTAAGTGAATGAAGTAAAAGCAGAACTTCTTCGAATAGTATCCCTATAAGCATGTTCCACTGTAGGTGTGTCTGCATCCCTGTGCTGCTGATTGGAGAAATTTGGTAGCAGTCCATCCTGCCTATGCTTTCTCTGCTCCCCTCCTCCCAAGAGGCTACCCAGCGTGCAGGGCAATCCCTCATCAGTTCCTTCTAACTGCCCCTGGCTAAAGACTGAGCTAGAGCTGTCCATGTTAACGCCCTTTACTAATTTTAGCTTCCATTGAAGCCTTTTTTATTTGTTACTTCCTTTGTATTGTTGTTTGGTCCTGCCTTTAAATAAATACATAAATAAAAGAAGGAAGGGCTTGCCTCCTGCCAACACCTGTCAGGGGGAACCCCCTGGACAAAGGTATGCCTGACTCCCCGGTCTTCAAAAAGTGCCTCAGTTGCAACTAATCTATCCCAGTGACTAACGGACACCTGCAGTGCATTTGCTGCCTGGGAGAGAAGCACATTCCACAAAAGTATGGCATATGTCAGCAACTGAAGCTCAGGTCCAGGAAAGACAAAGAGCAGAGACTCAAAATCCTACTCATGGAGTTTGCCCTTCAACCCCTGGAGTCCCGGTGGGAAATCTCACCAGAACCCTCTACTTCGAAGGGGGGGTGAGCCGAGAGAGACAAGCCACTCACATAAGGTCTCTAAGAAAAGGTCTGTGAGTCCCCATGTCTAGCTCCATCAGTATCATCGGTAGTGATGGCACCGAAGCTGTCTAAAGCTGGTGCCCAGGACATGCACGCTACCGAGCACACAGAGCAAGTTTGGACTGCCCAAATATCCGATGGGTCCGGGCAAAGAAGCACCAGTACCATGGGGGCGCGAAAAACATAAGGGATCTGCCCTGGGGAAGGCTTTGTTGGTACGGCCATCGGCACTGGTACCAACCCTGGTGCACCTGGCACCAGCAGACCTCACTGCCAGGTCCGCATCTCCGAACCCATCAGTGCAAGCCTTTTGGCCCTAACAACCACCTCTGGTACCAACACTATCTGTACAATGGCACTGAATCTGGTGTCAGCAGCTATCTTCTCCAGGATGGCATAATGTTCTGCAGAGGTATGTACAAATGCCCAGGTAGCTGCTCTGGAGATTGCTGATATAGGGATATCCTTGGAGAAGGCGACAGAAAAGGAAACCAATCTTGTAGAGTGCGTACGTATTGAAAATGGGGGTACTACATTATGCATCTGGTGAGAGAGCTTGATATAGTTCACGACCCATATGGAGAGCCTTTGAACTGAAATCACTGCACCTTTTGATCTATCTGCAACAGAAAGAAAGTCTCAGAGATTTTTCTGAAAGCTCTTATTCTGTCCAAATAGAATGCCAGGGCTCTCCCACTCGTTGAGCATATGTAGGATGGTTTCCCTATTATCTTGATGAGGTTTAGGGGAAAAGGTTGGAAGTGGAATAAGCTGATTTATATGAAAAGCGGAAGTCACCTTGGGAGTGAACTTCGGATGTGGTGAAAGAGTGATTTTGTCAGAGAAGAACACAGTGAAGGGGGGTTGCACCATCAGGGCCTCTCTCTTCCATATCCTTCTTGCTGAGGTCATGGCGATCAGGAACACGGTCTTCATTGAAAGATGAGTTAATGAAGAAGTGGCCATGCATTCAAATGTTGGTCTAGTCAGTCCTTTTAGCATCAGGTTGAGATCCCATTGAGGAGTGGGAAGTCTGGGTTGGGTAAAGGGGTTCATTATGCCCTTGAGAAACCTCTTTGTGGTCAGATGAGAAAAAAACGATTATTCTTCTACCTGCTGGTTAAAGGTTACAGTTGCTGCTAAGTGAACCTTTAGCGAGCTGATAGAGAGACCCGATTTCTTGACAGTCAACAGATAGTCCAGGACCACTAGTAGAGTGGCCACATTCGGGGTGACTTATTGTTTTAAAAAATCTGGCTAAAATGGAAATACAGTTTTTAAAGAGGCTTGACATTAATTATCTACAGCTTCATTTTCTTTAAGAAGGCAGTAATGGTATCCAGAAATAAAATAATATGTATGCTAAGCAGCACATCAGAATTCATTATCACAGGCACTTTCCTAAAACTGAACCACATTGGAATTCTTTTGGTCCCCTTGCATCTAGGTAAATCATAATTATTTGCTAAAACAAATATAATTAAATCTGCTATTTCTGTTTGCAACTATAAATAGCATTAGTCTGTTGTATATTGTTAACATTACTACCCACAGATCCCTGATACAAGGGATTTAAAAAATTGGGCCATGCTTACTGTTGGCATAAATTGGCCTAGCTGCATGAACTTTAAAACAGAGCTGCTGTGAAAAATTGTTCACTGACTTCACTGGACCCACACCAATTTCCACCAGCAGAGAATTTGGCTCATTATATCTGGAAGTTGTTGTGTTTAGATGTCAGACTTTTTTCTCCTCCCCTGTTTTTTTCTTTACTCAGGACAATTTTTCAGAGATAATGGCTCTGTATTTTTGACCTTTGAACTTTTAATTGCCTCAGCCTGCAGCACCACAGGCAGATCTGTATTATGGGCTTTGGGTTCCGTATGCTATTTTTGCTCCTGTTGTACTTCCTCTGATCATCATACAACTTCACAATGGCTATGTAATCCCTCAGCACTGTGGCTCCAAATTCCAGTTTTTCTTTCCATTTTTGTCACGTTTGCAAACTGAGCACTTGAAACTTTTGTAAAGACTTACTAACCTGGTGATAGTCTTAGATTCTGGGTTCCTGGAATGTCCATCTCCGCTTCTTGAAACCTGTAAAAACTAATATAGTCTTTTTCAATGACACTAGTATGAATGGGAACAAATTGAGTTCTCTCTAAAGCAATCTCTTACAAGAATCCTGTGAGGTTCCAAAGGTGAATACAAAGGTCTTCAGTTCACTTCTAGGTCAGTACCCCCTTCCAACTCTATGACCATCCCTCATAACACCATGAAGATAGTTAATTGTACCCTCTATTGGATGTTTGAAATTGTTGCCCAGTTTCTCATGGTGACCATTCACTTAGCCTTCTTTCCAGAACTATGCAGCTCAACTTGTCACACCCATTTGACACTATAATTTCAGAACTTAGTTCTCACCACAGTGAGATGAGTCATATGTTACTTGTTTCAGGTGTCAGTTTTATCCTCTGACTCAGCATTTGATAGTGCTCACATCAAAGTGTGATCTTGTACCTCCATCTTTCATTATTCTATTAAAAAGCACTGTGGTGGGCTGTAGGTATACCTCTTGGAGTGCATCCTTCTTCTTATCAGGAGACATTGAACTACTTCACAAAGCATATTTCCAAAAATGACACACCCTTCTTCGATTTCCATTGTATTCTCCAATTTCTGTTTTCTGTTGAATGCCATTGTGATTGGCACAGTGTAAGAAAATGATAGAGCTAAGGCTTATCATTGGAGTGAATCCATTTGGAAATAGCTTCATAAGGGCTGGTTCACTTGGGGATTGTATAGGGACAGGGTCCTGAGTTGCCTAAACCAACATGTCTCCATAGATAATCTGGTAAAGTCCAATTTGATACTATTGTGAATACTCATCAACCTGGTGACTGGTGCAAAAAAAAGACCTAGAACATTGGATCTGCTCTGTCCTAGGCAGCCATACAACCTCAACCAGGTCTGTTCCTTGCTGACTCGGTCACTGTGCAACCTGTGCGGGCATTGCTTTTCTGAGCACACTTATATAGTATATGTAAAATTTCCTTCTCAACTGGTGAATCAGTCTTCAGTCCTAGTAGGATTCCCTTTGCGTTGCCTCCAAGCTCTGATAATAATTGAGGTGGTGGTCTTTGCACTGCTTTTTGACCAGCGCCTGTAGTTCTCCAGAACTCTGGAATCCAACCCTAAATCCCATAGATGCCAGTCTCCAGGAGCGGGGAGTACATCTAAAGTAAGGTTTCATGCTGTGACACTTGGTCTTAACAAAAGTAAAAGCATATCTTCAACCTTTTGGACCTATCGGGTGGGCTTTTGCAAAGCTAACAAATCACACAGAAGTGGTAAGTGGTGTATGTTGCTGGAAAGCAAAGAATGAAAAGCAATTTACTCCTTTTGAAAGGCAAAGCTATATGTTCCTGGGGAGAAATTAAATTATCTTCTCTGAGCTGCTGATCTTCAAATGAAGAAAATTGTCACAATGGATTGTCTTAGCCATCCGTCGTTGGCCCCAGGTGAACAGCATTTGAAGTTTTTCACTGAATTTATCATCTGCACGGCATACAGTCAATAGATTTTTCTCACATCAAGAAATAATACAAAGCTTCCTTACATTTTCCCCCTATAATTTTGACCCTTCAGTGCTGGACTGGGATGCCTTCTTCTGGAATTGGGAACAGAATATCTATTCCCACTTTCACAGCCTTGTTTCAAGGATTTTGAAGAAAAGCAGACAATGCCAAGCTTGATAACCCCAGGTGAATATGGATGCCTTGGTTCTCCCAGCTCTTGAACATCGTAGTGGAGCCTTGGCTGGTGTCTTCTTCTTTCCTGTTCAGGTAGATCATTGAAATGTCTACCATTAGGTTAACTGTTACTGTAGGAGTGCTGTTTTTGTTTTATTTAATTAGCAAAAAGTGATAAAATAATATTGAAGGCTAATGATTTGCCAAACATCATTCCTTTACAAGATGAAAACATACAGGATGGGTTAACTTTTTAAGTTTTATTTTTAAATATATATTTTTCTAAGGTTTTTACAATAAGTTGGTGGGAGGGTACACTTTAAATGGATTGGTTCCATGAATGAGTTTTGTACAGTGTGTATTAGACTGCCTTTGGTTAATATTGAATTATTTTAGCTTATTACAATAGCCTAGGTAATTATTACTTATTTAGCATTTAATTCTCACCTATTCTGAGGAAAGAAATAGGCTCCCACTTTGAGAAATGAGATAGCTTTGTGACTTTCATTTAAGGTATTCTGATGCTACTAATTAAGATACCTTCTCAGTACTTCTGTTTCTTGTCATCATCTGAACATGAATAGCTGTCACTTAAGTTCTTTTTCAGTGATTTATTTAACTTTGTTCCTACCAACCTCTTGTTTTTAAAAGCAACTCTATCAAAGCTGGTAAGCCTGAAATTATCTCTGCCAGCTTTGCTTTGGTACATGTCATGCAGCCGCTTACTTGTGAGCTGGAAGAAAACTGAATCTTACAGGAATGCTTCACTCAGGGCGAAGACGTGAGTTATTCCCATGATCTAATGGTATCTCTAGGAAACTAGGAATATATCCATATTGCACTCATAGTTCTTCACACTGCTTATTACTTCTGTTACATTATTGCCTAGTTAGGATCAAGGCTCCATTGTGTTAGGGACTGTACAAACACAGAATAAAACATAGTTCCTGGTCTGAAAGGTAATGTTGGAAAAATCAGTATCAAAAAATAACTGGCCTGAATATTGAAAGCAGAGAGTGGTTTTTCAAGAAGGGTGGTGATTAGTGGGCTACCACTGATAATTAGGCCCAGTTAAGTTATTGTAGGTATTGAAAACTTGATATAGCTTATAGGGAAGAAAGACTGTAACTCACTATAATTTTTGAATTTCTGTATGAGTAGATGTGGAGAATATTAACCAATTGAAATGAGTATACAGTCAGTAGTCATATGCTATAAATCACTGTATAGGAGAAAATTGTGGTGGTTGTCGAATATGGAATTCAAACACTTTGACACAGTGCTTTTCAAAAGCTTATCCCTGAGGAGGGAGGGATAGCTCAGTGGTTTGAGCATTGGTCTGCTAAACCCAGGGTTGTGAGTTCAATCCTTGAGGGGGTCGTTTAGGGAACTGGGGCAAAAATTGGGGATTGGTCCTGCTTTGAGCCTGGGGTTGGACTAGATAACCTCCTGAGGTCCCTTCCATCCCTGATATTCTATGATTCACTCCAATGATAAGCCTCTGTTCTTTCATTTTCTTATACTGAGCATGCTGCAACAGATGCTGAGCAGGACTTACCCTTCAATTGCAGCTCTGGTAGGCTACAAACAAGGCCTTGTCTGGCACCTGAACTGAGAGCTGGGAGACTGCCCAAAGTTGGTGTTATAGGACCTTCATGTATATTCTGGGGTGTCTAGTAAAATTGCTTTTAACAATTTAAAGCACTATAGAATATAGGCTTCTAGACTAAAATGAGGTAAATATGTTTAAAAATTTGCCCCACTCATTTAAACTCAAATACATTTTTAAAATGGTTTAATGTTTGACATGGAGCATAGCTGTTGATTTGTCATCGTAGGGTTTCTATAGCACCTAACACCTCAGTATCTTAAGCCCAGTTCAGTTTTCTTATGAGATGCAGAACTTGCAAAGCCAATTTACAGCAGCCTCATCAGCAAAGTGTAGAGCCCTCAGTCCACCATCAAATCTGGTCAGAGGGCAGTCATCGGTGTGTGACATTGTCTGTCTTTGGCCACAGCTGAATGAGGGATCCTTTTGTTGGACCAACGTGTGCAGGCTGGCTGCATATTAACCCTTCCCCAATCAAAATCAGTTAAGAAGGGATTTGATGAGTGGCATAGCAAATCAAAGCCAGGTACACATATGGTCAGGATAGTTATAAGAGACTGGTTTCTGACGTCAGCTGCAGACCATTCTTCATACCACATAGACTTCACAGAGAAATCTGGGCAGGACAAGTGGGCCCACAGTGAGTGCCTTGATGACAAGTGCGCTCTTGGGTGGTTGAAGAGGACTGTGTATAGTGGTAGGCTCGGATTTGCCCTGATCTTCTCAACCATTCTGGCTGTAGCACTCTCACAACAAATGTGTGGAGGAGTGATGTTGCTTAACATGGGGAGTCATGGTACTAGTGTGGGTCTAATCATCCCAGTTACAATGCACACGATTAAATGTAATTTTGTGTCAACCAGCTTGACGTGAGCTGAATGGAGCTAGATTGGAGCACTGTATTTTGGTGCAGAGTAACAGTAGGCTAAACTGGGTGATCGGGTAGTTTGAGCGTTTGTTCCCTAAGAAGTGCTGGCCAGTTTGCTAAGAAGGTTATTGTGTGTCCTCACCTTAACTGCAGTTTTCCTCAAGTGGTTAAGATGTGTGAGAGAAATGCATGGTTGCCAAGCTCAGAATTATCACTGAAGCATGTGGTTAAATCCTTTTTACATCAGTGAGTCTTCAGTTATACACATAACTGTAAGCATGTACTTAAATGCTTTGCTGAATTAGGTCAAAGTGCTCAACATCAAAGTGACATGCTGCAGCAAATTATGGATGAAATTCATCCTGGTGCAGCAGGCTTGTACAAGGTCATCCTAATCACTTAGGCTCTCAACACAAGCAAGACAAGTCCATAAGGTTTGTATGGTGGTACTGCCACAATGGAGTTAACCTGAGCCTATGTCAAAACTTCCTGTATTCTTTTACTCCAATTCTTCTCTTTCTATATATTACCTGGAAGATAAGGAGACACAACACTCTTGTCCTTCTCATTGATCCAGTTTAGGAGCATCAATTTTGTGCTTGGATCATATGGATGGGTCATTAGAGCATGGGTGCTTCTACCTGTGCTCCCAGATCTTTCTCATTGTAAGACCAAATATTTTCTATCCAAATAACTGAAGAGTCCCTATGCTAGGTGGTGTAGATCATGATACCTTATCAAATACTGATGTTGAATGCTCTAAGGAAGTGCAATCTCTCAAAGTTCAGCAAGGAAGTGTTATTCTCTGAAATCAAAGCAATTTCATTTTGGCCTCAATTAAAGAGTTGTCACATATCATCATTTCCTGAGATTGTGAATTTTGAAGAAGTCTTTTCCCAATGTTAGGGTGCACTTGGGAGCTGTTTCTGCTTATCATCTACAAGTAAATTTCATCTCTCTTTATCTCCTGCTGTTGTTACCGTGGAGACCAACCTGGTTTGTTGGTCTGGTGGTGGTTTGTTTTGTTTGGTTCTGAAGGTTCCAGATTTGATCCCCCCAACCTATGTGATGTCTGTATAAATGTGTAAACAATTGATTGCTATTGATAATTGCAGGATAAATAATGTGGTTCTAACATAGGCACATTTTTGTGATCACTAAGTTCAGTCACAGCAGCTAAGGCAGTCCCATATCCATAATAGCATCTGTCCTATTTGTATTAGAGGGGTAGCCATGTTAGTCTGTATTAGTGCGGGTTTTTTACCCATGAAAGCTTATGCCTAAATAAATCTGTTAGTCTTTAAGGTGCCACCGGACTCCTCATTATTTTTGTCCTATTTGTCTTTCTGTTTAATTTTGCAATATGAATTTGTTGTATTACAGTACCTTGTTTATATACCAAAGTGGGTCTTTTGTATGAATCAGAAGTTTTTTAAAAAAACCTTAGTCTTTTAGGAAATGATGTTTTCTTCCAACTATATATGTAGCTGGTTTATCTTTGAGTTGAAGGAGTTTATTTCTAAGGAACATTCTATTCTTTATTGTTGCTTTATTTTCTTAATATTTATCCAATTGCAGGAATAAAAGAGTTGTCCCCACCACCTCTGAATCTAAAACGTCTGTATAAAGAGACATTGGAAATTGAGCCCATCTTGATAATTATTTCTCCTGGTGCTGATCCTTCTCAAGAACTACAAGAACTTGCCAGTGTGGAAAGACATGGAGAGTGCTACCACCAGGTTGGTCTCAGATATGCAAAATGATACAATATAATGTTTGTGTCTAAAATGTTACAATGGTCATAGCAGTGTTTTTAATTTCTATTTTTAACTGAAAAACTTAAATCAGAAATTTAAAGTAATGTTCAGTACTACTCGTCTTCATTTTCTTTAAGAAAAATTCTGTAAAATAGTTTGAGAATCTTAAAAACTAGGTATTACTCAATTGATAGCTGATAGTAGTTTTTGTACAGTACTTTACTCTTTCAGGTCTGCCCAGTAGATCATTCAAGATGGCTTCTCTGAAGAAGCACTTAGGTTCAAGAGGTGCATGTTTTGTGACAGCATGAAGTCTATCACTGACCAGCACAACAGATGCTTTCCTGCCTGCGTGAAAGCTGAAAAGGTCTCCACATGTTGTCTGAACTGGTCTCCACATGTTGTTTGCTCTACGCTGCATTTAATCACAAAAGGTCAATTGATTTGACAAAGGAGTCTGAAGATCATTTTTCAAGAGCAGGTCTCATCAGCCCATCCATCAGCACGATATAGCCTGACTCTGGATTGCATCTGAATAAACAGACGACTCCAACCTTCTCTAAGCCTCTCGGTTTCAAGTACAGAGAATATTTGGTACCATTGAATGCAGCTCTTAAAAAAATGCCCAGTAAGGATGAGAAGGACTCATCTTCAAAAGTTAGCTGCTTAGAGCTGACCAAGATTAGCTACAATTGGGTCCATGATATGTGTGTAACCTGACAGCAATTAACCTTTTAAGGTCTTCCCATAAAACTGATGCACTCGTCCCCAATGGGTATTTGAATATGAAGTACTCCACTTTGGATTTGAAGCAATCTTCCACAACTCCTCTGATAACAGCATAACAGGATAGGGGCAGTTTAATCTTGCCTCTCAGCAGTCTTCGAATTTATACCTTTTTCTCTACTGAACTCTAGTGTGATCTGTCCCTCCTCTCATACTCTAAAGATTCAAGTCTCTCTGGGATCCCATCTTGTTATTAATATCTACAAGGGCAGCTTTCTCTCTTTTCATCTTCTGACACATCTGACATTAGTTCTGTGTGATTAGCTCCAAGAACGTTCCTTCCCTCTTGGCCATCCCATATAACATTTTGGAATGATATCTGGACAAAGAGTAAGGGGAGTACTTGTGGAACCTTAGAGACTAACAAATTTATTTGTGCACAAGCTTTCATGAGCTAAAACCCACTTCATCGGATGCATGCAGTGGAAAATACAGTAAGAATATATATATATATATATACCACTTCTAGGTCTTTAATCAAGAATACACTTCGTATATAGCTATTTCACTATTACATCTTTATAGTCAGTTTTCCCCTGTCTGTGTGCGTCTTTCACACAACATGGAAGAGTATCTTTTTGTAAATATAGGAAAACATGATTGCAAAACAACAAAAGGTCGAGAAGTGGCAATACTATAACAAAAAAACTTCAAAAACAGACTCCAACAAGAAACTGCTGAATTGGAATTAATTTGCAAACTGGACACCATTAAATTAGGCTTGAATAAAGACTGGGAGTGGATGGGTCATTACACAAAGTAAAACTATTTCCCCATGCTTATTTTTCCCCCTACTGTTACTCACAACTTCTTGTCAACTGTTCGAAATGGTCCATCCTGATTATCACTACAAAAGGGTTTTTTTTCTCTCTTGCTGATAATAGCTCACCTTAACTGATCACTCTCTTTATAGTGGGTATGGCAACAACCACTTTGTTCGTGTTCTCTGTGTGTGTATATATGTATATATATATATATATATATATATATATATATATATATCTTCCTACTGTATTTTCCACCGCATGCATCCAATGAAGTGGGGTTTAGCCCACAAAAGCTTATGCTCAAATAAATTTGTTAGTCTCTAAGGTGCCACAAGTACTCCTCGTTTTTTTTTGCTGATACAGACTAACACGGCTACCACTCTGAAATCTGGACAAAGAGTGACATTCTTATGGTAAATCTACTGGAGGTTGTCCTATTTAAAAAGATTAGAAGAGAAGCACTAAGTCTCCAAAATCATCTTCCCCAAACATTCCACACAGGAGACAGAATCTCTGATTTTTTTATTTATCTCGTAAATCATCTCTGAAAGCTGAAAGAGTAATTCTGAATCAATGGTAAAAGATAGGGAACAGACCACTGAGGGTTTAGCATTTACTTCCACCTCACCTGATAACTTGATCACCTTTTCCTTATCTCCTCCTGATTATTCAAAAGCATTCCAAGATAAGGTATCAGCTGTTTGGCTTATACACTGGACATCCCTGCACCACCAGTCCAAGAGAAGGCCCTCAAACTCTTTGATTTATTCGAACTCAAGGATAAAAAGCACAACAACTCTTCCATCAATAGTTGTCTACTGGAGTTAGCCAGAGAGTCATGGTTCCCCTTACCTGTTTCATCAGTGACAAGCCAAGACAGACTTTAGTAGCTCCCTCAGAAGCACTTTAGCATCTTCTTAACCTATCTTGCACCAAGTTCCTTGTTATTTGACAGTCTTTGTTAGATGATAGGGAAGCTTGGTGGAATATTCGTTAAGAGTAGCGTACAGTGCATCTGACACAGATGCCTATTCCACTAACTCAGCAATTTCACTGAGATGGGGAAAGGGAAATCTTGTCTTCATACATTGTTCATCAGAAAGTTCAGTTTAAGATTTTTGATTTTCCATTTGGAAGTCCTAATTTATTTAGCAGCTGAACAGACAGCACTCTTAAGAAAATGAAAAAGACAAGGTCCTATGTTAGGTCATTTGTATCTCCCCACTCTTCTCATAGAAAGAAAACATGCTTGTTTCTGCAAAAAGAAAAGGAGTACTTGTGGCACCTTAGAGACTAACCAATTTATTTGAGCATGAGCTTTCGTGAGCTACAGCTCACTTCATCGGATGCATACCGTGGAAACTGCAGCAGACATTATACACACACAGAGATCATGAAACAATACCTCCTCCCACCCCACTGTCCTGCTGGTAATAGCTTATCTAAAGTGATCATCAAGTTGGGCCATTTCAAGCACAAATCCAGGTTTTCTCACCCTCCACCTCCCCACACACAAACTCACTCTCTAGTCTCTAAGGTGCCACAAGTACTCCTTTTCTTTTTGCGAATACAGACTAACACGGCTGTTACTCTGAAACCTGTCATGATGCTTGTTTCTGCTATCCCTTACCAGTTTTACACTGATGTAACTCTATTACCTTCAATATAGTTATTCCTAATTTACATCCATGTGAGTAGAAGAGAATCAAGTCCATCTTTTTTGCTACCAAAGGTGGCATCAGTAATCTCAGTACCAGCAGTGTCACACTATCAAAGTTCAGTGTCTAACAAAGCAATTTGTATGTTGTTACGAATTATACCTGATAGGACATGCACACAAGTGCTGCGAATTATACCTGGTAGGACACGCACACAAATGCTACGAATTACACCTGGTAGGACACGCACACAAATGCTACGAATTATACCTGATAGGTCACGCACAGTTCGAATCTAGGCTGAGGCACATAAACAAAGTCCACAACTGCAGAGTTCCCAAAAAACACCAAGTTTATTACACTCGAGCGTGGTGCCCTCCTGCTAGCCAGGAGGGGGACCCCGAATACAGATTATACAAAGGTTATATACTTTTTAGCAAAGCATGTTGCCCTCGTGCATCAGAAACCTTAGCCAATAAACAAACCCTTTTCTTATCTTCCACCTATCCCTGCTTGGTGCATTTCTCGTGCTAAACCAGTATGTTAATTACACAGCATGGTCCTAAAGCCATGCATCAGTAACTTTTATTATCAGGATAGGAGACCTCACATCAAAGGCCAGGAGATAGGGAGTTAGGGACTGACAAAAACCAGATACTGGGAGTCAAGGCAGGCTGGAGACGAGGAGGATTTTCACAGGAATGCAGTATCTAAGGAACACTCCTCCTGGTGCAAGATGTGCTTGCTTTTAGACAGTGGTGGGCCCCAAACCAAAATGGAGTCACATGTGCTAACTTTTCCTTAACAATGTCAACCTAAAAGGGAAAGAACATTGCCATCACCCAGCACCATCAGCTCTTTCAGTACCAAGCACCGATTTTGATATTTTGGCTAGTGAGCTCCAGTCCAATCTTATGCAAAGACCTATCTCCGTTTTAATTACATTAGACCAATGGTTCCTGTAGATCATAAAGGATATACCATCTAGATCAAATCCCTTTCATCTTGTCCAGAATGCTCAGTTCTGTGTGTTGATGCGTGTACGCTCCCTAACACTCAGATGTTTGCAATGTTTGGGAGATTCGTGCAGTTTGTTCTAATCCTACAATGGGGATCTTCAAAAGCAAAACATTCAGAGAATTCTAGTTAGTGTTTTGTTTTCACTATTGAACAAAATATTAAGGCATAACAAATTCCCAATACAAATGTATTTCTTTTTGCAGGTTGCCATGGGTCAAGGCCAAGCTGACTTAGCCATTCAAACTCTAAAAGAATGTGCACGCAATGGAGAATGGCTTTGTTTGAAGAACTTGCATCTTGTTGTATCTTGGCTTCCTATTTTGGAAAAGGTGAGGATAACTGCATCAGAGTCATCTGCGTTATTTCAGAAACATCTGGCAACTTCTATTCTAAGTATGCAAAGTTGATGACCGGAAAACAAGGGTCTGGAACACAAATTTACAGGTTTCCTAGTCACCAGTGTGATTACATGTTTGAAATCAAAGAAAAACACACCTCGTTTGATGCGTTTTTTACTTTAATTTTCATTGAGTTGTAGAAAATGAACTATTTCCTTAGAGCCCTATTCTGCCACCCATATGATGAATTAGTACTTAATTATTTGAGCAGTCCTGTTGTGACTCATACATGCTTGAGAATGTGTACTGCTTAAAGCAACAGCATCAGCTCAGAATCTAGTTTTTTTTTTAAATTAGTTAAGTACTGTACCTGCCCCTGAGTCTTCCTGCTGGTTTTTGTTGTTTTGCAATCATATTTTCCTATATTTACAAAAAGATACTCTTCCATGTTGTGTGAAAGACTCACACAGACAGGGGAAAACTGATATAAAGGTGTAATAGTGAAATAGCTATATACTAAGTGCTGTGAAAACTACAAAGTAAACCAACCTGAAAAAAATGATTTTCTCCAATCTCTGTCAATTAATGTAATCCCAGATGTTGCTTGCAACAACAGTAGGTGTTTTCAAACAGAAGTATGATTTTAAGTTGATAGTATTCCTTTAAACTCTTACTGTTCTGAAAAATCAAATATTCATAATTTTAATAGAGTACATCTCCTTTTTTAAATAGGAATTAAATACTCTTCAGCCCCAGCCTAATTTTCGTCTGTGGCTTACTGCTGAAGTTCATCCAAACTTTGCTCCGATTTTGCTTCAGTCAAGTCTGAAAATAACATATGAGGTAAGATTTCTAAGGAACGTTTTTATTGAATAGCTCCAAACAAGTACTCATGAGAGATGAAACAACAGGCATATGTCTTATAGAAGGAAGTTCAGCAAATTGTAAGTAATACAGAATAAGGGGATTTTTTTAGATTTTGTCATTTTTTTAAAATATGAATGAAACACATTGGTATTCATTTACCTTAGGATATTTGTAGTGATCATTTGTATGATCATGTATGAGAACTTGCTGATCCATGAAATAAAATAGTTGTTTATAAGACTTCCAGATTTTTTCCCCAAATTGGACTTAGAAAAATTAACTTTATTAAAAGATAGCATAGTGAACCAGTGGTTACAATATTGAATATATGTTTAAAAACATAGCTGATTTATTTCAGAGTAACAGCCGTGTTAGTCTGTATTCGCAAAAAGAAAAGGAGTACTTGTGGCACCTTAGAGACTAACCAATTTATTTGAGCATGAGCTTTCGTGAGCTACAGCTCACTTCATCAGATGCATACCGTGGAAACTGCAGCAGACTTTATATATACACAGAGAATATGAAACAATACCTCCTCCCACCCCACTGTCCTGCTGGTAATAGCTTATCTAAAGTAATCATCAGGTTAGGCCATTTCCAGCACAAATCCAGGTTTTCTCACCCTCCACCCCCCCACACAAATTCACTCTCCTGCTGGTGATAGCCCATCCAAAGTGACAACTCTTTACACAATGTGCATGATAATCAAGTTAGGCCATTTCCTGCACAAATCCAGGTTCTCTCACTCCCTCACCCCCCTCCAAAAACCCACCCCCATACACACACAAACTCACTCTCCTGCTGGTAATAGCTCATCCAAACTGACCACTCTCCAAGTTTAAATCCAAGTTAAACCAGAACATCTGGGGGGTGGGGGGGGGTAGGAAAAAACAAGAGGAAATAGGCTACCTTGCATAATGACTTAGCCACTCCCAGTCTCTATTTAAGCCTAAATTAATAGTATCCAATTTGCAAATGAATTCCAATTCAGCAGTTTCTCGCTGGAGTCTGGATTTGAAGTTTTTTTGACAGGCCAGTCCTTGCCTACAGACAGCCCCGCAACCTGAAGCAAATACTCACCAACAACCACATACCACGCAACAGAACCACTAACCCAGGAACTTATCCTTGCAACAAAGCCCGTTGCCAATTGTGCCCACATATCTATTCAGGGGACACCATCACAGGGCCTAATAACATCAGCCACACTATCAGAGGCTCGTTCACCTGCACATCCACCAATGTGATTTATGCCATCATGTGCCAGCAATGCCCCTCTGCCATGTACATTGTTCAAACTGGACAGTCTCTACGTAAAAGAATAAATGGACACAAATCAGATGTCAAGAATTATAACATTCATAAACCAGTCGGAGAACACTTCAATCTCTCTGGTCACGCAATCACAGACATGAAGGTCGCTATCTTAAAACAAAAAAACTTCAAATCCAGACTCCAGCAAGAAACTGCTGAATTGGAATTCATTTGCAAATTGGATACTATTAATTTAGGCTTAAATAGAGACTGGGAGTGGCTAAGTCATTATGCAAGGTAGCCTATTTCCTCTTGTTTTTTCCTACCCCCCCCCCCACCCCCCAGATGTTCTGGTTTAACTTGGATTTAAACTTGGAGAGTGGTCAGTTTGGATGAGCTATTACCAGCAGGAGAGTGAGTTTGTGTGTGTATGGGGGTGGGTTTTTGGAGGGGGGTGAGGGAGTGAGAGAACCTGGATTTGTGCAGGAAATGGCCTAACTTGATTATCATGCACATTGTGTAAAGAGTTGTCACTTTGGATGGGCTATCACCAGCAGGAGAGTGAATTTGTGTGGGGGGGTGGAGGGTGAGAAAACCTGGATTTGTGCTGGAAATGGCCTAACCTGATGATTACTTTAGATAAGCTATTACCAGCAGGACAGTGGGGTGGGAGGAGGTATTGTTTCATATTCTCTGTGTATATATAAAGTCTGCTGCAGTTTCCACGGTATGCATCTGATGAAGTGAGCTGTAGCTCACGAAAGCTCATGCTCAAATAAATTGGTTAGTCTCTAAGGTGCCACAAGTACTCCTTTTCTTATAGCTGATTTAAGCAAGCAAAAATGTGGAAATTCAGACTTACGGCTCTTACATTATCCTTATTGCATCCTATTATGCCTGGGTAATGTCGTTGCCTCAGAACAATGCATGATCATACGGAAGTTTCTATAGAGTATAAGCACAAACAGAAGAGTTAACAGAATGAAAGATTTATTTCTGAATTTCTTTTTTGTTTTTATATTTTATGGCAAGAGTGATAACTTCTTAATGTTCCTGCCTTATAAGCTGCTCTTGATACTCTGTATCATGCTTTACATCATATTGCATAATATGTTTTTTCTGAGTCTGCAGTCTGGTGGTTTAGTTCCTATTTAGTGATCTCTCACAGTATCCAGGGATGATAATCTTTCTATGACTCAATCTGTGACAGTGCAGACACTGTTTTCTTCTGAATTGGTTCTGTTAGGTAGGATGATGTTTTTCTCACTCTCTAGGTGTCTCCTCTTCTTAGAATTTCAAAAATTATGTAAACTTTTATATCCAAAATCAATGTGAATAGGTGGGATTTATGCCTGTTGCAATATCTTAAATTCTTGCCTCAAGAAAACGTTGTAATGGAAAAGGCAACAGTGGCAGCCATACTTAAAGTTAAGAGCCTCTGCCCAAGGGTGTGTATTTCACCTAAAACCCATCAGGTGGAAAATATAAGTTCCACTCCAACTGCCAGTGCCACAGCTCCCTGTTAACACTTTTTCTGTTCATTCTTTTCTAATCTCAGTTAGTCAAGGTAGGATCCACAGAAGTCGCTTGCCAGACCTTTTGCTTTGCTGCTTCAGCTTTTTTTACATGCGGTTTGACTTTGGGTAATTTCACAATATCATTTATTGCTCTCTAGCTTTCAGTCATGCCAAGTAATCAGTTTTCAATTGGTGCTGAACCTCTCGTCTCAGGCTTAACTGGTAGCTTCTTTCAAAGCTTTGGTTGTTTTCTCTGAGCTGGAGTAAATTTGCAGTTCAATGCAGCCACTTCCTGCTCTTTTCTACCAATTGAAAACAGAAATTCCTTCATTTTAGAAGTTTATCTGCCTGTGACAGCTTACGGCAGTTGCTTGCCCTTGATGTATCTGTCTATCTTTCCGGACTGAGAGCACTTGCTTTGTCAGACAAATTGTAGATTAAGTTTTTGAATCTTTGTTTTCTTTTGTGTTTCTCCTATCTTGTTTTTCAAGGGTTCATTTCAAATGAAAATTCCTTTCACCAGTACCTCACTACACAACATTTAAGTGGTTTCCTGTGATGCTTTCTGGATGGCAAACTCTTAGGTCCCTGCCACAAGACTAATAAAATCTCCAATTCTGCTCCTGGCTGGAGTTGTTAAGGCATGCTGTCCTGCTTAAGGGCTTGGGAGGGATCTAGAGACTGTAGATGCTTTATCTTTCTGTGTTGAGGTCAAGACTTGCAGGAACTCTTGAGCCCAGAAACTTGAAGACACAGAAATCTGACATGCAGAAGAGGCATTCCTGCATATCTGACCTGAGGTATGAGCTCCAGGCAATTGGTTATCTGTGCCTTAACTTTGTTACATCAGTGTGAGGTAGGGGTGACACTATGTTTCTCTGGATACATTGATGCCAGTCAAAGGAGACTCAGATTTAGCTATTCAATGTAGAATAGGCAATCTAATGCATCAGCATCTTTGCCTAGATGCACCAGTCAGGAAAAGTGCCTCAGCATCCCTACCTCAGCACATTGGCACTAATACCTTAACAATTGGCAGATAAGGCACCCTCGTGCATCTTTGGAGTAAGGCAGCTCACTAGCATATAGAAGTGAGGTGCATTGCATATCGCTGAGGTGCCTCATCATGCCAGTGCTTTAAACTTGCTGCAAGAGTGCCAAGAAGGTGAGGTGTCACGTCACGCTGGTGTATAGTTGCCAGAAGGTGAGGTACCTAACCACACAAGCTTCAGAGGTGAGATCTCAACTGTCAGACCTGTAGATAAGGTCCACCAGAAGTCAGCTCCTTGGCATTGGCATCTTGGACATACCCCAAGTTTTGACACTTTGGCATGGAGGTGCTTTAAAGGTATTGGTGTCCCCTCTGTCCTTAGATGCTAAGAAGGCTGGGCTGATATTTGAGCATTAGTTACCCTCCATGGTTTGATGGTACTCACTGAAAGGAAATTGCTTGACTGCATCTGTCACAGAAGGGCTCCCTTGATGCTTTAGTTTGGAAAGGTTTCAGAATAACAGCCGTGTTAGTCTGTATTCGCAAAAAGAAAAGGAGTACTTGTGGCACCTTAGAGACTAACCAATGTATTTGAGCATAAGCTTTCGTGAGCTACAGCTCACTTCATTGTCTTTAATTTGGAAAGGCACTTTCGAGCATCGGCACCTGTTCAGGTTTTTGCCATCACACTTTATTGCCCAAGTCAGTTCATGGCTGCAAGCTATCCTAGAATAGTAACAGAGCTTCCAGTGTATTGAGCTATCTTCCAAGGCACCTGTGGGATTACCATATCTTCAGAGCAAGCTTCACTGATGTCTTTGGTGATCTAAGGCTACCTACCGGAACACAGCAGTTTGCTGTCCTTGGTGCTTCTTACATTGTTTAGCTCTTCTTCTCTGACAGCAGATGGTCCTGTGCCACAGAAAGGAAGTAATTCAAGGAGTGGACAGAGCAGATGCTCTTCTCAGGAACACCTGAACCAACAGTGCTCAGGAGGTTTCCTCCAGTTAGACCCCAGCAGCTCCATATTACAAGGTCTGATGGCTCTGTGTTCTGTATTCCAAATGTTGGCAGTTCCATACTGAGTGGAGTTTTTACTTTAGGCACTTAGGGTAGGGACTCCTTCTTACCAATGTTGCGTGCCTTAATGACACACTAGCCACAGAGTCTCTGAGATTCTAGGCCCTTTCCTGATGTTCTAGCTCCTTGGTGTTGTTGGATCCACCACCTCTAAAATCACTGAGGCTCCACAATGATATAATTGCACTGATTCTTTTCCTTATCTCTTCTTATAAGCCCAACATCTTGTTCTTACTAAGGACACTAGTTGTTCACTTGGCTTGTTTTCACTGGTGATTATTATTTGGTTGTCAAAGCCCCTTAATCATCATCTGGTCAAGATATACATATTTATTTAAGGCAAATCATCAACTTATTAAAAAAATCAGTCAGAAAATATTTTGCCACTGTTACAAGTAACCTTAAGGTTGCTGTAAGTAGGAGAAATTAGCCAAAAACATCATTTTTTTCAAAGGAGAGGAAAAAATCTTTAAAAAGATTTAAACCTAACTCCCCTTTGACACCACCTCTCCACTCGATAATTGTCCTGTTCTGTTCATTCCATCTGAAGCATCTGGTACTGACCACTATCAGAAGACCGGATACTGGGCTAGATGAACCATTGATCTGAGCCAATATGGCCGTTCTTGTGTTTTTTTTTACACTTGATAATGGATTGTCACGTAGTGTTACCTTCTTATTACAGTAATCATAATTTTCTCACTGTTACCTTGTGCTTCCCACATCTTATATTTGTGTGTTGTCTCTTGACTTATACTTTTGATCAGAGACTGTCTCTTTTTATCATATGTATGTACTATGCCTATATGCATAGCACAGGGGGCCCTTATCCTTGATCAAGACCACTAGGCTTCATCGAAACATAAATAATAAGTAGTAACACTGATTTCAAAACAAGAAACTCTTTGATTCATATTTGAACAAATTTGTTTTCAGTCTGTTTTTAAATTAACATTTTTCAAGCTGATGGCCTTCTCTTAATCTTTCTTATATTGCATTTCAGTCCCACAATTTGTTTATTGTTCTGTTCAGAATTCCCTTCCGTGAGTCAACATTATCTCCAGTCTAAGATGATTCTATTATTAGGCCACCTACTACAATTTTTTTAATCAGCCTTTTCTCTTATTTTCCAAATCTAATTAAGTTAATTTTGAAGATTTAGGAAATAATTAGTCTTAGACATTTAGACATATATATATGTGCTGTTGTTGATGTTGTTGTTTAACTATATTATATATACACATATACATACACACACACACACACGCACGCACAACTAAGTTGTTTTTGTCTACCTAGGCCCCTCCAGGCCTAAAAAAGAATTTGATGAGAACCTATGAATCGTGGAGTCCAGAGCAGATTGGTAAAAAGGGCAATTTGTCTCGAGCCCATGCACTCTTTAGTTTGGCATGGTTTCATGCTGCATGCCAAGAAAGAAGAAATTATATCCCTCAGGTAAATACTGTAACTTCTTGCCAATATTCGGTTTGTTTACTAAAATATTTTCTTTCATTTCATAATGAAATCATTTCATATTTACCAGCTTTTAAGTTTGTTGTTTAACATAAAATATGCACTTTTTTGTATGTTGGGGCATGCACAAGTGATAAATATAGTGTGACAAAGTTCCTCCTCTACCTTGGTGGGTCTTGCGCTTATTGGCGGATTTGCTCACTTTGGAGCTTCACGGCAGCCCTCAGTTTGGCTGTTTTCATGAACCCACAGTCCAGGTCAACTCCTCCTGTGTCTGACCAGGAGTTGGGAGGTTTGGGGGGAACCCGGGTCCGCCCTCTACTCCGGGTTCCAGCCCAGGGCCCGGTGGAATGCAGCTGTCTAGAGTGCCTCCTGGAACAGCTGTGTGAAAGCTACAACTCCCTGGGCTACTTCCCCATGGCCTCCTCCCAACACCTTCTTTATCCTCACCGTAGAACTTTCCTCCTGGTGTCTGATAATGCTTGTACTCCTCAGTCCTCCAACAGTATGCGTTCTCACTGTCAGCTCCTAGCACCTCTTGCTCCCAGCTCCTTACACACGCATTACAAACTGAAGTGAGCTCCTTTTTAAACCCAGGTGCCCTGATTAGCCTGCCTTAATTGATTCCAGCAGCTTCTTGATTGGCTGCAGGTGGTCTAATCAGCCTGTCTGTCTTAATTGTCTCCAGAAGGTTCCTGATTGTTCTGGAACCTTCCTTGTTACCTTACCCAGGGAAAAGGGACCTACTTAACCAGGGGCTAATATATCTGCCTTCTATTACTCTCCTGTAGCCATCTGGCCCGACCCTGTCACAATAGCTACTGATGTGGAACTTTTTGGTGGCTACTAATTTGGAGATCTTAATGATTGGATATGGCCTCAGTACAGAATTGGGGCTTAATAGCACAGACACCTACAGCTTTTCAGAGTCCCACTGGTTCCAGTGGAACTCTTCATGGGCTTAGAGATCTGAGCTAGCTGATCCTGATACAGGTCTGGGGCCCTGTGACAAAGTGTATGTGCTCCCTCTTGCATGTTTCAAGAAAGCATTAAAAGCCTCTTCACCAAACAGAAAGGTAGAAACTAGCCCTTAAAGATCACCAAGTTGGCAAACCTGGAAGTAGGAACTGGCTTTTCCAAGGCAAGGAGGATGATGTCTGGTCTCCTCCTGAACCTAGATCCTGGGTGGGAGAGATAAAATTGGGGAATTATTTACCTCGCTTGTACTGAGAAGAATTATACTGAAGCCTAGAGACTATAACCATAGTAAGAACTTCCTTGTTTCTTTGTTTTCCAACTGGATCCTTGGCTGAAGGGGGCAGCCCTGACTAGAGAAAAGGAAGCTTCCCTGCATTTGGTTTGTTTTTATTTGGACACGTGGCTAAATGAACCTTTCCTGTGACTATTTTATTGTCCTTTGATTTAGGCTGGAATGATTGGAGTCTTTTTTGTTTTTGCTTTCTTTTCCTTTTTGGGTCTTTGTTTAAAGGGACTATGACCCTAATTGCAGAGGTGGCTGATGGTGTTGTTGAAGGACCTACAGGGTCACTGCAGTAATATTATGACTGGAAGTTTGGTTTTGAATGTGTCATCCAAACATTAGAACACTTGAGGATATTGCATAATAACATTGATCAGATGTATAGAGAATGGAGACATGGCCAGCCATAAGCAAAGAAATCAGCATACTCTCCACTATGGAAATGAAGATATTGAGGTGGTCAACTGGTTGGCCACTCCAGGAAATAAAATGAGGTTAAGGGCTAATGCAGCTTGCTCCAATTGAAGGGAAATTGAAGGAGGTGAAGGTACTTTGGTGTGGACATATCCAACTGAGACCTGAGTGTTATATTGGTAGGATGGCCCTTGCAATGATCATGGACAGA
This sequence comes from Eretmochelys imbricata, assembly GCF_965152235.1. Classification (NCBI taxonomy): domain Eukaryota; kingdom Metazoa; phylum Chordata; order Testudines; family Cheloniidae; genus Eretmochelys; species Eretmochelys imbricata. The sequence continues at coordinate 35,090,620 of NC_135572.1, forward strand.
AAAGTCCAAGGGAGAGGCCAAAGATTTGGCACATGAACTGGATATCAGCAGACCCTAGATAAGCCAATTTGCAGGACAACCAGGCATACAATCATGAGTTTGGGAAGTAGGTTATAAAAATTTCTGATCCAGAACATGGAAAGATGCAAGAAAAAAGAAAAAAAAATATGATTAACATAGAATATTGTTTCTTGTTAAAAACAGTATAATATAAATTAAGATCACTTAGAATCATAGAATATCAGGGTTGGCAGGGACCTCAGGAGGTCATCTAGTCCAACCCCCTGCTCAAAGCAGGACCAATCTCCAATTTTTGCCCCAGATCCCTAAATGGCCCCCTCAAGGATTGAGCTTGCAACCCTGGGTTTAGCAGGCTAATGCTCAAGCCACTGAGCTATCCCTACCCCCACTTCATCATTATGAAATTTCACTCTTGACTGTGAGCCTTTTATGATTTTGGCTCCCAAAGCTAAAACCTACTGCCTGTTCCAATCTGCCATGCTTCCACACTTTCCTCCTTCAAGTCATTTTTCAAAATGTACTTTGTCCATAAAGGCTTCTAAAAGTAGACTTCTATGCAGAGATGTGTTAATTTACCAAAAGACTTAAAATTTAACCTCAAATTAGAACAGTCCACACAGAAATCATGGAAATAATAAAACTTCACCACTCAGATTTCAAGGTCAGAAGGACCAATTATGTTCATCTAGTTTCATCTCCTTCTTGACACAAGTCATTTCCTCTGTTATACTTGCATCTGGCCCGATAACTTCTGATTGACACTGCAGCATATCTTTTCAAAAGAGAGCAGAGGTTGAGTTAAAGATTCAAAATGATGGAGAATTTACCATGTCCTTTAGTAACTTGTTTGGATGACTAGTTAATTGTTAAAAATTTTCATCTTTTTCCAGTTTGAATTTTTTTGAATTGAACTTCCAGCCATTGAATTTTGTTATGTCTATGCTCTAGTAGCAGTTATATTCTCCCTTTGTGGGTAATATACTGTGACCAAGTCACCTCTCAACCTCTGTGACAGAGCTCCTTTAAAGCAAGCTTTCCAGACCCCAAATCATTTTTGTAGCACTTGTCTGAACCTTGTCTGATTTTTTCAGCATATTTTTTTAAGTGTGGATACTAAAACTGAACAAGTATTCCTGTAGTTGTGCCACTAATAAACCATAGAGATAATATTACCTCCTTATTCTTGCTCAGTATTCCTTTTATGTATTGAAAGATGGTTTGCAATGGGAGCTTGAGTTCAGTTTGTTATCTACAATGGCATATTGGGCTGCATTAGTAGGAGCATTACCAGCAGATCGAGGGAAGTGATTATTCCCCTCTATTTGGCACCGATGAGGCCACATCTGGAGTATTGTGTCCAGTTTTGGGCCCCCTACTACAGGAAGGATGCGTACAAATTGGAGGGAGTCCAGCGGCAAGCAACAAAAATAATAAAGGGGCTGGGACACATGACTTACGAGGGGAGGCTGAGGGAACTGGGCTTGTTTAGTCTACAGAAGAGAAGAGTGAGGGGGGATGTGATGGCAGTCTTCAACTACCTGAAGGGGGGTTCCAAAGAGGATGGAGCTCAGCTGTTCTCAGTGGTGGCCGATGACAGAACAAGGAGCAATGGTCTCAAGTTGCAGTGAGGGAGGTTTAGGTTGGATATTAGGAAACACTATTTCATTAGGAGGGTGGTGAAGCACTGGAATGGGTTACCTAGGGAGGTGGTGGAATCTCCATCCTTAGAGGTTTTTAAGGCCTGACTTGACAAAGCCCTGGCTGGGATGATTTAGTTGGGGTTGGTCCTGCTTTGAGCAGGGAGTTGGACTAGATGACCTCCTGAGGTCTCTTCCAACCCTAATCTTCTATGATTCTAATGACCTCTAAGTCCTTTTCAGAGTTCTTGTTTCAGGATGCGGGATTGCATTCTGGAAAGTATGGCTTACAGTATTTGTGCCTAGATGTAGGGCATTTCATTTGCTGTATTAAAATGCATGTTATTTGATTGCCCCCATTTTAGCAAGTAATCTAGGTTACTCTGTGTGAATGACCTGTTCTCATCATTATTTGCCATCCCACCTATCTCTGTTGCATCTACAAACTTTATCAGCAATGATTTTATATTTTCTTCCATATAATTTAATTTAGAAATTTTAATAGTGTTGAAGTGAGAATAGGTCCCTGCTGAACTCCCACCAGAAACACTGCTATTTGCTGATGATCTCCATTAACAATTTATGTTTTGAGATTTATCAGTCAGATAGTTTTTAATTTATTTAATATATGGTGTATATTCCCCTTTGTGCCTATATGCCTCTTTGTCTTGTAAACATTTTGGGACAGGTACTTTTTGTCTTTATACTTGTTTGTAAATTACTTAGTATATGTTAATACTATACAAAGAATAATACAGTTTCCAATAAATAAGGATCTAGGACTGGGCCAGCAATTAAGAATGTACACGTTGAAGGCATCATTGCTTGCTTGCTAATGGCTTGCTCCATTTTTTTCTGTTTTTTTTCTTAATATAGAGGTAAAATAAGATGAGGAGTATAATGGTTGGCATGTGTTGTAGACAGTGGTTAAAAGAAGCAGACATACTTATCAAAGTCCGAAAGGAAACTGAAATTCAAAAAAGCCATTGAGAGTAAGGAAGTGAGGTGTCTAGTTATAATTATCAATGAGTCATTGTTGCAACAAGCGCTATTAGGGAAGGGAGAGAGTTGCACGCTCATGTCCATCATTCTCAAGAAGGGTTGCTGATTAGGATTTTTAAAATATATTTATTTTTATAGAAAAACTCTCAGTTGCTACACAAGTAGGCATACACCTGATGGCATCTAGCCTGTATGTCTATGTAAAATTAAACACATTGATAGAGATGTTTTTCATATTGTCTCTCTGCTGCCTGTTTCTGTATCTCTGAGCAGCAGCCTAGAAAAGATGGCTTCAAACCAGTGATGTGGATTTTTTCCCCCGGGTGTTACGTATTATATATATTCTGTAAAAAGCTATTTTTGTTTACTTTTTCATGTTCATTTAATGCTCATTGTTTCATAACTCATATTAACTTTTTGTGTGTTTGTTTTAATGATAGGGTTGGACCAAGTTTTATGAATTTTCTTTATCTGATCTCCGTGCAGGGTATGACGTTATTGATGGACTCTTTGATGGTATGTTATTCCTTAAGGATTGCTGATTCCTTTGTTTGCCTAGTCCAGTATTTCTGACTGTCTTCCATTTCAGATCTTTATAAAATTAGCAGATCATAGATCAATTTATTTTTTTAATAATTTGGCTGTTTTAATTAGAGCTGAGTGGGGGATGACAATTCTGTTTTGTGGCAACTGTTGAGGTTTTTAAATTTGTTTCTGTTCTTGTCACGATGCGGGACTCACCCGTGTGGCACCTCCTCCTGGTCTCCCAAGGAATTAGCTCTTCCAGCCTCCAGAGCACCCTCTTCAGGCAGGTGTCCTGCTTGCTGCTGGCCCCCGTGTCTCTCCCAGATCCCGGTGCCCCTTTTACCCAGGATGCTGCCCTCTGGCAGTACCTCCACAGTTTCTGGGTCTCCCTCCCCTGGAAACCCCCACCCACTATCCCCACCTCACCTCAGTCTTTGGCTACTGCCAGTCACCACTGAGCCCCCGCACACTGGGGTGGACTGCAGTGTATAAGCCAATCATCACAGGCAAGGGGGGTTTGGACCTGCTGCCTCTGCCTACCTTTGGGCTGTTCCCTGCAACCCCAGTACCTATCTGGCCTTACACTAGGCCTGCAGCCTGGGGGGTTTCCAGGCCAGAGCTCCCTAGCTCCCTTGGCCTTCCTCCAGCTCTGCTCCACCTCAGGTATTGTGGTACGCTCCCCAGCAGCCAGGCCTATCTCTCTCCACAGCTAGAGGAGACACTATGCTCCTGGCCCACTGCCCTCTTATAAGAGCCAGCTGAGGCCTGGTTAGGGCATGGCCACAGCTGAGCCTTCTTCCCCCAATCAGCCTGGGGACTGCTTGCTCCCAGCCACAGCCCTCTCCCAGGGCTGATTTCAAGCCCTTCAGGGCAGGAGCAGGTGACCACCCCACTACAGTTCTGTTTCTGGATCAAAAACAAAATCTTCTGAACATTATCACAGAAGTAAGCGTGAGTGCTTGTGTGTGGTCTGGAGGGTTCAGTCACTGGCCTGGGATGTGGGAGACCCAAAATCAGGCAAAGCCGGGACTTGAATGTGGGTGTTTCACATCCCAGGCCAGTGCCCTAGCTACCAGGCTATAGTGTGTACGTGTCTCTTTTCACTCCTCTGCCCTGGATGAATGATACACATCCACAAAACAGCATATTTCAGCAAAATTTCATTGTGTTGAAAATGTTCCAACCAGCTCTAATTTGGATCCTCTGTTTATCTTACTTAAATGAAAAATATAAGGGTTTTTTTGGTAAGGCCTTTAAGTTCCAAATCCCAATAAAACTAGTGATCCAATATTCAAAAGTGTTCAATATCTCTAGCTTCTATTGATTTAAATGGGATTTATATGTGGCTAGTACTTTTGGAATTCATTCTATGTACATGCAGACTTAACAGTTTGAATATATTACCAAGAGACTTTAGGCCATCGATATTAACTGTTGTGTTGAGGGTAGTTTTTCCTGCAGTAATTGGAGTTTGAGTGTGAACACTAATAACTTAAGTGTGATACCAAACCTTTTCATTTGAAGAATCTCAAGGTTCTTTTGCACCATAATTACTTCACCCATGCTAAACAATCACATATTGGATGAAATGCGGCATTGATTTAACCCTCCTCTGTAGTTTGGGACAAAGAAGTGAGAGGGAGAGACATTTTATTTGAAACTGTAGGATATAATTAAGTGGGCAGAGTGTAATTTATTGAATACAATTTGGTCAGAACACCAAAGTTAACATCCTTAATTTTAAACACATTGTTGTGTGATCTTTTATTATCACAGATAACCTGGACCTCTTTTTACATCACATAAGAAAGCCAGCATCTCAGTAACAATGTCTTCTTTTGGCATGGTAGAGTATTATTCAATCACCCTGCTTTTTTTATGAGGCCTGATGAGATCACAGCACAAAGTGATATGGCTGTAACACACTTAAAGATCCATTGGAGTTAGGGGAGTTGAACAGGTTGATGACAAAGGATTAGGAGATAGGAGGCCACAATTGAATATGGAATGGCCTCTAGTGAGAAGGTGCTTTTGTTCTCCAACTAAATAGGGTTGATTGATATGTTTGAGGTCTACGATAAAAAGTTCCCCAAGACATCTGCAATATTTATGTCATTCGGTAGGATTTAAAACACATTAATTACACTCTTATCACATGAAAAAATATTTGAGAACATCTGCAGTACAGCTGTTGGAACATATAATATTTTACATTTTACAGTTATTTTATTTTACTTTTTGGTTAGAGTTACGAAATAAATTGCTAAGTAATGATTTTATTACTTTACTGGGTTTCTTTGTATTTCCTTGTTTCTCTGAAGGTTAACTGTAATAAGAGGAAATGTTCATCACACTATGCAAAAAAAGGTCAATGTGACAGTAATATTTTGTAATTTACAGGTTCCAAAGATTTTCAGTGGGAATTTGTGCATGGCCTGTTTGAAAATGCTATTTATGGAGGTCGCATAGATAATTACTTTGATATGAGAGTCCTTCGGACCTATCTGGAGCAGCTTTTTAATTCCAGAGTTATTGGAGGTTTAAATCTTAGGGGCAAAAAGATGACCAGCTTCCCATATTCCATCTCTCTACCCAATTCCTGCAGCAGTTTGGTATGTATGCTTGCCTTGTTATCAGACATGGAAACCAAATCTTGTTCTTTTTCTTACAGTACTAAATTAGCAAATGAACATACTAATTAAAGGCAGATTCCTGCAAGCTGCTGAGCACACTTCAATCCCACTGAAATTAATGGGAGCTGAAGGATATTCAGTCCCTGTAGGACTATGCCCTATAACACTAATAGTAAGAGGCAGTAAGGGGTAGTAAGAAATACCCTGTTTCATATTCCTTCCAGCCTCGCCCATAATGAGCCTTTATGCCTTGTACCAGAACAGTAGCTTGAGTGTCTTTTAGACACAGAGCTGGTTCTACTCTACCCCTCCTATCACCATATAACCATATATTTTAATGCCACACATTTCATACTTTGTATAATAAATGGTAGCTTATCAAAAATTTAAATGTAAGTGGAAGCATCTTGCAATGGACTACAACACGAAGAAGGACGTGACTAATAGTTCCAAATTGAAATTCCAAATAGTGAAAAGCTTTAAAAGTGGTGTTAATAGCAATGTAGGATATACATCAAACTGATCTGTGGAAGTCTTGTAATTGTACTGCAGAGAGCCTTTGTCTGGTGAAATCACAGCTTCACTGTTATTGGAGTTGTTGTTTATCGATTGTAAACTGAAGCAATTGGGGATTTCTGTTCTGTTTCATTACAGTGTTTCAATATTAGCATATGTTCATATGCTTAAGTCATTTCATTTTAGAGCTGGTACTATTTTAGTGATGTCCACAAAATGCTGTTATGCAATTAATTATAAATCCTATGAAATGAGAGTTTATGTTTTGAAAATATAGTGCTGGAATTATCCTGACCATATACTGTTGATTTTCATGAGCTGTGATTGCACAGAAAACTTTTACAATTATCTATACTCTTTCTACCTTTTTTTGTAGGATTACCGTGATATTATTGAAAGCCTTCCAGAAAATGATAAACCCGATTTCTTTGGCCTGCCTGCCAATATTGCACGCTCTTCTCAACGCATGATCAGTTCCCTGGTAAGTTTTAAATTTTGCACTGCTTGTTAGTATCATCTGAAATATGACCAGCCCGGGAGACCAGACATCTGTTCATAAATATGCATTTCCATAAGAAAATCACATCACACTGAGACATTTTTAGTTTGTTGCCTGTTACACTTTGAAAACTTTTGTGTAATGTTCATTATAAATTCAGAATGTTGGAATTATTTAAAAATAACTTCTGCAATTATTTGGTAATACAAGTAAAATGTTTATTTGGGTCACTTCACATGTTTTGAGTTCTGTTCTGCTGTGGGAGTTAATTGTGAGACATTACTTAATGTTTTAAATAGTGTAAACATTTGAAATACTACTTACTTAGAACGAATAACTTGCTTTGGTGGCCAAGTGTCTCCTACAATTTTGTGAAGTAGGGTCTTTTCCCCTCTCTGCAGCTCTGGAGGCAGTTCAACATCACAGCATAGCCACACTGGCTATCCCCCTTCTTCGACTTGTGACCAGAATTCTGCCTCCACAGTAGTAGCTAGTCAGGAGCAAAGCAAACAGACACTGTTTCCTTTGCCAACTTTACTTTTAATTTGTTTTTCAGACAGTAGTGAGCAATGAAGCTATTTTCCTTCCCCTCCTCTTCCACTAGATTGGGTAATTGGCACAAAGGTGTCTCAGCCTCCCAGATCTACCGCTTCAGTGTTACCCATCTTGGTATCCTCTATCGCCCCACTCCCAAGCTATGGCAGGGCTGTCCCACAAACACTGAATCAGAGCAGTGCTCTATATGCACAGCTACATTTACAGTCTCTTCGAAGGGTGAACTATGTCCTAGCTGTTCACAGCAAGCTGACTCTTACACTGTCAGGTCACAGGGCTCAGAGACAGACTGGCATGTCAGGTCCCTCTTCCCTACCCTGAAGACCTTAGACAGAAGAAAAAAATCTCTTAAGTGATCCAACTTTAACCCCTTCAAGTGGGTCCTCAGCTCCCTGGGGAAAAAGTAGGGCTCCTGCACAGCTTCCCTAATTCCCAGTGTGAATTGGGATTCTCAGAATGAGATCCCATTCCAAAAGCAGTGGGACTGGGACTTCGAGTGTGAGGACACAGAAGGAAGAATATCCAGAGGAGTCAAGGCTTTTTATAAAAAGGGATGCAACATGCCCTACCATGACTACACCTATGCAGGGATTCCTGTAGAACAGACCCTCCTCCCAAAATACCACACACCACAGGAAGCACAAAAAGGGTATACTTTTCTATTGAGAAAGGAAAGAGTTTGGATTTAGGCTCTGTGCTGGCCACAAATTTGGCATTCTGGCACAATATGTATTTCATCATATTTAGAGGCACTAATTGTGCTTTTTAATCATTGTTGGTAATGCATTCAAATTTGAAAGTGAAATATATTTTCTTATCATTATTACTACCTATAGTAGTACCATCACTGTACTAAGCACCACACACACACACACACAGAGTATTTTACCCAGCATTTGTTCTGTTTTCAATAAGCATATGCCAACAACATTTTCATGAGTATCACTGACATAGAGGATTGTGCACAACTGAGTTGAATGTGATTGTTGTTGACTGCAGCTTCAGAGATAACCAGACGTTTTTAGGGTTGACATAAAAACAAAATTCTTGTGCTTCTCTTACTCTTAGTGTCCAATTATGCAACTCTTATTCATGTTGAAAAGTAGTTACTTAGTAATCCCATTAGTACTGTGAATAATTACTCAGTGTTCATTTACTGTAGGCTTGCAAATTCATCATGAAAATGGTGAGGAACTTTTAGTTTTACTTATGAGTTTTTCATTTCCAAGCTTCAATGTACCATATAGGAAATAAATTAAGGGACTGTTGCATGCACTCTGAAACACACTATTAACAGCAGAAAGGCAGACCAGTGTAAGCATTGGTGTTTTATTATTCCTTCTCAAGTATTTGTTACAAATATCTAAGTATTTGTAGTATGTTGCAGTATGTATAATTTGGCTTTCATTTTATTTTACATTACATCTCTAAAGGACAATAAAACAGTTTTTTTCCATAACAGTCAGAGTACTATCAGATAATTAAATGTTCACTTTTTAAAAGTTTAGGCCAAAAATTTGACCTATCTTTTATCTGCCATATAATTGCGGTAGAATTTAGATCCCAATTCTACAACCTTTACTCACAAAGAATAGTATTTACAAGAGTAGTTCCAATGGTTGAAATGGAAGCAGTTAAGCAACCAAACCTCAGCCGAAAATTATATCCTAGGTTATTTACCTGCTAAATTGGATTTAACACCACCACAAAGATTTTGGTTCTTGAGAGCTGCAATGATCACCAAGTGCATGATTTTACAAAAATGGAAGAATAGACTTATGCCCAGTATAGAGCAGTGGTATTTTAGGGCTTCGTCTGCACAAAATGCATACAAGGGAACTGGTGACATTTTAACAACCCAATTTCTTTTTTCACAATTCCTCCAATATGTCAAGGTCAGACTTTTTTATGCCTCTTATTTCAGCAAGGTACAAGGCAATCACCACAGAACAGTTGGTTAAATCTAAACTAAAAAGTATTTCACTAAGTCTTCCACGGCTGTGAAGTGCAAATTTCAATTAGCAGTCCTGACAGATTGCATAAAGAACAGCAAAGACTCAACCATCTTCATGTATTGCCACAACATCCTGAAAGTTGTGCTTTCTTTTCAGTTCAGCCTCACCAAATTGCTTGATCTGATCTGTGATATTGCAGCTCTCCAGCATGTGCAAAAGGTCATAGAGAGAGGAATGTACACTGGAGTGTGGAACTAGTCTTGCCTACAGCTGGCACTTGTCCCGGCCTCTTCAACTTTTTCCTGTGACTCAGTGTAGTTCCTCTCCAACCTTGCCAAATTCAGTTTATAGGTGCACTTCTTGTAATATGTAAGGTGCCATTGAGCATTATGTTTAACCAAGTCCTCCCCAGTAGTATTCTCCAAAGATTCAGCTACTCTTGTAACTCTCTCTTCCCTACTGATGCCAAAAATGATCAAGATACACGTAAAAACAAAGATTTTGTGAGAAATTAATTTGGGATTGTAATTAATTATGTTCTGTAACTATGTACATTTAGTTTGCAGATGGATTCCAGCAATTTCTGGCTGGATGCTGAAGTTTGAACCAATGCCTCATTACAACTCTTTTGGTTAATAAATAAAGCAGATAATCAATACACCTGAACCGCTTTTTTTTTGCGTGCAGATGATGGCCAATTAACTTGGAGCACTCCTTCCATTTATAGTAATGTGTAACATTAAAAAAATTAATCAGGTATAATGTTCTGAGCATTATCTGACAACAGTACTGTAAGACAAGGGCCACAATTTGTCTTTTTGGGAGCTGCATTTTTGGCATGGCTGTGTTAAAGTATAATTTTAAAATGTTTATTTTTGAACATTTTCTCAAATATATATCTGCATATTTATTCTAGGTTTGTCATGTTTGCTTCCTTTGTTTTTGGTGGGAGAAAGGGCTTTTGAATGATACACAACTTGACCCATTTTTTATGACGTATTATCTAAACAGGGGTTCTCAGACTTTTGTACTGGTGACCCCTTTCACATACCAAGCCTCTGAGTGTGACGCTTCTTATACATTAAAACACTTTTTAATATATTTAACACCATTATAAATTCTGGAGGCAAAGCGGGGTTTGGGGTGGAGTCTGAGCGCTCATGACCCCCCATGTAATAACCTCACGACCCCCTGAGGGGTTCTGACCCCCAGTTTGAGAACCCCTAATCTAAAGGACCTGGAGCTGGGAGTCACGAGTGGGCAGTGAGTCCCCCCGGCCATGCCGTAGATCGTGACACCATTGAAATTATGATTCTATAAATTTTTATGACTCAAATAGCACCTTCCTTACTTTCTGTCATTAACTTGCCCATGGAATTGCACATGCTCCCAGAATCTTTTAACCATTCTCATGGCTCTTTTCTGAACCTTTCCAAATATTATTCTTGAATTGTGGACATCAGAACTGGACACAGTATTCCAGCAGTGGTCTTACCTGTGCCAAATACAGAAGTAAAATAACCTTTCTACTCCTACTTGAGCTTACCCTGTTCGTGCACCCCAGAATCACTTTAGTTCTTTTGACTACAGTGTCACACTGGGGAGTTCATGTTCAGCTTATTATCCACCATGACCCCTAAATCTTCTTCAGAGTCACTGCTTCCCAGGATAGAGCCCCCCTTTTGTAAGTATGGCCTACATTCTTCGTTGCTAGATATATACATTTGCATTTAGCCATATTGTTTGCTTGCCTTCAGTTTACCAAGCAATCGAGATAGCTCTGAATCAGTGACATGTCCTCTTTATTTACCACTTCCCCAATTTTTGCGTTCTCTGCAAATTTTATCAATGATGATTTTATGTTTTTTTCCAAGTCATTGATGATAACATTTAATAGTGTAGGATGAAGAAACAATCCTCGTGGGAATAGAAACACACCCCACTCAATGTTTGGCACAATGCATTTTCCATAAATCTGTGTTGACTGGCATTAATTACATTACTTTCCTTTAGTTCTTTATTAATTGAGTCCTGCATCAGCTAGTCCATTATCTTGCCCAGGTTCAATGTCAGTCTGACAGGCCTATTATTACCCAAGTTATTCCATTTACCCTTTTAAAACATTGGCACAACATAACTTTCTTCCAGTCTTCTGGAACTTCCCAGTGTCCAAGACTTACTGAAAAGCAACATCAATGGTCCAGTGAGCTTCTCAGCCAGCTCTTTAAGAACTCTTGGATACAAGCTGTTGGATACCTGCTGGTTTTAAAATGTCCATCTTTAGTAGCTTCTATTTAACATCCTCCAGAGATACTTTTTTGACTGATTGTTTTGTCAAGAGAAAACTGAAAATTCAGTTTTAGTTTGAAGCTAAACACTTTTCTTTTCTGGATTTTTCAGTTTGGCCAGCAAACAAAAAAAGATCAGTTTATTTGCTGTAGTTGTTGCAAGAAAGCTGTGGCAGTAGCTGAATCCACAGTTTTCATTGACCTCTATCAGTCTAGTTTCAGGTTTGGATACGTCTTAGAGTTTGAACTGGACTTTTGGTCAATTATGTCCTTCTAGTTATCAACAAAGATCAAATATTGATTACTTATTTTTAATACAGTGGTGGGGGACCCATTGTGCTAAGTGTTGTACAAACGCTACTTCTTTTAGATCTGTCAGTTGCCTGTAACATTGTCAACAAGATACTGGTGCTATACCTGTAGTAAATGGTAGCATTAGCAGTTTCTCCCAAGCGGCTCTGGTTTGTTTGTTTGTTTTCTGAGGAACTAGAACACAGAAATATGTGTCTGTCTGCCCTGAGGCTTCTCTCATGGAATAATAGAATTGTAGGGTTAGAAGGGACTGCAAGGGTGTCATAAATATAAGGGGAAGGGTAAACCCCTTTGAAATTCCTCCTGGCCAGGGGAAAGCTCCTCTCACCTGTAAAGGGTTAAGAAGCTAAAGGTAACCTCGCTGGCACCTGACCAAAATGACCAATGAGGAGACAAGATACTTTCAAAAGCTGGGAGGAGGGAGAGAAACAAAGGGTCTGTGTCTGTCTGTATGCTGTGCTTGGCCAGGGATAGACCAGGAATGGAGTCTTAGAACTTTTAGTAAGTAATCTAGCTAGGTATGTGTTAGATTATGATTTCTTTAAATGGCTGAGAAAAGAATTGTGCTGAATAGAATAACTATTTCTGTCTGTGTATCTTTTTTGTAACTTAAGGTTTTGCCTAGAGGGGTTCTCTATGTTTTTTAATCTAATTACCCTGTAAGATATCTACCATCCTGATTTTACAGGGGGGATTTCTTTATTTCTATTTACTTCTATTTTCTATTAAAAGTTTTCTTGTAAAAAACTGAATGCTTTTTCATTGTTCTCAGATCCAAGGGTTTGGGTCTGTGGTCACCTATGCAAATTGGTGAGGCTTTTTATCCAACATTTCCCAGGAAAGGGGGGGGTGCAAGTGTTGGGAGGATTGTTCATTGTTCTTAAGATCCAAGGGTCTGGGTCTGTAGTCACCTAGGTAAATTGGTGAGGCTTTTTACCAAACCTTGTCCAGGAAGTGGGGTGCAGGGTTTTGGGAAGTATTTTGGGGGGAAAGACGCGTCCAAACAGCTCTTCCCCAGTAACCAGTATTAGTTTGGTGGTGGTAGCGGCCATTCCAAGGACCACGGGTGGAATACTTTGTACCTTGGGGAAGTTTTGACCTAAGCTGGTAAAGATAAGCTTAGGAGGTTTTTCATGCAGGTCCCCACATCTGTACCCTAGAGTTCAGAGTGGGGGAGGAACCTTGACAAAGGGTCATCTAGTTTAACCCCCTGACAAGCTGCAGGATTTGTTGTGTCTCAACCATTCAAGACAGGTAGCTATCCAGTCTCCTTTTGAAAACCTCCAATGAAGAAGCTTCCACAACATCCCGAGGCAGTCCGTTCCTAACTGTAAGAACAGTAGGGCAATGGAAATTTTTCCTGAGATTTAATCTAAATTTACTGGGCTATAGTTTGAACCCATTTTCTCTTGTCTTGTCCTCTATGGCAAAAAAGAACAACTTTTCTCTATCTTTTTTATGGCAGCCTTTCAAGTATCTGAAGACCGCTATCATATCCCCTTTAATCTTCTCTTTTCCAAACTAAACATACCCAGTTTCTTAAGACTTTGCTCATATTGCTTGCATGCCATCCGTTTTATAATCTTTGTTGCTCACTTCTGGATCCTTTCCAGTTTCTCCACATCCTTTCTATAGATTAGTGACCAAATTTGGACCCAGTGCTAAATCTGACTCTTAACCAGCACCGAGTAGTGAGGTACTGTCACCTCTTGTGACTTGCATGCTATGCTTCTGCTAATGCAACCTCATATTGCATTACTTTTTTTTGCAATAGCATCGCATTGCTGACTCATGTTGAGATTATGATCCACCACAACTCCCAGATCCTTCTTTGCAGTGCTGCTGCCAAGCCAGTTTTCCCCTGTTCTGTCTTTGTGCATTTGGTTTTTCTTCCCAGAGTGTAGCAATTTACATTTGAGTTTGTTGAATTTCATTTTGTTGTCTATAGCCCAGTTCTCCAATTTATCAAGATCCCTCTGAATTTTAGCTCTATCCTTCAAAGTATTAGCAACCCCTTCACCCCCAAATTTGGTGTCATCTGCAAACTTGATCAGTATGCTCTCTTATACCTAGCTAGAGAAAGAACAACAAAGTTCTGTTTTGTCAGACTACTAAGGGAGATAGTGAAGTGGTGTGGGCTTGCTACCTGTAGTGTGCGGCTGATGATCATTACTCTATAATTCATTGGAGCACTTTTTCCCAATGTCTTCTGGAATGAAGCTTTGGATGAAAGCTGGCTGTGCCTCAGCCTGGATAGAAAGCAGGTTATGCTGGTAGATGGGGGAAGTGAGGTCACCCTCATTTTTTAAAAACAATTTGTAGTTTGGCCAGGGCTGGATTAGCCCATCACTGAACCCTAAGCAAAACCCCTCATTTCCACCTCCCAGCCAGCTCCCCTGTGCAGGCACTCACCACAGCTCCCCATACTTGTAGGAAGTCTTGAGGCTGTCATTGAGCAAGTCCTGTGGACAGAGCAGAGGGGATACAGGCTGAGGTGAGGCCAGGCAGGCCCCAGGGAAGAGTGGAGAGAATCCCATGGCTGTGGAAAGGAGAAGCAGTGCTGGTTGTTTCGCTGCCCACTCAGGTTTGGCCCTGACATCTCTCCATCATCATGGGGGATGGGGGTGGAGCCAAACTTGAGTTAGTGTCATTGCAACCTGGCACACAAGGTGGTGGTGCCCCTGAGGATTATTCCTGGTTCCAAATATGTGATGCCCATATCCATCATCTCTGAAGGCATGGATCAAACTGGTTTTGTCTCACAAGTGGAATCAATTTGGTGGTTTCAGCCTAATAATTAGAGGTAATTTTTGGTCCCTAATATGCATTTTCATTGTTCTGGCATTCAAAAAAAATCTGGGTGAGAAGTCAGACATTGGAATGCAATACACAGTTTTGGGGTTAACTGCATCTTTGACACACACACCCTGGCCTCCTCGAGGGCACCCACTTCAGATCTCAGACCTGTAACCTTCACCTCTCTATGGGCAGGGACTCATAACCCCTCTTTAGTCTGCAATTCACTATGATTATTCCAAGCAGATCTGACAACCACCAGCCCTCGGCTCTCTCTAGTTTCTCTCCAAGGACAAGGACAGTGCTTTTGCCAGTGATCACACAGCTCTTTCAAAGCAGAATGCATTCATTCAATACAAAAGCATATAGAAGCAATAAAAATAATAAATTTACATGCACACTAAACTTAACAGAAATTTCCCATCTTCCATATGTGATCGTGGTAGGCTGTACTCTTTCCAAACCTTCAAGCAGGATTGGGTTCCCTGTGGACAAAAGGGTCCTATCAGTTTGCTGAATAAAAAAGATCCTGAGTCTGTTTGAATTCAGCCTTTATACCCCAAACCCTTTTCTTCTCAGCCTCTTGAAAACAGGTTAAACTGTACCTCTCCCTATTCTCCTGATGGTCACGCTTCCAAGGCTGGGTATCTGTGTAGCCAGCCTTGGGATTTTGCATTAATCACCTCTTCATGATCCAATTTTCTGCAGAAAGCCCCTGCCCAGTGTGTTAAGAACATACACACAGATATCACCTGTATTGGTACAAAGGGCTATGAATATTCCCATGTCTTATATCGTCTGGCCCATCTCAATATGTATATATATAAAGGTTTTAATGCTTTAAACATAAAATACAATATTGTCCCCAAAGATGCTGCATATGGTCGCAATATTTGTCACAACTTCATTTTTTTTAAAAAAACAATCGATTTCTGGTAAAGTTGGCAGATAAAAAAAATTAGTAGAGTGGTAAATAATGACAGGTCAGATTTGTAGATAGATAAGGATCATATGGTAAACGGGATTCACTTGAACAGCATCTCTACTATGCTGTAAAGTGCCTAGCATACTGCTGTCCCGTGCTCAGTTGGCCCCTCTGTAGTACCATACTTCATATATTAGTACTAATAATATGTGTTTTAATGCAGCTACACGTGAAGATACACATGTAGGAACCAAGAACTTAGGTCCCCACTTACGTATGAAGGGTACTGTGTTTTGGAAAGTAGTGACTCAAAAAAGGACATGGGGTTATGGTAGGTAATCAGTTGAACATGGCCTTTCAATGCAATTTGGTGACTACGATGTATAAGGGGAATATGGATGTGTGGAGGTGTTATTAACATTATATATGGCATTAGTGAGACATCTACTGGAAAACTGAATCCAGTTCTGGTTTCTACCCTTCAAATGGATAACATCCTTTTTTTAACAAGCGTTCAGAAAAAGCTACAAGAAAGACTGGGAAACCAGTTAAGGGATTAAAAATTCCCAGTGTAGTCAGTTTATCAACAAGAACGTTAAAAGATGACTTGATCATGGTCTGTAAGATTTCTGATATTGGAGGGCACAACAAGATTCAGTGCCTGGTAGGTGAAACTAGAAAAATTTCAGACTAGAATAAGGCACGTTTTTAATAGTAATTAACTATTGGAACAATTTACCTGGGCACATTGTGAATTCTCTATAATCTGAAGTCTTTAAATCAGGATTCCATGTCTTTCTAAAGATGTGCAGTAGCTGAGCTAGAAGTTATGGGCTTGATGCAGGAATCATTGGTGGTCTATGTCCTGGGTTCTGCAGGAACGGCTTTAAAACGTAAGAATTTTTATTTAATCCCTTTTGTGATCACATCTAGGCATACATACATTTTAAAGCAGTTCTTTTTATGTAAGCATGTTACAATCAATAAAATGCAAAAGAGTGCTTTAATAGGTATATGAGAAGTGTATAATCTAGTGGATTGAGCTCAGGAACTCCCAAATTATAATATCATATTTTCCAAATTGTTGTGTCCAAATTAGGTATCGATGTTAACTTGCACCAGGACTGAATTTGGCTCTGTGTCTTTTCCTTATCTGTAAGTGGAAATAATTATATTTTTGAAATAAAAAACATATCTTGTAAAATACCCATGTTTGAAATACAGTTCTTTCAAAATGTCATTAATATTCATAGCATGATTGGGCCTTTGCTAGAAATCTGTTCCCATTCTACAGGAAGCAGAATATGGTAGTCTTATTTTTAGCAAACTTGAGGAAAGATGTGCAAACATAAGATTTTTTTCCCCCCCAGTTTACTGCTTTCTAATTATAGTATTGATTCTGAACAGTTTGTTCAATGTCACTTTATGACAACAGACCCTTTTGAATATCCTGTGTTGGCAGATCTTACAACCAGAGCTTCTCAGAATAGTTGTGTCATCTTTGGCTGAGCCACTAAATATAGGGAATTTCTAACAATTGTATATTTTACTGGAAAAAGATTGTTTTCTTCAACTGCATATTGATTAACATATAATTGTTTCTCATCATATTGGCTCCTCTAGTTTGGGAAGTGCAAGTAGTCCAAATAGGAGTTTTTACTAAAAAAGGATGTAATCACACTGGCCCAAATCCTATCCAATTTCTATAACTAGCAGCTGTGCAGTTAGCTGCTGGTTGTATGCCTACCAAACTGAAAGTGACCTCTAGTACAGCCTCTCTTCTGTACTCACTCCAGAGTTAAAGTATGGAGTAAGAGAGGCATAAAAGTGAGGAAGTTCGGAAGATGCTGCCACCATCTGGATTAGCCATTTTGCTATTACCATCAACTGCAGAAAGATGAAAGTCCCTTAACCATTTTCACTGCAGAAATGAGTTGGAGTTTCATACACATTTTCTTTGCCTTATGCTGAGTAGTGGTTTCTAACACTCCTGCTCTGCTGCTTAGTTTGCTTTTTTTCACCAACATCCCTCTGCCCTGCTGTGAAGAGAGCCACAGTGTGAGCCCACTTAAGTGGGTGCAGGATTTTTCTTAAATGAGGTATTTTGTAATCCCTTAGATTTAATAGAAGAGAAATGTCAAAATTGTTGCCAGTTGATTTAAGTAAAAGATTTTTTTTAAAGTCTTCATTCTAGGCTGATTTTTCAATCAGAAATTGTTATATCCCATGCTTCATTGTTTCAGAGCTGTTTTAAACAAGTATTTAAGACAGTACAGTATTGTCATTTATTAAATAAACAGTAAATATTGAAGTGAGTCTGTGAGCTAATTGGTATCTAATTGTATTTTATAAAATTCTCATTCTAACAAAAGCCAGGACATGTAGGAGATTAATAAAAGTGTTGGCTTTATGTTGGCTTTCTGGGAATATCACACAGTCATTTTTAGAATGTTTACACCTTAGTATATTTTAGTTTAGAAAGTTCTTAGTGCTGCAGCATGACTTTGTGATGTAGAAGATAGAGATTTGCTGCAGCCCAATGCAGCATACTGCAGAGTCAAGGGATCTTCACTGTAAATGTCCTACTATATTACTAATGCTTATATAAGAAAGTGATTTATAGGGCATTAAGCAGGTTTACTTCAAAAGCAAAGGCTGCATTTTCACATAAACATTAAATTTCTCTTTTGTGAGGTATATGAGTAGTTTTGATCATATTCAATATTGCTAGTCAATCTGAGCATTTAATAGTTTTTATAACCTCTTTCTCATTCCCTTTATTGGCAAGGACCAGTAGTGCTGCATAGGGAATGCTCTCAGCTCCTGAGATGAGGAAATGTTTATATTAATTGAAGGAATGGCATTGATGGGCTCAAAAGGAAGCCATGTGTAGTTCTGATAATGTATAACATCCTCCAAGGGTAAGCAGTGTAGCATCTGTGTATGTTGGGGGAAGAGGAAATAAAGGGGATTATTTGGACATCAGCAAGGTTACAGAGTTAAACTGAACACCATAACACTTTTTTTATAATAAAGAAATAATAATGAAGACATTGAAAATCTGTATTATCTAAGTATTGCTGTTTTACCGCAAATGAATTTCTCTTCTACTTCCACACTGACCCCTTCATAAAAGTACTCATAAAAAAGTTTTAGACAGACATTAAGGTTATACAATTATACAATTAAGAACACAAGTATTTTATACAATGTTACATTGCTATAAACTGATAAATCCACAAGTAGTTGTTAAGGTTTTTATTTATAAAGTGGGTTTGTACCTAGGTATTTGGACATAATTTTTAGCCTTGGGTAGGCATGCATGTATTATTTATTCAGTGTAGTACAGATCATGCTCTGTTGTTCTATGGCTGTGTAAGTATTGGAGGGTTGTAAATAGCTACTCCCACCCTCTGACTCCTTTTCACACCACTCGGGCACAGTTGCGGTTCCTGAGTTCTCCCTCATACCTGCTGGGACAACTCCCTTTGTACACAAGACACTCTAAAGGAGGCAGGGAGGAAGCATGGAGTAGACCTAACCAAGGACACAAGTGTGAATATGCTGTAAATGGGTGCTCACACCATATGTATCACCAAGCTCATTGTGCAATTCCTGAGATCCATTGGATGGTTGTGTCTCCACACTATCCCCTGCTCAGGGGAGAGTACTTCAAGGCACAATTGAACCCTGTAAAAGAGAGTGAAATATTTCTGTATAGTGCACAATGAAGAGTGTTTTAGCCCATAATCAGTACTGAACAACTGGGGAGTCATGGTCCTGTGTCCAGGTCTTTCCAGGGCAAACAGAAATTGGAACAGTACCCTCAGCACTGAGGGATGTGGAGGTTCCAGCAATGACCCCATTTGGTGCTTCCTCTAACCAAAGGGAGAACTGAACACCTGTGTGATGTTATTATTTGTTCCTTGTTGACCCTAGCAGGAATCCTTTTCTCTTTTCATGCTTCAGTCTTTGGCACCAGAGCCTCTATTGGTAGAGATTTGGCCTGAGGGACCAGGAGACGGTCTCACTGCCATCATGAATGGGTCTTGATTCAAGGTCCCTTGGTACTTGGATACAGCCACCTCTATTGGATATAATGGTAGAGGACCTTATCCTCTCCCAATTTCTACCCTATCCAGGTCTCCTAGGCCTCCCCAGGTTTAAGGAAACCAGACAATCTGTTTTGAAGTACAGTGTATTTCATAAGGATATAATGGCCCACATTCTCTGCTTTTTTACTGTATTGACTGTGGATTCTTGAAATACTGAAAGGAGTTATGGGACAGTTGGGGCCCCATACATTTATACCCTCAGGTTTTAGTGTATGACATAAGGGAGGGTTCATAGACAATCCCAAAGGACGTATGGCTAAAAGATTCCAAGTTTGCATGTCATGGGAGAACAGCTGCAAGGAGTGAGGGTCCACACAAGCAGTAATCGAGAAGAACCACTATTGCTATGATGATTAATCACTTTTATAAGTGTCTTATTGGCTAAAGACAAATACTTCCAAATATCTAAACCTAAATATTTATCCATTCCATAAACTTCTTGACGTCTGTTTAGCAAAGTAACTGCTGGCCTTTCTCACTAGTGTGGTGATTCATATTTCTTCCTCCTATTGATATTCTGAATAAATATTTCTTCATTTTGGGGAAAATGTCATTTTAGATAATAGGTAGGGGTTTAATCAATGTATCATATGTCAAATATTTGCTATAACTTTTTTACGTATGACAAAAAATATGGGTGTTCCACCCAAAAAAAGTATGATATGTCCTAGTTGCAAAGTTTGGAAGGTTGATTTCATTTTGTTGGTGATTTCTCGGGTGTTGATGGCTTTGTTTCTATTGGATTTATCTCCCTGTAAGAGATGTCGTGCTTTGTGAATTTTAATCTTATCTGGCCTGAAGATATTTATTATACCTAGAAATTCTGTTTCATATTTCTCTTTTATTTTTCTTTTATGTTTTGTTATTTCTCTAGCATCACTATTCTGAGCCATTTAGAGGATGTCAGTTTTTTGATATGCCTGCTTTTCTGAATTTATGCAATTCATTTTCAGATTTTGATATTAGTTCACATATTTGTTCTCCAGTGCATTCTGGTTTGGAGACCGTATCTTGGTTGGACGTATTATTGAGGAGAGTTATTTTAATAGTTTCAAGTCTGAAATAATTGTCAATCTAAGTCAATTTATTCTACTTTAAACTAGTTTGAATCTCATAGAAGAAACCAAGGACAAGATATAGGATGTCAGGTACATGTGTGCTTGTGTAATACTGAATTGATGCTGAGGTTTGACAGTCTATTGGGTTTTGTTTTGTTTTTTTGTTTTGTTTTGGGTATGTGTTTTCACCTACGTGTTAGTCTAGATTTTTGTTTGATGTCTGTAGTCTGGAAAAGTGTTATTGCAGTGTTATAGCAATATGATGTGATTCCATGAACATACAAGTTCTCTTTTGGTCTCTGATATTAAGTGTATTAGATGTTTTAGGTGGCTGTCTTGATGATATTTGAGTCTGCTCTTCTATCTCCCGGGACTAAGCTAGAAATGTCTAGCTGGAATTAACCTGTTAATAGTTCAGTACCATGTATAGGTACTGGAAAAGGAGTCAAACTATTGGGTATGACATGCATTTCAAGAGTTCTTATCCTACCAGCTAGTGGTAGCAGTAGAATTGACATTGTGCTTAACAGTTTTTAAAAATATGTTCTGCTAATTCAAAAGTTGGTTTTGTTTTTCTGTTTGTGTATATTGGGAGGAATTTTTAAGAGTGCCTAAATGATTTCTCAGGAGGATTTTAAACAGCAGTGTAATGGGGCGGGACTCACTCCTGTGGCGCCTCCTGCTGGTCTCTCAGGGAATTAGCTCTTCCAGCCTCTGGAGCGCCCTCTGCAGGCCAGTGTCCCACTTGCCGCTGGCCCCCATGTCCCTCCCAGACCCCGGTGCCTCTTTTACCCAGGATGCTGTCCCCTGGCAGTACCCACACAGTCTCTGGGTCTCCCCTCCCCAGAGGACCCCCACCTACTATCCCCACCTCACCTCAGTCTTTGGCTACTGCCAGTCACCACTGAGCCCCCGCACACTGGGGCGGACTGCAGTATATAAGCCAATCATCACAGGCAAGGGGGGTTTGGACCTGCTGCCTCTGCCTACCTTTGGGCTGTCCCCTGCAACCCCAATACCTATCCGGCCTTACACTGGGCCTGCAGCCTGGGGGGTTCCAGGCTCCCTTGGCCTTCCCCAGCCCTGCTCCACCTCAGGTACTTTGGTATGCTCTCCAGCAGCCAGGCCCAGCTCCCTCCACAGCTAGAGGAGAGACTGTCTGCTCCTGGCCCACTGCCCTCTTATAAGGGCCAGCTGAGCCCTGATTGGGGTGTGGTCACAGCTGCGCCTGCTTCCGCAATCAGCCTGGGAACTGCTTGCTCCCAGCCACAGCCTTCTCCTGGGCTGTTTTAAGGCCGGAGCGGGTGACCATCCCGCTACAAGCAGCTACTAAAGTTGCATATTTTCTAATCAGTAGGTCTAGATAACTTGCATCCAAGAGTTTTAAAAGAGCAGGCTGAGCAGCTCACTGGACTGTTACTGTTGATTTTCAATACATCTTGGAGCACTAGGGAAGTTCCAGGAGACTGGAAGAAAGCTAATGGTGTGCCAATTTTTAAAAAAGGTAAACATGATGACCCAGGTAATTATAGGCCTGTCAGTCTGACATTGATCCTAAGCAAGATAATGGGATTTAATAAAAAATTAAAGGAGAGTAATATACTTAATGCCAGTCAAAATGGGTTTATGGAAAATAGATCCTGTCAAACTAACATGTTTTTTTTTTAATGAGATTACAAGTTTGGTTGATAAAGATAATAGTGTTCATGTATATAATTAGATTTCTGTAAGGCATTTGACTTGATATTACATTTTGATTAAAAAACTAAAACAATATAAAATTAATATGGCAAACATCAAAAGCTAGCTGTCTGACAGGTCTCAATATGTAACTGACCAGGGAATCAGCCTCAGGTGGGTATGTTTCTAGTAGGCTTCTGCAGGGATCGGTTCTTGTCCCTATGTTATTTAACATTTTTATTAATGACCTGAAAGAAAACATAAGATCATCACTGAGAAATGACAGATAACATAAAAATTGGGGGAGTGACAAATAATGAGGGACAGGTCAGTGACAAAGAGCGATCTGGATCGTTTGGTAAGCTGAATTCAAAGAAACAATATGTGTTTTAACATGGCTAAATGTAGACATCTAGCAACAAAACATTTAGCATCAGAACATCTGAAAGAGTAATTAGTGACATAGGCATCCAACATGGAGAAATAGGTGCATAGAGATCTTCCTAGCAAGTATCTGTTCTTTAAATGCAAATGTGCCTCTCCATCATTATTTCAGAGAGGTTACCAGGTAAGAGTGGGAATAGTCTCATAAAACAAAGACTTTACTGTCAATACCTGTGTGACGTGACATGAACTATGACTGTATAGACCATTGTTGCAACAAAGGTCATATACTGGCACCAAATCTTGTACAAAGGAGGTCAAGTAAGGTGTCTCTGAAAAGTTTTGATTTGGTGGTTATGACTATGCTCTCTGAATGCATGTATCATTTTTGAATTTAAAGTTATAAGTATTTGCTCTATACTGACTGTATTTCAAACTTGTGCTATGCTTCTGAGTGACACCCCAGACAATTTGGCATGAGCACTGCCTAGCCTGCTTGATGGCCCATTAAGGACCATCAGCTATACAACTGATCCATTAAGAAAAGGCAGATACACCTTGTGACTCAGCAAGGCATACAGGGACATGCCTTTGGACAGAACTCAAAGGCTTTTCCATGCCATGCGCTGAGTAGCTTGTTATTTGGAACAAAGGAAGCACAAGCCACATGGCAAAAGGATTATAAAAGGCAGTGCATCGTCTCCATTTTGTCTTCAATCCTGCTTCTTACCTCTGGAGGAACTTTGCTACAAACTGAAGCTCTAAACAAAGGACTGAATGACCCATCCAAGCTTTGGATGTACTCCAGAGACTTGATTTGAAATGTTTATTCTATCACTGCTACAAACCTGAACCAAGAACTTTGCCATTGCTGTATGAAATTGATTCCATTTAACCAATTCTAGCTCTCATCTATATTTCTTTCTTTTTATGAATAAACCTTTAGATTTTAGATTCTAAAGGATTGGCAACAGCATGATTTGTGGGTTAAATCTGACTTATATATTGACCTCGGTCTGGGGCATGGTTCTTTGGGATTGGGAGAACCTTTTTTCTTTTAGTGTGGTATTGGTTTTCATAACCATTCATCCCCATAAGGAGTGGTGCTGGTGGTGATACTGGGAAGCTGGAGTGTCTAAGGGAATTGCGTGTATGACTTCTGGTTAGCCACTGGGGTAAAACCGAAGTCTTCTCTGTTTGGCTGGTTTGGTGTGCAAAGGACCCCCAGCCTTGGGCTGTGACTGCCCTTCTCTAAGCAATTTATCCTGAATTGATACTCTCAGTAGTGTCCTGCCAAAGACCGCTTTGTTACAACCTGTAATTTAATCAGATTCAGGAACCTCATAGCTCCACTAGTCCTTTTTGTAGCCAAAACAAAGAGAGATATGCTAGGGAGGGAATTCTAGATCTTCCGAAAAGATCTCAGTGCTTTACTACATATTTTTTATTATGAAAAACAGAGCCATAGGAGTCAGAGCTGCCCTCTACATGAATAATCTAAATAGCAGAATCAAGAAGCCAAGATTCCAGAAAGAGACCTTATGCTTGAAGCCAGCCATATTTTCACCAGGAATTTATTGCTTACTGATTCCTGCCTGCACATCCCTGTCAGGAAATGTCATCAAAATATCCTCAGATTTGTTCCTCATTCACTTTCTATACAGTACCCTGCCTTGTTTGTCTTTTATCAGCATGAGACTATTAGTGGTGATTATAGCCCACGTACCTTCAAAGAGTTCCAAAATCATGTACATGGTATCGTACATTTTGAAGAGGCTTATAAAAGCTGACAAAGCAAAATGTGGATTTTTTAATGGGTTGTCATAATGCTAACAACTCAATAGGGGGTAGATAGTGACACTTATCAGCTTATTACATTCTAGTGCACACAATGCTGTATCACCTTAGGCTTCTATTTTCTGTTATTTGCCATAGGAATACTATAAAATCTTATACCACTATTCTACTTTAAACTAGTTCTGTATTTGGTTTTCACACTTTACAAAATTTTACAGCATTGAAAAAGTGGATGCTCTGATTATGATCAGCCTTCATTTTGTACTTGTCCCTATTTTAATACCAATAATTTTGCTCTCTATTTAAAATATAAAAATATGTAATTAGGTTGCCTACATATATAACTTACATTTCTCTGAATTAATATCTCCAGTACACTGATGATAAACAGCTAAATTCTGTTCATTTTGCAAAAAGCTATAAAGCATTTTAATTTACTAAAGCTTAAGTCCTCGTTCTCCAATGGCAAAGACTATTTACAATAATAATTAAGAAAATATTCCCTTCCTGTCTCTTTAGTAGGTGTTATTACTTGCTCCATTTATTGTTCTCTGATCTGGACAATTAATAAGGCTGAAGTATATTAACTAAGTTGTGTGTTTTGCTGTGTAATTAATAACGGTCTCTTGTAGGCAATATAAAGACAGAGAGATGGTTTATTGTATTTAACTGTTAGTTGTATACTTCAGTTAAAATATAGCTTAAAAACTAGTCTTGATTATTTTGATATACAGCAATATTGAACATTTGTCTTCCCCCGTATAAGGAACAGTGTCTATTTACCCCAGAGTAAATGGACTTTAACTCATTCACAGTTTCTTCCAAGATTCTCCCGTGGTTGTGGGGGAACCATAATCTATGCCAGCCCTATACCAGACAGATTATTTCTCCGACATTTTGTCTTTGCCCAATCCCCATTTACCACAACAGAGGGAAGGCAGTGGTTGCATATGTCATACTCTCCATCCTCTGCACAGAGTAGTGAGCTTGGTAGAAATTGTTCCACAGAGCAAGTCAGTGTTTCCCATACTGTTGGAGTGCCCAAAGGACCTAGTCAGGAGGATGATCTCTGTTGTGCTGGATGATGTACAAACACATGGAAAGACAATGATTGTAGTAGAATTACTGTCTTACTCAGAAGCCCCAATTAAGACTGAGTTGGCACTGTGCTGACTAATGTTCAAATATGCAATAAAGATATGGAATGGGATTCACAAGTGAGATTTAGTCACTTAGCGTACTTTAGGCACCTGAGTCTAAAATTTAGATCTTTAAAATGCCTATCCAACTACAGTCTAATCCTGTTGGTAGCTAAACACCCAAGGCATCTATGTTTTCACTGGTAAAATCCTTATGGCACCTACATTTCTGCTGCTGGGTATGCACACAGCTGCCTCAGTCCTGACACTGCCAAGCAGCTCAGCACCTAACTCATGCCTAAGCCCCAGCGGTATTCACAAAGTAGGCATTCCCCTGCCATCTCACCAATGGGGCATGATCTCGCACACGTGCTCAGATACTGCCCTACAGCATGGCTGTGGGGTATTGTGGGGATGGAGGTGTCTCTCTCTTTCTCTCCCCCTCCCTCCCTATCTCTCCTGCTGAAGCTGTTCCACTTTGTATAAAATACTTAAATAGTCATTTGGACAGAGAGAAAATGACTTTATAACCCCATCGACACTCACCAGGATATAGGAGACCCTAGTTGAAGTCCCTGCTCCAATGACTATTTAACTATACAAAGTGGAACAGCTTCAGCAGAAGATATTGAGACCCACCCCAGACCACTCCGTAGCCAAGTGGTTGGGGCACTCTTGTGGGAGACCTGTGTTCAAATCCCTGGCTTGGAGTTAAGTGCCTAACTCCTTTGAGGGGTGGAGCTTAGGTCACACTCCTCTCATTGGCATTTCCTGCTGGCTAGTTTAGATTACTTCCTGCTCAGTGGGCTGGCTTTTGGGAATCCCATTCTTAGGCCCCTAATTCTCCCCATATATTGTGTAAGGCATCTGGGTGCCTAACTAGGGGTTGTGAATTCCAATTGGGAGCAGGGCACCTAAAAGCTAGGTGTTGTAATGCTCAGACTAAGTCCCCCTTGTGAATCCCACCCATGGCCCCTATCCTGAAGATCTTATCTAAAAGACTCAAAATTCCAGAAAAATCTTATAGGAAAGAGATGCTGTGAATAAGCAAAGTGATCAGGGTAATGATGAGAAAATGTCTTGTTAACTTATTTTCTTTTTTCAATTTTGTTATGATGGGAGAGGCAACAGATGGAGAATCACAGATGAAATGTAAAAACAAAAATGGGCAAAGGAGTGGGAAGAAGGGGAAAGGGATGTTGAATAGGAGGGCAGAGAAGGGAAATAGATGGAAGACAGAAAGGTGCAGACAATCCTGGAACTTAGGGAGAGCGAATGTGGCAACAGTGGTTCAGGGAAAGGGCAGGGATGATCTCAGAGCAAATAACCAGAGTGACATTTTTAAAATCAATCTTCAGACAGCACTGGTGCCTGGGAGCTATGAAGGGGCTTCACTATACATGCAGTTACTGGGATTATTTCTTCTGCTCCCAGGGTAGGTTTTACTACTAGGTGACTCTGTTCTGATTTCCCCAGCAATAGGGGAGGGCTGCTGAGTCCCCAGGATGGGGAGGAGGAGTTTCCCAAATCCTGCTGGAACCTGAGAGGGGTGGAGTGTTCTCACTGAGGTTCTCCAGGCTCCTGCTGCTGTGTCTACTGCTCCCAACTGTTCCCGTGTGCTCTCAGAGACTTGAATTATTAGAATTCATTGATGGTGTAAGCAGGTGCTTCTGTCTGATTTCATTGTTTCTCAATCCATGAACATGACCCAGAATCAGAGTGCTAGTGGCTGATTGCTGCCTCTCTCTGTCCCCCCATGCAGTGTCTCCAATACACCAGGCACTCTTCATGTGCAATTTGCCTCTTCAGCATACTGTGAAAATGATTGTTACACTTAAAAGTGGAAACATTTTTACTTCTTCCCTCCCCCAAACCTTGAGCTGAATACAGTATATGAGGAAGTGAGAGGAAAAGGCACCCAGCACACCCCAGCACGCTGTGTGTAATCAAAGGAATTTAAATCCTGGATAGAAAATATTCTGAGAGTGCCCATCACCATATTATGTAAATCAGTGGAGATGCTCCCATGTACACCAGTGGTGAATTTTGCCCTCGGTTACTTAACTGTATTACTAATATAGTGAGGTATATGGCCTTTTCACACACAAATAAGTAGTACATAGTTTTGAAATTTGAAGACACATTGACAAATGGCAATACGAGAATGTGCTTCAGTGATGGAGAGGTTCACTCTTAATTTGATTAAGTTAATATTGCATAACCTAACAGGTCTCATGTGATTTCCGTTCAAGCTTTAAAGATTTAACTCCCTTGAAAAATATGTGGATGTGGTTCCTTTACATCAGCGGATCTCGAACTTTTGTATTGATGACCCCTTTCACACAGCAAGCCTCTGAGTGCGACCCCCCCTTTTAAAGTAAAAACATTTTTTTTATAAATTTAGCACTATTATAAATGCTGGAGGCGAAGCGGGGTTTTGCGGATGGAGGCTGACAGCTCGCGACCCCCCCCATGTAATAACCTCGTGACCCGCTGAGGGGTCACGACCCCTAGTTTGAGAACCCCTGCTTTACATAGTATAGAGTGATAGTGTGTGCATTTTACTTCTGATACGTTGTAAAAATCTTATCTTGCAAATCATCACCACAAATTACAATTTGGACATGTGCAAGACTAGAATGCATATTTTTAGAAAGAGTATTTAAAAGCAAGTAGAAGTAATCTGTGTCCTTATCCTATGTCTGTATTTTGTGTCTTTATGCCATGAATGGCATCTGAACAGTTTGGAAATTTGTATTGTTGCCTTTGCTAATATCAACTTGATATTGACACAGATAGCATTCATATATTACAGCCAGGTGACTTAAGTAAATAATGATAAATGGAAAAGAATTTGACAATGGGAGCTGGGTGCACAAAATCAGTCAAGAATATGCTGCTTAATTTTACACATAATGCAAACCTTACAACTACAAAGAGCTGTATATTAGATACATTCCTTTTATAGATGTTCTTGCTTAAAGGAAAACTGCAATTTATTTTATAACATATATAATCACTTTAGATGTCAAAAAGGATAGATCTTTAAAACAGCTACTAAGTAGAGATCAAAGTTAAAATTACTTAACAGATAGGAAGCCTGTCAGAAAGTGGTACAGTACTTAGCATTTGTATCCATGCATTTTAAATCATAAGATAGGCTGGAGATTTTTACAGTAATTTTAACTAGTTATTTATTAGCATATATTGTTTGGTAAACTTACTACTGCTTTATTATGAATACTATTTGTATAGTAAATAATTGTTTTAATCAAGTGAATACTGGATATCTTAAAGCAACGGTGTAAGACAGAGTGGTCTAGTGCTCCAGGGCACTGAAAGGAGTATCAGGAAACCTGGGGTGAAATCTTGGCCCATTCAAGTCAATGGGAGTATTGCCACTGAC
Source organism: Eretmochelys imbricata (assembly GCF_965152235.1). Classification (NCBI taxonomy): domain Eukaryota; kingdom Metazoa; phylum Chordata; order Testudines; family Cheloniidae; genus Eretmochelys; species Eretmochelys imbricata. The sequence goes on from NC_135572.1 coordinate 35,119,863, forward strand.
TTCAGTAAGCAAAATTTTAACCTGGAGTTCTGTTTCCACCTCTGTCACTGACTTGCTGTATGACTTTCCACAAGTCACACTCATCTCTGTGTCTTTTGTTTTCCTTCCCATTCTTTGTCTGTCTTGTCTATTTAAACTGAAACTCTTTGGTTCAGGAGCTGCCTCTCACTATGTGTTTGTGTAGTGCTAAACTTTGTGGGATCCTATTTTTTGGGCTTCTCTCAGTGTTATTGTAATATAAATAATAAGTCTATAGCCTCTCATTCATTTTTCTGAAGACTGGAGTTTCCTTTTTCAAAATTATGGGTCCAATCCAACAAACACTCATTAAAACACTCACCTGAGGGTAGTGAATTAGCCCTCCTCCCAGAAAAGGCTGCAGTTTATCCCCCAAAACCTCTTGAATTCCCCAGGATTCGCAGTTGGCCAGGGTTATCCACGCCTTTGGCCTCCTCGTCCATGCTGGGACCTCATGCTAACCCTACTCCCTGGTAGGATGTATGCCTGTGAGTAGTTCCAACATTGCGTTCCAATGATGGGACTACTCAGGGGAATAAGGTCTGCCTCTGGTATTAAGAGTTTATAGGATCAGTGTTGGAGTGTTTATAGGATCAGTGTTGGAGTGTTTATAGGATCAGTCCAGTGTTTATAGGATCAGTCCAGTGTTGGAGTTGAGCACTTCCTGATTAGAATTACTATAGCAAAAAAATGGAAGCATTTACTGAAAGACAGTGTTCTTCACAATTATGAAGACACTAAAACAGTAACAGGTATTTTTTAAAGTGCACAATTTTAAAACATTCCTATATCTTACTAAGTAAATATTGATAACACTATTGATAGTATTAGAACTAAGAAATGCACTATTCCTTTAAGAGGAATTTAGCCGGCTTGTTACCCTTATGTAAATTGTACAAAATCTTTTATTAGAAAGAATATTCACTGATGACATTTATTTAATAAATTTGCCATCACGTACATACGATTAATAGGCTTTAATAGAGCTAGACGGGTTGTGAAATATCCAGCTGTGGGTACCATTAATCAGTTAATGAGCAACCTGAACATTTCTGCCGAGCTAGCATCCTAAAAATGCAGAAAGTATTCTGTACCTAGTTTACATACTCCATGAGTACAACATAAAAGAAATTTACCATACCACAGTAGTCCTGGAGAATTCAGTCTGTTTTGTGGCTGAACTGTCACCAAGCAGCACTTCAAGTATCCTTTTTAATTTTCATTAGAATGATGCTGTTCACCTGAGGGTAGTGAATTAGTCCTCCTCCCAGAAAAGGCTGCAGTTTATCCCCCAAAACCTCTTGAATTCCCCAGGATTCACAGTTGGCCAGGATTATCCACGCCTTTGGATAATGCTGGGACCTCATGCTAACCCTACTCCCTGCTAGGGTGTATTCATTAGAACTGTGCTGTTAGTGCTTCTCCAGCCAACAGCTGTCCTGATGATCTCTATAATGGAGGATCCGTAATACAGATGTCGTCCTTGGAAAGAGAATGCAGCTGGAATCCCAACAAGGCCAGTGCAGAGATAATATGTGGCACTCTAGGCCCATCTGTTCTTCATTCTTTCCACCTGTGCAGATCCCAAGACCCTTAAAGAGTCCTCTCTGAGGTCAAGGGGAAGTGGATGAACACTGCAGTGTGGGAGGATCACGCCCTTTTCCCCACAGAAGAAATTTGTGGCTGAAAGGACTCTTCCTCCCCACCCCCTTTCTCCATGCATGGATTAGGGAGGCACTTACTAAGTGATATATACTATAATTTTAGTTATAGAAATAGTAAATGAGACCATTGTGAGACTGTCATATTTTAGTTAGAGCTGTAAAATTGTGTCAAAACAACATGGTAAAGAGATTTATAGTTTCATTTTGATGTACTAAACCTGTAGAAAGAGCTTTCCTGTGCTACAGATATATATTTCTGCATTAAATCTGTTAGATGGCAGTAGAGTACCTGCCTGTATATGTTTTTGTAGATTTACAGATTTTAAAAGGTTATTAATTTTTGTAGAGCAGAATAAAAATCCCTATTCTCTCTCTCCTAGTTTTGAAAAAGTTTGCTGAGGGTTTTGAGAAAATTGTCCTCTATAAGCTCTAATGAAACATAATTTTAGCATTTTACTTTAGTAGATGGTAATGTCATAGTCTGTATGCAGTGTTGTTGAAGCTGTGTTGGTCCCAGGATACTAGAGAGAGAAGGTGGATGAGGACAATGTCTTTCAGTGGACTAACTTCTGTTGATGAGAGAGACAGGCTTTCGTAGGTCTGAATAAAACTGCCCTGCAATGGCTTTATTTGATTTGGAACCTGTAGTTTATGACTGTGCTGCTTTCCCAAAACTGAGTCTAGAAACATTTAATTTTCTCTTCCTACCTTGTTTTTGAACCTGCCTTAAAGTGGCTATGACATCAACCTAACCCCAGAAATGGCTGCCAATCCAATTGCATTCCCTATACATCAAGATGAGTATATTGCTTTATTCAGCATAACTAGCTATAGGGGACATTATTTTTTTTGTTGATATTACATAACAGTTCTTTGGGAAAAATAATTTACTAGACTATATATATTTTCTTATGTTCTTACAAACTTTTAATTTCCTAATTGCAAGTTTTTATGCTCATTTTTTTCTGTGAATCATTACAAAAATGACCAGTAATATTATGTATTTTCTTGCTTTTCTGTAATTGGAAAAATAAGCACACCTATTTCATATAAAAATGTCTTAAAAGAATGTTACGGTTGCTTCCTTAAGTGCAGAAAATTAAGGTAATGTGTCTGCAACATTAGCTCTGCACCTCTTTTCTTTTGAATTACAATATAGTCCTATTACATGTGTTGCTCCTTTGGACCCAAATGGCTAGCCAAAAATTCCGGGTCTTATAGGTTGTTCAATTGGGAGGAGAAATTGGTGAAGGAGTCTGGTACTTTTGATGCAGCCTTGTTTATTTATGAAGAATATACAAAGTCCTGTTTTCTCCGAACACAAGAGGAACCAAACAGGAGACAGTGTTCTTGGTCACGGCACCAGACCTCTGTCAGCCTATAACCCCCAAAGGTTCGCTCTCCAGGCTTTACTCGGGGTTGTGGTACCAGCTGCTTGTTCAGGCTGTCTCATTTTCTGCTCCTTCTGACTCTGTCTCTTGTGTGTCTTTCCCTTTCTTCTCCTCCTCCTTTCTCTCTCTCTGACATACAGACAAGAACAGTTCCACCAATCCAAACCTTAGCTCTGGCATTTGAAACCCCTTGGGCAACTTAGTTCAACTTCTAATCAAGCTTTTTCATGTGTCAGTGTTTCGGTTGCCACTGCTATTGTTTCAGCGAATTCTTTACAATGGCTTCTTTACGTTTATCCTGAATATAAGGCAGTGGTGACTCCCGGATCATTAGAAGGTTTAACCCAACCTGTAACACATGATCACATATGTATTTGAGAAATAGTATTTTCTGCTGTAACTGGAAGTTCTTGAGGGCAGATCCTCCTGTTTGTTGTGTGGGTGAGTAGAGGGAGGGGCAAACTTTGGAGCTTTCCCATCCTCAGCACTCCTTGTCTATGGGTTTTCCATAGGAAGGAATGATCTAGCCCTGACTATTCTTTATTTCCATCCCACTTTTCCATTTTCAAATCCAAAAGTATGTGAGGAGTTCTATGTGAAGCCACATTAGACTATTTACAATCTTTTGTGTTTTTCTTTTTCAAAGGTCAAACCTCCTCCCCTTACAGATTTAATACTTTGTCCCATCACATCATGTCTGTTATATTTCTTAATTCCCCAGAATTTATTTTCTTTTAATGTAATGCAGTAGTCAATATTAAGCTAGAATGTGCTCTCATAATTAGAATATGCAATAATGTTAGAATCTCAGATACTGTTAAATTTTGATAATTGTGGATAGGTAAATATTGACTTTCTTCAGGTGATCACTGTACCTTTACTAATTATGTTAATGTGTACATTTCACTTTTCCTAAAGTCAAGAACAAGATGGTACATCTGATATGAGATGTTTTTACTGCGAATGGAAAACTTCAATCACATAGCAAGTTCTCGGTATTTTCCATATATATTAGATGAGCTATTCATGAATAAATTTCTCTTTTGATTTTTAATATAAATGCTGCTTTGCCTAGTTTTCCATATATAAATCAGGTTGATTATTTGAAAATTCTCATGGTTCTGTATTATTCTTTCACCATGCTAAAAACAGATTATTATTATTATTGTTGTTGGCAGTTTTTATATTTGGATTACCTTGTTTTCTTTCCTTCTCTTGCTTTTATTCATGGCAGATTTTTTTATATTGAAGAGTAGTAATTTACATACTGCATATATATTTGGACTGTATTGTATGGCATATAATATTAAAAAAAACTATGTTAAAAGAATATTATCAAGATTGCAAAGTCAAACACTCAGAAGTTAGGAGATGCCAGAATTAGCATTGCTTATGCAATCTTAATTTGTCCCCCTTGAGCATATGTATTGTGATATGGTCTTTAATTACATGATCAAATACTATTTTTTCCGCAGGACCCCTTTCTCACTCAGTGCACAGGGTGGACATTGCTTAGTTAATGAGCAGCATTCTGCATTGTTTTATCCATGTTTAGTGTGTCGGGAACTGGGACAAGAAGGTTGTGCCTAGTGATTACAGCAGGAGGCAGGCGTAATGGCTAGAACCAGCGTTGGTAGCCAGGAATAGGAGCAAGGGTCACAGTGGAGTCAGAAGTCAGGAATTGGGACCAAAGGTCTAAACCAGAGTTAGAGGCCAAATATCAGAACCAAGGATCAGAACTGAAGTCAAGAATCGGAGCCAAGGGTCAGAGCCGAAGTCAGAGGCCAGATACCAGAGTGAAGGGTTGGAGCCAAGGTCAGGAATCAGAGTGGAAGGTCAGAGTCAGGCTACCTGAGGTGAGGCAAGGCAGGATCAGAAGCTAATTCAGCAAAAGGTGAATATTATGAGTAGCCAGTACCCTCAGCTGCTACTGATCTTAAGAGCTGATCAGGTGGTTTGGCCAATCAGGTGGCTCAGCTGGGGCCCAGCTGTGCTTGTTAGACTGTCCGGGGGTTAAACTAGCGGGTAAGCAGGCTAGCTTACTCCTGACAATGCCAGCCCTAGAGCCAGATTTTTAAAAGTATTTAGTGTGTGATTTTTCAAGAAAGCCGAGTCCTCTAATACCTATATGAGTTAGGCTGCTAGGTGATTTTGAAAATATCACTAGGCAACTAAAATAGGGTCTTATAATGGGAAGTGTTGGGGAACCTTACGAGGTGGTGATAACCATCCCTGCCTATAATATTTGGTTAATGGATTTTAAGCCCAGAAGGGACCATTATGATCATGACAGTTATGATATGCCTGTATGCAAAAGTTCCTGTGTTCAAATTCTACACTAGGACGTTGATTCACAGTCACTGCTGACAGTGTCATACAATATAAAATGTTATTTACTGTAAGAGAAGCTATATTTCAGATGAAATAATAGGAGGACTGTTAAGGCCATCTTTGGTGATTGTCCAGGTAAACATGAAAGGTCCCACAGCACTTCTCAAAAGACTAAGGAAAAACCATAATATCCTGATTACTGTTCCATCTCTTCATAAAAATAAGGTTGTATTTGCTTCAAGGAGATGGTGTATGCTTAGTACGTTTGAAAATATTATCTTAATGTTATTCTTGGACGTATAAACAGGGGAGTAGTGAAAAGGAGTAGGGAGGTGATTTTTACCTCTGTTTGTGGCATTGGTGAACAGAATACTCCAACCAGTTGTGTTGTCCACATTTTAAAAAGGATGATGAAAAAATTGGAGAGGGTGCAGAAAAGAGCCACAAAAATAATTTTAGATATGGAAAAAATGCCTTATACTGATGGTCTTAAACTACACAGATTGAGGTCTTTATCAGGAAAAAGATTGAGAGGTGAGTTGATTATTATTGAGTATGATTCATTATGTATTGAATCTTTTCTTTTCCTTTGTGTTGAAATGGATAAGAGGCTTACTCATAGTGGATGTTGAGATTTCAGGCTTTTTTTTTTAAGGTGTTATTTAGGTGAGTCTAACGGGTTTTGGACACTCCAGTATCAGGCTTGATAGAAGCTTTGTTAACTCAAATATGAAACAAGTGGAGATGTCAATCGGTAATATAAAAGGGTGGACCACATTGGACTTGTCCTGTATCTTGTACGCTACTTGTATACATCCAAGCGGTGTGTTTTAGGGGGTAGGCTTTGACGTAGACCTTGACAGGGTTTTGCTACACTATGTGTCCCAGTGCGTGAGGTATGCTAGTACAAGACTGGCAGTGTTATTTATTCATGTCTCAGGTATATCAGGCCATGGATGGTGCTGGCTTTCTTTATCTACAATTGACTTTCTTCTTTGAGTGCTGGTCCCTGTGTGTATTCCACCGTGATTATGTATGGGCTCCATGCAGCTGGAGCCAAGAATTTTAAAAGTGGTGTCCGTAAGTCTGCATATGAGCCCTACCTCATTCTGTGCCTCCCAATAAGGAGATAACGGGAGAGGCAGACTGACCACCTATCCAGCTCCTTCTCACCATTGTATGGTCAGGGTCAGAACCTCCAGTGTCCGGAGGTTCTGCTTTCTTCCTTATCTGTGAAAATATATTAAGATATATGTAAATAGATTTTATATTCTAGAGTTTTAAAGTTTGTATCTGTTAGTTTAACTTTTTTTAATTTCTAACCCCTCCACATCTCCTTTCCACATTCATTCTCAGGGACCACTCATGAGGAAATTCTCCTTTGGGAGGTACAATCTCTCCGCCTGTTGGGAGCCATAGAGGAAGTTTCTCCTTTACACAGGGGAAACAGGTTTTATTCATGATGGAATTCCAAAAGCAAAAGGGGAGGTATCAGATTCATACTAGACCTGTGAGGGCTGAACAAATGCATAAAGAAAATAAAGTTTTGCATGGTCACTCTGGCTTCCATAATCCCTTCCCTGGATCCTATTGATTGGTATGCTGCCCTTGACTTGAAGGACCCATACTTCCATGTGGCAATACATAAAAGACACAGGAGATTCCTTGGATTTATGGTCAACCAATCTCACCATCAGTTTGCCATCCTGCCATTTGGCCTTTCTGTGGCCCCATGTGTTTTTACAAAATGCATGGCAGTGGTGGCTGTGTTCCTGAGGAAATCAGAAGTTCAAGTGTTTCTGTACCTGGATCACCAGTTGGTGAGACTCCAATCCAAGAGCCAGGTTATGTCCAGTGTGGCTAAGATCCAGTCCACTTTCAGCTCATGGGGATTGCTAATCAGTGAGGGAAAGTCTATCCTCTCACCTGTTCAGAAAATAGCATTTATAGAAGTGGTCTTAGATTCTGCAGAAGCCAGGGCAATCAATGAACGGCTTTCAATTTGTCTGGACCCTACCCCTAACATCCAATGTATCTACCTCTCCCCCCAGCTTAGTGTCATCCACGAATTTGCTGAGAGTGCAATCCATCCCATCATTCAGATAATTAATGAAGATGTTGAACAAAACCAGCCCCAGGACTGACCTCTGGGGCATTCTGGTTGATACCGGCTGCCAACTAGACATAGAGCTGTTGATCACTACCCGTTGAGCCTGACGATCTAGCCAGATTTCTATCTACTATATAGTCCATTCATCCAATCCATACTTTTTTAACTTGCTGGCAAGCATACTGTGGGAGATTGTATCAAAAGCTTTACTAAGGTCAAGATATATCACGTCCACCGCTTTCCCCATATCCACAGAGCCACTTGACTCATCATAGTCAGGCATGACTTGCCCTTGGTGAATCCATATTGACTGTTCCTGATCACCTTCCTCTCCTCCAAGTGCTTCAAAATGGATTCCTTGAGGACCTGCTTCATGATTTTTCTGGGGACTGAGGTGAGGCTGACCAGTCTGTAGTTCCTCCCCCTTTTACAGATGGGTACTATATTTGCCTTTTTCCAATCATCTGGGACCTCTCCTGATTGCCACGAGTTTTCAGAGATAATGGCCAATGGCTCTGCAATCACATCATCCAAACTCCCTCAGCACCCCCGGATGCATTAGATCTAGGCCATGGACTTGTGCATGTCCAGCTTTTCTAAATAGTCCTTAACCTGTTCTTTCACCACTGGTCTGCTCACCTCCTCCCCATACTGTGCTGCCCAGTGCAGCAGTCTGGGAGCTGACTTTATCTGTGAAGACCAAGGCAAAAAAAGTATTGAGTACTTCATCTTTTTCCACATGATCTGTCACTAGGATGCCTCCCACGTTCAGTAAGAGTCCCACACTTTCCCTGACCACCTTCTTGTTACTAACATACCTGTAGAAACCCTTCTTGTTACCCTTCACATCCCTTGCTAGCTGCAACTCCAATTGTGCTTTGGCCTTCTGTATTACACCCCTGCATGCTCGAGCAATATTTTTATACTCCTCCCTTGTCATCTCTCTAAGTTTCCACTTCTTGTCAGCTTCCTTTTTGTGTTTAAGCTCACCAAAGATTTCTAAGTCGCCTGCCATATGGTTGCCTGCCATATTTGCTATTCTTTCTGCACATTCCCCCAACATGCCAGATAAAACAGCCTTTACTGTAGTCGGAAAAAAATCAGTTTGGCTGAGTTAAACAAGAATCTTTTCTTTTTTAATAAAATTAACTAGACATTCCAAAGCATCTTTTAAGGGTGTTGGTGTTAGAAGACTAGAGAAGGGTTTAAATGAAAGTCATAGTAGCAGAATAAAATAATCTCTAGTCAATGTTAAGGAAGAAAATAAGCAAAAATAGGGAATTCCCGTAAAGATGGAAGTGATGAAAAATAGGAGCAGACAATTTTCAAGAATATTTAATTAAATAAGAAGTTTTTCTTGGTTAGGTACATACTCATTGAATTTGAAAACATATTGATAATTTCAGTTAAAAAGGCATTAAGAACAAAGTGGTAGTTTTCAGTTCTGTACTTTTTCAGATACATTTAATCATTTACCCTAAGGATTAAATGTCGGCAAGCAGTAAGAGGTGAGCACTGTAGTGTGCTTCTCGCAGGCAGACCACTATGCCTGAGTAAAGTCTCCTTTCCACTGTAAAATGCAGGATCAGGACCAATGTATTTTATTGTGACATGCTCTGACCCTTGTCAGATAAGTGTTCCATAGGACTTTGTGTTGTTGCAATTCCTTATCAAGGTAATAATGAAACAAGAACCGTTTTTCCTCATTTATGCTCTCTACTATACAGGCCAAAAGGATAAAATGTTGTTTTGATTTACTTTTCTTCAAAAATTTTTGAGGAAATAAAACATTAACATTAAATAAAATGGTGAATTTTTCACAAAAATTTAAAGCCTTTTTTAGCCTAATTAAAAATATAATATGAAGCCTTTGCCATTTTGTGTATGTTTCTCGGAAGTTCTTACTCATTTTCTGTCATGTTTGGCAAATTTAAAACAAGAATAAATGATAGTCAATATTGTAAAAGTTAAAATAACATTTCCATGCTCTACCAATTAATGATGCCTCATGCTGTAGCAAGGCTGATAAATTAGATGCTGCTGTTTTGGTTCAGCCAAAGCAAATGAAAATAATATATCAGGGAAACAAAAGAAAATGAAACAGTGCATCATTACACATTTTTCAAGGTTAGAAAATGCAGAAACCACTTGACTTCAAGTGTATGATTGTGAATGCTTAACAATTATATAGTCCAGTCTTTTTGAAAGATTAGTGTACTTTTTATTACAAACTTTAGTTCTTTGAAGTCAAACAAAACAAGAATCACATGATTTGAGAACAATAAAGGAATTGACTGTCTGAACTAACATATCAACAGAAGATCATTTGGCATATTCATTAAAACTGTTACCTTACGTGTAGTGTCAGAGGCACACTGTATTGCCATCAAAGAAGATTTATTACAAAAACATGTTTAAAGGGAATTCAACAGCTGTGCTGTAAAAGTAAAGAATCCTGAAAGTTGGGATGAAATGTTGGCCCCACTGACACTCATGGGTGTTCTGCCATTGACTTCAGTGGGGCCAAGAGTTCACCCTGAATATTTACAAACACAGAAGGACCAAGGCTGAATTTCCCAGAAATCCATTACATTATTCCTGTGCTAAATTATAACTCCAGTTCATCATCCATATTATCATAAACATTTTTATTTTTCTCTTTCCTTAAAATAAATGGAGAATAGTTTGAGCAGATGTGGGTAGCTAAGTAAACAACAGAGCTCCACTGTGAAATAAGAATAAACGAGTTTTAATTGACTTTATGTCCCTTCAGGGATGTGCATACCTGGGAGTTTATATATATATATATATATATATATATATATATATATATAGCCAAATTTTGCCTTCATTTGCACAGACAGAGCTCTGTTAAGGTCAGAATTTTGCACCTTGTGTATGTTACGAAAAAGAGAAGCTTTAATTAATTACAAACCTCATTAGTGTATAAGTTATAACTGGACACCAGGAATGTGACAGAGGTAAGGACATTGCCAAGATTTTTTTTAATGAATAGGGCTCAAATAATAGGCATAACTGGGTCTAGGGATGACTTGTGTTTGGCTTAGATAACAATATTAAAAATTAATTGTACACAAAATTGTAGTCTGGACATATTTCAGTTCATTTGCTTCTGTGTTGTATTTTTATAAAGGAGTAAATTTCTGTTTATTGATCTTATTCCTAATCCTGTTCAAGATTGGCATGTGTATATGGCCTTCCTCTTACATTATCTTCTCATTTTTCAGGTCATTTCACAGCTTCGAATCCTGAGCAGGTCAGTAACTGCTGGCTGCAAATTCGACAGAGAAATCTGGTCTAATGAGCTTTCTCCTGTTCTCAACTTATGGAAGAAACTTAATCAGGTAAGAAAACAGCTTGTTAAAAATACTGCTATTTCTCTTCAGAAGTACATAATAAATTTTAAGATATGTTTTTTAATAATGGGACACTACAACAACAATGTAAATGAAATTTATTTGAAATCAGAAGTATCATAAGGAATACATACAGTTGGATTAGGGATAAAGTACACATTCAGGATGATAATCATCTTCACTGTCAATCTTTTCTTCATATTGATGTGACTGCGCAGACCCAAAGTTTGTGAATAAGATCTCCTATGTGGCTTTGAAACCTACAGTAAAATGTGTAAGTCTCAAACTCCATCTGCTCATTTTCTGTGGCATCTAGTAGAGATTATTTTAGATTTTAAAACATTGCCATTATAATTAAGAAACCACTGACACTTTGTGCAACTCTTCCCCACTCTCGTCTCCCATGTGTCTCAAGTTCTTTAAGGTATAATTATTAAAATTTATTTGAGATGTATGTAAATGAGATGCTTGTAGAGCACTGACACTGATTTTTCTGCGTAATATTGCCAAAGTACAGAATGGTAGTTTTGTAAGTAATTAGTAATTTTTAAAAAAATTCATAATTGAAGTTGTAAATAATGCCATCTTTTAGAACTACCTTAACTTGATTTATTTCTAAATAAATAATAATCAAGGGGCCAGATTCACCAGTATACTCTGACTACTTTGAATCACACCTGAAGTACAGGAGCTATAAACATGTGTTAGTTGGCAGCTAAAACGGGTTTACAGCACAATCAGCCTGAGCAAGCAAGAGCATACTGATGAATCTGGCCCTAGATCTGCATTGCCTTCAAACACATCAACATTATGCACAATGCTCTTTTGCATGAAACTGGCAAATCACCTCAATACCACTCACTATAATGTTTGAATCAATTGCAATACTAGTCATGACTATGTGAACATTGTTGTGATTACTCTAAGGGAGGGAAAGGATTTTTCTTAGAGTTTCAAAAGTCTGATACTTTTCACCTGCTAAGCACTTAAAAAGTCATTTACATATACAGTATGTTATATTCAAAAATGTAATATCTCAAAACACTATACACATAACAGTGAAATAAATGGATATAATTTTACATTAATTATTGTTTACTTTAATATTTACATGATACATGGGCAATTAAAAGTTCTGGGTTTTCTTTTTAATTACATTATTTGTGTAACAGATGTGTAAACAATGTTTTTGTATATTTTAGCATAGCACTTTCTAACTTTTTAGTACTAGAGGGTTTTTTTAGTCATGTTTATATTTAGGTATGATTTTTTTCAAATACTTGATCAATGTCTTGGGAATCTTAATTGTAAGTTAACACAGTTATCTTGAAAGATACTCTGATTCAAACTAATAACAAATCCCACCATTTATTATGCATACTGTATTCGACATGATGTCTCAGGATTAAACATGCAACTGCTAATCCATGAAATACCTCTGTGTATGATCTTTTAGACAGCAAAATTGTTTAACCTAGGGCTGTTTTAAGTATTTGAGAAATTATTATATAGATGCTGTTCTCAGATAAGTTCTGTGGGTTCTAGTCACCCATACTCCTGCATATACATACACATGGACACATACACACGACCAGCCATCTGCTGGAGTTAAAATCAAGTGCAAGAATGCTGAGGGAGAGACATCCCTCTACTAATAATGGATTGGTTAGCAGAATTAAACTCAAAAGGTTGATACTTATGGAGGATGATTGTTGTGACCTATATTATTTCACTCAGCTTCATGAAGCTGATACCTGTTGTTAGGAGTCCTGGTGCCAATGTAGGATTTAGGCCAGAATTTTTGCCTGAGATAGTATTTTGGGTTTTGCTTGACTGTTTGATTTTTTGATACACATACATTCTTACTAATATGTGTGAACAAAAGGATCCTAACTAATATGGGTAAACAAAGGACAAAGACACTGTGTATGTTGCTTCTGGCTAGCCAGATGGGTTTGTTAGTATAATAGAAATAGATAAGAGCAGTTAAAGTGTTACGGGCATGGTGGGAATATAATATATGAGCGCACACTTTAAGACTGCTTCAACTCCTATCTCAAGTCAAGGTCAAGCAACCAGTCGGGAGGGGCAAGGAGGGATTTGGGGGAGGGTAAAACAGTAAAAGGCCAGCGAAATGACCATAAGTTGTAACTTATGGGACTGTGGGCATGCAGTTCAGGTATAATTATGCCTGCTAAGGAGAGTTGTGGGGAGGATGGGACACTGGGAAACAAGACTCTGCAGCATCAGAGTTATGGTATACATGCTTGCTGGAAACTAACCCCAATAAACATTGCATTGCCTGCACTTCAGACTTCTGGTCTTCTGCTTTCTGTCTGTGTGAAAAGAACCGGGGGAGAGGGTAAAGGGAAAGCCCTCTAACACCTGTTTGAAAAAATTAGCAGTTTAATTCTGTTTGACTTGCTGGATGTCTGTTGAAGCTTACATGTTTCCCATTTCTCAACTCCTTCCTCAATGGCCAACTGGGAGGTTGGAGGAAGCACAAACTTCGTTGCCAGGCATGGTGCTATGCCAGGGCCACAGCAGCCATTGCAAGTAAACATGCCAGAAGTAGGCAAGCCAGCAGCAGAAAAAACCTCTTCCCTTCCTTCTGTTTTGAAGATGGTGGCCTGGCTGGTTTCTCCCCCTGGGAACTCCTCTCAGGAGCTTCTTAGTAAATCAGAAAGGGACACTTCTCTTCAGAAGTCACTGGTGTCACAAAATGGGGTCCGATAAGGTCATCTTTGTGCAAAAGAAGAACCTCTATTTCTTTGTGCTTTGAAAGTCCATGTTCCAAAAATATACCCAGTCCACCAGCAGGTTCATAGGTATTTTGAGATATTTGAGGTCATGGGTCAATTCACAGGCATTATCTCAACCATCATAAAAAGTCCTGTCTCAAAAACAATTTAAGAAATGTAAAGCTGGAACAGAAATCATAGGGATACGCCAATCATACATTCATTCAGCCATGCCCTAGGAGGGACAGTTCCTGCTCTATAGACAGATGCACATAACTTACCCTGTATATTTTGTTACTCAGTGGCTATTTTGAACTCCATTTTTAACATAAAAAATCTGGGAGAAAGATTAACTTTAATTAACAGTAAAATATATTTTTCTCTTAAAAGTCACAATTTTGGAGTTTAATTTTTATATGCACGCCCATCTGCCTCACAGTGTGTAGGAGAAAAGAAGCTGTGCAAGGAGTATATAGGGAAGGAGTACAGCTCTACGGGGTCTTGGAATTAGGGCTAAGAAAGGGAGGCACATCGGGACTCCTTGAGGGGGGAACAGCGGGGATATCAATGTTCATAATTATTTATGTGACTAAATATCAACATTGAGATATATTATTTTAAAAACCTGGGAAACTCTCCAAATGTAAAACCTTTATTGATACACAGTTGTTGCTCAAGTGCAAATTCCACAGGCACAATCACTAAAAATCAAGGAAATGACCAGCTAAGAGGAAAATATATATATCCCTAGATGGCTTCCCATCCATTCAACACTCAAATCAAAAGGAGTAGGTGGATGAGGCAATTCTATAACAACTAACAGAAATATCCAAAACACAAGATCTGGTCATAATGGGGGACTTCAGCTACCCAGACATCTGTTGGAAAAGTAATCCAACAAAACACAAAATGTCCAATAAGTTCTTAGAATTTAATAGGGACAGTTTTTTGTTTTAGAAGGTGGAGGAAATAACTAGGGAGTAACCATTTTAGACTTGATTCTGTCTAACAGGGAGGAATTGGTTACATGTCTGAAGGTGGAAGGCAATTTGAATGAAAGTAATCATGAAATAATAGACTTAATGATTCTAAGGAAAAGAAGGACTGAGAGTAGTGGAATAAGGACAATGGACTTCAAAAAAGTAGACTTTAAGAAACTTAGAGAATTGGTAGGCAAGGTCTCCTGGGAAGAAAATCTAAGGGGAAAAGGAGTTTCTTAAACAGATAGTATTAAAGGTGCAACAGCAAACTATCCCTATGTGAAGGAGTACTTATGGCACCTTAGAGACTAACAAATTTATTTGAGCATAGGCTTTCGTGAGCTACAGCTCACTTCATCAGATGCATGAAGTGGAAAATACAGTGGAAAATGCATGGTACCATACACACTGTAACAAGAGTGATCAGGTAAGGTGAAAAGAAAAGGAGTACTTGTGGTACCTTAGAGACTAACCAATTTATTTGAGCATGAGCTTTCGTGAGCTACAGCTCACTTCATCGGATGCATACTGTGGAAACTGCAGAAGACATTATATATACACAGAGACCATGAAACAATACTTCCTCCCACCCCACTCTCCTGCTGGTAATAGCTTATTTAAAGTGATCATCAAGTTGGGCCATTTCCAGCACAAATCCAGGTTTTCTCACCCTCCGCCCCCCCCCACAAACTCACAGTGAGTTTGTGGGGGCGGAGGGTGAGAAAACCTGGATTTGTGCTGGAAATGGCCCAACTTGATGATCACTTTAGATAAGCTATTACGAGCAGGAGAGTGGAGTGGGGGAGATACTTTTTCATGCTTTGTGTGTATAAAAAGATCTTCTACGCTTTCCACAGTATGCATCCGATGAAGTGAGCTGTAGCTTACGAAAGCTCATGCTCAAATAAATTGGTTAGTCTCTAGGGTGCCACAAGTACTCCTTTTCTTTTTGCGAATACAGACTAACACGGCTGTTACTCTGAAACAGGTAAGGTGAGCTATTACCAGCAGGAGAGTGGTGGGGGGTGGGGAACCTTTTGTAGTGATAATCAAGGTGGGCCATTTCCAGCAGTTGACACTGTTCCTCACACGTTCTTGTCAACGTGCAAATTCTACAGGCACAATCACTAAAAATCAAGGAAATGACCAGCTAAGAGAAAATACAAATACTTGTCAACACAGCTGCTACTCTGAAACCTATCCCTATGTGAAGGACAGATAGGAAGAATAGTAAGAGGCCAATTTGGCTCCATCAGTAGCTCTTTAATGACCTGAAAATCAAAAAGGAATTTTACAAAAAGTGGAAACATAGAGGAATTACTAAGGATGGGAACAAAAGAATATTACAAGCATGTGGGAACAAAATCAAAAGGCTAACACACAAAATAAGTTGAAACCTAGCAAAGGACATAAAAGGCAATAAATACATTAGGAGCAAGAGAAAGATAAAAGAAAGTGTAGGTCCTCTACTTATCGGGCAAGGGGAGCTAATAAGTGATGCACATCAAGAAGGCTGAGGTCTTTAATGCCTATTTTCCTTCAGTCTTCATTAAACAGGTTAATGGTGACCAGATATCAACTCAATTAATATTGACTGCAAGGGGGAAGAAACACAAGTCAAAATAGGCAAAGAACAGATTAAAGAATATTTAGATAAATTAGATGTATTCAAGCCATTAGGGGCTGATGAAATTCATCCTAGGATACTTAAGGAAGTAACTGAAGCAATCTCCAAAACATTAGTCATTGTCATTGAGAATTCATGGACGACAGGTGGACTAGAGAAGGGCAAACATAATACCTATCTTTAAAAAGGAGAACAAAGAGGACCTGGGGAACTATAGACCAGCCAGCATAACTTCAATACCTGGAAAGATACAGGAACAAATTATTAAACAATTAGGCTGTAAGCACTTAAAGAATAATAGGGTAATAAGTTTTAGCCAGTATATATTTGTCAATGAACTGTGACTGTAAGAATGCTGCTAAATTCAACTGGCAAAAACAGTTCTAAAACAAAAAGAAAAGGAGTACTTGTGGCACCTTAGAGACTAACAAATTTATTTGAGCATACGCTTCCATGAGCTACAGCTCACTTCATCCGATGCATCCGATGAAGTGAGCTGTAGCTCACGAAAGCTTATGCTCAAATAAATTTGTTAGTCTCTAAGGTGCCACAAGTACTCCTTTTCTTTTTGCGGATACAGACTAACACGGCTGCTACTCTGAAACAGTTCTAAAACAGTAACTCCTGACAGGTCTAACAAACTAATTACACCTAGCACAGTGCTTTCATAGTATTTATCCATAAAGAAAGAAGAAAGTCATGTGTGAGCTTCAATAAAAGCCAGACACACACTGGTCATTAAGATTATTGTGAAATGTATGTACAAATACCATGTAAGAAGTTATGGATATAAGTACTGGAAAAAAAGTCTGAATCAAGGCAAGGTTGACACAAGTTTCCACCAGACAAAGGATATATATTCACCTGTGTGCCTCAGTTCACAAGTAAATTAAGCATTGTGAGCCAACACAATGGAAACCCTGTTTGCATCCAAAGTCAACATGGGGATGTTGAGTCAATATGAAGTCAGCACAACAGGGAATAAATCTTGTGAGGGGGTCATCTGAACTCTTGGAACAAACAATGAATTTGCAGGGATATAGGGAAAAGTCAGAAGATACCCCCTTATCCTGCACCTGAAGAAGTACTCGGACAATGTGAATATATTCATAAAAATGGGATCCCAACATGCCTTGGTTGGAAGCACTGTAAAAGACATTTAGGTGAAATAAGACTGCTTTTAGACTTAAGGTTAGTCTACTAAGATTAGCCTTTAGAAAATGTGTATTGATTTTGTTTTATAGGTAACTTTTCTGTTTCCATTATCTGTACTATCTCTTAAATCTTAATCTTTGATAATGAACTTATGATTGTTTTCGTGATAAATATATCTCAGTGAAGTGATGTTATACAGGAGCTGATACTTAATTGAATCAATCAGATTAGTTTGTACTCTGTCACCTTGGGGATAGCTTCTGTGAGTAGCCAGTGACGGGGCTGGATATCATGGGGAAATGCTTCAAAGGGGCTCTGAGACTGGGATGCACCTATGGTTAACCAGCAGGAAAATGTAAGGGCTGGCATAGCCTTGAGGAGATTTTTTTGGGTGGTGAGTAGATTGGAGGTGTCAGGGAGTTGACACCCAGTTAAGCACTATCAAGACTCCCTATCACTGGAGGCAGCGGGGGAAAAAAGTGACCCTGATAATCATTACATCTTTCTTTGACAAGTTATTGGATGAGGGATGCAGTAGATGAGATATATATTGATTTTAGAAAGGCTTTTGATACAGTCCCACATGACATTCTCATAAGCAAACTAGAAAAATGTGATCTAGATGAAATTCCTATACGGTGGGAGTACAACTGATTGAAAGGCTGTACTCAAAGAGTAATTATCCATGATTTGCTGTCAAACTGGGAGGAGGTATCTAGTAAGGTGCTGCAGGGGTCTGTCCTGGGTTAGATACTTTTAATCATTTTCATTAATGACTTGGATAATGAAGTAGAGAATATGCTTATTAAATTTACAGATGACACCAAGCTGGGAGGGTGCAAGCACTTTTAAGGACAGGATTAGAATTGAAAAAGGACCTTGATAAATTAGAGAATTGATCAGAAATCAACAAGTTGAAATTTAATAAAGACAAGTGCAAAGTACAATACTTAGGAAGGACAAATCAAATGTGCCACTACAACAGAGGGTGATAGTACTGTTGAAAATAATATGGGTGGATCACAAATTGAATATGAGCCAATGGGATGCAATTGCAAAAAAGGGTAATATCATTCTGGGCTCTATTAACTGGAGTCTTTTATTTAAGACATGGGAAGCAATTATCCCACTTTTCTCTGCCGTCGTGTGACCTCAGTGGAGTACTGTGTCCATTTCAGGGTACTCAGGCATGTTTAGTCTTGAGAAAAGATGACTGCGGGGACCAAGTAACAGTCTTCAGATAGCTTAAAGGCGGTATCAGTTGTTCTCCGTGTCCAATGAAAGTAGGACAAGAAATAATTGGCTTAGTCTTCAGTCAGGGAGATTTAGGTTAGATATTAGTAAAATCATTCTAACTATAAAGTTAGTTAAGAACTGGAATAGGCTTCCAAGCAAAGTTCTGGAATCCCCATCATTAGAGGTTAGACAAACACCTATCAGGGATGGTCTTGGTCCAGCCTCAGCACCAGGGGCTGGACTTAGGTGATCTCTTGCGGTCCCTTCCTGCCCTATTTTTCTATGATTTTTTTTGCTACCAAAACTCATTCACGGACCTTGTATTGCACAATAAACCACTTTTGGTTCTTCTTCGAGTGATTGCTCACGTGTATTCCACAATAGGTGTGCGTGCTCGCCATGTGCACCGGTGTCAGAAGTTTTTTCCCTCGCAGTACCCATAGGGGGGAGTGCCCCCCCACGACCCCTGGAGCAGTGCCTGCCTGGCACAGTATAAGGAGGGCTGCGCTCCCCCCACCCTCAGTTCCTTCTTGCCGCCAGTGAAGGTGCATCAGAACTGCTCGGCTCCAGCTTTGCTGCAGCTCATCCCCAGAACTCTTCGTTTGTTCAGTAGTACCTGTAGTCAGTTAGCTAATTCAGTTAGTTTAGTTAGTCATTGAGCCCAGGCCGGGGCATGCCCCGCACCCCAGGCTTTAAGTCGTGCTGCTCTTGTTGGCGCTCTATGCCAAGGAGCGACCCGCAAGCAGATTGTCTGCGCTGCTTGGAAGAAACCCATATCAGCAAAAGGTACAAGATCTGCAAGTCTTTCAAGCCCTGGACCAAAAAAGAAAGGGACATTAGGCTCCGGGCCATCCTGATGGAGCTGGTGCTGGCTGCGACCCAGGCACGCCACTCCCAACCAGTACCGAGCACCTCGACGTCGGTACGCGGAGACCCTCCGGTACCATCATCCAGTCGGCACCGCTCCCTGTCCACGGGGCACGCCAGGAGGACCGGAAAAACTCCCTCTTCGCAACGACACCGAGAGAAGTCTGGGACAGAGGCTAGGCCCATGTCGGGTAGTACTCGATCCGTATCGGGCTCTAGGCCTCCAACTCACGTTGAGTGGAGTAGCCTGGCCCCTTCGGAGCAGGCCTCTCCAGATGTCCGGATGCCATCTATGCTGAAAGCCCTCCAGGCAGCCAGGGAAGTCATGTCCGTGCCGGTGCCCGGAGCTCTGCCGATGTCAGCCCCATGCTCCAGAGGCAAGCCATCGCTGGGATCACCGCAGTCACCACCAGCCCGGTATCGGTCTCTGTTGAGGGAATGTTCCTGACACCACTCACCGCCCAGTGACCATTCAGGGATCAGTCCATTTGGATAGCCCTCAACGCCGGCCAGACTGTCCGGATGGGTGCCGTCCAACCGGGACTCCCGGCACCACTCGTCTTCGTGGAGTGAATACCGATGGGACTGTGGCGGACATTGCTAACGGTCCTCATCTCGCAGGAGATACCGCAGTTGGTTGCAACACGATCGTCAACGCCATTCCCGCTTGGAGTCCCCATTCCCGTTCCAAGTCCCCACCAAGGCACCGTAGCCCCGGGTGTTGATCGCCACCGTCTCACCGACGCGGGTCTGCCCGTCAAGGCCATTTGCGGAGCAGCTACTACCGTCGGTGCCACTCCTCTGTGTCGAGATTGCGGTCCCGTGGCTGACGTAGATCCCGGCATCGCTGATACTCCCGGTCCAGAGGCAGCAGCGGATCATACGGCAGCCCGGCCTCCCCTCACAACCGCCCGTCTACAGGCCAAGCTAGCTAGCCCGAACAGCCGGCCCTGTTGGTGCCTCAGCAAGCGCAATGGCACCAAGCGTCGTGCCGGCCCAGTGGTACCAGTGGGCACTGTGGCCTCTGGCGCAGCCCTGAGTCGGGGCTCACTTGGTGGCCGGGGCCTCGAAGCACCATCAGTGTCCATCTTTCAACCGCCAGAAAAAAGGTCGGGGGGACCTGTGTCCTCGGTACCGTGCCCGGAGTCCGATCAGTGGTGTATCCTTGGGTGCTGGACGACACCCAAAGCACCGCACCAGCCTCGCCCCATCCAGATGAGCTGATTGCGGCCCTGCCCCCCTCCATCCCACAGGAGGACTACCGGGCCCACCAAGACCTCCTAGAAAGGGTGGCAGTGAGCCTCCACCTCCAGGCTGAGGAGATGGAAGAGCCCTCACACTCCCTGTTCAATGTGCTGTCCCCTTCAGCACTGGGCAGGGTGGCCTTGCCGCTCTGTGAAGGGGTGGCAAGAATTTCAAATGCCCTGTGGCAAACACCAGTCTCATTGGCCCCCATCTCTAAAAAGGCGGAGCACAAGTACTTTGTACCCATGAAGGGACACGAGTATCTGTATACCCAGCCAGCGCCCAACTCCTTGGTGGTCGAGTCAGTCAACTAAAGGGAGCAGCAGGGGCAACCAGCCCCGACTCCCAAGAACAAAGACTCTCGGAGGTTGGATACTTTCAGGAGAAAAGTTTATTTGTCGTCAAGCTTTCAGCTACGAGTAGCAAACCATCAGGCTCTCCTGGGTCGCTACGAGTTTAACCTCTGGGTCCCTCCCCGAGTTTGAGGACTCCCTCTGGGAGCGCGATAAGAAGGAGTTTAAGAAGGCGCTCGTGGAGGAAGGGGCGGTGGCCACAAGGGCATCCCTGCAGGCTGCTTTGGATGCGGTGCACATGGCGGCACGGTCCATGGCCTCAGCGGTGTCCATGAGACGGGCATCATGGCTTCTGCTCTCTGGGCTCTCCAGCGAAGCACAGTCATCAATGGAGGATCTCCCTTTCAACGGGAAGGCTCTGTTTGCTGAGGAAACAGACACAAGGCTGCATGGCATGAAAGACTCCTGCACGACCCTCCAGACCTTGGGCCTCTATGTCCCTCCTCTGGCAAAACCCAAGTTCAAGCCGCAGCAGGCTCCCGCTCAGGCCGCCCTCCCGAAGTATGAGGCCACCCACAAAAAGCAGCGGGACTATAGAAAGCGCCCGCAACGGCAATCCTGGCCTGCACCCCAGCCTGGGTCTTTTAAGGGCAGGCATGCGGACAAAAGGTGTTTTTGACATGACGCTCAGGGGTACCCCACCAGTTCTCAGCAGGGACCTACCCCCAGTAAAGCTCCTTTTCTCCAGTCGGTTGTGTGCTTTCCTCCTGGAATGGTTGCGGCTCACCTCGGACTGATGGGTCCTCAACACCATCTCCTGAGGTTACACCCTTCAGTTTACCTCCTCCCTGCCCAACCACCCTCTGCCCCCGTCCCTCCTGGGGGACCCCTCTCATGAGGCTCTGCTCGAGCAGGAGGTGGGGCGGCTCCTGGACCTAGGAGTTATAGAGGCAGTGCCCAAGGAGTTCCTGGGCAAAGGGGTATTACTCCCGGTATTTCAAGTTCCACATGGTTTCCCTGGCCTCCATCAACCACTCCCTGGATCCCGGGGACTGGTACGCTGCCCTTGGTCTACAGGACACGTACTTCCACATCCACATATTCGAGGGGCACAGACGTTTCCTCCATTTTGTGGTAGGACAGAGTCACTACCAGTTCATGGTCCTAC
This sequence comes from Eretmochelys imbricata, assembly GCF_965152235.1. Taxonomy (NCBI): domain Eukaryota; kingdom Metazoa; phylum Chordata; order Testudines; family Cheloniidae; genus Eretmochelys; species Eretmochelys imbricata. The sequence continues at coordinate 35,142,066 of NC_135572.1, forward strand.
CGTTTGGTCTGTCCACTGCCCCCAGGGTCTTTACAAAGTGTATGGCGGTGGTAGTGGCCTACCTCAGATGCTAGAGGGTCCAGATATTCCCATATCTGGATGACTGGCTAGTCAAAGGCACCTCCCGGTCGCAGGTGAGGGATCATGTGGCGCTCGCTCCTCCTGTCCAAATGTACTGCCCTGGGCCTGTTGATAAACAACGCCAAGTCCACATTAGTATCAGTCCAACACATAGAGTTTAGTGGGTTGCTACTGGACGCAACGTCGGCCAGGGCCTCTCTCCCACCAGACAGGTTCAAGACCCTGAAAGGGCTCATCGACTCAGTCACAAGGTTCCAGTGATGGCAGCCAGGGCTTGCCGGCAACTGCTGGGTCACATGTCTGCGTGCACATATGTGGTCCGTCATGCCAGACTCAGAATGAGGCCCCTCCAGCTCTGGCTGGCCTCGCAGTTCTCCCAGGCCACGGACAGAATGGACAAAGTCCACTCCGTGCCGAACTCGGTGATCACCTCCCTGTGGTGGTGGTCCGCCTGAAACAACATGCTCTAAGGGCATTCAGGGACAAGGTCCCATCGTGGGAGCTGGTGTCTGACGCGTTGGACCTGGGTTGGGGGGCCCATGTGGGGAACTTTCAGACCCAAGGCCTGTGGTCTCTACAAGACCTACCCCTTCATATAAACATCAAGGAACTCAGGGGGGTGCGACTGGCGTGCATGGCCTTCCACTCACACCTGGAGGGCAAGGTAGTCAGGGTCCTCACGGACAACACGGCCTCAATGTTCTATATCAGCAGGCAAGGCGGGGCCCGATCATCTGCCGCGAAGTTGTCAGTCTGTGGGACTTCTGTATAGCCCACGACATCTACCTAAAAGCCTTCCACCTGCTGGGCACCTAGAATGTCAGGGTGGATCGCTTGAGCAGGAATTTTTCCTCTCAGCACGAGTGGTCTCTACACCCGGAAGTGGCTCACCAGCTCTTCCGAAGGTGGGGTACTCCCCAGGTGTACCTATTTGCTACTGGGCAGGACTGACGATGCCCCTGGTTCTGCTCCGGGGGAGCCTAGGGAGGGGCGCTATCTCCACTGCCTTTACCCTGTCCTGGTCAGGCCAGCTCCTCTACACCTTTCCCCTGTTCCCTCTGATCAGCAAGGTCCTGGAGAAAATAAAGACGGACAAAGCAAGGGTCCTCCTCGTTGCCCCGGTGTGGCCCAGGCAGCACTGGTATGGGACCCTCTCAGGGCTGGCGGTAGCTCCACCATGGCGGTAGCTCCACTGGCCGCTCCGCCTGGACCTGCTCTCTCAGGATCAGGGCTGCCTCCTCCATCCCAACCTAGCAACGCTTCACCTTATGCCATGGCTTCTCAGTGGCAAGGTGGCGAGGAAAGGACATGTTCGGAGCAGGTACAGCTCATCCTCCTCGAAAGTAGACGGCCCTCCACTTGCCTCTCCTATGTGGCGAAGTGGTCTCGGTTTTCGAGGTGGGCAGCAGGCCAGGGTGTTTCCCTGATGGCTGCCCTGATCCAGCTTATCCTTGATTATCTCCTCCTCCTGAGGACCCAGGGACTGGCGCCCTCATCAGTCTGGGTACACTTGGCGGCCCTATCGGCCTTTCATCCCCCAGTGCAAGGGCACATGGTGTTTTCCCATGCTATGATCGGACGGTTCTTTAAGGGTTTGGACCGTCTCTACCGATATTCCAAGCCCCTGGTTCCACAGTGAGACCTAAACCTGGTGCTGGCTCATCTCACGGGGGTCCTGTTTGAACCACTGGCCACGTGTTCCTGGTCTCACCTCCCATGGAAGGTAGCTTTCCTGGTAGCTATCACGTCAGCCAGATGGGTCTTGGAGCTCAGGGCCCTGACCTCTGAACCGCTGTATGCAGTTTTTCATAAGGACAAGGTCTCCGCCTACCACATGGGTCAGGACATTTTTCTGACAGTCCTCTGCCCCAAGCCTCACGTGACTAGTGAGGAATGCCGTCTCCACATGCTCGACATGAGGTGAGCTCTGGCTTTCTACCTCGAGTGGACCAAGCCGTTCAGAAAGTCTTCGCAACTGTTTGTCGCCTTGGCTGAGTGTGCAAAGGATCAGCCGATTTCCACTCAGCGGCTTTCTAAATGGATCACTTTGTGCATCCGTTCTGTTATGAGCTGGCGGGGGTTCCCCCACCCCCCACCCCACCACCTATCGTGAGGGCACACTCGACTCGGGCGCAGGCCCACGTCCCCATCTAGGACATTTGTAGGGCCGCCACATGGTCTTCGGTTCACATGTTCACCTCTCACTATGCGATCGTCTCCCAGGCCAGGGATGATGCCGGGTTCGGCAGGGCAGTACTCCGTCCCGAGAACTTGTGAACTCCTACCCGCCTCCAACAGATATAGCTTGGAATCACCTATTGTGGAATAGACATGAGCAATCACTTGAAGAAGAAAAGACAGTTACCTTTTCCGTAACTGGTGTTCTTCGAGACGTGTTGCTCATATCTGTTCCACATCCCACACTCCTTCCCCTCTGTCGGAGTTGTCTGGCAAGAAGGAACTGGGGGTGGGGGGAGCGCAGCCCTCCTTAGGTGCCACTCCAGGGGTTACGGGGGGACGCTCCCCCTTACGGGTACTGCTAGGGGAAAAACTTCCGGCATTGGTGCACATGGCAAGCACACACACCTAGAAGAACACCAGTTACGGAAAAGGTAACTGTCTTTTCTTAAATAGAATTACTCAGAACACATACATCCAATTCCTGGCAACAGCATTGAAATGCAATATTCTAACACTAATATCCTTTTTTCTTTTGGATATTACACTACACCTATGTCTTTTAATCACATTATGTTATTTGGCTGGGGTGGATGTAAAGTTTTTGCATTTGACTGTGTTTGTCATGAACTTGTACATGTGTGTGTTTTGTGGTGGTTCTGTGTTTGAATTAGGGTTGCCAAGTTTTCAACCTCTAAAAGTCCGGTCGGTGGCACAGCAGGGGTAAGGCAGCTCCCTGCCTGCTCTGGCTCCGCACAGCTACTGGGCACAGGGATGGCCACGGGGGCTCTGCACGCTGCCTGCACGCCATTGACATCTATGGAGTACTCATTTAAGTAAAGTCTACTTAGATGAATGAAGGCTTACAATTTCAGTTTCACACTAATGTGAAATACACTAATACAACTTTTAAAAAATGTTTTTATTTTTTAAAAGTAATTGGAAGTAAATTACAGGCAAGGAAACTGTATGCAATTTCCCTTATGCATAATGTTACTTATGCACCAACCTGCAATACAAGGTTTTACCTACATGGAACAGTCTAAGGGATCAAAAGAGGATACTCCAATAAATGTCTTGACTAATTTTTCCCAGTTAGGCTAAAAGGGAGGCTACTTACTAGGCAGTCTTCATCACTTATCTGGTAAATTACTTTTTATTTTTGTCTGTCTAGCAGTTGAAAATGTTTAGATGGAACACAAATAAACACTGTTTGCCGAACAATCTAGGATTTTTTGGCACCCCAAACACTATAGAAAAGATTTTTGGTGTATGTACTGTTTTTGTCTGTTCACTCATGTGTGTTCAGTGTGTATCCATAATTCAAAATAGGGATAGATCTTCTGGTAATGCTATTGATTTTAAAACCCTTTTATTAGCATTGTACTGACAACACACTTGTTATATAATTTAATTAGGATTATGGAATGACCAGCTGTATTAAACTATCCCATATTTCTCTAAAGACCTATGTTCTTACGTGTAATTAGTGGTAGCCTTTTTGTTAATTATATCTTCAAAATAAGTGCTAGGAAAGCTGTACTGCAGTCTTATGTTCCTCGATAAAAGCAGCAATGGGACAAAACACTCTTGGATCATCGCACTGAACATTCACTGCCATATTCGTTGTTATGTTTCCTTACAGATTTAATTGACATCACCATACATACGTTGCTTTTACATACTTGACATTGTTTTGAATAGTGTCCATCAAAGAAAGGATTATTTATTCTCAGTCATTTCAATCACATTCATGATGGAGAATATTTTTGCAGAATTTAAGAACTTGATTATTATGTGACATTAGTGACCTTTTATCTATGCTTTTACTGTCTCTCCTGAACTGACAGAATTTTTACATTGCTGTAATTCTTTTAAATATGTGCAGTTAAAATATGTATGTCCATAGATATATGGACTATTGCCTTGCAAGAACATGTGTGTAATTTTATTTAGTTTGGTTCTTCTAGATGACAAAAAAGGGAAAATTTCAAACAAATTCATCCTGAGGCAGATACCCACAACGTAAAATTTCAGCCTGTATTGTTAAATTTTGGCACAGTTATAAGCAGCTAGAAACAAGGATTTATAATGGGAAGTATTGGGAAATCTTTATAATATCAAGTGTTCAGCTAGTCAGCATTTCCATTCAGCTTTGAACATGCAAAAATCTTCATGTTCACAGCTGAACATTTTACTGAGCACTCTGTGCTCTGGCAACTTAGGTGTGCTAGACAATGGCCTTGAAAATGCTTTATGTGCCCAACTCAAAGTTGAGCCATATTTTAATTTTTCCAAACTTTTGAAAATTATGGCCATATTATGTAGAATATCTTCATATTCTATTTCTGCTACATTGGTGAAATGCCAGTCTATTAGCACATCTAAAAAATAACTAGCTATTTCCCTTAATCTATTTATGGGACTTCTCAGGCATTTGTGAGCTTGCACTGTCCCAGCAGACAATTGCTAAAGCATCCTGAATGACACTGAACGGTTTGGAAGGGAAAGGGATATGGTAACAAAAGAAACAGAAGACCCCATTGCCTGTAGCAGAGAGCCTTTGCAAATTTCAATGTCTGGGCAGCCAGTAGTGAGATCAGAATTTTAAAACACAAACACAACCCATATTCTGCTTTGATAATTTCCCGGTAGGCAGTGTGCCCAAAATAAACTCTGAAAAATCTCTGGTGCATTTGTTATACAGTGTGCTTCTTATAGATCACTCCCACTCCTAAATGTGACTGCAAACTTTTAGGAATAGTCTATATGAACAGAAGAACACACCTAGAGGCATCTTATCCTTTTCCTCTGTAATGGGTATCAGCAATAACCATCCAATTTAGTCCAGATGGACGTGGTATTAAAACTGGATCACTTAAACAAAAAATATCCTTATTTGCAGTGATGTTATCTGAACTCCATTCATACCTCACTTATTGAAGTGATGGGGAAAATCTGAAATAGTCGTAAATAGGGTGTGTAAGTATCTAGGAAAAGTCTACACCCTGACTTTGAACTTGAGTTGTCCTAAATGGTTTTAAATATTCAGGATTTAATGTCTCAGTGAATTTACAGATTTTTAAAACATTTTCCTTCTCTTACAAAAGGTCTAGTTAAAAGGCAGGATCTCCCCACTCCTCATTCTAGGGCCTCATCCACCTCATGAAAATAAACCACCCTCTCACAACCATATAAAAATATATGATAAATGTATCTAACATTCTTTTGTAGAAGAGAAACAAATAAGGACTAATCTTCTGACAATGGAGTTGCCTAATGAAAAAGGAGAGCTTTTCCATCCTAAATGAAAATTACACAGTTTTGCTGGTCAACTAAGAATACCACTGGAATTAAGTCATTGTATTCCACGTTTACAATGAATACCTGAAAGGCTTTCCATAGAACAACATACAGTACATCCTATTACTTTATCTACATTACCGACCAGTGCCACTTCTGAACCACCCCATGACAAAATCTAAGCTTCTTACTGTTCCTATTCAAAAATGGCACCGAAATTCTTAAGTATAGTACATGCAACCTATCTTGTGCTGTCTTGCAATAAATAAGTTTCAAGCATATTTCAGAGAGTGGACAATCAAAGGGCTTTGTACTATCATTAGCTGCTTTCAGGACAATGAATTTATGCCCTTTAAACAATTCAAATGTAGGTTAACCATTGAAGAGAAACAATTTAAAGTGTTTTTGAGCTTCACAGTTTCAGAATTAAAAGCACTCTTTCCCCAGCAAATATACAAAAATTAACACAAAGAAATAACCCCAAGAAATTAAAAAATGGTTTCTATTCCTTTCGCCACTTATCACTGGATGAAAAACATCAGGTTGCTCCACAAGCATTAAATAAAGATATAGGAATTGGAAATGCAGAAGATGAGTTGATTACTGCTTTGGTTAACTCCCGTAAATCTTCAGTCTGCAACAGAGGGAAAAGTTATGCACCCACCTTATAGTAACGCCATCTAGGTTGTATTTCCCTAATTTGTTTATGAGAAGGTCATGTGAGACAGTATCAAAAGCCTTACTAAAGTGAAGATATACAACATCTACCCTCCCTGCTCCCCATCCACAAGGCTTGTTAGCCTGTCAAAGAAAGCTTCCTGGCTCCAATGCCTGGCTCTGTGACTCGCTCCAATGCCTGGCTGTTGTTTCTGGTTTCCCACTTTGGCTATGACTCTTGGCCCCCGGCTCTGGTTCCTGTCTCCCTCAGCCCTGTTTTAACCACTGAGCTGGACTGCTGGCACCCACCCCTGACACAAGGAGCAAAAATCGTCAGAAGCCAATTAAATTATTATCCAGACCAAGATTGACTGTAAATCATATTTTTAAAAATAGTCTGTCAAGAAAGAGAACCAAATATTAGTCCAAAGGGATTTTGTTTCCATCCAACTTACAAATGCCTTGAAAATAATTATTCATTACAAAAGTGGTGATGCTTCCAGAACATAATAAAAATTACCAGTTGACGTGTGTTTGTCCTGGAAATAACGGTTGTGATAACTATTCACAACCTACAAGTGTGCACATGTAATCTCCATGCCATGATTATCTTAAAATTTTGTAGATTGTTAAACAATACATTACTCTTGATGTCATATTTCTCTGAGCACCAAGCTTCTTTTTTATGTCTGCCAAAAAGCAGACATTTCTTCCCTATAAATATACAGTACATGAACAAAGTTAAATTAATACAATGCCTGATGTAATGTCCTAGAGTGTGAAATCCTTGCTCCATTGAAGTCAATGGGAAAAATCCCATGGATTTCAGTGGGGCCAGGATTTCACATAGGATTTATTTGCACTTCTTAAATGAAACTAGTAAACTAGTATGTAAATTGGTGAAGAATCAGCATATGTTGTGAGTAATAGGCATTGTTAAGTCACTGCACAATCTTAGATTCTGACATGGTAGCAAACCCTGGGTTTAGTAGGCCAATGCTCAAACCACTGAGCTATCCCTCCCCCCTAAAATAAGACTATCAGGGTTGGAAGGGACCTCAGGAGGTCATCTAGTCCAAGCCCCTGCTCAAAGCAGGACCAATCCCCAATTTTTGCCCCAGATCCCTAAATGGCCCCCTCAAGGATTGAGCTCACAACCCTGGGTTTAGCACCTCAATGCTCAAACCACTGAGCTATTTGTAGGGTGACCAGACACCCTGTTGTTAAAGGGGCAGTCCAGTATTTAAGCCTTCCTGCAGATGTCCTGACTTTTTCTTAAAAACGGGCAAATTGTCCTATATTTTCTGTCTTCTCTCCCTCCTGCCCCCAACACTGGTGGGTCCTGCTGCTGGCTGGATTCCTGCTTGCCAGTCATCCACCCATCAGTGGTGGTGGTGGGGTGTCCAATGGCCAACCCTGTGGGTGGGTGTGCAAGGCTGGTGGCAGGGTAAAGCTTCAGCTTGTCTGGCCAGGTTCGCTGAAGCCCCTGCAGTCATGTTCCCTGGGCCCTGGTGCACAATGCATCCTTCAGGCTTAACCCCTTCCTGCCTGTGCTGTAGCCATGGGACAGGAGGCAGCTGGGTTATGTCAGTGACCAGCAGCAGCCTGGAGGTGTTAGCTGCCTTTCAATACTGTGGCAGGAAGGGACAAGCTGTTTCCAGCCACAGCGGAGTGGGACGGAGGCGGGGGAGGGAGGGATGAGCTCTGCAAAGACATGGACTGGGTCATGCTCCCCTCCCCCCCTCCTCCCACAGCTGAACGTAGCTCCTGTCCCTTCCCTTCCTCACAGTGCCAAAAGGCTGCTGCTGACCACATTGTGGTGTGAACCCTGGCAGAAATCTGGGGTGGGGGGGGGCATGTGACCTTGCATGCCCCCACCACATGTTGCCTCGGGAAGACATGGCGCCAGGTAGCAGGAGAGGTGGGTCTTTCCCGGGGACCCAGCCAGGCATGGAGGGCAAAGAACACTAGACAGGGAGAGTCAGGTCGGTCAGTCAACCCGTCCTCTCTCCCCCGTATGAGAGAGGTGTACAGGAGTGTGTTTGTGTCACCTCTCCCTGTGTGTGGGGGGGACGGGTGTGTGTGTGTCACCCCTTCCCGTGTGAACCTTAAAGCCTTAAAGAATAAGAAGGCAAATAAAAAAATCCAACTGCGCAGTATTTCTTTTTAAAGGGGCTCGGTCAACTTGATGTTAATTTTAACATTTGTACTGCATAGTTCTGACCGACTGCTGTTGAACTCGCTTGAATACAAGTAATTTTACGAGGTGTCCCGTATTCAGCATAGGGAAGTATGGTCAGCCTATCTATTTGGGGGTAGTATTATATGACTTAGGAGCAAGAGAAAGATGGGGGAAATAGGTCCTCTACTTAGCAGAGAAAGAGCTAGAAAAGAAGACTGAGGGGAGACCGAATAACAGTCTTCAAATATATTAAGGGCTGTTATAAAAACTTCCACTGGAGTTAGGACAAGTAGTCATTGGTTTAATCTGCAGCAAGGGAGATTTAGGTTAGATATTAGGAAAAACTTTCTAACTATAAGGGTAATTTACCTCTGGAATTGGCTTCCAAGGGAGGTTGTGGAATCCCTATCATTGGAAGTTTTTGAAAACAGGTTGGACAAACACCTGTCAGGAATGGTCTAGAATCATAGAATCACAGAATATCAGGGTTGGAAGGGACCCCTGAAGGTCATCTAGTCCAACCCCCTGCTCGAAGCAGGACCAATTCCCAGTTAAATCATCCCAGCCAGGGCTTTGTCAAGCCTGACCTTAAAAACCTCCAAGGAAGGAGATTCTACCACCTCCCTAGGCAACGCATTCCAGTGTTTCACCACCCTCTTACTGAAAAAGTTTTTCCTAATATCCAATCTAAACCTCCCCCACTGCAACTTGAGACCATTACTCCTCGTTCTGTCATCTGCTACCATTGAGAACAGTCTAGAGCCATCCTCTTTGGAACCCCTTTTCAGGTAGTTGAAAGCAGCTATCAAATCCCCCCTCATTCTTCTCTTCTGCAGGCTAAAAAATCCCAGCTCCCTCAGCCTCTCCTCATAAGTCATGTGTTCTAGACCCCTAATCATTTTTGTTGCCCTTCGCTGGACTCTCTCCAATTTATCCACATCCTTCTTGTAGTGTGGGGCCCAAAACTGGACACAGTACTCCAGATGAGGCCTCACCAATGTCGAATAGAGGGGAACGATCACGTCCCTCGATCTGCTCGCTATGCCCCTACTTATACATCCCAAAATGCCATTGGCCTTCTTGGCAACAAGGGCACACTGCTGTCTAGGTTTACTTGGTCCTACCACAGTGCATGAGGCTGAACTTTGATGACTTTTCAAGGTCCCTTTCAATCCTATATTTTTGTGTATTCTATGAATTACAATATATCAATGTTAAGTTATAAAATAAGAAAAAAATATAAATTAGATCTTGAAGTCAGTGCAGAGCCAGTGAAGTTATTTCGGTAGGGAAGCAATTTCATTATCCTACTTCATACACATCTGAAAAAGAATAGCTGAAGGGAGGTGATAAAGGAGTTGGAATAGTTTAGATGAAAGGATATGGAGTTTAGGTGGATGTTAGGAGTGCTAGTAATAATGTAAGATTCAGTCCTGTATTTTTTCTTGAGATAGAATTTTGGGTTTTCCATTTGATTGTTGATATTTTTATATGTATATACTTTTATATTTTATACTAATATGTGTCAACAAAGGACAAAGACACTGTGTGTGTTGGTTTTGCCTGGCCAGATGGGTTTGTTAGTATAATGGGAACAGATAAGAACAGTTAACATGTTTAACATAAGAACACTTAAAGTGTTACCAGCATGGTGGGAGTGTAATATACAAGCATACACTGAAAGGCTGCCTGGCTCCTCTGTCAAGCCAAGGTCAAGCAACCAGTTAGCAGTGGCAAGGGGGTGGGGGGGGAGGCATAAGAAACACTAAAAGCCAAAGAAAAGCCTGGCCTTGGCCAGTACACAGCCTTACTCCTTACCCCTCCCAAGGGATACAAAAGAGGTGGGATGAAGACCCCAGACTCACAACCCCACAAAACTGAACCATTTATGACCATAAATTGAAAGAGGTAGGACCAAGGACGTGTATTAACAGCTATATTTATGCCTGTTAAGGAGGGGGACAAATGGTACATTGGGAAACAAGGCTCTGAGGCATCAGAACTATGGTTATGCTTGCTTGAAACTAACCCCAATAAACTTTGCATTGCCTGCATTGGAATTCTGATCTTCTGCTTTCTGTCTGCGTGACAAGAACCAGGGGAGAGGGTGAAGGGAAAGCCGTCTAACTGTGGAGATTTCAGCAAAAGGTGAAATAGAAGCAATGTTGCAGGTATCAAAGATGGTTAGAAAGGTTGATGATGCACAGTTGGATATGAAACACATAAAATGGTATTTGAGGTTAAAGGTACAAATATACCCTAATTGTTTTGGATTAGAAAGAGCACACTTAACTTCAGCAGTTCTTTCCAAGTGGCTCCACTTGCCCACTTCACCTCTCATGTCTAATTTTCACATGCATTTCTGACTCCTCCCCATGTGAGTAGTCGTAAAGAACAGAAAATTGAAAGGGAAAACAGGTTGCTCACACTATTTTCTTTTGGTGAGCTGTTTAGTTCTCAGACATTGCTGCTGTAAATTCACCAGTGATGCACTAGAATACGGGCAAAATACATGTGATAACAAAGTGTTTTTGAGATTCCTGTGGAACCCCAGAGCCCAGGATATGAATGACATGGGGAAAAGGGTAATCTTTTGCCAGGGAATAGTAGAAGATTGTTATGATAGACACACCCTTTGTTGGGAAGCTTAGAGTATGCTTTGAATTGGGTAATGTCTAGGAACTAGAGAACTTACTTTTAGGAAGTGCTTAATAAGATAGGATCCTCTATGTGAAGGAAGCAATAGAGCCTGAATGTTGTACTTGAATATTGAATAAAAACAATGAACTACGTTAAGCCAGAGAATCCAGAAGTATTTCTTCATCATGCACAATCCTGAATCATGAAAATTCATATAAGTGTAGATTTATAGATTCAGTGGGTTGGGGGACACAAAATATATTAAAGTTAAAAAGTAAACTATAATATAATTGTTTCATAATTTATATGAAATCTGAAGTATATAAATAAAGCCAAATTTTCAAATACTGGGCATTTATTATACAGATTTCTCAACAATAACCAACTTTATTTAATTGTCTATTGAAGACCTTTATTCTATTTGTTGGCAGCCATGATTCCCTGTCCCTTTATTCTTTTCCCAGTAATGGCCCTACAGATCTTTTAGTTGCATTATGAGCTTGAGACCAGTGACATTCAAGGATCCTGTTGGACTTGTAGTGCTTGCGAGCACAGATGAAATAGAAAAGCAGACAGTCACCTGGACTGCAAAGCAGATTTAGAAGTTGATTTGATCTAATTTAAACAAAGCCAGGGCCTTTAGTCACTTTCACCGTGGGTACTTCTCTGATTTTTACCTTTAGGAAATCAGTGGAAAATGATCATGTGAACAAAAATATTTTGCAAATTAGCAAAATAGTGATTTTGAGGTATATGTGGCTTATTGAACATATTTTATAAAGTGTATTCATCCCATGTTTAAGATTCAGTTCAGTATATTGTTACTATGAGTTGAGTTCATTATCTCAGAACAGTTGCTTCAGAAATATGGATTGGGTAATAATCTGCATGTACGATAATATTTACAAACTGGTAATATCCCTCAAGATAATAAGTCAAGTGATGAATAAATTTGAATTGTGAATAGCTCTAAAATAAACTCAAAACAAAAGTGTGAAATAAAGATGACAGTGGGTATTTGAAAACATGAATATCTCTAAGACTTTTCATTTTACATTTAAATTGTGAAAAACTAATACCAGAATATTAGCTCTCCTGTGTTTCGTAGGGAAGGTCAGTATGAAATCAAATGTAGTATACATACTTTTTCATCTTCTAGGAGAGAGATAACTACTTGGAAAAGTAACTTAGTTTGTGCCTTGTTCCATAAAACACAACGCTACAAATATTTCAGCATAATGTAGTAGGTAGATTGTATACATCATAGCACAGGATAAACTATAAAACTGAAACTGTTTAAGATAAAAATAAACTATTATTAGTATTCATTAGAATTGTAATTATAGCAAGATTGATATATCTTCTGAAATCATTCAGTAAATATACTGGAAAGGAAAACCACTTTTTCATATGGTATATAACTGATCTTGAGAACTCAATAAACCTAATTTTATTTCCTTATTTTAGTGCCCAAGCACAATGAAAATCAGAATACGTCATCTAGAGATATCACGCACTTACCACCTAGTTAAATGTCTAATCTTATTCTATGCCTACATATTGAATGATAAATTCTGATTGATATAAAGTAATGGTTTAAGTAGAGTCTTTTATTCTTGCTGGTTCCATTTTCTGTTTCATTATCTATTAGTAATATGATTGCACTGCATCATTTTTAAACAATCAAGATCCTTAGAAAATTATGTCAGAAGTAATTTTCTGTTAATGGCTTTACTTAAGAGTGATTTGCAAAGTTGTGAAAAGTTAAGAACATTCATTATTGAAGAGGAAGAGGTAATTAGTTGCTTTAAAACTAGAGCATTAAAACCTTGTTTTAGTAAAATCTGTATTACAGATTTACACCATGTAATTCTCTTACTATAGCCTATTTGAATTTCAATTTTCTCACTTTCCTTACAGAAGTGGAATTTTCTGATTCTGATAATTCAGGGCCAAACATGATTTTTAGAGCTGGACCTACATCAAAATCCCAATTGCAAATACTAGAGAATTTTGAGGATACTCAAATTCTGAACCCAGACCTGAACTTTGCAAGTGGCTTCTGTAGTTAAAATGATCCAAACCCAAAAACTCAGATCCAAGCATCCCCCAACTTATGTTATATTAAATATCATGATCATCTTGAACAAATCTTCAAGGCTGAGAATCAGTACCTATCAGCCCAGCCTGTACCCTTTCTTTCCCCAGCATACAGTTAAATACTGTTAAGTATATTTACGGCACTGTACTAAGAAATAGACTGGCAAGTTTTAATAGGAATACCTCCATTTTACTTACCTGTTATCCTTATAAATACACTTTCATATATGTTTCCTCTGTCTTATTTTATCCCTCTGAGTTTTTCTTCTTTCCTTTGTTGCTTGATTAATACCCTCCCCATGAAGCTTTTCTTACAATGGAGGAGCAATTGATACCAGTACCACTTCTTAGCCACGTGAAAGAGGTTTCTGCTTCACAAGGCATGACTGAAAGTTCCACTTTCATAAGATATAAGAGTTCTGGGCCTAATCGTCAGCTTGTGTAAATCAGCCTAGTTTAATTAACTTCACTTCAGCTAATAGACTCAAGGAGCTCAATCTATTTAGTTTAACAAAGAGAAGGGGTGCCTTGATTACAGTCTATCAGTATCTACATGGGGGAAAATATTTAATAGGCTCTTCAGTTTAGCAGAGAAAGGTATAACATGATCAAATGATTGGAAGTTGAAGCTAGACAAATTCAGACTGGAAATAAGATTTACATTTAACAAGTGGTGGATTCTCCATCACTGACAATTTTAAAATCATAATTGGATGTTTCACCAATGTTCTGGCTTCGGAATCTATGAATAGACTAATACACCTTTCATTTGTTGGACTGATCTTGGCAGTGTTAATAGTAGAAAAGAAAAAAGAACAATGTTTACATCCATGTTGCCCTCACTACAACTCCAATGTTGGAGTTATTGAAACAGAAAAAAAATTTTTAAAAAAAGCAGCAGCAACAAAACCCCTAGAAAACTGAACATTTGTATAAACCATTAACAATTGCTAACCTTCCCACAACTATCCCAGCACAATGTATGAAAGAAGGTGTACTTCTGAAGAAAGAAGCTTGTAAAAGGAGCATGAGGGTATGGGTACTCAATTGAATGTGGAATACACAAGGAAAACCAATATCTTTGATTTCTCTCTCCTGACTATTTTCTGCAGGATCATGATTCTTCCAGCACTGCCAGGAACATCCCATTCCTTGGAGTGAAGGAGATCATGCCAGCAGACCTTCCACAGTTCCCAAGAGTTTCTTCTGGCAGTGTCATTTGTCTCTGAGCTGCTTTCCATTGAAAATGAAAATCAGAGGGAGGGGGGCGGAAGAGAGGGAGAAGTGAGCATGGACAGGGAAGATGAAAAGAAAGAATAAGAACAATGAAAACAGTATTTCTGTTATTATTTAATAGAAATGTCCTGATGGGGGAAAATTGGTTGTCTTGCAGAAAAAATGCTATAAACAATTTAGAAAAATAAAGCTTCATATACAGTCATTGTATATGTGTAATAACTATATTAAATAAAAGACAGTGCTTCAGTGAGAGGCACATATGGGCCAGTAAGCACTAGAAATTGTATTACTGGAACCACGACCCCACTACTGCACTAAATAGACTTTGAATTCTATAAAAGAAGTGACAATATGCCTGAAATTGCAAGTTTTGTTTGATTGAAATGGCAGCAGTCTAAAGTAATCTATTAAAAAAAAAACCCTGATATTTTATCTTTTCTTACTGGAAAGTGAGGATCTTCACAATATTCTTTACTTAATACAACAGTCTCACTACTTATAGCATTAATTTTTAAAAACGGAGTCCATATTCCATTCTGAATTAGTGCTTCCACTTTAACATTTTTCAGAGTAGCAGCCGTGTAAGTCTGTCTATCAAGCATTCTTACAACTGTCCTATCTCTGGGCCTCTCCTTCTGCCCCTCCACCCCCACGAACATGATACAGTTCTGTGGTGACCTAGAATCCTATTTTCGACGTCTCCGACTCAAGGAATATTTCCAACACACCTCTGAACAACATACTAATCCACAGAGACCTTCCTACCAACACTACAAAAAGAAGGATTCTAGGTGGAATCCTCCTGAAGGTCAAAACAGCAGACTGGACTTCTACATAGAGTGCTTCCGCCGACGTGCACGGGCTGAAATTGTGGAAAAGCAGCATCACTTGCCCCATAACCTCAGCCGTGCAGAACACAATGCCATCCACAGCCTCAGAAACAACTCTGACATCATAATCAAAAAGTCTGACAAAGAAGGTGCTGTTGTCATCATGAATAGGTCGGAATATGAACAAGAGGCTGCTCGGCAGCTCTCCAACACCACTTTCTACAGGCCAGTACCCTCTGATCCCACTGAGAGTTACCAAAAGAAACTACAGCATTTGCTCAAGAAACTCCCTGAAAAAGCACAAGAACAAATCCGCACAGATACACCCCTGGAACTCCGACCTGGGGTATTCTATCTGCTACCCAAGATCCCTAAACCTGGAAATCCTGGGCGCCCCATCATCTCAGGCATTGGCATCCTGACAGCAGGATTGTCTGGCTACGTAGACTCCCTCCTCAGGCCCTACGCTACCAGCACTCCCAGCTATCTTCGAGACACCACTGACTTCCTGAGGAAACTACAATCCATCGGTGATCTTCGTGAAAACATCATCCTGGGCACTATGGATGTAGAAGCCCTCTACACCAACATTCCACACAAAGATGGACTACAAGCCGTCAAGAATCATTATCCCCGATAATGTCACGGCAAACCTGGTGGCTGAACTTTGTGACTTTGTCCTCACCCATAACTATTTCACATTTGGGGACAATGTATACCTTCAAATCAGCGGCACTGCTATGGGTACCCGCATGGCCCCACAGTATGAGAACATTTTTATGGCTGACTTAGAACAACGCTTCCTCAGCTCTCGTCCCCTAACACCCCTACTCTACTTGCGCTACATTGATGACATCTTCATCATCTGGACCCATGGAAAAGAAGCCCTTGAGGAATTCCACCATGATTTCAACAATTTCCATCCCACCATCAACCTCAGTCTGGACCAGTCCACACAAGAGATCCACTTCCTGGACACTACAGTGCTAATAAGCGATGGTCACATAAACACCACCCTATACCGGAAACCTACTGACCGCTATTCCTACCTACATGCCTCCAGCTTTCACCCAGACCACACCACACGATCCATTGTCTACAGCCAACCTCTACGATACAACCACATTTGCTCCAACCCCTCAGACAGAGACAAACACCTACAAGATCTCTATCAAGCATTCTTACAACTACAATACCCTCCTGCTGAAGTGAAGAAACAGATTGACAGAGCCAGACGAGTACCCAGAAGTCACCTACTACAGGACAGGCCCAACAAAGAAAATAACAGAACGCCACTAGCCATAACCTTCAGCCCCCAACTAAAACCTCTCCAACGCATTATCAAGGATCTACAACCTATCCTGAAGGACGACCTATCACTCTCACAAATCTTGGGAGACAGGCCAGTCCTTGCTTACAGACAGCCCCCCAACCTGAAGCAAATACTCACCAGCAACCAAACACCACACAACAGAACCACTAACCCAGGAACCTGTCCTTGCAACAAAGCCCGTTGCCAACTGTGCCCACATATCTATTCAGGGGACACCATCATAGGGCCTAATCACGTCAGCCAAACTATCAGAGGCTCGTTCACTTGCACATCTACCAATGTGATATATGCCATCATGTGCCAGCAATGCCCCTCTGCCATGTACATTGGTCAAACTGGACAGTCTCTACGTAAAAGAATAAATGGACACAAATCAGATGTCAAGAATTATAACATTCATAAACCAGTCGGAGAACACTTCAGTCTCTCTGGTCACTCGATTTCTGATCTTAAAGTGACTATCCTTCAACTAAAAAACTTCGAAAACAGACTCCAACAAGAGACTGCTGAATTGGAATTAATTTGCAAATTGGATACAATTAACTTAGGCTTGAATAGAGACTGGGAGTGGCTGAGTCATTATACAAAGTAAAACTATTTCCCCTTATGTATTCCTGCTCCCCCCCCTCTCCCACTGTTCCTCAGACATTCTTGTTAACTCCTGGAAATGTGCTGGAAATGACCCACCTTGATTATCACTTCAAAAGGTTTTCTCTCCCCCCACCCCACTCTCCTGCTGGTAATAGCTAATCGTAAGTGATCACTGTCCTTACAATGTGTATGATAAACACCCATTTTTTCATGGTCTGTGTGTATATAAATCTCCTCACTGTATTTTCCACTTTATGCATCCGATGAAGTGAGCTGTAGCTCACAAAAGCTTATGCTCAAATAAATTGGTTAGTCTCTAAGGTGCCACAAGTACTCCTTTTCACTTTAACATTGTCATAAAGAATCTCCATAGTAAAACCTTTCATTGTATTATAAAAAATAAAGATACAGTGACAGAGAAAAATACTGAAGAGAAAAGTATTAATAAGACTGTATATACACAATGAAATATATGTCCTGTACATCCTGTCTCACATTAAAAAGACACAAAAGTCCAGCAGATAGGACCTTGGACTTGGAGTCAGGAGACTTAAGTTGTATATCTGCTTTGGCCACTGACCTGTTATAATTTTAGGCAAGTTATTGTATGCTTCTGTTTCTCTTTCCACTCTTTGTCTTCCTTGTCTGTTTAGATTGTAAGCTCTTCAGTGAAGGGACTGTTCTTACCATTGTGTTTGTGCAACACCTAGCACAATACTACTATGGACTTCTATACTACAAATAGTAAATAATCATGAATGAGAGTATAAAGAAACCAATATGTAGGATAATAATATAGTTATCACTTTGAGTTTATTAATTGAGCATTCTACGTTCTTTTTTTTAGAACTCCAACCTGATTCATCAGAAGGTGTCTCCTCCTACTGAGCAACAAGGATCCCCAATCTTATCATTCATTATTCTTGAACAATTCAATGCCATTCTCCTAGTGCAAAGTGTCCATCAGTCACTTGCAGCTCTCAGTAAAGTCATCAGAGGCACCTCACTATTGAGTTCTGAAGTACAAAGTCTAGCAAGTGCTTTATTAAACCAGAAGGTAAGTTAGTATTTGAAAAAAGAAATTATGCACTTAACTAAGCATTATAAATCCTTACTCTGTAACTATGACATTGAACAGAAGTCGGCTAAATTCAGATACGTATATACATTTCACCTTTTGTTTGGTTTGTTTAAAATTGTCACAAGAGTAGATTAGATGCTTCAGGGGATTCCTAATCAAATAGGGAACCTTTCACCTTCTGGTCACTTATAGTTCAAAACTGGTTCAGGGTTTTAGCACCAAATGTTGTTACCATTTAAAGGCTGTTAGTGCCCTTTGTACTAAATTGTCGATCTGTTGCTTAGTGGTTAGCTATCTGCCTTACAAACAACTGCTATGTTAATTGGTTTCTTAAGTAGTAGGGTAAGGAGAGAGTCCAAGAATTAAAACAGAGCTACTTTCTTATACCTAGAAGTTTAAAGACATTGGCAGTGCAGCCATCATGCCCAGAAAAATGAATTCTACCTTTAGGGCTATCACTCTGGCACCTTTGATGAGTACTAAGGCCTGAGAGGTGCTAAGTATGCACAATTCTTTATTGACATTAGGATAAATAGTAAAACAAAACTCCCAAACTACTCAACTATCCTGAAATATACAAATATTACTATTTTAAGGAAAACATAACTGGCTTTTCAGAATGAAAACTTTAAAAAATATTGGCTTTAAGAATCAGTGGGGGCTTCTGAGCATATTATGCACATTAGCTGATCTTTCTCTATGAAGGATATACAAAGATGGTAGAATTAATGATCCTGGAATAGCATTTCCAGCTCAAATCTCATAATATCTCACAAGCCAAATCATTCATATTATCCCTTAAAAATGTATAAATCATTTTCCACCCCCATCAACGTGCCTCAGTGGGTCACAGCTGAGGATGCCAGTTTCAGGTCAAACTGCTGAGAAATAGGGCAGATCCACTCCGAACAGGTAGTTATTCTATGATTAGATATACCAAGCCAGTAACAAAAGTAAACTTCTGTCTCATCACACTGGTTAACAAGAAGTCAAAAATGCAATCTCCTTAGGCATTCCAGGATGTATTTCACCACACAGACACTAGAGTTTATGATGAGTGGTTATTGAAAACGAATTTTATCAAACAAAAGGTTCTTCTGATCTCAAGAGATCAGTCACATAGCCAGGTCAATGTATAACTCAGATCTTATCCAATAATCACGGTGCTGCCAATCTTTTAGTAATTAAAATCTAAAGGTTTATTTATAAGAGAAAAGAAGACAGTTAAAATGGTTAATAGATCATATACATACAATAATTGCAAAGTTCTTATCTCAGGTTTGTAGCAGTGATGTTACAGACTGTTGACTTCTAAAGTCTCTGGTAACTTCCAAAAGCTTGGAAGGTCCTCAGTTCATAGATTTGAATGCGCCTTTTAGTTGTAAGTCCATAGTCTAGAGAATCTGAGCAGAAAAGAGGCAACTGGAGATTATTTAGGGTCTTTTATATCCTCTGCCATGTGAATGGAATTTTACTGTCCCAAACAAAGCTCACAGTCTACTTGTGGAAAGTCACAGGCACAAGATGGAGTGCACGGTCAAATGAGCAAGTCACATGCCCTTACATGGCTTGCTGACTCCTAGAGGCAGCCATTGGTCACTTGCAGGCCAAGGTATCTGCAGGAACAGCCATCTTGGGCGGAATGAGTTTCTTCTATGGACCATTGTGAGAGTCAGTTGCCTTTCATGGGCCATCAATACAAAGAGGTCTGGCTTCACTGTAAATTATACTTGGTGAGTGTTACAAACACATTTGGGATACAGATCTATAGCCAATATTCATAACTTCAGCTACAGTGATGATACATGGATTTAAACAGGATAATTTTAGTTAGAAAATCATATCGCTTCTGTTGACACCTTACATTATATACTTTGTACAAATTTTGTTGCAGTTGTCTAAACAGTGACAATATTAATTATATAAATGGTCATATTTCAGTCATACAGCATCACACCCCTTTTAGTGAAACTTGCATTTACAACTAAAACATATTGGAAATAATTTTGCTAATAGGATATCCTAGGAAATATGTTTTAGTATAAAATGCTGCCTCTTCTCTATTTTTTTGCTGTTTCACAGTGGTAAATACAACAGTTCTCTGTATATATCGGCACCCTTTTCTTATGTAGTACAGATTAGTGCAACTCAAACCAAATAAGGCTTGCATTGCTGTCCATAAACAATAAGAAATTTTTTAAATCTAGAGCAATTCTAATGCTCAGTAAAAACTTCAGCCAACTTTGTCAGGCATTTTGCATTACAATGTACAGTCCATTAATATTCAAAATATTTGGAATTATTACTTGGTTAAATGAATTCCTGTACATTGGGGGAGTCGCCGGCCCTGCTACAGCAAAAGGCAATGTATACTTTGTACAAATTAAACATTACACCCTTTCTGGGATTTGGTTTTATGATCAGAAGTATTAAACAGAACATAGCAAACTCTATTCCAGGCTTAAATACCTTAGGACCTATCTGTTCCAGACCCAAACCCCCAAGACTACTTTGGCTCATAACCTGTTGTATCTGTCTCCCCAAATGCACATATTAGAATAGCACTACCTCAGTGCCAATTGAGCATGGATTATCAGACCATGAGACATAATTTAGTCTTTGTCTTTTCCACGAGACATTTTGGGAACTTTATGATGGTAGCGGTTACTTTCTGTCTTCTTTTGGAGGTTCTGTGCTCCCACCAGTCTTCATCAACACAAATAGTCCAGGATGGATTTGGGCTAGGTTGGATGGCTTATTTAGACCAACTGACAGTTCACTTTCCTCAATAGTTTGAAGCTGTTTGGTTTGTTTATGAATTAAGGGAAGTCATTATAAAGTAAACATAAACCAATTTTAATTTAAACCAGTTCAAACACAGGGTTTGCACTGATTTAACTAAATTGATTTAGAAACTAGTATAGTTAAATAGATTCACTTTCTATACATAGACATCCCAAATTACTTTCTTTTCCTCAGTTTTTTCTGTGATATGTAGTATCTTGTTGTTTGTTTTATAAAGAGAACTGTAAAGTATAGGTGCTTAGTACATGTTCCAAAACAGATAGAGGAGAATTTTCACTTCAAAAGGTTTTTAAAATGACTCTTGAAACCTGTGCATATTAATATTAATACTGTAACAGCTGCATAAGGCCTGTTATCTGTTGGATAAATAGTGAGCATTCACAAATAGTCAACGTACCATACTAACACAGGAAAGTTACATTGGTCCCACATTCAGAATTGTAGATGTCTGACATTTAGATTTTGCCACTTTTATTTGCAAGCAGTTTGGTTTTAAAAATAGCATAAAATCATAACAGTAATAAAGAACATAGTGTAGAAAAAATTGTAAGGAAAACTAGAAACTGTTGGTTTCCCTAACTTAAGTACTGAGCTGACTAGCTGTTGATGCACTGTTTCTGCACTGGCTTAGCTAACTACCTGAGAGCCTTTCCTCACCTTTATGTTCAGTTGTGTAATTAAAGGGTATATATCTTTTAAAACTCATGAAGATTGGGTATGGGGATCTGATAGGGTATGCTTCCCACACTGGCCCTGCAAGAGCTGACTTGGGCCAGGTAGGCCAATCGGCTAATTAAGCTGAAAATGGTGGAGCTTTAGGTTGGAGGCAGCTAATTAGAGAGAGGCTCACCTGTGAGGGGCAGGCGGGGCTTCTACAAAAGACAGGAAATTGGAAACAGAAGGGACTTCCGGGAAGGAGTCTACAGTTACTCCCTGGGAAAAGGGAAGTGTGTTTGGGGGGCTTCAGAGATGAGTTGCCTAAAGTTACTCCCTGGGAGGAGGCTCGACAGAGGAGTGGGGAGGGCCAGGAGATATGGAAGAAGCCCAGGGAAAGGCAGCAAGTTGCAGGGAACGGACCTTAGCTGTTGTGTAGAGGGTCTCTGAGCTAGAACCCAGAGTAGAGGGTAGGCCCAGGTTCACTGCCAGCTGCTGTGGGAGTGGTACTGTAAAGCAGTGAAGCAGACGACTTCCTGAGAGACTGCTGGAGAGCAGGAACCTTGATACACTCCCCCGGGATGGAAAACTACAATAGTGATCTGGCCGGAGGGCTGAGTCACAAAGAGGACAGCTGCAGCTCCTGAGAGCAAGAGAGGGGCTGCAGGGGAGAAACTGATGGGGCATAACCTCAGGATGGGGTGACCAAGGATGGGGTAACCTTGGCCTGACCAAGCTAATCCCCAGAATCACCAGAAGGTGGCCCATCCAGTGGTAAGGAGAGCAACCCGACACAGGGGAAAAAACAGGTTGTACATAGTTATGATGTGATGAAATCAAAGAATATGAAACCAGAAAGAACTACAAAGATTCATAACACCACAGAAAATTATGAGACAAATAAAGAAGTCAAGAAAAGAGCTGAGCTGCATTGGAACTAAGGATGGGAGGCTATGCTATGAAAACATCATCGTTCTGGAAATGTGGATGGAATACATGAAGGAACTTTTTCACGATTTTGAAAAATTAGGACATATAGACATCAAAAGAGGAGAAGAAAAAGCAACACATTTTACAATATGGGAACTAGAAAGAACATTAAAAAGCATAAACTGAGGAAAAGCGGCTGGGGAGGATGGTATTGCAATTGAAATGCTAGAATGCCTTTTTAAACATACATACCAGGAGAATTTCTGGAGGACTTCAAGAGGTCAGTCTTTGTTCCTCTACCAAAGGTGGTTAATGCTAGAGAATGTGAACAACTGCAAACTATAAGCTTGATAAGCCACACACTTAGTTTTGTTGAAAATTGTTGGCACATAAATACCTCTCCATCTGGAGACAGAATTAGTAGTAGTCAGTTTGGTTTCTGTCCAGGAATAGGCAAGAGGGAGGCAATCTTTGCCCTGAGGATCTTTTGTGAGCATGGAAGAAGTGCGAAAGGAAATTTTATATGTGGAATTTGATAAATTCCAACATGACAAGATTATTCTTACTCTTGAAGAATGTAATATTAACTCTCATATAGATATACAATTAATAAAAAGCTATACTGGAGACAGAAAACCGCAATCCAAATTAACTATGAACTATGAGTATTGCAGTTTCAGGTGCCCATCAAGGTTGCTTTTTAGTTC
This sequence comes from Eretmochelys imbricata, assembly GCF_965152235.1. NCBI lineage: Eukaryota > Metazoa > Chordata > Testudines > Cheloniidae > Eretmochelys > Eretmochelys imbricata. Next base: position 35,165,377 of record NC_135572.1, read on the forward strand.
CACAACTATTTAACATATATGTAAAAGTTATAATGAGGGAAAGTTTAGAAAACACCAACCAGGGCATCATGTCAATGGCATATACATCAACAACATAAGATATGCTAATGACCTAGTTTGCATTGCTTCAACTAAGGAAGAACTTCAGAACTTGTGTATTACTGTAAACAGTGTCAGCAAGAAATACAGAATGAGGATCAACATTAGGAAGAGAGGGTCTTATAATAAGTGAGCACAAGGTAGGCAATGGTTGAATGATGGAATAAGTGAATAGGTTCCCGTATTTAGGGAGTCTAATAACAAGAAACAGAAGAGATGATGAAGAACAACTTCCAAAGACTTCTGTGTTGTTGAAGGTTAAAAGTGCATATTTGCACTTGATTGCTGAAGTGCTACATATGGTCAGCTCTCCTGTACGGATGTGAGAGACAGATGCTTAAAAAGGACACTTGGAGGAGACTCAGAACATTCAGGTTTTGGTGTAATAGAAAAATGTTAAAAATTAGCTGGATAACTAAAACTACAAATGAAGAAGTGCTGAGAAGGATAAATTTTAAAAGAGTACAATTACTTATGACCCTAGATAAAAGAATAACCTCTTTTTTGGACACATAGCTTGCCGATCACAAAGTGACATGTTTCCAGCACTCATGACATCAGGAAAGATCACAGGCAAACCAGGAAGAGGAAGAAAGAGTGCCAGTTATGTCAGAAATGTCATGAGGCGGACTGATATCCAAAGGAGAGTGGAAGTTTTCCAACACTGTTGCAACTTCAAAAGATGGAAGGTGATGGTTGATAATGTCCACATCAGAGATGTCATTTGAAGAAGACAACACAATTACTGCAGCTGAATACCCCAGGGCAATGTGTGATGAGTCCAGTCTGTCTCCACTTCTCATAAAAACCTTAAATCTAAAATGTATAATGTCTTACAGAGATGTAAGAATTCCTTGCTAAGTAATTTAAGAGATTATCTGAATATGACTTATAAATTGAATATGCTTTGACCTGTTAATAAAGGCAAACTCTGGAACACTTAATTGTTTACTGCTATTAGTTGCAGTAGTAGTAGTAGTTAATGTAAACAGCATTAAATATGTTGTTGACACTATACAGGCAAATAAGATACAGACAATTTTCATCTCAATTGTAAAACTCATTCTCACCAGTGTAAGTGATATCAGATTGTGACTTGTAGTCACTGCCACAAGGAGTTTCCAGTCCAGGTTGCATAAGACTTAATATGATGGAAGAAGAGAAGACACCAGACACACGGTTGGGGATGAGTGCAAGGGGGAGCTTAACTTAAAAATCAGAATTCAAAAGTGTGTTGCTTTTTACCAGCCATTGTGGCTGCTTTAGTTACACCATTAAGAAGAATAAAGGGGCATCTTGACTAGTGAAAGAGGAGCATATGATTTTTAATAAAAAATAAGCCCAACCCAGGCTTCATGTCTCTCTAATGGGCAGAACTCTTAACAGTGGACTGGAATATTTCTGATGTCTGAGGTACTCAAATACATCACATTATAAAAGGGAGTGAAGTCACAAATTCTATTCTAAACCCAGATCACAGATTTTGTTTTGACTCATCTCTAAAAGAATATGATACTTTTGCAAAGTAGAGTCTCTCTTTTAATACACAGAGTAGAGAATATAATACATTGATTTAGCCAGCAAATATTTACAATTTTGTGTGCATTAAAAAATAGAAAATGTACCCTCACAATCTGTCTTTGGATATTCAAAAGACTGATTCAGATGCTGAATCTGTATGTGCTTTAAACCTTGAGTCTGAACAGAATCCATGCCTTGCCCCTACCTTGGAATCTTCTTTCTAGTACCCCCTCCTAAGAGATGAGACCTCTGCAGTCTAGTTCCTTGGACCAGTGCTGATTCCCCAAACTTCCCCAAAGTTTAAACACACTCTCTGCCAGAACTCCGTCAGTTTGGGCATTCTGAATCCACTGGTTAACTGTTCAAGGGCACATGATAGGTATAGTACATCAGTGGTTCTCAAAGCCAGTTCGCTGCTTGTTCAGGGAAAGCCCGTGGCGGGCTGGACCAGTTTGTTTGCCTGCCACGTCCGCAGGTTCGGCCGATTGCAGCTCCCACTGGCCGCGGTTTGCCACTCCAGGCCAATGGGGGCTGCGGGAAGCAGTGCGGGGCAAGGAACATGCTGGCTGCCCTTCCTGCAGCCTCTATTGGCCTGGAGCGGCAAACCGTGGCCAGTGGGAGCTGCAATCGGCCGAACCTGCGGACGCGGCAGGTAAACAAACTGGTCCAGCCCACCACGAGTTTTCCCTGAACAAGCGGCAGACCGGCTTTGAGAACCACTGTACTACATAACACACGCAGACTCGGAAAAAAATTGCTCTTTACTTAATAGCATGAAAAATACACAAATCTATACAAAAATAATAAACCCTAAACACATTTCCCTGCCTCAGTTTCCACACCACTACAAAGCATTCTTTACACTGGGATCAGAGGCATCTGGGGCATCCTGGACCCTTCTGCTGCTGATAACTTTGAACTGCTCTGAAACATGGAGCCTCTCTCTCTAGATCAGCATTTTTCAAACTTCGGGTCATGACCCAGTACTGGGTCACGACCCAGTACTGGATCGCAGCATGTCAGGCATTGAGTCATTTTGGTCAGGACTCCTGACGGGGACATTAAAAGTCCCATCGGCGGTGCTGCCTGGCTAAGGCAGGCTAGCGCCTACCTGTCTCGACACCACACTGTGCCCCAGAAGCGGCCAGCAGTGGGTCCGACTTCTAGGCAGGGGGGCCACGGGGCTCCACATGCTGCCCTGGCCCTGAGCACTGGTTTCCGGCCAATGGGAACTGAGCGGGGTGGGGTGCAGTTCCTGCAGGCGAGAGTCCCTAGCCCCACCACCCTGCCACAGGGCAGAAGCCCCAAGCCCTGATAGGTGCGTCTGGCTCTGGAACTTCTGAAGATTATCGTATGTGGCTTGGAGGGTCAGTAAGTTTGGCCACCCCTGCCATAAGTGGTATTTTTCAGAGATAAGTGGCTTTGAGGCCATATCTGAAGGTGTTAACCAAAGTGGTATCAGTTATTCATTGGAACCAGACAATATACGTACCATGTTTTATTCCCAAAATCACAGTCACATAAGGATGAACAATGTCTACATACTTTGAATGGAATGTAAGCATTAACCTTTTATCTGGACAGGCTTTCTCCCCGGCTCTTTATTTTTTTATGCTGATAGAATGAGAGGTCAAGCAGTTACTGCACAGACAATTTCTGGATGGATTAATTCCTGTATTACCATGGCAAACACCTCTCTGCCACAAAGACTGTTGGTTCGGTCAATGAACGCTCATGCTACGTTGGTGGCTTTTCTAAAGGATGTTTGAATACTGGATGTTTATAGGGCTGCCACTTGGTCCTCTGTGCCTTCATTCATCATCATATCATCACAACTGCTTCAAAGATTGATGCAAATTTTGGGAAGGCCATGTTTAAGTAGACACTGAGCCCCACCACCTAACGGTACTCGCTTGTGAGTCACCTGAGTGGAACATACTTGTGCAACCGCTTGAAGAAGAAATAAGACAGATAAGTAACCTCTTCAGCTGTTGTTCTTAGAGATGCTATAGTATACAGGTATTCCAGGACCCATCCCCCTGGATCCCGTTTTGCTATGTTTCGATGTGAAGGATCTGAGGCCAAGTTAGGGCATTGCCACCTTTGTATAACCTTGGCAGGGGCCACGGCAGTGTGCAAGGCACATATGCTGCTCTGACTGGTTCTGCTGCAGAAAACTCTCTGGCTCTGGCACACTAGACACATACATCCCTGAGTGGAATACATGTGTGCAATCACATCTCAAAGAACAACAAAACGGGCAAGTAACCATTTTTTTATAACTGTCTTTCAGAAGTCATGCTTTTTAAGCAAAAGCGTCCACAGAGATAATGTTTTTTCTTTATTTTCTTTGTCTTGTTTTTGTTTGTTGGTCTATTTAAACGTTACCAAAGTCTCTAGACCCAAAGTTTTTCTGTTATTTGTATTAAGATGAAGTTTATTCAGTGAAAGTTAGCACTGTTTAGTTCACTTTGAGTGTCATCCTTTCTTATATGCTTTAATGGCCAGACTTGCAAATGTCATCAGATGCTGTTCTCAATGAGAGCTGTTGGACGCTGAGCTCTTTTGAAAATCTGGCCCTTAATCTTCAAGGGCATGATCCTTCAAGGTGCTCAGCACCTCCTGTGTGATGCCAAGTGCCCTCAACTCCCATTTAATTAAGGGGGAGCACCTTGAAGAATCAGGACCCACACCACTTTACAGGCATTGGTTAATACTAACCTCACTCCTGTCAAGTAGGTACTGTTAATGTTTTTGTCCTTACTGTAAAAGGATAATGCTCGTGGTAGGTCACATTTATCTGTTAAACAGAGTCTCTGTATGGCCTTTGTCACCATTGTGTCTGTGCACCATGTAAGGAGTTTGCATTAGAGCTGGGAATTCATAGTTGTATGCTCAGATCGTGACACTCGCTCTCTTTTTAAACTACACTCAGTCTCCAGATAATTAAATGTAATACAAATAGTTGCATTAAAACAGTAGTAATACCTGTAGTTTTGAATTGTACTGCATAGCCAATTAATCTGTTTTTATTTCAGTGTCCCCTCACATGGCAGAGTAAGTGGGAAGGCCCAGATGATCCTTTACAATACCTCAGAGGGCTTGTAGCTCGAGCACTTGCTATCCAGGTAAAGTAGAAGACTCAGTTAACTTCAGAACATTACTGCTTTTTATACCACAATATACTGTGTACTTCTCTATAGTAGGACTTTCCAAGCTGCTGTCTGAGAGAGATTTAGAACTTGTGTGTAAATAATTAAATGTTAAAAACCATAAACATGGAGGTACAACATAAGGACCTCAAATTTTTGTCCCAGTAAACCCTGAAACTTTATTTTCGGAGTGCAGTAACATTGCTGTTCACTTTTACAGCAGTTTTAACTTGACCTGAATTTCAATCAAAGTTTTAACTCAGGATCTGTGGAGAAGGAAGGAAGATCTTTGTTTTTCTTGCTGTCTTTGTAGAACTCCTGTTGTTTTTCTAAATGCCATGCTCTCTGAAATAAAACTGAACTTTTATATGTAGAAAGGATGGTCCCTTATGAGACTTCATATATAGTTGCCAGTGAAACTAGGGTATGGTTTGATATACAGTTTTACCACATTCTTGAAAAATAGTCAACTTTTATGTTTGAAGGTGGCGTTCCTATGTTAGAATGCAAATTAAAATTCCTTCATACTCTGAGAACTAGGTGAATGAGCTGCGGGAAAGGAGTCCGGGACAGGAGGATAAAAAAGTAAAATTAGACAATCATATCAAAGCATGAAATAGATTTCACAACCCAATAATATTTTTTTTAAATGCAGTGAGTTTCTGAAGACACACTGTTTTATTCCATGGAATAGGGTGGATGATTACATCTGTTTGTCCTAGGTGTGTTCCTGAATGTATTACTTAGTTGCAAATTTGTCTTTAATTTCTGTGCTACTTGCTCTGAGAGAAACAGCAAGGAAAAGATATAATTGGACAATAAATGCTGTTCTTCAGTCTGTTGAATTAATGCTTGTTATGAGGTGACTTCAGAGAATTTGTTTTCTAAAGGACTGTACCATATGGTCTAGCATGTATTTGAAATGGCACATGGCTGTGGAGAAGTGCCTTCAGACTAAAATGCTAACATGAATTACTCCACTTTCATGTCTCAGGCAAAAAGCAGATATGGCTGTTGTCTGTTCAGGTAGCAGATGACTGAGATATCATTTATTTAGGAGGAGCAATGTAAAAATTAGATTAAAATCTGTAAGTCTAAGAAAATAGAAATATATGTGTGTACGCAGGTATGTATGGTTATGTATATTTATGCGTATACCTGGAGAAAAGCATCTTCCCACTGTCAGTAATTATTGCCTGTCTTGTTTTGCAATTTAGAGATATTGTATAAATCTCCGGCAGAATGTTTACTATTACTCATACTCCATAAGTTTTTTTGATACATTATTCTTGTTGTCTAGACGGTTGGTATGTTTAGGCATTGTTGCTTTTGTTCAAACACTTCATAAGGCTAGGTAGGGCATTAACAATATTGTTTATAGTTAGAGCCCCATGCTTTCTGGAAGTCTGAAGTAACATGAAATGAAATGAAAAACAATGAATAAAACAAAAGAAAAAGAAAAGCAATTAATAAAATTTAATAAAATGCACTCATCCCACAGCAGCAGCTCCTGTCCTGCAGGGCTGGACCTCACTTCTTGCTCCACGCATTGTGACCTAGCACATGGGGTCGCAGCACTGCTCAGGTTTGGCCTTGCCACTCCTCTGTGATAACAAGGGGGTGGCCAGGCCAAATTTTAGTGAGTGGCTTTGCAACATGGTACACAGGGTTGCAGAGCTGCTTAGATTTGGCCTAGCAACTCCATGATGATAGAAGGATGGCAGAATCAAATTTGAGCTGCCCTGCAACCCCATGCACCAGGTTGCAATGCCCAGAGCAGGAAGCCAGGCCAAGGCCAGAGGTATAGGAACCACCACTGCAGGGTGAGTGTAGGGCAGGCTTGCTCGCCAACACTGTCCATCCTCGGGGCCTGCCCTCCTCATGAGGACAGGATGGGTTTACTCTCAAGCATCCCACCCAGGGACTCCCATCTCCTGGGACAGAACCTAGCCTCCTCCCACGGGGGATAAAACAAAATGAAATGAAATTTAAAAAAAAAAAAAAATGAAAAATTATCAAGATTTTCATGGAGCTCTGTTTATGGTATCTCTGTGTATAATAGCATTGCCTATAGCATTAATAAGCACATTGAGTTATGTTGCATACATTATAAATAACAATCCTAAGAGGAGAAGTGAAATAATACTTATCCAAATGAAGAAACCGACACAGCATATGCTTGGGCATTCATTGATTCCAGTTGTAGCACTCTTGAAATCAATAGTAGTGTTTATATAAAGTTCATTTCCGTATACATTTATTTGTATATGTCATGTCACCTTAATAAGAATTAGCTGCTGATTCATACTTGATGTATCATATTTGATATCTTTTTGCCACCTTCTAATACTGTACGTGAATCTGCTAAGCTATTTGAGCTTCAACCTCTCTTAAATGGCGACAAAAAGTACTAAGGGTATAATTTACAGTTGTATAATTCTGTATACCTTATATTGTTATTCAAACTTATAATAAACGCTTCATAAAATTAAAGGTATAAATCCATATCTTGGCCAAATTCAAGTGAAATTTCTCCTGCAGTTTCAGTTTCTAGTTTACACTGTATTGTGGCTGGACATTTTTGAAAAATACAGGTAGCTGGTGGAGAAAGTATTGCTTTTTGGGAGAGATTTTTCTCAAGTGGTGAACAGATTTAGAAGAATATGCGCCACTGATGTTCAGTAGGGCTTGTGCTTCTTAATCTTATGTGCTTTGGAAAATCCTACCCTTTATGCCTATATAAGTTTTCAATCAGACAGCACTTGGGTATGAAAAGCAATATCATGTATAAAAGTAAGATTGTCTGCCAGATTTTTTTAAAATGAGTCCCAAGATTTGGATGCCTACTTTCACCCTTTTTGAAAAGTGCATAGCAGCAGCTGGTGCCATTGAAGTCACTAGATACATGTACATGAATATTTTTAGGACATGTAACCCCAGCAATTAAACAATCAAATAGAAAATCTTCCAAAGAAAAAGCTGCTTCAGCAAGCAGTTCTTCAAAGAGTGACAAAGCAAAGTAAATATTTCCTTTCTTGTGAGGATTTATTTTATTGAAAGTGCCTCAATAAAATGCAATTGTATATACATTCTTTAATAAAAACAAAGTCTCTTTTGAAACTCTCCCAATAATCATAATGTTAGCATTCCATAATTAATTGTAAACATATTAAGTTGACGAATACAAATTTCAAACATTATGAAAATACTTGAAGCCTTATATAATCCATTCAATAATTCAGGTTTCTTTGAAAACAAAAGTATGGCAAACATTTTCAAAGTTTAAAAGTGGAAATAGTGAAAGAACCTTTCTCCAGCTATCAAACTGAGTTCCTTAGCAGAATATTATCTCTTAAGCTTTTATAACTGTGGTCTGAATGTCTGGGGATATTTTTATACCTATTGTAAAGCACATAAAATGTTCTTCCTTATGTATTTTTGGAGACAAATATTAAGGCCAAGAAAAATGAGGGTAACTGAGTTTGAAGGAGCAGTAGTAGAGTAGAAATAGAAGTTTATTATAATATTGAGAAAACACGGATGGTTTCACTGGCTGTTGTCCCCACCTTTGTCATGTCACCATACAACCTTTCTAATACTAAGTATAGTGTTCTAGGCCAATATTTCTCTAGCTGTTTTTCTCAAACAAACCAGCACATCTCATACTTACAGGATTGCTTTCTAAGTGAAACCAGGTCACACAGTTCTAAAGAAAAGTATCACACTGATATGTTCTTAGATTTCAGTGATGACTGCAGAGAAACCAGAGAAAATTGTACTGACTCTTCTTCCTGTCCCATATCTATTAATATCCTGAACACTGATGGCATGCTTTCTATTATCCGCTTTCATTTAAGTTGTGGGTTAAATTTACCCCGATGAAATTGCATTGAATTAATCCATGATCGCAGGTGATACAGAAACCATAGTCACAAGCATTCAACACTAGTAATCAGTTGACTATTTCAAGGTTATCTTTGCAGTGAACCAGGCTTGAAATGTAATTGTTATATTTAAATGACAGCTAAGAATCCTGTGATGTTGCACTCCATATGATTTTATAAAAATATGCTAATGAGTGTGAATATAATGTAACTGGAATATGCTTAATGCAAAAGGTCTCTTATAAGGTATCATTTCAAGGCTTATAATCTACTGAGGGTGGTCATCCAATTTGTATAAATGTATCATTCTTGAATCTGAAACTAGAAAAATAGAAATATAACTCTGAGGACCTATTGTAATTATGCAAAGTGTGGGCCATTAATGGTGGTTTGGATTCTTGATGGCTCCCATTAACCAGGACAATTGACTATAGGTGGCTCTGTTTACTTGTAAGCCTTCCTGTGAGTCAGGCTGGGAAGAATGAAGGCTTGGGGGTCTCACAGGACATGTGACCATGTCACCTGGTACTGGAATCCATATTAAATCTGGGGCTTTTCCATTTAGAAGTGTGGGGGGGGAGCCAGAGAAACAAAAGATTCCCGCCTTGTGCCTAAGCTGTACAAGGGAGTGGAACACAACAAAGGAGGCGGAAGTCATGAGAAATCCCCTAGCTACCACCTGAGCTGAAACAAGGACTGTACCAGAGGAAAGGATTGGGCCCAGACTAGCAAGGAGTCTAGTCTGTGAAAGAAGCTTATTGGAACATCTCTGAGGGTGAGATTTACCTGCATATAGTTTCCTACTGTATTAGGCTTAGACTTGCATGTTTTTGTTTTATTTTGCTTGACAATTTACTTTGTTCTGTCTGTTATTACTTGGAACCACTTAAATCCTGCTTTTTATATTTAATAAAATCACTTTTTGCTTATTAATTGACCCAGAGCAAGTAATTAATACCTGGGGGAGCAAACAGCTGTGCATATCTCTCTATCAATGTTATAGGGGGTGAACAATTTATGAGTTTACCCTATATAAGCTTTATACAGAGTAAAACGCATTTATTTGGTGTTTAGACCCCATTGGGAACTGGGTATCTGGGTGCTGGAGACAGGAGCACTTCTTAAGTCGTTTTCAGTTAAGTCTGCAGTTTTGGGGGGATGTGGTTCAGACACTGGGTCTGTGTTGGAGCAGACTGGCATGTCTGGCTCAACAAGGCAGGGTTCTGAAGTCCCAAGCTGCCAGGGAAAATGGGCTCAGAGGTCTCATCACATCATGTAGCAGTCCCAAGGGGGTCTCTGTGACCCATCCTGTCACAAATCCCCTTAGAGGAGGGCATAGAGAGAAATACCTTGGAATCTTCCTTTTCTTGGACATGATTAAAAAAGTGTGTGTAGGGAGATTTTATATATATATATATATATATATATATATATATATATAATCCTACAAATGTAGGAGTGGAAGAGACCTTGATAGGTCATTTAGTCAAGTCCCCTGCACTGAGGCAGGACTAAGTTCTAGACCATCCCTGACAGATACTTTGTTTAACTTGTTCTTAAAAGCCTCCAGTGATGGAGATTCCACATTCTCTCTAGGTAATAACTTGCAGTGATTAACTACCCTGACAGTTAGGAAGTTTTTCCTAATGTCTAACTTAAATCTCCCTGGCTGCAATTTAATCTCATTACTTCTTTTCCTGTCCATAGTGTTTAAGAAAAACAATTTATCGCTCTCCTCTTCGTAACAACTTTTCACATACATGAAGACTGTTATCATGTCCCCCAGCAGTCTTCTCTTCTCCAGACTAAACAACCCCTTTTTTTTCAAATCTTTCCTCCAAAGTCTTGTTTTCTAGACCTTTAATCATTTTTGTTGCTCTCCTCTAGACTTTCTTCATTTTGATCACATCTTTCTTGAAGTGTGTGCCCAGTTCTGGACACAATAGTCCGGTTGAGGCCTTATCAGTGCTGAGTAGAGTGGAAAAATTGCTTCTCATGTCTTGCTTACAATACTCCTGCTAATACATGATGTTTGCTTTTTTGCAACAGTGTTACACTGTTGACTCATATGTAGTTTGTGATCCACTATAACCCCCAGATCCTTTTCTGCACTACTCTTTCCTAGATAGTCATTTCTCATTTTGTACTTGTGCAGTTGATTGCATTTGTCTTTGAGTTTCATCCTATTTATTTCAGATCATTTATCCAGCTTTCAAGATCATTTTGAATTCTAATTCTGTTCTTCAAAGTGCTTGTATCCCCTCCCAGCTTGGTATCATCCGTAAACTTTATAAGTATACTCTCTATTTCCATTATCCAAGTTATTTATGAAGATAGTGAATAGAACCGTACCCAGAATAAATCCCTGCAAGACCTCTCTCAGCATGCCCTTCCAGATTTACTGTGTAGTATTCATAACTACTCTCTGAGTACAGTTTTCCAACCAGTTGTGCACCACCTTATAATAGATTAATCTAAGGTATGTTTCTCTGGTTTATTTATGAGAAAGACATGCGAGACCGTATCAAAAGCCTTACCAAAGTCACATCTACTGCTTTTCCCCATCCACAAGACTTGTTACCTTGTCAGAGAAAGTTGGTTTGACATGATCCGTTCTTGACAAATCCCAGTTGACTGTTACTTATCACCTTGTTATCTTCTAGATGCTTACAAATTGATTGTTTGATCATTTGCTTCAATTCCAGATACTTACATTAAGCTGACTGGTCTGTAATTCCCCAGGTTGTCCTTATTCCCCTTTTTATTAGGGCTGTCAATTAATCATGGTTAATGCGTGTAATTAACTCAAAAGAAATTAATGCGCTTTTTTTTAACAAGCGTTAATTGCACACTTCTGGAGACAACTCGGCGGGCGGGGAGGGAAACATGGCTGGTCTTAGGGTTAGGCGAGATGGGCCATCGTCCAGGGTGCTGTGTGCAGGGGGGCATTGCTGCATTCCTCCGGGGCAGGAATGCCCCTTCTCCCGCCTCCCTGCACCACTGCTGCTCCCTCCTTCTCCCACCCCCCTGGAGTCGCCACTGGCTAAGCTGCTCTGTACCCATGCAGAGCAGGGGCAGAGGGGCTGATGTCCCCCTCCCCCTGCCCGTGTACCCAGTTGCCGCAGAGCTGGGGTCAGGGAACAGAGGCAGCCTGTATGCTGCTGTTGCCACCTCAGAAATGAGTGCTACCACCGGCAGCTGCTGCTGGCTGAAAATGCTTTCTGCTTCCTGAGTGCTCTGCTTAAAGAGACAGCACTCCCCCAACACACTCACACACACACTTCCCCCCCCAACAAACACACACCAAGCCAAAATATGAAATGGTGCCCATGGTGAACCAAGAGTGGCCAAAGGGATGTGGATGGCTGTGGGCTCCGGCAAGATGCAGCCCCATGGAGCCTGAAGCCTGCCTTGAGCCGCAAGCTGACTGCTAGGCACCACAACCCACAGCAGCAGCACAGAAGTAATTAACATCCAAAAATATTTAAATAAATGGTATTCTATTATTCTTTAATAGTGCAATTAAAACTGCGAATAATCACAACTATTTTTTTAATCTTGCAGTTAATTGTGATTCATTTTTTTAACCACTTGACTGTCTTACTTTTTATAAATAAGTACTGAATTTGCCCTTTTCCATTCCCTGGGATCTCTGCCATCCTCTACAAGTTCTCAAAGACAATTGCTAATTCCTTAAGCATTCCAGGATGTATTTCATCAGGCCCTCCCAACCTGAAGACAGATATCTAACTTGTGTGAGGCTTTGTCTACACTAACACTTCTGTCGGCAAAACTTTTGTCGGTCACAGGTGTGAATAAAATACCACCCTGACCTAAGTTCCCTGTAAGCTCCATGGCCCGCTGTGCAGCTGCTCAGGGAACCCCCCAAGCCAACCTGCCGTGGCTGGGGGAAGGGCATGCCATAGGCATCAACTTCCCCTCTAGCCGGTGGGTGCAGTCTTTATCATTAATATAACTCCCAGGCAAAATTATTCATATATATCAGGGATCACAGGGGGAGGAGGCAATTCCAAGAAGGTTCCTAATACCAACCTTCCAACAGTGTCTGGCTTAGTTTTCTGACAACAGTATCTAATTATTGTTCTCATAAATACATGTGAAAAAGAAAGTGAGATATTTTTATATCATAGTTAATTATAAGAGATCAAACAGTGTAATAACCATCTTAATTACCGGTAAATTAGAGAGTCTGTCAGAACAGGTATACTCCAAATGTATACTATTACAATGCATGTCACTTTTTTCTTATTTGATCCTATCTGCTGATGTATTTTTCTAGGTTTTTTTGCCCAAATAATGTTAATGTTTCCATTAATGCTTTGTTTTACATTTCATCCTGTCAGTCTTCCATTATAGAAGCTTAAGACTTCCACTTTCTCAATTTAACATGGTTGCTATTGTCACTGCAACAGAAATCCATGTTACGTTATTGTTTGGCAGATTCAGATCCTTATGACTAACTGGCACAGTTCTGGTGAGGGCTGTATGATCGTTCCCAGGACAAAAGAGAAGACCTGGCATTGTTTATTCTAATAGGAACATAATTTATGGCTTGTATACAATATGTTTGCTGTCAAACTGGGATAACATATCAAGTGGGGTTCCACAGGGATCTGTCCTGAATCCAGTATGAGTCAATATTTTCATTAATGGCTTGAATGATGGAGTGGAGAGTAAGCTTATAAGATTTGCAGATGACATCAAGCTGAGAGGGGTTGCAAGCACGTTGGAGGACAGGATTAAAATTCAAGATGATCTTGATAAATTGGAGAATTGGTCTGAAATCAGTAAGATTAAATTCAGTAAAGACAAGGACAAAATACTACCCTGAGAAAGGAAAAGTGAAATACACAAATGCAAAATGGAGAATAACTGGCTAGATGGTAATTCCACTGAAAAAGATCTGAGGGTTATAGTGGATCATAGATTAAAGATGAAGGAATAGTATGATGCAGTTGGGGAAAAAGGCAAATGTCATTCTGGAATGTATTAACAGGAGTCTTATATGTAAGACACAGGAGGTAATTCTTCCGCTCTGCTCTGCTCTGATGAGGCATCAGATGGAATAAGTTTTGGGCACCACACTTTAAGAAAGATGTGAACAAACTGGACAGAGTCTGTGGGAGAGGAACCAAAAATAAGTTTAGAAAACATGACATGTGGGAAAAGGTTGAAAGAAATGGGTATGTTAGTCTAGAGACGAGTAGGCCAAGGGGAGACATCTTAACAGTCTTCAGCTATGTAAAATCTTGTTATAAAGAGGACAGTGATCAAATCCACTAAGGGTAGGACAAGAAGTCATTGGCTTAGTTTGCAGCCAGGAAGATTTAGGTTAGGTATTAGGAAAATCTTGCTAACTATAAGGATAGTTAAGCATTGGAACAGGTTACCTAGGGAGGCTGTGGAAACCAGTCATTGGAGGTTTTTAAGACCAGATTAGAGAATACTTGTCAGAGATAGTCTACGTATACTTAATCCTGCTTGAGCACCAGGAGGATGGACTAGATGACATCTTGAGGTCCCTTCCATTTTTACATTTCTATTATTCTAATATGGTATCTGTTAACATTTGCTACGTTTCATTCAGTTAACCTGAAAGAGTCACCCTGGGATCGGTTATTACAAATTTAGAAATTCATTTTGGTAAAATCTTAGAACTAGAAGTATCCTGGATATTTTGCTAAACATTTGTCCAATATTATTTGTGATATTCATCTTGAGTTCTTGTTCCTGTTTCAAATCTTAGGTCTAGAGACTTGAGCCATCTTTATGTTCCCTCGTATTTTGACTTAATTTGCCAATTTTTTAAAATTCATACTCTCTTAGAATTAGAGAATAATTTACTGTGGGTCATTGCTTCCTTACTTCATATTAATAATTTCTGATTGTTGCTTGGAGAACTGGGTGCACTTTTCTATTTAACCTGACTACTATCTTCATTGTACAGGAACCCAATTTTCACCATATGCTCGAATGTGCTCCAGCACATCAGTAATATTATTACTTCCAGTAAAGGTAATTGTTTACATCTCATATATGGAACCACTTTTCACAATCCACATTAAATTTCAGACCATTTTGAAAGATAGTTATTTTATTCTTGATATTTCTAGAAGAAACTGAGAAACAGATTTTAGACATAGCTAATGAAAGAATAGACAGATGTGATACAGCTAAGTGCAGGTACATAGTTATAGAGACATATTAATGGACACACACGTGTATATATATATATATATATATTTTAAATGGGCAGGGGAGAGAAAAGAGAGAGACAATTCTGATGAGAGCAATGTATAAGAGAATAGCAAATTGTCCTTTGCTTTGAAACAGAGAAAATATATTCATATTCTCTAATCTTATTCATAATCTCTAATTCTAAAAGGCTATGTGAAAGAGGACCTGGGGTCTGACAATAACTTATATTTCATGGAAAAAGAAAATTGATTAGAGGACATTTAAAAGAGATAAATCCATGCTATTCTTTGATCAGCTAAAATAGAAACTGGATATATCCATTTTACCAGGGGAGGTGGTGGCCTCACCGTCGCTTGAAGTCTTTAAAATGAGATTATATGTCTTATTAAAAGATATCTTTAATGCAGCTTCTGGAAGAAATTCTACGAGTGAGGTGGGGGAAGTGCTGGATGGTCATAATAGTCCCTTCTGTACTTGGAATCTGTGGGCAGACACAGACCTCTTATCCTCAGCTCTCAAAGAGGAGTACAGCAGAGAGCCAAACTACCTGAGGTTACCTGTGAGCACAAAGTGGTAGGATAGGTGGCTGGAGAATCTGGGTAGGACAGAGAAACTGGTGCTGCTCTTTATTTCTGTAAATTTAGTTTCTTTTTCTTCAATACATTGAAAATTGGGACTAGAGGCTGGGCCCCAGACAGAATCCCCACCCTGCTGAGAATATGAACTCCTTAAGGAGAAGTTGGGCCAATGCAGGAAGTAGCCCAGGGAAGAACCAAGTGATTTAACCACACAGATCTTAACCACTTTCTACAAGGATCCTTGGGCTGAGGGAAAGAGGGAAAGACTGGATTCCCCTATAGCCTCATCTGGTAGACGAGCAGCAAGACACAAGATGCAAAGTGCCAGAAGGTTTATTGGGCTTGCATTGGGGCCATCGACCTGGGGTAAGGTCCTGGAACTACTAGATGAAAATCCTGGATTCCCTCAAAAGGGATGAGCCCAAAGTTGACCTGTCCAGAGGGCCAAGTCAGAAGGTAGGTTGGCAGGATTAGAGAGAATGAAACCTCGCAATATCATTCCTGGCCATAAAGCGGCACACTAACTGGTGAGTCACTTTGTCACAGGAAGATTTGTCTGGACATCATAGTGTGGCTGTCAGACTGAACAGGAAATGTTCACAGACTGACTTGATTTCTAGAGACATACAATTTCTTTCTTTCTTTTTTGTAATAAAGCTAAGGGTGCTTACGTTATTGGGCTTTGCAAGTTATTCAGAAGAGGTTTGTTATGCAAACCATTTATTTTGATTCACTAACATTTTCTCTCTAATTTAACTTATTTTAACTACCTAATTCATCATTTGTCTTTTTAAAGCCAAGATTTATGTTTGACTACTATAGTATTGGATAACTTCACACAGACTTCCCCAAATGAGATGAGAATTCCTCACCTTCTAGAGAAAGATGCTGAAGGTAAGGAGATTGTGGAGCCTAGTGTCACACTCATGGTCTCGGTCAGATGGGCATGGGCAGAGATGTATCCTACTAAACAGTATTGGAAAGGGCTGCAGTGGGTGAACACAAGGGAAAATCTGAAGACCCTACATGAGGAGGGAAGAATGTATGTGAAAGGGAACAATGCAAGGAAAACTAAACTTCCTTGAGCAGTTACTGTGCTGTAGGGAGAAAAATTGGAAAATGCAGATTAGATAATATCTATCTGAATATCTATTTTGAACTGGTCTTCAGGTGCATGGCGGAAAAACTGAAGTTAAAGGAAAATGGTGGAGTAGGTTTAAATTGTGGTTTTAGTTAGTTTCTATTGTGAGAGGGGAGGCAGGTCTGAGGGAATATGTGAAATACCTCAATTTAATATCCTTTCATAACCCTAATTTAATAACCTTTCATAATCTTAAAATAGCTATATTAAAAGGAAATGTTTGTTATTTTTAGAAAGAGAAAATATGTCTACCTTTAATATCAGAATAAGTTTTATTAGCAGAGGATACAATGTAAAAATTTCAGTTCCACAAAGCAGTACTCTATGTACAGACATAACTTGTGTCTTGAAACTAGACAGGCTTGGTCCTTATCATTAGTCACAGTTATCGAAGGGACTTTACATTTAAAATAGAGATAATATGCAACTTTGTTTTGGGCAGAAGTAGTAGACTACCTGCTTTTTCCAGTACAGGTATCAAAAAAGTTTCCATTTCAGTATATCGCCATGGTCTATCACTGGCTAAAGAGCTAGATTGTTATGTCAAAGCTGCGGTCAGGGTGTCAGGAGATCAGAGTAGAAGATCCCAGTGGTCTCTTCTGTTTTTATAATCTGTCAGTCTGTTTAATTATTTATTTTTGGCAGATACTACCTCTCGTTATATGTGCTTGTGATGTGTAACGACTGTTGGGAATGCAAAAATGCTTAATTGTACACAGAAGAGAGACGAACTTGTTTACATTTTTCCTAGAGTTTAGGCCAGAACTTTAATGCAGAGATCCAACTACAACATCACCCAGTAAAGTCTGTAGACATGAACATATGCCACAGTTCTTTGAGCAATTGTCCCCATGTGTATTCTACGCATGGATACCCATGCGCACTATGCATCTCAGTCTGTAAATTTTTAAACAGGGTCTGTTGGTCCACACACATGCAGTTGTCCTCCTCATGCTCTGAACCAAGGCTGTAAAGGGCAATGTAGACTAGTGTCTCTCCAGTTATTTCTTACCACTGCATGGCCTGAGTCAGAATTCTATGTCCACTTCAATCTTTCTCTACTTTAATACCTGCAAATATATATTGTAAATAGTTTTTAGAGTGTAGACTTAGTGTTTTTATAGTCAGCATAATTAGCTTAGTTCTCTCTCCCTTGAGGGGCTTCTGCTCATGGAGAGAGACTATGCCAGGAGTCCTGGGGTTTAAGAACTGTGTCTCCTGCCCCGTTGTTTCTCCATCAGCAGCGAACACCAGCGCTGCCTTTTTTTGCTTTGGGGAGCCTCATGTTGCCACCAAGTGCTGTATCTGCTGCTCCTTCCCTCTGAACACACAAGGGATGAGAGATCTGTCTACAGAAGCACCTCATGGAGCAGGCCATGAGGCTCCATTTGGATACAGGTCAGGGAGAGCCCCCCTCTACAGCAGCCTCAGACTGCAAGCAGTACCCCTCCAAGCACGAACTCTAGAATAAAACACTTAAACCATCTCCCTCCTAGCCCAACAACCACAGGCAGTACCAGGAGCTGTTACAAAGAGTAGCAGTCAAGCTCCACATGCCTCTTAAGAAGGTCCGGGGCACACAATGTGGTCTATTAGACATCCTTCAACCCTCTGATCCTTCTAGGGCGGCCCTTCCAGTTGACCAGGCCATTTTGGAGCCCATCAAATCTGTGTGAGATACCACTGCCTCCTGTGATCCTACCCTGAAGAGGGCTTCAAAATGATATTTCATGCCAGTTAAAAAGTTAGAGTTCTTATTTACTCATCCAGCGCCCAACTGCTTAGAAGTGCAAGTGGCTACAAAAAGGTCCAGGACACAGCACCCCAAGACTATCTCAACTGATAAAAGCAGTAAACACCCTGACCTCTTGGGAAGGAAAATATTTGCATCAGCTAGTCTCCAATTCAGAGTTGCTAATTACCAGGTGCTGTTAGCAAAATAATATTTCCTGATTAATTTAAAATTTCTAGATATTAAGGACAAACTTCCTTAGGCAGAGAGGACCCAGATCCAAGTTCTCACAGAGGAAGGCAGGCTGATGGCTAAGAAATCACTCCAAGTGGCAGTAGAGACAGCTGACACTGCCTCTAGCGCCATCTTCAAAGCTAAAGTCATGAGGCATGATTCGTGTCTGAAATCTTTGGAGTTCTCCACCAGAGCATCAGAATACCATCGAGGAACTTCTCTTTGAGTCTAATGGCTTTATCCGCTCTCTGGGCATTTACACTCCAGTCCTGAAGAGGAAACACCATGAGCAAACCTACAGGCCCAGACCTCCATGCAAACAACAAAGGGTTCAAAGACCCTCCAACTCTTCCTCCACCTCTACAACTGCCATCCAGCCCCACCTATCATCCAAAGGGTTCTTCTGATGGCGTGCTCAAGGACCACATTCTGAAAATGTCATGTCTTATTGGCCCCTGAACCTTTGATGACTGCCTTTTCCACTTTGCTCATAACTGGGGGGCAGTGACAGACAAGTGGGTACTAGATATCATCCACTTTGGCTACACATTCAAATTTATTTCACCTTTCCATCAGAGAGCCCTTCCTGGACCCATCTCAATGGGTAAATTCTCTTCTCCAGAAAAGGTGTTTAGAACTGGTGCCACCTGAGCATCAAGGGAAGGAATTATACTCCCTGTATTTCTTGGTTCCCAGAAAGAACGGGGGATGGGAACTGGTCCTCAGTCTATGCCAACCAAATGTATTCACCTGAAAATTAAAATTCCATGTGGTCACAATGGCATCAGTAATCCCTTCTATAGAAGAGGGCACATGGTTCACAGCTCTTGATGTGAACGATGCTTACTTTCACATAGACATTCATCCATCCCAAAGAAGGTTTCTCAGGTTCCTCACTGAGCAAGATCACTACTAATTCAGAGTCCTTCCATTCAGACCAGCTACAGCACCAATCATCTTTACTTTCAGTGGTGGCTTGCATGAGTAGAAACTGCTTTACTGTCTTTCCATATCTCAACAACTGGCTCCTGACAGGCAGACCCAGCAGGGCGGGGCGGGCAGCACAGCCGGAGTTCCCCCAGCCCCAGCACATCGGGTGGGCGACATGGCTGGAGCTCCCCTAGCCCCAGCACTGGGCGGGCGATGCAGGAAGAGCGCCTCCAGCCGCAGCTCTGGGCGAGCAGTGCAACCAGAGCTCCCCCAGCCCCAGCCCTGTAATGCTGGACAGGCAGGGCTGCCAGAGCTCTCCTAGTCCCAGCGCTGGGCGGGCGGGCAGTGCGGCCGGAGTGCCCCCTGCCCTGGAGCGCCCCCAGCAGCGTGGTCCCAGCGCCCCCAGCACTGGACAGATGGGTGACACAGCGTGGCCTCAGCCCCAGTGCCTCCAGCCCCGGGACTTATCTGCACCGGCCCCAGCCAGCCTCTTGGCCGCGGAAGAGCGCCGGCGGGAAGGGAACTGAAGCGGAGCGGGGGCTGGGGGCAGAGCATGGGCAGGGCCACACCAGGCTGTTTTTGGAGGCACAGCCTTCCCCTGCCTGTGCTACATGCTGCCCATGCTTATTTGTCCTATGATGACTGGATTCCTGAAGGGACTTATTAGAACTTTTCCACCAGTGGTAAAACCAACACCACAATGGGATCTCAATCTCATCCTTCAGCTTCTCACCAAACCTGCCTTCAAACCATTAGCCATCTGTTCTATATCCCATCTCTTGATGACTAACTATCACATCAGCCAGGAGGGTGAGTGAGCAAGAAGCCCTCAGGGCAGATCAGCCATATACCATCTTTCATCTTTCTTTGCCTGCACCAGAAATTCATCCCTAAAGTCATTTTGGAGTTTCACATGAATCAAACCATCCACTTACCAGTATTTTTTTTCCCAGAACATCATGCTTCTGATGAGTAGAGAAGGCTTCCCTCTCTAAATATCCGTTTTGTCTATCTTCACAAAGACTCTCTAAGTGAATCTCGGGCTGCATCATCCTTTGTTACCAACTAGCTCACATTCCCCTTAGAGGGGATGAGAGCCCACTCCACCAAAGTGCAAGCAACCTCTATGATATCTCTGTGAAATGTACCTTTACTAGATATATACAGAGTGGCAACTTGGAGCTCCATTACGCACCTTTACAAGACATTATGCATTGTTCCAGACTTCTACAGATAAAGCTTTGGGGATGGCAGTACTAAAGACATCCATACCATCTGCATCCTCACACCCATCTCTTGTTTGATTATTGCTTAATAATCTTTCAAATATGAAATACACGTAGGGACCATCACTCAAAGAAGAAATGGAGGTTACTTAGCTGTAACTGGAGGTTCCTTGAGATTTGTGGTCCCTATCTGTATTCCACTGCCCACTTTCCATCCCTTCTGCTGCAGATCATGACCAGATTCACAGCCAGAAAAGGAACTGGAGAGGCTGTGACATACCAGACATAGCAGACTAATCACTAGCTCTGTCACTGCCCTCTAATCTGGAGTGCCCTTTACAATGTTTTGTTGCTGTAGCCTCCAGCCTAGATTGCTCACGAACAGCCTACAGCATGCAAGTCATTCCCAGCTATGTTTGTGTGTCTTCTGCACCCAGTCAGCCACACCTTGGCTCTGCCTTGGTGATACTGCAGGATACCCCCAACACATTCCCAGTCTTAGATTTTTTTTCCCCAGATATGTATATCTTATGCTACCCAGCTCTCTTCTGGACAATATAAATTTATATAAAGTCCATTATTTCTTTAATAGAAATAATATGCACACAACTTGCTACCCCAAATGGAGTTTCCCAGATCCTTCAATTTAAACACCCTGGATTAGATAAAACAATAAAACAACGTGTTTATTAAGTACAAAGAGAAAGATTTTAAGTGAATACAAGTAATGAAGCATAAAAATCAGAAATGGTCACAAGAAAAGTAAAGATAAAATGCAACTGGTGCCTACCTTAACAAACTGCTAAATTCAAAGCAAAGTTTTCTCACCATATGCTTTTAGCAGTCTTACTGAACAAACTTCTTAAGTCAGGACCCCTTCTCCCAGAATCCAATGAATGCTTCCTTTGTTGCTTCAGGTGCTGTGAATGTGATGGGCAGGGAGGAGGGGTGGCATGGGTATTTGCTACTCCTTTCTATAGTTTCAGTCCCCCTTTTGAAAAACGTTCCCAGATGGGTATCAGGAGACAAAAAGTCTGTGTGGACGGATGTTTCCTGCTGCTTCTTTCTCACCTGTTTGAGCTTCCTTTGTCCCTCCTGCCTGCTTGATGACTCTGTTTACTACTTAAATGTAAAAAAGAAAAGGAGTACTTGTGGCACCTTAGAGACTAACCAATTTATTTGAGCATAAGCTTTCGTGAGCTACAGCTCACTTCATCGGATGCATACTTGCATAATGGCTTAGCCACTCCCAGTCTCTATTCAAGCCTAAGTTAATTGTATCCAATTTGCAAATGAATTCCAATTCAGCAGTCTCTCGCTGGAGTCTGGATTTGAAGTTTTTCTGTTGTAATATCGCAACTTTCATGTCTGTAATCGCGTGACCAGAGAGATTGAAGTGTTCTCCGACTGGTTTATGAATGTTATAAGCCCTTGAGGAATTCCACCATGATTTCAACAATTTCCATCCCACCATCAACCTCAGCCTGGTCCAGTCCACACAAGAGATCCACCTCCTGGAAATTAAATCTTTTAATTTCCATACAGTTTTGCCACACATATTTTACCAGGACAATAATTACCAGCAAATCATGAGTTTTCAAATGATACCTCACAAGGCATACTTTGTAGAAAGATTATTACACTAGTTTGTAGGGTATGGACTCAGGTACATTCTATCACAAGAGGTGTTGCGCTGCCCTTTATACCTTCAATTCAGAGCACAAGGAAATCAGCTATGCATGTGCGGTCATAAGGACCACACATCTCGAAGAACCTGCAGTTACAGATAAGTAACCTCCATTTATGTTGTCAATGATTGTAGAGAATAGTGATAGATGATAGAATATTAGATAAAATTTATTTTTTTAAATGACCTTGGAATGTTAAATATAAAATATTCTTGTATTTGGAATATGGCTAAATAACAATACAGAAAGACACACCTGTTCCCCAAGATCCTAGTGAGAACCCCTCCACAAATGCTACTCCAATTAACTTTTGTTTATTTTTTATTAATTGTAACTGATATTTATTATTTGCAAGTGTGCATTTCATTTTGCACACATTTCTCCTCAACTTTGACCCCAATGTGTGCTTATGCATATTACACCGAGACTCTGATTATCCTTAAATGATTTTTTAATGAACTTTCCTTCTCTGTAAATTTTCATTATTAATTAAATAAAATTAGCTCATCATTGGTTCCTTCCATCTGCAAACTGTCACAGATTTAATAAAGGTTCATAGATTTCCATCATCAGCGCTATGGAGAATAATCTTCAGATTTATACTTTAATAAAGGTGTTGTTTTCTGATGGTTTTAATATGCCACCTCGGTCTTACTACTCAGTTTTTCCCGTGCCTCTCCGACATCCTTCTGTTCTGCTGGCTTGGCCCTCTGGTTTGGTATTCTGGGGAAAAGAAATTTTGGTTTGCTCTTAAACATTTTTTTTATTACTGTAATTTAACTATTTGTATCAGTCTGGCTTCAGATTTTTTATTTGACAAAAGCAGCTTTGACTGAGGTATTCTTCAAGAGGAGGATTGAGGTATTGTAAAATCTGATTCCTACTAAAAATATATGTATACTAAGGATACAGGCTTCATTGTATCCTTAGGAGATTTGCTGCCCAAACTATATTGGATATGCACTAACTAGTAAAGACAACCCACATTACTTAGACATATTTTAGAAGAATCCTCTTAGGAAAAGAACCGTAGGCCTGATGGGGGAGGTGGTATGGTCACAGTTAGGATGGATTTACACAAACATGACAAAGTTTGGAGAGCAGTGCACAACAACAAAAACCCAGGTAAAGGATTTTACTAAGGTAATGTTTTCATTTTCTCTAATCTGAATTCACTCACTGAATGCCAAAATAAAAAATCCATGCAACTGAAAGAATTTATCAACCAAGACATTATTGAGTGAATAGAGCTGATCAAAATGCACATTATTTTTGTCTTGACATGGGGCAAAAAATCAATATATTGAAAATTTTGTATGTGGTATGATGAAAATGTTTTGTTTTGAGTGAAACATTTTCACTCAAAACAAAACATTACAAAATACCCAAATCAAACTTTGTTTACAGTTTATTGACCTGAAATATTTGTGTTGGGTCAACATGAAACGATGTATCTGCCTGAGCTGTAACAGTTAGTTGTGAGAGTTGTAGATGAGCCCCTCATGCCTCCCCTCCCCGCCCCAGTCTCCCATATGGGTGCAGCTCCTCAGCTGTACTAAATCTCCCATGATTAGGAAAAAGCCAATGTTTATTTTTTTATAATTTTGACACATAATGTCGATGTTTATTTTTTCTAATTTTTGTCATTCTAAATTTTCAGTCACAGGAAATTAAATTGGGTCCGATAATTATTTAATGATAGTGGACAGTGAGATTCAAAAAGTTCAATCTTTATAACCATTAAAACACAAATTGTCAAGCATGTGTCAAAATATACAAAATAAATCAAATGCTAATAAGTTTTCAGGCATCATTTTTTCTTATTTTGCCTATGTGTACATTTTGATTATTATCAATGGAAACATTTTTTCATCGGTTTGTGTGTATTTGGTGAAATCACCATAAACAAAAATAAAATCTAATCCTTTCAAGCCTACCCATTATTCATCACAACCTTTCCCTGTCATAAAGCATCGTGGCCGCTCAGCAACAGGTATCGGTGCACCATAGGAAATGTAGTCCCTCCGGGAAGATGTAGGGAGTTGCCCAAAAAGCAGAATGCGGGGAGGAAGGACCAGAATTTCAGCTCTCATGAGGTATTGAAGAAGCTCAGCCAAAGATTAATGTTGGCATGAAACAAAATGTTTCATTGAGGGTCAGCAGACTGAAACAAAAATTTTTGATTCAAGTTGACCCAAAACTAAATGGGCTTTCCCAATGGAAAATATGATTTCAACAAAACTTCACTTTCTGACAATAAAATATTTCTTTCAAATTTTTTGATCATTCCAGCTTTGGAGTAACTTATAAAACAGAGCATGCATTTTTTTGGAATGGTGTTTTTGATCAGATGACTTTAAAAATTAATCCCCATTGACAATCAAGAGACTACTTTAGATATGGTGAACATCTGAAGCATAAAGATTATGTTCAGAGTCATGGACCATGAACTATTTAATGAATACTGGTTGTATGCAGGTTTCAGCTAAAAATAATTATACGAATTGTTACAAATCTTTATTTGGTTACATTTCATGTTGTACTTCTAAATGTGGTATGTATTCCTTTATCCTTTTTTATCTTTTCTGGTAATAGAGCACATTACCCAGGGTTGTGAAGCACCTTGCTACCGCCTGCCCTTAGCCTGACAAAGTCTTGTCTGTGCCTGCTGTGGATCAGCTCCCTGACTCCACCAGTCTATGGCAATACAAGCACTCCATTCTAGGCCTCGCAAGCCTTGCTCTCTCTGTACAGGTTCTGAATAGGCACACACCAACTGCCAAGTCCTCCGAACATCCATCTAGGGTCCCCAGCCCCTAATCCACTGAACAGTCACAGAACTGTGATTCTCTGCTCCCAAAGGAATAGCACACACTAGCTTACTAGTTTTAACTTAGGATCACTACTCCACTTAACACACAGAACAATGAAAACAAGAATAAGTTTATTATGAAAGAAAAGAGATTCAAATGATAGTAAATAAGATGATTGGAAACAGGTGGTTACAGACTTCTACTATAAAGCACACAATACACAACAGTTAACTAAGGAGATCAGTGTCTCCCACCTTCTGTCTTGAGAAGTTTTTCTCAAGGCACATTGCTATTGAGTGACCTACCTTTAACTACAAGGCCTTAAGAACATAAGGGAGAGAGGGAAGAGAGGGCACATCCATCACATTAGAAAGGTAAGACTACTGATATTAAAATATGAGTTGTGTGCTTTTATTTGTAGAACAAAAAATGTTAAATCAGTTTTTTTTTATATAGCGCTTTTATCCAAACTACAGTAGTTAGCTAATGGTACAAACAACATTTGGAAAGATCATTAAGTGGTCCGCTGAGACCCTCAGCAATTTTCAAGTGGTCCGTGGGGAAAAAAAAGTTTGAGAACCACTGCAATAATGTATTAGAAATTGTACTATATATATATCTGTTTTAAAGCTGCAGTTGCTGTATTTTATTTGATCCAATAACAACATAAGAATGGCCCTACTGGTTCACACCAAAGGTCCATCTAGCCCAGTATCCTGTCTTCCGACAGCGGCCAGTGCCAGGTGCCCCAGAGGGAATGAACAGAACAGGTAATCATCAAGTGATCCATCCCCTGTTGCTCATTCCCAACTTTTGGCAAACAGAGGCTAGGGACACCATTCCTGCCCATCCTGGCTAATAGCCATTGATGGAGCTATTCTCCATGAATTTACCTAGTACTTTTTTGAACCCTGGTATGGTCTTGGCCTTCACAACATCCTCTGGCAAGGAGTTCCACAGGTTGACTGTGTGTTGTCTGAAGAAATACTTCCTTTTATTTGTTTTAAACCTGCTGCCTATTAATTTCATTTGGTGACCCCTAGTTCTTGTGTTATGAGAAGTAGTAAACAACACCTCCTTATCTACTTTCTCTGTACATTCTCTATATATTTCACATAGGCAAACAAACAGCTGTCAAATGATGGTAACTTTGAATCACCTCTGACTTAGGGAAATTATAACCAGTGGCCAAGAAGTAAAATGTTTGTTTGACCATTGCCAGTTCCCAGATCCATCCAATTTCCACCAAAGTCTCTATAGTACAAAACATAAAATCAACAAAAACAGTTTCTCTTTAGCAATAAACTGAGTCACTACTCTAAAAATAAAGAATATCTGTTGACAGGCATGTCTGGTTATGAAAATAAAGGAATAAATTAAGCACAACAACTTCCTGTATTACAAATGATTTTGAATAAATTGGCAGTCATTAATAGACCCCCTATTAGCATCAAACTCAATGTAATTAGAGAGAGGGAGAATGAAAGTTACAGTAATCAATATATATTGTAAAATGAAACGATTGGTGGATTGTATTTGCAATTTGTTAAATTAGTATGGTTTACTGCCACTTTTGCAGTATCTAGAGGTTGGAATTTAACATCGGCCAATCAGCCTACGTAACAAAATGGAGGAACTAGAGCTACTGGTGCAGGAAGTGAAACCATATATTATAGGGGTAACAGAAACATGGTGTAATAGTAGTCATGACTGGACTACAGGTATTGAAGGGTATGTGCTGTTTAGAAAAGACAGAAATAAAGGTAAAGGTGGTGGAGTAGCATTGTATATCAATCATGAGGTAGAACGTAAAGAAATAAGAAGCGATGGAGTGGATAAGACAGAGTCCATCTGGGCAAAAATCACATAGGGGAAGAAAACTACTAGAGCTCACCCTGTGATAGTGCTTGGGATGTGCTATAGGCCGCCGGGATCTAATTTGGATATGGATAGAGCCCTCTTTAATGTTTTTAATGAAGTAAATACAAATGGAAACTGCATGTTCATGAGAGACCTTAACTTCCCAGATATAGCCTGGAGGACAAGTGCTAGTAATAATAATAAGGCTCAGATTTTCCTAGATGTGAGAGCTGATGGATTCCTTCACCAAGTAGTTGCTGAACCAATAAGAGGGGATGCCATTTTAGATTTGGTTTTGGTGAGTAGTGAGGACAACCTTGGTTCAAGTGATCATGAGTATTTGTATGTGTAGAGGTTTGTAGGGGCTTTGTGCTGGGAGAGAAGCTGAGCCCTGATTAGGGGGCGGGGCTTCACTGACTAGGGGTCCTATAAAGGTAGCAGCCAGTCAGGCAGCGGCACAGGAGCTAGCAAACAGAGCTGTAAACAGGGGAGTTTGAGTGGGAGTTCTGTTGGAGGAGAAGGTATTTGTGTGTGCTTGGTTTTGTATTGGTAGTATTTGTATGTGTAGAGGTTTGTAGGGGCTTTGTGCTGGGAGAGAAGCTGAGCCCTGATTAGGGGGCGGGGCTTCACTGACTAGGGGTCCTATAAAGGTAGCAGCCAGTCAGGCAGCGGCACAGGAGCTAGCAAACAGAGCTGTAAACAGGGGAGTTTGAGTGGGAGTTCTGTTGGAGGAGAAGGTATTTGTGTGTGCTTGGTTTTGTATTGGTAGTATTTGTATGTGTAGAGGTTTGTAGGGGCTTTGTGCTGGGAGAGAAGCTGAGCCCTGATTAGGGGGCGGGGCTTCACTGACTAGGGGTCCTATAAAGGTAGCAGCCAGTCAGGCAGCGGCACAGGAGCTAGCAAACAGAGCTGTAAACAGGGGAGTTTGAGTGGGAGTTCTGTTGGAGGAGAAGGTATTTGTGTGTGCTTGGTTTTGTATTGGTAGTATTTGTATGTGTAGAGGTTTGTAGGGGCTTTGTGCTGGGAGAGAAGCTGAGCCCTGATTAGGGGGCGGGGCTTCACTGACTAGGGGTCCTATAAAGGTAGCAGCCAGTCAGGCAGCGGCACAGGAGCTAGCAAACAGAGCTGTAAACAGGGGAGTTTGAGTGGGAGTTCTGTTGGAGGAGAAGGTATTTGTGTGTGCTTGGTTTTGTATTGGTAGTATTTGTATGTGTAGAGGTTTGTAGGGGCTTTGTGCTGGGAGAGAAGCTGAGCCCTGATTAGGGGGCGGGGCTTCACTGACTAGGGGTCCTATAAAGGTAGCAGCCAGTCAGGCAGCGGCACAGACAGCTGCAGCGGCACAGGAGCTAGCAAACAGAGCTGTAAACAGGGGAGTTTGAGTGGGAGTTCTGTTGGAGGAGAAGGTATTTGTGTGTGCTTGGTTTTGTATTGGTAGTATTTGTATGTGTAGAGGTTTGTAGGGGCTTTGTGCTGGGAGAGAAGCTGAGCCCTGATTAGGGGGCGGGGCTTCACTGACTAGGGGTCCTATAAAGGTAGCAGCCAGTCAGGCAGCGGCACAGGAGCTAGCAAACAGAGCTGTAAACAGGGGAGTTTGAGTGGGAGTTCTGTTGGAGGAGAAGGTATTTGTGTGTGCTTGGTTTTGTATTGGTAGTATTTGTATGTGTAGAGGTTTGTAGGGGCTTTGTGCTGGGAGAGAAGCTGAGCCCTGATTAGGGGGCGGGGCTTCACTGACTAGGGGTCCTATAAAGGTAGCAGCCAGTCAGGCAGCGGCACAGGAGCTAGCAAACAGAGCTGTAAACAGGGGAGTTTGAGTGGGAGTTCTGTTGGAGGAGAAGGTATTTGTGTGTGCTTGGTTTTGTATTGGTAGTATTTGTATGTGTAGAGGTTTGTAGGGGCTTTGTGCTGGGAGAGAAGCTGAGCCCTGATTAGGGGGCGGGGCTTCACTGACTAGGGGTCCTATAAAGGTAGCAGCCAGTCAGGCAGCGGCACAGGAGCTAGCAAACAGAGCTGTAAACAGGGGAGTTTGAGTGGGAGTTCTGTTGGAGGAGAAGGTATTTGTGTGTGCTTGGTTTTGTATTGGTAGTATTTGTATGTGTAGAGGTTTGTAGGGGCTTTGTGCTGGGAGAGAAGCTGAGCCCTGATTAGGGGGCGGGGCTTCACTGACTAGGGGTCCTATAAAGGTAGCAGCCAGTCAGGCAGCGGCACAGGAGCTAGCAAACAGAGCTGTAAACAGGGGAGTTTGAGTGGGAGTTCTGTTGGAGGAGAAGGTATTTGTGTGTGCTTGGTTTTGTATTGGTAGTATTTGTATGTGTAGAGGTTTGTAGGGGCTTTGTGCTGGGAGAGAAGCTGAGCCCTGATTAGGGGGCGGGGCTTCACTGACTAGGGGTCCTATAAAGGTAGCAGCCAGTCAGGCAGCGGCACAGGAGCTAGCAAACAGAGCTGTAAACAGGGGAGTTTGAGTGGGAGTTCTGTTGGAGGAGAAGGTATTTGTGTGTGCTTGGTTTTGTATTGGTAGTATTTGTATGTGTAGAGGTTTGTAGGGGCTTTGTGCTGGGAGAGAAGCTGAGCCCTGATTAGGGGGCGGGGCTTCACTGACTAGGGGTCCTATAAAGGTAGCAGCCAGTCAGGCAGCGGCACAGACAGCTGCAGCGGCACAGGAGCTAGCAAACAGAGCTGTAAACAGGGGAGTTTGAGTGGGAGTTCTGTTGGAGGAGAAGGTATTTGTGTGTGCTTGGTTTTGTATTGGTAGTATTTGTATGTGTAGAGGTTTGTAGGGGCTTTGTGCTGGGAGAGAAGCTGAGCCCTGATTAGGGGGCGGGGCTTCACTGACTAGGGGTCCTATAAAGGTAGCAGCCAGTCAGGCAGCGGCACAGGAGCTAGCAAACAGAGCTGTAAACAGGGGAGTTTGAGTGGGAGTTCTGTTGGAGGAGAAGGTATTTGTGTGTGCTTGGTTTTGTATTGGTAGTATTTGTATGTGTAGAGGTTTGTAGGGGCTTTGTGCTGGGAGAGAAGCTGAGCCCTGATTAGGGGGCGGGGCTTCACTGACTAGGGGTCCTATAAAGGTAGCAGCCAGTCAGGCAGCGGCACAGGAGCTAGCAAACAGAGCTGTAAACAGGGGAGTTTGAGTGGGAGTTTGAAAGGGGAGTTTGTCTTGCGGTGCTTGTGTTGGGTTTGGTTTTGCTGTGGGTGGTGGTGTTTTGGTGTGGTTTGTGTTTCCCAGAGTAACAGGATTTAGGTGGGAAGGATATGACAGATACAGAGGTGGCAGTGGGAGTGACCCATGTAGCAGAAGACACAATGAAGATGACTGGATGTGGAAGCTGTGGTATGTACATGATCCTGGAGGGGGCACCTGGTAAGAGTTTTGTCTGCATGAAGTGCCGTCTGATAGAGCTGATGGAGGAAAAGATCCGAGGTTTGGAGATGCAGGTGGAAAGTCTGGTAGAGTTTAGGAAGGGGTTTGAGCAGATTATGGAGCAAAGACATGAGGTATCTGAAGGGAAAAGCTCAGACTTGCAGATGGAAGCAGGACTAGGGAATTCTGAGGGGAGACTGGGTGAGGAAAGTGGTCAGTGGAAGCATGTGACTAAAAGAACTAGGCAGAGGAAAAGACGGGCTAGTGAAGGAGAAATAGAGCTTAAGAATAGGTTTGCAGAGTTGGAAAATGAGGAAGGGGCTCAGCAGGTAGTCACTGAAGGTGACAGGGCAAGGAAGAAGAGAAGAGAGGTTAGTCCTATAGGAAAAGGGGAAGAGTTAATGGAGATTACACCAAATATGAGCCCCAGGAGGATACAGGATGGGTTAAAAAGGATTACAAGGGAGAATGGGAATGGAAAGAACTTGCAGCCAGAGGGAACAGGGGATAGACTGGAGAATAGTACAGTCACTAGGAAAAGGCAGGTCTATGTGATTGGGGACTCTTTACTGAGAAGAATAGATAGGCCTGTAACCAGAGCTGATCCAGAAAATAGGAGGGTGTGCTGTCTTCCGGGTGCTAAGATACGGGATGTAGACCTGAGGTTGAAAAGGATTCTAAAGGGAGCGGGAAAGAATCCCCTAATTATCCTTCATGTGGGAACAAATGATACGGCTAGATTCTCGCTGGATAGTATTAAGGGAGACTATGCTAGGCTGGGGAGGACGCTTAAGGAAATTGAGGCTCAGGTGATCTTTAGTGGGATTCTGCCTGTTCCTAGAGAAGGGCAACAAAGGTGTGACAAGATTATGACTATCAATAGATGGCTTAGGCAGTGGTGCTATAAGGAGGGCTTTGGGATGTATGGCCATTGGGAGGCATTCATGGATAGAGGACAGTTCTCTCGGGATGGACTTCATCTGAGTAGGGAAGGAAATAGACTTCTAGGATGGAGGCTGGCACAACTGATTAAGAGAGCTTTAAACTAGGAATTTGGGGGAGATGGTCGGGAGATGTCCAGGTAATCTCCACGCCAGAATTAAGCATAGAGTGGAAAGAAAATGAAGTAAGAGTGGATACAGCTGTAGGTAGGAGGAAGGGCAGTGTAGATACAAGTCTAATAGGTTATACTGGTAGTAAAATAACCGTGCCTAATAGGGTACAGAATGTGAGTGAGGCTAAACAGCAAAAATTAAGATGTTTGTACACTAATGCAAGGAGCCTAGGTAACAAAATGGAGGAACTAGAGTTACTGGTGCAGGAAGTGAAACCAGATATTATAGGTATAACAGAGACCTGGTGGAATAGTAGTCATGACTGGGCTACAGGTATTGAAGGGTATGTGCTGTTTAGGAAAGACCGAAATAAAGGTAAAGGTGGTGGAGTAGCACTGTATATCAATGATGAGATAGAATGTAAAGAAATAAGAAGCGATGAAATGGATATGACTGAGTCTGTCTGGGCAAAAATTAAATTGGGGAAGAAAACTATTAGAGCCTCCCCTGGGATAGTGCTTGGGGTGTGCTATAGACCGCCGGGATCTAATTTGGATATGGATAGAGCCCTTTTTAATGTTTTTAATAAAGTAAATACTAATGGAAACTGTGTGATCATGGGAGACTTTAACTTCCCAGATATAGACTGGAGGACGAGTGCTAGTAATAATAATAGGGCTCAGATTTTCCTAGATGCGATAGCTGATGGATTCCTTCAGCAAGTAGTTGCCGAACCGACTAGAGGGGATGCTATTTTAGATTTGGTCTTGGTGAGTAATGAGGACCTCATAGAGGAAATGGTTGTAGGGGATAATCTTGGCTCAAGTGATCATGAGCTAATTCAGTTCAAACTGAATGGAAGGATTAACAAAAATAAATCTGCAACTAAGGTTTTTGATTTCAAAAGGGCTGACTTTCAAAAATTAAGGAAATTAGTTAGGGAAGTGGATTGGACTGAAGAATTTATGGGTTTAAAGGTAGAGGAGGCCTGGGATTATTTTAAATTAAAGCTGCAGAAGCTATCGGAAGCCTGCATCCCAAGAAAGGGGAAAAAATTCATAGGCAGGAGTTGTAGACCAAGCTGGATGAGCAAGCATCTTAGAGAGGTAATTAAGAAAAAGCAGAAAGCATATAGGGAGTGGAAGAAGGGAGGGATCAGTAAGGCAAGCTACCTTATTGAGGTCAGAATATGTAGGGATAAAGTGAGACAGGCTAAAAGTCAAGTAGAGTTGGACCTTGCAAAGGGAATTAAAACCAATAGTAAAAGGTTCTATAGTCATATAAATAGGAAGAAAACAAAGAAAGAAGAAGTGGGACCGCTAAAAACTGAGGATGGAGTGGAGGTCAAGGATAATCTAGGCATGGCCCAATATCTAAACAAATACTTTGCCTCAGTCTTTAATAAGACTAAAGAGGATCTTAGGGATAATGGTAGCATGATAAATGGGAATGAGGATATGGAGGTAGACATCACCATATCTGAGGTAGAAGCGAAACTCAAACAGCTTAATGGGACTAAATCGGGGGGCCCAGATAATCTTCATCCAAGAATATTAAAAGAATTGGCACAAGAAATTGCAAGCCCATTAGCAAGAATTTTTAATGAATCTGTAAACTCAGGGGTTGTACCGTATGATTGGAGGATTGCTAACATAGTTCCTATTTTTAAGAAAGGGAAAAAAAGTGATCCAAGTAATTATAGGCCTGTTAGTTTGACATCTGTAGTATGCAAGGTCTTGGAAAAAATTTTGAAGGAGAAGGTAGTTAAGGACATTGAAGTCAATGGTAAATGGGACAAAATACAACATGGTTTTACAAAAGGTAGATCGTGCCAAACCAACCTGATCTCCTTCTTTGAGAAAGTAACAGATTTTTTAGATAAAGGAAACGCAGTGGATCTAATTTACTTAGATTTTAGTAAGGCGTTTGATACGGTGCCACATGGGGAATTATTAGTTAAATTGGATAAGATGGGCATCAATAGGAATATTGAAAGGTGGATAGGGAATTGGTTAAAGGGGAGACTACAACGGGTCCTACTGAAAGGTGAACTGTCAAGTTGGAGGGAGGTTACCAGTGGAGTTCCTCAGGGATCGGTTTTGGGACCAATCTTATTTAATCTTTTTATTACTGACCTGGGCACAAAAAGTGGGAGTGTGCTACTAAAGTTTGCAGATGATACAAAGCTGGGAGGTATTGCTAATTTAGAGAAGGACAGGGATACCCTACAGGAGGATCTGGATGACCTTGTAAACTGGAGTAATAGGAATAGGATGAAATTTAATAGTGAGAAGTGTAAGGTCATGCATTTAGGGATTAATAACAAGAATTTTAGTTATAAGCTAGGGACGCATCAACTAGAAGTAACGGAGGAGGAAAAGGACCTTGGAGTATTGGTTGATCATAGGATAACTATGAGCTGCCAATGTGATATGGCTGTGAAAAAAGCTAATGTCGTCTTGGGATGCATCAGGAGAGGTATTTCCAGTAGGGATAAGGAGGTTTTAGTACCGTTATATAAGGCACTGGTGAGACCTCACCTGGAGTACTGTGTGCAGTTCTGGTCTCCCATGTTTAAGAAGGATGAATTCAAACTGGAACAGGTACAGAGAAGGGCTACTAGGATGATCCGAGGAATGGAAAACTTGTCTTATGAAAGGAGACTCAGGGAGCTTGGCTTGTTTAGCCTAACTAAAAGAAGGCTGAGGGGAGATATGATTGCTCTCTATAAATATATCAGAGGGATAAATACCAGAGAGGGAGAGGAATTATTTAAACTCAGTACCAATGTGGACACAAGATCAAATGGATATAAACTGGCCATTAGGAAATTTAGATTAGAAATTAGACGAAGGTTTCTAACCATCAGAGGAGTGAAGTTTTGGAATAGCCTTCCGAGGGAAGTAGTGGGGGCAAAAGATCTATCTTGCTTTAAGATTAAACTCGATAAGTTTATGGAGGAGATGGTATGATGGGATAACATGGTTTTGGTAATTAAATATTCATGGTAAATAGGCCCAATGGCCTGTGATGGGTTTTAGATGGGGTAAGATCCAAGTTACCTGGGAAAGAATTTTCTGGGAAAGAATTTTCTGTAGTATCTGGCTGATGAATCTTGCCCATATGCTCAGGGTTTAGCTGATCGCCATATTTGGGGTCGGGAAGGAATTTTCCTCCAGGGCAGATTGGAAGAGGCCCTGGAGGTTTTTCGCCTTCCTCTGTAGCATGGGGCACGGGTCACTTGCTGGAGGATTCTCTGCTCCTTGAGGTCTTTAAACTACAATTTGAGGACTTCAATAGCACAGATATAGGTGTGAGGTTTTTTTTGTAGGAGTGGTGGGTGAAATTCTGTGGCCTGCGTTGTGCAGGAGGTCAGACTAGATGATCATAATGGTCCCTTCTGACCTAAATATCTATGAATCTATGAATCTATGAGCTAATTCAGTTCAAACTGAATGGAAGGATAAACAAAAATAGATCTGTGACTAGGGTTTTTGATTTCAAAAGGGCTGACTTTCAAAAATTAAGGAAATTAGTTAGGGAAGTAGATTGGACTGAAGAACTTACGGATCTAAAGGCGGAGGAGGCCTGGGATTACTTCAAGTCAAAGCTGCAGAAGCTATCAGAAGCCTGCATCCCAAGAAAGGGGAAAAAATTCATAGGCAGGAGTTGTAGACCAAGCTGAATGAGCAAGCATCTCAGAGAGGTGATTAAGAAAAAGCAGAAAGCATACAGGGAGTGGAAGATGGAGGGGGATCAGCAAGGAAAGCTACCTTATTGAGGTCAGAACATGTAGGAATAAAGTGAGAAAGGCTAAAAGTCAAGTAGAGTTGGACCTTGCAAAGGGAATTAAATCCAATAGTAAAAGATTCTATAGCCATATAAATAAGAAGAAAACAAAGAAAAAAGAAATGGGACCGCTAAACACTGAGGGTGGAGTGGAGGTCAAGGATAATCTAGGCATGGCGCAATATCTAAACAAATACTTTGCCTGAGTCTTTAATGAGGATAATGAGGATAATGGTAGCATGATGAATGAGGATATGGAGGTAGATATTTCCATATCCGAGGTAAAAGCAAAAGTCTTAATGGGACTAAATCGGGGGACCCAGATAATATTCATCAAAGAATATTAAAGGAATTGGCACATGAAATTGCAAGTCCATTAGCAAGAATTTTTAATGAATCTGTAAACTCAGGGGTTGTACCATATGACTGGAGAATTGCTAACATAGTTCCTATTTTTAAGAAAGGAAAAAAAAAGTGATCCGAGTAATTACAAGCCTATTAGTTTGACATCTGTAGTATGCAAGGTCTTGGAAAAAATTTTGAAGGAGAAAGTAGTTAAGGCCATTGAGGTCAATGATAAATGGGACAAAATACAACATGGTTTTTACAAAAAAGGTAAATCGTGCCAAACCAGCCTGATCTCCTTCTTTGAAAAAGTAACAGATTTTTTAGACAAAGGAAACGCAGTGGATCTAATTTACCTAGATTTCGGTAAGGCGTTTGATACAGTGCCACA
Organism: Eretmochelys imbricata; assembly: GCF_965152235.1. Classification (NCBI taxonomy): domain Eukaryota; kingdom Metazoa; phylum Chordata; order Testudines; family Cheloniidae; genus Eretmochelys; species Eretmochelys imbricata. Next base: position 35,201,389 of record NC_135572.1, read on the forward strand.
TGGGGAATTATTAGTTAAATTGGAAAAGCTGGGGATCAATAGGAAAAGCTGGGGATGCATCAATTAGAAGTAATGGAGGAGGAGAAGGACCTTGGAGTATTGGTTGACCAATGAGCCGCCAATGTGATATGACCGTGAAAAAAGCTAATGCGGTCTTGTGATGCATCAGGCGAGATATTTCCAGTAGAGATACCGTTAGTACTGTTATACAAGGCACTGGGGAGACCTCATCTGGAATACTGTGTGCAGTTCTGGTCTCCTATGTTTAAGAAGGATGAATTCAAACTGGAACGGGTACAGAGAGGGGCTACTAGGATGATCCGAGGAATGGAAAACCTGTCTTATGAAAGGAGACTCAAGGAGCTTGGTTTGTTTAGCCTAACCAAAAGAAGGCTGAGGGGAGATATGATTGCTCTCTATAAATATATCAGAGGGATAAATACCAGGGAGGGAGAGGAATTATTTAAGCTCAGTACCAATGTGGACACAAGAACAGATGGATATAAACTGGCCATCAAGAAGTTTAGACTTGAAATTAGATGAAGGTTTCTAACCATCAGAGGAGTGAAGTGAAGCCTTCCAAGGGAAGCAGTGGGGGCAAAAGACCTATCTGGCTTCAAGATTAAACTCGATAAGTTTGTGGAGGAGAAGGTATGATGGGATAACATGATTTTGGCAATTAATTGATCTTTAACTATTCAAGGTAAATAGGCCTAATGGCCTGTGATAGAATGTTAGATGGGGTGGGATCTGAGTGACTACAGAGAATTCTTTCCTGGGTATCTGGCTGGTGAATCTTGCCCACATGCTCAGGATTCAGCTGATTGCCAAATTTGGGGTCGGGAGGAATTTTCCTCCAAGGCAGATTGGAAGAGGCCCTGAGGGTTTTTCATCTTCCTCTGCAGCATGGGGCACGGGTCACTTGCTAGAGGATTCTCTGCACTTTGAAGTCTTTAAACCATGATTTGAGGACTTCAATAGCTCAGACATAGGTGAGAGGTTTATTGCAGGAGTGGCTGGGTGAGATTCGGTGGCCTGCATTGTGCAGGAGGTCAGACTAGATGATCATAATGGTCCCTTCTAACCTTAATATCTATGAATCTATAAATCTGAAAGCATAACATAAGAGGTATCATTTTCATATGCAAATGGCACATAATTCCTTTCTACCGCATACATTAAAATTCACTTATCATTTCAGCTTTTGTCAGAGACCACTATCAGTTTTACATTGTGCCTTATCTATTGCAGGTCATCATAGCATCCTTTTTTCGATACTGATATTTTTCCTAACAAAATGTATTTTGGGTAGTCACAAAAATATGGGCAAAATTCCAATATTCACTGAGGCATTTTAGAGGCTATTTGCATTTCTTGGGTGGAAGAACATTTATTTAAAGTATCAAAACAGAATTTAGTAAGGATTGAACAGGTGCAGTTGCTAACATATTCACTAAGAGGATGGGGAAGATGGGCTGGATGGCTGCATGGAATGGTACTGGATTGAGTGACCTTTAACAGTCAGAAGAAATTTCACTCTGTGCCACAGGGGAGACAGGAGCAGCAGTCTTCAAAAGGGCAAGAATACAAGTTAGCATTCTGAAGTGGGGATGATAAGTCTGAGGACTGCTAGGTCCGGAAGAAGGGAGACAGATGAGATTGCCCTATTTCTCATGAGTGCTTTTCTGTTTGCCAGCTTGAAAGGACTTCGCCACAGCTAGAGAGAGTTGAAAGTAATATGAGATTCAAGAATTATTATTAATTCAGGCTATGATTTTATTCCCAGCAATAGCTCTTCTGGATCATTGTTCCACAATGAAGGATCTAGATGTCATGAAAAATATCTGTAATTCAAAACTGAACAATCTGCACATTAAATTTTAACAATTTAAATGCACAACTTTTATTAATATTTTATCATGCCATCTTTTCAGATTTATTACTTTAAAGTGAAATGTATCTAGCAGCTACATGTAAGAATGCTATGATTCTTTAAATCAGCTTCTGCACCAGATGACTGGAGGATAGCTAATGTGACACCAATTTTTAAAAAGGGCTCCAGAGGTGATCCCAGCAATTACCAGCCTGTAAGCCTGACTTCAGTACCAGGCAAACTGGTTGAAACTATAATAAAGAACAATATTCTCAGATATACAGATGAACATAATTTGTTGAGGAAGAGTCAACATGGTTTTAATAAAGGGAAATCATGCCTCACCTATCTACTAGAATTCTTTGAGGGTGTCAACAAGCACTTGGAGCAAGGTGATCCAGTGCATATAATATACTTAGATTTTCAGAAAGCCTTTGACAAGGTCCCTCGTCAAAGGCTCTTACGCAAAGTAAGCTGCCAGGGGTAAGAAAGAAGGTGCTCTCATGGATTGGTAACTGGTTAAAAAGATAGGAAACAAAGGGTAGGTATAAATGGTCAGTTTTCAGAATGGAGAGAGTTAAATAGTGGTGTCCCCCAGGGGTCTGTTCTGGGACCAGTCCTATTCAACATATTCATAAATGGTCTGGAAAAGGGTAAACAGTGAGGTGGCAAAATTTGCAGATGACACAAAATTACTAAAGATAGTTAAGACCCAGGCAGACTGCGAAGAGCTACAAAAGGATCTCTCAAAACTTGGTGACTGGGCAACAAAATGGCAGATGAAATTTAATGTTGATAAATGCAAAGTAATGCACATTGGAAAGCACAATCCCAACTATACATATAAAATGATAGGGTCTAAATTAGCTGTTACCCCTCAAGAAAGAGATCTTGGAGTCATTGTGGATAGTTCTCTGAAAACATCCACTCAATGTGCAGTGGCAGTCAAAAAAGCAAAGAGAATGCTGGGAATAATTAAGAAAGGGATAGCTAATAGGACAGAAATTATCCTGTTGCCTCTATATAAGTCCATGGTATGCCCACATCTTGAATACTGCGTGCAGATGTGGTCACCCCATCTCAAAAAAGATATATTGGAATTGGAAAAGGTTCAGAAAAGGGCAACAAAAATGATTAGGGCTTTGGAACTGCTTCCGTGTGAGGAGAGATGAATAAGACTAGGACTTTTCAGCTTGGAAAAGAGACGGCTAAGGGGAGATATGATTGAGGTCTATGAAATCATGACTGGTATATATAGGTGAAAAAAGACAGACATCCAATTTGTAATAGAAACAAGTTTCCATACTACAAAAAACACTCTTGCTAGTTGGCACTCTTGTTAGCCTCATCAGAGAGGACAAGAATTTAATAATATAAAAAGAGAACATAAGAACGGCCATACTGGGTCAGACCAAAGGTCCATCTAGCCCAGTATCCTGTCTTCTGACAGTGGCCAATGCCAGGTGCCCCAGCAGGAATGAATAGAACAGGTAATCATCAAGTGATCCATTCCCTGTCGCTCTTTCCCAGCTTCTGGCAAAACCAATCTATGCTCTCCTCTGTAAAGAAGCTCCCTTCTAGTGGAATTTGAGTCATGTAGGAGAGAGAGAGTGTATAGAAAGCTTGCACTGCCACTACCCGTATTGTACCTCTTTTGCAGATAAAGAGAAGTCTTCAGTTTCCAGGACTATCATCTAGCACCTTACATTAGCACAAAATCACCTGTGTACCTAAGTACCTGTTTGGTCCTGTTTAGTCTTTTCTTAAAAGTGGGACCTCTAGGGAGAATAGTTTGGGAGGGATATTTTGAGCTCATATGAATAGAAGATGAATGTAGATAACTTCAGAACATGCGTGTCGGAAGCAGAGTCCCTGATTTAATATTTTTTGTTTGGATTTACACATGTTCTTGGTGCTGGGTTAGCAGGTAAATCACAACATACTTATTATACAGCATAGAGGTTCTTTGTGGAAACCAAACCCTCATTTCTAAGTTCATTGATCAAACATGCTTCCAGATGTTGCATGCAGTACTCAAATAAGAGGAGACCAAGGACTAATGTAGATGGAGTACTCTTTTAGAGCATTGACCTTACTTACATTGGATGAACAGAATATTTATTTAACTCAAAAAAGGTTGTAACTAGGCCTGTTGATTAATCACAGTTAACTCAAGCTACTAACTAAAAAAAAATTAATCGCAATTTAAAAAAAAATCACGATTGATCACAATTTTAATTGCACTGTTAAACCAAGCATACCAATTGAAATTTATTAACTATTTTTGGATATTTTTCTACATTTTCAAATATATTGATTTCAGTAACAAAGAATACAAAGTGTACAGTGCTCACTTTAAATTATTTTTATTACAAATATTGCACTGTAAAAATGATAAAAGAAATTGTATTTTTCAATTCACCTCATACTGGTTCTGTAGTGCAATCTCTTTATCATGAAAGTGCAACTTACAAATGTAACTGCATTCAAAAACAAAACAATGTAAAACTTTAGAGCCTACAAGTCCACTCAGTTCTACTTCTTGTTCAGCCAATCGCTTAGACAAACAAGTCTGTTGACATTGCAGGAGATAATACTGCCCGCTTCTTATTTACAACGACACCTGAAAATGAGACCAGGCATTCACATGGCACTTTTGTAACCCTCATTGCAAGGTATTTATGTGCCAGATATGCTAAACATTCACATGCCCCTTCATACTTCAGCCACCCTTCCAGAGGACATGCTTCCATGCTGCTGGCGCTCGTTAAAAAAATGTGTAAATTAAATTTGTGACTCAACTCCTTGGGGAAAATTGTATGTCTCCTGCTCTGTTTTACCCACATTCTGCCATATATTTCATGTTATAGCATCTTGGATGATGACCCAGCACATGTTGTTCATTTTAAGAACACTTTCACTGCAGATTTGACAAAACACAAAGGTACCAATGTGAGATTTCTAAAGATAGCTACAGCACTCAAACCAAGGTTTAAGAATCTGAAGTGCCTTCCAAAATCTGAGAGGGATGAGGTGTGGAGCATGTTTTCAGAAGTCTTAAAAGAGCAACACTCCGATGTGGAAACTACAGAACCCAAACGACCGAAAAAGAAAATCAACCTTCTGCTGGTGGTGACTGACTCAGGTGATGAAACTGAACATTCGTCAGTCCTCAGTGCTTTGGATTGTTATCGAGCAGAACCCATCATCAGCATGGATGCATGTCCACTGGAATGGAGGTTGAAGCATGAATATTTAGCACATCTGGCACCTAAACATTTTACGACGCCGGCTACAACAGTGCCATGCGAACACCTGTTCTCACTTTCAGGTGACATAGTAAATAAGAAGCGGGCAGCATTATCTCCCATAAGTGTAAAAAAATGGTTTGTCTGAGTGATTGGCTGAACAAGAAGTAGGACTGAGTGGACTTGTAGGCCCTAAAGTTTTACATTGTTTTATTTTTGAATGCAGGGTTTTTTTGTACATAATCCTATATTTTTAAGTTCAACTTTCATGGTAAAGAGATTGCACTACAATATTTGTATTAAATTAATTGAAAAATGCTATTTATTTTGTTTTTACAGTGCAAATATTTGCAATACAAATAAACATAAAGTGAGCACTGTACACTTTGTATTCTGTGTTGTAATTGAAATCAATATATTTGAAAATGTAGAAAACATCCACAAATATTTAAATAAATGATATTCTGTTATTGTTTATCAGCACAATTAATCACACGATTAATTGCTAATTTTTGGATGTTTTTCTACATTTTCAAATGTATTGATTTCAATTACAACACAGAATACAAAGTGTACATTGCTCACTTTATATTATTATTTTTATTACAAATATTTTTTTAATTTTATTGATCGCTTGACAGCCCTCGTTGTAAATTTAATTTCAATAAAGGATGCATGAGTTGCAAAAGTATAAAGACTGGGTTCACAAAAGGATCAGGTGCCTAAATGTCACATCATCTAGATGCCAGAAGGGTGGGAGCCACGGCATTTCTCCAGCCAGGCACCAGCTCTTGCTGCTGGAAAAGAAGGCGCTCCAGGAAAACTGCCCTCCTTCAGAGTTATTCTCTCTCTTCTGTTAACAGAGGACAAGGAGCTGACCTCCCTGCTGCTTCCTCCTTACTTTAAACCTTGTTCCACAGCATGTAGGGTAATTGCACAAAATGGATTTGATGTGCATCATGGGGGAAAGGGAAGCACTTCACACGTCAAAATACTGCAAAAGAAGTCAGTATAACTGTGATTGTTTTAATTTCTCCCAGGGAGCATGGTATGCAGTATTTGCCAGGAATCCTGTAGGAACGGAGTCGTTTGTGTTCATGACTGCACTGTTGCTGGTGTTGGGGCTGAGAAGCAGGAACATGGCCCTTTCTGGGGGCCACTTAAGTTGCTAGAAGAGTTTGCCATTCCCTCTTCCTTTCACTCTTTAGGACCTGCAACTGTTAAGGAAAAATATAGTGGTGTCTTTTTCTCCTTACTACCCTTTCTTTCCACTTCCCCCTTGCAGACACAGTCTAATCCTGTATGTCTAGTATATTTAGCTTCAGAGAAAGTAAAGGTTAGTAAAACACAGGGTAAGAATGCTGTCTGGATGCATTGTCTGATGACAATAGATGGAGGAAATATCCCAAAGGATCTTTTTAGAGGTGTATTCCAATCTTCAACTTGTTTTAGGATGTTTAAAATGAATGTGTTCACTAACATTTAAAGTTTATACCTGTATTCAGCATTCTGCTATTCTTATTAAATTTCAGAAAACAGTAACCCGTGGAAAGTTGACTCTGGTTTGATAAAAGTAAATTACCACTGCAGCTGAAATTAGATCATATTTGCTAATGCTTTCCTCAGCTATGCCTTGTTGCATATCAGTTTCTGGCACATTGTTACCTAGCATGTTGATCCTAATGAACTCAGAAATTTTATACTCAAACTCTGTGCTATTATCCAGACTTACTGAACAAACATGGTTTCTGGGGCATGTCAAAGTAAAATGGGGAAATGGTGTTTTATTTGAAGCAGTGAATAGTAATTTTGGTCTCTAGACACTAAAAAATCAAAGGCAAAATTGGAAAGAAGATAAAAAGAATTACATTGTCTTATGTCTCAAAATATGATTAGTACATGATTTGACCTAAGGGAAGGCCTTTTGCCTAAAGATTAGTATTCTGTATGTGTTCCTTCTAGCTTATAGAGACTCCAACAGATGGCATTGAGGGAGCAATTGATATCTCAGTTAGTAAGTCCCTTTGTATAAGGCAGTCATATTAAAGGCTTAATTCATGTAGTTTAAGAAACGTACCCACCTGTTCACACATGACAGAAGCCCAGATTTTCAAACCTGGATCCCTTAAATCCATATTTAGCAGCTAAGTAAAAGAGGCTTAATCCTTAGGGACGCACATGTGTCTAACTTTGGTCACCCAGGTTTGAAAATGGCAACCCTACTATACTAGACATATTTACCTAAATTATTGGCTTCCTTGTGGTTAGACCTGTGTCGGGTGTGCAGGGGTGGAGAGATACACCCCACCTGTGTCCTTGTATAGAGGTGAGTGCATGGAGTGCTTCCTGCACTCCCTCCAATGTATATTCAAAAAGAGTACACTTTTTCAGGAAACTCTAATTGCAAGTTTAGTGGTTGCCATTAAAGAGTTATTTTCCCACAGCTTATCATATATCTGAATATTTCATATTTCTTTTGTACTTAGAGAAGGAAATAACAGAAGTATCTCAGAGTCTGAGAGTAAATATTGACTTTTAAACTGTTGTATATTTATCGTTTCTGAAATTTGCATTTTGAAGAAAAAGGAAATACAGTATAACTGCTTAATTGAACTTCTCTTAACCTAAGCCCCTGCACATCTGGATATCCACCCTGTCCTCCAACAGCAGTATTTATCATTCATTACTGCCTTGCTTACCCAAATACCTGTTTTTCTAAAGGCTTTGAATTTCTCTGAAACCACTGGAAAAACAGAATTGTACTGTACTGTTTTCAGGCAGTTGCCAGTGTTACCAAAAAATTGCTTCACTTCCTCTGCGCTTGTCTTCACATGAAAGTTAAAGTTAATCCAGAATAAAATAGGGTGTGAATTTAAACAGATTAACTATTGCTGCTTAATTCTATGTGTGGATGCTCTTATTCTGGAATAAGAGTGCTTTATTTCTCAGTAAGAGCCTCCATACATAAAGTTAATCAGTAATATATATTCCAGAATAACTCCCAGTGTAGATGGGCCTGTAGTTTTATATGGTTTTCTACTTCAATAGAAGACCCCTTGGGGGATCAGACAAAGGGTAAAAATACTATAGTAGAGAATACATTTGTAATTAGTCAAAACTTAAGAGGGGAAGTGCTTGACTTATATTGTAAAGGAGTTATATGAACCTAAAGTTGTATCAATGATAATGTGCAAATATTGTGGCCGCTGTTCATTTGGGGAGTGCTTGGAGAGTGTAGAAGATAAGGAAAGCTTTTTCTTTAAAATGGAAAATACACATTTTGGATGTTAACTTGAACCAACTGAGACTATCCTAGCAGATTTATTTTGGAAAAAAGAAAATCTTATATTTATAATATAATGAAAGGGGTGCTTTGCTAACTCAGATTAATGAAAAGTTTTTAAATATTCTCCTTGGAATTGCTTTGCAAAGCTCTTTTGATATGTCTGCAAAGTTATTTTTCATACTATATTTGTAATCGTCATGCAAAATTAATCTACAACAGGCTGTTTTTATAACATTTTAAAAGCTGGTTTGACCACAGCAATAAGAAATCTAACATTGTTTTAGAAAAATATGAAATTAGTGCTTATCTCAACAATTGTATAGAGTTGTGTTACAACTTTTTATTTTTATTTTTGGGAGGAATGGTTTTGGGTATGTGGGAGATTCAAAGTTACAAGTGTCATTCTTGCTATGATAGAGAGATTTTTTTTTAAGAGGAAGGTACTTCAACATCTGTAAAGATATTTTGGCTCTGGAGTCACCTAATATCATCTGGAATTTTATTCCATAGTCAGACGCTGTCAACCAATAATGATTTGATCCCAGCTCTCACGTATTTCATGCTGGGCTTTATAAATTGTATTATCTGTCCCAGAGGGAAAAAACTGTAAGTAATTCATAGTTAGAAGAACATAAGAATGGCCATACTGGTTCAGACCGAAGGTCCATCTAACCCAGTATCCTATCTTCCGACAGTGGCCAATGCCAGGTGCCCCAGAGGGAATGAACAGAGGAGGTAATCATCAAGTGATCCATCCCCTGTCGCCCATTCCCAGCTTCTGGCAAACAGAGGCTAGAGACACCATCTGTGCCGTCCTGGCTAATAGCCATTGGTGGACCTATCCTCCAGGAATGTATCTAGTTCTTTTTTGAACCTTGTTCTAGTCTTGGCCTTCACAACATCCTCTGGAAAAGAGTGCCACAGGTTGATTGTACGTTGTGTGAAGAAATACTTCCTTTTGTTTGTTTTAAACCTGCTGCATATTACTTTAATTTGTTGTCCCCTAGTTCTTATGTTATGAGAACACACCAGTCATGAAATTTGGGCTTTAATGTAGCTGGGGCTTGATCCATTAAGTGTTTTAAAGATTAAGACGAAATCTTAAATAGCATCTGAAACTGACTAGAAACTAGTGGGGGGACTTGAACATAGGCCTGATGTGCTCCTCGTGGCCTAAGTCATGGAGGAGGAGTCAGGCAGCCAGATTCTGTACCAACTGGAGCATTGTGAGAGGCTAAGATGGCTTCATCAGGAGTTCTTTAGTGATCTGAAAATCAAAAAAGGGCATCCTACTGAAAAGTGGAAACATAGACATGTTGCAAAGGATGAGAATAAAAGAATAGCACAAGCACCGGAGGGACAAAATCAGAAAGGCTAAGGCACCAAATGAGTTACCTAGCAAGGGACATAAAAGGCAACAAGATGTTCTATTAATACATTAGGAGCAAGATAAAGACAAAGGAAAGTGTACGTTCTCTGCTTAGCAGGGAAGGACAGCTAATAACAGGCGAGACCAAGATGCTGTTTTGTTTAAGTTTAAGAACAAAGTATTAAAATATCAATTTGTAAGCACCTAGAAGTTAATAGGGTTTTAAGAAGTAACCAATATGGATTTGACAAGAACAAATCATGCCAAACCATTCTAATTTCCTTCTTTGACAGGGTTACTCGTCTAGTGACTAAGGCTGTTGTATTAATTTAGATGGAATATATGGGCTAACATAGCCCAGTCAATGTCCAACATTAAATAGGGTCTGGAGTTTGGTATACAGAGATCTCCGCCTGCTTAGTACTATGATGCAAACACCATTAAAAGTTCTTTTAACCTTTTATTAAAATTAAAAAGAATGAAAAAAGAGCATTTGAAATGTTAAGTATTAAATAAAGCTTTCATTTTAACAACATTCCTTTTCCCCTTTATCTGTAGAGTGTTTTTAGAAAGAAAACCCCCACTATTTGACTGTCTGTTAGATGGTAGTAACTGTCCCTTTTGGAGAAAAGAGAAAAAGTTAGTTGAGATGGACTAAAGCCGTTGATGTTGCTGCTGTTGTTAACGTCAGATTGTGTTTCCTAAAGACAAACATATACAAGAGGGAAGAAAAAAAGAATAGTAAAAATAGAAAAGTGCAGCTTCTCCCTCAGGTATTGATTTTCACTAGGAATCTCACTGCTGGAAAAACACAGGTACAGCACATGGTCTTATAAACCACTCTGAGACCTGGCAAACTTGTACCAGCATTGGGCTGTTTAGGGCACTGCTTTTAGCTTCCTCTTTTGAGTCACAGGCTAACAGCAGAGTTGCAAAATATACCATCTTGGTGGGTGAACCAGACTTTTATTAGACAGAAGGAAAAAGGAGAGGGCTAGGAAAGGAAAGAAATACGGTAGGGAAGGAAAAGAACACACTGAGAGGGGGAAAGAGGAGGTGACAAAGCTGCACATTCCAGGTGGTCTTTGGAGTTAGCCAGAGCCAGTGGAGGTAACAGTGTTATCTGTATCCCATCTCTGGTCTGGTATAGTCAGGATATTTCTGAGGATCAGGACGACAAAGGTGCAACATTGTCAGGTACTATCCTGGGATCCCAGGATACTGTGGTAATGGCCACAATGGTTGAACCTCACTTCTTTTCCCTTCTTTCAGTCGGCCAGCATCACAGTAGCCATCTTTTTGCCCCAAAAGGGGAGTGATGGGTGGAATAGCCCATGCCCTCATTATTTTGTCCACCAATTAGGCCTAATTTCTAACACACAAGTTTTTGGTCCATTCATTTCCAGTCCCACACTTGTTTACCAAGCATGATCTCAACACAGTCCTTGAATTATATAAGTAGGCCTCTCTTTGTGGACTAATTTAATCTCTCTGTTTTTCTTTTGTACCGTTTCCCATCAACATCTGTTGTTAAAGGTATTGTGACATTTTATCAATTATCATTCACCTTTTACAAGTTAAATTACACATAGGGTAATTTTGTAGGCCCAATTATTACACCAGGGGAAGTAGTAGACTCGATATATCTTTATTTTGACACAGTCCCACACAGCATTCTAATATGAAAACTGGGGAAATGTGGACTAAATGCAATTACTATAAGATGGGTCACAAATGGTTGAAAAAATATTCTCAAAAAGTAGTTATCAATGATTCACTCTCAAACTGGAAGTCTGCATCTAGCTGGGTCCTGTGTGGGCCTGTCCTGGGTCCAGTACTTTCAATATTTTCATTAATGATTTAGATAATGTAGTCGAGAGTACACTTCTAAAATTTGCAGAGGATGCCACACTGGGAGGAGTTGCATGCACTTCGGAGGACAGAATGAGAAATTAAAATGACCTTAATAAACTGGAGAATTGGTGTGGAATCAACAACATGAAATAAAAAAAAGACAAATGTAAATTATTGCTGAAAAGGATCTGAGGGTTACAGTGAATCCTTAATTGAATTTGAGCCAACAATGTAATGCAATTGCGAAAAAGGCTAATGTCATTCTGCAGAGTATTAACAAGACTGTTGTATGGAAGACATGAGAGGTAATTGTCTGTTCTACCCTGCACTGGTGAGGCCTCGGGAGTATTGTATCCAGTTTTGGGTGCTACACTTCTAGAAAGAAGCGGATAACTTGCAGAGAGACCAGAGGAGATCAACAAAAATAATAAAAGGTTGTTAAAAAAAATCCGGGCATATTTAGTTTTGAGAAGAGAAGACTTGGTGGGGACATCATAGCCTTCAAATATGTAAGTGCTGTTATAAGGAGGAGGATGATCCATTGTTCTCCATGTCTGCTGAAGAAAGGAGAAGACGTACTTGTCTTAATTTGCAGCAAAGGAGATTTAGGTTAGATATTAAGAAAATTTTTCTGATTATAAGGATAGTTAGGTACTGGAAAGGTTACTGAGGGAGATTGTGAAATTCCTATCACTGAAATTTTTTAATAACAGATTTCACAGACATCTTTCAGGTATGGTCTAGGTATACTTGTCCTGCCTCAATGCAGGGGGCTAAACTAGGTGACCTCCTCAGATCCTTTCCAGCCCTACATTTCTATTATTTAATAATTGTGTTTACATTCAGCTTCAGATATACTCATTTACAGTATTCCAGCCTGGAGGTGACAAATGTATAGTTCACCTCATACAAGTACCATAGTGCAATCTCTTTATCATGAAAGTGCAACTTACAAATGTAGATTTTTTTTGTTACATAATTGCACTCTGTGACGTTCTGTACCTCAGGGCAACACCATAGACCCCCCATGTTCATCCTTATAAAATGGTATCCAATGTGGTATCCAATGCAAAGTTTGTCATGTCGGGTGTCTTCGGAAGGTTCATGATGCACTGAGCATTGTTGTTATAGTGATGTTATAGTAATTGTTGTTACAATAATGTTATAGTAATGTTATAGGTTATAATTTCATGTATATAGTTATGAGGCTGAAAATGTATTCTCATGACTTAAAGCAAGCCCAGGCAAAAACTCTCCAAAAGCAGAGGGGCAGTTCATACCTCATCAGGACATGTATGTGACAAACCCAGCCCAGCCTCACAGCAACAAAGGACACTGGCCTAGGCAACAACAAAGTATCTGTTGGACTCTCTAGTGAGTCACCCCCCTTCCTTTGGTCAGTTTGCGATGAGGTAATGCTCACCTGATTCTGGGGCGGGGGGGGGGGGCAAAGCCAAGAGGGAAGAAAGGACATGATAAAAAAGGAAAGACATTTGCCATGCTCTTCCTATCTCTTCCACCTCCATCTATAGACACCATCACCACCAAGCAACTGAAGCACTGATCAAAGGGGAGAGCCTGGCTGAAGGGCAACCAGCCAGCCTGTGGTGAGAAGCATCTACATTTGTAAGGGCATTGAAAGTGTTAAGATCAGCTTTGAATGCATTTTGCTTTTATTTCATTTGACTAAATCTGACTTTTTATGCTTTGACTTATAATCATTTAAAATCTATCTTTGTAGTTAATAAATGTGTTTGTTTATTCTACCAGAAGCAGTATGTTTGGTGTAAAGCATGTCAGAGACTCTCCTTGGAATAACAAGCCTGGTACATATCAATCTCTTTGTAAAATTGACAAACTCGTATAAGCTTGCAGTGTCCAGTGGGCATAACTGGATACTGCGAGATGGAGGTTCCTAGGGTTGTGTCTGGGGCTGGAGATATTGGCTAGTGTCATTCAGTTGCATAATCCAAGGAGCAGCTTCCATGCCAGAGGCTATGCATGAACACCCAGGAGTGGGGGGTTCTCACAGCAGAGCAGGGTAAGGCTGGATCCCAGAGTCAAGGATTGGAGTGACCTAGCAGATCACCGGTCCAGCTAACACCAGAGGGGGACATCATACACTCAAAAACAAAACAATGTAAAACTTTAGAGCCTACAACCACTTAGTCCTACTTCTTGTTCATCCAATTGCTAAGAGAAACAAGTTTGTTTACATTTACACAAGATAATGCTACGCACTTCTTATTTGTCACCTGAAAGTGAGAACTGATGTTCACATGGCACTTTTGTAGCCAGCATTGCAAGGTATTTATGTGCCAAATATGCTAAACATTCATATGTCCCTTCATGCTTTGGCCACTATTTCAGAGGACATGTTTCCACGCTGATGACGCTCATTAAAAAAATAATGCATTAATTAAATTTTTGAATGAACTGCTTGGGGGAGAATTGTATGTCTCCTGCTCTGTGTTTTACCTGCATTCTGCCGTAATATTTCATGTTATATCAGTCTCTGATGAAGACCCAGTATGTTGTTCGTTTTAAGGACACTTTGCCTGCAGATTTGACAAAACGCAAAGAAGGTACCAGTGTGAGATTTCTAAAGATAGCTATAGCAGTCGACCCAAGATTTAAAAATCTGAAGTGCCTTCCAAAATCAGATCAGACGGGGTGTGGAGCATGCTTTCAGATGTTTTAAGAGAGCAACACTCCAATGCAGAAACTACAGAACCCAAACCACCAAAAAAGAAAATCAATCTTGTACCTGTGGCATCTGACTCAGATGATGAAAATGAATATTCAAAGTCTGCACTGCTTTGCATCGTTATCGAGCAGAACCTATCAGCAGCATGGACGCATGTCCTCTGGAATGCTGGTTGAAGCATGAAGGGACATATGAATCTTTTGTGCGTCTGGCATGTAAATGTCTTGCAATACTGGCTACAACAGTGCCATGAGAATGCCTGTTCTCACTTTCAGGTGACATTGTAAACAAGAAGTGGGCAGCATTATCTCCTGCAAATGTAAACAAGCTTGTTTGAGCGATTGGCTGAACAAGAAGTCGGACTGAGTGGACTTATAGGCTCTAAAGTTTTACATTGTTTTATTTTTGAATGCAGTTTTTTTTTGTACATAATGCTACATTTGTAAATTCAACTTTCATGATAAAGAGATTGCACTACAGCACTTGTATTAAGTGAATTGAAAAATACTATTTTATTTTTCCAGTGCAAATATTTATAATAAAAATAAATATAAAGTGAGCAGTGTACACTTTGTATTCTGTTTTGTAATTGAAATCAATATATCTGAAAATGTGAAAACATCCAAAAGTATTTATATAAATAGTATTCTATTATTGTTTAACAGTGTGATTAATCGTAATTGATTTTTTAATCACTCGATTAATCGTGATTCATTTTTAATCACTTGACAGCCCTAATTATAAGTGTATTTTACCTGTATCTTTATTTAAACGTTTTTTTTAATTTAAAAAGATATCCTTCTCCCATTCTGTACTGTACACCGATGCAAGTAGCAATTTCATGTTTACTTCTATGATCTAATGAAAACTTTTTGGTACTGCAATATTCCCAACCATAATTAATTATATTAATCCAGACATTAATGGAGTGAAATCTGATTGTCAACTGTGCCGGCCTTTTTAATTAGATTAAACATGTGCATCTATATTCCTGCCAATATCTCTCTTTAACAGTTAAAAGTTTATTTGAAAACACTAATAAAATGAATTTATTAAATATAAATTGAAATAATTGTGTGGCCTCTTATAGTATGCAAAGCAATTTAAAGTCTGTCATAATCATCATCCACGATTATTACTGTACAATAAAAGGTATTACTGTTATTTAGAGTCAGTAAAGGAAGTGTGCAGACAAGAGCAATTAACTGCATATCTTTAGCTAATGAAAATGGAAACCAAAAAAACCAACTTGTCATAATTGTTTGGAATGAGAGCTCATAATCTATGTTGTGACAGATTTAAAGGTCACTGAATTAAATGTTTGAGTATGGTGGAAACATGATGGAGATCTCTTTTGACACTTTGACAGAGAAAAAACTACAATTATTTAAGTGATAGTTTAGATGTATTTTAGATGACTTCCCATTTCTAAGCTAATTTTATGGAAGCAGCCTATTAGCAATTTAAAGAAATCAGAGAAGTATGCTTTTTTTCAGCAAGATGTGGGCGTTTGGTAAGTGCTACCTGCAATTATAAAAGTTATGTAGCTTCACAGCTTTTTTATTCACTCAGAATCCAGAATGGACTCATAGATACAGTTACATGGATTATGGTACTTAGCAAAGAGCACAACTTGTCATCCTTTCTATATGGTGATAACATAAAGAATTTGTGAGCTGGTATTTATTGGTTTAGTATTAGTCATTAACTTTTCTGTATACAAATATGAGACTTGCGACTATTTGTAGAATTGCACCACTAAACTACATTTAGAAGTGTATGCTGTTGTTTAATATTTATATAACTGTAACATGGAGAAGCCACAGTCAGGAATGAGGCCCTGTTGTGTAAACAAATATGAAGATATCCTCTCTGACCTGAAGGGTTTACAATCTAAGGCCCAGAGTTTAAAAAATGGGATCTTAAAAGTTAAGGCTCTTAAATCCTAATTCAGACACCTAACCAACTATCATGATTTTTTCAAAAGTGCTGAGCACCCAGCAACACCCACTGACATCAGTGGAAACCGCTGGGTTCTCATTACTTTCAAGAATTGGGCCTTTCATTCAGGAGCTTAACTTTAGGATCCTGGTTTTGGAAATTTTTGGCCAAGACGTATTTACATTACACAGCATTGTGACCAAGTTGAGTAAATTTTAAATCTGAAAGATCACAGTTCAGCAAGTATTTGTTTCACAGTTCATATCTACATTTTGAGAATATCAGATTCCTTGATTTGAAATTGTTGTTTTGGCGTTTGGCATTAAAATTGCAGAGGGAAAGGGTCTTGGAGTGCTCAGTGTGAGCAAGTGCTAGGTGATTAAGCATTATTGTACTGAACAAAACAAAGCTTAAAACCAAAAAACCCTAAACTGAAATGTAATATTTATATAAATAAATTGTTATTCCTTTGTCAGAGACAAGCAGTACTAGAATAACTGCAGGCTGCGGATAGGTCCCTGATGCTCAGGCCCCAGTCCTGCAAACACTTATGCACTTGCTTAACTTTATGAATAAGAGTAGTCCCATTATTTTCTGATCAAGGATATGTTCAGTCATGAAGGAAAGATAGTTCCACCGGATTCATGTATAGTGAGCTGTTTTCACTGAAAAGTTTTTTAGTGTGCTAGATTTTGGCAAGAGTCTCAGACCTTTTCAGTGAGTGGTTAAAGTGGGAGTAAAATGTTCAAGAGATGTCTGCTGTGGAAAAATATCTAGAAGGGTAGTTAATAGCCTATGTTTTTTTAAGATTGCAGACACCTTTTGTATTTGTGTCTTTTAACAACATTTGGGGTAAAATAATGGAAAGTAGGAGACAGCTCAGCAGTTCACTATAATTAATAATGAAAACAGCAATTGTAAAGATTGAAAAGTAAGACACACAGGTTATGTCTTGCATCTTAATGGCATTTTATTGATATAATGGTGGGAAGTTCAGAGAATGTAGCTCAGAAGGAGATGGCTCATTTCTTCAGCTAACAGATCGTAAAAGAGTTGAATAGTCTAAGAACACAATAAATGTAAAACCAAAATTTTCGAACTTAGGTGCCCACAGTTACATATCTGCATGTTTACTTAGGCACCTAGATAGATAGATATTTAGGTCAGAAGGGACCATTATGATCATCTAGTCTGACCTCCTGCACAACGCAGGCCACAGAATTTCACCCACCACTCCTACAAAAAAAAAAACCTCACACCTATATCTGTGCTATTGAAGTCCTCAAATTGTAGTTTAAAGACCTCAAGGAGCAGAGAATCCTCCAGCAAGTGACCCGTGCCCCATGCTACAGAGGAAGGCGAAAAACCTCCAGGGCCTCTTCCAATCTGCCCTGGAGGAAAATTCCTTCCCGACCCCAAATATGGCGATCAGCTAAACCCTGAGCATATGGGCAAGATTCATCAGCCAGATACTACAGAAAATTCTTTCCCAGGTAACTTGGATCTTACCCCATCTAAAACCCATCACAGGCCATTGGGCCTATTTACCATGAATATTTAATTACCAAAACCATGTTATCCCATCATACCATCTCCTCCATAAACTTATCGAGTTTAATCTTAAAGCAAGATAGATCTTTTGCCCCCACTACTTCCCTCGGAAGGCTATTCCAAAACTTCACTCCTCTGATGGTTAGAAACCTTCGTCTAATTTCTAATCTAAATTTCCTAGTGGCCAGTTTATATCCATTTGTTCTTGTGTCCACATTGGTACTGAGTTTAAATAATTCCTCTCCCTCTCTGGTATTTATCCCTCTGATATATTTATAGAGAGCAATCATATCTCCCCTCAGCCTTCTTTTAGTTAGGCTAAACAAGCCAAGCTCCCTGAGTCTCCTTTCATAAGACAAGTTTTCCATTCCTCGGATCATCCTAGTAGCCCTTCTCTGTACCTGTTCCAGTTTGAATTCATCCTTCTTAAACATGGGAGACCAGAACTGCACACAGTACTCCAGGTGAGGTCTCACCAGTGCCTTATATAACGGTACTAAAACCTCCTTATCCCTACTGGAAATACCTCTCCTGATGCATCCCAAGACGACATTAGCTTTTTTCACAGCCATATCACATTGGCAGCTCATAGTCATCCTATGATCAACCAATACTCCAAGGTCCTTTTCCTCCTCCGTTACTTCTAGTTGATGCGTCCCTAGCTTATAACTAAAATTCTTGTTATTAATCCCTAAATGCATGACCTTACACTTCTCACTATTAAATTTCATCCTATTCCTATTACTCCAGTTTACAAGGTCATCCAGATCCTCCTGTAGGGTATCCCTGTCCTTCTCTAAATTAGCAATACCTCCCAGCTTTGTATCATCTGCAAACTTTAGTAGCACACTCCCACTTTTTGTGCCCAGGTCAGTAATAAAAAGATTAAATAAGATTGGTCCCAAAACCGATCCCTGAGGAACTCCACTGGTAACCTCCCTCCAACTTGACAGTTCACCTTTCAGTAGGACCCGTTGTAGTCTCCCCTTTAACCAATTCCCTATCCACCTTTCAATATTCCTATTGATGCCCATCTTATCCAATTTAACTAATAATTCCCCATGTGGCACCGTATCAAACGCCTTACTAAAATCTAAGTAAATTAGATCCACTGCGTTTCCTTTATCTAAAAAATCTGTTACTTTCTCAAAGAAGGAGATCAGGTTGGTTTGGCACGATCTACCTTTTGTAAAACCATGTTGTATTTTGTCCCATTTACCATTGACTTCAATGTCCTTAACTACCTTCTCCTTCAAAATTTTTTCCAAGACCTTGCATACTACAGATGTCAAACTAACAGGCCTATAATTACTTGGATCACTTTTTTTCCCTTTCTTAAAAATAGGAACTATGTTAGCAATCCTCCAATCATACGGTACAACCCCTGAGTTTACAGATTCATTAAAAATTCTTGCTAATGGGCTTGCAATTTCTTGTGCCAATTCTTTTAATATTCTTGGATGAAGATTATCTGGGCCCCCCGATTTAGTCCCATTAAGCTGTTTGAGTTTCGCTTCTACCTCAGATATGGTGATGTCTACCTCCATATCCTCATTCCCATTTATCATGCTACCATTATCCCTAAGATCCTCTTTAGTCTTATTAAAGACTGAGGCAAAGTATTTGTTTAGATATTGGGCCATGCCTAGATTATCCTTGACCTCCACTCCATCCTCAGTTTTTAGCGGTCCCACTTCTTCTCTCTTTGTTTTCTTCCTATTTATATGACTATAGAACCTTTTACTATTGGTTTTAATTCCCTTTGCAAGGTCCAACTCTACTTGACTTTTAGCCTGTCTCACTTTATCCCTACATATTCTGACCTCAATAAGGTAGCTTGCCTTACTGATCCCTCCCTTCTTCCACTCCCTATATGCTTTCTGCTTTTTCTTAATTACCTCTCTAAGATGCTTGCTCATCCAGCTTGGTCTACAACTCCTGCCTATGAAATTTTTCCCCTTTCTTGGGATGCAGGCTTCCGATAGCTTCTGCAGCTTTAATTTAAAATAATCCCAGGCCTCCTCTACCTTTAAACCCATAAATTCTTCAGTCCAATCCACTTCCCTAACTAATTTCCTTAATTTTTGAAAGTCAGCCCTTTTGAAATCAAAAACCTTAGTTGCAGATTTATTTTTGTTAATCCTTCCATTCAGTTTGAACTGAATTAGCTCATGATCACTTGAGCCAAGATTATCCCCTACAACCATTTCCTCTATGAGGTCCTCATTACTCACCAAGACCAAATCTAAAATAGCATCCCCTCTAGTCGGTTCAGCAACTACTTGCTGAAGGAATCCATCAGCTATCGCATCTAGGAAAATCTGAGCCCTATTATTATTACTAGCACTCGTCCTCCAGTCTATATCTGGGAAGTTAAAGTCTCCCATGATCACACAGTTTCCATTAGTATTTACTTTATTAAAAACATTAAAAAGGGCTCTATCCATATCCAAATTAGATCCCGGCGGTCTATAGCACACCCCAAGCACTATCCCAGGGGAGGCTCTAATAGTTTTCTTCCCCAATTTAATTTTTGCCCAGACAGACTCAGTCATATCCATTTCATCGCTTCTTATTTCTTTACATTCTATCTCATCATTGATATACAGTGCTACTCCACCACCTTTACCTTTATTTCGGTCTTTCCTAAACAGCACATACCCTTCAATACCTGTAGCCCAGTCATGACTACTATTCCACCAGGTCTCTGTTATACCTATAATATCTGGTTTCACTTCCTGCACCAGTAACTCTAGTTCCTCCATTTTGTTACCTAGGCTCCTTGCATTAGTGTACAAACATCTTAATTTTTGCTGTTTAGCCTCACTCACATTCTGTACCCTATTAGGCACGGTTATTTTACTACCAGTATAACCTATTAGACTTGTATCTACACTGCCCTTCCTCCTACCTACAGCTGTATCCACTCTTACTTCATTTTCTTTCCACTCTATGCTTAATTCTGGCTTGGAGATTACCTGGACATCTCCCAACCATCTCCCCCAAATTCCTAGTTTAAAGCTCTCTTAATCAGTTGTGCCAGCCTCCATCCTAGAAGTCTATTTCCTTCCCTACTCAGATGAAGTCCATCCCGAGAGAACTGTCCTCTATCCATGAATGCCTCCCAATGGCCATACATCCCAAAGCCCTCCTTATAGCACCACTGCCTAAGCCATCTATTGATAGTCATAATCTTGTCACACCTTTGTTGCCCTTCTCTAGGAACAGGCAGAATCCCACTAAAGATCACCTGAGCCTCAATTTCCTTAAGCGTCCTCCCCAGCCTAGCATAGTCTCCCTTAATACTTTCCAGCGAGAATCTAGCCGTATCATTTGTTCCCACATGAAGGATAATTAGGGGATTCTTTCCCGCTCCCTTTAGAATCCTTTTCAACCTCAGGTCTACATCCCGTATCTTAGCACCCGGAAGACAGCACACCCTCCTATTTTCTGGATCAGCTAAATAAACCTCCTGAGTTTCAGGGGTGCGGTAACTCCTATTAATTTTAATTAAATGCTGTAATGACAGAGACTATGAAGTTTAATTTTCATTTCATGTCCCTACTCCAGTTATCAAAGTATCTGGAGTTGCCTTCACCAATTACACTGAGAAGACATATCTAAGAAGTTTAGAGCTTAACCTGCAGTTGAAAATGCTGAATCTGCAATTCTCAAGGAAACCATGAGCCAGATGTTACCCTGAGTCATACATATGCAAACTTTCTTCAGTGGGGATGAAGCTATGTGTGTAACTGTGGCAATACTTTGCCTCATTAAATTTTGTTCTCAGATCAATCATTTACTAATTGAGGTAAAGGAGACTAGGTCCATGGTCAAAAATCATGACCAAACATGACTCAGCGAAACACCACCTCAGAAACACCTTTATAAGCCTCAAACGCTGCAATACAGAGTATCATAGAAACAAAAGAGCCTTGTAAGGATTTATGACCAAAATAATTTTGCAGTTGCATCATTCAGTAGTTCAAGAATCCTTGAAGAAAGTGCTGAATGTAGCATTGAGGAAACTACCATTTTTAATTACTAGAGGTATTCAAGAGCAGACTATTATGAAATTAAGAGATTCAGAGAAAAGGGAAACCATGCACTCTGGATAGAGGATGAAATGGAGGACCAGGGAGGTCTTTTCCAGCATTATATCCTGTAACTCTGTATTATAATGTAGATATAATCTAATTCCTATCAAAATTATATACTCTTTGTATAATCATACCAGATATTTTGAAGGGAAATTACTGGAATATACTTTAAAATACTTCTTTCACACTGCAGCATGAAAATCAAACTTTCTGAATTTAAAAGATGATTTTCACAAAAGAAAATCAGAGGTCATAAATTGAAAGAAATTCAGTAATCTATCCAAACTAAATAAACTAATAACAGTAATGGTGATGACATTTTTGTGGCACACATCCCCATTTGGAAATAATTTTAATTAGAAATTATGGTTACCAAAGGTGAAATAGGAATGCTAGAGAACACCCTAAAAAGCCAGTGTTGGTATGCAAAGAGCTGAGTTCTACAAACGGGCTGCATTGTACAAAGGTTGGAAGGCTTTTTAAGTTTATTCATATTGGTGAGTCACTTCAGAGACATACAAAATAAACTACTATCTTCAAAATGATAAATGCTGTTTGGTTTTGTTTATTTTCTGGTTGCGGGTACCAAAGAGTAGGAATCAGTGTTCCTCTTTAAGATTATAGTACATTTATACTAATAAATCATTTATACTAACACATTTAACATTAAAGATAGCTGTCAAATTTGCACCAACTCAAAGTACTAGAAGATAAAGCAATAAATTACTGGTTTAATTGTTCTCCCAATTAATGGGCAATACATTTTTTTTTTAGAACTGGGTAGATAAAGCAGAAAAAAAGACACTGCTCTCAGACACCCTTGACCTCTCAGAGCTCTTCCATCCAGACACATTTCTTAATGCCTTACGCCAGGAAACTGCAAGGTAGGTGACATGAAGCAGCCTATTTACACATTTCTCAGTTCCATTATTCCCCTTTCCCCTTTATATTCATTTTTTATTACTGTGCCTTCATTGTCAAGAAGCACACTTAACATATTACGCTTCAAAATAGAGTCCTTAATCATTTTATTTTCTTATTATTTACACTGAGGTAAAATAGCTACTTAGTTAATTCAATGCTAAAAAAAATCCTTTACTTTGTTGTGGAATTGTAAATGTGTTTTTCTTTTAAATCTGTATTATGTGATGTAATAAACAGTGTGAACATCTTATTCCTGTTTTTATATTTGAATTTCCTATTACATGTATGTGACATTTAGGATATATTTGTTTATCTCTTAGGGTAATGAGCTGTTCGGTGGACAACCTTAAATTTGTAGCATCGTGGAAAGGTCAAATTCAAGAAGCAAAACTCCAAGTTAAGGTACTGTGCCCACTTAGATTTCCATCTGAATTTCTGGAGCTTATACATAACAGAAAAATAGTGGTTAGAATCACAATATAGGTGTTACAAAAGTGTTGCTGAAATGTCTTATTGTGGCAATCAAAGCCTGGTGTTTCACTGAATCGAGGGATCTTTCCAACAAAGATCGCTGCCAGGTGAAGTACTGTACCTGAGATACAAAGGATCGTCAGTAATTTATGGGTACAAAAATATTAGTACAGTAGAATATTATTATTAATGTTCTTCAGAGGTAAAGGAGAGGATAGGGACAATTTTGTTTTTTGGTTTTAGTTTTAATTTTGGAGTGTCTTTTTTTTTTTTAGTTATCATTATCATTATTATTTATAATTATCATCTTAGAACTGTTCTTCCTCTGTTCTCTTCACGGTCGTTCAAACAAGAATTTAAACTATAATCCTGTCTGATAATCTCTAACAGTTGTCCAGACAATACTTAAAGACCTTGTGGCATTTAACAAGACATATAAAGGGACATAAAAATAAGTAACTTTAGCATCATGGTGAACATCTCCTTTTTTAGGAAAACTGGCTCTAATGACCAAGACTGTGTGTAAGGAATTGCTGAATTTCTGAACTGGGATTTTGAAAGGAGTTAGGTCTCCAAACCCCATTGACTTTCAGTATGTATGATGTGACTCAATCTCGGTGATTTTTAATGGACAGCTAACTCTTTAAGTTCTCATTAAAATCCAAACTCTAATCACTGATACATTACCAGCACAATCTGTACCCAATCAGTATCTAAGACATTCTTTTGTAAAGGAATCTCATGTATTGTGTATTAAACACTATATATAAAATATGATCCAAAATACATACTGTATCGCATAATTAAAGACTAAATACTTTATACCAGACTATAGCTGTAGTAAGTGAGACTCAGAATCTTCTTCTTCCTCATTGTGTGGATAATTATAGTAGCTGAGAGGAGGTCATGCAAATCTAACTTTCAGTTGACAAGTTGTGTAAACTTTGGGCTAAATTGACATTGAGTCTCCTTAACTATGCCACCAAATGTGGACATCGGTTTTCATGTATAGAAATCCCACAAACTCAAAAAAGAGCATCTTCATGTGCAAAGTTTTCAGAGGCTCCTTTGAAAATTTTGTCTTGTATGTTAAAATAACAATTAGAAACTTCTCTCTAAAGAAGGTGCTTGTGAATTTAGTGTTCATAGAAAGAAGCTGAACTGACAGCCTTGGACAGTGAAATCCTGTGTGTTAACGCATAAAACATGTAAAGCAAGGCAGCAGCAATAGAGGCCACCTGAAATGATTCCACCAGTGTGCTCAACCTTGCCTTGCCTTGCTGTTAAAATGAGAGTGCCTTTTAATTTCTATGATTCAGGTTCCAGGTGTCTGTCCTGAAACTCAGTATTTCCCATGGAATTGACCCAAACTGTCTGAGAGATTGCTGCTCTCAAGGCTACATTCCTTTGGAACAGTGAAACTTCTAACCAACAGGGAGAGGCTTATGAGCGTAGGAGACAGAACTCTCACAAGAGCTAGTTCAAGATTATGGCACTCTCTCTGTCTTTAGAGATAAGAAGAGTTGCAGGCCTTACTTTCAGAATTCTTTCTTCTACTTAGCTTTCTCCTTCATAAATTCTTTATACACACACTAACACAGACACAAAGACCCTATAATCTAACCAAGTTCATTTTTCTACAATTGAGAAAACAGAAGGAAGGATACTGTTACTTTTATTTCAAAATGCTGTTGTTTTTAATTTGAAATTCTATGTAAGTACTTGGATGGATGGATGGATGGATGGATGGATGGATGGATGGATGATAGGTAGGTAGATAAGATCATAGGTAGGTAAGATTAGATGGATAAAACTATGGAAATGGAAAGACCTGAGAATCACACCAACACCAGAAGGAGGCTGATTTGTGTAATTGGAGACTCCTTAATAAGAATAAACAGGCCTGTCACCAGAGCTGATCCAGAGAACAGAAGAGTGTGTTGTCTACCAGGAACTAAGATATGGGATGTGGACCTCAGGCTAAAGAGAATCCTGATGGGAGCAGGAAAGAATTCACTGATTGTCCTTCAAATGGGAAAAAAATGACACTGCTAGATTCTCGCTGGGATGCATCAAGAAAGACTACGCCAGTCTGGGGAAGATGCATAAAGAAATGGAAACATAGGTGATCTTCAGTGGGATTCTACATGTCCCTAGAGGAGGAGAATGAAGGTGAGACAAGACTATGAGGATCAACATATGGCTCATGCAATGGTTCTATAAGGGGAGATTTGGGATGTTGGACTACTAGTAGGCATTCACAGACAGAGGACACTTCTTCTGGGATAGATTGCACCTGAGTAGGGAGGGTAATAGATTTCTGGGATGGAAACTGGCACATGTAATCAAAAGAGCTTTAAATTAGGAATGTGGGGCAGATGGTTGGGAGATGCTTATATATTTTCCACCACTGATTTTAATATTCAGCTGGAGGAAAATCAAGTGAAAGAGGATACAGCAATGGAGAAAGGAACAACAGAGAATAGGCGAATGGACAACAAGAGTAACAATAATACAAACACCGATAACAGTAACAGTGAGGAGGCAATATTAGCAATAAAATGACTATACCTAATCTGGCAAGGAAATTGGATGATGCTAAGCAGAAACAACTAAAATGTTGGTATTGTACACCAATGCCTGAGTAACAAAATGGAGGAACTAGAGCACTAGTACAAGGGAAAAAAGAGATATTATAGTGATAATGGAAATATGGTGCAATTGTATTCATGACTGGTAGGCAGGTATTGAAGGGTATATGTTGTTCAGGAAATAAAGGTAAAGATGGTAAAGTAGCATTGCATATTAACAGTGAGATAGAGTGTAAAGAAATCAGATGTGATGGAATGCATCTGTTTGGGTCAAAATAACTTTGGAAAAGAATGGTAGCAGAGGCTCCACAGGGATAGTGCTTGGGGTCTGCTACAGATTCCACGTGATCTGATTTGGATATGGATAGAGACCTCTTTAATCTTTTAATGAAATAAGTGCTACTGGGAATTATGTGATTATGGGAGACTTTATTTTCTCAGACACAGATTCGAGGACAAATGCTACTAATAATGGTAGGGCCCTGATATTCCTGGATGTGATAGATGACAGATTTCGTCACCATATAGTCACTGAACTAACAAGAGATGATCCCATTTTAGATTGTAGTATTGGTAAGTAGCAAGGACCCCACGGAAGAACTGGTTGTAGAGGACAATATTGGTTTGAGTTATCATGAGTTATTTCAGTTTAAGGTAAATAGAAAGATAAACCAAAATGGGTCTGCAATTAGGGTCCTTAATTTCAAAAGGGCAAGTTTTAAAAAATTAAGGGAATTTGTTAAGGAAGTTAACTGGACTGAAGAACTCAAGTATCTGAATGTGAAGGAGTTTTAGGATTATTTTAAGTCAAAGTTGCAGAAACTATCTGGAGCCTGTATCCCAAACAAAGGCAAAAACTCATAAGGAAGGGTCGCAGACCACATTGGATGAACAAGCATCTCAAATAGGTTATTAAGAGAAAGCCTACAAAGAATATAAAAAGGGATGCTGAAAGGACAGGAGACACTTGATATGGATTTAATCAGGCCACAATTTTATTGTATAGATGTCTGGGACTACTTGGCAAGTAAAGTGTACAATGCAGGCAAATCCATGTTTATTCAAATAAGTACCTGGGGCTTCCACCAGCACTCCTTCATTCTCCATCCAGGTCCCCCAACCAATCCATGGCTTGGACCTTACCATCCTCCCCCCATAGAAGGGTTAAGGTGGGCTATAAGAAAAGAGGGTTGGGTCCCTACCGTACCAATCATAGGACTCCCCAACCCCCGCCCCCGTTCCGATCCTTTATCCAGCACCTCTTTTCAAGTCCTTTACCAGGCCATTTATCTGGCCACTGGATACCTTCCCTCTGGAGTATCTGTACTAGACATCCGCCCCTCACTTACAAAATAATCTTACAAAATTACAAAATTGCAATATATGGCCTACCACCTTTTCTCCTCACCAGAAAAGGTCCTCCCTGACACGCACTGTGGGGAAGGCAAAAAACCTCACTCCATAGTGATGAGGGAAAAATTCCTTCTGAGCCCCCTTAAAAAGGAGTGACTAGTGCAATGCTCACAGCAGGTCCTAACCCAACCGGATATTCGCATTTCAAAGGGAAGGAGCGTTGGTGCTGCCTTGCCTGCTGTGTGGAGAAAGGGCTTTCAACGACCAGGGCTTGCACCTTTAAAGCCTTCCGCCATCACATTCCCAGGGGGTGAGTCAGCGCCACAAAGCTCACCACCACTCACATTTTGCAGCAGGTTCTGACCTCCTTCCGCCCCGCCCACCCTGCCGCCTCCATAAAGCACTGCTGCCTTTCTTCGGCAAGCCCGGACAACGTTCCCCCCATTTCAGGTGAGGTGCACTCATTTTTAGGGCTGTCAAAAGATTTTTAAAAAATAACTGCGATTAATCACAAGATTAAAAAATATAATTGTAATTAATCATGAGATTAAAAAAATAATCGCAATTAATCACAATTTTAATCACACTGTTAAATAATAGAATGCCATTTATTTGAATATTTTTGGATTTTTTCTACATTTTCAAATATATGTATTTCAATTACAACACAGAATACGAAGTGTACAATGCTCACTTTATATTATTATTTTTGATTAAAAATATTTGCACTGTAAAAAAAATCAACAAAAGAAACAGAATTTTTCAATTCACCTGATACAAGTACTGTAATGCAATCTCTTTATCATAAAAGTGCAACTTACAAATTTAGATTTTTTTTGTTACACAACTGCACTCAAAAATAAATCAGTGTAAAACTTTAGAGTATGCAAGCCCATTCAGTCCTACTTCTTGTTCAGCCAATCGTTCAGACAAACAAGTTTGTTTACATTTATAGGAGATAATGCTGCCATCAGACCATGGACTTTTAGGCTTTAAAGTTTTACATTGTTTTGTTTTTGAGTGCAGTTATGTAACAAAAAAATCTACATTTGTAAGTTACACTTTCACGATGAAGTGATTTTTATGAGGTGAATTTAAAAATACTATTTCTTTTGTTAATCGTTTTTATAGTGCAAATATTTTTAATAAAAATAATATAAGGGAGCACTGTACACTTTGTATTCTGTGTTGTAACTGAAATCAATATATTTGCAAATATAGAAAAGCATCCAAAATATTCATAATAAATTTAAATTGGTATTCTATTATTGTTTAACAGTGCGATTAAAACTATGATTAATCATGATTTATTTTTTTAGTTGAGTTAATTTGTTTTGAGTTAATCAATTGAGTTAACTGTGATTAATTGACAGCCCTACTAATTTTCTAGACAAAAGAAATACAGTATATCTAGTCTATCTGGATTTCAGTAAAGCGGTTAATACAGTTCCACGTGGGAAATTATTAGTTAAACTGGAGAAGATGAGGATTAATACAAGAATCAAAAGGTGGGAAAGGAACTGGTTAAAGGGGAGACTACAACAAATCATTCTGTAGGAGGTTACTAATGACGGTCCTCAAGGATCACACTTGGGATCAGTCATTTTAACATTTTCATTAACAACCTTAAGACAAAAATTGGGAGTGTGTTAATAAAATTTTCAGATGGCACAGAACTGGGAGGTATTGCCAGTAGTGAGCAGGACTGAAAAATCATGCAACAAGATTTGGATAACCTTGAAAACTGGATAATAGCAATGAGATTAGATTTCATAGTGCAAAGTTCAAGGGCATGCACACAATTTTTGAATAAGATGAGGATTTATCAGGTGGAAGTGACAGAGGAGGGGAAATAAATTTTACCAACTCTGAAATGGATGATTAATTTGTCAGATGACAAAAAGGCATGATTAATAGCAGTTCCTTCCTAGTAGGGATGTGAAGAATACCTGATTCAGAATCAATTTGTATATAATGGCACCTTCTTTAATGGCACTTGGAATTGCTTGGACAGAGACTCTGAAAATGTCTGGCTCTCACCTGACAATCATCATTGCTACGCACATATACCTGTCCTATTTGCTGTTTGCACTGATTGGTCTGTCAACATCTGAAATCAGCTGGTCTTATCCATTTTGACATAAGTCCTCCATTTTCAATAATTTTGGAACCAAATTCATGACAAAAACAGAAGAAGCACAGTAAAGGACTTTTTGACAGTAAATGCTATGAATTCAGGTAAAGCTGAATATAAATTCTGTAACACAAAATATTATTGCAAGAATGTTATATCCAGCCACTCAAGAGAAGCTATAAAACACATATTGAAACTAAGTTTCCAGATGTTTATAAAGATATCATTAAAAGAGTTCATAGGAAGCACTTTTTACACAGCTTGCCTCTATCAAGCACCAAGAACCATGCAGCCTGTGGAGAAAATTACATTTGGTTTCCTGTAGGCTACTAAGATCTGTATTGTCCTGTGGGAAATTATGGCACTTAATAGACAGGAAATGTTTATTGTGGAGAACATGGTCTTATGGAGACAGTGTCTTTGAACCTTGATATTAGCTCACTTCCCCTAAATTCATTTAAAATGACGTGAACCCTAATATGCAAGAGCAAATTTGCCAGAAAGTAATAAAATGCAAAACCTTGCAAGGTGCTATTCATTTATGGTGAAATCTGCTCCACTTGTAAAGAACACAAGTACCAAAATCACACATTTTACAAACAAAGCCACACGAGAAAGAATATTTGATGCCTTGGTTGAGAGGGCACCAGGAGTTGAATATTTTTTCTGCATGTTGATTAGCAAGGGCAATTGGCCCGGTTCTGGTCTGAAGCGGTTGTTGCTGGAGTTTTTGTGTTCATGGAGCATTTGTTTGCAGAACTGCAGGTGCTGAGTTTTTATTGTGGTTTTATCCCAGTCACTGTAATAACCTATTAAGATGAGCTCCAAACTTCATTCTTACAATGTAAAATGACTTAATTATACTGTTGAATTAGCAGTAGTTGTATTGGTGTAGTTGTAGCTACCTAGGTGCGTAGCTTCTTTATAGCGTAGAAAGCCTG
The DNA here is from genome assembly GCF_965152235.1 of Eretmochelys imbricata. NCBI lineage: Eukaryota > Metazoa > Chordata > Testudines > Cheloniidae > Eretmochelys > Eretmochelys imbricata. The sequence goes on from NC_135572.1 coordinate 35,231,732, forward strand.
CAGAGCTTTTTCTTGTTATAGTAATACAGCCAGTCTGAATCCCACAATGGATTTTTATGAGGCTCAGGTATGTGTAATTTAGGATCAATCTCCATGTCTCTGTAATACAATTTTACTCTGTTTTGGTTAACTTCATTGTTTGACGGGGAGAGTTTTCTGCTGTGTCATTAATTTTGTTTTTTTCATGTTGACTTGTAGTTGCCCATATGTTGCAGTCAAGGAAAGTACCCGACTCCAAGACTGTAGATCTTCAAAGGAAATGTTTTTAGAACTGCTGCTACACACACTAGATCTCCTTTGTCATTAACACAGAGCTTAAATTCAGTTTAAAGCAGGAAAAATAGTTTTTCTTAGTTCAGAAGCTGAAAGTGCTGATTTGATCATCATTTATTAAAATCATTCATTTTAAATATGTTACAAGTAGAACAATGTGGAGATAGTTACTTATGCATTCAATCCATGTCAGGGTTCCTTCCCCACTCTGAACTCTAGGGTACAGATATGGGGACCCGCATGAAAAAACCCCTAAGCTTATTTTTACCAGCTTAGGTTAAAAACTTTCCCAAGGCAAAAATTTTGTCTTGTCCTTGAACAGTATGCTGCCACCACCAAGTGATTTAGACAAAGAAGAGGGAAAGGACCACTTGGAGTTCCAATTTCCCCAAAATATCCCCCCAAGCTCTTACACCCCCTTTCCTGAGGAGGCTTGAGAATAAACAAGATGAGCACAAACCAGCCTTGGATTTTTAAGACCCAAAAAACCTAATCAGATTCTTAAAAAACAGAACTTTATTAGAAGAACAAAAAAAGATAAGAGAACAACTCTATAAGATCAAAATGGAAGATAATCTTACAGGCAGTCAGATTCAAAACATAGAGAATCCCTCTAGGCAAAACCTTAAGTTAGAAAAAGACACAAAAATAGGAATACACATTTCCTCCAGCACAGTGAATTTCACAAGCCAAAACAAAGAAAACCTAACACATTTTCTAGCTAGATTACTTACTAACTTTACAGGAGTTGGAGGGCTTGCATCCTTGATCTGTTCCCGGCAAAGGTATCACACAGACAGACAGAAGCCTTCCCCCCCCTCCAGATTTGAAAGTATCTTGTCCCCTCATTGGTCATTTTGGGTCAGGTGCCAGCCAGGTTACCTGAGCTTCTTAACCCTTTACAAGTAAAAGGACTTTGCCTCTGGTCAGGAGGGATTTTATAGCACTGTATACAGAAAAGCAGTTACCCTTCCCTTCATGTTTATGACAACCCGTTAGAATTTGTTTTACCCAATAGCACTTTAGCCTAAAATCTCATTTCGTATTGCTTAACATTTATTTTGTTCATTCCCCCCCCACATACTATTTCTGAATGTAATATAAGTAGAAAATTATCTTATTTGCTTCTGTAAAAAACATACAGGAGATTATTCCATTCTTTGAAAGCTTAGGTCAAACTTCCAAGCAAGAACTTTGCCTTTTCAGTTATTGTTGTATTTTTGTTGTTGGTGTGTAGTTTTCTTTTTTATAATTTTGTTTTATGACATTGTTAATAAATGTTTACTTGGCTGTTGCCACTATATGTCTAATGCCAGGGCACCCGCAGTTTCATAAATGATGACATTTACAGGTATTATTCTCTAGTATTTTCAAAGAAGGTTAAACCAAACCAGAGGAAGTTCACTCTGAAGAATAGTCTAGATCTTCTTTTCAAATCGTATTTCTTATTCTCACATGCAACATTATGATAATTAGTTTCCTATTGTTTAGAACTTGGTCACAATAGAGAGGACTATTGATGCCTTTGTTAAGGCACAGTATAATCATTACTGACATTTTAGGCTCTAATATATATCTGAATATTTTGTATGTTTCCATGACAGATAAGTGGCCTGCAACTGGAAGGTTGCAGTTTTGATGGACGTCGACTTTCAGAAAACCAGCATGACTCTCCCAGTGTGTCATCAGTTCTCCCTTGTTACATGGGCTGGATTCCACAGGTACTAAATTATTAAGGCACCTAAACTTTTATAGTTTCCTTTCTTCTGTGTAATAGCTTTCCAGTATGATGTTCCTAACTTGTTTGTTTGTTCTTTTAAAAAAACGATCACCTCCCAGTTTTAATAGAACACACAGTTAGGTATAACATGGCAGATTTATTTACATTTTGGCCAATATTTTCTAAATAGTAAAAAACAAATGAAGAGAAAGACGCTGTAAAGAGGAAATGTATTCAAATCAAAGTTTTTATTATTATTTTTTCTCTGCTTTAAATATATGATCATACGTTTTCAAAACTATATCTAATAAAACTTATAAAAGTATTTGGAAGTTCTTAAAAAAGAATTTTTCCATTAGAGTTTTAACACCATATAATGTAAAAATTGAGTTAAAGTAAAGAACATCTTATGAGCTGCAGGCAAAAAAATAAAACCGTTAGCCCTTCTTATGAAGCCCTAATGAAAAATAAATTCCAGTGATTATTGAAGTGCATTAGATTAAAGCAAAATAAGTAATCCAAACAGTAAGAATTGTAACCTGTACAATTTTCCAATTACAATAATATTATTTGTTAAATACTGGAATCAGAAGCTGCAAAGAAATGTGTCTTACATAGCAATTTCTCAAAGCATGGGCTAGCATTACAAAATCACAAGCTTATAAAAGCTGTAGCTAAAAAGCAAACTAAAAAGCTTAACAGAACTATGGAAGATATATAGAAATGTAAATACAGAAAAGCAAGAATTATATAGGTAGGGATGGATTTTTTTCCACTTCTGTATTACCGTAAATTCAATTAGCAGTACATTATTTTCCATTGTTTTGTGTCACTTTTTCTCCCATCCTGCAAACAAGGTCCTGTACAACAAATGGAAGTGGCAAATGGTTGTTTTTGGTATGTGTCAACCTCGTGAACTCTTCAGACAAAGTTAGCTTTTGGGGAATCATAAATTTAGCCAGTACTAAGTATTAAACATGTTGAGGATCACATTAGATATTTCATTGTTATTGATGTACTGTTTCCTGACCAAGAAGTAACAGTGCCTCTAATTGAATATCTGGAAACAGACATTAAACAGAGGCTCTGTAGCTGAGACATATTAACTGCACCTACACTAGACTTTTTTCTTAAAATGTCCCAATACTTTGCTACCACCAATGCTGCTACACTAGTGATGCCCATGGTGAAAGCATTAATATAGACTAATTGCCAGGTCAAATGTTAATATAGACTAATTGTCAGGTTTAGTTAGAGAACACAGTGGTTAAAATGCTAGCAGCTGGTCTACACTGGATCTCACACCATTGCTATCATCAATGACGCTACAATGATTGAAAATTTGAAGAAAAAATATAGACAAGGCTAATAAAGCAGTTTTCAGTTCACCAAGTAAAAAATGCTTTAGTAGTTCACAAATCCTTGTTTTGTTAATGAAAATGAACAGATTCCTAAACTTTCCAAAATGTGCTCTTTTTGCTAAATACAATTATTCTAGACTTAGGAGTTACTGAGTCTGGCGAAAATACAGATTGTTTTATATTGAGGCTCCGATTCAGCAAAGCACGTACCCAACATGCTTAACCTTAAGCAATATTGTGAGTAATCCCATTCCTATTCAGCAAAGCACTCAACCAAGTGTTAAGGTTAAGCCTGTGCTGAAGTATCTGAAATTGGGCACCCAGAAAACAAGGAACACACGATTAGTGGCCACTGGTTTAAAAAAAAAAAGTTTAAATGGGTTGTTCAGCATCATATAGGAATTTTGTGGCAGAAGCAGGAACAGAATCCAGTTGTTCAGGGTGTAATTCATCTGTCTTAACCATGAGATGGTCCCTTTTCTTTCTGCATTCCACTGCCTCATTCACTACACACCTTCCAACTTCTGTAACAAATGAGTCTGGGATACTACAGACAACATCCTTATTAACTACGTAATCCTGATTCAGTCCCTGTGCACTGTCCGTCCAGCTGAGAAACAAGCTATACTGGTAGACGTCTCAAAATCAAGAATCTCTTGTCTATGAATGAAAAGTATCTGCAGACTACTTGGTCATTGGTTTGTTCAAAAGAATTTATTTTGAAAGTAGCCTTTCAAAATTAGGATTGCCAGTATTTGGGAACATGACAGAGGTGACCTATTTAGCCTTAGGAAGTGGAAAGGTAAGTTTGTATCTATCTTGTACAGTTACTGGTGGAACCAAAGCATAGCATTAATATTATCTTTAAAGGGGACCCTCCTCTTCTAGCAGTTGCAGGTGCCATGAACACAGATAGATATTCTGCATGCATTATGCTCTATTAATCAGACATGTAATGGCAACAAAACAGGGCATGAGGCAAACAATATTATCTCCAGAAGAGGAAAGTAAGACTGATACGTTTGTCCCATGAAGTTATTAGGACATAAAGCTGTGGGGTGCATTCCTGGCCTCATTGAAGGTAATGGCAAAATTCGCACTCACGTCATTGGAGCCAAAATTTCACCCCTGGTGTTGAAAAGATGAGGGAAGTTGACTTACAACAGCAATAAAATCTTCAAAAATGGCTAGACATTCAGGTCTAAGTGCTGAAAACAGTCATTGTTAGCACTTTAACTTCTTTCCTGTTTTGAGATATTATACGTTTTCTAATAATGAAACTTAACTCACTCATGCTTGTTATTTGTTCCAGTTCTTTACTGACAGAAGTCAAATGGCTTGTTTGTTTCACAAAAATCTTTGATACCTCTCCGAGAATATAAAATGAGATTTTGAGTGTTGTGAGGAGTATGGTTTTCTGACCACAAACTTATTGCCCAGAATTCTATCAAACAAATTTCGTTAAATCAGATTATTGTATCGTGTTTTAAAGGCAGAGTTAAATACAACAGAAGAGTAGGGGCTAGAATGAGCCTTTAAACTCAGTGCTTTATAGTTGCAGTGCCCCAGGAGGAGCCCTCAGAGGGAACAGTGCATCAGCCACAATTCTCCCTAGCTCCCTCTTGCTTAGGAATGGGGAGGGAATATTTTACTTCTCGGGCTACATCCAGATCTACTGGTCAGTGTGGGGGAAGAGGAGGCAGAGCCATGGTTCCATCAACCCCTGGTTCACTTGTTCCTCCATAACAAAATTTAGCAGATAATTGTAATATTCATGTAATAGCAATGCTGATAATACTGCACAGTAATGAAGTAAGTATATGCCTATCTGAATATCTGCTTATAAATAAATTCATTCGAACTGTTTAAACCTGGGTGCCTAAAGTTAACTTGATAAATCCCTATTTAGGCACCTAATGGAAATGGTCTATTTTCCAGATGTGCCAAACACCACCACATGCCGCTGTAGTGAATACTGCTGTGAAGAGTTAATGCATTTCCCTGTATATGACTAGTGAAAGCATCCACCCTTCTTGTTTTAACTAATATTCAATCATTTTAAATATTTTTGCATGTTTTGGATTGCTAAAATTGCATGTAAGGTTTTTTTGTTTTATACTTGTGATTGATTCCCTTTCTATCTAAGCTCTTGTCTGTCTGTTATAAAGAGAGCATGGAAGAGACAGTAGGCAGGTTTTACGCTGTGGGCCAGATCCTCTGGTCTGGCTTAGTTTACGAACTTTGTAATCCCTTTGTCCTGCTGCTGGCTGGGGACCATGTCAGTCCCTGGTATAAGTTAAAGCAGCTCTCTGTGGCCTGGAGAGCCCTCCTAGTAACAATTCATTGTTTAAACAATACCCTAATAAACACTAAAAAATCCTCAAAGTAGTCTGCAACAATGGGGAAGGGGAATCTGTGTGGAGCTGTGTTCTGTCTGTCTGCCCAGTGCCCAAGGGCAGGATTAAGAGGATTTTTTTTTATACATAATGTGACAGGGCAAGGCCAGATGGCTATAGAAAAGTAGTGGGAGATAGATATATTAGCTCCAGGCTAAACAAATACCTGGTACCAGGATAAGTGAAATGGCAGCTGCTCCAGGTCAATTAAGACACCTGGGGCCAATTAAGAACTTTCCAGAAGGCAGGGAGAATGCTAGGTTGATTGGGACACCTGAAGCCAATTGGGCTGGCTGAAACTAGTTAAAAGCCTCCCAGCCAGTCAGGGGGGTGTGGATGTCAGGAGCTGTGGGAGGAAGTTGTGCTGTTGGAGAGGCTGAGCAGTACACACCATATCAGGCACAAGGAAGGAGGCCCTGAGGTAAGGGTGAAATGGGGCTTGAGGAAGTGGGTGCTGCTGTGGGGGAAGTAGCCCAGGGAATTGTACATGTCATGTTTCTAAAAGGTCAGCTACCATAGCTGATACTATTAGGGTCCCTGGGCTGGAGCCTGGAGTAGAGAGTGGACCTGGGCTCCCCCCTTTGCGCCCCCTCCCAATTAATCAATGAGACTGGGAAACAACAGAGACTGTGCAAAGGAGGATAGTTTCTCCTCACCTCCCTCACTGGTTTATGATGAAAATGGCTCAGTAGACTGTGACCCTTGACTCTAGAGAGAGAAGGGTTATGTGGAGGGTCACAGTGAGCCTCTGAGGCTAGCGAAATCTGCCAGGAAACACGGGACCCACGGAGACGAGGACAGACCTTTGTCACAATAAACACAAACGATGGCTGCTGCTCATCAGTTTGTGCATCTCAGGATGTGTAACAAGTCATATCCTCCAGGACAGCCCATTCTCCTTCATAACCATTTCCCTTTTGCAGCAGCTCTTGTACTACTTCAGAGGCCCAATCATTCGCCTGCTGAAACTGCTGAAGACATTTACTTCAGTGAGTACAAGGATGAGTAAGAACTCAGTCACTTACAAACCCTGCACATCAGTTCTGCACAGACTGAACTATATGTCAGAATTTAGAAATGACTGTTCTGGAATTTTAAAACAAGACTACTTTGTCTTTGTCTCTTTCTACTCACTGCAGGTCAAAAACCAAGAATATTTATGTGTAATGATTCCAGTTAAAATATGTAAATGTTTCTTTGGACACTAATGGCTTAAATAAGAGTAACTTGGTTGGCAGCAGACTTTAAAAATCTTTGAAGTGGAAAGTGTTGGAGCTGTGCTCATGGGAGCTAATTCAACCTGCTTTAGATCTCTGATGCAGGTGTTATATGATGTCAGATGTTATCAATTTATCCTTCAAAACCCGACAGACACAGTAAAGAGAGTTCAAATGGTGAGTTGTGTCAGAAGTCTAGAGAAAAATACTTTTTCTGAAACCTTTGCTTTCTCCTCCCTCTTCCTAGTCTTAGCCAACAGATTATTCTTCTGACACCTACCAAAGGTTGCACTTATCACATTATAACTTCTGACTCTTCTTTAGATACACTGTCATCCAAGACTGTTCTTGTGTCGTGTTAATATACCTACTGTATTTTTAAATTATAACTAATGGGTGGTTTGTTGACAGGATGCATATGGTCCGTATTCTCCGGAGGAGTGCATATCCCTGCCAGTCTATACTAGTGCTGAGAGGGACTGTGTGGTGACAAATATTGATGTACCCTGTGGAGGAAACCAAGACCAGTGGATCCAATGTGGAGCTGCATTATTTTTAAAAAATCAGTAAGATGAAAGTACACTAACTTTGTGCAGTCAGGTTTTTTTAACATCTGAGCTGTTTGCTGTCAGATGGCTTTGGTTTTATTGTATGTTAAATATTACTTTTAAAACAGAGGTGTATAAATCCCCAAAATGTTTACAACTTTGAAAAAGATGACCTGGGATTGGAATACATTGCATCTTTGTGAGGTGGTGTAAAAATGATCTGCAGTACTGTAATGCCAGACACACAAGTGGCAGTTTCTCAAGATTGTAATGTAATTTATTTTCTGTTCTGTCTTATTGCAATCTTATATTTTGACTATTGCAGTCCGAAAGAGCTTTAACAGAAGTGAAAATCAAACATGTTTTCTTTGTTGTGCTTATTTTTGCATCTTATATCTGTGTTCTGTTTGATATGTTATATTTACAATTATTATGTAATAAAAGTAGCTGATGAGCCTTTTTATGATTAAGCAGTCTTTTTATGCACAAATTGAAAGTTTTTTGTTTTTATTTTTTAATGTACTGTAATGATTTTAACTAATCACATTTTATTTGAGCATGATCAGTAAATTACATGAGATTCATGCAGTCTTTGTGTGCTATGAGTTGGGACCTATGTCCATTGCAATTATCACACAGAAATGGCTGAACACAGAATTATGAAACCGGACAGTATTCAAACAATGTAGATATAAAAGAACAAGTTAATGTGAACGCTAATGGGTTCAAAATTAGAATTTTTTTTAAAACTCTGCATTTTACTTATCCATTAATATGTCTAAAAGAGGGGCTACCATTAATGTCAATAAAATACTGTCAGACTGAAGAGACCTTCACCATGCAGTGGGCTGACATAAGAGAGACATAATTATGTTTATGGGCTCCTGGCATCAAGTGAGTCCAGTTCAGGATACTGTGTGTTTGACGCACACTGATTCACTCCAAGCAATATGACACAAGATGGTGTCACGTTGGGATAGTGCCATACTTTGGGTATGCTGTTAGATACAATGCCAAATGAGATGAGCCAAAACCATCCAAGAATAACAAAATCCCATCATGATGCTCATCTTAGTATCTAATTATGGTTGTACAATGACTTTATGAAGATTATTTTAGAAAACAAGAAAAGAATGTATTTATTGCATTACTAAAAATAGTTCCCAAAGAAAAGTGTAAGGACTGACTCTGATCTCTTTTACATTGGTGCAAGTCAGGAGGCAATGTAGATATACCAGTGTAGAACTGGCATAAGCCCATACCAATTTTTTTAAAATTAAGGCCATATCTCTCTTAATTGATGTTTGTTTGGGGGTGGGGAAGGGTTGGCCATATTTGCAGTTTGCTTTTGTTAAGGAAGCTCCTCTTCCTTTCAAACCTGCCCCACTCCCCTAAACCCCCTACATCCCGCATTTTGTCTCTTGCCTAGGTAGCTTTTCAGCTTTAATGTTACATTTCAGAAAATTAACGTTGAGCCTAAGTGTCATAAATGTGGGGCCGATATACTTTTTTCAGTTAGAATAAAGGTATTTAATCCCCACTGGAACAACAAATCTCTTAAGGATACAGTTTTTAGGGACACCTTTATAAAAGGTGGAGACATGAAAATGGAGCACTGCATCCTAGATCGTGGTGGCCAACGTGAGCCTGAGAAGGAGCCAGAATTTACCAGGGTACATTGCCAAAGAGCCACAGTAATATGTAATGATTATATATAAATATATATACATTACATATATTGTACATACACATCATTACATATTACTGTGTATACACATAATTACATATTATGCATATTCACAACATTATATACATGTGTGTATATGCATACACAATTATATACGTTGATAATGTATATTTATTATACATTTATAATATAGTTCACGATAACAATCTTTTACTTAGTGGGACTTCTGGCAATCTTTGCTTTCAACAATTCCCTTGAAGTTTGGTTTGTGTTCAGTTTTGCTCACACGCAGCAGTTCTCTTAAGTGGCTGTCTGTCAAAATGGATCAGTGCTTAGCTTTCACATGTTTGAGTGTCGAGAAAACAGACTCAAAAGATAGGTTGAGGCAAACATTGAGATTAATTTTAGGGCTGCACCTCTGTTGTTGGGGTATTTATCCTTTGGTATAGATTTCCAGAAAGTAAGGGTCCCCGCTGAACAGATTTCAATCTGTCATCTTCCAAAAGTTCTGTCATTTCCATCTGGGATGTTGCTTCATCAGTGACTAAAGGGGCTTCAGACAATCCGCTTCAGCACTAAAAGGGTCAATCAGAAATCTGACTTGAGCTGTTTTCTGCTGCAAATCTTGGAATCTTTCCTCAAAACTGTCCTTAAGATCTTTAATCACGCTCACATACCTAGTTGTGCTCCGTTTTAGGGGTTCTGCTGCATCTGGCTTGAAGTTGTGACATTGAGGGAAAGTGTGTCAGCTCTCCCTCAAGCATTTGTGTGTGAAACAACTGCAGTGCAATATGCTTTGCACTAGATCAGACAGCAACCGGAATTTTCATTGTTTAGTTTATCCAATTACAGTAGCATGTCTGCAAGAAATGCCAAGTCTAGAACCCATCCAGAATCTGTGCTCTCGGGGTGTATTCTGCTTCTTCTCCATAAACAATTTTACTGGTTCCAGGAGCTCGAAAAAACAGGAAATAACTTTACCTCTCAAGAGCCATTGAACTGCACAGTGAAATGGCAAATCAGCAGGGGAGTCGTCTTCATCCAGTTCTTCAATTAGATTTTGAAACTGTCTGTGATTGAGTGCATTTGAGAGAATGAGTTTCACAATGTGCAAAACAGGTTTCATGATGAGATCAAATTAGAGATTTTTAGGTACCAGTTGCTCCCAATAAACAACACAGTGAAATGTCCAAAATTTGGGAAAGCTCTCATCAGACTTACAAAGCCCTACTAATCCATTCGCAGATCCCCACATGAACGGAGCTCCGTCCGTTGCAATGGCAATGAGCTTCTGTAAAGGCAAGTGGCTTTTCGCAACTACCAACATCAATGTCTCCTTTAGATCTTGTCCACAAGTTCTGTACTTTAGTGACACAATATTGAGGCGTTCTTACCTTACAACACAATAGTCAGATGCAGTGCCGACAAATACCAATAATAAGGTTTATCCTGTGCATGGCACGACTCATCCAAAGAGATGTTAAAATACTCACACTGCTGGAGTTGCGAATGCAATTGCGATTCGATGTCACTGTTCAGGTTGGAGATTCTGCATTCTATTGTGTGGCGTGAAAGCTGCAGGCCAGACATTTTCTTCTGTAGATTCTCGTTCTCTGGTGACAGGTTTGAAATCACGTCAGTGAGGCGTGTTCTTATAAGTTCTCCTTCAGAGTAAGTCTTTTTCACACAGGCTATGTGCCAGGCCACATAATATGAGGCTAACATTACAGCCTGTGATGAATTGGCAAATCTGGTGAAGAACTGGGTTTCTACATCTGTTGTTTTTTTTCCAAAGTTTTCAGTTTTAGAGTTTGGAGTTCAGAACCTTGTGGGAATTCTTGATCCATATGTGCATGACTAGAAGTGAAATGATGCTGCAAGTTTGAAGTTTTGAACTGAGAGATACATGTCTGGCAAAGAAGATATATGGCCTTACCATTACGTTCAGCGAAAAAGTACTTTTTCTCCCACTCCTATTGGAAGCCTCGATTTTCATCTGTGTATTTTCTTTTCTGTTTGCACTTGCCTTCCGTTGTTAGATGGTGTAAGAAAATTTTTGATTAAAAATTTCCACACCAGCTAGTCACTGAATAGCTTTATTCAAGGAGACACTGGCCAGTCAGGAGGTGCTGGACCACCGGCTCTGTCCCAAGCTCCACCCCCCACTCCATCCCTTTCCCCAAGTCCCCACCCCCACCTCCATCCCGCCTCTTCCCACCCCCTCCCCCGAGTGATCTGTGTCCTCGCTCCTCCCCCACTCCCCCAAGCCTCCTGCGTGTCACAAAACAGCTGATTGTGGTGGGTGGGAGACACAGGGAGGGAGGAGTGAGGCTGCACACTATGCCCTTGCTTCCCCCACCCCTCAGAGCCTCCTCAACGCTGTGAAACAGCTGATAGCAGTGGGCAGGAGGCGCTAGGGGAAGGAAGGGGCTGCACGCCACGTCCTCAGTCCTCTGCCCTTCCCCCCCCCCCCCCCGAGCCTCCTGAAAGCTATAAAAAACAGCTGATCGCAGTGGGCAGGAGGCACAGGGGAGGGGGGGCTGCTGGTGGGTGCTCAGCACCCACCATATTTTCCCCAGAGTTGGCTTCTAGCAGGAGCCACATGCAGTTCCAGAGCCACAGGTTGGCCACCCCTGTCCTAGATACTGAATCCTGCCCCACACACAACAAATAAAGAGTAAAAATGCAGAGAATTTGCCCCAAAAATGGACGTTATTAGGAGGACACAGTACTGTTGTACTATTTCTTGGGACAACAGTAGTTCTCTTGTAATATACACACTCCCTGAGGACTTATGAGGGGCACCCCCCAGAGCCAATGTCGCTCCATTCCAGGCTTGCTTTGTAAAATACCTGTGGGGCAGGAAATACGCTTATCAAGTGAGCTTTGTGGTCTCAGTGAAGTCCTCTGCAGTTTAAGAAGAAGACAATGTTGCTGACCCTAATTTTAGAGCCTGAAGGTAAGTCCCATAAAGCAGGCTGGGCTGAAACTTCCCTGAGGGATGAGGGATCAGCTGGCTTCTGGTAGTTTCAGTTTCTCTTTCTCAGAACCAGGAAGGCAAGGCAGGCTGAGAACAGTAATATACCAGGGCAATTGTAGTAGTCCTAGCCTGGGGCAAGACAGGCTGGGAAATAAGGGAGTATATTAACTTCATTCTGCTCACAGATGGGAGAGAGCTGGAAGGCAGTAGACTGTGCTAGCAACTTCTCCTGGAAGTTATGGGCAAGTAAGCTCTTTGCAATCATTTCTGAAATAGACACTGCTAGCACATCAAAAACAGCTTCTGTTACTTTGCACAGATGTTTTACTGCCTGTCATAAATATAAAGGGAAGGGTAAACCCCTTTAAAATCCCTCCTGGCCAGAGAAAAAAATCCTCTCACCTGTAAAGGGTTAAGAAGCTAAAGGTAACCTCACTGACACCTGACCAAAATGACCAATGAGGAGACAAGATACTTTCAAAAGCTGGGAGGAGGGAGAGAAGAAAAGGGTCTGTGTGTCTGTCTATATGCTGGTTTCTGCGGGGGATAGACCAGGAATGGAGTCTTAGAACTTTTAGTAAGTAATCTAGCTAGGTATGTGTTAGATTATGATTTCTTTAAATGGCTGAGAAAAGAATTGTGCTGAATAGAATAACTATTTCTGTCTGTGTATCTTTTTTGTAACTTAAGGTTTTGCCTAGAGGGGTTCTCTGTGTTTTGAATCTAATTACCCTGTAAGGTATCTACCATCCTGATTTTACAGAAGGGGATTTCTTTATGTCTATTCACTTCTATTTTTATTAAAAGTCTTCTTGTAAGAAACTGAATGCTCTTTCATTGTTCTCAGATCCAAGGGTTTGGGTCTGTGGTCACCTATGCAAATTGGTGAGGCTTTTTATCCAACATTTCCCAGGAAAGGGGGGGTGCAAGTGTTGGGAGGATTGTTCATTGTTCTTAAGATCCAAGAGTCTGGGTCTGTAGTCACCTAGGCAAATTGGTGAGGCTTCTTACCAAACCTTGTCCATAAAGTGGGGTGCAAGGTTTTGGGAAGTATTTTGGGGGGAAAGATGTGTCCAAACAGCTCTTCCCCAGTAACCAGTATTTGTTTGGTGGTGGTGGCGGCCAATCCAAGGACAAAGGGTGGAATATTTTGTACCTTGGGGAAGTTTTGACCTAAGCTGGTAAAGAGAAGCTTAGGAGGTTTTTCATGCAGGTCCCCACATCTGTACCCTAGCGTTCAGAGTGGGGAAGGAACCTTGATACTGCCTTTTGGGATAAACTGAAGCACAAATCCCTGCAGAGGAGTCTGGGATTTTTGGTGAGGAGGGGAGCAGTTGTTTGTTTGTTTCCTTCCCTGTTTATGAGTTGCACAGACATCTTTCTGTCTATCCAGCCAAATTTTGTAACAGACACATATATAAAATGTATTTAAGAGCCTAGGGGCTTGATGCGACAATCCTTACTCAAGCAGGTAGTGTTTACACACACAATTACTCTCACTGAAGACAATAAGGACTGTATACCTGTATAAGGACTACCTGTGTAAATCGTTAAAGGACTCCACCAAATATAATTAAGTGCTGGATTGTGGCATTTATGCTGCAAAGGGAACAGTGCAGAGTTGCACCAGTGGAGAAGGATCACCAGAGATCACACCTCAAGGAATGGGAAGTTTGTTCTATCTATTGACATGGAGCAGATTACTCTGCCAGGGCATCAGCCCTATTCCACAGGTCCCACCTTTTTCACTGTCTTTTTAGGGTATGTCTACACTATGAAATTAGGTCGAATTTATAGAAGTCGTTTTTTTAGAAATCGTTTTTATATATTCGAGTGTGTGTGTCCCCATAGAAAATGCTCTAAGTGCATTAACTTGGCGGAGTGCTTCCACAGTCCCGAGGCAAGCGTCGACTTCCGGAGCGTTGCACTGTGGGTCGCTATCCCACAGTTCCCGCAGTCTCCGGAAATGAGATTCAAATGTTCGCGGTTCTTTTCCTGTCTACCTGGCCAGTGCATCTGAGTTGAGAGTGCTGTCCAGAGCAGTCACAATGGAGCACTCTGGGATAGCTCCCGGAGGCCAATACCATCGAATCGTGTCCACAGTTCCCCAAATTCAACCCGGCAAGGCTGATTTAAGCGCTAATCCATTTGTCGGGTGGAGTAAGGAAATCGATTTTAAGAGCCCTTTAAGTCAAAAAAAGGGCTTCATCGTGTGGACGGGTGCAGGTTTACATCGATTTAACGCTGCTAATTTCGACCTAAAGTCCTAGTGTAGGCCAGGGCTTAGACTGACTGTCCAGTGAGGAGTAGAAGCAGGCTGTTACTGTGTTCCATATAGCACTGGGACTGCTATTTAAGTGGTCCTTGCACAGCCTCACAAATGTAAGGAAGCTCTTTATCTCACCTATATGCCTGTTCAAGGGCCATTCACAGTCTGGACCTAACCAATTACAGGGAAAGACTTAAGTTCAAGTCCACAATATGCACCATTGCACAAGCAATCACGGTGTCTGCATATACAGATGATTAGTTGCGGGTTGGTCACGTGCTCTCACAAATCACGTGAATGCACATGCAGTCACAACAAATGTAAGTTCAAATTAAGCATACATGTGCATGCCTGAACTTCTGAAAATTAAGTCTAGTTATCTTATGAACTTCCTATTATACCAATAAAGTGGAGTTTTGTGTAAAAGCCTGTAATTATTTTAAAGACATATTTCTGGTAAAATTGACATTATACCCAAAGATTTGACCAAAATCAATGTGTAAATGTATTAAACAGAGATGGGACTGAACAAGTTGGTTATATCTTTCCTTCCATGTGAAAAATAATAATAATAATTAATAAAGTTTGGGATATTTAAAATATATTTGAATATAGTCCTAAATCTTAATTTAATAGAACATAACAGATCCATCAGCTATTAAAGAATTATTTAAAATCTGGGGTCAAACATTGGGCTGTTGCTATACATATTTTTGTAATACTTAGTGCTTTACTGAATTCACAGTACATTCTTAAAGCTGCAAAATTTTCCTGAAAGCAAATTAAGACCCCAATTGTAATTACAAAAAAAAGACAATGTTAGGCTCTGATCATGCAATGTGACGCTCATGAGCAAAGCCCAGCACCTGTATGTGCTTGATTCAAGTCAGTGAGGCTCTTCACAGGTGTAGGGTCTGACCACATTGTCGGAATGTAGCCTAACATTGTCTAATACTTCTATTGTTAGTCCTATATTAACTCTGACTATCCATATAGGTTGTAACTGGCTTTGAAGGAACGCCAGATGCAGTGTGAACTAAGTTGCTGAGGTGCGTGTTATGAGAACCAGTGTTCTTACAGGGAGCTGAAAAAGGGACATGTGGTGGGTAAATACAAATAAGTATAATTATAAATCTAAATAGCAACAGAAAAGCTTTAACAGAATGAATGCAGAAGCCTTAAAAAGAATCTCAGTTCACATAATTCATGGGTAGACTTAAATTACAAATAAATGCATTGAAAGACAAAATTATAAAAAATCATTTCATATGTTTAAAAGAAAATGCTACAACCTCATGGCAGTCAAGGGTTTTTTGGTGCTGTCAGCTGTCAGAAAACACAGCATTCGGTGCACTGAGGAAGTTAAAGACAAGTCTGCGTCAGAGAAGATGTTACATTCTCAGACAGAAGAATAAATGTTATTGAAGAGTCAAACCCACTGCAGTCTTTTTGTTGCTGTGGTGTGAGGTGAATTGGCTTTCAGAAACAAGAAGTATGTTTTAGTTGTTTTGAAATGCCACCATTGTTTACAAAAGAAGAGAGATATTTTCTCTTTGTAACTCTATTTCCAATCTGTAGGTCTCAGCGTTGACTAAGGAATTTCAAGTTATAATGATGTATTTAAAAACGGAACAAGTCATAAGTTTATAAGAGGCAACAGCAGCCTTGAATATTAATTACTATAGGCTCATGTGACTACAGTTGAGAGAATGATAGGAAAACCTAGCTGGGTTATGGGGAAAGCTTGAAGTGTTTATTGGATCAAGTTTTGCAAAACATATTTAGAACGTTACAAAATGTATTAAAAAGAATATTATTCTGACTACAAATAGAATTGCCACAATGTTGGTCTTTTCCTCCAACTTTCCATACTGGCAGCTTTCGGCGAATGCTTTGTGGACTAGAGGTTATATCTTCTAAGGCAACACTATCGTTTTTGGAGGTGATGAGGAGAGATTATCCCAACCCAGAATATAATTATCTGAACCCCAACCTCCAAATGACCATAGTCTAATGTATAACATCCTAAGATGTTAAGATCAAGACTTTCATCCAGAAGAATGGCTTACGGGCAGTATATATCATAGCTATATTTAGGCCTGGTCTACACTACATAGTTAGGTCGACATACGCCGCGTTAAGTTGAGTTAATAGTGTATGTGTCTACACTACTGAGTCATTTCCACAGACCTAAAGGGCTTAAAAGTTGAATTCTGTACTCCACCTTTGCGAGAGGCGTAGCACTTCAGTCTACATCCACGCGTCGCCATGGGGATAGTGTAGACACTGCGCTGTGTAATTCAAATGAATTGGCTTCCAGGAGGTGTCCCACGGTGCTCCACTGTGACAGCTCTGGAGAACCCTTTCAACTCTACTGCACTTCTGCCAAGTACACAGGAAACAGCCGCCCACCTGTTAAAGTCCCGGGAATTTTGAATGATCATTTCCCATTTGATCAGCATGGAGAGTTCGTCAGCACAGCTGACCATGAATGCTCAAGGCCGAAAATGTGCTCCCGCATGGAGTACGCAAGAGGTGGTGGATCTTATTGCTGTGTGTGGAGAAGAGTCTGTGCAGGCAGAGCTCCAAACCAGCAAAAGAAACACTAACATCTATGCCAAAGTCACGCAGGACCTGGGAGAGAAGGGCTGCACCAGGAACACACAGCAGTGCTGCGAGAAAATAAAGGAGCTTCAGCAAGCATACCAGAAGACAAGGGAGGTGAACAGTTGCTGTGGTTTTGAGCCACAGACATGCCACTTCTATGAGGAGCTCTGGTGAGTACACATTTCCAATCAAACCATAGGGGTTACATGCTATTATTTTTAATGTTCAATCTGAATAAAAAAATTGGGATAGTGATTATCGGTGGCCACTCCAGCTACGCAGAGGGTGCTCTCTGAAAAAGACTGATTATGTGCCTGGGAATCCTCCATGGAGATGTCTAGGAAGCTTTCTTGGTGGTACTCTGCAATCCTTTGCAGAAGGTTTCTGGGAAGGGCTGCCTTATTTCATCCACCACAGTAGGACACTTTCCCGTGCCACTCCAGTATTAACT
Source organism: Eretmochelys imbricata (assembly GCF_965152235.1). Taxonomy (NCBI): domain Eukaryota; kingdom Metazoa; phylum Chordata; order Testudines; family Cheloniidae; genus Eretmochelys; species Eretmochelys imbricata. Next base: position 35,249,241 of record NC_135572.1, read on the forward strand.
CTGCTGGCATCATTGTGGCACACAGCATTGCAACTTAAGGACCAGGTCTGTACCCAGACACTTGCAGCATCTTCTCCCTTGCCGCCTCTGTTACCATCACGAGAGTGGTATTGCATATGGTTACCTAGGGGAAACGGGAAGTTTTAAATGCTAACCCTTTAACTGCAAGCAATTTGATAAGTAATCCGCCCCTGTTTGGTGAATTCTGGGTCACACGACCACACTTTTCTGAGCGTGACCTGGTTGTGGTTGGAAGGGATCACCCTGTATTGCAGCCAGCATTTAATGAAGGGGGTGGTGACATTTCCTGTTTGTCTCCCTTCCACCCCAACCCGGTTCCACTTTTGTAACAATCAAACTACTTGTAGGGCTTTATGCTAGTGTTTGTCCTCAATTACCAGCCAGGTTGCTATGGGAAAGGGGACTGTACTGAGGTCAGAACCATTGATCCAAAGGGTGTCTTAACAAAAGCTGTAGCACAAGACCTATCGTGGCCTCACTCACCATGGCTGGAGCAGCAAACCGACTCTTTCAGTAGCCAGTGGTTGTGATTACGTTGTGACTTGCAGGGAAATGCATCGAGGGGTGTTTCTTTTATAAAAAGATTTGATCTTGCACCAGAAACAATGTATGCGCTGTCAGTGCTACTCTTGTGCTTTGCATGATAGGTTTCAGAGTAACAGCCGTGTTAGTCTGTATCCGCAAAAAGAAAAGGAGGACTTGTGGCACCTTAGAGACTAACAAATTTATTTGAGCATAAGCTTTCATGAGCTACAGCTCACTTCATCCGATGCATGCAGTGGAAAATAGAGTGGGGAGATTTTATATACACAGAGAACATGAAACAATGGGTGTTACAATGTACACTGTAACAAGAGTGATCAGGTAAGGTGAGCTATTACCAGCAGGAGAGAAAAAAAACCTTTTGTAGTGATAATCAAATCCACACAGACACACCCCTAGAATCCCGAGCAGGGGTATTCTATCTGCTACCCAAGATCCATAAACCTGGAAACCCTGGACGCCCCATCATCTCAGGCATTGGCACCCTGACAGCAGGATTGTCTGGCTATGTAGACTCCCTCCTCAGGTCCTACACCACCAGCACTCCCAGCTATCTTCAAGACGCCATTGACTTCCTGAGGAAACTACAATCCATCAGTGATCTTCCTGAAAACACCATCCTAGCCACTATGGATGTAGAAGCCCTCTACACCAACATTCCACACAAAGATAGACTACAAGCCATCAGGAACACTATCTCCGATAATGTCACGGCTAACCTGGTGGTTGAACTTTGTGACTTTGTCCTCACCCATAACTATTTCACATTTGGGGACAATGTCTACCTTCAAATCAGCGGCATTGCTGTGGGTACCCGCATGGCCCCACAGTATGCCAACATTTTTATGGTGTTTTAGAACACCACTTCCTCAGCTCTCATCCCCTACTGCGCCTACTCTACTTGCGGTACACTGATGACATCTTCATCATCTGAACCCATGGAAAAGAAGCCCTTGAGGAATTCCACCATGATTTCAACCATTTCCATCCCACCATCAACCTCAGCCTGGACGAGTCCACACAAGAGATCCACTTCCTGGACATTACAGTGCTAATAAGCGATGGTCACATATACCACCACATTTGCTCCAACCCCTCAGACAGAGACAAACACCTACAAGATCTCTATCAAGCATTCTTACAACTACAATACCCACCTGCTGAAGTGAAGAAACAGATTGAGAGAGCCAGAAGAGTACCCAGAAGTTACCTACTACAGGACAGGCCCAACAAAGAAAATAACAGAACGCCACTAGCCATCACCTTCAGCCCCCAACTAAAACCTCTCCAGCGCATCATCAAGGATCTACAACCTATCCTAAAGGACGACCCATCACTCTCACAGATCTTGGGAGACAGGCCAGTCCTTGCTTACAGACAGCCCCCCAACCTGAAGCAAATACTCACCAGCAACCACACACCACACAACAAAAATACTAACCCATGAACCTATCCTTGCAACAAAGCCCATTGCCAACTGTGTCCACATATCTATTCAGGGGACACATCACATCAGCCATACTATCAGAGGCTCATTCACCTGCACATCAACCAATGTGATATATGCCATCATGTGCCAGCAATGCCCCTCTGCCATGTACATTGGCCAAACCGAACAGTCTCTACATAAAAGAATAGATGGATACAAATCAGACGTCAGAAATTATAACATTCAAAAACCAGTCGGAGAACACTTCAATCTCTCTGGTCACTTGATTACATACCTAAAAGTTGCAATTCTTCAACAAAAAAACTTCAAAAACAGACTCCAAAAAGAGACAAAGAGTACTTGTGGCACCTTAGAGACTAACAAATTTATTTGAGCATCCATAAGCATGCTCAAATAAATTTGTTAGTCTCTAAGGTGCCACAAGTACTCCTTTTCTTTTTGCGAATACAGACGAACACGGCTGCTACTCTGAAACAACTCCAATGAGAGACTGCTGAATTGGAATTAATTTACAAACTGGACACCATTACATTAGGCTTGAATAAAGACTGAGAGTGGATGTGTCATTACACAAAGTAAAACTATTTCCCCATGTTTATTTCTCCTTCCTCCCCCCTCCCCCCCCCACGTTCTTGTTAACTGCTGGAAATGGCCCACCTTGATTATCACTACAAAAGTTTTTTCTCCCCTGCTGGTAATAGCTCACCTTACCCGATCACTCTTGTTACAGTGTGTATGGTAACACGCATTGTTTCATGTTCTCTGTGTATATAAAATCTCCCCACTGTATTTTCCACTTCATGCATCCGATGAAGTGAGCTGTAGCTCATGAAAGCTTATGCTCAAATAAATTTGTTCATCTCTAAGGTGCCACAAGTACTCCTTTTCTTGTGCTTTGTATTCTTTCCAGCTGAAACCTTGTCCATAGGTGCTTCCTCCACACGAGGACAGAGACTTTCCCAGATTAGAAGGTGGAAAAAGAAGACTTGGGAGGACATGTTCAGTGAGTTAATGTGTGCCTCCAAGAGTCACAAGACGGAGCTCAGCACATGGAGGCTTGCACTGCCCGACAGCCTGCACATTGGCTGCGGAGACAGGAGAGCATGCAGGGACAAGAGCATGACACGCAGGAGAGATGGTGCAGATTATGAGGGAGCAATTGGACATGTTGAGTGTCTGGTTCAAGTAAGGCAGCTGGATGCTAGAGTCCGGCTGCCACTATGCTAAACCTGCTGCATCGTCACCAAGTTCCACATCCTCCTTTCCCAGATGTCCTAGGATGCGGGGATGGGGGGGAGGTCAAGTATCCCTTGCATTCAGAAGGCGCCCATTCCCACACCTTTGATTGTTACTGTAGTGCAGTTGTAAGCAAGCTGTCCTTGTTTCTCCCCCCTCCCCAGTGTTATCAGCCCTTTTGCCCCAGGTTATCTTACTTTTCTTTGCTCTCTATCTGTGTTTGTGAGCATAATAAAAACAAATGGATTGAGAACAAAAGGCTCTTTATTTGTTCAGCACACTGTAGTTACCGGGGTGGAGTTTACAGGGGAGTACATGCAATGAAGTTGACAGGAACAACACACATAAGTGTCACATTACTGTGGGTCATTGATTAAACTAGTTTTCAAAGCCTCACAGAGACACAGTGCACCTCGATGTGCTCTTATTGCTCTGGTGTCTGGCTGCTCAAAATTGGCTGCCAGACGATCTGCCTCAACCCCCAACCCCACCAGAAACGTTTCTCCCTTTGTTTCACAGATATTATGGAGCACACAACACGCAGCAACAACAATGGGGATATTGCTTTCACTGAGGTCTAACCTAGTAAGCAAACTACGTCAGCGTGCTTTTCAATGTCCAAAAGCACATTGCATCACCATTCTGCACTTGCTCAGCCTATGGTTGAAATGCTCTTTACTGCTGTCCAGGCTGCCTGTGTACAGCTTCATGAGCTATGGGAGCAAGGGGTAGGATGCATCTCCCAGGATCACGATGGCATTTCAACATCACCAATGGTTATTCTGGAGTCTGGAAAGAAAGTTCCTGCTTGCAGCTTTCTGAACAGACTGGAGTTCCTAAAGAAGATGAGCGTCATGCACCTTCCCCAACCATCCCAAGTTGATGTCGGTGAAATGGCCGCTATAATCAACCAGTGCGTGCCACACTATTGAGAAGTACCCCTTTCACTTTATGTACTCTTTGGCAAGGTGATCTGGTGCCAAGATAGAGATATATGTTCCGTCTATCGCCCCAGTGCAGTTAGGGAACCCCATCACAGCAAAACTATCCACTATGTCCTGCACATTGCCCAGAGTCATAGAATCATAGAATATCAGGGTTGGAAGGGACCTCAGGAGGTCATCTAGCCCAACCCCCTGCTCAAAGCAGGACCATCCCCAACTAAATCATCCCAGCCAGGGCTTTGTCAAGCTGAGCCTTAAAAACCTCTAAGGATGGAGATTCCACCATCTCCCTAGGTAACCCATTCCAGTGCTTCACCACCCTCCCAGTGAAATAGTTTCTCCTAATATCCAACCTAGACCTCCCCCACTGCAACTTGAGACCTTTGCTCCTTGTTCTGTCATTGTGCATTCAAAAGTTCTGCAGCCACTGCTTGTCATCCGATAGCTGCACAACCATGCAGTTCCACCAGTCAGTGCTTGTTTCCCGGGCCCATGGCTTCCAGCAGGGCTGCTTCCGTAGCATCACATTGTTTCACGCGGCAGCTCCTGTGGCAGCTGAGCAAATACTGCAGGATAAGATGCGAGATGTTTTTAATGCTCACAACAATAGTGTACTACTGAGCAGGGTCCATGCTTGCCATGCTACGGCATCTGCAGGGATAACCCAGGCTTAGGGAAAAAGGTGCAAAAAAGGTTTGGTTTGTTTGCCATTGATTTCAGGGAGGGAGGGAGGTAAGTGCATCATGGGAGGCTAACACCGTGGTCCCATAACCACCCGCACAAATGTTTTGATCCCATGAGGCATTGTAAGCCCAACCCAATATTCCATGTGGCTCTGTGCTGTATGGGATAGCTACCCATCGTGTGGCACTCCATGAGTTGATTCAAGCCCTGCCAGTGAGGATGTGCTCTGCCAACACAATGAACATAGTGGGGACATGCAAAATCGACTTGTTTAAATCGAAGGCTCAATGTCGACTTAAATCAAATCAACCTAATTTTGTAATGTAGACATACCCTATATGCATAATGAAGGCTGATAGTGTGCACACCAATATTTTCTGTTGCTTATTGTTTTCTTTAAATGATGTACCGTTAGGACTAATATTTCTTATTCTTGGTCTCAGCCAAGCACTGAATATTTGGAAAATTTCACAACATTCTGTTCAAGCCTTTGCATTATCCCACGGGAACAAGAGAAGAGATGTGAATGAGAAGCTAGATGTAGAGGATAGACTCAGACTACATGCAGAGACTGTCACAGCTGAAGAATAATCTCGCTGAACAGGTGAGAGCTTTGGCCCAGCAGGTCCTGGCTATAAATGAGTCCTTGATAAAACTATGTTCTCCTCTGAATGCTTTCAGTACAGATCCCCACTCTTGGAATGCACCTGCATGCTCCACAGAAGCCTGCAACGCTTTGGGAAGCTCTGAGTATTGGAGGGCCATGCATCCCTGCCTCAAGCCCCGAACTATCCATGCAAAGTTATTCGATGAATCATAGCTCCCTGGAGGTGGTGTCCTCAGCTCCTTCTAGCCACCCAAGCAGCAGTTCCTCTTCTCCTTCTTCCTCAGCTCTCCAGCTGTTTATTCCTCTACTTTAGGGTTTTCTCTTTGTTGTAAGGTTTTCCTTTATTGTTCTTTAGTTTTGTTTTATAGTGAAGTGTAGTTATTAGAAGGAAAAATTTCCAGTAAAATGTTTTCTAACTGCTAAATACAGCAGAGGCCACAAAAAGATGGCATTTTGGACATCCTCTCCTGCATCTTTAAATTCTTAATTGCTAATCCATGCCCCCTACTTAAGATGTTTGAGTGAGGACCATAGAACAGAATGTTGTTTGCATTGCCTATGTATAAAGTCCAGAAAACACAAAGACTTACATTGCTATATAATTGCTAAAATTTTCACTGAGTTGATTTGGAAGGTCAACGAATAAAAGTCATTGTTCCTCTTTTTTGAACAGCACCAGAGCGTCAACAATTTGGTGCAATTTGGCAGAGAGAGCGTCCTTCGGTCACAGATGTACCTTTCATTTCGGTGAAAAATTGTTTTGATTTGGCCAAGTTACAATGTTTTAAAAATCTCTATAGCACATGTTCAGGATCTTTGCACAGCCTGGTTCTAAAATGGCTTTTATGTGTAAAACAGATGCCTAGAAACGATTTACTGCAACAAATGTTGACAATTAAGTACTATTAAAACATGTAGAATTGGCTATTACATTCTTATAGTCAAAAACATTTCCATTGCTCTGTCTCTGATGAAGACGTAAGTTAACTGAGAATCTGTAAGATTCAGTTACAATGGAAAAACATTGTGGTGGGATAATTACAGTTTGATGGTCCCATCTAGGATTTTATCCAAATAGCAATAACCAGTTATGTGTAAAGTGAAGTCCACTCCTGGCATCTCATATTTTTGGGATCAGCTTCATAGTAAAAGCCTGTCAGAAGAGTCACTCGCTTGCCATCTCTCAGGGAAAAGTCAAAAGCTGGAGTCTAGTGAAAAAAGAAATATTAGGAACACAGGCGGAAAGTTCCTGCATCTCCTTTTCCATTGTTAGGTTCACAACGTTTCTCTTCTTGTGGACAGCAGCATTTAAGAATTTTTTCATCAGTTTCACGCTTCTTCAGAAAAGGCAATCTGCAATATCGTGCTTGTGAAGTGTTCTAGACAGACAGCTCTGCCAAACGAATTACCTAAGGCACATCAGTCAATGGCAGCAGAACTCCCTGCACATTACCCCATCAACTTGTTTAAGCTCTGACATAGAGAGACCACCTCTAAGGGTAAGAGATTATTTCACTCTCTACATCCATTCCATCCATTATGTCTCTGCTGACGCTGCCAACCATTTCCACAAGGTATTAAGAGTTTTTATGACAAGGAATGTAATATTATTGGATGCCACTAGATGGTACTATGACATAGAGCCTTATAATGACTTGAGCAGGGCTAGTCAGAAAATGTAAAAAAAAAAATGTAAAAATTATATAAAATGTTTCCATCTTTGCATGAAAATTTTGTTTCAAGAGGAATTTTCTGACCAGCTCTACTGCATAGGCAGATGAATCTTGGAGCAATGCTTACAGTTAGTTGTGATGTAGCTCTTTTTGGAAGTAAAACAATTTATTGCCTTTCCCTCACTTCCTGAATCATTTCTTAGCTTCAGCTGCTGCCTAGAGCAGAGATATCCAAATTGTGTTCCATAGTCCACAGGGAGCTGACTGATCACATAGTGCACTCTGGGTCTCTTACCTGTTTCCAGCTGCTCCTATAGGTCTTCAGTCTCTGTTGCAAAGAAGAATCAGGTGGGCTATAAAAGTAACTGGAAACAAGGATCCAGAGTAGCAGCCGTGTTAGTCTGTATCTGCAAGAAGAAAAGGAGTACTTGTGGCACCTTAGAGACGAACAAATTTATTTGAGCATAAACTTTCGTGAGCTACAGCTCAATGCATCCAATGAAGTGAGCTGTAGCTCATGAAAGCTTATGCTCAAATAAATTTGTTAGTCTCTAAGGTGCCACAAGTCCTCCTTTTCTTTTTGTGGAAACAAGGAGGAATTAGCCAAGCTATCTTTACTAGGGTTTACACCTCCCTGAAAGATTAAACAGGAATCCTGCATCAGATACTGGAACTGCTAGCCAATTAACAACTGTACCAGTAACTTTCTGCTCTTAGTGTTATAAGAATTCAGGTGTGGGTGAGAAAGGAAGAACAAACAGCGAGCCCTGAGCAGGTACATGCAGCAACAGAGAGGGAATTAGTTCTAACTTCAGAAGTTTCAACCCATATCTGTCATTTTTCAGAGAGTTTATTGCTTTGTCAGTGGGATTTGTTCATTGGGAGCTGTTCTTCAAAGGGAGAAGCTGCATTTAACCTTGGTGCACTCAAGTTGGAAAGCACAAAATTAACGTTACAAGAGTTTCCCTGACTATCATCTGTCTAGGAAGGATTTTCCTTCATTAATTGGAATACGTATAGCTACGCATGCTGGTGTTTATAGCAGAGCCCATTCGGAGAAGACCCAAGTTCCAGGAACACTCAGCTGGGTGCAAGGAAGTCTTCTTCTGCAGAGATAGGGAATGCTATGGAAAAACACCCAGCAGCGGGAGAAATTAGACATCCTAATGATGACCCCAACCATTCTAACAACTGGGCATCCCCACTGATTTCAGTGAGTATAAATCAGGGCAGACGCTGGCCTACTGTGTTTAGTTGTACTCTTTTACAAGTAGCTCAGGGGACCTGACTGCACTAACAAGAAGAGTGTGACACATAAGAGTGTGGTTGAAAGACTGACCTTTATTGCCACTGAGCATCTGGAACACAGTGTGTCCTAGGATATACCCTCTTCTGGGGCCCTCTCTCCTTCCTGTCTTCTTGCATCCCTTTGTGTCTAGTCTGTTTCCATCTTTCTCTCTCCTGTTTGAAGAGCGCAGTGGCTACTCCCAGAATGCTGGCCACACGAAGGAGTATCAGACTCCCAGAGGCACAGTTCCTCCCCAAAGTCCTCATGAAACAGAGACAGCACCACTCCCTTCTCAGGCCTGCAGTTTGACCCTTATTGTTGAAAAGGACATTGGCAAGAAAGCAGGATCTCTGCGTCTCACTAGTTCATCTCCTCTTGTGAAGTCATAGTCCCCTGAGGAATAAGCAGCAGGAGCGATGAGCACGTACACACTGTAATCATGTTTTCAACCCTTTATAATAAAAGTACAGCACCTCATCCACCTGGTTATCTCCTTTAATGCCAATCTCCTTACGGGTTTTGATGGACAGACCTGGGTTCATCTGGATCCCACACCCAGCTCAGCAGGGTGTAACTTCCTAATTTTCTTCCCATATGAATTTATTTGGCGGTGCAGCCTGCCCCCTCACTTCTTGCTGGCAGGGTCACCAGGACAGCTTGGAAGGAAAATTCTAACCACAGGTAAAAAGAAAAGGAGGACTTGTGGCACTTTGTTAGTCTCTAAGGTGCCATAAGTCCTCCTTTTCTTTTTGCGAATACAGACTAATGTGGCTGCTACTCTGAAACCACAGGTAAGTGGAGGTAAGTGGAGACTCCGAAGAAATAACACAAACATATACAATATATTCAACACAGTTATTATATTAAACAGAAAGTAAAAATATAACAGGTAAAATACCACTCTCAGAATCACTTTGCCCACACTGATAATACCCATGATTTCCCCCAGATCTGATAGAGCAAGAGTAAAATTTAGTGTCCCATTGGTTTGCATTCTTCACAGGAGCCCTTGATGATCTGTGACAATTATATCTTCTGGAGCAACAAAGCAGCTTGGCTGGCTGGGTTCAGGACAGCCCACAAAACTCACAAGTGGGATAAGATCATAAGCCCCTCCACAGATTTAATATCCAGCAGGTAATAAAATCCACAAACCCTGACCTCCTGGCATGGTTCAGGGAGTAGGAGGGGTCCCAAACAATTTCCCTGACTAGCTAACTAAAATATGGTGCTCTCACACTCTGTGAATGATCCTCAGGGTCAGCGCTGAATCTGGACACCTCAGCAACTGCAGAAGGGCTAATGATCACTGCTGGCAAGCATGCTCTTCATGCAGGCATCCGGCTGCTTCTGTTCCCAAGATTTCCCATCACCACAACAGGATGCAGGGCTCAAGTTGAAAATAATAATAACTCTACTAAAATCCTAACTTTCATCTCCTACCCTAGAGCTCAGATACAGTCACAGCAGGTGGGCAGGCCTGAGCTAGCAGCAAGAGCAGTACCTGCCACTTGATAAGTAGTTTCATCAAGGGAGCTGAAAGCTAGTTCAGGGGGCTAACCCAGCCTGAGTGGGTGAGGAGTTTTCCTAACCAAATTCTGTAGCCTGGGAAGTTACCTTGAAGAGGGAAAGAAAGGACCAAGCTGAGGGATTTTGCTTCCACGTACCCGAGGCCAGTTCTTAGGGGGAACCCTGCGTGCAGGCCAGTGACTCACCAGCTGCCCACACAGCCAGTCCTTCCTTTTCAGTGCCTGGCTCTAGATTCCTCCAAAATAGCTTCTCCACTCTGACAGAGCTCCTGGGGGCGGGCATTTCACTTCCTATTGGTCAGGGTAGCTTTTCTTCTCAGGCTTTTACTTGTCAATCATTGGACTCTACAGCTCCCCCTTTCTCGCAGACACTTCCGCCAGGGGCGGTGAGGTATATGGGCCTGTGGTGCCCAGGCTCCAGGAATATTCAGGACCCGGGGGCCCAGATCCACTAATTTTCGGAGCCAGGTCTCTCCCCCGGCCCTGCCTGCTGCCCCCACGCACCTCCCCTGGGCCCCAGAGTATCCCTGCCTCAAGCGGATGGCTGCCCTGCTGCTCCACTCTGCGCTGCCTGGCCTCACCCCCCCCAACACACTCCAACCCTCTGCCCCACCCTGAGCCCCCTCCTGCATTGTGAACCCCTCATCCCCGGCCCCACCCCGCAGCCCTCAACCCACACCCAACCTTCTGCCCTAGCCCTGAGCCCCTCCCACACCCCAAACCCCTCATCCCCAGCCCCAACCCAGAGCCTGCACCCCCAGCCAGAGCCCTCATCTCACCCCCCCCCAACCCCTTGTGCAATATAGGCATCAACAAAAGACTCATAAAACTCCAGTTACCGCTAAATAAGTCATGATTTGCTACCATCATCAGTGCATATATGCCCACATTAACAAGCCCTGACGATGCTAAGGAACGGTTCTACTCTGATCTCAGCTCTCTCATCAAGTCAACACCACAAAGTGACAAACTAATCATCATAGGAGATTTCAATGTAAGAGTAGGTAAAGATAACAAAAACTGGCAAGGTGTCATTCGAAAACATGGCATTGGAAAAATGAATGAAAATGGTCTCCTACTCCTAAGCAAGTGTGCAGAACATAGCCTGACAATTAGAAATACCATTTTCAGACAGGCAGACTAATATAAAACTACATAGATACACTCCAGATCCAAACAATGGCATCTAAAAGGTTACATCATTGTCTGACAATGTGACATAAGACAAGTCAGGATCATGAGAGCCATGTGTGGAGCAGAATGTTGGACGGATCATAGAATGATTAGGTCAATATTGAATCTACATATTATACCCCACACCTGAAACGGCCCAAAACAATCAAGACGTCCCCTGATTTTGCTAAACTAAACCGTGCATCCTATCGAGACAAGCTACAAAGTACACTAGAAACCAACCTTGGCGATAACCTTGTCTCATGGGAGGAATCCAGAGAGACAGTACAAAAAACTACAACTGACATCCTCAAATGGAAGAAAAGGGCTCACCATGACTGGTTAGACGAAAACAATGAGGAAATCACAGTACTCTTGAAAGAAAAAAATTAGGCTGTCCAAAACTGGCAAATGATATTCAGCCCAACTCAAATGGAGACAGATTCAAACATCTGCAAAGCAAGACACAATGAAAACTATGCTTACTAGAAGATAAATGGTAGAAAAATATAACAGAAAACACTCTAATGTATGGGGAAACAAATGAAACAAAGAAGTTCTTTGACGCTAGTTTATGGACCTTCAAAGGTGGGCACAGGTTCACTCATGATGGCTGATGGCAGAACAGTCAAAGACAAACATGGCATGGAACAGAGATGGGTTGAACACTTTAGCCAACTACTGAACAGACCATCCTCAATTGAAACAAGTGCTATTAACCAGATACCTCAAAATCTTATTCTACACCACCTTGACTCACCCCCTCACTTGAAGAAACAGTGATCAATATATCGATCAATATAATGAACTCAGGAAAGTCCTCAGGCAGAGATGGAATACTGGCAGAAATATATAAATCTGCTGATCCAAAGATGGTAACACCATTCCAGAAGATCCTTACTGACATCTGGGACAACATAGAAATGCCACAAGACTTCAAATGACACAATTATTTCTTTATTTAAAAATAAAGGCAGCAAAACAGTCTGTGATAACTACTGTGGAATATCTCTTCTATCTGTTGCTGGAAAATCTTTGCTTGTGTCCTCCTCAACCTACTGATGTCATCTGTTTCAGAAGCCAATCTACCTGAGGCTCAATGCATATTCAGACCTGGTCGTAGCACCATAAATATAATTTTCAGTATCAGGCAAATACAAGAAAAATGTATCAAACAAAACATGGATCTGTTCAGCATCTTCATTGATCTGAGAAAAGCATTTGATAGTCAATAGAGAAGGATTATGGATGATCCTCAGCAAACTTGATTGCCAACCAAAACTGGTAAAGATCATTCATTTATTCCATGAGGGAATCCAAGGTCAGGTACTTTTTAATGGAGATCTCACTGACTCCTTTCCCATTTCAAATGGAGTCAAACAAGGCTGTGTCCTTGCCCCTGTACTTTTCAACCTATTCGTCACCCAAGTTCTCGATGATATTACAAACGGGCTCAACAGAAGAAAATACATCAGATACAGACATGACAGCTCAGACTCCAAACTTATAAAGCTTAAAGCAAAAGCAAAAGTAATGTAACTACAAATAAGAGAAGCACTCTTTGTGGATGATTGCGCCCTCCTAGCACACACTCAGGGAGATCTCTAGTGCATCGTAGTTCACTTTGCTGTCACACTCCTGCTTCTGCAGTACCACTATTTCAGCTGCCCTCAGTCTTGATATTTCTTTGTCTTTCTTAATTTTCTCTTCCTTTAACTCCTTTATTTCTGCCTTTACCTCTACCATCTGCTTACAACATTTCAGGAATGCTCCAGGACTGGTACAGCTCCCAGGATTCCAAGTCCCATTATCATGCACCTGCATGAAATCTGCCAAAATCTTATCCAAATCTACTTCTAGCTTTCCTTTCTCTCCAGATGTTCCCTGTCCTTCTGACACATCTTTTTACTCAACCAGGCTTTTCAGCCCAAGCCTGTAAATCAACAACAGAATCTGACCAGAAATCAACTCACAGACTATGGCATAGAGAATTACAGATTGCTACCCTGTTCCACTGCCCCCTTCACCTATTGGAACAAAGAAACAAACAAAGAAACAAACCACTAGCATTAATCATTCCCATCCTTACACTGTTCCTGGCTGGATCAGGGTTCTGGCAGGGGTTTGGGGTGTGGGGCGGGCTCAGGTTGCAGGCTCCCATTGGCCAGGAACCATGGCCAATGGAAGCTGCGGGGGCGGCACCTGTGGATGGGGCAGCTCGCAGAGCTGCTTGGCCACGCCTCTGTGTGGGGCGGGCTCAGGAGTGCAGGCTCCGGGCAGCGCTTACCGCAAGCAGCTTCCGGAAGCATGTCCCTGTTCCAACTCCAAGGCACGGCCAGATGGCTCTGCACGCTGCCCTGTCCGCAGACGCCACCTCTGCAGTTCCTGTTGGCTGGGAACCGCGGCCAATGGGAGCTATGGGGCCATCACCTGTGGTTGGGGCAGCGCACAGAGCTGCCTGGCCACACCTCTGTGTACTATTTAGGAGCTGGAGCGGGTTCATGTCAGCTGATTCCTGGGAGCTGCACAGAGCGCGAAAAGCCCCTGACCCTACTATCCGGCTGGAGCACCGGAGCGGGGCAACCCCCCGAATTCGCTACCTGGTGGGAGCTGAGGACCAGATTAAATGGTCTGACAGGCTGGATGTGGCCCGCGGGCCATAGTTTGCCCACCTCTGCCATAGACAGTCAGTCTTATTGTCCTAATGGGATACTATAAAACATCCCTGTGGATATATTTAATAGGGTTTTTTCCCTTCTCGGGTTTCTCTGTTACCTCAGCTATCCATTTTTGGACGAATGTCTGGTTACACCCCAAGTCTACGAGTGCCAGAGTCTGTTGGCTCTCTGCTTCAACTGGGATTATGAGTTTCTCTGGACTTTTTTCTTCAGGCCCTATTCTCACCAGTCTAGACCTGCCCGAAGTTACACTCCATGTAATTGCAGGCTTGAAATCGGTGCCCCTCTTGTCCACAGGAGTAACAGGTTATTGTGTCTGTCCTTTGTTTTCTAGTGGCTGTGTCACCTTTTTTCTGGGTTTCAGTGGGTCCTTGCTCCTGTGCAAGTATGGGAGGAGGAGCTGGTGAGGTGTGTAAGGGCATGGGCATGTTGTTGTGGGGAAATTTTACCCATAGACCCTAAGGTGTGCCCCTGTCTCTTATGCTATCCATTGGCCAGCCAGCTGCCTGAGCTTTCCTGGGGTTTATTCAAGAGGGACCACCACTTTTAGGTCCCTGGCCCATCTCCTTCTGCAGTGTATTTACAGCTGTCATTCTTTCCCTGACTAGTCCTCGAATGCCTTGAATGACCATATAGTCCTCCATGCCGGTGCCTAGGACCATGAGTTCCACTAGCTGGGGTTCCATTTGGGTCTCTAGTTATAATCAATGCAAGCAGAAATTCTTAAGCCTTTGAGTGATTGTCTGAGGTCTCACATGGGGAGGGGGGTTAGCGCTCATGGAGAAAAAGCTGGCAGTAGGCTTCTTTGTCTAGGCCTAGTCTGTCTACTATGGCTGCCTTCACCTGCTCATAGTCTTGGGCTGCCATATTTTCAAATGCCCAATATGCAGCTTGAGATTCCCTGATGAGAAATGGGTGAAGCAGATCACCCGCTGAGCCTGGGAAGAGTGCAAAGCTGTGGCTACCCTCTCAAAGGTTATCAGGAGCGATTCTGTGTCATCGTCTCTTGTCATCTTAGGGACTGTCAGGCTGGAGCATTTCCCTGATTTAAGGGTGATGCATATCCCAAAAGGAGCAGGACTCTGAGGGGTAACGGCTGGTACTAGCTCTGCCATCCATTTTAACATGTGTTGCTGATGGGCTGCCATCTGTTCAAATAGCTGTTGTTGCCTCTGTTGTTGGGTTTATGAGTCTGCCAGCCATTGCAAGAGTTGATTCACCTCCGTAGTCTCTGGCATATACAGGAGAAGAAAGAAAGAAGAAAAAAAATTATTAGGTTTTTGTTGTTGTTGTTGTTTCCCTTCTCTTCAGCGACAGTTTGATGCACAACCCCACTTCTGGTACCAGGTTGTCACCGGTCCTTGATGTGATCTTTCAGGTGTCTCTACTGCCTCCTCACTGGCTTTCTTTAGCTAGCCCCTGTTCAGCACAGTTCTTGGTCTCTAATTAGACCTACTGGTCTGCTTCAGTCCCTTTGGGCCATATTTCTGGAGGCAGCCTGGTGCAGGTGTATTGGTTGCCCCTTTGCTGTCCGAGGCCTTTCTGCCCTCCCCCTTCTCTGAGCTTTCTTCTTTTATAGCAGGCCTTGTTTTCCATATTGGTTAAAGCTGAGGGTGCCTGCCTCCATGACTGGCAGTTGCGGCAGCTTCATGGAGGTGTAGTCAGGCTGCTTGCCTGTAAGCAGGAGAGGCTCCCCTCCCACTTCTGCCTGTGCTCAGTATGTGGTTTGTAGATCCCATTACACAATCACACCAAGACCCAGGAACCAAGGTAAACTCCTTGGCAAAAACAAAAGAGAATCAGAAAACATATCAGCAGAATTGCCTAGGGTAGGTTCTTTACATTTGCCAGTGGTTCTTTAAAGGTGCTTGTAACAGGTTGTGCTCACCACCGCAGTGCCTCCTGTTGGTTGCTCTGGGAATTAGCTTTGTCCAACTCTGGAGCGCTCTCTACAGGTGGTAACTCACCCGTTGTCTGCTCTGCTGTTTCCTCTGTCTGTGGGGGCCCACGTCGCTCCTGGACCTCCGGCTGTGTCCCAACTCCATCATCTCCACCACTTCTGTGGGAACCAGCAGTCCTTCACCCAGCTTCTCGCCACAGTGGCGAGCTAGAGCCGGTAGTCCAGCCCCTCGCTCGGGGCTAACTGCAGTCCTTTGGCTCAAGCCTGCACTCAGGTGGAGCTGCAAATTGTCAATTAGGCTAGGCTCTGGTTCAGAGCGGGACAGTAAGCAAAGTCTCTCAGCTCCGCCTGTATACTCAGGTGGGGCTGCAAATAGTTAACAAGCCCAGGCTCTGGTTCAAAGCTGGATGGAAAACAAAGTCCCTCAGCTTGGGCCTGTACCCAAAGTCAGTTACCTCAGGCTTTCCTTCAGCTAGCCTGAGGGAGGGAGAAACTGCCACCCACCACTTGGGTGGCAGGGAGGACGCAGGCCCCCCCACTCCACTGCATCCTGGCCAAGGGCCCTAAGGGTGGCGGAGGGGTCCGCCCCTGCATCAGCGGGGATCCAAACCGCAACACACCGACTCACCCTCTGCCAGCATTGCAGCCAGAGAGGGGTCTACTACCCCTGGGCCACTTCCGCACTCCCCCTCCCAGGGTACCTACTAGTCCAGTGAAGTAAGGTGATCTGGCTTCTGGGGAGTGTGGGGTGGAGATAGGGATAGGGCTCTGCCCATGAGGGGGTGGAGCTACCCTCTTTCTCTGTCTGGGGAGGGCCAGTCCACCTCACTACAGTGCTTTATGGTACTCTTTCATCTTTCATGTTTAATATATTATTGTAAAAGATGCTAACAACTTGCCCACTGGGTTCATTGGCCTATGAGCACCCAGGATGAAAATTCTGTGTAGAAGTAGTTAAAGATACCATATAGTAATTGCACTCAGTGAGTCATTAAGGCTATTGTGCAGGTTAAAGGATTTTTCTTGTCTGGGCCGTTAGACATTCTGCCACTATCGTGTCTCAAAGCAGATGCACACAAGCAGTGTTAGATGCCCAAACTCACCTTCCAGGCCATGACCAACCTTTGACTAGTGGCTTCCCAGGCAGAAAGTGCAGGAACTGAGGGAGGAAAAGAGGTACAGTCTGTTAAGCGGTTAAACTTGTGCGAGGCCCTGGAGAGAGATGGAGGTACAGGACAGCTGCTTCTGGGGACAGGGCAGAGGTGCCTGGCTAGAGGCTTCTGCAGGAGGGAAGAGTGTGTCTGAGGTGTGTAACCACCTCTGCCCAAGGAAGCAGGGCTTGTGTATATTCTGCAAATTAACAAGTTACATTGAGAAAATCCCCTGACCATCACTGATATTGCTCCAAATGGGAAACTGGCCTGTAAGGCCCTGAATCATGCTAGCACTCAGCCAAAGGGCAACAATACATTAAGGGGGTACTTCACTTGAAAAGAAACCAACGCATCCAACTTCTGCTTGCCCTCTATGCATACACAATACCAAACTCAGGAGTAGGCACTCATCAGCTGAATGGTTCTGAATGTCATCAGTTAGTCTTCCCCAAAGCTGTACTTCTGTAATCAGTCAGTTCATAATGCTGCAGTAAATGTGTAAGGCTATTTCTAAAGAAAGGTTTAATCTTTGCTTTCAGCATGACTTGACTTAAAATATTCCTTATGAGGGAGACCATCCAGGCTCATACCAAACAAATTCTGTCAGTCAATGCCCTTGTTATCATTTATATTGCCAATCAGACAAAGAAGCTTCGTGTGATAGTGGTGTCTGACATTGTCAGAATCACTGGGTGGCCAGCTGAGGAAGGAGCAGATGCAGGGACTGGCTAGTGTAGAAACAGGCCCGGATGGGAGCAGGTGCAAACTGTCAGAACTACTCGACAAAGGAAATGTTCTCAGCCACGTAGTGACATTGAGCAGACTAGAGAGACTGTGTCCCTTAGGAGCCTATACACCTGCCTGGAGATCACTTGTTTGGGCCCTTGCCTATGTATTTCCTGAACCCTGCTTGAATAGTGTGGGACCTATCACAAGACTTGTAGGAATAAGTAATTTCCTCTGATGGTTCATCCCACTTTCTGGGTCGGGATGACTCTTCAGGATTAAGCAGGCTCAGCAGTAACTCAGGGATGACTCACCACAATCATGCATAGGAGTGATTATCATTCAATGGATGATAGGAGGAGTCACTATCAGTTCCAGTTTTATCTCTGCAGACTCTGGCTAGTCCCCAAGTAGGTGTGTTAACACCTTGGGGCTATTCAGTGTCTAGTGTATACAGGTGGGCAGTTGGTGGGGGAAGAGGTACAGGGTATTAGGAGGTGATACTATGATGGGATTCTGGAGAGGAGGAAGTCCCATGACTCCCCCTTGCCAGAAATCCTCATCTCTTTGCCTCTGAGGTGACCTGTATCCAGTTCCCAACTCCTCCCTAGGGCTAGGGACCAGCAGAGGAAAGCGAGCAACGTTGGGAGCCAAGGTCGAGAAGAACAGCCATACAGAAGAGTGGAGAAGAGATGAGAGAGCAACTGGCTCTTTCTAACCACACAGTGGCGTGGGTACTTTCAGAACTCAGCTGGGTGGCTAGGGAGCTGGGAAATACCATATTTGATTTCAGGTGGGTTCCCAGTATGAGGTTTGGTGGCCAATTTAGAAAATGCCAGTAAATCAAGTGACCTTCAACCATTTTTAATATTCGTATAAATTCTTGAAAGTCTTTGCAGTGAGGCAAGAAGGCCAAAGCCTTAGCTGGTGTGAATCATTATAGCGCCATTGAAGTTAGTAGAGGTGTAGCAATTTACAGCAGCTGAGGATCTGTTCCAAATGTGCTTTATCCAACTTTGACAAAATACAAATTCCAAGCAAAACATATTGTCACCATATAGAAAAATGTCAGACTACATCCAGCAGAAACCTACATTAATTGTACTATCTTTGCCAGATTGTCCAGTCAGAGCCATGAGTCCGGATCCTCAAATCACCATTGCTCCATCAACTTCATTGACTTAAAGCTGATCAGCAACTTTTTGTGCTTTTATGATGGGAGAGCCAAGTAGCTTGCTGGAATTCTGCTCCAGTGTTTCCAAAGGGATATAGGTTATCTTATTACCTCTCCATGTCTCCTGTGTGGTATCTCAAACACTGAAATATTGATCCTCCTAGAAGGTGGAAAAGAAATGATTTTCAGAAAGCCTTTGACATGGTCCCTCACCAAAGGTTCTTAAGTAAAGTAGCTGACATGGAATAAGACAGAAGGTCCTCTCATGGATCGGTAACTTGTTAAAAGATAGGAAACAAAGGTAGGAATAAATGGTCAGTTTTCTGAATGGAGAGAGGTAAATAGTAGTGTCCTCCAGGGGTCTGTACTGGGACCAGTCCTATTCAACATATTCATAAATGATCTGGAAAAGGGGTAAACAGTGAGGTGGCAAAATTTGCCGATCATACAAAAGTACTCAAGATAGTTAAGTCCCAAGAAGACTGCGAAGAACTACAAAAGGATCTCACAAAACTGGGTGACTGGGCAACAAAATGGCAGATGAAATTCAATGTTGATAAATGCAAAGTAATGCACATTGGAAAACATAATCCCAACTAAACATATAAAATTATGGGGTCTAGATTAGCTGTTACCACTTAAGAGAGAGATCTTGGAGTCATTGTGGATAGTTCTCTGAAAACCTCCACTCAATGTGCAGCAACAGTCAAAAAAGCTAACAGAATGTTGGGAATCATTAAGAAAGGGATAGATAATAAAACAGAAAATATCATATTCCCTTTATATAAATCCATAGTATGCCCACATCTTGAATACTGAATGCAGTTGTAGTCGCCCCATCTCAAAAAATATATATTGGAACTGGAAAAGGTTCAGAAAAGGGCAACAAAAATTATTCGGGGTATGGAATGGCTGTCATATGAGGAGAGATTATTGAGACTAGGACTTTTCATCTTGGAAAAGACACAATTAAGGGGGATATGATAGAGGTCTATAAAATCATGACTGGTATGGAGAAAGTAAATTAGGAAGTGTTATTTTTTCCTCATAACAGAAGAACTAGGTGTCACCAAATGAAATTAATAGGCAGCAGGTTTAAAACAAACAAAAGGAACTATTTTTTCACACAACAATAGTCAGTCTGTGGAACTCTTTGCCAGAGGATGTTGTGAAGGCCAAGACGATAACAGGGTTCAAAAAAGAACTAGATAAGTTCATGGAGGATAGGTCCACCAATGGCTATTAGCCAGGATGGCAGGGATGGTGTCCCTAGCCTCTGTTTGCCGGAAGCTGGGAATGGGCGACAGGGGATGGATCACTTGATGATTGCCTGCTCTGTTCATTCCTTCTGGGACACCTGTCATTTTCCACTGTTGGAAGACAGGGTACTGGGCTAGATGGACCTTTGGTCTGACCCACTATGGCCTTTCTTATGTTTAATAAATGATTGATTTGACTCACAGGTGACATTGCTTTACTTTCTCAAGTAATCAATACAAAGTCAGTGACATTTTCAGTAAGATAAGGTGAGATTCACGTGCCTCATATTACTGCTACTTCTGGCTTGGAATTGTTAAAGCGAGGTAGCAGTTATGTGTGGAGAATGAAGTGTCTTTTTTATCTTGGCAGATGTAATCCTATTCACATAAAGGAATAGCTTGTACATCCTAACTGCTTCCCGGGGTTGCCTGGGGCAGTGAGGACATCTCTCTAGGAAATAATGCGAACAATGGTATTTTGACCACACTTCTTCATGGCTCATGGAACCACAAGAAAAAAACCAGAGGATTCAAAGCTGGCCACTTTCCATGTGTATGTCTGCCCCTAAGAATGTACTGATGAGATTTGAAACTCTTGTACTACCACAGGCCAATCTGATTGACCCTCTTATGTGCTGAAGTGCCAAAGAAATTAATCCCAGTGTAGCACATTTTAAATATAACTTGCTCTACCTGTTTAGAAAGTCAAATACTTTTAAAATTTCTCTCTCTCTCTCTCTTTTTTTTTTTTTTTGGTCAGGGCTCAACAACTGTATTTGATGGAACTGAAAAGGTCTGAGCCTTTGAAATTGAAAAGGATCTAAAAATGCACTGGATTGAAGTTTTGAAGTTAAATAAAAAAAAGTGACAACTGAAAGCCAAGAAACCATGAACAGCGGAAAGACAAGAAGGGTCTGAATAATATGCAGAAAGCTAAAATAGAAGGAAAACAAAATGAAGGAAAGAGTTTCACAGACTAATTACATGTTGTGTGGAAAAGTAGTTCCTTTATCAGTTTTGAATTTGCCACCTTTCAACTTTGTTAAATGTCCCCTTGTTCTCGTGTTATGAGACAGGGAGAACCAGAAGCTCCTGACTTCTTTATATAGTGTTGTAGACATGTTGGTTCCAGGATATGAGAGAAGACAAGGTAGGAGAGGTAAAAAAATTTATTGGATCAACTTCTGTTGGTGAAATCGACAAACTTTTGAGCTTCACAGAGCTCTTCCTCAGGTTTGGAAGAGATAATCAGAGTGTCTAAGCTAAACACAAGTTAGGACAGATTGATAAGCGTAAGGCATTCACATATACTATAGGAAACCACTTAAAACGAAGTGGGCAATTAAGAATTAGGTGTGTTACAAATTGTTATAACCAATGTCTCTGTTTAGTATATGACTTTTAGTGTCCAGGAGACTTATGTATTTAATGACAAGTTTCAGAGTAGCAGCCGTGTTAGTCTGTATCCGCAAAAAGAAAAGGAGTACTTGTGGTACCTTAGAGACTAGCAAATTTATTTGAGCATAAGCTTTCGTGAGCTACAGCTCACTTCATCGGATGCATTCAGTGGAAAATACAGTGGGGAGATTTATATACACAGAGAACATGAAACAGTGGGTGTTACCATACACGCTGTAAGGCTAGTGGGCAGGTAAGGTGAGCTATTACCAGCAGGAGAGCAGGAGAGGGAGGGGGGAACCTTTTGTAGTGATAATCAAGGTGGGCCATTTCCAGCAGTTGACAAGAATGTCTGAGGAACAGTGTGTGGGGGGGGGGCGTGAATAAACATGGGGAAATAGTTTTACTTTGTGTAATGACCCATCCACTCCCAGTCTTTATTCAAGCCTAAGTTAATTGTATCCAGTTTGCAAATTAATTCCAATTCAGCAGTCTCTTATTGGAGTCTGCACATCTACCAATGTGATATATGTCATCATGTGCCAGCAATGCCCCTCTGCCATGTACATTGGCCAAACTGGACAGTCTCTACGTAAAAGAATAAATGGACACAAATCAGACGTCAAGAATTATAACGTTCAAAAACCAGTCGGAGAACACTTCAGACTCTTTGGTCACTCGATTACAGACCAAAAAGTGGCAATTCTTCAACAAAAAAACTTCAGAAACAGACGCCAAGGAGAAACTGCTGAATTGGAATTAATTTGCAAACTGGATACAATTAACTTAGGCTTGAATAAAGACTGGGAGTGGATGGATCATTACACAAAGTAAAACTATTTCCCCATGTTTATGCCCCCCACACCCACACTGTTCCTCAGACGTTCTTGTCAACTGCTGGAAATGGCCCACCTTGATTATCACTACAGAAGGTTTTTTCCCCCCCTCTCTCCTCTGGTAATAGCTCACTTTACCTGATCACTCTTGTGACAGTGTGTATGGTAACACCCATTGTTTCATGTTCTCTGTGTATATAAATCTCCCCACTGTATTTTCCACTTCATACATCTGATGAAGTGAGCTGTAGCTCACGAAAGCCTATGCTCAAATAAATTTGTTAGTCTCTAAGGTGCCACAAGTCCTCCTTTTCTTTTTACGTATTTAAGTTTCCAGGCTTGTTTTTTTAAGGTGGTTTTTTTAGTTTCCTTTGATGACAAAGACTGAGAGGTCAGATATGGAGTTATGGCTTTGTGAAAAGTGTTCACCCGCAAGTCATAGGGTGGTTCTGTCTTTTGTTATTTTTCTGTGTGAGTTCATTTGGTAGTGTAGTGACTGTCTGGTTTCACCCCCATAGTTGTTATTGGGTTATTTGATGTACTTGATGAGGTACACCACATGTTGTGATAGGCATGTATAGGATCCATGAATCTTGAAAGGTGTGAAGTTTCTGGAGGAAGTCGGTAGTGTCTTGGAGGAAGCTGGCCCTTTGTGTATTGAGCGGTTTCAAGATGGTTTCTATGATTCCTAATATTCTTTCAGTAAGAGTGCCATGGCCAGAATGATGGGTCTGCCTGGGTTCCGTTGGTTTTTCGTCAGAGAGTGCCGGTTTGTCAAAACCAAAACTGTTCTTGGAAAAGGGTCAGTTTTGATGAATCTCCTGAAATAATTTTGAAAAATGTTTCAAAGTTGTCCCATTTTGCATTTTGACATTTTCAAATGAAAAAAAAAATTTTTCAGTTTGAAATACTTTTGTGTTTAGAAATTTTAGTTAATTTATATTTTTAAAGGTTAAAAGAATTTAAAAGATTTAAATCCAAACAAATGTTTCAAAATTATTGAAAGGAAACATTTTGACTGACCTAATCCAAAATTTATTCCAGATTCTTCTCATCTCATCTCAAAAGTGTAACTGTAATATGCAGGGCAGCAACTTGGGTGTCTGCTCATACTTTTGGAGAACACTATTACGGAATTACACCAGACTCAGCTTCTGATGCCAACTTCAGCTCCATTGTAAAGTCATCAGTAATAGTTTGGCTCCAAAGCACCAGCCCTTCATCAGGGATACTGCTGTGGACTCACCTACACTGGAGCACCCATAGGGACACACCTTGAGGAAGAAGAGGGAGTTACTCACTTTGTCAGTAACAATGCTTCTTAGAGATGTGTGTCCCTATGGTTGCTCCACGACCCACCCTTGTCTCCTCTACTTCAGAGTTCTCAATACAGGACTCTGTGCAGAGAAGGAACTGAGGGCGGTTTGCCTGAGCAATGCTAGATATCCTTGAGGCAAAGCGCGCATGTGCGGGCCGAATGGACAACGCTATCTAAAATCTCCTATCAGAGGTGCAGGGACGCAGACAAACCTACAGTGGAGCCCTCATAGGGACACACATCTCAAAGAACCATCGTTGCTGCACAAGGTGAGTAACTTCCTCTTTGCATCTGCAGCATGCACATGGGGAGACGGGATACATTGATGTGCACTGCTATTCATACCCCTGTAGTATGAACTGCAGGGCAGAGTAGACATAGTCTTAAATTGTACTATAAAACTGCAATGGAATTAGTTAGTTTTGTATCCAAAGCCATGATTCTCTCTCCCAAGTTGCATGGATGCAACTCCAGTTGACTCCAGTGGACGCACAAAGGGGAGAATTAGGCCCGCAGAATCTATGCGTACAGAGTATATGTGGCATAACCTTTCCTCCAAAGTGTAACTGTAATTTTAGGCATCCCTTATATAAATTGTTTTTCTGATTAAATGATTCCACAAATTATGGCATTTGAAATTCTTTATGAAGATGATACTAGGATGCATAGTGCAAGACATTCAAACTATCCTACAATGTGAAGCATGAAACCTCAACCCACCCAGATGAACTACCTTTTCGGGTCAAAGTAAAATGACAATGTATCCCCTGTTTTTATTAGTGTACATGCCATCATTTTTCATCACACAATCATTCCTTACAAATTACCACAGGCCTCTGGCTGTCTTAATGGAAAATTTGATAAAACCAAAATTACTATAAAATAAGGCACAATGAATACTGAAAGAAATCCAAAAGCCAGATAGTACAATGACTTCATTCTACCCCATAATATACAATAATCAAACCTCCAACCACAAACACGAATATATATCCTTGGGAGATGAACAGATGGATTTTAGACTCTGACAGTTATGGGGCAGAACTCCCCATATCAGCAAAAATTCCACTTAGGCATTTTGAAAATCTGATCATGTGCTTTTACGGTCAAGTTTTCACACACGTTCAGCACACAACAGCTCTCTGTAGTGAGGCCGAGTGGCCTCCCTCCCAGCAGGAGATCGAGGGACCATTACACTCCCCTTGGAGGGCGGAGCCTAGATCACCCCGCCCCCTCACCGGAAGTACTGGGGTGTGGCTGGAAGTATAAAAGGCAGGCCCTGCAGCACAGTTGGGGTAGAGCCTGTGGAGGAGAAGGACGCTCCACCTGTTCTGCAGCATCCCAGAGAGGAACCTACCCCCGGCTGTTTCTGATCCTCAGATGCCAACGAGGACTGGCCCAGAGTGCCTGCCACTGTGTATCCCAAGGAGCCAGAAGAGGCCTGGAGGCCACAGGTACCAAACCCTGGGGAGGCAGGAAGTGGCCCAGAGGCAGCCACAGAGCAGCCAGCTGCAGAGCCAGGGATGGCTCAGTCGGCATGTTGCAGCTGGATCCCGGCGGATGCAGGGGCAGCCAATCCTGGCACTGCCAGGGCCCTGGGCTGGGACAGGGTGGAATAGGGTGGTCCCATGTCCCCCTGCCACCCCACCCCACTCCAGACACTGTGCAGGGAAGCTCCAACTCTGAAGAAGGAGCCTCCCTTACCAGCTCCCTTATAGACTGTTGCTTTGCTGGCTGCCTGAGTCCCGCCCAGGCTAAAGCCAGCCTTAAGACTGTTTATTTGCTGGCAGCCTGAGCCTCCTTAAACCCAGGCTCAGCCCACAGATAGACTGTTGCTGGGTGCCTGAGCCTCCTCAAGCCCACGCCCCAGCTCAGGTACAGACTCTGTTTAAGGGCTGGCAGATTGAGCCACCCAAACCCAGGCTAAAGCCTGATTGTGACTGTTGGTTGCCCAGCCCTATTGTGGGCTCTTGACTGCCTGCGCATTCTGGTTCTGGCCAGATGGGACCAGACTGAGAGGCCTCCCTTCCTATGGGAGAGAGAGGGACCATTACACTCTCACTTTGGTTATGTATTGTCTTCGCTACAGAGTTCTCAGTCTCTTACCCAAATATTGTCCCATAAGCCCCTTCCCCTCCACATACAGAAAATTCTCACCTGAGTTTAGTGGTGCTTTAAACCTGGGTTAGCTGGCATGCCTGAGGGTATGGCTTAGAACCCAGGCCCAGGTTCTGCTTTCATTCGTGTTGTGCAGTGAAGACACAGGCTAAGTCACTCGAGTGCTGATATTCCTCCAATACCTTCCCACAATTCCCCTTGTGTGCACAGAAAGTTCTTCCACAGATCAATGGGAAAGTATTATAGAGCTGTTCAGCTTGTTACAGGACAAAGAATGCGGGATTTTCCCCAGAAATCTTAGTGCACACATCGGTAGGGCAGGAAAGGTGAGGGCACAGTTTAAAAAGGCAGGGCTTTGCAGTGTGGCTGCTCACACCCTGGGTAGGCTAATCTGGGTACTTAGTTTGGTGCCAATCAGCTGAGTTAACTCTGCAGTGAAGACATTCCCCTACGTGCATTGGTTTTTTAACATCCAGCAGCTCCTGTTGATTGTTTCCGTCGTTAAAGTTATGCTGTCAGTCTTCTCTCTCAAAGCTTCTTACCTACCGTTGTTACCAGTAACACCAAAGGATACTCTAATTGAGAGAGATTAGAGAGAGAGATTTTCCTCTTTTTTTTCCTTCTGTTTGCTTCTTTTCTACCTTTAATAGTGTAGTGACAGCACTTTGAGTCAGTCACTTTCAGTCTGTAAGTTAGTTTCCTCTGATATTTCTGTGGGTGTTTCATAGAGCAACACAAGAGAGAGAACATTTAGGCTAAAATTTTCAAAAGTGACCAGGGATTATGGTTGCCCAAATTGAGACACTTTGAAGGGCACCAATTATCAGAGAGAGTGCCTGGCATTTTCTGAAAAACAGGCTCTTTTAAAGCATGTCAGTTTAGGCACCCAAAATTACTGTCACTTGTGAAAATTGTGGCCTTGAAAATACCACAGAAAAAGAGGTTGTAAACCCACAAAATATGGCAGAGTGCCTTGGAATAAGCAAGAAGTACCTGAAGCTATTTTCAAATCATTTTTTAAAAATCAACTACATTTCTTGTTGAGAGTACCTCTTTAAATAAGTATATTAGGAAGGCACAGTCGGTATTATCAGGCACAAGAGCCGATGGAAAAGTGTGTCAGCACAGCTCAAATTCATAATGTATCTCCGGGAATGCTTGATAGTTAAAAAATGCATCTTAAAATGGAAAAGTAGTATTTACATTTAAAATTGATTTGTTGGGAATGTCAGATTTTGTTCAACTATTGCAGATTGGAGCCTGAATTCCCTCAAAGCATATGGTGTTTTCAGCTTCCCCCTTCTCTCTTCTTTTAGTCTCTCTGAAGTCCCATTTGAGTCTTCATGGACTTTACCGTTAACCCAAGTTGAGTCTTAAGTGCAAATGGGTCAAATTTCGGCTGCCTGGTAGAGCAGAACATGAATATTTTGATCTCAAACCAGGCAAAATTCAGTGGTTTCAGATGATATTTAATCTGATTTTTCAAGCTCATTTGAAGTCAGAATTTAGACGATATTAACTATAAAGAAAGAAAGGTTTCAACCCCAAATCATATATTTCTCATAGCTCTGCTTAGGACTTTTAGCCTGGCATTATGCCACCCTTAGTCTTAAACAGGAATGTCCCTGTGAATCAATGTTGTGGTAGCTGTGTTGGCCCCAGGGTATTAGATTAGGTAATATCTTTTACTGGACCAACTTCTGTTGGAAAGAGAGGCAAGTTTTTGAGCTTTGGAGAAGAAGAGCTGTGTGCAAGATTGAAAGTCAGGCTCTCTCAACAAAAGAAGTTGGTCCAATAAAAGATATTACCTCAGCCACCTTGTCTCTCCTGTAAATCAGGGCAGTTAAGGATGATCTTGGGCAATAGACTTTCCAAAGCATTGTGTGATGTCAATCCTGGAGAGCATTCTGCTTTCAAACCACTAGAGTGTCCCTCTAATAACAAGTGTTGAGGATGTAAGGAGAGAGTAAACTACTGCCTTTTCAATATTGTTAATATACAGCATGTTGCATGATTAGAACCACAGCAAAAGCACTGATAACAACCCTCAGCTGTAAATACTGACTGGAGTCCTGAGTAGCTTGTAAAGGATATCTGCCACGAGGGAATCCTATGGATGGTAAGAGCTACCTTATCTATTGCCATGAAAACTGCTACAGAGGAATTCAGAGGAGAGGTACAAACTGAAAGGTGTACAATGAAACATTTTAAATGTGTCTGGTAAAACCTAATACACCCCATTTCCCTCTTGCTTCTACATGCCTGGATGTATCATGCTGTGAAGATGACTTGCCTTAACAAACTGCTCTATTGTGATGTTTTATATTGCATTGGGTTGCATTTTGTGCTCTGTTTAACACAACTAAAATAACAGAGGATTTTCTTACACAAATAATTGAATAAAATAGCATTTATGTAAAGAAAATATCCCTTGTAGAATTATAGATTAGAAGTCTGTGTATGGTAATGACACAATGTATTACCATAATTATTATAAAACAATACACAATGGCATGTTAAAGCTACTGTAAAAATGTATGATGACCCCCTAAGAGTAGAGGGTCCAGAAGATACCACCCCAGGAAGCTAGAATGAACAAAGGACCGAGAAATGGCCTTATAGCAGAAGAGAAGAAGCAGTCCCAGGGAATGAGTAGTTGAATGAGGGGGGGGGAACCCCAGGGCACTGCCTCTTTAAGGGCATGGGACCAGGAGCCCTGTAATGTTGGGAGGGGCAGGTATTCCTGTTAGTTGGGTGGAGCTCTCCAAAGGAAGACAGTGTAGGCACAACCTTCTCCCTCAGAAGAGGGGAGATGCTGGTTGAAGAAGAAAGTTAAAGTCAGAAGAACTGGAACAGCGTGGTACCTGGGACAAATATATGCATGAGCAAAATGCCATACAAATATGCTTGGAGGATAAATGTTTTTATCTTGTTAAGGAAAATGCATTAATGCAAATGTGAATACAAAAGGTTATAAACATTAAGGGTAATTCCATTTCAAAGCTACTTAGAGACAGAAAATATTACATAGCTGTTATAACACTGTAAGTTATGTCTGATTTGAACTTCATTTTAAACTGCGTAGTGAACGAATTTCCAGCTAAACACAAAAGCTTAAAAGAGAATTCCACACACAGGAGATAGCAGGCTGACAATATATGATCTCACTGAAGCTTGAGTGCGCATAGACCAGCACAGTTAATCAAAAACTCCACTCATCTGCCAGCTCTTTATGCATTCATCAAAGCTCAGCAGAGAGTTATCAGCATAGAAGATTCATACATCAAGGCTTCAGCTCAGGCTTTCTTGACATTCCAAGCAGATTAGTGTGTGACAGATTTCTGTAGCCCAGTAAGCATACCAAAGTGAATCTACAATGGAGATGACAAGAAAATTCTTGGCATCTGGTGTCATGTCCACTTGTAAAATCAAAGCCAACAAGGCTGCCATAAAGGTTATGGAAGTCAGACAGTTTTAGGAGAAATGTTTTGATTTAGAACATGACAGAACAAGTCCTCAATGAAACACACAGGACATTACCTAGCAATCCTCTTAGGTACAAAAATAAAATAAAATAACATGAAATGTAGGTTGCCTTAAAAACAATCACACATTGCTAGTGCAAATGGACAAAGGTGAGAACTTGTTCACAAATGGCTCTCTAAAACATTCTCTCCATCCCATCAAGGTAGCCTCAAATGAGTCACTAAATATATATCCCAGCTCTATGAAAGAATTAACACAATCATTAAAGATCCCTTGTTTTTCACATAAAACAGCATCTATGAAGTTGTGGTGAGCAACCTGCGGCTTGTGGGCTGCATGCGGCTAGTCAGGGTAATCCACTGGCAGGCCACGAGACAGTGTTTACATTGACCGTCCACAGGCAGGTCCACCTACAGCTCCCAGTGACTGTGGTTTGCCGTTTCTGGCCAATAGGAGCTGTGGGAAGTGGCGTAGGCCAGAGGTTGCCCACCACTGCTATGAAGTATGAAGGTATGCAAATCTGGAAGCCAGTGCCTTCAGCCGTAAAGGGCCTAGTGGACTCATGATCAGGCACACTGGCTATGCACAAGGCCAGTTGTTCTTTTGCGGCTGGCAGGCCCTGTGGAGTTGGAGTGTGAGAAAGGGTTCTTCTCCCTCCCCATTCTTAATTGTCAGCTGTCAGAAAAGGGGGATACATTTCCTTCCTCCTCCAGCAATGCTGTTAAAATCCATATCCCATTTGTTTAGCTCCTCTGTGCATGAACCGAGGGTCTGTGTCTGTAAAGGGCCTAGCACATCTTTAGGATTCTATATAATTCATAGAATCATGGAATTGTGGAACTGGAAGGGACCTCAAGAGGTCATCTAGTCCAGTCCCCTGAACTCAAGCCAGGACTAAGTACTATCTAGAAGACCATCCCTGACAGGTGTTTGTCTAACCTTCTCTTAAAAATCTCCAATGATGGAGATTCCACAACCTCCCTAGGCAATTTATTCCAGTGCTTAACTACCCTGACAGGAAGATTTTCCTAATGTCCAACCTAAACCACCCTTGCTGCAATTTAAGTCTATTGCTTCTTGTCCTATCTTGTCCTGAGGTTAAGGAGAACAATTTTTCTTCTTCCTTCTTGTAACATGCTTTTACGTACTTGAAAACTGTTACCATGTCTCCTCTCCATCTTCTCTTCTACAGACTAAACAACCCCATTTTTTCAGTCTTCCCTCACAAGTCGTGTTTTCTACACTTTTAATCATTTTGTAGCTCTTCTTTGTACTTTCTCCAGTTTGTCCACATCCTTCCTGAAATGTGGTACCCAGAACTGGACAGAATACTCCAGCTGAGGCCTAATCAGCACGGAGTAGAGTGGAAGAATTACTTCTCATGTCTTGCTTACAACACTCCTGCTAATATATCTAAGAATGATGTTTGCTTCTGTTTTTTTTTTAACAGTGTTACACTGTTGACTCTCATTTAGCTTGTGATCCACTATGTTCACTTTCCGCAGTATTCCTTCCTAGGCAGTCATTTTCCATTTTCTATGTGTGCAACTGATTTTGTCTTCCTAAGTGGAGTACTTTGCATTTGTCCTTATGGAATTTCATCCCATTTACTTCAGACCATTTCTCCAGTTTGTCCAGATCATTTTGAATGTTAATTCTATCCTCCAAAGCACTTGCAACACCTCCCAGCTTGGTATCATCCAGACTTTATACAAAGCAGGGCTGGTCCACACTACAAAGTTAGGTCGGCCTAACTACATTGTTCAGGGCTTGAAAAAATGCATGCTCAGTGCGATGTAGTTAAGCTGAGCTAAACCGTGATATAGACATCACTGGTAGATGGAAGAATTCTTTCTTTGACCTAGCTACTTCCTCTCAGAGTGGTGGAATTACTACAGCAATGGAAAAACTGCTCTGTAACTATAGTAAGTGTCTTACACAACCGTCCTAGAGTGGAACAGAGCGCAATTCTCAAGGTATGTCTACACTAGAAATGCTACAGTGACATAACGGTAGCACCGCAGCTGTGCCGCTGTAGTGTAGATATTACAGTGATGGAAGGAGTTCTTCTTTCAGTGCACTAAATCCACCTCTCTGAGAGGCAGTAAGTAGGTCAGTGGAAAAACTCTTGAATTCTGTGATAATCCCTCTATTGCTCCAGCAGGACAGGGAATAGGCTGGAAACAGGGCCCCTATGTTTTTTTTAGTGATGTTGGAGTCTCTGTGTTCCTTCCCCAATTACCTAAGGAGCAGGGATCTTTATCACAATAGGCCCTTCTTTTTTCTTCCTATTCTTCTTCAGTGGATCTTTGCTGAACTGTGGTTCAGAGCTGTCAATCAGGATATGTGTTTTTGAGGTTCATGTTCCCTTTAAATCTATTCCTGTCTGATTATTAATCACCAGGAAGGCAAGGGAATGGAATCTGCCATCACTCCTGGGACATGACACAAGGAAATGCTCATGCATGATGTCTCCCTGACATCATCTTCAAGGGACCAGATGTTTTACAGGGTAACTGGGAGGAGGGGTGGAGTCTTTGCTCTCATTGTGGTAATAAGAGGTATATGGATGTATACAGCTTAGCTGCTCATCTCATTGAGGGATAATTCCCTCCTTGGGATACAATGAAGCTTGTGTGATGCCCAGGAACCCTGTAGAGCTGCTACAGGCTCCATTCTATCAATGCTCCAAGTCCTGGAATTTGGATCATATGAGGTATGACTCTAAAGCACAGAAACACCAGAGTATAAAGCATATGGTGCCATAGTGAATAGAAATAAGCACTTGTATCATACAACCCATTTGACTGTTGGCAATGCAATGATGATTTTTAATCAGTTAATTAACAAATTTTTGTTGATATCCTATCAGTTTTCACTTGCCAACATGCATTTCTGTCTAAGCCTAAAATTTAAATTATTGTTGACACATGAAAGAAGCCAACAACAACAACAAAAATCTTTGGCTGTACCTATCATAGTGTGAATGTGATACAAATCTCACTCACCAAACAATCTTGTCTCCATCTCTGGCAGGAAAATGGAGGACTTTGTTTCTTACAGTAACTAATTAGTTTGTTCACACACTTCTGGATGTTTTCAAATAACTTTGCCACCCCTTGGTGTGAGCTTGACTATGAGAAGAGAAACACAGATACATGGCAAAAAGCCCTCACAACTTTGGACCCTCATGCTCTTCTGTTTCCTCCTGCAAATAGGATCACTCTTCAGTGGTAAGCATTAATTGTTCTACAACCCATTATGAGCAAGACAAAAACATCTCTGCTATTCTAGAAAGATTTTCAGGCCTCTGGTATACAGTGGCCTTTGCCAGTAGTTATCATGCAGTGGTGTCTGAAGTCACTACAGTTTTCTCCTCTACTTAGAATATGAGATGGTGGGGTAACTGTGTGTTGTCTTGTGTGTTGTTACAGTTATGGGGCCAGCTGCACCTCTGCCCCCTTTTTGGTGTCTCTGAGAGCACCCACCTCAGGTGTTCAGCATCTTACCCCTACTTATCTCAGGGTGGGATCTCATGATTCCTTCACTCTTAGACTGGGACTCATGGACACTATCTCTCTATCTTAAGGTTTTATATGCTGCCCATCACCATAGTATCTGAGAGTCTTCCATGGAAAATAGATAGCAATAGCAAAGTTCTATGTGGAGTTCATGGAGTCTCTGGCACTTCTCCCATTTTGGGGTGTGGTTCTAAAGTGCATTGTGTTTTTACCTTGGGATAGCTCATGTGAATTAGTTACCCTCAGGTTAAAAAAATACACCTTAATCGGCCATGAAGAGAAGGCCTGAGTCTAGTTCTCTCTGAACCTCCCTGTTCATACTGGTTTAGGTGCTGTCCAAGGAGAGACTTTAAGGCTCATTGCTCTGGCATTGTCTCTTAATGATCCGTATGTGTAAGCTTTTAGGTGACTATCAGAAAGGGTGATAGATTGAGATACAGTATTAATAATTGTTAAAGAGCACCCTCATGTTTGTCGCAGTTGCCTTTTTAAAGGCAACCACTACAGATAAACTAAATTTCATGCAGTTCATCTTGGAGTGGTCTTTCATACAAGACCTTAAAAACTGGCTATTCTTGTGAGAGTAGGTGTTTGTCTTGGTGACCTGTGTGCCATCTGATGGGTGCCATGGATCCAAGAGGAGGCGGCGGTATCATTTTAGTGGTGCTGAATTTGTGAAGTCCTTGCGAAAGTGCAACAGACTTTGAAAGAGTGAGAGAATGGGGTTCCTGTCCGTTGTGAGGGTGGGTACTAAAAGAAGAGATTCCTCCTGGAACCATTTCTATTTGCAAGAAAAAATCTAATTGCTGCACCTATTAACAGGCTCAGTAATTCAGTTAAAAATGGAAATGTAGTGAGATCTAGGAATACGCTAATGGCCATTAGGAATGCAGACAGTGCTTTAAGGACATATTTTTTCCTCCGCAGCTCACAGGATCCTAATTTGTTAATGCTGATCATAATAAGAGCAGCAGCTGTTTGAAACTAGCGATAAATCACAGAAGCTGAGCGTTCTAGTCAACCAGGCTGATAATCCGATTATCAGAAACTGGCTGTTACTGTCTTTTCATTATCTGAAAATCCCAGTAAAATTTATCTTCCTTTACATTTTATTTCAATTCACAATACCACACACGTGCACGCACACTGGAGTTGCTATAGTGAAGCATTCTGTTATTCCATGTAAGGGTCTGATCCTGCAAACGCTTATGTTTGTGAGTAACTTCAGGTAGTTAACAGGGCTCTTATAATATATATATATACCATATTTATACACCATATATATAACTATATATATATAGTTATGAAGTAGATCTGGATCTCATTCTATGTAGATAATCCCTGCCATGAAGTGCTTACAGTCTCAGGGCTTGAGCCTCCAAACGCTTACACTGGTACATGACTTATGTGACTAGTCCTATTGAACGAAATAGAACTTTTCACATGAGTAAAGTAATTCATGTGTAAAGGCTTGCAGCATCAGACCCTACATTAGGAAGAGATGCAAGTGGGTGTAACAAACCCTCTGTCATTGTAATAAGTGTCTTACACAACAGAGTGAATAGTGGAGGGACAAGGAGAGTAGCAATGCTGGTGGGTTAGTATCCATGTCTCAGAGCCTACCTATGTGCACATTTTGCAGGATCAGAGGTTGCATATCTGTAACATATTGTAGAATCATAGAATATCAGGGTTGGAAGGGACCTCAGGAGGTCATCTAGTCCAACCCCCTGCTCAAAGCAGGACTAATCCCCAACTAAATCATCCCAGCCAGGGCTTTGTCAAGCCTGACCTTAAAAACCTCAGAAGAAGGAGATTCTACCACCTCCTTAGGTAACACATTCCAGTGCTTCACCACCCTCCTAGTGAAAAAGTTTTTCCTAATATCCAACCTAAACCTCCCCCACTGCAACTTGAGACCATTACTCCTTGTCCTGTCATCCACTACCACTGAGAATAGTCTAGATCCATCCTCCTTGAAACCCCCTTTCAGGTAGTTGACAGCAGCTATCAAATCCCCCCTCATTCTTCTCTTCTGCAGACTAAACAATCCCAGTTCCCTCAGCCTCTCCTCCTAAGTCATGTGTTCCAGGCCCCTAACCATTTTTGTTGCCCTCTGCTGTACACTTTCCAATGTTTTCACATCCTTCTTGAAGTGTGGGGCCCAAAACTGGACACAGTACTCCAGATGAGGCCTCACCAATGTTGAATAGAGGGGAACGATCACGTCCCTCAATCTGCTGGCAACGCCCCTGCTTATACAGCCCAAAATGCCATTAGCCTTCTTGGCAACAAGTGTTTAAGATCAGCAAGGATTTCACTGTTAAGCCAAGCTGGAAGCCTGCCACATTTACTATTCTTTCTATACTCCGGGATGGTTTGTCCCTGTAACCTCAATAAGGATTCTTTAAAATACAGCCAGCTCTCCTGGACTCCTTTCCCCCTCATGTTATTCTCCCAGGGGATCCTGCCCATCGGACCCCTGAGGGAGTCAGTCTGCTTTTCTGAAGTCCAGGGTCCATATTCTGCTGGTCTCCATTCTTCCTTGTGTCAGAATCTTGAACTTGACATCTCATGATCTCTGCCTCCCAGGTTCCCATCCACTTTTGCTTCCCCTACTAATTCTTCCTGGTTTGTGAGCAGCAAGTCAAGAAGACCTCTGCCCCTAGTTGGTTCCTCCAGCACTTGCACCAGGAAATTGTCCCCTACACTTTCCAAAAACTTCCTGGATTGTCTGTTCACCACTGTATTGCTGTCCCAGCAGATATCAGGGTGATTGAAGTCTCCCATGAGAACCAGGGCCTGAAATCTAGTAACTTCAGTTAGTTGCTGGAAGAAAGCCTCGTCCACCTCATCCCCCTGGTCCGGTGGCCGATAGCAGACTCCCACCATGACATCACCCTTGTTGCTCACACTTCTAAACTTAATCCAGAGACTCTCAGGTTTTTCTGCAGTTTCATACTTGAGCTCTGAGCAGTCATACTGGTCTCTTACATAGAATGCAGCTCCCCCACCTTTTCTGCCCTGCCTGTCCTTCCTGAACAGTTTATATCCATCCATGACAGTACTCCAGTCATACGAGTTATCCCACCAGGTCTCTGTTATTCCAATCACATCATAATTCCTTGACTGTGCCAGGACTTCCAGTTCTCCCTGCTTGTTTCATAGGCTTCTTGCATTTGTGTATAGGCTGATCATCCTGCTTTCTCAGTATGAGGCAGGAGCTTTCCCCTCTTGCGCTCTCCTGCTCATGCTTCCTCCTGGTATCCCACTTCCCCACTTACCTCAGGGCTTTGGTCTCCTTCCCCCGGTGAACCTAGTTTAAAGCCCTCCTCACTAGGTCAGCCGGCCTGCTCGCGAAGATGCTCTTCCCTCTCTTCGTAGGTGGAGCCCGTCTCTGCCTAGCACTCGTCCTTCTTGGAACACCATCCCATGCAATGTTCCCTCTAATTTTTGACAGGCTGTGTGCACAAAAAAATTATTCTGTGCAAATTGTTGTGCTTCTCTGCAAATTTTTGTGAGTGCGGTGTTTCGCCATGTGTGCGGGGTTTAGGATCTGTGTGCACGTGCGCACACACACAGCTTAGAGGGAACAGTGATCCCATGGTCAAAGAGTCCAAAGCCTTCTCTCCGACACCACCTGCGTAGCTATTTGTTGAATTCCACGATTCGACGGTCCCTACCCATGTCTTTTCCTTCCACGGGGAGGATGGACGAGAACACCACTTGGCCTCAAACTCCTTTATCCTTCTTCCCAGAGCCACGTAGTCTGCAGTGATCCGCTCAAGGTCATTCTTGGCAGTATCATTGGTGCTCATGTGAGAAGTAGGAAGGGGAAGCGATCCGAGGGCTTGATGAGTCTCGGCAGTCTCTCCGTCACATCATGACATATAAATAAGAAAGATTAATTATATTAGTAATCCTTGTGGGCTGCCTGCCTAGCATTGGCTACTCACATGAGTAAGGTTACACATATGTACAACATGAGTTAGGTTACACGTGTAAAACATGAGTGTTTGTAGGACTGGGCCCTGTCTGTGACATCCTGCTTCTGGCACTGAGCAGTGCCTGATGCTTCAGAGGCAGACAAAACAATCTCATAATGCATGTAAGCATTTGGTCAGTGCTCTTTAGGGAGATGTGGGGGAGGTAAATGCCTTCCTTGAAGCCCACAGGTGATCAGCTAGTATCCTGAAGCATAAAATGTGATTGCCCATATCTTGTCTTCACTTGCACAGTTACAAATGTTAATACATCATAAAATTATCCAGCCCTTTTAAAAATCCAGGCACAGGATTTGCCTCAAAGAGCTCCTGTGGCTGTGAACAAATATACAATTTCCTCTGTTTGTTGTAGCTTCCACTCATGCCGTCCCTTTAGTCAAACAGGAGAGTCGTTCCATAATATCATTATTGGTTATGTGGACAGCTCACCTAAATATAAAGATCTTTAACTAAGCTGCCTTAGCAGTGAATGGTCACATCATTAGACACTTTAAAATATGATCAATGTGTTTTTTATACAGCTGTTATTAAATAGGTATTTAACATTGCTGAAAATATACACCACAAGAAGATTCAGTATTACAGAAATAGACTGCTGGGACCAAATGCAAATCCAGACTTACAGCCTGTATAACCCACCCCGCACCCCCTTGAACTCCCTGGACTTGTGTGAGTTGTAAATGATGTCTGAATTCAATGGGCTTCTACTGGCAGAATGTCAGGCCAGAATCTGGTCTTGTGAGTCTAATCCTGTAATGCTGAATACCTCATTCTACAACTTGACTCAGGGGATACAGTGATGAACACATTATAAGTGCATAGGAAGGTTAGATAGGATTTAGATGCGCTATTCTAAACCACTGGCACTGAGAAGACAGTAAGACAGAAGAAGACTAGTAAGTTTCATGTCCCTGTTGGGATTTATGTCGGCAATTGTTGAGCTATCACTCTTGATGTCTGGCTGGTAGGTGTGCATGAGCCTCAAGGAACCCAGACCACATACAGTATCCCAGCTCTGTTCAAACTCAACATTTTTTCTCCTGGGTACTGAGATTCACAGTACTGTACTAAGAATACAGTGTTTTTCTATTTGTGACCTGATTTCTCCTCTTCCTCCCAGCAAGTTCCTCCATCTTCAGGATACCAGAATGGTCACATTGATGCCCAGTAACCAACTCTTCTTTGGAAGACCACAATTTGCATCATATATTTTCTCCCACAGCTTCCTTCCAGCTACCATCTTTTTTCTCTTGTCTTCCTCGCTACTGCAGGAGAAGCTGTTAAAGCATCTGCCTGTTACCCCTTGCCAGACAAATCTATCTCGTCAAGTCCACAACTGGCTATGAAAGGAGTATGGTCTACTGGGATGAGCACAGGACTGTAAGACAAGCACTCGCTACTAATTTGGGCTCCGGTACACCTTGAGAGATGTCTATCAAATTGTGAACTCTATATTGAATTAGGAGCTCCATTTTGTATTGTGTTCTTGTGACTCTTGGGGGTTCACCCAGGTTGGTAAGGGTTCCATCAACACCTGCTTTGAAGCTCTGGGTGCCTTAAATACTATCCTGCTGTGCCTCACAGCCCTGATACCAACAGCCAGCATACAAGCATGCAGGTCACACCCTAGCTTCCACTATTCATTTATTTTTTGCAGGGGGACCTCAACCACCCTTCCAGCCCTGAGTTCTCCCCCCAGAAATATCATCCTCTGCAGTGCTCAGCCCCTCTGACTGTAACACTCACAGAACCTTTTTACGTTCACTGCTCCTTTAAAGAGAGAGTACACGGCACCAGCCTGTTCGTCAGGCTGATGATTTTACTCTTCAATTTGAAACACTGCACTGAGATGGTTGTGTCATAAAACAAGATTAAATTTATTAAGAAAAGGACACAGGTTTCAGTGATACCAAGGAGAAGGAATTGAGATAGAAATAGTTACAAACAAACAAAACACAACATGCTTTCTAGTAACTCAAACTTAATTTCCGCAAGTTACAATCTTTGTCTCAGCAGGTTTCTCACCTATAGTCAGTTCCCAGAGATTTCAAGCCCTGTGGTTGAAGGGTCCATCTTTCTCAGATTATAAGAGCTCTGGCCTGTGTGTCTGTCCAATGATGGATGCTAAAATGGCTTTCTGGCTTTGCTTGTATCTTCCAAAGTTCATGACCTTGCATCAGGCGGCAGAAACGTTTTCTGGAGCTGCAGCTTCCTTCACCCACCGAGCGTGTGACATGACCATCCTCTATTCTGGTTTGCCTTGTGGCTTTGCCTACCTTGTATGTAAATGTACTTTCATTGTCGCTGCCTGATGACCAGGCAGGTCAGATAAGCATATACACATTCCTTTGTCCAGGACAGACTAAGCTTATGTATTGCTTGCCAAACACATTTTAGGACCATAATGCTAGCAAAGATTTATAACTCATTGTACACACCCCATACATGCACCACACAATGATTTTTCAGGACCAGTATGTTACCCATTTATATATGAAACCTTACATGATACCTTTATATCCAGATTATAACAACTGTGTGTTAGGTGTAGTGCATATGTCAGGCCTGACAAGGGTTGCTGACACACACTAGTGAACCACCAACGTGCCTTTGTGTCACAGTGCTGAACATGTCTGAACTTCCCCAAGGCAGATTATTGAACTGCATTTCAAAGAACCAACCTGCCCAGGAAAGCTCTCACTTAAAAGCTCTCACTGAAGGACCAGCAACCCCCTGGACCCAGAATTGTTCAGAGGAGACCTCCCCCACCATGGGGATACTAGGACCTAAGCGGTACCTCTCATCCCCCTGCCATGCGGGCTGCATAGAGGATCCAGCCACAGATATTATCTAGTAGGACCAGGTTCCAAACCTTTGGAACTTTGGACATTGCAGTGAAAACTGCAGAATGTTCCGACTTTCTCTGATCATGTGCTGATTGGCTGTTTGTTCCCCTTTCCTTTACCTCTCCTTGTCCCACTCGCTCGCTCTCGCAGTCTCTGCACCTCAGCTTCACTCTATTCCTACCATGTCCCCCTCAATCACCTTCTGTTCTCTTTTCTTTCCAGTTAGCTGATCCCCTTCTAAGTAACAGCCCTTCCCTCTTAAATAAATATCTAAATCATGGAACTAACACGTCACATTGTTCACTCTGCTTGAGTGTCAGGATGGGTTGATTTAAGTCAAAGCAATCTAAATCACTGATTTTAATCACAATTTACATCAGCAAGCGGAAAACCTTGATTTAAATCAGAAATTTTAATTGTGTTTTGCATTTGTACATTTTAGTTATTTTCCTAAAGAAAGATCGATTCTCATGGGCCAGTAACCATTAAAACATGTTGATTTACAACTAAATATAACCGTCACACTAAATTTGGTGCTGTGTATATTGCTTTTTGTTTTTGTTTTTTTTTGCTAACCAGGAGGATACACTATATCTATGCACATTAATTTAAGCAATCATATAATTTAATTTACCAGTACTCAGATTCTTGTTTTACATTTCTTATTACATTAGAAAATGGTGAAAGGAGCAGTTCTTATCGAGATGATTAATTTTTACTTGAAATTTGTGTCAAGCTCTGTTTGATAGAAATGCAAATTCAATTTAAAAAACACAAAACCAGAATTTTAATTTCTTTGTAATTCAATAAAATTACTTTATATATGGTGGATACATAAGAAAAAAAGCTTATCAAAGAGTATATCAAACATGTTTTGCATTTAAAATGAAGGAAGTATTATCTGCAGTTAGTGAATTGAACTGATTGTATCTGATCACCATGTTCTTCAAGATGTTAAAATAGTTGGTCTCATCCTCTAACATCTAGTTTTTATTCATAGATTGGACAAGTAAAGCAAACTTTCCTGCTTTCTTTGAATGAACTACTCATTGCACTGAATTGTTTTAGTAAACTGAAATTAAGAAAATATTTTCTCTGAACCTGCAGAAGAGGCTAATGCTGTCAAAAGCTGGTTTAGCATTTCTGCAGTTCTGGTGCCGGGTGCTTAGCCTGTGATTCAAACCATTCTACTTTTGGAAATTTCTTTAAAACTTGTCAGCAAACATGTAATCTTTAGCATTATATTTTGTATTTAATTTTAATGGAGTGGAGTATAATAAATTTAGGCCTTAACAAAGGATGACAATTTAAAATTGAATTTTAAATAAGTTTATTTTTTTAAATAAACCTGTATTTAATTGAAGTAATAAGAGTCTAATTTAATATTTAAAGATCAATTTTCATTTTTAAGTAATTATTTTTATATGCCCTATTGCTTGTTATGCCCTTCTCCCAACCCTGTGCTTATCTTGTCTATTCAGACAATATTGTCTTGTTATTTCTTTGTGTTCCCAATTTGTCTGTATCCATCTGTTGTCTCTTGTCTTTTATTTATATTATAAGCTCTTTCTTTTTGTTCTGTATTTACACAGCCCCTAGCACAATGGGGTCCTGGCCCATGACTAGGGCTTCTAAGAATTACAGTAACACAAAATAATATTAGTAAGAATAATAGAAGTTGAGCTGGCTGCGAAACAAAATTTCCATCCCATGAAAAGCTGTCAGTTTTTGAAAGGTTTAAGTCCCCCATCAGGATGACAAATTAAAAACCTAAAAATGTTCTCAGGATTTAAATTTTAAAATATTTTGTTTTGAAAATAGTAAAATATTCCAGCTGCCTGGGTAGCCCAGGAAGCAAGAATATTTTGATGTTTCCAAAATGTAATATGCACCCTGGTAGGCTGCCCAACTCCCTGGAAAACCTTGCTCCCTGTCAGTCCACTGATCAACCCAGGAAGTGGCCAGGTGGGGAGCCTGGGAGACGGAGAGCTGGGCAGCCCAGAGAACTTGGTAGCTGGGCGAGATGGTAGTAAACCAGGCAGCAGGGACAGCCTACCTTCCTGCCTGGCTTTTGTTAAACTTTCTATGGAATCAACACATTCCCATGAAATGTTTCAATTCCATTGAATCAGCCTTTCCCAACAGAAAACTTACCAGAACTATGAAGAAGCTATCAAGACTCCAGTCTGAGGCCATTGTCTCTGATTGTCTGTCAACTACTGGTGTAGCCCCTTGGAACTATTTGTTTTCTACACAGTTAAAGCAGGAATGACTGGGCGAGGGGGTCGGAGCTTTCCAGCTGAACACATGGCAAGAGAGACAGAGACTTGATGTAAGGGAGACAACCATCACAGCATTGAAACGAGAGCGGACAGAAGGGACTCTGCCCTACCTGAAATGCTGACCAACCTTGGACTCACAGGAAGGATGAGAATAGACTAGGTGACAGTGGGTCTCAGGACTTTTGTTATTTTTCAAAGATCTGTAGCTCTCAAGAGCTTTCAGCATGAAGTCACTGTGGTTAAGAAATTACTTCACTGAGCCCCTTTCCTTCATTTTCCTGCCATGTTGTAGCTGAGGGGGTTAAACTAGAAGCTCCAAGTGCTCTCAGACTACTGAAGCTCTGAGGGAGCACATTTAAGTGACTGGGGGGCTCGGGAAGTCTGACAGATTGTATGGTCTGGAGCAGGTGGACAAGGGTAGCTGGAGTCCAACGTCCCAAAGAAGGGTTTCAGAGAAGAGATCTGATCCTGGGAGTGTGCCGTATATAGACCTAGAGCTAGAAACAATTACTAGTTTCTGCCCAGACATAGCTGGCTTGGAAGCATGTGGGAACCAGCAAATGGGTCCACTCACAACAGACTGGTGACCATACAGCTGGGTACTAGGCAAGGTTGTGACATGCGGATCCTTGGGCAAGTCACTTATGCCTTAGGACCCTGGCTAATCCTACCATGTAAAACACCTGGATGAATAGTCAGCTTCCTAAAGGCTTTTGGAGTCCTTCTAGGGGGTATTCTGGAGTTCCAACAGAGGCCATGGGTGTTGGGAGGAGGAAATCTTCACTTGATCTCTATCCGCCATAAACACTTCTCACTCACCCAGCCTTTACTGTTCCTTTCTCCCTTCTGTTAAGTCCCCAACCATCTACACATGCACAAAGCCCTTGCCTCACTCAAGGCATGTCTATATGAGATATATTTTTCAGTTATACCAATATAGTTAAACCACTATAGTTATACCAGTATCACTCCCTGTGT
This sequence comes from Eretmochelys imbricata, assembly GCF_965152235.1. NCBI lineage: Eukaryota > Metazoa > Chordata > Testudines > Cheloniidae > Eretmochelys > Eretmochelys imbricata. The sequence goes on from NC_135572.1 coordinate 35,292,067, forward strand.
GGACACTCTTTTTCCGGTGTAAGATTGCCTTTTTCCACTATAGCTTCTGTCTCTTTGCAAGTGGTTTACAAATGGGAAAGAGTGCCCACATGGGGGAGTTATTCTGGTATAACACATTAAATTCTCTCCCTGTATTATACCAGTAGAACTTCCCTATGCAGAGAGGAGCATCCAAGGTCCAGCAGCAATGGAGGTTAGCAAGGCACAGAGAATCTGGCTTGATATGCTAAAGGTACAAGAGTGGTGGGGGTGGGACAAGATGGCAACGACAAGCTGTCAACTCATTGGGGATAGAGGTCCTCTTCCGGCATTCAGCTGGTTGAGAAGGGATCTTTGGTTTGTGGAGATAGGCCATATCATACTGCAAATATGTCTTACTTGGTATCCAGAGTTATCCCATTATGCCAGATTTGAATTTGGCCTTTAGCGTCTGACTAATTTCGCAATTTAATAGAGACTTGCAACACAGTTCTGCTTTTGTCTTCCTCCTCTCTCATAAACCATTTCCGTCCTGCTGGTGTCTTTAGAAAAAAATCTCACACAGCTCAGCTGCACCTCTGAGCGTCTGTTCCTCTCTCCCTCTCACCTCTGTTCATTGAACATTGGTTCCTTCTTTGTGAAATTTGTGCCCAAAATGATAAATACCCAGAAAGATCCACTCTCTATCTAGTCGTGGCAGGTCCATCTCCATTGCTGAAGCTGGTCCACAGAATACCATGTGGCCAAATGTTTTACCTCTGCCCTATTCCCAATGGCCTGGACTGCTCCCAAATGAACCCTCAACTCCCCTGCACAGTCTTCCTTTGCTCCTGAGAGGGTTTAGATGAAGCACTTAGCATTCCTGCAGTTTATGTTTCACAGTAGCAGCTCAGGATCTTTTGGTATTGTAGGGTGGGGACTGATAAGGATAATATTCCATTTGTGCCTATTAGTCTGCAAGGTCCTCTTGTTCTCCTGCCTCAAAAAGGGCTTGTGAGGAATGGGACATTTTTCTCTTGCCTAACTTCAGGGTGTCTTTAGGAAAAAGTATAGAACTTTCTTTCATCACCTAGAACTAGTAGGTGGATTTTATCACGAGGGAATCTTCTCTGTCATATTTACAGACCAGGTCCAGCTTCTCAGGAAATCATTCTAGTTCTTAAAAGCCATTGCTAGATATTTACTTCACTTTCCACTGACCCCACTGTCTGTCTCAACTGGAGATTTTAGTTCTTTCCTCTTGCACAGATTGTTTTGCTACGAGAGAAAAGTTCTGCTTCTTAATGAATATGCACAGTTTTCTCCTGCACCTTGATTGGAGTCTCTTGACCTGTCTGTAATAAGGCTTATGTTGGTGCTATTGAAAACTGTGCCATTTTGCCACATTGAAGTTAAAAAATCATCATAGGACAATCAAGTTTCAAATGTTTCTTGTAAATTCAGAAGGGCAGATTGGAATTCCAACTGAGCCAGAATATCTGGAGGTATGGTAATTTTTCTAATGCTTGCATGCACTGGAATCTGATCCTGAGGTTTCATTGGTATGGAAATGTATGCTGCTGAGCACAAGTACATTTGTCTTTCTTCTACAGAAGCATCAGGAGCATTTAATATTTTATCCTGAGTAAGAGTGTTATTCTTCTGTATCCAAGGGTAATTTATCTAGGTAATATGTGGATGGCTGAAATTCATCACTTGAAATAGACTATAGATTTTCTTTTAACCTTTGGATGTTTTCAGAGTTGGTGTGTTCCACTGTAATCCCGCAGAGAAGGTCATTGGAGTGCTGTAAATGTTAGCAATTATTTTGTGAATGAATTACCCATCAGAAAGAATGGAGCTGTTACTGTACTGGTAGCATATTTTTAATTCTAAAAATACCATTTCATTTGGGGGCTATGGGGGAGTGGGATAAAATTCCTCATGGTTCCTCTAAGTCTCCTTTAAGAGATTGTCATTGGTACACATTTGTGAGGCTAAATGCAGGGATTTCAGGATGTAATGTACATGTGTGCATTTTGTGGGTACTTCCAGAGCCCAGCTTTGCACATCTGGCCTCCAAGGCTTCTCCTCGTTCACTTTCCTCCCACAGCTCACTTCCTGTCTGATTCTCTTCCCTCTGATGCCCAGCTGATGACTCTTTGCAGTACCCAGGGGACCCAATTCATTACAACAAGGTCTGTTTTTTTTTTCTTTTTCCACTCCAGTGCAGCATAAATGACCTCACTAAATCCTATTCCTTTGGCATATGTAATGTGTGGAATGCATTCCTGGTTCTGTGTCAGGATTTATCTGTTGGTGCATGCTGTGAATACACATTTCATTGCAGTCATTAGAAATGTTTTAGTCATAGAGCTTGATTATTGTGGGCGAAGGGGCGGGGGAGGAGGGGGCGGTATATACAGGATATACAACCACAGTGGCTGGAGAAATCCACTTATTTCCACTGACTGACTTACTCACTCCTGCATCACTCTATCCAGGGTGCTCAGCTATTGTTCAGCTTGCTGAGGTTTGTTTGTTTGTGCAGGGATCCAGATCCTTAGATCTATATTATCATTGCCCTAATGCCCTTAGTCAGCTGCGCAGTGCAGCAAGATTCCTTTACAGTCCTGATCAAATTGTGCTTCCAGCCCACAGACAGAACTCACAGGCTGCTTGCCCAGTGCTTCCCACAAGTGAGGACCTGGGTGTGGGAGGCAATGGACAGGTGCCTGACTCCTCCCACTCTACTCATCAACCAAAGTAGCTGATCAGGCGTGCACTGGGGAGAAAGCTACTCCATAGAAAGGGGTGAAGTTACTCACTGGCCCTTCAAAGCAAGCGGAAGACTCTGACTCTGAGTCAGAGTACATTCTCTGGTATGCTTCTGGGGTGATGCTCCTGATGCTTCTGTAGAAGAAAGACAAATGTACTTGTGTGTTGTCCCTTATTAAAGTACAGTCTAGCCTTTTTTGAGCTCGATGTTAATACAGGGTAATCTCTCTGCAGTGGCTTTTTCAAGGCCCATCCGTTTCATTTCATTTTTCTTAATGAAAAAATGATAATGTGACCTTTTAGATTTTGGCCTACATTTTCAAAAGGCATTCTTGAAATACCTTAAAAGGGCCTGACTTTCAGAAGGCAGTGGCCTAGCACTTTAAAAAACTAGTCCCCTTCAAAGTGCCTTGTGCAGGGCACCCGAAAATATGAGGCACCCCAAGTCACTAGTCAGTTTTGAAACTTTTGAGCTTTAGGATTCTGAAGCCCTTGGGGTCTGACCCAGCAAGGTGCTGAGCCTTCTCATCTGCTTTTGATTTCAGTCAGAGGTTTGCCTGAGTACTAGGTCCATCTGGATTAGGTCCATCTGGACAAATCTCAGGAGGTTCAGCGGTTTGGGTTCATTTCTGATAATCTCCCACAAATTTGGATGTTTATCTGAAACTCTAGGGGTTGAAATCTCATCCGAACAGGCTCTCATGAGGTTTCCAACATTACCTGCTCCGAGACAGGCCACAAACACAGCAAGTACGCTCTCTATCTATACTGGAGCATTTATGCCCCAGACACAGAACTGTGGAGTTGCTTAAAACTGCAAAAACCTAATGGAATTTTTCAGCCTTCTCAAAAGGAGGTGTGAGGGGTTTTGACAAAGTCAGCCATTCACATGGGAGAGTTCATTCCCAAGCTCTTGCATTCCATTGCCATTCTATCAGCCATCACCTTTCTTCCTCAGTAAAGCATTTAGAAACGGTCCAGCAGCCAATCTTAGCTGAGGCAGAGACTTTCCTAAATGTTCATAACTCTGATAATTATACTTTCCAGAGAGCCAGAGGGTCAGGATAAAACATTTTTGTTTTGTCACCATGAAAGGTTGTGCCCAGCAGGTGAACATCCAAATAAGGATTTAAACCACAGAAACTAGACGACCAGGTGCCTTATTAGTGTGTATAATAAAACAGTATCCAAACAAGAGCAGAAAGATCAACATATGTCATGCTAAACCCCCCTGATTACGGAAAGTGCTCACCAATAGGGTGCCCAATTACCCTATGCAATGTTACATCTTGCCCATCTGTTTTTGCTAATGCAGCCTCAAGTGTGCAATTTAGTGTTGTAAACCTTGGGTCAGGGCTGTTTTATTAAGCTCTATAGCTCATGGCATCTCCTCCAGCTAAGAGAACAAGTTTTGAAAGGCTTCCAAGATCCTAGATATGGTGTTATATTTTCCATGCACAAAGAACAAAGCACATAGTTACAGTCTGCATGGCTTTTACTTCCAGTTAAGGAAGAGCAAATTCATAATAAAATCTCTGAAAACAAACCCATGCTGTAAGACCCCCTCATCTTGACTTGCCTCTCAGTACAGCTCTGGCCTCTCTGCTCCCCAAAAGGAGAGATGCCTCCTGTTTATAGGTTCACTGCATGGAAAAGAAAATGGCTGTTTCCTTCCTATTACACAGCTGCACACTCTGCAGTGCTCCCCTGTTATTTTTTTTTTTAATTATTGTTATATGTTTTTTCTTGTGGGCAAAAGTGCCTTTCTGGAAGGAGAGCTGGGACTTGCTCCTCTTCTGGTTCCTCATCCTTCTGCAGAAACATTCCCCTGACCCTTAACCATTTTCTCTTCCGGTGATTAAACTGTCCTCGGTGTCAATGTACAGGTCACTGCCTTTTCTAAACCTTTGTTTTGTAATAATTGGTCCACAAATTCTTCTTCAAGTGATTGCCTCTTGCACCTTTGCCAGAGCGTTTTCCCTTGTGGTGCCTGTAGGGATGGCCACACCTGCACTCTGGTATCCCTCATGCTTCGAACTAAACTTATAAAGTGTGTAGCCACACCTCTCCCGGAATCCCTGAGTTCCTTCTTACTGTCCCTGGCTGGTTGTTGGAGCACGCTGACACTCATTTCTTCTGTCAACATGCCATCAAAGTTAGTTCTTTTTGTTAGTTAGTGGCATTTGTTATTGTTCCTTGGACTCCTTTTCTTTTCTTCCATTTTCTTTCTTTTATATATTGTCCACTAGTTGTAGTACCCACACTGGGCTCCCTGACAGTGGCAGCAATAACTGAGACACCAAGTTAGACTAAAAGAAACTCCCAAAGACAAAGGTGCAAAAAAAATTATACCTCTTTGATGGAAAATATTTTCAACTCAGGCATTACAACTATTCATAACGAATCATCAGGCCTTGTTGACTTGTTATGATTATTCTAATTGCAATGCTTTGTCCAAATTCCTCAACATGCTGCTCCAGCGTCTCCAACAGTGAGTTCCAGTCTCTCCTGGTGGATAGTATAGCTGGTCTCATGCTCCACACTACAGTCTTGGATGTTGGAGACTCAGCTGCCAGTCATGGTTACAGTCATCAGGGATTCTTGTAGAGGTACAACAGATCACACATGTGCCTTGAAGATGAACAAAGCACTGATTAGAGGGCGGTGTTGAAGTCCTTTGGTCTGTATACCTCAGCCCCCTCAAAACACAAAGTTTTGTCCTCCAGCAAATCAGTATAGGTTAAAGTACAAATGGCAAAGAATGAGGCCCATGCCATCTTTCCTCCAAGCAGCCACATGCCTCACAGTAGCATCCCCTGTTGAGGATGGCATAGCATGCCAGATCTATAGAGAATCTACCCCTGCCCTTTGGAAACAGGTTGTGACATTTCCTAAGTGCGTGGCCGTCCACCCCCTCAGACAAGTGCGCACAGTAAAAAAGCAAAGTAAAACCCTGCATTTCCTGTCTCTCCCCCAGCCCCCCAACTTCCCGCCCACTTTTCCTGTCCCTTTTCAGGACCCATCGCACTGTTCTGTACTAAGGCAGGAAGCGCAGACTCTATGTTCTTTGGGAGAAATACAAGCCATAGAAGTGCATCCTCAGGAGAAGGGCAGGGGATTCTACTCTTGCTATTTAATGCTCAAGGCAAGAGTGGGTCACAGGCCAGTTCTGGACCTTCAGAACTTGAACAAGCACAGCAAGAGCTATGGTTCCATATGACTTCTTACACAGCTGTAATCCCTTTGCTAGATCCAGGAGATTGGTATGTTGCCTTTTACCAGGGGGACACTTATTTCTATGTGGCAATCCACCTTGGCCACTATGATTCACAGTAAGAAGAAACCACTTCCAGTTCACAGTTCTACCCTTTGGCCTAACATCCGCACTAAGGCTTTTCACCAAGTGAGGTGGTAACAGCCTACCTCTGCTGCTGCGATATCCAGATATACCCATACCCGGATGGCGAGCTGGAGCAGGAGGAGAGAGGTATTCATCGAACAGTCTACCTATTGTCATGCTTACGTCTGGAAGTGAACAAATTGAAATCAATCCTCATATCCCACCAGAGAATGGAATCTATCAAGGCAGTCCTCAATTCAACCTTAGCCAGTGCTTTTCTTTCAATACCAAGGTTTATAACTTTATAAGACCTCTGTGTGTCCTTCAAGGACCATCCCCAAACCTCAGTGAGGAACTGCCTCACACTCCTGGGGCATATGGTAGCATCACTTATCTAACTCCTCCATGACAGGCTATATCTAAGACAGTTACAGACTTGGCTCAAGTCAGTGTAACCACCTTCAGGTACATCACCTGGACATTCTAGTATGTATCTGAGACAAGATCCCAGGGTCCCTGGATTGGTGGATGAAATGACAATATTTGCGGGAGAGTCCCATTTTCCTATCTCCTCACTCTATGGAAGGATATGCACTGGGACCAGTGCTGTTCAACATATTCATAAATGATCTGGAAAAAGGGGTAAACAGTAAGATGGCAAAACTTGCAGATGATACAAAATTACTCAAGATAAGTCCAAAGTTGACAGCAAAGAGATCTCACAAAACCGGGTGACTGGGCAACAAAATGGCAGATGAAATTAAATGTTGATAAATGCAAAGTAATGCACATTGGAAAACATAATTCCAACTATACATACAAAAAGATGGCTTCTAAATTAGCTGTTACCGCTCAAGAAAGGGATCTTGGAATCATCGTAGATAGTTCTCTGAAAATATCTGCTGAATCTGCAATGTCGCTCAAAAAAGTTAACAGAATATTAGGAACCATTAGGAAAGAGATAGACAATAAGACATAAAATACCATCATGCCACTATACAAATGCATGGTACTCCCACACCTTGAATACTGCCTGCAGTTCTGGTCACACGGTCTCAAAAAAAGGTAGTATTGGAAAAGGTACAGCGAAAGGCAACAGAAATTATTAGGGGTATGGAACAGCTTCCGAGTGAGGACAGATTAAAACCTGGCTCTGTTCATTTTAGAAAAGAGGTGGCTAAGGGGAATTTGACAGAGGTTTATAAAATCATGAATGGTGTGCAGCAAGAAAATTGGGCAGTGTTATTTACCTCTTCACATAACACAAGAACCAAGGGTCACCCCAGTGAAATTAATGGGCAATAGGTTTTAAACGAACATAAGGAAATACTTCTTCACACAACACACAGTGAACCTGTGGAACTTGTTGTGAAGGCCAAAATTACAACTGGGTTCAAAAAAGACTTAGATAAGTTCATGGAGGATAGGTCCATCAATGTATATTAGCCAAGATAGTCAGGGATGCAACCTCATTTTCTGGGTGTCCCTAAGACCCTGACTGCCAGAAGCTGGGACTGGATGACAGGGGATGGATCACTAAAAATTACCCTGTTCTGTTCATTTCCTCTGTGGCACTGGCCACTGCCAGAAGACAAGATATTGGGCTAGATGGACCAATGTGGCCATTCTTATGTCCTTTGGTAATGGATGCTTTCGCCATGGGATAGGGAGTGCATCTGGGAGACCTGCAAGCTCAAGGCCTGTGGTATACTGTTATGAATTACACCTGGTAGGACACGCATACAACTGCTGCGAATTATACCTGGTAGGACACGCACACAAATGCTGCGAATTATACCTGATAGGACACGCACACAAATGCTACGAATTACACCTGATAGGACACGCACACCAATGCTGCGAATTATACCTGATAGGTCACGCACAGTTCGAATCTAGGCTGAGGCACAGAAACAAAGTCCACAACTGCAAAGTTCCCAAAAGACACTAAGTTTATTACGCTCGAGCGTGGTGCCCCCCTGCTAGCCAGGGGGGGACCCTGAATACAGATTATACAAAGGTTATATACTTTTCAGCAAAGCATGTTGCCCTCGTGCATCAGAAACCTTAGCCAATAAACAAACCCTTGTCTTATCTACCACCTATCCCTGCTTGGTGCATTCCTCGTGCTATACCAGTATGTTAATTACACAGCATGGTCCTAAAGCCATGCATCAGTAACTTTTATTATCAGAATGGGAGGCCTCACATCAAGGCCAAGAGACAGGGAGTTAGAGACTGACAAAAACCAGATACTGGGAGTCAAGGCAGGCTGGAGACAAGGAGGAGGATTTTCACAGGGATTCAGTATCTAAGGATCACTCCTCCTGGTGTATGATGTGCTGGCATTTAAACAATGGTGGGCCCCAAACCAAAATGGATCACATGTGCTAGCTTTTCCTTAACACTACTCAAGAGGTCAGGCTGAACACAAACATTCTAGAGTTATGGGCAATCACCAGAGCATGCCACCAGTTCCTGCCTCATGTACAGGGGAGGACTATCCAGTACTTACTAACAATATTGCATCAGTGTTCTATTTCAGCAAACAGGGGATCTCGGATCAAACATCTTGTGCTAGTTGGAAGTCAGATCTTGAATTTCTGCATATGAAATTCCCTAACTCTCATAATATCATAAAACTGGGGGTCCAGAATGGCTTTATAGACCAAATAAGCAGATCCTTCAGCTCAGAGCATGAATGGCCACTCAACATAACCATTCTAAGTTCAATATTTCTAGTAGTGGGAGTGCCATCAGTGACCATTTGCAACCCATCAGAACAGGAAATATTCCCTTTTCTCTTCAGGGCTGGCCACTGCCCTAGTCCATCTCAGATGCACTTTGCCTTCCATGGGACAAGAGCATGCGTTACACCAACCCTCCAGTGCTGCTGATTCCCAAGGTAATTTTCAACATGAAGCAAGAGTGAAGCCAAAATGATACTGCTGATGCCAGCCTGGGAAAGGCATCTGGGGTTCTTATACTCCACAGACTGTCTATCAGGGAACCCTTACTCTTTTTGCCTTTAGTAAAGGACCTGATATCATAGACTCATGGGCAGATGTTGCATCTGAACCCTCAGTCATTATACCTCATGGCCTGGTTCCTCAGTGGCTAAACCTACAGGAGGCACACAATGTGTCGCCTATGCAATCTAAGATTTTGCATTATTTGTTCCACATAGAAGAGTCAGGTTTGATGGTCGTTTCCATCAAAATGCACCTGGCCACAATGTCAGCATTTCATCCTCCATATTATGGGTAGGATTGTATTCTCTAACCCTATGGCCATCAGCCCTTTTGGGTCCCCCTTTTGAACAGTTAGCCTCCTGTTCATTGTTACAACTCTCAGTGAAGGCAGCCATCTGCAAAACAGCAATGGGATCTTCAGTCCTCATCCATGCTAGACACTATGCAATTACTACCACACCAAAGGAAGATGCAAATGTAGGGAAAGCAGTTCTGCAGTCCCTCTTCCAGGAGACTTCTAACCCTATCTCCACTGGAAACTGCTTGGGCATCACCTAGTGCAGTGGTCCTCAAACTTTTAGGGGTTGTGCCCCCCTTATCCCTGTCCGACCCCTCTTCTCTCCTCCCCTTTCCCCGAAGCTGGGGCCTGAAGGTAGGTCTGGAGCCATGGGCTGGGGACGGAGTCACAGAGTCTGAGTCTGGGGTGGGGACAGAAGCAGAGCTGCAACTGGGCCACGGTGCTAGGCCTTCAGCCGGGTGTCACTTCGCTGCTGGCCCCACCCCTGCCCCCAGCTCTGGCCCTGGGCCAGGAACAGAGCTGCACTGGGTTGGAGGATGGGACCAGGCATGGGGCTGGGAGCTGGGGCTGCAGCTGGGGTGTGTGGCTGGAGCAGAGCTGGGGGTAGGGTGGCAGTCCCTCCCCACCCTGCTTGGGGGCTGGCCCAGGTCCATTGCACACACACACACACCCCGAACGTCACTCCGTGCCCTCTTAGGGGGGAGGGTGTGCCCCACAGTTTGGGGACCTCTGGCCTAGTATGATGGACAGATACAGTCATTCAGAGGCTACTCACCTTCTTGTAACTGTTGCTTTTCGAGATGTGTTGCATTTGTCCATTATACAACTCACTCTCCTTCCCTAACACATCAGAGCCTATCACCCAAGAGTCCAGTTCAAAGGAACTGAGGAATGGGTGGGACATCTCTGCCCTTTATACCCTCGGTTCAAAGCTTGAGATTTACCAGAATGCATGGGTGGCCAACCCTACAAGAAAACTCTAGGGAAAACACTCTGGCACTGGTACATGAGACATGCACACACCTAGCATAATGGACATATGCAATCATTCAAAAAATAACAGTTCTGAGAAGGTAAGTACCCATTCTTTTGTCTTCTACCAAGTCCCTAGGCTAAATAACTTCCTGAAAACACCTTTCCCCCTACTTTCTTTCTCCCCTGTATTTTCATATCAAACCCCTATTGTCTAAGTAGGAAACCCTGTCAGGCATATCCTGTGGGGTTCCTCACTCTGAGCTTTTTTCTTTTGCCAATTTAAGCCTAAGTATTATATTAAAGAAGTAATAATCCTGGAGTGAAATCCTGGCCCCCATCCAAGTCAATGAGAGTTTGCCATCAACTTTAGTGGGGCCAGGATTTCAACCTTGGTGTTTTCTCTGTCATAGGCTGTGGAATAGACCTGTTTGCAGTGTACTGTTGAGGGATTTTACTTCCATTTTTCTCTCATGTGCTTTTAAGTGTCTGTACAAATGCTTTGCTAACCTATGAGATTCTTTATGTTAAGCACTGACCCTAGTGTAATTTATTGAATTTTTTTCACAGTACTATTTGAACTTCATCAGAAACAATTTGAAGGTTGTCATCTGAGAATCTCTTCAGGTCACCCATGTGCTGGGAACACATTACATAAAGTCTGGATAATCTTAGCAGCAGATGGTTCCATGAGGTCTCCTACTTCTGGCCACCTGTCATAAGCATGAACCATAACTAGAGACATTTATTTATCCTTTTCTGCAAAAGTGGTAAATAAATAAAATAAAAAAAGCTTTATTTCTGACAATTTGTTTCTTGTCCTTTGTTACCTTGAGGCCTGAGACTTGGGGCTTGGCCCTTGGGCAGACCCTTTCTGAGAATGCGAGCCCTCTGAGGAGAAGATGGATGCATTGGAGGAAGTAGTCCAGGGAAGAGGCAAGAGGTCTGACCAGACAGGCCTTAACCACTTGCCACAAGGGTCCCTGGACTTGACCCCAGGATAGAAGGAGGGACTGGGTCCCCTACAGCTTCCCCCAGAAAACTAACAGGAAGACCCCAGACACACAGGCCCAGGGCCTGGACGAGGCCATTGACCTGGTTTGAGGTCCTGGGACTATTAGGGGAAAACCTTAGTTTATCCCAAAAGGGTTGAGGCCCACAGGTCACCCAACCAGAGGGCTGAGTCACAAGACAAAAGGGGATCTCTAGAGAACATGGGTGGCAGGTGGCAGAGAATGAAACCCTGCAATGCTGCACCCAGCTGGTGAGTCACTTTACCACAAGTAGTGGAGAATGTGGACATCTTTCCAGTCCTGATGAAAGATGTGACATTAAATATATATACTACCCCTTTGACAGGGTCTAGGGGGCATCTATAAACTAGATAGGTCTGAACCCATTTCCAAAAGAGACAACAACAGTTGCAGCTGATAGCACAGCTGTGTCAGCCGATTCAAGCCATCTTTATCAGGCGAAGACTGATGCAGAAGGTGCAGGTGATACAACCATCCACAAACATGATGGGAAACTCCATAGACTGTGTATACAGACAGGTGTGGACTGCCGAAACACAGGCCTGCAAGCAAGGCCTGGCTAAGCTAATTGTCCCTGTTAGGTGAATGGGGCAGAAGGGGTGGGGCTAGTGGACCCTGGGTGTAGCTGGATCTACAGATTCCAGTCTAGTTCAGCAGATCAGAGGGGGTCCCTGGAGATACCTTTCATTTTTACAACATGTCTACAGGGATGTGACAATGTGACCCTTCCCCAGCCAGCAGGCTGAGCTGACAGTAGGGAGGCACACCAGGCCTCTCCCGGTAGGCCTTAAACTGAAGCTCACTTATCCAGACACCTGAGGCCAGGATTGGAAACCCCTGGGAGAAGTGTTGAGAGCATGGAGTGATCACTTGTCAGAAGGAGCCATGGGGAGGGCCAACCTGGAACCTGTAAAATTAGTAGGTCTTGGGGTGGAAGAGAAGCCTGGCAAGGGGACCTTTGGCTGCTCAGTGTCCCTTTTACATTCTCAGACAACCAGAGGCTGAGAGGCCACCCCAGGTCAGAGATTGACCTCCTGGCTCATGACATGGATTTAATCAGTGATCATAAAAATGACCAGAAACTAAAGTTGGGCTTAAGAGCAGCTGGTGGTAGTGAATAGGTGACTGTGGCCCCATTTTGAGATCAGAGATGAATGGGTTTACCATCTCAACAAGACACAGATACTTAAACCTGGCTGGTGGCTTAGCTGGTAGGTGCTCCATGTGTGACTCATGTCAGAAAATAACCAGGGGAATTGTTTCTGCTTCCTGGAATATTTGTAGAAATATATATATATATATGGAGAGAGAAAGAGAGAGGGGAAAGGGTTTTGAATTAGGTCAGCCTCCTTTTGCCCCACTGTACTCCATTCCCATCTCCATTGACCATCAATCACTCTGTCAATGGCTGATAGTGGAGTACTAGGGAAAAAGGAACATTATCCTCAGCACAGTGTCCCTATGCAGCCTCAGAACAATGAATGGCAGTAATTGAATATATTTTAAGTGGATGCTTGTGAAAAGTTTTCTGCAGTATTTGTCCAGCTCCAGTTAGAACACAGGTACCTTGGACATAAATTTATGGAGCCATGTTGAAATACTTCCCAATATAAAATACCCCTGCAAAGAGGATTATATTTTGCAGCATAGAAGAATAACACATGTCCATATGCTTCTATTAAATGTCGTACATGCTTAGGGTCAAATAAGGCATGTCATTTTGCCAATGGACATCTGTCTCAGGAGGACATCTCTGTTCCTTCAGTGCTCATGGATGTGAATACACAGCTTAGACAAGCATCCAGGAATTTATGGAATGTGCTGTGAAAGGGCATACATACAGATGTCTGTATGTTTGCATTACACAGCTATAATTGTCACAAAGATTAGAGTAATACGAGCATATTAAAACATATGGAATTCAATTAAAATTTTCACCCCAATGCTTAATATATAAACCACAGCGGTGATATAATGCTTATAACCTCTCTTCTTCTATCAAATAAAACCCTAAATGAATTTTTACTTTGTTGTACAGCTGGATAGTAACTGATAAATATGTTGAAGTCTTCCATCCATGGATTGCAAAATGCTTTACAATAACAAGTAATAAATACATAATAAATAATCAGAGGTTAAATGTTATTTTTGAGTCAGAGGGGAGTTGCGCGTTCAAATTGAGGCAGGTGTCTTAACCATCAATCCTATTATCTAACCACAAGACCATCCTTCCTAGAAGTTAGTTGATGGTTAACAGTGTTGCCATGTTAATAGTATGAAAGCTGCATAATTCTTTTTGGGGCTGTGTTCATTTTTACATGATGCCCTTCTCTACTTCTGAATATATTTGAGATGCATCAGAATAACATAGATTTAATATCATGGCTGTCATAGTTTGATCATACAAACTACGTGAAGTGACACTGGTGCAGGTTGTGAAGTACATTAACAGTTAAGACCGTGCTCAACTGACTCTATCGCATTGGTGAATGGAGTCACTGTTCAATAAGGAGTGCGCATGCAATGTGAGGTATATATGATACCAGCAGTCCCTTCTCTGTCCAAGAGCCATTATTGTGTCACGGCTGAGGAGAATAGTCTTCTAGGTGTGTGACACATGGAGTCAATACAGGCTTAAGTCATCCTTTTTACCGGTGTTAGTAAATACTATTTCTTACAAGCCTGTCTGTGATTCAGTCGTCTCACTCTCTGCCAGTGGAATTTCCCTTCCAGAGGCTGAGGGGGTGTACAGTCTTTGGATCCTGTTCCTTGACTCCGAAGAACAACAGCCATCTGAAACACCTTCTGTCTTCAACTGGCAAGGAGCCTGCACCATTTCCTCTTGGACAAAGACCTATGTGCCATGATCCATGCTTTTGTCACCCCCAGGCTGGATTACTGCAACATAACAGGCCTGGGATTGAATCTGAAGGACACATGGAGACGGCCAGTGCTTCATCATACAGCAGCTCACCTCTTCAGTGGCACAGAGGTGAACACTGGTCCTCTGTGCTGGCCCTGGCTTGTCAATCAGTCGTAGATCTATGTCAAGGTACCAGCCCTGATCTTTAAAGCAGGGATTGGTCTAAGTTGTTTCAGAACTCACCTCCTCCTCTACAGCCTGTCATGGCTAATATGATTGGCTATGACACACAGCTGGCAGTTCCAAGGCTGAAACTCTGAAGGGCTGGAAGACGAGCACTACTGGTGGGTGTCCCTTGGCTCTGGAACTCTCCGCCATCAGAAATCAAGTTGAGACTAAGTGTTACCACGTTTAGGGCAAAAGACTTATCTCTTTACACAGTCCTCCCCACTTAGAGAAGCATCAGAGGGGCCTAATAATGTATTCCTGTCCTGGGAAACCCAGGTTATCATTATTAATAATAAAAAGCACGGGAGGTGCTGAATGACAATCATAAAAACAATTCTAAACCCAACTTCTCTTTCTGTAAAGCAGGGGAAAGAGGAGGTGGATAAAATGTGCTGTGGATCTTAGCCTTTTGGCTAATGCCTAAACACTACAGCAATGGGTGCAAGAAAAATGCACAGCTAGATACAAAGGACGATAGCATTGGTTTTAACAGAGGTTCTTGTAGGCGGTCTGTGTTGAAATTAAAAGGGATTTTTACTCAGAAAGGCTTGTATACGAAGGTATTTTCTCCCAGCCAATTAAGCTGTGACTGAAAACATGACTAAAAATTTGCTTTTAATTAATAGATATAAAACTAGTGAACAGGGAAATTAAATTCCTGAAGAAACAATTTTCTGCAGGTACATTTAGCCCTGGGTTATAGCTGCAACATAGGGGATGCGGGGGTAGGGAGCTGATGTTATCCTGGTTAAATTAAAGTGTTGGTGGAATCCATGTTTATTGTTCTGTAGTCAGGTGATACATATTTTAGTTAGATACAAGTTCTGGATATGACTCAAACACACCTCACCTGAGAGTTGTCTGAGGAGCAAGAGAGTAACAGAAAGTCTGCAAGCAGTGGTTAAAGTACATTGAACTATCTGGAGGAGTTCTCACATTCAAGGAAATTCAGACTTGGATGATGTTTCCAATTTCCAATTCAGAAAAGCACTCTAAAACTGGGGGGAAAAAACCCCTCTCTCACTGAACAGCATAACTTGTATTAGTGCATCTACTAAAGATTGCGGGGGAGGGATAGCTCAGTGGTTTGAGCATTGGCCTGCTAAACCCAGGGTTGTGAGTTCAGTCCTTGAGGGGGCCATTTAGGAATCTGGGGATTGGTCCTGCTTTGAGCAGGGGGTTGGACTAGATGACCGCCTGAGGTTCCTTCCAACCTGATATTCTAAGAGATAGGTGACCAGTTCAGCATCCCTGCTTTGACACCTATACACCTCTGAGATAGTGAATAGAGATAGTGAATAGGGACTGTAGGGAGAATTCAACTGATGTGAAGGAGCAGTGGAGGGCCCTATGCCACTTCTCACTCCTACAAACCCTGGTGTAAGAGGTGCACTGAGGGTGGGAGAGGGTCCTGAGTGCTGTGTAGGATGCTGGACTGCTGCATAGCCTGTAGGCAGCCACAAGTTAGAGCAGCCCCTAGCCATTCTTGTGCTGCCTTCTCAGGTACATCAGGCTGAGGCTCAAGGCCTGTTTGTTCCCTATCAGTTTTCTGTAGCATTATATTAGAGAGAGATGTTGTGGACATCTGTGTTCTGGTTTCTGTCCTGGTAGTTTGGGGTATATTTATATTTGGTCCATGTTTTATTTATCTATTTTTGTTAGCTATTCTATTCATGGACATTCCAAACCTGCTGGGCTCAGATCCCCCAAGGCATTTAGGTGTCTAACTGCTAATGGTTAAAGATTTATGCTACTAGTAAAGTAGTTTAGCCAAAACATGATTGGGATTTAAATGTCCTCATGGTAGAATTTCACAATGAGCTAAGGGAGGACAAAATCTGGGTTCTTGTGATTTAATTTATTGTTCCTTTAAACAAAATAGAAGTTCTTCCGGCAAGTTTCAGTCCCATTATTGACACTTTTAAAATTAAATTAAGACTTTCAGCTTCCTTTATCCAATACAGGGCACACTGTGGAGTTATCCTTTGATTTCAAAGTAATATGGGCCTGAGGCTATTTCCTTTCACAGGCCTAATAAAAGCTTTTTCAAGGACTCAATCTTTCTTTCACACAGCAAACAAAAAGCAGGAGGCTGTAGCAGGTGTAAAATAATGAGGCAATGTATGCAAATGAATCTTTGATGTGCAGTATAGGCTTGTTCTTAATTCACTGGGAGGAAAAGGAATCATTTTACTGTGGGTGCTTGAAATTGTAAAGTAAAAGCCCCATCTTCATCACCAGCTTGAGTATAGTTTATTAGTATCAGAAACTTATGTTGTGCCAGTGAAGCTGATTAATTAACGTACTTTTGCAAACCGAGCATTATTATAAGTGACTTACACTGACTGTGTCCTTGAAAAATACACCAAGATAAAATACGCCCATGCTTTGTTTTTTTCCTGGTGAACTGAATGTAATCTAATGTAAATGATTTTTATTAGACAGTTCTCTTTTCTTGGTGCATTCACCTTGTTTGCTCAGAAATGAAAGTTGTAAAAATCTGATAGAACTTGTAAATTATCTACTGTATTTATAATTCCTCCCCTTTCCCTAGTTCCATATGTTTCTGACAAAATACCAAATACCTTGTGGATATATTTAAAATGTGACAGATAGTTGGGCCCACATTTTTAGATCAGGGACTGTTTACTGCTCTGTCTCTACAGTGCTTAGCACAATGGGATCCTGATCTGGATTGGTCCCTGTAAAGGAGTCCACTCACTTCAGGTGTGATTCCTTGTGGCTAGGTCTGGGAATTCGCTCTCACCACATCTGGTGCCACCAGCCCTTCGTTACTCATGCTATGGCCCCTCTCTCTCTCTGTGACTCGGGTGCTCCCTCTTTATGACTTGGCCGTCCATGTAGTCCCCCACTTTTGGGATAATAAAGTCCTGCCAGACAAACTGTCCCTATGTCACCTCAGACAGTCTTCTGTTCCATATCTCCTGTGCCACTTTCCAGAAAATATTTTGATGAATTGGCAACTTCTGACCAAAAAAAAAAGTTTTGCTGGAATTTTTCCAATGAGGTCTATTGAGCACTCAAATTTCCTCTTTATTTTATTAGGAGTAGTGAATGCTCAACACACCGGGCTCATCTAAACTAAAGCTGTAAGTTGACCTAAGTTACGCTACTTCAGTTATGTAACTGAAGACAAGGTAACTTAGGAGGACTGAGTGCGGTGTAGACATCGCTTATGTCGACAGGAGATGCTGTCCCGCAAACTTACCTTCCACCTCTTGGGGAGGTGGAGTACAGATGTCGATGGGAGAGCACTCTCCCATCAACTTAGCTTGTCTTCACAAGACCTGCTAAATTGACACCGTTGCATTGATTGCAGCAATGCCAATTTCGCCGGATGTATCGATAAGCGCACTGAAAATCAAGCCAGTTTGATTTAGGTGTCTAGCTTTAGATACCTACAATTACTAAGTTTGGTTTGGGTTACAAACAGTGGCCTGTATTATGCAGCAGATGAGACTACATAATCATAGTGGTCTTTTTTTACCTTAAAATCTATAAAACTGGTGATGGTTGATTTACAGTGTGTTAAAATAATTAGCTTAAGGCTGCTGCTTTTCACAAGATGTATTCTTTCCTAAGGAAGAGAGACATCCTCTGGGAGCTGTAGGCTATGAGGGCATCTGTATTACATCATCCTTATGCAAGCCAATGTTTAGATTGTAAAGTAACAATGACAGTCAAGTCCTATTTTGTGCAGAACTCAGCTTCAAAAATATAATATATAGAAAACAGATTGCTGCATCGTACAGGGCTTTCTCATGTATGATAAAAGAAAACTTCATGTTTCTAATATCTAAACACATTGCCATCCTATATTATTAACTGTTGTACACAAAATACTGCCAAAAATAAAGATATGGGTTTTCACTTAGGCTGTATTGTTCCAAAGAAAAGTAATTACATTAGCATTTTTCCTGCCTTTACTCTCAATGGAATTCAGTCTCTGCTAGTCACAGATTACACCAACATTATCTTCCTGTTCCATGGCTTTCCTGGTTTCATTGAACCACAATTGCAGCAAAGCTATGCTGAATGCTGCTCATTCCCCCACCCCCCGCAAAAGCGCAAATATTCTGTCAACCGTGCAAAATCAGGTATTGTTAACCTCCCTGCTCTGCAATTTTCTTAACACTTCTTCCTCCCCTACCCTGTACAAAATTGCTTTCTCTATATATAATGTTGATTCTTCAATTCATTTGGAAGCATATGCAGAATGTTCCCTAAAAATGTGGGACGGGGGTATAGAAAGGAGTTGCCGCTGTTACTGCTGAGTTGCTGGTAGTGATCCTGAGGACAGGGTATCTGTTCAAATATACCTCTGGGGAAGAAATGAGAAACACAATGAAGGCGAAATTGGCATTCACAAAGTATAGTTCTTTGCGGGCGGGGAGGTTAAAAATAAAGTTGCATCGCGGAGTCATATGCCATTGCCTGTGGTAATGTCTTGGGGCACCCCTGAAGGAAACCCAAGGACGAGCTATAGCACCCACATACACTTAGATGCTGTTGTATCACAATTGAGCTACTGAAGGAGTTAGGAGGCTGACCAATGTGCTCTCCCTGGTGCTGTTTCATCATCAGTCTTTCCTTTTGTCTCCCAGTAGAGAATACATGGGACACAACTCTTGTGAAATCTTCAGGAGACAGGGGGAGATGCAAAGCATGGTGTATGCCCACTCACTTCCGGCCCTCTTCTGGGGCAAAGGTATCCTTCAGTCATTTGTTTAAGGCGATACTCTTGTGTAGGAGACAGATTTTTCTTAGAAGCTGGTCTGAGACTGGAATTCACTCCTGCAGGCAATAGGAATGACCATAAGCATTCAGGTCCAAACGCAGAACTCACTTCTTCCATCACACAGGCATTCAGAACTGAATAGCATTTACATAAAGATTTGTACAAATGATAAAACTCGCTCATCACAGTTGGGGGAGAAAGTTAAGGAAAACTGATTTTGTGGGTGTAAGTCATTTAGCAGATCGTCTGGTATGTGTCTAACACTGGATGGGGCTCTCATCCCACAGGGATAGGTGTGCTATAAAAACCAAAGTAGGTTAGAAAAGGAATAAATGGATTTTTGTTTTTGATATCAGCTCTGTCTATAATCTCAGCACTCTTAGAGCCCTGCCTGGTTTTTGAGTTCTTTTGTCTGCACCTGCATCAGCATCTGAATAGCACTGGGTAAACTTAAACATTTTACGTCCTGGGGTCCATCTTGTCTTCAATGCCAAATATTCCTTGTTGCCCAGGCCCAACTGAGTGCTATGGTTTAATAAGTCAGTTTACCCCAGACCAGTAGGGGCTCAGCTACTATCTGGCACAAGGAAACACCCATTGTATGAATCATTTCCCCAGCATGTTATTGGTTAGTGAAGTCCCCTGTTAAGATCTATTTTTGATCCCACTGTGCTAAGTGGTGCAACATTTTTATTTGCCTTTAAAACACTTTGGTTTGTTTATTCATGGTAACCCTGCTCCTCCCACTATGAAGTTCAAGTCTTTAATGAAGTCCCTCTGCATTTGTCACAGAGTGTCAAATTATTTTTGATGGTCTGAGATAGTCTGATGTTTTTCCAGCATCATGTTGCAGCTCTTGCTTTTCTCTGGTTTGAGCATCAGTGTTCAGAGGTGTAACTGGGGCAGCATATCTATGGTATCAGATTCATGATGATAAAAATAATAATTAATAAGTAGTACATCCCTCAATACTTTTGCCATCTTTTCTTCTTGCAATTCAAATTCTATCTCTATTGGTTCTTGACAGAGCTCTGTGATGCTTCACTCAGTTCCTTCCACTCTGCGTTGCTTTTATATCTTGAGACGTATATCTCACGCCTTACAGTTAATGTACAGTATATCAATATTGAAGTGGAAAACACACGTGTCAGAAACATTGTCACTTTCTTGCTGTAAAACTCTATTAGAGCTCAATGCTATTTTTCCCTAGGATTTCCAGGTCGGCTAATCTGTCCACCTAACTTAAATTTTTGGTGTATTACAAATGATTGTACCTAAACCTACTGAGGCTTGTGAATAAATTTGAGACTGAAAACAACTACTAGGCCTACTGTATGTAGTTGACTTGTTCTTGTTCCTCCTTAGAAGGGGAAGGTTAAATATAGAATGCTCTAATGCTAGCATCTCTCTCATGGAGCTGATGCAATTCTCCATAGCCTATTAATTTCAGCCTTTCATTTAGTTTTCACATTACAGGATAATATAAAAATGGTTCCCTATATCAGATTTTAAAAAGAGAACCTAATCAAATAATTCTGTCTTCTGCATGCCATTGCACAGTCGAGATGCTTTAGCTGTGCTGTGAGAGGAGATAATGGCACCTGAAAAATATCCATATCATAATAATGGCAAAGGATGAACATATGAAAACTGGAGAGCCCCAGTGATAGAAGGGGCATGAAGAGAATTTTAATTGGCAAATGTTCTTTGGAAATATCAAGAAGGATGAATATGATTACAAGGTGTTTGCTGTGGGCTTCTGACTATCACAGAAAGATCTCATAGGTGGCTGCAGGTGAGTTCAGTACAGACGAATTGGCTGGTTAGGGCCTGATCTGTAGGGTTTTTTTTTCTAAATAATAATCAAGAAGTTAGGGAAATAACTAGTGTGGCTGTAATAATTCTTCAATTAGAAAAAGAGACACATTTTTCTCCTCTATTTCATAATCAAACCCTACATTTACTTGGGTTTTATTTTGCTTATGGTTTTAGTCTTGCAAAAAAAAATCCCAACCAAATAAAATAAAACCCAAAGGATACAGCACTACGTGTCCTGGGGACAGAGGTAATTTACACAGTGGGCAAAGTTAAAATGTTCATTGAGATGTATTAGCAGTTTAGATGTATTAGCAGTTCCCTCTATTTTCCCTTATAATGGGGTATATATCTCACACTGGCAGAGAAAGAGTTAACCGCAGCCAGAGAGCAATTAGTGCGCTCATTTGCAGCTGGAGGATGGATCAGGTCAAATTTAAGAGTAGGCCCACCTGGGGAGGCACTAAGTGCATGAATTAAGGATGAATCTCAGCTGAGAGGAGCAAGGTGACTAATAAAAGAAGGGTTTCAGAGTAATAGCCATGTTAGTCTGTATTCGCAAAAAGAAAAGGAGTACTTGTGGCACCTTAGAGACTAACCAATTTATTTGAGCATAAGCTTTTGTGAGCTACAGCTCACTTCATCGGATGCATACTGTGGAAAGTGCAGAAGATCTTTTATACACACAAAGCATGAAAAAATACCTCCCCCCACCCCACTCTCCTGCTGGCAATAGCTTATCTAAAGTGATCACTCTCCTTACAATGTGTATGATAATCAAGTTGGGCCATTTCCAGCACAAATCCAGGTTTGTGCTGGAAATGGCCCAACTTGATTATCATACACATTGTAAGGAGAGTGATCACTTTAGATAAGCTATTGCCAGCAGGAGAGTGGGGTGGGGGGAGGTATTTTTTCATGCTTTGTGTGTATAAAAGACCTTCTACACTTTCCACAGTACGCATCCGATGAAGTGAGCTGTAGCTCACGAAAGCTTATGCTCAAATAAGTTGGTTAGTCTCTAAGGTGCCACAAGTACTCCTTTTCTTTTTAACAAAAGAAGGACATCAGGACAGTATAAGAGATGCAAGAAGACTAAGGGGAAGAGTAGGCCTTGGGATCCTCTTCTGAGAGGGAAAAAACTCTGCCAGTAAGTCAGGAGAGACATTGGGAAGCTACTGGGATGAAGTGAACTTCTGTGGTGAGCATTGAGAAAAGGGCAGATTCTAGGGATGCAGGCTGTGGTTTGGGTTTCCAGAAGAAAGAGACAGACAGTCCTGAGAGAGACAAATGGGAGCCAGGCTTCCAGAGAGAGAAAGAGAGAGCTCTGGGAAGCATTGCTCAGTACAGGAGCTGGGAAGAACTCTATGGAGCCTGGGAAGGGGGATGAGCCTGCAGAAGAGTGAGTTCTAGAAGGTGCTGAAGAAAAGGGTCTTAGCGACAGGCAGAGGCAGAAAGTAAGCCAGGAAGATGTCTGAAGGAGCGACTTTTGCTATAGGGTACCTTAACTGGAACCCAGAATAGAGGAAGGGGCTGGGTTTACCTACTGGCCACTGGGCCAGGTGGTGTGTAAGCCCCCAGAATTGGTCCGGAGATCTGATGTCAAGTCATTGGAGTGTTGTTTTGTGGGACTCTGTTGCCCGAGAAGGAATGGGACCGAACATGAAATGGGTGGAGGGCTGATTCATGTGAAAAACCTGACAACCACAGGAGCAGAGCGGCTGTCCTCAGCCGCACCACAGGAAGAGAGCCTGCTATATCATGCCCAGCCATGAGGGGGTGGTTGCCTGGTGAGCCCTTCTCCATTCTTACGCTTAAAATGGGGCATAAGTAATACCTCTATCACCAGAATTATAGTTGTGCAGCCGTGCCACTATAGTGAAAGCTGCATCATGATGTCTGTTTGAAGGTTGATCCCTTTGAAATTTGGTATGAACCATAGAATATCAGGTTTGGAAGGGACCTCAGGAGGTCATCTAATCCAACCCCCTGCTCAAAGCAGGACCAATCCCCAATTTTTGCCCCAGATCCCAAATGGCCCCCTCAAGGATTGAACTCACAACCCTGGGTTTAGTAGGCCAATGCTCAAACCACTGAGCTGGCTCAGAAGGGTGCAGAGTAGGGTTAAAGACCCAAATTTGGGTCATTTGATCTAGGGGTTATGGAGATCTAAGCCCTGGAAAATGACAATTTTCCAAAAAGCTTCTGTGGGTTTTGTTTTGTGCAGAGCCACCCAACCCACAAAACTCCTCCTGCCACAATTACCCACCCATCCCACCTCCCTGCGACACCAAACTCCATCTCCCCAAATAAACCCATCCCTGTCACACAACCTCCCATATAAACATACCCATAAAAATAACCCTCAAAGCCCCACATCTCCACCCTAAACCTCCTCCGCCACTGCTCCCAATCTCCCCCCCCCAGCCCCATATCCCAGGAAGCCACCTCTTAAATCCTCCCCTGCTGTCCCATCCCCCAATCCGCACTGTCCCCAAACCACTTCCCTTCCCCTTTCCTCTCCACCATCCCTTACTCCCCCAATGATCCTTCTGATAACCCTGACACCCCAGTCCATCAGCCCAAATGCTAGCAACTCCTGGATGCACCTGCCACCACTTCGGTTGCTCCAGTCCCCCATGGATTAGCCAGGAATCCCCACTGGGGACTTCACCCTTTATCCCTAGCATCAGCATCCCATGTTCACATTAGAAACTGGTGCCCTTTCCCCCTCTTCTACCCTCCCATTCCTTGCTTTCTTAGGGTGGTCAGATGACTAGCCCTGCTCAGCCCCACCCCCGATTTAGAGGAGTCAGCTACAGCAAGTCTGTGAGTGGTTAGAGCCACCAGGCCAGAGCAGGGAGTTGGGCCCAACCCCATGAGAGAGGAGCAGTGGTGCAAGTAGAGCAGTACAGTCAGATAGACCATTAAGACATTTATTGCTGGGACACCGTACTGTAAAGACACAAGCAGAATGTGGAGCCGCTGGGTGGCCTCATGCGAGAAGTTCCTCTAACACAGCTGAACTGCCCCCAGCCCTTCCATGCAGCTACGTCTCCTGTCTGGGGTCTGTACAGCCACACCGGAGGACAGGGCTGGGGGCGGTACAACTGCATCGGAGGAGCTACCAGCGAGCGGCTGCCCACTGGCCCCATGTTCTGCTCCTTTCGCCGCTGCGGTTCCAGAGAGTCCTGCGGCTGAGAAGTCTCTGTCCCGCAGAGCGGGAGGACAGAGCCCCTCCACCCCCAGAGGTAACATGGGATGGGGAGAGCAAGGGGGGGGGCCTGGTTGGGGCAGGATGGGGAGAAGACACATGGGGGGGTCATGGGGGGGTCACCTACAGCCCCTTTAGCTGGTGCCCCCTCTAGCTGGTGCCCCCCTTTGTATCCCTCCCACGAGTCGCCAGTGCACAATGTCCTGGTAAGAAATAAATTCTACGTGCACCACTGGACAGGAGCCACCACTGTGGGGGTGAGTGGGTTGGGGGGCTTGCTCTCCAGCCCATCCTCCCCTGTGGCCTCTCCTCCACACCAGGCTGGGACAGACCCAGTGACCCTCCACTGCCCCCATACACAGACACCAGAGAACAGTTGTTTTTTTACTCAGCATCCCCTATGAATATTTTCACCAGGTGGCTATGCCGATGAGTGAGTATCATGTGGGACAGGAGTGAGAAGCGCCAGTGGGCAAATGGAAGGACAGGTGAGGGGAAGGATTGGGGCAGCTGTGAGTGGGGAATGGAGGGGTGGGGTTCCAGCACTATAACATTCAACAAACATCACTGAAGTTTTTTAAATGCCTGGAGATTGCTCCAATTTTGTAGATTCCAAGGCCGGAAGGGACCATTGTGATCACCTAGGCTGTCCTCCTGCACTCCACAGGCCACAGAATGTCCACAAAGTAATTCCTAGAGCAAATGTTTTAGAAAAACATCCAATCTTGATTTTAAAATTGTCAGTGATGGAGAATCTACCATGACCCTCAGTAGCTTGCTTCAGTGGTTAATGATTCTTACTGTTAAAAATGTGTGCCTTATTTCCACTCTGAATTTGCCTAGCTTCAACTTGCAGCCATTGAATCATGTTATATCGTTCTTTGCAAGATTGAAGAGCCCAGAATTAAATATTTGTTCCCCCATGCGGATACTTCAGACTGTAATCAAGTCACCCCTTAACTTTCTCTTTGTTAAACTAAATAGACTCAAAGCACTCAATCACTGTAAGGCATGTTTTCTAATCCTTTAATCATTCTCATGGCTCTTCTCTGAACCCTCTCCAATTTATCCACATCATTCTTGAATTGGGGGCACTAGAACTGGACACAGTATTCCAGCAGCAGTCGCACCAATGCCAAATATAGAGGTAAAATAACCTCTCTACTCCTACTTGAGACTCTCCTGTTTATACATCCAAAGATCGCATTATCTCTTTTGGCCACGACATCTCACTGGTGCTCATGTTCAGCTGATTATCCACCGTGACCCCCAAATCTCTTTCAGAGATTTGGTTGCTTCTCAGGATAGAGTCCCCCACCCTGTAAGTATGGCCTATGTTCTTTGTTCCTACATGTATATGCTTACATTTAGCTGTATTAAGGCACATATTGTTTGCCTGTGCCCAGTTACCAAGCAATCTATATTGAACTGTGTCAATGACCTGTCCTTTTGGTTATTTACCACTCTCCCAATTTTTGTGTCCTCTGCAACCTTTATTGGTGGTGGTTTTGTTTTTTTTTTTGCAGATCACTGACGGAAATGTTAAATAGTGTAGGGCAAAAAAAGATCCCTGTGTCATGGGTGGCAATTTTATTTTGAGGGGCATTTTATCAATGAATGTGGGGAGAAAAATAGACATATGAATGCTTCCTGTGAGGGCAGGGGTATTATGGAGCAGAAGAGTAGGGGCATGGGGGAAAGGAGTTTGGAGCTGCAGCAAGGGGAGGGGGAACTGGGGAGGCGAGAGAGGTTGGGGGCTCAGACATGGGGCTAGGGGGAATGGGACACTGAAGTGTGATATGGGGATGAGTGGCAGAGAGACTGGGGAAGAATAGGGGTAGAGACACTTGTCAGCCAAGTCCCCTTCCATGTGTGCGCCAAGATCTGGGGGGCTTTGTCCCTTTAGGGAGGATCTGAGCCACCTCTGGGCTCCCTCATGAGCTGGGAGATGGGGTGGGGGGGATGCCCCCCGGGTATGTGTGAGCCCTTCTTGTTGCCCCCTGTGTGTGTGCCAGTATCTTTGTGGAGAAGGTGGACCTTCTTATTTAGTGTTGGACTCCCACCATCGCACTGATGTGAGTTGGGTTCTGGGGAACTTGCCCTTTTTGGAAGGTCTAAGGCACCCTCTGTACCCCCAAAGTGAGACAGGATCTCAAGGAAGTCCTTCCCCTCTGGATGGGGAGCTGAGAATGGATATACTTCATGCATATCAGGGTAGGTCTACACAGCAGAGAAAAACCCACAGTTGGCCCATACCACCCAACTCAGGCTCACATGGTTTGGGCTGCAGGGCTGTTTCACTGCTGTGTAGATCAGTGGTTCTCAAACTAGGGCCAGTGTGTATGCCTGGTCTATTAATGAGCTCTGATTGGCCTCCAGAAGTGTCCCAAAATGCCTGTTCTAGCCACTCTGGTCATCACTTTGAACTCTACTGCCCTGCCCTCAGGTGACCAACTGTCAGACCTGCCCTTTAAATTCTCTGGGAATTTTGAAAATCCCTTCCTGTTTGCTCATCCAGGCGTGGAGTGCTCTCAGCGAATCTTTCCAGGTGACCATGCCTCCACGCGCCAGGTGATCCCCAGTATGGAGCAATGGTGAGGTGCTGGACCTCATCAGGTTTGGGGGGAGGAAGCTGTTCAGTCCCAGCTGCGCTCCAGCCGTAGGAATTACGATACCTTTGGGCAGATGTCAAGGGACATGATGGAAAAGCGCCACGACCAGGACGCACTGCAGTGCAGGGCTAAAATGAGGGAGCTGCGGAATGCCTACCACAAAGCCCACGAGGCAAACAGCTGCTCCGGTGCTGCCCCTGCGACCTGCCGTTTCTACAAAGAGCTGGATGCAGTAGTGAGCTTGAGCTTGAGCTGGTTCGCACCAGTTCGCTAGAACCGGTTGTTAAATTTAGAAGCTGTTTTAGAACCGGTTGTCCCCTGAGGGACAACCGGTTCTAAAAGGTCTTCTAAATTTAACAACCGGCCAAAAGTGGCACAGTTAGGCGCCGATTCCATGGGTGCTCTGGGGCTGGAGCACCCATGGGGAAAATTTGGTAGGTCCAGAGCACCCATCGGCAGCTCCTCCCTGACCCGCCCAGCCCCATCTCACCTCCGCTCCGCCTCTGCCGCCTCCCCTGAACGCACTGCCCTGCTCTGCTTCTCTGCCCCCTCCCAGCTTCCCGTGAATCAGCTGTTCACGCGGGAAGCCGGGGAGGGCTGAGAAGCAAGAGGTGGCTTCGTGCTCAGGCCTAGGAAGGCAGAGCGGAGGTGAGCTGGGGCGGGGGGGGTGCAAGGAGGGCCGCCCACACCGCAGCAGGTAACCAAGGGGGCACAGGGGAACCACTCCCCACCCCAGCTTGCCTCTGCCTCTGCCTCCCTGGACCTGAGGGCAAAGCTGCCACTTGCTTTTCAGCCCTCCCAGGCTTCCCGTGTGAACAGCTGACTCACAGGAAGTCAGGAGAGGAGAAGCAGAGCGGGGCGGTGCATTCAGGGGAGGAGGCGGTGGTGGAGCGGAGGTGAGCTGGGGCTGGGCGTGGGGCGGGGCCGGGAGCTGCCGGTGGGTGCTCTGCACCCACAAAATTTTCCCTGTGGGTGCTCCAGCCCCGGAGCACCCATGGAGTCGGTCCCTAAGGCACCACTTTTGATGTGATCAGTGGGGGGAAAGGCCACTTCCCCTGCTCCCCCCCAACTATGCTACCCCGCCCCTAGGAGCCAGAGGGACCTGTCAGATGCTTCCTGGGAGCTGCCCCAGGTAAGCAATGCCAGGACTCCCCACCTCGCCCCCCAGCAGGTCCCTCTGGCTCTCAGGGGCAGGGTGGGCACCCACTATGGTGGCCCACAAGACCCTCCTGCCCAGTTCTGGGGGCAGTCAGGGGACAGGGGAGGAGGATGGATGGGGTAGGGGTCCCAGGGGGTGAGGGTGGGCCACGACCCCCTCCTGGGGTGAGGAGGGAACCAGTTTTTTAAGATTTTTGGCAGCTCATCACTGGCTGGACGCAATACTTGGGGGTGACCCCACCTCCACTCCGAGTACCACCATGGACACTTCAGAGCCCAGTTCAACAAGTTGGGAGGAGGAGCAAAGCAGAAGCGAGGGTGCTGAGGCGGAGGAAGACACCCCAGAATCCCTAGATGCATACAGCCAGGAGCTGCTCTCAAGCCAGGACGAAGGTAGCCAGTCATGGCGGCCGGTGCTTGGGGAAGGACAAACACCAGAGGAGGTTCCTGATAAGCAGCTTTTATTTTGGGAAGGACGTTATTCGGTGAGGGCTCTTGGGGAGAGGATGGTTAGGGCTGCATGCGTGCCTAGATGTGGAATGGGTCATTGATGTGCTCTCTCACATCACAGTAACTGGCCTCAGTGATCTCTTCAACAGTCTCATCCAGGACGTGGGCAATGCGCTTGCGCAGGTTTCTCAGGAGAGCCACTGTGGTCCTTGTCCCAGTAAGGCTAACTTGTCTGTGCCACTGTGCCATGCGGGGCGGGGGGACCATTGGTGCACACAGGCAAGCTGCATATGGGCCAGCACGGAAGCCGAATTGCAGTAGAAGACCCTCCCTTGCTTCCCAGGTCACCCTCAGCAGCAAGATATCTTCCAGGACAAACTCCGCTGGAAAAGTTGGGGACAGTGTTCAGTATAGGGGCCCTCTGCTGCTGTTGGCTCTCCCCAAGGCACAGAAACCCAGAAGACAGTACAGCCGTGAAACAATCAGTCATGCTTGACCTGTGCTTACTCACCATTTCGGGGCTCCTGTGGGTTATGTGCGCTCGCTTTGGCATGGGCAAATTATGCTATTGTGTAGACTGTGTTTGCCCTTAAGTATGGGGGAATCCTTGCTCTGCCTGGTGTGAACAATGCAGCCTCTGTTAAGTGTTGCATTTTGCCTTTACAGATGCAACCTTGAGATTTCAGCCGTCCATGTTATCACTGGCCGAAGGACTCCAAAGAATCAGAAAGAGGCCATGTAGAAGCAAGGAAGACATGTTGCATGAAGTAATGCAGCATTCAAATAATGAAAATCAAAAAGTGCAGGAGTGGCGGGACAGCGAAAGGAGGATCCACCAGCAGAATGAGGAGTGCCAGCACAAAAGCGCGGTGCTCCGGCAGCAAAGCATGGATCGGCTGATAAACATAATGGAGAACCAAGTGGACTCTATCCAGGCACTAGTAGCCATGCAGGTGGAGCACTACCATTCCCCCCCACCCCCACCCGCAGCCCTTGTCCCAAAACTTTTTCCCTTGTGCCCCAATGTCACCTCCAACCCATTTTCCCCAGCATCTGGGTTCTTACCACCACCAGCTGCCTCCAACACCTGTAGTGTCACCACCCAGCCCTGAAAACTATGACCCTTACCCACTGCACACAATCCCCATCACCATGCGGTATAGCCATCCTGAAGTGCAGCGCTCATTACACAGCACTCTAGACAGGAAGGCTGAGTAGTATAACAGGACATATGCAAATCTGTGATTGTACTGTTCCCCACTCTACTCCCTTGCTCTTTCTGTTTCCCAAGCAGTTGTGTTTCTTTTCAATAAATGGATTTTTTTTGGCTTTGAAAACATTCTTTCTTATTGCTTAAAGTAAAAGATACCTTAGCCCAGGAAAGAAACAGGCACTGCAAGTCAGCGTAGCAAACACAGATTCCTACTAACATTGGAACCACTGCACTTCATTCCTGTGCAGGGCACCAGACATTACTGGTGTCTTTCAGCCTCAGATTGCTCCCTCAAGGCATCCCTAATCTTTGCAGCCCCGCACTGGGCCCCTCTAATAGCCCTGCTCTCTGGCTGTTCAGATTCAGCCTCCAGGTGTTGAACCTCTGAATTCCATGCCTGAGTGACTCGTTCACCCTTCCCTTCACAAATATTATGGAGGGTACCGCATGCGGATATAACAGCAGGGATGCTGTCAGCAGCCAGGTCCACCTTCCCATACAGAGCGCGCCAGCAGCCCTTTAAATGGCCAAAAGCACACTCCAGAGTCATTCTGCACCAGCTCAGCCTGTTGTTGAACCGCTCCTTGCTGCTGTCAAGGCTACCTGTGTAGAGTTTCATGAGCCATGGCATTGAAGGGTAAGCGGGGTCTCCAAGGATCACAATGGGCATTTCAACTTTCTCTACAGTGATCTTCTGGTCTGGGAATAAAGTCCCGGCTTGCAGCTTCCTGAACTGGCCAGTGTTCCGAAAGATGCGTGCATCATGCACCTTTCTGGGCCAGCCTGCGTTAATGTCAATGAAATGCCCATCGTGATCCACAAGCGCCTGGAGAACCATAGAGAAATAGCCCTTCCGATTAACGTACTTGGAGGGTAGGTGAGCTGGTGCCAGAATTGGAACGTGTGCCGTCTATCCCCTCCATAGTTAGGGAAACCCATTTATGCAAAGCCATCCACAATATCATTACCCGGAGTCTTCTGAGCAGGATGCGATTGATGGCCCTGCAAACTTGCATCAACACAATTCCAACGGTCGACTTTCCCACTCCAAACTGGTTAGCGATCAATCGGTAGGAGTTGGAGTTACCAGCTTCCAGATTGCAATAGCCACCCGCTTCTCCACCGTCAGGGCAGCTCTCAATCTCGTGTCCTTGCACCGCAGGGTGGGGGCGAGCTCCTCACATAGTCCCATGAAAGTGGCTTTTCTCATCCAAAAGTTCTGCAGCCACTGCTCATCATCCAAGACTTGCATGACAATATGATCCCACCACTCAGTGCTTGTTTCCTGAGCCCAAAAGCGGCATTCCACGGTGGTGAGCATGTCCGTGAATGCCACAAGCAAACTCATGTCATATGCATTACTTGAGTAGATATCGTCGGAGCCCTCGCTGTCACTTTGGATCATAAGGAATAACTCTACTGCCAAACGTGATGTGCTGGCAACACTCATCAGCACACTTCTCAGCAGTTCAGGCTCCATTCCTGCAGACTGAAAGGGAAGACAGAGCGCGCAGTACAAAAATGTTAAAAGATGGCGCCAAATGTGGACGGAAGCACAGGGATTGCTGGGATGCGAACCGATGCATCACGGGGCATTGGGACAGGACCCAGAATGTCCCGCACTTCTGCCCACTTCCCACAAGCCACAGCGCCAGAATGGGAAGAGGTGCTCTGTGGGATAGCTGCCCATAATGCACTGCTCCCAATGCCGCTGCAAGTGCTGCAAATGTGGCCACACCAGTGCGCTTGCAGCTGTCAGTGTGCACAGACTGCAGCGCTTTCCCTACTGCGCTCTCCGAAGGTGGGTTTAACTCAAAGCGCTCTACGTCTGCAAGTGTAGCCATGCCCTGAGAGGAATGGACTGGCTCACAAGGCTCTGAGCTGTTGTTTGAGGTTGCATTGATCTCCATGAGTTGTTCTTTTTATTTAGCTGAGAACATCATACTGAGGTCAACGGGCCACTTCACACCTTTCAGAGCCTTTTGTGTTGCAGATGGATGAATAGAAGAACCTTTTTTCTGTGGAGGTTTACTGTGAACACAACAGAATAATCAGCAATTGGTCTGATCAAAACTTTTGTTATATTGGGTGAGGAGGAGACAAAGGATTTAGGTTATATCTACACTAGCTCTTCTGTCAGTATAACTTACGTCGCTCAGGGGTGTGAAAGCACCCCTCTGACATAAATTATGCCAACAGAAGCACGAGTGTGGACAGCGCTATGTCGGCAGGAGATGCTCTCCCATCAGCAGAGCTACTGCTGCTTGTTGGAGGTGGTTTAATTATGTCGACAGGAGAGCTCTCTCCCATTGGCATAGAGTGGCTACATGGAAGATCTTACAGCAGCTCACCTGCATTGGTATAACTGTGCCACTCTAAGGCCTCTAGCCTAGACGCGGGAGTGTGTGCATGAGATTGGTGGGGGGAATGGGGACGGGAGAGGGGTTGTTGCTGTGAAGGGGATGGGAAATGTGGACAAGTGATAGCATGCCTTGGATTGGTTGTCTAATAATCTGTATTTTACTAGTACCTGGTGGCGGTGGGGGAGGGGGGCAGGAGGGCATGTAGAAGTGGGGAAAGTAGCTAATTCCTGATATTGGGGCAAATTAATGTGATGTTTCCAAAGACACAGTGCAGAGGTTTAGAACTAAGGGTGCAAGTACTTTGGCCACTGAGGGAACAGAAATGTGTGCTACCATCGTTGCCAGTATGTGGATTCTGTGCAATTCCTGAATCGCAGGACTGCAGGGAGAACAGCAGGACATGGGGATTTCTGACTACAGTCTGATATGGGGGAGAGAGGTGACCTGCCTTTGCATCATTTTTTGCCCACGCTGCAGCATCTAATTTAAGAGGGTGTGATCTACCAGCCATTGTGGTGATTCACTGATCTGGACATTATTTCTGGTGCACATCTCACAATGTATGAGAGCAGTTTTGGACCACAACAGAGATTTGTGTCCAGGAGCTATGATAGCTTGCTCTGATTTGGCTAAGCATCAGAATAATTGCAACAGCTACAATACAGAAGCTATTAAGTATTGAGAGAACATTAATCTGGAAACTGGAGGGCTCATGGCTGACCAGAAAATGTGTATTGTATGGCATAAAAACACTATAAGCTCTGATACCTGACTGTTTCTTGGCAATGGGGTAGATCTATTGGACAGGAGTCTGAGTATCTTAAACCTAAAACTAAGCATTTTGGAACAGAAACGCTGTGTGGGATTCCTCTTGCTGGCCCTGCCACAAATTCTCCTCCAGCCATTATGAAATACAACCAGGAACACAATTCCATTGTAATATAGTTGTCCTTTGCTTCAGGCAGTGCAGTTGAGTAAAGTTATAGGAAGCATGGAAAGTATTGGCAATAGAAATATTTGTATACCAGGGAGTAGGGACTTCAGAGAGCTGCATTCCTTACTTGCAGTGGTAGAGGCTGGTGCAATAGTGGGGAGGGGACCAGGTTGGAGGGTGAAATGCAGGGAATGGGCCAGGTGCATGGCTGAGAAGGGGTGCTGAAGCAGGAGTAGTGGGGCCCAGCTGATTGGTGGGAAGCAGGGACTGGGCTGGCTTGGTATGCAAATTGTGGGACATAACATGTACAACTGTCCAAATGACTATTCACTCCTTCCAGCAACATCTTTCCCTGTTCAGAAAAGTAGGAAATTCAATGGCAAAAAAATGACACCAATGCATCGTTAAGGTTGCTTGGCGGTATTTCGTTCCCTTGCAGAATGCTGAGTTGAGCAAAACTCATACTTCCACTATATAATCTTAATTGTGCATGAATGTAGGGGTTTTTTTTTTGCCACTGAATTAACTCCTCAGATATGCCCACTGTACCAAGAAGCAGTGAAAATACCAATAGTAAACCTGCTTCTATGGGGTCGATGGACCCTGCAGGGAACAGGGCACAACAAAAGTTAACGTTTTCTCATGGAGCCAGAGAAGTTACCTGAATGCTCAATCAAAGGGGGAGGGGGGGAAGGGATGTGTGTGTACTGGAGGTGCCATAATATTATTATGATCAAGAATATATAGTAAAACTGGCCAAAAATTGTCTCTCTCAATTTGCCACCAGAAAATGTGGCTTTGTCAAACTTTTCCATAGGAAATGTCAAATCTGATGACTTGAAAATATTTTCTGCTCAGGAGAATCAAACAAAACATTTCTAGTCGTCACTTCAAAATGAAACACTGATTCAAAACAACCTTTTTTGCCTCTGTGTCAGCTCAAAATGGAAAAGTGTTTTTCAACACATTGAATCATTCTATTTTAATAAAATATGTTGACATGGTTTTGACAGTTCTGAATTGAAACTGAGAATTTTTCATTGGGTGGAATTTTTTGGATATTTCAACTTTGCAGCCTGAATCGGAACAGAAACTAAGTCTGAAATGTTGAAATTTCTCACATGATGAAAATGCCATTTCTCATCCAGCTCTTCTATGCAATATTGTTCTGAGGTTTGTTCTTAGGTATGTCAGACTAGAAACTTTGAGTGTTGTGCACTGGAAATGGCTTCTTCTGTGCAGCTTGTTTATGCAGTTCTTAACAAGAGACCCCTCTCAGCTATGTGGTTAGGTTTGTCAGCATTCTGCTCAAGAAATACTGTTGGCTTATCAAGGCTAATTGCCATCAGACACCTGATTTCCTAAGGTGGGGACTGAGGGCCAGATTCACCTTTCCCCTGCTGCCCTTTGCACTCAGTATGCCCGTGGTCCTAAGGCCCACCACCAGATAGCACTGGTACAGGGTCTGAACACCAAGAACAAAGCCAGCCCCTTCAGCCCTGCACAGAGTCTGCAGAAGCCCCTGGGAAGCCAAAGGGGAGAGTGAGTGGGAGGGAGGCATGGCAGAGGCACATCCATGCCCTGACCATGCTCAGCTTCTGCAAGCCTCATAGGGGCTGTGATGGTGAGAAACACAAGTGTCGGGGCAGCTCACATGTTAAACTGAAGAAGTGTAGTCCCACAAACTGCCGTCAGTCCCTCAAACATAACAGGGAATAACTGTGCTGGGAGGCTCTAGGAGGGTCACATGGGTGTCTCAATGGGTATACCATGTCTGTAAGCATATGTAGATCTTGCTAACTAGTGGGTTTTGCTGTGGTTTTTTTTTCAGTTAACTTTTGTACTGTCGTCTGTGTTTTTAAAAAAGAAATAGGGTATCATATTAGTGGTAGAACAATGAGAATAAACCTCTTGATAAGGCAATGGGATTTTACAATGCCATCCTCAGACATTCATTCTGACATGGATTTATGTCATTAAGGCTTTGTCTATACTAGCACTTTTGTTGGTAATGTTTTTGTCAGTCAGGGGTGTGAATAAACACCCTCTTGACTCACACAAGTTTCACCAGCAAGAGTGCTGGTGTGGACAGCACTCTGTTGGCGGGCAGTGCTCTCTCTCGCTCGCACAGAGCTGCTACCTAGGAGACCTTACAGCGGAACAGCTGCAAGTCTATAATGTAGATAAAGCCTTATATAGTTGGTAGTGACCCACATTAAGAATAAAAGTTACTATCGACCTGCCATTCTCACCTACTTGTGATTTCTCACCAGCCCAAACCCAGGGGGAATTTCATTCTTCAAGTGTGAAATAGATTTGTGCCACAGCTGCAGACACACATTCAACTGCCTTTTAAAGGGGCACCAACTTTCAAATCTCTCTGCAGTGGAGGCCATGTTTTCTTACTTTCTGTATTCATCGGGTTTTCTTAATTCTCTCTCTCTCTGTCGCTGTAGTTTAAGGTATTCTCAAAGTTCTACTAAGCACAGTAGTGGATTGCAGATTCAGTCTAACATCCTTGCTTCACAGGTGCCAGATTTGAATTATTCAGAAGAAAGAAAATACTAGGGCATAATTACAAAAGGAATTTGAACATATTGAAGCTTACTTGCTTGAGGGACACTACTAATTATTAGGCCCACACCCTGTAATCCAATCCCAGCAGAGTCATAAAAGACTTCTAACATGCTCAGAGATGTGAAAGTTAAATTATAATCACCTCAGGATGAGCAGAAATACTAACCAACACTAAGGCTCCACTTAATGAAATGTATAGGTATTCTGCTACGTCTGAAACTAAGTTCGGCCATGTCTACACTACAACTTAAGTTTTGCCAACATATGTTGCTCAGGAATGTGAACCCTCCCTACCTCCCGAGTGACATAAGTTTTGCTGGCATAAGTAGCAGCGTGCACAGCACTATGTCAAATGGAGAGCTTCTACGGCCGCAATAGCGAGCGCTGCTCCTTGGAGGTGGTTTAATTATGTTGACGAGAGTGCTCTCCCGTCAGCATAGAGCTGCTACATGAGATCTTGCAGCACAGCAGTTGCATTGGTACAGCTGTGCTGCTCTAAACTCTCTAGTGTAGACACAGCCTTATACATTTCCATGACACAGAATTGGAAAAGACTATTTACTGTCCTAAAGTTTGAGAAGATTTTAAAGCAGTCCCAGTTTCACCCTGAAATATAACTTCCATTCCCTTCAACTTGCACTACCAAGTCGTCTGGAGTTTTAAAACTGTTTTTTCTTGTTTCTAAACAACACACAGCACCAGAAGTACCAGCCAAACTTCTAGGAATGTTAACACAATAAATTCTGCCTATCAAAGCAGGAAACATGATGTAACAGCATGAAAACATCGCTTTCCACTTCTCACCTTTGGGGAATAATTATGATTGTCCTCATGTTGCCAAGGAAACAGCTTCCTAGATCTTGGTAGACTGCAGACGTTGAGGAGTTTTCTGTCTCTGTGGAGTTTTGAGAG
This sequence comes from Eretmochelys imbricata, assembly GCF_965152235.1. Classification (NCBI taxonomy): domain Eukaryota; kingdom Metazoa; phylum Chordata; order Testudines; family Cheloniidae; genus Eretmochelys; species Eretmochelys imbricata. The sequence goes on from NC_135572.1 coordinate 35,328,517, forward strand.
CTACAGCACTCAGTCTGAAAAGCTAACTCTCCATCATGGCTGTTAATCTGTGTTTCAGTGCATTTTGCAGTGGTGGAAGACTAACCTACAGATCATTTTGCCAACAGCTCCTCCACATCCTGAATAATTTCTTGTTGGCCACAAGAAATAGTTTTGAGTGTGATGAACTTTTACTCCTACTCAGTGACTTCAAGGTTCTGTTGGGAACATGTGCTTCAGTTTAGCTCCACAACAATTCTTTAAAGGCAACTGCTGACATCTATTGTAGAACCTCCAACCTGAATTCACTACGTCTCTAAAATATCTTCCACTCTGTCACCATTAATGTCCTTTTACATTAGTCAACCTACAGCACTTTCTAGGCATTTTTAAATTATGTAAAATAATTTACATGCCCTGTGAAAGTTTGCATGGTAAAATTAGTGTGGGAAAGTTAATTTCAAAACAGGAAGGGTTGAAGATGGTGAATGCTCAAGCTGTCTTTGTGATAAGGTGTTTGAGAGACATCATCTATCCCCTGGTACTCCTACAATGAAAAGACCATGGATCTGCAAAAGCAGGGGGCGGTTTGGCAAAATTTGAACAGATTAATTCTGGTTTGGAGAGAAGGGATGGTCCAGTGGTTAGGACACTAGCCTGAAACTCAGGAGACCGGAGCTCAATGCCCCCGCCACCCTAGATTTCCTACATGACCTTGGGCAAGTCACTTGGTCTCTTTCTCTGTCAGTTCCCTATCTGTAGAAACTGAGATTATAGCACTTTCTTAATTCACAAAGTGGTGTGTAGGTAAGTACATGGCCCCCATAACCCAAGTGCCTCACAATCTTTAAGTATTTAAGATAGATTCCTGGGCTGGGCTGGTAGAGCATTACAACTTTCTCTCGTCCACAGCCACAGATACACTGGGTCCTACATGTTTTACTCTCCAGGAAACAGATTGCCATGATTATACTATAACATGTAACAGATGGAAACAGGAGCAGGTGGGAAATTGGGATGCTGGTAGCATAAAGCTGATTCTAAAGCTGATGGACTGTGGCAGAAGGTGTTTGATCTTTTGCTGTGATTATGAAGGAGGACAAGAGATCTTTCTCCTCTGCCATTGCTCCTGCCATGTCTCTACCAGCAGAATTGTTCCAGAATGTGAGACTTCTAATCAGCCTGGACTGCCTTTGCTTCCTGATGTGAGGAGCAGTTGCGTTACTTCACAGAGTTCTGTTGAGTTTGAAACAGTCTCTCCAGCTCTGAAGAAGAGACAGAGGTAGTTTTACCAGCCTCGCTGATGGAGTTTGACCCAGTCATGCAAGCAGATGTTCTGAAATTGAGGGAAATCTGTGTCATCACATCCAACACTGATCCATGCCTCTTGAGGATGGTGAAAGCACAAGGGAGGCATTGTGGACTCAAGTACTAACAGCCATCTTTACATATGTCCTGTGCACGCAAGATCTTGACACCAGTGATCTCATTGACTATGTCACTGTTTGTAATTTTTCTTGGGCAATACGATTGCCAGAGGGGTGGTGAGGCAGCTCCAGAAACAGCTGAAGTCTCCTAATCTTAGATCCTTTCTAGGGTTGGCTTGATACCTGGATCTGGTACGGAACACATGCTGGTTGCCCTAACAGTCTCCTTCTGGCCATAGACAACAGCTAAACATTCCAGTTAATACTGGACTCCTCAGCTTTATAACTAGGCTTGGAAGGATTAGATTTTTATCAGTAAATGTCAATAATGTTGATTTCACCTTGCACACACAAACCAAAGACAAAATATTTCCATTGATAATCATTGAAATGTACAGATAGGCAAAGTAAGAAATGCTGCTTAAAGACTTATTAGTTAGATATAAGGATATTTACTTTGTATATTTTGACATGTGATGTTGACAATTCATGTTGTCATTGTGCCTAGTGTCATTCAATAACTATTGTGTGACCCACTTCCTAATTTTCCACAAACATAAACTTTAAATATAAAAAATGCTTTAAAATAAACGTTATCTATCAAAATTCTATTTAAATATTGGATTCTGCCAAGCCTGTTCATAACCCTTTCTGCATGAGGGGGTAATTCTCCATATCAGAGAGATGGAGGTATTGCAAAGAACTGTTTAATTTGACATGCTTATCTCTTTTGTCACCAATACTAAAAATATGAAATGGCACTAGACTTGGATACCTCAGTGTGGGTTGTGCGCATCAGTCACATGCAGATTGGTGTTGCTCAGCATTTGTTTTTATACATAAACCTGCTTTATCAAATGTTCTCTGCAATCAGATGATAGTAATGCCTTGGCACTCCTGGGTCAATTGTTTAAGCTGCATAGAAATGTAACAATTCCCTGACTACTACTTATTGCTCCTCATTGTGGTGATCATTGAGTCTGTGTGTGCTTTCCCTTTCTCTGTTGCATCCACCTGTTATCTCTCATCTGTACTTAGACCGCGAGCTTTCTGGGGCAGGGACTATCTAGTGGATGCATTGGTATCCTGATCCCCAATTAGTCTCTAGACTCTACTGCAATACAAATATTAAGAATAAAATGAACTTATCATTGGATGATAAAAAGGCAAATATAAGCAATAAGCTTTTGTTTTTTCTCCTATGAGGAAAACATCTGGGAGCTTTTATTTGGCAAACAAATTCTCCTAGGAAAATCTCAAAAGATTTCAGAAGTGTCCAGAGACTTTTGAGTCACACAGTTTTTGGGAACCCAATTCAAGACACTATAAAGGGGCCTGATTTCCAAAGGGCAGGTGGTGAGCAAATCTGAAATTGGGCACCCAAAAATGGAAGGAACCAAACTCACTAGTCACTCTGGAAAATCTTGGCCAGTTTTTCTGTGACAAGTGGCCTGACTCTTTGAATTTGTCTTACACACATTTCATTTCTCTTACTGTATCCTTGTGCAGGGCTCAAGCAGGATCTGTTAGCCTTGTAGAGGGTGAACCCCAAAGTATTAGAAAACCTTGCTGCCAAGTACCAGTCTGCTTATCACAATGGCTCACACAGCACAGAAATTTCTTTTCCAATTGGGGGACAGCACAAATTGCTTTCAGGAAGAAAAATGGTAAAAATAGCTAATTTACCTGATTTATGTGAGCCATTAACTACCTCCTCATGTCTGATTCAACCTGGGTTGTAAATTTTGTGTGACAAAAGACAATTATGGAAAAACAGGCAAGAAAATGAATGAATCTATATTTTACTGATTTCTTCCTCTATGATTTCTTCCCTCACCTCTTTGACCAAAATCTCTTCAAGGCAGCCTAACTTTCTGTCTGAACTTGTTTGTCATTGTGTCCTGTGCTTCATTCATTTGAGGTAATCTTGATCACCAGCCTGTGCAGGTTGTTAAATTCTCTTCTTGCAGCTTCTGTTCCTTGGTTATCTCATCTCTTGTACTGGGGTCAGGGAGTCTTAGATAAGATTAGACTTAAATATCTTATAACTGAGTCAGTCTGGTTTCTTCCCCCCCCCACCCTCCCTGTTAAGTGGTGGTACAGCAGTGATCACAGGCTGTGTCATGTCTGTGAGAAGAAGCCCTATACTTCTCCTGTAACTCCAGTTAGTGGGGAGGAACCAGGAAGTGTTGTGAGAGAATAAAAGGCCCTGATTCTGACTTATGTGCAACCCCTGTACAAGGACTCAGGTGATATTCAGGGGCCAAAGCCCAAGTAGAATAGACAGTTGGGCTGCCTCCTAACACCAGGGCCTATCCCAGCTGGCATACAGCCAATCCTTCCCTTCCAGCCCTCAGCATAGGGGTATGCCAGCAGCAAGAGGAGTGATTGAAGCACACTGTTACAACTAGCCAGGGCTGCTGAAATGACATAACAGGCAGCCATAAGTCAATTCAACCTGCAGCAGTGACTCAAGTAAAATCTTCTTCCTTCTCTAACTACCTCTCCTATTTGGAGACTACCATCTAAATCCTTCCTCACATAAGTGTTCCATCCTAAACAACAACAGAGGAGGAGTTTTCCCACCTGAAAGGAAGTTGCTGACGCAACCTTTGACTTGGTCAGCATCCAACATTCATGCAGCGCGTGCCTGATGAAACACACAAAGTTTATCAAACTGCTGCAACACTCGTGCAGTGGGTCACCGTCCTATTTGGTCTGGTTCCTAAGAGCATCTGTCATGCCTGTCATGTGCATATGAGCACCACTGGCAAAGAGTGGAGTATTCCAGAGTGCTCCTGCACAGCAATGGAGGGTATAGCACTATCATGCCAGAATAACTGGAGCCTGGATTTGTTTGTTGGACTGTAAAATGCGATGGTAATTAGTTTTATGATTAGTACAAAATGATACCAGATGACTTTCAATGTTTTATTTTTCTAGAATTACAAGTAAAGTTTCTCCACAGACTCCAGCCACCAGAGCGCACGCAGAAATACCTGTTTGCAGTTCAAATCACACTGCACATTATATGACAGGATGTCAGACCTTCTGTTTTCCCCCTTTCCAAGGGAAGCTTTAAAGGATGATAAATATTTGTTTAAGCAGTGCAGACGAGCCATATACAAATGTGCATAATGGCACACAGGGTGGTGTGATGCATGGTAATTACTGGTAACCTAGTAAAACTGAAATTCAGGAGCATGCTGATGACTACAAACACTGTCCTCATGCTGGGAGAACCACAGTGCCTTTGTGGTTCCTTAATAAATGGCACTAAATGGGCGGGGGCGGGGGAGGACAAGATTTGGGGGAGAAAAAGAGCTGGTAAGAAGAGACCTCTTCAAGGTTCAGGGCATCCCTTCTCCTTTCTGACAAATAGTGATTGAAAACCTTAGGATCTGCTCTGGGTAGGTGCTGAGACCCTCTGGAATAGGTTGAGCTCCCTTAACCACCATTGCTTTCAGTAGGAGCTGAGGGTACTTGATACTTCACAGGACCAATGAAACCATGGCCCCCCCCCCCCGGCTTCCTGCATGAACAGCTGATTTGCGGGAAGCCGGGGGTGAAGAAGCAGAGCGGGGCGGGGTATTCAGGGGAGGAGGTGGAGGTGGAGCGGAGGTAAGCTGGGGCCAGGCGCAGGGCAGGGCGGGGCGCTGCAGGTGGGTGCTCTGCACCCACCAAATTTTCTCTGTGGGTGCTCCAGCCCCGGAGCACCCACGGAATCGGTCCCTAAGGCACCACTTCTGATGTGATCAGTGGGGGGAAAGGCCACTTCCCCTGCTCCCCCCCAGCTATGCTACCCCGCCCCTAGGAGCCAGAGGGACCTGTCAGATGCTTCCTGGGAGCTGCCCCAGGTAAGCAATGCCAGTCCCTCTGGCTCTCAGGGGCAGGGTGGGCACCCACTATGGTGGCCCACAAGACCCTCCTGCCCAATTCTGGGGGCATTCAGGGGACAGGGGAGGAGGATGGATGGGGCAGAGGTCCTAGGGGGTGGGGGTGGGCCACGACCCCCTCCTAGGGTGAGGAGGGAACCAGTTTTTTAAGATTTTTGGCAGCTCATCACTGGCTGGACGCAATACTTGGGGGTGATCCCACCTCCACTCCGAGTACCACCATGGACACTTCAGAGCCCAGTTCAACAAGTTGGGAGGAGGAGCAAAGCAGGAGCGAGGGTGCTGAGGCGGAGGAAGACACCCCAGAATCCCTAGATGCATACAGCCAGGAGCTGCTCTCAAGCCAGGATGAAGGTAGCCAGTCACGGCGGCCGGTGCTTGGGGAAGGACAAACACCAGAGGAGGTTCCTGATAAGCAGCTTTTATTTTGGGAAGGACGTTATTCGGTGCGGGCTCTTGGGGAGAGGATGGTTAGGGCTGCATGCGTGCCTAGATGTGGAATGGGTCATTGATGTGCTCTCTCACATCACGGTAACTGGCCTCAGTGATCTCTTCAACAGTCTCATCCAGGACGTGGGCAATGCGCTTGCGCAGGTTTCTCAGGAGAGCCACTGTGGTCCTTGACCCAGCATCTTGTCTGTGCCACTGTGCCATGCGGGGCGGGGGGGACCATTAGGGGGGATGCTCCCCCACCCCTAGGAGCCAAAGGGACCTGCGGGATGCTTCCTGGGAGCTGCCCCAGGTAAGCAACGCCAGGACTCCCCACCTCAGCCCCCATCAGGTCCCTCTGGCTCTTAGGGGCAGGGTGGGCACCTACTACGTTGGCCCACAAGACCCTCTTGCCCGGTTCTGGGGGCAGTCAGGGGACAGGGAAGGGGGATGGATGGGGCAGAGGTCCGGGGTGGGGGGCATCAAGGAACGCGGGGGGTTGGAAGGGGGATGGGGCAGGAGTCCCAGGGTGTGGGGGTGGGCCACGAGGAGGGAACCGGTTGTTAAGATTTTGGCAGCTCATCACTGGGTTTATCCCTATGTAAGGATCCTATTCTTATTTAGGTGAAGGGGCCTTAGTAAAGAGAATCAGGCCCTGAGTATAAAGAGCCAGAGTTATGCAAAAGGGTTAGCTTATCAGAGAATGTTTGTCTTGTCTATTACTTCAAATGGAGAGGTGAGAAAGGAATCTTGGGAAACAAGTAGCAGAAAGGACCAGACTATGAAGCTATCCTAAATGTTCGATTTCAGAACAAAAAGAGGCACTAAAATGCACTGGTCTGCATTATTCTCATAAGCAACAGGCATTCTCATTTTGGTGGATGCAAAGACAGGATACATATGGAATCTGTAGAAAAGACTATAAATCCATTAGAGCACATTCACCTCTGTTTTATGCTAGCAAACAGCAGAGAGATGGCAACCACAACTACATTGGGGGACCACGTTGCAGAGGCACAAAACAATTTATGTTCAGTGAGTGGGAGGGAGATTATATGAGTCCAATGCAGCCAAAAAGAGGTTGGTGCTTCCTAAAATGTGGACATGATCAAGGCTCTCAGTCAGGGCACTAATTAAGCGTCTGTATTTAGAGATGCAGCAGCAAAACTCTTCCTATAGGCACTGATAAAATTCCTACTCCCATGATAGAAACCATACACAGCAGGGCAGCCCAGAATTTCTATCTGCTGTCTGCACAAGTCGTTCTCCCCTTTGATGCAAGAGGCTACGCTAGTGCAGAGGGGAGTCTGTTTTCAAACCTGCCTGAATCAGCCTTTTTTTAACCTGTCCCATTGTCTCTGAAGAGGTTTTGCCTTTGTGACGGGAGGAAATAAGCTTAAATCTTCCCCTCTTCCCAAAATAACCTTTTTGCAATTGGCTTTCATTTGTTTCTCCCCCAAACAATATTTTAATTTACATTAAAATGTAGAATATTTTAAAAACATATTGTGAATTCAGCTGAAAACTCTTCAGATACTAGTAGGCAGCCTGCAGGGCTGTTCCTAGGGAGGTGCGGGGCCTGGGGTGGAAGTGATGGATTAGTCTCTTCTGGGACCGACCGCACCAGCCAATTGGCCTGGCCCGCAGGGCCCCCCAAAGCGTGGGGCCCAGAGTGGTCGCCCTAATTCACCCTACCTAAGGGACAGTTCTGGCAGTCTGTGTTGTGTGGTATAAGTGTTATCTCAAAGGGGAGCCAAGATGACTCTAATTGTGTAAGGGGTGTAGCTAACAGAATATAAACAGCCTCTTTTTCTCTGAAGAGCAAACCCACCCTCTGCCGTATCTGTCACCGGTGGACTGGTGCAGATCTCCTTCCCTCTTCCCTATGTGGTGCACAAATATAGACTAACCAGAAATAAGGGTTAAACAACAGGTAAGTGTATTAAGGAATAAATTACAGATAAAGGAAGGGATAAATGTAAACGAGCAATAACTATATAAACAACACAAAACCAGTGACACAGCAGCTCTTCCTATGAGCATAAAGCTCAGGCCCAAAAATACAGGACCTACCCTGGCAATTGAAAATGTAACCCCAACTAAGAAAACCCTAATTATTATGTCTCACTATATTCCCAGCACTTCCGTGGCAGCGGTGAAGTCCAGGACCTCCACTCCATGGGTAATTAGAACCCGTAGAAGAGGAGCACTGGAGAGTCCCTCGATGACAGTTGGGATGGAAGAAATGGACTGAGAACCCTCTGGTTGTTGACTTTCCCAGGAACAGGAGCAGGTAAGGTAGAATACGTCTTCTTCTTTCTTCTCACCTCAGGAGTGAATAGTATTCTTCGATGGTGCACTGGTGCCACGAAGACCCGAGCCGCACACACACAGTAACTAAGATAGACTGCACCACCAGTCTGTGATTACAGTCCTTTTATACAGTTTCTGGCAGGAAAACATGGTATGATCTCGGGAAAGGCGGGAAACAGTCTGAGGTGGTTTGGCCTTGAGATCACACCCAGTGGCAGGAAAAACTAATTTAATCCAGTTACATCCAGGCCAAGTTGACAGTGCATAGTCACAAAATGGAGTCACAAGAAGACAGTTCAGACTCCATCTTGGATTGCTTAGAAATATCCTTAGAAACTGATTATTGGGTCTTATACACACATGTAACTTAATAAATTATGAACAATATAACTTTTCATACCCAACATAAGGTCTAATGAGGCCTGCTCCATCAAAGTGCTGAGTGCACTCTGGAACGTTCCGAGCGTCCCCAATTTCTCTTGGCTTCAGAGAGAGTTGATGGGTGCTTCATGCTAGAAATCCCCACTCTGGTGTCTGCTGCCTATCCTTTGATGTTTGCTTCTTGTGAGGGTAGGCAGCAGCTGGCAGCCGGGGATGTGAAGTTTGCAACAGAGGGGAAGCAAGTCTAACTGGGATTCAGTGCAGGTAAGAGTCCTACTTTGGTTTTTCCACCTCTTTATTGCAGTAGTCTCCCTGGAGACTAGTTCATCCTAACGTGACACACACCAGTAGTTTGTCATGTGTTCTGAGAGCTAGATTTAGCTACCAACCCTACTTTCAACTGAGCAGATTTCTGCTTTAAGTGTGTCTCAGAGCTACCACAATCTTGGTTCAATCATGGTTTGAGAGAGAGGACATATCTCTCTTCCAAACAAACAGCTATTGGAATAATGTTATGATTTCTAAGTTGTGGCATCTTCCTAGTCTTACATCTGTCATCTTCAGATGGGTTTTGCACAACTGTTTCTAGTCCTGCAGAGAGTAGATTGGTTTGCAAAAGACAGGCTAGAAATTCTTGAGACATTCCTGTATGGAAATGCAAATGTGAGCAGTGAGGGTCTCTCGGTCACAAAATGATTAAACTCAATGTGTGTCTCAAAGTGAGAAGGATTAAAAAAAGAAAAGCAAGCAAGATCTGATTGCACTGCATGCTACAGTAAAATATTAAGCACCACCATGCTTTTAAAATGTAAAACATTGGCTGAAATACAGAAGCTAATAGTGGGATTTTGATAGGTGGAATTGTGACATAGTGCTATGGGGGAAGAATCTAGGCTCAGATCCTCAAAGGTACTTAAAAAGAAAAGGAGTACTTGTGGCACTATGGAGACTAACCAATTTATCTGAGCATAAGCTTTCGTGAGCTACAGCTCACTTCAGCTCACGAAAGCTTATGCTCAAATAAATTGGTTAGTCTCTTAGGTGCCACAAGTACTCCTTTTCTTTTTGCGAATACAGACTAACACGGCTGTTACTCTGAAACCTGTCAAAGGTACTTAGGTTCCATGGATGGGGAAGGAATCTGGGCCTGGAGTCTCAACATAGTTGGGTGCTGAACTGAGATGCCTAAATTCCTTTGAGGCCCTATTGTAGTGCTGCTTGGATGGTGTTTGGGCCATTTCTATGTAACACGTTCACTAACGGCATATCTACACTGCATTTAAACACCCATATCAGCCACTGGTGCGAGTAGGGAATATGGTCTGGTACACTGTACCAGTAAGCTATTTATAGCCAGTACAGCATATTGGAAAGACACAAGAGGAGCAGAACGGCCCCACACCGGCAGCCCCTCCACACAGCTGTGTGCCTGCGTCTCCTGTCCGGGGTCTGTAGAGCAGCCCCACCAGAGGATAGGGCTCGGGGCGGTACAGCCACACCAAAGGAGCTGCCGTTGGCCTCAAGTTCTGCTCCTTTTGCCGCTGCGGTTCCCAGGAGAGCTCATAACCACAGGGTTCTCCCGAGAACTGCAGCAGCGAAAGGACCAGAATGTGCAGCTCCTCTGGCATGGCTGTACCACCCCTAGCCTCACCCCACAGCACCCTGTCCTCCGTTGGGGCTGCTCTACAGACCTCGGGCAGGATTCAGGAGATGCAGCTGTCTGGAAGGGCTGGGGGGTGGTAAAGCTAGAGGAGCTGCTGGCATGGGGCCGCCTGGTGGCCTCACTTTCTGTTCCTTTCACCTCTGCAGTTCTGGAGAGCCCTGTGGTTGAGAAGTCTCTGGTGAAGCAGGAGGAGGACAGAGCGCCCCCCTCAGGTAACATGGGATGGATCATGGGGAGCGGAGGGGGAGAGCGCAGGGCCCAGGCTGGGGGTGGGGGTCATGTGAGGAGTCGCATGGGAAGGTCATGCCCCCCCTGTAGCTGGTACAGCATACCGGTAAGAAATGAATTCTACTTCCCCCACTGGTATCAATGGGCTTGGGCTGCGGGGCTGTAAAACTGAGGTGTAGATGTTCAGGCTTGGGCTGGAGCCCAGGTTCTGGGACCTATGAGCTATGGTATACAGGAGGTCAGATTAAATGATCACAGTGGTGCCTTCTGGCCTTAGAATAATAGATGTAACTGATAAACTGTTGTCAGTTCCCATAGGTCTCTGTGTGTGTTAGTATATGTAAGGATTATCCAAAGGGATGTGCCAAAAGGACTCACATTTCTCTGGCCATTGAGTTGTGTAAGAGGAGCAGCAGGTACCCTAAGTGTCCAGCACTCCCACACTGAAACAATCTAATTGAAAACAGGGATTGATATTTGTCCCAGGTTTTTGCTTTTTGATTTCTCATCTTCTCCATTTTCTGCTCTTCATGACCATTTTTCTTCACCTGTATGTTTACAGAGAAGGAAGCTTGCCTGTTCAGCTGGCTGGATGCTAGCTGGGGACTGTGTTCAGCTGAGGATTTCAGCTAGTTGAGTGTTGGCTAACTTACACCACAAAATTGCCACTCCCTTTCAAAAAGCAACCAGCAAAGAGCTAGTTGAATGCTCAAGTGCAGCTATACATTCACTCTTCCAATGTGAGAGGAACATGGGGAATTATTTAAATTGGTAGAAAGAGGTAATGGGGTGAAGTTCAGAAAAGGGGCATTTACATTAAATACCAGGACAAAGCTTTGTGACAGGGTTACTCTATGGAACAAACACACAAGACAAGCGGTGGAAGCCCTGTCACTTGGCTATTCAAAATAACGCACTCATTTAAAAGCACTGTAGGCAAGAATACTACAATGGTATTATGTAAGGAGGCCTAACTGGTCTTGTCTGTTTTCAACTTTTATGAATATGAGGCATAAGTTTTAGAAACTCTCATTGTGAATCAGATGTTTTTTAAAAAAACAAACCCAGATCATTCTGTGCTCATTGTGAGCCACTAAGGTATAAGATTTCCAAGCTGAAACCATTTGCCTTGTTTCTGATTTTAAACCATCCAACTCCTCAGCTGGGTTAAAAAGGCATAGATACCATCTACAGGACATTTATACAGGAGGCTCTGCTGGAGAATGCTATTTCTTGCTGATCTGGTAATTGATGGATAACAGGAAGTGTCTAGACGGGGATGTTAAATTACATTCACTGTGGGAATAGATTGCATTGCCACCAGTGTTGCTATATTTATTTAAACCAGTAATCATTGTTGCCATTTTCTGTGCCCTTAGGAATTGGATGTGGTTACATTTACTCAGCATGGGTGTTTTCAGGAAATATACTGCATGGAAGGAACAATGGACTGTGGTCTAATCAGCTGTCACATGATGAAGGGAATTAAAGGCTCACCCACTGCTTACATGACCAATCTCTTTCTAGCTTGTGTTTAATTGTAAAAACATGCAGCATTTTGACATGAATGAAAATGAACATTTAGCATTGTAAATTAACTAAATGAGTACTGAGCTCTGTCACTCACCACCACAATCTACAGCTTGCCATAGAGAAGAGCACTGGCTCAAAATATACTATAGGCAGTGTAGGCAGTACCCACATATTTGGGGGTCACTTAGCCAAGGGACTACTGGGTTACAGCCCCCCCCCAATGATTTTCTTCTGCTCACTTATACTGTTAAACTGAGAGGTAATAATGGCTGGATGAATCACAGATCTCTTGATTGTGAATTCACCCTTCAGTTAACACATCTAGGAGTTTTGAACTAAGCGGCTGAAAGTTGCTACAGTTTGAATCATGGGTGGGAATTCTTTATTGGGGGAAGGGGGCAGGGAGACTGTAAGAAGTGTAAGCAGAGTCTGAATGAGCTCTCCCCGACATCTAGTGATGAGCTGTGGAAGAGGACTTCAGGAGCTGATCTTGTTTGCATAGACACACCCACCCTGCCTAAGTACTCAACATGATGGGATTGCTTGCCTAAATAATCACTTTGGGCTGGTGTTGGATCCGCAGTCTCTTTGTTAATGGGGAAGGAGTAATAAAGGGTTGTTTATCCTTGTTGTATGCATTAAGGTCAGCAGAACTGTGCTTGGCATACCCTGATTGAGGGACTCGCCCTCAACTAAATGGCACTTGCTAGGCAGGGGACATGGGTTTCAAAGCCTGGTGGGGGAAAAGATGTTTGTAAGTGGTGGTGTGGTTGTCCACTATGAAATAACAGTGCTGATTAAGATTCAATTGAAAGTCTTGTTAGACACTGTAGAGCTGAAATCAGTGATACCTAGATCTAAGCATTAGACCTGTTTTGGGACAGTGTCTCTGATGCAAGAGAGTGCCTAGTGTGCACCAGCAGTGAGGGTTCCCCACTAATTGCTGAAATCACTGAGGGCTGTGTTAAGTGCTGAGACCTGAAGACAGCCTGGTGGATTGGTAATCAGCTGGTAGAGAGGACTAAAGTGGAGCTCTGCAGAGAAACATGGTGATCGGCCACCAGCAGGGTGGCAGGCAGAAAGAATCACAGTGGAGACCAGCTAAGAGGCATGGTGATTGGCTGGCAGGGTGGCTGGCAGATAGGAGCAGCACAATGATCAGCCAGCAGGGAAGCTGCAGAAAGGAATGACAAGCGAGTGTCCGGGCAGCGGAGCAAGTAAGGTGCCTTCTTCCTCCCACCCCACCCAGGGTGGGAGGGGAACTCTGCAGATGCACCTTTGGATTCTGGATCTGCAATGACCAAGGACAACAACTGTGAGTGGGGTGCAGAGAAGGGACAGGCATGTTAAAGGGATTTTTGGTTGCTGGACTTAAGAACCTGAGGGAAAAGGGCACTGCCCTATTTACTTAGGGTGGGTCTTTTGCTCATGGTCTATGTTTATGAACCGTGTTTATGGCATTTTCCCAAATAATGCTGGGTTACTTTCCTCCTTTATTAAAAGTTTCTTTGCTACGCTCAGACTCTGTGCTTGTGAGAGGGGAGGTATTGCCTCTTAGAGGCACCAAGGAGGTGGTATGTAATTGTCCCAGGTCACTGGGTGGGGCCTTGAGTTGGTTTTGTGTTATACTGTTGATAAGAAATCCCTCAGATACTGAACCCGACCATTGTTGCTGACATCTGACTGGCAGAAGGGTTACAGAATCATTTGGAGAGAAGGACATGTGAATGCTTCCTGGAAGGAGGAACGTATTAGGGGGAAGAGGAGTTGGGGACTAAGGGTTTGGGGCTGCAGTAAGGGGAAGGGGTTAGGGTTAGGAGGATAAAAGGGGATAGATGATAGGGGAGGGGAGAGGTTGGGGCTCAGGTGAGGGAGGCATAGTACCCCCACTCTACCAGTGCACCCAACCTACCTGCACCCCTAGCTCTGCCAGTGCACCCCAGTCACTCTGAATGGAAACCCCACTGCATCCTCCATTTCTGTCTGTGCAACCCCATTCCTGTGCACTCCACAGCTCTGCCAGTGCACCCCAACCTGCCTGGATCCCATAGCTCTGTCAATGCACCACAAACTTCCTGGGTGAGAGTGGATGGGTTGTAAAAGGAGGTGAAAAGCATATACATTTCAGCAACTGTGGGGTTGGCAGAGTAAAGGTGTGTGTGTGTATTAACAGGGAGCATCAGTGAAAGAGAGCAGTGTTGATTGCATTGGCCACCTTTACTGTGCATTTCCTGGTTTGCAGAAGTTGGAGTTTTGCGCAACTCCGCATTCTGCAAGGGGCAACATACTACCAAGCCACTTGAGCTCTGGATTAATGTAGGGGGTGTTATGGGGGCATTGAATGAATTTAGAAACAGTTATAGTTAAAGAGGAACAACCCCCTACTCTGGACACAGCTATACAAGAATGAAGGTGCTTATATTGTTATAGCTTGTTTCTTTATCAGAAATAAGTTATAACAATATAACTACATCAACACTTATGTGTGTACAGCAATCCAACCCCTTAGTTTCTAAACCAATGTAGTTATGTACCACATTAAACTGTGTAGATCAGCCACAGACAAGCACAGCCTCCTGGGGAGCTTTTCCTTGTGCACTGCAGGGCTGCGATGTCACAATCTGCTCCATCCATGTCTCCCTCTCAAGTGCAAAATCAGCCAAGGATGTAACATTTGATCAGTGGAGCATCTGACTTCTTTGCATTGCTGAAACTTACTCTGGATGTTATATAGCCTGTGACGGGTTCGGTCACAGAGACCCCCTTGGGACTGTCACCTGACGCGCTGGAATTACCTCTGAGCCTGTTTTCCCTGCCAGCTTGGGACTTCCAGAACCCTCCCTTGCTGAGCCAGACACACTAGCCTGCTGCAGCACAGACCCAGGGTCTGGGCCGTGGCCCCAAAAGTGCAGGCTTTAAGTGAAAACAGCTCTCCAGCATCCAGACACCCAGTTCCCAGTGGGATCCAAACTCCAAATAAATCCATTTAACTCTGTATAAAGCTTATACAGGGAAAACTCATAAATTGTCCACACTCTATAACACTAAAAGAGAGATATGCACAGCTGTTTCCTCCCCCAGGTATTAATCACTTACTCTGGGTTCATTAATAAACAAAAGTGATTTTATTAAGTATAAAAAGTAGGATTTAAATGGTTTCAAGTAATAACAGACAGAACAAAGTAAGTCACCAAGCAAAATAAAGAAAAAACACGCATGTCTAAGCCTAATACATTAAGAAACTGATTATAGGTAATATCTCACCCTCAGAGATGTTCCAATAAGCTTCTTTCACAGACTAGACTCCTTCCTAGTCTGGGCCTAATCCTTTCCCCTGGTACAGTCCTTGTTAGTTCCAGCAGACATCTTAGAGGTTTCTCATGACTGGCAGCCTCTTTGTCCTGTTCCACCCGCTTTTATAGCTTTGGCACAAGGCGAGAATCTTTTGTCTCTCTGGGTCCCCACCCCTCCTTCTAAATGGAAAAGTACCAGATTTAAGATGGATCCCAGCATCATGTGACATAGTCACATGTCCTGTGAGACCCTGGCCTCCATTCTTCTTGGGCTGGCCCACATGTACACAGGAAAGGTTCCAAGTAAGAGCCATTTATAGTTCATTGATTCTGAAGCACCTTAATGGTTTCCACCACCCTATACCGGAAACCTACTGAGTGCTGTTCTTACCTACGTGCCTCCAGCTTCAATCCAGGACACATCACGTGATCCATTGTCTACAGCCAAGCCCTATGATACAACCGTATTTGCTCCAATCCCTCAGACAGAGACAAGCACCTACAAGATCTTTATCAAGCATTCTTAAAACTACAATACCCACCTGGGGAAGTGAGGAAACAGATTGACAGAGCAAGATGGGTACACAGAAGTCACTTACTACAGGACAGGCCTAACAAGGAAAATAACAGAACACCACTAGCCATCACATACAGCCCCCAGCTAACACCTCTCCAGCACATCATCAACTATCTACAATCTATCCTGGAAAACGATCCCTCACTGTCATAGACCTTGGGAGGCAGGTCAGTCCTCACAACCTGAAGCAAATACTCACTAGCAACTACACACCACACCATAGAAACACTATCCCAGAAACCAATCCCTGTATCAAACCCCTTTGCCTACTCTGTCCCCATATCTACTCTGGCGACACCATCAGAGGACCCAACCACATCAACCACACCATTGGGGGCTCATTCACCTGCACATCTACTAATGTGATATATGCCATTGTGTGCCGGCAATGCCCCTCTGCCATGTACATTGGCCAAATCGGACAGTCTCTACATAAAAGAATAAATAGACACAAATCAGACATCCGGAATGGTAACATACAAAAGCCAGTAGGAGAACACTTCAATCTCCCTGAACATTCAATAACAGATTTAAAAGTAGCCATTCTGCAATACAAAAACTTCAAAAACAGACTTCAAAGAGAAACTGCAGAGCTACAATTCATTTGCAAATTTAACACCATTAATTTGGGCTTGAACAGGGACTGGGAGTGGCTGGCTCACTACAAAAGCAATTTTCCCTCTCTTGGTATTGACACCTCCTTATCAATTATTGGGAGTGGACTACATCCTCTTTGACTGAATTAGCCTTGTCATCACTGGTTCTCCACTTGTAAGGTAACTCCCTTCTCTTCATGTGCCAGTATATTTATGCTTGTATCTGTAATTTTCACTCCATGCATCTGAAAAAGTGGCTTTTTACCCATGAAACCTTATGCCCAAATAAATCTGCTAGTCTTTAAGGTGCCACTGGACTCCTTGTTTTTTGTGGATACAGACTTACACAGCTACCCCTCTGATACTTTCCAGTTAATATGTTTACATCAGTGATACAAGTTTATATCTTAGTCTCCTGATTCCAGACATAAAAATAATACATGCAAACAAATAGGATGAACACACTCAGTAGATTATAAGCTTTGTAATGATGCCTTACAAGAGACCTTTTGCATAAAGCATGTTCTAGTACATCATAATCACATTCATAAGCATATTTTCATAAAGCATATGAAATGCAACGTCACATAGCCTTCATCTAAAAATCACTTTTAAAATGGTAAAGATGTCAGATTTGTTGCTGCTCCCATTCATTCTGAACACGTTTATCCTGATTCTGCATTCCTTTCTCAAAGTATGGAAGTCAACATGAGTTTAACTTGAATAAGAATGGTAGGATTTGGCCAAGGTTGTACTTGTATTATTTCATCCTCCTTTACTATCCTCCTTTGCCCGACTTTAACTTCTTTTTCCTAATTTTTCTGGTTTTCCAGTAAGGATTCATTTTAATAAACTTCAGTTGCTACATTAATCCAGTTCATTATCCAAGTGCATTGCCATTTTATATCTCTGTTTAAGTCTCTGCATCTGACTTTGTGTCTACAATATGTAATTAGTGGCAGCTGCTGATTTTGTTCACAATATCACAGTCTGTGATGCCTCATCCATTTGTTTCTTGCCATTTAACTAAATGAGTAAACTGGTGCAGCATTGTCATTCTGTGGACAGACTCGGTGACTAACATGGTCTAAGGATATATTGGTTTATTTTTTCTATCCCTTTTTGCGTGTGAAAAGACACATACTCAATTTAATTATGACATAACCAATTTTCCTTAAAACTCTGCCTTCTGTCACTTACTACCCTAAATCTGGTGTTGCGCAGTTGATAAATGATGATCTATGCAACATTTAGAACTGACTTAGTGTAAGTGGTTTCTAATTTGACCATCTGTTGCTTTACAAATACCGTTGTTATGCCTCCACTACAACATTTCCCCCCCAATTTATCCATGTTTCCACTATACAGTTGAACCTCAGAGTTACGAACACCACAGTTATAAACTGACCAATCAACCACACACCTCCTTTGCAACTGGATGTATGCAATCAGGCAGCAGCAGAGGGGCATTGGGGGAAGCAGATACAGTACACAGCACTGTGTTAAATATAAATTACTAAAAAAAAATAAAGGGAAAGCAGCATTTTCTTCTACATAGTAAAGTTTCAAAGCTGTATTAAGTTAATGTTCAGTTGTAGACTTTTGAAAGAAAAACTATAATGTTTTGTTCAGAGTTATGTAAATTTCAGAGTTAGAAACAACCTCCGTTCCTGAGGTGTTTTGTAACTCTGAGGTTCTACTGTATGTATAGCCACACAAAGCATGCCACCGAATTGTGTTTCAGTGCATACTGAGAAAATCAGGATAGCAATCCCTGACTGCTCCAACTGCTGCTGCCAGATTGGAGGATTATTAAGTGTTTTTTATTGTTGTTGGGTTTTTTTAATGACTTGGTCACTTAGAACTCTGGGATTTCTTATGTAGATCCCAGAATCCTTTGCCTTCATTCATTTCCAAAATGGAGACCAGTCTGACAGTTCAAACTGCTGTATCTTCTGGCTTTGACTTTCATGCTTAATTGCCTAAAGGGAACCAGGGCTGCAGCACTTGTAGGCAGGGCAGTTGGAAATAATGCATGAATAGGAAGCAGCTACATGTGAGGTTTCTATCTTTCTGCAATTTGCAGAACTTGAACCAAGAATCTGTCACACCTAGCTTTACTCACTACTGGGACTGTAGCTGTGTAAACAATTCAGAATAATCACTTTATTCTGTGTACTCTTTCCTAAATGGACTCTGACAATTATTAATTTGTTCTCTGTTTGCAATTACTCACCAATATTTTTGTGACTTCATTAAAAAATTGCTTTGAGATTTCAGCTTGTGGGCTGCTGACAAACTGTTCACTGGGACTATTTATTTGAATATTTCTTGACTTAAACCAGGCCCAGATGCCAGATTGGAAATAATACCATGGGACTTAGTTACGTTCCTTGCCTGTATGGTCTAGCCTTTATAAATTATTTAATAATTAATTGAAATTAATTAAATCTTGTCACAGAAATAAGTTTAATAATTTAACTTCAGTGACCATCTCGAAAGTAGTTTGCTCATATGTATGTCCATGAAAAAACTGGGGTCACCCAACAGAATTAAAATAGGCAACAAGTTTAAAACAAACATAATTAAATACTTCACACAACACAGTCAAACTGTGGAACTTGTTGCCAGGGGATGTTGTGAAAGCCAAAAGTATAAATGGGCTAAAAAGGAATTAGATAAGTTCATGGAGGATAGGTCCATCAATGGCCATTAGCCAAAATGGTGATGAATGCAACCCCATTCTCTGGGTGGCTATAGGCCTCTGACTGCCAAATGTTGTGATGAAATGAGTCACTTGATAATTACCCTGTTCTTTTCACTCCCTTTGAAGCATCTGGCATTGGCCATTGGAAGACAGGATATGGGGCTAAGTGGATCATTGGTCTGACCCAATATGGCTGTTCTTATGTTCTTAACTAAGAAAAAGGGGTGCAACCATCATCAGAAATGAAGTTCTAAAGCTGCTAAATGTTTATGAATAATTTTTCCTACCATTCACTCAGGTCTCAGTGGGATACTAGTTAAGAAGGCTGGCCTAACAGTGACTACCTGACATACCTCCATATGACAAAGACTATGTTTGACTGTTCTTGTGTGGATCTAGGCCCAGCATTAGAACATCAACCACCAGCAACGCTGGTGAACTTCTGTAAATGGGGAATCAGCAATGGGGTGCTGTTGTGTTCAGAGATGGGTGTATCTTCCCCCCCTGTAATCTACTCCAGGAGGGGTCTCTAGCTGTCACCTCTCCCTGGGCAGGGATTCTTGTCCCACGCCCTTCTGAATAGGCTGCACAGGCTGCACAGTTCCCTCCTTGATACCCCAGCATGCCAGTCTGCCTAATGGTGAGGACCTGTGCTTTGCTTTCTCTCCTAGGGCTCTGAACATTGTACTGCCAGCAGTTACCACATAGTTTTTTCTTAGCAAGCTCCTTTATTCTTAGTTAAAGCATTACAGAGAAAACATAATAACAAGAAGCAGATTTAAACTCACACTAACCATACCAGGAGACACCCATCAGTCTCATATGACCCTACTAGGCCAAAATCCTTCCAACTCTTCTTCAAGGATTGGGGCCCTCCTTGCACACAAGGTTCTGTCCCCCATTTGCTGAGTCAGAAAGAAGGCACTGAGTCTGTTTAAATGCAGCCTGTGCCTGTTGGTATCTGGAAAACCCAGAATGAACCAGTATTTGCAAGTCTCCCCGGGGGTGGTACCTCTCTGGACATATTTACTATTTAAATGATTCACCTTAATCACAATCCCTCTCCTCCCTGAGCCCCACACACTGTTTTTTGTTCCTGGATGAGCTCTGGTAATCCTCCCCTCTGGAGTTACAGACGGTCCCGGGCCCACAGTGAGATATAAGCCATACGTACTTGATAGAATATTGTCCTCCAAGATATTGCATGAGATTATCTGCTGTGACTGATATTGCACCACTTAAATCCTATTGTCTCAGCTGTTAATCATTACTAATGTCCCTGGGAGAACATACTCCACCATGATCATATTTATGTTCAGACAGTATGTAACTGGGTACTTACATACACCTTGTCATAAATATATAGGGAAGGGTAAACACCTTTAAATCCCTCCTGGCCAGAGGAAAAACCCTTTCACCTGTAAAGGGTTAAGAAGCTAGGATAACCTCGCTGGCACATGACCAAAATGACCAATGAGGAGACAAGATACTTTCAAAGCTGGAGTGGGGGGAGAAACAAAGGGTTCTCTCTGTCTGTGTGTTGCTCTTGCCGGGACCAGAGCAGGAATGCAGGTCAGAACTCCTGTAAAGGACTAATAAGCAATCTAGTTAGATATGTGTTAGATTCTGTTTTGTTTAAATGACTGATAAAATAAGTTGTGCTGAATGGAATGTATATTCCTGGTTTTGTGTCTTCTTGTAACTTAAGGTTTTGCCTAGAGGGATTCTCTAGGTTTTGAATCTGATTACCCTGTAAGGTATTTACCGTCCTGATTTTACAGAGGTGATTCTTTTACTTTTCCTTCAATTAAAATTCTTCTTTTAAGAACCTGATTGCTTTTTCATTGTTCTTAAGATCCAAGGGTTGGGGTCTGTGTTCACCTATACAAATTGGTGAGGATTTTTGTCAAGCCTTCCCCAGGAAAGGGGGTGTAGGGTTTGGGAGGATTTGGGGGGGAAAGACGTTTCCAAGTGGGCTCTTTCCCTGTTATATATTTGTTAGACGCTTAGTGGTGGCAGCAATAAAGTCCAGGGGCAAAAGGTAAAATAGTTTGTACCTTGGGGAAGTTTTAACCTAAGCTGGTAAAAATAAGCTTAGGGGGTTTTTCATGCAGGTCCCCACATCTGTACCCTAGAGTTCAGAGTGGGGAAGGAACCTTGACACACCTCATCACTGGAGGGTCTGTGTGTGAATCACGGTATCACTTCACTAGCCATGGCAACGAAGGATAGACACATTTCTGAGAACTACAGTTTGCTGCTTTTGTTGCTGTGGTTGACCAAACTTTAGTATTTTACTGCTGAGCAGACTGGTGTCAAGATAAACCCTTTATTATGAACAGAACTATGTACAGAAATGAGGTAATGAAACTTTCTACTACGCTGTGTGACTGCAGTCTATGCCTACCCTGTCCTAAGCTTCTTTGCATCTACAGTGTACAGGAAGTGTGGCATCCTTTACACTTCCTGAAGGACATACTCTATAGCACTTCTTCTCTGTGTTTAGATCCCTTTACTGAGCTAACACACTATTAAATTGAACTAACAAACTATGACAAATAGAATAATTGACTTAGCAAACCTTCAGGTTGCTTAAACATAACCTAACGTCTCAATCAGTCTCTGAGGGCATTTCAGCAATCTTTCTGATCTGCTGTATTGCAAGATCTCAGTAGGCAAGGCCCTGTCTTTAATACATTTCTTCTTTGAGCAGTGGCCCTATGGGTGCTCCACTTCAGGTGCGAGTGTGCCCCATGTGCCTTTGAGTGGAGATTTTCGCTAGCTGTGTCTTTTTGGCTAGTGAAAATCTCTGATCGAAGGCATGTGGGGCCCACGTGCACCTGAATTAGAGCACCTATAGGAACACACATCTTGAAGAACCACAGTTCCTGCAAAGGGTGAGTAACCTTTTCTGCGGTCAGTAACCAGGTCAGTTTGTGAACTGTTTTCACCTTGTATGTCTGCTTTCACTTCACTTGTCTTGGCCAAGTTGTCAGACATGTTGCACAATGCTTATGATTCCTTCGTAAGATTTTCCTTAATCTGTGATCACTGTGGATGAGCAAGGTGACTCTTCTTTGGTCACTATAGCTTTGACTGCTAGTGCCGACCTTGCCAAATTCTCACAAAATATGTTTTTTTTAACTGTGGAAGTTCATTTATTGTAATATTTTGCATTATACGTACTCCATATCCAGCTAATCCATTGTCTTGAAGGTATCTGGATTAGATCTCTCAAGAAATTCCCTATTCTTGAACTGTGGCCCATTGTCAGTTATTACAGTTCTAAGAAGTCCATGATGTGCAAATGCAGATTTAATGTGTATGACAACTGTAGCTGCTGTGGTATCTTCGAGTGTGACTACTTCTGGGAAATTGGTAAAGGAGTCCATTATAACCTGGTAATCCTGTCTTCACAGGCTGAACATGTCAATTCTGACTTTGTCCTGTTGAATTGCAAATGGTTCATTGGGTATAATTGGTTCGTTCTGCTCTGAATCTCTGTATTTCTGACACAGTCCACACCTTCACACCACTTCTTCAATGTTACTATTCATCTGTGGCCAGAACACAACTTCTCTAGCTCTCCTCCTTGATTTGGTCATTCTCAGGTGCCCTTTCTGTATTTGTTCTAATATTTTCCTTCTTATTACTGTGGTAACCATGATCTGTCCCCCTCTTAGGAGCATTCCTGACTCATTGAGAGCTCACTTTATAGTGGGAGCAGGGAGGTGAGAAGTGTTTTCCCCCCTCCTTTACTTATTGCTTATTTCACTGCTTGCAGGATATAATGTTCAGATGTTTGTCTCCAATTCATCCCATATACCTAGAGATACAGCACATAACACTTTTACCGTGCTCACATGTATGTTTATTGATAGTTCCAGATCATAAGGCTCTGTATTGTCAGCTGGAGCAGACGTTCTGGACTGTTTGTCTCTGTGATGGGGTCCCTGAGGTGCTGGACTGTGGGACCTCTGAGCTCTTCAAATCTACCAACCTGGACTGCCTCTCACACTGTGGTGCTGATGTCAAGCTACAGACCTCTGATAGGCACTGCACTTACACAGACATCCACAGGCAGGGGTCAGCCAACTGTGTTACATGATCTCTCAGCTGTTCATGAATCATCAATAGCGAGGCTCCAGCCAACTTCCCTCAGCTTCCCAGTCTTACACCCCAGAACTGTACCATCTTGCACCGGTCAGAAGCCTGGCCAGTGTAAGTTCATTATCCAGTTCACTCATCCCTCAAAGGGGAGAGGACACACACTAGTCTTTGTAAACAGAATTGAAATTTCCCAAGCAGTTCAACCAAAACACATTGTTTTAGGTAACATATAAAACAGATTTTTTTTTAACTACTGAGAGATTTTAAGTGATTATAAGTAACAGGTATAGAGATCAGATTTGATTACTCAAGAAAAAAAATAAATTTGCAGTCTAAGTTCTACAGACTAAGCAGGCTTTGAATCAAGCAGTATCTCACCCTGACAGATGGTACAAGCAGGTTACAGATCCTCAATATACAGGCTGTGACTCTTTTTTTTTCCCCCAGCCTGGAACCACGCTTCCCAGTTCAAAGTCTTTGTCCTCCAGACATTCCTCCAGGTATTGAGTTTGGACAGGAGAGGCCAAGTAATGTCACTTCCCCTCTTTTATATTTTCTTCCAGCTTGCTGGAAAGATCTTTGCTTTGAGGTGGGGATCAGGCAGTCTCCATTGTATACAGCCTCTGTGGTAGTGGATTCTTTCCTTGACGGGTGTTGATGAGCCCTTAACGCTGTCTGGCTATACATGGCTACTCCATGTTGTATCTGAAAGGCTGGTTGTGGGTGTTCCCAACCTCACAATATATTTCAGTGACGCATACAGCAATGCTTCATACCTTCATATATAATGATTGCACGTACAGTCCAGCAGGATATTAATGTTCAGCAAATCAAGACTTTAAAATGATACATCACAAGGTATGTTTTGTACAAAACATATCATCATATCACCATGGTGAATATGGGGGAGCCAGGGTGTTACTCTGAGGTACAGACTGTCAGTCTGCCAGTACTAAGTGATGTCCAGATTGGAACTGCAGGGTCCCATCACTTTGCATTTTCAAGATTAAACATGCCCAGTTTGTTTAACAATTCCTCATGTCAGGTTTTCTAAATCTTTATAACTTTTCTTGCTCTCCTCTGAGTTTTCTCTAATTTATCTGCATCTTTCCTAAAATGCAGCATCCAGGCCCAGAATAGAACACAATATTCCAGCTGAGGCTTCATCAGTGCTGTGTAGAATGGGACAAACTACCTCTCGTGTGTTATATCACACTCCTGTTAATACGTTCCAAAATATTAGCCTTTTTTTTTCAATTACATGAAAGTGTTGACTCATGTTCAATTTGTGATCCACTGTAACTTCCAGTTCCAGTGATACATGTTTACAGGCCAGGGAAAGGAAAGTTGATTTCAGAAGAAAAAGAGGCAGAAAATTCTCAGACAGATAATGTGGTATCCTGGGTGGATAAAAAGGATTATTTATCCACAAAGAAGTTAGCAGAGGATCAGATAGAATGGGCTACCATCGCTGCATTCCTCCAGTAATGGAGATGCCACATAAGAAGAAAAGAAAACCCAGATCCTTCCTGTAGTTCTACCACCTAGTCAGTTATTCCCCATTTGTAGTTGTATATTTTTTCCTTCCTAAATTTAGTCCTTTGCACTTATCTTTATTGAATTTCATCTTGTTGATTTCAGACCAATTTATGTTGTCAAGGTTGCTTTGAATTCTAATCCTGTCCTCCAAAGTGCTTGCAACCCATCCCACCTTGGTGTCATCACAGATTTTATAAGCATACTCTCCACTCGATTATCCAAGTCATTAATGAAAATATTCAATAGTACCAGATCCCTGCAGGACCCCACTAGACATACCACTCCCATTTGACAGACAACCATTGATAATTGTACATTGAGTATAGTTTTTCTACCAACTTTATAGTTTCATCTAGACCACATTTGTCTAGTTTTGCTTATGAGAATTTCATGTGGGACTCTCAAAAATCTTACTAAAATCAAGATATATCATCTCCATTGCTTCCCCCATCCACTAGGTCAGTAATCTTGCCAAAGAAGTAAATTGGTTTGGTTTGGTATGATTTGTTTTGACAGATCAATGTTGGCTGTTACTTATGACCCTATTATCCTCTGTGCTTAAAAATTGATTGTTTAATATTTTTGTTCCAGAACCTTTCCAGGTATCCAAGTTTAGGCTGACTGGTCTCTAATTCCCCAGGCCCTTTTTCCAGATAGCTACAACATATGCCCTTCTCCACTGCTCTTAATGAGTTCTCAAAGGTAATTGCTTCAGCTAGTTCCTTAAGTAACCTAGCTGAATTTTATCAGAGTCTGCTGACTTGACTATTTCTAACTTATTTAAATATTCTTGAAACTGTTCTTTGCCTATTTTGCCTTGCATTCCTTCCCCCTTGTTATTGTGTTGAACATCTGGTCACCATTAATCTTCTGAGTGAAGACTGAAGCAAAATTAGGTATTAAACAACTCAGCCTTCGTGATATCATCAGTTATTAGCTCTCCTTCCCAGCTAAGTAGAAGTGCTTCCAATATATTTAAAGAACCTTCTCTTATTGCCTTTTATGTCCCTTGATAGGTGTAACTCATTTTGTGCCTTAGCCTTTCTGATTTTGTCCCAACATGCTTGTGCTATTTTGTACTCATCCTTAGCAATTGTCCATTTTTTCACTTTTTGTACTATTCCTTTTTGATTTTCAGGTAATTAAAGAACTCCTGATGTAGCCATATTGGCCTCTTACGATTCTTCCTCTTTTTACTTTGTAGAGGGATAGATTGCATCTTTAATATTGTCCCTTTGAGAAGCTGCCAGCTCTCCTGAATTCCTCTATACCTTAGATTTTCTTCTATGGGACCTTACCTATCAGTTCTCTGAGCTTGTTAAAATCTGAGGGTTTTTGTAGTACACAGTCCTCATTCTGATGCTTTCACTCCTTCCATTTCTAATTCATGAGATCTAAAATGTCATGATCACTTTCATCCAAATTGCCTTCAACCTTCAACCAGTTCCTCCTCCCTGGTCACAAGCAGTCTAAATGCTGTCCCCCTGGTTACTTCCAACCAAAAGTGTCCCCAGACATTCAAAGACCTTACTGACTAGCATGTTACTTCCCAACTGATGTCTGGATAGCTAGAGTCCTCCATTATTATTAGGTCTTGTCTCTTGGATGTCTCTGTATTTGTTCTAGAAATACCCCCCCACCCCCCCCCCCCCCCCCTCGAGCCCCCCCCCCCACCACCCCCCCCTGCCCCCCCCCATGCCCCTCTTTCCCCTCCCCTTTTATCTTCATCGAGAGACTTTCAACTGCTCTACCTCTCACCTCCTTCTGGACTTCACGTGTATATTCAATATGAAACAAGTCTAACTGTCTCTTACCCTCTCATGCCTATCCTTCCTGAACAGGTTATACCCTTCTTTACCAATTTTCAGTCATGATATATAAGTAAAACCTCTTCCATTGTTATTCTGTTATCTGCTTATAGACCTCTAGATCAAATTCCCCAATGTTATCCTCTTGTTGCACTATGACCCTATGTAATTTTCCATTTCCCTTCCCCAACATTTAGCCTGTGTTAAGCTCCCTTTTTTGTTCCTAACTATAGGCTTTGTCATCTGCCCCTTTGAACCTAGTCTAAAGTCCTCCTCCCACCAGTTGAAGATCGCTCTCACTCATCTTCTTAGTCAACTCCCCTTCCCAAGTCAGTTCTCCTTCCAGAACAGCATCCAATGGTCAAGGAAGCCAAGCCCTCCCATCTCAACACATATACACCATCTGTATATTCATGCGTTCATTTCCAGAATGTGCGTGTCACTACCTGGGCCCTTGCCCTCAACTGGCTAAATTCTCTGAGGTAACGTTCTCTCCCAAGTATGTTGTTCCTATTGTTATTCCTGTTGACATTTGGCCTTATTCAGTTCAAGGTTATTAGCTCTCACCATTTCCAGAACTCCCTCCAGTCATTCCCATGTTCAACGGCAGTGCTGCCCCAAATCATTATGCTATTTGTGTACACTTGTGCACCTGCTAGATCCTCTGGCATTGACTGATTGCATGGTGAAATACTTTTGGAGCCCAACATATTCTGAAAGGCAGTCTTAGGGAGCTGTATCTGCCAAATGTTGTTGTGTTGAAAGTACAGATCTTGGAGCTCTGTGTCCAAGTGGATCTACCAAAATTCTGCCGAGGCATTTAATTTTCTGAACAATTTGGTTCCCGCCATATCAGATAATAGTTCACTTATTGTGGGCAAGTAGCAGTGTTCTCTTTTATTTTTGTTCATCTGCTTAGGGT
Organism: Eretmochelys imbricata; assembly: GCF_965152235.1. Taxonomy (NCBI): domain Eukaryota; kingdom Metazoa; phylum Chordata; order Testudines; family Cheloniidae; genus Eretmochelys; species Eretmochelys imbricata. The sequence goes on from NC_135572.1 coordinate 35,355,918, forward strand.
CCATACACAACTGTAAAGCCCATCCTTTTACTCTGGGCTCACTGATGAGTTTAATATGTCAGTTCTTCTATTCTCAAGTGATACACCTTCCTCTAAGCTGAAGATGCATCTTGTATGTTACTGGGAGGCAACCATTCCCTGTGAATACATCTTCATATCATGCTATTAATACTTTCATATCTGGTTCTAAGTTGTCTCTCTGTGGTATACATCCTCTTAATGAGACCAAGCGCCTCACACATGTGTAGGCCAAAACTGGTTGCTTGCCTCTATGTACCACTACAGACTCTTGTTTTTATCATTTTTTCCCTTTGTATGCATCAGTGTTCATTCTCCCAGCACTGTATTTGTTTTTCCATAGTTTTTCACAGGTACTTTTGACCTGTCCACTTTTATGTGTTCCTTACTTGTCTCTATTTCTGTTTATTACATTTACTTATGCCATAGTGTCTATCTCATATGTCACATAGATGCCATTTTACTAATCTTCTGATTTTTCAGCCTCCTCTATTATTGTTTTTAAGGATAGCTTTTCACTTGACAGGTTTTGGAGTAACAGCCGTGTTAGTCTGTATTCGCAAAAAGAAAAGGAGTACTTGTGGCACCTTAGGGACTAACCAATTTATTTGAGCACGAGCTTTCGTGAGCGAAAGCTCATGCTCAAATAAATTGGTTAGTCTCTAAGGTGCCACAAGTACTCCTTTTCTTTTCACTTGAGGAATCCATTTTTGTATTTAAATACACATTCCTTCTTTCTATGTACACTTTTTAGAATAATGGTTGGGCTTACCACAGTTTCTACATATTTGCCTAAATGCTGGCCATTTTCCTATACTCATGCCAGCTGCCACATTGCTGGCACTGTTCCTGTTTTTTTCCATTTTTCTGTCCCTGGAAAGATTAATTTCTGTGAACTTTTTCCTCACTGGTTTAGCTATGGTACTCAGTTATGTGCTCTGTGCCTTTCTCTAGGCATTTTATTTGAGTTTGTTTTCCTGCTTGGCATATCCATTTTGCCCTTTCTAATGTCAGATCCACCTCTCAATAATCATTTATCTACTTTTTTTTACTGTTGCATCCCAAGACAATCTAGTCTTGAATGAAAGAATCATTTAAGATTCCATGATTGAAACCTACCCTACTCATGTGTAGACAAATCTTGGCTTCAAAATTGTTCTTTTGACAGCACATTGCGAAGACACATTCTGAAATCCAGTCGAGAGTCTCATGTCTCAAGATCTCTATCAAGCGTTCTTACAACTAAAATACCCACCTGCTGAAGTGAAGAAAGAGATTGACAGAGCCAGAAGAGTACCCAGAAGTTACCTACTACAGGACAGGCCCAACAAAGAAAATAACGGAATGCTACTAGCCGTCACCTTCAGCCCCCAACTAAAACCTCTCCAGAGCATCATCAAGGATCTACAACCTATCCTGAAGGACGACCATCACTCTCACAGATCTTGGGAGACAGGCCAGTCCTTGCTTACAGAGAGCCCCCCTCCCCCTCCCCCAACCTGAAGCAAATACTCACCAGCAACCACACAACAACAACACTAACCCAGGAGCCTATCCTTGCAACAAAGCCCGTTGCCAACTGTGTCCACATATCTATTCAGGGGACACCATCATAGGGCCTAATCACATCAGCCACACGATCAGAGGCTCATTCACCTGCACATCTACCAACGTGATATGTGCCAGCAATGCCTCTCTGCCATGTACATTGGCCAAACCGGACAGTCTCTACATAAAAGAATAAATGGACACAAATCAGATGTCAAGAATTATAAGATTCAAAAACCAGTCGGAGAACACTTCACACTCTCTGGCCACTCGATTACAGACCTAAAAGTGGCAAATCTTCAACAAAAAACTTCAAAAACAGATTCCAATGAGATACTGCTGAATTGGAATTAATTTGCAAACTGGACACCATTAACTTAGGCTTGAATAAAGACTGGGAATGGATGTGTCATTACACAAAGTAAAACTATTTACCCACGTTTATTTCACTCCCCCCTGCCCCCCGGTTCCTCACACATTCTTGTCAACTGCTGGAAATGGCCCTCCTTGATTATCTGTACAAAAGGTTTTGGTTTTTTTCTCTCCTGCTGGTAATAGCTCACCTTTCCTGATCACTCTTGTTACAGTGTGTATGGTAACTCTCATTGTTTCATGTTCTCTGTGTATATATCTCCCCACTGCATGCATCCGATGAAGTGAGCTGTAGCTCATGAAAGCTTTTGTTCTAATAAATTGGTTAGTCTCTAAGGTGCCACAAGTCCTCCTTTTCTTTTTGCGGATACAGACTAACATGGCTGCTACTCTGAAACCTACAAAGGCCCTAATTTCTGTACCTAATTACTGCTGAACGCTGTGCGACAGCATGAGGCTCCAGTTGTCATTGTGGCAAGCTGGACTCAACGATCAACTCTGCTGTTTGTATCGTCACTGGTGCAACCTGGACAACTCCAGTGTCCAACCTTCCAGTCCTGGCTGGCATTGTGCCCCAGTATTTAGGTGTGAAGACAGGGCCCTGGCAGCATGACTGCATGCAGCCAACTATCAAGACAGCTTACTTCACAATTTTTTCTCAAAGCCACATCAAAAATGCCAGCTAAGGTCAAGATGTCCCTCTTGTGAAATAATTGAGCTTCTTAGTTCATCAGTCATGATCTTTCTAAAAAAACAGCAGCAACCTCTGGTTTGGGACCATATTCTGGATTGATGGCACACTTCTTGGCAGATAGAAAACTTAATCTGCATTCCCTAGTCTCTGAATCTGTTATGAGGAGCATGTGAGAGCTAAACTTAAGAACTGAAAGATCCTTCTTCATTACAACAGGATATGTCATGGTTACAGGTGGTTTAACTTACATTTTTACCACTGGGGCTTCTTGAGCTCCTCATCCCACCCCTGTGGAACTCAAGAACAAAAAAGCATGCCATCTAGATTACTCTTTATATCATTTTGACGGTGGATGGATGTGCTTGACGTCTGTGAATGATGCTGCCATGATAGATGTTGGGTAAGTGATATAACCACTCTAATTCATTGTTTGTGTTGTCAGAAGCCATGTGCCAGCATATTGCAGGACATACTTTTTTGTTACAAGTCCTGGGCTTCTTTGTTTTTTTACCCTGCAGGAAGTGTCATCGGGGAAACAAGACTGCATAGAGTGTAGAGGATGTGTGGCATTTCTACACTTTATTCTACAGCACAGAAATCCTACCTAAAAATTATATTAGAGCTCGTCAAAACCTCAAGCATTTTTATTGACATTTTTTTCTTCCAAATATTTTTAGAAAATTTCAACCAGTTCTGACCTGCCAAATTTTGGGTATTTTCATGTGTGATCTTTTATGCAAATTACATAATTAACCAATTTGCTTATTTGCAAATAATTTGAATAGAACTCCATATGGATTTAGTGCTGGTGAAAGTTGTTGGATTGACAACAGATGTCCCACACAAGGCTGGAGGAGTGGAAGCAGGTAAGACCTTTATTCCTTGCGACTTTAAAAAGAGATGGTAGTGAGTGTGTGTGGGGACCTAGCGGCAGCTTGGGAGAAATTAGAGGTAACCAGAGGTTTTGGGGGGAGAGCTGGGGGTTGCTGGGTAGGGAAAAAGTGAGGAGGGGATAGGTTGCCGTTGGCCTCTGTCCTCCCCTTTTGTTCCATGATTTGCTCTTGCTCCTCACAACAGCTCCTCCCTGCCCCCCGGTAGCCCCTGTTCCTTTTATGTTCACCCACTAGTCTCCATTCCCGCAGTAGCCTCATACCTCCCCTGCTTCTGGACCACTGACACCACCAACACTGCCTTCTTCTCTCTTGGCTGTGCGCATGGCTGAGAACCAGCAGGGGGATACGATGATTGGTGTGTGCAGTGCCTGCCTGCTTCCTGCTCCCTATTCTTGTGCTGTTTCCTGGTTCCATAAACCAGTGTGTGCGTGTGCACAGCTGCTCAGGGCTTGCAGCTAAGTGTCTGCTGTTCGGACTGTTGCTGAACTAACCATTTCACAGTTATTGCATGTTTTGATCGACAGCCTGCCTGCATATCTAGCATCATTTTTGTGTGTATTCTTGAGATTGCTGCTCTGGGGTGCATCAGAGTTTTATAGGGGATTTGGGATTAGCTAGAGGGGGAGACAGAGAGGAGTCATGGGGGTCTCTGGATGCAGACAGGATAAACTGCAGCCCAAACCTCAGGAGCCCAGCTGCATGGATGACACCTAGCCTGGGCTACGGGAATGTGTGTGGGGAAGTCTGAGGATGTGGAACGTGCCTCTACATACCCGTGGCTGCAGTGTGAATGGCCAGCCCTACCCCCACCAGCCCTGCTGCCAGCCCACCTCTACTAGAGAAGAGGAATGCCACTCCAGGGATGTGTATATATATTGTGCAGAAAGACACAGCTGCAGTTCTAAAGTGTTCATTTTGCAACTGGCTGCTGCTTGCTGTTTTTCTCTCTTCTAGGTTTTGAGTACCCTCACCTCCTATTATATTTTTCACATTTGTATGCCAGAGAAGATGGCACATTCTCACATCCCTATCATTTATTTCCCCCAAATACCTATGCCCCCATAAGTACTTCTACCATATGAAATAGTTATAGCTTATACATATGCTACATATTAATTGATAGTCAAAATAGGATAAGTGAGTTAAAACAACAGAACATTTATTAACAGCCTCCTTTAACTTCTGCCTATTTAAATCCTCTTGGGTGGTTTGTTTATTTTTGTTTTTTTGTTTGTTTGTTTGCAAATCAGGGCAGCTCTTTGAGCCTTTCTCTAACAAAGAACAGTTTTCTGTGATGCTCTGTACCTCGGGGGGAACACCCAGCACCCCCATGTTCATCTTTGTGAGATGATTGTGTGGTATCCAATACTAAGTTTGTCATGTTGGGTGTCTTCGGAAGGCTCATGATGCACTGAGCATTGTTGTTATAGTGATGTTATAGTAATTGTTGTTACAGCAATGTTATAGTAATGTTATAGGTTATAACTTCATGTATATAGTTATGAGGCTGAAAATGTGTCTTCATAAGCCCAGGCAAAAACTCTCCAAAAGCAGAGAGGCAGTTCACACCTCATCAGGGCATGTATGGGAGAAACCCAGCCCAGCCTCACAGGAACAAAGGGCACTGGCCTAGGCAGCAACAAAAAGATCTGTTGGACTCTCAAGTGAGTCACCCCTCTTCCTTTGGTCAGTTTGGGACTGCGATGAGGCAATGCTCACCTGACTCTGAAGAGGGGGAGGGCAAAGCCAAGAGTGAAGAAAGAACATAATAAAAGGGAGAGATGTTTGCCATGTTCTTCCTCTCCCTTCCACCTCCATCTGCAGATACCACACCAAGCAAATGAAGCACTGATCAAAGGGGAGAGCCTGGCTGAAGAGCAACCAGCCAGCCTGTGGTGAGAAGCATCTAAGTTTGTAAGGGCACTGAAAGTGTTAAGATCAGCTTAGAATGCGTTTTGTTCTTATTTTATTTTCCAAATTTGACTTGTTATGCTTTGACTTATAATCACTTACATTTATTAACTTCAGAGATAAAATTTGTTTGTTTATTCTACCTGAAGCAGTGTGTTTGGTTTGAAGCATGTCAGAGACTCTCCTTGGGATAACAAACCTGGTACATGTCAATTTCTTTGTTAAATTGACAAGCTCATAAAAGCTTTCAGCATCCAGTGGGCATAACTGGACACTGCAAGACGGAGGTTCCTAGGGTTGTGTCTGGGACTGGAGATATTGGCTAGTGTCATTTGGTTGCACAATCCAAGGAACAGCTTACATACTGGAGGCCATGCATGAACAGCCCAGGAGTGGGGGATTCTCACAGCAGAGCAGGGTAAAGTTGGTTCCCCGAGTCTAGGATTGGAGTGACCTAGCAGATCACTGGTCCAGATAACTCCAGAAGGGAATGTAACAGTCATTTTGAGGATTTTGCCTTTTCTAACTTCCATCTTAAGGGGAGGATTTCTCAGTTTCTCCACCAAAGGTCAGTAATCACCTTGGAAAAAAACAACTACTTTGTTACTGTAATACTCCTGTGTAGAAATTTCATTCTTCTCCCATCACTCCCAAGACCTGTTCCTCCTGACAGTGAAGGTGGGAAGATGTTTTTAGAAAAAACAAGCACTGGCACAACAGAACATTCTGGAACACCAGGCCTGATGTCATTGCAACCAGTCCAGAATGTACCATTTAGGAATCTTCTCCCATTTTTCCAGGTTCCAAATATTTGGACAAGGAGCTTAGAAAGAATGGTATGGTAAACTGGAAGGCATAAATCACTATGGTGTTGTGGACTTTGTGGTCAGGGTAGGGAAGAATCTTAGAAAAGCACAATTCCAGAAACAGTTCTTATTTTCAGTCAGTCACCACTCAGACCCTGAATGAACTGTTGTATACGCAATTCTATTGGAATTGCTCCTTCAGAAATACTGCTATTGTAGAGCCAGATTCTGACACCTTTACTCATGTTGAGTAGTAACTTACTCTGCAGTTCAGTAAAAGTCAAAATGACAAAAACAGAGGAAAAAGGAATAAGAGCTGATGCGAGTGGAAGGAAATCAGGCATACTGTAATATACCACCACAGGCCACATAATGCAAATCTACAGTAAAGAGTATGTACAATTGCTATGAAGAAAACTAGAAATGTTTCTCAAGAAGATATTTAAAATGCAAAATTTGATACTCATTGTCTAGGTTAAATTATGTAATGGCCTTCTTTGGGTATACATTTTCATTGGCTTGTCACCCATGAAGGACCTTACCTCATGGTGCCTCATATGCACAGGTCTCCGTCGACTCCTTGAAGTGATTAGAATCATGGTGTTGTGTAATCAGACAAACATGATAAGGAGTAAAAAGGGCACAGTGCTAATAATGGGGTAGGGAATCCATTCTGAACATTCATGCCCTGTAGTGGTTAGCTATGATTTCTCTTGTTAACAAATATTCTTGCCGGGGGGGAAACTTTTTTCAATGTATTTAAACTATATTAGATTGCTGCAAGCAAGACTTACATATTGTGAACTTCAAACAAAATTATCAATGCCTGTGAAAAGGCATTTAAAGAAAGCTGAATATATTTTAAAGGACTCTGGAAAATGACTGGAACAAATGTGTCTGTAGCTTGCATTTTTCAAGGCTCTTGATATGTGCTGCTGGTGGCGATTTCCAGCACTAAAGGAACTTGTGCAATTCTGTCTAGCACAGTTTAAATGAGGCAATTAGTGTGGCTAACTTTGTAAGATTTCAATTTCATATAATCTGAGCGGATGTTTTTCCAAAATTCTGAGTGCTCAGATCCATAAATGGGAATGTTAGGGAATAAAACCAAGGCCCCAGTAATGAAGTTGCATCTGTACAGGTGGACATTGGTGTCTATATAACCCCATTTCAATGGGGCTTTGTGTGGTTTCTCATGTTTGCCATTATGGACCCAATTTCAGGACTGGGGCTGTATTTTGATTGTTTTAACTCCATAAATAGACAATAAGATGGAGAGTTCCATGATCCCAGAATGAATTTTCATTGTATATGAGGTGTAATGAGAGTATTATCTTTAAAGTATGTAATACTTAAGATTTTTGGATGGGAAATCCATTATTTGAAAATGAATTTTATCACTTAAACATGTATGTAAACTCTGATTTTTATCAGGTTTTTCCAAGTAAAAAGGCTGCCATTCAATCAGATGTACTTTACCAAGTTAAAATACTTGAATTTCTTGGGTGGCTGAAGATGCTTGACTTTCACCTTCATGTATCTAGATACTCATGGGACATATGGATATCTGGCCTACCTACATGTCTCATTGTTGTCTCTGCGGAATGAGAGTGATGATGAAAGTTGACTGAGGGCTGACTGTGACTGGAAATGCTGTGTGAGCTGGGATGCTAGTAATATTCTGGGAGTAGGTTTGCTGTGGGAGATTAAATCTGTTTGTGACCTTTGAAACATACTGAATTTAATTAACCAGATATCTTCTATACCTACAAATTGTGCACCCAGCTGGTCTATGATAAACATCATTGTCTTCCTATTACCACCTCCACCCTCATTCCTTTGCATTGTTTCACTCGTCTTCATTTTCCCTGAAATTTAAGATTGACATTTCCTTTTAGTATGGTCAAGATTTTCAGAAATGCCCAGTGATTTTTGCCTATCCAGATTTTTGTTTGCACAGTTAAAAACACCTCAAAGGAAGCTTGTTTCTCACTGCCCCAAGGAGGATGGGTGCTCAAAATTTCTGAAAATAGAATCCTTTCAAGGTGTCTCAAATAGGGCTAGGCAGAAAACAAAAATTCCATTTCACACAACTTTAAGGTTTCAAAAATTGTATTGTTTCAGTGTGGGTAAACCAGACCTTTCGAGTGTGTGTGTGTGGGGGGGGGGGGAATGAAATCCACCCCAGAATAGTCAATAGCCTGGTAGTTAGGGCATTTGTCAGGCATTAGTATAGTCAGGTCAAATCACTACTTTGCCCGATTCAGATTATTCCTGCTCTAAAACATGGGGGCACTGGAGGAATGGACATACGAATACTTTTTTAACAGGGACAAAACAATGTATCTTTCCCTAATCTTGTTATTAGAAATGGGTGGGCTGTTATAGCTAAAGCTTTACAAAACAGCTCAGGGTTGGGCAGACACTCAGCATGAGAAACTTCAGCCTGAATGGTTAAAATTTGGCAAAATTATAATCAAATGAAAACAAGTCTAATAATGGAAAGTGTTTGTGCTGTCTTATGATGATCATACAAATAAAAAAATTGTTGCTAATTAGGAAGTAGTTTGATGTCATGTTTATCTAAAAAGACATAGGACTACCAGAAATCCCTTGTATTCTGGGAGAAGAGAGACTTCATGCCCATTCTTGAGTTTTTCAGTGTGAAACTACTATATTTGAGAGAGCTTCTTGAGTACAACAAGAGGTTTCTGAAGTGAAGAGCAATATATGTTGTCATTTGTGGGAGCTTAAATCTCAGCGTTGGAGGCTATCTTGCACATGGGAAAGCTCTCAAAATCTATTAAATATATGCAGCCTGTGGGGGGAAAAAATAAAGGAATAATTGCACTAGAGAGCAAATAATTTACCTTCTTGTGAAGGTTCTTATTTACAGCAACTTGAGTTACTGAGCTAAATGCGCTTGATGTAGACAGTCATATGTCTGAGTAACAGGTGTGCTGTCTGAAAAACTTGAATGAGAATTGACTGCAGAGAAGGAAGTGAGGACTCTAATGATGAAGTGATGTTTGTAAGTCGAAAGCTCAGGTCTGAGAGGCAGGAGATCAGGGTTCTGAGAGAGACCTCCTGGGTAACCTTGGGCAAGTCCCCAAACTTCTTTGACTCTTTTTTCTCTCATCGTTTAAATGGGATGATGGTTCTTAATTAAAAGGAGTGTTTATGATAGTTTGTGGGTGGAATACAGTATACAAATGTGATGTATAATGAATCAGAAATAACGTGACTGTCCTTTACTACACTGTTTCCTCTCCACTCTACCCTGTCTATTTATACTGTAAGCACTTCAGGGAAGAGGCCAGCCTGGATTCTGTATTTGTACAGTGTGTAGCACAGAGGGGCTTGGATCTCAGCTGAGGCCTCTAGGTGATACAGTAATACAAATCCATATGCTAACATTGGGAGGAACTCTACTGCATTGCTTTCACTCGTAGATAGGCCACAAATTGGTGTTAGGGGATGGGAAAGGTAGAAATAGTTTTGGTTTAAGTTAATTAATTAAATTGAGGACATGAAGGAGAAAGATGCTCCTGTTGTGAAAGACTTGCTGTTTGTCTCCCAGCAGTAACTTAAGTGATGCTAGTTTAAAGTTTAGTCCAGAAAGAATCATGGTAAAATAAAGGTAGGGCCAGATCTTCAGCTGGTATAAAGTAGTGTCTGATCCATTGCAATCAATGGAACACCACTGCTCGACAGCAACAGGGGATCTGACTCATAGGTAAAGTAAGAGAAGCACCGCTTCATTATTCAGTTTGGTATCAACCTAAGCCCAGAGTGCTGTAGCGTGTTCTATGTATGAAAGGGATAATTACCAAAGCTGTTGCAATAGGCAAAACTTGGTTTCGTCAATAATTTAAACTGCTATGGCTCAGATGGCCTGGGAGCAGATACAAAGCATAAGGAGTCATTTTGCCTTCTAACTATAACCACTCTTTAAAGATGGCAAAGGGAAAAAAAGTGATAAATGTCTCGACTATTTAATTAATTGGGTCACATGAACAGCTGGTGTGAACAGAAGTATATCAATGGCATGGTGCCTACTCCTGGGAGCAGTGAATTTGGGCCCTATTCTCTACTGCTGACACTGTTTCAGTCTTTCCCACTCCAGTTCCCATTATGATGCTAAGAATGAAGGCACTCTTCCTCAGAAACACAGACCACAATGCTTTCCATCAAGGGGCAGATCGATTGTGAACCCTTTCAAGAGCTGAAAGTATTGGTCTTGTTAATTCCCAGGCAAGGCCAAACAAAATGAAAATGGGCTGATCAATCAGCAGCTCACCAGATGAATTTTATTGTCTAGTAACTAGTTGCAATCCCTAGGTTGCATTTGTCTGATTGAAATTGTCCACGTAGGAAAGGTGTATATCTGAATGCAAATGCTCACATGAAAACTTAATCAAACTTGTAAAATGGGGTTAAATGTGTTTAGCTGACTGAATACTCATTAACTTGAATTTTGCACCGCTTTTATCCACACCACTGCTCACCCCTACATGGGCTGTTTGTCACTGGAAACCATCTTAAGATGAAGCACATATATCCCTGAATATGTACTAATAAAAACCCAAGCTACCTAACAGAATGCATGTAGATGGGAATTTAAACTAAGAACGTTGACTTGATTGCATTTGTGGAATCATTGATTTTTTTTTTTTTGTAATTTAAACTAAGTCACAAGAAACTGACTTTACTGCACATATAAACCACTTGATAATAACAGTGACATCACTATCATCATTTATATTACAGCAATGCTTGGGTGGCCCCAACTGAAATTAGGACCCATTGTACTAGGCACTCTCCAGAGACATAGTAAAGAGATCACCTCTGTCCTGAAGAGTTTGCAAATAAGCAGACTGGAGGCAGAAGGGGAACCAGAAGAAGCACACACAGGTGAAGTGACTGCTGTGTGACCTTAGGCAAAATCAGTCAGAGTCAGGGGTAGAAACCAGGTCTCTCAGTACTATGCTCATTAGATCACACTGCTTCTCCTTCCTAGCTTCTTGCCCATCTTTTGTATATAGCCTCTTACTAATGATCATTATGTACATTGCTGTAGCACACAAAATGAGCTAGATGCATTACAGATACATATAAAAACAGAGACCTTATCCCCAAAAACTTACAGACAGAGGGCAGAGGAAAGGGATGAAACGCACATAAGCAAAAGTCTTATTAGTTTTGTGTCTTATTCTTTTTAATCTAATTAGATTTTTAAAAAAATAAACATAAATTGTCCCCAGCCTTTCCTCTACCCAGCTATTAGTAGCTAATGAGCTAACTTTCCCACTCATTAGTTAGTCTGTTTTGCTGAAAATTCCTTTCATCCTTCTAAATTGGGGAAAAGAAAATCACAGCCCTGTCTATTAAATTAAACAAAATGTTCCCAACTAGTTTGAGACATGAAGATGGTGATTCCTCAGTCTGTGGTCAAAGAGTTAAATTCTGTAGTCTTTAATTACTCAATGTTCAAATTGACATCAACAGACATTTTGCTCAGTTGAGACTTAGTTCCTGAGTTATACTAGGATCGCCTATTGAAGGGTGAAAAGAAACCACCTCTCCAGCAGCCTAATTTGGGGATAGTTATTTAAAAATAACCATGTAATTGTTTACATGCCTTTTTACATGCTTCCCCCTACTCTTGCCTGGTAGCTGCACAGGCCCATTCTCCTCTCTCCATATCTGCTGCTTAGAACCCACTTTGTTTCCCTAGTCTCCCATCTCAGATAGATGAAGATGCTGTCTTCTGACCCTTCATCCATTTGATGTGTTGTGATGTGCCCAACCACTTCTGGATTATAAACTTCATGATGCGGGGAATTGTCTAAACTGGGTGTTTTCTGAAACACTCTGTACACCTGGGGACTACGTCTTCAGAGCACTGTGCAAAAACATTAACTGATTATCCAAAGTAGTAGGGTATTATCATCCCTGTCTTACTGCTGGAGAAACTGAGGCAGAAATGGGATAAGAAGCTTATCCAAAGTCACATGAGTCATTGGTAGAGCCATGGTTAGAATTCAAGAGTCCCTGGTTCCTAGACCCCTGGAAAAGTGATAGATAAAAAGGAAATTGTAAGAGTAATCTGACTGTAGTAATGCTCATTATTTAATATGTTTTAATTAGTATATCCAGGAGGAGAACCTACCTCTGAGTCACTTTGGAGGCTAATATGTTATTGACCCACTTACGTAAAGATGCAAAATCTTCACTCTGGGCTGGACTGAATGCAGCTCGAATAAGAGGCAGCACATAACTGCACTGCCTAGGAGGGTGGCAGGAAACAGACTGTGGCTCAGTCACAACATGGTTCCTCCTTGTGCCTTACTCTGGTGGGGGAAGTAATCGAGCTACTACTCAGGGTTGCTTTCCTCTCTGCTTTGACTCCGCCGTGTGTCCTGGTGCATGGGGTGGGGGTGAAGTCAAAGTTCCACCCATCTGCATAAGATGAGGCGGTGGTGACTACTCACCCACCCACAGTGATGAAGGTAGCCCACACAGCTGTGCTGTAGAGCACACAATTGAGCCCTGTGAAAGTCAGATCTTTGGTTACTCAGTATAACGCTCATGGCTGGGGGAAATAAGTGGAAGGCAAGCTTTTGCATGGCTTAAGCTTGGATAAAATGCTGAAACCAAGTGTGAGCAAGAAGTAGCTTGGGGGTCCTTCCTAGCGAGAGTTGTGTGGAATTTGGCAATTTGTACAGGTTCCAACAAACTCTTAACTTTCAAAGCACAAAACTGTCAATGGTAGAAAACATGTATGTGATACTTCGCAGGGGCATCTCAGCAGGCCTTGCTTCCTGTGTACAGGTTAGTGATGGGCACAAACCAACCTCTGAGTCCTCTGAGAGTCCCACTGGAGTGTTCAGGTCCATACCACTGTACACATAGAGACCAGATTTGTTACTCCCAAAGGAATAGTACACCCCAGCTTACAAGATTCGACGGATCACTGTGCTACTTAACACATAGCATTTGAGAGAGAGAGAGAGAGAGGAAACAAGAATAAGTTAATTGTCAAAGGATAGAGATTCTAGTGATGGAAAGTAAGAATACTGGAAATACATGGTTACATATAAAACAAAATCACAAATGCTTTCTAAAAGCTAAACATAACCTATAAGGCATTTCCCCCTGTTTCTTACAAGTTAGCTTACCCTATCCTTTCCCCAGTGTTTTCAACCAGTTTGGCTGTGATTCCTTCTCATAAAATCAAGCCTGCTGGCTGTTTGTCCTCATAGACTGAACAAATAACTGGGGGTTCATCTGCACTGCGGGTATAGCTTCAAAAGTTCATTGTCTTACTCCGAAACAGGATAACCCTTGCTATTTTTCTTTTTCCTGCAGCCCCCACAGTCTATTGATTTAGCAATTTGCTCAGAATGTAATTGGGTATTTATTGTGAACTATACAATATTCAATTTACACATGACCAGCAAGAGTGAGATAAGCATCTCTACCACCCTGCCTAGCAGGAGCATGTGGATTAACTTTAACTCTCGTACCTAGTGAATGTAATTTTTAGTAAATATACATAACTCTTCATTTTCTGTATGTACACTGTGCAATGACCATAGTGATACAGGCTTTCAGTAGAGACTTTAAAGGGCATTCTTTGGGGGAGTAATATGTAGATTCCAGACCCAGGTGCTCCCTGTAACCCTTATGTACCACTCTGCCATCTGCCAGTTACCATCAAGATGTCCTTGGATCACTGTAAAATTTGTTTTTCCTGTTTTCCATCCCAAAGCAGCATATTAGTCCAGGATCTGTTCAAGACTTGGCCTGTGTTCACCAGATGCTTCGTTAACTTGAGCCATGGTTTGAGTTTGTAATGAAATCGAAAACTCAATTTTTCTGCACCCCAAACAACCAAGAAAATGTTCTAAAAACTGGAAAAATCTTAAAACGTCTGTATGAGACCTTCTTAAATGAGAAAAGATTGGTCTCAAAACACTTCTTCTCCCAAGCAGATAGCTTTCCATTGAGGCACCTATCGTAAATATCATAACCTCTTGACTTAAGATTTGCAGCTTTGTGAACAATCATTTTGCTCATATGTCACCAGGAAAATGTATTCCATGTACAACGTGCTCCCAGAAGTGTAAGTAGTATAAAGCTGCTATAATTTTTTATGAAAAATAACTAAACTGCTGCTTTAACACATTTAAGGCAGCTTCTTTGCATTACGTGATACTTCCTGCAAAGCGTAACACAATGAGGGAGAGAATAAATGCCTATATCATCTGCTGTATTTATTATTATTCATGTGGTGCTAATACATTCTTACTGTTGCCTCTACCTTCATGTTGATTCAAGATTTGGGGAAATGGCATTAGAGTGTTGGTGTCTCATTTTTTCCCCAAGATTAAGAAAAAGACATTTTTCCAGAGTCAAGGGAAACTGTTTAATCCATTAACAATTGGTCTTTGACATGTGAGATTATTTTTATTGCAAAGAACTTTTTATCAATGCATGGAAGCACTCAGATTTCCTGTTCCCAATATATGTGTCAATGTAGTATAAACAAGAAAAACCATCAAACACAACTCCAAGAAAAGCCATGATGTATATGTTTTTTTCCCCATAACTACAACTCACAGAGTTGAAATCCTGAGCAATGAAATATATATATTATATTGAAAGATGGTGGCTCAGATTCTTGACGGCACAATACAACTCAGCAGGGGGAATGCAGAGGTGGCTTCAAACCATTTTTGTCCTTTGTTTTTGGGTCAGCTGTACACAAGGTTAGTCATAGACTATCAGGGTTGGAAAGGACCTCAGGAGGTCATCTAGTCTAACCTGCTGCTCAAAGTAGGACCAATCCCCATTTTTTGGCCCAGATTCCTAAATGGCCCCCTTAAGGATTGAACTCACAACCCTCGGTTTAGCAGGCCAATGCTCAAACCACTGAGCTAGTCCTCCCCCCAGTCCTTAGAGTAAGTCAAAGCAGCCTAATTTTGCTGCATATTGTACTGGATGCCAGTGGCCCCAATGGTTTTGGATCATTGTGGCACATGGGTGTCTTGGCCTTGACCCTTTTTCTTATGCCAGTAGCTGGAGAGGATGAAGAGGCATCACATTGGCCCTATGCCACCAGAAGATATCCCTTTGCTGGTAGCTTAATACACCAGTGTAAAGGCTGCTTTGTACCAGTTGTGTTGCAAAAGGGTGCAACACCACAGCCCATTTTCTGGCTCATTGTAGTATATGGAGTACATGATGAAAGTAGATATTTATAGAGTTTCTTTTCTTCACTTTCTGGACACTCGATGGAACAGTATCCTATTAGATATGTCACTGAGTTAATTGTTGTCCCTCTTACACCACCATCCTCAATGAAAGCAAAGCTTTTGATTTTCATCAGGCCAGCCCTTATAAAACTTTCATCCTATTAAGTTAAATGTTTGATCATTTGTTTTTTGTCATGTACACAGGTGTTGTGAATGCCTGCAAAAGATTATTGCAATTTATTTTTCATGAAACATTTAGAAAGAAAACTGTTTTTATTTTGTTTGAAACTTTTTTCCTTTTTTTCTATTTTGACAAAAATATTTATTTGAAGTGAGATTTTTTTCAAAATGAATTCTTTCATCTTGACAGATTTCTGATTCTCTCCCCGCCCCGCCCCCCCCCCCCCCACTTTCTCTCTCTCATATACTTTTTTCCAATGGGGAACTGGGGAGGAAAATGGGAGTTATGGGGAGGAAAAAACTATGTTGAAGATCCACCTAAGATTTCATTCTGGAATCAACATTCTTTTTTAGACTTGCCTAAAATGAATGTAGATATCTACAGCAAAAGTATTATTACATATGTGAAAAAACCATGCAGAGATCAACTGTCTTCCATCTAATTAAAATGGAGCTAAAATTTTGGTGGCGGTTGTATGATCTGGTAATGGGCTGTACTTGGCCTTTGTGGCTCTCTACCAGAGGCCCAGTGGTCCAACTACACACCGCCCCAGGAAACAGTGAAGTGATGGACAAGGAGCAGTGAAGGTGGGTCCTCCAGTCCTGCCTAGAGAGGACTCATGGAAGCAGCCAATCAGAGCCCAACAGGCTCAGACAAAAGTTGCTGCAGGGGCATTGCAACTCAGTTCCTGGCTGGGAACAGAGGGGAGAGGAAGGATGCTGCTTTCTGGTAATAGGAGATCAAGGGATAGCCAGAGTTTCCAGCTGCATTTGCTTAAGCTGGGTTTGCAGGGAGAAAGGCCCTAAGGAACTTAACCCCGGGGTGAGGATGAAGCTATAAGGGACCTGTAGGAAGAGGCCGAGGGAAGAAGCAGCACTGAATGGAAACTGAGCTGTTTATAAGGTGCCTGGGTTGAAACTCAGAGTAGGCAGGTCTGGGTTCCCCTATCAGCCACAGTGGCATAAACCTCCAAAAGTGGATGGCTTATTTGAGAGCCCAAACCAAAGGCTGAATTTAAAGGTCCAAGAGCTGGGGCTGAAGACTCTACTGAGGACAAATAGACTGATTTATTGTACTCTTTACTACCCCAGAAGAAGTGTATTTGGACTATGATTTGTCCAGAGGGCCAAGCCACTGAAGACCCACCAAGGTCAGCCAGCAGCCTGCAGGGGGTGCCAGGCTGAGAAAAGGCCTGCAATACTACACCCCACCACTAGGAGGTACCTCCATTACAGACCCCACCCCCCCACAAAAAAAATAAAATAAAAACTAGGAAATGTATTCCAGCACTCTGCAGAATCTGACACAAGTAGGGATAATACTTTGTGGGCTTGATTTTCATTTACATTTAGGCCATTTTACACTGTTCTAGAAGGACCAAGAAACCTTACAAGTGGGAACAAATAAAAACCCACTGTTGGTTTCAATGTTGTGTACATATAAGAAATCAAGTGGGTTTCATGTGGATTCAGGTGTAAATTACACTTGCACCCACTTTAAGGCCCCTTCACACTGCCAGAGTTCTGGTAAGGAACTACTTCTACTGTGCCTAGCATAGTGGGATTTTGATCCATGATGGAGACTCCTAGGCTCTTGTAATGCAATACAAATAAGAGTGATTTTAAAAGAGGCCTAAGTGTACCTGAGAATCAGGACTTATGAACTTATCAGCAAAAGTATCTGAGCATTTGACCATTAAATCCTAACATTCCATATATTTCTAGTTTTCTTAATGTAATCCCTTCACTCCTTGTGTCATGTTGTGCTTCTCAAATAGGGCTATGAAAGAGATCATAAGAGCTGGGTAGAGCGAGTTTGGCTTCACTCTATATTCAAAAATATTTTTATCAGGTCTGCAAGGTTCCACCCTGTACTTTATAGGCAGCAATATTTTGTTGCCCCTTGTCCTTAATTTTCTAACACTATATGTTTTCCTATTCTTCCTCATTATTGACTTCCTCACTGATATCCTCCATTTCTGCCCCCTCCCATTAACTTCAACATCATCCTGTTTATTAGGTGACACAATACTAGTGTGAAATCAGAACTGGTGTTGTCAGCTTCTCTGACTAGTGCATCAGTGGCTGGCTCTTCTTGCTTCAGAAGTGGAATGGCTCCTGTTATTGATTTAAATACAACAGTTCTTTAGCCTTTAGAACTAAAATTGGCTTGTTGGAAGGTACATGATAAAAAAGGAAAAATTATTGTTCCAGCTATGTAAATCTGGACACAGTCTTTTTCTTTCTGAGGAATGCATTATGCTATTGGTGCTGTTGTGATGATGGACCCCACTTCTTACTAGAGCCTCCTTCTAAAAAGACAAAAAGAAGAGACCTAAAGAGGGAACTGAGTGGATTTAAAAAGTCCATTCTTAAAAACAGTATTCAGGCCTGGTGTGGCATCCAATATTTCCAAAAACTGTAAGGTTCAACTTTCAAAATCTTCATCAGCAAAGTTAATGACAGTATGGCTCGTAACCAATGACAATTAAACACACCAAATAAAAATGTATATTTTTAACAATCCTCCCAGAATAGAGTCTATAAAAATACTCCCGTGTCAGATTTGTTTATTAAAGTGCCAAAACAATCCTCTTTTGCAGTTAGGCTATTCATTGTGTATTTTAACTTCAACAAACTCAGCCAGAATTGATTAAAAAGCTGGAAAAAGGCTAATGTAGTGCCCATCTTTTAAAAAGGGAAGAAGGAGGATCCTGGGAACTACAGGCCAGTCAGCCTCACCTCAGTCCCTGGAAAAGTCATGGAGCAGGTCCTTAAGGAATCAATTCTGAAGCACTTAGAGGAGAGGAAAGTGATCAGGAACAGTCAGCATGGATTCACCAAGGGCAAGTCGTGCCTGACTAATCTAATTGCCTTCTATGATGAGATAACTGGCTCTGTGGATGAGGGGAAAGCAGTGGACGTGTTGTTCCTTGACTTTAGCAAAGACTTATGAAGAGAGGCTGAGGGAACTGGGATTGTTTAGTCTGCGGAAGAGAAGAATGAGGGGGGATTTGATAGCAGCTTTCAACTACCTGAAAGGGGGTTCCAAAGAGGATGGATCTAGACTGTTCTCAGTGGTAGCAGATGACAAAACGAGGAGTAATGGTCTCACGTTGCAGTGGGGGAGGTTTAGGTTGGATATTAGGAAAAACTTTTTCACTAGGAGGGTGGTGAAACTCTGGAATGCGTGACCTAGGGAGGTGGTGGAATCTCCATCCATAGAAGTTTTTAAGGTCAGGCTTGACAAAGCCCTGGCTGGCATGATTTAGTTGGGGATTGGTCCTGCTTTGAGTAGGGGGTTGGACTAGATGACCTCCTGAGGTCCCTTCCAACCCTGATATTCTATTATTCTAATTCATGTTGTGGTATAAACCTTCCTATCTCCAATAAAATTGAAAGATCCATACATGACTCCTGGCCGTTTTAAGAAAAACCATGAAATATCACAAGACTTGTAATAACATCAAGTTGGCAATGCTGCTTTTCAAAGTGGGAAATTGAGGCCAGTGGGCAGGAAACGGGAGAGCCAGGTGGATGCTAATATGGGACAGATGCATGATTAATTTAATCCTCTTCTATCTGCTTCCTGCTCCTGATAGGTGATTTGCTCTTTCGGGCCCTGACAGATGGTGCTCATGCAAGCCAGTAGAAGTTCTGTGCCAGGCTCTCTAGTGTGACTTTAAAAGGTATCCAGTGAAATGCTAAATGACTTTCAAAAGTTGATTTAAAAAAAAACAATTTTGAGTTGTTTGATCTGGAAACAAGAAAATTAGATAATAAGAAATGTTAAAGTTCTGCAAACGTGAGAGGGTAATTAGAAACATTGAATGAAATGAATAGAGCAATTAAGCTTGTCCAAACATGAAAAAAGATTCACAGGAGTATTAAACACGATATTAAAAGCTGATGGAGTTGGATAATCTGAAAGATGTTATCATTTTTTGCAAATGTATAGGGGGGAAATTGTCAGGTTTATAGGGTTGTTGGATATCAGTCCCTCCAGACTTCTCCCTTGGAGCAGTGCAAGGCTTGTGTTTATCAGGTCCCCAGTATCTAAAGTAAGTTCACGCTTTATGTAATGGAGAACCCAAAATTGTACTATAGCTATTAGATACATTGTATTGAGTGAATTTATTTAGGAAAACCCCATCACTGCTCAATGACTCACTGTGATGAAACCAGCTGGGAATACTGAGCCAAATTCTGCCATTGGATGTATGAGCAAGAATCCCATTCATATTAGTGAGAGCTGTGTTTGCTCATTGGAGCAGAATTTGTACCCTTCTGTTCAGAAGCAGCTGAAACATGATTAGCTGGAATTCATCTCTAACTCTATTGCTGCCTTTGGGAGTCACAGTAGGGACCAGTTATGTTCGTTTCCTCTGATGAAGAAATTGCTAAGATCCAACTATTTGATCTGTTCTTTCTAGATGTAATAGGCTACATGCTTCCCTGTTATAATACTACAAGGTCAATTGAGTCATACCCAGGATGCAAATGGCCGACTGAGTTGAACTTGTTGGGGCAATAGTTCTGAAATGGCAGGTTTAGAGGTGCTCTAGCCTTCAAAGAAATATCTTCAAAAACTTCAGTAATGACCCAAATGAATGCAGTTGTCAAGAGCCCTGAAAGGATGTAAATGTAATAGTATGGTGTTTGGAAAAAGTGTTATGAAATTATGGTTTAATAGATCTGTCTTGTTCCAGTTCTCTTGGTACTATGAGGCCTGTGGGACCCTATTTCAAAGAGTAATTCTCCTTAAACTTTATGGTTTATTTTAAAATCTTGTGTCTGATGTTTGATAGTTTTTTACACAACTTGAGCAACTTTACTGAGCAATGTTGCTTGTCCCATTAATGATGAGTCAGTCTTGTAAGTACATTGTTCCAACCTGAGACTGGCTGGTTGATCACTTTCTGAACAGTAGTTGCAGTATTGTTTGTATAGTGAGTGGCAGAATGGGAAAATCCCTTTGCTACTGATTTCAGGGAGAACTGTATAATATTTCATTCAAATTAATGAGTAAGTTCTCTTCCTGGATACCCCAAAGTTCCCAAGCCCTGGAGTATTAGGGTTAACAAAGTCTCGTGTACAGGGCTCAGCCAGGAAGGGGCTAAATAGTCTATCTCTGTACTGCCAGATTGGAATTCTAGGTTCAGTCCCACATCTCAGTCTCATTTCCCTGGTTCTGTGGGGACAAATGGGAATAAGTAAACACAATAAGTTTCCCAAGTCGCATGCTACTTGAGGAATTTAAAAGTTGCAGATCCTTAGATTTTGGCTTCTGTGTATGTGGCTACCTATACATTCTCCTGTGACGCTCCACCCCCCCCCCCAAAAAAAAAAACCCAACCCAAAACAAAACAAAAACACCTGAGTTTCCTGGACGAGGGAGGCAGGATACATTTTTTCCCCCAGCCCCAATATACATTTCTGAAACTTACATAGGACCTTCTACAGTGGTTCAGAACAGTGGTCCAGTTAATCCGGTTTCCTGTCTCTCTCAATAGTCAGTTTACTAGATGTTTCAGAGGAATGTATTAAAATTTTCATAAGGCAATAATATGTTCATGGGGAGACTTCTTCCTAGATCCTATCAGTTAGCAATTGGCTTATGTCCTGAAGCGTGAAGGTTTTTATCCCTTTACAATTTGTTCTGGGCCCCAAATTACCTCCCTATTTGACTAGTGTCATACACCTCGCATAATATTTCCACCCATTATAAATAATTTTGATTAAAAAAACTGTCCTAGAAGGTGAATTACCACGTAATGAAAAATAGCACTTAAAAAGTTACTGCATTAGTTGTAAAGTCTAAAATTTTATAACTCCCGCATTAACTGTTCAGTGGCTCTGAGTAAACACTGAACCATGTAGTTAGATGGTAACATAATAAAAAACCTTACTTAAACTGGGCATGTAATCAATCTGTATTATACTTTTAGGAGAATCAGGTGAAAAGTGAGGACAGTTAATACAACTAAGGAATGTTAATAAGATGTACAGTGCACTTGAAAGTGTTGTTGTTATGAGCTGGTAGAAAGTGAAGAATGAGTAGGTTTTTCCAACAGCAATGTGAGTAATACCCCGTCACTTCAGGAGAGTGCTTTGTTAGAATTAATAGAAATCTTGCTGCTAACTGGTTAGTTAATCATTTCACCATTACTTAATATTAAATCACACAGCTGATGCATGGTTAATCTAGCTATGTTTTTCCCCCCAGATGATCATATTATTCTAATGATTGGATCGGGAATAATTAAACTGAAGTGTATTGTGAAATCAGACTTTCAACTCTAGCTGTGTTTGGCCCTAGTAATGTATTTCCAAGTTTGAATGAATTTTCGAAAAAGAAGTTTTATTTTCTGTTTTGATAAGGTTGGTCTTCTCAGAGCAATGCCAATACAATGCTGGGGGGGGGGTTCCCCTCTTTAGTTTTCAAGTGCATTGTAGGCAGGGTGGATAAATCAGCTTTTTTAAAAAATTAGGTTTTTAATTTAAATGAAATACACTTTTTAAAAACAAACCAATTTAAAACTATATTTGAAACAATGAGAATCTAGGTTAAGGCCTAAGTTTACTATAGCCTATTACAATTTCTTTTTTATTTAAATGATTTCATTAATGAGCCCTCTTCAAATCATGAGTTAAAGGGTGCTGCTTTTTAAATTACATGCAGAATCGAGGGAGAAAAACATCTCTAACTTTAGAGGTCAACTCAAGCTTTCTAAATGTCACAATGTCCTATAATACATTAACTATCTATATTATTTTCAGGCTTTACAATCGAGCAAATGCTGGCATTTGCATTTTTCCATTTGTGAGTACTCTCAGTTTCTGTTGTGCAGAAAAGTTTTTGCTCTAATTCCTTTTGATTTCAGTTTAGCTAGCAGGTACACAGAGAATATATATATATTTCATTTGACTATTTCATTCAGTGTTGCAAAACCAATTTGGAGTTGTAATGGAGAAAATCTTGTTTTTCTCTTTCAATCTATGAGTAAAAACCAGATGCAAAAGAATGAGATCTATGAGATATCAAGTTCTGAAGGACATTGGGCCAGGTAGTCAAAATATTTGTGCACCTAAAGATGCAGACAGACATCCAGTGGAATTTTCAAAGTGCCTAAGCAAGTTAGGTGCCTAACTCCCTTGATTTCAAAGGGAGTTTTCTGGGCCACTAATTCCCAGGGGAATTAGGCACCTAACTTGCTTAGGTGCCTAGAAGGTTTTTCAGAAGTGCCTGTCTGCATCTTTAGCATGTAACTACCTTTGAAAATCTGGCTCATAGCGCCATCCATCAGTTCACTAATTATGATTAATACTTCCTTTTGATTAATAAAGCACTGTTTTAAATCCCAAACATATTTTGATAAACTTATTTTTTCTTCTGTATCCTGCACATTTAAGGTAATTTGATTTAAATAATAATTTTTTTAAAAAAATGCTGTTGTATATATTTTAAGTGCATTCCAGTTTTCATCCAAATGCAGCTTTACCCACATCTTTCCCCCCCAATATATAATCTAGTAAATAAATGTCATTCACTAATTTATAACAAAAACTGTAAAAACTAAGAATCTGAATAAATACCCATTCAAGGCTTAAAGTTGAATGTTAGCCTAAATGAATATAGATATAGCGTAACTTCCTGGCTAGCAAGAAGTACCAAATTTGGACGCAAGTCAATATGTTTTAATGGTTATAACCCATGACTATGAACTTCTCTTTAAGAAAATAACTAAATAATACAAATGCAAAACAGGGTAAAATCAGGGATTTAAATCAAAGTTTCCAGCTTGCTGATTTAAATCATGATTAAAATCAGTTATTTAAATCACTTTGATTTAAATCAATCCACCTGATTGTAGGTAACAGCTTTGTCTAAGCAGATATAAATATTAAGTTCATCCTAAAGTCTCCTGGTTCTTGTTGGGGAGAAAATCTCTGAGCAAGACATTAAGCAGGTTTTACAGAGTAATTCAGTGTAAGCTTAAGGGTATTTTTAATAATATATCACACTTGAAATAAAGCTCATATGGAATTGGGTGCATAATTTTATTGAAAAACGGATACCTGACTTTCCAGAGCAATTCCATCGGAAATCAAATGGCCATAAAATGGTCTGATCGGATTTTAATATCTCTAATCCTGACTTTAGCTGTTGTTACTACAATGCCTGTAGAAGGGCAGTGTCTTTCCTTCTGCTGTTTGTTCTTCACCTGATGGAGAGTGACATTGCCATATGCTACTAAAATATGGTGATATGTATTTCAATATGTTGAAAAATACATGAGACTTCAAGCCTATCTCTAGATTCCCGTCATATATCACAACTGCACTGCACGGTAATAAGAACAGTCTGTGGATTATATAAGGAACAAAAGAGTTGCTTCTGTGGAACGTACTCTTTAAGTGTGTAGTTTTCTGTAATATAGTAATGTGGGAGTTATGCAAACTGTGCTTATATGTATAATGACAGGTTTCAGAGTAACAGCCGTGTTAGTCTGTATTCGCAAAAAGAAAAGGAGTACTTGTGGCACCTTAGAGACTAACCAATTTATTTGAGCATGAGCTTTCGTGAGCTACAGCTCACTTCATCGGATGCATACCGTGGAAACTGCAGCAGACTTTATATATACACAGAGAATATATAAAGTCTGCTGCAGTTTCCACGGTATGCATCCGATGAAGTGAGCTGTAGCTCACGAAAGCTCATGCTCAAATAAATTGGTTAGTCTCTAAGGTGCCACAAGTACTCCTTTTCTTTATATGTATAATATTACCCGAAGAATGTGTTTAATGAGAATAAAAGATACAAATGTGTGAATTCTTTGCTATTTACATAGATCTTCTCTACGGTCTTCTTTTAAAAGAAAGAAATTAGAGCACATCTTTAAATAAACAAACCAAAAAACTCTATGGCTTCGTTTGAGAAATAATATTTTTCCAGAGCAATGTCTCCGTTAGGGGCTTGTGTGTATGTACCACAGCCCTCTGCTGGCTATGGCAGTACACATGTGTGTAAGCATGGCATTTTCTAAGAGCCTGCTCATTGCTCCTGTCAGGGTTCCCTCCCCACTCTGAACTCTAGGGTACAGATGTGGGGACTAGGGTGACCAGACGTCCTGATAAAATCGGGACTGTCCCAATTTTTAGGTCTTTGTCCCGCGTCCCAACTGATGCATGGTCGGGACGCCATTTGTTCCGATATTGCAGCTTTGGCCGCTCCAGCGTGTTTTTTAAAATTTTTTTGCTTCGTCAACTCCAGCATTTTTTTTTCTTCCCCCATGTGTCCCGATATTTTCTTTCATCTGGTCACCCTAGTGGGGACCCGCTTGAAAGACCCCCTAAATTTATCTCTACCAGCTTAGATTAAAAACTTCCCCAAGGCACATATTCTTCCTTGTCCTTGGAACAGTATCACTGCCACCACCAAGTGAGGTAGTCAAAGATTTAGGAAAAGGACCACTTGGAGTTCCTGTTTCCCCAAAATATCCCCCCAAACCCCTTCACCCCCTTTCCTGAGGAGGCTTGAGAGTAAACAAGGTGAGCACAGACCAGCCCCTTGGGTTTTTAGGACACTAAAAACCAATCAGGTTCTTAAAAGCAGAACTTTATTATAAAGAAAAAGTAAAAGAAGCACCTCTGTAAAATCAGGATGGAAGGTAATTTTACAGGGTAATCAGATTCAAAACACAGAGGATTCCCCTCCAGGCAAAACTTTTTAAAGTTACAAAAAAAACAGGAATAAACCTCCCTCTAAGCCTAGGAAAAATGCACAAGCTAAAACAAAAGATAATCTAACACATTTCCTTCCTATTACTTACAATTTGTAATCTTAGATGCTTAGTTCAGGTATGGCTTTAGAGATGTATTTTTCCTGCCCTGGTCCCTCGCTGTCCTGGAGAGAAAAACAAAGAAACAAAAACCAAAAACCTTCCCCCACAGATTTTAAAGTATCTTCTCCCCTTATTGGTCCTTTTGGTCAGGTGCCAACCAGGTTATCTGAGTTTCTTAACCCTTTACAGGCAAAGGAGGGATTTTATGCTACCCTTAGCTGTATGTTTATGACAGCTCTAATCTTAAATGTACAGAGGGGATTCCTCCCGCCCTCCCACCGGCTGGAGTTAGTCACCTCTGCACAACTGTCTCTGCAGTCAAGGCCTTGGGGAGAGTCTTTCTGGGTTGGCGATGTGTAGTTGGGACGGAATTGTGCTGGGGGAGAGCAAAGCCAGGCATTGCTTTAGAACCCCACCACTGCGGGAATCCATTGTAAAGATGATGCAGTTCCCCGTGCTTGAACCGTCCTGTGCCTGGGCACCTACCGCACTTTAAGGGGACTCAGGAAACAGCAATTAGAATGGGAGTCCCTGAAGCACAGTGCCAATAAACTGGTTTGGAGGCCAGGGCTGCCAGACCTGTTGGAAGGAGCAAACTGCTGCTTATTCTGTGGGGCAGTGATTTGCCTCTGGGAATCAAACCCTACTTTTCCAATTCATTGATTGAAGGAAAACTCAGTCTCCATGAGAGTTCCTCCTCCCATGGGTATCTAGGCCATGATGGCTGGGCCACAAAGATAAGCATTCTAATATTGCCACGATTTCTGGATGTTCTGCTTTCGGTCAAGTGGTATGGGCCTGCACTGTTGGGAGCAGTCTGTCCTGAATTTTTCAATGGATGCTATGTGTATGATTTAGCTGGCAGCTGGGATGTCAGTATGTAAGCAGCCAGGGCTTTGTTACAGCATGGAACTGCAAACTCAAGAAGTTGAACAGTTGGTAATGTTTGTTAGAACCACTGCAAATGATGATAGGTCAGACACTCAGACAATGTAGTGTGATGTTGCAGTGATGCTTGCTCTGCAAAAGAAGCATGAAATCATCTGGAAAGTCTTTTTAATTTTAAGAACAAGAGTGGTAGTTATTTGCAGGACTCCAATGAGCCATTCAAGCTGCCCATTATAAATTTCTAAATGAAAAAATCTTTTGGTTTTTTTTTAAGATACATAAAATATTTCTACTTACTTTTTCCCCATATTCAATTCAGTCATCTGGAATTTATTTATTAGCGTTGTATTTATTGGAAGTCCAAGCGTAAGCCTAGTTAAAAAGGACTGAGAAAAACCATTAAGCATTTAATTGGGAAAATGCACTGAATAAATCAAAATATAAGTTGTTCATTGATTCATTTCACAGACACTTTCTTTAATCTATGCTCTTCACATTTTCTCTGTGAGCAAGTTGCACCAGTTTAATATACACTTTTTTAAAAGGCAAACACGTGCAAAAAGTGTAGATATTCCTGATTTTGGTATAATCAAGATAAGCCCAGTTTATCTTTAATTGATTAGGATTAAACTGGTTTAAACTGTAGTAAAGAACAAAATGTTCAGACCCATACATAAACATGATTTATTGGGAAAGAATCAACATGGGTTTTGTAAATGGAAATCATGCCTCACCAATCTATTAGAATTCCTGCCAACAAGCATGTGACAAGGGTGATCTAGTGGATATAGTGTACTTACACTTTCAAAAAGCCTTTGACATGGTCCCTCACTGAAGACATTTACACTAAGCAGTTATAGGATAAGAGGAAAGGTCCTCTCATGGATTAGTAACTAGTTAAAAGACAGGAAACAAAGGGTCAGAATAGATGGTCATTTTTCACAATAGCAAGAGATAAATAGTGGAGTCCAAAAGAAATCTGATGAGGTTCTTCAAGGACAAGTGCAGAGTCCTGCACTTAGGCAGAAAGAATCCCATGCACTGCTACAGGCTGGGGACCGAATGGCTGGGCAGCAGTTCTGCAGAAAAGGACCTAGGGGTTACAGTGGACAAGAAGCTGGATATGAGTCAACAGTGTGCCCTTGTTGCCAAGAAGGCCAACGGCATTTTGGGACGTATAAGTAGGGGCATTGCCAGCAGATCAAGGGACATGACCATTCCTCTCTATTCGACATTGGTGAGGCCTCATCTGGAGTACTGTGTCCAGTTTTGGGCCCCACATTACAAGAAGGATGTGGAAAAATTGGAAACCATCCAGCAAAGGGCAACAAAAATGATTAGGGGACTGGAACACATGACTTAAGAGGAGAGGCTGAGGGAACTGGGATTATTTAGTTTGCAGAAGAGAAGAATGAGGGGGGATTTGATAGCGGCTTTCAACTACCTGAAATGGGGGTTCCAAAGAGGATGGATCTAGACTGTTCTCAGTGGTAGCAGATGACAGAACGAGGAGTAATGGTCTCACGTTGCAGTGGAGGAGATTTAGGTTGGATATTAGGAAAAACTTTTTCACTCGGAGGGAGGTGAAGCATGGGAATGTGTTACCTAGGGAGGTGGTGGAATCTCCTTCCTCAGAGGCTTTTAAGGTCAGGCTTGACAAAGCCCTGGCTGGGATGATTTAGTTGGGGATTGGTCCTGCTTTGAGCAGGGGTTTGGACTAGATGACCTCCTGAGCTCCCTTCCAACCCTGATATTCTATGATTAGTACAGGGGCCTGTAGTGTTCAATATATTCATCTATGATCTGGAGAAGGGGCTGAAGGGTGAGGCAACAAAATTTGCAGACAATACAAAATTACACAAGATAGTTAAGTCCAAAGCTGACTGCAAAGAGTTACAAGGGGATCTCACAAAACTGGGTAGCAGGGTGACAACATGACAGATTAAATTCAGTGTTGATAAGTGCAAAGTAATGCACATTGGAAAACATAATCCCAAGGACACATACAAAATGATGGGGTCTAAATTAGCTCTTACCACTCAAGAAAGAGACCTTGGAGTCATCATGGATAGTTCTCTAAAAACATGTGCTCCTTGTGCAGCAAAAGGGAACAGCATGTTAGGAGCCATTAGGAAGGGGATAGATGATAAAACAGAAGCTGTCCTCATGCCACTAGAAAAATCCACGGTACACCCACACCTTGAATACTGCCTGCAGTTCTGGTCACCCATCTCAATAAAAGATATAATACAATTGGAAAAAGTACAGAGAAGGGCAACAAAAATGATTAGAGGTCTAGAACGGCTTCTGTATGAAGAGAGATTTTTAAAAAGACTGGGACTTTTCTGTCTGGAAAAAAGATGACGAAGTGGGGATATGATAGAGGTCTATAAAATCATGACTGGTGTGAAGAAAGTCAATAAGGAAGTGTTATTTACCCCTTCACATAACACAAGAATGAGGGGTCACCTAATAAAATGAATAGGCAGCAGATTTAAAACAAACAAAAGGAAGTGCTTTTTCACACAACACTCAGTCAACCCGTCAACCTTGTTGTCGGGATGCTGCGAAAGTCAAAAGTATAATTGTGTTCAAAAGAGCATTAGATAAGTTCATGGAAGGTAGGTCCATTGGCAACTGTGAGCCAATATGGTCAGGGATGTAACTCCATGCTCTGGGTGTCCCTAAACTTCCAGTAGCCAGAAGCATCTGGCACTGGTGCTGGTCAGAGACAGGATTCTGGGCTAGATGGACCATTGGTGTGACTCGGTATGGCCATTCTTATTTCTGATTAGTTTAAGATAAATCAAAATTTATGTAGAGATTTGTGCTGGCTTTACTAAGGTCTTGTCTGTATGTAGAAATAGCCTAGAATTCCTCAGTCGCTATTCCACAACTAGCTCCCTAGTGGATGCTTACATTCCACACTAAGTGCTGCGCTATTATGAACAATTAGACCATGGCAATCTGGGGTGTGACTCTATCCTTCACAAGCTGCAGCAGTCTGTCTTTTCTTTTCTTAAACCCTAAAATTTGGACTAAAGGCATCCTAATAATGCCTTGCCTATAACCATGAACTAATTGTCAATTTACTCCGTCCAAATGGGTAATAAAAGGATGGCTCGCCCTATAAGAATTGCCAGGATTTTACCAGGGGGTTGTTTCTGACTTTCAGAGGTCTCCCCAAGAGCAGACAAATTTTCTACTAACCCGTGGGAGGACACTGAAAGCATTGACACTCAAGCAGTAATTCTTTAAAAATAAAATGTCATTTATTTAAAGGGAATAATCAACTACAAAGTATTTAATAAAGCAAGAAGGAACACATACATACAATACATAAGACATAGTAAAACACTATTAATTCTTATTTAGAAATTAAACATTAAAGTGACCCAATAAAATAAAGACACAGACTACACAGAACATATTAGTATACAGAGACCATATAGCAGTTACAATGTGATACTTTAAGGCACACAGAGATCCTGCATTCGTATGTCTACAAACCCTAACATAATACTGTGTAATGCCGACAGACCCTGGTCATCGGCGGGCAGGATTGAACCTGGGAACTCTGGACCTTAGTGCATGAGCCTCTACTGCATAAGCTAAAAGCCAACTGGCTCTTAGCTAGGGCTGTAGAGCAGACTCATTTTATATCTCTCTCTAAGTGGTCTCAGTGCCACTAGATGGGACAGAACACCACACTCAGGAGGTGTGTGGGTTACAACTGCATGTATTACAAGATAACCAATGGGGCTTCTATACACACACGCACACACACACACATATATATATATAAATATTAGGGCTGTCGATTAATCGCAGTTAAATCACGCAATTAACTCAAAAATTAATTGCAATTAAAAACATTAAATTTCAATTGGTAGTCTATTGTTTAACAGTGTGATTAAAACTGTGATTAATCACGATTTAAAAATATTAATCGTGATTAATCACAGTTTTAATTGCACTGTTAAACAATAAATACCACTAGAAATTTATTAAATATTTTGGATGTTTTTCTACATATTCATATATATTGTATTCTGTGTTATAATTGAAATCAAAGTATGTATTATTTTTATTACAAATATTTGCACTGTAAAAATGATAAAAGAAATAGTATTTTTCAATTCACCTCATACAAGTATTGTAGTGCAATCTCTGTCATGAAAATAGATTTACAGATGTAGATTTTTTTTGTTACATAACTGTGCTCAAAAACAAAACAATGTAAAACTTCAGAGCCTACAAGTCCACTCAGTCCTCCTTCTTGTTCAGCCAATCGCTAAAACAAACAAGTTTATTTACATTTACAGGAGATAATGCTGCTCTCTGCTTATTTAAAATGTTACCAGAAAGTGAGAACAGGCATTTTCATGGCACTTTAGTAGCCAACATTGCAAGGTATTTACATGCCAGCAGGGCTCGATTAAGGCAGGGGCTTCTGGGGCTGCAGCCCAGGGCCCCGGCTCAAGGGGGAGCCTGGAAAAATAAACAGGCCGTGATCTCTGGGCTGCTAAAAGGGACGCTCAGGCAGGCTGCCTGCCTGCATGCCGTGGCCCCATGCCACTCCCAGAAGTGGCCACCAGGGGCAGCAGAGACGTGCTAGCAGCCAGCCACTTCCGCGAATGGCCAGGGGCTATGGCAGGCAGGCAAGCAGGCAGCTTGAGCCCTGCTGCGCCGCCGGCCAAGAGCCACTTGTGGTAAGTGCTTCCCAGCTGGAGCCTGCACCTCGTACCCCCTCCTCCACCCGAACCCTACCCCACGTCAGAACCCTCTCCTGCACCCAAACTCCCTCCGAGACCCTGCACCCCCTCCTGAACCCCACCCCCTGTCCCAGGTCAGAATCCCCTCCTGCACCCAAACTCCCCCTCAGACCTCGCACCCCCTCCTGCACCCCAGCCTCTGCCCCAGCCTCCACCTGCACCAAACTCCCTCCCAGGAAAAAGATTTGTATACAAGGGCCTCAGAAAATCTAATCTCCCTGGGCCCACAGGAAAGTTAATCCAGACCTGCATGCCAGATATGCTAAACATTCGTATGCCCCTTCATGCTTCAGCCACTGTTCCAGATTACATGCTTCCATGCTGATGACGCTCATTAAAAAAATATTGCGTTAATTAAATTTGTGACTGAACTCCTTGGGGGAGAATTGTACGTACCCTGCTGTTTTACCTGCATTCTGCCATATATTTCATGTTATAGCAGTCTCAGATGATGACCCAGCACATGTTGTTCATTTTAAGAACATTTTCACTGCAGATTTTACAAAATGCAAAGAGGTACCAAGTAAGATTTCTAAAGATAGCTACAGCACTCAACCCAAGGTTTAAGAATCTGCATTGCCTTCCAAAGTCTGAGAGGGACGAGGTGTGGAGCATGCTTTCAGAAGTCTTAAAAGAGCAACACTCTGAATCAGAAACTACAGAACCCGAACCACCAAAAAAGAAAATCAACCTTCTGCTGGTGGCATCTGACTCAGATAATGAAAATGAACATGCGTTGGTCTGCGCTGCTTTGGATCGTTATCGAGCAGCACCTGTCATCAGCATGGACAAATGTCCTCTGGAATGGTGGTTGAAGCATGAAGGGACATATGAATCTTTAGCTCATCTGGCACATAAATATCTTGCGATGCCGGCTACAATGGTGCCATGAGAATGCCTGTGCTCACTTTCAGGTGACATTGTAAACAAAAAGGGGGCAGAATTATTTCCTGCAAATGTAAACAAACTTGTTTGTCTGAGCGACTGGCTGAATAAGAAGTAGGACTGAGCGGACTTGCAGGCTTTAAAATTTTACATTGTTTTATTTTTGAATGCAGGTTTTTTTGTACATAATTCTACATTTGTAAATTCAACTTTCATGATAAAGAGATTGCACTACATTACTTCTATTAGGTGAATTGAAAAATACTATTTTTTTTACAGTGCAAATATTTGTAATAAAAAATAAATATAAAGTGAGCACTGTTGACTTTTTGTGTTCTGTGTTGTAATTGAAATAAATATATTTGAAAATGTAGAAAACATCCACACATTTAAATAAATGGTATTCTATTATTGTTTAACAGTGCGATTAATAGCATGATTATTTTTTAATCGCGTAGCAGCCCTAATATTTATATGAATGAAAGCATTATAAGCTTGTTACAATTTAACATTACCATTCTATGAGTGGTGATAAAATGGTCACAGGATGAGGTGGGAGTAGATGACATTCAGAAGCAGACATTTAGCTTTATTTACAGGCACACCCAGTAATTTCTTAAAATTAAATAGAAAATCAGACTTACACTCCTTCACTAAAAATCCCTCTGTATCGTCTTTTGGTCCTTTTGCTCTGGACACAAAAGGGCAATGGTTGACCGGGCTATCTCACTGCAACTGCTGCTTCCAACTGCTGCTTCAGAGTGCTGTCTGCTGCTTCTGTGGCTGCTATCTTCTGGAAGCTTCATTTGAGAGGTAGCTTCTTCAGGTAGCTGCTTCTTTTCTCCTTGCTGGTTGATCTTCTCTGCTTGGCCTCACCCTCACCACCACACACACACACTCACTCACTCACTCACGCTCTCTCTCTCTCTCGGCTGTCAACCTTATATTTAGTCTCTAGTAGTCTCCAACTGGTTGCTTTTTCAAGCTTAGCAATTAGCATAGCTCCTCCATCTCTAATTATACTGGCTCAGCCTGGCTTTATTAGCATAGACCCTGATTCTGTCTAGACCCTTCTTCTAGCTATTAGCATAAGTCCTCCTCCTAACTCCACCCTTCAGGCATTTTGGAGAGGAAGCTGAGTTATGCCTGTTGAACTGTGTTTCATCCCATCTCTTATCTGCTATTGATCAACTTAGTCTGTGTCCTCCATTTTGATGGTTTTTAATAGAGAATCATTGTATCTGCTATTTTGAATTTTTAACTATAAACTATAGAATCATAGAATATCAGGGTTGGAAGGGACCTCAGGAGGTCATCTAGTCCAACCCTCTGCTCAAAGCCCCAACTAAATCATCCCAGCCAAGGCTTTGTCAAGCCTGACCTTAAAAACTTCTATGGATGGAGATTCCACCACCTCCCTAGGTCATGCATTCCAGAGTTTCACCACCCTCCTAGTGAAAAAGTTTTTCCTAATATCCAACCTAAACCTCCCCCACTGCAACGTGAGACCATTACTCCTCGTTCTGTCATCTGCTACCACTGAGAACAGTCTAGATCCATTCTCTTTGGAACCCCCTTTCAGGTAGTTGAAAGCAGCTATCAAATCCCCCCTCATTCTTCTCTTCCGCAGACTAAACAAGGCCAGTTCCCTCACCCTCTCCTCATAAGTCATGTGTTCCAGTCCCCTAATCATTTTTGTTGCCCTCCACTGGACGTTTTCCAATTTTTCCACATCCTTCTTGTAGTGTGGGGCCCAAAACTGGACACAGTACTCCAGATGAGGCCTCACCAATGTCGAATAGAGGGGAATGATCACGTCCCTCGATCTGCTGGCATAATTAATTATTACTTATCTAAAGCCCTAATTCTAAAACTAACTACTGTTTCATGAAAGCTAAAGCATTATCATACTGTCCCCACCATTGTTATGCAAATTTGGAGAGGTGATTTTCACAATGTTTTAAATCCCTCTTTCTAGCTGTTTTTCCTACATATCTCTGTCTTAGGTGCTGCAAGCTTTTACACAGGATCAGAACAGCTAAGAAAACAAATATCTTGTATCACACTCTGATCACGCATATTTACAGTTCATTAGTGTGCTTTGATCTAGTCATATTTGAAACTGGACGCGCTCAAAGCGTACTAACAAACTGTTAACACACATCAGCAGGATGCACACAGACAGTTAGACCGTGGTCTACTGCAGGGTAGATTCCCATGTCAGCTAGCCAGGCTCTTATTTTTCATATAGACAAGTCCTGAGCATGCCTTTGTGCAGTTTAGTTTTATGCATATAGCAAGTACAGTGAGCTAAGGGGCAAAAAGCCAGTCTTAGTGTTGAATAAGAGTGTCCACATGGGGTACTAGTGCAGAATAGCTATTGTGTTTTAAGTTCACACCCTAACTGATTTCACAGTAGCTTCTCCATGTGGACAAACCCTAATTCAGTTTAATAACTGATTTAAGTTGGTGATGCAACTTTCTCATGTAGAGAAAGGTTATTTATCCATTCACATAACACAAGAATGAGGGGTCACCTGATGAATTGAGTAGGCAGCAGGTTTGAAACAAACACAAGGAAGTGCTTCTTTACACTATGCACAGTCAACTATGGACCTCATTGCCAGAAGAGGTTGTGAAGGTCAAAAGGATGAGTAGGTTCCAAAAAAGGCCTTATTTCCTATTTAATGAAACTACTCACACGCTTAAAATACCGTGCTGACCTGCAATAGCAAATTCAGCTGTCTGCGTGGCTGAGTTGGTGGGAGTGCTGCTTTGGGCCAGATCGCCCATCCTGACACTCCACATAAAAGTGGCATGATGATGCTCATGAAAACTATTTGTTCTCTTCTTGTAGTTTAAGGCCCTAATGCTGCAGCACAGTTTCTGTGAATGGTCCCTTGCATAGACTCCACATGAGGTCAGTGGGGCCTCTGTGTGTACTGCCTGTGCAGAGCTCATTGCGTGATTAAGGCTTAACAGGCTTGGCTGACATGCTGAATGCTAGGCTTGGCCCTGTTAAGTATCAGTAAACCTCATTCTGAGAGAAAAAATTGTGTAAAACTCAAACTTCTCTTTTGTCTGTCTGTCTGTCTGAGATATTTCCAACCTCTGGGCTTTATCCAGTGTGTCTCCATTTCCTGCCCACACAAACAGACATCTGTAGTGGTGGAGAGGCCTCATATTCCCTGCTGCTATGATCTGTTACCTTCTTGCAGTTATTTGGTGGCTTCCCCCAACCCTCTGCTAGACTAATTGAGTGTTAAGAGCATCATGTAAGGAGAAAGCCATTTGCAGTGCTCAGCAAGCATCATTGGTCCCACGAAAGCTGGAAACAAGGCTACATCTTCTTGACCACCATGTAGTTGCACCTTATCCATTAACTATTTACATATACAGACATCCCTTGCACTGCTATAACTTAGGTTTAGAGTACATTGTTCTTCTGTGGCATCCTTTTGGCCGGTGATCTGCCAACGACAGACAAGCAAAGTGCAGAACTACAGAGCTCAGCACCCATCATGCCCTTGAATTAGTTTTATGTGATGCTTTATCTGCTGGTTCTCCATCACAGTAACATTCAACTGAGATCAACAGACCACCAGGAGATACATTGCACATTCAGCAGCACAATATGCATGTTTTATTTGGTCCACATGGCAACTGTTAAGGCTAGTTTTTTAAATCTAAAAGTCATCATTTCACCACTGTCTGTCATTACTCCTGGCTTTTCACTCATGTAAGTGAGAGCAGAAGCGGGCACATTTTGTAGTGAGTTACATACTGATAGGTTCATGATTCTATAGGGAAATTCTGTAGCCTCTAGTGTTCCGCAACCGCTTTTATACAACCTTGCAAATTACAACTTATTTTACTAAGCAAGAGGGAGTACTGGACAGGATACTGTGGTTAGCTCCTAATTTTTTGAGAGAGATTCTTAAATGCTACTTGGACAGCAGACCTTGGTCTAATGCATCACATTAGAAGAACAGCACATCTTGGTACTGCACAGGAATATTGAGGAAAAACCAACATTGTGATGGGAGATTTGGCCCAAAGCAGGACTCCTACCAATTCAACCACGCCAACAGCTGAATTTGCTATTGAAGGTCAGCAAGGTATTAAAGCATTTGAGTAGTTTCATTGACTTTAATGGTATTACTCCTGTGCTTAAATTCAGGTGTTTGCTTAAGTCACTTGCGTAAGTCAGGGCCTAAATTCAGGGTTTGTACAAGGACAGGACAAAGGAATTTACAGGCTTAGAGAATTGACCCAGTGTGGTATTTTTTTTTATATGATAGCCTTTGACTAGCCTTTCTTTCATTACCAATTCTGGCAATGTGGGTGTTAAATTTAGTTGACTTGCATTTCAGAAAAAAATAGCTATTCCTGCTTTAACTATGTTATGCTGTTATGAACTTTCATTCCATTAACTGAGGGATGGATTATGTGGAACCAGAAGGGAGAAGAGAACCCCAGACTATCCCATTATGTATTTATAAGTAATAGTGAATGGAGAACCATGCTTTGTGTTCATGAAAACATTGCACAGTTCCCTGAATTGCTCCTGACGTGCATAATCTGAATGCAGATCACAGTTTTATGTTCATTAGAGGTGCTATAAAATAGCAATAAGTACTGAAATTTATAACCAACGGAATTTGCTATAAATGATGGGTGCTTTATCATCTGTTAATGCACAGTTGCTGGGATAACTTTGCAGTTTTGTCATTTTATAACTTTTCATAAAACATATTAGAACAGCACGTTCACACTGGCATAGTTAAGGATGAGTTGCAGTTTCCATTATAAACCTCTGTTTTCAGCCATAAAAAGTCACTCTGTGTTGCAACTTGGCACATAAGTTGTAGCGCAGCGTTGTTTTTCTCTTAAACAGCCAGATTGGGTAATTTCAAATAATTTATATATGAATACAAAAAAGTTGTCTATTTGTTGATTTTTAGATTCATTTTTGATCTTGTGCATAGAACTCAAAAGTAGCTTTAATTTAAACTAGGAAAACAGCTGTTCACTAGAGCCATTCTGTTTTAGTGAAATGAATTCATTTTCTCTGTGTCCCAATAGAATAACAATGTGCTTCCATTTACTATAAAAATCCATAATAACCAGTGGCCTCAAATGGCCATTACCAAGACTGATACATCTACACAGATCAATTTAATTGGCCAAAAGGAACTTTGACTTTGAAGAGTCCAGATCAGGATCTGGCCCATTATATATCTCTCTCCATAGGGCAGCTAGACTCCCATATGCAAATCAGGTTTTCCCCACATGAGAGAGAAGACTTTATGAGTATTTAGCAAGGAAGAAAACCCACATCTTTTTTATAATAATTTTGCACTTAACTGAACTTTACATCAAGGATCTCTAAGCGCTCTATAAAATTGTGTAAGTATCATCACTAGAGCTGGGCAAAACTTTTCAACTGAAAAATGCAGATTTGGCTTCACTGAAACATTTTGTGAATTCCTGTTGATTTTGACAAACTCTTTCCATCAGGGGAAAAAAGAAAACAAATTTGGAAATATCGAAACAAACCATTTTGATGCTTTTGAAAGTAACAGTATTGATTTTTGTGGGGAGAGTCCTATGTTCACAAGAAGACAAACACCTATCTCTAATGTTTATGTACCTCTGGCATTCACAAAGCCAAGGAGAGGGTGAAACCCCCTTTATACTCAAAAGCCCAGTAGAATTGGAAAATTTCTGATATTATCTTTGTGAAAAAATATATGACTCTGTTTCCCCCTCACATGGTGTTGTTACCCACCAGGGTGATGGGGTTAATCTTTTTCTCTTCCAGTGGGGAGATCTGACAGACATGAGACCTTGGGAGCATGGACAACTTCAGACTATTATACTGAGATGGGGCCTATGATGTGGGCACATGGAATATTCATAGATTTTTGTTTGAATAAGTGGTATATATATCTTTGTATTCCTGGCTCACTGGGTGGATTTCCTGTGGAATCTGGAGTCACTGTGGGATGATAAATGCAGAGTCCCAATGCCAATTATGTAGATACCCATCCTTTGAAGTTTTGCCTCATTGGAAAGGGGCATTAGCTCTTTTTTCAGGAGACCTGAGCATAAATGCCCTAAACTCTAGAAAGTGTCTCTCTGAACTTACTCAGGAACCCTCATGAAACTTTAATTAAGAAGACAAAACCCTGCTGCAAGGATTTGACAGATTTTTGAAACTTAGGTGGCACCTGGTAAGATTAGCAGGCATGTAGAGTGTTTGTTGTTTTATGGTATGTTTTCACCTTAAAACATATACTGCTCTTCGTGGAGGCTGGCTAATCAGTGATAAACACTGTCATAGCCCTTGAGAGAAAGCATAATTGCATGTGCTGGGCTACAGTCAGTGCTGCTAGGTAAGCAAAATGAATTGCAAGGGGACCGCAATCCTAAACCTCTGTTCTGGAGGGAGAAGAATGTGATTTCCTGCTCATACAGAGGTGTCAGCTAGAGGTCTTGAGGAGACCCACAGAGGTGCAGTTAACCTCAGAACTGTGACACACGTGGTGCCTCCCCTCCCCCATATTCAATGGTTAGGGCACTCAGCTGGGAGGGAGACGTGGGTTCAAGGCCCCAGTCTGCCTCATTTGAACCCAGGTCTTCCTTTCTCCTAGGTGAGTGCCTTAACCACCGGGTCATTGGCAATTCTGGGGTGGGCTACTCAATCTCTCCTGTGGAAGCTGTTCCATTTTTAATAAATAATTACATATTCATTGGTCCATACAGAATATTTAATTATTTAAATACAATGGAACTGCTTCAAAAGGGGAGACTGAGACTACGCCATGCCAGAATAGCCAATTGCCTGGTGGCTAGGGTTCCCCCCTGGGAGGAGGGAGACTGTGGCCAAGTCCCTGCCTAAAATTGGGCAGAGCAGGGCTTCAAACCTAGATCTCCCCCATTACGAATGAGTGCCCTGAACGCTGGGCTGTGGGATATAAGAAGTGGGGGGAGGAGGAATACATCTCCTAGGTTTTGTGAATAGCACCTATATGTTGGTATTAGGTGGCTAAATTGCCTTGTGAATCTAGCCTTTTATATCCAAATATCCTTTGTCTTTTTTTTAAAAATAAAAACTGTTAAAATTGACCAAAATTGAAACTTAGGGCTTGTCTACACTACCGCGCGGGGTCAATCTAAGATATGCATCTTCAGCTACGTGAATAGCATAGCTGAAGTCAGCATACTTAGATCTACTTACCGCGGTATCTTCACTGTGGTAAGTCAACAGCTGATGCTATCCCGTTGACTCCGCTTGTGCTTCTCGTTCTGGTGGAGTACCAGAGTCAACGGGAGAGCGCTCAATATAGATGCAATAAATCGACCCCCGCTGGATAGATTGCTGTCCACCGATCTGGTGGGTAGTGTATACAAGCCCCAATCATTTAGTTTCTGGTCAAATGAAATGTAGTTGTTGAACCCAGAACAATTTTTACTTCACTTTTCAATGGGCTGAAAATTCCAAAAACGTCAGTTTCAAGTGACCCTGAAACAATTTCCCCTCCCCCCCCCAGTTTTTTGGAACTGCCAATCAATTAAAAAATCAGTTATTCACCAAACTCTAATTAATAACTCCATTTTAAAGATGGGGAAGTGAAAGAGTTGTTTAGCACAACATAATGATCTGGGTAGAAAAGTAAGAACATCTAGATCTCTGGTTTGTTGCTGGACAGCATGATGCTTCAGGTTGGCCCCACTCTCCCCACAAATAGTTCTGAAGAGATGTAGAAATGAAAATTTCCTAAGCAGTAAAACTAAATGAAACTGCTGTTGTTTTGGAAACTACAGTCAACAGAGATAAAATTCCTAAAATGCCTGAAAGTCACTAAAAATTACAAAGGTACCTGCTTGTCATTACCATTAATTGTGACTGAAGGAAAATAGTCATTTGCTGATTGGTAGGAATTGAATGGGAATGCTGAGCACCACGTGTTAGATCCAGTGGGGAAAATGAAAGGAAAGCATACATTTGTGTTTAATACAGATGTAGGTGTTATAACATGTCGTTGAAAAAGATATTATTAAATTTCTAAAGGCTCACCCTGTGCTTTATTCTTTGGTACATTCATAGAAAGTCTGGTGGAAGAATTGCAAAAGTAGGAAATAATTTTACCAATGGAGTTCAGTGAGTGGTTTGACCTAATTGTGTTCCAAAACATGCTGAAGTGTAAGAACTTGTCTTCGAGGAGTGTCGCTGTGGGTGTTCTGCTTTACGTAGTCGGAGATCTTTAGTAGCAGTGCCTGGTTGGTTCACACATGCGTTGTCCCCGTCTTGCACCGCCTCAGGCGGTTACATAGTGCTGCGCGACCAACACTTCCCCAATTCCTTCTCTACTACCCTTGGTTTAAGACAGAGCAATTAGCGGCACCTTACAGCTTATGTTATCTAGCTTTAACTTTAGAGTACTAGCTAGTTAATTAATAGTTAATTACTCTATTTCTTCCCTGTTTATTTCTTTTTTTAAAATGTCTTACCTTGGGAATTTAAGTTTCAGTTATTAGGATACCCTTAGTGCAGTATAGTTACCCTCCCACATGGGAGAAGCCCTATTCAAAGGGGCATGCCCGGCTCCCCAGGTTTTAAACATTGCCTCGCTTGCCGGTCATCCATCCTGGTTCTGATGGGCATTCACAGTGTGTCCGCCGCCTCGGCGAGATGCACATACCACAGAAGTGCTCCCATTGCCACAATCTAAAGGCCTGCACCAGGAAAGCAAGGGACCTACAGCTAAAACTCCTCATAATGGAGAAGTCTTTGCATCTGGCATCTGATCCAGGATTACAGACCCCTCCTGGGTCTCTAACGGTGGTATCTGACAGAGGTTTCCCACCATCCTCTGAGAGGAAGGAGCACTCCTCCAAGGAGATGACAAAGAAATGGGTTCTGACCTCCCCTTCTCAGGAAACCACCAAAATGAGACATTCTCTGACCTGTCAGATCCCCTTGGTACCAACCACACTGAGACCATCCACTCCGAAGTAGCGGGACCAACCGGTACTGTGGGTACCATGTGAGCCAAAGACCCTAAACGGGCTGGCTTGGAAAAAGATACAAAAGGGAAACCTAGTATGCAGCACCAAGCAGCTCAGCAGTGGTGTGGACTGTGGTGCCACGTTCTGCCTCCACAGCACATTGCGCATGACTCTTGGCACCAACAACCACAGTAAAGGCACTGGTACCACTGACAACACCCTCCTCGGTACTGATGCTCCGTACTGCAGCAATTTCTCTGACATAAAGACCCATTTAGTCGCCTCGGCACTGGAATCTCCACTCATTGGTATTGCTGGTACTCCTGTATGCTTGGTACCATGACAACTTACCACAGCACCCAGGTCAGCTCCTTCTTTATCCAGTGACAAGGATGATGATGATGAAGGGGAGAGCTACTCCTCGCATCACTCCTCACCTATCCACACAGCTACCAGAACAAGTCCCCTAGAGCAACATGAACACCACCCCAGACCTGAAATTCAAGGATGGCACAGACACCCACGGATGCCACCATCAATGCTGTGCCCACCACGGTGGCCTTACTGGGACCTATAGGCCGCATACTGCTAACACTATCCTAAGCCTCCCAGTCCACACAGGGAGAGGTTGAGGCATTCTTGATGACCCTCTGTACCTGGACTCTCTAAATCTCTGGAAGAGGCAGTCAAGGAAATGGAGGAGACTTTGGATCAGGAAGTCACCGCAGCTGCCAGTCTTTCATCGTCCTCTCCTCATGAAGCTATCATGCCCCCACCACCCATGATGGGGGATGACTTTAAACAGTTCCAAGAAGATCACAGGCTCACTGGAGATACCGCTGGAAGAAGTTGAGGAGTCCCAACATAAGTTATTGGACAGTCTCCAGACTTCAGCCTCTTCCAAAATTGCCTTCCCAATAAACAAAGCTCTCATGGACCCAGCCAAGACCATCTGGCAAAC
This sequence comes from Eretmochelys imbricata, assembly GCF_965152235.1. Lineage (NCBI taxonomy): Eukaryota > Metazoa > Chordata > Testudines > Cheloniidae > Eretmochelys > Eretmochelys imbricata. Next base: position 35,397,969 of record NC_135572.1, read on the forward strand.
CCCAGCAACAATTCCATCCACCTGCAAAAGAACAGATAAAAAATACTATGCTAATTCTAATGGGATGGAATTTCTATTTTCACACCCTACGCCAAACTCTCTTGTGGTAGAGGCTATGAACGAGTGGGGCAGACAACACCATTCCAGATCCACCCTATATGATAGGGACTGGAAGAGATTGTACCTTTTTGGTCATCAAGCTTATTCTTCAGTGACCTTACAGTTCAGGATCGAAACTATGAAGCATTAATGGACAAATACAATCACTCCAATTACTCAAAAATGTCTGACTTTATTAAGCACATACCTGAGGACTAAAAGGAAAAATTTAAAGTTTTCATATCTGAGGATCAACTCCTAGCTTTCACAGCTTTATGAGCTTTATTGGACTTTGCAGACATGGGAAAACGCTTCATTGCCATGGCCAGAGTAATGCAACAAGCTTCCTGGCTTCACCTATCAGGTTTTCTCAAAGACTTACAATCAGTTGCAGATGAGGGGTTTTTCACAGGAGTGGGTGGGTGAGATTCTGTGGCCTGCGTTGTGCAGGAGGTCGGACTAGATGATCATAATGGTCCCTTCTGACCTTAGTATCTATGAGTCTATGAGCTGTCGAGGATCTCCTGTTCGAAGGCCCCAAGCTGTTCACAGACTAAATGGATGAGTCCCTTCACACACTGAAGGACTCCAGGGCAACTCTGAGATCCCTGGACATATACATGCCTACACAAAAGAAAAAAACAGGGAAAGTATTACTCCACGCAAAGGTCTAGATCCGTGCCCTACACCCAACCTCAGAGACAATATGACCCACAAAGGCAGAGACCTGCAAGACAGAAACCACTCCCTTCTCAGCCCTCAACATCTCAACAACCTAAACAACAAAAGAACCATAGACTCATAGAATATTAGGGCTGGAAGAGACCTCAGGAGGTCATCTACTCCAATCCCCTGCTCAAAGCAGGACCAACATCAACTAAACCATCCCAGCCAGAGCTTTGTCAAGCCAGGCCTTAAAAACCTCTAAGGAAGGAGATTCCACCACCTCCCTAGGTAACACATTCCAGTGCTTCACCAACCTCCTAGTGAAATAGTGTTTCCTAATATCCAACCTAAACCTCCTCCACTGCGACTTGAGACCATTGCTCCTTGTTCTGTCATCTGCCACCACTGAGAACAGCCTAGCTCCATCCACTCTGGAACCCCCCTTTAGGTAGTTGAAGGCTGCTATCAAATCCACCCTCATTCTTCTCTTCTGTAGACTAAACAACGCCAGTTCCCTCAGCCTCTCCTCATAAGTCATGTGCTCCAGCCCCCTAATTATTTTCGTTGCCCTCCTCTGGACTCTTTCCAATTTGTCCACATCCCTTCTGTAGTTGGGGGTGTGACAGGTTGGATCACAGAAACTCCCTTGGGGCTGCCAACTGATGTGCTGAGACTACCCCTGAGCCCTCTTTCCCTGCCAGCTTGGGGGTTCAGTGCCCTGACTGGTTTGAGACAGACCTGCTAGTCTGCTGCAAACCCAGACCCAGGTCTAAACCACGTCCCACAAACAGCAAGCTTAACTGAAAGCAGCTTAAGAAGTGTTCCTGTCTTTAACACTCAGATGCCCAACTCCCAATGGGGTCCAAACCCCAAATAAATCCATTTTACCCTGAATAAAGCTTATGCAGGGTAAACTCATAAATTGTTCACTCTCTATAACACTGATAGAGAGAGGTGCACAACTGTTTGCTCCCCTCCCCCTCCCCCGTCCCCCCCGGTATTAATACATACTCAGAGGTGTTTCAGTAAGCTTCCTTTTACAGACTAGTCTCCTTTTAGTCTGGGTCCAGCAATTACTCAAACCCCCAGTGGCTACTGTCCTTTGGTCCAGTTTCTTTCAGGTATCCTTTGAGGTGGAGAGGCTATCTCATGAGCTAGCTGAAGACAAAATGGAGGGGTCTTCCAGGGATTTAAATAGGCTTTCTCTTGTGGGTGGACACCTCTCCCTCCCCCTTTGTAGAATCCAGCTACAAAATGGAGTTTTGGAGTCACATGTCCATGCATGACTGAGTTCCTTACCAGCCAGGCCACGTTCCTGGGAAAGCTCAGATGTGGATTGGTGTCTCCAAGTTCATTGTTGGCTTAAGGGCTTCTTGATTGGGTGCTTACTGAGAATAGTCTTTTCTCAGGAAGCTGACCAACTGCTTCACTGAGGCTATTTAAAATTAAACAAGTATACATCCAATATTCATAACTTTGAGTACAAAAATGACACATGATATACAAATATATTCAGAAGATTATAACCTTTGCAGAGATATGTTACATGGCATATGCAGCATAAAACATATTCCAGTTATGTCATATATACATTCATAAGCATATTTCCATAAAGCCTTATGGGGTGCAACGTCACAGGGCGACCAAAACTGGATGCAATACTCCAGGTGTGGCCTCACCAGTGCTAAATAGAGGGGAATAATCACTTCCCTCAATATGCTGGCAATGCTCCTACTAATACAGCCCAATATGCCATTGGCCTTCTTGGCAACAAAAACACACTGCTGACTCATATCCAGCTTCTCATCCACTGTAATCCCCAGGTCCTTTTCTGCAGAACTGCTGCTTAGCCAGTCGGTCCCCAGCCTGTAACGGTGCATGGGATTCTTCCTTCCTAAGTGTAGGACTCTGCACTTATCCTTGTTGAACCTCATCCGATTTCTTTTGATCCAATCCTCCAATTTGTCTAGGTCACTCTGGACCCCATCCCTACCCTCTAGCATACCTACCGCTCCCTGCAGTTTAGTGTCATCTGCGAACTTGCTGAGGGTGCAATCCATCCTATCATCCAGATCATTAATAAAGATGTTGAACAAAACCGGCTCCAGGACCGACCCCTGGGGCATGCCGCTTGATACCGGCTGCCAACTAGACATCGACCAGACACACCTCCCACTTTTTTGTATTGCTGTACCCATCTGGCACCATCCATCCTTTCAGAGACCATTCTGACTCCTTTCCACCCAGTGTATTGAAACAGCACACCAGACAAATGGGTATTAGAAATCATCGAGACTGGATATTCTGTCCAATTTTACCTCCATGCCCTGTGACCCATGCTCCCTCCCCATCCCTCTTCAGGGACCCTTCTCACACACACCTGCTGTGACAGGAGATAAACAATCTCATACGCCTAGGTGTAGTAGAACCAGTTCCAACACAACACAGAGGGAAGGGTTTCTACTCCCATTATTTTCTAACCCAGAAATACATGGAGGATGGAGGCTTATTCTCAATTTAAGAAGACTCAACAAATTTGTGAAGACCCAGTGATTCAGGATGATCATGCTAGCAATGATTCCAGCACTAGAATGAGGGGACTGGTTCTCGGCACTCAAACTCCAGGATGCTTATTTCCACATAACAATATATTCTTCACATGGGATGTTTCTCAGATTTGTTCTGGGAACAGATCACTTAGTACAAAGTACTCTTTTTTGGCTTATTTACAGCTCCACGGATATTCTCAAAAGTCCTTGCGGTGGTGATGGCTCACCTCCACGGAGAAGGGGTCATAATATTCCCCTATCTGGATAATTGCTTACTTAAAGCCTCAAGGTTTGGGAAAGGTTGAAAAATTATTTGAGTTTTTTAAAGTGTTTTCTTCCACAAACACATGCCGAGCAAATGTGTCTCTTAAAACAAGATGTGCCTGTCTTGCATCACATCCATAACTGAGATCATTTTGGTAATCTTAAACTAGTACGGAGGAGTCCTCACCATTAATAAGCCCAGTATCTGCATCGGAAAGATAAAATAGGAAATGGTTTTGGAATAAGATGTAAACTAAAGCCTTGGAGGAAAAGAAAGGAGAAATGAGTAACTGTGATGTACTGGTCCATGAAGAAATCTATTTACCACTCCATCTAGTATGGGTAGGGTGAAAGGGCACGTGCTCAACTCTGATACCTTCATAAAATGTCAATGCCCCTTAAATAGGGTAAATCAGGGGCAAGTATGTGTGCCCAGATATTTCTCCATGCAGCTCTTCACACATATATAAAAAATAGTGGAAGTGATTAACATGTTAAAAACATGTTAAAATGTACATCATCTGTGTGGCCTTCCAAGTAAACAGAGATTGTATAAATCATGTCTTTCCAGGCAGCAGAGCAAATACATTGTAATGGATACTTCAGTTTCCTCTGTTGCAGGCAATATAGTGCAGAAACTCACTTGAGTAGCCACAAGGCCTGATCTGATATTCCATGTTCACCCAAAACTTGCATTTAAGTCAGTGGGAGAGTTGGGCTCACAAGGACTGCAAGAATTAGCCTTCAGTGCCAAGTCATTGCTTCAAATGGCAGGCAGTTCTTGAACTGGGAGAAAATGTGATTGTCTGACCCCTACAACCTACGTTTTCACTCTCTACTTTAGAAGCTTTGAATTAGCGTTTCGAATTAGCAGTGATGAGAATGTTGGGCATGGCATGCCCATGTACCCTCACCAATTCAAGCACTGAGTGCAGGATAAAGAAGACATAAGTCATACTGAATAATATTGACAGAATGTTGCTGTCACATTTAGCTGAGTACCAGATGCACCCAGGATTCCACTCCGTATGTGATCCCCTTTGTTTTCTCCTTGTTGGGGTCATCAAACAGTATTGCAGAAATGTCACATTAGGACATAGTGGGCCTCTTGGGACTTTGCATTAAGGACATCTGACTGCAACCAGAGGGAAAGAGAGACAAACTATTTATTAGTTATGTGGAACCTGTAGTTACCTACCTATATGACTGGCCTGTTTATGACACCTAGAGTAATCAGAGGTGACACACCAGGGTTTGAATCAATACCATTTCTTGCACTTTGCAGTTGCTTCACATGTAACAGGAGTAGGATAGGTGCTAGTCTTTATAGCCCTTGAGAGATGTGAGCAGAATTTATTTTCTGTCTACCCTGCTGTGACCTTGCAATGACAGTAAAAACAGAGGGCATTTGGATTTTTTTTAGAGAGATTCTAGCTTGGCAAAAATCGAAGGGGAATTAGAAACAAAGTCATTCCTCTTGTGAAGATTAATGTATTTCTGTAATATATGTGGGGAAATCCTGACCTCTGTACATTTTCTGGTCCTCTGTAGAGACTAGGGATTTCTTCTTCTCTGTAGCTGCAGTGAAAGTGCTTCTTATCTGCTAATGTAGCCTGAGAGCAGTAATACCATATGTGCTCCCCCACTGATCATTTCCTGGAAGGTTTTGACCAATACATCCATGAAACTGGCCTGTCCCCAGCTGCGTGCCACTACCCTATGGCATGGAGAGCTCTAACTCAGTCCATGCTTTTAAGGCATGCAATGTAATGGATCCCCGTACCGGGCCACTCCATAGCTTTGACCCCCGTGCAGCAGAATTGCCCTAGTTCTCTTGCTTTTGAGGTCCTTTTGTGACCCTTCTGTAGGCCTCAGTTTTGGCCCTAGAAGAGGAAAATCACCTAGGGAAAGAGAATACCCCATGTTTAAATCCTGGGTTTCAAGAAGAGGGAACAAAAGAAAGCAATAAAAGAAAGCTAGATAGCAACTTTAATACAGAATCTTGTATGACTTGTAAAGAATCCCAGAGAAATGTCATGGTACCATATAGGCTTATGAAATATACTGCTCTTGCAAACTAGTAAGATTAAAATGATACTGACTTTGAGGGCCACCACTGAAAACAGCTGTTCAGTTCTATTGGATGCAAAGGATCTTTTCCAATTGCTACATTTTAGTTGCTCCTGTAATATCCTTTAACTTTGTGGCCTGAGTTAGGTTACTTGAATGATTAAAATGTAACTCAGAAGCCTCACATAAACCCACAAAATGCCCAATTGCAGGCAAGTCAGCACGGGCTTGAGGGAAAGTACAGATAAAAATCTGAAAAAAGGGAAAAAATACCAAGGTAGTAATATCACAGTTAGACAGTTAATAACAAAGAGAGAAGGGAATAACCCCCCCAAAAAAGAACAAAGCAGCTTTAAGCTGCAAAAGGAAACTGCTCCATGATGCCTGTATTTTTAAGAGCTCTTAATTTTGGATTTAAATTAGTGTAATCCCTGCAGGCAGATAATCATTTTTTTTACTTTTTGCTTTTCAAGAAGAGTTAGAAAGCAAAATCCTGGACGGGAAAAATTGTATCTATGGCTGAGCAAATCTTCCATTCAGTACAGAGTGCACAGTACTGTCTGCAACTCTGGGAGGTGTGGAGAGTTGTGGTGTCTTGAGACATACAGTGAACTACAGTACTGACTTCAGGAAGAAACTTCAGGCACCTTGAGAATTCTTATTTTCACTTCCTTCTCAGGCCCAGCAGTGGTGGTGTGTTTTTAATGGTATTCTTGTGCAGTAAGTTTAGAACATATGTTTTTAAAATAGAATTTGACTGTCATTTTAGTCTGATAGATCAGATTTCTCCCAGCTAGTCTGCAAAAAGCTTTTTCCATAATGCATAATCTGGAATGTGTCAGATAGCTTGGACATATTGCAAGTCTGGATGAGAGCTTGAGAAGCAGATATTTCTTACTAACATATGACGCAAAATATCCATTGATCTCTCTACTACAGATAAGCAAAAACACCGCTGAACATCTGGGCCTTAGGCACTTTTGAAAACTTTACCTTGAAGCTTGTCCTTTGCACCTGGAAGTTCCAAGTTCAATTCCTGCTGCTGATCCATGATGGGTAGTTCATTACATATGGATTAGCAAAAACCACAAAGGCCCAGGTCCTCAAAATTATTTAGGTGCCTGATTCCCACCAATTTCAATTTCTGTGGTAGTTAGGTACCTAGATACTTTGAGGATCATGGGCCTGAGTGATTTAGGCTTCTAATTCTCATTTTGAAAAGTGACTAGCTATTTAGGAGTCTAAGTCCCAGTAAAAGTCAGTGAGGCATAAAATCCTAAGTGACTTAAAGCCAGATTTTCAGAGGTATTTAACACCTAAAGATCCAGATAGCATTTTGTGGGGTTTCCAAAAGTGTCTAAATGGGTTAGGCGCCAAACTCCCATTGAAATCAATATCTTTGAAAATCTTAAATCCTTATGAAAATGGGATTTAAGTGCCTTAGTCACTTAGACACTTCTGAACATTTTCTTTCTACTCTTTGGGATAAAGAAGTTGCTCTGTTAGCTGGTGACAGGAGTAGGCTTTTATCCTTTCTGTGCACCAGCCACTAAAAGGGGGCATGCCACATTTGGCAGTTCATTACATATTTGTTATTCTGAATTCCGATGTTTGAAAAGCAATACATTTTATTCATGTAATTGTATAACTGTGGCCAAAATTACAGTTCATACTGTTTTCAGCTACCCACTTAGTTATACTAGGAATTATAAAATGAAATTATAAAAGATGAAAACAAGACTTCATATGAGGATAAAACGTCCTAAATGTGCAGGCTATTAGATTGAGGTATAATGACCCAAGGATAATGGTGGACAGCTATTCAGACTCTTCAGTCATTTAAAACTAGTCTGGACAAAGCATTGGGAAATCTACTTTAGGGAGACATCATGTACCAGACAGAAGAAATGAACTAGACAAGCTAATACTTCTTTTTTTCATCTCAGTGTTCTATGATATGGTTACTTGAGACAAATTCATATTTTTAATCCCAGTTTGATCAATCTGAGAATGTTGGCACAAAATCTGTATCTCCAATAAAATTACAGTACCAGTTTTGTTGGCAGAACAGTTGTCTATGGCTTATTTATTGTTAATTTCATGAAGCTTCTGGCATTTTTTTAAGGAACAATTTCCAGCAGTCATTTGAGAAGCTTTAATAATTAATAACAAATTCACCCTGCGAACCAAGCTAACAGACAGTGTCATCTTAATCTCCTGCTGTCTTTTTAATTGGCACCTTTGAGCTGTGAAATGAACAGAGCAAATGAGTTAAATACCAGATCAGGCTTACATCTTTGTAAGAAAATCTGGAATATCTAGATACTAGAGTCTGTGTAAATGAGATGCTATGTTAGTATGGGAATGACTCTGTTAATAGTAGTAGTAAACGTCTTCACATGCCTGGTATGAACTAGAGGGTTCCAGAAGCATGAACAGACTCCTGTCTGAGTTGCCTGCCTGGGCAGTTAAGAGTTGTGGCTCATCCTTAATCATTGTGCCCTCCTCACTGCTCTGAAGAAACATGAAGCAAAAATGGTGAAATCTCTTCCTTTAAGTTCAGTATGGATGCCCTGAACTATGGGTATAATTAAGAACTTTCATGGTCACCACCACTGTAGTATCTGAATGCCCCATAAATATTAATAGATTTATTCTCATAATGCTCTTGTGTAAAAGGACCTTATTGGTTACTGTCCATCTTTTTCTCCATGTACAATTTTGGAACCAGACCCTGGAGCCTTGGATAGACATCAGAGCCTTGGATATGCATCAGACCCTTGGCTGAGTCTGAAGAGCTGCTTGCCATAGCTTATGTAGGTGGAGAGATGAAACTTCTTCATTTTGGGGACTGCTCTGTAGACCGCTGGGTCCACAACTGAGTTAGAGCAGTCCCATGCACCTGGAGCACCAAATGCCTCAAGGGGCCATTGCAGGTGTTAGGGTTTACTAAGAGTGCAACAAAGTAGAGTCCATGCCCTTTTCTACCTGCCTGTGACCCACATATCAGGCACTGAGAGGGGATGCATCTGCCTCTGTTACCCTGAGGAGATCACCATGGGGTCTGGACAAGGCAGCTTTATGGGCAGTTGTGTGCCAGTGGAATGGCGCAAATCTATCCTAAAGCAGCTGAGAATCTGGCCACATCATCTGTCTGTGGATATAGAAAATTAATCTATGGTGCAGATCCCCTTCATTGAATGAATTGCATCTAACAATGGCGCTAAATGGAGGACTCAGAGGGATTAAGTGACTTGATCAAGGTCACAGTGAAAGTCTATGTAGCAGACCTGAGAACCGAACCCCAGTATCTGGAGTCCCACTCCAAGCTCATCCACCCTCTGAGCCTTCCAGTGCAGTTCTCTATGCAGGGGAGCATATACATGGTACAGCAGCAGGACTGTTTGACTATACAATCTGGGAGGCATTCTCAGAGCTGTCTTTCCTGTTATTCCCACTGGGGCAGTGTGGTTCCACCCAGTGCAGGGCTGTGGCTAAAGTCACCCTCGAGCACACTATATACACTGCACTTTCAGATTCTTCAGTCCTCTGAGGTTTGGAAAATTCTGTCCCACAGAGAAATGCATTGATCATTTACCTACTGAAATATTAAAGGTCCTGTGTGCCCAGAACTCAATGAATCAATCATCAGTATGTCATCAGGGAAAGATATTAAACTTTCTAGAATCATAATCTTTAATCAAGAGATCTTAAAGTGCAGAATTGTTCTGAATAGTGACTCTAAAATGGCATCTTACAGTGCCACATTTATTATCTCGCAATTTGTATATCAAATGTGCTCAGTTGGGAAGAAAAATGCATCTGGTGCATCCTCACAAGTAATAAAAGAACTGCAGGCCAAATTATGCCTTTACTGCCACCTGTGCAATCCAATTGCCACCACTAGGTTTGCACAGATGTAATTGATTTGGTGCACTACGCGCCAGTATCAAGGCCATTCTTTTGATTATGCACCAGAAGGAATAGAATCTACAGGATTCATACAGCTGTACTGGCTCTGGAGGGTTCACATGTAGTAGGCGATTGGGATAAGGATGGTCTAGCCTAGTGGATGGAGCAGGCATTGGACAGAGCAGGCATTAGGAATCCAGCATCAGAAACCAGGGGCTAGGGTCAGCGCTGGAGTAGTCAGAAGCCAGAGCCACAGATCAAACTGGAGGTCAGGAACTGGGTCCAAGAATCAAGAGTGAAAGCTGAAGGCAACATTCAGAGGCCAGCACCAAGGGTCAAAACTGGAATCAGCAAGAGGAAACAGGATAACAGGCTGTGGTGTTTAGATGTTGCTTGTAATTTTTAAAATTGGGAGCACTGGCTGGTAGGAGTCTGAAAGGACAGGAAACAGGAAGTAGGGGGAGGAGTTGAAGAGGCTGAGGGAGAGCTACTGAGGGTGCAGCAGCAGCTTGGAAAAGAGGTTTCTACTTCAAAAAATAAAGTCCTGTTGAAGTTTGTTAGTACCTTGCCTGGCTACTACAACCTTTTGGCGATGAGGATGGATCTTCTGCCTCTGAACCCACCTGCACCCTTTCTACAAAGCCCAGGTGAGCCTCCAATTGCTTTTACTGCCTGGATCCATATGTTTGTAGAACTGATTGCAAGCAGATAAGTCTCAGAGATTTCTGAAGTAAGAAAGGGTGCTCTGCTAATCCACTGCCTTGGAGCAGAAGGGCAGTGTATATTTTACACTATTCCCCTTGCAGACGATAAATATGAGACTGGACTCACTGCGTTAAAGAACTTCTTTGTACCAAGAGTAAATGTAGTAGCTAATCACTACAGATTTCACCAGTGTGAGCAGAAACCAGGGGAGACTATAATGCAGTATATTGCTTCCCTAAGGAGTCTGATTGTAATTTGTGACTTTGGGAATATGGCAGATGAGATGATTAGAGACCAGCTCATTGAGAAAACAACCATGCTTCATGTAAGAGAACATTTACTTCTAGAACCACAACTTACACTAGAAAAAGCAATAACCATTGCTACCCAGATTGAGTCAGCTACAGCTGAAGCCAAAATAATGAGCATGGATACAGGAGGCACGGTCCAGGCTGTGACTCCTCTACAGAAAAGTTCACTATCGCTGCAGACAAACAATTACAAGAGGAAAACTAATGAAAAAACACCCAATCAGAAAATTCAAAATACAGTAAAAGCATGCTTTCGCTGTGGATCCTCACATCACCTTGCAAGCTACACAGGATGTCCGGCAAAAGTAGCTCAGTACAATCATTGCAAAAAGATTGGGCATTTTGCTAAAGTATGTCACAGCAGCCAGTTCAATCAACAGGTACATGCAGTTACAATACCAAATGTTACTGTGCTGAGTGTTGACAAAATCACTGCTGCACATATTCCAGAACAAATAAAGTGCACTGTAAATGTTTCCTCTCATACTCTCAGGCAAATCACACTCTATTCAGCAAATGTTGGACACTGGCTCAGCAGTCTCAGCAACAACATCTGATTCCATCTATTTGCATTACTTTAAAGATGTGCCTCTTACTGAACCCAAGCTTCACTTGGTGCACTATTTGAAAAACCGATTCCAGTACGTGGCTGCCTGCCAGCAATAGTTACTTTTGGCGATTGCTGTGTAACTGCAAAGTTCTACATTATCCACAAAGGCACTCCTATCCTTGGCAGAGATTTATTGGCTGCTTTAAATCTCAGGGTAGTTAATGGACGAATTGATCTTCCTCAGCAAAGCACTCTTGCAGTATACACACCAGTTTCAGCTGGGACCCAACACCAGGTTGAGGAGAAACTCGGCTGTGCTTATGGGTTTCTGCATAAAGTTAAAATGCTGAATAATGTGATGCCTGCACGACAGAAATTACGGTGCTTACCATTTTCAGTCAGGGAAGCTGTTTCACAGAAACTTAGAAAACTTGTTCAAGAGGACATTATTGAAGAGATCGACTCCTCGGAATGGGTTTCACCTATAGTAGTGACACAGAAGAAGGGTGGAGGCATTCACCTTTGTGTGGACTTAAGGGAGCCAAATAAAGCTATTGTGATTGACAGCCATCGTCTTCCTCACATAGAAGAAGTATTTGCAGAACTCCGTGGAACAAAGATGTTTTCTACTCTTGATTTTCAGAGTGCATACCCCCAGGTTATGTTGCATGAAGATAGCAGAGACCTCACAGCATTTATTACACATGAGGGTCTATTCCATTTTAAATGTGTTCCATATGGTCTCTCATCAGCCCAAAGTGCCTTCCAAAAAATGATGTCACTGATTTTGAAGGATCAACATGGAGTTCAGTGCTATTTGGATGATATTATCATGTCTGGAAATACTTCAGAGGAGAATGACAATAATCTGCAGTCTGTACTAAACTGCATCAGCAAAGCAGGCCTCCAGCTCAATAGGTCCAAATGCAAATTTAGACAAACTGAACTCTCCTTTCTGGGGCATACAATTTCACAGGCTGGACTAAAACCTGATCCGGCTCATATCCTGACAATTTCAAATGCTCCTCCTCCAACAGATTTGTAAACCTTACGTTCCTTCTTGGGTCTTACCTCCTGGTATGCAAAATTCATTCCCAATTATGCTTCTGTCATTGAACCGTTACAAGAATTACTACGGAGAAGTTCAACCTTAGTGTGGACAATGGATTCACAAGCTAGTTTCGAAACGGTAAAAGACTTGATTGTACATAGTCCAGTACTTGCACTATTCAGTCCTGCATTGCCCACAATTGTAACTACTGATGCTTCTGATTATGGACTTGGGGCTGTCCTCACACAACTTCATGAGGACAACACAGAGAGGACTGTTTCATTTGCTTCAAGGACACTAAGTAATGCTGAGAGAAAATATTCTACAGTTGAAAAAGAAGCTCTTGCTTGTGTCTGGGCTACTGAAAAATGGAGAATTTACCTACGGGGCCACACGTTCAAGTTGCGCACAGACCACAGCCCTTTGACAACGTTGCTCACCACGAAAGGACTGGGAAGAGCAGGATACCGTATTGCTCGATGGTCTGCAAGACTACTCTCTTTCAATTATGAAATGGAATATAAGCCTGGAAATCAAAATGTGGTAGCTGATTGCCTTTCTCGCCTGTCTTTGCCTTCACCAGATGGTCCACCGGAGGATGAGGATGTAGTAGTTACACTTATTACAAGCACTCTTACTGCAGTTACAAGAGAACAATTTCAAGCTGCTTGTTCAGCGTATCCAATTCAACAAAAACTACAGGAATTTCTGACAAAGAGATGGCCCAGTCACCCTAAAAAACCTTGACCCAGTTTTGCTGCCTTATTTTAGAGTTTGGGATGAACTTTCTTTGCTCAATGGCTGTGTTCTACGAGGTACACACCAGCTCCTTTCGACAGAAGAATTACAGTCAAAACTAGTACAGCTGGTACATGATACTCATCAAGGAATTGTCAGAACCAAACAACGACTATGGGATCTGTATTGGTGGCCAGGGATGGACTCTCAAACTGAAGCATGCATAAAATCCTGTGTCACTTGCCAAATGCATGATAAGACAGCAGTGACGTACCCCCTCCATTACAGCCTCTTCCTCTTCCTGAATCTGCGTGGGAAAAAGTGGCGATTGACATTGTAGGACCCTTTGATACTGCTCCAATTGACTGCTGTTATCCCATCATTTTAATAGACTATTTCAGTAAATGGCCTGAGGTAGCGTTTACATTGCAAATCTCTTCTGCTACAGTAATTAAGCTCCTCTCTTCAGTTTTTAGCAGGGAAGGTAACCCCAAAGAACTGATTTCAGATAATGGTAGTCAATGTAGTTCCCTGGAGTTTGAAACTTTTCTAGCACAGAGGAACATTTTACACAGAAGGTCATCCCTATACTACCCTCAAGCCAATGGGGAATCGAACAGTTTAACAGAAGTTTGAAAGAGAGTTTGGAAACAGCTAAACTGGAAGGGCGATTGTGGATAACCTTCACTACTGATTTCTTTTAAGCATACCAGACTACACGACATGCCACAACACAAAGATCACCCGCAGAGTCACTGCATAGGAAACAGATGAATACTAAACTGAACATTGCTGAATTGTTAAAGGCATGACCTGAGGCCCCAACCGAGGATGATGTGAGAAAAACAGTTGAACAGAATCAAGCAAAGTCTAAGGTTTTCACAGACAAGCGGCGGGGTGCTAAGGAACCAAAGTTTGAGTTGTGGTTCCTTCGTTAGAATAAGAAAACCTGGAATTTTACGCAAAGGGAACCATAAATTCACAGCTCCTCTTAAAATCATAGAGAAGAAGGGACCTTACGCCTATCAACTTTCTGATGGGTGGGAATGGAATGCTTCTTATCTTGCACCTGCCTATCCACCAAGAGGAGATTATGCCAACACCCAGTCTATATTAGATAACTTCACCATAGTATCAACACAACAAGACATTGCACTGGAACTGGGCCTTGAGGGACGGCCTGTCAGACCCAGACGACCACCTGTCTGGACTAGAGACTATGTTATGTAGCATCTATAGTGTTTATACTGTTGACAGAAATATTACACTAAAGTGCCTTGTTTCCTATTTGTTCCTGTGGTTAGAACAACTTTTATTGTAATTGGGAGAATATTTCTTAAGAGAGGAGGGAATGTGGTGTTTAGGTGTTGCTTGTAATTATTAGAATTGGGAGCACTGGCTGGTAGGAGTCTGAAAGGACAGGAAACAGGAAGGAGGTGGGAGGAGTTGAAGAGGCTGAAGGAGAGCTATTGAGGGTGCAGCAGCAGCAGCTTGGAAAAGAGGTTTCCACTTCAAAAAATAAAGTCCTGTTGAAGTTTGTTAGTACCTTGCCTGGCTACTACAACACAGGCAAGGTGGGGTCTCAGGCAGAGACCGGTCTGAGGCATGACTGGGTGCAAGGCAGAGGCACAAGGCAACACAAGAGTAGTCTCAGACGTGTATATGAGCATTGAGTAGCCAGTGAGCTGCTGCTTGCTTAAGAGCGAGTGCTGGCCCTTCCAGCCAGTCAGCCAATCAAGCAGCCTGCTGCTGTCCAGCTGCACTCTTTAGGTTGTCTGGAGACTAGCTCTGCTGCAGGCCCTAATTCCTGACAAGAAGCATAAACAAAAGTAAGCATCACTAATTTTACTAATGCCAGAAGTGACAACTCTGAATACACTCACCAAGCAAATCTGTTCAGTAACAAGGTGCTTGTCAATTTTTGGAGTAGATCAGCATTTTAATTTTCCTATCCAAACCAGCACTGGGTTACCCTGAGGCTCAGCCATGAACACCACTTAAGTGAAACAGTACTCATAGATAGTTTCCAAGTATTCTTCTGAGGGAAACCTGAGAGCCTGCTTTTCCAGTGCCCTGGCATGACCCTTTTGTTAGGCTGGAACATTGTAGTTGCTCATTTCAAGGGAGAAGCTTATTAAAGTTGTTTTCAGTAGCAGGCTTTGTCCTCTGGAATTTGCATCTGGGGGATGTGAATGTAACTCCAAGCCTGGCTTTATTTAAGCCCAGATATTCAAAAGATCTCAGCTCCCTATTAGGCCTCTAAATGAAGTGTCTAGATTTTCAAAAGAACTCAACAGGTCTCAGTGACGCAATAAGAGCTGCTGAGTGCTGAGTTCTTCTGAAAATCTGGCCTGAGTGCAAGGTATGTTGTATTCTTTTTTGTCTAGGCTTTCCACTAATTGCAGGTTCCAGAATCTCCTAATGTTTGATTGGTTAGCTTTTCCCCACATCTGTCATATATAGTCAGCTAGTTTAGTGCTGTGGGGGGGGGGGGGGGAGGGTTGCAGAGAATGTGCTCCTTGTTTTAGGGAACGTAGTGTAGACCAAAAGAACTCTGGCATTTTTTGTTTTGTGAGAAAATAAAATCAAACAATCCCTTATGCAAGGACTTAAGTGGAGTTACACAAAGAAATGAATTTAGCCCAGTGTTTCAATAAGTTAGACAGTAGATTTAAGATGATAATTCAGACCCTTAGGCTATACCCAAACTCAAGCACATTTTGATATTTATCCATCACATACATTCCTATGATTGATACATACCACAGACCTTTGTAAATAAACCTGAAAGGTCTCATACAATCTTCATACTGTGAGTCCTTTTAGATCTTTATTAAAAGACTCTTCACTTACAGGTTTAATTCTCAGTGGTTATGTAGAAGTTTTAGCCCTGACTTGTATTTCAGTACAGATTTTTTACTTTCTGTCCTTCATTGGTGGCATATGAAAAGGAAACAGGCTATTTTGAACTTCAAATGAGATCCAAATGAGGGCCAAGGTTTGGCTGATGATTAAGGACAATTGTTTAAGCTAAACTGGTTCTCCCGTCTCTGTACATACCCAAAGCTATTTCCTATAGACCTCATCCTGCAACATACTGATAGGTACTGAGTACCCTCAACGCCCAGTGAAATTACTGAGAGGCATGTACAATACAGTGCAAGGTGGACAAGCATGTTCTTTGGACTTCAGACATGCTATAACCAACTGTGAACCTTTCAGTATTTCAGATGAATTTATTTGCAATGGAAACATTACTACTGTGTTCTTATAGGAATGCCGAATAGCCATGTTTGTTATTTCATATCTCTACCCAATTTGTTCATTCTGATCTCTCTAAGTATCTGAAGCTCTATCTGCCTTAAAATGCATGTAAGTAAGTGTTAATCCACTTGAAGCTCTTTGGCTTTGTTAGTGAGACAAATTTTTGTAGCGGATACATTTAATGGCCACTTTCACCAAATGTGAACGGCAATTCATTCTAAAATTGCAGTTACTAATATTAGAGGTGGGCTGAGCAGGTTTGGATACCTCACAATATCAGGGTACCTCCAGGCCGTTAAGAAATGTGGACTGCTTTCCCAATAAAAGATACATATCCCCATGACCCATCTTTAAAAATGGAGTTAGGAGGGCCACAGATGGAGGAGGTTTGGGAGAGGCAATCCTTGATGAATGCTTTCATAAATCACTTATAGGCCTCTTACAGTCCTCACACACTTCACTTCTATTGGATGTCTAGTAGCTCAAGATGTGCCAAAGGGACCTCTAATCTGAACCCATTTAAATTCCAGAGGGTTATATGTGAATTCCCAGATCTGAACCAACCACCATCATATTGGTTCTGAGCTGGATCCAAACTGGGAATAAGCCTGCCGTGTACTCAGATTTCAGTTTGGATGCTACTGAAATTGCACAAGAATGGCACTTCTCATGGGATTTGAATGCATGGTGGAGGCAATTTTAAAAGAACATCTGCTCATGTGAGATCACTGCCATTCAAGAAAACAGAAGACTCATAAGATTAGCTGACCCGATGACAATTCCAGCATTTGGGATGGAAATCTCTTGAGAATTAGTGGGGAAATGTTGATGTGTTTGAACACAAACCAGGAACCCTAATTTAACTCTAATCAGGATCCAAACACTAGCTCTTAGTAGTAGGTAAACTAATTCAGACAAAATAAGAATTGACCTGGACCTTTGGCCAAAACTCAAGGGATAAAAAATTCAGTTAACTTTTATTCCATTTGTAAATCCTGTTAGATCAGGTCATGGAACATGAAAGCCCTCTGTGTGCAGAATTTAGGCAACAACTCCAGCTAAGTGTCATAGGTATAGGACCTGAGACTTTCAGCAGCAAGGGCCTGATCCAACTCCCACTGAAATTACTGGGAGTCTTTCCACAGGCTTTTATGTGGATCAGGAGTAAAAACTGCAAGTCTCTAGTCATTGAGTTCTATTTACTGGTGGTAGTAGGCTTTTATCCGCAGTGGGCCAGCCACCAGAGGGAAACATGGCCTTGGGTATGTCTACACTTTGAGCTGGGAGTGGTTCCCAGCTCGACGAGATACTCGAGCTAGCTCTCATCAAGCTAGTGCGTTAAAAATAGAGAGTCTCTGCCATGGCACAAGCAGCAGGATGAGCTAGCCATCCTGAGTACATGCCTTGGGTCTGTGTACTGCTGCAGCTACAGTCTATTTTTAGCATGCTAGCTGTATCAGAGCTATGTCTCCTCCAAGTAGGAATCACACTCCCAGCTTGAATTGTACTGTAGACATACCCTTAGCATGGCACACTCCCACTTACATCAACAGGAGTTCCACACAGTGGGGTTCAAATCGTGTTGTCCTCACTCAGCTGTTGCTCAAATAAAACTCCCTACTGTAGTTGATAGCAGTTTGTTTGCCTCAGTAAGAACTGAGTAATACAGAATGCTAACTGAATAAGCCCTGCAGGACTTATCTCACTTCCTGGATTGGGCCTGATTATTTTTAGAGTGCTGTGCCATTTTTTGAGTACTATATCAATGATTGTGAATAGGATTGTAATTTTCACCTAACTTATGCAATTCCTGGTTCTGGGTCAGAAGCGGATATGATGAAATCTCAGGAGAAAGTCTGTTGATCTGAGATTTCCAGCCCACTTTTGCAAACTCATGTGGCTCAAATGGTTCAGAGAAGTATTTTGATGTTGAGGGCTAAGCTGAATGGAATTGACGTAAATGACTGAAACGTTTGATGTTCACCAATCGATGGCTTTTATGCATTTTTCCGCTAAATCAGCAACTGAGATGCAAACTCTGGCTCTTAGACATATACTTTTGTTCATTTCCTGGAGAACATGGGAACCGAAAGCTGATGAATGGACTTTATTTGTCCAAAGATGTAGTTTTGCATTTTTAGCATATACAGTAACAATATAGGTATTTAAGTTAATAGCAAAAGTAACAAGTGATTTCAGTGGGACCAAGACTGGGCCCTACATAAGTAGTACAAGTATATGTTACAGATTTACTCATATATGAAAATATTCCTTTATAATTAAACTCTTTTGACTGTCTCATGTAAGAACACAACCAAATGGAAATTGCTTTCACTATGTATAGTGTGAGCTACATGTATTTTGTGATAGCTATAAACAGAATGTGAGAAATAGGGGAATACTATGTACTGTATTTCTTCGTCAAATGGTACTTAGGTTTGATATACAGTTTGAAGCTTGCAGTTTCAGGTGAAAGTTTTGTCAGATAAGCTAATTACAATAATTATCACCAATGTAGAAACATTCACATACTTGGGCAGCACCATCAGCCAGGATGGTGGAACAAGCCAGGACATCTGGAACAGAATCAATAAAGCCAGGAACACCTTAAATACTGTCTGGAAATCATCAAAATACAACACCAAAACCAAACTGAAGATTTATCAAAGCTGTGTACTGTCAACATTACTTTATAGTGCAGAACGCTGGGGAATGAGAAAGTATGACATGTCCAAACTGTCTTCGTTCCTGCCTCATTCAACCTGCCTCAGAAAAATCCTCCGTATCTTTTGGCCCTGAACAATCTCAAACCAAGACCTATTCACACAGTGCAGCCAAGAAGATATGAGCACCATCATTACCAGGAGACGCTGGAGATGGATTGGCTATGTGCTTCAGATGGAAACTGATTCTATCACCAGAATAGCAATAAGATGGACACCTGAAGGCAAGCAAAAATGAGGCTGCCTGAAAACAACATGGCGAAGAGCTGTGGAAGCTGAGCTGAAAAACCCTGGGCACAGCTGGGGAACCATTGAAAGGCTTGCCAGAAACAGAAAGGAGTGAAGGAGCTTCGTTGCTGCCCTAAACACCAGAGAAGTAATGGGAACATCATGATGATGATGATGATGATGATAATTATTCTGATTTTACTTGGGCAGAATTTGTCTCCTGTGTAACTCTATTGTAATTAAATCAAGCATGAATTTGGCTGATTATGTTTGGTAAAGAAACCATCATAATTTGCATTTATATAATTCTTGGTACCGCAGGATCTCAACTGTTAATTAAATCTCATGATCCTACCCCATGGAGGAGGCAGATAATGTAGTCAGTTATATTAATTAAAAATCTAGTCTTCCCTTTGGACCATGCCCTTTCTCTGTAAAACCATGGATTGAATTTGGTATGACAGTACTCTTTTGGTTGCACTCGCTGTGCAGTTTTTTGACTACAAGACTCAGTTATTGTAAATCCCTCTTAGCACAGCTTCCAGCAGTGAGTCTTTGTCACTTGCAACTTATTCAAAAGGCAGGAGCATGTTTACTCAATGGTTTAACCAGCTATGATTGTATTATGTGCACTCTGCAATCTGTCTTATAAAGAGACAGATTGACTTCAAGTGGACAGTGTTCGCTTTTAAAGTCCTCACTGCTGCAGGCCTGGGCAGCCTTCAGCCTCTCCTCCTTAAACCTCATTCTGATATTTGTTCCTTTGCACCACCTGCTGATTATTTTACAGATGGTGTGAAGTGGAGAGGTTAAGTGAGGGAACTGAGGTTAAGTGATGAAACTGTGGAGCGATTCAATGAACAGTCATAAATACAACCCAGGAATCTTGACTCCTAGTCAACACTGGACTACAGGACTTCAGAGGAGCCTGTTCTGGATTAGACTGAAAAATGAAGCACAAGGTAGACATAAAAGGGTTAATTCCGCCTGTATATACATGGTGCAATGGTGTAGTTGCATCTGTCCATTGAAGGGCTTCATTGGGCCCCATACTTTATTTAGTGTCCCAAAGACAGTGGTGAACGTTAAACTGTTAGCACTTACTAACCATTGCCACACATGAATGGTACTGTAGTTATTTCCTATTCAAAGTATAGGAAAAATGCAGAATCTCCGATACCGAACAACTGTATGGGACATTCTTGCCTAATTACTGGCCATTGAAGAGCTATGCACAGAAGACTTGGAAGACTTCCCAGGGGTTGATGGCACTGCACTGATAGGTCAGACAACCAACTGGAGGCTGCCACCATGAGTGGAAAGTGGGGACAGGAGACATTGTTTTCTTTCAAGAAGGATATTGATTCATTTGCTGATGAGATTTAGGTAGACAAGCAGACTTCTGCTGTTCAGCTTTGTTTTGTACTCTGACATTTGGCCAACTGGCCTGCCATCAGCAGTTCAGAGCAGTCTGCAGTGCTGAAAACAAGGTGCGCACACGCATACACATGCCCCTTTACAAAAATGAAAACATAAAGAGCCCAACTAGACTATTGTTTTGTGTTGGTTGCCTTAGTGAGTGGATGGTACTGTGCTGCCGTTTACTTTAGCTTATTGCCTGGCTAGGCCGGACTGAGCTTAGCTGCCAGTGGCCTCATCCTCTGTATCAACCAGTCTTCCAGCAGATGAACTTTAATTATCTTTCACTTCAAATACTAACTGTATAAATTCCCTCTTCTGCAAGCTGTCTTATAAGGTTCATGTGATGACTAATACAATGATTCTGGTATTATGAGCATTATTCTGGAAAACCCTTATTCTCCCTCCCTTGCCAAAAGACCTGTACCCGTTTCTCCTTCCCCTCCACGTCATCCCCCAGGATCTCTTACAAAAGAAGTGGATGCAGGTTTTTGTCCATTTTAATTTTGCATCATAAAACTTCATAACAGTTTTTCTTTTGTTCTCCCCTATAATAAGTATGATTAGTGTACCTGAATCTATACAGCAAATAAAAAGCAGATATTGACTTCTGTTGTGGTAAATAGCGATGGTTATTGACCAGGGTGAAGTCAATACTTACACTATGTCTTCAGATCCACCAGAACAAGAAGTTATTATGGAACAAGTTCTGTCCTTGGTTGTGTGTATGTGGCTCTCAGTGAAATCATGTGAATGTGTGCGCACATATTTGAAGGTAGAATTGGACCCAGTCTGTTTTGCAGCATGCATTCATTGTTATAAACACACAAACCTGCTTTTTTCCTGTCTAAGTTGGAATTCCATCTAACTGGATCAATTGTCACTTTTTTTACTCTTTTAAACTAACTTTCTGAAGGGGAGATGAAGCTAGAGACCTGAGAAAAAACACAGTACTTGACACTTGAAAAGTGAGTAACAATTTTGATAAAACTCACTCTACCCGATGAGGGTGCAGTTATTTGCACCTGTACTGTGATAGGTGAACATGGCTCCACATGCATTACAAATTGGACTTTATTTCAGCTATTTCCTGAATACTATAATAGTTCTGTGCATCTCCATTGAATTGATGACTGAGGAAAAAAACAAAATCCAAATCAGACCCCTGGATTATGAATAAAATTGTTACAAATATTTCCTCTAATCTTATGCATTGCGTAAATAGGGTTAGTAATTTAGGTATCACTAGACACTTATTACAGATGCGGCTGGCAGCACAGCCTATGATTAAGCCTACAATCCCTGACACTTCCCATTATATGACCTTGGATTTAGATTCTTATATCTTTGCCAAACTTCAACTATTTGGCCTCATATTTTCTAAGCTGGATGTCTGCCTCAGGCTGTTTTTTTTCCCCTTAAATTTCAGCAAAAATGGTTCAGCTATTTCAGAGACAGAGGGTATGAAAAATATGCTATTTTGCTCATGTTAAAATATTCTTGGACCATTTATTTTAAGCGCCTGCATGTTTTGAAGTAGAAGTTTGAAATTCAGCAGGGGGTGGCCTGTATGTCACTGATGAGCCTTTTGTTGTTCTCATGAAAATTTGGCCAAGTTGTAAGGCTTTAAAAAAAATCTCAGTTTGCATGTACTCAGTAGAGAGTTGTAGGAGCTAAGGCTCTGTCCATAATGGCATGTGCCAGTCCCTCACAATTGACCAGTCTGTACATGTGCCATCTTTACAGACTGAATATGCATGCTGCAGCCAGGGCAAAGCTGGACTTTCCCTGTAATTGCTGCTTCTGGCTGCTCTGGGCTGGGCACTGGAACTGAGAGAAGGGAGCCTTTCTCCCGTCCTATCAGTGACCCTCTGTTTGTACTCAGGCATCATGGAGGAGAACATGGCTAGGAGGAAATGCAGAGGGGACAATAGACAGCCCAGGAAGAGGGAAAGGAGTCTGGTGAGACTGGTACTGAGAGAGAAACTATGCCTGTGGTGAGGAGGGTGACACTGGAATTGGCTGGGCAAGGAGACTGGAACTAGGGGCTGAGTGGGGGATGGAAACTGGGACTTCATGGGCAAGGGGACTAGGAGGCTATCCCTGCCTCTGCCACTGAGTCCCTGTGTGATGCTATGCAAGTCACATAAGCCGAACGTTTCACAATGGTCACTAATTTTGTGTTCCTCATTTTCTGTGCGTCCAACATGAGACCCTGGGGTCTGATTTGGAGCAGTGCTGAGCAGACACAGCTGTAACTGAAGTTAACGGGAGCTCTGCTATGTAATGCTAAATACGCTGAAAAATTTGGTCCTACTTCTCTCAGGTTTGACACCTGAGATTAGTTCACACATTTGACCACAATCTCTCTGTGCCTCAGTTCCCCAGCTGGAGAATGAGAATAATATTATCCCCTCAGCTCACAGAGGGTTTGTATGGATAAATTCATTAATGTTTGTGAAGCTCTCAGGTACTATAGTGATGAGCACCATAGCAAAGCCGGTGAGGAAACTAACAAGTCTGTCTTCAGAGCAGGGTTTGAGTCACATGCAGTAAATAAGGCCTGTGTGCTGAATGAGGCAGGGGTCCTATGTAAAAAAACAGTGTGTGATTGTGCAGTTAATTACAAATTGTATCATAATTCATATGTCCAATGGGGTCGAATTGAAGTTACACAGGCAACATAAAATCTGGTGTCTCCTAACTGTTGAGTGCTTGACTTATCTAACTCAATATTCTTTCATCATAGCTCTTCATGTGTAATATTGTATACAACACTGTAGTAGCAGGGGTATCAGAAGGAATGAGATGAGATCAGAGGCGATGTGCATGGGGGGGGGTGTCAAGTGCCGCTCCAGATTGGCCTGCTGGGGGTGGGAAGGGAGAGGGGGGGTCTGTCCTTCTCTCCCTGCGCCTCTCCCCCAGCATGTTCAGCTGCTCTCCCTAGAAGCTGGGCAGGGATCAAGATGGAGCCACTTCTGCCTGAAAACTCTGCCTCCCAGCCAGGCTCTCTCAGGCAGAAGCAGCTGTGTCCTGTTCACCGCCCAGCTGCCAGGGAGAGAAACTGAATGTGGCGGGAAAGGTGCAGGGATAGAAGGACAGAGCCTCCCCTCACAGCCCTCGCCCCCCGCAGGTAACATGGGGCCGGGAGAGCACTGCGGCACCAGGCTGGGTGCAGGGTGGGAGGGGTCACTGGGCATGGGAGACATGTGGGGCAGTCACGTGTCCTCCCCTTTAGCTTGTCCCCCCAACCCTGCAGTATGGGGATGCACTAGTCTCTATGGATTGGACTACATTGTTTGAAAGTCCAATGAACAGTAATGCAGCCAGAACCCTCCTTTAGGCCTGGCAACATATAGCTCATTTAGGCTTGCCAACTTTCTACTCACACAAAACCAAACACCATTGTCCCGCATCTGCCCCGCCCCTCCTCTGAGGCCCCGCCCCGCTCACTCCATCCCCCCTCCCTCTGTCGCTCACTCTCTCCCACGCTCCCTCACCCAATCATTTTCACTAGGCTGGCTTAGGGGTTGGGCTGCAGGAGGGAGTGAGGGCTCTGGCTCAGGGTGCGGGCTCCGTGGTGGGGCCAGAAATGAGGAGTTCAGGGTGTGGGAGGGGGCTCGGGCTGGTGCAGGAAGTGGTGTACAGGGGTGGTGGTGTGAGGGCTTTGGCTGTGGTATGGGGCTGGGGATTGGGGGTTTGGGGTATAGGAGGGGACTGAGACTGGGATTGAGGGATTCAGAGAATGGGAGGGGGCTCAGGGCTGGGACAGGGGTTGGGGCACAGGGGGGGTGAGGGCTCCGGCTGTGGGTGTGGGCTCTTGGGTGGGGCTGGGGATGAGAGGTTTGGGGTGCAGGAGGGGGCTCTGGGCTGGGATTGAGGGGTTCATAGGGCGGGAAAGGGATCAGGGCTGGGGCAGAGGGTTGGGTGTGGAAGGTGGGGCATGCTCCGGACAGCACTTACCTCAGGCAGCTCACGGAAGCAGCGACATATCCCTTTCCCCCCTCCGGCTCCTACACATAGACACATAGATGAACATAGTTTGTTGGGGAACAGTCAACATGTTTTTTTAAAGGGAAATCATGACTCACCAATCCACTAGAAGTCTTTGAGGGGGACAACAAGCATGTGGACAAGTATTTAGATTTTCAGAAAGCCTTTGACAAGGTCCCTCACCAAAGGCTCTTAAGCAAAGTAAGTAGTCATGGGATAAGAGGGAAGGTTCTCTCATGGATTGGTAACTGGTTAAAAAATAGCAAACAAAGGGTAGGAATAAATAGTCAGTTTTCAGAATGGAGAGAGGTAAATAGTGGTGTCCCACAGGGGTCTGTACTGGGCCCAGTCTTATTCAATGTTTCATAATGATCTGGGAAAAGAGGTAAACAGTGAAGTGGCAAAATTTGCAGATGATTCAAAACTACACAAGATACTTAAGTCCCAGGCAGATTGGGAAGAGCTACAAAAGGATCTCTCAAAACTGGGTGACTGGGCAACAAAATGGCAGATGAAATTCAATGGTGATAAATGCAAAGTAATGCACAGTGGAAAGCATAATCCCAACTATACATATAAAATGATCGGGTCTAAATTAGCTGTTGACACTCAAGAAAGAAATCTTGGAGTCATTGTGGATAGTTCTCTGAAATCATCTACTCACTGTGCAGCGGCAGTCAAAAAAGTGAACAGAATGTTGGGAATCATTAAGAAAGGGATAGATAATAAGACAGAAAATATCATATTGCCTCTATATAAATCCATGGTTCACCCACATCTTGAACACTGTGTGCAGAGGTGGTCACCCCATCTCAAAAAAGATATATTGGACTTGGAAAATATTCAGAAAAGGACAACAAAAATGATTAGGGGTATGGAACGGCTGCTGTATGAGGAGAGATTAATAAGACTGGAACTTTCCAGCTTGGAAAAGAGACGAGTAAGGGGGGGATATGATAGAGATATATAAAATCATGACTAGTGTAGAGAAAGTAAATAAGGAAGTATTATTTACTTCTTCTCATAACACAAGAACTCGGGGCCACCAAATGAAATAAATAGCAGATTTAAAACAAACAAAAGGAAGTATTTTTTCACACAATGCACAGTCAGTCTGTGGAACAACTTGGCAGAGGATGTTGTGAAGGCCAAAACTATAACAGAGTTAAAAAAGAACTAGATAAGTTCATGGAGGCTAGGTCCATCAATGGCTATTAGCCAGAATGGGCAGAGATGGTATCCCTAGCCTCTGTTAGTCAGAAGCGGGGAATAGGCAACAGGGGATGGATCACTTGATAATTGCCTTTTCTGTTCATTCCCTCTGGGGCACTTGGCATTAACCACTGTTGGAATACAGGATACTGGGCTAGATGAACCTTTGGTCTGGACCAGTATGGCTGTTCTTAGGTTCTTATGTCTCCGTCCACAGGCACCGCCCCCGCAGCTCCCATTGGCCGCGGTTCCTGGCTAATGGGAGCTGCAGAACTGGTGCTTGGGGCTGGGGTACCGCGCGGAGCCTCATGGATACCCCTATGCCTAGGGGCTAGAGGGGGGACATGCTGCCTCTGCTTCTGGGAGATGCACAGAGCCACTGCAGGCAGGGAGCCTGCCTTAGCCCCGCTGCGCGCCGACCAGACTTGTAACAGCCCAGTCACGCTGACCGGAGACGCCAGGATCCCTTTTTGACCAGGCATTCTGGTTGAAAACCAAATACCTGTTAACCCTAAGCTCACTCCAATAGAACACTTTGTTTCCATTCCTCTTGCCCCATCTCTCTCCTGCCTCACTTTCAGAGACACCACCTGCAGCCCAGCTACTGGGGCAGAGGAATCCTATTACAATATTAAGGGTGATGGCTAAAGTAAGAAACAGAAATATCTCAAAGGTATTATACATAGAGAAGGCATGCAGTAGAACCTCAGAGTTATGAACACCAGAATTACAAAGTGATCAGTCAAACACACACCTCATTTGGAACCAGAAGTACGCAATCAGGCAGCAGCAGAGACCAAAAAAAAAGAAAAAAGAAAAAGAAAGAAAAGAAATCGCTAATACAGTACAGTACTGTGATAAATGTAAACTACTAAAAATACAGGGAAAGTTTAAAAAAAAAGGTTTGACAAGGTAAGGAAACTGTTTCTGTGCTTGTTTAATTGAAATTAAGATGGTTAAAAGCAGTATTTTCTTCTGCATAGTAAAGTTTCAAAGCTGTATTAAGCCAATGTTCAGCTGTAAACTTTTGAAAGAACAACCATAATGTTTTGTTCAGATTTATGAACATTTTAGAGTTATGAAGAACCTCCATTCCCAAGGTGTTCGTAATTCTGAGGTTCTACCGCATATAAATCCCACATATATCTGGTACTGTGGGTGCCTCAGATAGTGAGTGTTAGGATACAGATATTCAGGTCTGTTTGTAAAGGCCTATACTCTAAGAATTTAGGTGTATTCTTATCACTTGGCTAATTACAGAGGTATAAAAGAAAGAATAAAAATCACTGTCTGCTGGTGTAAGGGCCTTCTCTTACTGTGACAGTCTGAGGCCCTGTTCTTAGCTAAGGCCTTTGGCTAAGCAGCAGAGGCAGCCATAAACTGGGAAGTGAATGGTCACATCCTCACATTCCAAACTAGTCACATTGAAATAAGGTGCTATTGGGCTGTTAGGAATACAATCCTGTCCTGATAGTTCCTATCACTTCCAGAGAAAGGGAAGTGCCTAGAAAATGTAAAAGGAAACTTAGTTTGATAGCATCCTATCTGGCAAGAACTCACTTATCAATAGCTGGGATGTGAAATCCTCACTTCTGTATTGTCTTGTCATTATAGTTCCCACTTTGCTATTGTTTGTCTGTATAATCTCTGTCTGGTTCTGTGATTGTTCCTGTCTGCTGTATAATTAATTTTGCTGGGTGTAAACTAATTAAGGTGGTGGGATATAATTGGTTACATAATCATGTTACAATATGTTAGGATTGGTTAGTTAAATTTCAGGAAAATGATTGGTTAAGTTATAGCTAAGCAGAACTCAAGTTTTACTATATAATCTGTAGTCAATGAGGAAGTGAGTGGGTGTGGGTGTGGGTGGGTGTGGGAGGGGGTGGGTGTGGGAGATGGGAATAGGGAATGGGGGTAAGGAAATTGCAATCATGTTTTGCTAAAGGGGGAGATGGCAACAGGGAATGGGGGTAAGAAAATTGGAATCATGTTTTGCTAAAGGGGGAGATGGGAACAGGGAATGGGAGTAAGGAAGTTGGAATCATGTTTGGCTAAGGGTAGGAATGGGAACAGGGACACAGGTGTAAAGCTCTGTGGTGTCAGAGCTGGGAAGGAGGATACTAAGGAAGGAAACTGGAATCATGCTTGCTGGAAGTTCACCCCAATAAACATCGAATTGTTTGCACCTTTGGACTTCGGGTATTGTTGCTCTCTGTTCATGCGAGAAGGACCAGGGAAGTAAGTGGGAGAAGGAATAAGCCCCCTAACAGTGAGGGTATAACATAAGAAAAATATAAACCAGATCACATCAAAATGGTGAGTGTAATGAAGCGTCCTATTGCTGACAGGGGCCAGTACCAGATACATCAAAGGAAGTTGCAAGAAGTCCCATAATAGCCAATTATGGAATGGCTTGTGTATAGAGGAAGGTTTTTTTTCCTAATAACAGGTAGTTAGTTTTTAATGCCCTCAAGCATGACATTTTATGTCCCTTATCATTTTTATAGCTACCTAATATAACTCTGGAATTTTTCATTCTACATAACATTGAAAGATCCTACTAAGCCCTTAAACACTATCATTTCTTGTAGCAATGAGTCCCACAAGTTAATTATCTGTTATATAAAAACTATTATGTTCTATCACTTTAATTTGTTGCCTTTTAATTTCTGAGAGTGTCCCCTTGTTTTATTGTTGGAAATAAAGGTGAGTGGCATCAGAGGCATCTCCAGCGCAGAAACAGGAAGCAGACTATCCTTTCTTTTTATCATGAGTCCTCGCATGCCTTAATTCACAGTCCATGTGATGTAATTCATTGAAATTCCTCACAAAAACAAAGGGTTTCATGTAGTGTTTCTTGTTTTAGAATATGGAAACGTGCCACAGGCTACATTTGTTTTAACAGCGCTTCCTCCTTTTTTAAAATTTATTTTCAAAAAGACAAACTGTAAAATCACTTCTTTCATTTGTTCCCCAGCTTCCGGAGTCTGTATAAACATGCCAATCAGCTCCAAATCCTCTGTTTCTGCCTTTCATATGGCTGAGAAGATAATGAACAAAGTAAGCCTTTTTTCTTCCCCCTGTTTCTGTTTTCTTGAGTTCCAGTCCACAGAGTGATTGTGGAGAACTTAAAATGTTTTACTTGTCTGATCTTTATAGATCTGAACCTGTTTAAACTAAGCACTCCCTAGGCCTTACGTGCAAACGGTTCACATTAGCACAAAACTAACAGACATTAGAGCTTGGCATCATAAAGGTTCCATTTACTAAGTGGCACTAAAATTAACTCTAGCACATTTTATGCAGATTGGCACTTTAAAATCACAAAACCCAAAACCCAGACAGACAAACCAGCAGTGTAGACATGCACAGCATAATGTATTTAACAAAAGTATTTAACACACAATCTTACAATGTTTAAAATGTCTCTGACAGTGGCCAGTACCAGAGGCTCAGAGGAAGACAGAAGAACCCTGCAGTAGGCAGATATGAGATACTCTGTCCCTCACATTAGGTCTCATCCTGTCTCTACTCGTTAGAGATTGGCTTAAACCATGAAGAAACAAGCTTGCATCTCTTCCTGAATATTCTGATTAATGATAACTGAATATTCTTGATCTCTATATAAATGTTAAAACTCTTTTTGAATCCTGCTAAGTTCTTGGCCTTAATGACTTCTTGTGGCAATGAGTTACACAGTCTACTTATTTGCATTGTTGTAGCTGTGTTGGTCCCAGGATATTAGAGAGACAAGGTGGGCTACAAGAACATTGCAAACAACAGTGGATATCAAATTTTGCCATCTGAAATGAAAACTCCACAACGTGAAGAAAAGGGAAGCCAAACTGAACAGCAACATCTACTTGCTAAGCAATTTAAAAACAAAGAAGAAATCTGTGTAAGCTCGAAAGCTTGTCTCTTTCACAAACGTAAGTTAGTCAAATAAAAAATATTACCCCACACCCCTTATCCCACAGTACTCTTTTTCCTTCTGCCGATATTGATGTGCCACCTTTTTAATTTCATTGAATGTCCCTTGTTCTTGTGATATAAGGCAGGGAGAACAGAAGTTCTCAGATGTCTTCAGTAGACCATTCCTAATTTTAAATGCTTTTATCATTTTCCCTCTTATTCATCTCCTTTCTAAGGTAAACAATCACATTCTTTTTCAGTCTCTCTTCATATGAGGGATTCCCATGCCCCTAATCATTCCTGTCACCCTTTTCAGAACCCCATCTAATTCTGCAGTAAAATAATAGTCATCACAAAACAATGACAAAAATTCTGCCTGTGTCTGCGAAAAAGAGAGAGGTCGCAGAGATGATACTGCCACTGGATCAGGCGTAGGCAGTACTGATCAACGGATACAGGGGATACAACAACAACAAGCGTAGTAGTAGCCCTATCCTGAGTGGATATTACCTACCGCTGCCAGACACCCAGCGGTTCAGTCTCTTTTTTTACACCTTGCCAACACTTGTATAGCTTGCCATGCTACTAAAATCTTGTATAGCTTGCCATGCTACTAAAAAATGAATTAAACTGTAGATTTTCCAGGGCAGATTTTCAAAAGAGCTCCACTCCAATTAAGGCCCCTATATGAAGTGGCCAGATTTTTTTTTGGAAGCGCTGAGCGCCTTACAGCTTCCATTATTCTCAATGGGAGCTGGTGGGCACTCGGCAGTTTTGAAAATCTGCCCACTTTATTTATGTACCTATATGGAGCTGAGCTCTTTTTAAAATCCGGTCCCCCCTTCCCTGCCCCAGAAAAAAACAATTCCCTGCCAAAAAGAACAAAACAAAACACCGCCACCCCATCATTTTAAACATGCACATTTTGTTTTTATTTTTGTGAATATGCCTTTGGGGCTAGGTTGGCAGCTGTGGAGTGGGAAGGCCCCTTTATTAGCTACAGAACAGAGATAACACAGGAAGCAATAGGAGCAAACTTTCCTCACCATGATGTGTCTATGGCCATCCTTCTGAGAGGTTACTTCAGGCTCCCTGGTCCAGTCGCTCCTGGTCCTCTCTGTTGGGACTGCTAGCAGGGTTGCCATTTAATGGCAATTGTGGTGGTGGCTTTTGTAAAGTGGACACATCCCCTGGGAACTACACTGTAACCATGATGCTCATTTCACATAAACCAATCAAAATCCATCAGCCAGCTCTCTCCAATTCTCAGTCACTAGGAGCCAGGGGCTGGAACTAACAATGACCCAACTTATTGTCATTCAGAGTTGTTACAGACTGTGCTCTTGGGCCTTCTTACTAGCTCCTTATTTGGGCAAACTTCTAGCCAAGAGGTGGGAAAACTACGGCCCTCCAGATTTTTTTAATCCAGCCTTTGAGCTCCTGCCGGGAAGCAGGATCTGGGGCTTGCCCACTCCACATGGGTCCCGGAAGCAGTGGCACGTCCCCACTCCAGATCCTACCCCGATCGCCGCCCCTGCAGCTCCCATTGGCCAGGAACCACAGCCAATGGGAGCTGCAGGGGCGGTGCCTGCACACAGGGCAGCACGCAGAGCCACCTGGCTGCGCCTCCAAACAGGAGCCAGGAGTGGGACATGCTGCTGTTTCTGGGAGCTGCTTGAGGTAAGCACCACTCAGAGCCTGCCCCCCTGACCCACTCCCATGCCCCAACCTCCTGCCCCAGCCCTGATCCCCCTCCCACCATCCCAGGCCGGAGCACCCTCCTGCACCCCCAACTCCTCATCCCCAGCACCACCCCAGAGCCTGCACCCCCAGCTGGAGCCCTCACTCCCTCTTGCATCGCAACCCCCAATTTCGTGAGCATTCAAGGCCAGCCATACAATTTCCATACCCAGCTGTGGCCCTCGGGCCAAAAAGTTTGCCCACCCCTGTTCTTGCCCCAAGTAAATTTCTCTATCCAGTCACAGCAGATAGAGATGGAAAGAGGAGACTGTTATAATTAGAAAGAGCTGATGCAAGAGAAACATAGCAAAATCAATAGAGACGGGTAACTAGCATCATTGAAGGCTAACAGAAATTGGTCTCGGTTACTGTCTTCAGAAGCTCGGCTTCAGAAGCTCAGCTTCAGGAGGCTACTTCCTGTTCTTGGAAGAAATAACTTAGAGTCCATGAACAAAATATTGTTTTTCACCCATGTTCGAGGGATGGAGTAAGTTACTGTTCCTCAGCCAGATTGCCATTGAAGCCAATGAGGATCTGCAGTGGCAGGAAATAGGGGAGAATTAACCTGGCTAATTAAAAGCTCATCCTGGAGGCAACCGGTCACTCTCTCTGCCATTCATACAATGAATTTAATCCAGGTTCATGGCTGGGGTCATAAAGCCTGAATAAATAACACTGGAATTTCTGCCTGGCTGGCTCTCCCCTAAGTCCACCAGGACTGTTGAATGAGGGCTTGTCACATGGAGAATGACACTTTTTTAAAGGTTGCTATGAAAGATGGTGAGGACAAATTCAGACCTGGTATGAGAAGGTGAAATTCCATTTGAGTAAACAGATTTGCATCTGCTGTCACCAAGCGTGACTTTGGCCCATGTTGTACATCTGAAAAGCACACAAAGAGTTAACATTCCTTTTCTAAGGTGGGGTTCCTGTAGGCATCACAGTCTAACATCTACTACCTTAATATCTTTATTGTTACTTAATTTCCTAGCTAGCTATATAGCTTCGCCCCAGCCGTAGTCCTCACCTTAAATTGAGGTGTACCTTGCAATCCTCTTTAACGTAAATTTTTGCTACCTATTTTGTATTCATCTCTTAGCTGCAACTTGAAAGACACCTATCAGCAGAAACAATTACTGTACCTTTTCCCTCCTACCTCAAAACATAATTATTATTCTTTTGTTTTGTTTTGATGCTACAGAAACTCTTAATTGACTTTTAATTAAATGCCAAACTGGTTACAACTGAATATTCTTTAACTGTCATATGCACCCTTAGGATTTATGCCCCACCACTAACCCACTTGAAACTCTGCTCCCATGTACTAAGATTATGCAGAATTATGCAAGGAAGATAAAGCTAAGAAGGGCAGAGTTGCAGCTGTATGCTTCATGGGAACTTATCAAAGAGGCACAAAGGCTATTTTAAAAAAAAAACCACAGTATAGGTTTGGCCTTTGTCTGGGCTAAGCTATTGTGCTTCGACAGTTCAAAACTTGAATGTGCAACCAGTTCTAAGTACAGAGAACTGCGATAAACCGTGAAGTTAGACAAATCAAAGGGATACATTTTAACAGTGAGCGTATTTGGGGTTCGCAAACTTCATTGCACCGCAACCTCCTTCTGACAACAAAAATGAATACATGACCTCAGGAGCTGGGACCGAAACTTCAGCGCGCCTGAGCACTGCCACTCCGGGGTGGGGTGTGTGTGCAAAGCTAAAGCTCAAGCCTCACCACCCCATGCAAAGCCAAATCCCAGGGCTTCAGCCCCAGGCAGGGGGCCTGTAATCTGAGCCCCACTGCCCAGGTCTGAAGCTGAAGCCTGAGCCCTGCAGCCCAAGGTTGAAGCCCTTGGCCTGGCTTTGGCCCCAAGCGGTGGGGCTCAGGCTTCGGCCCTGAGCCCCAGCAAGTCTAACACCAGTCCTGGCAACCCCATTAAAACAGGGTCACGACCCACTTTGGGGTCCTGACCCACAGTTTGAGAACCCCTGGATTAGATGACTGCAATGATCCTTTCTGGCCTTGGAACCTATGAATAATCCTCAGAATTAGGCATACCAAAAGAGGAAAGATGAGGCGTGTAGGTTTAGAAGTAGGTGCACAATGATAGTTTACAGTGCTCATCTTCAGATTCTCTAAGTGGGTGCATACTTTTAGCCCTGGTCTACATAGGACTTTAGGTTGAATTTAGCAGCATTAAATCGATGTAAACCTGCACCCGTCCACACGATGAAGCCCTTTATTTTGACTTAAAGGGTTCTTAAAATCGATTTCCTTATTCCACCCCTGACAAGTGGATTAGCGCTTAAATTGGCCTTGCCGGGTCGAATTTGGGGTACTGTGGACACGATTCCACGGTATTGGCCTCCAGGAGCTATCCCAGAGTGCTCCATTGTGACCGCTCTGGACAGCACTCTCAACTCAGATGCACTGGCCAGGTAGACAGGAAAAGAACCGCGAACTTTTGAATCTCATTTCCTGTTTGGCCAGCGTGGCAAGCTGCAGGTGACCATGCAGAGCTCATCAGCAGAGGTGACCATGATGGAGTCCCAGAATCGCAAAAGAGCTCCAGCATGGACTGAACGGGAGGTATGGGATCTGATCGCTGTATGGGGAGAGGAATCCGTGCTATCAGAACTCCGTTCCAGTTTTCGAAATGCCAAAACCTTTGTCAAAATCTCCCAGGGCATGAAGGACAGAGGCCATAACGGGGACCCGAAGCAGTGCCACGTGAAACTTAAGGAGCTGAGGCAAGCCTATCAGAAAACCAGAGAGGCTAACGGCCACTCCGGGGCAGAGCCCCAAACATGCCGCTTCTATGATGAGCTGCATGCCATTTTAGGGGGTTCAGCCACCACTACCCCAGCCGTGTTGTTTGACTCCTTCAATGGAGATGGAGGCAACATGGAAGCAGGTTTTGGGGACGAAGAAGATGATGATGATGATGAGGTTGTAGATAGCTCACAGCAAGCAAGCGGAGAAACCGGTTTTCCCGACAGCCAGGAACTGTTTCTCACCCTGGACCTGGAGCCAGTACCCCCCGAACCCACCCAAGGCCGCCTCCTGGACCCAGCAGGTGGAGAAGGGACCTCCGGTGAGTGTACCTTTTAAAATACTATACATGGTTTAAAAGCAAGCATGTGAAAGGATTAATTTGCCCTGGCATTCGCGGCTCTCCTGGATGTACTCCCAAAGCCTTTGCAAAAGGTTTCTGGGGAGGGCAGCCTTATTGCGTCCTCCATGGTAGGACACTTTACCACTCCAGGCCAGTAACACGTACTCAGGAATCATTGTACAACAAAGCATTGAAGTGTATGTTTGCTGGCGTTCAAACAACATCCGTTCTTTATCTCTCTGTGTTATCCTCAGGAGAGAGAGATATCATTCATGGTCACCTGGTTGAAATAGGGCGCTTTTCTTCAGGGGACACTCAGAGGAGCCCGTTCCTGCTGGGCTGTTTGCCTGTGGCTGAACAGAAATGTTCCCCGCTGTTAGCCACGGGGAGGGGAAAGGGTTGAGGGGGTAGCCACGCGGTGGGGAGAGGCAAAATGCGACCTTGTAACAAAAGCACATGTGCTATCTATGTAATGTTAACAGCAAGGTTTACCCTGAAAGAGTGTAGCCACTGTTTTATAAAATGTGTCTTTCTAAATACCACTGTCCCTTTTTTTTCTCCACCAGTTGCATGTGTTTCAATGATCACAGGATCTTCTCCTTCCCAGAGGCTAGTGAAGATTAGAAAGAAAAAAAAAACGCACTCGTGATGAAATGTTCTCTGAGCTCATGCTGTCCTCCCACACTGACAGAGCACAGACGAATGCGTGGAGGCAAATAATGTCAGAGTGCAGGAAAGCACAAAATGACCAGGAGGAGAGGTGGCGGGCTGAAGAGAGTAAGTGGTGGGCTGAAGACAGGGCTGAAACTCAAATGTGGCGGCAGCATGATGAGAGGAGGCAGGATTCAATGCTGAGGCTGCTGGAGGATCAAACCGGTATGCTCCAGTGTATGGTTGAGCTGCAGCAAAGGCAGCTGGAGCACAGACTGCCACTACAGCCCCTGTGTAATCAACCGCCCTCCTCCCCAAGTTCCATAGCCTCCACACCCAGACGCCCAAGAACGTGGTGGGGAGACCTCCGGCCAACCAGCCACTCCACCACAGAGGATTGCCCAAAAAATAGAAGGCTGGCATTCAATAAATTTTAAAGTTGTAAACTTTTAAAGTGCTGTGTGGCATTTTCCTTCCCTCCTCCACCACCCCTCCCAGGCTACCTTGGTAGTCATCCCCTTATTTGTGTGATGAATGAATAAGACTGCATGAATGTGAAGCAACAATGACTTTATTGTCTCTGCAAGCGGTGATCGAAGAGAGGAGGGGAGGGTGGTTAGCTTACAGGGAAGTAGAGTGAACCAAGGGGTGGGGGGTTTCATCAAGGAGAAACAAACAGAACTTTCACACTGAGCCTGGCCAGTCATGAAACTGGTTTTCAAAGCTTCTCTGATGCGTACCGCGCCCTTCTGTGCTCTTCTAACCGCCCTGGTATCTGGCTGTGCGTAACCAGCAGCCTGGCGATTTGCCTCAACCTCCCACCCCTCCATAAACGTCTTCCCCTTACTCTCACAGATATAGTGGAACACACAGCAAGCAGTAATAACCGTGGGAATATTGGTTTCGCTGAGGTCTAAGCGAGTCAGTAAACTGCGCCAGCGCGCCTTTAAATGTCCAAATGCACATTCTACCACCATTCTGCACTTGCTCAGCCTGTAGTTGAACAGCTCCTGCCTACTGTCCAGGCTGCCTGTGTACGGCTTCATGAGCCATGGCATTAAGGGGTAGGCTGGGTCCCCAAGGATAACTATAGGCATTTCAACATCCCCAACAGTTATTTTCTGGTCTGGGAATAAAGTCCCTTCCTGCAGCTTTTGAAACAGACCAGAGTTCCTGAAGATGCGAGCATCATGTACCTTTCCCGGCCATCCCACGTTGATGTTGGTGAATCGTCCCTTGTGATCCACCAGAGCTTGCAGCACTATTGAAAAGTACCCCTTGTGATTTATGTACTCGCCGGCTTGGTGCTCCGGTGCCAAGATAGGGATATGGGTTCAGTCTATGACCCCGCCACAGTTAGGGAATCCCATTGCAGCAAAGCCATCCACTATGACCTGCATATTTCCCAGGGTCACTACCCTTGATATCAGCAGATCTTTGATTGCATGGGCTACTTGCATCACAGCAGCCCCCACAGTAGATTTGCCCACTCCAAATTGATTCCCGACTGACCGGTAGCTGTCTGGCATTGCAAGCTTCCAAAGGGCTATCGCCACTCACTTCTCAACTGTGAGGGCTGCTCTCATCTTGGTATTCATGCGCTTCAGGGCAGGGGAAAGCAAGTCACAAAGTTCCATGAAAGTGCACTTACGCATGCGAAAGTTTCACAGCCACTGGGAATTGTCCCAGACCTGCAACACTATGCAGTCCCACCAGTCTGTGCTTGCTTCCTGAGCCCAGAATCGGCATTCCACAGCATGAACCTGCCCCATTAGCACCATGATGCATGCATTGGCAGGGCCCATGCTTTCAGAGAAATCTGTGTCCATGTCCTGATGACTCACATGACCGCGCTGACATCGCCTCCTCGCCCGGTATCGCTCTGCCAGGTTCTGGTGCTGCATATACTGCTGGATAATGCGTGTGGTGTTTAATGTGCTCCTAATTGCCAAAGTGAGCTGAGTGGCCTCCATGCTTGCCTTGGTATGGCGTCCGCACAGAAAAAAGGCGCGGAACGATTGTCTGCCGTTGCTCTGATGAAGGGAGGGGTGACTGACTACACGGCTTACAGGGTTGGCTTCAGGGAGCTAAAATCAACAAAGGGGGTGGCTTTACATCAAGGAGTATTTCAGGCAGGACTTCACGGAGGGTTCCAATAAGAAATGGTGCACCTAAGTTATTGTTCTTATTGGAACAAGGAGGTTAGTCTGGCCTCTGATTGATACATGGCTAGATTTACCTCGCTGCACCTTCTCTGTGAGTGACTGCAGTGTGACCTAGAGGAATGAGTCTCCTAGACGGGGGAGGGAGGGAAACAAATGAGTACAAAACAAATCTGGTCTATTTCTTGTTTTGATCCACTCATTCTATCTTTTACATCTTTGGCTAGCAGCAGACGGTGCAGAAGGACTGCAAGCCATCCACATCTAATGGCTGCTCGGCAGAAGACGGTGCAGTAGGACTGCTAGCCATCCTCATCTCTTGCCTGCCTGGCAGAAGATGGTACAGTACGACTGCTAGCAATCCGTATCGCCTGCCTGCTCACCATAAGATGGTTCAATAGGACTGACTGCAGGACTAAAGAGAATGACCTGGTCAAGTCACTCCAAATTTAGTCCCTGTGCCCAAGTCTGCCCAGGCGCTCCTGGCCGACGTGGCCAGGAGCACTCGGACATGACGATGACGGCTACCAGTCGTATTGTACCGTCTGCTGCCACAAGGCAATGGGTTGCTGCTACTGTGTAGCAATTCAGTACCGCGTCTGCCAGCACCCAGGAGACATATGGTGACAGTGAGCTGAGCAGGCTCCATGCTTGCCGTGGTATGGCGTCTGCACAGGTAACTCAGGAAAAAAGGCGTGAAACGATTGTCTGCCCTTGCTTTCATGGAGGGAGGGAGGGAACGGGGGCCTGACGATATGTACCCAAACCACTCGCGACAATGTTTTAGCCCCATCAGGCATTGGGATCTCAACCCAGAATTCCAATGGGCAGCGGAGACTGCGGGAACTGTGGGATAGCTACCCACAGTGCAACGCTCCGGAAGTCGACTCTAGCCTCGGTACTGTGGAAGCACTCCGCCGAGTTAATGCACTTAATGCACTTAGAGAATTTTCTGTGGGGACACACACACTCGAATATATAAAACCGATTTCTAAAAAACCGACTTCTATAAATTCGACCTAATTTCGTAGTGTAGACATACCTTTAGTCATGGATTTTACCCTATGAATGGAGATTGTTTTGAGGCTTTACACAACTCGTGATTCTCTCAGTATATTTGTGCTGAATGCTTACAAAAAAACCCAAAATAACGTTACCATAATGCTATTCAGCCAAAGGCCAGAACAGAGAGCTCTTGTATCTGCACTTACCTGCACACTGAATTCCTTTATCTGAGGATCTCAAAGCACTTAAACATTGAATACAGAACACACCTGTAAGGAACAGCCATCCTCATTAAAGTGTTTAGTGAAGAATAATGCCACCATAATGCTAATCACCTGCAAGCAGTAAATGTCAGCATTTTAATGGTGACTGTTGTAGGTAAAACCTGTCTCCCTTTTACAAATGGCTAAACTGAAGCACAGGGGGGTTCAGCAGAGATTTGTAAAGTTGCAAAGGACAGCCAGATGCCCAATTCCTATTGTAGATCAATGGGAACTGGACACCTCTCTCCCATTTGTGCTTTTCAAAATTCCCCCGATTGCCTTGAACATGTCCATTCAGCAAGTGAGCAGCATAAGGCAGGACTAATAATTCTTAGCTCCCAGTCTCATTCTTAGTCCACACTGCCTCCCTATCACTTTTAAATGCCTCTATACAACTTGTTGTTAGGGATTATTCCCTTTTTCTCTCTCTCAAAAGTGAGGTAACTTGAGGGGAGGATGATGATGATAAGGTATGTTATTAACATATTCATAAAGTCAGTGGAGTTAATGACATTGAACTAATGTAAAGACTTGATTCAATGTTAATGGTATGTTGAATTGTGCCCTAAGCAAGAGGAAAATCTGGCCTGTTAACATTTGTGGAGCCTATGGAGATCCTTGGACGGAAGAGACTACAGAAATGCACAGTATTCTTATCCAATACCAACAAGTCACCAGACGGCTTTATGTCTGACATTCTGTGCAGCTTTAACCACTCTCATGGCATAGTTCAGTTGATCTGAGAAGGGACAAATTTTGACGTGATCCTGGATACTTTGGGTGAGATTTTAATTTCTCAACATTTCATCTTCATTGGAGTTATTCATGGTCTAAAATGGGATCAGAATCAAACTCTTAGTTATTATGAACCACGTTCTGCCCTGGGCTCTGAGTGAGAGGCTCCAATTGATTATAACCATGCACACTTCATATATCCAAGGATACAGTTGGCCCCATAGCAGTCATCTGATATTTTGCATCTCTCACAGTGCCTGCGTACTGAAAAAAGTGAAAGAAGTTTTTTTGCTCAAATGTGCTTTATTACAAGGTGATGCGTGAACAGTCGTGTATGCACAGTCTGCAGCACCTAGGACAGATGAGAAATTAACAATGACATAGAATTAACATATAGCTTGCTGCTCCTGTATCTCTTGGAAATGTAATTTTAATCATTAGTTCTCCTGAGCCTAGACTGTCATTGGCACAGTGAATATGAAAACCACCGACTGGCTAACACCTGCACTATTTCCCGTGGTGGTTTGAAAGGAGCCTATAACTAGAAAAGCCGAACACTATTGCTGTTTTAAACACCACAAGCAAAACTTGTCTTCTGTTAATACAAACGCTTCCAGCCTCCTTTATTCTTTACAGGGAGTAAATTTACTGTATTTGTGGAAACTAGGTGTCAGATGCTACACTGACATATACCCTGTGCAATCCTGATTAAGTCTATGGGACTTGACAGGATGGATATAAGCCATTGCTGAATAGGGCCCTATATCTTTTGTAAATTATCTTGTCTATTAGCTCTAGTGTAAGAACATAATTTCCCATACCTGTCCCAATATATCCTCTCAGCAGGATTCTAGCTGGTCTCTGAGAGCCAGGAAGAGTCAATTAGTAGTTAGAGCCATCTGGTGTATTTGAAAACCATGCTCAAATTGTAGGGTGTTCCTTTAATTTGTAAGGAGGTTCCTGGTCCTTCTGCCTGTAGGGAAGGGTCAGTCAGTCGACAAAAGGAAAAGGAGTACTTGTGGCACCTTAGAGACTAACAAATTTATTTGAGCATAAGCGTTCGTGAGCTACAGCTTATGCTCAAATAAATTTGTTAGTCTCTAAGGTGTCACAAGTACTCCTTTTCTTTTTGCGAATACAGACTAACGCGGTTGCTACTCTGAAAACAGTCAGTAGACAGTTAGCCTACAGTAAGGTGGGGTGAGTTGTTCCTCTCTGTTTTAGGGAAC
Organism: Eretmochelys imbricata; assembly: GCF_965152235.1. Lineage (NCBI taxonomy): Eukaryota > Metazoa > Chordata > Testudines > Cheloniidae > Eretmochelys > Eretmochelys imbricata. The sequence goes on from NC_135572.1 coordinate 35,438,539, forward strand.
AGCCTGCTTTGTCTCTTTGTTCTGTGGTTCTTGTGTGTTAGTATTCTCAGTTCTAAGAAATAAAGTGTGTTATATTGCAACCTTCCAGAAAGAATATTTATGTTTTTATCTAACTTCTCAGTGTGTATACATGAACATAACAGAGAAAACTGGTGGTGAAGATGAGATATTAAAAACAAAAACAAAAGAAGAAAAAGAAGAAGAGAGTAAAGATAAAATTGCTGCATATGGCAATAGGGACAGTTTCCAATTTAATGGAAAAGGAAATTTTTGCAACATATATTCAGAGACTTGATCAGTGTTTTTAGGCAAATGCTATAGAAGATACTGCTAAACAAAGAGCTGTTTTCCTAACATTGACGGCAGAAAATCAGTATTTACAGTGCTTAAAAATTTATGTTTTCCACACAAACCTGATCTTGACAGAGTATAAGGACAAAATAGAGCTTCTAAAGAAGCATTACATGCCTAACTCAGTTTTTTTTAACAGAATGATAAACATTTGGTCTAAGAAGCCAAAAAGAAGAATAATATCTCTGAATTTTTGTCAAGTTTAAAAAATCTGCCTGCTACTAGTGGTTTTGGTAACTTTCTGAAAGAGGCTCAGAGACCAACTTGTTTCTGGAGTAAAACACAGCGAACTAAAAGAGAGTCTGCAGAATGTTGTGACTAAGAAGGAACTGCCATTAGAGGGAGGTGTAGAGACTGTTCCCTTGTTAGAATCCTCAAAGAAAAATGTGCCAAAATTTGAAAATAAACTGCCCCCATGTACCATTCCTGGGAAGAAGGGCCTCAGGAGGGGGTGAAGAAGATAATGACACAGGTTGGCACCTCTAACAGAATCCAAACAAAACAGAGGGAGCTGTTGAGGGACATCACACTGGCAGGAGCTGTGTGTCTTTAATAAGTTTAAGTGAAAGAGGCGTCATAAGAGGGGACATGCCTCCCGGGCTTGCTGCATTGCACCAAAGCAGATCAAAAGATATGACAAGAGGAAGCCATCAGTGCCTACAAGAAGAATCCACCAAACTAGTTATGTGACCTTGCAGGAACTGGATTTGGAAGCAGGCTGCTCCCTAAAACAGAGACACAAGTCACCCCAGCTTGACTCTGTGCTGGCTGCTGACTGACTGATTCTGATTACATGCTTTGGTGATGTGAAGTGTCTATCATTACGTGTTGCGTACATGTTGACATTATTATTTGTATTACCCCATTGTGCTAGGTGCTGTGCAAACACAGAACAAAAATACAGCCAATCCTCCAAGGAGCTGATAACCTAAGTGTAAGACAAGAGACAATAGATGGAGACAGACAGGTGGGGAATACAAGGAAAGACTGAAACAATTATGTTGATAGTCGCCACAACTGCCAGTTTTCAAGTTTATTGTAAGCACCATAGCAAAGGAGTTTTGAGGAGTGATTTGAAAGTGGATAGTGAGAGATATTTACTGAAAGGATAAACGACCTTTAAAACACTACCTTTAACATTTTTAGAATTACATTTAAGTGCCATAAAATAAAAATGTCAACAAATAGACAATTAACAACCACGCACCTTTATGCAGTTATTTTTGGATTGATCTGATGACTGTGTTATATCTGCACTGGGAATTTTATTGATCACCAGTAATCACTATCTTTCTTGTCTCCTGTTAAATGTTCTGCATTAACTGATTGTTTTCCTGAATCCCAGGCTGCTTCACTGTTCTTGATTTTTCTCTTGTGATCTCTTTAATCTTTTAAAATTCATTGATGTCTCTTTTAGAGTGTTCCTTACCTTCCACTGAATTTATTTTGTGGACTATCACTTGCTGAATCATTCACTTTAATATATGCATTCTGTTTGGTGGACACTGCATCGAGCTGGGTTTTTTTTCATAAACTATTTTAGAGCACCTTCAACTAATGTATGTTCTTACTGAAAAATGTTAAGGTACCTTCTACACAGTTGTTGGCCCTGTCATGAAATTTGTACTCTTTATGTAAAAATCATGTGAATGGCTGTAAAATAATGAGTTTTTTTAAAACCTGAGAGATTCTTATTATTTGCCTTCTGATTTCTGAGCCTTAGGGCTACACTTGGGTTACACTGTCAAGGTTCCTCCCCCACTCTGAACTCTAGGGTACAGATGTAGGGACCTGCATGAAAACCTCCTAAGCTTACTTCTACCAGCTTAGGTTAAAACTTCCCCAAGGTACAAATTAATTTTATCCTTTGTCCTTGGAATAACCACTGCCACCACCAAACTCTAACTGGGTTTACTGGGAAACGCAGTTTGGACACGTCTTCCCCCCAAAATCCTCCCAACCCTTGCGCCGCACTTCCTGGGAAAGGTTTGGTAAAAATCCTCACCAATTTGCATAGGTGACCACAGACCCAAACCCTTGGATCTGAGAACAATGAAAAAGCATTCAGTTTTCTTACAAGAAGACTTTTAATAGAAATAGAAGTAAATAGGAGTAAAGGAATCACCCCTGTAAAATCAGGATGATAGGTACCTTACAGGGTAATTAGATTCAAAACATAGAGAATCCCTCTAGGCAAAACCTTAAGTTATAAAAAAGACACACAGACAGAAATTGTCATTCTATTCAGCACAATTCTTTTCTCAGCCATTTAAAGAAATCATAATCTAATGCATACCTAGCTAGATTACTTACTAAAAGTTCTAAGACTCCATTCCTGTTCCCCGGCAAAGCAGCATACCAACAGACACAGACCCTTTGTTTCTCTCCCTCCTCCCAGCTTTTGAAAGTATCTTGTCTCCTCATTGGTCATTTTGGTCAGGTGCCAGCGAGGTTACCTTTAGCTTCTTAACCCTTTACAGGTGAGAGGATTTTTCCTCTGGCCAGGAGGGATTTTAAAGGGGTTTACCCTTCCCTTTACATTTATGACATGCCCCCCAAATCTCAGCTAGGGTGAAACACTGGCTGGGATTTCTTCCTGGAGCTCTAGGAAAAACAGAGTTAATAAGACACATGCATCTCTAAATATACTACCAAGTACATAAAGACTAACAATATTTTCCACATCTCAAGGACGATTTTAACCAGCTGATTCTGGGAAACTTTCATGGGAGAGTACATCAGCCACTTTGTTAGAAGCTCCTGAGATGTGTTGGATGTCGAAATAAAAATCTTGGAGAGCTAAACTCCACCGAAGAAGTTTTTTATTAGTTTCCTTGACGGTGTGAAGCCACTTCAGTGCAGCATGGTCGGTTTGCAGGTGGAAACGCCGTCCCCAAACATATGGGCGTAGCTTTTCCAGAGCGTAGACAATGGCGTAACATTCTTTTTCAGTGACTGACCAGTTGCTTTCCCTCTCAGACAGTTTTTTGCTGAGAAACACTACAGGGTGGAATTCTTGATCAGGTCCTTTCTGCATTAAAACTGCTCCCACACCACGCTCGGATGCATCTGTGGTTACTAGGAACGGTTTGTCAAAGTCTGGGGCCCTTAGTACAGGGTCAGACATGAGTGTCGCTTTGAGCTTCTGACACTTTTCGGTCCACTGAACGGCATTTGGCTGTTTCTTTTTGGTTAGGTCTGTCAGTGGGGCGGCAATTTGGCTGTAGTGCAGTACAAATCGTCTGTAATAACCGGCCAAGCCTGAGAAGGATTGAACCTGTTTCTTTGACTTTGGGACAGGCCACTTTTGGATAGCATCCACTTTAGCCTGTAGGGGGCTGATAGTTCCTTGACCCACCTGGTGTCCAAGGTAAGTCACTCTGTTTAGGCCTATTTGACACTTCTTAGCCTTAACAGTTAGTCCTGCCTCCCTTATGCGCTCAAGGACTTTTTGTAGATGTTCCACGTGGTCTGCCCAGGAATCCGAAAATATGGCCACATCGTCAAGGTAGGCGACTGCATATTCTCTTAATTCCGCTAGGAGACCATCTACAAGTCTTTGGACGGTGTCGGGTGCATTTCGCAGCCCAAAAGGGAGTACATTAAATTCATACAGCCCGAGATGTGTGGTGAAGGCTGACCTTTCCTTGGCAGATCCATCTAGCGGTACCTGCCAGTACCCCTTGGTTAAGTCCAAGGTAGAGATGAACTGGGCCCGTCCCAGTTTCTCTAATAGTTCATCTGTGCGTGGCATTGGATAGTTGTCTGGGCGAGTTACAGCATTTAGCTTACGGTAGTCCACGCAAAAACGTATTTCCCCATCTGGTTTGGGAACTAGAACCACTGGAGATGCCCATGCACTTTCAGAGGGGCGGATTACACCCATCTGTAACATATCCTGGATCTCCCGTTCTATAGCAGTTTTAGCTTGAGGAGACACCCGGTAAGGTTGGACTTTAATTGGGTGAGCATTACCTGTGTCAATGGAGTGGTATGCCCATTCAGTCAGTCCTGGGGTGGCTGAGAACGTTGGCGCCTACCTAGTGCACAGCTCCTTGATCTGCTGTCGCTGCATATGCCCAAGGGTCATGGAGAGGTTCACCTCTTCCACACCACCAGCACTTTTCCCTTCGTAGTAGACACCTTCAGGCCACTCAGCGTCGTCTCCTCCCTGGGCTGTAAACTGACAAACCTTTAATTCTCTGGAATAAAAGGGCTTTAGAGAATTAATATGGTACACCTTAGGCTTTCGGTTGGAGGTGGGGAATGCTATGAGATAATTAACAGCTCCCAGGCGCTCCTGAACCGTGAATGGCCCTTCCCACGATACTTCCATTTTATGGGCCTGGAGCGCCTTTAAGACCATGACCTGGTCCCCTACTTTGAAGGAACGCTCTCTGGCATGTTTATCATACCAGGCTTTTTGCTCTTTTTGAGCATCCTGTAAGTTTTCTCTAGCAAGGGCTAAAGAGGTTCGGAGGGTGTTTTGTAGGTTGGTTACAAAGTCCAGAACGTTAGTTCCTGGAGAAGGTGTAGATCCCTCCCATTGCTGCTTCACCAACTGCAATGGCCCCTTAACCTCACGGCCATATACAAGTTCAAATGGGGAAAACCCTAAACTGGGGTGTGGTACAGCTCTGTAAGCAAAGAGCAACTGCTGCAACACTAGGTCCCAATCATTGGAGTGCTCATTTACGAATTTACATATCATGGCCCCCAAAGTTCCATTAAACTTCTCCACCATGACATTTGTTTGATGGTGGTAAGGAGTGGCAACCAAGTGATTTACCCCATGAGCTTCCCAAAGGTTTTCCATGGTTCCTGCCAGGAAATTAGTCCCTGCATCTGTGAGGATGTCAGAGGGCCAACCTACCCTGGCAAAAATGTCTGCTAGTGCCTGGCACACACTTTTAGCCCTGGTGTTGCTTAGAGCTACTGCTTCCGGCCATCGGGTGGCAAAATCCATGAAAGTCAGTATGTACTGCTTTCCTCTGGCTGTCTTTTTCGGAAAAGGACCCAGAATATCCACAGCTACTCACTGAAATGGAACTTCAATGATGGGGAGTGGCTGGAGAGGGGCTTTGACCTGGCCTTGGGGTTTTCCCACTCTTTGGCATACTTCACAAGACCGGACATAGGTAGAAACATCCTTGCCCATTCCCTCCCAGTGGAATGACACCCCCCCCAACGGTCTTTGGTCCTGTTCACCCCAGCATGGCCACTAGGGTGATCGTGGGCTAAGCTCAAGAGCTTGGCCCGGTATTTAGTTGGAACTACCAACTCTCTCTGAGGATGTCCCCCAGAAAGAGTTTCCTTGTATAAAAGTCCTCTTTCTACAACAAACCTGGATCGATTAGAAGAGCTGAGAGGTGGTGGGTTGCTCCATGCCATCGTCCAAGCTCTCTGGAGGCTTTCATCTGCTTCTTGTTTGGTCTGGAATTGTTCCCTTGATGCTGGAGACATCAGTTCCTCATTGGATTGTGGACCTATGCTTGGTCCCTCTGGAAGCGATGTAGGAAATGGGGCTGTTTCCGTTGACTGTGAACTGCTTTCCGCTGGTGCACTATGTTGGGGTTCAGGCTCCGGCTGAGCCTCTTGTGTAGGGTTAAGGGCTGCTGCCAGTTCAGGTTTGGTGGGGCCCTCTGGTGTTGAGGTTGCAAGTACTGGATTCAGTGCTGACACGGGGTCTGGTGTTGGTTGTTCGGCTGGTTCCGGTTCTGGGATTGGTTCCGTCTGGGCCTCTGGGACTGGATCCACTACTGCTGTTGCAGACATTGGCCTGGGGTCCGGGTCCATCACCTCTGACTGGGTCCTGATAGAAGTTTCCGGAACAGAGCTAGGCCTCACGGCTTGTTTAGCCTGGCTATGGGTGACCATTCCCATCCTCTTGGCCCGCTTCATATGATTGGCCAAGTCTTCCCCCAACAGCATGGGGATGGGATAATCATCATAGACTGCAAAAGTCCACGTTCCTGACCAGCCCTGGTACTGGACAGGCAACTTGGCTGTAGGCAAATTGAAAGAGTTGGACTTGAAGGGTTGAATCGTCACTTGGATCTCTGGGTCGATTAAATTGGGGTCCACTAAGGAAGCATGGATAGCTGACACTTGTGCTCCGGTGTCCCTCCACGCGGTGACCTTCTTCCCGCCCACACTCACAGTTTCCCTCCGCTCCAAGGGTATCTGGGAGGTATCTGGGCCTGCGGACCTCTGGTGTGATCCCGGTGCAATGAACTGTAATCTGTTGGGGTTCTTGGGGCAGTTGGCCTTTACATGCCCCAGCTCATTACATTTAAAACATCGTCCAGCTGACGGGTCACTGGGGCGAGGTGGGTTGCTGGAGAACGGGGTGGTGGGACGATAAGGGGTCTGGAGGGTTTTTTGGGAGGTAGGTGGGGCTTTGGGTGGCCCCCGGTGATAGGGTGTGGTCTGGGGTTGTCCCTTCTGGTCTCCGCTCCAACTGCGACCAGTTTTCTTCTTCTCGGCCACCTCCACCCATCTGTTCTCCAATCTGTCCTGCCTCGATTACATTTTTGGGCTTCCCATTAAGGATGTATCTTTCTATTTCCTCAGGAACACCCTCTAAGAATTGTTCCATTTGCATTAGGAAGGGCAAATTTACTGGAGATTCAACACTTGCTCCTGATATCCAGGCATCCCAATGTTTCACAATGTGGTAGGCATGTCGGGTAAATGACACGTCTGGTTTCCACCTTAGGGCTCTGAACCTCCGACGAGACTGCTCGGGTGTTATCCCCATTCTGACTCTCGCCTTGGATTTAAACAGTTCATACTTGTTCATGTGTTCTTTAGGCATTTCAGCTGCCACCTCAGCTAAGGGTCCACTGAGCTGCGGCCTCAGCTCTACCATGTATTGGTCAGTAGAGATGTTGTACCGAAGGCAGGCCCTTTCGAAGTTTTCTAGGAAGGCCTCAGTATCATCGCCTGCCTTGTAGGTGGGGAACTTTCTGGGATGGGAAGTGGTACTTGGAGAAGGATTACTAGGGTTTGTTGGTATATTCTGCTGAGCCTTTACCTTCTCCATCTCCAGTGCATGCTTCCTCTCTTCTTCCACATGCTTCCTCTCTTCTTCCTTCTCCTCCTTCTTCAGCCGCATGAGTTCTATCTGTCTTTCATGTTTCCTTTGTTTTTCCTTAGCCTGAAATCTGGCTAATTCCAGCTTTTGTTGAGCCGTGGATTTTGTCATCCTAACCTCTCTGTTTTTTAACTAACTTTACACCTGAGGTTTAGAAATAAACAAACAAAACTTGGCTTTAAAATTTTGCTGTGCTGGAGTAGAATACCTATTCTCTGATAGTGATTGTCAGCCTACAGAAAAAGACAATTCCCTTGTCTCTGCTCTGGCCCCAAATCAAAGCAAAAAACCTCCAACTACTTGGAAACCTGCTTACCAGCAGCCCAAAGGAAAAAAAAATTCCTTTTCAAACTTGTGCTCCTTGTAAAAAGAAATCAAAATCCTAAAAAAAAAAAAAAAAAAAAAGCCCCTGCCACTTTTGTGTCCAGGCAAATGGGTAGAACACCCCCCCTATTTACTTTTATGGGAAAATAAACCCTTCTGGTTTGGAAGACTGTGAATTTCCCTGCAGGAGTTAAGTACCCTGCCTCCACGCAAAGAAAACCTGCAATTCACAAAGATAATCCCCTTTTGTCTCTCCTCTGGCTCCAAAGCAGAGAAAAAACAAGCTGCTTTCAGTTTCAGCTGCTTTCTGGACCTCTTTTCCAGCAGCCCCAAAGGAAAAAAAATTCCTTTTTAAAATCTGTATTTCTAGTTCAAAAAATCTCAAATTGATCTCAAAATGATTTCAGGTTAATCCCACCACTCTGCCACCATGTCAAGGTTCCTCCCCCACTCTGAACTCTAGGGTACAGATGTGGGGACCTGCATGAAAACCTCCTAAGCTTACTTCTACCAGCTTAGGTTAAAACTTTCCCAAGGTACAAATTAATTTTATCCTTTGTCCTTGGAATAACCACTGCCACCACCAAACTCTAACTGGGTTTACTGGGAAATGCAGTTTGGACACGTCTTCCCCCCAAAATCCTCCCAACCCTTGCACCGCACTTCCTGGGAAAGGTTTGGTAAAAATCCTCACCAATTTGCATAGGTGACCACAGACCCAAACCCTTGGATCTGAGAACAATGAAAAAGCATTCAGTTTTCTTACAAGAAGACTTTTAATAGAAATAGAAGTAAATAGGAGTAAAGGAATCACCCCTGTAAAATCAGGATGGTAGGTACCTTACAGGGTAATTAGATTCAAAACATAGAGAATCCCTCTAGGCAAAACCTTAAGTTACAAAAAAGACACACAGACAGAAATAGTTATTCTATTCAGCACAATTCTTTTCTCAGCCATTTAAAGAAATCATAATCTAACGCATACCTAGCTAGATTACTTACTAAAAGTTCTAAGACTCCATTCCTGGTCTATCCCCGGCAAAGCAGCATACCAACAGACGCAGACCCTTTGTTTCTCTCCCTCCTCCCAGCTTTTGAAAGTATCTTGTCTCCTCATTGGTCATCAGGTGCCAGCGAGGTTACCTTTAGCTTCTTAACCCTTTACAGGTGAGAGGATTTTTCCTCTGGCCAGGAGGGATTTTAAAGGGGTTTACCCTTCCCTTTACATTTATGACATATGTTTTCAAACTTTTCTTTATAACTGTGAGAGCTAAAAAAAATGTTTATAATGAAAGCCGAGGTTCTCATGCAATCCCTTGATTCCAATAGCTGGGGCTTTAAGAAAAACATATATTGTGAGACTTGTGATAAAATTGTGAGAGTTGGCAATACTACTCTGACTTTAGCATCTATGAATCATTTGTGGGTGAGGCAAAAGTACTTCAGTCCCTATACCTAAACATTTGGCTCAGTTTGTCCCTTCTGTAGTCACAATGTCCATTGTCCCATGATTTTTAGAAAGCACCTATCATGCTTTTAGGTGCTATGAAATAAATACATTTTGTGCTATGTGCCAGGCCAGAAAATCTAAAGGAGGAGAAGAATTATGACATTGCTAATTATACTTTATTTATGAGAATATCATTTTATGGTAGCCACAGCTTCTCTGTGTATAAGGTGAATTTGTTTTATTTATTCTTCTACTGACATGAAACTAAAACAATGAAGCAATAGCCAATGGCATTTCTCCTGGTTAAACATTCCACAGATCCGGCAGTCAAAAGACAGATTTAAAGCTACCTTTCACAATGTTATGACTACAGCAGGATCTCAACATATTTAACCCAAAAAATAGGAATAAACATAATGCTAATGTGTGCGTGCAAATGGCAACACTGGAAACTGGGTGGGTTTTGCCAATATTTGTACTTGAAGGCATATTTGCAAATGACTATGTAATTAAAATTTCTGAAGTTCACACAATTAGTTCCCAATCACACAATCTGGATATATGCTAAATGAGCCTGCTTAGAGAAGTTCACTAAAATATACAGATCCCACTGACTGGTAACGACTGAAAATAGGGCAGTGAAAAAAATCCATAGCTGTGTGTGGTTTTTCATCTTTTCTTAGAATTCTTGATGTGGCTCACTGAAATAATCTCAACTATTTGCTGAGTTGTAACTTCAAAAATCTTGTCAGTATTACACAAGCTCCACTGTGGACTTTTAGAAAGCTTTGGTGAAAGAGAAGGAAACCCAGAACAGAGTTTGAATCTTTCCAAAATGAACTGTGGGCATATCAAGGACTTCGTAGATAATCCACAGTAACGTTCCTATCTGTAAATAAAGAATAAGAATATTTTTAATATGACTAGTTTACGTTAGATTGTCAGGGCCTGATCTAAAACCAACCGAATCCAATGCAAGTCTTTTCCATAGACTTCAATGAAGCCTTAAACACCTCCCATCCCATCTAAACGATAAAAAGAAAAGAGATTCTCCTTTTGAACTCTGCAATCATTGCTAGAATGATTCGGCTTTTAGCGCCACAGGGGACTTTATCACTTAAGAAGAAAATAAAGAGAAACTTACCCACAGGGACTGATTGTGGGTGGATGGTAAAATACGAAATAAAAGTCAACAAATATATTTGTTCCATTTACCACAGCCTGAGAGCTATATCATTCTGGTGAATCTGAGATTTTCCATTAATTTTGGAAAAGGGAAGGGACTCATTGCTGTCTGCTAAACAAAAATATTGTTTGTTTTTTAAATCACCACAGATAGTTGTTTGTTTTTTTTAAAAAGAACACTATTGCAATAATAATAAAAAGAAAAGGAGTACCTGTGGCACCTTAGAGACTAACCAATTTATTTGAGCATAAGCTTTTGTGAGCTACAGATCACTTCATCGGATGCATAAAGTGGAAAGTACAGTGAGGAGATTTTATATACACACAGACCATGAAAAAATACACATTGTAAGGAGAGTAATCACTTAAGATGAGCTATTACCAGCAGGAGAGTGGGGTGAGGGGAGAGAAAACCTTTTGAAGCGATAATCAAGGTGGGCCATTTCCAGCACATTTCCAGGAGTTAAGAAGAACGTCTGAGGAACAGTTGGGGGGGGGGGGAGGTGAGGAATAAACAAGGGAAATAGTTTTACTTAGCATAATGACTCAACCACTCCCAGTCTCTATTCAAGCCTAAGTTAATTGTATCCAATTTGCAAATTAATTCCAATTCAGCAGTCTCTCGTTGGAGTCTGTTTTCGAAGTTTTTTTGTTGAAGGATAGTCACTTTGAGATCAGAAATCGAGTGACGAGAGAGATTGAAGTGTTCTCCGACTGGTTTATGAATGTTATAATTCTTGACATCTGATTTGTGTCCATTTATTCTTTTACGTAGAGACTGTTCAGTTTGACCAATGTACATGGCAGAGGGGCATTGCTGGCACATGATGGCATATATCACATTGGTGGATGTGAAGGCGAACGAGCCTCTGATAGTATGGCTGATGTGATTAGGCCCTATGATGGTGTCCCCTGAATAGATATGTGGGCACAGTTGGCAACGGGCTTTGTTGCAAGGATAGGTTCCTGGGTTAGTGGTTCTGTTGTGTGGTGTGTGGTTGCTGGTGAGTATTTGCTTCAGGTTGGGGGGCTGTCTGTAGGCAAGGACTGGCCTATCTCCCAAGATTTGTGAGAGTGATGGGTCGTCCTTCAGGATAGGTTGTAGATCCTTGATAATGTTGGAGAGGTTTTAGTTGGGGGCTGAAGGTGACGGTAAGTGGCATTCTGTTATTTTCTTTGTTGGGCCTGTCCTGTAGTAGGTGACTTCTGGGTACTCTTCTGGCTCTGTCAATCTGTTTCTTCACTTCAGCAGGTGGGTATTGTAGTTGTAAGAATGCTTGATAGAGATCTTGTAGGTGTTTGTCTCTGTCTGAGGGGTTGGAGCAAATGCGGTTGTATCGTAGAGCTTGGCTGTAGACAATGGATCGTGTGGTGTGGTCTGGGTGAAAGCTGGAGGCATGTAGGTAGGAATAGCAGTCAGTAGGTTTCCGGTAGAGGGTGGTGTTTATGTGACCATCATTTATTAGCATTGTAGTGTCCAGGAAGTGGATCTCTTGTTTGGACTGGTCCAGGCTGAGGTTGATGGAGGGATGGAAATGGTTGAAATCATGGTGGAATTCCTCAAGGGCTTCTTTTCCATGGGTCCAGATGATGAAGATGTCATCAATATAGCGCAAGTAGAGTAGGGGCATTAGGGGACGAGAGCTGAGGAAGCATTGTTCTAAGTCAGCCATAAAAATGTTGGCATACTGTGGGACCATGCGGGTACCCGTAGCAGTGCCGCTGATTTGAAGGTATACATTGTCCCCAAATGTGAAATAGTTATGGGTGAGGACAAAGTCACAAAGTTCAGCCACCAGGTTTGCCGTGACATTATCGGGGACAGTGTTCCTGATGGCTTGTAGTCCATCTTTGTGTGGAATGTTTGTGTAGAGGGCTTCTAGATTTATAGTGGCCAGGATGGTGTTTTCAGGAAGATCACCGATGGATTGTAGTTTCCTCAGGAAGTCAGTGGTGTCTCAAAGATAGCTGGGAGTGCTGGTAGTGTAGGGCCTAAGGAGGGAGTCTACATATTCAGACAATCCTGCTGTCAGGGTGCCAATGCCTGAGATGATGGGGCGCCCAGGATTTCCAGATTTATGGATCTTGGGTAGCAGATAGAATACCCCAAGTCGGGGTTCCAGGGGTGTGTCTGTGCGGATTTGTTCTTGTGCTTTTTCAGGGAGTTTCTTGAGCAAATGCTGTAGTTTCTTTTGGTAACCCTCAGTGGGATCAGAGGGTAATGGCTTGTAGAAAACGGTGTTGGAGAGCTGCCGAGCACCCTCTTGTTCATATTCTGACCTATTCATGATGACGACAGCACCTCCTTTGTCAGTCTTTTTGATTATGATGTCAGAGTTGTTTCTGAAGCTGTGGATGGCATTGTGTTCTGCACGGCTGAGGTTATGGGGCAAGTGATGCTGCTTTTCCACAATTTCAGCCCGTGCACATCAGTGTAAGCACTCTATGTAGAACTCCAGTCTGCTGTTTCGACCTTCAGGAGGAGTCCACCTAGAATCCTTCTTTTTGTAGTGTTGGTAGGAAGGTCTCTGTGGATTAGTATGTTGTTCAGAGGTGTGTTGGAAATACTCCTTGAATCGGAGACGTCGAAAATAGGATTCTAGGTCACCACAGAACTGTATCATGTTCGTGGTGGTGGAGGGGCAGAAGGAGAGGCCCCGAGATAGGACAGATTCTTCTGCTGGGTTAAGAGTATAGTTGGATAGATTAACAATATTACTGGTTGGGTTAAGGGAACCATTGCTGTGGCCCCTTGTGGCATGTAGTAGTTTAGATAATTTAGTGTCCTTTTTCTTTTGTAGAGAAGCAAAGTGTGTGTTGTAAATAGCTTGTCTAGTTTTAGTAAAGTCCAGCCATGAGGAAGTTTGTGTGGAAGGTTGGCTTTTTTATGAGAGTATCCAGTTTTGAGAGCTCATTCTTAATCTTTCCCTGTTTGCTGTAGAGGATGTTGATCAGGTGGTTCCACAGTTTCTTTGAGAGCGTGTGACACAAGCTGTCAGCATAGTCTGACTTAGAACAACGCTTCCTCAGCTCTCGTCCCCTAATGCCCCTATTCTACTTGCTCTATATTGATGACATCTCCATCATCTGGACCCATGGAAAAGAAGCCCTTGAGGAATTCCACCATGATTTCAACCATTTCCATCCCACCATCAACCTCAGCCTGGACCAGTCCACACAAGAGATCCACTTCCTGGACACTGCAGTGCTAATAAACGACGGTCACATAAACACCACCCTATACCGGAAACCTACTGACCGCTATTCCTACTTACGTGCCTCCAGCTTTCACCCAGACCACACCACACGATCCATTGTCTACAGCCAAGCTCTACGATACAACTGCATTTGCTCCAACCCCTCAGACAGAGACAAACACCTACAAGATCTCTATCAAGCTCTATCTATCTCTTACAACTACAATACCCACCTGCTGAAGTGAAGAAACAGATTGACAGAGCCAGAAGAGTACCCAGAAGTCACCTACTACAGGACAGGCCCAACAAAGAAAATAACAGAATGCCACTTACCGTCACCTTCAGCCCCCAACTAAAACCTCTCCAACGCATTATCAAGGATCTACAACCTATCCTGAAGGACGACCCATCACTCTCACAAATCTTGGGAGACAGGCCAGTCTTTGCCTACCGACAGCCCCCCAACCTGAAGCAAATACTCACCAGCAACCACACACCACACAACAGAACCACTAACCCAGGAACCTATCCTTGCAACAAAGCCCGTTGCCAACTGTGCCCACATATCTATTCAGGGGACACCATCATAGGGCCTAATCACATCAGCCACACTATCAGAGGCTCGTTTACCTGCACATCTACCAATGTGATATATGCCATCATGTGCCAGCAATGCCCCTCTGCCATGTACATTGGTCAAACTGGACAGTCTCTACGTAAAAGAATAAATGGACACAAATCAGATGTCAAGAATTATAACATTCATAAACCAGTCGGAGAACACTTCAGTCTCTCTGGTCACTCGATTTCTGATCTCAAAGTGACTATCCTTCAACAAAAAAACTTTGAAAACAGACTCCAACGAGAGACTGCTGAATTGGAATTAATTTGCAAATTGGATACAATTAACTTAGGCTTGAATAGAGACTGGGAGTGGTTGAGTCATTATGCTAAGTAAAACTATTTCCCTTGTTTATTCCTCACCCCCGCCCCCCCCCAAAACTGTTCCTCAGACGTTCTTCTTAACTCCTGGAAATGTGCTGGAAATGGCCCACCTTGATTATCACTTCAAAAGGTGTTCTCTCCCCCCACCCCACTCTCCTGCTGGTAATAGCTCATCTTAAGTGATCACTCTCCTTACAATGGGTATTTTTTCATGGTCTGTGTGTATATAAAATCTCCTCACTGTACTTTCCACTTTATGCATCCGATGAAGTGATCTGTAGCTCACAAAAGCTTATGCTCAAATAAATTGGTTAGTCTCTAAGGTGCCACAATACTCCTTTTCTTTTTGCGAATACAGGCTAACACAGCTGCTACTCTGAAATAATAATAAAAAGATCATACCCAAGAAATTGGAAATGAATGTGGTGAAATGCTATGCTGCAGATATTTTGTGCACAGATCTGAAAACTCAGTATTAGTCATTTATTTTATGCTTGTATTTTGTAAAAAGAGAACACTTTTTTGAAGTTAAATCAAGTAACATATAGCAAGACAAAAAAAATATGTCCCTAATATCAGCCTATGGGAGTGATCTCCCTCTTATATGTAAAACATGACAGTCAGTTGCATTCCCCCACCCCATTGTTCCTAGGACTGTCAGAGGCCTGTCACTTTGTGTAACTTGTTCTGCTTCTGTCTAGAACTGTGATGACTATTGCTGGGTAAGAGTGCTAGAAATAGTGAAAAGGAGCTGAGTGAGTGAAAAGTAACCAGAGAGTAGCAGCCTGGTCTAGTAAGCAGCTTAGAGAGCCAGCAGTATCTGCAGTCTAATCCTGAATGACTTTGTGCTTGTCTTTGAGAACACTTCAATCTTACAAAATGCGGATATTAATGTTTATTTTCACCACAGGAGTGTGGTGTGGCTTAATGACTTAGACCAAAACAGTTGAATTAGGCAGCTCAATAAAAGTAGCCTGATTTTTCAGACATGCTGAGCACCCACAGTTTCTAACTGAGTTAATAGGACCTGCCAGTGCTCAGGACCCTAGACAATCAGGCCACTTATGTCCCTAAATAGAGCCGTAGTAGCTAAGCTTTAAGCACCCAGTAATGAAAATTTTGGCCTTAAATAACTGTACAGTTTTTTGAACTACTTTCAAAGTAGTGTATAAATGGTCAGAGGGAGATTTTCAGAGGCCCTAATAGGACCTAGGTGCACCACTCCAATGGCTTTTAGTGGCATTTGGGCACCTAACTATCTTTGCACCTTCGAAGATGTCCCTTGAAGTCCTAACTCTTCCCCCAGATTCCTCCGTGGTAGTTGAACCTATGTACCTGAAGATGGAATTAGGCATTGAATCCATGGGAGTTGTATGCAGCTGGGAGTTTAGGTGCATGATTAGCCAGCGGGATTAGCGTCAGATAGGTTGTCTTTTGAAACTAGATCCTAGCCAGTCTATCATGTCAGGGATCCTCACATCTGACAGGGCAGTTCATTATTTGCATCTTCTACCATTAACTCCTTTCTTGTTCTCAGGATCTTCTAGCTGTCTATCCAGATGCCCTATAACTTATTACGTTTATTGTTTAAATTACCCAGTGAAGTGAAACATGGGGTCAGACACTTAGCCTCTTCTCCAGCACACGGTACACTCACTACTCCCTTTGTGTCATTTTTTTCTATTTTTATTCCCCTACCTTTACGGTTAAATCTTTGTTAACAACATGCTTTAAAAAATATTCTGTCTCTGTCTTCTCCCTACTGTGAGCAGCATTTTTTGGATCTGCCACTTTTGGGAAGTTGCCAAGTTCCACTGTGGGACCAGCTCCTGCCACATGCTGAGCTCTGCCTTGCGTTCAATTTGTGGGCACTCAGCACTTTGCAGGATTGCTCTGTACACTGAACAGCAATCATGCACTGGTTACAGGACATGGCAACAGTTTATAGCTGTCCCAACGCATCACTCATAAATGCTGCTGTAATCAAGAATGATTTGTAAATACGTATTTTGTGAGCTCTTTTTTGAGCCTATTTGCAGATTTCTGAGTCCCAGCTGACTAGTGTCCTACAATGAGTAAAGCATATTTTAACATACCCCAACGTAAGACACTATTTATGGTAAATTAATAAAAATGGTTTTCCTAAATTATGTCTGTTATATAATTATTAAGAGCATATATAATGACTTCCGTGTTTTTAGTAACGACATACTTGATGCTTTCTGTTGACAAGGAAGTAGATGATAACATCTGATCAGCACTAAATTATTGCTTAATTAGACGGTGTTGTACATTTGCATTTGTTTAAGTCGTGCGAGTGAATCTGTACACTACATTATTTTATCTGTTCTCTTGTTGGTGTGTGGGTGAAATGTAAATTGCACTCGTTAACCATCTGTCTATCTGCAGATGGATATAAAATTCCTCGCTCTTCTGTGTGACCCTGACTGGCATGCCTAATGTCATTTCTAGAGAATGGGGAAGTTAACAGTGTCTGACATATCATTAGAGGGGATAACATACAGCAGGAATAGCAGCACAGAGATGAAACTGTTTCTTTTGAACAATGTTGTCAAATGTGAGAAAAGCAGGAAACACCAAGGTCCTGATTCTGGACACATCTCTGTTCAGAATAGCACTTTAGTGTGAACTTAACTGTGATTAAGTCCTATTGACTTCAGTCAGACTTAAGCATGTTCCTAAAATTTGACCATTTACTTAAGTGCTCTCCTGCGTCATGGCCCAAATTAGGACTATACTCAATTTCTGGCTCCACTCTACCCATGTGACCTTTAGCAAGTCACAACTTTTCTTCTTCTATCTGTAAAATGGGGATGATCACATTTAATGTCCTGGCTCAGAGGATCAAAGAATTCTAAAGCAAAATGCTTGGATAAAAGGTGTAATGTAAATGTAAAATATTATTATAACACTACCATCCAGCCATATATCAATATGCCAGCGTCAAGTTCCTCAGTAAAGCCGTGGTATGCAGAGTTATGTGTATCTGAATATCTGTTTCTCTTTGTATTGTTCACAAGCTTTTGTAATGCCTCAAAACTCCCTTTATGATGCTAAACTGTGAGAAAGCCAGATCTTGTATAATTTCACCTACTGGATGGTGGAAATTCTGACAAAGGAGCATTTTTTGGCCTATAGTGAGTGCTTATTAATGAAAAACAAAACCAAATACCACTATTTTGAGTTATATGTTGCATTCCTGTGGAATGAAAACACATAAACATATCCAACACTGCATTCTTTTATAAGGCTGATCAGAAAACACACTGCACAGCTTTACAGTAGTTTACAGTAAAAGTTGTTGACAGTGTAATAAATCTATTGCAAGCTGCTTTCTCCTATGTCACTACTCTGGGATACTGAAGGGGGCTATTTTTATCATGCTTTATAATAAGGGTCCATTTATAAATAATTTATAAGGGGTTAATACATGATTAATAGGTGTTTGGTTATTCAATTGTTATACGGGCAACAGGTCCATACGTTGCTCATAACCATAGCTTATATCTTTCTCCTGTTGTGCTTTTAATAGCCATCTATAACATGTACTACTTATGTTTGTAAAATGTTCCTAACATCATGTTAACCCTTTATAAACTGTTTATAAATGAAACTTTAATATTATATGTGATTTTTTCAATTAACACACTGAAAGCCTAAATTTCCAACTCTGCAAACAACAAGAGTAAATTTCCAAATAATGGTTTTCTTTGTAACACGTAGATCTTAGTTGTGTCTTTAATGTGTTTGGCATCTAGTCTCATTTTTATTTTCTCCTAGTTTCAATCACTGCCATTTTTTGTCTGAAAGGAAACTTGCCGTTGCCTGCTCATTTGTGAATGCTGTTTGATAAGCCTGTATATTAATATGCAGTAATTCTGCTGCAGTCAAATAAGCCACAAACCTTTTCAGACATGGGTAAAATCAGACGAAAGGGCTCAGAGCCATTTTTCCCACAGGAAGAAAAAGGTAAAATGCTGAAGGATACGATTGCTGTTTTGTTGGAGTGTACTGAACCCACTGATGAGGAAGTAATTATAGGCAGGAAAAAACAATCCTTCTGAATCCCATCTCATACAAATTACAGGAATCAGAAATGCTTTTCAGCTGTAGAAACCTTATTTGACTGTTCTTAGGGGAGGGGAAAAAATGAGGCTATTTTGTGAACGATGCATAAAATCAATGCAATAGGTTGCTCAGACATCAGTTCCTGCAGACTGGAAACTGTGATTCACCTCTATTGTGTAGCAAGCGTTTTTGGGAGTTAAATGAACAAGTCCCACAGAAATTGAACAATAAAGGGGAGCTCTAATATCATTCAAAAATGTTAAATATTTCCTACTTACATTTCCTTCAGGGTTCGACCCTCTTAGACTGGAACAGAAGGCAAAAAAGGTAGGACTGATGTAGTTTTTCAAAAGAATGTCTTATTTCCTGCACATTGGGAATAAAAAGAAAGGATAACACCACTTATAAGAACTATAATTCTTTCCCTTGACATGGCTTTAAGGGAGACATTCACGTTCTGCTCTGACTCAGACATGAGGAAGGCTCTGACCTTTGCAAGCTAATATTGCACAAGCTATTACTTAGTAATACCATGTGTCTGGATGATCCGTTAGAATTTATTATTATAAAAAATGTAGCATCTAGCACCATGCATGTTGCTTTGTAAACAAAGGGTGTGATTCTGCATTTTATATACAGCCCCAAGTAAAGGGCAGTGCATAATGTCACTGTCCCAGGAGGACCCACTGTTATGCTGAAGTGGAGAGGGGGCAGAAATTTGCTACATGGCATTTCACAGTGTAGCTTATTCCTACCGCCATGCAGCCAGACTGTTCCGTGGGGTCCGTGCTTAGGGCTTATGGTGCCATGGCTTTGTCCACTACTCACTGTTGACTTTCTATGGGAGCATCTGTCTACGAGCCCCTCAGCAGACAGAGCTAAGATCCAGATAGACCTAGTACAATCACACAAGGGTGTGATCCTTACAGCTCCCTACTCCTATAGGCAGTCATTCTAGCCCAGTTATAAGCCATGCTGGTGAGAAAGCAAACATAAACACAAAATCATAAGAAACCTGAGCACCAGCAGATTTAAAGCAAATGAGAAAATCAATGAAAAGCTGATGAGAAAACTATCGTAGTGCAAACATGATATTACAGTGGAAAGTGATTGTTTTATAGCAGAAGCAACAAATAAGACATGACTGCCTATGAGACAGCACAGTCCTCAGGTGAACAGTTGGGCACGAAGTGACCCCACGTACAGCTTCTGGAACATGCTTGAGAAATGCCTAGTCATTATTAATGAGACGAGAAAGTGTGATCTCATGGTTAACACACAGAATATGGGCGGCCAGGGTCATAAGTGTTGTTCCTGGTTCTACCACTGACTTAGTATCTGACTATGGGCAAGTTACTCAACCTCTCTGAGCCTCAGTTTCAAGATTTGTAAAAAGGGGCAAAAATGTTTATAAAGCAATTTGAGATGAATGTCACTAAGCATTAGTAGTAGTAGGAGGAGAATTTCCATGTGCTCTGAAGCAACCTTTCCAGACTACTGTACCCCTTTCAGGGGTCTGATATGTCTTGCATACCCCGACCATTAAGCTACTTGCTTACAAAATCAGACATAAAAATACAAGTGTCACAGCACGCTATGGCTGAAAAATTGCCTACTTTATAATTTTTAACATATAATTATAAAATAAATCAACTGGAATATAAATATTGTACTTACATTTCAGTGTATAGTATATACAGCAGTATAAACAAGTTTTTGTCTGTATGAAATTTACTTTGTACTGACTTTGCTAGTGCTTTTTATGTAGCCTGTTGTAAAACTAAGCAAATATCTAGATGAGTTGATGTACTCCTGGAAGACCTCTGCATACCCCCCAGGGGTACACATATCCCTGTTTGAGAAACAGTGCTCTGAAGTATGTTACCATTGTCACTATTAGGCAAAAAACCCCAATTATATCGGTTTAATTCTCAAAAAATTTCTTGAAATACCAACAGGATGTCTCAAATAACATAATACAGGTAACACCAATCAGCTCATCTGTACCACTGTAAATAATACACATCTAGAATCCCTGTTCAGTGAAGCTTTTTCCTGATTGTATTATTATTTACTATTTATTTATTTATTTACTTATTTGGTATTTTTATTTCAACAGCCGGGTGAGATGCGATAAAATTGTGAGAGTTGGCAACACTACGCTTCTACCTCCTGTTATTTCTTAGTTTATTCTTTCTGCCAGGTGCTGTTGGCAGCAACAAGGACTGTATTTTCATCTAAAACAGCCAAAACTGATCACTTTGACAAAGCAGGTCTGTCTGTTGATTACCTAGGCATAGTAGATGTGTCTATGCAAATGCCTTCTGTTCCTGAGGTCCTTTCTACCAGTTCATGGCTAGATGTTAGGGGACAGCTCATTCAGGCCATGCTTTCACAGAGGTGAAGAGCAAAGGCTGCATAGAACCACACTGTTTCTTGGGGCCCTTTGCTATATATGGCAAGGAAAGCCAGAGGTGGACAGTGGATAAGTCAGGCCTGGGCCTCTAATTTATTTATTTATTACTTGTATTGTGGTAGCATGTAGGAGTCTCAGTCATAGACTCTGACCCCATTGTGCTAGATGCTGTACAAGCATCGAACAAAAAGACAGCCCCTGCCCAAAGGAGTTTCCAGTTGTGAAACAGAACAGAACCATTATAGTATTGGGGGGAAACATAGATCATTTACCCATCTTGATCTGAACTATAATACTTACACCTATAATTTTGTTCCCTTTTCTTGTCTGAGATGAGTCGATCTCTTCCACACAGTAGGCACCAGATTTATTAGAGTTCCCCATTAATCCTTGCCTGCTGTTCTTAAAGCCTGGTTGGACATAAGTGAAGCACAGAGGCCATTTCTGTGTGCTGCTGCTGGACCCAGACCTTTGTTAATCATCTAAACATTCTTCATGGATTTTTTTAACGAGTCCTTTTAGATGTGGCCAAAGGCATCTTATTTGCTTTTCATTCTGTGTGTTTAAGCAGTTTCTCCTTGGCATGCTGTGCACCTGAAAATCATTAAAAAGGAAAGCTTTTAAAAAAATTCAATGCTGACTTCCTCATAGACTATGAGTAACTGCCAACAGTGAACATATTTTTAAATTTGATGAATGTTTGGGGATTTATATTATATGTAATTAATAAAGCATTTTTGTGCAGTTTACTCTGGAACACCCAAAACGTTCACTAACAATATTTACATTTGAATTTCAGTGGACACATCTACCTGCTATAATGCCATATGAACAGGAAAAGTTACATGTGTAAGAGGGGCTATGAATGTCAAGGGTATAAAATATAAAAGGAAAAGACTCTGGATTTGGCTGGACTCAGGATATGGTAGTAATAAACAAAACTGCATGAAGTAAAATAGTCTGCATGTATAGATTACATTACTTTGAATCAATAGTGCACCATAAGTGCAACTGACAATATGCTGAACCGTAATTTTTTTTTTTTTTTGTCAAAACAGTATACTGAATTTCTGGGAATTAACTAAATAAGAACCGAACTGGAGGACCCTCAAGAGCTGGGGACTGAGTCACCTATCCAGGTTTACCAGCATAAAGCTGGAGGAACACCGCTAGGAATTAAGCCCCTGGTGTTTTGTTTAGGTTGATTCTCTTGCACCACCGTAGTTTCACAGAGTAAAAAAATTATCACTTTTGTGTTAGATCTTTGGATCAAGACAAAGAAATAAAAGCGGCCAAGAGGTGAAAGAGCTTTAATAGGGCTGGCTTCTAGTCTGCAATCATGGCATAAAAATGTGCTGAGTTCTACTGACTCCTGAAATCAAAGTGAAACACCATCCTGACACCCCATAAAGTTTACCCTGTTAGCCAATGGGTCTGATGATGTATGATCTCACATACATTGGTTTTACACTGGTGTGACTTTGGTCACAGTGGGGATACCCGTGATTTATCCCAAGTTATGCAAGAGCAGAATCATGCCCTCTGATGACAGTTTGAGACAGGAGCTGACTGGTTTTCTCAGAAAAGCAGGGTAAAAGGGAAAGAAAGATTTTCCTGTTATTCCAAAATGAAACTAGGCTTTAGCTGTGCAGATCTCTGATCTTGTCCTCAAACTTTCTCATGAAGTTTCTCTGCAATCAGCCACTGCCCTTTATGGGCTTGTCTGAATTGAACTAGGGGAAGATGAACAGGTCAGGAATCCAAACTTGAAAAATGGAGAAAGTTATGATCTCCCTCATCCTTCAACAATGGACTGGAACTACTGAATAAAATCTAATTATGTAGGCCCAGTGCCCAAATATTTTTGAGGATCTGGGTCATGGAGCCTAATCCTGCATCATGGAAGTCAGTGGGATTTTTTTCCATTGACTTCAATTACCCTCTAATGAATGCTTACCCACGAGGCTGCTAAGTCTCTACACCACCGGATATAAGGATCTTTATAGAAGTGGGTAAGAACTGTAGGGTCTGTGGCTCTGGGGCAGCTCACCAGATGGACTGCCTGAGTTGGGTATCCCAGGATTACAGGATCTGTGGGTCTGGGGCAGCCCACCAGACAGACTGCCCTAGTGCTGGGGCTCCTTACCCTTTTGCGGAGAAATTCAGAATTTTTGGTTTTCATTCTGAACTGGAATTAAACCAATTTTGAAATCACAAAATCTTCCATGAAATAGAAATTCCTTTCTCCCTCCAGTTCTAAAAGCACTGGAATGGGCAGGTGTGAACAACTCACATTGACAGTCATTCATCCTGAATAAGAGCTCAAAGCGTCTCTCTTTCACCAACAGAATTTGGTCCAATAAAAGATAGTACCTCACCCCCTTTGCCTCTCTAATATCCTGGGACCACAAGGCTAGAACAACACTGCAAATCACTCATCCAGTCAGATACCTGGTGACACATTGAGCAGCACAGAGGCCTGTCATTCAGGTAGGCTCATCACTCAGAATCGTAAGAGCAGGGAAAGAGGACTGACAGGGGAACAGATGTCTTTCTTTCTTCTCTTCTGGGACAAGAGATGGCCTGGACATAATGATGCAGAAATACATCTCTGGGTAAACAGGGCAAAGCAGCCTCATAGACATTGCTGGAAGATGGTCAGCAGCACATTGACCTCAGGAGTTCAGTAGGTAAGTTTCTTTGCATTATTTACCGACTGATAAATGAACCAGAACCAGAGTACTGCATGATCATAGTGCAAGGGACACCTTGGAGAACAGCACACAGGCTGACATACTAAATTCAGGAGGCAGAATCTGGTTAGTCTGAGAATGTAACATGTGGTATGTCTTCACATCAGAGTTAACCCAGTTCTGGTTATTTGATTAGCCTAGCTTGCGTATGAGTGTCCACACTGCTGGGTCACACTCATGCTGGTGGTGTGCAGTAACCTGGGGGAGGCGCTTGGACTTCTAGAGGCAAATCCCACGGTTCATACCACTGCACTAAACTATGCTACTCTATTAATTGTTTTGCTGTGCATTGTGGGAGTACTTGGCTGTCCTTCTTAGGCTCCTGCACAGAAGTGCTCTTACTCTGCCAACTATCAGGGACCACAGATCTTGAATGCTGGTTCACAGGGCTCTTAGGAGCTAGTAGGTTCGCAGCCTGCCACACAGTGGCCTGCTAGCAGTTGTAGGTTAGAAGCCGAACCATGACAGAGGACTCCAGTCCAGGAATCTTTTTTGGCAAAATGTGGGGGGGGTCCCTGATTGGTTTACAGCTTTTGTCCATGCACCTGGGAGCCACCTTGCTCTGGACTGTGTTCCTTGTGCTTCCTGCTCCTGCTCCCCTGGCTCGACATCCTGGTATCCTGACCTGGCTGGACTCTGGTTACTGATTTGTGGTTCTGCTCTCAAGTTTGTCTCCTGCTTCTGATCACCTGGTTACCTGACCCTGACGGCCTTCTGACACTCAACTTTTGTTTTTGAGCTCTGCCCTGTCTTGGACTCTGACCTCCTGGTATCTGACCCGGCTTGACTCCTGCTCCAACCACTAGGTTCAGACCGCCCATGTCCTGGTCATAACAGCAACATGATAAGCGAAAGCATGTCTGACTCTACATGCTCCACACTTCTGTCCACGGCCTCCATTCCAACCAGTAGCAAGGAATGGATCCAGCTCAGGACCTTGTCCTGTTCCACGTGGTAGCATTAATGCAATTCATTTCAGCAACAACAGGCAAATGCAGGACCTTTGCATATGTTTGTTGCCCTGAGAAGGTGGCAGAGATCAAGTACGGCTTTGTAGGCTATATCCAGACATGGAAGAATGGAGACATCTGATGCAGACTTTAATAGCTGTGAACTCCCCCTGTGCTGATCAGAAGTTCTAGAGCTGGACCACAAGCACAAAGTGATGAGATGACCTTGCCCTGCAGAGCTGGAATGACTAGTGGTGGCTCCAGAACTCCCTCATAGAAAGGCCACCTCCAGGGAGCTGTGTGAGGAGTGTCTCCTGGCCCTTCATTGCCAGGACACGAATAAGAGCGAGTCCATACGAATCCAGAAGGGGGTTGCTGTTGCCATTTGGTGCTACAGATTGGTGGCTAATCAATTTGATGTTTGAAAGTCAACTGTTGTGCTGTGGTGCTGGAAATTTGTAAGCAATTATCCACTGTGGGATCACTCAGACCAGTAAGGGGTTCTGTTACTGTCTGCCCTGTAACCTTGGGTTTCTTTATGCTGTGTAGTTTTGGTTCAGACACCCGTAGCCTGTCTACAAGGACAAAATCTCACCCTGGTTTCTATCAGTGTGGTTAATCCTGGCAGGGTGATACCAACAGCCCTTCCAATCCCGAGTCTCCCCAAATCCATCCTCCCTCAGCTCTTAACTCCAAGACACTCCCTCTCTCAGCCTCTGTGTGTCTTCTCCTTTCTGTGGAAAAGCAAGAAGAAAAATATATATGTTCTTCTTTGTTAAAGGAAACTTTTGAATGTTTTGTATTTGTCTGTAGGACTGTAGAAGATTTTATGTAAAAAATTATTTAAAACTCTTCCCCTTAGAATGTTTTAGATGAGATTAGGCAGCACCCAACATGAGTTACCAGCCATCATCCAAACCTCTGCACAATGGCTCTGTTGTATAGGTACACATCTGACAGCCTGTCTTTTGGCAGGAAGTGAAGTCTAGTGGTTGGGGTACAGGACTGAGTCTCAGGAGACCTGGTGTGATGCTGTGTGTATGATTTATATAATTGTTGTTACCACTAATACACAATTTCCATAAGTCTTGTACAAAGTATGTCATGTAAGGTATCAATAGAAAAGTTATGAATTGCTAAGAGTATTATGATCCTGTTTATATGCATGTATCTTTTTATCTGAAGTTATGAATATTGGCTGTGTATCTGTATCTCAAACATGTGTTGTATGCCTGAGTGACACTCCCCAGACAGATTTACAACAGGACTAGACAGCTATGTATTGATGGCCCATTAAGGAGACTCCACTTTCACAATGGGCCACTGAAGAATCTCATGCTGCCTAGTAGGCCTTTCCTGTGGACACCTCAGACAGCAGGAGCCAAGGCCACCCCTTGTGATTCAGCAAAACACCTTGGGGCATGTGATATGCTCATGTGACCCTGAACTCCATTTTGGGCCAGTAACTTTCCATACACAGAGGCTGGGGGCTTTGTTTGGGACAGTAACTTTCTATGCACATGGCAGAAGATATAAAAGGCACTGGAGACATCTCCATTTTGCTTCTTTCCTGCTCTAATTCTCTGGACTGTGGATTTACAACTAAAAGGAGTATCTTGAACTATAGACTGAGGAACTTCCAATCTTTTGGAAGTTACCAGAGAGACTTTTGGAAGCCAGCAGTCTATTCCATCACTGATACAAACCTGAAATAAGGACTTTGCAATCATTTATATATACTTGATCTGTTAACCATTTATAACTCTTTTCTTTTAATAAATCTTTAGTTAGTTTACTAAGGATTGGCTGACAACATTATATTTGTGTAAGATTTGAGATACACATATTGACTTGGGGGTAAGTGTCTGATCCTTTGGGATTAGGTGAAAACCTCACAAATGGTTTTCAGTAACCTCTAACTATATTAGACCTGGTTGTCTGGATGGGACCCAAGGGCTGCAATGCTAAAGGGCACTATGTTTGGCTTCTAATCAGTGTGGTACTGTAGAAACTCTTTTCTTACTGGCTTGGTGAATCTAATTATAGAATAAATCACCAATTTGAGGGGATTATCTGCCCAGATTCTTGCAGTCTTCCTTGAGTGTGGCATTCTCTGTGTGGTCCATCTCAGGCACCCAGTTACATTTGGCTTCTGTTTTCAATTCTGCCAGTGGGTAACCTCGGGCAATTCATTTAACCGTTATGTGCCTCAGTTTCCCCATCTGTAAACTGGGAATAATACTACTTACCTCCTTTGTAAAGCATTTTAAGATATACTGATAAAAAGTACTATATGTAAGAGGTAGGTGGTGGTATTATTAATAATCCAGCCACAGATTGGCTGGAATGAAACTTGGAGCTCTCACTCAAACCTTTTTAACTTCATTTTCCTGTAGTCATTCATAGAATCATAGAACATCAGGGTTGGAAGGGACCTCAGGAGGTCATCTAGTCCAACCCCCTGCTCAAAGCAGGACCAATCCCCAACTAAATCATCCCAGCCAAGGCTTTGTCAAGCCTGACCTTAAAAACTTCTAAGGAAGGAGATTCTACCACCTCCCTAGGTAACGCATTCCAGTGTTTCACCACCCTCCGAGTGAAAAAGATTTTCCTAATATCCAACCTAAATCTCCTCCACTTCAACTTGAGACCATTACTGCTTGTCCTGTCATCTTCTACCACTGAGAATAGTCTAGAACCATCCTCTTTGGATGGTTACTTTGGATACTCTCAGGTAGTTTAAAGCAGCTATCAAATCCCCCCTCATTCTTCTCTTCCGCAGACTAAACAATCCCAGTTCCCTCAGCCTCTCCTCATAAGTCATGTGTTCTAGACCCCTAATCATTTTTGTTGCCCTTCGCTGGACTCCAATTTTTCCACATCCTTCTTGTAGTGTGGGGCCCAAAACTGGACACAGTACTCCAGATGAGGCCTCACCAATGTCAAATAGAGGGGAATGATCACGTCCCTCGATCTGCTGGCTATGCCCCTACATATACATCCCAAAATGCCATTGGCCTTCTTGGCAACAAGGGCACACTGCTGACTCATATCCAGCTTCTCATCCACTGTCACCCCTACGTCCTTTTCCGCAGAACTGCTCCCTAGCCATTCGGTCCCTAGTCTGTAGTGGTGCATGGGATTCTTCCGTCCTAAGTGCAGGACTCTGCACTTATCCTTGTTGAACCTCATCAGATTTCTTTTGGCCCAATCCTCCAATTTGTCTAGGTCCCACTGTATCCTATCCCTACCTGCCACCATATCTACCACTCCTCCTAGTTTAGTATCATCCGCAAATTTGCTGAGAGTGCAATCCACACCATCCTCCAGATCATTTATGAAGATATTGAACAAAACCGGCCCCAGGACCGACCCTTGGGGCACTGCACTTGATACCGGCTGCCAACTAGACATGGAGCCATTGATCACTACCCGTTGAGCCCGACAATCTAGCCAACTTTCTACCCACCTTCTAGTGCATTCATCCAGCCCATACTTCTTTAAATTGCTGGCAAGAATACTGTGGGAGACCGTGTCAAAAGCTTTGCTAATGTCAAGAAACAATACATCCACTGCTTTCCCTTCATCCACAGAACCAGTAATCTCATCATAGAAGGCGATTAGATTAGTCAGGCATGACCTTCCCTTGGTGAATCCATGCTGACTGTTCCTGATCACTTTTCTCTCGTGTAAGCGCTTCAGGATTGATTCCTTGAGGACCTGCTCCATGATTTTTCCAGGGACTGAGGTGAGGCTGACTGGTCTGTAGTTCCCAGGATCCTCCTTCTTCCCTTTTTTAAAGATGGGCACTACATTAGCCTTTTTCCAGTCATCCGGGACTTCCCCCGATCGCCATGAGTTTTCAAAGATAATGGCCAATGGCTCTGCAATCACAGCCGCCAACTCCTTTAGCACTCTCGGATGCAACGCATCCAGCCCCATGGACTTGTGCACGTCCAGCTTTTCTAAATAGTCCCTAACCGCTTCTTTCTCCACAGAGGGCTGGCCACCTACTCCCCATGCTGTGTTGCCCAGCGCAGCAGTCTGGGAGCTGACCTTGTTCGTGAAGACAGAGGCAAAAAAAGCATTGAGCACATTAGCTTTTTCCACATCCTCTGTCACTAGGTTGCCTCCCTCATTCAGTAAGGGGCCCACACTTTCCTTGTCTTTCTTCTTGTTGCCAACATACCTGAAGAAACCCTTCTTGTTACTCTTAACATCTCTTGCTAGCTGCAGCTCCAGATGTGATTTGGCCTTCCTGATTTCATTCCTACATGCCCGAGCAACATTTTTATACTCTTCCCTGGTCATTTGTCCAATCTTCCACTTCTTGTAAGCTTCTTTTTTATGTTGAAGATCCGCAAGGATTTCACTGTTAAGCCAAGCTGGTCGCCTGCCATATTTACTATTCTTTTGACGCATCGGGATGGTTTGTCCCTGTAACCTCAATAGGGATTCTTTGAAATACAGCCAGCTCTCCTGGACTCCTTTCCCCCTCATGTTATTCCCCCAGGGGATCCTACACATCAGTTCTCTGAGGGAGTCGAAGTCTGCTTTGCTGAAGTCCAGGGTCCGTATTCTGCTGCTTATCTTTCTTCCCTGTGTCAGGATCCTGAACTCGACCAACTCATGGTCACTGCCTCCCAGATTCCCATCCACTTTTGCTTCCCCTACTAATTCTTCCCAGTTTGTGAGCAGCAGTCAAGAAAAGCTCTCACCCTAGTTGGCTCCTCCAGCACTTGCACCAGGAAATTGTCCCCTACATTTTCCAAAATCTTCCTGGATTGTCTATGCACCGCTGTATTGCTCTCCCAGCAGATATCAAGATGATTAAAGTCGCCCATGAGAACCAGGGCGTGCGATCTAGTAGCTTCTGTGAGTTGCTGGAAGAAATTCATGAAATGCCAGATGACAAACACTGACCACAATTTTCAGCTGGCCAAAAAATGACAATATTCATGATATGCATCAGATACCTCATCAGGTTTGTCCTCCCTTACAATCTGGAAGTGGGAAGTAGTGGGGCCAACACTGATTGGTCTGTTCACTGGCAGGAGCACAGATGTAGAATACCAGAAAGAACAGAAAGGCTTAACTCAAAATTCAAACACCTAAGTAACAAAATTGAAAGACTGTGTACAAGATAAACCAGTCAATGCTGCCAGAGCCATGGGGAATTGCTGTAGTTCAAAATTTAACAGTACGCTTTGGCTTATAAACATGTGGACTATTCATGGATCACAGAAGCATTAAAGCTGCACAGAATAAATAAATATTCTAGTATCTTTATTAAGTATTCTGTTTTCATTAGAAAGGCATATTCTGGTTTGGATTCAGTCCAGAGAAGGGCTTTCAGGCTTTACCAAAGGCATAAAATACAGCAATTATATTACCCAAGTGATGGAGCTGCCATCACTTCTCTTGAGAGCCTATTTCACAGTCTAATAGACCTCACTGCAAGGAAGAACAGCCTGAATAGTTAGTCTCATATTCAGCGTAAATTTTCCTTTTCTCAGTTTCTTGGTAACATAAGATTCCCGTGGCCATTGCTGCTTCAGTACAGGCTGTTGCCCTCTCATCTTGACTCTTCTTTAACTGCGTCTTTGCTCATTTTGATCTTTTTTTGATTTACTTATTCCTGTCTCTAGTGGAGGAACTTTCAGGCTTGTTTCCAGAGATATCTGGCAGCTTTATATTTTTTATGACAGAGGAGCTTAATTTTCTCCGGTGAACTGTACAAACAGCTCTAGAGCAAAAAGAAAGTCTATTCTTTAGAGGGGAGTATTGTATGCAGATCTATGGGGACTTGCAATAACAAGACCCCTCTCATATCCCAAGTTACTGGGGTCACCTTAAATCAAAGCACTGCGGCACAACAGTGAGACACATAACTATGAGCTTTATCAATCACATGTGTACTGCATGAGTGTTCACTCAGAACTAACCAAACTGACCCAGCATACCTTGGAATTAATGTTATACTTCAGATGGATTCTTCTTTGGTAGGTCCAGAGCCCTTGCATGAAATTCAGTCCCCATTTAAGTCAGTGGCAAAACTCCCATTGATTTTGGGAGGGTCAGAGCAAGATTTTACCCCAGTGTGGAGCATAGGAATAGGAAGATTGGGTCAAGTCAATGGTCCTTTCAGCCCAGCATCCTGTCTCTGGCAGGGATAAGGGATTCTTCAGGGGAAGGTGCAAAACATCTGTAATGGACAATTACAGGTTAATTTGCCCCTAAAGAAAATTCCTCTTTGGCAGTTAGTGGTTATTTTTCCCCCTTTCATAGATTCCAAGGCTAGAAGGGACCATTGTGATCATTTAGTCTGACTTCTTGTCTAACACTTCCCCATAGAACTTCCCCCAAATCGTTCCTGGAGCATGTCTTTAGAAAAACATTGAGTCTTGATTTTAAAAATGCCAATGATAAAGGATCCACCACAACCCTTGGTAAATTGTTCCAATGGTTAAATATCCTCACTTGCAAAAAAGTGTACCTTATTTCCAGTCTGAATTTGCCTTTCTTCAACTTCCAGCCAAGGGATTGTGTTATACCTTTCTCTACTAGATTGAAAAGCCCGTTATTCAATGAGTACCCTATGCAGATACTTATAGACTGTAATCAAGTCTTAACCTTCTTTATGTTAAGCTAAATGGATCGAGGTCTTTGAGTTTGAGTTTATCACTATAAGGCATATTTTCTAATCCTTTAACCATTCTCATGGCTTTTCTCTGAACCCTTTCCATTTTATCAACCACCTTCTTGAATTGTGGGCACCAGAACTGGACACACTGTTCCAGCAGTGGCCGCAAAATACAGACAAAGAATAACCTCTCTACTCCTACTCAAGATTCCCCCTTTTATGCATCCAAGGATCACATTAGTTCTTTTGGCCACAGCATCACATTGGGAGTTCATATTCAGCTGATTATCTAACATGACCCCCCAAATCTTTTTTCAGAGTCACTGCTTCCCAGGTGAGAGTCCTGCATCCTTTAAATATGGCCTTCATTCTTTGTTCCTAGATGGATACACTTATATTCAGGAGCATTATAATGCATATTGTTTCCTTGCACCCAGTTTACCAAGCAATCCAGATTGCTCTGAATCAATGACCTGTCCTTTTCGTTATTTATAATTCCCCCAGTTCTTGTGTCATCTGAAAACTCTATCTGTGATGATTTTATGTTTTCTTCCAGGTTATAGATAAAAATGTTAAATAGCATAGAGCCAAGAACCAATCCTTGTGGGACCCCACTAGAACCACACCCACTTGGTGATGATTCCCTGTATACAGTTACATTTGAGACCCATCAATTAGCCAATTTTTAATCCATTTAATGTGTTCCATGTTAATTTTGTATCATTCTAATTTTTTAAAGCAAAATATCATGCAATACCAAATCAAACACCTTACAGAAGTCTAAGTACATTATGTCAATGCTATTACCTTTGCCAATCAAACTTGTAAGCTCATTTAAAAAAAAAATCAAGTTTGTCTGACAGGATCTATTTTCCATAAAACCTTGTTGATTTGCATTAATTACATTAATTCTTTAATTCTTTAAGTGCCGTATCAGCTGCTCCATTATTTTGCCTAGGATCAATGTCAGCCTGACTGGTCTATAATTACCAGGGTCATCCTGTTTACCATTTTTAAAAATTGGCACAACATTAGTTTTCTTCCAGTCTTCTGGAACTTCCCCAGCTCCAAGACTTACTGAAAACCAACATTAATAGTCCTGCAAGCTCCTCAGTCAATTTTCTGACCCTTCAGACATTCCATTGGAATTCAGAGTGAAATCTCAGGCTGTCTCTGGAGAAGCACACATTTTTGAGGGGCTTGGGAGGGGAGGGGTGTTAATGATATGAGGCACCTGGTATGCCTTCTGGACTGAATGACGTCTCATCTACTAAACCACATGTGATGCACAGAATTTCATGAAGCTCACACCATCTCTTTACATATTCCTCTGAACAAATCTGAAAAGTAATTGGAAATACAAACTGTGTAGGCCACATACATTTCAGCAAACTTATTAGGCAGGTTGGGGTGTATGTGAACAGAACATGACAAGTTTTGCACAGCTCTAGCTGTGTGGAAATTGCTCAAGAGTCACTGCAGAGGATGCAACATGCTGACTAAAATCATTGCCTTCCATCGAGTCGAATTCAAGTGAATGTTTATGGAATATTGGGGGGGGCGGGGGAGGAAGAGGGGTAGCAGCATACACTTTTTCAGCTGGGATATGAGAATGTCAATGGGCACAAATGTTTCTGTTTTCTGATGGAGAAATTCTCTTTTATTTTTAGAGGTCCATAAATTGTTTAGTAGTGGGCCTTTGTTCATGGCTTGGTTCAGCCTTGGGATTTGTTTGCTTGTTTGTTTCCTTTACTGCTTCGTCTTTTGTTTTCCCAACTGCATTTCCTCTGTCTGCTCACTTGTGTGACTAAAACTGTCTGTGTTGTTTCCTTTGTCTCTGTTGCTTCCCCTGGTTTCTTTTCACTTAGCTGTATGTGTGTAAATACCATGTAGTGCTGTTAAGTGCTGTCTTAACTACGTGATTAACCTAAAAAGACAAGGAGTACTTGTGGCACCTTAGAGACTAACAAATTTATTTGAGCATAAGCTTTCGTGAGCTACAACTCACTTCATCGGATGCAATTTGTTAGTCTCTAAGGTGCCAGAAGTACTCCTTTTCTTTTTGTGGATACAGACTAACACGGCTGCTACTCTGAAACCTATGATTAACCTACTGTACCTACTTGTATGCTAACACTAGAAGTAAAAGGTAGGAAAGTATCTAATTCCTACAAGATTCTCTCTCTGGGATTTAGGACAAACCCCTTTTTATGCTTCTATTAAAAAGGTTACCTTGATATTGTTTTGTCTTAAGAATACGTGCAAAGCAGTGTGTGTGAGATCAGAGTACTGAAATAATTTCTGATGGATCGGTGCTACTCTGAATAATCTGAAGTGACAGTTGCATTCACTTATCATTCATTTTCCTTCAGTCCAGAAATGCATTTTCCTACCTTCCCTTTTTTCAGTTGTTGCTTGATTGGATCAGATTTTTTTCATTTGTTCTAAGTGATATAAATCTTCTTACATTATAATTCATTTATCATTTCAGTTCTGTTAAATCTTCACATGGTCAAATTCCATCCTCAGATCTGTGCTGCATTGCTTCAAAACTTGTAAGGAATTCAGTGCTTCAGAGGCTGACAGCAGACTCTGAGCATAACTTTTAATCCACAGGTTTTCTATTGTCTTTCAAGAAGTGCAGATTTCCATATCAGCATGCCTTGTGCATTGGCAACTGTGGATCTTCAGAAGGTCTTGTTTCACCAAAAGAGGCGGAATTTCTCCTATTTGCTATTACTGAGGTATTGTGTTATTTACTAACAGACATAGGGCTTGATACAACACCAGTTGAAGTCAGCGAATAGTCTCCCATTGATTTCAATGGATGCTGGATGGAGTGCTTAGAGGCCCCATTCATCAAGGTACTTTTTTAGCTTGCCTAACTTTATGCATATGAGTAGTCCCATTGATTTAAAGTTAAACTTGTACTTAAGTACTCTGTTAATTTCATAATCCAAGGGTTTTATTTAACAATAGAGCAAACACAGCACAAAATGTAGTCAACCAATATGAACAAAAATAACTTAAATCAAGAAAGGTTTCACTGAATGCATCTGATGAAGTGAGCTGTAGCTCACGAAAGCTTTTGCTCAAATAAATTGGTTAGTCTCTAAGGTGCCACTAGTACTCCTTTTCTTTTTGTTAAGAAATAAAGCTTTAAGCTTTTTCCGTGGCCACTTTCAGTTTTCTTCATAAGAATTTGTTGTGATGTGACAACATTCCTCAAATCATCAGAAAGTGCATTAAGGGCCTGATCCTGGGTCTACTGAATTCAATGAGAAAGGTCCGATTGACTTCAGCAGATGCAGAATTGGGACCTCAGGATAATTAGGTCTCAAAACTTCCTTATCAAACAGGTGAATATTACTAGCTCCTTTTTACAGAGGTATTGTGTTTGTCTTAAGGCCAGATCAGTTAGTAGACAAATTTTTTAAAAGCTCCTTCCAGTTTTCAATGCTTCCAATTTTGTTTCTCCAAGGTCTGGTGACTCCCAGCAAATGTGAGGCTGGAAATCCTTGCCCCTTCAAGCTCTGCAGGCCCCCAAATGTCTTTGGAGGAAACTCCACAACATGTACTTTGCAAAGATTTCCTTCCTCTGTAACATCTTTCTGTTCATTTCTCCATGGAAGGAGGCAGTCTTCCCGTATCATGCAGAGGTTGTCCTATACCAGTGCCGAATTAAAGGAATAAGGAGAGTCGATATATATATTTGTGTGCGTCCATTATAGCTTGTTATGAGACACCACTATTAGCACCATTTGCCCATTGTATATATGTAAGCAGTGTCAGGATGAGCTCCACCCTGACATCTGGTGGTGAGGTGTGGCAAGTTGTGGAAAAGAACTTCAGGGGCCGATCTCATTTGCATAGGCACACCCACCACGCCTAGAATGAGACCATAGCTGCCCAAATGGTCACTTTGGCTGCTGTGGGATCCCCAGTGTCTCTGTTATTGGGGCAGGAAGAATAAATTGTTATTACCCTGATTATGGGAACTGTGCTTGGAACTGTACGTGGCCTTTTGTTATGATGGAGGGATTCACCATCAACTAAGTAGCACTCGCCAGGCAAGGGTCATGGGTTCCAAAACTGTGTGAATGGAGAGAGGCTGGGGACAAGTATTAATACTTGGTGGCATGGGCCCCTTGGTGAGGGCCTTACATGCTAATTGCACTTCCTCCTCTCTCCACTGTGGAATATCAGAGCTAATTTTGATTTCATTAGAAGTCTAGTTATAGGCTGCTGAGCTCACTTTGGGCTGACAGTGCACCAGCACTGGGGCTCCCCTACTACAAGCTGAATTCACCTAAGAGCTGAAATCACTGAGTGTTGTGTTAAGTAGTGGGGGAGCCTGAAGATATATTGTGGAGCAGTTTGCGGGACGGCTGGTGAAGCAGTTCGACGCGGAGCAGTGTGTGGATGGCAGGAGCTGCTTGTGGGCCGTGGAGCTGAGCGAAGGAGTTCGTGGGGCGGCTGGCGGAGCGGAGCGCAGCTGAGCGAAGGAGTTCGTGGGGCGGCTGGCGGAGCGGAGTGCAGCTGAGCGAAGGAGTTTGTGGGGCGGCTGGCGGAGCGGAGCGCCGCTATGGAGCTATGGGGCGGTCAGCTTCAGATCATGTAAGGTGCCTCTTACCCCCGTCCCATTTCCACCCAGGTTGGGAGGTAAAGCTCCGCAGATAAACTTTCGAACTCTGGGGCTGCCCTGACCAGGGACAGAGACTTTTGGGGCATTGGACTTTTGGGACTTTGGGTGATTTGGGGTCGCTGGACTCAAGAACCAAAGGGAAAAGGGCATGCCCCAATTTGCCTGGGGTGGGTTTTTTTTTTTGCTCATGGGTTGTGTTATGAATCCTGTTGGTGGTGTTTCCCCAACATAATGCCACATTGTTTCTCTCTGTTATTAAAAGTCTTTTGCTACACTCAGACTGTGTGCTTGCGAGAGGGGAAGTATTGCCTCTTGGAGGCGCCCAGGGGGGGTGGTATATATTTGTCCCAGGTCACTGGGTGGGGGCTCAAGCCGGTTTGCATTGTGTTATTGGAATGGAACCCCTAGATATTGAACCCGGCCCTTGTTGCTGCCAACTCTGACGGGCAGAAGGGTTACATATAATTTTCTTTTACATTTTATTTTTGGGAATAGCTGTCATAATTAATTAAAAGAACAAGCAATGGATACAAAAAATAGGATCCTTTTACTACTGCACTTGCAATCAGGAGGGTTTGTTTTCCCACTCTTATCACTGGTTCCCCATTATGTGGTAAGTCCCAGTACCCATACCTCTTTGTTATAGCTCCTACAAGGTATTTTGACTGTGGAACACATTCTTGCTGACCTCCATTTTCTGTGCAGTGACAGTGAATGCACACATTTAGGACTAGAAGGTGTAACTCTCTCACCTGGCTGCCAAAAATAACTGAATTCTTTCCTTTTGATATTTTTGCAAGTAATTGCTAATAAAATCTAGTGAAAAAAGTCACAAATTCACCACTCAATTCAACTGAATTCTTTAAAAATTTGAAGAGCATTTTACCAGAAGGAAAAGACCCTAACAATCTGAACAAGTTAGTTGATATTATGAAGTTATTAGGAAGCTGTTATTACGAAATGGCTATATCATGGACTGCCTCTAGGTCTGTGTAACCACCATGGCTTACAAGCGTGAAAAAAAGAAAAAAAAAATCACAACTCTGCCAGACCAGGGACAATAGCCTATAAACGACTGTCAGCACCTGAACAGGTATTACCAGTACGCAGTGTTGATGTAGCCATGTTGGTGCCAGGATATTACAGAGACTAGGTGGTTGTGGTAATATCTATTATCATGCCTGACCAACCTGATTGCCTTCTATAATGAGATAAATGGCTCTGTGGATATGGGGAAAGCAGTGTATGTGATATAGCTTGACTTTAGCAAAGCTTTTGATACAGTCTCCCACAGTATTCTTGCCAGCAAGTTAAAGAAGTATGGATTGGATGAATGGTCTATAAGGTGGATAGAAAGCTGACTAGATTGTGGGGCTCAACGGGTAGTGATCAACAGCTCCATGTCGAGTTGGCAGCCGGTATCAAGCAGCGTGCCCCAAGGGTCGGTCCTGGGGGCTGGTTTTGTTCAACATCTTCATTAATTATCTGGATAATGGGATGGATTGCACCCTCAGCAAGTTCGTGGATGACACGAAGCTGGGGGGAGAGGTAGATATGCTGGAGGGTAGGGATAGGGTCCAGAGTGACCTAGACAAATTGGAGGATTGGACCAAAAGAAATCGGATGAGGTTCAAAAAGGACAAGTGCAGAATCCTGCACTTAGGATAGAAGAATCCCATGCATTACTACAGGCTGGGACCAACTGGCTAAGCAGCAGTTCTGCAGAAAAGGACCTGGGGATTACAGAGGACGAGAAGCTGGATATAAGTCAACGGTGTGCCCTTGTTGCCAAGAAGGCTAACGGTATATTGGGCTGCATTAGTACGGGTATTGCCAGCAGATCGAGGGAAGTGATTATTCCCTTCTATTTGGCACTGGTGAGGCCACATCTGGAGTATTGTGTCCAGTTTTGGGCCCCCCACTACAGAAAGGATGTCGACAAATTGGAGAGAGTCCAGCAGAGGGCAATGAAAATGATTGGGGGGCTGGGGCACATGACTTACAAGGAGAGGCTGAGGGAACTGGGCTTATTTAGTCTGCAGAAGAGAAGAGTGAGGGGGGGTTTTGATAGCAGCCTTCAACTACCTAAAGGGGGGTGGGTGTCCAAAGAGGATGGAGTTAGGCTGTTCTCAGCGGTGGCAGATGACAGAACAAGAAGTAAAGGTCTCAAGTTGCAGTGGGGGAGGTCTAGGTTGGACATGAGTAAACACTGTTTCACAAGAAGGGTGGTGAAGCACTGGAATGGGTTAGCTAGGGAGGTGGTAGTATCTCCTTCTTTTGAGGTTTTTAAGGTCAGGCTTGACAAAGCCCTGGCTGGGATGATTTAGTTGGGGATTGGTCGTGCTTTGAGCAGGGGGTTGGACTAGATGACCTCCTGAGGTCTATTCCAACCCTAATCTTCTATGATTCTTTGCTGAAGGATCCCAACATCCTCTTACAATCTTAACCGAGTGACCTACAAATATTACTTTAGCCGCTACTGAAGTAGAGTCAGTTCAAATATGCAGCAGGGACCAATGCACAGCAAAATAGCATAACAGCTACTAGAATCTGGTCTAGTGTTCATGGAAGTTAATGGAAAGACTCCAATTTACTTCAGTGGATGTTGGATCCAGCCTCTAGTACAGAGCACCACACAATCATTTAAGGGAGAAAGTGAAGGACAATTTCAATTGTACAGCAAGACATTTTAAGGAAAGGCATAATGGGCCTGAATATGCTCTCACTTAAACTATTGGAACTCATGCTGGACAAGTCAATAATTACATACACCATTGTGAAGTTGGCAGGAGAGGAGAATCAACTTCATGGGGGAGTCAGAGGAATGTCACCTACTAAATCACATAGTGGATGATACAGGTTTCTGTGACCCCACGAGCCCCACAGTGCCAACTGGCAGAGGTTCCACTGTTCTGTAAACCCCTTCCAGGTCTGGCACACTAATTACACCTTAAACATTGCCATTACAGTATTTATCTATAAAGAGTGTCCGGTTTAGTATCAAATGAAAGCCAGTGACACTCATTAATTTCACTGCATGATGTATATCTGAACGGTGTGTAGAAAGTTATGTGTATGCTGGAAATATGTTCCT
The DNA here is from genome assembly GCF_965152235.1 of Eretmochelys imbricata. Lineage (NCBI taxonomy): Eukaryota > Metazoa > Chordata > Testudines > Cheloniidae > Eretmochelys > Eretmochelys imbricata. The sequence continues at coordinate 35,477,677 of NC_135572.1, forward strand.
AAAATATCTTTTGGTGAGGAGACTTGAGAAACAAGTTTGTCCTAGAGAAAGGACTGTGGCTTCGCCTGTTCACCTGTGTCTATAATGTAAATTCAGCAGGATGATGTCAGAGACAATGGGCAGTTCATTTGCATCCGAGGTGAGGATCAGTTACCAGGAGGATGAGGAAATAACATGACATCAGTTCACTGGAGCACAAACAGCAAGAGAGAAGAACTTTATCTGGGGACACACTTCAAAAATGCTTTTAAAATGTTTACTGGACTATAAGAAGAAGGGGAGAGAACCCCTTAGTTATCCATCACTGAGGGAACAAACAGATCAGTGGTCTTTGCGTCTGTGAATGGTGGATCCCCAGCTGCATGGGCTGGTGATGTTGAAAAGTACCTGTAGGTGAGAAGACTGCTTTATACAAAGTTTGAAGCCTGCTAAAGTATGTGTAGACTCTGAGAAGCACATTATTCTTTTGTTTTATTTGTAACCATTTCTGTTTCTATTATCTCTGCTTAGTGTCACTTAAATCTCTGTTCTTTATTAATAATCTTATTCCTGTTTTGTTATAAATTAATCTCAGTGCTGGTATTCTAAAATGAGGGGTGCATTCCCAGTTGAGCCAACAGGCTGCTGTGTATTTTCTCTTTTTTTGGAGACTTAGTATTTCTGTGAGCATCCAGTGACAGGGTCTGGATGCTGCAGAGGAATGCTCTTCCAGGAGGGTTGGGAACTGAAGTACACCAAGGGTTAACCTGCAAGGCAAAGGTTGGACTGGCAGAGTCCTGAGGAAGTTGTTGGGCTGGCTAATATACTGGTGTGGCAGAGAGGTGTCACACAACACAGCACCAACAAATCTCTCTTTTCTTGCTGAGGCTAAAGGGTAACCAAGTGACTTGCAGGCCTGGATGCCCAAAGAAAGTGTCTGTTTCCCATCCAAATAGTGAACCAACCCAAGTCTATTTGCCTTATATAACCCCCTTTCCTGTTCACTGGCCCAGTATGAGGTTGTACAAGATAGGGGAAGCCTGCCTTGCGACTTTTTACACAACTTTGGGAAACTGGGCCCAAGGCTCCTTCGGGTGCTCTGCGTTGTGTGTCTGTGTGTGTTCACCTCAGACCAGACCCACTCAGACAAACCACCAGGAACAAGGCTTTATTCTGTAAAGAACATAGAACAGGAGTACAGCCCAGCAGCCTCCTCTCTGCTTGCCTGCTATGTGCTCCCAGCTCAGTCAGTGTTGGGACCTCCTGCTGTGCGGGCAGAGGGTACATCCTGGCAGGAACCAGGAAGTTCTCCCAAGATGCCTCAATTTGTAGTCCACACCTTGTAGTTCCCAGGGCTGCTGTTGAAGCACACTGGACCTTGGGCTGCAAGGTATGCAAGGTATGACAAATTGCAAGGTGGCAAACCATTCAGTACAGGTGTAAGCAGGGGTTTCACGTATCTGGATAGAATTTGGGAAACTAGAATGTTTTAAAAACTAATGCCACTGGCATGTGATTGTCCAAGTTAGATCCTGAGATAGGGGTTTCAAAGTCACGTCACATAATTAAATCATGTCATTTGTCAACTGTAACTGAGATGTCTAGTGCCAGTAAGTTCTGAAAAGCAGCACTCAGTCGTGAAGAAGAGACAAATACATCTTAGTTTATTAAAATAGCTTAGTTGTTTAGCAAGCAACTTACATTCCTCAGGCCTTCTAGAAGCCTATCAGTGTGCACCATGTGCTCACAGATAATGATAAATCTCCTTCAGCAAGGCTAAACTGTGCTTTATTTCTCTCTGGTGGTGTTATGCAGCTGGATCTAAGTTTTAAAGCTTGGCCCTTCAATTTTAAATAGGAGCCTCCAAATGGTTTATTGTAGCAGATTTCTTACACTGGTACTGTTAGGATTTTGTTAGCAAGCCCTATAACTACTCCCAGTTCTACTTTACTATTATAAAAGTAGTAAATCCCTATTGTCAGGGATTTATAACATCATAAAAATACAATTTGCTTTAGAAAAAACCAAGTCCATAAAAATTAGTCTGATTTTTCCCAATTAATTTCCAAACATTTAGCTTGTCTTTTTTAAAAACTGCATACACAGCAGGGGAAAGTACACCTTACCTGTGTATATTATAATGGTGTCTTATTGCTTCTGTCTGTGGAACATACAGGATATGACAGGAAGTATAAAAGAAATAACTTCTTTATTTGTACCAGCTCCAGCAAGAAAACCACAGTGAAGATTTTTGGACATGGATGCCTAACATTAGGCTCCTAAATCCATATACAGATACCTAAAAAATGGGCTAATTTTCCAAAGTATTGAGCACCCAGCAACTTCCATTTAAATAATGGATTCACTGCCACTGATTCCATGTGTAAACTTGAGCAAATGACTTAACTGTTCTGTGACTCAGTTTACCTATCTGTATGACAGGGATAACTATGCAGTCTATCATGCAGAAGTCACACTCAATTACACGCTGGTGTAAGTCCTGAATAACACAACAAGTTTTAATGAAAGCACTCAATCATAAAGAACAGACAAATACATCCTTGTTTTCAGTTTGCACAATGAGCTTACACATTATAATAAATCTCCTTCAGCAAGGCCGAGCTGTGTTTTATTTCTCTCTGGATTTCTAGATTTACATCAGTTTAACTGAGAACAGAATTTTGGTACTCAGACAGCATGGTGTTTGGATGCATAAATAGGTAGTCACATTTTCAGGAGTGCCGGGAATGCAGCAGTTATGAGTTAAATTGACCCGGACTGTAGTCATGTAATAACTCCACAGTGACTCTGTGCAGGTGCAAAGGTCTGTGCTAGCAAAATGGCTTGTGGAGTTGGGGCTAAAAATTTCTATTTCAGTTATAAATTTCCTGACTTCATGAGACAGCTATTACTCTTTAACTGCAGTCTTTTGTATTCAGATTAAAAATCAAAGTTTTGGTAGTTTCCTAATCTCTGTGCTGCTTTTTCTATATGAGTCAGTTTAGATAATTCTCTAAAGAACCCTGACAATTATGGGAAAAATAACTTAAATACTAGAGGGTGAATCTCAGATCAAGCCCTGTATGTGGCTTCAATATTTATCAAATAATTTTTCTACCATTTGTCCCAACTGTGCAGATATGACCATTTCCTTTCTACCAAACGAACCGGAATGATGCTTGAGACCCTAAAAACAGTAAACATTCACAATGTCCCATACTTTAGTTTCTTCTTTGTGGGGAGGGTGGGTCCTTTTATATTCCAGATCTGCAATCACATGCTGAATGACAGCAGCATTAATGAAATGAATAGTTCTGATGGATAACTGTATAGGGACAGGCAATCTGAAAGAGTAAGAGCATTCTATACAGAGAGCAGAAACCAGTGTAACAGAGAGGAGAGGACATCTGATCAAGAAATCTCCACCAGGCATCAGATAAAAAGACAATGAGTGATAGAAGTTTGTCACTTTATATTAACACAATGTATGTTTCTATGTCACTTTCATAGGGCCAGATTGTGAGCCCCCTTGCTCCAACTGGGGAACAGTTACTTGCACAAGCCATCCCATTGGTTTTAATGGGACTGACCTTTCATATAAGTAACTGCTGACCAATGGAGTAGGAGGTTCACAACCTGTGCCATAGTGAGAGTGTTAAAAGCAAGGGATAACAAGTCAGCTTTGCTGGTTCCTGTTTCTGCAGTAGCTCACTGTGTGACCATGGGCAAATCACCTGACCTTTCTCTGCACTAGTTCACCCACCTATAGAACTGGGATAGCAATGCTAACTTCTATACGTCAAACTTAAATGTTCATTCTGCAAGACATTACCTGTGGCATTTTAAATATAGGGAACATCTCATGGACTGATAGGATCATTCAAAATGAATGAAACTTTTCTAAAGATGAATGTTAGGTGTCTTAATTAATGTCTTTTGAGATTTCTTTATGCATAGGCACTACACAAGTGCTATTATTTAGTGTTAAAGCGAATTTTCATTTTATATCTTCTTTTTATAGGGCTGAGAATCATGAGCCTATCTCCCAACATGTGGTACTCAAAATTTAATACTGACTGTCTCTCCCAGGTCCCTTTATTTTTTTTTAAACTCAAAACAATACACCAAACATATTGCTTGAATTTTGTTATATTTTTCTTTGTCTTTCCAAAGTATAGACAGAATGAGAGCTCAATGTGTCAGACTCTCTGTTCTACAACCTAAGATATGTGCTAAAGAAAACCAAAAGGACTGAAACATTGATTTTTCAAAAGACTAATGCAACAAAGATCAAGTAAGTAATATGTTCAGTTTATTGATAAGTAAAAGGTGGTATCTGGGAGATGCCTTGTAGATGGCTGTGCAACAGAGAAAATAAATAAAGCTGCCTGTCTAGATCGAGGGGACTCAAGAAGGCATTAGCACCAACAAATAGGCTAGGTAGAAAAATCTGTAGTCCTTCCATGGCTCACTGACCTTGCAGTGCAGTCAAGTTCAAACAATTATACAGATAGGTAGATAGATGCTCAAGAGCCAACCACCTTTGTCTAACTATCAAAATGCATGAGAAGGAGCCTAATGTAGGCAAGTTATTATAATAGGATTTCAACAGGCAGCTTTTGGGGAATATTATACTTTGCAGCAGAGGGTAGCCCTGTCCACACCCCTTTGCAGAACTTGTGCTGATGTCCCACACTGCATCCTGACTGTTGCAAATCTTTAGGGAGCATGCCACTTAAATTATGCTCCGTGGCAGGCCGGCCTGGTTTGTTTACGTGCTGCATCTGCAGGTTTGGCTGATGGCAGCTCCCAGTGGCTGCGGTTCGCCGCTCCAGGCCAATGTGGGCTGCGGGATGCCAACTAAACCTTTCTCCGTTGCACTGTTAAACCTGTCTCTATTACACTGTTTCTCTGTTACACTGAACAGCTAGTTGTTAAATATTTATTCCCCATGTAGGTACTTACAGACAATATTATAATCATCACCCTGTAATTTTCCCTTTGTTATGACAAATAGATTGAGCTCCCTGAGTCTATCACTGTAAGACAGGTTTCTAACCCTTTCATCATTCTCTTGGATCTTCTCTGAACCTTCTCCAAGTTGTCAACAACATTTTTAATTGAGGATACTAGAACTAGACACAGCTGGGGTAGCACCACTGCCAAATACAAACACAGAATAACCTGTTTCCTCCTACTCGAGATTTCCCTGTTTATACACCCAAGGATTTGCATTGGCCATTTTGGCCACACTTGGAGTTCATGTTCAGCTGATTATTCACCATGCCCCCAAATCTTTTTTAGAGTCACTGCTTCCCAAGATAGAGTCCGACATCATATAAGTATGGCCTAGGTTCCTTGTTCCTAGATGTATACATTTACATTTAGCCATATAGGCCATTATGAACAGGAAAAAATATAGTTACACTGTGATTTAGTGTATTTGGCATAGTATTCATATCCCAAGTAGAGTTTTTATCCAGAAAAGGGAGGCCAGGGACTCCATGAAAGTCACGAGGGACTTGTTATTACTACTGATTTTACATGGAAGATGCTCAGAGACTAATGTGCTGGGTAACAGTATAAAACCCTAAGACAGATACAAAGGTAGTCACTACCATTTCTTTTTCACAATATGAGAAAATTCCATACTTGTCAGTCAGCCACATGCTACCCATTCATATGGAGACTACTATAGCTTATTCTTCTTATGGTAGTGATACTCTGACAGTGTTAGCAATTCCTCTTCAAAGGTATGGTACTCACATGTATTTAAAATTTCTGTTTTCAATCCAACCATAAAGGTATCTTTCAGCGTAAATTTAAATCAACACTATCCCAAGAGTAAACACTAATTAGAGGCTTGAATAATTGTGATCAGTGTACAATTTGGCTGAGAACCGCAGCTTTTGTTAATTCTATGATTGCTGTTTATGCATCATATATATCAAAAAGTCATGTTATTACCATTGCAAGATAATCAGCATTTCCTTAGAAAATTCAGAGGACAAAAAAGGCCAGTGTTGTGTACCCTAGAGTACCTCTGTGTAACATACTGCATTGCAGCAAGACAGCTAATAATATAGTGAAGCAAAAGCACATTTACTACTATACTGTGGAGAATAGGATGATACCATTTTTGTTTTATGTTTTGTAAGCACAGTTACTTTGGGGGATTTCTTTTTTTTTCTTTTTTTTTTTGTTAAGAGATAAAGCACATTTCTGGCATGAATAGTAATATATTAAACAGTCAGATGCACCTCTTTTGAATATTATCTCTGTTATTTGGAGGTATTGTTGAGAGAATTTTCTGTCTATTACAGTGCAGTGTTTGTCTGAAGGCACAGAACACAGGGGATTGAGAATAATGTAACAAGCCTGCTGCAGTAACAATCTCCTGGTTTTAGACTAAAATCAACAAGAATATCCAATGTGATTTAGGACAATAATACATCATTGGAGGAAGGAGATTTTCCAAGGCGCAAATGAGTTAAATACCTATCGCCCATTGACTTTTAATGGAGTCCAGCACTTAAATGCCATTTTGTGCCTTTGAAAAATCTCCCTTCTAAATGTTGATTTCACTGCTTAGCAAGGTTATATTTAACAAGGGCTGAATGTTGCTTCACTGTCTCTGGTGCGATAGGTGGGTGGAATCCAATACTCTGGTTAAGACTTGACAAAGTATCCTTAAAATACTGGTGTGGATATTCGCAGTACTGTTGTACCCATGTGGGCACCAGCATTTGAGAGAGACAAGGTGGGTTAGGTGATATCTTTCGTTGGACCAACTTCTGTTGGTGAAAGAGACAAGCTTTCAAACTTACACAGAGCACTTCTTCAGGTCTGGACCTTTGCAACTGGAGAGAGTCCACAGCAGTTCCTATGTTGAACAATTGGAGTGAGTCCACAAAAATGATAAAAGGTTTAGAAAACCTTACCTATGATGGAAGGTTAAAAAAAGCTGAGCATGTTTCATCTTGGGAAATGAAGACTGAGAGGAGTTCTCATAACAGTGTTGAAATATATTAAGGGCTGTTATAAAGAGTACTGTAATCAATTGTTCTCCATGTCCACTGGTGGTAGGACAAGAAGTAATGGGCTTAATTTTCAGCAATGGAAATTTAGGCTAGATATTAAAAAAAACTTCCTACCTATAAGGCTAGTTAAGCTCTGGATTAGGCTTTCAAGGGAGGTTGTAAAATCCCATCATTGGAGGTTTTTAAGAGGAGGTTGGACAAATATGTCAGGGGTGATCTAGGTGTATTTGGTTCTGCATTAGCAAAGGGGGCCGGACTTGATGACTTATCAAGGTCCCTTCCAGCCCTACATTGCTATAATTCAATGTTCTTTTGTAATAGGAGAACTTTAAGAGTGTTATTAGTACCTGTAAATATTTATATTATGTTAGTGCCCAAAGGGTCTGCTCAGGATTGGGGCTCCATTGTGCTGGGTGCTGTGCAAACATAGAAAAGAGATAACATCCTCACTGGAGGACTCCAGTATTCATTACTAACTGAGGGTGGTTTGGTGGCCTACGTGCAATGAGTTGGTGATTTCAATATAGTTTTCAAACAGTGTCTTGCATTAAATATCTGCTCATTCTTAGAAAGTTCAGCCATTTTTTCAGCTATCTTTTTAAAGAAAAGTGTTCGTGACTTTTTTTTAACCAGAAAAGCAGATTTTTTTTTCACTCTTGCAATGTTCAAAACCAACTTGAAGGGATTTTGCTCAAATTTTCCAAAACCTTCCTTCTTGCCAGAGACCAAGTATGTAAAATTTCAGCCTCAAAGGTGAATTTTTCAGAAAGTCAGAAGTTTATAAAAATCATTTATATTGTTTTACAACTGTAACTGCAACATTTAGTAGTAAAATTGACAGGAAATAATTTATTTTGAGAATTTAGCCTTTTTGTTGTGAATTATCAGTGAAAAGAATGTACCTTTCATTTGTTCAATGCAATTTTTTATGAAGAAATTTCAGCATGTGGTTTGCTTGTGAACTGTTTTCTGTGACTTTTCCTTTGAGCATTAGATTTTCACAATTCAATATCATTTCTGTTCCCTGATTAGATAAGCTGCTATAATATTTATTAACAACTTCTAGCTCCACCCAAAAGGTGAAATTCACTCCTGTGCAGAGGACTAGCACAAACCATAAGCACCTCTTACGTCCCCCTTAAGCCCTGATTGAGTATGGCTTTGTGTTCCCCCAAACAGTATGCATTCTTTAAGACATGCATTAGAAGCTTCAGGAGTTACGTAGTGCATGCCTAGAGCTGGGGCTCTGCAAAGGGCAGAATTTCATCCCAGATTCATTTAATTTTGTCATTCAATGAACCTTGATGGTGTGTTTGAAATATGCTCTCAGTGACCATTCACACAAACAAAACTTCCAGTGAATGTTGACAAAAAGTGAATAAAATGGGGTATGAACACAGTTAAAGATAAAACACATTTAGAAGCAGCCAGAATATTCAACCATGTAATCAGTTGTCTTCAGCAGAGAGCAAATAACTAGGCTATATATATATAGTACATTTCCTAATATGTTTCCAAAACCAGTATACTTTTAATGACAGAGCCCCAGGCATGTGATGGAAATACAAATATAATAATATTACAGTAGGCTACCTTGTTGGTAGCTTCATCAGAGTACAAGAACTAAATAGACATGGTGGTTAATCTACCTACAGGTATAGGTAATCCCATTAGAATTGAATAGAGATTACTGCCGGAGCAATACTGCAGAAATGATTGAATATTCATTTGAATTTTTCACTGAATTCACTCTGTGTTTGTGGCACTTTTGTATATCCTCTCCACAAATATTCTAGTGAACAAGGTCACTATAGGCTTGTGAATTGAAATAGTGAATTTTAAACAGATATTGCAGGATATTCACAGACAACAAATTTGAAATGCAGAATTATAAGCGATTGCAGTAGCATCAAGAGGTTCCAATTGGGCATCAGGAGTGTTCACAGGGGAGATCTGATTCTAAGAGTTCACTTCATCCAGTCAGGGATCATAAATATAACCTATGGTCTGTAGGTCCAGTCAAAACAGCTCAACTTTCAAATGCTGAATACTCAAAGCAATATTTGCAGTGAACAGTTGGCTGTGTCACTGGCTGAACTATGTTTGCTTTGAAATTATTGCATAAATGTTTTACGCAAATAAATTAATAGAAATCATCTGTTCACTGTTACTTCTTCAATAGCAAAAAATCTGAAATGCCTAAACTGGGCATTGTTTCCCCAGTGTTAGCTGTGGCATATTGGCAGGGGATTGTGGGTTAAGCTTGGTTACTCTCATTGCTGGATCCATTTTCTGGATCAGCAGCATTTACAAACACATCCAATTCTGTGTCAAAGAGAGTGAAAGTTGCTGTCTTCTGCTACTTTTACAATTTCCATTTTATAGTACTGCTATTTGCAGCATTCGTGAAGTATGATGTATAGGGTCTTTGTTGTTTCATTACATTAATATGTCACTGTAGTATTCTACTGAAGTGGTAAAATGTTTTCAGACACCTACAAAAACTCAGTGCTCCCTGTTCAAGGGATTAACCTTCAAGATCCAAACTGCTTGACCAATTTGAAATCTGTTGCAGAGTTTACCAGGGAACTGTGGGTAAATATTAATGTGCACCAGGTGTCCGGAGCTGCATTGACTGCCCTGTATTTAACTCTATCCACTTCCTGCAGTGTTTTGCCATAGAGTGCAGTTGTAGATGCTCTTGTTTTAGTTTAATACTGTATATTTTCACCATCATCTAATCCTTAGGATTTTGGCTTACAAGGGAAACACTGTAGTTCAGCTGGAAAATACCATTTTCCCACCAGCAACCTTGAACATTTTTCTACCCCAGTAGGTGACAAAATGAAAAAGACCAAAACAATGTGATCTTCCTTCAAAGTCATATGGACAAAGAACTGTATTATGTGAGTAAGCAGAAATGCTGTGTGCGTGGGAGTCTGAGGATGGGATTCACCGGGGGATTTGGGCTGAATAGTGTAGTGCCTAACTTTTAGGCACCCTGCTGCTGCCTGGATCCACAGCCCTGAGTTTGGCACCCAGGCTCCCTATACAATGCCTGGGGAGAGTGAAGCACTTCAGAAAGGGAACCACAGAAGCCAGAATGCTGAGCAGGGAGCAGCCTAAGCTTGTCGGTAAGAAATGCTGAGAAGGAAGGTGTGGCTAGACCCCCACGTCTAAAGGGGAGTTAGATGTCTAACTCCAGGCTGGAGGGAGGTGCCTGCTTCCACTTGTGATTCACAGCCATGAAACCTCCTTCTGGAGTTAGGTGCCTAAGCCAGGTCAGTCATTTCTCAAGAAACACTGAGGAGATACTGACTCCCTTTTACCCAATAGCCCAGTGGTAAAGGCACTCACCCAGGTTGGAGAAAACCTGAGTTGAACCTGGGTCTCCTACATGCCAGTTATATGGCCTAAGCCCTAGGCATGGGGAGGAGAATGTGCCTTTCTCACTCTCTCCTGTTGAAGCTGTTCCCCAAATACAGTACTTAAATAGTCATCAGAACAGGGACTTGAGTCTCCCACATCCCAGATGAGTGCCCTAACCACTGGGAGATAGAGTCAGTATCTCTCCTTTTCTCTCTGTGACCCTCTTGAGCCCTGGAATTCTGGGAAAGGTAGACTGTGGCTGTCATAAATATAAAGGGAAGGGTAACCACCTTTCCGTATACAGAACTAGAAAATCCCTCCTGGCCAGAGGCAAAATCCCTTCACCTGTAAATGGTTAAGAAGCTAAGATAACATCACTGGCACCTGACCAAAATGACCAATGAGGGGACAAGATACTTTCAAAGCTGGATGGGGGGGAAACAAAGGGTCTATCTGTCTGTGTGATGCTTTTGCCAGGAACAGAACAGGACTGGAGTATTAGAACTTGTTAGTAAGTAATCTAGCTAGAAATGCATTAGATTTCCTTTTGTTTAAATGGCTGGTAAATAAGCTGTGCTGAATGGAATGTATATTCCTGTTTTTGTGTCTTTTTGTAACTTAAGGTTTTGCCTAGAGGGATTCTCCATGTTTTGAATCTGATTACCCTGTAAGGTATTTACCATCCTGATTTTACAGAGGTGATTCTTTTACTTTTTCTTTAATTAAAATTCTTCTTTTAAGATCCTGATTGCTTTTTCCTTGTTCTTAAGATCCAAGGGTTTGGGTCTGTGTTCACCTATGCAAATTGGTGAGGATTTTTATCAAGCCTTCCCCAGGAAAGGGGGTGTAGGGCTTGGGGAGATATTTGGGGAATGGGGGAAAGATGTCTCCAAGTGGGCTCTTTCCCTGTTCTTTGTTTAACACGCTTGGTGGTGGCAGCATAGGGTTCCAGGACAAGGCAAAGTTTGTACCTTGGGGAAGTTTTTAACCTAAGCTGGTAAGAATAAGCTTAGGGGGTCTTTCATGCAGGTCCCCACATCTGTACCCCAGAGTTCAGAGTGGGGAAGGAACCTTGACAGGGGAGAGGGAGGGGTCAATTGACTGGGACTTGTGTCCATGAGCCAGGCCTGCTGGGGGATATTTAAGAGGCAACTTTTTGCTCAGTTTTGGAGAAGTCAAGGACTGGGAGAGAGCTAGTGTGGGACTCTTCACAGAGCCTGGGTTTCCTTACACCCATTGCTTAATTTGTAATGAAAGAGGTGCCAGGGCTCAAGCAATTAGGTGCTCAAGAAATTGTTTTACTTTCATAACTGACACGGCAAGCCCTGAGGTGCAGGGGTTATGAACTGCCAAGCCTAGAGGTGCCAGGACCCAGCCACTCTAAGCCACAGCACAAATGAAACACTGCTTAAACCACAGCTGCCACCAGTGAAAGTTTGAGTAGGCACAGATGCCACCTTAGTATCCGCCCTATCTGCCAATAGCTGCACTTTCAAACCTGAGCCAAAGATTTAGCACTAATGATCACAAACAAACAAAGGGAGGGATGTTCAAAAGCATGCAGCATTGAGCTGTCTTTGTTCCCACTCGAATCGATGGTAAAACTCCCATGGATGTCCAGTGGAATCAGAGTTAGGTCAACGCTAATCATTTTTGCAAATCCCACACAGAAAGTCTTGGAAATGTTCACAGTGTCTTCTTTTTTGGTCATACACAAAAGCAAAACTGGCTGAACCATTCAAAACCACTCCTGTAAAAATACATAATTAATTGCATTCTACTCAACAAAAAATCCATATGACTCACCTTCAGTTTGATAAAGTTTGAAATAGCCATTGGAAAGTCATCATACAATGGAAACAATGGATGCTTCTAATATATTTTTTGAAGTTGCACTGCTGAGCACAGGTGTAATAAACTGCCCACAGATTAATTCATTTGGTGCTCAGTGAAACATTTTAATTATGATGAACTAACGAGATTTTAATGGATTGTCATAAGTATCCTTATGCAAATTCTATTATAATGCAGCAATTAATTTACAAATGTGCTGTGATTTTAACAGGTGAGGTAACTCACAATCCTAAGTTTGTGCAGGGATTCACTCTGAGACTGCTGAAATCAAATGGACATGTTCCTTGGATAAGATCTGCTTTTCCTGGGAAGGGTGTGTTTGTGTTGGTGTAAGTGTGTGTATGTACAAACTAGACTCAATTATTAGCTAAAATTCCCTTAGTAGAGGCTACTACAATCAATGAGAAAGTGAGTGGAGGAGTAGATCATGTTTAGTTGAGTTGAGTGCAGTTTTTCACCCAAAACCTTTTTACAAATTTGTGGCAGCTGAACTGAGTCAGAAAAAATAAAAACAAAGAAAAAAACCTTAAAAAAAATGATGAAAATATTGAAACGTTTAGTTTCAACATTTTTTAAATGAAACATTTTCAATTTTTCAGTTAGAAGCGACTTTTGGTTTCATAATTTCCTTTAATTTTGTAAAAGTAAAATTAAATTTAAGTTTAAAAATATTTGAAATCAAAATGAAATGTTTTGTTTAACCTGCTATTATTTTTTTTTACTTTTTGATTTGCCAGAAGTTTAAAAAAAATCATAGTTGATTTGACCCAAAAACAATTGTTGTAATTTTTCAGAATTTCCAGAGAACCAAAAAAAATCCATTATTTACACAGTTCTGATTTTTAACTCATAACCAGGACCAGAGAAAATTGATTTACAAAACAATTAGACATCCCTTTGAGGCACAGTTCCATTGGGGCTCTCCTCTTCTGCTAGGAGAGAAGAGTATGCTGCTTTTGGCCTTCACAAGACACAACCTATCCTTACCCCACTAGCTGGTGTGAGGAGACTTGGAGCCAGGGCTTTGCCTAATCCCCACCTCTTTCTGCTGATTCTCTGCCTGCTTACACCATCTGCTTAGATGTGTATGCTGGGCCCAGTGAACTTCTCTCATCCTACCATGCAGAGCCCTTTGCTGAGGTGTTCTTGGTGGCTCCCCCATGGCAGTGAGTCTTGTACTTAGCACTCAGTTAAGATGCATGGGGCAGTTCATTGTTTCAGGCTGACTGAAGACTCAGGAAGATGTCCCTATATCACTTACACGTGGGGCATGTTTTCAAGCTTTTCTTCACATCCTCAAGAGCTAATAACTTTAAAAAAACCCCAAAACAAACAGAAAGCTGAGATTCTAATCTCGTCACATGTGTACATGATCCAGGGATGTGCTGCCTATGCCTTAATCTGGCTCAGATGTGGGCTGCTGCATGGCTGTGTAGAACCAGGCCACAAAGTAGACTGAAATTTACAAATTGACATTTGCTGTCTGCATTCCTCTCTGTAAAGCTAGCTTACTAGAGGGTTCTTGCTAATATCATTCAAGCAGTAACATTGTCCTACAAAAAGTCTTTGGCCTAGGAAAAGTACACCAGGCTGGGAACTATGAATTCTAGATGCTCCCACACTAACTGGTGTCAATAATTCAATGCCCTTTAAAATTCATATTATTAAGCATGATCTCATATCTCACAGAATGTTGACACATACTGGGACTAGAATACAGGGTTGAGGTTTTCAAGGCCAATATTAATTGCAATATCATAAAGTTGTGTGGCTAAATCCCTTAGCTAGCTTTGAAAAGCTTGGCCCATATCTCTAATATAGCAGACCCTTAGCTCATCCTGCAAGAAAGACTGCTGCATCCATGTGCTTGGCTGTGCTGTCCATAAAATGGTGCATACATAGTACATCTGTAACTCACTGTTTCAATGTGTTATGCCCCCTCATCCTATGGCATGTCCACAGAGGATAACACCCTAATCATGCTGCCTGCTCTTATAGCTATAAATTTGTGCTGAAGGTCCAGGGTACAAAAACTGATGAGTGTGGGGACATACATTCATATAACAGAACATGGATTTACTTTTTAAAAAAACTTACATGTAGAAAATTATATACAAAAACTGTGTACAAGAGTGTTGTTGGGTTGTAATGTTAGGCATTCAAAAGTTAGTAAATGCCACAATTAAGGTTGCTTATGCAGCCTTAATTCTGTCCCCTGGTGTGTATGTATTATGATATATGCAGTGTTGTTGTAGCTGTGTAGGTACCAGGATAGTAGAGAGACAAGATAGGTGAGGTAGTATCTTTGATTGGACCAACTTCTGCTGATGAGGGACACAAACTTTCAAGCATACAGAGAGCTCTTTTTCAGGTCTGGGAAAGGTACTCATAATGTCACAGCTCAGTATGAGGTGGAACAGATTGTTTAGCATAAGCAGTTAACACATATTTCAAGGGACCATTCAAGGTGAAGTGGCCAGTTATGGTCTTTATGTACATGATCATATACTATTTTCTTCCACAGAACCCCTGTCTCATTGACTTTTGTGGTGCTTTTACTGGGTGTAGGGATCTGCCTGAGTGCATCTAATTGCAGGATCAGGGCCACAGCAATCAGTTTGATCAGGATCTAGCTCCCTGTATGATTCAGATGGAATGTTTCCCATAAATTGTGGCTATTTCTTGCTAAATGTTTTCAGAGCAAATGTCCTGTGCAACATAAATCTTGATTACATGTTTATTTCAGTTGTTGGGTACATTGTCAGGAGGATAATAAGGATAGTGGGGATGGGGAAGATTTATCTGACTAGTAAAATCACACTGTGTTCAGACTCCCTGTAGCGCTTTTATTGACTCTGCTGCCATCAGAGATTAGTGCAATGCAAAACTGTTAAATACACATCCCAGCACATCCCTGTATTTAAGTGGTTCAGATAATTAGCAGTTTTCTGTCCTTCCATTACATCTTTATTCCAGCTGGCAGAAGACACATTTTTAAAAATCCACTTCTTTGTAAGCCTCTCCAATCCATATTTGGATGTAAAGGGTTGCACTGGGCATGCATTGCCACTGGATAAACAACGTATACAACTCAGCTCGCCCTAAAATGACAACAGCCTCATTTCACATAGTGCACCTATAATGTGTTTACATTGTATGATGACGAGAATACATTAAAATACCCTCCAGTTCTCTTTCTACAGCTAGCTACTGTCCAAAAACCCACCTTGTGACAGAGTATGAGGAGAGATTTAAAAGACTTGGACTGTTCAAGTTGGAAAAGAGAGGACTAAGGGGGAGTGGGGGTGGGATATGATAGAGGTCTATAAAATCATGACTGGTGTAGAGAAAATGAATAGGGAAGTGTTATTTACCCCTTCACATAACACAAGAACCAGGGTCATAAGATGAAATTAATAGGCAGCAGGTTTAAAACAAACAAAAGGAAGTATTTCTTCACACAACGCACAGTCAACCTGTAGAACTCATTCCCAGGGAATGTTGTGAAGGACAAAAGCATAACTAGGTTCAAAAAAGAATTAGAGAAGTTCATGGAGGATAGGTTCATCAATGGCAATTAGCCAAGATGGCCCAGGATGCAACCCCATGCTCTGGGTGTCCCTAAGCTTCTGACCCCCAAATGCTGGGACTGGAAGATAGGGGATGGACAAAATTGTCCTGTTCCGTTCATTCCCTCTAAAGCTTCTGGCATTGGTCACTGTCAGAAGACCACAGTATACTGGGCTTGATTGACCATTGATCTGACCCAACATGGCCATTCTTATGTTCGGTTTCAGAGTAACAGCCGTGTTAGTCTGTATTTGCAAAAAAAAAAGGAGTACTTGTGGCACCTTAGAGAGGATGCATACTGTGAGCTGTAGCTCACGAAAGCTTATGCTCAAATAAATTGGTTAGTCTCTAAGGTGCCACAAGTACTCCTTTTCTTTTATTCTTATGTTCTTACCTCAGATTGCCTGGCATACAACAAGTTGCAGATAAGGGGCTGTCATAAATATAAAGGGAAGTGTAAATCCCTTTAAAATCCCTCCTGGCCAGAGTAAAACTCCTCTCACCTGTAAAGGGTTAAGAAGCTAAAGGTAACCTTGCTGGCGCCTGACCAAAATGACCAATGAGGAGACAAGATACTTTCAAAAGCTGGGAGGAGGGAGAGAAACAAAGGGTCTCTGTCTGTCTATATGCTGTTTCTGCTGGGGATAGACCAGGAATGGAGTCTTAGAACTTTTAGTAAGTAATCTAGCTAGGTATGTGTTAGATTATGATTTCTTTAAATGGCTGAGAAAAGAATTGTGCTGAATAAAATAACTATTTCTGTCTGTGTATCTTTTTTGTAACTTAAGGTTTTGCCTAGAGGGGTTCTCTATGTTTTGAATCTAATTACCCTGTAAGGTATCTACCATCCTGATTTTACAGAGGTGATTTCTTTACTTCTATTTACTTCTATTTCTATTAAAAGTCTTCTTGTAAGAAAACTGAATGCTTTTTTCATTGTTCTCAGATCCAAGGGTTTGGGTCTGTAGTCACCTATGCAAATTGGTGAGGCTTTTTATCCAACATTTCCCAGGAAAGTGGGGGTGCAAGTGTTGGGAGGATTGTTCATTGTTCTTAAGATCTAAGGGTCTGGGTCTGTAGTCACCTAGGCACACTGGTGAGGCTTTTTACCAAACCTTGTCTAGGAAGTGGGGTGCAAGGTTTTGGGAAGTATTTTGGGGGGAAAGACGTTTCCAAACAGCTCTTCCCCAGTAACCAGTATTTGTTTGGTGGTGGTAGCATCCAATCCAAGGACAAAGGATGGAATATTTTGTACCTTGGGGAAGTTTTGACCTAAGCTGGTAAAGATAAGCTTAGGAGGTTTTTCATGCAGGTCCCCACATCTATACCCTAGCGTTCATAGTGGGGAAGGAACCTTGACAGGGGCAAAAGAAATAAGGACATAAATGTGCCAACTACCATGCTTGTCTGCTGAAAGGCTTTGCATTAAAAACAAAAGATTTGTGCTTCAAGATGGGAATGTCCCTTTGGGTGGAATTTCTATTCAAGGACCTCCAAAATAGCCTGGTTTGTTAACTTTGCAGGTGCTTGGATGTTTTATTACAGCCTTGTATGAATGGTGCTCTCTCTCAAATTTGCTGTGTGCAGTGCTGTATAGCATTTCTCTCTTCTGTTATTCTGTTCTTTCCTGGCAGTAATGGTCCTCTATCCCCCCCTAGAATTGGCACAGAATTCCAGGACTGTGGGGCGGACAAAAAAGGGGGAACTGATAGTTTAAAAGCTCAAACCCTAAAAGGTGCTATGCAGTGGATGGGTTTTTAAAATTGACTCTATAATGTGATGGAAGGGGGTGATGTCAAAAGGATGAACGTCAACAAGTGATAGAATGACAAGAATGTAAAGAATGCAATGTCCTGTGGCTGCAAGACCTGATGGAATTCTAGATCCATCACTAAGTCCAGCAAGAAGTTAGTATTAGCTTTTGATTTATGTAGTGCCTACTGCAGGACTCAAAGCACTTCTCAAAAATCTCCCATGTACTTGTGGGGATCACTTCTTTTCATCTGTCTCCCAACTGCAGTCACTTATAGGGTGGAAAATGACAACCATTAATTGGAGCTAGTAAACATTGTTCAGCAGAATCTACCCTTCTGAAAGCTGCTGCCTTCAAATTCTCTGCCTCTGGTATCACTGTATGCTCTCAGGCAAAAGGCCTTCACATGGTTAGCTGTGGAAAATCAATCTCAATTTCCAGAAGATAGAACTGCTGTCATAGAAGTTTACTTAGCACTAACAGCTGCTTTTTCAGATAGAGACTCTTGAAGAGAAGTTCAAAATGCAAAGATTGGCTTGTAGGGATGCATGCGGGTTCAGGTGTTTGTATTTCTGTTTCAAGTGTGACCTTTTATTATTGGTATTCCTATGTGAACATTCCTCATCTCTTTGTGCATATATATCTTATATATATTTTCCAAAGATTTTTTAATGCCTGAGGGAGCCATGTATGAGACTGTGCAATGTATGGGTTCTCTTATGCCACCATCCAGAAACAGGCCTAATGTGACTGGAGCTTACACTACTTTGACCTCATAAATTGTTCTCTGAGGAACTGCCCGCTGAAGTCAGTAGGAGTTTTTCTATTAATGGTAATTGGATCAGGCCTGAAAGAGCTTGGGAAGAATGCATGTATAAATACAAATAAATGCAAATAGTGTAGCCAACTAGACACTGCATATACATCGATTTGTGTATGCATATTAACATGTTCTGCTGGACAGATCATCACTGATTATCTTTGTATCATGGGCCCTCTATTGCTAGCATCTAGCTGAGATTCTCCAAGTTGCAGACCCCTGTGCTTTAGAATCAAGAGGCTCTGAGTGTTAGCTCCATGGCTGACCTGGCACTTCAAATAGCCACAGTGTGCAGCATAGTGAGGAGGATCATTGTAGTGGGGGAGGAGACAGATAGTTTGAAGTCACTTCTCCCCTTCTGCAGGTTTATGGGCGGATTACACATATGAATGTCAGTTATTCTGATTGTTTCGGTCTGTGTTGGGAGGGAGTTTGTTTTAGAATGAAACATATTCAGGACTCTAGTGAGACAGTATAGGTATTCCGAGTGGATTAGAAAACCAGGTTCATGATTATGATTATGAAGAGATGGGGTCTGATCAGGGTTCAGTAGGAGTCATTGGCAAAACACCTGCTGATTTCACTGGGAGTATATTAGGTGCTCATACCCCACCCCCTCCCCCGGCCCCAATTCATCCCCTAACTTCATTGGGACTCTACAGGGGCTAAAGAGATTATACCCAGATGAATTCCTCTGCAAATTCAGGGTCATATTTTATAGAACAAAAGGAAATTTCATTTTGGGAGGAAGCACAGTTTAGTGGCTTGAGCATGGAACTAACAACTAGAAACTTCTGCATTCCCACCCTAGCTAGGTCACTGACTTCTGATTCCCACCCTAGCAGTTTGCCATGTGGCTCATGTGTGTCAAATCACATTGGTATAAAGGCTTGGTAGCCCACATGCCCTTTAAAAAAACAACTAAAAATGATCTAGATTTACAGATCAATAAACATAAGTTGCCTGCTTTTCAGAGGTGCTGAGTACCCACAACATTCACTGAAGTCAAGGGGAACTACATGATTTGAGCTTTCATTTAGAAGCCTGACTGTGGACTTAAGTGCCTGACTTCATACAGAACATTTTGGCCGCAGTATTCATGGAACAATTTTTGAGCTATCAATGCCATATATAAACAGAGTCGCAACATAATGCATGGTTTCAGAGTAGCAGCTGTGTTAGTGTGTATCCACAAAAAGAAAAGGAGGACTTGTGGCACCTTAGAGCCGTAGCTCACGAAAACTTATGCTCAAATAAATTTGTTAGTCTCTAAGGTGCCACAAGTCCTCCTTTTTTTTTAACATAATGCATGATATTACATAAGTTATTTATTCTTTATAATGTTTTGAATAGGTCAAAAAGTCCCATTGCTATGAATGGAAACGTACGCTTCTGACCGAAATCATACATTCCTTACTTGAGGGCAAATGAGTGTTTTGCACTGGGAGTACTTGTCTGGCTACATTATTATATATGCTAGCTTTGAATTTTAGGGAGCTAGCGTGTTATGGGCAAGGCAGAGAACAGGTAGGGTGATCATGTGTCCCTGAAAACCAGGGTTTTCAGGGGTGGTACTTGGGCCTCCATCAGTTTTTCAAGAGGTGATTGTTCTTTGGTTTCTGTAACCCCTTGCACATTCTGGCCTTTGAAAAGCCACTGGTCAGCTGAGCCAGTGAAATTGACAACAGGCTTGCTGAGCACATATGATCCTCAAAGACAAACCTCAACCAGGCCTATCATATGTTCCCATCATGCCCTTCGCCTTCCCTAGAAGGTCTTTCAGGGATTTTCTTGCCTCCCTAGAACAAGTAACTCTCTGCTTCAGCTGTCAAAAGCCTCCTATGTGCACTCTCCTCACATTCCACCAAACCGGTCTCTGCTACAGTTGTCCTTGTTTTTCACTTCAAAAGTTTGGTCATCTCCACATAGGTGAGGGAGAAAGTCAGTGGTTTGCAAACAAACTACTAAGTGATTACTCAGCTATGAAAACAGGAAACCTCAGAAGAATATTTAAATATTTCCAAAACTGAGCTATAATTATCTTAGCCAAAATGTAAAATAACAATGAGTGAAACTGCAGATCGTTATAAAGAAATCAGATAGTGGAGATTGGAGAAAATGTGTGTTTTTCCCAAACTTTCAGCAGGATCTAAGATCTCGGGGAACAGCAGAAAACAAAGTAAAAATGGCTTCTGCTTAGCTGAGCTAGACAGATTCTTTCAAACACATGGAATAGAATCAGCCAATCCTAGGCAAATGACAAATAGCATGTGACCCACTCTCTGTGGTATATCCTCAGAACCAGTTTCAGAATGGCAATAGACCATGTATACAGCAGCATGATAATCTTTACAGATACCCAGATAAATGAAAAAAAATGCAGAAATCTACTATTGGTACTTGATGAACACAACAACATTTGAGCAAACCATTACAGGATAATAGATGCAGTTTAAATACATACCAAGGCAGATATTGGGTATTTTTGTGGTTCAAGTTGAACTCCTTGCAGTAGTTTTAGCATTAGTGTCTCTAAATCATGTTTTCATTTCTCAGAATTCCATTGCACTTAATAGACAGCTTGCACCACTGATTTTAATGGGATTTAGCCGAGTTCATTCTGCATATTAGTACTCATACCTGCCTAGGTAGAGTAATGCGGTTATCAGTGTACAAAAATGATTCACCTGTAATTGATTGTAATGATTCAGCTGAAAAATATTCCTAGCTGTATTTATTAACTACAATATCTTACTGTTTTTTTCATGACATGGTTATTCCAGAGGTTCTTTCCATAAGATTCCTTCCCATTTTTCTTTGTGGCTTGCACCTGGTGACTTTCTTCTGTTCTAGGGAGGATAGCTCCTGAGGTCCCTTCCAACCCTGATATTCTATAATTCTATGGTACTCTCTGTCAAACTGATCAGTGCCATTCTTGGATTAACCTGAGAGATGGTGATTTGAGATATTCTCCTCACCAGGGTTAAAGCTGCTTCTGTCATGCTTCCACCTAATCTTTGGGCAGGGAGTGAGATTTCAGACCTGGAAAAAGAACAAGAGTCCTTCATGTAGCAATGCAGAGCACTAACCATAGGCCCACTAGAAATAATAATTTGTTTGAACGATAGCCCTTCTCTGTTATTCCATATTCTATTTAGTACACAAAATCCCAGTGCTGGGAATTGGACACCTGCCCAATTGATCTCAGTGGGAATTTGTGTGGTAAGGAGAAGGTAGTTTATGTAATGTTGCATATGATAAAACTCTTTAATGAAACCACAATTTTACTGGATATGAAAAACAGCCCTCTTGTGAGTGGTAAAGTTCTGCAGAATCTTAAAATCTCTATGTCCTGGGCTCCTCAGATGGTATTTCCTGTCCAGCAAGCTGTTCCAGGGCCCGTCATCAAAATCAAAAATGTAACGCATACTTTTTGCAGCCAATAAAATGGTTAAACCTTCTACCCTGTTGAAAAGATTATATAAAGTTCATAATATTTATAATATTTTTTGTAGCTGCAGAGCAGTAAAAATCACTTGCTAACTGCAGCACTTCATTATTTCAATAAAATTTGCAGAGAAATAGGCACTGTTTAGACTAAGTGCAGCACAATGGGGGTTGCAGGTAACATTTAATTACAGATTTAAATGCCTACAAGTTTGAGTGCACAGAACAAAACAAGAAAACATAATAATTCATATTTTATTAATGGCAATAATGACCCACCTGGCTATTCTTCCTTATAGCAGATCATAATCAACTACAGCATAACAAAAACTGTGTTAAGCCCACATTTATATGTTACTGACTGTTCCCACTAACCAGGCTACATGGGGCATTCAGCATTTAAATAAGTTAAAAGTTTTAAAAAATTCTTTCCATTACCCATGAAAAATACTAGGCATTTCTTGGATCACCCTGCAGATATTTCCAAATGCTTCCTTTTGTTTCATTGCCTTCATTTTGTTACATACTGCCTATTTTTCGTAGGCTTTGGATTTTCTAGTGATGCATGGGGGTATCCTTCCTTAAGAAATGCTGCACCAGAAACTGGGGTTTAAATAACTAGAAAGTAGTTGAAAGTTAAAACAGTCACGTGTTTGACAGTCACTAAGTGTGTGATCAAGAATTTACCACTGAAGACAGTGGGTCTTGTCCAGGATTAGGCCCCAGTTGAGTAGCATTGAAGCACATGCTTAACTTTAAGAATATAATTAAGACCCATTGACTTCAAAGATACTGAAGATAAGCATATGCTGAAGTGCTTTGCTGAATTGGAACCATAAATTCTCCTTTTTGACATATGTGCAATTCCAACAATGCCAGTTTCTGAAAGGATGAACTCGATCCTACAAAGCCAAATCAGGATCTAACATAGCCCATGTTATTCCAATTTGCATCTTCCAGGGAGTTCCCTTAGTTCTCTTTACAGTTACAATTTTAAAAAAATGTTTTGAGAGATAAAGGACTAAAACCCAAAGCATGTAATGTTGAAGTAAACATATACAATTACTATAGCACAAAAATAACCATAAGTCCTTAAAAAGGTTACAGTGTCCCTGTATCAAAACAAAATTTCTCTGTAGCATTGTCTAGCAACTCCAGAGCTTTCACACTAACTCTGGCGCACAAGAGGCTTCCAACATTTGTAACGTTGCAGTGAACTAGAAAGTACAGGGCAGATTTTGCAAATGGAAAGGGATAATTTATTAAAGAATTGTTGGTCTATCCCTCCAGTAATAGCATCAAATCCCACCCTATGTGATCCCTTGAGGGATCAGTGAGCTTGTATGGGAATTTAATCATCACAGGTTTTATTCCATATGCAGTTCTCCTGAGGCCCAGTTTCACTCCAGGACTTCCGCCAGTATGTAAGAGGATCTGAACTCTGTTCTGAAACTTACACATCAGCTGTACTGCTGAGCTATTCCTTTAAGGTTAAGGGTGGCTCATTACACACTAGTGTGTGGTTCATATGCTGAATAGCACTCCATGTTAGGTGAATATGAAGGATCAGATTTTCAGAGGTGATTACGAGCATTTTTTTTTGGTCCCATTTCCTATTCATTTGGATAGGAAAATGGACATTCAAATGCACTGGGTGTCTTCAAAAATCTCAGTGAAAGAAAATCTTAGCTACTCATTTTAAATTTTCTGAACCTAGCATTAGCAATTGTATTTAACAGATTTTTTTAAATCTTGTGAATAGTAATTTGTCTGCACTGTCTCTATAGTATTTGTAGCCTCCCTGTCTAGTGTTCCTTATTTCAGTCTCTTTTGATCATTTTTATTGGCATCTGTTCCATGTGAGTGAACTATAGATGATTCCACTGCCGTTCTACTGAGCAGGGTCACTAAAGTGATCAGAGGGGTGCTCAGAGATTGCAAACCGCCTTCAGTGATCAGCAGCTGGAAATTAATGTGCTTGAAATTCTGAAGCTGTTTACAGAAAAATGGTTCTAGTGTGACTCAATCCTCATTCTTTCAAGGAAACATCTGCAGAATACAAATATTCGGGGGGGAAATCTCACCTGTGCCTTGTAATGGTCATTATTTTCACAGCTAAATTTAGAATTTAAAGCAAACTTTAGCAATAGGCGGCATGCTTAGTGTTCCTTTTTGCATTCTGATACCCAGAATGCTTTTCCAGCTCATAGCAGTTCCATGTCAATGCCTGTAACTAAACTCTTACAACAAGCTGAAAACTTTGGCTGTGATTGTGTGCGCTCTGAATTCTACAAAAGGATTTGCCAGGAATAAGAGTGGTAGGTTTCCCCTGACGTTTAGCCTAGATATTCTTGTGTGCAAGATCAAATGTAAAACCTTCATTAGGCTACAACAGCAATGAGAATGATTTCTTTGATGACCTGTGGCAGCCAGAACAGATTAACTTAAGTAACCATTTGGCATTATTTTTGTGTCCAATGCAAACAACTAAAGATGGACCTGAATAAAATCCTGGTTCTGAACACTCCTGAATTTTGGAGTTTGATATTTGGATCAGGACAATCCCAAAGTGTATGGTGTTGGGATTTGGCCCATTTGTGAACTTGGATCTGAACAGAGATGTGGATCTGGGATTTTGTTTTAGACCCATCTCTAGAAACAATGAATTCTAACAATCCAGTCCCTGCATGAGATTACGTGATGCTGGATGTCTGAAAAGAATTAGTCTTGAATAAGGGAGATCAACCCATTTGTCACTCATTCCAGGGGAAATAAGAGTTCTTACAGTTTCCTCCACATTTCTCTCTTCACACAAATAGTCTTCGAAATAGTACTCAGACATCTCTAGGTTCTATAGCCACAATTACATTCTTTTCCTTGCTCTTGTCATGATTCTTTTATGGGAATTTAATTGTCTTGTGAACAGTAGGAATACACTTTATGATTGAACATTTCTATGGAGGTCTGTAACCCTGGTCTGTCTTAACAGTTTAGAATTAATACACAGGAAGTTTATGCTTTCAGCAATGTTCCTGTCTTTTTTGTTATATTGCATCCTGCCATTCACTGCACAATGAGAAGTGGACAGAGTATTGTTTTCCAATAGACAGGGGAGGGGACTTGCTTTAATCTATGATTAACCACACACTTATTTTTAGATTCACCATGTTGTAGCATATAGGGGTGGGTGAAGCAATCATATTCAGGATAGTTGGCAAGCAGTGCCTCTGAACAGTTTGTAGGCAGCATGACTATTGGATTATCTTGGACATATTTTAATGGGGAAAAGGTTTTCTTTGTCTACAATGCAGTGTTTGCACTGTAGTGCATTGTGTTATCTATGAAGTAGGACAATTTACTTTCCTTCTCATGCATGCAAATATCAACGTACACTGAACTGAACTTTGTACAAATATGCCATGTTAAAATAATGTATTAGAAAGAGGGAGCGAGGGGAGAAAAGAAATCCTAATATGACAGGTTTCAGAGTAGCAGCCGTGTTAGTCTGTATCCGCAAAAAACCCAGGAATATTTATGGCACCTTAGAGACTAACAAATTTATTAGAGCATAAGCTTTCATGGACTACAGCCCACTTCCTAGGATGCATTGAATGGAACATATAGTAAGAAGATATAAATATACATATGGAGAAGGTGGAATTTGCCATGCAAACTGTAAGAGGCTAATTAATTAAGATGAGCTATTATCAGCAGGAGAAAAAAAACTTTTGTAGTGATAATCACACCACACAACAAAAACACTAACCCAGGAACCTGATTGCAATAAAGCCTGATGCCAACTCTGTCCACATATTTATTCAAGTGACACCATCGTAGGACCTAATCACATTAGCCATGCCATCAGGGGCTCGTTCAACTGCACATCTACCAATGTGATATATGCCATCATGTGCCAGCAATGCTCCTCTGCCATGTACATTGGCCAAACTGGACAGTCTCTAAGCAAAAGAATAAATGGACACAAATCTGACATCAGGAATCATAACATTCAAAAACTAGTAGGTGAACATTTCAACCTCTAAAAAAAGAACAGGAGTACTTGTGGCACCTTAAAAACTAACAAATTTATTTGAGCATAAGCTTTCCTGAGCTACAGCTCACTTCATCAGATGCATTCTGGCCACTCAGTAAAAGATTTAAGGGTGGCAATTCTGCAACAGAAAATCTTCAAAATCAGACTCCAACGAGAAACTGCTGAGCTTGAATTAATATGCAAACTAGATACCATTAACTTGGGTTTGAATAGAGACTGGGAGTGGCTGGGTCATTACACATATTGAATCTATTTCCCCATGTTAAGTATCCTCACACCTTCTTGTCAACTGTCTGAATGGGCCATGTTGATTATCAATACAAAAGTTTTTTTTCTCCTGCTGATAATAGCTCATCTTAATTAATTAGTCTCTTACAGTTTGTATGGCAAATTCCACCTTCTCTGTATAGATATATATATATCTTATATAAGATATATCATATCTTTCTATATGTTCCATTCTATGCATCCAATTAAGTAGGCTGTAGCCCATGAAAACTTATGCTCTAATAAATTTGTTAGATTCTAAGGTGCCACAAGTACCCCTGGTTTTTTTGGCTAATATGACAGCATGATAAATAGCATAGTGGATAGGGGACAGAACCCAGGAGACTTAGATTCTAATACTTGTTCTACCACTGAACTGCTATATGACTTTGGACAATGAACTGTCTGGGCCTGTTTCATTTCCCGCTCTTTGTCTGTCTTGGGATTCAAATTGTAAGGTCTTTGGGGCAAGGAGTAAGAGCTAGCTCTACCAAGGGATTTAGGAACCTAACTTTCACTGTAGGAAGTCCCTAGGCACCTATGTTTTTGCTGGTAAAGTCCCCTACATGCCTGTGTTTCTGCCACTGGGCATGTGCACAGACACCTAAATCATGATGCCAAGGTGCCTGTCCCGCAGCAGGAGCATCAGATTAGGCATGACCTGCCTATCGTGCTTTTGGGGCCCAATCTGAGAGGTATACTCTGAGCTTACCTACTGGGTTAGGCCTCGCTCAAAGCACAGCAGGAGCAGGAACCAACAACTGGCCCAGATATCTACTGGACACAGGAATTGGCCCATCTGCATTATCTTACATGGTAAAGCCCTCTACTTCAAGAAAGCCCTTGAAGAATAAAGGTGCCTACGTAGGATCACTGTGACTCAAGGGGTTGTACTGCTTGGCGGGAAGGGAGATGTGAGCTGTGCAAGGGCTCTGGGCTTTTGAATGGATGGTCCTCAACTGATTCCCTGAGATTTTCAGGATTTCCCAGGATCTCAAGATACCTAACCCTTGCCTGTTTTGAATGAAATGTTAAGAATGGACAATTAAAAGGAAACTCTCAAATAAACCTGACAGCATTTCCTGTTGAACTTGTCTCGTTCATGGGGTTTCTCCATGGAAAGGACAATACCTAATTGTACAGGGAAATTCTCTCATCCTCCATCAATATCCTGGAGATTATAAACCTTAAAGTCATAGCATTGTTATTAGTGATATTCTGAGAGTTTGTGGAGAAAAAGAAAAAGAATAATAATGTACATAGCAAGAAATTCAGATAATGATTCCAGATGAACTACAGCTAGTATCCTGTGGCGATACAGTATGCACAGGGTCAAGAGGATTAATTGAAACTTGATGTGATGGATCAGTGGAGACCCAGAGGGTAGGGTAGTGAGACAGCTAGATGGGGAATGCATGGTATTTGTTTTAAAATTCTTTTATGATTTCTATGGAAGAATAGGAAAGTAAAATTCAACTACAGAGTGTGAGCTGCACTTCTCTTTTCCTATTCCTAATTGCTGTTATTTTGAAGGAACAGAAATTTGGGTTTTGGTTGTTTACCCTTGGAATTAAAAAAAAAAATCTAGGAGGGGACACAGTATTTCTGACTAGCTGCAAATCTCTATTTTGGATCAAGCGGAGGTGGCCAGTTTGTTGGCACCGATCAATAACATGGCTAAGAGATTATCAAGCCTGATCCAGCTCTGAGGGTCTCAGTCAACTTAGGGAACTCAGCCCTGCTCTAGCCTAGGACACATGGAAAAATGCTGCAGTGCAGTATAGGGCTCCTGTCAGTTTATAGAAATTATTCACCTTGTGCAGTAACAATGGTTCTTCAAGATGTGTCCACTGTAGGTGTGTCTGCATCCCTACACTTCTGATCAGAGATCTTAGGTAGCAATGTCCATCGACTCGCACATGCTCTCTCCCCCCCTCGTGCTCTGCCTCGAGGCTAATTAGTGCTACATGGGCAAACCACGCTCAGATTCCTTCTTGATCGCACAGTCCCTATCAAGAACTCCATAGTAGAGGGGAGGAGGGAGGGTCATGGAGCACCTATGGGGACATACGTTTTGAAGAACCATCATTACTGCAGAAATTGAGTAACTTCCTCTTCTTCTTTGAACAGTGTCCCTGTGGGTGCTCCTCTGTAGGTGAATCCCATGTAGGATCCTGGATGGGAGGTTGGGGTTTTGGAGTCAAGTCTGTTATGGATGATAATACTGTGGAACCGAAGATAGCATTGGAAGCCGAGTCCTCAATAATCACATAGTGTTCTGCAAAGGTATGCATGGATGCACAGGTCACCGCGCTGCAGATTTCCGAGATAGGGAGGTACTACATTGCAAACCCGATAGCAGTGTTTGATATAGTTGGCGACCAGTTTGGAGAGCCTTTGAGTCTATATTGCCACACCTTTAGACCTATCTGCAGTGGAAAAGCCTTTGTCCTGTCCAGGTAGAAGGCCAGGGCTCTCCTAGCATCTAGTGCAGAGGTGGGCAAACTATGGCCCACGGGCCACATCCAGCCCGTGGGACCGTCATAGAATCATAGAATATCAGGGTTGGAAGGGACCTCAGGAGGTCATCTAGTCCTCCCCCCTGCTCAAAGCAGGACCAATCCCCAACTAAATCATCCCAGCCAGGGCTTTGTCAAGCCTGACCTTAAAAATATCTAAGGAAGGAGATTCTACCACCTCCCTAGGTGATGCATTCCAGTGTTTCACCACCCTCCGAGTGAAAAAGATTTTCCTAATATCCAACCTAAACCTCCCCCACTGCAACTTGAGACCATTACTCCTTGTTCAGTCATCAGCTACCACTGAGAACAGTCTAGATCCATCCTCTTTGGAACCCCCTTTCAGGTAATTGAAAGAAGCTATCAAATTCCCCCTCATTCTTCTCTTCTGCAGACTAAACAATCCCAGTTCCCTCAGCCTCTCCTCAGAAGTCATGTGTTCCAGTCCCCTAATCATTTGTGTTGTCCTCCGCTAGACACTTTTCAATTTTTCCACATCCTTCTGGTAGTGTGGGGCCCAAAACTGGACACAGTACTCCAGATGAGGCCTCACCAATGTCGAATAGAGGGGAACGATCACATCCCTCGATCTGCTGGCAATGCCCCTACAGATACATCCCAAAATGCCATTGGCCTTCTTGGCAACAACGGCACACTGTTGACTCATATCCAGCTTCTCGTCCACTGTAACCCCTTTTCTGCAGAACTGCTGCCGAGCCATTCGGTCCCTAGTCTGTAGCGGTGCATGGGATTCTTCCATCCTAAGTGCAGGACTCTGCACTTGTCCTTGTTGAACCTCACCAGATTCCTTTTGGCCCAATCCTCTAATTTGTCTAGGGCCCTCTGTATCCTATCCCTGCCCTCAAGTGTATCTACCTCTCCTCCCAGTTTAGTGTCATCTGCAAAGTTGCTGAAGGTGCAATCCACACCATCCTCCAGATCATTTATGAAGATATTGAACAAAACTGGCCCCAAGACCGACCCTTGGGGCACTTCACTTGATACCAGCTGCCAACTGGACATGGAGCCTGTCATAAATATAAAGGGAAGGGTAAACCCCTTTAAACTCCCTCCTGGCCAGAGGAAAAATCCTCTCATCTGTAAAGGGTTAAGAAGCTAAAAGGTAACCTCGGTGGCACCTGACCAAAATGACCAATGAGGAGACAAGATACTTTGCCGGGGACAGAACAGGAATGGAGTCTTAGAACTTAGTAAGTAATCTAGCTAGGTATGTGTTAGATTATGATTTCTTTAAATGGCTGAGAAAATAGCTGTGCTGAATAGAATGAATATTCCTGTCTGTGTGTCTTTTTTGTAACTTAAGGTTTTGCCTAGAGGGATTCTTTATGTTTTGAATCTAATTACCCTGTAAGGTATTTACCATCCTGATTTTATAGAGATGATTCTTTTTTACCTCTATTAAAAGTCTTCTTGTAAGGAAACTGAATGCTTTTTCATTGTTCTAAGATCCAAGGGTTTGGGTCTGTGGTCACCTATGCAAATTGGTGAGGATTTTTACCAAACCTTCCCCAAGAAGTGGGGTGCAAGGGTTGGGAGGATTTTTTGGGGGAAAGACGTTTCCAAATGACGCTTTCCTAATAAAAATAAACCCAGATAAATGTTTGGTGGTGGCAGTGGAAGTCCAAGGGCAAAGGGTACAATAGTTTGTATCTTGGGGAAGTTTTAACCTAAGCTGGTAAAAGTAAGCTTAGGAGGTTTTCATGCAGGTCCCCACATCTGTACTCTAGAGTTCAGAGTGGGGGAGGAACCTTGACAGAGCCATTGATCACTACCCGTTGAGCCCGACAATCTAGCTGGCCCTTGAGCTCCTGGCTGAGGAGGCTAGCCCCCAGCCCCTCCCCCACTGTCCTCCCTCCCCCACAGCCTCAGCTCCCTGTGCTGCCAGTGCTCGGGGCAGTGTGGCTGGCTCCTGCTGGGCCATGTGGCTGCGAGCTCCTGCCGCTCTGAGCAGCACAGTAAGCGGGTGGGAATGTGTGTGTGTGTGGGGGGGGGGTTGGATAAGGGGCAAGAGGTCCCAGGGGGCAGTCAGGGGACAGGGAGCAGGGGGTGGTTGGATGGGGCGGAGGTTCTGGGGGGGCGGTCAGGGGACGGGGAACAGGGGCGTTGGATAGGCGTGGGATCCCGGGAGGCACGTTAGAGGGCGGGGGTGTGGATAGGGGCCAGGGCAGTCAGGAGACATGGAGCAGGTGGGGTCCCTGGAGGGGAATGGTTAGGGGCGGCGGGTCCCAGCAGGGGGAAGTCAGGGGACAAGGACCGGGGGGGTTGGATCGGTCAGCAGTTCTGAGGGAGGCAATCAGGGGGCGGGAAGTAGGAGGGGGCGGGGCCAGGCTGTTTGGGGAGGCACAGCCTTCCCTACCCAGCCCTCCATGCAGTTTTGCAACCCCAATGTGGCCCTCAGGCCAAAAAGTTTGCCCACCCCTGATCTATGTGAAGTATGGCATCCATGTGAAGTATGGCATCTCTATTATTGTGGTGAGGCTTAGGATAAAAGATGGGAGGTGACCTGAGGAGGTCACCTTGGGTGTGAACTTTGGGAGTAACCTGTGAGTAATCTTGTCATGAAAGAAGACTGTTAAAGGGGAGTGTGCCATATGTGCCGCCATCTCCCCTATTCTTCTTGCCTAGGTGAAGGTGACCAGAAATGCGTCTTCATTGATAGGCATATGAGTGAACAAGTGGCCTTAGGTTCAAAGGGCAGGCAACTCAGGCTCTTTAAAACTAAGTTCAGGTCCCATGTTGGGGTGGGATGTCTGGGTTGGGGAAAGAGGTTTGCTATGCCCTTGAACCTCTCTGTAGTTAGGTGTGAGAAAACTGAATTTCCCTCTATTTGATGATAGAAAATCACTTTGGCCACCAGGTATACTTTGAGCAAACTGAGAGATAGTCCTGACTTCTTGAGAGTCAGTATGTAGTCTAACACCATGGGGAGAGCATCAGATGCCGAGGTAATGTGCCTGAAATTGCACCAAATCTGAAATCTGGCCCACTTTTGTAAGTAAGTATCACAGGTAGCCTATTTTCTACTATGTAGTAATACCTCCTGCACCTCCTCAGAGCAGGGGCTTTCTATGTTCTGGAACCATGAAGAAGCAAGGTCTTGAGCCAGAGTATCCATAGGTTGGGATGGAGAGTGCACCCTTCGTTCTGTGAGAGGAAGTAAGGAGTGGGATGAAGAAGGATCGGTGGACACACTGCCAGCCATGACAGGTATGGGTACCACGTCTGTCTCGGCCAGGTGAGAGCAATAAGTATGAAGTTTGCTTTTTCTCTTTTTAATTTTAACAGGAACTTCAGCAGCAGAGGGAATGGGGGAAAGGTGTATAGAAGGCCCTCGTCTCATGGAAGAAGGAGGGCCTCCCCTAGGGAGTGCTGTCTGAGGCCGGCCCTGGAGCAGTAGCACGGGCGTTTCTTGTTCGGGTAAGTGGTGAATAAGTCTATTGTTGGTGTTCTCCATTGAGAGAATATGCTGTGGAGTACTACTGGGTTCATATCCCACTCATGGTTGTGGGAGAAATTGTGACTGAGATTGTCCGCTGTTGTGTTATGCACTCGTGGTAGATAGGTCGCTGATATTAGAACTTTGTGGGAAATGCACCAATTCCAGAGCTTTATGCTTCTGTGCAGATGGAGGATGATCTGGCGCCTCCCTGATGATTTATATAGTACATATACATGATGGTGTCTGTTATGACTTTCGTGTGTGTACCTTTGATCAGTGGGGAAAGTGAGTGCAAGCATTCATGACCACTCTGAGTTCAAGGAGGTTGATGTGGTGAGTCGCCTCCGCAGGTGACCACTTGCCCTGAGTCGTGAGGTTGTTGAGATGTGCACTCCAACCTATGAGAGATCCATCAATAATGAGAAGTAATGTCAGGGGGAGGGCTGTGTGAACGGGACCCCAATGCAAATATTTTCTGGGTCTTTCCACCAGTCCAGGGAGAGTCTCTGGAAGGCATCAAGAGAGGTTTGTCTAATCTTTTTTTGTTCAACCAGTAAATTAAGCTGAACCAAGTCTGCAGGCACCTCATGTGAAGTCTGGAATGAGATATTACAAATGTGCCAGCTGCCATGTGCCCCACAAGCTGGATGCAATGTCTGGCCAACATTTGAGGGCTGGTTTGCACTGTCTCTATAAGTGCTGACAGGCTGTGAAAGCTGTACTGTGGAAGGAGCACTCTGACTTGCAGTGAGTCAAGATCAGCCCCTATAAACTCCAAGCATTGTACCAGAGTTAATGGGTTTATTTTTGGACGTTGATTTGCAGGCCCAGTTTTGTGAAAACATCCATAGTTCTGTGGGTGGCTCACAGAGCTTCTTTGAAGGAGCAGGCCCTGAGGAGACAGTCATCTAAGTATGGGTAGATCAAGATCCCCTGAGTCATAGGTGGGCCATTACCATGGATTGAACCTTGGAGAATACTCTGGGGGCAGATGAGAGGCCAAAATGGAGTACTCTGTACTAGTAATGGTTCTGACCCAAAGGAACTCTGGAAGAATCATATGTGGAAATATGCATCCTGGAGGTTGAGGGGTGAGAACCAGTCTCCCTGTTCCAGAGATGAAATAATTGCTGCTATTGTGACCATCTTGAATTTCTTCAGTGCTCTAAGATCCAGTATGGTTCTCCAACCTCTCTTTGTCTCAGGGATCAGAAACTATTGACGGTAAAATGCTTTGCCTTGGAGATGCAGTGGTACAGGTTCTATGACTCCTAGGGGGAGAAGGTGATCTCCTGTCATAACAGTCTCTCGTGAGAAGGGTCCCTGGGAGGGACAGGGAAGGCGGGGAGGCAGGTGAAGTGCTCATTAGTCTCAAGTCAGAACACAGGGGTTGGGGCAGAGCGCATGTGCGAGCCAAATGGACACTGCTACCAAAGATCTCTGATCAGAAGCACAGGGACACACATAAACCTACAGTGGCACACCCATAGGGACACTATTTGAAGAAGGTGTGATTATTATGGCTGTTCCAGGCTGTGGTACTCCAAGCTTCTTAGGTACTCAGTAGCATGCCAGGGCTCATAGGCAACTGCTGAGGGTGCTTCAGCTGGTAGGCCCTGAAGGTGCTTGCCCTGGTGAATCCCAATAATCATTCAGACAATGTAAAAAGCTGTTTTATTAGGGTTGGCAGGAAACAGAAAGGTGGCAATTACCCCCAGTTACATTTCAAAGCAAAATAAAACATAGGGAAATTATCCAATATAGGGTTTAGGCTTCTCAGGCCTACTGCCTGGGGTGCCTTCTGCACTCCAGGCCTTTAGAATCATAGATTAGGGTTGGAAGAGCCCTCAGGAGGTCATCTAGTCCAAACCCCTGCTCAAAGCAGGAGCAACCCCAGCTAAATCATCCCAGCCAGGGCTTTGTCAAGCTGGGCCTTAAAAACCTCTAAGGATGGAGATTCTACCACCTCCCTAGGTAACCCATTCCAGTGCTTCACCACCCTCCTAGTGAAATAGTATTTCCTAAAATCCAACCTAGGCTTCCCTTTATTAAAGGTAAATAGGTAATTCAAATTTGAACAGAGAACGGCTACTAGGATGATAAGAGGAATGGAGAACCTCCCTCACAAGACAAAACTTAAAGAGCTCGGCTTGTTTAGCATAACCAAACGAAGGCTGAAGGGAGATATGACTGCTCTCTATAAATAAATCAGAGGGATAAACACCAGGGAGTGAGCAGAGTTATTTAATTTAAAGGCCAATGTTAGCAAAAGAACAAATGGATATAAACTGGCCATCAACAAGTTTAGGCTTGAAATTTGATGAAGTCCACCAGAGGCGTGAAGTTCTGGAAAAGCCTTCTGAGGGGAGCAGTGGGGGTAAGGGGAGAAAACCTAACTTGGTTCAAGACTTAGCTTGATAAATTTGTGGAGAGGATGGTAATGATGAAGTTACCTACAACGGGTATAAGCAAATATCTCCACTGATGGGTGATGGGACACTATATGAGGAGGGCTCCGAGTTACTACAGAGAATTCTTTCCTATGTGGTCTGGCTGGAGAGTTTCGCCCACATACTTGGGATCTAACTGATCGCTACATTTGGGGTTAGGAAGGAATTTTCCCCAGGTCAGATCGGCAGACACCCTGCATTTTGTGGCCATCCTCTGCAGTGTGGGGCATGGGTCACTTGCTAGTTTGAACTAGAATAAATGGTGTATTCTCTGAACCTTGAAGTCTTTAAATCTAGAAATGAGCCCTCCAGTAACTCAGCCAGCGGGTTATGGGCCTAATGCAGGAGTGGTGGATGAAGTTCTGTGGCCTGTGATATACAGGCTGTCAGACTAGATGAGTATGATGGTCCCTTCTGGACTTGAAGTCTATGAATTAGTGGAGGACCCTGAGCAGAGAATCCTGGATAGGACAGTGGTCTTCAGAGGAGTCGAAGGAGCCGTTGGAGTCTGCCCAGAACAACTCTGCCTGAAGATGTGAGGCAATGAGTGATAAGAAACAGGCCCACAGTTGCAGAGCAACCCCATGTTGAGCATCCTCCTCCTTGTCTGGTGGATGGCCACCTCCTCCTGCTATTGGTCAGGGCAGGAGTGTGACTTGTATCAGTGACCTACAGTGTCACAGGTCAGTGGGTTGATGGGAATGACAGTTTTCTGCTTAGCCAATTCACCACAAGTGCAAGTTATAGGTTGATTTTCATTTTGCCAGCTTGTATGTGTTAATGAGCAGCTGAAATGGCCCTGTGTAAAAAGTATCAGAGGGCTAGCCATGTTAATCTGTACACACAAAAACAACGAGGAGTCTGGTGGCACCGGGTGGCTTTGGACTAGGTGACCTCCTGAGGTCCCTTCCAATCCTAATATTCTATGATTCTAAAGACTAAGCTTTATTTGGGCATAAACTTTCATGGGTAAAAAAGTCCACTTCTTCAGATGCATGGAGTGAAAATTACAGATAAAGTGGATTTTTCCCACAAAAGCTTATGCCCAAATAAATCTGTTAGTCTTTAAGGTGCCAGCGGACTCCTCGTTGTTCCTAAGTACAAAGATAACAACATGTGTCAAAAGTTGAAAGCAAACTGTTGTGTGCCTGAAACGTTAGCAAACGTATGCCAAAATAATTCACACATCCAAGTTAACCTCCTTATACTTAGTCACTGCTTTCTGGGCTGCAGTCTCAACATCTATAGTTTGGCAGGCAAAGGGAAGAACAGCAGTTTTAATCCTTGATAAAGTTTTTGTTACATACAGTGTTAACGTGTCTGTTGGACAAATGTACCTATGTCTGCAGATAAAATAAAAGGTGTACTTCCCATGGGAAGGAGCCCAGTACAATAGGATAGTGAGAGCACAACCCAGAAACTAATCTTTAGTTGTGCCTTGAATTAGCTTTATGTGGAAAGATTTACTGAGGACTATTTCAATGAATAAACTTGATGACTTAGTCTGGGTTTTTCAAGTCCAAAGTTTTTAGATATGTGCTAGATGCATATCTGAATAAAGCTAATTTGCTTACCTTTTTGTGTACAGGCTTTAATTTGGACCCAGGGGTCTTCATTTAGATTTAATAGCAAGCAGTCCTTCACATAAACCTACATGTTTTATCTTGATTTAATCAGCATAAGTTTAATTGGAATTCAGATGTAGTTTAATTGAGTAAAATACAGTATTTTGCTTATGTGTATTTTAATGAATATTGAAATTATGACTTCTGAACTATTGCTAGCATATGTTTCCTGAGGGAATGTGAATCCGTGTTTGACCTTTTGAAAGAAATTAGTGGCAGAATCTGAGTCTTGGTGGTTATAAGTAA
Source organism: Eretmochelys imbricata (assembly GCF_965152235.1). NCBI lineage: Eukaryota > Metazoa > Chordata > Testudines > Cheloniidae > Eretmochelys > Eretmochelys imbricata. The sequence goes on from NC_135572.1 coordinate 35,514,130, forward strand.
AGGTTACCATGAATGTCATCTGTATATTAGAACCAAATGGCTTAGATTAGGTCTCTTTGGTATTTGGTACACTCAGAGATCTACTCCATATTTTAGGAATACTCTCAGTGTTCCATAGAGTGTGTTCCATATTTTAGGTACTCTCAGAGATCTACTCCATATTTTAGGGAATGCTCTTATAAGTCTGCTCTTGAGTGTGTTCCATATCTTAGACTCTGACTTTAGAGAATCTGCTTTCCCAGGATTTAGCATGAGAACCACTTTCTAAAAGCTGAGAAGTCCTGAAAGAACTTTTTTGAAAGCCTTTCTTAGTTGAAAATATTAATAACTACTGGAAGTTCGGTGCCTAAATACCTTTGAGGAGCTGGGCCCAGGAGACTAATTTTGCCAAGCAGGTTCCATTAGGTTAGTGGATCAGGCACCTACCACGCAGGTAGGAGGAAAAAAATCATCCTTTCAAAAAGTTTAGTCCCTGGATATCCTCATCACCACCCCATGTTCATCCCCCTCACCCTCATCACTGCTCCTTGAATTGGGTAAAATTGGTTGTGCTGTGGGAGGGCTTTAGACTTTTTAACTCCTGAAAAATCCAAAAACAACAGCAGACTAGATGACCTATGGCCTGATCTTGCCCCATTGAAGCCAATGACAAAACACCTATTGACCTCAGTGGGAGCAAAATCTAGCCCATGTCAGAGCTTTCTCTATTTCTAATTTCTATGGTTCAGTTCAACAAATCAAACTCTGTTCCTTCTCCTATGCACCGTGTCCTGGACTGCTTCTCAATATTGAAACACAATGTGAAGAGCAGTAATAAAGAACCAGTAAATACTCAAAGCCTGGATATCAACCAAAATTCTTTATTTGACATATTTTTCAGAGGAAAATGGGCACAGTTGCCATGGAAAACATGGCAGCTTAATTATACTTGTCACAACCGGCCATCCCAAATTCATAGTTTGTAGAAGGTATAGCCTTCAAGGACTGGCTGCTTGATGTTCTGAATTGCTAACATTTGCTCTGCGACTTCTCTATTAGCGGACATGCAGCTTTGTGAATATAGTGTTTCCAATTTTTTTTAAGGTGCTGACACGACTGAAGTGTGTTACATACCAGTGCTTCACCCTTGCAGGAAGAATACTGCACTGTTTCTTTGTACGGTACATGAGATAACTTTCATTTTGCCAAGATGGAGATAGACATCCCATGTCACCAAACCAATTATTTTTAAGTATTCAGTTCTTTGTATAATAATCTTGAAACCCAAATTCTTTCAACTGAACAGTAAAGCCTTCTTTGGCTTAGAACTTGGAATACCTAGTACAATAGGCTTGTGCTGTGTAATTAGTTCCATTATATCTGTACTGCAGTAACTTTATTTGAGCACTATGTCTATAAATAAGGTGTTTTCCGAAAACTCCATTTCCAACAGCATATCTGCCAGCTACAAGTGAATTTCAGAAAAACGCAGAATTTCTCTGGTTCCCAAAGTTTATTTGTCTTCAGAGTCTAAACATTCCTTTTCTACTATTGATGGCCACATATTAGCTGCTTTGGAATTTCCATTTGCCAGAGAAGTCTTTGCAAGAAAATGCAGGCTCTAATTTGCATTTTAAACACTTAAGGCAGATTTTGAAGGAATGTCAATAACCAGATAAATTATAAATGTTCTGTGTCCTAGCATATTTGAACAGGATTGTCAATAAACAAAGTTGTATTTCCTAGATTAAGAGATCACAATACTAATTTCTGCATATTCATTAACTGCTGCATTGAAGTCCCTAAGAGACTACTCACAAATCGGGCATCTGTTGAATTAGCATTGCAGCACTATAACTGAGGAAGTACACATTCCCTAAGAGAGCAAGAAAAATATTAAGGGCATTTGTATGATGCTATTGTATCACAGGATTTTGAATGTATATTAAGTCGACTGAAAGAATACTGCGTGTTCTTTCTAAATGAAGCTAGATGCAGCATTTTCAAAAAATGGTTAGTTTTCCAAAAGGACATCAGTTACAAAATGAACATAGATACTGTACACTGTGTCAGCTGAATAGAAATATAACTGCTTGGCCTGGTGTAGAATATTTATAAAAGCATTGTTACATACATATGTACAAGGACAATCTGATAAAGTTAGACAGTGTATCCATTATATAACAATGTAAGGACAGAGTTACATGCCATCCTTGTACACTGGGCAGCTGTTGTTCAGTTTCAGACAAGCTGAGGGACACTATGCATTTGTGAAGGGCAAATATTTTCTCTGAGTCCAATTAACATTTGTGACGAAGTGGGACAGTTCTTAATGTTTCCTCTGAATACTGTAGGGGTGCCTCAGTTTCCCCTAGGCATTTCTTAAGTCTCTAGGTGGTGGGATAAGGGGGTGTAATTGTGAAAGCAAAGGGCCAGTGTACATAAATGGCTGACACTCTGTCTCCTGGCAACTGATGGCCTGGGCCTTTCCCCCCTGCAGGTGAGAGCTAAAGGGTTGGAGAACAAAGGAATCAGGTGACCTCCAGGCCCGGGAAAGGGACAAAGCCCAGAGGTGGAGGGGCTGAAATGAGTTTCAGTTTGGGGCTGGCTGGGGACATGGAGTGAAGTGCAGACATGGTTGTCTGGCTCACTGCCCCCCAAAATGGACCCAGCTGAGAGGTCCTGTTCTCTGTACCTACAAGCTCTGTTTTAGACCATGTTCCTGTCATCTAATAAACTCTGTTGTACTGGCTGGCTGAGATGTCACGTCTGACTGTGACGTTGGGGTGCAGGACCCTCTGGCTTCCCCAGGACCCCGCCTGGGTGGACTCGCTGTGGGAAGCGCAAGGAGGGGCAGAGGATGCTGAATGCTCTGAGGTCAGACCCAGGAAGGTGGAAGCCGTGTGAGCTTCTTGCCCTGAAGACAGTCTGCTCCAAGAGAGGAGACTTCACCAGAGTCCTGACTGGCTTTGTGTAGGGAGCAGTTCCAGAGCATTGCCTGGGGACTCCGTGACACCATTGGCTTTAGTTCATTGTAGACCAGGAATAACCCCCCTTTTAGGAAATGGTTCTAGTTTTGGATGGTTGTGTTGAAAAAGGGGAAGCATGATTCCCTTCTTGAACGAGGATGCCTGAAAATAGGGGTTTAATTCTGCAACCCTTGCTCATGTGGGTAGTTCTGTCTCATGCACCTCGTTCCAGTGAAGTCAGTGGAGATACTTAAGTGAATAAGGGCTACTTGTGTGAGCAAGGGCTGCTGGATTGGATTGTAGAATTGTAGGCCAGTATCTTTATTAGATAATGCTATAGTTACAAGCTGCAGAATTAATTTGGCAAAATCCTGGTGCTCTTAATCAGTGTTTGCCCTCAAACACTGGAGTTTGCCTGAGTAAGGGTTTAGTACAAAACAAATAAAGGCCTCAGTGCTACGCCCACATCTACTAATATTGGGGGTTCATGTAGCAATTTTCAGTAACTGAACATTGTTAAATTGGTTGTTTGACATTGAACTATATGCAGAAGGACAGCTTATGTGCATTTGTGTCTAGTAGGAGTAGGGTTGCCAAGCGTCCGGTTTTCGATTGGAACACCCAGTTGAAAAGGGACCCTGGTGGCTCCAGTCAGCACTGTTGACTGGACCACTAAAAGTCCAGTTGGTAGTGCAGCAGGACTAAGGCAGGCTCCCTGCCTGCCCTGGCTCCGCATGGCTCCTGGAAGTGGATGGCATTCGGCTCTTAGGTGCAGGGGTGGCCACGGGGGCTCCGCATGCTGCCCCCATCCTGAGCACCGGCTCTGCAGCTCCCATTGATTGGGAACCACGGCCAATGGGAACTGCAGGAGCAGCACCTCTGGACGCACCAGTGCGAAGAGCCTCCTGGTGCTCCGCCTAGGAGCCGGACATGATGGCTGCTTCCAAGAGCCACCTGAGGTAAGTGCCACCAGCAGCTCATACCCCGAATGCCCTCCTGCACCCCAGCCCCTGCCCCAGGTCAGAACCCCTCCTGCACCCAAACTCCCTCCCAGAGCCCACACCCCTCACCCCCTGCCACACCCCAACCCCCTGCCCTCGCCCTGAGCCCCCTCCCATACCCTAACTCCCTCACAGAGCCCATACCCTGCACTCCCTCCCGTACCCCAACCCCCTGGCCAAGCCCTGAGCCCCCCCCTGGACCCTGAACCCCTCATTTCTGGCCGCACCCTGGAGCCTGCGCTACCAGCTGGAATCCTCACCTCCCACACCGAACCCTCTGCCTCAGGTCAGAACCCCCTTCCGCACCTTAACTCCCTCCCAGAACCCACAACCCACATTCCTGCCCACACCAACCTCCTGTCCCAGCCCTGAGCCCCCTCCCACACCCAAACTCCCTCCAAGAGTTCACACCCCAACCCCCTGCCTCAGCCTGGAGCCCCCTCCCACACCCAGAACCCCTCATTTCTGGTCCCCACCCTGGAGCCCACACCCCCAGCTAGAGCCCTCACCCCCTCCTGTACCCCAACCTGGTGAAAGTGAGTGAGGGTTTGGAAAAGCAAGGATGGAGGGAGGGGGCATGGGGGAGGGGTGTGGCCTCAGAGAAGTGGCGGTCAGTTTTGTGCAATTAGAAAGTTAGCAACTCTAAGTGAGGGACAGGGGTGCAAAGGTTTTAAGGAGCTTTCCCTCTTTACCCTCCTCAGGCACAAATTAGGCACAGCTATGGCCTCCAGAACATGCTCACTTCTAGGACCCCCGGGGGCTCCAGTCAACCCAAAGAAGGGCAGGGAACTATTGGGGAGGCAGTGGGTCCATGGCTCTGCTGGCCCGCTGCGGTGAGGACAACGTGCTGGATCATTCCAACAAAGCATGTCACACCTTCCCTCATGTCCCAAGGACTCCTGAAGCTCCTCATGGGAATCAGTCCTGAAGGCACTAGCTGAGATCACTCCATCCTCTCTGGGTCAAACAGTCAAAAACATCTTGTGTTATTGACCTCAAGTTAATCTGTGCACCTTTTAATTATGCTCCCAAAAATCACTCCAAATTGCTTCTTTCAAAAGCAGTATTTATTTTTCATCAAGAAAAAAAAAGAAAAATATTATATATTGAATGCGGTAGAAAAGCCTTTCTATAAAAGCTGCATTTAACTGATAACAATATATATATAAATTGCACTTGAGAAAGTACGATCTATCCTAGAAGATTACACAAAATAAAAAAGTAGTGAGTTGCTTGAAATTATGGCTCTATTTATGGTTCCTTTGAAAATGATATTTATATTTTGGGTTTCAAATTCCTTGGACCATTAAAAAAATCTAGCTGTTTTTTGTGTGTGTGAAGAAAGGTGATTTTTAAGTTAAAAATAATACATAATCAGTGTAGAAGCTATTACAAATGTAGAAGCTATTACAAAGTACAATGAAAGAAAAAATAAAGGAGAGAGAAACATGCCTCTTTGCATTTTCTGGCAATAAATAAAAAGCTAGGGTGTTTCTGCTGTTTGACTCTATCATGGGTTATTGCAGCTTGGATCATGGTTTATTAGAAGCTTTGTTTCGTTCAGTCACGCTACACATTATTCTCCTTACCACTTCAACACAAAGCACAAATTTGAATCCTATTTATTCTGCACTGGCCTGTGGCATGGAAACCATGATCTTCATAGCAAATGATGACAACTGGTTGCCATTTGCTCACTGGTTCTCAATCAGTGCGAAGTGTAACAGGAGGGCTTTTTTTTCCACTTAATCCCCAGTTCAGCAAAGTAGTTAAACGAATGCCTAACGTTAAACTAGTAAGTAGTCCCACTGACGTCTCACACTAGATTCCTTCTTACTCAAATGCAAAGCTTCTGTGCTGAGCCCTGGCGTACCATTATTGCCTGCACTTAATTGGCTTTTGCAGTCTTTGGTTGGCACAGCTGAGAACTTAGTCAGATAAACTGGCAGAGCTTCCCAAAGGGTTGGGAATCAATGAATAAGACAAAGCAAAAAGTAACATGAAACCACGTGCTCATAAAAAAAATCCACAAACTGAAGACCAGGCCTGTTCCTGCCACAGCTCAGTCAGGAATGCCCAGTAAGGAGAGTGGTTGTACTGGTGTCAAATACAGATTTTTCCAAAATAAGTAAGATTGGCCACACTTCTTATTGAGCTAGAGACAGAAAAAGAATGAAGTTGCCTTTGAACAACCCTGACATAACTAATATATCTGGCAATCTTTGGTCTCAATGCTGTTCTTTAAAGTGAATTGCTTTGAAAAATGATGAATCACCTCCCATTTCAGTCTTCAAGTGCCTTTTAAAATAGACTTTTGGGAGCCAGAGAGGAAAAATTAATATAAATATATTTTTAAAATATCAAAACAAAAACATCTCAAATGTTCAACTAGAGTAGAGAAAGTAATACTCACAATATTTATAGGGTACGTTTCTGGAAAGGGTTGATAAAGTTATAAAAACAAAGATCAGGTAACGGATTTTACTTGATGAAGGAACTAATTCAGAACTTTAGGGCATTTTTTTTTAACTATAGCTCTGATTTTATTACTAAAACCCAATAGTTTTAAAAGTTCTCAATATTATGTGATTGCATGTGCCAATTTCAGCTAATGTATGAAATACTATTGTAAGACTACTTCTCTCTTTCTGACAGACAAGAACACAGAGGCAACACACATAAAACAGAACAAATGCAGCTTTAGTATACTATTAAATAGAGATCCATGGCCATTAAATGTTCCACTCCATTTTCTCTATTACATTCACAATCAAAAGTTCAGTTCTCTTCCAGATCCAGATTTATACCTAGCATACTTTTTACACTGGACAACTTTCAGAGCAGTATCTCAGAGTGTTTAAAGCTAGTTTGGACAGCATTTCCCCCCATCCCCCCTTTTTTTTTAGTCAGAGCCCGTTGATATTTTAATAGGCATAGGAAGCTATGCTGTAGCTTTTAAGGTGCTTATTTTATCAAGAGGTGAATAATTCTTTTTGCGAAAATTAATGAATGCTGACAAATTTTTCAAAAGACAGGTGTGGCGTAATGAATTAATATGCCTCAGCAAAATGCAGTCCAAGAGATATTCAGTGCCAAGAGTTTGATCATGGCAAGATATACTACTAAAGTCAAACAACTAAGATTACTGTATATATTGGCAAGGTTATAGTATTCCTTACTTTAAAAAATACAAACAAAACAACAGTGATATTTCATCTGTTCTCTAAAAGCTAGAACACTGAAGTTTTGTTTCCAACTTGAATATACATGCAAGAAGAGTGGGTATTTTCAGCAACCAAGATGTTCCGTTTTGACTGTCTACCTAGAAACACAGGGAAGAAGAAAATGTCCAAGGGCCCGACCCTGAGAAATTATACACAACTCTTACTAGGTGGCAGGACTTCAATGGGAAATGGTGGCACTCAGGTTCATATCCTTGTGCAAAGCACCAGCTGATGTCAGTGTGTTGCTTGAATACAGACTGCACAATTTGACTTCACATTAGATTTATTTCATGTTGTTTTCTATTTGCCATGTGTGTGTTTCAAAGGAGCAAGGGGATGTTCCACCTAGGAGCTGGATTAAACTGGATAACCATTATGTATGAATATTGGATTGAATTCAGTCTTCATTTACATTCATGTAGCCCTACTGACTTCAGTGGAGTTGAGCAGGTATAAATGAGTGCAGAATTTGGATGTGGATGAGTTAGAGTGAGAGAGAGACAGGTATATAAGGTTAGCTCAAATATCTCAGTGGAACTTTCCACTGCCAGCAAGGGGATTTAGCTACACAGCTTTGATTACATTTCAGTGGGAACTGTGCGGTTAAGTCCCATAGTCAACTTTGAAAATCTCAACCGTCCCCATATATTGCTAAACTTAATTCTATATTCTTGGCTGCTAAAACACAAATCTATGATATACCTTTTTAGCTGCCATGGCACTAATCAATATAGCTATGCTGAAACACAGCATTCATTTTTGCTTATCGCAATGCAGGCTACTAGCAAAGTTTGCTTATCAGTGGAAGAATGTCCTCTGACGGCTCCTGCTTAAAATAAAAGGTCCTGTGAGCTGCAAATAGTGTGCTTTGTTCTGTTTTTATCGGGGTGGTCTTGAACTGCAAACACAATCACAGCGCTCATGATGCTCCAGTTGAATATCCACTAGGGCCATGTTGTTCTTGGTTCTGCCCTTCCTCCTGGGATGGCCTGACTCAGGGATGAATTTCAGCACCTGGAAACACAAAAGTTGTCAAAATGCTTCCAGTAACTTTAGAAAAAGTGTCTCTGTTCCTCTGGATGCACAAACGTACAGAACCTCCCATAGTTAGGAGACGACAGCCCAATGTGTTTCACTAGATGGTACTGCCTCACGTAGCTCTGCCTCGCTCCCCACTTCTGTGGTGTCATGCAGTTAAAGCAGAAGCTTCCAGAGTGGATCAAGCATCCAAGAGCAGCAGGGACTGCAGGGAGCAGACGTAAGGCAGGGAAAAATGCTTCAGAACCCATGGACACTAATGATTCCAGAAGAAATCAATTCTAAAAGTTGAACTCAGGACGTTATTTTCTGTCTGACGGTTGCTAGCTCTGAACGTCTGCTTCCCCGTTTCCCATGCGGTCATACTGCCTCTCATGCTCCTCTCTATTCTCCCTCCTTCTTCTCAGGAATTCAGACATTCCTCTGCCTGACTTTGCTTTTTCCATTTCCTTCTTCCCCCAGCCCGCTTCTATCTTCCTTCTAATCCCATATATATACATACATACAGAGAGAGTGAGAATGAGCGAGAGAGAAAACACAAAGTTTGCTGGGTTTGAACTGCTTTCAAATACCAACTGCCTCTCTGTAAACAATACATCATAAAGGAAGTTTTACTGGGCCATGCTGCCATTTGAAACATTCAAGAACAGACTCCAATAGGCGTGTGGAGATTATTTCAGGGCTGAAAATGGACTGGAGCTTCAAAGATATTTTGAAACACACTTTTAAAATCAAATACAGCTGCTGGTGCTGAACCCACGATAAAAATTCTCTATTTAAAGAAGCCTTTAATCAAAACCCGACAATTTCAAGTGATTGACATTTGCAAGATCACAGCAGGGTAGATTTACTTTTTCATTTTAGAGCAAATGGAAGTGTATGCAGTGGGATGAGACCAGAGATCTGGGCAGTATTTACGCTAACAGACCTCCTGGCAGCTTGGGGATTTTCCCTCTGTTTTGTATTAAGAAACATGAGCACAGTATATGCGCTTTGCTGATAAGAGGAGAAAAATGAATTGGCAGACACTTTCCCAGACAAGACAGGAAAGCAGTGTTTGAACAAAATGGAAATTGGGCTGCTTTACTAGCTGATCACAGAGCTGATGTTTCAAGCTTTCAGTCTAGCTTCCATCAAGTAATCTTAGGTTCAGGTAAATACAGGAGAACTGAAAAGAATAAAATAGTAAGGCCAATTCTGGTGACCACAGTCGTTGAAAGAAAACCCTTTACTCTGGCAATAAAACAGATTTTTAGGGTTTAGCTGGTCACTTCTTTAAAGGTGAGGCGCTATTGAATTAATTAGAATAATTCAAGGAAGGTAACTCCATGATACCACCTTTCCCTGCTTCTTGTTTTCATGACATCAATAGTATTTTTCATGTCCTGAATTTAAGGGTATAGAAAGGAGTAGAATATTCCAAAAGTGTTTGGTTTTGGACAGGTGAAAAATGTAATAAACTCCTGGTTTTCATGTCAATCTCTACTAAGCAAAGCAAGGCAGCTCAGCGTTTCCGATTATTTTCTCACAAAGCATGTATAACTACAGCCATGCCCGCTTCATCACATAAAAACACTGAATTAATCATGGCCATTAAACCATTACCCGAATAAAACAGAATCAGATAGAAAACTTAATCACTGAGCTGGATTTTGTGTTTAGTGGCGATATAAAAAAGGTTATTATAGCCTTGTAACCTTTTCCATACAAGTGACTTTGTTGCAGCACAGTAACATGCTACACAATTTATTTATTTTTGCTTTGTAGATGTATTCAAATGGCTCAAAGATTTCAAGGTCAGGTGACTCTCTGGCACCTGCATAGTTTTTCTCGGGTGGGAGGGGAAGACTGCTTGCCTGGTCTACCCTGCCAAAGGATCTTGCTCACTGAGCTTGTGTGGAATTAGGATACATTGAAAATATTTGAAGAAAAACAGAACGTTAATGAGAAGCAGGAGAAAAAAGTCATTCAGAAGGGAAAAACAAGCACTGTCTAAGCACTAGCTTCTGAGGCAATGACTTCTGATGTGGCCAAAAGATCAGCTGCTGGAAAAGGATTTAGGGGTCATAGTGGATAAGCAAGAGCTCCTGCAGTGCTGTGGAAAAACAGGCTAATGTGGTCCTTTGAAATATAAACAGGAAGTAATGAGTAGAAGTAGGGAGGTGATTATACCTCTGTATAGGGTATTGCTTTGACCAATATTGGAACACTGCATACAGTTCTGATGGCTGCATTTTTTAAAGACGTTGAAAAACTGGAAAGGATGCAGAAAAAAATGCTTCGAAGGTGGGAGAATATGTCTTGCAGTGACAGACTTAAAGAATTCAATCTGTTTAGTTTATGAAAAAGATTGAGAGGTTACATGCTTACAGTGTATAAATACCTTCATAAGGAGAAAATCCCGGGTACTAAAGCACTCTTTAATCTAGCAGAGAAATGCATAAACAAGAGCTAATGGCTGGAAGCTGAAGACAAATTTCCATTAAAAATTAGACACAATTTTTTAAAAGTGAGGATAATTAAACATTGGAACAAATGACCAAGGGAAGGATCCACTATCAAGGGCAGATTTCCATCTCTTGATGGCTTCAAATCAAGACCTGATGCCTTTCTGGAAACTTTTTTAGCCAGACACGGGTTATTGGGCTAGGTATAGGGGAAAATGGGTGGAATTTAAAGGTCTCTGATATACAGAAGGCCAGACTAGACAATATAATGAGCCCTTCTGTATTTAAACTCTATGAATCTATGAAAGCAATTATAGCAATCACTTGCCACCAATAATAAAAGCAGTGGAAGCTGTAGTCTAAACAGGACTCAGGCATCTACGCCAGTGTCTAATCTAGCACTGACGCCCTACTTGCACTACAGTTTCTACTGGTGAAAGTATAGTGGGGGTGAGTGTTGATTATGGATTTCTTAGTGTAGACAAAGTAGCAGGGAAGAGCAATTCCTTCCACTGTGGGAATCGTTGGGTGAAATTCTATGGCCAGTGCTACTTAAGGGATCAGACTAGAGGACCATAGTGGTCTCTTCTGGTCTTAAATCTATGAATGTCCTCTGAGGATAAACATAAATGTAGCCATATTCAATATCCAGCTAATATCTCATAGTTAAGCATGCCCGGTGCATGAATCTCACATTTGGGGAGGCTGTTCCTGAACGCTGGAAGCTCCCTAGAAGTGGGGTGTGCCACCGGATCAAGGCCCTGCCCCCTGCTCTGCGCCAAGGCCTGCCCCTGCATGCCCCCCCTGCTTGCCTCCCACCACTCACATGTCTTCCCCTGCTGCCTGTGCCTCTCTTCGCCCCCATCCCCAGCAGGGCCCCCAGCCCATCACCTGCACCTCTCTGCCTTCTCAGAGGGCAAAGAGGGCACAAATGGCAAGTGGGAGGGGGAGGGGTGCGTGGGGGAAGCGGCAGAGCAGAGTGAGCGGTGGGCAGGAGGGGATGAGGGGGAAAGTGGTGGAGAGGTCTGAGAGGCGGGCGGGGAAAGCGGCAGAGAAGCATGAGCGGCGGGCACGGGATGGGCCCCACAGGGGAAGCAGTGGAGAAGTGCAAGAGCCAGGCTGGCGGGGCACATGTGAAAGGGGAAGAGAAGCACGAGTGGTGGGTGGGAAGACCTCGGGGGAAGAGGCAGACTGGGGGTGGGAAGAGGAGCAGTGTGGGTGGGGCCATGGGGGAAGAGTGGAATGCGGGAGCGAGGTGGACTGCAGGTGGGGCCATGGCCCGGGCCCCTTTTCAGCGGTGGCGATCCAAAGGTGACAGGCCAGCGGCATGCCTCCAGAGGGAGGTGCACCGCATCCTGTTTGGGGAGGCTTAGGCCCCCCCCCCCCCCCGAAGGCCTTTTATACCCACCACCCATGGTTAAGGCTAAGATTATAAAAGGGAGGTCACGGAATCCATGGATTCCAGAGACCTCCATCACATTTTCCACTTCAGCCCTGGGGCGGTGGGGCTGGAGCTTTCAGCCAGCTGGGGCCCTGGAGCTCTCAGCTGCCACAAGCAGCAGCGCCCCCAGCAGCTCCTAGCTGCCAGCCCCAGAGCTCCAAGCCATGGTAGGGGGTCCCTGCAGCTTCCAGCTGCCGTGGGATGCTGGAGGAGGACCCCGGCACTCTCAGCCAATGTGGGTGGGCCTTGGATCTCCGAGCCACCATGAGCGCCTGGGGGACCCAGAGCCACAGCAGCGGTGAGTGCTGGCCTCCCCCTCCCACCCCAATTATTTTTAGTAAATTATTATCACAATTATTATTATTGTCACAATTATTTTTAGTAAAAGTCAGGGACAGGTCACGGGCTTCCATTAATTTTTTGTTTATTGCCCATGACCTGTCTCTGGCTTTTTAAAAATAAAACCATAACAAAATCTTAGCCTTACTCATAGTTCACAGATGTTCACTTTAGTTCTAAAGGGTGAAAGAGAACACAATTAATAGCACTTGCAAGAAGAATGGCCGTGTCTAGCTACTAACACCCATTTGTTTTGTAATTGTATTGATGCTAACACTCTTCTGTGTTTCCACCCTCTCTCTGGACTATCACATCCACTCCCATGGCTTCAGCTACCATCTCTATAATGATAAAGGAAGGTTATTTACCTTATAGTAACTGGAATTCTTCGAGATGTGTGGTCCTTATGGGTATACACTGTGGATATGTATGCGCTCCATGCATACAGGACCACAAATTCTTCAACAGCAGTGTCCCTGGGTCCACACCTGCACCCTGTGCATCTTTGTGCTCCTGACAAACAGCCTCACCATGAAGCCTCACCACAGCTCTACCAAAGCACCACAGCTCTACTATGAATCCAAAGAGACCCTGAGCAGAGGGGAATGAGGGTGGATCGTGAATACCCACAGGGATCACACATCTCAGTGAACTCCAGTGCTCCTCCCCAGGGGTATTCGCTGTGGATGAGTCCCAAACAGCATCAGTTAGAAGGATGGTACAAGGAAACATCCTGCATCATGGATTGGAGGATCACTAAACCGAAGGGAGCAGCTCCAGCTGAAGCCTGAACTGGTGTGTAATGCCTAGTGAAGGTGTGAACGGAGGCCCAAGTTGCTGCTCTATATCACTCTGAGAGGCATCCCCTGCAGGGAAACTACCGAGGCTGCTTCTGCTCTAATCAAGTGGGCCCCGACAGCCTGAGGAGGGCTTTCCATAAGATCATAACCAAAGAGGATACAGGTGGAAATCCATTGGGAAGAGACAGTCCTTGGGAAGAGACAGCTTCCCCTTTCATTCTTTCAGCAAGAGTGACAAGTAACCTTGGAGATTTCCAGAAAGGTTTTGTCTTGTGTAAGTAGAGGCCAGAGCCCTGTGTATGTCAAGTGAGTGGAGCTTCCTGTCCTTCAAGCTATGGTGAGGCTTTGGGTAGAATATGGGAAGGTGAACCATTTGGTTTAGGTGAAATTCAGAAGGCACCTTGCGGATGAATTTGGGGTGTAACCTTAAAGATATTTTATCTCTGTGAAAGACTATGCATGGAGGCTCTGCCATAAGGGCCCCAAGCTCACTTACTCTCCTAGCAGATGGGATTGCTGTCAGGAAGGCAACCTTCATATACAGGTGTAGAAGGGAGCAGGAGGCTCAGGCTATGTCCTCACGGCCGGCAGTAGTGAGCCTCTCAGCCCTGAGTGACAGACTCTGGCTCGTGGGGCTTGGGGTACTACGCTAAAAATGGCTGTGTAGACAGCACTTGAAGTTGTGGCTAAGGCTGGAGCTCAGGCTCTGAAGCTCACCCTAGGTGACTGAGCGATAACACCTACACAGCTATTTTTAGCATGGTAGCGTGAGCCCCGTAAGCCCAAATCTGTCAACCCTGGGAGGTTGGCTGCTGCAGGCTGTGTAGACATATCCTAAGCATTCAAGTGGTCAGCTCATAAGAATGGGGAATAAAACAATATTCAGGTCCCTAACAGGGACAGGTTTAGATACAGGAAGGAATGGCTTATGACACCTTTCAGGCACTTCACAGTAGTGGGATGGGTGAACACAGAGACGTCCTCCACTGGACGATGGAAGGCATCAATAGCTGCCAAATGTATACTTAGGGACCGGATAGACAGGCCCAATATCTTCAACGAGAGAGGATATTCCAAATTTAGAGAGATTACTGATTCCTCAGGGCTGCTGACACCACAGGGAGAACCCATTTCACTTGGTGGCACAGCACTTCCTTGTAGAGGGTCTTTTGCTACTGTTAAGGATGCTCGTTGTCCATCCAAAAAACATGCCACCAGATGGAGGGAAGCTGCACTGAGATGGACGGCCCTGCGACAGCAGGTGTTCTATTCTGAGACAGTAGGTGCGGGAACGACTGAAGGTGAATGCATGGGCGAGAGGCCAACTGTAGGAAGGTGGTGAACCTGAATTCTCGCCGCCACTAGAGAGCTATCAGGATCAGTGCTGCCTCATCCAACTTGATCTTCCCGAGGATGGGAGGTAGCAAGGGTATGGCAGGGAAGATGTACCTTAACAAGTCTGACCATTGCATCAGGGAGGTGACCCTCTGATGCTGAAGCCTTGGGTGGCTTGGGAACAATATGCTTGGCACTTTTTGTTCTGCTGGTTTGCAAAGAGGTCTCAGGATGGGGTATCCCAGAGAGGGAAAATGTACTGCATTACTGATGTGTACTGCCAAAAGGATAGTCTGATGCCAGATGCACCAGTTTCACAGCTGGACCACTTCTCTGCAGAGTGGGGCAGACCTCTGTGGTACACAGTGGTCATGTCTGATCTGACTTGGACGTGTGTAGACCGATTAATGAGGAGGAATGCCTCGCATGCCTCGTGAACTGCTTGAAGCTTGAAAAGGTTGATATAAAACATGCATGCCTGCAGAAACCAGGAACACTGAGCTGTATGATTGTCTAGATGTGCTCTCTATCCCAGCGTGGTAGGCAACCACGATGAGAGTCTTTCAGGGGATCCCCCCCCGCCACTTTCTCCTTTCCACCAGGTAAGCGACAAAAGCACATTCGGGGGAAGAGAGACCTTTTTGTTCAAGGAGTCTCTGCTTGGAGCATAGACCATCCTAAGCCAGTTCTGAAAGCACTGTAAATGTAGCCTTGTAAATAGGGAGGTGGATGCAGCCATATGGCCTAGCAGGGCCAGGCAGGACCAGGTTGTCATCTGACGGCTGAGATGAAGCTGGGTAATGAGATCCCTCATAGCAAGGATCTGGTCTTGAGGTAAGCAAGCTCTTGCCCTGGTTGAGTTGAGATTCACTCCAAAAAATTCTATAACTTGTGTAAGGGTTAATGTAGACTTTTCTGCACTTACTTGCAGCCCCAGAGCATGAAAAAGTTCAAGTGAGGAGGTGTTCGCTGCTTGATATGACTGACCCATGAGAAGCCAATCATCCAGGTAGGGAAATATTAGGTTGCCTTGCTTGCGAAGTCATGCAGCCATCACAGCGAGTATGTTAGTAAAAACCCTTAGGCCCATCGAGAGGCACTGTACCAGAAGTGCTCTACACCCAAAGTGAACCACAGGACCCTCCTGTGACCTATGTAAATATCTAATTGAGAAAATACATGTCCTTCAAATCCAGGGCCACAAACCAATTGCCTTCATTCAGGGAGGGGATTATTGAGGCTTAAGTGGTCATCCCGAGACATTCAGCTATCCAAGGTGCAGGGTGGGGGAAAGGAAATATCTGGCGTCAAAGCCCTTCCTTCCCGCTGTGACGAGGGGGGGTACAGGCTGTATTGACCTCAGCTGTTTGTTTGAGAATCCTCTCATGAGAAGGGTCTCTGAAAATAGATGGTGACTGGGGCTTTGGAGGGGGGTGGGAGACAGGGACTCTAGTGTGTAGCTGGTCAATATGATGTCCAAGACCCATGTGTCCAACTTGATAAGGTGCCACATCGAAAAAAAATGGGCTAGACAGCCACCAAATGGGGAGAAGGTAACTGGTGTTACAGAGACTGATTGATAGCTCTTCGACCTCCCATCAAAATGCCTTCTTGGCTGGGGCTGAAGGGAGGAGGAGTGTGGTGCTGCATGTCTGCCATGCTGGACCCTCTGTCATTTTCTGGAGGGCTCAGAAGTCTTTGCCAGAAAAAATACTCAGGTGGTATCTAGGAGGAGGAAGCCTGAAATATTTTCTATGGGCTGCTGGGATATATATCCCCAGGGAGTGGGGGTAGCACGAGAGTCCTTGAGAGTATGCAAGGACACCTATTTTTTCACTAAAAATGTTGTCCTTGAAAGGGAGATCCTTTACCATCACCTGCACCTCCGTAAGGAACCCTGAGGCCTGCAACCATGAAGCTCATCTCACGTCTACTGAGGTAGCTCTAGAATGTGACACAGTGTTCACTGCATCAAGGGACTCTTGGATGGAAGATCTTGTGACCAGTTTTCGCTCGTCCACAATCATAGAATCATAGAATATCAGGGTTGGAAGGGACCTCAGGAGGTCATTTGTCCAACCCCCTGCTCAAAGCAGGGCCAATCCCCAACTAAATCATCCCAGCCAGGGCTTTGTCAAGCCTGACCTTAAAAACTTCTAAGGAAGGAGATTCCACCATCTCCCTAGGTAACGCATTCCAGTGTTTCACCACCCTCCGAGTGAAAAAGTTTTTCCTAATATCCAACCTAAACCTCCCCCACTGCAACTTGAGACCATTACTCCTTGTTCTGTCATCTGCTACCACTGAGAACAGTCTAGATCCATCCTCTTTGGGACCCCCTTTCAGGTAGTTGAAAGAAGCTATCAAATCCCCCCTCATTCTTCTCTTCCGCAGACTAAACAATCCCAGTTCCCTCAGCTTCTCCTCAGAAGTCCTGTGTTCTAGTCCCCTAATCATTTTTGTTGCCCTCCACTGGACTCTTTCCAATTTTTCCACATCCTCCTTGTAGTGTGGGGCCCAAAACTGGACACAGTACTCCAGATGAGGCCTCACCAATGTTGAATAGAGGGGAACGATCACATCCCTCGATCTGCTGGCAATGCCCCTATTTATACATCCCAAAATGCCATTGGCCTTCTTGGCAACCAGGGCACACTGTTGACTCATATCCAGCTTCTCGTCCACTGTAACCCATAGGTCCTTTTCTGCAGAACTGCTGCCGAGCCATTCAGTCCTTAGTCTGTAGCAGTGCATGGGATGCTTCCGTCCTAAGTGCACTCTGCACTTGTCCTTGTTGAACCTCATCAGATTTCTTTTGGACTGTATTCCTGTGGCAATTTATTAGGAAATTCCAACAGCTTGCTGTAGTTAATGAAGCTGTGCTTTGATATCAACACATGGTAATTTATTATGTGGAATAATAGGCTGGTCAAAGAGAAATTCTTTCTGCCAAAGAGATCCAATCTCTTGGTTTCCAGAGAGGTGGACCTGGGCTACTGCAGCCTACTCTGTTCTGTAACTGCCTGGACTACGACTGAGTTAAGACTAGGGTAGGAAAGCAAATATCCTGCTTCCTTGAAGGGAACTACATACTTTGTCTTGACTCTATTAGGAGTCAGGGTACAGGTAGCAGGCCTGTGCCAAACTGACTTAATGGACTCCATAATGGTCTCATTGATACAAAGGGCCACCTTAGAGGGAGGTTTGCCTGGAGGATGTCCAGGAGTATGTGGGTAGGATCCTGAACCTCCTCCAGTGGGATCTGAAGAGATTCAGTGATCCTCCTTGGGAGTTCATGGTACTGCTTGTAGTTGTGCAGAGGTGAGGGAGAGGCTGGTGTCATTACTTCATTCAGGGAGGACAAAGAACGAGCTCCTGGTGGATCCAGCGGTACCAGCTGTACGGTCTCCTCAATCAAAGGCTCCTGTGGGGACTCTGACTCCTCTCTGGAAAACCATTGCTAGGGGTGATGTACAGGGACCTCATACTCTGATGCCCCAAAGTATGGATTCCAGAAGCCCTCATATGACCAGTGACTGAGGTCATAGGAATAGGGAAGTGGGACCCATTGGTTCCTTGGGCATTAGTGCAGCTTTGCGAGGTCACGACAACATCCAGGTAATTCTGGAAGCTCTGACTGGGCTAATGGTTCTTTACCAGATTGCTGGTGCCAGGTCATTTTTGTCTCACGAATAGGAGTTGGCAGGGTAAGTGGTATCACATGACCTGACTCCGACTGATCAGAGACAGGAGTTGGTGAGTGGTGCGCTGATGATGCCGAGGCCTCCACCAGATGGCTGGATCTTGGGACCAGGAATACCTAGTTGACAGAGTTGGGACATCGCTCAGAAGAACTGGATTCAAGAGGATCAGAGATTCTGGATCCATATATATTGCGGACCCTCAAGAAGAGTGTATCAAGTGCTCACCATAGGAGAACTGGCAGGTGTCTTGAGTTTGACCAGATTCGCTGGTGCCCACGGTAGAAGCAGTGGACTTTTGCTGGATTGGTATTGCCAGTGTAGAGGGAGAACGTTCTCTTCTGTCTCTGCACAGTGCCAGAATTGAACCTGACCTCTCAGAGTGTGATTTCTGGGCATTAATAGCTCCTTGTACCATTGGTACTGGCCTTCCTCTGTGAGCTCCAGATGCACCCTGATCTGAGATGTGAATTCTCAGGTGGTGCCAGAGGAATGGGAGAAGTAGACCTCTTATTGGAGGGTTTTTTTGGGTTGTTTTATCCCTCTTCTCATGAAGGTGTTTACCCTTTCCTGCATCGTGCCTTTGTTTCACAGAGTTCTTGGGACTGGAGGACTCTGAACCTGTGGATGCTGAAGCTAGAGGGGCGCCAGCCAGTGGCTTAGGTCAGCAAGAGGTGGAGTGGAAGGCCCAGAGTCAAAATGGGGCCTCAGGAATAGCTCCACAAGGTGTCTCCAGAGTCTGAATTCACAAGACTGCCTGGTGCATGGGGGAAAAGTATGATAAATATTGTACCTTGAGGGAATGTGTGTTCCCTGAGGCAGCATAGGCAACTCTCATGCAGGTCGTTCACCAGGAAGACCTGGAGGCAGGACAGGCAAGGTTTGAAGCCTGGAACTTTGGGCATAGTAGGCACCCCAACTGGTCAGGGATTTAGTGGAGGGAGACTCCCCAGTCCCTGAACTAACTAAATTATCCAAATATAAAAACTATTTATAATTAGGTTTGAAGATCAAGTGGGAATGCTGGAAAGAGTACAGAGAAAGGAGACTTCCATCCCAGACCTTAAGCAGTAGAAAGGATCTGGAGAGGTGATCAGGGGGTGCCGTCCTTTATGCCCTTAGTTGGGAGCACGAGGAGATGCAGGGTGCAGCCCAATGGACCCCGCTACTGAAGAATTTCTGGTCCCGAGCGCATGTGCACCCAACAAAGAATACCCATAGGGACTCAAAGAAGAACTTACAAATTTTCTTCACTCCAGAATTTTCTCCCTCTACCTAAACCTGCATCACAGCCTGTCTCACTGACCTCACCACCATCAATCTAAACTTTAATAAGGCCAAAACTGAAGTCTTATTTCCTCTCCCCACCCATTCTCTATATCTGAGGAACACACCATTATCGTCCCTGTCACTCAGTCTTGTAACCTAGGAGTCATCCTTTATTCCTCCTGCTGCTTCCTTGCATTTCTATTCTGCCTGTATATAAATCCTGTAAAGCTCTCATTCTCCCGTCTTGATCGCTGTAACTTACCCCCTTAAGTCTCTCTCTCTCTCTCACACATACACACACGCTGCCCAGTTCATACAACAGCCCCCCAAAAAAACCCTAAACAGATCACATTCCTTGCCCATTGATCTGAGCTTATCAATTCCTTTCTGGATGAATCCCTTCTTAGGGATCCCTTCTTGTCTCTTACTTCATTGCCCCACCAACCTGTATATACCTTATTTGTCCAAGTCTCCCATGATTTCCCACACTCCATACTACCGCCTATGCAAGGAAAGCTCTTCCTGAGCGGACACAGGAGACCACTACCCTTTATTCAGTCCATTGCCACCTTAAGGCTCACTTCTCCAAAAGCAGCGAGAATGCAGTCAACTAGGTGACATTTTACTGGTTATTAAAGAAAACCTAACATTTATTTATTGCATCATGCCATACATCAGTGACCACATTACTTTATTGCTTTATTGCTGTGACTTTCATCTGTTCTCCCTCATGCTTTTCCATATTGTCTTGTTACCTCGCCCCATCCCCCGCTAGATTGTGTCTGGTGAAATCCGTTTTTCTGCAGCTTGTGACAAGGTTCAGTCTTGGCAGATGTATTCTGAGCTGCCTAGCAGCTACTCCAGTGCAGCACAAAATAAAAAATACCAGTGCTAATAATACTCTGGACCTTGTGGCTTGGACCCTTCTCTGCTACCTCTCAGATCCTAAGCCATGCATTGTCCATCATGAAACTTGGGCACAGGGGCTCTAAAATTGTTAGAACAGGAGGAAAGAGAAAAGAATATCTGTTAACATTCTGATACACAGTGAAAAAGGCAACAGGCCTTTGCATGACAGACAGGTGAAAAGGTGCAAGAATGGGCCTCAATACTTTCCATTTTCCTTAAATGTCTCTCAGCTGTCTTGCACAGAACAATGTTTGTGCAGAAGGTTTATATACTGTGACAAACTCTAGTTACTGCCTTAAGGGTGCTCATCTCTCATGGAAACTCATTTCACATCTCATCAGTTACAGCAATGAGATGGGGAAACTGATTTCTTGTTTCTCAGAGGTATGAACATGCTGGGTGGATGGCACAGGCTCAGTCCTAGCAGCATAAAGAATTGGACTGAGATCATCCACAGGATTTTTCTTCCCAACGGGCTGCGCCTATGCTCGCTTCAATTTTAGAATGTAAGATGTCTCTCTGGAACAATCATTCTATTTCCAGTCTATCTCAGCAAGTTAGATTAAAGCAGACACGGACATTTGATTAAAGTATGCTGTATTCATTTACATTAATGATTATTGATTTGCCTTTCATTTGTGAGGAGCCCGGTGGTGTGCCTGATGGAATCACTTACCGAAGAACGTGATTGAGAGAAGCTTTTAAACGGAATTAATGCATACGATGTGAAGATTGGCCAATTTGGTTTGCAGGGGTTCATGCTAATCTGTTTTAAATTTTGATTCATGTGTGCTTGTCTGCCTTGAGTTCTGGGCTCCTACAAACCAGTTTTCTTTAATATCATGTTGGAACGATGCAAAAGCATCCTGCTTCACAAGGTTTCTGTTCAAAACCATAAAATGGGCAGTCTGCTCAAATCAAGGTCCTGTTAATTCCAAAGGTTCTTGAGGTTTTTGGCAAACTTGCCCTAAATTTCAGATTTGTAAGAAAAAAATTTATGTCTCACTATTAACATTTTGCAAAGGATTAGCGTAGAGGGGGTATCCACAATGGGGTATTTTCATATTTTCTGCTGCCTGGTAGCAAATACCTTGCAAATGGACATGAAAGGGCAGAATTTTATACTCTTGGTGGAGCTTCTGTGGAACTAAAGCAGTTGTCTGAGAAAAGGAAAGACCACATGACAGCTGCTAGTCATGTTCCTTAGTGTACTAGTGGAGAGTGCTCAGATACCACAATGAGGGGCATGGTCTAAGAATCTGAAGAGAATAGAAAAGGGATCTAAACAAAAATCAACAATATCAGGAAAAATAACTTTCTCAAACCTCTCTCTCAGCACAGTTAGTATTGGATGTACAAAACGACCCCTCGGTTGAGTGCATGCAACTCGCTGGGTAACTGGGAGATACTGACTGCAGGGTAGGAAAGCAGAAGGTTGTAGCTGAAAAATGTGCCTTTCCTGGTTCACCCCGAAAGAGGAGGCTCACTGAGGGTGAAGGGAAGGCTTTCTCAAGCGCACAGAAAGAGAGACAGGCCTCAAACACGACACAATTTCCTGTGTGAGTGGCCAACTCATGGACACTGTTGCGTAGAAAAATATTCACATATGACAGTGACAGTGGATCCAACAGCAGTCCAATAGTTCAGGCTCCAAGAGACTGTTTAGGCAAAGTTAACAGCAGGAATAACAAAGGCCTTGAGCAGTTTCTCCTGTTACGAATGTCTTACGAACTACATCATCTCATGCCATCTTCTGTTCTATTTGGCGTGTAAAATATACTAGACTTAGACTCACCTCTGAATTTGGTCCTTAGCCTTTATTCACCTTAAACTGGAGGTGGAGATTTTAAAGGAAATGAACAGCTTTTGTGATGTAAAAATAGGTAAGAAGCCCTGCCCATTCATGATTTATCATCTTCTGATTAAACCTCAGTCAGTTTTAGATTAGGCCTCTAAAGTACAATGCAGCTACATGGCTTTAAAACAGATACACCTGAGTCCCTCTCACACTGCCTCCACTCCCAAGCTGTTTCTTAAGCAAAAAGACAGCGAAACATGGAAGAAGAATAAGAAAGCACACAGATGTCTGGCTAATGCTCAGACACAGAAGAACTAAAGCTATTTACAGATGAAAATATTTTGGACTAACATTAATGGACATATCTATAGTGTATGACAAGTGGATTTATTTGCATAACTTGTATTAATGTTAGTGGGAGGCATATGGCTAAATCACTGCTCTTTGTGCTGTTAATTCATCCCTAAGGGATACATTTAAATTTATATTTAGAAAAGCCAGGTCATTCAAAGCTGAAACACTGTCTTTAACCCATACTGGTCTGACAGACAAAAAGCACAGTGGAATAAATTAATGAAAAAGGGAAAATATGAACTCTGAATTTAGTGAGTAAAGTTTTTGGGGAACATAGGCATTGTCAAACTGATTATGACCAATGTTTAATTATCTGCAATATTTTGGTAGCTATGTTGGTCCCAGGACCTGAAGAAGAGCTCTGTGTAGCTCGAAAGCTTGTCTCTTTCACCAACAGAAGTTGGTCTAATAAAAGACATTACCTCACCCACCTTGTCTCTCCATTATTTTATTAGGCTAATATTCCATCACAACAGTACCAGATGCATCAAAATGCCCAATGATGACCAATTATTCAATAGCATGCTTATGGGGGAAGTTTCTTCCTAACTGCTGTCCATAGTTGTCTTATGTCCTGACGTTGATTTGACTGAAGTTCATATCTGTGTGTCTAATCCTCACTGAATCCTTCTATGCCATCTGCTACAATAATATTTTGGGGTAGTTTTTATAGGTTTGTTGTGCAAAAAATCATTTTTGTCATTTATATTTTTAAATGTTTTGCCTTTCTCTTCACTGAGTCTCCCCTTGTTTTTTTGTAAAGGAAAAAAGGTAAAATCGGAGGGCCTTATATCCCTTCTTTGTACCATTCATTAATTTTATATACGTCCACCATATCCTCTCTTGTCTCCTCTCTAAACAGTTCTAAGCCTTTCAATCTCTCCTCATACAGAAGTTTTCCATTTGTTGCCCTTCTCTGGATCTTTTCTATTTCTGCCATATTCTTCTCAGACTTAATGATCAAAACTGAATGCAGTACTCCAGATGAGGATGAACCACACATTTATTTAATGGGATGATTAACATTTTCTGTGTTATTCTCTGACACTCTCTATTCACACGGTGTAAAGTATTCGCAAAAAGAAAAGGAGTACTTGTGGCACCTTAGAGACTAACACATTTATTTGAGCATAAGCTTTCGTGAGCTACAGCTAGCTTATGCTCAAATAAATTTGTTAGTCGCTAAGGTGCCACAAGTACTCCTTTTCTTTTTGCGAATACAGACTAACACGGCTGCTACTCTGAAACCTGTCATAGTGTAAAGTATTGTTTGCTTTTTTTACCACCATGGTATTGAGAAAGTGTTTTCATTAAGCTGTCCACAATGATACCTGGGGCCAAATTCTCCTCTGACTTTCATTCTGTGCATGGAGTTGCATGTCAGGTCAGAATTTGGCCTTCAATCTTTTTTTTCTGGCATTGTGACACATTGTTCCTTCTAACATGCACTGCCTGGCATTTGTCTACACTACATTTCATCAGCCATTATGTTAAGTACCTCTGAAATTCCTCACAGTCTTCTCTAATCTTGACTCACTTAAATAATTTTGTATTATCTGCAAATTGTGCCA
Source organism: Eretmochelys imbricata (assembly GCF_965152235.1). Taxonomy (NCBI): domain Eukaryota; kingdom Metazoa; phylum Chordata; order Testudines; family Cheloniidae; genus Eretmochelys; species Eretmochelys imbricata. The sequence continues at coordinate 35,538,305 of NC_135572.1, forward strand.
CCTCATAGTTCGCCGACTTCCAGATCAATAATAAATACTGCACATTAAATAACACCCAGCCTGAAAGCTTGGGAAAACTTAAAGTTAGCCTCCTTCTATGTTGAAAATTGCCCATTTATTCCTACTCTTTGCTGTCTATCTCTTAACCAGTTTCTAATCCATGACAGATCGTGTCGTGTAGATTGTAAACTCTTAGAAGGAAGGAGCATATCTTTTAAATTTCTCTCTAAACTGTTATACAAAGTTCTGGTGTCATATAAATATTTTTATATAAGCCATACTGGCTTCTTTTTATCAGCTCATATTAATCTAAGGGTATTATAACGCTAGTAGACATTTTTTCAATTATTTTATCCAAATTATTTTTTCAATTAATTTACCCAGCCTTGAGATAAGGTTCTCTGATCTGTAATTATACCAGGGTCATCCCATGTATCTTTCTTAAAAACTGGTACAATTTTAACTAGGCTCCAGTTCTTTATAGCAGCTGAATTGAAGCCAACTGTACTTTGCAATAAATTTGTGGAAAGACCTTGTGCCTAAGAAAGTGAGTAATGGTGCTGACTACGGCAAGATACAGCGCTTGCTTTCCCACAAACTCTGCCTACGCACCTAGGTCTTGACCTCCAACAACCACCTGGTATTCCAGCCCTCAGCCTCTACTGAGCTGGTTTTGTGATGTGAGCAAGCACCCTCTCCAGATTAAGAGTCCATCAAACTCCTTTTCATTTGTGACCTAAACAAAGTAGGAAAACAAACTCTTACAGGTGAGTGTGGTGTCTGGCATGAACTCAACATGGCACATGGCCGCCTACTTAGGGTTGTTTCAATGGGCGATAACTTTCAATGATACTTTTCACTCTGTTGCTGTAAATACTCTCTTGGAAGCTTGAATATAAAGTGTTCTTTCCTTGTTGATTTTTAACCCCCCCCCCCCACTTGTGACTCAAATTAATTAAAAATGAATATGGTGAGTTTTGTTCTTATGGGACAAATGCTGCTGCACACAAAATGGCTGAGTGGGAAAAAGATAGGACAAAAAGAATCAAAAGCCTCTGGTATGCAGGGGAATTGGAAGGGAAGAATCCTGCAGTCGAGTCAAAGGTGCTTAGTTTGTCCTATCCAGTTGTGGTCTTAAGCGAGGCAGGCACGGCAAGGTGAAAAGCAGTTAGACAGAATTATGCTGTGAGAAAAGCAGCCCCCTCTCCCTATACTAGAAAGTCCCAATGAGCTTAGAAGGAGTTTGCACTGGTATAACATACACCTTCTTCTGGCCCTCTCAGTGGCTATGTCACACCAGTTTAGGCCCCGATCTTGCAATCTGATCCAGGAGAGTGGGCTTGTGCACCTGCATGGAGCCTGGAGAGATTCAATTGCAGGATCAGAGCCTCCTGGGACTTCTTCTAGATTTCCTGCGACTTATATAGAGTCCCACTCACTTTCCAACATGTAACTCACCTCCCCAACCCTGCTTAATTACCACTTCTAAATTTGGTTCACTGAGTCTAAATTGGTGTAATTCACAATTCACACAGCAAGGGGGCAGCACAGAGGAATGCGGCAAGAAAAGTAATTACCAGGAAGGTGTAAGAAAGGGCAGCTGCAACCCTACTGAAATTTGCATCTTCTTATGCTGTTTTTGAAACCCTTAGCATAAAATTTATACCAAATTAGGCTCCCTTGCAGATCAACAGAATTGGTGTGTGTGGGTCTCAGAAAGCCTAAGGCTTTATCTATGTTAAAAGTTACACTGGTTTAACTAAAATAGTTTTTAAAAGCAAAGGCCTTTATGGATGCTTAAAATCAATTTAAACTGAGCTTATATAATTTTAGATGAATTCTGTTTGGTGTGCTAACACAACTAGTGCACCTTTTAATATAGACACGGCCCAAGTGAATACAGGGGAGGCTGTTCTACACGATAGTACATTACCTCTCAGTGCGGGTGCTGTATATTGTATTAGACATATATACATACTATAACCTTAGATTGTGTCTATATATGTTTGACATACATTTATAGCCTGATTTTCAGAGTTGCTGAACATTTCTAGCTGCAACTCATTTTACTGGGGACTGAGGGGGCTCAGCATCTTTGAATAAGAGGCTATTAATATGTGTTAAATATATAAATAATGCCTTGCCATTCCTTGCACTTATATTAGTACATCTCTGCTTGGGCTGTGTCACTGATCCTTGCTCTTTTCTATGGAATAAGGTATTTTTCTTAGCCATGCTCCCTAGTGACTTAGGTAGAACTTAGAAAGCTCCTATTTGTTTTTCTGCCCATCTAGGCATTAATACTGCACTCATTGCCATTGTGTGAAAGTGTCAATTTCAGGGTACATTTCACCAAACATGTTGCCCCCAAACAGTGAGCCTTATTGTATCTCACATGCAGTTTTAAATTACTTCAGAGGAGTTTGCTGATCCTTAACGCTGTAGAAGAGGGGTGGACAAACTTTTTGGCCTGAGGGCCACATCAGGGTTGCGAAACGGTATGGAGGGCTGGGTAGGGAAGGCTGTGACTTCCCCAAACCCTAACCCTATCTGCCCCCTCCCACTTCCCGCCCCCTGACTGTCCACCCTGAGAACCTCCAATGCATCCAACCCCTCTATTCCTTGTCCCCTGACCATCCCCTCCTGGGACCTCCTGCCCCTAACCGCTCCCCCACAACCCCACCCAGTATCCAACCCCCCACCGCTCCCTGACTGCCCCAACCCCATCCACACCCCCGCCCCCTGACAGGCCCCCCGGGACCCCACCCCCTATCCAACCTCCACTCTAAAGCCCCTTTCAGAATGTGGCCCTGCGAACATGGGCAGAGGAGCCAGGAGGAGCAGGGGCAGCCGGAGAGAAGCGGTGGTTTTCCCTGCAAAGTGCCGCTTCTCTCCAGCCAGCTGCGTGGCTGCCTGGTGCTCCTCCTGAGTCCTCTGCCCGCGTTCACCGCGCTCCCGCCACCCGCACCACCCGCCTGCTCCCCTGAGGCTGTGGGTGAGCCTCCCTTCCTGCTCTCCCCGCCCCCGCAGTGCAGCCCCCTCCCGCGCTGAGGCTGCAGGGAAGGGGGGGCAGCGGGGGAGGGGCCGGGGCCGAGCTCAAGGGCCGGGCAGGCTGGTCCTGCAGGCCAGATGTGGTCCGCGGGCCATAGTGTGCCCACCTCTGCTGTAGAAAGCACCACCATAATCACCAATGGCAGCACACACAGCTCTGGGAATAGTATTTCCGAGTCTGCTTTAGCATGGAACCCACAGAGCAATCACAAAGACGCCACATAAGAATGAAATACCTCATGATATTTCTTTACTGTTTTCCCTGCTGTGCAGGTGCAGGATCTCCAGTTCACTGTTCCACAGCCACAATTCCCCCCACAGCGCTGGACCAGGAAGCAGCGGGGAAAGAACACGACGTTGGTCAGCTTCAGTTCCTCCCGTAAATTGACAGAGTAGTTCCTTGGAGTGCAGCTGTAACGTTTCACGTCATCATTCAGTCTGTCCAGGTCAACTGCAAAGCAAAAGTGGACTCTGTAAGGTTGAGTAGGAAGTGTCTTAGAGTGAATTGCTCTCTTGCATGGGAAGTTATAACACAGGGTTGTGCACCTGCAGCATCATTCAGAAAATAAATTGTCAGTGTGATTTCTTTAAAGGTAAATATTAGGAACCCAGTTTTTATGTGATTGCACATGGTAATCTCAGCCCTGATTCTGTTGCACTGAAGCCCACGGCAAAACACCCATTGACTTTAATGATGCTGGATCAGAGTCCTAGTGGGTAAAGCACTGGGATGGAAGTCAGGAGACCGGGTTCTATCCCCTGCTCTGTCACTGACCTGCTGTGTGACTTGAGGAAAGTCTCTTCATTGCTCTGTGCCTCTGTTTCCTCTCCCACCATTTGTCTTGTCTTTTTAGATGTAAATGTTCTGAGACAGGGATTGTCTCTTATTATGTATTTATACAGCACTTAGCACAATGCAGCCACAATTTGAGTTAGGACATATAGTTGCTACTGTAATACCACTAAATAATATAATATCAAAGTCTAAATATAATTTAAAATGTTTGTCAAATACTCTTATTTCACTGAAATTTCCATGCACAGGTTTTTCATTGTGGTGAGTCATCTGATGTAAAAACACAGTCAACAGTGGTTTGAAGAATAATTATAATTCATGGTTATAAAATCCATACAATATTATAAAAATTCCCTAAAGCCAATTTTATAATTAAAAAAGAAAGGACTAAAAATTACCTATTTTAGTTTTGGAAGTTCTTTTTTTAGTTTTTCATCTTTTCTGTTGGATTCTGCCCCTCAATTTGTTGATGAAAAGTTGAATAATATATTGATAGATGGAGGGAGCTGACTAATACAATTTTGCAGCTTCCCTGTGTCAAGCAAGAGTTTAATCTCTGAACTGAAAATTGTAGCTTGTAGGAAAAGACACATTAAAATGCATTGTAAATTAATTTCTAATTGATAAAATGTAAAATCTATACCTTGAGAATGAGTCACAATTTGCACTGGAGAAGCCACCAAGCCACTGCATTAGCACTGATTTACACAATCTGCGGGGGAAGCAGTGACTGGTAAATAGCATGCACCTTTAAATTGTGGCTTTGAAATATTTATTTATCCAAGATACATATGCACGGTGGCTATGTAAATGACATTAGCACCAGTGGACACAATCAAGTCTAGTTCATTTTTCATGCAATGTGTTAACCCAGTTGGGGGAAAGTTAGCAGATAAGTCAGGATTTTGGACATGTTTTAACAGTTGTGATACCACGAAAATCATCTCACCATGAAAGCTCAGCTGTTCTCTCAAGAGAGTTAGTATCCCTACAAAGAAGGTGCATAGCTTCCTCTGGAGAGAAGCACGAAATCATTGGGAGTTACCAGTACACGCATGCATTGAGAGGAAAATACACTCCAAATGCACATAGCTAGTTCTCAGAAGAATAAAAAAATATTGATTTCTTTGTTTCAATAGACAATATTTTGTTCTCTCTTGTCACTCTTCAAATCCACTCCCTCTCACTCTGGTTCCCAGAGGAAATATTTGAATATGAATATTTTGAATATTATAAAATATGAATATTTTTTTCATAGGGAAGAAGGTTCCCTCTGCCCCCAGCTGCCATAATTCCCATCAGCACTTTCCACACTCAGCTTTGTTTAAAGATCAAGCAAAGCTTAGTTTGTTCACCATTACTTTAACCAACTGGCAATCAGAAAAACTGACCAAATGGAGATGGTGCAGATTTTATAGTCATTATCAGTGGCATCTCTGGGGGGGGCGTGGGGGAAGGCCTAGTACATCAATATACTGTACTACATCAATCCAAGGTGGAGAATTCTGGAACAAGTAGTATAAGGTTGGAATGGGCTGGATAGATGTGAGCTGCAATGAAGGTGTGGAATGGGGAAGCTTGTATGGTGCCTACCCATGCTATCCAACACGTGCGTTAGAATATCTCTACAGTGCTGGAGTCTAAACGCTTAAAATATAAGGAGGGAAACAGTCTTGCATGGATTATTTAATGTTATCTTAAGACATTAGGGTAGCATTTGTGAATGGGATATCTGTAGATGAATTTAGAATAAAATACACAATGGTTGATTCAGCGCTGCGCTTCAGGGACATCTGCTGACATAATGCAGGTCACAGGGCTGCCAGCAACGGGTCATTCACCTAGAGAGGGCTTGCTGCAGCGCAGTGCACCCATATCCCACTCTTTAACAGGGCACACCCAGCTGGCCATCACAGTTCTAACAGAGGATGAGCTGGCAGGGGAGGGGGCATCCAGAGAATGAGCTGACTCACTGCAACACCCATTTGGCCTCCACCCGTAGAGCATCTATCCTTTAAAGGCACCCACCTCTGCTGGCGCTCACAGGGAGTGTGGCAGTAGACGCACCAACTTTCCTCCACGTTGGTCAAATCTCTCCTGGGGCACAGCATTTGCCACTGCTGCGGGGCTACATTGAGCTAGTCTGGATTATTACTGTAATGAGTTCATCAAGGGATTATGTCTTAACATTCAGACAGCAGCTGATGGAGAATGAGGCTGCCCACTTATTAAGGACGACAGCATATTACATGAGTCACATTGTGGCAGCCACAACTAGCCAAAGGTCTTAAGACCCCTGGTTTAAAGGCCAAGGCATTCTCCATAAGGGTCTTCAATTCTGGAGTGTACTTCGCCCACTGACCTGCCACAGCCTTGATTTGGTTTCCTTTAAAACTTTAGAAGGCCTTTTCTCTCAGGCTTTTTCTGAGCTAGGGACCATGGAGAGAAAGGGGAGATAGTGCTGAGTTAATGGGAGGGTGTAGTGGAATAATTGCATTCTTGGGTATTTCCGGGGGGTTGTAGTTTAATGACAATGATGCAAAGTGATAGGACTGGTTATTTATAGCAAAGGCATCTGCCCACAGCTTTGGATGGGTAAATTTATAAAGAACTCTAAATTAATTGATGAAATAATAGATTTTAGTTAGCTATATTTTTCTAGCATTAGCCACCGGGGAAAAATATGAGGAATATTCCAAGATGCATGCACAAAGATGCTTTGGATCCGCACCTAGATTTTTCCATAGTGCTAAGCACCTACTGATTTCATTTAGCATTGCAAATGCTCAGCACTTCTGAATCTCATACTTTTGTAATCACAGTCCAGATATAAAGGGATTAAGAAGCGTACAGTTCACCCACTACAAATGTCACCTAGAAATAATACTGAAGTTCATTTTGGATTCTACCCTAGCAAGGTGGGACAAACTGAGCAGGCAACATACATGCTCTTAACAGAAATGCCACATTCTGATCCTATCACAGAGATACACAAGAACTGCTCCCACTGGTTAAGTGACTGTAAAACACCATTTGTAAATCAGTAGCAAAAGAAAGAAAGTTCTCTAAAGAACTCCCTCTCCAGAAAGCCCAGATCTGAGCTTTTCTTTTGTCTCAGAATTGTTTTACTTTCTGGAGCCAATTCTTTTCCTCATTCATATAACAATGAGATCTTACAGTACAGACAGCTTCATGCATCATTTCATTGCTGTGACTAAAAGGTAACTGAGTCTTAGTGTGAAATCCTGGTGCTTTCCCTATCAAGGGATTGAAACCACTGGGGTCCTTAATTTAAAACTGGAACTAAAAGGTTCTTCAGATGGGCTGCAAATAGCTTCAAAACATTATTACAGAATTTTTGCACATGGCATTAATTTTATAAGGACAGGTTTCAGAGTAGCAGCCGTGTTAATCTGTATCCGTAAAAAGAAAAGGAGTACTTGCGGCACCTTAGAGACTCACAAATTTATTAGCTAGTCTCTAAGGTGCCACAAGTACTCCTTTTCATTTTATAAGTGAAGGGAGACATTGAAGACTACAACAGAGCGGCAAGCTTGGAAATTTAAGCACCTACTTAAATCCATTCCTACTGAGGGCAGCTCTTAAATATGTGCTTAACTTGAAACATTGATTTCAGTCAGATTTAAGCACTATTTAAAATTAAGCATGTGATTAAATGCCATCCTCAACAGGGATATTTTATTGAATCAGGGGTCATAGGCTATTATTGCTGCTAAGTTGAAAAGGGCCTTGTTCGTATGGGTCACAAGGACCTGGGAAGAGCGACCTCTGCTGCTAGCCACAGTCTGTTTTCAAATCCAAGGAGGATCTTGTTACGCATTTTTTTTATTATTATTATTTAAACATTCTGGTGTAGGTACTGATATGGCCCCATCACTGTAGCATGTTACCCTCATGACATCCCTGTGAGGTGGGAAAGTGCTAGTTTCCCCATTGTGTAGCTGGGGAACTGGGGTGCATGGAAATTGAGTGACTCACCCAAGTTCATAGTTCAATCAGTTAGAAAGACATTTCTTCTGGCCTCCTGTTGTGAGTGCACTAACGTGCACTTGTTGGGCTAAAAATTCCAACACTCACACACCTAATTTTAGTGGCTGAACATATGTTTGTGTGCAAGCATACTTGCACACATGTGGGTAGTAGATTATTGAAAAGTGTTAGCAAGTATTTTGCAGGTGTCAGTACGTACACCAGTGTTTGCACCTGAACACTGCATTGCATTAATGGACCAACATTTCAATTCCTAAAATCCAGGTTCCCTTGACATACAGGGCTAGATTCACAAAGAGACATAGGTGTGGCGGTGAGCAGTGTCACCATGCCTAACTTTTAGGTGTCTAGAAAAATCACTGGGATTCACAAAGCCTGTGTTAGGCACTCAAGGTTTCTATACAATAAATGGAGGGTGATAAGTGCCTAAGAATGTGATTCACAAAAGCCAGAACACTAGGCCCCTCCCAACCGAAACTAGCCAATGGGAAATGCCAAAGAGAGGGGTGTGTCCTAAAGCTTGTCAGGGAATTCAGCTGTGAATCCTCTGGTGGAGTCTGGCACCTAGGGAATTTCTTGCCACTGCTGCCACCACCTCCTGAGAACTCTTAATCCAGTGGTTAGGGCACTCACTTAGGATGTGAGAGATCCCTGGCAGTTCAAGTAAACTCTCTCCACCTGACGGGAGATCTGCCACCTCTCAGGTGAGTGCCCTAACCTCTGGGCTATAGATATTCTGATGTGGGGCTACCTCAGTCTCTCCTGTGGAAGTTGTTCCCCTGTGGATAAATAATTAGTTACTAGTGCAGGAGGACTGGATCCTGCCTCTCCCACAGCCTGGGGATGCTCTAACCACCAACTATAAATAAAGTCATTCTCATACATATATGCTCACTCTTTCTGGCCCAAAACCCCTTTTCTTAATCCAAAGCAGAACAACTTTCCAGGTGAATACCTGAACTACTGGGCTAAAAGTTATGAGGAAGGTCCCCTTCCCCCAAGCATAGTTAATGGATCTGGCCCTACAGGTGAGTTAGGTAGAGGAATACCAGTCTTCCCCAGTTTGTGAATCACTCTGTGGCTTAGGCATCCAGATGCCTACAGTGAGGCAGCATTGCACATGCTCAGACGCAGACACGGAGGCAGACAGGGAATTTTCACTGAAAAAACTTGAGCACTGATTGAGTTTAGGCACACACAGGGTTCGGCGGCAGCCGAGTGCATGGTTTTGTGAAAACCACTGATGCCTGATTCTCGGATTTAGGAACCTAACTCCCTTTGTGAATGTAGCCCACAGGTGTGTATGTGAGGCACAATAAGCCACCACAATTTTCAACAGCACAGAAGCTACTCTTAAGTTGCTGAGGATTCAGCTCTATATTTACTTAACAGAGCCAAATCATCCATTGGTGTAAACTAACATAATTCCATTGGTCTCAATGAAGTTATTCTGTTTTACCCCAACTAAGGAGCTGGCCCACAGTTGTAAATCCTCAATAAATGTCTAATAGTAACAGATAATTGTCTTTTACATTTTTAATCCAGTGACACTAACTGCTTCGTTCAATGTAAATGAAGTATATTTGAGAACTTTAAGATTTATTAATTTTAGTGGCAACTGGAAGAAAAGGATGCTGCATCTGGATTTCCACTTTACTCACAGTTTCCAGATAAAACTCTCCGATACAGAGAGTTTGAGAGAGCAGAAATTTCAGAGGGATTATAGCTGTCCACGGGAACAAAGGTTCACAATACATGTTCCTATTACAAGCTGGGACACCAATTACATCCAGAGAGTGGGTCAAGCAGTATGAACAGGCCCAACCCATCGCTGTTGAAAATGGATGCAGCGCCACGCCAGTGGTAAATATGACGTCACAGGCTTCACCAGCCTTTAAAAAAGGTTCACAAGAAAAGCTTTCTGTTGCCGTGCAGCTTGCTCTAAGTGTCCTCAGTAACTTCACACAGAGTAACAGGAAACATAGGCGCTGAGTTTTCTTTTTCCGTGGGGGGTACTCCACCCCAAGGCCCTGCCCAGACTCCGCCCCCTCCCCCAAAGCCATGCCCTCGCTCCGCCTCTTCCTGCTCCCGCTCCACCCCTTCCCCTGAGTTTCCACCCTCACTTCACCTCTTCCTGCCCTCCCTCCGCCATCGCTCGCCTCTTCCTGCCCTGCTCTAGCCCCATCCCCGAGGCGCCACCCTACCGCGGCTCCCTGCTCTCTGCCCTCCCCCAAACGCATCCCTCCCAGCCACCAAACAGCTGATTGGTGGCAGCTGCCTGAACAGCTGTGGCCGGTGAGTGCTGAGCACACTTTTTTTTTTCCTGTGGGTGCTCCAGCCCCACAGCACCCATGGAGTTGGCACCGATGACAGGAAATATCCCATTTGCCACAGTGGGGAAGAGTATGCATAATCACTGGGCCTCAGTTATATTATGAAATGATTAGGCACTTTGCAAAGTACAGATAAAGTAATTCCTTACTAAGGGTATGGCTACACTTGCAGATGTAGAGCGCTTTGAGTTAAACCTGTCTTCGTAGAGCGTAGTAGGGAAAGCGCTGCAATCTGTCCACACTGACAGCTACAAGCGCACTGGCGTGGCCACATTAGCAGCTCTTGCAACAGCCACAAAGAGCAGTGCATTGTGGTAGCTATCCCAGCATGCAAGTGGCTGCAACGGGGTGGAGTGTGACAAGGAGTGTGTTGTGTGTATGTGGGGGGAGAGAGAGTGGGTTTTTGGGGGCCTGAGAGCATTTCAGCATGCTGTCTTGTAAGTAAGTTCAGACAGAAACAGACCACCCTCTCCCCCCCACCTCTCTCTCTCTCACACACAGCATTCCACACTAATGGTTGCTTTGTCTCAGGGCAGATAAGCAGCTGGCTCCCAGAAACTGAGCTTTCAAAGGGCATATCTGCATTCTGACAGCGAGTTCAAAACAATGAAATGAGTGGCCACTTGACTTAAGGGGATTATGGGATGTTTCCGGAGGCTAATCAGAGCGCAGTAAAGCAACACCTCATCCACACTGGCACCGCGGTGCTCCAGCAGGGGCAGAGCAAACATTATTCCACTCGCCGAGGTGGAGTACCAGCAGCGCTGTAGCCGCAGAGTCAGAGCGCTCTACGTGCCTTGCCAGTGTGGACGGGTAGTGAGCTAGTGTGCCCGGGGCTCCTTTTTTGCGCTGTAACTCGCAAGTGTAGCCAAGGCCAAGGGTAGAGGGGTATTCTGTTTGTTCAGGGCTTACCGTAGGATGCGTGCATTTAGATAATTAGCAGTTATTTGAAGTGATATGTCATGAACTCAGAGTATACACATTTGCCATTAAAGCAGAGGCATTTTGAATTTGTGCTGTTTGTATTTAATGTCTGATGCACTGTAACTTGCTGGCGACTATCCCAGAACCTTTCAAGGAAGAATACATGGATGTTTGCGGTAATTTATTGGCGACTGTTTGCAAACCCCTGAGAAATGAAATTCTTCACTTCACATTTTAATTTCTTGCTAAATAATTTTAATTAATGATAAATAGAAGCTGTGGTTATATGCAAAGTGAACTGCCCAAATTTTGGGAATTGATATATTCATTTGGCCATTTCTTCATATATGTTGGGAAAATTCCATCCAGACTTGTGGTCCCTGTGCTTCTTTCTCTTTCTCCCCTTCAGAGCAGAGCCTGGTTTGTTAATTTATGTAACTTGTAAAGCTGTCAGTGTAGACAGATGTTATCTCAGGAATGTCCTACCTGATTAATTTCTTCTGATAGCCAAAGGCTTTTTGCATATGATTGTCCCAAAATCAAATAAGCAAAGAGAAAAAGTGTGGGGGCTCAGGCCTGTGCAGCCTCCTCCAATGCCAGAATGTATGTTCCTGTTCACTGAGATTATTTGTGAATTAGAATTTCTTTTTAAAGCTGAACCCTTTCTCTACACATCTTCCCTAGACTTTTGCATCTACTTCTGTTTTGAGAAATAGCTTAAGCCTACCTTCTTCCTAGATCTTTGTACCTAAGGCCAATTCAAAGTCAATACTTTTGCTGTAAAGAAAGGTTTTTTTTTTTTTCACTTCTGAAGCAATTTTCATATATACATAATACTTAGTAAGGATTTTTTAAATATAAAGATATAGATAAGAGATTAAGTGACAAAAGTTCAGTGCTGTGTAATGATAGAGAACACATGCTTTGTCTAGAAGTACCCCCTCCTTTGCACAGGATGGCTCTTCTCTTTTTATATCCACTGCTACAGTACTAAAGTAATTATGAAATAATGGGCTAGTTGTGATAACCATTTTAGGAACCTGTCTATTAAACATGGCCCAATTATTATGACATTGAGGTCAACCACGAAATATTATTGCAAATATACGGAAAATTATTTTGCTACTGATCTACTCTATATTCTGCAACCGTCTCTTCATAATAACTTAGGGTAACTTCAAGGCTGGATATTCATATGCTTCGAGTTTCCTGTTTTAAGATATAGCTCTGACTATCAAACCTTTCACATTTTTTAAAAAATCACAGCGAAGATTGTTTCTAGTATTTAGTTGTTATATTTCTTTGCAGAGGAAGTGCCAGATATTTTTATAGAGTTTTTACCTGGGGCATGACTTATGGATTTTGAAAATGCAAATATTATACCCAAAAAACTTCCACTAGATTTGATTTCTTTGAGATTATGTAATGAGTAGTGAACTGTAAACAGTAGCACATATACACAGCATCAAATTTCAAACAATGAATGCAATTTTTAGAGATATACACCTTATACCGATATCTCACATAAATAGTATAAATAAATAAAGAGTGCTGTGAGATCAGATTTGGTGTATGGATTGCAGTTGTCAGATATACAAATTTAATTTAGGGTAGCCCAACCTTTAAAAGTTCATTGAAGGAATTGCAGTATTTGTATTACTTCTTCTCTGTATTGTACTTCTTTCAATCTGTATTGATTGCCAACTCTAAAAATATTATATTTAAAGTGTCATTTACCATGTGGGTCCTGTTATTAGGACTGAAAATCTAGCAACACTGCACTGAACTCAATTCCCTGGAACCATTTGGTATGCATAGGGGGTAGGATAACAGTGAAGTCATTAGCAATTTATTTACATATTTTACGTGACATGTTATGCAAATGCTATGAGAGATACACAGGGATTATATCAAATTGTGCTAATCTGCCTCAGGGCAGTTTTAAACAAGAACAAAGGATAAAACCCAACCTGGAAGCCGAGAAAGCATGTAAATGGTGATATAATCTATTCTTTCGGCTGCAAGGTTACTACAATGCCTATAAATATTCCTTAGTGTTCCACAGAGCCTTTGTTTGGAAGCCCTAATATATTCCTAATTTAAAGGATTTTATTTGAAGCCATTCTCTAATCAGATTTCAACATGTAACATGGCTGTATTCCTGTTACATTTCAAGTCTGAGCATTTCTTATTAGCCCTGGTGTGTCCCTAAGAACCCCCTCAATGCCAACTGGCAAAGAGTTCGCTGTTCCGTAACAGCAATGCCTATCATGCCTGACAAACTCACTACAGCTCAACATGCTGGTATTTGATAAAAAAAAATATGGCGTAAGGTATCTATTAAAAGCTTAGATCACATTGATCATCATAATCTTTGTGAGATGTACATATGGATGTAATTTAGGAAGTTGTGTATAAGTATTAAATGTATTAAATCTGTATGTTAAAACTCAACCAGACAAACAGATTTCTCCCACACAGGAGATGACACGTATAACTCTCTGTAATATGTAAATTAAGCATTGTGGTAAGTCAACATAATGGAAGTCCGTTTGTATACGGAAACACAGAAGTAGGGGAATCAAAGAACCTTGGGGGTTATCCTTTGGGTGTCAAAACAATGAGTCTGGGAAAATATAAGGAGAAACAAAAAGACATTTGTCATCCATTTACTGAGGAAAACCCTTGTAAAGCATGGGGATATTCATGAAAACTTAGATACTGGTTTTCACTGAAAACCAGCAGCTCTGTCAAAGACTGAATCCTTGGGAGAAAATCTACTTTATAAAATAGGAATATTAATAAATGTAGATCTAGGATTGCATTTTATGTTTTATTTTATATGTGTAACCAGTTCTGTTTCCACTTCTTATCCTTACTAACTCTCTTAAATCTCAACCTTTATTAATAACCTTATTTTTGTTTTTGCGATAAGTAGATTACAGTGATGTGTTGTTATAAATAACCTGATTCTGAGTTGTACCAGTCAAGCTGCATATACTGGCTCTTTGGGGACAGCTTACCTGGCAATTTCTGCGAGTGTCTAGTGACAGGGGCTAGATACTATAGTGCAGGGGTGGTTAACCTATGGCTCCGGAGCCACATCCGGCTCTTCAGAGGTTAATATGCAGCTCATTGCATAGATGCCGACTCTGAGGCTGGAGCTACAGATGCTAACTTTCCAATGTGCTGTGGGGGCTCACTGCTCAACCCCCTGCTCTGCCCCAGGTCCTGCCACCAGGCCACCCCTTTCCCCAAGACCCCTGCCCCTTTCCCTGAGCCTGCCATGCCCTTGCTCCTCCCCCATCCCCATCCCCATCAGAGCCTCCTGCACACTGCAAAACAGCTGATTACAGCAGGTGGGAGGCGTGGGGAGGGAGGGGGAGGTGCTGATTGGCAGGGCTGCTGGTGGGCGGAAGGCACTGGGGGCTGGAGGAGGGTAGCGGATGGGGGGTTGCTGACATATTACTGTGGCTCTTTGGCAATGTTCATTGGTAAATTCTGGTTCCTTCTCAGACTCAGGTTGGCCACCCCTGCTATAGGGGGTGACTACCCCACACTCACCCTGCAGGGTTTAATGCGGGCCACATGGGCCAATTAACTCATTAGGCAGCTGGTTAAGGAGGCCCAGTTGGGCAGGAATAGGCAGGGCCTATAAAGCCCTGCAGCTGAAAGGAAAATGGGCTGCAGGGAGACAGCAGACACTCCCAGGAGAAAGGGAGGAGTGAGTGGAGACTGCAGACTGAAGTAACTCCCTGGGAAGAGGCTTAGGAACTGGTAGGCCCAGGAAGAGAAGGGAACCAGTGGTAGGAAGAAGCCCAGGAATAGAACAGTGAGGCCAGAGAGAGAAGGCCCAGACAGCTGAGCTAAAGATGCCTGGGCTGGAACCCGGAGAAGAGGGCAGGCCTGGGTTCCCCTACCAGCCACTGGCCGAGTGGCACCAAGGCAGTGAGTGGGAAGACTGCCTAGGACTAGTGAGGAGCCCACCTCTCCTGGAAGGGGGGAACATGGATAGTGACATGGCCAGAGGGCCGTGCCATGCAGAGGACATTGCAGTTCCTGGAGCTGAGAGAGGGGCTGCGAGTGGACAGCAGAGACAAAGTGGCAGTGTACAAACCGTAGACAGGGGGACATTGGCCGCAAGGTAATCCCAAGCGTATCAGGAGGAGGTGCCAGTCTAGCAATGAGTGGTTCACCGCATGACACGGACACTTCTGGGAGTTCAGGGACTAGAGTAGATCAAGCAGGGGCTGGGAGAGCCTTGAGCAGAGTGCTGGAGTGGCTGAAGGGCAGGCAGTGTCACGGAGCTGACATCTGGCTACTACAAGAAAGACTCCCTCTCATTGTGGGGCAGAGAGAGGAGGATAACATGGTGACCTAGTCTTGGGCACCCTGAGAAAGTGTCACACCAGGTTTATAACGAATATAATCATTTTGGACTGAAATGTATAGTGTTTGTAGCAGAGAACCATTCTTTTGTTGGAAGAAAGGAGGAGAAAAAAACGACAACACTTTTTTTGCTCATTGCGCTAACAAAAACATCCTGAATTAAGAAATACGTTGGCAAATGCTTTACTTTTTCATAGCAGTTTGCTAGGCCAGAGTTGAATTCCATTGTACTCAGTGGAGAAACCCTAATTAATCCAGATTTCCTGCAGACAACCAGAAAGGTCGGATCAGTATTGGGAGCCAATCTGATCAGAATGGATAAAACACAGCATACATTGCTTTAGATACAGTACATTTGCACTGGGATCAGATTTAATCTGAGACTCACGTGAAATCTGGATAGAAAACTCAGTAAGAGATCAGGGTCTCCTGTCAGCCTCTATTAAAATCAAATCAGCTCCTTTTTGTCTTTTGTGTACATTTCCGTCAGCGCTGACTCCAGTCTGGGAATAGGAGACACATAGCTGATTATGTTTCACTGGCCTCCAAATGTGATCAGATTGGTCCCAGCATTTAATACAAACTAAACAAAAGAAATGTGGCCTACATTTCCAAAAAATTGTAGTGGTTTTGGTTGCTTACATTTTGGGGTGCCTTAAAGCAGCCTGGTTTTCAGAGGGTTGTTGCTAAGCACTTTCTAAAAGACAGGCTCCTTTAAAGTTGGGCAGGCAAAAATTGAGGTTACCATAATGGTCAGTCACTTTTGAAAATGAAGGCCTATATGTGTCCAGTTTCAAATCAAATTGTACTAAGGTCTCAGCTGCTGAAGTTTAATTGCAAATATTATTTTCAGTGCTGACCCTAAAAAAAAAAAAAAAATCAGAAAAAACTCATGTCTCTCCTTGCACAAACTGCAATTAAATGGGAATTCCATAGGTTGAAGGGCTTGCAGAATCAGACCCATAATTTGCTAATTATTTAAGAAAAATATTCAGCAAAACACATAAGAATACATGTATACTGAATATGTAATGTAGGATAAGAGTACTAAGAAAATTCATAATCTGAGTTAAACGTTTCATTAGATTAGCTGTTAAAATCTACAGCGATGACCACTAAGAAGAACTGAGCTAGACACTCAAGATACCTCCTCCACCAAACAGTACTATTTCAGTGGGCAGCATTGTGCTTATTTCTTCAAGGTCATGGCTGGACCTTCTATTCAGTGCATCCTCATCATTATTAGTTTGTGTCATTAACTTAACATTCTTTTACTTTAGCATTTGATGGATGGATTGTACCAAAGAGGGCGGGGGGGAGGGGGGGGAAGAGACACATAATCCAGAGATGCACACTTTGTTATACTACAGTTAAAAATGCTAAACCATGATAATGTTCCCCATCTACATAATGGAAATCGATCAGATGTTCACATCTGAAAAAAACCAACCAAACAAAAAACAGCTGCACATACAGGTGTTTGTGCCAGATGCTTCCCTGAGTACAATGTGATAGAAGTAATTATCCCCCACTCAACACAGAACAATCCTAAAACAGGACGTTTAAAGGCATGCGAGAGTTTAGGAATCCTATGCCTTACATGCAAAATAATACTTTAGGGTGAAGTTGAAAACCATCTGTCCTTAACATACATAATTTCAGGTGCCTGTGTTTTCATTTGTGAATATTAACAGGCTGAAGCCAGCTTAATCAAACAGACTGAAAATGATTAAGATTCCAAATTCTCCTATCCTTAGTTGTGCTGGGTAATTCCTTGCTCTGCAGTTAGTCCCATTGATTCCGGCATGGGTAATGGTATCTGAATCTGAACTTGATAAGCAATCAAAGGGCATTTGTGAGAAGTGTACAGCAAACACCTGGAATTAAGAACATGTACAGTGTCTCTTCCTACCTTTGGACTTTCTGTCACGGTAGCTCCTGCCTCGATAATGATGTCCAGTGTCTGTGTACAGATTTTCGAGATCTTCCTGCCACGATTCAGGATTAAAGTATTTGAGCAGCTCCTCCACGGTGTCAAATCCAGCGATGGTCTGGTCTAGTACTTCCGCAGTGAGGGTAGGGTCGGTCACTGATGGAGAGGGATAGGATACCCCCTAAGAGTGACATACAGCTCAGTGTACTTTGAAAAATTACAGCACCACTCAATACAACTGTCAATAGTTACAGAGAGATTTTTCTCATAGCTGACTCACACAGAATATCCAGGCAAGACCCCAAATTGGACTGAGATTCTGTCTTTTGACACAGTGACCTTACTCCTGGTATTGTTAATCACCCTCGACCATCTTTTGAGCTCCTTGCACTGAGCCAGATGGCTTCATGCCCCGGCATGCTGTGCCAGGAGGCCAGGGAGAAAAGCACTGCCCACCTTTCCAAGCAAGGACAGGTGCTGCCAGGTGAATGGAGGAGTGAGCCGGTCTAATGCTGCTGGACAGTGCTAGCCATTCCAAAGGGGGCCAGGAAGGGTGGGAAGAAGACAGAGCTACATCCTGCCCTTCACACCAGCCAGCATGTACGTTATGTTCCTATACAGGGTGTGGCACGAGCTGCTTTTCTCTTGCCCCCAAAGTAAGGCAGTACCTAAAAGATGTAGTCCTTTCCTCAGTTTGCATGGAGACAAAAATCTCATTGAAGTATCTACAGATATATGGCACTCATTACCATAGCATCTGAGTGCTTCACAGGCTTTAAAGGTATTTATCCTCACAGCACCCCTGTGAGGTAGATCCCCACTGTACAATAAGGAATTAAGGCACAAAGAGACCAAGGCAACTCTCCCAAGGTCACACAAGAAGTCTGCAGCAAAGCAAGGAACCTATCCCAAGGCTCAAGCTAATACTCTAACCACGGACAATCTTTCCTCTTCTTGGAGCGTTAACATAAGCAAGGCCTAAACAAAGACTTCAAGGTTTGGCCCTTTGAAATGAAGAATTAACTCTGGTTTTCAAATGTTTATAAACCAGAATTTGGAAAAAAAATACTGAAGGAAATTAGAAAACTGTAATGTAAGGGTCTACACAATGTAAGTGGTGAAACACACACATCAAAGAGGGATTAATATTTCTAAGCATTTAGGAACATATACTACCCATAGACCATGTCTATGTGGGGGACTATCAGGAAAGCTAATGCAAATCAGCTGAGGGTGTGAAGTCAATGCACATAAATTAAATCCCATGTGGATGCTCTCACTCACCAGGAGTAAAGTGGCCTCAGTTCTCTCCTGAATGAGAGCATCCACATGGGGGTCAACATACCACTTCAATTAACGTGCACTGACTTTGCACCTTAAATTGATTTGCCTTAGGTTTCCTGAATGACACATGTAGACAAGGCCTTAGATCAGTGGTGGACAACCACAGCTCCCATTGGCCGGGAACGGCAAACCGTGGCCACTGGGAGCTGCAGGGGGCTGTGCCTGCGGATGGTCAACGTCCGCAAAATATCTTGTGGCCCGCAATCAGCTTATCCTGACGGGCTGCATGTGGTCCATGGGCCACAGGTTGCACACCACAGCCTTAGATGCATACACATCTATTGAGTTCAGTTGGAGTTAAGTCACCTCTAAGGATAGAACTGACCTTTAATAACTAATGTGCATTTATAGAGAAGAGTTTTACTTTTACTGTAGCAAAATTTCTAAAGTCCTAATTTCAATTCCCAAATATTCAATATCCTAATATCATCTTCCCCCCAAACTACCCTCAAATTTCCTAATTTCTGTGTAAAATATACTCAAGAAAGAACTGATTGCAGATGTGTCATTCTCTAAAGACATATTAAATCACCTGCTGACAATGTATAACAGCACAGGATATAAATTCAGGAAAACTCAGACTTTTATTTTCTCAGTTAAAACACTGAAATTGACAGAAAAATGAAAGAAAAGAATCCCTCTGTCCTCTAAAGGGTATGTCTATACTGCAATCATGGGGCGTGATTGCAGCTTGAATAGACATACCTGATTAAAGCTAGTTCAGGTCCCAGAGCAGTGAATCCACAGTAGTGCGCATTTCAGTGCAGGCTAGCCACACGAGCAATTACCCATGGTTCCAGGTGGGCTTGTATGGCCCATGCTGAAGTGTGCATTGCCATGGCTTCACAGCTCTAGTGCCCAAGCTAGCTCAGGTATGTCTACTCAAGCTACAATCACATCCCACAATTACAGCACAGACATACCCACAGAGACATACAGCACTTGAATTCCCCACCAGAAGGTCAATTTTAGCCTGATCCTGCAAATGCTTCCACGTGTAACTCTATAAATCTATGCAAGTTTTACTGCTCCGGTGAGTAGTCCCACTGGACTCAGTGGCCTACTAACCTGAGTAAAACTGTTTAGTTTTACTAAAAATCCAGTCTACTTAAATATAACTTTGTCTTCACCAGAAAATGTTGCCATAGTCTTTAGAGTCCTTGATATTTTACTGTATATAATTTGCTACAAATATGGACCTTCCAGATTATCTGACACGAGAAAGAAAAAATAAAAATATCATAATACAGTGCTGACATGAAAAGAAGACTGCAGTTTGCTAATTATCATAACTAGATGGGGAGATGAGAATGGGGGTTGTGTTACTAACGTCTGTCTTTTCACATACATGTGAAATAAAGGATCTTTTTTAAACAGTATTGGCCTAGAAATTATTAAGCCTTTAACACAGAACCCATCACAAATAAGTTTCAGTGGGCCCACTTTCATAACCCTTCTACAATCCAGTGTTAAATGAGGCACAATGCAGACGGCTCTAAAAATTCATGACTCATTAAAAGGAAGACACGCAGCAAAGAACCTCTATTGACTTCTAAGTGCCTTGGAATAAAAACATTGCCAAAAAGATGGGAATCGGACCCCCATGAGAACAAAATATCTCACATCAGTAAGCTGAATAAAGTGCTGCTACATAAAACAATGCTATATGAAATTCGGTGTTCTAATCACAGTCGTCATGTACAGTGCTTACATAATCTTTTATGGTAAAAAAGAAACACACTAAATTATCACTAGGAACCCACTATACAGAGAAATCAGTGAGGCTAGTGACTGGTTTGTAATTATAGCAAAAGAGAAAATCAGTTCCTAAATTCCCATCAAAGAACAAAGGGAAGGGGGATAGGGAGAAAGACGTGAGGGTGCGGCATAAGTAGCAGAATTGCAAATCGACTGCCTTCTATTCCCATGCCTTCCACTGGAGGAACATCAAACCTACTCAAGTATATATGATCTTGTTGTCCTCTAGAGGCTGGTCCGCAAAGTGGATATAGACACTCTCATGGACTTAATGGACTGCTAATGGAATTAATAGACTATATCCCTTAGCTCAAGTAGGAGCAGCCAGTACTTTTTATGCAAAAAGGTCAGGGGCTCTATTCAGAAAGGCACACGTACGAGATTTAGATGAGAATTGTGCTGTTTGTATGTGTTTAGCCATACATTTTCTTATATTTTGTGAGAGCCTTGCAGGTCAGATTGTGGATTTGCAGGATATGTCAAACCAATAAAAGCAGGGGGAATTCACACTTTCTTGGGTTTTAAAATCTCTGCTCAGGACTTTATAAGGAGTTCAACTCAGTTCACACATACACAAAAAGCCCAACTTTCTCAGAGCAATAGGCAACGCAGAGGAATTATTGTAGCTCAGATAACCTATTGGCAGCTATATCATGTGACAGACCCAAGAGTAACTTTAAAGCTGCCTCTGTTTTGTCCTGCCAAGAGCTAATTATTAGATTTATGAAAAGCTTGTGCCATCTGGCTTCTGTGACTGAGAGAGGACATAGAAGAACATTACAATGTGAGGGGGGCTTAGAGTTACCCTTCTTGTTAGTTACTTAAACAGTCAACATATTGTGAAAAGAACAGGAGTACTTGTGGCACCTTAGAGACTAACAAATTTATTAGTGCATAAGCTTTCGTGGGCTACAGCCCACTTCATCAGATGCATAGAATGGAATATATATAGTAAGAAGATATATATATATACATACAGATAAGTTGGAAGTTTTTTTCTCCTGCTGATAATAGCTCATCTTAACTAATTAGTCTCTCACAGTTTGTATGGCAACTTCTACCTTCTCTGTATGTGTATATATATCTTCTTACTATATGTTCCATTCTATGCATCCGATGAAGTGGCCTGTGGCCCACGAAAGCTTATGCTCTAATAAATTTGTTAGTCTCTAAGGTGCCACAACTACTCCTGTTCTTTTTGCGGATACAGACTAACATGGCTGCTACTCTGAAACATATTGTGAGTTTCATAAGACACACTAGCAGCTCTTTTCTAATCCGAACCAGACCATTAGTTCATTTGGTCTCCATTATGATTCATTGCTATTCTATCAAATGCATCCGACGAAATGGGTACTCACCCATGAAAGCTTATGGTCCAATACGTCTATAAGGTGCCACAGGACTCTTTGCCGCTTTTACAGATCCAGACTAACATGGCTACCCCTCTGATACTTGCTATTTTATTAGTGATGATGAAGTATTTCTGTATTTCATGTATTGTATCATGATATACTGAACCACAAGACTTGGGGACTGGACATAATGGCTCTGCTGGGTGAAAGATCTCATTCTGGGGTTATTCATGGGCTCCAGCACTTTAGGCTAGAGGTAGATGGCGGATGTGCTGCTCTAAACCTCGTGAGGAAAAGCATGAAGTGTGGTTCAGTGATTTGAGCTCAAACCTGGGAACAGGAAAATGCATATGTGCTTGCCCAAATGTTTTTTTTTCTTGCAAGATCTTACAGTGCGTCTTTAGGCTGATAGGAGCAAAGTATAACTATGCCCATGATTGACAGGTTAAAGTTCTGCCCTACCATGCTGACTGAAGATGCACAGTAGAATTGTGAACCTCTTTATGCTCAAGAATTAGGCATCCCTGAGGTCTCGCCCTGACTCTGTGGTCATGGGCAAATTGCTCATCTTCTCCGCCTCTGTTTCCCTAGCTATGAAATAAGGTTATTGATTCTTATTGCCTAACTGTGGTGTGCTCTGTGGGGAAGGAACGAGTGTCTAGTAGCTGTGGCACTGAACTGGACCAAGAAACCTGGGCTCAGCTTCTGGCTCAGCCACAGGCTTCCAGGCCTCAGGTCCCCATCTGTAAAATGGGGATAATGCTTCCCTACCCCATAGGAGTGCTGAGATGATAAACAATTATAATAATTCTGAAGTGCTCTGATACTATGGTGTTAAGGGCCACATAAGCAAATACAACAAATAGAAATAACAATCTGGTGAAGGGCTTTCCAGAGGAAAAGGGCTGTTGATTATTATTTTACATCTTTGGCACTTTACTATGGTGAGGGCAATCACTGTGACAATGTTTTCAGTGTAATTTGATCTCAGGATCACAGCTACCTGATGAGGGAGCTTTTCTCTTCCATTTTCAAAGACAATTTCCCATTTTTTCAAATGACATATTGTGTCAGATAAAAATGCACAAAGCTTTTTTTTAAAAAACAAAACTAAACATGTTAGGAGGAGGAAAAAGAGTGATCATAGAAGGAGAACATGATTTACCAAATACCAGCCTAATATCCTCTGCATGGTAACCTCTAATATGTTTACTAGAGCCAGACCCTCGATAATACTATTACTCAGAATTAGGACTCATACAGCAGATTTAATCCAAGGATCTCAAAGCATTTTACTGTGAAGGATAAGTATTGTAACAGTTTCATCATCATCCAATGTGTTCCAAGCTTTGACCTAACAGGTCAGTTCCACTCCGATCACTATCTGTCTTGCTACTTGTTATATAAAAGGAGTTGTCAAGTGAATACACACAGAGAGTGTGGGACTGGACAACGCAACATATGGCAGAGGGACTGTACCATTACCAAGTTTGATGCCTGCATTACTCTCCCACATGGTGTGGTCCCAGAGTCTAAGAGTATGTTTACATGGCAATTAAACATCTGCGTTCGAGAGGGTTTCAGAGCTCGGGCTCCAGCCTGAGCCCGAATGTCTACATTGTAATTGAACAGCCCCCCAGCTGGCGCACTGCAAACCTCAGTCAGCTAACCTGGGCTATCCGTGGATGTTTAATTGCAGTGGTAGACGCACCCTAAGTTTTGCCTAAAAATACTGCCAGGAGCTGATTTTTTGTCTGTGACATAAATCAAATAAAGTGAAGGAATGGGGAGATTTTTAATTGGGTTTTCTTTTTTAAAAAGTCATATTTAGTTACATGAAATGAAGTGTCGAATTAAGATTTAATTTAATTGCTGGTGATACAAAAAATCTTCAATAATGAACATTCAAAAAAGTTAATCCATTCTCCTACCAGCTTGCCTTTAATGCTAATTATTGCAAAATATGCTCATGTGTTTAGACCAAGACACTTTATAGCTCAAAATGTAAAGGAATTCTTTTGTTGGGAAGATTCAGTTTGAAAGTGCTAAGTATTTACCCACTGGCCATCCCATGTGGTTAAAACAGCTGCTGACATTTCTTGCCTTCCACCCTCCGCTCCCTAAAAATTATTGACAGTCTAGAATGAGTTTGAAGAACACGTCTCAGTTAATCTCCTGCTTACAGGTCAAGCAGTGATTCCCCTGTGCAGATGCATTTACATCGGACTGAAAGCCATTCTACCAATCCTTTCATGGGCAAAATAGTAACAAGCTACTTACTGAGACAGAGCTTGTGACTGACTCCCAGTTGGTTTCTGATGCTGCAGGCTGGAAATCATCCTAAAGGGGAAAAACCCATAGGAAAAATCATAGTCATGGCAATGTCCTAAAGTTAACTACCAGACCTTAAACACTGTCTCAGTGTTCTGTGTCCTTCATCCTTTTGAAACCTCTTCCATAGAAGAGATCTCTGCTTTTCTTCTCCATCCCTTATGAATTCGCTCTTTGGGGCAGGGATAGTTATGTATTCTATGTTTGTACAGCCCCTAGCAAAATGGAATTAAGGACTTTGGGTGCTATTGTAATATAAATATTAAATAATAGTAATAATGATAATAATACTTGTTTCAAACATTATGGGAACAAGCCATTTATATTAAAAATACCATTATCACCAAAAAAAAAAAAAAAAGGCACTTCCAGATGGAATATAGCCTGGACGTCTGCACAGTAATAGGAAACAATTATTTAATGGTGGACAGGCCAGTTTGAAACAAATCTAATAACACTGAGGAATTATTTGGCTCCATGACAGTTCTGTCCATTTCCAGTTAAAAAATTATTTATTCCAACTAGAAGCATTAAAAGACCAAGAAATGAAGGTTGTATAATGTCAATATTCAATAAATCTTGGAGCACTGGAGAAGTTCCAGAAGACTGGAGGAAAGTTGTCTGAAGGTCAGAAAATTGTGCCAGTTTTTTAAAAGGGTAAACAGGGTGACCAAGGTAATTGTAGGCCAGTCAGCCTGACATTGGTCCCGAGCAAAATAATTGAAGAGGCCAGGTCTCTGATTCAGAGCAATCTGGACTGGTTGGTAAACTATGTGCAAGCAAGCAATATGCATTTTAATATGGCTAAATGTAAATGTATACCTCTTGGAACAAAGAATGTAGGCCATACTTGCATGATGAGGAACTATTTCCTGGGAAGCAGTGACTCTGAAAAAGGTTTGGGGGTTGTGGTAGATAATCAGCTGAACATGAGCTCCCAATGTGATGCTGTGGCCAAAAGAGTGAATGTGATCTTTCGATGCATTAGCCCTTGATAAATTGGAACCCTCTGGAGAGAGTTCAGAGAAGTGCCACGAGAATGATAAAGCATTAGAAAACCTGCCTTATAGTGATAAATTCCAGGAGCTCAATCTATTTTGTTTAACAAAGAAAAGGTTAAGGGGTGACTTGATTGTAGTCTAAGTATTTAAATGGAGATCAAATATTTAAAAATGGGCTCTTTAGTCTAGCAGAGAAAGGTATAACACAATCCAATGGCAAAGCTGAAACTATTCAAATTGAGGCTGGTATACATTTTTAACAGTGAAAGTAATTAACTATTGCAACCATTTACTAAGGATCATGGTGGTTCTCCCATCACTGACAATTTTAAAATCATAATTCGATGTTTTGCTAAAGATATGCTCTAGGAATTATTTGAGGGAAGCTCTGTGGTCTATAGTGCTGTACAGAGGTCAAATGAGATGATCACAATGGTCCCTTCTGGCATTAGAATCTATGGATCTCTAGAATCTATGAATCTATATAAAGATTTTGAATCACAAACATAGCCTGATATTCAGCTTGTGCAAAGTATATAAATCAGTCCTAATAACAGAACTTCATGATAAATGCATTTAAACTGCAGGCCAGATCCTCAGTGATACCAATTTACACCAACTGAAAATAAGCCCTACAACAGGGGTCCCCAATGTGGTGCCCGCGGGCGCAATGGCGCCCGCCGGGACAGTTGTGTGTGCCCACAGGACGCCGCGCCGCCGAAATGCCACCGCTGAGCACGGCCATCAGAGAACCGCCCGCTGAAATGCTTCCGAGAAGCGTTGCCGTTTCTCGGCGGCATTTAGGCGGCGGGGTGTCTGGAGCCCACCACAGTCTTTTCGGAATAGGAATGTGCTATTCCCACAGAAAGGTTGGGGACCTCTGCCCTACAATTTTTTTTAATTTGGTAGTCAATACAGGGTGATACTGGAGGACCAGATTCTTCGCTGGTTTAAATCAGCGTTGCTATATTGACTTCAATTGCAAGTAGGCTCACACAGGCGCA
Organism: Eretmochelys imbricata; assembly: GCF_965152235.1. Taxonomy (NCBI): domain Eukaryota; kingdom Metazoa; phylum Chordata; order Testudines; family Cheloniidae; genus Eretmochelys; species Eretmochelys imbricata. The sequence goes on from NC_135572.1 coordinate 35,564,535, forward strand.
CACATACACACACAATAACGTGGCATGAATGTGACAGGAGACAATTGAACGTAAAGCCTGCTAGACCATTAATAAATCTGTCATAGCTTTCTCTCTTCCACAGTCAGGAAGGAACCTACCTATTTTCAAATCCGGAGTCCACATGCATAGCTAAATATAATACTCTACATTTTGCTAAAGAGCACAGTAAAAATATTAAATGTCCAAAAATTCACAAGCTTGCTTATTCAAAGCTTTCACTCTCTCTTCCTCTCTTCCTGAAGTGCTTCTTTCCCTCAGTTCACCCTCTACCTGAGATCATCAAAACCACAATGATTTCTTTAGGTACCTTCTGGGTTATAAATTTTAGGTTATCCAATCAGAGAACACAAAGTATACAATGTCATTTAGGTGGCAAATGAAATTGTAGATATCCAACTGTGAATATTTAAAGTGGACAATTTGCAAACAATCCACAGACAATTTATTTGCACAAATTATGTATCTATTGTTGTAAACAGCAAATGCTATAATCAGTTCACAAATAACACAGGAAAAAGGACGACATTTGCCAAATTACTTTGAAATTGTTCATCCAGCTCGAGTTAATAATCTTACTTTGATGTTACCTAGGAACTAATTCAACAGGCCCACAGATCCCCTGATAACATTTGTCAGTTTCAGAACTTTGCAACCAACTCCCGCCTCTGTCATTAATTACCCTTCTGTACTCCCAAGAGCAGTGGCATTGAGTTCTGAAGCATTAAATTAACACAGGGACAATTTGTATTCTCAACTGTTCAGAAGAGACTACAGACATGATACCTTCTTATGCTTGAAATGACTCTACTCTCTTATGTTACCTAATATTAGAGATAAGGAAACAGTGATTTTTTTGAGATAGCTGTTGCCAAGCTATTGAGATGATTAGGTGCACCACCTGCTTCTTGGATCTCACTGACTGCACATTTTGTTTTGGTGATTATACTTCATCTACTAAAACACAGTATAAACCATTCATTGCTAGATGGCTTTGTTCCACCACTCCTTAAAGCACCTGCAGCCATTCCTGGCTTCTAAAGAGCTTTCAACCCAAACACAGGTTTGAGTTAATTATAATCTATTGGCTCCAGCTCCCCATTATTTAAAGGAATGACATCGAAGTAGTTTCTTTTCTCCTTTGCCTTCTGTATTCATAAGAGTCCCATGGACATCTGAGAGATATGTTTAGGTATCACATTTAGGTACCACATACTATCCGATGAGCTCATGCTGGTTTGCTTTTGTAGGGTTTGCACATGAGTACTAGGCTTCTGGCTATTTTGCAGACATTATTTTCAAGCAACAATAAACAAACATTTGTTTAAAAAAACCCAAAACTATATTTGTACTTAATATTGGAAAAATAGGGAGGTAAAAATTTGGACCTTTCTGATTGAATTAAAGCTCCTACTCCCAATCTTCAGGGCCCCGAATGGACTTGACCAGCCTCAGTCAAAAGTTGCCTATCCTTCCACAAACCACCAAGACAATCACATTCCACAGATATGATACAGCCAGTAAAACCCAGGGTGATACTCTCAGGATCAAGGTACAGGGAAAATATCCCAGGGGTGGAAGGACCAGAAGATCTTGGAGAGCCTGAGCCTGACATAGCTAAACATAAGACCCACCTCTCTAATAATCCCCTCTCCCAGAAGAGTCATCGCCTCCCATGGTCATTCTAAGTGAGAGGGCAGAGGAAGAGAGAAAAGAAAAGGAAAAAAAAAAAGGAAAAAACGAAGTCAGGTATATGGAGAAGCAGAAAAAGTTGAGCCCTATTTGTGCTCAGGTGCCAGAGTGATAAATGTCTTAGACACATCATAAAATGGACTGCGTAGAATTATCCTGATGTCAGAGATGATTTTGCTGACTCATCAGAGATTAGAAAAGGAATGTCCAATCAGTTCTAGTCTAGGAGCATAAAAGTAGTTGGAACATCTTACTATGACATACAGAAGTAGGGATTGGGACAGAGGAGGCCCTACATGGAAAACCCTTGAAACAGCAAACCATAAGGAAAAATATTTTAAGTTCTGTTAATATTTAAGTGAATAAAGGCAAGGAAGTAAATGTAAGGTGGGAATATTACCTGTTTACAGACAGATTGGATCAGATTATGGAAGAATTTCCTGCAGCCAGATTCTCACAATAGAAGTTACCCTACTAAACATTAATATTCCAGGCACAAATTGTGGCGAGCCTAGGTTTTATTTCCCCCTTCTCTCCCCTCCCCTGTAATTGGCATCAGTGCTGATATGCTTACAGAAAAGTGAACCCAGTAATCATCATATAATAAAGTGACAGGTATTTTAGTAAAATAATACAAAACTGGAAAGAACAGTGTTATATCAAGCAAGAAGCATTAGAAAAGCTACAACTCCATTAAGGAAATAGTGTGATAAATACTCACACTTGTGCACTTGGGCTGTTTCATGATAATTTTTCAGGAAGTATTGTAGCATACAGCAACTTTGGTTTTGAAGATGAATAGAAATGACACAGGCATAAATTAGAAGCTGCCTGTAAATTTGAGCACTTACCATAATTTCAATTCATCACATAGTGTGTTTTCACTTTCTAATCCCTGCTGTATTTATTAATAGCTCTTCTAGGGGTGTCTAAGGATGTTGTCTTCCATAAAATAAGATATTGAGTAGGAACAGAGAAGCTGTATTACCTCTGTATACAGTAGGGAAGAGACTACTACTCTGTCCTGTTCTGGTAGCCACACGATAAACAAGATGCTGAAAAATCAGGGAAGGTTCAGAGAAGAGCTACAAGAATAGTTTGTCATCTGGAAATCATGCCTTGCAATGTAAAACTAAAGGAAGTCACTGTTGGGCATTGGTAAACCTCGGTCCCTCCTATTCTCTGCCTGTGGCACATAATAGATCAGTATTCTGTGGGCTGTAATACCTAGTATTCTGTGGGCTGTAATTTCAATTGTTGGGATCAGTGTGTGGGGGATGCGTGGTGTTGGTGGCCTGAGACGTATAGGAGGTCAGATTAGATGATCTGGTGGTCCCTTCTGGCCTGAAATACTATGACTCTGTGACTCTTAGGGGAAGGTTAAGCGGTGACTTGATCATGAGCCATAATTGTCTACACAAGGGGACATCTGATACTAGAAGGCTCTTTAGCTTACAAATGCATAGAAAGTGGCTGTAAACTGAAGTCAGCAAAGTTCAAATGGGAAATAAAGTACATATTTTAACAGTGAGGATAATTAACCACTGAAACAGATTACAGATTACCAAGGAATATGGTAAATTCTTCATTGCTTGCAATCTTCAAATCATAGTTTGGATACCTTTCTTCAATTATATGCTCTAGTTAAACCACAAGTTATAGACTTGATGCAGGAATCCCTGGGCGAAATTCCATAACTTGTGTTTTGCAGGAGGACAGAATAAATTATCACAAGTCTCTCTGGCCTCAAACTCCATGAATTTATGATTGAGTTTGCTGCTTGCCCACATTTTCAAACAAGCCTCAACTTGGATGATAAAACCGGACCTGCCATTCTGCAGCTGCAAATCATCTCCATGAGTAAGTAACAGAATGGATGTACCTACTACCTGATTTCCAGAAGGTTTCCCAGAATTTGGGAATTAAATTACAGATTTAGGGCCTAATACAAAGCCCACTGCTATCATTGCACTTTGGATCAGGCCGTTAAAGTTAGCGGTACATTTAAAAAAAACCCCTTTTTATCACCCCCTTAAAAGTATAATGGTATCTTCCACTGGATGCTCCCTTCCATTAGATAATGTATCTGTCGAAAGAAAATATCATAATGCATGGCTCATCAATCAATCTGATTGAATGAGCACTCTTGAGTGTCTTATAAATGTAGAAAGAAGGTTATTGATAAGGAGGGTTGATAGGTTCATTTCCAGATATTCCTGCACTCATTAGAACAGCAGCAATAAAAACAAGCAGTAAACATTTGAAAGGCAAGAAGGGGATATGAGGACTTCCTTTCATTGATTGCCCTCATGGATAGAGAAAAACAGTGGGTTAGCATTACGAAGTTGGTACCTCAAGATTGGCAGTGTTAGGAGAGACCCTGTGGAAAAGTCCTATAGAATTTAACAAGGATGAACCCAATACAATTCTACAGAAAATACTCTAAAACCCTACAGAATTTACCAAGAAGTACCTGACCCCAAATCTGATATTATTAATCTTGCCCTTTAAGACCGACATACATTGAGTTCCTGAAGCCCAGCTGCCACTAGATATCAGTAGCTATAATCCTATAATCAATTCTGGCTATGTTAATACGTGTGTGAAATGACCTACAGAATCACTTCTGATCGGTGCTGACATACTCACTTTTTATAATAGAATAGTAAGTCTGAGATTCCAAACTCTATAGAAGAAGACTAAAGTTTTCAACTATAATTATGATTTAAGTCAATCTCAGCTTGATGTGTCTATTTGATGTGTCTCAATGGCTATTAGCTAGGATGGGCAGGAATGGTGTCCCTAGCTTCTGTTTGCCAGAAGCTGGGAATGGGTGACAGGGGATGGATCACTTGATGATAACCTGTTCTGTTCATTCCCTCTGGGGCTCCTGGGCATTGGCCACTGTCAGAAAACAGGATACTGGGCTAGACTAGTCAATACTCCTCTTATTCATTCCCCTGTTATTGGAATAATGGCGATGGGGTGAAGGGTATAGGTATGTTATAAGAAAGCCCAAGACACATAACACTTGACATTTAAATGAACCATCTTAAAAGCAGGATAACATTTTATCCCATATAAGGCAACAGCTCTGCCTTTGAAAAACAAGATGCCAGCTAACATTAAGCTGCTGTTGAGCTTCCCCATCTGATGCATGTAGCGATGTGAGAGGCACAAGAATCTTTAGTGGTATGATGTACAAACTGTTGCATTAGGTTTAATTATATTCAATTTATAAAATATGTCCATCCTCAGCCCTGGGTCTATAAGGGTCAGTTTGCTAATATCAAGCACTCGGGTGCATGCCACCAAGTTAAATGACTGTGAAAAAAATGTAAATCAACAGCATTAAATGTAAATATTCAGCTGTCACTCTGAGGTCATTTTTAACTGAGACGCAGATTTCAGCACTATACTGGGCTCTGTGATGAATGGATGCTTACGGGCATGAGTTCTGCTGCAGGAGTTCAAAGCTGTGTACTAACGGTGGTGGAGAAGGTGGCTTTGTAACACCAATTCTCCCTGCTTGAACACACTGACCCCAGGAGTCGGAATCTCATTCTTAATGCAGAATCCAATGCCATTGAGAGGTCTCTGGTGAACTTCTGTTATGCTGACTGACAGTGTTTGGAGGCAGCTTCCTCGGTAATAGGAGAAGCTGCCCTGAGCAAAATTGGAGTCCCCTCCCCAACCCGCCCACAACAAACCGTTGACAATTTACTAGCCCAACAGTGCCCAGGTGGGCAAAGAAGTCCTTCAAATTAACAGAAAGCAATGACAGCGTGTGTAGTTAAGCTAGTATTACCCTTGGTGTGACTCATTCCAAAGTGTGCCCGCACTGAGTGGTCCTGTAATTAGGGTTACGCAGGGGAAAAAATTAAAGGAAACAAGATTATTATTCCTGCACCCTTGTTTCTAGGAAATTTAAGCACATTCCACATACTGTGGAAAATAAAACATAAAAATCACTTACAAATATAAGATATGTATATTTAATATTCCAAATTCTCTGTTTTCTCATTAGGATGATTTATTAAGTGCTCTGATGTACTCAGTAAATGCTGAGCTGAGATTTGGATGAAACACAAGGTGGGGAAAATGCTTTAATTGAATCTAAGCAGATTTAGCTCTAATGCTGGGATACAATGTAAAAATATACTGGTGAGGGACATTAGCTGCTCCAACAGCAACCCCAGCTATTGATTTCTTTTGAAGGTTCCATTTGTTTTGAGTCCCAAGAGATTCCATTTAATTTTGAAGTAAACATGCCTCAGAAGCATGTGTCATGTTCAGAGGGATAATGAAAAGCAAAACACTTTGTTCACCCTACCGCTTTGACTGGGAGATGTGGCCCTTTTAAGGATGACTAAAAATGCTATATAAACTTTCTATGATAATAACAACAATAGAAAAAATAACAACCACCAAAACCCCCAAGAATCACAATTTTGCAGAATACAAGCATCATCTTCTGCCACCTTTTTAGTTTACTAATGGGATCAAAAGCTGCTGATTTAGTGCAAACAGTGAGGAATATTGCTTATTTGGATTATTTTAACCTGACATCAGCCTAATAATTAGAGAAGAGAAAAAAGCAACTTAGTTTTCAGCACCAGTTCTATGTGTTTCCACAAATTATTACTCATGTTAAAACTTTTCAAACTTCTGGTTTTTACCTACTATTGTTACAAGTAACACTTAAGATTCCTATAACTGATACAGATGACATAGAAACAACATTTGTCTCTATCCTTTTCAAATTTGTTTACAAGGTTCCATTTAAAAAAATGTAAATGGAGAAAAAAGAATCAGAACCAGAAACTGTACTCAATGGTAGGGGGAAATTCAAAGAACTAATGCCAAACAAAGGCTGGGGGTAATAACAAAGGAAAAACTTGATGCTAGTTTGCAGTGTGATACAGTGGCACAAAAAGCCACTGTATACACACAGATACCACATCATAGACCAGGGAGGTGATAGCTCTGCTCTCTGCAGCACTAGGGATATCATATTGTCTAATGAGGAGCTCTAAGAAGCATTATGGCTCTTAGGTACTGTATCTCACAGAGCAACCAGGCACACTGCGGGAGCACAGCTGTTATTCCACACCCCTTAAGGGGCGTAGCATGCCCTCCCCTTTGTGGTGCAGGGGTGGGTGGGGTCACATCTCTGTCTCCATCCATCTCCCATGGCTGTGCTGGAGAGAAGTAGTCACTGTGCTCAGGTGAGTGCAAGGTCTGCCATTGTGGCTGTCCCTGCATGGAGACTAAAGGAAGGGAATATGGGGAGGAGGCGGCTCTCTGCATCTTCAGGCAGCAACCTTTTACTACCTGGCCCTAAGTTTTGAGTTTTTACTGAGCACCTGTGTTTTTTTAACTACATTCAGGCTGTAGCTGGTCATTTTTGTTTTTAACTTTGATTTGTTTTAATGTAACTTACCTTCCCCACGCCCTTCTTTGTTCAGGCTGAGAACCTCTAGTAAATAGGCACTGCTGAAGCAGAAAGCCCACATTTGTTCTAGCCCCTGGATATCGCGGAGTTAGCAATATAAGAAATTTCCATGTTTTTAATCTATTTCTTAATGCACCTGGAAAATGTACTTGAACCAGCACTGAGCCAGCAGTGCAAGCACTAAAAGCTACTGCTAAGGTGAGAAGGCAGACAGTTTATTTTCACACATTTGTGATGGAGATAAATTACATGTACGGGGAGCGGAGTGTCCTATTTTTTGCTGCCTTGCATTACCTGACTTGAGTGCCTTTTCTTCTCAGAGGTTTAGTAATGCTGATTTTTCCTTATGAATTCACATGTTTATAGAAAAGGGAATGGATGTCATAAGCTAAAACATGATGGATAGGCGCTGCCTATCTGACTGTTATTCACATATGTAAAATGATTATGCAGGGCCTTGTTTACATTATGCACCCTTATAGGACAGGAAGCACTCAGCCGTAAATGCATATAACACTACCCATTCTGATAGCACCTAAAGCATTCACAAAATAACCAGGATCAGGTGGGGAGCAGATTTTCCTTGTGGACAGCCTTGGCCCTTGTCTTCTCAGCAACAGAATATTGCAGGCTCTTATGGGCAGGTAGCATAGATTGGAAACTTATCAACATGCAATTGAACACTGCTCTGAGAATTGTCACAGGAGTGCTGCAGTCAACACCAACAGTCTGGCTCCCCATCTTTGTGCGTATCATACCACCATCCCTCCAAAGACAAGCAGACACAATACAAGAATATGACCATATAACAAACCCAGACTTGCTCATCTACAAAGATCTCCAACTCCTGCCAAAATGTTGCCTTAAGTTCAGGAACCCCTTCTGGTTAGCTGTCAAAATTTCAGGACTTTCACCAAAAGACAAGTGACAGACACTGTGGGAAAACAGTGGGGCCAAGAACCAAGACCTGATTATGGATCCTAAAGAACAACCACTTGGCTTCACGATGACACGTAAGATATGGATCACAGCAAACCACATCTGAACCTCACATAGGCATTGCAATTCCTACACAAATGGGAAATGAAAGACAGCCCATTATATGAATGTGGAGAAGACATCCAAACATGCAACATCTAGTGAACCTCTGCTCTCTAAGACCCTTCTCTGGAGGGACAGCCTTTATTCATTTCATGTCACTGGAAGCAACTGAGCAGCTGGTAAGCTCAGATGTTGACCTTTAATGTTACTTTTCAAGTTGCCATACAAAAGACAAACACACAAGACAGTTGGTGTAAATTACCATGGCTCCAGCGAAGACAGCAGAGCTATTCTGATTTATACCAGCAGAAGATCTGGCCCTACATTTCAAGACTATTTTCACAAGGAAAAGGGCTAGAGACTGTTAGTTTTATTTTAACTTAAAAAAGAAAACAGAGATTCTCCTTTAAAAGGACAAGATGTTAAATGGGTCCACTCAGCTCATCAGTGGTATTAACTCTGTCATTCAGGATGATGGCAGAGAGTGGAAAGAGAATAACTAAGGCCCAGATCCACAAAGGTATTTAGGATCTTCACTTCCTTTGAAATCAATGGATCCTTTGTGGATCTGGGTCTAAGTGAGTAACATCCACATAAGAGCTTTTGTAGAATTTACTGACACCAAGACGCAACATGAACCCACATGCAGTCAATCCAACAGTCAGGACCCATGCACTTCTCCACTAGGGCCCCGCTCCTGCAAACATGAGACTACTCACAGGAGTAAAGTGAAGTGTGTGTTTGTTTGCAAGGGTGGGGCCTCGTTGGGGAAAGCGATGTGCAATTTGCCTGGAGTCAAGGGTGTGAAAAGAGAGAAATGCTGTACTGAGTTTTTCAGTCATATGGAAACTCTTATTGCAAGAAATGCTTCTCATCATGTATACACTGAAACACATTGGGAAACAAGCACTGATTAAAAATGAGCATTTCTACAGCTGGGAACAACAGCCATAGTCTATTGCACCGGCAGCACAGAATAACGTGACCTTGAAAACCAGTTTCTCTCTTCTCATATAGCACTGTTTTATATATTCAAAATAGTTCACCAAGCAAAAGCCATTAAGATGAATTAATCTTGTTTGCAAGGACATCCCTAGGTCAGAGAAGAGAGAGACATCCACATTGGATACCGCTGAATAACAACATGTACATGATCTCCTCAGCTCTAAACAACAACAACATTTTTAGGCCCTGATCCTGCAGGCGACTTTTGTATGGGCCTACTCCTGTGCCTATGCAGAGTGACTTACCAGATCAAGGCTTTAATTATTAATCAATCCAAGTTCTTCTCACAGACAATGAGAATATAGCCCAGACAAACTGGATTGTGTTTTTGTTGGAATTATAAAATTAGTGGATCTGAAGGGAGAGCAGGAAATGTGATATATCTCTGTTCTAACAGAGCATTTGTAACAGCATCTCATAAAAACTTATTTCAAAAATAATTCAGTTCAGCCTGGTTACAAACACTGTCATGTGGATTCAAAAGCAGAGGAGGGAAGGCTCACAAAGGGTTATGGCAAAGAGCGAAGCATTCAGCCGCGAGGCAGTGTTTAGTGGAGTAGCACAAGCGTCAGTGCTAGGGTACGATAGGGTATGATTTCATTTAGCCGTAAATTTTATGACCAGCCTTATTTATTTCCAGAAAATGGAGTAAGAAGTACAAGAACAACATTTTCAGATTATATTACATTCGGAGGAGCTGTGAACACCACTGAGGACACAGAGAGATTAAAAAGATGGTCAGAAATACCACAGTAAGATTCATCCTGAAAAGGTGAAAGCTAATACATTCCAGGCTCAGGTATTCCAAGGGAAAGAAAAACCTGGAAGCTTTAGGGCTGAGGGCATGTCTACACTGCCCTGCAGTTTAGAGTAAGGGGGTGTTAATAGCAGTGCACACCGAAGTGCTGTACTGTAACTCCCCCATGTGGACATTGCAGCCACAAGCTTAAAGGTCCAGAGTTCATACTAATGTAGTCCTCTTCAAAGAGGACCATTAAGTTCGTGCCTCTACTGCAATACACCCCTCTAGTCCTAATAGTGGGGCAGTGTAGACATGCTCTTACAGCCTGTGCTGTTGTGTCTTTGTTGCTATTTTTTGTCACTCGAGCTAGATTAAAGATAACATAGGTATGTTAACCCAAGCTGCAAACACACCTCCACATGCAGTGTAAACTTTCCCTAAGATGACAGTGGAAAGCAAATTAGATACGTTTCTAGTGTTTTCTGGCAGTCGAAGGGGCCAGTGTAATTTTGAGTTTAATATGCAGAAGCAGAGGCAATACTGTCTCCCTATACGGAATTGGTGCGATCTCACTTGAATCTTTGGATTCAGCTCACCTCACTTCTAGAAAGACAATGGAATCGTGTGGGGAGGGTAATTTGGGAGTTCAGAGAAGAGCAACAAAAATGGTGAGGCGGTTGTAGGGACTGATCTATGTGCAAAGTTAAAAAGCTAAATATGGACATTATTACCTGAATAAGAGATAACTAAGGGGTTGGGGGCCCAAAGATACTCTACAATATCTGAAGGATTTAAACACCAATGAGAAAAAGAGAATTCTTTATTATAATGGAAGGAGGTATAATAGCAAGGAATGGGATGACATTAAAACAGGGAAAATTAAGGCTATCAAGGCAAAAATTCTTTCTGACAGTGTGATTTATTAGTCTGTGTCTTCATCTCTACTTGGCATATTTAAAGCTTTACTGGACAAAACACTAATAAATGTACAATAAATAAAGGCCATTCCTGCACTTGGAGAAAGATGGACTAGATGACCTGAAAGTTTTTAAAAATTGTTAGATTTTACGATTGTCTGCAGCTGTGCTATAACAGAACAACAAAACACAAAAAACTAAGCTAAAACGACTCTCAAAACATGGACTATTATTTAATCAAAGGCTATACGTATTTTTGAGTTATATCTGTTACGAGAAATAAGGTGATAATTTATTCTCTAAACAATGTATTCTGGAAACCATCATACCCACATTTTACCTCATGCAGAGATTTTTTTCTAGATTCCAAAGAATGACAACACACCACTTTGTAGCAATTCTGAGTATGAAATGGATACTGAAGTACAAGCCTGAGATAAACACTCTAGAAGTCTGTGTCAGCCTTTATAAGGTAACACTGACATGTAGTGGAATAAATAATGTTGGTGTAATTCAAAACTGGAAGTCAAGCCTCAGAGGCCCACCTCTCTGCAAGACTGGAAAGACATACAGGTCTTGTTTTCATTTAAAAGACATCAATAACCTAGCCTGCTGTGAAGGCTTTTCACAAGTTTTTCAATATGGTTTTAAAGGGAGGTTGGGGGTCCAACATATGTCTACATTCACCAGTCATCTCCTGCAGAAATCTGTCAAGCAGAAGTAACCTTAAGGAGGCAGATGGAGTTCCTTCTCTTCTCTGTACAGAATTTACATAGGGCTAGATTAATAAAAGGATTTAGGCACCTAGCTGCCACTTTAGGCATCTAAATCCCAAATTTACACATAGATTTGAACAGGGATCTGCCACTTCTAACCACTGGGTTATGGGGTATTTTGATGTAGGGCTCCCTCAGCTTCTGTGGCAGCTGTTTGACTGTGGCCAAGTAATTAGAGTCAAGTCATTGGGCCAAAGAGAGAGTGCACATAGGCATGAGGTTGCTATACATCTTGGTGATTAGAGCACCCCACCCCACAGATCCAATCCCCCTGCTCCAATGGCTATTTATTTATCCAGATTTATGCATCTTTGGTATGCACAAATGCCCTTGTCTCCCCATGCTTGTGTTCTATACCCTTTGTTGTGTCTCATTACTAACATGACTATAAAAAAGAGCCCTGCATGGATACAAAAATGTGTATCCGCATCTGATCCGTGATCTGCAAAAATTGTCTGCAGATATCTGTGGATTTGCAGGGCTCTACTTACCGTGTCCGGGCTGAGACTCCGAGGCACCACCCCCCTTTCCCCCCCCCACCAGAGCAGGGTTGGGGAGAGTCGCGCGGGCAGCTGTGGGAAGCCAGTGTGGAGTCGTGGACCTGGGGGGAAGGGACACAGCTGGGAGCTGTACTCAGCCTCCTCCCCCTCCTCCCCCCGCATTGTGGGCAGGTGGAGGGTCTGCCACAGCTTCCCCACAGCTTCCCCACAGCTCCCCGGCTGGGATCCATGCTGGCCTGGCCGGTGGGAAAGGGGGTGGGGCCTCGGGTAGGAAGAAGAGGGGAAGGGAGAGGGGTTCACCCCTGTGAAAAGTGGACAGGCGAGGCCTCCTGTTCTGGCGCCACCGGTCACTGCTGCATGGTGACCTGTGGAGCTGCCTGGGGGCTGCTCGGGCCCCAACCCAGGGCAGGTGGAGGGCCTGCCACGGCTCCCCGCAGCTGCCCGCCAGGCTCTTATCATGGCCAGCCTAACCGCAGATGTAAAGCGGATACAGGTGGATTTGCAGGGCTCTATCTGTAAATTCTTTGAGGCAGAGAAGGACTTTTTCTTTGTACAGCACCCAGAAAAAAGTGGACTTCAACCCTGAATAAGGCCTCGGGGAACTTCTGCAAAAAATAATAAATACACATTTCTTGGATGCCAATGTATATCATATAAACTCCTGGTAGTGCGTTAGCCCTTCTTCTATTTTCCTGCTTGTGGCTATAAGTTACCTCGATCTTTTAGAAAAGCAAGCATTCCCTCTTTTACCTTTAAATCACATACACAATAAACTTCTTAGTTAACTATCACAACCAGTAGGTGCTACCAGCAGAGAACTCTGGTTCTTTAAAATCTAAAGCTGTTAATGCATCTTATTGACCCATTCCTTTAAAGAGTTGCTACGTTCTATTATTTATTATTGTAGTGTACTTGAGTTCATAATTAATGTCTGTCTAATCTTTGGATGATGCAAAGTGCTGTATATAGTAAGGGCTAAACAGTACCATCATGCACCAGAATTCTTGCCATTCCTTTACCCAGAGTCTTATAGTGGTGTGAATCCATTAGGCACCATACATGATGCCTTCCCTACCTTTAACTCAATAAAGAAGACTTTCATCAGGAATCTGACACAATTAGGATTGTTGTTGTGGGAAAACAGGTAGACAATACTGTACGGTAAGTGAGTCAAATGTGAACTAAGCAGTCAAAGCACCAGGGAATGATGACGGAAAAGGGCCCACTCTTTACCACTCTGTTCAGTCAACAACAGAGTCACCATGTACACACTTTCTGCAGCTGGGAAAACTCAAATTTATTTTTAGGTGAAAACTATGACGTTGCCAGTGGAAGTCTGACAGATGTCTACAACTGTTGTCTATTTGTCCTCTCCTTCAGCTCTTCCACCCACCTTGCCAAAAGCTTTATATTTCCCTCCTCCCCCGCTCCGTGACTGACTGCCACACCTACAACCCCCACCCCACTGCCTCTTCACCACCTTGGATACTCTCCAAAAACCCAGCCCTCCTAATTCCCATGCTTCCCATCAGGTAGAGATCTTGTTAGGAAAACACCTACACTGAACTGCTCACCTGCTTCTTGTCCCCACTGCCTTCAAGCATGTCACTAACTTTCCTAAACCTGCACCCTTTATTCTTCCTGCCGCTGCCTTGGCACATCTCTCCATCCCTTTATTACCATGCTCCTTAACAACGGTGACTACTCCAAAACTTACTGCTATTCTGTCCTCTGCAACTTGGATGCTGCCCACTCAGCTTCACTGAGATACAAAGGTGACAGATGATCTTTTTCTTGGCCAAGCCCCACAGGCCTTTTCTCCATCCTCATCTTTCTCAGTCTTGTGTTGAGTTTGACACGGTCAATCAAATCCTCCTCCTCAACTTTATCTCCTCTGAGTTTTTGTGTCTCTTTGCTTGTACGGTTTTTCTCCTGCCTCTGACCACTCCATTAGCATCTCCATAGGTGGTTCCATTTCCTCCTCTTTCACACTGTGTTGCTCTCACCAGCCTCCATTGTTGGCTCCCTCTTCTTCCTATTTTGCCCCTTTCTTACCCTGGGGTGCCTTAATCTTCTTGCTTTAAAAATAATTTCTAGGCCAGTGACTCTCATGTTAATCCTCCCCTGATCTGTCTCTTTGTGGTCACATCTGTGACTGTATCACTACAACCCTTCTGTTTCCAGCAGCAAAATCAGACCTGTTCATGTCTTTCCCCTCAACTCCTCTCAGCACCCTCGCTTTCCACCACAGTACATAATTCCTCCATCCTCCCCCAACCTCAGTGTCATCTTTGACTCGTAACCAGGTTTAAAATCATCATAGGGAGAATTCTAGTGGCACTAAAAGACTTTTGTGACTGGAGAGAGACCACACCTCAGTGATAACAAGACTATATTGCTATAATTCACTGTATCTGGGACTGCAGGAATAAGCAGAGAAGGGGATCCAGCTTCTTCAGAATGGGGCTGGCTGCTTCTCCATGACCCATGCCACCCCAAGCACATCATCCCTGTACTCTACTGACTCCCAGTCTACTTCTGCTGTCTGTGGGAGGCCTTAATCCTGACCTTCAAGGTCATCATCAAATCAGACTCCAGCTATATCTATGGTCCCCATATCCAACTATGGGCCACCAAGACACCTGCATGTCCCTGGAACGATGCGGCACAAGAGGCTGGACACAAATCATCCTGAGATGAGCTGAAGAGGATTTAGTTGTGGAATGAGCGTCCCAAGTAGGTCACACTAATTCAGAGCATGACCACTTCTGGCCTTGCTGCAGAACCCTTCACTCAGAGGACCTTTCCCAACAGAATCAAAACAATGCAGGGAAGGAAGAAGAAAACAGAAGACTCCATATATACATCCCAAGCTGTACCTCCTATACTGATGAAAGAAGGATAACTGAAGACTCATGTAGTCCACTTGTGAATATGTCAAGCAGACCTAGTTTACATGGGAAGCACTTAGATACTATGGAGACAGAGCTACAGACAGATCATAGAATCATAGAATATCAGGATTGGAAGGGACCTCAGGAGGTCATCTAGTCCAACCCCCTGCTCAGAGCAGGACCAATCCCCAACTAAGAGATTCTCCTCTCTTCTTTAGCCCAAGGGTTGGTGCTACACCTAGGCTATCCCCCTAGCAAAACTTTCTAGGGGCAGAGGGAGCACCAACTCAGTGACAGTGACTGGCAGTTCTGTTGAGGTGGGGGGGCCATTAATGGGGCAGACTTTTGAAACAGGACAAGGGACAGCTTGACAAGAGCTGTTACAGGGATGACCAGGCTGTAAGTGCTCAGCAGCCTGGGTAGGCCTAGACCTACAGCTGGCTCTGTTCACCTTCACCGCCAAGCTGTTTCCATCCATAAATTGGGTGAAATTTTGTGGCCTGCGATGTACAGGAGGTCAGACTAAGTGATGTAATGGTCCTTTCTGGCCTTAAACTTTATCAATCTATGAATTTGTCTCTAGCCCTACTGCCATAACTCTAGTCCAGACCTTGGACACTGTTCACCCATATGACTCCAGCCAACTTATCCTGGTTATACAACTCTCACTTTTGCTTCCTTTGCCCAATTCTTTTGTGCTTTCTCCTGTGCTGCTTTGTACATCTGAAAGGTTCTCTTTGCGCCTATATGCCATAAAACCTCACTCTCTTCATAACACTCTTATGAAGAAGATAAACTGAGGAATGGAATTTAGAACTGCAGAGTCTCAGCCTCTGCACTAATGAAGAGAAAACCCACTTCCTGTACAAGAGAGGTAGAAGTTAGCCGAAGTCAGTGCAACATTAACTGAGTGAGCAGTCTGTTTCTTTTAACATGCAAACAGAGATTTGAAAACCTTTTCCTTGTGTGAGATTTATTCTTTGCTTTTCACGAAGAGTATACACCACTTAGTACTTTTTTAAATGCTTCTTTTTAATGTTACAAATGCTCCTAAACAAAATGACCACATATAATCTCCCAAATCCTTTGTTTACATATAAATGGGGAAGGAATTTTAAAGCCTTTGGGTTGGTCTTATGTAATTAGAAAGAACTTAATTTCTCCCCTCTTTGTCCCCTAGAAAGCTGATCCCCTTGTTGACAATTTTATACAAGGGCGATGCACTCTAGACAAGAACACAGATGTTGGTTATCTGCCAGCATCTCAAGGAAACAGGAGTTTCATCACATGAAGTATTTGTTTTTTTGTTGTACAGTGTTTATGAAAATATCCATCCTGGCTAGCATACATGGGAAATCAAAACTTAATCAGTGAAAAATGATCAGGAGAGTGAGTGATAAGTGTGTGTGTAATATATATAATATCTCACATCCCTGTAATGTGATTTATCTCATTTCTGATCATTTCATTAACAAAACCAAAATCACTCACCCTCTCACCTTCCCAAAAAAATCTACTGAGATTCCTTCTTTGGATTTTAAAAGCATTGAAAATAACTTCACACTATTATCATATATATTTTCACATGCAACATATTATGTAGGTTTCCAGACAACCTATTTTGTCTTGAAGACATCAATGAAGTGTCTGTCCTGAAAAAAAAGGTAACAACTTAAACCAAAGCAGAGAGGACAAATATTCACACAGCCCTACACAGAAATTGGTTCAATTTGCATTTGATCTAATGAAATTCTATTACCTGTGAAATATAGGAGGACAAGCTAATGAGGTCTCTTCTGGGCTCAAAATCTTTGAATCTGTATTTGCACTGCTAGCCAACTAAGATAAGCAAATTGGTTTGCTTTCATGTTAAACATTTTAAGGAAATTGTTATTGATGACAGTTATTACTACTTTAATTAAACACCTTGCAGCCCGATCCTGCAATCATCATTTGCATGATTAGATCCACAGAAGATAGATAATGTGACTAATCATTTGACAGAGAGACATTTGTTTGAGTAGGAGTGGCAGCATCAGGACCTTGTTTTGTTTTCTGAGGCCTTGTCTACACTACCGGGGTGAGTTGACCTAAGTTACCCTACTCCAGCTGGAGTTAAAGTAACTTAGGTCGACTTAATGCAATGCCTACAACACTCTGTGTCGACAGGAGACGCTCTCCTGTTGACTTACCTTACTCCTCTCATTCCGGTGGAGTACCGGAGTTGACCAGAGAGCACTCTGTGGTTGATTTAGCAGGTCTTCACTAGAGCCACTAAATCGACCCCCGCTGCATCGATCACAACAGCGTGGTTCCCCAGTAAGCATAGACATGACCTAAATATGCTTAGTTTGTTGGTGTTTCTTTGAAAGTCTTAATGGGACAGAGCCGAACTGTTTAAATCCAGCATTTGGACTCCATTTGTCTTCTAATCAGAATTGATCAAAAATCTGACAAAAACCAGCAATTAATTTTCATGAACAAGTCTGTGATTTTTCTTTCTGTTTTTTGACTAGTGTTATTACTAGATAATCAGACAGGGAGTGTGTATCTTGTATTACTAGGAAGAATATAATTCTCTATCAAATTCCCTAGGATGGGTCAAAATTTCTCATTTCTGTGAAATTCTATTGGACTCTTCCTTGAAAGAAGTTTCATTTAAAACAAACAAAAACCACTTTGGATATGGTGTAGCGACACCCTATTCAGTTTTATATTGGTATAATTCCATAGACTTCAGTGGAGTTACTCCTCATTAACAATGGGGTACATCAAATTTAGTTTGCAATGTTAGCCACAAAAAATGAAAACTGTATAAAACCCCTGTATTTTCACATTTCTTGAATGGTGTTATAGAGAAGAGCAGAACAAAAATTAAAATAAAAATAGAATTTGTTTTGATGCCTTACTCTGTTGACTTTCCTTTTTCAATACATTTTCTAGCTTTGTTGGAACATTTGTCGCCAGTAATACTTAAAATCAAAGTTCCCAAATATGCATTGAATTTAGAGGCCAGTTAGGGTATACAGTAACAATGTATTAATGTCAATATATAACGGATATACGCCTCTTGTAAAACAGACAAGCCAAAAATAATGACTTCAATTATCAGCTGGAATTTAACATTTTCTAATTATCCCATTTAATCAAAATCAGATACAAGATTGAGAATTTTAATTTAAAGCATCCACTTTTAATTTTGTTGGCATTTGTTCATGGACTACTTCCTGATTATTACTTTATACATTCATGATAGTATGTTTTTAAAATTCAGGGCCCGATTCTGCTCATTTCCACAAGCAGTCCTACTGGCATGTATGAAACCACTTATGTGAGTGGGGATTTCTTGCATGTGTAGCAATGTGATTTTTCATTTTAACTCCCTACATCACATTGTGCCTGACTGTGTGTACCTAATGCTTACTCAACTCAATATAACTATGAGTCAGATCCTTCACTGGAAGTAGTTCTATTGAAGTTAAGACAGGTATAACGGCTGAAGGTTTAGTGCTTCATTTTCAATGCAAATACTATACACTTGCAGTAATTTAATTATACAAAATATGGGAGTCAGATGAGCCTAAGGATTCCCCAGAGGTATGCATGCGCTTAGGCATGGACCAGGGCATTTATATTTTTAAGGGAAATAAGTGAAGCAACATCCCCTCCCCACCACCACCTAAAAATCCTTTCAAAAACCAACCACACAGTGGAAAAGAAGATCAAGAAAGGAGGCTTTTCAAACAATTTTGCAGGCTAAATCCAGCTCATGGATAACAGCTGGCACGGGTGATATCTAGACTGGTTTGATGCTTGTGCTCTAGGCCTGCGAAGCTTGAAGAAAAAGGAGGTTTTATAAGAAAATATAGGGAGAAAGAGATGCCTGTGTTGAGCTGGCAATTGCACTGCAATAATAGTTTTGCAGTGTGACCATGCAACATCTGTGCACAAACTGGGCCTTTACATGCCTAAGTACCTGTTTATGTATAATGACTCATTTTACGTGAGCATGTCCATATGCATAGGTGCAAGTTTAGTAGTTGCATTTCAAAACCCTGTTTGTAAACATGACCCCTTCCTGTTTATGGCTATTTTTTTGTTTCTTCAAATGGGAAGAATGGAAGGAGAGCACAGTTGGAATGTACTAGAAGAGGTGATAACAAACATAGCTCTTTGTTCTTGTTGAACAATATATGCATTGCAGTGCCTCAATATGTGCCACATGCAGAGTGGTGAACTGACAAACAAGCTTATATGCACCAGTTGAAATTAATTTAACTAGTGTCCATGGGTTGTTTTTTTTAAATAAAGTTTGCGCATTTGTTACCAGAAAGGTTTCCCAAGGAAGTTCCAAAAATAGCCTAATGATGGAAATGGCCGTGGAGCAAAGAAAAAAGCAATTTAAATATTTTTTATTTCATCTGATGCATCATATGTTTATGCATGGTCCAATAATATTTTCTAACTTGCTGCCTGCAAATGCATGCTGAGTTCAACCTTCAGGGGTCAGCAGCGTGCAGTATATCCATTGTACGTACTCAGTCCTGAGCGACTGTGAAGACTACCAACTAAGGCCTGAGTCTGCTGACTATTAATCCTATGGATCTTCAAATGGACAATTTAAACTTTGAGCAGCAGCTAAAGTCATTTCATCCTCATAACTACCACCTGTCCCCTACAGATTTCTCTCTTCTGAGAAAAAGAACATTTCATTTTAAGAGTGTGTTAGGAGAATATTCTCTCACATACACTAGCTAAACGGCACAACATTCTGTTTGCTCACTCTAAGCATTAGGTATAGCAACTACACTTCGAGCTTTCTAGTGCGGAATATCCTCTGCTTGAATGATAATGTTCATTTTCTCAAAACCCAGGTGTCCTATATGAACTATACATGGTCGCTATGTAAAGCTAGCTAATTGTAACAGAGGTTTTCCGGAAATATTAAATACACATGATGTAAAAGGGGCTGCTTCACTGCTTAAATGTTTATGCATTGTGGTACTCCATGGACTGCAACAACATAAATGTTAGCCTTGCTAGATTACCTTCAAATCAAGCTCCAGATTCTTGTCATCCTTACTCACATGGAGTAGTATTTTACTCCATGAGTAGGCCCAGTGTTTAAATACATGGAAGCAGCATCTGGCTCTGAATTTGCAATATATCTCCCATATTCAGGCATGGAATGGGCTCAGTGTATAATAGTATACGCTCACACAAAAGCCATTAGCTGAAGTGAAATGGTGTAAATAGTGGATTTTTCCTAGGACAAGTTTAACCTTATTGCTAACAGGAATAAGAAAGCCTGAATACATAACACTGGATTGAATAAAAGAAATCTGGATTGTGAAGGATATGAAAACATAATGACGTCAGGATAGTAAGTTACCACCTGATTGCAAAACTCACCTCTGTTCAGCTATATTGCACCCAAAGGATTATAATATTATTGAGGGCAATACATTGAAAACACATTTGTTTCAAAATCTACTTAGACTAATTAATATTCCTGCTTCTTTAAAAACAGAGGGCTTTCATCTCATCAAGTCGGTGTGTTCTGCAATGACAATACCACTACATAATACAAAGAACGATAGAGCTTATAACAACAGTTTGAACCTTAACACACAAGAGAACTCTCCCCGGGGCTCCCGCCAGCTTCTCTGGGATTGGTTGTGTTACCGGACTGGATGCCTCGCTGCGCCCATTTCCACCATTCCGGATTCGGGGATCTGAACCCGACTCCCTTTCGATCGGCTGAGGGCAACGGAGGCCATCGCCTGTCCCTTCGGAACGGCGCTCGCCTATCTCTTAGGACCGACTGACCCATGTGTGTTAAAGTCCTGACTTCTTGCTTAGAATCAGTCAAAACCTCCTGACAGTACTTTTCTTTGATGTCAAATGAGAATCAAAATGGAGTTTAAACAGCAACTATTTCAACTGTCATTGCTGTGGTGTTTGTCAGTACATTGGAATTGCAGCCTCAGTGCAGAAAGTGTTAGTGTTTCTGAAACATATTATTAGTGTAAGTCTTGTGATGGACTTGTCTTTAGTTTATATTTAATAACAGGATGTCAAAACTGCTTTTATCTATGCCTTATGTAGTTTGCTGGAAGGAAAGTATTTACAGTTAATTAATGTTGTGATTAGCTGTAGTTAGCTATGTCATCCAGTCTCCAAGTATTGCTGTTCTTTCACACTCTGGAATGTTTTGTATCCACTAAGTAGTTAAGTTACTTACCACAAGGGAATAATAAATCTTGAATCCAGGTTTAGCCACAAAATAGTCATCGGATTTGAAGGTTATCTTTATTTGGTTTGTTTTGGATGTTATTCTTGGAGGAATTTCCTTGTGACCACACCACCGTCCTCGGATAACTGTGCTAGTTTCAGATAGATCTTCCACCTCCACGAAGTCATACCTGCAGATCAGTTTGATAATTTAATAAATTCTCATTACATAAAGCTGCTGCTGCTGCTACACAGGAACACTGCTCAAAAAATTGGTCAAATGTACATTGGTTTCCACTATGAAACACTTGATTAAAAATTACAGATGGTGAAAATACTAGCATAGTGCATGATATGTTGAGCTCAAAGTTACTTTCTAAGAATATTAAATACGTAGGGTGGTGGTATGTGTTGTTGTTTGTCGGGTTTTTTAGCTGTTGGGAGTGAAAGCGTACAACATTCCCTACCATGCTGCAATGAGGATGCCTTTACAGACATTTTTCCTTGCTATAAAATAACCATACCACATTTGTTTTATATAGCTAGTAAACAGCCTGTAAATTTAACACAATATTATTTAAGGAACAGAACAATTTTGATTTTGGGCAGACATAAACTAGATCAAGATAGTAGTTACAGCAATGAGGCATTTTGGGATGATTACCTTAATTGACACAGGGAATTTAGGCTGTATATGTAATGACGCCCCCTAGTTAGGTCATCTGCAGGGACTGAACCCGTGACCTCCATTGCTTGAGCTAACTAAGTCCATTGACTCATAAACCTCTATACATAGTCTAGCCACTAGAGGGGAACAAAGAGCCACACTGTGTTAGCATAGGTCAGAGGTTCTCAAACTGTGAGACGGGACCCCAAAGTGAGTTGTGACCCCATTTTAATGGGGTTGCCGGGGCCAGCATTAGACTCACTGGAGTCTGGGCTGAAGACAAAGCCTGAGCCCAGCCACGCAGGGCTGAAGTCAAAGCCCAAGGGCTTCAGCCCAGGGCGATGGGGCTCGGGCTCCAGCCCACCCCGCCTAGGGTCATGTAGTATTTTTTGTTGGCAGCAGGGGGTCGCGGTGCAATGAAGTTTGAGATTCACTGACATAGGTTACATATAGCTATAGTAGGATCAGATTGTTTATATATTTTTGTCAGTAGCTTGTACAGTTTATTGAGTTTTCCATAGTCTTCCTGTGGATGACAAAAGGGCAGCAATCAAAGTTCTGATCCAAAGCTTACTGACAACAATGATATTTCAACAATTGATTTCAATGCAGCTGGGTCACGCCCCAAGTGTTCCATTCAGCCTGTGGCAGAAAGCCGGAGACAAGGAAGACAGTGAGGTCTAGTGAAGAGAGCGAAGAGGATGTTTATGAGCGATAGCAGTCTTCAGATACTTGAAAGGCTGCCATAGAAAGATGGAGAAAAGTTGTCCTCTCTTGCCACAGAGGGTAGGACAAGAGGCAATGGGTTCAAACTACAGCACAGCAGATTAAGATTAAATCAAACAGTTAAGTAAAAAGAGAAAAGGAGTACTCACGAAAGCTTATGCTCTAATAAATTTGTTAGTCTCTAAGATGCCACAAGTACTCCTTTTCTTTTTGCGAATACAGACTAACACGGCTGCTACTCTGAAACCTTAAGTAAAAAAGTTCACCTTTTCAGCTCCCAGCCCCAAATGAGTTTCAAGCCCATTTAAATTTCATAGTAAGTAACTTAAAATTAGTATCATAAATGAAAAATGTGAAAGTAAACAACCAGGAGATTTCTGGGGAAAGGATTCAGAGTAGCAGCCGTGTTAGTTTGTATTTGCAAAAAGAAAAGGAGTACTTTTGGCACCTTAGATACTAACCAATTTATTTGAGCATAAGCTTTCGTGAGCTACAGCTCACTTCATCGGATGCATTCAGTGGAAAATACAGTGGGGAGATTTATATACATAGAGAACATGAAACAATGGGTGTTACCATACACACTGTAAGGAGAGTGATCACTTAAGGTGAGCTATTACCAGCAGGAGAGCGGGGTGGGTGGGAACCTTTTGTAGTGATAATCAAGGTGGGCCATTTCCAGCAGTTGACAAGAATGTCTGAGGAACAGTGGGAGGTGGGTGGGGGGAACAAAAAAAGGGGAAATTGTTTTACTTTGTGTAATGACCCATCCACTCCCAGTCTCTATTCAAGCCTAAGTTAATTGTATCCAGTTTGCAAATTAATTCCAATTCAGCAGTCTCTCGTTGGAGTCTGTTTTTGAAGTTTTTTTGTTGAAGAATTGCCGCTTTTAGGTCTGTAATCGAGCGACCAAAGAGACTGAAGTGTTGTCCAACTGGTTTTTGAATGTTCTAATTCTTGACATCTGATTTTTGTCCATTTATTCTTTTACGTAGAGACTGTCCAGTTTGACCAATGTACATGGCAGAGGGGCATTGCTGGCACATGATGGCATATATCACATTGGTAGATGTGCAGGTGAACGTGCCTCTGATAGTGTGGCTGATGTTATTAGGCCCTGTGATGGTGTCCCCTGAATAGATATGTGGGCACAGTTGGCAACGGGCTTTGTTGCAAGGATAGGTTCCTGGGTTAGTGGTTCTGTTGTGTGGTGTGTGGTTGCTGGCGAGTATTTGCTTCAGGTTGGGGGGCTGTCTGTAAGCAAGGACTGGCCTGTCTCCCAAGATCTGTGAGAGTGATGGGTCGTCCTTCAGGATAAGTTGTAGATCCTTGATGATGCGCTGGAGAGGTTTTAGTTGGGGGCTGAAGGTGACGGCTAGTGGCATTCTGTTATTTTCTTTGTTGGGCCTGTCCTGTATTAGGTGACTTCTGGGTACTCTTCTGGCTCTGTCAATCTGTTTCCTCACTTCAGCAGGTGGGTATTGCATTTGTAAGAATGCTTGATAGAGATCTTGGAGGTGTTTGTCTCTATCTGAGGGGTTGGAGCAAATGCGGTTGTATCGTAGAGCTTGGCTGTAGACAATGGATCGTGTGGTGTGGTCTGGGTGAAAGCTGGAGGCACATAAGTAGGAATAGCGGTCAGTAGGTTTCCGGTATAGGGTGGTGTTTATGTCACCATCGCTTATTAGCACCATAGTGTCCAGGAAGTGGATCTCTTGTGTGGACTGGACAAGGCTGAGGTTGATGGTGGGATGGAAATTGTTGAAATCATGGTGGAATTCCTCAAGGGCTTCTTTTCCATGGGTCCAGATGATGAAGATGTCATCAATATAGCGCAAGTAGAGTAGGGGCATTAGGGGACGAGAGCTGAGGAAGTGTTGTTCTAAGTCAGCCATAAAAATGTTGACATACTGTGGGGCTATGCGGGTACTCGTAGCAGTGCTGCTGATTTGAAGGTATACATTGTCCCCAA
The DNA here is from genome assembly GCF_965152235.1 of Eretmochelys imbricata. Lineage (NCBI taxonomy): Eukaryota > Metazoa > Chordata > Testudines > Cheloniidae > Eretmochelys > Eretmochelys imbricata. Next base: position 35,589,174 of record NC_135572.1, read on the forward strand.
ATGTGAAATAGTTATGTGTGAGGACAAAGTCACAAAGGTCAGCCACCAGGTTTGCCGTGACATTATCGGGGATACTGTTCCTGACAGCTTGCGGTCCATCTTTGTGTGGAATGTTGGTGTAGAGGGCTTCTACATCCATAGTGGCCAGGATGATGTTTTCAGGAAGATCATCAATGGACTGTAGTTTCCTCAGGAAGTCAGTGGTGTCTCGAAGATAGCTGGGAGTGCTGGTAGTGTAGGGCCTGAGGAGGGAGTCTACATAGCCAGACAATCCTGCTGTCAGGGTGGCAATGCCTGAGATGATGGGGTGCCCAGGATTTCCAGGTTTATGGATCTTGGGTAGCAGATAGAATACCCCAGACCAGGGTTCCAGGGGTGTGTCTATGCGGATTTGTTCTTGTGCTTTTTCAGGGAGTTTCTTGAGAAAATGGTATAGTTTCTTTTGGTACCCCTCAGTGGGATCAGAGGGTAATCACTTGTAGAAAGTGGTGTTGGAGAGCTGCCTAGCAGCCTCTTGTTCATATTCCGACCTATTCATGATGACAACAGCACCTCCTTTGTCAGCCTTTTTGATTATGGACACAGTTGGCAACGGGCTTTGTTACACACCACACAACAGAACCAACTAACCCAGGAACCTATCCTTGCAACAAAGCCCGTTGCTAACATATCTATTCAGGGGACACCATCATAGGGCCTAGTCACATCAGCCACACTATCAGAGGCTCGTTCACCTGCATATCTACCAATGTGATATATGCCATCATGTGCCAGCAATGCCCTTCTGCCATGTACATTGGTCAAACTGGACAGTCTCTACATAAAAGAATGAATGGACACAAATCAGACGTCAAGAATTATAACATTCAAAAACCAGTTGGAGAACACTTCAATCTCTTTGGTCACTCGATTACAGACCTAAAAGCGGCAATTCTTCAACAAAAAAACTTCAAAAACAGACTCCAACGAGAGACTACTGAATTGGAATTAATTTGCAAACTGGATACAATTAACTTAGGCTTGAATAGAGACTGGGATTGGATGGGTCATTACACAAAGTAAAACTATTTCCCCTTGTTTATTCCCCCCTCCAACTCCCCATTGTTCCTCAGACGTTCTTATCAACTGCTGGAAATGGCCCACCTTAATTATCATTACAAAAGGTCCCCCCCCCGCGCTCTCCTGCTGGTAATAGCTCACCTTAAGTGATCACTCTCCTTACAATGTGTATGGTAATACCCATTGTTTCATGTTCTCTATGTATATAAATCTCCCCACTGTATTTTCCACTGAATGCATCCAATGAAGTGAGCTGTAGCTTACGAAAGCTTATGCTCAAATAAATCGGTTAGTCTCTAAGGTGCCACAAGTACTCCTTTTCTTTTTGGGGAAAAGAGTAAGGGCCAAAGCAGGAGAAAGGAGGCTAAGGAGCAGAGGCCCCGATTCAGCTGTCCATTCAGCAAAGCACATAAGTATGTGTTTAACTTTAGGCACATGCTTTAATGTAAGAATGTGCTTGGATGTTTTGGTGAAGTAGGGCCAGAGAGAGCATCTGAAAGTAAAACTGAGGACAAAATCAGATACCCCCCCACCAAAAAAAAAAAAAATTTCTCCAGAGTGGTAAAGTAATATTGTATGTTACTTACCAAAGGGTCTTTAACAAGCTTGGAAGTCATTCCAAGTAATACCCTGGGAGCTTCCTCATTCTAGTAGTAATATCATGTAAATAAAAGCCTTACAGGGCAAGGTTGTATTTCTATAAAGAATGGGATATTTTCTCAGCTTTTATAGGCACTACAGATTCTGGAAGGTTTTTGCTTCTCTGCTTCATAAATTTGTAGCTTTTGAAAGCAGACAGATTCTCCGCAGCCATGGTCAAAATCCAGTATGTCGATAATGACTTGACTTCCCCTCACCATGTCATCACCTTTAATAGCCCTTTACAAGAGAACATTTCATCCTTTTCCACAGTAAATTAGATCCACGTTTCAAGGTTGAAATGATTTAAGGTCAGCCATAGTTTATACTCTATGTAAAATGTTCACAGGCCGTTTCCATGGGCATTAGTCTCTGCATTCCGGCATAGCCTCTGAGGTCCTAGAAGGTAACTATTATTACACTGTAATTGCTCTCACACCAACAATGACAGAGCAGAGTAAAAGCTGCCAAGATAATAAACATGCAGAGAAGGATGGCCAGGTTGAGTCTGCATTCCTTTGTCATTAACTGGAAAACAAACTGACTGGAATGGTTCTCTCAGTTCATTGGTAATGCAGAACATTACCAATTGAAAAATAATAATAAAACCACACAGACTCACCAAAGCCTCTAAATGCAAATTAACTGAATAAGATGCTGGGAGAAGACATGAAAGCGGGAGGGAGTAGAAAGAAAACAACACAGGTTTTCTGGTTAGGTGTAGCGATAAGTAATAACAGCCAGACAGAGTGCCAATACTGCTGCTCAGCAATCTGGCTTCTGAAGATGTGCCCTGGAAAGTGTCTGGGAAGGCTTGAGGCCTTCCCTCCCACACTAAATACACCCTGAACAACAAAAACATGAACATCAGAAACATATGTATTAGTTTATTTTATTAATTATCGGCCAAATTCAACTGTGTGTTCTGGTGATGAAAAGCTATAAACCTGGTCTAACCAGCCCCGTCAACTGAGCTTATAGCTGCTTTGCATCACCAGAGTGGTACAAAGCAGACAGAGTATACCGCTGACTCTGGAGCTATATTTCAACCACCTAGAACAAATTATACGGAGATGCAAATAATAATTAAAGAGAGCTAACAGCCAGTCAATCATTCTGGCCATATAATTCCCAGAGCACAGCACACTGTTCCCCTACCCCTGCTCTTCCCTGTCTGCCTCTTCCCTCGCAGCAAATACCCAGCTGTCTAAACTGACATACTGAAGAAAAATGTGTTTCGCATAACTGAAAAAAGAAACATCCATTGTCCTTAGTTACAGTGGGCAAAACCCCATTCTTTTAGCATTTGTGCAGGGAGCCAGCAGTGCCTAAGACTCGAGTGTGCTGCATTTAAAATACCAGGCGAGGACTTCAATTCACAGGAAACAGTTCAAGCCTGATGCAGGTAAGTTTATTCAGAGAGTTTGGTTTGTAATGTTGGTAGCCAGATATCTCGTTAATCTGAAACGGAATCCCTAATGGACCCCTCCAAAGCACCATGCAAGACATTTGGTCAGCTGATTTTTAAAATGACATGATTAGCTCTCTGGATAGCTTTTCTCTCACCTGCAGATATCATTTTCTGGCTCCTCCAATCCAAACTGATTATCAAAGGCCAGCTGTATCCTTGTATTCCCTGTCGAGAGCAGCCGCCATGTCAGTAACAGGTTCCTTGGGTAGCTACTTGGGAAGCGAGGACTGTGGATGCAGCCATTTCCTCCGACACTGATGATCTCTTCTTTTCGGTACAAGTCTGTGAGGTGATTGCTCTCTGTTAGTAGTCACAACTTGTAGAAATTAGTATGATGCTCCAGATACAGGAAGGCAAAAAAACAACAGTTTAACAACACAACAAGCATTATTTACATAGGAGGTGTTTAAGGAGCAGGGTTTAATGGCAGCTGTTGTTTAAATAGGGAAGCACAATCATGTTTCCCATTAATGTAAAGAACAGTCCCTTGCCTGACTCAGAACAGAAATAGTAACATCCATCTACATATAATCTCTGTGTTATGATTATATCTAATCTATCTATATGTTTTATTTACATTCTCTATCTCCCACCATTTTGTTCTTAAGGCAGAATTTACATCTCACAACCAGGGGAGAAAGACAGAGGCAAAGATGGAAACAAAACCTGATTCCCAAATTTTGTAAGCAGAATTTGAAAGAATCAGGGGGTAGATCCCCCCTGAAAGACAGAAACAATAATAAGGCTGTGAACATGCATGCGTGTGTCCCATTTCAAACAGTGTTACATCAATGCACTAATGAAACTTTTAGTGTGCACCAGTAGGGTCCACACGGACAGTTAGTGCATGACACAGTGGTGCGCAGCAGAATTTATGCCCCAGTTGGTGCACAGTAACGTACCATGTAGACAAGCTCCAAGTACAAAAAACAAGAAATCCATGGTATGAAAACAATTCTCTAAAAGAGTTATGAATAGCAAATCCTTCCCCACCCCACGAATATTGGTGTGCTGCAGGGCAATGTGGGGGTCTATGGCACAAAGAGATGATCTGCAGTATAAAGTGACAAGAAAAAAATGTAAGAACCACCAGACATTGTCCATATATCAGCAACCAAAGTTATTTTTTCCCCTTCTTTTACAGAACAACTTCATGTTTGACTGAATACTTCTGAGCTCTTGGGGAAAAGGGGAATTTTGTAGGATACCCAAGAAAAACAGGAACTAAAAGAAATGGTGCAAACTCCATGGTAAGAAAATCTTTTTTTGTTTTTCCTTAGGTTGCTTTTCATTGGCTCATGACTGTAAATACCAAGCTGCATACAGTAAACGGAAACATTTTAATAGTTCATCACCTACTCTTCTGAGAAGTGAAAAACTCTAGGTGCAAAACAATCTGAAACTTATACAAGCCTGGGTTGCTGGTATAACTATTATAAAAATGCTTTACTCAAACAATCTTCAAGATGAACTGTTCTCCCCGCATCTCCCCCAACTCACACTTTTCAAGTAAATAAGGGCTTGAATCAGCAATGCACGGAGCACTCTGAAATGTTGAGCATTGTCAACTCCCATTGGAGTAAATAGAATTTGGGTTGTTCAGTACTGCCAAACAGTGCTTAGCACGTTGCAGGACTGAGTCCTAATCAGCCAATAAAAAGGATAACATTAAATGGTTAGTGGAAAGTTTTCATCTGAAAAAAATAGGGCCCAAATTCTGCAATTCTGAGTTAAGCAAAACTTCCATTAAAATCAACAAGAGTTTTACTAGATTAAGGATGGCAGAATTCAACCTACATTTGGGTGTGTTTGTACTTTTTCTAGCACAGCAAAGCACTGGCTATAATGAAAAAGTGTAATTCCCTTGTTAACAGATCACATTTAATTGCTGACCCAGCACTGTCCATGCTCCTAGTTGAAATGTTCCCTTCTCTAGTCAATCTTTACATAGGTTTACACCGCAGTTCTCACTTGCTGTGATTAGAATGTCAGAGGCAATATATTTTAATCGGGCTTCACAGTACGTTGGAAACAACTGTCCTTTGCTTTAACTAGTCTGCCTTTTCCCCCAGCTGAGAAAGATATGTTGCTAACATTCATCCACTCCACAGAAGATAGGCTTGCTTGCATTCTTTTTATTTAACCTGAAGCCTGGGATGTTCTGCCAGAAAATCAACCACACTTGAGTAAGTCAGCACTGAAACACAAATGTCTGATGGAACTCTGCAATATCCAGGTCAAACTTCTGAATCACATGTGCATGTACAAAGCAGGAAATAAGTATATGACATATTAACAGAGCCTAGAAAGCAGAAATACCAACAGTATCTAATTTCTCTATTGTGGCAAATGTAGGAATTGGAATTGATTATAAAAGAAGTAGTGTTAGAGCGGCATAGGGAGTGGGGAAGGAAAGAATTCTGACCACAATGAAATGGGGAGATAAAAAATGTTATAATGTCAAGACCATTCTCTTTTCCATGCAAGAAACTCCAGTTGGTTATAAACACCGGGTCTGCTACTCTTCACTAGGGACCCACTCAAAACCATCACCTGAAGTTTGAACTGAACACTTTTTGAGCTTTGAAATAGTTGGACTAACTCTTCTGACTCCCTCTCCCATACACTATGTTACAACCCCATGTGCTACCTTGCTTAATGGCTGGAGCAAAGACTGAATGTTGCTGATCTCTCATGGTACTTTCAACATCCTTTTGCAGAATTAAGTGGTTTAGAGCAGTGCTACTCAAAGTGGTGGTCCACAAACCGGTGCCGGTCCGTGAGCCATCGGCTGCCGGTCTGCGCACACACTGGAAAAACAAATTGCCGGTCCCCCACGTCAGATAGCTTGAGAATCACTGGTTTAGAGAGGCTCTGAAACCTGGAGGTACTTATCCAATCCAATCCAAACTGAGCCTTTGGAGGTTTGCCACTTACGACTCATCAGGCTGATGGGCACTAAGGAAACTGCTGGGGCGATGTGTGCAAACTAGTCACATTGTCTTAGAACTTGTGCACCGATACACAAAGCTTAAGTGATGAAGCCTTTAGAAGAAGGTAAACATAGGACTACCCGGAAACAGCAGGGGCACCTGTAGCAATCAAGTACCATTCACGTGGGAGAGAATGGCAGAAAGAAATATTAGTCCAGGACAAAGGGATGCAGGATGCATACAAATCCATTATTTAAACAATAAAATAAAAAGTGGATTTTTTATTTAAATTGGAGTGTTTATTTTGTTATTAAATTATAATAAGTTTTTTCTTTTTTAAAAAAGAAACCTAAAATGAAATCTGAATTTAATACAACATATGTTAAGGCCTAAACTTATTATAATCTCTTAAAACTTTTAAATAAAAAATGAATATGCTGAATACATGACTGATCCTGTATCTAAAACTTTGGTTAAAGGCTGCTTTTCTATATAAAAAAGAATTGGGGGGGGGGGGAACACCTAACTTTTGAGGTCAAGCTTTATAAATATGGCACAATAAGCCCTGTATTAAGGGCTTGATCCTGTGGGGAACCCAGGAGACTGTGCTACTGGGTGTAAGATACCGGCAAAGTCATCACAGGTTTTGGGGCCTGGCCTCTGACTCCAGGAGACACCATCATGTATCTCAACAGAATCATTCACTGAGCCCACCTGGGTGATCTCATATTCCTATTTTACAGCTTCTCCCTACTTGAGCGCTGATTGGCTCAGTTCTCAAATTATGAATATTTAGGACTCCACCCACGATGGAAACTTTACTCTCCAGCTCAGGGAAAAACACTGATCTGCTTAGTAACTACCAGCCCTTGCTTCTGGATGGTTTTGGACACTTCGAGTAAATGGCCTTGTTCTGTCTCCTTTCATGTGTAACAGAGATACAAACAGAAATCCCTTAATTTCTCAACTGCCTCCTTCTGTCTCTAACTAAATAAAATAGTGCAGTGCAAAAGCCACGTTGGTTACATGAGCACAAGTCTGGGATTGTTGTTAGTTCTTTAATTTTTCTGGAGGAGGTGAGGTTGGGAGAGTTGAAAAACAAGGAAGAAGGAGAAGAGTGTGCAACCAGAAAGGAGCAACACTGGTGTCAAAGCAGGACACTGTGGGAAGAATGGATAACATACTTCAGAGAGCAGCCTCTAGTGTTGACTGCAACACCTGGGAACTGGAGGAAGAAAAATGCCATGGCTGCAGGTTGTAAAAAAGACCCTACTTGGGAATATTTTCAAGAAAACCCTGTCCTCTGGATAAAAAAGGAACATGGGCCAAATGTAAACAATGCAACAAAGAAATGCAAGGATTCATTGTCAGAATGAAACAACATTATGAAAAATAATCCTCAGAAGTCAAAGACTCTGAAGATGATTCGGACATGTCTGAAAAATCTGGATCAACCTGGTCGGTAAACTTATTTTTGCACCATTCTTATGGTTTTCCCACCATATCTTACTCAGCTAGTTAACAATCATTTAGATTATTGTCATAAATTTATGTTTTGGGTGGATTACTTATGAATTTCAAAATATTTGTGTTCAAAATGTAATTGACACGTTAGTTTGTTGTGGGAGTACTTATCAATTATGTTTTTACTGATGGCCTTCTAAAATTTATTATTCTCCGTGTAATCAAACATCCTTGGTGAAGATTTCCTGTTCGAAGGTAAAGTATTATTAGGCATTTATGAATTTTAACACTTTAAAATGTTTTTTCAATATATTTGGCATGTTCCTAGAGATAAAGATTTAGATAATCTTTATGATTTATTAATTATTTTCCCTATAAAACAGAGTTTAGAATAAAATATATCATTTAAACAGTTACAGTAAGAGAAATCTTTCATTAAAGACAGCCTAAGTAACTTAGGAGACTGTTGTCTCACTTACAAGAGACCTAGGAGAGCAGGAATTGAAGTGCCAGTCACTTTCGCTTAGGTATAGAATCATAGAATCATAGAATCATAGAATATCAGGGTTGGAAGGGACCCCTGAAGGTCATCTAGTCCAACCCCCTGCTCGAAGCAGGACCAATTCCCAGTTAAATCATCCCAGCCAGGGCTTTGTCAAGCCTGACCTTAAAAACTTCCAAGGAAGGAGATTCCACCACCTCCCTAGGCAACGCATTCCAGTGTTTCACCACCCTCTTAGTGAAAAAGTTTTTCCTAATATCCAATCTAAACCTCCCCCACTGCAACTTGAGGCCATTACTCCTCGTTCTGTCATCTGCTACCATTGAGAACAGTCTATAGCCATCCTCTTTGGAACCCCCTTTCAGGTAGTTGAAAGCAGCTATCAAATCCCCCCTCATTCTTCTCTTCTGCAGGCTAAACAATCCCAGCTCCCTCAGCCTCTCCTCATAAGTCATGTGTTCTAGACCCCTAATCATTTTTGTTGCCCTTCGCTGGACTCTCTCCAATTTATCCACATCCTTCTTGTAGTGTGGGGCCCAAAACCGGACACAGTACTCCAGATGAGGCCTCACCAATGTCGAATAGAGGGGGACGATCACGTCCCTCGATCTGCTCGCTATGCCCCTACTTATACATCCCAAAATGCCATTGGCCTTCTTGGCAACAAGGGCACACTGCTGACTCAATATATGTGAAAATCCTCCCAGATCGACCTGAAATAATTAGTTTCATTTAGTTTAATTCACTGACTACACTTATTCCCTCTGTTTAGGAAATAATTTATCTGTAAATGTGAAACAAGGTTTGAGGAGTTTATGTATCCAAAATATTTAAGGTTGTTTTGTTTAAAAAAAATAAATTATATATGCTATTTTGTGTATTTAATTAAATTCCAGTTACCATTCTAATGCAGTTTTACTCAAATCATGAGCAAAAAGTTTATCATGTAGTAAATAAGCAATATATCATTTTCTAACACAGTAAAAACATACAATTAATAAGAATCTGAAAATATTAAGCTATAGAATTGCTTAAATAAATATAGTAATAGTGTAGCCTCCTAGGCAGCAAAAAGATGCACCAAATCTAGTATAAAATCTAGTAATCTAGGCTCTATTTAGCTGTAAATCAACATTTTAATGGTTATATCAACTAATAAGAATGCACCTTTCTTTAAAAAAAACCTAAAATACAAATGGAAAAGCTGATTACTATCAATGATTTAAATCAAGGCTTTCCACTTGGTGATTTAAATCAGTCCACCCTGAAGAGGTGGGCATTGGAATAGACTCATTGGAATAGACCCTCTTTTCACCCAAAAATCTCTAAATTGTTCAACATCATGCGTTAATGCAATGCAATTTTATTTTGTGTAGTGATTGTCAAGCAAATTGTATTCCAAAATGCTTTCTGGGAGCAAATAAAAGACGACAGTGGGGTTAATATACCATATGGCAGAATTACTAAAAAGTATATAAAGGCATTTCACTGTGAATAAAATAATTTGACAAAACTCAGAGGCCATTAAAGAAATTGCAAAAAAGGGAGGCTATTCAAGATGGCAGGAACTACAGAGAAATTATTGCACATAAACTTCCCTATCTGATAAGAAAGACGAGAGGCTATTATTAGATGAGTAGGATGGGGAGCACAGAGAGACCAGGTAGGATGGATGAAATCTATAGAGTTGCAAAAACAAGGGGTTTCAGAGTAACAGCCGTGTTAGTCTGTATTCGCAAAAAGAAAAGGAGTACTTGTGGCACCTTAGAGACTAACCAATTTATTTGAGCATAAGCTTTCGTGAGCTACAGCTCACTTCATCCGATGCATACTGTGGAAAGTGTAGAAGATCTTTTTATACACACAAAGCATGAAAAAATACCTCCCCCCACCCCACTCTCCTGCTGGTAATAGCTTATCTAAAGTGATCACTCTCCTTACAATGTGTATGATAATCAAGTTGGGCCATTTTCAGCACAAACCGAGGGTTTAACAAGAACGTCGGGGGGGGGGGGGGTAAGAAAACCAAGGGGAAATAGGTTACCTTGCATAATGACTTAGCCACTCCCAGTCTCTATTCAAGCCTAAGTTAATTGTATCCAATTTGCAAATGAATTCCAATTCAACAGTTTCTCGGACTGGACTCCAGCAAGAAACTGTTGAATTGGAATTCATTTGCAAATTGGATACAATTAACTTAGGCTTGAATAGAGACTGGGAGTGGCTAAGTCATTATGCAAGGTAACCTATTTCTCCTTGTTTATTCCTACCCCCGCCCCCCGACGTTCTTGTTAAACCCTGGATTGGTGCTGGAAATGGCCCACCTTGATTATCATACACATTGTAAGGAGAGTGGTCACTTTAGATAAGCTATTACCAGCAGGAGAGTGGGTTTGTGGGGGCGGGGGGTGAGAAAACCTGGATTTGTGCTGGAAATGGCCCAACTTGATTATCATACACATTGTAAGGAGAGTGGGGTGGGGGAGGTATTTTTTCATGCTTTGTGTGTATAAAAAGATCTACACTTTCCACAGTATGCATCCGATGAAGTGAGCTGTAGCTCACAAAAGCTTATGCTCAAATAAATTGGTTAGTCTCTAAGGTGCCACAAGTACTCCTTTTCTTTTTGCGAAAAACAAGGGGGACAGACTGGGAAATGAATGGGGAAGCAGCTTATTCTGTGTTTGATTTAGCTGAGAAGTTTTTTTTCTCTCCCAGTTCTCTTCCAACAATCATCTTTAAAAGTATTAATGTACATGCTGAGTCAAAAGTTCAAGAGAATTCTGCTCCTGTTTAGGTATCTAAACAAAATGGCTCAATTTTCAAAAGTGCTCAGCATTAGAGCGGGACAACATTTTTTGGACAAAACCTTTTCATTGAAAAATGTTGTCAGGTCTACTGAAACGTTCCGTAAATTTGTGCTGAACTGTTACAGTAAGAAAAAAAACACAAAATATTTCAATGTAAAACTAATTTTAGTTTCAAAATTTACTTTGATTTTATTGAAGAAAGGTTAAAAAACTCAAAACCAAATGAAACATTTTGTTTTGGCTCAAATAAAACATGTATTCTGCCCGAAACAATTCCCACGCCCCTGCCATTTTTTGGTTCAGCCAGTGAATGGAAAAATCAGTTATTCACACAGCACTATTCAGCACCCATTGTTCTCTATGGGAGATGCCAGATGCTAAACACTTCTGTAAGTCTGGCTGAGTTTTTATGATAATCTAGTCTTTTTTGTGGGTGATGAGTACTTCTGACAATCTTGCCCTTCTTCACTATTTTTCCTACCCAGCTTTCACATGCTCTTCCACCCCATGCTGTACAAGCAGCGAGATATGGAAACACAAAGATTTTCATTTCTTTGTATTTAAAGACTTACTTGCATTTTAGTTTGAGGAGCCTTGCTAAAGTAGCTTCAAATCACATGGAGCAATGTTCCTACCACAAAAGTGTTTTTACCCTTAGGACTATCACCCAAAAGTGAATTCCTTCAAGAAAAATAAAATAAAATAATAATAAGAAGACAAAGACAAAGAAGATAATTACAGCTAACTCTGACATCAACTTTTGGGCATCTTCAGAACAAAGAACATCAAGTATTTCATTAAGATGAAGAACTCAGCAGAAGATTTTGTATAAGAACATAGCCAGTAGCAAAGAACATATTTCATGTCTCTAATGTTTCTTAGATTGTTTTATTTTAGAAAAATAGTTTGGTGTTCTCATGTGGTGGTTTTCCAGATAGAGTAGAACCTCAGAGTTACAAACACCAGAGTTACGAACTGACCTGTCAACAATACACCTCATCTGGAACTGGAAGTACCCAATCAAGCAGAGGAAACCAAAAAATAAAAATAAAAATAAAAATAAATATTTTTTTTTAAAAAAGCAGTACTCTGTTAAATGTAAACTACTAAAAAACTAAAGGGAAATTTAAAACAATTGACAAGGTAAGGAAACTGTTTCTGTGCTTGTTTCATTTAAATTAAGATAAGATTAAAGATTAAGATTAAAATCAGCATTTTTCTTCTGCATAGTAAAGTTTCAAAGCTGTATTAAGTCAATGTTCAGTTCTAAACTTTTGAAAGAACAACCATAATATTTTGTTCAGAGCTATGAACAACCTCCATTCCCAGTGTGTTCGTAACTCTGAGGGTCTACTGTATTTATCTTCCTTGCCCCACCACTGTTCCATCTGGCAAAACACAGTATTTTGTTACCAGTTTTTAAACACATGAAAGATAACATTTTTGGAGAATAATGACTCTTCAGTTCCCTGGGCTGAAAATTAGCCTAATCTAAATAGTTGAAACCACAAAGTAGTAAGTAAAGAACAGAAAAGTGGTTTTGAATCCAGGCCATGAATCAGTTCACCTGGGTCACAGACATGCCAAACAAACTGTAGTTATGGCAGCTCTTTCTGTTGTCCATTTATTTTTCCTAGATTCCCCCTTGTAAAAAGCAGGAATTTTATTTATTATCCGTAAGGCTATATGGAAATCAAAGGGAAAGATGACAGATTTCATGGTCAAAATTGCATATTTCATACTTGGTCACAGCTTTCTGGGAAGAGGTGCAATACTGCAGAATCATTTGCCTTGTTTAAAATACATGGTTACTTTTTCGTTACTATAAACACTAAAAAGAATCATAGCCAATAAACACATTACATTTCTGTGCTCTAATGAGGAGAAGGATATCATATGGTGCTGCTGCTCCTAATCATCTTTTTGTCATTTAAAGGCAAAAGGCACATGCAAAGGAGTACAACACTGCTCCCACTGAAGTCAATGGCAAAGTATTTCATTGAAAGCAGAATTGGGCTCTGTATCCATATGAGATCTTGGTACTGAAAGAACCTGGATCCTCTTAAGTGGAACAAAAAGAACAAGCCTTTACCAGGCTAGAAGTAGTACAGTCATATCTGTGACAGCGGCAGACCAGGTGTCAGCTCATGCCAAGCCCCTGGGCCTCACTGACCACTGACAAATGCATAGCTGGAAACCAGTCTAGGTCACCTGTGTGTTAGTGTTGTTGAAATAGGTATTGGAGTTATAAGAATCTGTTTAGGCTTTAGACTTTATGGAATTCTTGTAGGATGCTGCATGTGTCAATCCTACTTATAATGTCTGTATCACGTTATAAGAGTAATGTTTAAATGTTTGCTTTGTAATTATCAAAATGTTTGCTAAGATTGTAAACCCCTCACAGTCAGGGGACAAGCATTACCAAGTATGCTACTTTATCACAAGAGGTGTTATCTCCTCCACAACAAAAGAAGGTCCACAGACATCAGACAAACCATTGTGGACAAAAGACTTTGCTAATTGCTTCCCCTGCACCCCTGAAGAGGATATGTGCACAAGCCCTCATCCCATCACAGTTTGAATGCTGGCAAAGGGAAGAAAAATGCCTGTTAAGGAGAAACTATTATCCCAATGCTGCTTGAAATCTGAGGGGCAAAGATTTCTAAGCATAAGGGGCTCCCCTGATGTTTAGCTTGGGTAAGCCCTACAGGACATATAAAGCTTGCATTTAAAGCAGCTACTATCATTTTTTAGAACCCAAGACTATATCTCATTTGTGTGTGTATGTTTACCTGCTTTAATCTTGTAAATGACTCTCATTTCTTTTCTTCGTTAATAAACCTTTAGTTAATTTATTATAGGATTGGCTACAAGTGTTGCATTTGCTGAGAGATCTGAGGTGCACTGGGGATAGCTCAGTGGTTTGAGCATTGGCCTGCTAAACCCACGGTTGTGAGTTCAATCCTTGAGGGGGCCATTTAGGGATCTGGGGCAAAAAAAAAAAAAAAATTGGGGATTGTGCCTGCTTTGAGCAGGGGGTTGGACTAGATGATCTCCTAAGGTCCCTTCCAACTCTGATATTCTATGAAACCCACTTGACCTGGCTTAAGTGACTGGGAGTTACCTGAATATTGTTGTGATTTTTTGGGTGTAAGGGATAATCTATCACAGAGGCAGGCTTGCCTGCGTGGCAAGACAGAATTCCGAGTATGCAAGGGGACTGTCTGTGGCTCCCCATTAAGGCTGTTCTAGTGTCTGAGGAGTTCACACTTGTTACACTTGTTACTTGGTTGGTGAAATCTAAGTATAGAACACACAACCAGTTTGGGATTCATGTGCTGTTTCTTGACAGTCTGCCCTGAGGTTGGCACCCATGTACAGCATACTTCATCATTAAGCTAAGGAAACAGCCACTCTGCAGTCAGAACGTATGGCTCAGATCAATGAGTAAACTGAGTGAAAGTACTGCTTAACTTTAAACACTTGCGTAGTCCCATTCATTTCACTGGAATTACTCACCTCTGTACAGTCAAACATGTACTTAAGCGGTTTACTGGATTAGGTCCTAAATGACAGAGTGACATTTTAAAAGCACCGTATATGCCACTTATCAGGTAAGCTCATCCATACAGACACTAAGGGTTGGATCCAAAGCCCATTGGAGTAAATGGAAAAAGATTCCCAATGACTTTGGCTTAGGTCCCAAATAGGCATCTCAATTTGTCTGTTACCCAGCTGGTCGGCTAGGACTGGCCGTTTTTTTCATGAGGGTGAAGGAGGGTGTATACATTCTGTGATGGGTTCCCCGGGGTTCAGCCTGGGACTGTGGGACCACTGTGCCCCCTGAACTCTCTCCAGCCTGGGCTGTCTCTCACAATGCCTTGTTAGTGACAAGCAGCAAGCCCCTCCAGGCGCAGTGATCATTCAGCACAACAGCATGTGGAGCCCCACACACCCAGTTAGATTGCATAAATGCTTCCTAAACCACTCATGAATCACACAGAGAAAGGCACCAGAGCCGAATCCCACCCAGCTCCCAGCACTGTACCTCAGGAATATACTATCTTGCTCAGCTCAAGATAGGCAGTGAAAATTTATTAATTGGTTCACCACTTCAACAATGGAAAGTGGATATACACCAGCCGTTGCAAAACCTGAGCAGATTAACAAATTTATTGACTATAAAAGATAGATTTTAAGTGATGTTAATTGATAGTCAAAAAGTCAGAGTTATTTACCAAAAGAAATAAAATATAAGCATGCAGTCTAAACTCTCAACCCTCTGAGACTGGGTAACATCTAGATTAAGCAATTTTTCTTACCCCACTGGATATTGTAGTCCTTAATATACAGGTTTGTTCCTTAAACCTGGGCCAATCTTCTCTGTTGGAGTCTTGTCTTCTTCTCAGTGTCTTAGTTGCTTGCAGCATAGGTGGGGGCAGGAGAAGGGTCCAGCATATGGCCTCTGTGTCTGTTTTATAATCTCAGTCCATGCGCTTGGAAAACACAAGACTAGGCATGTCTGGGTACATTGCTGAGTCTCCAGGCAAGGTTGAGCAATTCCTGTAGTGTGGCCTCATGTGGGTGAGTCATTGCATTGTAGCTCCCTTGCTGGACAATGGTTGTGGATGGATTGATTGATACCCCACCCAGGTGTTGGTTACTTTCCTTGCTGTTGCCTCTGGGGAGCTAATATCTGGCTGATTCCCCAACTTACAGTATGTTTTAGTGACCACCAGATAACACAATTCTCATAACTTTATATGCATTAATGATACACATATATGGATAGAGTATAAAAATATTACTCGGGCATGTAGGAATGAAATTAGGAGGGCCAAATCGCATCTGGAGCTGCAGCTAGCGAGAGATGTTGAGAGTAACAGGAAGGGTTTCTTCAGGTATGTTGGCAACAAGAAGAAAGCCAAGGAAAGTGTGGGCCCCTTAATGAATGAGGGAGGCAACCTAGTGACAGAGGATGTGGAAAAAGCTAACGTACTTAATGCTTTTTTTGCTTCTGTCTTCACGAACAAGGTCAGCTCCCAGACTGCTGCGCTGGGCATCACAACATGGGGAATAGATGGCCAGCCCTCTATGGAGAAAGAGGTTATTTAGAAAAGCTGGACGTGCACAAGTCCATGGGGCCAGACGAGTTGCATCCGAGAGTGCTAAAGGAACTGGCGGCTGTGATTGCAGAGCCATTGGCCATTACCTTTGAAAACTCATGGCGAACGGGGGAAGTCCCGGATGACTGGAAAAAGGCTAATGTAGTGCCAATCTTTAAAAAAGGGAAGAAGGAGGATCCTCGGAACTACAGGCCAGTCAGCCTCACTTCAGTCCCCGGAAAAATCATGGAGCAGGTCCTCAAAGAATCAATCCTGAAGCACTTACATGAGAGGAAAGTGATCAGGAACAGTCAGCATGGATTCACCAAGGGAAGGTCATGCCTGACTAATCTAATCGCCTTCTATGATGAGTTTACTGGTTCTGTGGATGAAGGGAAAGCAGTGGATGTATTGTTTCTTGACTTTAGCAAAGCTTTTGACACGGTCTCCCACAGTATTCTTGTCAGCAAGTTAAAGAAGTATGGGATGGATGAATGCACTATAAGGTGGGTAGAAAGTTGGCTAGATTGTCAGGCTCAACGGGTAGTGATCAATGGCTCCATGTCTAGTTGGCAGCCGGTGTCAAGTGGAGTGCCCCAGGGGTCGGTCCTGGGGCCGGTTTTGTTCAATATCTTCATAAATGATCTGGAGGATGGTGTGGATTGCACTCTCAGCAAATTTGCGGATGATACTAAACTGGGAGGAGTGGTAGATACGCTGGAGGGCAGGGATAGGATACAGAGGGACCTAGACAAATTGGAGGATTGGGCCAAAAGAAATCTGATGAGGTTCAATAAGGATAAGTGCAGGGTCCTGCACTTAGGACGGAAGAACCCAATGCACAGCTACAGACTAGGGACCGAATGGCTAGGCAGCAATTCTGCGGAAAAGGACCTAGGGGTGACAGTGGACAAGAAGCTGGATATGAGTCAGCAGTGTGCCCTTGTTGCCAAGAAGGCCAATGGCATTTTGGGATGTATAAGTAGGGGCACAGCGAGCAGATCGAGGGACATGATCGTCCCCCTCTATTCGACATTGGTGAGGCCTCATCTGGAGTACTGTGTCCAGTTTTGGGTCCCACACTACAAGAAGGATGTGGATAAATTGGAAAGAGTCGAGCGAAGGGCAACAAAAATGATTAGAGGTCTGGAACACATGACTTATGAGGAGAGGCTGAGGCAACTGGGATTGTTTAGTCTGCGGAAGAGAAGAATGAGGGGGGATTTGATAGCTGCTTTCAACTACCTGAGAGGTGGTTCCAGAGAGGATGGTTCTAGACTATTCTCAGTGGTGGAAGAGGACAGGATAAGGAGTAATGGTCTCAAGTTGCAGTGGGGGAGGTTTAGGTTAGATATTAGGAAAAACTTTTTCACTAGAAGGGTAGTGAAACACTGGAATGCGTTGCCTAGGGAGGTGGTGGAATCTCCTTCCTTAGAAGTTTTTAAGGTCAGGCTTGACAAAGCCCTGGCTGGGATGATTTAATTGGGGATGGGTCCTGCTTTTGAGCAGGGGGTTGGACTAGATGACCTCCTGAGGTCCCTTCCAACCCTGATATTCTATGATTCTATGATTCTAAATGACTTTCAGCAGATCATAACCTTTCGCCTGATACATATAGAGCACGCCCTGTAAGGTAAGATCACGACTATATTAAAATGAGGAATATGGGGGTTCCAGGACGCTCCCCCAAGGTATAGAATGTCACACAGTCCAAAGTATTATTTATGCTATAACTAAGGTATTATCGAAAGCCAGTGCTTTGTGCACACTAGGCCATATTCAATACTTAGATACACACACACACACCACCCTCTGAATTCCATGGGATTTATATGCATGTCTCTGAGGGAAGAAGTTGGTTCATGTTGTACATTTGATATACCAGAGAAACAAAAAATTAAACTGCTGTTAAAAGAAATAAATTCCTGAACCACAGGTGCTGGTGAACAGCAGAGAGAAAAAGTGATCTAAAATTCAATTCCAAAGCCACCATGCATATTAGTAATCTGTATGTGCTTTTGTGCAGTGATGCTCCACGAGTCTTGGAATTACTAATTCCAATCTACAATTTAAGAGGATCTCAGCAGCTACCATTTATGAGACTATTAAGTGGGTAATTGATAAGGAAGTCTGAGCATATGAATCACAGCGACAACTTGTTACAGTGCTTCTTGGTATAAGAAGCACCATTTTATTCTAATTTAATACTATCTGCACACTGGAATAGCCACCCTCTTCTTATCTGCATTTTGAAAACCCTGCCCTAATACAGTAGTAAGAGACGCATTCTCAGAATAAAGTGCAGCCTGGTACAGAATTCAGGAAGGTAAAGCTTTAGACTCTTGCTTATTTCTTCTATGTGATGTGGCGGTCAGGGGACATTCATGTGTAACCTGCTCAAACAAGTGAGTAAAAAACAGCTTTTACTTATTTTTACACAGGTTTTGAACTCTCTAGCATGTTTGCTTTTCACAGTGAATTTCATTCCATGCCTTTGTTTGGTTTCTACTCTACACGAAGAAACAGGCTGAGTACCTGTTCACTTCTAAACCAGAAAGCACCTATAAAAAAAGAAAATACACGAATATACAGATTAGGCCAACATATAAAAAGCCTTCTGGTATTTTAATTTGGTGAAAGTCGCCTTTCCTCCTCAGTACTTTAACAAGTGATAATGTTGTAATACATCTCTTTATTGGATTCTCACACCAATGGTGAATGCAGCACACACTGCGCTTGGGATTTCAGAAGAAGTTATGAAAAAGAAATCAGACTGTGTAACCCTTACGACGTTGAGAAGCACTTACTCATTGGTACCGGAGGGATGAAGCAAAGTAGTCCTAGGGTTATATAATCTTGAGAAGTTATGCAGGGAAAAATAAAGAAGGAAATGGTTATCTTGATATGGAGAGGATATAAATGAAACTGATGAATAACTGCCTACTGGAGGTAATAGCCTACAAGGGAAAAATCAGAGGGCTGAAGGCTGCATTTCATTTTGTCATTGTGGATGGAGTGGCACAGGTTCTACAACCATTTCCCCAGCAGTTACTCACATGTACGGTTCCACTGATGTTGTGATGCCACTTATTCAAGTATTACTCACAGCATGGGTATGGGTATTAGATCTTGGCCCATACTGCTTTGTAGCAGAAAAAAAGTACAGTATGCAGTCCGAAGGTCTCTAATTTTTCCTTGGCACGCAGTTGCTTCAGATAAGCAGGCAATTGCAGGGGTCTCCTTTATAGCTCTTGATTCACAGATAACATTTTCTTCTTTGTTTTTCTTCATCATTTCACAAGATTTTATTACCCTAGGACTATTTTGCCTCTGAAGTCTGTTGTGGCCAAATGATCTTAAAATTAAAATTTGTTTTTAGATGTTGTATTAAAAACTGATTCATACTCAAGCACTCCTAGGAATAAACAAGAACTGAATTTTTTTTAAAGGAAGAATATCAGTCCAAGGAAAAAGAATATTATTAAAGAGGGGAAATGGCTTCTCATGTTAAATATATTGTAGCAGTCAGACATAAAGATTACAACATGTAAGGTTATAGGTTAGATCAGGAGTTGGTGAAAACAGGGGCTATTTCACGAGAGGAATCAAGGTAATTTTCTCATTCAGTGCTTTTTCAATGGTTTTAAGTGTCCAGTTTCTTTTCCCTATCATCAATATTTAAGGACTTGATCCAAAGCCTATAGAAGTAAATTGAGATGGCTCTCAACAATGGAAAGACTACTAACAAGGATGTCCCAGTCTGGGAGTCAACAGAATTGGTTTTCTCTTCCCAAATCTGTCACTGACTTGCTTTAGGACTATGAGATAGTCACTTGGGGCCAAATTTTCAAAGGTATTTAGGTGTCCACAGACGCTTAGGCACTTTTGAAAATCCCACTAGGTGCCCATTTGTATCTTTAAGTGCCTAAAGACCTTTAAAAATCTGGCCTTTATTCTTTCTGCACCACAACTTACCCAATTTGTGTTAAGCATCTTAAGAGGTGAATATTAAAAGTGCTAAATACTGTAAATGCAGAGTATGATTCCTATAAGTACACAAACTTTCTCTAGAGGTTTGGAATCAAAACGCCCCGGAGCTGCCATGTGGGCGGATACTGCAATCTGACGAAGGTTCCAGGTACATTCATAAAATGCTTAGTGGCAGCTGACTTTTCTTATTGTGTTTCTTGCACCAAAGGCTCTTCCGCAGCTTTCCTTAGCCCTGTACCTCAGAACTAAGCTATACTTGGTATGAGTAAAACAGGGAAGGGTCTTGTTCACATCACTGATGATATATATGAAGCAGCAGCCAGGAAGTAAACTTTGGCGCGGATCAGCACAGCACACAAGGTAGTGTTTTAGTCTGCAATCTCACTACTTGGCACAGCTATTTCTGTGAAAACATCTGCTCGAATCTTTTCCAAGAGGACACTGATCCAAATATTCTTTTAGACTATGTGGGGGCTATTTAAACAAAAATAAGAAAAGTCTGGGGAACTAATTATGATGGTGTCTCCTGTGCGAAGCCTCAGTCTTAACCCCCTCAGCAAACAAAGGCGGAAATGAACTCTAATCCTGCCCAAAGATTCAACTACCACAAGTATAGCACAATATAACTGTAGAAACATAATCGACACAGGACTTTATAAATATGAAATGGTTACTGCTGTGAAGTGTCTGTAACAAAGGAGTTGAGGATCAGCACAGGGAAATATGTTTTTCATCTGATTTAGTTTCAGACAGTGGAATTTGTTATATGTGATGTCGTGCTGTATTTTGCATGAATTATTGGTTTTTAATTTCAGAGGAGGCTTTGCTCTAAGGCATTTTTACGGAGCTATACACAATTCTTGAGAGGTGACCAAAGCAATGAAGAGACATATATATGTGCGTGTAAATGTGGGATCAAAAAGACAAATGTATTATTGTCTTCAGCTGCCCTACCCCACAACTGATGCCTTATTACCCACATTCTCTGCCTGCTCGAGCCAATCAGTTCCACCCAGGAAGGCATAATTATTAATTGTACTACAGTAGTACTTAGGCAGTACAACACACAGGCACCCTGCCTCATACTGGATTTCACAACCCTGAGTCAGGCACCCAGGCTCCCTGTACAATGCATGGGAAGAGTTATGTGCCTAGGAACAGGATTCACAAAAAGTCAGCAGCTGAGCCTACCTAAATCAGCAACTCGGAAATGCCAATGAGAGGGGTAGGGCCCAAGCCCTTACCCAGGATGAGGAAGACCTGGATTCACACCCCCATTCCACCTGAGGTGGAGAAGAGATTGAACTTGGGTCTCCAACCTCCCAGGTGAATACTAGCCAACCAATGGGCTATGGGGTAGTCTAAGTCTCTCTGGTTGAAGCTGTGTATAAATAATTAAATATTAATTGAAGCAGGGGAACTGGAACCTGGGTCTTCCATCTCCTAGACGAGAGCCCCAAACCACCAGACTACAGAGTCATTCTGACTCTTACTCTTTGACACAATGAATATTTATTTATCAAAATGGGAACAGCTTCAATAGGGGAGATATGTAGCTGAGCATACGCCATAGCTCAGTAGTTAGGGTAGTCTATTAGAAGTGGAAGACCCCAGCAAACCCCTTCTCCATATCAGGCAGAGGGAGAATTGAACACAGGTTGAACACCTATATCTAAGGTGAATGCGCTAAGCACTGAGTTAAAGGAGGTTCACTATTGCTGCCTCCTTCCATTATAGGCATGCTCAGGGTCAGACTGGGGCCAAAGGAAAAACAGGCAGGGGAACACCTAGTTTATGAATCCTGCTAGGGCTTAGGAGTGAGTTAGGTGCTGCTGCTGAGCAGTTTGGTAGTGTCAGGATTTAGGCAGCTGTGCACGTGCCCAGGTGTTGAAAATTAGGTGCCTTGGGGACTATAAAAGTAGAAACTTAAGTGTTGTGACAAAGCTCTGTCCTTCCCTCTGTGGGTCCTGTGTTTCCTGGCGGACTTTGCTAGCCTCAGAGGCTCACTGTGACCCTCCATGTAACCCTTCTCTCTCTAGAGACCAGGGTCACAGTCTACTGAGCCATTTTCATCATAAGCCAGCGAGGGAGGTGAGGAGAACTTATCCTTCCTTGCACAGTCTCTGTTGTCTCCCAGTCTCAGTGATTAATCAGAGAGCAAAGATCAGGGGGGAGCCCAGGCCCACCCCTCTACTCCGGGCTCCAGCCCAGGGACCCTAATAGTATCAGCTATGGTAGCTGACC
Organism: Eretmochelys imbricata; assembly: GCF_965152235.1. Classification (NCBI taxonomy): domain Eukaryota; kingdom Metazoa; phylum Chordata; order Testudines; family Cheloniidae; genus Eretmochelys; species Eretmochelys imbricata. The sequence continues at coordinate 35,611,391 of NC_135572.1, forward strand.
TTTCAGAAACATGACATGTACAATTCCCTGGGCTACTTCCCCCACAGCAGCCCTCACTTCCTCAAGCTCCACTTCACCCTTACCTCAGGGCCTCCTTCCTTGTGCTGATATGGTGTGTACTACTCAGTCTCTCCAACAGCGCAACTTCCTCCCACAGCTCTTGACATGCACACCCACGTGACTAACTGGGAGGCTTTTAACTAGTTTGAGCCAGCCCCTGATTGGCTTCAGGTGTCCCAATCAACCTAGCGTTCTCCCTGCCTTCTGGAAAGTTCTTAATTGGTCCCAGGTGTCTTAACTGACCTGGAGCAGCTGCCATTTCACTTATCCTGGTTCCAGGGATTTGTTTAGCCTGGAGCTAATATATCTATCTCCCACTACTTTTCTATGGCCTTGCCCCGTCACAGTGTGTAGGGATTTTAGGTACCTAGAGAATTAGGTGGCAGCTCTGCAGTGGTTTCGTGAATGCCAGTGTCACCTATATGTGGACTTGGGTGCTGAGTTCCCTTTACAAGCTCCAATCAAAATTGAGGCCTTATTATGCTTATGTATGAACACCTTAAGAGATATTGCATGGGAAGATGAAAGCCCATTGACAACCTGTGTGAGGGAAACTGTATTGAGGACTCAAGTCTGCTAAGGGTCCTTGGGGAATGGACAATAATCTACCTTTATGTTCTTCACAGAGCTGAGCACACTGTTGGCAGTCAACAAGTAATTAAGTAATTCTTCACTGTCATGCACTCTCGTTTTTAAAAGTAAAACTGGTGCAATCACACTGGAAAATAGAACCAAGCTTTAGAGTTGTCCTTTGACTGCAAATTCAGCAAGGTTTGACAAGGAAGACATTGCACAATTACAATGATTAATTTTTGTCAAGAGCAGGCAAAGATTCTCTCTGGATCCTGTGAGTAGAATCATGAAATAGCATATTTCTTTTCTGAAGATTTCAGAACACACAAAAGACTACACAAATATTAAACATCAACAGCAGACGCTGTTAGTATGTTCCTGGGTTACGATTTCCAATGGAGCACGGCTATCTAACCAAACAAACTGACTGTAGTGGGTGGGTGAGGTTCTGCGGCCTAGATCAATGGTTCTCAGTCAGGGGTCTGGGGCTCCCTGGGGGCCATGAGCAGGTTTCAGGGAGTCCTCCAAGCAGGGCCAGCATTAGACTCACATGGGCTGAAACTTGGGGCCCTGAGTCATGCCACCCTGGGGCTGAAGCCAAAGACTGAGCAACTTAGATTGAAGGGGCCCCTGTGGCATGGGGCCTCAGGCAATTGCCCTGCTTTCTACCCCCTAATGCCGGCCCTGGCTTTTATATCCAGAAACCAGTTGTTGTGGCACAGATGGGCAGTAGAGTTTTTATATCATGTTGGGGAGCCTCAGAAAGAAAAAGGTTGAGAAACTCCTGGCCTAGATGATCACAATAGTCCCTTCCAGAGTTAAGTTCTGTGAACCTCTATTGATGGAAGCCTAATTTTTTATAATGAAATGTCTACAGATGGGAGGGAAGAGTCTACAGAATTAAGACATTAATCTTAAAATGTATCTGACTTAAATTATATAGGTAAGGACTGGCTGAGGGAGAAATAAATATATTCACAGTAAGTGGAATTCTCTCTCCCCCAGACTAGAGTGGTGATGAATACAGCTGAGATAAATGGGCCTTTTCCACTACTGCCTTATTCCAGTTTCACAGCAGTACAGCCAGTGTGTAAAATTAGAATAGAGTGGTAATGAATCAGGCCCCTTGCGTTCTAGATAGGCAGAACAGCATGTTTAACATTTCAGTACCACACCATACATCAGTTATTTGAAATAGGGGGCTGAGAAGTGGATTAAGTGGAGAGAGATTAAGAGAGTGAAAGAGTCCAATGAACAGTTAAGAAGCAGTACTCTCTCTCCTCATCTCATTCTGTCTCCTTGCAATAGCAGTGAAGCTGAAGCCAAACAGGGATATACTTCTCCATTTCACGTGAAGATATTTTTTCAGGCAATTACTTTAAATACATAACACTAGCTTCACACGCTTTGGATTACCCAGTGGATCGATTTATTTCATTACTTGTGCATGTTTTAATGGCATCTAAGGTTATACTTCACTAAGTTAAATATTTAGTGTTGGCCCATCGCTTCTTATAATGAAGCCTTAATGTACTAAAATGCAGAGGTTTTAATTAGCCTCAGTAACCTTGGGCCAGATGTTACCAGATATTGTGCTGAGAAAAAAATACACTTACCTCCATACTACCTACAACTATATTTTGGTCAGTTTCCAGCAAAAAATATGAGGAATAATAAAAAAGGTTCTTTATTGCATTTAAAGTTAGGAAAATAACAGCTACAAGACAGTTTATTCTTGCCAGATTGAACCCTTGCCCACAGAGGAAAGAAAAGTTCACGTGTTTGACACAAGAAAGAAAAGCAACTGATGCAGCTTGGCAGCCCACATATGAAAAAAGGATTTACAACAGATCTGGTGTCAAATCATATTTTTCTGGTTTGCTTATTTATTGGGCAACATTTGGAAGAACTTTTTACTTGCACTTCTAACCAGCTTTTGTCCTTCCTGCAAAGCTGATTCTGTGCCCCCTGTTAGTCAACAATGCAAACTATGAAACAGCAATTGTCAGGAGGAGAAAAGCTTGAACCTTCCTTGATTGAGAGACTGACACCCATCTCTGCAGCAGATAGCCTAGAGTGCTCACTTAATTAAAGGTTTCAGAGTAGCAGCCGTGTTAGTCTGTATTCGCAAAAAGAAAAGGAGTACTTGTGGCACCTTAGAGACTAACAAATTTATTTGAGCATTAATTAATTAATGAAAGTGGCAACAGCCATTTTTGGGAGAGGGGGATGGTTCCCTAGGGTGAAATGTCCTGTTTTTTTAAAGCTTAGACTGTAATTAAGAAAGTACCACAACTATGACCTTGAATATCTTCTAGTATAAACTATAATTAAATAACTGACATCTTCAGTAAATAACAGCTACACTGTGTGCTACTAAAGTCAGTTATAAGTAGTGTTTTATTTACTCAGCTCTGCACTACAGCCATAGCAGTTTGCTGCCTTATCTAATGATTTATTTAAGTGGCCCATCTTATATTTCCTGGGTGCTCTTCATCTTAAGACAGATTCCATGTTCCTCAAACCGTCAATTTTGATTTGTTATTAAAACAAGCTCACTATGTCACAAAATCTCACTCTGTTAGAAATACTGATTCACAGGCTCAACCATTTCCTTAAACACTGCTTGTCTTAGTAGGGGAAGCCAAGTAACCACAAAAGGTTATGCAGGTATGCATGAAGGCCATGCTTCCATGCAGACTCCAGGGGCTGGTTATGAGTGCAAGATGGTTGGAGAATGGCACAACTCACCCTTCCCTCTGGATCTGCAGCTATCCCAGTCCTTGTCCTTTCAGTGCACATGATCTGGGGCAGCATTCAGCCCGAGCAGCTTCAGATGAGGTTACTGGATGAGAGCAATGGGAGCACACCCTGCACCTTGTAAAAGGGTAAAGCTGGGGCTGGTTAGGTCCATGTTCCCCCAGCACTGCTGGGAACATGGCACTGTCCTCAAGGATAACGGCTTTGGAAGCAATTGCATATATAGCCCCTTTGTTATCTCTTCCCACCTTAAGCACATACAAGACAGCTCTAAGGATCTTATAAGCACTTCTCTCAGAATCTTTAGATCCTTAAATACTTTGCGAAGGTATAACTGCATTAACAAAGGTTCCTAAAACATGTGCAATCAATATTTAGGAATGAGAAACTTCCATTTCCCCATCCCTATGCATATTTACTTCTCTGATGCTTTGGTGGAATGTGGTGGTGTTCCTTTGAAGTTCTGAGGTTCCACTGGCATATCAGAAATCCTTAGATCACATATCTGCTAGAAGTTGGGGGCAGGATCAGCAGTGACTTTTGTCCAGTGTGTTAGTACCTGTACTAGCAGCCAAGCTTTTTTACTTATCTTATTTTAATATAAAGAAACTGCAGCAGACCCCACAATTACCCCTCAGTTCCAACCATGGAAGTTTCTACATGGTTATTTTGCTTAAAGAGAAACTTGAAAATTATTAAAAGATTTTTTTAGTAGATATAGAGAATTCACTCTTAAAAAAAAAAAAGAAAAAAAAAGCTTCAGTAAACCCATAGCAATGGGCGATTTGTTTTTCCAAAACAGCATTAAAGTAGTGAAGAAGCAATAACCATCAAACCCTCCTAAGAAATAAAATTGAAATGCCCCTGAATCAATTGTCTAAGATATCTAAAGATGATAATAAACTCAAATAAGACAAGTAAAGTGAAACCTCTCTCACACATACGGAAGGAAAACAATCTGGGATCAGATCCTCTGCTTGTGTAAATCAGCGTACCCTCATGGATTTAAATGGAGCTACTTCAAGAAGATAAAAAGGGAGAAGTGGGAAAAACCATAGGAGCAGAAGAAATATGGGAGAGAAAAGGAAGAGTAAATGCCCCATGAGACATAAATGAGATATGCTAATATGCAAACTCATTGGATTAAGACAGGTTTCAGAGTGGAAGCTGTGTTAGCCTGTATCCGCAAAAACAACTAGGAGTCCTTGTGGCACCTTAGAGACTAACAAATTTATTTGGGCATAAGTTTCCATGGGCTAAAACCCACTTCATCAGATGCATGGAGTGGAAAATACAGTAGAGAGGTATAAACACACAGCATATGAAAAGATGAGCACCACCCCACCAAGCGGGGGACCAGTGCCAACGAGCCAACTCAACCAAGGTGGAAGTGGGCCACCCTCAACAGCCAACAAGAAGGGAAGAAAAATCACCTCTGCGGTGCCAATGAGTTCAATGTAGTCAGGGTGGCCCATCCCAAATAGCTGACAAGAAGGTGCAAACACCAGCAGGGGGAAAAATCAATTCCTGCAATGACTCATCCAGTCTCCATTCAGGCCCAATTTGATGGTGTCCAGCCTGCAAACCAACTCCAGTTCTGCAGTTTCCCACTGGAGCCCGCCCCCAAAGTTTCCCTGTTGAAGAATTGCCACTTCTAAGTCTGGCACTGAGTCTCCAGGGAGACCAAAGTGCTCTCCCACTGGTCTCTGAATGCCATAATTCTCGATCAGACCTGCGTCCACCTATTCTTCTGTGCAGAGACTGTCTGGCCCGGCCAATGCACATGGTAGAGGGGCACCACTGGCACATAACTGAAGAGGAGTCTAAGTCCCATTTTCAAAAGTGACTTAGGAGCTTGTCTCATTGAAATAAAAATCAACCCCGGGACATAAACTCCTGAGTGCCTAAGTCACTTTTGAAAGACAGAATGAGGCCTTTTGAAAATTTTGCCCATCACACCTTGGAGAAGTTCCCATTATTCAAACACAATGCCAGATCACTAACAGGTGTAAACTGGTATAACTCAACTGACTTCACTGGAGCTATAGGGTGGGGTTGAGGCAGAGAGATGAGCAGACTGCTGAGCCAGCCAGCGCTCAGTGGACTAGTAACTAAGGTTTTGTGTTTCCCACTACTCATGTACACAGAAGGAAACATTTGATCTTTTACCAGTATATACTCAAACAAGGGCATTACAATGCCTGTTATTCTTTTTTTCTGTTCACAGCTTTCTTTTGAACAAAGCTCCCCAGGGCATTAGGCAGAACCCGAATGTCAATGCTGAAATCACCATTTCATATTTACACGTAAAGTGAATCATTTCCCAGATTAGAGAATTACTTTAGGATTCTTTTCATACCACTTATGCTCCCCCTCCCCACTCTTTTTTTAAAGCAATGTTATTTCTTGAATGCTATTGCCATGATGAAGTGCTGTGTTTGAGGAGTAGTTTAAGATACAAATAGGTTTAAGTCCAAAATTCATCTTTGGGTTTGGTAACTGGAGATTCTTGGGTGAGTTGCTGCTTTTTTCTCTGGAGTGATCTACAAAACATTTCCATATGCCCTCAAAGAACAATACCCACAACAGCAGTCGTTAAAGGAATGCTAACTAGTCATTAGGGGGTCTATGGATTAATTAGATATGTGTGGAGCTCTCCACATTCCCTACATACAGATTGTTGCTTACCGCTAGATGCAGAATTATCCGTCTACATGTAACAAAACAATTTATCAAGAAATTCCAGGGCAACTCAAGAAGAATGACTTCAGAAGAGTTATTTCCCAAATTGCACATTGTTAACAGGAATAATGAAAAGGGGATGCTAAAAAGTTGGCCAACTGCAGACTTTAAATTAAATAAACAAAATAAAAATAAAATAAAATTATTGGCATTTCCAAAGCCTTAGTAAGGAAACAGACGAGAAGAAATGGAGACAGGCTAGTCAATGGGAAAGAGAGATTTTATATTGCTGTTTAAACAGCATTTGAAGAATGTGCAAGGCGTATGTAAGAATTCACCATTTCTGCTCAAGATAAGGACTAAATAGCTGGGCATACTGGTTATTGGGGCGGAGGGTGTTGATAAAGAATGGTTTTCTACTACAATATAATGCCACTCTTGATTTGCAGATTGTGTTTTCTGTAAGAAACAAAGGCAGTGGCTGGCAAAGACTATCAAGACATTTTGAAGTTACCATAAATTAGTGGAAGGCAAGAGGTATGGTATTATTTACTCTCCAAATTCAAACAGCAGCAGAAAAGACAGACAATTGCCTTGCTCTCTCTAAAAAAATGTAAACTTCTACAGTCATAGAAGTGTTTTGAGCTGGAAGTTATTATTATTATTATTAGTAGTAGCATTATAGCCCCTAGTATTCCCTACTAAGTTCAGGGCCCTATTGTGCAAGGTGCTGAACAAAGGTACTGTAGTAAGTGACAGCTCTTGCCCGTAGAGGTTACAATCTGAAGAGAAGAAATTTTCGAGAATGAAAATTCAAATGAGAGTTAAGACACACCCTTAACAGCTGGAGAAATTAATCATTGGAACAGCTTACCAGGGGAAGTCACGAATTTATCGTTACTGTCCCCATCTCTACCATCACCAGCTTGAATAAAAACAAAACAGATGTGGGCTTACAATTAAAAGACAGAAACTGACAGCACAGGGGAATTCCCCAATCAGGAGGCTAGTGAAGGAAGAAAAAAGAGTGAAAAAAAAAAATTAAGAGAGGTGTTAACTATCAGGAGAGGCTCCCCTGCTCTGACACCCTTTGTACCAGATCTCTCCACTGTTAATAAGAAAACTGATCATTACAAAAGGTCTCCTATGGTTCATGCACTTTCAGAAGGAAGGCTTTGATGATGATAAAACAACACCAGCCAAGTACAAGTGAGTCTGAGAGCAGAAGATGTCAATGCAACCTCTCTCTTACGACATGATCTTAGTTCCACTGAAGTCCCAGTAATTTAAATAGGAGCAGGATTGGGCCTCCATTTTGTATTTGTTATGGATTTTGTTTTCTCCCTCTACCCCAACTTTTGTGGTTGGGGAAGATTTAATCTGTAATTATGGGGTTTTACAACACTAATTAACATACCCAGTCTGCTATACAACTCTCCCCCTCCCCCGAACTTTTCTATCTGTGGCTGTACTGACAGGTATCACAGTTCTCAATATTACTCTGCTTGGAACAATTAAAAGAGATATGGACAAGATTTTAGCACCCAGCTTGAATCACCATAAAGGGACACTGTCAGGTTGTTTTAGGACTCAAATTTAATTTTTAAAGTAAGGTATTTTCTGCTTCTAATCTCACGCACTGCTCTAAATCAGAAGTAACTCCATTGACATGAATGAAGTCATCATGCCTATGTAAAGCTAGGCTAAGAGGAGAACTAAAACCTTTCTTGAATAAAGAAAAGGAGGACTTGTGGCACCTTAGAGACTAACAAATTTATTTGAGCATAAGCTTTCGTGAGCTACAGCTCACTTCATCAGATGCATTCTAAGGTGCCACAAGTACTCCTTTTCTTTTTGCGAATACAGACTAACATGGCTGCTACTCTGAAACCTTTCTTGAATAGTGGCTCTTTAAATGTTTCAGGTACTTATTTAGCATTTAAACATTTTCTGCTGGTGGCTGTCACTCCTGCATCACTGGCAATGGAACCTGGATGGTTATAGCCACAGGATCCCTGGTAGCAATCACCATAAGCATGCTCCTACTTTGAGTGCCACCAGTGTATGGTGTGACAGCTGCTGATGCAGCCTGCTAGATTTCCCTCAGAGGAGCGGAAGAGTAACTTGTGTTGGTGTCTCCTGTGCAGTGTAAGGAGATCCATGGCTGCTACTGGGGGATCCACAGGGTTGTAAATGAAGCAGTCCCCTATGGCTTGGAGGCAGCCTTCAAGGGGAATGATGATAGCTGCCTGCCACTGCAGCCCCCCCTTATCCCTGAGATGATCTTAAAATATTTGTGTTGCAGTAGCGTCTAGAGGCCCCAGTGAGGGTCCAAGGCCCACATTGTGCAAGGTGCTGCACACACATAAGTCCCTGCCACAAAGAGCTTAAATCTTGGCATCCAACAAGAGATAACAGATGAAGAAAGCAAATGGAAGGGAAGGAGAGTGGACAAGGTAACAGTGAAACAACTAGGTTGATCAGATAGCAAATGTAAAAAATCGGGACGGGGTGGGGAATAACAGGCACCTATATAAGATAAAGCCCCGAATATCAGTACTGTCCCTAAAAAATAGAGACATCTGGTCACCCTAGAAACAACCATGTTTAATATTATAAACAGCAGTCACAGAACCCCCACACCCTCCCACCGCTGAGGAACTAGTCAGCATCTTGTAGATATCATGACACCTGTGAGTTTTAAGAAGGGCTTTGTAGTGGTTTTGCTGGTTTTTTGGGGGCTCCTTCCATGCATAAAGGTCAGCATGGGAAAAAAGCACAAATGTGTTGGAACAAAAACTGAACCAATGGGCAATGAAAACTGGCATCATTCGCAGAGTGGAAGTGCGGATTGAAATTCTAGTTAAATGAGACTTAAATGGTATATTTCTCTCCTGAGCATGGACTGAGAAAGAATTTGAGGTCCGGACCCTATTTTTCAAGGAAACAGAAACTGAATTGTTATTTTTTTTTTTTTGGTTGCTCCTCAGCAACCATGAACAAATATAATTTGCAAAGCTATCCTGGCAGCTGTGATGCTGTTGCACAGAGATGCTCTAGAACCGTGACATTCAGACGGAGGCTTGCAAGCTGCAAGTGGCTCTTTAATGTGTCTGCTGTGGCTCTCTGAGGCTCATGATATTAAAACAGTGTAATTTAATTATTAACCAATCAGGATGCTTTTACTATGTTATTAACCAATATTAGTTGATTAAATAATAATACTTGGTCAGTCACTTCCCCCGTCATACAATTTAAATATGAACGTATAATACTATAGTAAATGAAACAATGAATTCACACTACTGTGGCTCTTTTGGGTAATGTTGATCACTAATTTGGCTCCTGAATCACTGAGGTGTGAGTATCACTGCTCTAGAATGACTCCCTGAACCCTGTGTTGAAGCTCTCCTTGAACAAAAGCAGTCATGTTAATCCAAGCTCCTTTCAGCACAGAAGAGGAAATGAGAAAATCAATATTTGCCCAAATGGAAAAGGAAAACAATTGGTTGGGAAAGTCATTGTGTTTTCAACGTTCTACGCATCTAATCCAAAATCCATTGAAGTCAATGGACAGACTACCATGAATTTTGGAAAAGGCCCCAAGAAGCTATTTCACACAAGGAGAAGTATTAAATACAAAATCAAAAACGTGACAGTGAATCATGCACAGGCTTCCTGAGATCTAGAAGGTAGGGAACCTCCTTCTACAGGAGTACTGGAGTGGCAGTGATGGGCAGGGGTACCAGAAAGTGCATTTTTACCAACAGCCAAGATTTGAACTAAGCTATCGTTTCTGTTTAATGTTATTTGAAACAGCTATAAAAGCCATTATTTCAACATCAAAGGAGTTGAACATATCCCACTAACACTATTCCATTTTAAAGCCACAAAAACTCTAATATTTTTAATATCCTGAGAGATTTAAATTCTCATATTATCTTGCTATTGTTCAGTAATCTGTGTCATTCAGCAGCAGCAGCAGTAGCAGCAAATGCTTAAAAAGTTGAAGAAATAAATACATTCTAGCAGTGGCATTAGTACTGATGCTATTGACTGTTCGGTAGTTTCAATTCCTTTGAAGGAGGTTGAAAAATGACTCCCTATTTCTGAGAAAACTAGTGGGGAGGGCGGGATGTAAAGGGGAAAGAGAGAGAGAGACTAACAAGTCTTTTGTAAAGGTGTATTTTAACTCAAATATACTGACTCAATCGCTTACATCAATCATTATTTATAGTCTTACATGGTTTTTAATAGCTAATTTTGGAAAACCCATAAAGGAAGAAAAATAATGGCATTAAACTTGGATTTTTAAAATTTGAATTATTTCGGTATTTTTCACATCAGAAAGTAGCTTTCAGAAATAATGTTCACTTTTGCAACTGCTTTTTTTCTTCTTTGGACTTCCAAATTTCCTTTAAAAATATGCAAGAAAAGAAAGAAAGAAGAGAAGCACTTGCCTGAATGTATATGTTGAGAAATGGCTTATTACATGCCAGCATTAAATGAAATGATAGGACTATGCCCTCAGCCCCTCTTCTGGTTGCTTTGTGGAGCTCAGGCACATTCCTGGTGAAAAGGGATCCCTGGTGGTGCAAAATTGTCACAGTCAGCTCCATAATCCCAACTCCCAGCCTTTCCCCTCTCTTCTGTCAGAAAGGATGTTTTGGTGGCAGGTTGAGGAGAAGAGGGCGAGTAGCCAGAGCACACACCAAAAAGCAGGGTTGGCAGAATGGCCCCAAGGTCTTATTCTGACTTGCACTGAAGATACTCTAGATACTACCATAGGCCACAGAAAGTTACCTCTGTCCCCCTCCCTAATACAGCACTTTTCAGCAGTAGATCTCAAAGCACTTTACACAGGAAGTCACTATCATTATCCCCATTTTACAGAGGGGAAACTAAGGTATAAGGAGGGAAGTGACTTGCCCAAGTTCACCTACAAGGCCAATGGCAGAGCCAGGAATGGAAGACATGTCTCCTGAGTCCCAGTCCAGTGCTCTATCCATGAGGCCTCACTGTCTCCATGTAGGCATCTTGAGGCACTCAGGTTTGAAAATGTTACATCAATGTATAAAATCATGTAATATGCACGTATACTGAGCTATTGGCTTCAAATCTGTACATGTATCTATTGGAATTTAGTTACTGGTGCGCTATGCCAGCACTCCTTCCCCCACAACCTACTCCACCATCCCAGACACGTTTCCTAGGGAGGTGGTGGAATCTCCTTCCTTAAAAGTTTTTAAGGTCAGGCTTGACAAAGCCCTGGCTGGGATAATTTAGTTGGGGATTGGTCCTGCTTTGAGCAGGGGGTTGGACTAGATGATCTCCTGAGATCCCTTCCAACTCTGATATTGTATGATTCAGCCCTGACCTACACTACAAACTTATGTTGGTAGAATTGTCAGAGCAATGGAAGCTCCCTAAAAGCGGGGGCCGGAGGCCCACTGGCGCCCGTATGTTGGCCTCACCCCCATGCCGCCTCTTCCCCTCAAGCCTACGCCCTCACATCACCTTTTCTCCCTGAGTCCCCGCCCTCGCACCACCCTTTCTCCCCAAGGCTCCACCCTCGTCCCACCCCTTCTCTCTAAGGCCCTGCCCCCACTCGCTCCCACTTGTGCGCTGCCTCTCCACCCCCAAGACCCTCCTCTCCGCCTCCTCCCCTCCCGCCCCCGGTAAAAGTGATGTGGCCATGGCCCACCCCATTCACTGTTGCTCAGCGTTGTTGAAAATCTATGCCCCTGAGCAATGTAGTTATACTGACCTAAGCCCTAAGGCAGTGCTACGTCGATGGTTGGGAGGGCTTCTCGAGGAGTACCTACACCGATAGGAGAAGCTCTCTTACAACACAGTCTCAGTGCCATACTCTGGTCGAAAGCCTAACTGAAATGGATGAGGAAAATCTGAAGAGTCTAGATTACACTAAAGTTGCTTGGCTAAAACCTTACTGTTTCTTTTCCCCAAAGTGTTAAGGTCAGAAATAGGGTGATAACTACTTAGAGTTTCTCATGCTAATCAAAACCCAGTTGAGGGGAAGGTGGCAAGGTACCTTGCCTTTGTGTAGGGAAGTCTTCATAGGTCAAACAGCAATGGACATAACACCTCCATGCTTGATTTAACTTAACTAGCAATTAGGAGTATGGGCTGTGCTCATGGGTTAGAATTCCTAGAGACACTCCATAATATAGTGAGGAAAACTGACAGAAATTCCACAACAAAGTTACTACTGCATTTTTCATCTTCAAAGTTATATGTATGAATTTTTCATTCCCTAATTTTCTTGGTGAGCAAGTGTAGATTGGAAGTAGGGAAAGTGGGACTTTGCACAGCTACAGGAATCCACTCTGAGATGGAGAGGAGGCAGGATGGCCAAAGGCTCACAGTGGAGGTTGCATAGGGTGTACAAGGCAGGGGTTTTAACATAGCTTTTAATTCAGACAGTCTGTTTTGCAAATCAGCCAAATACTGGATGGGGAGGAGAGGTGAGGTGGGGAAAATTCGTGACTGAGTTTATTTCCAGTGACTATCTACCCAGAAGTTAACATACGGCTAAGCAATCAGCTTCTACCCTTTGATTTAATCCAAGGTCAGTGTTTCCTGCAAAGCATTTATTTGTGTGTGACTGACACACTACAAGTTGATTACCTGTCACCATTCATTATGGCACCAGTCATGACTCCTGCAATATGCTTTTACAGATATAAAATAAACTGATGGGCAATTATAACAATTTATTCTGCTTGCTGGATATTGTGCACTAGAAACAGCTCATGCTTGTAAATGATGAAGAACGTCCATTTGTACAGGCCTAAACATTGAGAATAACAAAATGTAATCACATGTTTTCCATCACAGGGCATGATAAAGCACCCATGTGCATGGAGCCCAGTCTCAGAAAACTCAGAAAAGTGGGATGCAACTTAAGGAAGCAGTATAGGAACTGCAATATGAAATAAGATAGGATAAGATTTGGTGCTGACCAATACCCTAATGTTGCCAATTTGGTAGCAGCAGTGTAGGGGTTTGCATTATCTGGAATGTGTCTTAAAGCAGCAGCACTCACAGCAATCATGCAGCAACATATAAATAAGAAAAGCTGCAGGTTCACTTTCTGCCATTCAATGAACCTTCATTTTAAAATGGTGTTTAACTGAAAATGAAATTCACACCTCAGATTTAGAAACTTGATATAAGTTCTATTGCAGGGCAGATGGCCTCCTCTCTCCCTCCCACAAAAGGAATATGCCAAGACTTTCCAGGATTTCCGACAGCCATCAGCACTCTAGCCTTTCCTTACAGTTTGCAAAGGATAATCAAGTTCCCATAATAAATGCTTTGGGATCTGGGTTGTTGCCCCTTTAATATTCTGAAGAAATCTAAATCAAAAGATATGAGATCAGGAACAGAATGTGGAATAGAGTTTTTTTGTTTGTTTTTTTTTAAAAGAGTGGTTCTCTTCTTCAGTTCTTTTTCAATACTTCATATTTTTGACAATGCATGACGAAGGTTAACATTTTCAAAAGTGCCTAACTGCCATTTTCAGAAGTGACTTAAGGTTTTTTGAAAACCTTCAAGGCAACTACTAACATGCTGAATTGGGGCCTAAATGCCTTGTCCATAAATGATTTCTGAAACTCATACATTACTTGCACCAATCACCTTCTAACATGGATGTATTTATTTGCAAGCATTTTATTGTGTCAAAAGATATGAAAGAGGGCTAAATGGCAATGTTACAAAGTGCCCTGCATAAGGGGCTGTATGTGGCTGTCCTGCCCCAGGAGCAGATTAGGATTCATTCCCTGGTTCCTTCCTGTTCCAGGGACGAGGGTCCATGTCAAGATTTTAATAAGACAAAGTTGTTTTGATGGAACACAAAAAAAAGAACATGACTTAAGGATTGTACTGGAGAAAACTGGATAACATTTCAGCCTCCAATCCCATGTCTTAACATTCTAATTATGCTGAAGAAAGGGCTGTTCAATGAAATTCACCTCTCAGGGAAAAGGAGAAAGGTGGAGTTTTAAGATTCCACAAGTGTGTACAGCAATTTTAACTGTCCTGCTTTACTGTAAAGGAAGAATTCAATACTGCAAGCTTTATCCTTCACATAGCCATTTTAGAGATGCCTTAAAAGCAAACATGTTCCAGTTTTTTTTTTATTTTGTGACCACCGTTATGGTTGTCAGGGATGTGGAAATTCCCCATTGCTAATGGTACCTTATTCAGGGCTAGATTGTGAAGTCACTGTGACCTGTAAGGAGTAGTGTACAGTTGTGTCATCCCAGGAGCAGATCATGGACAGTCATAATTTGGTCCTTGCTGCCTCTTCGCTCTGTGGTTGTGGAAATAAGCTGTGCCAGCCTTATATCTGGCTAGAACTGCTTCCCCCTCGAAAGCTGTGTTGGCTGCCACGCTGGGGATGACCCTGGAGCCCATTCCCCAGCCTTCTGCACAGCAATAGATGTAATAGCCCCATGAGTGCAGCTCTCCTCCACCCAGCTACAGCTGAACACATAAAATAGCAATGCTGGGAACCTGTGCAGGGAGTTAGGAGGCACCTTATGCCCCCTTCCAGCCATGGGAGCAGGGAAGGCAGTCGTGATTGTGTGCGATACTATTCATACACGTATGCATACAGAAGAAGGAACATTAACTTTAGCCTTTCATCTTAGGCACTTAGGCAAATCAAGCATATTAACATCCACACATACCACAAAACGTTAATCTATTATGAGAGCAGTCTGTGTCACCCATCCATGTTAAACACCCTTGTAAAACTACAAAGACAAGACTCGCTGCACTGTAAGTCTTTGGATTTGTTTAAAAAAACCAAGACATTACCTTATTTGTGGTGATCAAAGCTTCATTTTAATTGGCAGCCAGTTAGCTATGTGGATGAGCATTCTAATAGCTCTGAATACCTCGTGCTGGTCATAAATATTTGATTAGGTATAAACAAAGCGGCACAGGTTACCTGCTTTAAGTGGCTGTCAAGTCAGATCCGTTTTATAGCCTAACTGAAGAAACACGGCTGTCGACAGTATGCTGAACTGCTTACCTATGTGACAACTCCAAAACAATACTGCACAAAGCACCTGCTTACCTGATATACACATTGTAAAGGAGAGATTACAATCAGTGACTTCACAAAGAAGTGTAGGATATTTGGAGTCAGAGAAAAATGAATGTTTTAACATGTAAAACATGGGGAAATCATCAAATCTCACTCTGTTTGCAATGGTGATTCAGTTTAATCTACACACTGTCTCCCTCAGCCTAATACAATGGTAGCCATTAGTAAATCAGCATTTGCCACTATTACAGAGTGGTATGGGAGACATCACAGCTTTCCTGAATAATTCAAAGAGGAGTTAACTAGAAATGATTGGCAGCTGTTGACTTTTTCATGCATTCTACTGTTTCTAAATGTGCACTGTCAAACACACATATCCATGACACAAGGTACAGAAAGGGTAGGGGCATAAACTGTAAAGAGAGTAGCTGATTGAAGGGCTGGATTTTGGTGTATGGGAAATGTTGGGATGTGAAGCATGAGTGTCTCTTTTGGGCAATAAAACTGTGCAAATAACTTGTTGTGGGCTGTAGGGTTGGGTTGGAAATGTGCGCTTGTCATTGTTTCAGTTACTGAGTTGTCCTGTTTTAAATGCTTTGCACAGCACCCAGAGGACTGGATTGGTACTTATTAAATACAAATGAAAAGGCTAGCTAGAATATATGTCAGAGTGAAGAAAAGGATCCAAATTCAGACTATAAACTTAATGAAGCGAAAGGGCCAATTGGTATTTGATAGCCATATTTTGTCACTCAGTAGCACAAAATATACTGATCTGGAGAATATATATATATATTTAGATAGCCCCTCCCACCCTTTCTCAGTCACTGTCCTCGACCACCATCCTCCCACTCGCTTATCTTTGACTCAGCCCTCTCTCTAGACCTTCATATCCAGGTGTGTCTAACTCTTGCCAATTCTTTCTGCATAACATCTGTAAGATTTAGCCCTTTCTCGCCATCCACAACACTAAGCCTCTTGCTGTGACCCAAGGATTTCCTGATACCCACTGGCAGAGGGCACACAGGTATATAGGATTACAGGGATCCCCTGGGTTCACCAAAAGGGGTCATGTAAAGTCTTTAATGAAATCACATGTCATGACAATCATTGTGAAACGTATGCGCAGATGTGGAGTTCTGTATGTATACTGAAAACGATGTTTTTAAAGTATGTAAGTTTAGACAGGTCACCAGAAGGTGATAAACAGATTCTAGGCAGGAAGGGGATAATCAACACTTATCTCTCTGCACACCATTGTGTATTGTCAAAAGAAAAGGAGTACTTGTGGCACCTTAGGGACTAACCAATTTATTTGAGCATAAGCTTTCATGATCTACATAAGCTCACGAAAGCTTATGCTCAAATAAATTGGTTAGTCCCTAAGGTGCCACAAGTACTCCTTTTCTTTTTGCGAATACAGACTAACACAGCTGTTACTCTGAAACCTGTCATTGTGTATTGTGTGTCTCTGGGCCAACTCAATCAGCATAAAAACAATGGGCATACTTGGGGACAGGCTGCATTTGCTATCTGGGCCAGGTGTAGGTCCAAGGATTTACAAAGACAAAGGAACCCCAAGAAAAATCTCTGAAGAAAGGACTTGGGGTAAGCTATAACATAGGAGGCACAGTAATGTCCTGTGTGTTAAGTTTAGGCCTCAGAATGTGTGTTATGGTTGTATTTTACATGTAATCATTTGTTTCCAATATTCTTTCTTACTATCATTTGAATCTCTCTTCTTTGATAATAAACTTATCATTTTGATTATAAACCTATCTAAGTGCTGTGTGTTAAGCAGAGCAGTGATCCTGAGGTAAATCTGTAAGTTGGTGTGTGCTACTCCTTTGGAAGTAGAGAATCTGTGTGTTCAGAGGATCAGGGGTTGAGCACTCCAAGGGGATGCTCAGGGGGCTCAGGGGATGGTGTGTGCCTATCACTCGCCTGCAGAGGGAGGGAGAGCAGAGCCCACGAAGGCTGAGAAGGGAGTACTTGTCCCACCTGCAGCCAGGAAGCTGATCCGTGGCAGATACAGATGAGGCTTCCTCACGCTAAGGACAGATGGTAGCGAAATGCCTCAGAACTCTGGGCACCCCGGGAAGCATCACACTCATCCAGGCTCTCATTATCTCTGTCCATGAAAAATGCAATCTTTCCCTGCTCATATCCATTCAGAATGCTGTTGCAAAGATCATTTTCCTACAGCCAATTGCATTGACCATGCCCCCCCTCTCTTTGCATCACTTCACTGGCTCCCTTTTCTTCATTGCTTCAAACATAAGCTACTTGTCTTCGCTATCAAGACCCTTTACAGCCTATGCACACCCTACCTATCATCCTCTATATGCCATCAAGATGTTGACCCTACCTCCAGTTGGTCAATGATGACAGCCTCCGTACTGTCCCTCACACCTGAGAGGTACTCCCTGTGAACATCTGCAAAGCTACCTCATTGTCCTCTTTAAGATCTCTCCTTAACTCTCCTCTGTTGTGATGCCAACAAAACACTTGCCAATGGTTAGGCAGCCTGTGCCTATCATTCTTCTGAAATTGTCCCACTGAACTGTCCCCGTCAATCAGTCTGTACCTATCTGTTGTCTCTTGTCTTACCCATAGATTGTAAGCTCTTTGGGGCATTGCCTTTTTGTTCTGTTTCAGAGTAACAGCCGTGTTAGTCTGTATTCGCAAAAAGAAAAGGAGTACTTGTGGCACCTTAGAGACTAACCAATTTATTTGAGCATGAGCTTTCGTGAGCTCACGAAAGCTCATGCTCAAATAAATTGGTTAGTCTCTAAGGTGCCACAAGTACTCCTTTTCTTTTTGTTCTGTGTTTTTCCAGTGCATCGCACAATGAGGTCCTGGTCTGTGACTTCACTGAAGACTTAGGGCAAGACTTTTTTTTAGGTAAGTGACCCAAACTAATTCAGCACTAGGACAGACACTATGATCCTAGGCAGCGTGGTGGAAGAACACCTAAGGATACTTATCTCTAGGGATCATTCCCTCAATGACCAGCCCTCATGAGAGCAGGGGTCAAAAGGCTTTCACTGACCTCTTAATTCTAGTATATTTTGCTTCTTCCATGAATTTATGCTGCCAATGCATGGCAGAACCTGACCTCAAAGCTAACAGGGCAGACAAGTGCCATGACTTAATGCAACTCTTAGCAAGCTTTTCCTAGTAGCAGGCCAAGAACATCACCTCTCTAACAAGCACAGCCCTTGCCTGCTTTATGTGAGAAAAGGGGCTTAGCTTCTTATCTGGTTTCCCCACACAGCAGCTGATACTCTATCGCTCAGGCATCAGGATAGCCCCTCATCTGCATTTTAAAGAGAAAGGCTTGCATTAAAAGTTTCAGCCAAAGGCACCAAGTCAGATGAAACTAACTCAAGAATGTTTTTCCCTTTCTAGCTGGGGGGGGGGGGGGCGGGGAATCAGACTCTATTTATTCTTCCTTTCCAGGACAGTATTTTGTGCGTGCTTATTATACTAACTCAAAATCAAAGGCACAAAACTCCTTCCTCCTCCCACAGATTTAACACCCTCTACTATTGTGCTCTGTGGTTCAACACCACAGAGAATTTTATGGGATTGGTCGAAGGAGGTTGTTTCTGCCTCCGTTTTCAAAGAATACAGGCTGCTTGAGGTTTGATTGCTTGTCTTAGCTCAAAAGCACATATTTAGATTTTGTAAGCTTACCCTTGTCCTTGCCTTGTCCTGGCTGGGATGATTTAGTTGGGGTTGGTCCTGCTTTGAGCAGGGGGTTGGACTAGATGACCTCATGAGGTCTCTTCCAACCCTAATCTTCTATGATTACAAGGAAACAAAACCCAAACAGTTTATAGAGAAATAAATAAAGAGGTTGAAGAGAATAAAATTCTGTTAGCAAATTAGCAAATTCTGTGCCACCATTTGGTGCTGCTGTGGGACTGCAACAAAAGTTGACTTCTTTTCCCTTATTTAACAAAGACAAATGTGAATGCCATGTGTCCAGTCTTTGTGTACACTCACACAAGTTTAAATGTGCAGTTCAGTCAGGCCCCAGGTTGCATCTGTGTAGAGAGATGCATCTGTGTCTGAAGATTGTGTGATGTAGGATATGTTGAGATATGTCTGAGGTAGATGACTGTGTGTGTGTATGTATTTGTGTGTTTACACATATATATCTATTTGCTCTGTAAGATTCATGCATACCTACAAATGAATATATTGAGGCCTCAAAGTCAAGCTAGGAAATGCCAGAATTAAGGTTGCCTTTGCAGTCCTAGTCTTACCCCAGTCTCAATCCCAATCTCTCCCCACACTTCTGGTTCCTTGTCCCCAGTCACTTTGCCCAGCCAGTCCTGATCTCCAGGCTCTTCATCCTGTCTCTCTTTCCACCATCCTCCCTCAGCATCTAGTTGCCTCCCCCACCCCTAAACCATATTCCCCATCTCCACTGGCTCCCTGTCCCAGTCTCCATCCCTGTGCCCCTTATCCAGTCCCCCATTCTTTGTCCCAGTTTCTTTACCCAGCCAGTCCCAGTTCTCCCCCGTCACCCTGACTCCTCATTAAATCTGTCTCCCTTCCCCTACACCCATTAGTTCTCAGTCCTAGTGTCCTTGTCCACCAAGTCCTAGTCTTCTCTGCTGAGTCCTCATCCAATCTCAGTCTCCCCCCACTCACTTGGAGGTTCCCAGTTCTCTCCTACCTCCCATTTCCATTCCCATCCCCCAGTCTCCTTGCCCAGACAGTCCAAGTCTCCTCTAAAATCGGACTAGATTATTAAATGGTCCCTTTGGGCCTTTCAAAAAAATCTATGAATCGTCCTCTCTCCTGGCTCCCACTATTAGTCTTCCTCTTTTCTCCCCAGCAGGCTCCAGTCCCAGTCATGTGTCTCCCCTGCTCTTAGGCTCATTGTCCCAATCTACTCCCCCCACCTTCCTCCCACCCCCATTAAGTCCATCTCTTAGCCCTTTGCATTTAATTAGGCCATTTCCTCCTCCATGTTGTGTGTGTGTGTGTGTGTCACTGAGTGAGTGAGTGAGTGAGGGAGAGAGAGAGAGAGAGCGCATACAAGAGACAAATCTCCTTCTTTTCAGTGTCTGGCCCTGCACAGCCCACAGTAGCTCTATGCTGCAATTGCAAGGAAAAGCCTGCTCAGCCTCATTTAAAGTTTGGCAAAGTTATAAGCAACTGAAAGCAGGGTCTTGTAATGGGAAATATTGGGCAACATTAACAGGCAGTACTATCCGCCCTGCCTATAATATGCACAAACATCCATCACATATGTCCACAGGTATAGTGGCGGTCTGTGTATAACAAATTGCAGAAATCTTAATTCCAAAATCATGTCCAAACTGCATCTGTCATGTACCTTCAAAGAACTGGGCTAACAAGGACTCCCCGTGGCTGCAGTTGTACCCGAGACTCCCGGGTTGTGCACGCAGGTTAATGATCTTTTCTGGGAATGCTCTATGGTGTTGGAATGGACCTAATGTGGCAGCTGAGTGGCAGCTGACTCCTCCTTTTATGCAGGAGTGGGGAGGTCAGTGTATAGACTGTCCCCTCCATGCATGGATCTAAGAGGATGAATCCAGCCTAAGGTAATAAATGGAGCCTACCTTTACAGACAAAGGGATATAAGAAACAATCCAATACCATTTTTAAAGCTCTATAAATGTCTCTGTAATAGCCTTCCTGTGCCATCTGTCATATAGAGAATACCTGATGGTGTGAGGTGTTTCACTGATTTTATCCATACTCCTTTGGGATGACTGCATAATTTAGTCTTGGCTCAACACTGGTGAATAATCCAGCTGTTTCATACTTGAGCAAATATAACCCTTTTACCAGACCATGCATGTGCACTGACATACACAAACACACTTTTATGTGTAGGCTTGGAAGGATTTAATTTTTATTGGTAAATGTCAGTAAACCTCAGTTTCACTAAAACAACGAGGAGTCTGGTGGCACCTTAAAGACTAACAGATTTATTTGGGCATAAGCTTTCATGGGTAAAGAACCCACTTCTTCAGATGCATGGACTGAAAATTACAGATATAGACATAAATATATATGGGCACATGAAGAGAAAGGAGTAACTTTCCAAGTGGAGAACCAATGTAGAAGGCCAATTCAGTCAGGGTGAATGTGGTCCACTCCCAATAACTGATGAGGAGGTGTCAATGCCAAGAGAGGGAAAATTGCTTTTGTAATGTGCCAGCCATTCCCTGTCCCTATTCCAGTCCAAATTGATGGTGTTAAGTTTGCAAATGAATTGTAGCTCTGCAGTTTCTCTTTGAAGTCTGTTTTTGAAGTTTTTTTGTTGAAGGCAGGCTACTTTTAAATCTGTTGTTGAATGTCCAGCAAGATTGAAATGTTCTCCTACTGGCTTTTGTATGTTACCATTCCTGATGTCTGATTTGTGTCCATTTATCTTTTTACATAGAGACTGTCTGGTTTGGCAAATGTACATAGCAGAGGTGCATTGCTGGCACATGACGGCATATATCACATTAGTAGATGTGCAGGTGAATGAACCCCTGATGGTTTGGCTGGGTCCTATGATGGTGCTAAAACAAAATATCCCCATGATCTCAGAAATAAATGCTCTGGCCAGCGTTGCTTTTTAAAGACTAACAACCCACATTAAAGGCATACCAAAAACTGTAAGATTCTCTCTTCCCAGTGAATTGATTGAAGTACACACACAAATAAAAAAGGATTATTTTATCTAATCTCAAGTAAGTTAGATCTAACTGACACAATACTATATCAAATATTTTGCTTCTTGTAACATCATTAAAATCTACATTCTGAAAAACTTGACTAGAACATGCCTCAACCTACTCTGTGGATTTCAAACTCCTCAGTTACTGACACTTTTGCCCTAGAAGGTCAATCATTTAAAAAGAAGACATTTTGCCTTTTTAGAGCCTTATATATCAATAGATTACTGAAGGAAGAATCTCACTGAAAGCCCTTAATGAAACGTTCAATTAGCCCCCCAAATCAATAAACCCTTTGAAGTGGTATTCTCAAGTACAACTTGCCTCATTTTCTGAACTGCTAGCATCAAATAGATTTCTAAGCAACTTTTCATAAAAGGAAATAGGTAGAAATTGCCATATTAGACATGGAGACCATGAGTCAATCAATATGAACGTTTATGCCCTCTTAAGTCTGAATCTGTAGATGAATGCTTTGGCATTGCAGCCTTAAAAAACAAAAACAACCATAATTCAGTGGCAGACATTTGGGGCCCAGAGGTCCATGTTAGATGATCCTGACATAGGATGAGGGAGTTAACTCTTGATTGAGTGTGCAAAGGCAGATTTTAAATACTTAACTTGTTCCTGAAACTATCAGGAATTGACCCCAGATTTCCCCAACTGTACAGAAACTCATACAAGATGAGGTGGCTGAGGGGATAGACTATTCCATGACAATCACTCTGTAGATTTTTCATGGAATGATCCCTTTTAGGGTGTGAATGTGTGTGTGTGTGTGTGTGGTTGGGGTAGAGCGTATGTGGAATTCAGAGACGGGACTGGCTTCAGAGTCCCCCTAATTCTGCTGATTCTCTGAGCAGGGAAGTCAGAGAAATGGAGGGGCAAAGACTCTTCCAGAGTCCCATAGAATCCAACGTGACTTAGCCAGGGTTCAGAGATCCACAGCAATGGTCTCAGTGCAGAACAGAGACCTGTCTACAACAGCAGGGTGCCAACTGGAAAGGACTGAAAAATATCTGTCAATTTGTTATATTTAGATTTTTACCACTGTGTTTCATTGACCTTTAAAATATTAAATCACTCAGGGTCCAGGCATGAATGGTGCTGATCTCTTCATGGGAGGTGCTAAGTGCCTGCAACCCCCATAACAGTCAATAGGCATTTTACAGGAACTACACACCACTTTTCCATACCGGTCCCCTCTATGTATGTACTTGACCTCTGTAGCCTCATACCTGAACTGCCAGGGTATTTATCAGATATTTAAAAATAATTCACCAATGGTTAACAACCATGAAGCTTATCCAGAGCTCTAAGCAATTCTAATCAGCTTCAAGGACAATGACATAATAATGAAGGTTCAATAAGGGTTTATGCTGCCCCCTCTCAAGATCTTAAGATGTTGAGTATGATGTAAGTTGTGCAGTTTGCAACTTTTCCTGAGGTTGCAGGGATTTTTTCAATTAATCAGGGCTAAAATAGTACTTATGGGATACTCACTGGTAACAATGTAACCTTTTGTACCCATGAAACATCGCCACATTGTGGTGTGGGATCGATATGGAGGTTCCTGACTCAAAATGATGACATTTTTATGCAACATCACCAAATTCTGCCTTCATGTTTTCATACAAAAACCTCAATGTTATGAGCTTATGATGCACAAGTAGGTTCCATGAGAGGGATGGATGCAAGGGTGGGGAATAGGACTAGAAGAATAAAGCAAAGGAGATAACAGTGTCATTCTTCTTCCATAACATACATCAAGAGAAGTGTAAAAGAAATACTGAGAAGAGAGATGCAACACCTTTCCTGCTTTTCAGCTCAGAATCCTGAAGCTGCTTTCTTAAAGTTATTCTCCCCCGTGTCCAGCTCCACATCTTATTTTGAAACATAATTCAGTGTCACTCCCACAATGTGTTAAAAGCATTAATATGCAGGTGCCAAATACAGAATTCACTCAACAAGCTTTCCAAACTCGTAATAGCTTTGTGACCTCCAAATCAATTATATATTGTTGGAAACAATTAAATTAATGGAGTTATTACCTATTGCATATTTTTCATGTAAATGTCCTCATTTGTAATTCTGCCTGGTGTTGCTTTATGCTAAGGATTGTATGCTTTCTAATAATGGTCTGGAACCTTTGATTGATATTGAAGAACATTATTAGAAAAACAGAAAGCTAAATTTTGTGTGTTTAGTTTTGGGCAGGAATAGTTGCATGCAGTTAAGATTAAACAGATGGCCAGACACAGTAAAAGAGAAGCAAAAAGATATTCTGTATTTAAACTTATTGCCAACTGATCTCACTTGGTCTGAAAATTATTAATTGACAAAAAAAAACCCATAGTGGCATTCCATGAGCAACAGGACTTTATGTCATGATATTAGTTAATCTAATATTGACATGCAGTGCTTCTATGGTTTAGGGTTTGTCAGTGTTTCATTAGCACTCATATATTATGGTCCAAATTTTCAAAGGTGCCTAAAAATGCAGATAGACACCTAACTCCTACTGAAATAAATGACAGTTAAGTGCTTTTGAAAATCCTTCTAGGTGCCAATGCGCATCTTTAGGTGCCTCAATATTTTGAAATATCTGGCCCGACAGCACTACATTTGTGCTGTATTGAAATAATGTGAAAAAAACATTGAAACAATCTAAAAGACTGCCAGGTGGAGGGGTGGGGGTGCCTTCTGAAAACTCTCTACAGGTAAAGGGAAAGAAAACAAAGGATGTTGTTAAAATGAATGCCCTACTTACTACTTTACATTTCAAATGCTTGAATTGTTTTTCCTTCTTTTTCTGTATACCTTCTACGAAAGATTAAAAGAATATTTAATGGTGTGTTTGCCCTTGTACTAAGCAGGCTGAGGTCTCTCTATACCAAACCCCAAACTTTTTTTACATTGTTTAAGGTTGGACAGTGACAGGGTCATGCTAATGCCTTTGACTCTTTGGGCCCATTTATTTAATCTAAATTAACACTACAACCTCCTGTAGGATTGGAGGGCACAGAGAGGCTCCCAGCCCCAGCAGCTGCAGCATGAGACCGAGACCCAGAGGAGGTGATTTTTAAGCCTAGCTTAACAGTCTCTTTATTAGAAAAAAACAGAAAGGGGCATACTGATTTATTTTTTTTCTTCAAACATTCATGGCTCCTTGGGGGAGCCACGGCTCACAGTTTAAGGAAAATGTGATTCTAATCTTTTAAAACATATGGAGAGAGCCTGGCAAGTACCATTAAAGATAAACAGCAATGTATAGACTCTTTCAAGAGTGATGAGGGAAAAGTATATCACCTGGAACAATCCTGCAATGGTATGGCAAAGGACTAGATAACCATTCTTTCCCATCTCTAACAGTGACGTTGGAACAATTTTTTAGTGGGGGTGCTAAAAGCCAATGAGAAAAACTGTAAACCCTGTATATGATGGAAACCACTTCAAGCTGGGGCTTGCTGCCGCACCCCTAGTTCCATCACCTGGATCTCTAATATTCCTGATTCTGTCAATGCAGGAAATGTCCCACTACAGTTTCTCATTACCTCATGTCTATGATTTGACGGAGATTCTAAACATGACTAGGACGTTCTGCATTGTTTATGCTTCATTATACAAGCACAAATGGGCGCAGAGTGAGAGCATTAAGGTGCCCTTAACTTTCAGTGTCTTTCCTTTCTACAGTTTAAGTAATACATGTATGATTACCTGAATAATCACGTAGTTTTATTATGCAAACATTTCCTTGTTTGGAATAAAAAAGAATGATCAGTTCTCTGTGGGATACTGATCTACCTCAGTTTCATTATGATACAAGCAGTGTGGGAACCTTTTATACTACAAGAGCTTTCAGAAAGAGTATTAAAAAGCTAAAAGACCATTGTAACATACAGAGCCACCACAGAGGGGACATTATTCTCTCCTTCAGCAAACAGCTACATCATATAAAATACTTGCATTTTTTAAGTTTAACCCCTTACCCAGAACAATCTCTTCCGAATATATATAACCATAATTTTACCCTGTTTGTTCCATGTAATGCTGCAAATCTATCATTCTGAACCATGTTGGATATAAAAGGCAATTCCTCTACTTATAAATCTGTTTTTGTCTTTTATGTGCATTTACCTAAGTCTTGGTTGTCATGTGATAGCTGAGTAATTTTTTGCAAGCAGTTTTATGGCTTGCAAGTCAGTTCACTACTGAATGGTCTGAAGTAATCCATAGAAAACAGGAGCCAGAATGCATGGAAAGAGATACAGCTATGGAAACCCATTCCTCACTGCCCAAAGGCTGTTCTGCATTGTCTCTCGCTGAAGGCTGTATCCACAGAGACAGACGAATCTACAGATTTACAAAATGTTTCTCAACAAAAAATGGTAAAATGTGATAAAAATAGTGAAATGTGTTTCTCCTTTGTTTTCTGTACTGGGGGTGGGTGGGGGGGGGGGACGGGAAGGGTTTCAGAATCACCCAAAGATTGTGTTTACCACTACATTCATGGCTCATAAAGTAATGTTTTGCTTTCCAAAATGATGAGTGTACTTGGTGAAACTGAAGGTCACAACTGAGCTTGTGGCATTACTTGGTCACAACGTGAGCATAATCCTTAGAGTTCATGTTCACAACAGGAAAGACCTTAGCATAAGAAAGGCACATGGGGCTTGGAAGAAAAACTAAAAGAGAAAACAAAATAATTTCTAAAAATGTCTAAGTGCTGTTGTGCATGCATCTACAGCAATTCCTGAGCTAGAAACATGACAGCAGCAGAGAAGATGGATTTCACACCCAGTCACAGGAAGGCTAGAATAAGAAGAAGAATAAACTATATTCCTATGTTGCATGTGAACACCCAGTGTATTTCAGGGAATATATATTCCCAAATATCGCATGCCAGTTGACACCTAGAGAGATGTATTTCTGATCTTTAAAGGCAGTTTTTTCTATCATTGATGCTGAGATGGCAGTTTTATTCCCGGCCAGCTACAGATTATTTTGAAAGAGAAAAGCTCTATTTTTTTATTATGATGATCCTAAACTATTTATGACTGTCTAACAAACAAATATGGGACTGCAGATGTAGAGGAAAGTGCATTGGATCAGTCCAGAGAAGAGCAACAAAAATTATGAAAAGTTTAGAAAACGTGACCTCTGAGGATAGATTAAAACAACTGGGTATGTTTAGTCTTGAGAAAAGAAGAAAAAGGAGGGGACTTGATCGTAGTCTAATATGTTAATGCCAATAAAGAGGATGATGATCAATTGTTCTCCATGTCGACTGGAGGTAGGACAAAAAGTAATTGGCTTAATCTGCCGCCACGGAGATTTAGGTTAGACATTAGGAAAAACTTTCCAACTATCAGCTCTGAAATAGGCTCCCAAGGGAAACTGTGGAATCCCCATCACTGGAGGTTTTTAAAAACAGGTTGGACAAACACCTGTCAGGGATGGTCTAGGTCAGGGATCGGCAACCTTTGGCATGCGGCCTGTCAGGGAAATCCACTCGTGGGCTGGGGCAGTTTGTTTATCTGCAGCGTCTGCAGGTTCGGAAGATCGCAGCTCCCACTAGCCGTAGTTCGCTGTTCCAGGCCAATGAGGGCTGCGGGAGGCAGTGGCCAGCACATCTCTCAGCCCACCATGTTTCCCGCAGCCCCCATTGGCCTGGAAAGGGTGAACCGCGGCCAGTGGAAGCTGCAATCAGCCGAACCTGCGGATGTTGCAGGTAAACAAAGCGTCCCAGCCCACCAGCATATTTCCCTGACGGGCTGCATGTCAAAGGTTGCCGATCCCTGGTCTAGGTTTACTTGGTCCTGCCTCAGCAAAGGGGACTGGAAGATCGAGATACAAAAGGAGCACTTAAAGACAATAAAGTCATCGCAGAGAAACTAAATGAATTCTTTGCTTCAGTCTTCACAGCTGAGGATGTTAGGGAGATTCCCAAACCTGAGCTGTCTTTTGTAGGTGACAAATCTGAGGAATTGTCACAGATTGAAGTGTCACTAGAGGAGGTTTTGGAATTAATTGAGCAACTTAACAGTAACAAGCCACCTGGACCAGATGGCATTCACCCAAGAGTTCTGAAAGAACTAAAATATGAAATTGCGGAACTATTAACTTTGGTTTGTAACCTGTCCTTTAAATCAGCTACTGTACCCAATGACTGGAAGATAGCTAATGTAACGCCAATATTTAAGAAGGGCTCTAGAAGTGATCCCGGCAATTACAGACCGGTAAGTCTAATGTTAGTACCGGGAAAATTAGTTGAAACAATAGTAAAGAATAAAATTGTTAGACACATAGAAGAACATAAATTGTTGCACAAAAGTCCACATGGTTTCTGTAAAGGGAAATCATGTCTTACTAATCTATTACAGTTCTTTGAGGGGGTCAACAAACGTGGACAAGGGGGATCCAGTGGACATAGTGTACTTAGAGTAACAGCCGTGTTAGTCTGTATTCGCAAAAAGAAAAGGAGTACTTGTGGCACCTTAGAGACTAACCAATTTATTTGAGCATGAGCTTTCGTGAGCTACAGCTCACTTCATCGGATGCATCCGATGAAGTGAGCTGTAGCTCACGAAAGCTCATGCTCAAATAAATTGGTTAGTCTCTAAGGTGCCACAAGTACTCCTTTTCTTATAGTGTACTTAGACTTCCAGAAAGCTTTTGACAAGGTCCCTCACCAAAGGCTCTTACATAAATTAAGTTGTCATGGATAAGAGGGAAGATCCTTTCATGGATTGAGAACCGGTTAAAAGACAGGGAACAAAGGGTAGGAATAAATGGTAAATTTTCAGAACGGAGAGGGGTAACTAGTGGTGTTCCCCAAGGGTCAGTCCTAGGACCAATCCTATTCAACTTATTCATAAATTATCTGGAGAAAGGGGTAAACAGTGAGGTGGCAAAGTTTGCAAATGATATTAACCTGCTCAAGATAGTTAAGACCAAAGCAGACTGTGAAGAACTTCAAAAGATCTCACAAAACTAAGTGATTGGGCAACAAAATGGCAAATGAAATTTAATGTGGATAAATGTAAAGTAATAAATAACCCCAACTATAAATACCTCAAGTAAAGCATTCCTAGCAAGCACTCACAAAAGGGTGTGACACAGATGCAGAAAGCAATATAGAAGATGAAGGCAGGAGCTTAATTTTCTACTCTCTGTAGCCCCTGGAGACAGAAAAAATAACCCCAACTATACATACAATATGATGGGGGCTAATTTAGCTACAACTAATCAAGAGAAAGATCTTGGAGTCATTGTGGATAGTTCTCTGAAGATGTCCGCACAGTGTGCAACGGCAGTCAAAAAAGCAAACGGGATGTTAGGAATCATTAAAAAAGGGATAGAGAATAAAACAAAGAATATCTTATTGCCCTTATATAAATCCATGCCGAGAAAGGAAACAACTCTACTATGTCAGACATTACTGTGTGGTAACTATTGGTAAATGTTGGATTTTTAATCTCAACCCTGTGACTAAAGGTTAGGACTCCTAAAGTAGCTAAGATAATTGCTGCCCTGTGGACTCTCACCTGATACCTACTGAAGGTTTCTCATGTGGAGGGAGACATTTCTTTGAATCAAGAGGGGACTGTTCATAGCCAGCATGATGGATGACCACAGCATGGCTCTCTGGGTACCACTGTACACCTGTGCCCTAAATCTGGCTTTCTTCCTTTTTCTTTAGCATCAGAACATGTTCGAGCTGCCAGTGATGGGGAGTTGCTTGCACTTGAACAACTTATTTCTGCGGTACTGTGCAAAATGGAAAAAGAAAAAGAAGCCTCCACCAAAACAAAATGTGCTCTCCTAGCGTCAGCCAATGCAGACTGAAATCATCAGCTGGACAACCTACTAATCTGCAGCACATCTGCAGAAAGTGATCACTCTCCTTACAATGTGTATGATAATCAAGGTGGGCCATTTCCAGCACAAATTCAGGGTTTAACAAGAACGTCGGGGGGCGGGGAGGTAGGAAAAAACAAGGGGAAATAGCTTACCTTGCATAAGGAACCTATCCTTGCAACAAAGCCCGTTGCCAACTGTGCCCACATATCTGTTCAGGGGACACCATCACAGGGCCTAATAACATCAGCCACACTATCAGAGGCTCGTTCACCTGCACATCTACCAATGTGATATATGCCATCATGTGCCAGCAATGCCCCTCTGCCATGTACATTGGTCAAACTGGACAGTCTCTACGTAAAAGAATAAATGGACACAAATCAGATGTCAAGAATTATAACATTCATAAACCAGTCGGCGAACACTTCAATCTCTCTCGTCACACGATTACAGACATGAAAGTTGCGATATTACAACAGAAAAACTTCAAAACCAGACTGCAGCGAGAGACTGTTGAATTGGAATTCATTTGCAAATTGAATACAATTAACTTAGGCTTGAATAGAGACTGTCATTATGCAAGGTAACCTATTTCCCCTTGTTTTTTCCTACCCCCGCCCCTCCCTCTGACGTTCTTGTTAAACCCTGGATTTGTGCTGGAAATGGCCCACCTTGATTATCATACACATTGTAAGGAGAGTGATCACTTTAGATAAGCTATTACCAGCAGGAGAGTGGGGTAGGGGGAGAGAAAACCTTTTGTAGTGGTAAACACCCATTTTTTCATGATTTGTATGTATATAAACATTTTCTGTATTTTCCACAGTATGCATCCGATGAAGTGAGCTGTAGCTCACGAAAGCTTATGATCAAATAAATTGGTTAGTCTCTAAGGTGCCACAAGTACTCCTTTTCTTTTACTCCTTTTCTTTTTGAGACTACAGACTAACACGGCTGTTACTCTGAAACCTAAAAAACTTGAATACATCTGCAATAAATTAAACCCTTTTGCAAGTCTGCTTTCATTACAGTAGATTATTGCCATGTCAAATGTCTCATACCTGACAGGTATAGATGGATCATAAAAGTGAGATAAAAAGGAGAGCTTTACCACAAAAGGTTTAGTCTTCAAAAATAATACATCTTTAAGGATAAACAGTGTTATAAATACCTCAAGTAAAGCATTCCTAGCAAGCACTCACCAAAAGGAGTGACACAGATGCAGAAAGCAATATTGAAGATGAAGGCAGGAGCTTAATTTTCTAGAAGATATCAGATTTTCAACTCTCTGTAGCCCCTGGAGACAGAAAACTAATATGACGGTGTAAAAGGCTTTTAATCAAAAGTTTAGACAGTCGTGAAAATGCTTTTTGTGACAGGCAAATACTTTTATTGTGTGGGTTTCTATAACATACAGGTTCAGCACCATACTGTGGGCTGATCTCTGTATGTGTAAGAAAACAAAAGTTCAACGTTCCATGGAACAAACGCTGTCCTCAGTTACTTCCATGCTGTCCCACTGAAGTCCATAGGATTGGATGGGTATGAACAAAAGCAGGATTATGACCAGTGTTATTTAGTGCATGCCATGACTTATGTACAGTGCTGGCCAAAAGTTAACTCCCTCTTTTCCTCAGAGAAATATCTAACTGGACAATTACTGGTTAACATTTTATATATAATTATCTTTCTCTTTTGGAGAAATTAAGTCTTTTTCAATCTAATACAGCATATTAATGGGAGACTATTCGTGTCCTTGGAGAAAAGTAACGTTAGCAATAATTATGACCGATCTTAATTAATTAAACCCGTTTTTCCACCCACTTAAGTTTTTAATCTATTGCTGCACTAGCCAACTGAGAATTGACATACTGACAGCAAGGAACTGCTTATATCACCACTGGCATTTTCCAAAGAGCTAAGAGGCCAAACACTGATTTGTCTTTGGAAAAGAGTGCATAGTCTAAAAAGGAGGTGAAAATAAAAGTGGTAAAGGCATCATCAAACTCAAACTCAGCAATCTGCATTATCGATGTCTGTCTGCGCATATGTAGTGGACTGTGGCTTTTCAAAGGCAAGCATCAGTCAAATAACAGCCTATATTGAACACAGCGAATAGGAGATGGACAGAAAAGGCAAGTCACAAGCATAAACAATGCCAAAGAGGTGATCTAAACGCATAATACTAGAACGGAACAAAAGTCTGAGCGTTTTCAACAATGGGTAACAATCCAGTATGTAGGAAAAAAGAAAAGATACATGACCCACTGAATAGTACTATACACACACATACTCACATACACACTCTCTCTCTCAGTCATGGGTACCAGGTACCCAGTAAGTACACAAGTACTATCACCTATAATAGGAGAGAATGTCATGGTATAAAAACCGTTGTGCAAGATTTTCAAGAGAGACTAGTGATTTTCAGTGTCCAACCTGAAATACTTTAATGGGGCCTGATATTTAGAGTATGCATGTAACTGGCAAGTGCATATCATGAATTCTTCCTAAATGACACCAGTGTGCTAAAGGCCTTGTTGCTAGCACAACTGTGATACAGTGCTTAATTTCCCACCAGCACCTTCCGGTATTTGGCATGCAGCTCATCTATCTAGGTGTGACGAAAATATGACACGAGTGCACATATGGATCCATGGGTTTGGCCAGCCAAGTTTATGCATGCACCATCTCCAAACCTACATGTTCCTTCCTATGCACCTACACTCACAAGCTGAAATGATTCAATGCCATTTTGGGTGTAGTAAAATACGGGGATACTACTTCCTTGGTGCACTCTTAAAGTGTGCTTACTCTGTAATGTGAATGTATTTGAACATCCTAGACTTTAATTTAGTCCTACAAATAGGAAAGAAGAGGGAACTAACTTGTGCAGGGACTTTTAGTAACACATTTACAGTCAATCTCCCCTCCTCTTAGGTTAATTTTTAAATGCTTGGTCACATTGACTGTGCTCACACATGCAAAGTATGTGCCATGCACACTACATAAAACAGGTCCAATTTCATATTAAAATATGGAAAGAAATTGTATTGATTCAATAGTGAGTATCTTGAGAATACATTATGAACCCAGCTATTACATTTATTTGTTGTAGATATATTTATGGATATGCTGTACCGTATTTGGAAGCATATACAGAAACTACTAATCAATCCATACGGTTTCCATATGGGGTGATATTCAGGCTGAAATTTGCAGCACTGTCTCAAAGATAGGGGCAAATTGAAAATCTTAAATCCAGCTTTGCTAAAAGGACTGATCCACAAATCTAACTTCCCTACTGGATCTGAAGTGAGCTGACCACCTGCTCTTCTCAACTTGACTTATGTTTCCATGATCACAAACAGTTTCTTGGAAAGGGTTGAGTGACTGGCTATGAACGAAAGCCGACTAAAAATGTGCGTATCTGATAGCTGTGCAAGGTCTGATTGAGAAGTAAATATCTTCTGCAATTGTTGCCCCATATAAGCCCTGCTAGTCTCCTAGGATCCACAGTTGCAGAGAATATTTTCTCCCCCACAGGGGAAGTAATACATCCCTAGCAGTCGTGGAATGCCAGTCAGCTAGGGAATAACTGGTAGGAGCCACAGAACAAGGATACTGAGTTCTGCTTGGCTATCAGTTCCGTAGCAGAAGGCAGCAACTGAGATGAAGAGAAAAGCAATGTGTCTTGATAACTATACCTACTCACTATAAAAATAACCCAGCAATCAGGAAGGGAAGGAAAGCTCTCAACCGGTATCCAAAATCAGCCAGGAGAACCCATCTTTTCCTCCTGTAGTAAGCCTGCCAGTAATAAATATATGTAGTACTTAAAGCCTACATAACATTTTTCTTCCATGGATCCCCCAGCACTTCACAACGTGTGTAGATATCATTACCCCAATTTACAGATGCGGAAAGTGAGACAAAGAGGTGAAGTGACTTGCCCAAGGTCACACAGCAAGTCAATGGCAATGATGGAATTAAAACCCAGGAGTGAAATCCTGGCCCCACTGAAGTCTTTTCAAAATCCGTCCCAAAGGTGTTTGCATTTCCAAAGTGCAAGTTTGTAGATGCATAATTTTGTATGCATAGAAGCAGAGACAAAATCCTGAACTCCAACCAACAGGAAACAATTTAATATGTACTTAAGTGATTTAGGAGCCCAAGTCCCATTTTCAAAAATGGCTTAGGCACATAGGAGCCTCAGCCACTTCTGAAAATGAGATTTAAGCTCCTAGTTCCTGTAAGCACCAGGCTGCACATATTTTATCCAGTTTCAGCAGCCTGAAATTTTAAAGATAAAGGTTTCTGCTTTGGTACAGGGTCAAAAGCTGAAGCTTTCAAGTTGAAGCATCATCAAACTGAAGCAATATAAAAAAACAAAAACCAAAACCCACTTGCTGCTTATGCCTACAGACTAGAGGACAAAAACTGCCTTACATAATCAGGAACAACCCTGGCTACGTAACTGCTATGATAAACCATTCTATTTCACTTTTTAAAAAGTTAATTCCCTTCTCTTCCCCCAGGTCCGCTCAGATCTGGGTTTCTGCTCCCCACACACATGCATGCACTAATGCACTGCATAGTCAGTAATTGTAAGCTCCTTGGGGCACAGTCTGTTTTGTATTTTTGCACTGCCTATCACAATGGTGTCCTGGTCCATGACTGGGGCTTCCAGGAGTTACTGCAATACAAATAATTAAAAACTGCCTATGGCATTACTGTAAGTTGTTTTTTCTCTACTAAAAGATTTATTAAATGTAAATTTCAGCACTCTATGTAGAATTCTGAAATTAGGGAGTTTGTATCTGACAATCTCAATCACCATATTAGTGTGAAATCTCCTGACAAGTAAATCTGCTTTATCTACTTGTTTCCTACGCAAGTGCTTTTCCTTAGTTTAACTCTAACGTAGAACAAAACACATGCTTCTTTCCCCTTTCTAACCTGTATGCTATTTTCAGTTAAATGCCAACTGTGTGCTCAATACCCTATCAGACACAAAAATAAAGACAGCCTCTGTGCCTAAGAATTTACAGACGATAGGCAAAGCCAGAGAAGACTGGATACAATGACAAACTGAGAAGAGGCATAATCTGGAATTTAAAGAAATAAATGATAAAAATTGAAGAACTGTTTTTTCCTTTAAAAAGCGTAAAAAAAGTGGATCTAGTCCTTGTAGACGGTGAAAGATTAAAACATGGACAATGAGATAATCTGTTTATTCGCAGTATAGTCCACAGACAGGGGCCAGCAGTGCAAACATCGTCCATGTTATTCTGTTAACACAGAGGCTCATGGATCTGTTGAGATCACTTCTGCAGTGGAGAAGTAATTCATTATTTATGCCATTCAGTCCTTGGCCTCTCAGCTGAGGCTGTCAACAACGGTGACAATGCTAATCTATGGCACAGACATGGAATAGTCTTCATAAAGGTTGCTAATAAGGCATCAGGTAATAGTAACTTCAATCATTATTAATTTGGGGCTAGGGTGACCAGATGGTAGTGAAAAATGACCAGATGATGTGAAAAAATGGGACAGGGGGTGGGGGTAATAGGTGCCTATATAAGAAAAAGTCCCCAAAAATGGGACTGTCCCTTTAAAAAGGGGACATCTAGTCACCCTATTTGGGGCAGATTCAAAGACGCCTCTCTTCCATTATCAACCCCTGAGCACAATGAAGTATTTATTAACCTCCCTCACACAAAGTGGCCTCTTCATTTCTTTTTCTCTCATCAATGCTAAATCCTGCTATTTTTGTCTAGTTCCTCAAAATTCAGATCACTTGGTCATGACCTGATCTTATTACACCTGCTTTGAAATTTCCTTCTCTAAGCTCTGCACCATTCGTCTTAGCCCCCTCAGTCCATTCATCTCTCTGGCCTGATGCTCTGAACCTGTCCAGACCCCTTGTCAAATCCACTCACAGACTTCCCTTAACCTGATGTATTTCAGAGGGTCATAATATCCTCCCCCCATCCTCACAATCATATTCAGAATTTCACAAACACACTTGATTTCACTGTCAGTCCAAAATCAACAGTTTTCCAAAGACATGCGATGTACCACCAGAACATCTCCAAGAGAACAGCGGAGAACACAACCGTGGTACCATCCTGTGACAAAGAGCACTGTGTGCCACACTCCTGCATCTGAACAATGACCCTGTAGCAGGGTAGACACCCGCTCCTGCCCAGAGGAGCTTAGAACAGCCCCAGAGAGGGCTGTGGCTGGGGACAAGAAGCCTGGGCTGATTGGGGAAGGCAGCAACAGCTGGGGCTATGCCCCAATCTGGCCCAGCTGGCCCTATAGGAGGCTGCGAGCCAGGAGTCCAAACAGACTCTCTCTGCCTGTAGAGAGAGAAGGGCCTGGCTACTGGGGAGCCTAACCATGTGCCTAGGGTGGAGCAGGGCTGGGGGAAGGCCAAGGGAGCTGGGGAGCTCCAGCTTGGAAACCCCCCAGGCTGTGGCATAGATGAAGGCCAGTTAGGTACTGGGGTTGCAGGGGGCAGCCCACGGGTAGGCAAAGGCAGCAGGTCCAAACCCCCCTTCCTTGCCTGTGATGAGTGGCTTATATACTGCAGTCAGCCCCAGTGAACGGTGGCTAGATAGTGACTGGGCAGTAGCCAAAGACGGAGGTATGGTAGGGATAGGGGGTAGGGGTTCCCCTGGGTGGGGAGACCCTGCAAGTGAGGGGTTACTGCCAGGGGACAGCACCCCAGCGTACAAGGGGCAACAGGTCTGGGAGGGACATGGGGGCCCGGCGTAAGCAGGACACCGGCCTGCAGAGCATGTTCCAAGGCTGGAAGTAGAGCTAATTCCCAGGACACCAGCAGGAGGAGCCGCAGGGATGAGTCCCACATGCCTACAGACCCAAACATCTCTGGGTAAGTCAGCACTACTGGGACCACTAACCTTGAACAGTCTGTACCCCTCTGGGGGCACAAAGACTGCAGTTGTACCTGGTTGCTGCATGGCTCCACATCTCCACACACTACAAGGGCATAATCTGTCCAGACAGCACTGAACATTATACAGCATCAAATACAGCATGAGCTCTACTAGCTATTTAAAGACCTAAACAAATAGACAACATGCACTTCAGTGATGGACTGCTGCTAAACAAGCACATGCATAAAATTAGAACTAATCTGTAATGCTGCAATTTCCACTCTCGCATAATACAGGAGAGTATGATTATTACAGAGGCAATCACTAATGCTGCTGTATTCAAAGGTCAACTAGCAATTTCATTAACTCCACCCCCTGACACATACACACATGAGCAAACACAAATACACACATTTCAGTGGCTTATAATTCAAACCTGCAGTGTTGTATACAAAATCTTAGCCCTAAGGCACTTTTGATATTTACCAACAAAAATAGAGGTTGTTTGTGAGTGTATTCAGGGTTTAGGAGGTCTGATAACAATCCAGGTGTGTTTTTGTGACAGTTTATTTATTTATTATGCTCCTACTTTAGGCTCCAAGTACAAAATGGCTTTTACTTTTTCCTATAGTGAAATTCTGCACCTTATTAACCTTTCCTTTCATGTGTCGGAAACACAAGCATAATAACGCTATTCAGTGCCCAAGAACCAGAAATTGGACTGATGACTAGACTGATCTGTTTCACTTATTCTTTCTAGTCAGTTCAATCTGACAGAAATGCAAAATGCAATGAAATGAAATAACATATGCAGCAAATATATGTTTTAAAGATTATTTTAGGCTTAAAAATCTAAAAAGAAAAGGAGTACTTGTGGCACCTTAGAGACTAACCAATTTATTTGAGCATGAGCTTTCGTGAGCTACAGCTCACTTCATCGGATGAAGCTTACGAAAGCTCATGTAGCTCACGAAAGCTCATGCTCAAATAAATTGGTTAGTCTCTAAGGTGCCACAAGTACTCCTTTTGTTTTTGTGAATACAGAGTAACACGGCTGTTACTCTGAAACCTTAAAAATCTAAGAGGTTGTCAGTAATGAAAGTTAGGTCATTTTATCAAAATAAATATTTTAAGCTGATAGTATTCCTTTAACATTGTAATAATTGCTTGTTATGGACTGATGTAATTAATTATATGACTTTTTTAAAATAGCTGAGGATTTGTGTGTTGGAATTCAGAGAAAACGATGAATTATCTTCTCCCATAAACAGTATTCAGCTTTTGTTTTTCTTTTTTTCTTTAAAGCATCAATGAGGAAATGATATACTGGTTCAATATAAAGTTCTCAACTGCTGTGCCCCAAAAGAGTAAGAGTGAAATTTTGGGTGATAAATATTGTAATACTGAGGATAACGTGAGATTGAAGAACAAAAGTAGGAAATATTCAGTGCATTAAAGCCAATTACCAGCTAAACTAAGATCAACGACATGACCAAGTACAAACTGCAGAATGTTTTTGCTTCTTTGTGCTGTTTCATCTGTTCCGAAGATTCAAACAGAAGAATGAAACTTAACTTGGAGCACTGGAATTTCATGACCTTATCCTATAATGTGCTAAGTTCATACCAAAATCCCAAAAATAATAAAAATATGAGTCATTTTACTTTTCAAGTGGTTCAAAACTGGTCTGGACTTGCAGCAGTGCCTGTTATTAAACAACAATACCATGGCATGTGTCATGTACAGTGGAACCTCAGAGTTATGAGCACCTTGGGAATGGAGGTTGTTCGTAACTCTGAAATATTTGTAACTCTGAACAAAACATTATGGTTGTTCTTTCAAAAGTTTACAACTGAACATTTACTTAATACAGCTTTGAAACTTTACTATGCAAAGAAAAATGCTGCTCTCCCTTTATTTTTTAGTAGTTTACATTTAACACAGTACTGTACTGTATTTGCTTTTTTTCCCTTTGTCTCAGCTGCTGCCTGATTGCCTACTTGCAGCTCCAAATGAGGTGAGTGGTTGACTGGTCAGTTCGTGACTCTGAGGTTCTACTGTATTCAGATGTCATTGATCTAAAATAAGCATTGTAACACCAAAGACTTGTAACACCAAAAATACTGTAAACATTATCTATTGCAAATTTTTAATAATTGGAGGTGTGTTGTATTTATATATGAATAAAAATTGCAAGAAAACGAAAATCAACTTCCTTTTGGGGGCTCTGGTGTGAAACAGAGTCCAGGGACCTGATCCAGCCAGACTCTGGCTGGCATTAGCAGCTACGGGTACACCAGAAAAGTTGAGGGAGGGAAAAATTGGCACAGGACAGAAGTGTTTTTGGCTTAATTCAGGCTCCCTACAAGCCCATAGAGATGACACTTGCCAAGAACTCCATAAATAGATCTACGGTTAGGATCTGTAAACTGGGGGTAAAGGTTTGAGGTGCATTCTGAGAATTTTAGCTCTACATGCACTTGGCCAGCCCTGGCTCCATTTTCCCATCCCTGAACCCACAGTACATAACGCAGCACCGGAAAAGAATTATTGCATTGTTTGGCATTGTGGCCATAAAAACATTCCTGCTTTCTGGGAAAAGTTTGCCCATCGTTTTTCAATAAACGAAAAAAGAAAGAGAGGAAACCCTTATACAAAAAATAGTTTCTATTCAAGTTTACTATTGGTTCCAAGTAACCTGTCACCCACTCCAGTTTTCAGGAAAAAAAGTATTTCATCCTGGGGCATAATTCTCTACAGCCCATAGCACAGTATACACTTATTCCACATACCAAATTTTTTATTGCTGTCAGTGGGAGTATGTGGAATCAGTGCAGAATACTGGATATGAGAGCACGGACTGAATAGGAGAATTTTGCCCTTAGACCAGAGGATAAAAATCCAGTCTGAACTTAACTATTTATCTACGGTATTTATATGAACACCATTACAGTAATACCTTAGCACCTCACAATCTTTAATAGCTTCACAAAACCCCAAGAGGTAGGG
Organism: Eretmochelys imbricata; assembly: GCF_965152235.1. Classification (NCBI taxonomy): domain Eukaryota; kingdom Metazoa; phylum Chordata; order Testudines; family Cheloniidae; genus Eretmochelys; species Eretmochelys imbricata. Next base: position 35,651,035 of record NC_135572.1, read on the forward strand.
AAGTACAGTGTTGTCATCTCCATTTTACAGATGGAGACACACAGAGACCAAAGTCAAAGTTCAAACAAAATTTGTGAGAGCTGGGACCTGAATCCTGTATATTTTAGACTTCATGTTTAGCTGAAAGCCAGTTATAAATAGAATAGCAGTTTTTGCCCCTGGTCAGTGCAGGTCTTTGGAACAGTGGGCTTTGAAGACCCTAACTTCCTCCCTTACCAAACAAAAGACAAACCTGTAAAATGCATTGAATCAGAACCTCTTCTGGGTCCTACTTGCCATCCTGACAGGATCTGTAGATAGCAGAGAATTAGTGTGGAGCAAAATCCACCAGGGTGGATTTGATTTAAATCAAATTGATTTAAATCACTAGCCAGGAAGACTCAATTTAATCATGGTTTTCTACATAAAAGTGCATTCTTGTTGGGTCTTATAACCTTAATACATATTCTTCATAACTCAGAGATAGATGTAGGTTTCATTTTTAGAGGGTACACACTATACATTTTAAACAGTGATTTATTTTGAAAATTTTTCAGATTAGTTTTACAGCTATATCAGAAAATGAAGGATTGGTTGGTTATGTCATTTATCAAAGGTAATTGAAGCAGATAGTTCACCTCCCAATGACTTCATAAATATCTCCAATTCAACAGGTTAATCATTAATATTTGGAGGATTTTCTTGTCATGCTGTAGGAGAACATTACCGGACAGACATTTAAATTGTTTTATTTACCTAAACCAACAACATTACATATTCTGGATTTTTTTTCAACAGCAAACATATAATATTTTAACAAAACAAGCATATGTCCCTTGCTTTGTTGGATCATATTAAAGAAGTTCTGTATTAAAATCACAAATGAGTTTGATTCCCCATAGTTTAAATTCCAGGGTATTACTAATCCAGAGGGAGGTCTCTTGGTTTTTGGCTGCTAATTGTGTTAGTACATCCTAAGACAGAGTCTGTTCTCAAAGCAATACTTTGTAACAACAAACTACTCACACAGAAAGAAAAGGAGTACTTGTGGCATCTTATGGACTAACAAATTTATTTGAGCATAAGCTTTCGTGAGCTACAGCTCACTTCATCAGATGCATACCTAATATAATACATGCATGCCATGAAGTGAGCTGTAGCTCACGAAAGCTTATGCTCAAATAAATTTGTTAGTCTCTAAGGTGCCACAAGTACTCCTTTTCTTTTTGTGGATACAGACTAACACGGCTGCTACTCTGAAACCTGTCATTACTCAGAGAGAGAGAGAGAGAGAGAGAGAGACTCAAAGCGATACTTTGTAACAACAGAAACAGCACACGGAAACTCCCCACCCTTTTGTTGTATTTATCTCGCTTTGTTAACAATTGTGATTAAAATAGAGATAGAGGATGGATGTGGATGGATGCTTGGTGTGGATAATAAATGAATGATCAGGGAGGTGCTCACTTCATTGGCTGTAGCTCACGAAAGCTTATGCTCAAATAAATTTGATAGTCTCTAAGATGCCACAAGTACTCCTTTTCTAACTGCTTACTATGATTCTTTCTGTATTCACAATAAATGTGGCAGTTTGCTTTTCCCCCTTTGATAAGATCCTGCTCGTTTTTATTTTATTGGTATAATATTTTGGTGGAGAATTGCAAAAGGGGGAATATTCGTAAAAAACCTCAGTTATTGTAAATATTGGTGTGCACACCGCCAGCACTATTGAGCTCAGCATTTCTATTTGGTTAACCAGCCTTCTGGCCTCCAGGAGGCAGAGGTAAAATATACAGAGCTCATATTACTAAGATATGATTACAGCATCCAAGTCCTATTGTTCACTGAAGCACCAGGGACAACAAGAAGGCTTAAGGGCCAGGCAGTGCTGCTTGCTGGAACAAGGAGTAGCAGGATCAGAGAATCTAGGCTGTGTCACTCGCTGACCTGTGCCAGGTGTGACGAGGAAATTTGATAAGCTACAATTTCAGAATCTAGGCTGTCACTCGCTGAGTAATACCAGGAGTGACAAAGAGATTGAAATACTTGTGTTAAGATGTTTAAAAGAAAACAGAGTAAGCCAGTACCAGAGGAAGGAATGGAGTCGAAGGAACTCCAACCTCTCCTTTTGTTAAAGAAATTACACCTTTTAAACAAATCCTTCTAAAATCTGGGCACAGTCCTTGGACTAAACAAACCCTAGCTGATGTCTGCACTATTTCAGACCTAGAGGATAGATCAGCTCAGCATATCCTCATATACAAACCTTCTAGTGCTACCAAAAGAGCTGCAGCAGCAATTTGATTGTTATGGGAGGCATGTAATGATTCCTACCTCCACTTGTCTTCATGTAAAGAGGAAAAAGCATCTTTACAGGAAAAGCTAAACCAAACGGAAAAGGGAGCAGACAATTGGAAGGTGCTGGTTACAAATACCCAGAGTCAGCTGGAAATAGTGAAAGAGGCACTGCAGGAATGCAGAGAGAGAGAAAGATTCCTGGCAGACCAAGCTAAAGCCTCTGAAAAAATGGTAAAGAAATTAACCTTGAAGCAAGGCAGAGCACCTGCAAATCATAGTCATTGTGAGTCACTAATTAAGAGTCTGAGGGTATGTCTACACTACGGAATAAGGTCGAATTTATAGAAGTAGTTTTTTTAGAAATCGGTTTTATATATTCGAGTGTGTGTGTCCCCACAGAAAATGCTCTAAGTGCATTAAGTGCATTAACTCGGCGGAGTGCTTCCACAGTACCGAGGCTAGAGTCGACTTCTGGAGCATTGCACTGTGGGGAGCTATCCCACAGTTCCCGCAGTCTCCGCTGCCCATTGGAATTCTGGGTTGAGATCCCAATGCCTGATGGGGCTAAAACATTGTCACGGGTGGTTCTGGGTACATATCGTCAGGCCCCCCTTCCCTCCCTCCCTCCCTCCATGAAAGAAAGGGCAGACAATCGTTTCGCGCCTTTTTTCCTGAGTTACCTGTGCAGACGCCATACCACGGCAAGCATGGAGCCCGCTCAGGTAACCGTCACCCTATGTCTCCTGGATGCTGGCAGACGCGGTACGGCATTGCTACACAGTAGCAGCAACCCCTTGCCTTGTGGCAGCAGACGGTACAGTACGACTGGTAGCCGTCATCGTCATGTCCGAGGTGCTCCTGGCCACGTCGGCTGGGAGCGCCTGGACACACATGGGTGCGGGGATTAAATTTGGAGTGACTTGACCAGGTCATTCTCTTTAGTCCTGCAGTCAGTCCTATTGAACCGTCTTATGGTGAGCAGGCAGGCGATAGGGATTGCTAGCAGTCATACTGTACCATCTTCTGCCAGGCAGGCAAGAGATGAGGATGGCTAGCAGTCGTACTGTACCATCTTCTGCCGAGCAGCCATGAGATGTGGATGGCATGCAGTCCTTCTGCACCGTCTGCTGCCAGCCAAAGATGTAAAAGATAGATGGAGTGGATCAAAACGAGAAATAGACCAGATTTGTTTTGTACTCATTTGCCTCCTCCCCTGTCTAGGGGACTCATTCCTCTAGGTCACACTGCAGTCACTCACAGAGAAGGTGCAGCGAGGTAAATCTAGCCATGTATCAATCAGAGGCCAGGCTAACCTCCTTGTTCCAATAAGAACAATAACTTAGGTGCACCATTTCTTATTGGAACCCTCCGTGAAGTCCTGCCTGAAATACTCCTTGATGTAAAGACACCCTCTTTGTTGATTTTAGCTCCCTGAAGCCAACCCTGTAAGCCGTGTCCTCAGTCGCCCCTCCCTCCGTCAGACCAACGGCAGACAATCATTCCGCGCCTTTTTTCTGTGTGGACGCCATACCAAGGCAAGCATGGAGGCCGCTCAGCTCACTTTGGCAATTAGGAGCACATTAAACACCACACGCATTATCCAGCAGTATATGCAGCACCAGAACCTGGCAAAGCGATACCGGGCAAGGAGGCGACGTCAGCGCGGTCACATGAGTGATCAGGACATGGACACAGATTTCTCTGAAAGCATGGGCCCTGCCAATGAATGCATCATGGTGCTAATGGGGCAGGTTCATGCTGTGGAACGCCGATTCTGGGCTCGGGAAACAAGCACAGATTGGTGGGACCGCATAGTGTTGCAGGTCTGGGACGATTCCCAGTGGCTGCGAAACTTTTACATGCGTAAGGGCACTTTCATGGAACTTTGTGACTTGCTTTCCCCTGCCCTGAGGCGCATGAATATCAAGATGAGAGCAACCCTCACAGTTGAGAAGCGAGTGGCGATAGCCCTGTGGAAGCTTGCAACGCCAGACAGCTACCGGTCAGTTGGGAATCAATTTGGAGTGGGCAAATCTACTGTGGGGCTGCTGTGATGTAAGTAGCCCACGCCATCAAAGATCTGCTGATATCAAGGGTAGTGACTCTGGGAAATGTGCAGGTCATAGTGGATGGCTTTGCTGCAATGGGATTCCCTAACTGTGGTGGGCCCTAGACGGAACCCATATCCCTATCTTGGCACCGGAGCACCAAGCCGCCGAGTACATAAACCGCAAGGGGTACTTTTCGATAGTGCTGCAAGCTCTGGTGGATCACAAGGGACGTTTCACCAACATTAACGTGGGATGGCCGGGAAAGGTACATGACGCTTGCATCTTCAGGAACTCTGGTCTGTTTCAAAAGCTGCAGGAAGGGACTTTATTCCCAGACCAGAAAATAACTGTTGGGGATGTTGAAATGCCTATAGTTATCCTTGGGGACCCAGCCTACCCCTTAATGCCATGGCTCATGAAGCCGTACACAGGCAGCCTGGACAATAGTCAGGAGCTGTTCAACTACAGGCTGAGCAAGTGCAGAATGGTGGTAGAATGTGCATTTGGACGTTTAAAGGCGCGCTGGCGCAGTTTACTGACTCGCTTAGACCTCAGCAAAACCAATATTCCCACTGTTATTACTGCTTGCTGTGTGCTCCACAATATCTGTGAGAGTAAGGGGGAGACGTTTATGGCGGGGTGGGAGGTTGAGGCAAATCGCCTGGCTGCTGGTTACGCGCAGCCAGACATCAGGGCGGTTAGAAGAGCACAGGAGGGCGCGGTACGCATCAGAGAAGCTTTGAAAACCAGTTTCATGACTGGCCAGGCTACGGTGTGAAAGTTCTGTTTGTTTCTCCTTGATGAAACCCCCCGCCCCTTGGTTCACTCTACTTCCCTGTAAGCTAACCACCCTCCCCCTCCTCCCTTCAGTCACCGCTTGCAGAGGCAATAAAGTCATTGTTGCTTCACATTCATGCATTCTTTATTCATTCATCACACAAACAGGGGGATGACTACCAAGGTAGCCCAGGAGGGGTGGTGGAGGAGGGAAGGAAAATGCCACACAGCACTTTAAAAGTTTACAACTTTAAAATTTATTGAATGACAGCCTTATTTTTTTTGGGCAATCCTCTGTGGTGGAGTGGCTGGTTGGCCGGAGGTCCCCCCACTGCGTTCTTGGGCGTCTGGGTGTGGAGGCTATGGAACTTGGGGAGGAGGGCGGTTGGTTACACAGGGGCTGTAGTGGCAGTCTGTGCTCCAGCTGCCTTTGCTGCAGCTCAACCATACACTGGAGCATACTGGTTTGGTCCTCCAGCAGCCTCAGCGTTGAATCCTGCCTCCTCTCATCACGCTGCCGCCACATTTGAGCTTCAGCCCTGTCTTCAGCCCGCCACTTACTCTCTTCAGCCTGCCACCTCTCCTCCCGGTCATTTTGTGCTTTCCTGCACTCTGACATTATTTGCCTCCACGCATTCGTCTGTGCTCTGTCAGTGTGGGAGGACAGCATGAGCTCGGAGAACATTTCATCGCGAGTGCGTTTTTTTTTTCTTTCTAAGCTTCACTAGCCTCTGGGAAGGAGAAGATCCTGTGATCATTGACACACATGCAGCTGGTGGAGAAAAAAAAAGGGACAGCGGTATTTAAAAAGACACATTTTATAAAACAGTGGCTACACTCTTTCAGGGTAAACCTGGCTGTTAACATTACATACATAGCACATGTGCTTTCATTACAAGGTCGCATTTTGCCTCCCCCCACCGCGTGGCTACCCCCTCAACCTTCCCCCCTCCCTGTGGCTAACAGCGGGGAACATTTCTGTTTAGCCACAGGCAAACAGCCCAGCAGGAATGGGCTCCTCTGAGTGTCCCCTGAAGAAAAGCATTCTATTTCAACCAGGTGACCATGAATTATATCTCACTCTCCTGAGGATAACACAGAGAGATAAAGAACGGATGTTGTTTGAATTCCAGCAAACATACACTGCAATGCTTTGTTCTACAATGATTCCCGAGTACGTGTTACTGGCCTGGAGTGGTAAAGTGTCCTATCATGAAGGACGCAATAAGGCTGCCCTCCCCAGAAACCTTTTGCAAAGGCTTTGGGAGTACATCTAGGAGAACCGCGAATGCCAGGGCAAAGTAATCCTTTCACATGCTTGCTTTTAAACCATGTATAGTATTTTAAAAGGTACACTCACCAGAGGTCCCTTCTCCGCCTGCTGGGTCCAGGAGACAGCCTTGGGTGGGTTCGGGGGGTACTGGCTCCAGGTCCAGGGTGAGAAACAGTTCCTGGCTGTCGGGAAAACCGGTTTCTCCGCTTGCTTGCTGTGAGCTATCTACAACCTCATCATCATCATCATCTTCTTCGTCCCCAAAACCTGCTTCCGTATTGCCTCCATCTCCATTGAAGGAGTCAAACAACAGGGCTGGGGTAGTGGTGGCTGAACCCCCTAAAATGGCATGCAGCTCATCATAGAAGCGGCATGTTTGGGGCTCTGACCCGGAGCGGCCGTTCGCCTCTCTGGTTTTCTGGTAGGCTTGCCTCAGCTCCTTCATTTTCACGCGGCACTGCTTCGGGTCCCTGTTATGGCCTCTGTCCTTCATGCCCTGGGAGATTTTGACAAAGGTTTTGGCATTTCGAAAACTGGAACAGAGTTCTGATAGCACGGATTCCTCTCCCCAAACAGCGATCAGATCCCGTACCTCCCGTTCGGTCCATGCTGGAGCTCTTTTGCGATTCTGGGACTCCATCATGGTCACCTCTACTGATGAGCTCTGCATGGTCACCTGCAGCTTGCCACGGTGGCCAAACAGGAAATGAGATTCAAAAGTTCGCGGTTCTTTTCCTGTCTACCTGGCCAGTCATCTGAGTTGAGAGTGCTGTAGAGAGCGGTCACAGTGGAGCACTCTGGGATAGCTCCCGGAGGCCAATACCGTCGAATTGTGTCCACAGTACCCCAAATTTGAGCCGGCAAGGCCAATTTAAGCGCTAATCCACTTGTCAGGGGTGGAGTAAGGAAATCGATTTTAAGAGCCCTTTAAGTCGAAATAAAGGGCTTCATCGTGTGGACGGATGCAGGTTTACATCGATTTAATGCTGCTAAATTCGACCTAAAGTCCTAGTGTAGACCAGGGCTGAGACAAAAATTGGGCTTTGCCACTGAACAGGTAGCAGCCATTAGAGCGGATGAAGGGGGAGAAGGTCCTATGTATGGCACTCCCAGGCATAATTATGAAGAGAAAAGAGTGAAAAGTTAACTCTGCAGAGGCTGGAGGGAATTAAGCAGATAAACTATGTGAAAATGTTTAAAAAGGAAACGTGTTAGAGAAAGAGAATTCTTGGTTTCTTTACAGCCATTCTGAAGAAAAAATAGGCCCTTTTCCAAAGGAGTGTGTGTAAATAAGCCAGGCAAAAATAAACTATCTGAAATCATTTGACTATGGACAATTTAGTCAAATCTGCTAAAAGAACATAAGGGGGGTTCTATTGGAACTTAACTGCCTAAAATGTATAAAGGGAATGTAAGATATAAAAAACAGAGCAGTGTTGAAGGGATGTTAAGGAAAAGAAAATGTGTATGTATCTATCTGTGTGTGTGTGAATATGTAAAGTTCTAAGGACCAATTGGTTTTGTTTTTGTTTTAAATAATGCCACTAAAAATCCATTTGACTGTTTAATTCAAAGTTCCAAAACTGACAGACCTTTTTGCTAGACACAGGTGATTAGTGTTGTTTGGCTTTGGGATTTGGCATTTAACCATTAAAAGGTAACTCAATGCTTTACAAAATTTAAAATGTTTTTAAATTGTGGCTGCAGCAGGGCAGTCAAAATCAGAAGAATAGGAAAAAATTCTGGATTATTTTTGTTTGTTTGGTTGGTTTTTATTTTATTGGTATAACAGCTTCTCACATTTATCTCCAGACTTCTTCTCCTTGTCAGACCTATTCTACCCCCAACAATCTTCTATTCTTTGAACTTTTTGAAACTTTGCACTTTTAGATAAGGGATTGACTCTGTGTACACAAATTTGCAGAGGGACAATAAAGTTGAGGTCTGTTGTTTCTCACCTCTATTATTTATGTATTGAAAAACATTTTTGTTGTTAACAAGCATGTTACCTCTGGAGACACAAATTCACAGTTTGAGAACTGCAAAACTAAGTATCTCTGATGGTATCTTCTAGACTGAGCATTGAGTCCCACTGGGTAGATAGAAAGATTAACCTAAATAATTTATACAGAAGCCTGTGGAACCCCATAAGATTGGGTCCCTAATCCATGAACTGTTGGAACTCATTTACAAAACTTTTCTTAAACATTACATGAATATATTGCCTCATACTATAGAATTAGAATTTATAACCCCTATTCCATGATGAGATATCTTTGAGCTATAATGTATCTTTAGATAGGTTTTTTCCCTCAAAAAACTTTTCATAAAAAAAAAATCCAATTTTTTTTCATTTAAAAAAAAATCATTGATTTTTATCCACGCTGAAATCTACCACGGATTTTAATTTGGGGCAGGTGGAGAAAGAGGATCACTCCTCTGGTGACATAAAGCTCCATCTAAAGCTCAAACTTCCTTTAGGCTTTTGGCCAGGAAAGAAGAGGAAGCTCACAGGCAATTGATATTGAAGCAGACTTTGTTTTTTTGATGCACATGCTTGGCACCCATTGACTTATTATTGTTCATCGGATTCCAGTAGCACCCAAGGCATCAATCAGCTTGAGGGTCCACTGTCCTAGCTGCTACACAGCCATCACTGGGAATTATCTGGGTGTATTCTATGGCAGAAGATGGCTCATTTTTAAATGTAATTTAACTATTTAAATAGCAGGATTCTAGATTAAGAAAATATATATATATGCTTAAATCATGCAAAGATATACAAGAGCCTTTAAACCAGAGCACCCCTTTTACAAATGTAGGAAACACGGTCAGATTCTCAATTGTAACAGTGCAAGTTAGTGCCACATAATACAACACACACATTTCAGACATTTGACCTTCCTTCATGATCACTGTAATGTATATCTCTGTATTTTTAAATACAGATTGATATTGATTTTATTAGTTTAGTGTCCCAGTTTCACCACTCACATTTGCCTCCGGCTATAACACCCCAGATCCACCAGGGCATAATGGGTTAATACCTTAGGTCTACTAAAGTTTTGCTAAGTGGGACCAACAGACATTGGTACAATCTACAACTCCTCTTCACCATGTGCTAAAATGACTTTACAGAGTGTGTGTTCTATTAAGAGGGGAAATATTGTTCTCTTTTATAAATGACAGCCTCCTGATACATTTAGAGGCCATTTTCTAAAATGGTGGATTCCGAAGTTTAGGTATGAATTAAATTAAGATTTTCCTTCTGTGATTCAGAAGATGGATTTTGCATAAACATCCACATTAGGCCTAATTTCCTCTTGTGTGCAATTACTCATTAATGCAATATTAACTTTTGCTAGGGAAAAAGACAAGACACCTATGAATTCATCTTGTGTGCAAACCAGAACAAAACATCTTGAAAAAGAGAATAAAACAAACCTTCAGGCATGTTGTAAAGATCTCTTTTTATCCCACTGTCAACAAAAAATATTATAAACAAACAAACATATTTAAATTATTTACTCCTTAAACTATAACACACATTAATTGAAAAATAAACATTTCTGCAACAGATTCAGATAGGAGATCCTTCCATTTATTAAACAAAACAAGAAATTTGGTTATCCATCTTAGGAACTAATAAGGCCATCAGTATATAGTATCTCTCAATCTTTTAAAGCATTTCCTCACAACATCCCTGTGAGGTAGGGAATTGTATTTTACACAGAGAAACTAAGTGACTTGGGCAAGGTCACACAGGAAATCCATAGCAGAGCAAGGAATTGAACCCAGGTCTCCCAAGCCCCACACTAGCCCTAACCACTGGCCTTCCTCTCTACAAGGGGATAGCCAAGCTTTGACTATAGCATCATGCAGAGTCCATACTGCTAACAAACAAGGAGTTAACACAAATGTTCGAAGGCAGAGCAACAACAACGTATTGGTGAAGACCCATTGAGAGTGCCAGGGGGTGACAGCCACTTGATAGAAGAGGAGAAGCCCTTTGTGAAAGCTGTATCTTACACCCTGTAGTTACAGAACTGAGGACTATCCCAGATGGCTAGGTTTGTTTCTAGGTATGCAAAAAGACTTATTTTCTTTTGTGTTCTCATTGTGAAGCACTCTTCAAGGGCTGTTCTTTCATTGCTGAACAGCTGATCCACTCCACCACCTGCACTAATATTTTTGTACTGCAGGACTTGATCCTTGCAAAACACACACTCTTGATGGTAAATGGGAAATAATATAATCCTGAGGCCACTTGTTTCTATGAGCCCTTATTCGTGTGAGAAATCCTACTGATTGTAATGGGAATGCATTTCATGTGAGAAATCCCAGTGACTGCATGGAATAAAGGCTACTAGTCAACTGATTAAAGTGTGGCAGGACTGGGCCCCAAATGTCAGTACAGTAGAAAAATAAATATCCCAGGGTAATTATTCTCATCTTTTCAGGCTATGAGCTCTTTCGACAGAGGTGGTTGGAAAGTGCCTATCAGATTGTGGGCTGCAATGTAAATTCATTTAAAAAAAATCTATGTAAACAAAAATTCAAAACACGCTATTTGCTACAACCACTAAGTTAGGCTTGAAGCAGCTCTTGCTTCAGGGAAGTTATGAAAAACTTACATTTACTTGTAAAATATATTCTTTTGGGAACAACAAATGGTTATACATGAAGGGTTGGGCTAGGCACCCTAAGCCGACAGTCCTCTCTGTTTGTGGATCTTATTCAAATTGCTACCTTTCAGCTGGAGTGACCCTCCAGCCTGGTGACTGATCTTGTGATCACCCTTACTTTCACCTTTCTTGTGTGCTTAACAGACAAGAGGCCTTTATAAAAATCGACACCTAACACATTTTGGCAGAGGCAGTACAACAGGAAAAATGATATTGTTTTGCTATTGGCACATGCCCACCATTCTGCCTGTCTACTTCTATAACTTGACTCACTGCAACTATCTGGTGTCATCCTGAGATCAGAAAGTGCAAATGGTATGTTATTTTTAAAAACTCCAAAAACTCGTCAGCCCAAAGGAAATCCACCATCCACACCAGTACTGTTCCCTGTATGCTCAATCTCACTGAGCTCCAGCCTGTAGAGATTGTAGATCCAGCCACCAGAAGAAAGCTTGCCAGCCCCCAGCAAGGTTTGGGTCTGGCGCATACTCTCCTGCAATGCTGAGCAGCAAGCACACGAGCTTTGAGATGGGACAAAGGTGGAGAGATCTGAACTTTCAGAGACATCAGGAATGTACAGTTAGTGTTCTTGTGGCTAAGCAAACTTGACATGAGAGTTTTGGCAACTGCTCATTTTAACACTGGACAAAGAAAGATCATCAAGAATATTTCTCAACAGTCAGAGGGAAGATGCAAAGAAACATCTTAACAATACAATACTGAAAAAAGCAGAGCTAAACACAATTACTGTAAAAACAACAACACTAGAACAAAGAGGTGAACTCAATACTCATTAGTTCAATGAGCCTTATTGATCAGAAAGATTCATTTCTGTAATCTGTGTCACACAACTAGCCCTGCTTTAGCAATTCTTCCTAAGCAGGATAGAAGACACAACGGGTCTGTGGCCTAGGCCCATTGTCCTGTCCTCCTTTTCCTTCCTCAAAACAAACATCCATTTAAGACCACAAAAGGAATTTGGTTTTTAGAATAAATAGAAAATAAAGACCTGTTGGGCCAGCCAGCAGGGCTCTGCCAATGAAGGATTGTTTCCTACACAAACTTAGGAACACAAACCCTTTTTGACTGGGTGTTCCAGTCGAAAACCAAACGCCTGGCAACCCTACTGTCTGGTAAAAGACAAAATGGTGGAGATGGGAAGCAGAAAGGAAATTCACTATTTCAACCCTTCTCCCTCTGCCCTTGATCCAGGTTATAGTCTTGTTCAATCCACGGAACTCATTCAACAATTGTTTTCCCAGCACAGCTTTTTCAGACAGGTTTAGGCCGCCTGGTTGTTTCTGATGACCAACGCCCACGATCGTCAGCTGATCATGAGATACAGTGTACTGCAAGATAGTGAAAGCCACAAGTATGAAAGAATGCCGGATAAAAGTGGGGAGAGAGTAATACTGCAAACACCAAGTGACAAACATAAGAAGTAGCAGCAATGTATCAGCCTGTGGTACACATGTCCCCCCCGACCCCTCCCCCCACCAGGAATGAAGGAGACCCAGTGGCTGAAAAAACTCCCTATATTATGGCACGCTCTTCCTATAATGTACTGAATTATTCACAGATCCGTTCTTGCTCTGCAGGATGTGCTGACACAGTAGCAGCTTCCGTGAATTAGCGTATACCACCAGGAAAACTGCGCTGTCCATTTTCTTCGGCTCCATCCAAGACTGGACACTTTAAAGCCAGGAAATATTCAATGTACATCACAGAGGTAAGCTGAAGTTATTTATAAATATTGCAGACGATGCAGAAAATACAGCAGTGACTTGCAGCTATGGTGGGTTGTGCATGGGTCCGAAAGCCAGGAACTTCTGGGTTTTAACTATTGGCCCAAATCATCCATGCCTGTGGAAAAGTCCATGGAAAATCCATCCTATTGGGGCAGTGGAGCTTGACCCTGGGGTCACTGACAAACAAGACAGGTCTGCAAGGATCAGCAGGGATCTCAGGAGATCCCTTAAGACCACGACTTTTGCTTCTGCACTGGCCCTAACCATCATCATTCTGCCAGCCAGCCTCCAGTGGAGTTGCCCTACCAGGGATGCCCCTTGGCCACAGCTACCCCTGGACCTAAAGGTAGAGGGGCAAGGACTACCTAGACAATGTTACAGTCCCAGACTGTATTATGCTTTTCTGAATAGTCCCCGTGAAGCCTGGGGATAATGTACAGCCTCTTGTCCTCCTCCTACCCACTCCTTTCCTCTGGCCTCCACCCTCAAATTCAACAAAACCCTGACCACACGGAGAGGCCGCCACAGGGTCTGGCGTGTGCATGCGCTCACACACGCGTGGGGGAGGAGGGAATACAGCGCTGTAGAAGTGGCTGTGTGGTTTTTTGTGCAAAAGAACGAGAGTCACACAAGGCAGGACTAGCACTCCAGAGCTAGGTGCTCCGAGACACGTAGTAAGAGACAGCCCCGTTTCCCACGAGCTCAGATACTAAAACTGACAAAATACAACTAGTAAATGAAACAATTAAATTGGGGTGGGAAACAGGAACCCAAGTTTTTACAAAGACTAGCAATAGGATCAGTAATACCGTTATTTGTTTAGCATGCTGAGGTACTCAGTGCGGCACAAGACCACAAAAAAAAAAGTCTATTCTAAAGAGCTTGCAAATGAAGCCCCTGTTCCTGCAAAGAACTGGGCACTTGTTCAATTATATGCATTCTGAGTAGTCCTGCTGAAGACAATGGAGCTGCTCACAGAACATAATGTTCAGCATGTTCACAAGTCTTTGTAGCATCTGGCCTAACAGACAAATACAGAGAAGAAAGGATGCACTGGAAAACCACGATGGAAGCAAGAACTCCCAAGATATCAAGATATTATTGACAACGCATTTCTCACGGGCATCATAATTTTGTCTGTCACTGATTTGAACTGTGCCTATTGGCGATGGGCCTCTTTACCTTTATTCCCCTGTCTATAGCATGGGAACAGTACTGCTTACTTGCCTACCTCACAGGAGTGTTGGGAAGTGCTTAGGTTAAGTTGGTACAGCACTTTGAAAATGGAAAGTGCCTTGTAATTGTTAAGAATTGTGGGTTGATATATTACAGCTAAAACCAGAAAACAATAGGCAGGAATAATTCAACATTCTGTTGAACTGCTCTCTGCAGAAGCAGGGTTTGATTCTGTAAACGGTAGTTATAACAAAAATGCCTATACACATAAAAAATCATGTGTATGTAAGTAAAAAGTAAATCAGTTTAAAACAGTCTTCTTTTAAAGATCAGGATGGTGTTATATTTATTTTGTCTTAGCACACTTAAACCAGTAAATTTAAAATACCACAAGTTCTTTATTACCCCCGGTAGACAATCTGGAGGAAAAAAAAGATTCACCCCTACAATCGGTTATATAGTCATTTTTTAGCTCTGCCGTGTTACTGCACAAGAGAGATAAAGTATCATCACTGGGGAAGCTTGACATGTATATCCTCAAACTGATTCACATTTCATTCACTACTCCAACATTTCTCAGAGACATTGTACTGTATGCTGAAAAGACAGGGCTGACAGACCGATTCTAATGCATGCCTGATAGTTGCGTTGGTTCATTGGCTATGGCCCTCAAATTACTTGACAGACAGCTCTTCAAATTGAGCTACTTTATGTAACTAGGACCAGTTGCTAATATTAGGAATTATTCATTCCACTCATAATGAGAGAATAATTATTTCTATTACTGACAGAAGATTAATAATTTTTCCAATTTGTGTGGCTCTGCTGGTTAAAAATTCCAATCATTGTAAGTACTACAATGACAGAAATCTCTAGAAGAGTTAACAGGGGAACATTCACACTTGGGTAATGGTCTCAGGGTTTTTATTCACTGATATAATCAGGGCGTTCTTCAGGGCAGGGACTATCTTACCATATGGCTTTGTAAATGCCGGTGTGGATGTACAGTGGTCCACAAAAATAATTTAAAACAACAGGCTTCTGTCACTAGATGGCAACATGAACATGTGCACATTGAAGCTCCGCCTATGCCAAACCGATGGTGGGACTGAGACCAGTCACTAGTTCTCACTCCCACTGAAACACGTCGCCTCCCTCATGCGAACTAGGAGTTTGCTGCTCTGTTAATGCAGTTTTCTTCTTCAAGGGTGGGCCTGTGTATATCTTAAACACATATTAGAAACACACCCCAACATTCCAGTGCTTTAACTGCCTTTTTGGAGGGTGTAGAGCCATCCCTTTGGAACATTCAGAGTGTCTTTTCAGCAGGACAGTTTATCACAGCAATCTCTCTCGAGTCCAAATCCTACCCTGGGATAAGATCATCAATCTCTTATTAGCTTCAAAAAAAGAAAAGGAGTACTTGTGGCATCTTACAACTACAATACCCACCTGCTGAAGTGAAGAAACAGATTGACAGAGACGGAAGAGTACCCAGAAGTTACCTACTACAGGACAGGTCCAACAAAAAAAATAACAGAACACCACTAGCCATCACCTTCAGCCCCCCAACTAAAACCTCTCCAACGCATCATCAAGGATCTACAACCTATTCTGAAGGACGACCCATCACTCTCACAGATCTTGGGAGACAGGCCAGTCCTTGCTTACAGCCAGCCCCCCAACCTGAAGCAAATACTCACCAGCAACCACACACCACACAACAGAACCACTAACCCAGGAACCTATCCTTGCAACAAAGCCCGTTGCCAACGGTGTCCACATATCTATTCAGGGGACACCATCATAGCGCCTAATCACATCGGCCACACTATCAGAGGCTCATTCACCTGCACATCTACCAATGTGATATATGCCATCATGTGCCAGCAATTCCCTTCTGCCATGTACGTTGGTCAAACTGGACAGTCTCTACGTAAAAGAATAAATGGACACAAATCAGACGTCAAGAATTAGAACATTCAAAAACCAGTCGGAGAACACTTCAATCTCTCTGGTCACTCGATTACAGACCTAAAAGTAGCAATTCTTCAACAAAAAAACTTCAAAATCAGACTCCAAGGAGAGACTGCTGAATTGGAATTAATTTGCAAATTGGATACAATTAATTTAGGCTTGGATAAAGATTGGGAGTGGATCGGTCATTACACAAAGTAAAACTATATGCCCTTGTTTATTTCTCCTCCTACTGTTCTTGTAAAGTGCTGGAAAAAGCCCACCTTGATTATCACTACAAAAGGCTCCTCCCCCTGTGCTCTCCTGCTGGTAATAGCTCACCTTTCCTGATCACTCTTGTTACAGTGTGTATGGTAACACCCATTGTTTCATGTTCTCTGTGTATATAAAATCTCCCCACTGTATTTTCCACTATATGCATCCGATGAAGTGAGCTGTAGCTCATGAGAGCTTATGCTCTAATAAATGTGTAGTCTCTAAGGTGCCACAAGTATTCCTTTTCCCTTTACGGATACAGACTAACACGGCTCCTACTCTGAAATCTGTTATTGGCTTCAGTTACAGTCATTGTCCTAAGGCAGAATTTAGTCCTTGGAGGAGGAGGGAGGGGAGTCATTGGGGGTGGTGTGATAGGATATCTCTAGCACTATGGAAACCAGTGTCCCATAGAAACAGTATAGATTAGATTGATAATCCTATAGAATAAGTATTTTACCTTCAAGATATATAGAAATTTAAGATTTCAATAGAAATTACTCTAAAAATCTATAGAATTTAATAGAAATGCCACCTTTCTATTGTTGTTTGACCCATCCATCTAATTTTCTATTAAAAGTTGAATGAGTATTCCATAGAGGGTTCAAATTAGATGGATTATATTTGAGGTTCTCATACTGTTGCCTACTGGGGTTCATGAAGAGCTGGATGGTCTGTTGATGCTGCTTTTCCTCCACTGCTGTAGCCTTTCAATGGGTTCAGCAGGTTTCCCTATGAAACCGTGTGGAGTTGGGACAGGTCCAAGGCCTGCCTCCTTCATGTCCCTTTTGGGTTGTCTTGCACCCTCAGAAGTACTAGCAGAGAAGCAGACACTGCTGTTATGCATGGCTGCTATGCAGGGCTGTAAGTAGAGGCCCCATAGGGTTGCCAGGTGTCTAGTTTTTGACCTCTGATTTTTGACCACTGACCGGGCTGCTGACTGGGCTGTTAAAAGTCCAGTTGGCGGCACAGCCAGGCTCCCTACCCAGCTCCGTGTGGCTCCCAGAAGTAGTGACATGTCCCTCCAGCTCTTAGGTGTAGGGGCAGCCACAGGGCTCCGTGTGGTGCCCCTGCCCTGAGCACCAGTTCCGCAACTCCCATTGGCTGGGAACCGCGGCCAATGGGAGCTGCAGGGGTGATGCCTGCAGGTGGGGGCAGCGCATAGAGCTGGAGGGACATGCCGGCCTTCCTAGGAGCCACCTGAGGTAAGCTGCCCGGAGCCCACACCCTTCCTCCCCTCCCGCACTCCAACCCCCTACCCCAGCCCTGAGGTCCCTCCTGCACCTAAACTCCCTCCCAGAGCCTGCACCTGCCTGCACCACAGCTCCCTGCCCTGAGCTCCCTCCCGCAACCAAACTCTCTCCCGGAGCCCGCACCCCCTGCCCCAGCCCCAGCCCCCTCAGACACTCCAAACCTCCCATCCCCAGCCCGCACCTCCAGATGGAGCCCTCACCTCCTGCACACTCCGAACCACTCGGCCCCAGCCCGGTGAAAATGAGTGAGTGAGCGTGGGAGAGAGTGAGCGACGGAGGGAGGGGGGATGGAATGAGTGGGGATGGGGCCTTGGAGAAGGGGCAGGGCAAGGGTGTTCAGTTTTCTGCAGTTCGAAAGTTGGCAACCCTACCCACCCAAACTTGTGTACCTGCAGAGCAGGCAGGCACATTCTTGCCCTCAGGAAAACTCTCGCTAGCTTAAAGGACTGAATACTAAAAACTAAGGCAGGACCTTGGGAACATGTCCTTAGTGCTCCCAAGTAACTCAAGTCAATCCTCCCAGGAATTTTAAGTATGAGGAAGAGACTATCCCACAGCCAACGCAATGCTGCACTTGCAAAAGTGAATGGCATCTTCCATTTCCTGCCAGAGGGATTCATTACAGGAGAGTCCATTACAGTGCTAATCTGTCAAAGTGACTACACAGTGCACCCTAGGAAGCTGTCTTCTTCTGTGTGTATATGTAACTCCTATTAAAGTTAGTGGGAATTAACCATGTGTATCTAGGGGAGACAAGGCTGTGAAAGTGTGTAACAAAATATGGTATTAAAAATAACTGACAGAGACCATCCAAGTGTCAAAGAGACTTAATTCTCCCTCCTCCCCCCATACTGGGTACTAGATTTTCTTTGTGTGTCAAACATAAAATAGCTTTGCTATCCATTTTCTTCATGTAACTTCTTTCTACCAACATTTTTAATTCAACTAATTAAAGTAATAATGTATAAGAGGCTTTAACATATCTGCCAGACAAATTAAGAGACAAAAGTCCTGGTAGTTTATCACACAGTTTATTGCTGAGAAAAACAATGTGCCCAAGCAAGAGCAGCAGCAACAGGAAATCAATAAGAATTAAACAGATAAGCTCACATTTATCCCAGAGGTATTAAAATTCTGTCCAAGATCCATAGATTCTAAGGCCAGAAGGGACCACTGTGATCGTCTAGTCTGCCCTTCTGGATACACAGACCACAGAACTTCCAAAAAATAATTCTTGGAGCATATCTTTTAGAAATATATCTAATTTGGAATTAAAAAATTGTCAGTGATGGAGAATCCTTCGAAGTGACGAAGTGAGCTGTAGCTCACGAAAGCTCATGCTCAAATAAATTGGTTAGTCTCTAAGGTGCCACAAGTCCTCCTTTTCTTTTTGGAGAATCCTTCATGACCCTTAATAAGTTCTAATGGTTAATTGCTCTCACTGTTAAAACTTTTACACTTCATTCCCAGTCTGAATTTGTCTAGCTTCAACTTTCCAGCCCTGGACTGTGTTATACCTTTCTCTGCTAGATTAAAGAGCCTGTTATTAAATAGTTGTTTCCCATGTAGATACTTCAGACTGTAATCAAGTCACCCCCTTAGCCTTCTCTTTGTTAAAACCAACATACTGAGCTCCTTGAGTCTATCACTATAAGACATGTTTTCTAATCCTTTCACCATTCTCATGGCTCTTCTCTGAATCCGCTCCAATTTATCAACATCCTTCTTGAATTGTGGGCACCAGAACTGAACACATCAGTGCCAAATACAGAGATAAAATAACCTCTCTACTCCTACTCAATATTCCCTTGTTTATGCATCCAAGGATCACATTAGCCCTTTTGGCCACAGCATTGCCCGGAGAACTCATGTTCAGCTGATTATCCAAAACGATCCCCAAATCTTTTTCAAAGACACTGCTTCCCATGACAGAGTCCCCAGCCTGTAAGTATGGCCTACAGTTTTTGTTCCTTGATGTTTACAGTTAGCTGTATGAAAACACACATTTTTTGCTTCCACTGAGTTTACCAAGGGATCCAGATTGCCGATCCAGTGACCTGTCCTCTTCATTATTTACCACTCCCCCTATTTTTGTGTCATCCGCAAACTTTATTAGTGATGCTTTTATGTTTTCTTCTGGGTCATTAGTAAAAATGTCAAATAGCACAAGGCCAAGAACTGATTGCCACAGGACCCCATGAGAAACACACCTGTTTAATGATGATTCCCTGTTTACAATTACAACTCCTCCTTTGTGCAAAAGAAAAGGAGTGGTCAGATGGCCGAAATGTCATTGAGGAAATGGAGCTGCATAACCATTATCTGACGCTGCATAACTCGGCGCTACCTCAGATGAGCACCCCTAGATATGGGGTAAGTTCTTCCTGCACCCGAGGACCCATAGTCCCCATTTAGATCTGCTTCCAGTCAGCTCTAAGCTACACCACTGGCATAAAGTCTTTAATGGAGCTCCACTATCCCCTCTTCCTGCTCCCAACACCTCCCTACCAAAGAAGGAGAGCCAAACAGAAGCACAGAGTGTTCCTCCTACACCAGGGCATGCTCTGCTGGCAGTTTATGATGAAATTACAGTCCCTATACACCACCACAGTGCCACTCGATTTCAGAATCTTGCCCATGGCTTTTTAATGAATGTTGCCACTAGTGGAAATTACTAGCACAAATTTTTACCTAGCAATAAATACGTTCATGTACAGTAGAATGCAGGGGTGGCATTTAGGTAGGGCATGGAGGGGGCATGGGGAGGTTGCTTCATAGCATGTGTTAATTTTAGGTACAGTACATATGTCTAAAATGAAGACTCCACAATGGGGCTCCAGGAAACAGGCAAGCCATGGAGCACAGGGCCCATCAACAAGATCTCTGTGGCAGGGCTACCTCCCAGCATAGCCCAAGTAGGAGAAGGAACGCCTCAGCACTCCCCATCCCCTTGGAGTAATTAATTATTGGAGCAAGTTACCAAGAGTTGTGGTGGATTCTCCATCCCTGGCAATTTTTAACTCCAAGACTGGATGATTTTCCTAAAAGACATGCTCTAGGAATTATTCTGAGGAAGTGTTATATAGCAGGTCTTACTAGATGATCATCACAACGGTCTTCTGCCCTGGGAATGTATGCATATACCTAGCTCTTATATAGCACTTTTCATCTGCAGAGCTCAAAGCACTTTACAAAGTGATATTACGTCCATTTTACAGCTGGAAAAACTGAGGCAGAAGGCAGTGAAGTGACTTGCCCAAGGCCACCCTGAGAACCAGTAGCTAAGCTAGAAATTGAACCAGTCTCCCGAGGCCCAGTCTAGTGCTCTATCCACTAAGCTACACCCAGACTTTAAGGTCAGCAGGGACCATTGTGATCAACTAATGACTAGTATGACCTCCTGTACATTGCTTCTCAATCTACACTCACTAACTCAGTTCACCTTCTCAGCCTCAGAGACCTCCTTTCCACCACTTACTGCCCATGTCTTCACCCTGATCTTGACAATGTTACATTATAATTGCGTGAATTAAAAGAGCACACCAGACTTACATTCTGTTACTGGGTTATATTTTACCACCTGCATTCTGCAAGATGTCTGACACAGGAGTCCACTCTGGTCTTCAAATCTGCTAATTTATAGGGGAAAGACTTGGGCGGGAGGACACAACACCACAGGTATTTTTTATCTTGGCTGTGCAACTTAGTCCTTTGCAAGGAGCTGGATAAAATTCCAAATTCTATTCCACTCTAACACATCCTCAGTGCCCTAATGTGGACTTTACTATTATAGATCAAATATATGAACTTAGAAGAATTTTAAAACTACTCTTTAATAACAAGATACAATAAAATGAATTATCATCTCATCATAACTTTCATCCTTTCCAGATCACCCTTCAACTCTTATGATTTTTTTTCCGTGTGGGTGATGTCCAGCTTGGGCTGTAAATTCCTCAGAGCAGGATCAAATCTGGCACACCAATCTCCCAGAAGAGAAAGTCAACAGAAAAAGGAATACAGGCTAAAATCTCTTCTCCAGACCCCAGTCCAAATAACTCAAGTAGGAGACAAGCTGGAAGGAATAATCTCCTCCAGACTACAGGGCCTTAAATCTTCCCTGTGTGTCGTGCTGTGACAGGACATATCTCTTGGGATGGGCTCCATCATGTAGAGGGGCTCTCCACCTAAACCTGCTGCCCTCCCTTTTGTGCTGCAGCTCAGCACCAGTTCTGCCATCAGAGGGCTCTGTGTACCTATGCAAGCACGGATAGCGTTCCCTCAGAGTGAATGAAACCAGCAGGAAGGCATGATAACTGGCCATTCTTCTTTACTTTCAATTGTATGGTCAGATCATTTTCTTTTGTTAAAGTACTAATTCTGTTAGATCAAGAAAGAGTCCATTATCAAGACAAAAATACAGAAGTTGTTTATTTAAATGAACATCTAGAAAGATTTAAACATTATGGGGTGCTATATGATACAGTGAATAAACAAACAAAATCCAGTCCTATGGAGTAATAATGGTCACAGGGCACTTAATACATAGCTGTGAAGATCTGGATCAGAGGCATGGTATTACTAATTTTGCACCCTTTCATTGGGACATATAATTTTCATAATGGGTGACTGAACAGCTGGAAGACAGCTCCTTCAGCCATCTGATCCTGTGCCTCAGTAATCTCTGCAAATGTCTGAATTTCATTATATCTCCCTGTAAACAAGAATATATCATTTTCTATTTTTCATTCTTTTTTGGCATGCTTTAAAAGCAGCATTTCTCCTGTAACCACTAATTGACAACACATGCTAACATTTTCCAGAACTGCAGAACACACACTTATCATAAATACACACAGAGACCTCTGCCAAAGTTTTATCATGTCACCTGCATGATAGCAATGTCAGAAATGTTCTCCGGGGACAAAAATTGCCACCCCTGCAAGCTATACCAGAGGAATTCATTTTAAAAAATGGCACAGTTTTAAACACAGCATTGTAGGATTCTTCCGGAGCCATTAGCTATTTCTGGATCTATAGCTTGTTCTTTAAATGTCTCATTAAAAACAACTATTTCCAATTGACTCCCCCCCCCCCCCAAAAAAAAATTATTTCCTTTGACCCCACTTCACACTCCCTATAAAGCAG
This sequence comes from Eretmochelys imbricata, assembly GCF_965152235.1. Classification (NCBI taxonomy): domain Eukaryota; kingdom Metazoa; phylum Chordata; order Testudines; family Cheloniidae; genus Eretmochelys; species Eretmochelys imbricata. Next base: position 35,673,655 of record NC_135572.1, read on the forward strand.
GAGTCAGGGACTCTTAAGGTCCTTATAAACCATTATAAAGTGGTTCCACTCCAGATCCTCAGGATGGCCAGCCTGGGTAAGGAAGAGGAGGGAAGGAGGGACTGTGCAGCCACTCCACAATCAGAACCTGTAGAGCAGAGCTTGAAGTAAGAGGAAGAAACAGGGACCTAAATACAAATGATCTGCTCACCCATATCTTGGTCCCACTTTCTCCTAATGCTTGTGGTGCAATAGATATTGTAGATCTGTGGCTGCTCTATAATAGATATGTGATGTTGGGGAGTGGAAAGTTGTAAATTGCAAGAGATCGCTACCCTTGAGTTTTGTTTGAAAATCTTTTCAGCTATAAGAAACGGGGGAGGCTAAATCAGGGGAACAGCTGATAACAGCTACTTATCAGGTGGGGAAGAGAGAGGCTTTGCCAATTGCAAAATAACCACCTCTGCATCACAGCTGCTTGGCCCAGCCAAATTTAAAAGTCCAGCCCCAGGAAGGCATGCTGGGAGAAAATTTCTATATAAGGGAAACCCTGTGCTGGGGTAATGTTGCAGGGAGCAAGAAATCAAATCCTACACTACTACATCATACTTTGCTTTGAGTTTGGATATGGCCCCAATATGCTATATTATGTCTTAATTAAATGCAAGATTGTCTTTAAAATTCTGAATTATGCTTAGTCACATAACTGAGAAAATCTACTTAGGTTGGCCTACATTTAAAAGTTCAACTGCACCTAATTACACTTAAAGGAAGGTTGAGAGAGTCTTTCACAATAGTGCAAACATTAAAAGAAATGTTCTTAGCCAGTACTCTTCATCTGTTTCCTCTGCTATTATTGCAAATATAAATATCTGAGCATCACAAGCTCCCAAGGCTCAAAGATGAAGCTATGCAAATTCAGACTGGAAATAAGATGTAAATATTTAACAAGGAGGGTAATTAACCACTGGAACAACTTACCAGCAGATGTGGCAGATTCTCCTTCACTTGACGTCTTTTCATCAAAATTGGATTAAAAAAATACTCTAGCTCAAGCAGAAATTATGGGCTTGATGAAGCAATCACTTGGTTAAATTTGATGGTTTGTGCAATACAACAGGTCAGACTAGCTGACCATAACAGGTCCTCCTGGCCTTAAAATCTGAGTAAGGACAAGTTTACACTACAAAATCAAGTTGAATTAAGTTATGTCAATGTACAATACCACAGTTATTGAATTGTCTTTGCATGTGCACACTGTGCTTCGTGTGTCAGCAGTATGCTTCCTCACCAGGAGCGCTTGCACTGATTTAACCGTCTGTGTGGGGCATTGTGGCACATTTTCAGAAAGGCAGCAACAGACCATGTAAGCAGTGCAGAGTCTACACTGACACTGTGTCATGCTAACTACATCGACCTAAGCACTACACCTCTCGCGGCGGTGGAGTTATTAAGTTAGCAAAGTGGGCGAGTTACACTGGTGGGAGCAACATTTTAGTGTAAACACTTACAGAGTTAGGCCAATGTAAACTGCAGTACATCGACCTACTTCTATAATGTAGACCAGCCCTAAGACCTTATCTCTCACAAAACGACTTCCCTAGGGTGAGCAATCCTGTGCTTATGACAACATCGTAATTCTGTTCCCATGAAATTGCTTGGAATGTCAAAGTTAGCATTATGGGCCTGATTCACCACTACGTGATTTCAGTTTTATACCAGCATAACTGCAATGATTTCAATGGAATTACACTGGCATAAAACTGGAGTAATGCTCTGGTGAATGGGGCACTGGGACTTCACTGAAAGCAATCTGGACATATGAAGGGGAAACAGGTTTAAATTTAAGATGAAGAAGTTTGGAAGACTCTTCCAATATACAAGATTATTCATGTTTTATTTATTACACAGCCTATGAATGTTATTAGCCTGTATGCATTCTTGCCTTACAAGACATTTCTCAATAAAAAAACCAAACATTTAAATACCAAATATATTAGGTTATACTGAACAAATGTAAATGTGGGTCACATTTCAATCCTGCATGAACATGTAGCTCTCACCTGTAGAGTCTCTACTTCTCCTCTCTATCTCTAGGCAGTGACAAGTAGCTGCATATACTGTGATCTGCTGAGCATGACTACTTGACAATACATCTTGGGAGCTGTAATTCACTGAACAGAGTTTCGCCTACAGGCAATTGATTCAGACAAACATATGAGGTCAAATTCTAGCTCACAGTGTGCACATATGGACACAGGAAAAAAATCAGGAAAAATCCACAGTGTGTTGAAATGATTGTGGCGTAATCCTGCTTTCACAGGGAAAAACACAGCAAAATTGATCAAGAGGATTATGTAACATTGCTGTTATAATTATTAAAATCATGCCAGTGCTTATATAACCCGTCTGCTTGGTGTGGCGCTCTGTCCCCCTCTAGCAGCACCGAGCCCAGCCAGAGATTGAGGAGTCTGCTACAGCGTGAGCTAAAAGCCACCTGGCTTTTAGCTCATGTAGTAGAGACTCAAGCACTAAGCTTCAGAGGTCCCAGATTCAACCCTGACAACCAGGGTTTGCCGATGTTAACTTACAAAGTGCCACATTTAGGACAGTATCACTATTGAGGGTAATACATAAAAATGAGTCTAACATTCAATGAAGTCAATTGGGCTTATGCACATGCATAGGACTTTCTGATGAAACACTTTTTTTTTTAAATCAGGGAAGGCTGATTAGTCAAAACAAAATCTGTTTGTAAGAAGGGGTCAATTTCAACAAAATCCTGATTTGAAATTTTTTTGAAAAAAAGTTTTGAAATGGTCAAAAAGTTCTTTTTCAACATTTTCTAAACAAAAATGTTTGGGGTTTTTTTGTTTTTGTTTTTTTTATTTGAAATGACTTTGTTTCAGACTTTTAGCTCTAAATCAAAACAAAATGTTCTGACTGACCTGCTCCAAAATTGTTTAGGATTATTGGTTTGTGAAAATTTTCAAGATTGACGTTTCAGGACTGGAAAGAATTTCAAAAATCTCTAAAACCCTCATGGTCTCAGGCAACTAACTAGCCTGGTGGGATACACAGGATTAGGACCACAGGGATTTTAATATTACTTCCACTTTCTACAAAGTATTACATGGAAAGGGCAGATGTGGTTCTGTATGTAGCGATGAGACCAACTTTCAAGCCACTTGCTCACCTAGCCTTACACACACGAACATACGTCTGTTGTTATATGCCAACACTGGGTGAGCTTTAATTTGGTTCTTTAGTGCCTTGTCTATAATATGCTTGAAACACGCTATTGTAATATTATTCAAAGAAGGTTGTAGGAAGAGAGGAGAGAAGATGCACGCTGGTGTGGTAAAGTGCAAAGCCTTGAAAAGAAGGCATGAGAGCTTGAAGTACGTGGGAAGAGAGAAGAGGGACAGAATGGGTCTGCAGGACGAACCAGGAAGATCATTTTGGCTGTTGTGTACGGAATGGACTGGAGCAGGAAGAGATCAATCAAGAGGCAGTCAATCTCTTAAAGAGAAGGTTATAGTAGTTTAGGTAACAGACAAAGGGCCACAGAACCTAGAGAGAAAAGGCTTGATCCTGCCAGATGCTGAGCGGACTCACACATGGGCTCACTCACATGATTAAAAGTCATGCTTACATGCCTTGCTGAACCTGGGCCAGAATGTTCAGCACCTTGAAGGATCAAGCCCATAAGAAGAAACAGAAAGTGATCCAAAAGTTGTGAGCCTGATGAAGTTGTCAAGGGAACTTACAGAGAGAGTTGAGAGTAGAGATGAGAAGCTTGGCTTTATTAGCTTATTAAGTAGCTAATGTTCGCAGAGGGCTTTGAAGATGCAGAGTAATATTAATGTGAAAATGGTTATTATTTTAACTTCCCTTTTCTAAATCAGCTCTACCATACACTGCAGTGCTATTCACACACAAGAGTACGGATGTCAGTATCTTTCAGTTAAGATTAGATCAAACAAAGGTTTATTCAATGAAAGAATGAATACTATTCAAAGGCGAGGACAAATAACCACTGCATTTACTGATGTACAGCCCATTATCTTCAATACACTGTATCCAGCTGCATTTGTTTTTCTGATTAATTCAAGTCCAACAATCAAAGCCTCAAAGGGATTTTTATTATTGTTGGTTTATATTTTTACTAGGAACTGCTGGAACAGACCAATCCATCATTTAGTTTGGTATCCTGTCTCTTCACAGTGCCTGCATCAGGATCTTCAGAGGAGGGCTCGGAACTCCCATAATGCATATGAGTGATTGCACAATATTATATATCAAAGGGGGAAATTCTTGCTGACCCAGCTGGTGATTAATTTATATTTCTGAAGCACCAGGATTCACAGCCCTGGAAACAGTAACTGCAGTTTCCATTGTTCATATGGAGATCAATTCTGCAATACTGAAGTCAATAGGAGTATTGACCTGGTCTTTAATGGGCCCAGGAACAAACCCAGTAGGGACTAATGATTTATAAAATTGTACTGAATTATTTGCCTCACTTATGGCCTGATTGAATTGGAAAGACTTGCTTGGACTTTAGCGGGTTATGAATCAGGCCCTAAAATCCTGAAACTTAAAGTTTTGTAAGCTAATGCATTGTGTAAAGAAATATTTACTGTTATTTCTATAGGGATGTTGCTTTTTAGTTAAATCAGGTTCTATCTTGTATTCCGGATAGGGTGACCAGATAGCAAGTGTGAAAAATCGGGACTGGGGTGGGGGCACCTATATAAGAAAAAGGCCCAAATATTGGGACTGTCCCTATAAAATCGAGACATCTGGTCACCCTAATTCCGGAAGGGGGTAAAAAGAACAATTCAGTTTAGCTTTTTATATCATGCAACATTTTGCATATCCCTCTTATTCTTTATATTCCCATTTGTTAGGCTTTTTCAATCTCTTCTTATATGGAAGTTCCTCTCTTCATCTTAGTTATTTATCTTGCTCTTTTTCCTGGCTTTTTCTATAGCTTTATGTTCACAGATATTTATTTCATACTTCTAAAGTACAGTTTGTTTACACAAATAAAGAGATGGCTCCCCACCCTCCAACACAGAGTTAAGGTTCCTGTCTTATAAGTTCCCATACTTCCCTATGCTTCTTTTTTAAGTGTAACCTTGACTTTGAATTTGCTGGATTTGGGATATTTTTATTTTTTAAACCACAACTTTCAGATGAGAACTGCTTTTTAATCAAACTATTTACAATACTGTTTGTTTGGAATGTTTGGGGGAAAGGCTTTGTTCATTCCTATTTAATTAAAATAGTTCTGAGGAAAGGGGTAAAGAGGTAAAGAACAGTAGTGAGTTACTCTTCTCGGAATAAGATGTCTCTTTGTGACTGTGCTTAGGAGAGCTATGCTAGTTTTTCTTGCCCTCGAGCACATCAACCAGAAGCAACACATCTAGATCTCCAAAAACAACAACAGCTTTCCAGATGTAGCTTTTTATATCCAACAGAGTTATTGAGCAATGCAAAATAGACCTCATAGACTCCTGTTTTTCATACCAAAACACATATTTCTGCCTGGCATCCATAATTTGATTTATTCCTCAACTCCTCCCATATGTTTACTGTTATCTATGATATATGTAATGTGGGCTTGTTTATGTATGTGTTCTACTTTCAAATGGGACTTGTATGCTTACTGCTATTATTCGCAAAGCTTCGATATTCGTCTTTGATCTCCAGTTGTGCCAACAGATCACTACGACACAGATCATTAGAGCACTCTCTAGGCCTTTGCTTTCTTTAATGTCTTTTTTTAATAGTTATTATTATTATTCATTCTTCTTTTCATGATGGGCTTACCTTTTTGCCTATCACTCTTTCTCTCTTCTTGTTTTGTGGTTCCAAGTTCCACTGCTCTAAAGTGCTTGTAATTCCTTAGAAAATGAAAAAAAACAGGGTGGGATTTCCAAAAACCTTCAGCTCCTGTTTAGATCAATGGGTGTTTTACCACCCACTTCAATGGGAACAGAGTTAAGCCAATGCTGAGAGCTTTGGAAAATGCCATCCATAATGTTGTAATACAACCTACCCCCTTTGTAAAGTTCAGAATATAGTGACCACTTGGATTATTATAATGATTTATTATATGATTATGGGAGTGTCCAAAGGCCCCACTGAGGAGCAGTGTCGGTAGGTGCTAGATCAGGGATAGGCAACCTATGGCACGCGTGCCAAAGGTGGCACACAAGCTGATTTTCAGTGGCACTCACACTGCCTGGGTCCTGGCCACCGGTCCGGAGGGCTCTGCATTTTAATTTAATTTTAAATGAAGCTTCTTAAACACTTTAAAACCTTGTTTACTTTACATACAACAATAGTTTACTTATATATTATAGACTTATAGAAAGAGACCTTCTAAAAACGTTAAAATGTATTACTGGCACACAAAACCTTAAATTAGAATGAATAAATGAAGACTTGGCACACCACTTCTGAAAGGTTGCCGACCCCTGTGCTAGATGCTTTACAAACACACAGGCAAGCATGGCAGACCCATTTTCAGTGCCTTTGCTGAATTCATTTCTGCAAGTATCAGAGGGGTAGCCGTGTTAGTCTGTATCCACGAAAACAACGAAGAGTCCGGTGACACCTTAAAGACTAACAGATTTATTTGGACGTAAGCTTTCGTAGTAAGAAGTGGTTTTTTTACCCATGAAAGCTTATGCCCAAATAAATCTGTTAGTCTTTAAGGTGTCACCGGACTCCTCGTCATTTCTGCAAACTTACCCAATAATACTGTGTGTGGCAACAACCACAAAATGCACCTTTTTACAGTAATCATGTAATGTTTGGCATAAAGGTTATTAGTGATTATTCAAAAAAATCCAGGAGGAAGTTGTGGATTCCGCTCTTACGATGTTCATCTCTGAATTAGATTCTGAGCGTTACTGCTTGGCCTGTAGAAAACAGTCCTCAATAAAGTCTGGATTTGGTAAGGAAGGAGCTCTGCATAGATGCTCCCTGCACTCTCACAGAGCCCCACTGAAGTCTATGGGGCTCTGGGAAAATGCAGAGGCCCACCTGCCTACGCAAAAGTTTCTTGCAGGTTTCAGGCCTAAGTAATGTTTTTATTGAGAGTTCCTCCCAAAGGATAGTGATGTCCTGCAAGAGTAGGATGGAAAGGTGACCTGCCAAGGTAAACAATCTTATTGCTCTAGGCCCGTGGTTTTCAAACTTTTTTTTCGTGGACCACTTGAAAATTGCTAAGGGTCTCGGAGGACCACTTAACGATCTTTCCAAATGTTGTTTGTACCATTCGCTAACTATTGTAAAGCACTTTGGATAAAAGTGCTATATAAAAAAGAACTTAATAATAATTAACTTTTTTATTCTACAAATAAAAGCACACAACTCATTTTAATATCAAAAAGAAAAAGGAGTACTTTTGGCACCTTAGAGACTAATAACAAATTTATGCTCAAATAACTTTGTTGTGGCACCTTAGAGACTAACATATTAATTTGAGCATAAATTTGTTAGTCTCTAAGGTGCCAAAAGTACTCCTTTGCTTTTTGCGAATACAGACTAACACGGCTGCTACTCTGAAACCTGACATTTTAATATCAGTAGTCTTACCTTTCTAATGCGATGGAGGTGCCCTCTCTCCCGCACCGTAGCAGCCCCTGAGCTGGGGCTGGGAAGGAAGGGGGTTTCTCTTGTGTGTGGCCGCCCAGGCGTGCACCTTAGAGGGAACTATCCGCAGACCACCTGAATGGAGTTTGAGAACCTCTGCTCTAGGCACCGAAATATGTGTTGAAAGGCCCCGACAGTCACAGGCAGAAGGGTACCTGGTGCTGTATTTCCTTTTTTTAAACCTTATGATATCCATGTCTGCCATGGGGGGTCTTGCTCTACCCAGCATGCTGTCTGCAAAGCTACCATAGAGTTTCACTTGCTTTCCACACACTCACTACTGAAGGGTGATGCCACCATATATTATTTTTCAGTATCTTTTCCATCCTGTGGCCTGAGAGCAATTGCAGCCCCTGGGTGATATTTTCAAAGGCCATAGGCATCTGAAAAGCAAGGAACTAGGGTCTGATTCTGCCCATTGACTTCATCTCTGCAGCTGATGCAGAATTTACAATGATCTCTGTGCAGGAGCAGTGGTCTACCTGTGTGTAGCTCCTGGCAGGCTTGGACCCTGGTGATGGTATTAGGGTTCAATGGGACTAATCAGAGGGTGGGGGAGAGGAATTGCAAAAGGATTAAGCTGGGAACTACAGGCCAGTCAGCCTCACCTGAAAAATCATAGAGCAGGTCCTCAAGGAATCCATTCTGAAGCACTTAGAGGAGAGGAAAGTGATCAGGAACAGTCAGCATGGATTCACCAAGGGCAAGTCATGCCTGACTAATCTAATTGCCTTCTATGACGAGATAACTGGCTCTGTGGATGAGGGGAAAGCAGTGGATGTGTTGTTCCTTGACTTTAGCAAAGCTTTTGATACGGTCTCCCATAGTATTCTTGCCAGCAAGTTAAAGAAGTATGGGCCGGATGAATGTACTATAAGGTGGATAGAAAGCTGGCTAGATTGTCGGACTCAACGGGTAATGATCAACGGCTCCATGTCTAGTTGGCAGCTGGTATCAAGTGGAGTGCCCCAAGGGTCGGTCCTGGGGCCGGTTTTGTTCAATATCTTCATAAATGATCTGGAGGATGGTGTGGATTGCACCCTCAGCAAGTTTGCAGATGACACTAAACTGGGAGGAGAGGTAGATACGATGGAGGGTAGGGATAGGATACGGAGGGCCCTAGACAAATTAGAGGACTGGGCCAAAAGAAATCTGATGAGGTTCAACAAGGACAAGTGCAGAGTCCAGCACTTAGGACGGAAGAATCCAATGCACCGCTACAGACTAGGGACCGAATGGCTAGTCAGCAGTTCTGCAGAAAAGGACCTCGGGGTTACAGTGGACAAGAAGCTGGATATGAGTGAACAGTGTGCCCTTGTTGCCAAGAAGGCCAATGGCATTTTGGGATGTATAAGTAGGGGCATTGCCAGCAGATCGAGGGACGTGATTGTTCCCCTCTATTCAACATTGGTGAGGCCTCATTTGGAGTACTGTGTCCAGTTTTGGGCCCCACACTACAAGAAGGATTGTAGAAAAATTGTGGAAAAATTGGAAAGAGTCCAGCGGAGGGCAACAAAAATGATTAGGGGACTGGAACACAGGACTTATGAGGAGAGGCTGAGGGAACTGGGATTGTTTAGTCTGCAGAAGAGAAGAATAAGGGGGGGGATTTGATAGCTGCTTCCCACTACATGAAAGGGGATTCCAAAGAGGATGGATCTAGACTGTTCTCAGTGGTAGCAGATGATAGAACAAGGAGTAATGGTCTCAAGTTGCAGTGGGGGAGGTTTAGGTTGGATATTAGGAAAAACTTTTTCACTAGGAGGGTGGTGAAACACTGGAATACATTACCTAGGGAGGTGGTGGAATCTCCTTCCTTAGAAGTTTTTAAGGTCAGGCTTGACAAAGCCCTGGTTGGGATGATTTAGTTGGGGATTGGTCCTGCTTTGAGCAGGGGGTTGGACTAGATGACCTCCTGAGGTCCCTTCCAACCCTGATATTCTATGATTCTATGTACAAGACAAAGACACATAAAGAATCAGAAGTTAAAATGACTGCAAAGGGTTTAAAAGTGGAGTAACCACATGATTTACACTAATATCCCGATAAAGCATTTAATTGTTTTGATGTTGAGGAACAATTCTCAAAAATCAGCCAAACAACATGTTTTCCCATTTTGGGGTCAAGATTCATTCTCTACTGTAGAGCAACCTCCACGGCGACTTCTGGCTCAGCTTTCATTATTACATACCTTCTATCTACCATCAAGTGCTATCTCCCTACAAGCAATTCATACAAGGACTACAGTTCTTGCCAAAATCTTCTTGCACAGAATCAGAGGCTAATGCCTCTGCAAGGTCTGCAGCAGCTGCCAGTGGTGATACATCTAAATGTCAGATTCATACGGTACACATATAAAATTGCCTAGAGTACAGTATATTGCACTACATATGATATTCTAACTACTGTGTGTGTGTGTCTGTATGTGTATCGACAAAAATATGGACCTAATCCTGCTCCCATTAATGGTGTAGCAAACTCTCCCCAATTTTAATTGTGAATTAAATATTAGATATTCTTCTTGAAGTCCCAGCTCCTGGAGGCATATGATTCTATGGGAATCTCAACATGCATTTTAAAAAAAGTTTTAGCCCTCTTGTGGAGAAGAGCTTCAAAATGTGAACCCTAAAGGCTTAAAAGCCAGACAGGAATTCAACAAAACAAAAACAATCAATTTATTATTGTAATAATATGGGGGTTCCTGATTTTTTAACCCTTGGGGTTGACAATGCTGAATAATGCCAATAGCAAACTCCCATTGATATCAATGCAAGCAAGACTGAGCCCTCAGTGTGCAAAAAGCTTTATGGATTTTTTTTTATTATTTTAAAAAAAACCCAAGGCCTACAGAAAACTTCAAAAGATTAAGTAAATAAAATCCGTGGAGCCCTGCAAATTTGCGGATATCCACGGACCATGTTTGCAGATCCCAGATTGGATGCGCATATAAATTTTGCATCCGCTCAGGGCTCCAAAATTCCATCTGGGCCAGATCTTCAGCTGACACAAATTGAGGTCATTCCATTGACTTCAGTGGAGCTACTGCAATTTACACCAACTGAAGGTCTGGCCTCTAGAATAAAAATACAGGGATTTTATAAAGGTCTGGGCACAGATTGTTCTATAATATACAAACCCCCGACACCATGCATTAGACCTCAGCTCTCAAAATGGTGCTTTTCTCTGGATATAAGTGTAAATGAATGGTCCCAACACTATCTATTAATTTTACCAAGAACATGATAGCAATTCTTCAAAATAGCAAAGGACTGAAGAGAAAATACTCCCATGCACTAATACTGTTTGACAATGGTACTGAGAATAACCTTATTTATAGTCATAAAAAGGTACATGCCCAGACAGAGCCAGAATTGCAGTGAAAAATTCATAACCCACTTTAAAGTTACCTCTAATAGAATAATCTGATGTTTTGAACAAAATTTATATACTGGGTTATAGGACCACAATGCAAAACTGTGTGGTTCTGATGGCAGAATTTTAAATGAGGCCCCATTTACTTAAATAGAGTTGAATGTCAGTTTGGGTTATCAATTTATTAGGAAGGGATACTGGCAATACAATGAATAAATAATAATACTGTGTCCTTATTTAGAGTAAAAAACCTAGTAACATTAAAGTAAATAGCGAAATTCCCACTGACTTCAGTGGGAACAGGATTTTGCCCATAGTACCTTACAAATAAGGATTTTAATAACTTTCAAAACAGAAAAAGAGGCAAAAATATGATTAGTTGCACTTTTTTCTCTCAGAGATAGCCAAAACAACAAAACGCAAACATTGTTGGTGGGTGGGTTACAAATTGGAAAGTGTGTGCAAAAGCATATAAAACCAAAACCAAACAACATCCTATTGTATTTTATTGCCAGTCAATTGGCATACTGTCCTCTGCACAAGACAAAACATCACATGGGCCAGGAATCTCCGCAAGTCCTCTCTCCTGGACTTACTTCTTCAAAGAACTGTTGGGATGGCAGAATTTACCCTCTGTAATGAGAAGTGTGGGAGGTCTTTGCTCTGAGACCTCTGTACAGGGCCCAAGAGAGTCCTGGAGGCCCGGGAATGTTTCCAGAGTGGCCCTGTGCCCCCACAATGGATCCCAACCTCCTCCCCTACCCTACCCTACCCCACCCCTCTTCTGACCACCGTATGAATGGCAGCATGACTGCTAATGCTGACCACCCACATCTGACCTAAACAACCTCAAGGGGTATTTCTGTAATGGGAGGGGCAACCTAAGTAAGGCAGCACTGGCTGGATGAGCTCAATAGATTTATGGGCAACACTGTCACACAGCTGCTCTCTCTCATCGCTTCAGGAATCACACATACCTCACCATATTTTTTTTTCATGGAGGGCTATCCCATCATGGAGATTAGGAAGGAGCACACCACGAAAGCACTGCTCCCACATGTCTGGGTGCTTTTCTGTTTTGTTCCCCTCCACTCTACACCATGGAGGGGATCAGGTAACCGTATACATTTAAGCAGGTTAACCAGTTACATGCCAAACCATTTGATCTCTCATCTCTACAGATCAGTCAAATGTGATTCACAAACCCCGGGGCACAAACTCTCTGAAAACACAGGTTAATATTGAAAACATGGACACCACTTTAACTACAGGGACACTAGCAGCTTCATTTTAATTAGCTGGCTCCCAGTAAAGATATCTAAAAGTTGTCAGACTAGAGCAGTTATTCAGTCTAGTGTGCAAACTAGGTGCTAATTAAAGTATTTGAATAGCTGAGCTTTTGCAGCACAAAGCTGCAAAGTAAATTAGCATTTCATTTACTAGTCATTAGCACAAGGTGAACAGCAGTTGCACTCTCCTTAAATAGGTCACAAATACAGTAAATCCTTTTACAAAGATTATAAACAAACACGCTAAGTTATACACTGCAAAATTCCAAGTCTTGCTAAGAACATATAGAAACATTGAGTGTGTATTCAGAGGGTCTGTCTTTGTGCACTGTAAAAAATGAAAACTGACGTACAGGATGACTAACTGCTTATCCTCCATCGCTGCAGTATGAGAGCCCGCATTATCTCAGGGCGGCTGCCCCTCCCACTGTTTTTAGTAAGAAATAAGACAGATCAATTAATCATGTTATTTTATAAACATGCAAAAGGTCCAGTACTCAATGAATGGGAAGGCCTGGGGAATCAAATACGATGTTAATCAGAAAATGTTTACTAACGTTAAGTTGTGGCCCCAGTTCTTAAGGGCTGATCCAGAGTCCACAAAAGTCAATTGGAGTCTTGCTATTTTCTTCAGTGGGCCATGGATCACCACTTAGCAGTGGCAGTGAGAAGCCACCCAGAGCTCTCCTGCATCTACACCAACTATGCAATCTGCTATGCCTTCTGCCTTAGACTGTAATTTTTTTGCAGCCAGAATATTACAGCAAAATCCCTGTGAAAGATCGGGATTTAGTATTATTTGTTAAACCCAGTGAAAAAGCACAAAATGCAGAAATCATGGGAAGGACCTTTTGAGTTTGTGGAAAGGATTAATGAAGTTACCCGTAATGTGCAGGAGCTCCGCAGTGAGGTTGTCCACAAATGGTACACATGAATAGATGTGGTGTTTAGAAGTTGCTTGTAATTATTAGAATTGGGAACATTGGCTGTTGGGAGTCTGAAAGGACAGGAAACAGGAAGTAGGGGGAGGAGTTGAAAGGCTGGGAAGAAGCTACAGAGGGTGCAGCAGCAGCTTGGTAAAGAGGTTTCCACTTTGAAAATAAAGTCCTGTTGAAGCTTGTTAGTACCTTGCCTGGTTGATACAACATTTTGGCAACGAGGATGGATCTTCTGCCTCTGAACCCACCTGCACCCTTTCTGCAAAGCCCAGGTGAGCCTCCAATTGCTTTTACTGCCTGGATCCATATGTTTGAGACTTATCTGCTTGCAAACAGTGCTACAAAGCTTTCTGAAGTAAGAAAGCGTGCTCTGCTAATCCACTGCCTTGGAGCAGAAGGGCAGTGTATATTTTACACTTTTCCCCTTGCAGATGATAAATATGAGACTGCACTCACTGCATTAAAGAATTTTTTTGTACCAAAAGTTAACGTAGTAGCTAATCGCTACAGATTTCACCAGCATGAGCAGAAACCAGGGGAAACTATAATGCAGTATATTGCTTCCCTGAGGAGTCTGATTGTAATTTGTGACTTTGGGAATATGGGAGATGAGATGATTAGAGACCAGCTCATTGAGAAAACAACCATGCTTCATGTAAGAGAACGTTTACTTCTAGAACCACAACTTACACTAGAAAAAGCAATCACCATTGCTACCCAGATTGAGTCAGCTACAGTTGAAGCTAAAATAATGAGCATGGATAAAGGAGGCACAGTCCAGGCTGTGACTCCTTTGCAAAAAAGTTCACTACCACTGCAGACACACAATTGCAAAAAGAAAACTAATGAAAAACCACCAAATCAGCAAATTCAAAATACAGTAAAAGGAGGTTTTCGCTGTGGATCCCCACAACACCTTGCAAGCTACACAGGATGTTTGGCAAAAGTAGCTCGGTGCAATCATTGCGAAAAGATTGGGCATTTTGGTAAAGTATGTCGCAGTACCCAGTTCAATCAACAGGTGCATGCAGTTACAATACCAGATGTTACTGTCCTGAGTGTGGACAAAATCACTACTGCACATACTCCAGAACGAATAAAGTGCACTGTAAACATTTCCGCCATACCCTCAGGCAAACCACACTCTATTCAGCTAATGTTGGACACTGGCTCAGCAGTATCTATACTACCTGATTCCATCTATTTGCATTACTTTAAAGATGTGCCTCTTACTGAACCCAAACTTCATTTGGTGTGCTATTTGAAAAACCATATTCCAGTACATGGTTGCCTGCCAGTAACAGTTACTTTTGGTGATTGCTGTGTAATTGCAGAGTTCTACATTGTCCACAAAAGCACTCCTATCCTTGGCAGAGATTTATTGGCTGCTTTAAATCTCAGGGTAGTTAATGGACAAATTGATCTTCTTCAGCAAAGCACGCTTGTGGTACATACACCAGTTTCAGCTGGGACCCAACACCAAGTTGAGAAGAAACTCGGCTGTGCATATGGATTTCTGAATAAAGTTAAAATGCGGAATAAGGTGATGCCTGTACGACAGAAGTTAAGGCGCGTACCATTTTCAGCCAGGGAAGCTGTTTCAGAGGAACTTAGAAAACTTGTTCAAGAGGACATTATTGAAGAGATTAACTCCTCAGAATGGGTTTCACCTATAGTAGTGACACAGAAGAAAGGTGGAGGCATTCGCCTTTGTGTGGACTTAAGGGAGCCAAATAAAGCTGTTGTGATTGACAGCCATCCTCTTCCTCACACAGAAGAAGTATTTGCAGAACTCTGTGGAGCACAAATGTTTTCTATTCTTGACTTGCAGAGCGCATACCACCCGGTTATGTTGCATGAAGATAGCAGAGACCTCACAGCATTTATTATACACGAGGGACTATTCTGTTTTAAACATGCTCCATACGGTCTCACATCTGCCCCAAGTGCCTTTCAAAAAATTATGTCATTGATTCTGAAGAATCAACATGGAGTTCAGTGCTATCTGGATGATATTATTGTGTTTGCACCATGAGGTGGTGCATCATGGTGGAGTAGGTTCTTTATCAGGAGTAAGAAAGGTTGAACAGGCCCTTAATAATCCTCATGGTGCAAATCCTCATGAGCAAAGACTGGAAAAACCTTCAACAGGGGTTGTCATAGCAGACAGGTGAACAATGACTGAGAACTCTGAGCTGAGAAACAATCTTGTGGATTTTAAATTCAGTAGATAATTGAGAATATAAGATGGGAAAGACTTGAGTGGAGGTACTGTATCAAACTTGAAAACCTTTCCACTTCTGTAACTAGGTTTTCCTGGTTAGGCAGTACTGTGTGTACCTCTGGAGAGCAGTCCTGTTTGATGCCAGAAAGCCACCTATTAGCCAAACCCTGAGGTGATGTGCTGAGAGGCTGGAGTGGAAATCTGGAGGGGTATGTCTTACTTTAGCATCTGGAGTCATCTGGAGCTAGATCTCTTTGTGACAACATCCAGCATGTACTGCTGAAGATTCTGGATGGTGTCACAAAGAGATCTAGCTCCAAGTAAGACATACCCCTTCAAAATATCTCCTCATTCAGCTCTCACTTGTGGCTGAGGTAGAAATGCGGACTGAGGGAGTCCACTACTGTGCTCTCCAGTCCTGGTAGATAAACAGCTGAGATCAGTATGCAGTGAGATATGCATCCGTTCCAAAGTCTTATGGATTCTTCACATACGGACTAGGATCTTACTCTGCCTTGTCAACTGAGATAATATATTGCTGTTCTGATGTCCAGCTTTATTCTGATTGGGTGGCCCCTGCTATGGAGTAGAAAGCGATGGAAAGTGTGATGGAAAGCTCTGAGCTCTAATATGTTGATTTTAAAGGTTCCCTCCTGCGGGATCCATTTGCCCCAATCTATGAAGTCCTAAAGTGTGCACCCCAAGCTAGCTGGGAGGCATCTGTGGTGAAGATCCCTGTGGAGGGAGGCTCTGAGAATGGAACTCCCACACACATCTTTTCAGGATCTTTCCACCAATTGAGGGAGCTAAAGACCCTCTGAAGTGTGGAAACCCACTTGGATAGACTGTGTTTATTATGGTGGGAGGGGGAATGTGTAAACAGTTCTCAGCCAGGCTTGAAGACACCAGGAGTGTAGTCTTGCTAAGGGTGTGTTACAAATGTATAGGCTGTCATATGACTCAGAAGTGGCAGGCAAGCCTTCCATGTGGTTTGAGCGTTCATTTTTACTGTAGAAATGAAGCTAGACATCATGGAAAATTTGTCTATGGGAAAGTATACTTGGGTGGTAATGGACTCCAGAGTAGCCCCGATGAAGTCTATTTGTTGTGTGGATATGAATGTAGACTTTTCCACATTAAGGCAGAGGCCCAAGAAGCGGAGCAGCCATAGGGCCTTGCTGCACCTTGAGAAATGAGCATCACTTCAAGGAGCCAATTGTCCAGTTAGTGAAAATTCCGGTGACCAAAATTCAAGAAGGAAGTTGATAAACTGGAGAGGATTCAGAGAAGAATCACAAGAATGATTAAAGGATTAGAAAACATGTCTTACAGTGATAGACTCAAAGAGCTCAGTCTATTTAGCTTAACAAACAGAAGCTTAATGGGTGGCTTGATTACAGTCTGTAAGTATTTCCATGGGGAACAAATATTTAATAATGTGTTCCTCCATCTAACAGAGAAAGGTCTAACAGGATCCAACAGCTGGAAGCTGAAGCGAAACAAATTCAGATTGGAAATAAGGCATAAAGTTTTCAGAGTGAGGATAATTAACCATTGGAACAATTTACCAAGGGTTGTGGTAGATTCTTGATTGCTGATAATTTTTAAATCAGCACTGGATGTTTTTCTAATAGATATAGGAATTATTCTGGGGAAGTTTTATGGTGCGTGTCATACAGAAGGTCTGACTAGATAAGTAGTTCCCAAACTTGTTCCACCACTTGTGCAGGGAAACCCCTGGCGGGTTGGGCTGGTTTGTTTACCTGCCATGTCCGCAGGTTCGGCCAATCGCGGCTCCGAGTGGCCACGGTTCGCTGCTCCAGGCCAATGGGAGCTGCTGGAAGAGGCGGCCAGTATGTCCCTCAGCCTGCGCTGCTTCCAGCAGCTCCCATTGGCCTGGAGCAGCGAACCGTGCCCACTGGGAGCCGCGATCAGCCGAACCTGCAGACGTGGCAGGTAAACAACCTGGCCCGGCCCACCAGGGGCTTTCCCTGCACAAGCAGCGGAATAAGTTCGGGAACCACTGGACTAGATGATCACAGTGGTCCCTTCTGGCCTTGGAATCTATGAATTTATGAATTTCTCTTTTTAACAATGATCACAATTTTTGTTCATGATATGCTTTATAAAACTAATTTATAAATCAAAACCTACATTCTAGGACTAAACAATCAGACAGTTACCCTGTAAAGAGCCACTAACAAATTAAAATTATTAGTTATCTCTGAATTGTTACAAGAAACAACTAAAATGACCATAACTGAAACAAATTAAATATAAATTTATCTAATTATGTCAGTTTGTTTACTTCATTCATCTAACAGCATTTTGTGTATAGTCTGTTTCATTGGTTACTGAAAGTATTTTTAACTTAGTTTATGAAACGAACTAGATTTCATTCTGATACTGTCCCTTTGGCAATATCTAATAATCTTTACAGACATTTTAATTAAAATGCTTCTGTGGCTAAAATGTCTTCCAGATTTTTGTGGTTACAATCAGAATTTTGCCTGTAAGAAAAATAATTGGCTGCAAGTTATCAAAAGAAATCCCTTTGTCTTCAATAAAGTGAATACAGAGATTGGAAAGGTACTAGACTGAGAATGCTGGAAATAGAAGACTTCGATCCTCAACGTATTTACTTCTTTAGGGTTAGAGTGGTCTTCATAAGTCAATAATTACTGGCTGTTACAAAAAACAGTGCCTAAATATAAGAAAGAAAAACTTTGCTATCCCCTACACCATTGTATAGTTAACTGTTGCTGAATGTTAACTCTAACAGTACCCGCTATGGATATGGATGGAGTCACGGGTGTGCATATCAGAAACAACAAGGGTAGTGGAAGCTCCCTTATAAAAACCCAGCTAATGCCTCTATATAGATTTGAATGGATCACTTCCTAGCAGTTCTTTCATCATCCCCAGTCAATCCTTGTCCAAACCTGATGAGATTATTCACTTCATATGGGCTAATGAACACCGGATGTTAACACTCTTCAGCCACAATCAACTATAGAGTTGCCTAGATTCTGATATTCAGAGTCAGGCACCTGACTTTCCATTTTAATTGGGACCAACAGGATTTTTAAAGTGACATAAAAACCACCAAAGTAATAAAGGGGATAACAGTGCAGCGTTCATGATAGTTTGTCCCTGAAAATAGCAATCCTGAGCCCAGACTTTGTTTTAGGTCATAAACATATGCAGCCCAGTTAAAAAATTATATTCATCAGGAACAAACGAAGGAAATGGGTTAACTTCCACCCCAGGGGAAGGTAAGAAAAATAGAAGCAGTTGCTGTTGGGCTGTGGTAGCACAGTCACTGTCATAAGAGGGAAACTGGATAGTTAGCTGCTTGGTACTATTGTTCGGGTCTGGCCAGCCTGCCAGTGGCACCTTTTTGAAAATAAAATGCTAGAAAGTTACAGTTTTCCAAACAATAATTTATACTTGAATTTTAAACTACTCCACTGCAAAAGCACAGTAAATATGTACGATTCATTTCTCTCTCTCTCAGTTCATGAGAAATAAGGCAACACTTTTTACACAGCCAATATTCTGATCATCAGCTTTTTAAGTAACCTGAAAGGTAATTTACCTGACAAGACCTGCATTCAGAGTTCTATATTTCTCCGGTGAGAGTTGTTGACATTTCAAAAATGAAATGTCGGGAGCTGCGTTTGTTTCACTAAGGCTTGTGGGAAAAATATTGACCTGAGATCCTAGTAGGTAGGTGAAAGGAGACGCAATTCAAGTTCTTACAAAATCTCTTTAAGTATTTATTTAAAAGCCTATAAATCTAATCCAGTCTATATAAGGCAATGTGATGTGTTCCTTGCTGCATTCTTGAATTTCTTTATGCTACAGGATACAACCGGACTCCAGACACATGCAAAGGAACAGGCACCAGGATGGAAGCTTTTGCTGGTTTCTTTGGCCATTTTAATTCCACCCACCAACCAAAAAGAAATCAACTTTCAGACAGGCATCTAGAAACCAAGGGATTCATTTACTGTGCAAAACTGTGTCAGGATATATGCTGAGATATGGCTCTTTTTCATACTTCACCCCTTGCAATACAGCTCCCCCACCACCAGCAACCCTTGTGCTCCTCTGAGTTGAGACCAGAGGGGTTACTGTAACTTTGGGGGAGAGTGGACTGCCACTCTACACATCACTTATTCCTATTAGGGAGGGTGACTTGATGGACATGGGGAGAGGAAGGATACTCTCTGTCATCTTCATCCTCCAGAGTGCCTTTGGAACAGTTATTTGCCCTAATGGCCTTGGTTTTTCTCCTGTCTTACAGCTACAGTTATCAGCTGGGAATGCAGCTGAAGTACTGAATCCTTATTGAGGTTACAGGGACAAACCATCCCGATGTGTAGAAAGAATAGTAAACATGGCAGGCGACCAGCTTGGCTTAACAGTGAAATCCTTGCTGATCTTAAACACAAAAAAGAAGCTTACAAGAAGTGGAAGATTGGACAAATGACCAGGGAAGAGTATAAAAATATTGTTCAGGCATGCAGGAGTGAAATCAGGAAGGCCAAATCACACCTGGAGTTGCAGCTAGCAAAAGATGTTAAGAGTAACAAGAAGGGTTTCTTCAGGTATGTTAGCAACAAGAAGAAAGTCAAGGAATGTGTGGGCCCCTCACTGAATGAGGGAGGCAACCTAGTGACAGAGGATGTGGAAAAAGCTAATGTACTCAATGCTTTTTTTCCCTCTGTCTTCACGAACAAGGTCAGCTCCCAGACTGCTGCTCTGAGCAGCACAGCATGGGGAGGAGATGACCGGCCCTCTGTGGAGAAAGAAGTGGTTTAGGACTAATTAGAAAAGCTGGACGAGCACAAGTCCATGGGGCCAGATGCAGTGTATCTGAGAGTGCTAAAGGAGTTGGCAGATGTGATTGCAGAGCCATTGGCCATTATCTTTGAAAACTCATGGCGATCGGGGGAAGTCCCGGACGACTGGAAAAAGGCTAATGTAGTGCCCATCTTTAAAAAAGGGAAGGAGGATGATCCTGGGAACTACAGGCCAGTCAGCCTCACCTTAGTCCCTGGAAAAATCATGGAGCAGGTCCTCAAGGAATCAATTCTGAAGCACTTAGAGGAGAGGAAAGTGATCAAGAACAGTCAGCATGGATTCACCAAAGGCAAGTCATGCCTGACTAATCTAATTGCCTTCTTTGACGAGATAACTGGCTCTGTGGATGAGGGGAAAGCAGTGGATGTGTTGTTCCTTGACTTTTGCAAAGCTTTTGACACAGTCTCCCATAGTATTCTTGCCAGCAAGTTAAAGAAGCATGGGCTGGATGAATGGACTATAAGGTGGATAGAAAGCTGGCTAGATTGTCGGGCTCAATGGATAGTGATCAATGGCTCCATGTCTAGTTGGCAGCCGGTATCAAATGGAGTGCCCCAAGGATCGGTCCTGGGGCCGGTTTTGTTCAATATCTTCATAAATGATCTGGAGGATGGTGTGGATTGCACCCTCAGCAAGTTTGCAGATGACACTAAACTGGGAGGAGAGGTAGATTCGCTGGAGGGTAGGGATAGGATACAGAGGGACCTAGACAAATTAGAGGATTGGGCCAAAAGAAATCTGATGAGGTTCAACAAGGACACGTGCAGAGTAAAAAAAAAAAAAAAGTGATTTTATTAAATACAGAAAGTAGGATTTAAGTGGTTCCAAATAGTAACAGACAGAACAAAGTGAATTACCAAGCAAAATAAAATAAAACATGCAAGTCTATATCTAGTACGGTAATAAAACTGAATACAGATAAAAACCTCACCAGTTCCAGTAAGCTTTCTTTTACAGACTAATCTCCTTCTAGTCTGGGTCCAGCAATCACTCGCACCCCTTGCAGTTACTGTCCTTTGTTCCAGTTTCTTTCAGGTATCTTTGGGGGTGGAGAGGTTCTCTCTTTAGCCAGCTGAAGACAAAACGGAGGGGTCTCCCATGTTCTTAAATAGACTCTCTCTTGTGGGTAGAGACCTCCTCCTCTCTCCTATGCAAAGTCCAGCTACAAAATGGAGTTTTGGAGTCACCGGGGCAAGTCACATGTCCATGCATGACTAAGTTCCTTACCAACCAAGCCACTTTCCTGGGAAAGCCCAGATGTGGATTGGCATCTCCAAGTTCATTGTTGGCTTAAGGGCTTCTTGATTGGGCACTTACTGAGAACAGTCTTTTCTCAGGAAGCTGACCAACTGCTTCATTAAAATCTACTCAGAATCGAACAAGTATGCAGCCAATATTCATAACTTCGAATACAAAAATGATAGGTGCATACAAATAGGATTAATAGACTCAGTAGATCATAACCTTTACAGAGATATGTTACATGGCATATGTAGCATAAAACACATTCTAGTTATGTCATAGATACTTTCATAAGTATATTTCCATAAAGCCTTATGGGGGGCACCGTCACAGTCCCTTCCTCGGAAAATTCTGTCACAACGTGGGGGAATAAAGCTCTTATTTACACTCTGATGGCTAGATTTTAAGTAGGGGGATCTTTGTGTGATGCAGTTTAACCAATCTACTTTAACTTGTTTCTATGCTAAAATGTTAGGTTTTGTTTTTTGTTTTTTTTTAAACACATAAGGTGTGAGATTCCTGGCTTTGCAGAGGGCCAGCACAGAGCCAGTGCACCTCTTAAGTCCCACTTAAGATTTAAATGGTGTATAGGCCTCATGTGGGACCTTTGCTGAGGGTCTCACCTACAGCACAATGTACTCTACAGAAAAGTATGGAGATACGGTGCATCCACGGAAGAATTTAAAATCTAAGTATTAGGAATTTCATTTGTTATGAATGGGAATTTTCTTGTACTCTGGTTTGCTGCAGTTATGTATAATGCATTTTTGTATAGCTAATTCCACCATAAATATGAAAATTCAACAGCATGATAAATACTCTACTGCACCTTTTGTACATATATTATTAGTGAGATGAAAATCCAATCCCTGAAGAGACTTTTTACTGTATAAGTAATATGTATTTTTGCAGTTTTGTTCCTTTTAGGTAAGGTTTATGTTTGGCCTGGTAAAAATGAGCCAGCAGTGCAATGTCCTGAATGTGTATATTATTTCACTGCAAGATTACTTGTCTTGGACTCCCTCTTTTACTGTAAATTCCTTCTTGTTTTAAACAAATATCAGTTTTTTCACCAAATAATGTTTTAAACATCAAAGTGCAGTCTCCATTTTTGCCACTTGCAACCTGGAAAGTTGTCAAGCAACTTCTTTAAAAATAAATTTTACTTTCAACTCAAATACCTTAAGTTCCAGTGCCAATAAGAGCATATAACCATGCAAACAGGATGACAACTGCTTTGAATAGTTCAAAACAAATATTTATCATACGATTCAGTTTTCCACTGGAGCTTTCAAAAATGTTATTCCTAAGTTTTTGCTGCTCTCTGAAAGAACAGAACTGCAGTTTTGTTCTAACTTCAATACTATTTTTGTAAACCACCATAACACTTATTCTTACCCTTCCCGCTTCCCTCCCGCCTCATTTACATGCTATAGAATATAAAAATGCAGGTACTGATCCTGCAAACATTCATACACAGGCTTAACTTCAAGAATGCAATTAGTTTCAGTGGACCAGATCCTCTGCTAGTGTATGTTTTCATAGATTCATTGTCACAGATCCATAGTATATCTGGCTCACTGGGTTCTAATATGATGAAAGATAAGTACATGAATACCTTTGCAAGATCAGGGTCTTAATAATTCCCTGTGATTTTCCCATTTATGTCTCTTCACAGGTCACTTACAGAACATTCTCGAAGGGCAGGATTTGGGCCAAAAAAGCCATCATTTTAGAATTTAAAAACAATGAAGTTCAATTTCTATTAACTAAAAAAAAAAAGCAATGAGCAGGTTTTCAAAGTCAGTTTTTAAGGTTATTACCAATAATATCATTCAATATGTTTCAACAGTTAGAAGTACTGTAATTCAGACACCATTTGGAAAGTCTCCAGTGGAAATATCTTCCCACTATGTACTATAAATCTATTTGAGAAAACACATTTGCAGGCTCTTTGAAGAACTCCATCATATTGACTGCTGCTGAGTCAGAGTTATGATTTCCCTGTAATTTCCCTTGTTCTTTAGCCCAAACAGTTAATTATGTAGGTAGAGACACCAGCAACTGACAAACAAGTTATACCTGAGTTTAATGTTTTATTATTATTACAGGTAATGGCTAAGATTCTTAAAATTGATAAAAAGAGTGCTTGTGGCACCTTAGAGACTAACAAATTTATTTGAGCATATTCTTTTGTGAGCTACAGCTCACTACATCCGATGAAGTGAGCTGTAGCTCACGAAAGCTTATGCTCAAATAAATTTGTTAGTCTCTAAGGTGCCACAAGTACTTCTTTTCTTTTTCCGGATACAGACTAACACGGCTGCTACTCTGAAACCTTAAAATTGATATTTAGACAAATATTTTTTCTAAAAGCCACAAGATTGCTCAGTGGATCTCAGGGATAAGTGAAGAAAGTACTTGAAACTACTTTTAGCTCTTTTTTCCCTTTTTCTTTTTTTTAACAACTTAGATTTCATATTACCAGGGTCCTTTAAAAAGTAGTCATGACATGATGCATACAGTGTACATTACACCTAAACTTTCATTACATAAATACTCAATGAAATGTACTAGATTGAGTCTTCTCTCAACTACACTAAACATTCCAGTTTACGCCAGCATATATGACAGCAGAATCTGATGCCATGCCCCAAGCCTATTATCTTATTGAAACGGTTGAACAATAGGTTGCTCTGTTCCATTCTGGTTTGTCTGTATCTTCTTTAAACTTTGGTATTTAATATCTGATACACATATTGACATTGAAAGCACCTTTAAAAATCTTTTCTCATAACAGATAATTAGATACACTTAAATTTCTGTTACATGCTGTGATGGGGTGTTCACCCCATACAATAAAGAGGAGGTTAAATTAGGTCAATTAACTTGAAACGCCACACCTGGAGGAGAGCCAGGGCTCAATAAAGCCTAATGGAAGAGAGAGCTCAGCCGGGAAGGAGCAGGTGGGATGTATATAAAGGTATGAAGCTGAGACAATATGGGTACAGCAGGGAAGCAATCTCTCCCTGGAAGAAAAGAGGTGTGTTTGAGGCTACGGTGTCTGGTAAGAAGCCCAGGAAAGGGAGCAGTCAGACTTACTCCCTAGGAGGAGGGACTTTGGGCTGGTAAACAAAGAGGAGGGGGCCAGAAGATAGAGAAGGGAAGTAGGAAAGAGTTCAGGGAGGGTGACCACCTTTTGAAAAGGCAAAAGTGGGACATATGCAGGAGCCCCACCTCCCTCTGTGGCCCTGTCCCTGCCCCTCCTCTTCCCTGAGTCCCCACTGTGATGTTCTGTACCTCAAGGGAACACCCTGCACCCCCATGTTCATCCTTATAATATGATTGTGTGGTATCCAGTGCAAAGTTAGTCATGTCCGGTGTCTTCAAAAGGCTCATGATGCACTGAGCATTGTTGTTATAGGTTGTAATCTCATGTATATAGTTATGATGCTGAAAATGTGTCCTCATGGCTTAAAACAAGCCCAGGCAAAAACTCTCCAAGAGCAGAGGGGCAGTTCATACCTCACTGGGGCATGTATGGGACAAACCCAGCCCAGTCTCACAGGAATAAAGGACACTGGCATAGGCAGCAACAAAGGCTCTGTTGGACTCGAGTGAATCACCCACTTTCCTTTGGTCAGTTTGGGATTACGATGAGGTAATGCTCACCTGATCCTGAAAGGGGTGAGGAGCAAAGCCAAGAGAGAAGAAATAACATGGTAAAAGGGAGAGAAGTTTGCCATGCTCTTCCTCTCTCTCCCACCTCCATCTACACAGACAATACCTCCAAGTGACTGAAGCGCTGATCAAAGGGGAGAGCCTGGCTGAAGGGCAACTAGCCAGCCTGTGGTGAGAAGCATCTAAGTTTGTAAGGGAACTGAGCAGCTTAGAATGCGTTTGCTTTTATTTCATTTGACCAAATCTGACTTATTGTGCTTTGACTTAGATTTTAAGTGACTATATCTTTTATAGGTTTCAGAGTAACAGCCGTGCTAGTCTGTATTCGCAAAAAGAAAAGGAATACTTGTGGCACCTTAGAGACTAACCAATTTATTTGAGCATGAGCTGTAGCTCACGAAAGCTCATGCTCAAATAAATTGGTTAGTCTCTAAGGTGCCACAAGTACTCCTTTTCTTATATCTTTTATAGTTAATTTTTTGTTTATTCTATCTGAAACAGTGCATTTGGTTTGAAGCATGTCAGAGATTTCCCTTGGGATAACAAGCCTGGTGCATATCAATTTCTTTGTTAAATTGACAAACACTGGACACTGCAAGCTTATATGTTATGCCCGCTGGATGCTTCAAGACTTCAAGGTTGTTAAGGTTGTGCCACTGTTCCCTAAGCTATGCATGTGTAAGCGAGCACACAGATCCTAAACCCCTTGTACATGGCAAAACACTGCACGCACAAAAATTTGCACAGAAGCATAACAATTTGCACAGAAGAAATTTTTTGTGCACTTGGCCTGTCAAAAATTAGAGGAAACATTGGTTGTGTCTGGAACCGGAGATATTGGCTAGTGTCAGTTGATTGCACAATTCTAGCAGCTTACATACCAGAGGCTCTGCTTGAACAGCCCAGGAGTGGGGGCTCTCACAGCAGAGCAGGGTAAGGCTGGCTCCAAGAGTCGAGGATTGGAGTGACCTAACAGATCACCAGTCCAGATAACACCAGGGGAATGTCACACACACACCCCTTGAGCCTTTTCTTCTCCCTGAGGCCCTGCCCCCTAGCCAGACCAGTTGCTGGATCTGGGCCATGGTAAGAGAAACCAAGGGAGCCCTCAGGCTGCTATGGGGAGCCCCGGACCCTCCACCTGCTCTGGGTGGGGTGCTGGGTGCCCAAGAGCAGCCCCCAGCCAATGTCTATCCCCTTCCTTCCCCCAGGACAGGTGGAGGGTTTGGGGCTCCCCACAGTGGCCTGGGCTCCCTGGGCCGCTCTTACCTTGGCCTGACTCAGGCTTCTGGCCTGGCTAGGGAGTGGGACCTCAGGGGAAGAGGAGGAAGGGCAGGACCTCATGGTGAGGGGGAGCTAAGGCCCAACTCAGCCCGTTCCACCCAGAAGAGACTGGCGCCACCCCTGAACCTCGGACAGGCATGGAGCAGTGCTGCAAGGAAGCCAGGACAAATGCTGTCCTGGAGTCATTCAACTCGGCGCCAGGACTTGAACTCTGCATTTTTGAGCCCATCTTTCCCCCCCACACACATACATTCAGGATGGTTGGTCTCCCTAAGTTAGGGTGACCAGATGTCCCGATTTTATAGGTACAGTCCTGATATTTGGGGCTTTGTCTTATATAGGCACCTATTACTCCCCCCACCCCCTGTCCTGATTTTTCATAGTTGCTGTCTGGTCACCCTACGCTAAGTCCAGAGAAATAGCACCAATCTGGGAGTAAGCAACCTGTAGTTGTGAGACATATATATTACAAAGTAATAAATAAGTACTAAGTATTATTATTTAGCACATTTAATCTTTAAACCCCTTTACAAAAAGCACACTATAGCTGTGCTAGGTGGGTGGTAATATCTGTACACTACAGATGGGGAAACTGAAGCAGAGAAGATAAAGGTCCAGTCCTGAAAGCCTACCATGTGTCAATTCTATCTTCAATGGATTGTCTATGAAGAGTCTAGCAACATGTTAAATAAATATCACCAGGTGCACAATAACTAGTGTAGGCAACCCCAAACTACTGTAATTTAAAAATAAATAAATAAAAATGATTTTTGCTAAACTGGGCCGCTGAGTCATCAACACCTGTCCTTTCAAGAGGACAAAGGAGTCACAAGGATGTGGCCTTTAAATAGGTCTTTTATATTCTTAACATCCTTAGCAGGAAGCACTGTCTGGTTTGGATTGATAGTTATTCAATTTCCAAAAATGTTAAGTGCTGCCCTTCATCTATTTGTTTTTGTCGAAATCCACCTCAGACTTAGCTAAGAGCAATTTACACATAAGCTGACTTCTTTCAGGCTAAAAGAAGACACTCTGGAATCTTGCACTGGACCAAAGCAAACCTCTTTGGTAAAAAGATACATTGAGTCTCCATATTATAACTAGGCACATTCAATATTGCTAGTCCATTCTGCTTGAGGTCACTGACAACTGTAATCCAAAGGATGTAGGGGGTTTTTGTTTAAACAAACAAATAAAAGCACAGGTTGTCAGTGGTCTAGCAACCTCCAATCTGGATTTTTTTCAAACATCAAAAGACCTAGATTCCTGTCTAGATATCTCTAATTCTAAAACATCAAAATGGTCTACCCTGGGCATTATATTGCCTTAGGTTTTGTCTCTGTGGTGTACTTTGAAAAGCAGCATTGCAACATTTTTAACACCAATGTAACCATGTGCTTCATAGTTATCACTCATGAAATTATTTGCAGAGAAAAATAAATACTGCCCACCTTCAGTTCAGCTGTGCAAACCACAGATCTATAATGCTATTGCATAGCACCACTTCAGACCAAACCAAGTTAAAAAAATAAAACAGCACACAAAAATATTTGTAGCGACTTACAGACAGCCACCATGCTTGTCAGCTAATTGCATCCATTTGGAATGTAACTCATGTCCTTTGGCTTCATAAACAGGAGCTTAGTTAACAAGCTCAAGCAATAAGTCTGTTGATAAACATTTGAGTACAATCTGGCCTATTAGTCACTGGCCTGCTTGTTGGGGTGTGGGGGGAGGAAGGGGTGCACACAGCTGCCCTACCGCAGCAGCAGCACCAGGATGCATTGTGCCTTGTGGAAGAACAGCACGTCCTGGAGCTTTTCAGACTATAGGGGCACATAGTTGCAGTCACACCCTGTAAAAGACACAGTGTGAACTCCCCCTCTATGGACATCTCTACTGGCCATTCCCTTCTTACCACTACTCATGTAGGTAACCCCTGCAGGAGTACCAAGGAGGAGCAGTCTACAATTATGTCTGGCTTTTGTGTGGGTGCACAAGGGAGAGAGAGATTCCTTGTGCTCTCCCACCCCTCCGCACCTGTGCAGGGCTGGCCAGTAGGCTACAATCATAAACATGCAACTTTATATACACTTAGTGCTTTCAAAAAAGAGCCCATTCACATTGAAGTCAATTAACAGACTCATTGACTTCAATGGGAGCCAGCCTTACAGGTACCAAGATTAATCTTCAAGTCAAGTCATCCAAGTTGACCGGAAAGCAATTTCCTAATCTTTTCACACACACTATTTCTTCCCTCGGAAATTCCCAAGATGAGAAACAGTGGCAGTGCCAACTTATACAGGGTTTTTTCACTTGGGGAAAAATGATCTATTCTCAAGCTGATCATAAGCTTGGGAGAAAACGAGTTGCATACCATCAGTCACTAAACTCCACCTATTGTCCATGTGAAAAGAGGATTATTTTAAGAGGTTTTAGGTAAATTATCTCAGGGAGTTCCCCTGAAGATGCTGTTTGGGGTGTGAGTTGAATAAGTAAGCTGCCTTGTTAGCACAGTTCAGCGATAGTTGGCCATTCTATACTTTTTAAGATGAGAAATGAGCAGACAAAAAGAATATGAAGCTTAATAAAAAGATCAACAGTTTCAGTGAAATCATTGGGTGTGTGTCTTTATTATAAACACACTATTTTTAATAAAAGGACACATGAATGAGTGCATTAGATTTCAGGGATAGAAATAGTTTCAGTTATATGCTTTTAGCCTCCTCTGGGACCCATTTTCCTAGCTCTACAGAAGAGGCCTAAACTTTTCTCCAGGGCTTCTTATGGTGACCATCTGATGGATACAAAAGATTACCAGGTTTATGGCCCCAAGTCAAAACTGAATATTTCCCCAAATTGAGTAAAACTTGACTTCACTTCAAGACACAACGAAAAATAAAAACTAACACATAAAAAAGCATGATCTTGGACATATTAGAAAATGAATATTAAAGATCGGCCTATAAAGAATTCAGCCAACTGAAAGAGGTTGTCATCTTAACTTCTGTTCATATTTTTTTTTTTTTTTTTTAGAAAGAACTGTCTGCCTGCATTCTTGGATTTCTATCAGCAAGAAGCTAGAATGGAATGTTTAAAAGCAGGACTTCATACTCAAAACTACATGAGAGGGAACAGTCCAAAAGACTGTGGCATCCCAGTCAGGAAAATAACTACCTTTCCCAAACCAGGAGATTTTGCCATTATTATCTTTTTATTACGAACCAGCAGGGTTCACTAAATTCCCTTCAGTGGTACACTCCTACGAACATTCATCACTTGATGACTCTAGAGTCACATGAGCACCTTCAGAAGGAGCAGCTGCTTTTCTTGATAGATGCACATTATTACCACCTTCAACCAGATCACTGGAAGAAGGGGCAGCTAGTTGGAGATCAAGTGTCTCACTATGATACTGTGGACACATAGGGCGGGGCACATCTTCCAAGGGTTGTAACTACAGACTTCTGGAAAAAGCTGCTGCCACCATTCCCTGGTTGCAAAAGTGGCCTCTAGAAAAAGAATGGGTAACGAGTGCTTGGGGCTGGAGGCACTTTAAAAAAGCAGCTAATTTGAAGGAATCCATTACGGGGGGCGGAGGGGGGACTGCATAAGAAAAGTCCCACAATGGGACACTTGATACAGCCCTGCCTTTTCCCAAAACCTTTTAGAGATGCTACTGCCTTAAGGGCTTCCAGCAGCAAATAGCAGCTGTGGAGAGGTGTGCCACAGCTGTCTGCAGCTGGAAACCCCTGAAGCAGCAATAATAGCACTAGTTGTATTCACATTTGGGGTTTGGGTTTCATTTGCTGCTTGTTGCATTCTCCCTCCCTTATCTTCCTTGTCCCCCTCTCAAAGGAAAAAGCCACAGACATACACAACTTGGGTGTGGGAATCTTACAGGAGAGTCTATTAAACAGGAGCCACTGGTTCAGCTGCCTGGTTCAAAAATAAACAAAACCATCCAACAAGAAAATCTTAAAATCAAACTATTCAAGTCTTCTCACCTAAGTGTTTATAAAAATCAGACCACCCCAAGACAGGGGTTTTGAAGAAGAGCCAGTCAGCTTTAGGTAGCTTACGGTCATTGAATCAGCTAATGCCATTGACACAGAAAGAAGCAAAAACTCAGACTAGAATTATTGTTTGTCTTCAGCAGCACCCAATATAGGCTGGGTGTTCTACACAGCAAAGAATGCAAGGTTTCTACTCCGGAGAGTTTACAATCTAGAGACAAGTCAGAGGGTGGAACATACAAAACTAACAGTGCAGGTTCCCTGAGCCAGTGAGCCCTTGGAAAGCCCCCTGAAGTTACGCTGAGAAGTTTGCAGCGGTTCTTTTCTTTCCCTCAGTTGTTCCTGGGCGTCCCGGGACACGAGGAATTACAGGTAGTTACAAAATGCTGCAGTGGGAGCGCCACACTCAAACAGCATGGGGAGAGGAGGGGGAAGAGCGGATAGGACAACTCTCATCTCTTAGTCCAACACCTCCGCCTGGAGAGATGTTCGTTCTCTCTACCAAGCCAAGCTATGCATAGGGTTAGGCTCAGTAATGTACATTAAACCCTAGTAAGCTATCCACGCAATGCACTAGGTACAGCGTACAGAGACAGGGCTCCCAGTAGGTGTACGTCTGAAAGCGAACGGGGCAGGTGATGGAGGGGAGGGGGGGGGGGGGGATCGCCGCTGGGTTTGCCTGAGTCCTGTAAATGCTAGTGATAAGAAACAAGAGAGCCACTTACCATCTCGCTTGAGATTAGAGGATCGCAAGGCTTTTATAGATCCGCTCTGGGCAGAGGTGCCCTGACGGCTGCAAAAGTTTGCACAGACTACAACGTAGAGAAGGAGGCGGACGGACAGTTGCATTGGGATCCGCTGTGAGGGGGACCGTATCTGCCCAAAGAAACCCGGCTCCCTCCTCCAAGGAAGCCCCCCCCTCACCTCTTTCCCCCTATGGGGTGGGGTGGGGTTTTGTTTTGTTTTTGGATGCTGAGTCAAAAGCCCCTGAGCTACTCTCCGAGCTGCCCCCACACTTCCTGCATTGCTGAACTTTCTGCTGGGGATCGCTGCCTTCCGAGCGCGGCAGGTGATAGGGAAAGGGGAAGGACAGGGCGAGCCCACACCCCAGCAGCAGCAGCAGAGGCTGGCGAGATGCCCCTAACTCGGCAGGCGATCACAAGGTGCCGCTGCTGCAGCGGGGCTCCAAGCAGGCGGGCTGAGCCGAGCCGAGCCGAGCCCGGAGACTTGGGGCTGCCTGTTCCTGCTGAAGTGGCGGCTCAGCGGCGGCGGCAGCT
Source organism: Eretmochelys imbricata (assembly GCF_965152235.1). Classification (NCBI taxonomy): domain Eukaryota; kingdom Metazoa; phylum Chordata; order Testudines; family Cheloniidae; genus Eretmochelys; species Eretmochelys imbricata. Next base: position 35,705,497 of record NC_135572.1, read on the forward strand.
GGTGCCTGCAGGCTCGGCAGCCCCCCGTGCAGCGCTGCAGGCGCGGGCAGCGCACAGCATGTCTGGAGGGCGCGGGCTCCTGCCGTCTCATTCGGGAGGAAGAACACGGCGGCGGCTCCTCGGGGGGGGGAGGAGGCGGTGGCTCTGGCCTTGGGGGGCAGGGCAGGGGCGGGAGTGGCACTGACCAGGGAAAGGCAGCGTGGCGGGCCAGGCGGGGTGGAGAGGTGGGGCCAGCTGCGGCCGGGGGGCGCCTGAGGGGATCGGGGTGGCGGCTCCAGCCAGCTCGTGCCTGCGGCTCACGGGGCCGTCTGGCGGCCGAGCTGCTCCCGCCCGTCCTCATGGGCACGGGGCAGGATTCGAAGTGTCCCCCCCGCTGCCCCGCAGCGTCCCCTGGTGGGCACAGAGCACCCTCCCGCTGTGCCGGGGTGAGGGGTCAGCGCCAGGCGCCCACCCTCTGAGTGCCCATAGCCGGGCTGGGAAGGCGGATGGCAACCCTTCTGCCAGTGCACCTGCAGTAACAAGGGTAGGGTCCTTAGTTTAGGGGAGTCTCCTCGCCTTTTTTTTTTAAATCAAGCCCCCCTACCCAGTAATCTGGCACCCTGGGATTACTTGTCCTAGCAAATCTGTACCCACTTGCAAGCACAGAGGTTTAAAACAAATGAACTTTGGGGGAAGGGAGTGGAGAAAAGGGGAAGACCAGTTTGAACTGGGACAAATATTTACGGTTTAACACCTTCCACCACCGTATACCTCAGGGTGCATAAGTCACAGTCCCAAACATTTGGACCCTGAATGGCTGATGCAATTTGTTCAGTCTCCCATCCTCCCACTCTCAGTTTGTGGGTCCCCAACTTCCTCACTCACAGCTTGTGGTTCCAGGAGTCCAGGAAAATCAGGGAAGTGAGCTGTAGCTCACGAAAGCTTATGCTCAAATAAATTAGATAGTCTCTAAGATGCCACAAGTACTCCTTTTCTTTTTGCGAATACAGACTAACACGGCTGTTACTCTGAAACCTGTTTCCTAGAATGGAAGTTCTGGGGCTCTACCACCTGTCCTGCTAGCTTGTCGGCATTTCAACAGCTGGGACAGCGAGACCTCACCAGAGTTGCTAGGCTGACATAGACTATTGCTGTGAATTCCTCTGCTATCATTTTGCTGCTCACCTGCTGGAAGCTATGTCCTGGGGGTGAATCCACCTTCCACTTTGCTTTGCCTGCTATGGCTGGACCAACTGCTGTAATGCTCTGCCTGCTGCTCAGGTGATTGGAACTGCTCCTGGTCTCTGACCTTTGTTTGCCATGGGCTAGACAACTGCAATCTCTGGCGAGGTCTGGCCACATAAAGCATTTACAGCTTTTTACTCTGCTCTCTCTGATACAAGACAATCAGTAGTCTTAGAAACCCCTCAGAGTCTCTTCTACCCAAAGCACTTTTACCAGCACCAAGCCAGGAAAATGCAGCGTCTTTCCTTTTGCCCCTTAGCTCTGTCCAGGACCTTTTACCCAACCTCAGCAAACATCAGTTCTCATCAGGTGATCTCATACCAGTCATTGTCCAGGCTTTGCCCACGTGGGTTCCCAACAGGGTATGCTAAAAAATAAGTGTCCCAAATACAAAACTTAATCCAATTATCCCCCAATGTCCACAAACTACCTGCAGTTGATATTTAAAGGAGGTACTGCCTCACTCAGTCAACTCCCCTTGCTCTCCAGCAGATACCATCAGAGAGAATTACCTCCGTTCTCTTGTAGGCTTCAGGCCACAGGGCTTACAAGATGTTAAGTCAAGCACTCAAGCAATAAAAATAGAGATAAAGCTGAAAACTTATCTTAAACTCCACCCCCAGGTGCTTATGCCTTGAAATAGCTCTCTGTTTACATCATCCTCACCATCAACAATTTGTCAATTTAACACATATAAAACAAACAAGATTATCTTATGCAGTCAGTTACGGTACAATACCTACAACAGAATGTTCAGAATTGACTGGCTTTTTAAGTCATGCATAAACCAAGGCAAGGGTGTAGCAAGTCAATTATTTTCAAGTTATAAATACTTAAAATCAGCCAGGTATGGGGTTTTTTTAAGATCAGCTTTAAAATAGGAGTATTTGAGAATGTTGTCTGGGATTTTAGCTTTAAAATTATCTCATTTGTAGCTTTCAGATGCCTCAGAGTTGAAGACTCTACTTTGTGTACTGCAATTATTACTTGTATTACTGTAGTGCCTAAAGGCTGCCTTGTACAAACACACCGTAAGATATAGCCACCACCGAAAGTGCTTACAAATAGATAAGACAGACAGAGGATGTGAAGGGAAACAGAAGGCAAACAGAGACACAGAGAGATGAAGTGACGTGCCCAAGGTCACACATCAGGTCAGTAGCATATTTGGGAATAGAACCAGGTCTCCTATCTCCCACTTCAGTTTCCTATCCACTAGACCATACCGCAGAGTGGAGTTCACAATTCCACACACAACATAGCACTTGTTATACATCAGTTAACAAACTGGCACTAGTTAAATACTTACCTTTTAAGCAGAATTTATGCTAATACTGTGCTAATAACCTTGCACTATCTAGCTAACTCAGTTCTGCGGGGGACAACCCAACAAGACAGCCATATTAATTATGTTCCCATTAAGTAGAGTGTACAGTAAAAATACTTTTCATTTATTTAGCTCCTTCATACTGAAGCATTTTCTTAATTAAATACTGAACAGCAGTGGCCTGAAGGGTAAGAGCCAAACAGCATATTGAGCAAGAGCGAGAAAGAGAGTAATTTTACCCAAATCAAGCCCTGTGTTTGCTTATACAAATCACTACAGACATTTTAATGACCACAAGAGAAGCTCACAAGGTTCTTTATTTGGAATTTAATGTACCTACCTTGATGATGAAGGACTGAGCCAACCCTTTCTAGATTTGAGCCTATGGCTCCATGAAGAAATTAAACATTTCAAACCTGGTAGCCTCAAAATCATCCCCTCCAGCAGAATTGTAAAGCTCCATTCTCTATCCTTTTTTAAAAATCATCGTATCTGCTGCAAATGCTTCTGACAAAAAATTCTCTTGATTCTTCTTCTCATCTTATCTTTTACTAAACACACACACACACACACACACAAAAACTATGTTAAAAACACATTAAGGTTGCAAAGTACAGCATTCAAAAGTTAGGAGATGTTAGCATTAAGGTTACTGGAACAACTTTAGTTCAGCCCGTTGTGTATATGTATTTTGATACAGTTTTTAGTTACATGATCACATACTATATTTTCATAGGACCCCTGCCTCATTCAGTGCAAAGGATAGATAATTCTCACTTAATGAGCAGTTATTGCATATTTTGTTTTATCCTCATTTTTCAATATGTGGTGCCTGGCCTTATTTACTGTACACTATTCAAACCCTGCTCTCAAGACAGAGTTATTCATTTCCTCATGGGCTTTTGTATAGCACTCATCACTATAGTACCCAACCACTTCATAAACATTAAATGTATCTTCACAACACCTGGTAGGTGAGGGGTATTATTATGTCTATTTTGTAGATGGGGAACTGAGGCAGAAAGCGATTAAGGTCAACAATTTCCATTAATTTTGGTTGCCCCATCTGAGACATCTAGGATCTGATTTCTCAGAGTACTTAGCATTATCTAGTATGTTATATGTCTTGTAAAGGGACCACTCAGTACAACAAAAATAACACTTTACTGACAGGACTGCAGGCTTGGGAATTTGCTGCTTTACCCACCTGCATCACATCAAAGTGTGGGAGTTCCTTCCACTGACAAACAGGTAGTGGGAAGGGATGGAGTATGGCCCCATCCCCTATACACTGCGTAACCCAGTTAGCCCCATTAGGGCCCTACTACAATATGTTTAAAGCATAGCTCCCATTTACTTCAATTGCAGCTGTGAGTGCTCAGCACTTCTGCAAATCAGAATCCAGTGTTTCTCAAGACAGGTACCCAGAAAGTGAGGGGGGCACAATTACTGATCACCTGTGAAAAGTTTGGTTTAAGTGACTTGCCCAACATCACATAGGAACTTTGTGGCACATAGGCTTGAGTTTTCCAGGGCAGCACTGGATTGTTTTAACCATGAGACTGCCCTTTCTCCTCCTGCAAGTACCTGTCTCATTCCCTGTACACGTTCCAACTCCTGCAACCAATGAAGCAGGGTCCTATGAACAACAACTTTCTTCACTACCCTACCCTGCTCCATCCCCAGAGCAGGTCCATCCTGTGCATTAAGTGAAGGGGTCTCCCGTGAGATCTCTATGAGCTGAGAGTCTCCCATCAGGACTTCCTCAGGACCTGGAAGCTTGTCTTGGCAAATAGGCCGGTTGCAGCTGCTGAGAGGGGAAATTGCCTCGCTGAACCCCTGCTACATAATTCATGCCTGGTTGTGTAGATGGTGGAGGCCACCTCAGAGCCCCAAAGATTGGTCCTGGCCAACATCACCAGAGTTGGAGACCTCCTGGACTATGGTCGGAGGGTGTGGGTGGACCCCATGGCATGTGCTCAGTGCATGGGGTTGCCACACCATGCATTCACCATTGTGTGCTCCAGCAGGTAAGGGCAGCCTTATCCCTGCTTCTCTTTCTTCTCTCAAGTGGGTCCCGGCCATCAGGTCCCTGTACCGTGAGCCCCTAACTACCTCCAATGCATCACCTAAGTCAACTTTACTGCAATGCACAACCTAAGTCCAGCCAGTCCATCTCTGAACCACACCTCATCACATTTGTGCTCCATACCATCCACTTCCTCTCCCTCAGGTCCTGCCCCCATACTAAGTGGTGGGATCTCTTGCCACCTCTTGAGGGTGGCGAACCCAAGGTCCCACAGCCTGCCAAGGATATCAGTTGGTGGCTACTCCACGGAGCCTTGAGCATGGATGTGTTCACAGAGTTTCCTGACACTTGCCCATTCTGCATTAAAAGGGAAATTCTGATGCACACTTACCTATAGTGCACCAGGCTGCACCTCTTGTTGAGGTTCTGGAGGCACTTTTCTCCTCAGTTGTTCATTTTTGCACACCCCATTGGTGGGTCCACAAAGTATGGAGACCGCCTCATCAACCACCTCTTGGTGCTGGCCAAGATGGGGAGATACTCTGTGACTGTGGGGCCTATTTCCTGTCCCTTGTTGTCTCACATCTCCAAGCAGAGTTCCTCTGGGCAGCATTCATAGGTGCCTTGGACTCCTTCACAGAGGTCTGATGTTCTCTGCTTGTGTTCCCATCTGGTACCAATTCTGACCTTTGGCCTTCATTTACACCCGTTTTCACATCTGTTGTCCCAAGTACTCAGTTGGTTTCTGGGCTTTGTGGTCCCTCCCTTTGACTGAGGTGGCAGGCCTTTACTCTAGGGTGTCCCTAAGCCCACCCCTTACCACAACTAATATAGACCTTGCACTGAATGAGGTAAGGGTCATGTGGAAAAAATAGCATGTAATCATGTAATTAAAGATGGTCTTATAATGCACAAAGGCAAGGGGACTGAATTAAGGTTGCATAGGAAACTTTAATTATGGCACTTCCAAAATTCTAAGTGCTTGAGTTTGCGACCTTAATAATGTTCTTTCAACACAGTTGCTCTGTTGGAATGGCAGATGCATAGTCTGGTCTATTCTAGGAGCTGTGGGAGCCTCATGAATGCTCAGAGGGGATGGACACTTTGAAGATATAATATTTAAAGTCAAAGACGTTTCTACTGAGCAGGTGCTAACTGTAATTTTTCAAAGGCTCATAACTTGGCCAGATTTGGGGAGATTTTCAAAGGGATGGCAAAGGACACATCCCTAACACAAAGGTTACTCTCCTGCCAGATTTCAAGTCCCTGTTCCAAAGAATAAGAGTGCTAGAGCTGTACAAAGAAAAGGTCTCAAGAATTTTTGAATATGAGTGAAACAATATATTTTCCCCTAGCCTCATTCTTGCAGATGTTTTGGCTGAATTTATAAATAAAGAAAAAACAACCTGAGCCAGATACCCAGCATAGAAAATTCCAGCCCAAATGGTTTGGCAAAGTTATAAACAACTAAAAACAGGGTAGTATAACAGGAAGTGTCAAACAGGCTTAACCACAGGTGATTCTACCAGCCAGGCCTATAACAACTTAAGAAACTCTCAACCAGTCCAGGTTCTATGGTCCTGTATACTTCTCTCCCAAGCCTTAGTTCTATTCTCCTTTAGCGCATAATATGTACATTACATTTTCAAAGCATTTACAAAAATGGACTAATCCTCACAGCCTCATGCCTATATGCTAGGTAAGTGTTTGTTAATGTCCCATTTTACAGATAGGGGAATGCAGGATAAAGGCCCAAGGTCACAAAGCACATCAGTATCAGTAACTGAACTAAAACCCAATCCAAATTCTAATCCATTAGACCATAGGTCCTGTCAAAGTTGCTTAATTTCTCTGTGTCTTAGATTTCCCTGGGCAATTCCATATCACACATACCACATTAACCGCTGACAGGAGAGGAACTGGACTTCTACACACCAAGCGCTTCGTACTACTTGTGCAATAGATTACCTGCAGCATGTAATTTTTTTAAACAAATTGTATATGCAAAGTGTGGCATCTTGCTTGATGTTGCTGCAATATTGACCCCCTTTCTTCCCCAGTCAAAGTCCCTCCCTCATAGCTGGCCTAGTGAGCATGCTCATTTATAGCTTTGCAGGTCTGGCAATTAGCCTAAATGTATGTTGTGATGTGTTTCCCGTAATCTTTTCCAAGTTGACAAATGAGAAGGTCAGGAAATTGCAGTTGCAAGCTTCATACTAATCAGAGGGCCATGGGCTGGGTATTCCTGTAAGAAGATAAACAAAACAGTATTATTATCCCCATTTTACAGATGAAAAAATTGAGAAACAAAGATTAAGGACTCAATTCTCAGAGCCTGGGCACAGCAGAGACAGGGAGGGACTGAAAGGGAGTGATCATGGCTTACTGAGTCTCAGTATGCATTAGAGCTGCATCCTTAAATTTACCATGCTGGCCAAGATCCCTCATAGATATTATGCCAGCAAGGAAACAACCACAGCAGGTTACTGAGGAAGGTTTGTGTCACTGGAGGTTTCTAAGAACAGGTTGGACAAACACTTATCAAGGATGATCTAGGTGTATTTAATCTGCCTCAGTACAGGGGGATGGATCAGATCACCACTTAAGGTCCCTTCCAGACCCTACAATTCTATGATTTTATAGCAGAGCCTTGCTCAGCCACCCTACACGTCTCTCCCATTCCCCCCGACACACCGAGACTTGCCCCTTCCCCACTCCTTACATTGGGCAAAGCAGCTTCAGTGGAGGAGGCAGCAGAGTCAGGCACCAAAGCTAGTGGAGGATGCAGGAGAGCCATCTCCTCTTGCTTTATACCAGTGGCAATTCCCTTTACACAGGAGGAATTTAGCAGAGGCAAGCTGTGGCCATTTTAAACTCCCTTTGCACTGTGCAAGTAGCACAAGTAGGTTTGGTGACTTGTCTAGGTAGGGCACTAATGTCTAGTGTAATTAGGAATGATCAGTCATGGGATAAGAAGGAAGTTCCTCTCATGGATCAGTAATGGGTTAAAAGATAGGAAAGGGAAGAAATAAACTGGGATGAGACTGAATCTATATTTTCAGTGGAAGAAGTTATGGCTTAAATGATTGAATCCCAAACATTTAAATGAATTATTCACTATCAGATAAACTGTAGGCTATTTTAACAGGAATCCCTTTGCTCTACTGCCCTTGTGCTGACCTGGATTCTCACCCCTAGTCCCAGCATGACCACTGGCCACTCATTATAGCCCATATATGTAGAATTCATTATTAATGTATGTTGGACTATCAAGTACTGCATTTATAGGCTACTTTAGCCTTAGTTTTAAGATACCCTATGTGATCATTTTCCCCTCCAAGAATGTGAAGTAGTGACTTGCTGATTTTACTCCAAAACACTTTTATTTATTGAAATAGTGACGGAAGTGTCATTGGGATTAGTAAGGAGCAGAATGGACACACAGGTTTTTCTGCAGTTTTTGGTTAGTCTCCAGTATGCACTAGTCATTAAAAAAATGCATATCCAGATGTTAGACATGCATGGTTTGGTAAGAATATTTCACAGCTCCAGTAGGTTATTCTCTTGGGGAATTACACCATTATGTAGGTTTTCATGAATACTGTAATCCTCAGTCTATTTGAGTTGCAGATCCAGATGTTTTCAATATGTACCACACCCTCTGAGTTACTTTCTTAGACACAAAATCTATAAATGGCAATTTGAGAACCTGTATATTTCACATAACAGTGTCAAACACAATTTATCAGGCTGCATTGCACTTGCCTTTTTGATCAACTCCATCCATGATTTTACAATTCAAATGTCCTTATTTTTTTCCATTTCCTAAATTTCCCTTCATTTCCATTTAGCTGCTCTTAAGCTGTGTTATCTACATTTTAGGTTTCAGAAGATAAGTATATTGCCCATGCTGCAGTAATCTCCTTTCATTGATTTGGGATGTTCGCCAGTCTCTTCTAGTATTCTGTGCTGATATCTTTATATGACTGGCTTGCATCCAACTACTGTCATCCTTTGACTTCTCCTTATTCCTTTGCTCTTTTAGTGCTGAGAGATGGCATTCTTAGCCTTTGAATGTTGCCCCTTCATCCCTCAAGTTTGTGCTGTAAACTGCTAGGACAAGCCTTTCAAATATTCAGATATTAACATTCAGCCTTTCTAATGTTTTCGCTCACTCTTCACTTGAGATAGCTGTCCCATTGCATTCATCTACTTAATCAGCTGAAATTTAAAGGTTTCATATATTTTACTCCCAGTTAGTACTTCAGTGATCTTTCCGCCATCTAAGACTTTCTTCTAGTGTCTTCAATGTTCTTTGCATTTTACTTTATATATTTTCCTCCATTTGATTCATAAAAGAAAAGAATGTGATTTGCAATTGAAACATTGCACCCTCATTATGTTTCCATCCAAGAAAGAGAAGCTTTCTGATTGCTGTAAAATGGGCTGTAACAAAGATGATTTATAATGGGGATTTAATGTACTTGCATTGTAGCTGGCTTTATATTAGACAGAATTACATTTTTATCTTCATTATAAGGCTCTTAATGTATCTCACTCCTTTTTAGTTTACAGGACAAAAGCTGTCCCTAGGCAACAGAAAATCCCTGAGTTGCAGCTTTACTTGATTGTATGTACAAGGTACAACTTTCTCTTCATCTGTCACCTCTTGCAAGATGACTACTTCTCTAAAGAATCCATGTGAATTGGAAAAATAATTGTTCTTTGCTACCCTGGTCTACAAAATCAACAATGTTCTACTGAAAAAGAAGTATAGAATTCTATTACAATCACCTACCAAGACAAAGTCAGATATATTTAATTTCCTGTGTTTTTCCTGTCAATGCTTCCATTGATTTCAGTAAGCTTTATCAGGCCATTAGGCCGATTCAGACATCTATCCCAATGCAGCACAGCACTTAGCCATTGCTTAAAGTCGGGCAAATACTTAACTTGAAGTCAGTGAGACTTAACCACATGCTTAGAGTTAGGCACTTGTTTAAATGCAATGCTGAATCAGTGCAGACTTTAGCTAGCAAACAGGGGAGTTTGAGAGGGGGAGGAATACTAATCTTGAACAAACAAGGTGCGAGTACTAATCTTGGGGTGAGTGAATTTGTTTGGCTCTTTGATTTTTGGCTTTTTGTGTTTTTCTTTCTCTTTCAGGTTATTTAAAGTGTCAGGGTCAATTGGGATTGAGTATTTGGGGACTGTTTGAGCCTTTGTTCCCTGGATCATCTTTGATCAACCTCAATCAGCCTTGTGATCACCCTCCCACTGTGTGATTAATTTCAGGTTTCAGAGTAACAGCCGTGTTAGTCTGTATTCGCAAAAAGAAAAGGAGTACTTGTGGCACCTTAGTGACTAACCAATTTATTTGAGCATGAGCTTTCGTGAGCTACAGCTCACTTCATCGGATGCATACTGTGGAAACTGCAGAAGACATTATATACACAGAGACCATGAAACAATACCTCCTCCCACCCCACTCTCCTGCTGGTAATAGCTTATCTAAAGTGATCATCAAGTTGGGCCATTTCCAGCACAAATCCAGGTTTTCTCACCCTCTGCCCCCCCCCCCCCCCACAAACTCACTCTCCTGCTGGTAATAGCCCATCCAAAGTGACCACTCTCCTTACAATGTGTATGATAATCAAGGTGGGCCATTTCCAGCACAAATCCAGGTTTTCTCACCCCCCCCACCCCTCTCCAAAAACCACACACACAAACTCACTCTCCTGCTGGTAATAGCTTATCCAAAGTGACCACTCTCCTCACAATGTGTATGGAAATCAAGGTGGGCCATTTCCAGCACAAATCCAGGTTTTCTCACCCCCCCCACCCCTCTCCAAAAACCACACACACAAACTCACTCTCCTGCTGGTAATAGCTTATCCAAAGCGACCACTCTCCCTACAATGTGCATGATAATCAAGGTGGGCCATTTCCAGCACAAATCCAAGTTTAACCAGAACGTCGGGGGGGGGGGGGGTAGAAAAAAACAAGGGGAAACAGGCTACCCCCCCCCCGACATTCTGGTTAAACTTGGATTTATGCTGGAAATGGCCCACCTTGATTATCATGCACATTGTAAGGAGAGTGGTCAGTTTGGATGAGCTATTGCCAGCAGGAGAGTGAGTTTGTGGGGGGGGGGGGGGTGAGAAAACCTGGATTTGTGCTGGAAATGGCCCAACTTGATGATCACTTTAGATAAGCTATTACCAGCAGGAGAGTGGGGTGGGAGGAGGTATTGTTTCATGGTCTCTGTGTATATATAATGTCTGCTGCAGTTTCCACGGTCTGCACCCGATGAAGTGAGCTGTAGCTCACAAAAGCTTATGCTCAAATAAATTGGTTAGTCTCTAAGGTGCCACAAGTCCTCCTTTTCTTTGTGTGGTTAATGAGGGCTGACTATAGGAGAGAAGGCCTTAAAAGCCAGAGGCTAAGTGACCAGGAAGGGGACTGTAAACAGGGAAGTTTGAGAGGGCGTTTGTGAGAGGGAGTCATAATATAACTGCTATCATTAGTAAAGCCGAATCGCCAGTACCAACACTGCTCCCGCCTCCTCCACTGGCACCCAGATCCAGACAGAGACCATGACCCTGGATGCCTCTACCCAGATTCTGGCGTGGATTTGCAGACTGCATTTCCCACTCTTAGCAAGCTGGGCTGGGGGGACTGTCCAGTGTGAAAGGAGTCCACTGGCGGTATATCTCAGAAAGCATGTGGGAGAGCCACAGGAAGAGGTGGCTAGGCCACGGAGCACCTGTGTCCACAAGGAATTCATTGAGAGTATTCATATGGAGATGTCCAAGGCTGAGGAAGCTATCCAGGTAGAAAGGACTGCTGTCATACCGCAGGGGAGGAGGACATGGCACAGGGAGGACACTGGATGCTGGTTACTTTGGGCAGCAGGCAGTGCTCCACCCCTACTCCCAACCCACCCACCACATGATGAAGAACCATTATGCTGCCCTGGTAATGAGCAATGAGGAGGAGGAGGAGAAGCCACGTACCCCCAAGACTGGGAGGATCGCAGCCACCACTCCCAGGAGGAAACGTAGGGTAGTGGTGGTTAGTGACTCTCTTCTGAAGGGGGTGGAGGCACCCATCTGTCAGCCTGACATGGCATCCCAGGAGGTATGCTGTCTGCCAGGGGCCCATATCCGAGACTTACAGAGGGATTGTCAAGGATCATCCAGCCCCTGACTGCTACCCTGTGCTACTCATCCATGTGGCACTAATGATGCTGCGAGGTGTGACCTTGAGCAGAGCAGAAGTGACTACAGGGCTCTGGGAGTATGGGTGAAGGAGTTTGGAGCACAGGTGGTGTTCTATTTGATCCTTCCGGTCAAGGGTAGGGGCCCAGGCAGAGACAGATGCATCCTGTGAATGCCTGGCTGCAAGGATGGTGTTTCCAGGAGGGCTTCTACTTCCTTGACCACGGGATGCTGTTCTAGGAAGAAGAACTGCTAAACAGAGATGCGGTCCACCTATTGAGGAAAGAGAAGAGCATATTTGGATACAGACTGACCAACATAGTGAGGAGCAGACATGCCAAACCTGTGAAAAAAAATGCAGAAATTGGGCTTCTTTTTGGCTTAATCGGCTTGTGAGTCGCTTGTTGGCTAGTTTTTGGCTTGTAGCTTGTTGATTGTTTCTTTTTTTTTTTATCGGCTCCCGGAAAGCAGGGACAAGGGGGAGCAAGCAGGGGCAAGGGATGGGAGAGAGTCAAGGGTGCACAGCGGACCCACCACAGTCCCAGACTGCATGCCAGGGGAATCTAGTCACAGAGTGTTGGGGTTCTTAGGGACTGGCTTGTTTTGGCCTTGAAATGGGATTAGCTTGATTTTTGGCTTATTGTGAAAGTCAGGGTGCTTATTGACTGCGTGAAAGTTGGAAACTGTGGTGAGGAGGGCTTTAAACTAGGTTTGACGGGGCAGGGGAAAAACGCCCACAGGTAAGTCAAAAACATGGATAACTGGGAGAAGGGTCAGAATCGGGGCGGGGGGGGGGAGCATGGGCCATTGTAGCAGAGATAAGAGAGAGACAAGAGAGAACATAGGTGGGAAATCAAATCAGAATCTTAAATATCTGTATACTAATGCAAGAAGCATGGGGAATAAGCAGGAAGAACTTGAAATGCTAGTTAATAAAACACAACTATGAAGTTGGCATGACAGACAGTGGGATAATACACGTGACTTTAATATTAGTATAGGATACAACTTGCTCAGGAAAGACAGGCAGGGGGAAAGGAGGAGGTGTTGCCTTTTATATAGTAAAAATGTATACACTTGGACTGAGGTTGAGATGGAAATAGGAGTCAGACTTGTTGAAAATTTCTGGGTAAGGATAAGAGACGTTAAAGACATGGACGATGTCATGGTAGGGGGTCTACTACACCTAACTAGGAAGAAGAGGTGGATGAGGCTCTTTTTTAAACAACTAACAAAAGCATCCAAAGCAAAGGACTTGGTAGTGATGGGGGACTTCAACTACCCAGACATCCGTTGGGAAAACAACATAGCAGGGCCCAGATTATCCAAACACATTCTTGGAATGTATTGGAGAATTTTTTTTATTTCAGAAGGTGGAGAAAGCTACTGGGGAGAGGCTGTTTTAGATTTGATTTTGACACATAGGGAGGAACTGGTTGAGAATTTGAAAGTGGAAGGCAGCTTAGGTGAAAGTGATCATGAAATGGTAAAGTTCATGATTCTAAGGAATGGTAGGAGGGAAAACAGTACAATAAAGATAATGGATTTCAAGAAGGCAGACTTTAGCAAACTCAGGAAGTTGATAGATAAAGATCCCATGGGAAGCAAGTTTAAGGGGAAAAACAACTGAAGACAGTTGGCAGTTTCGAAGAGACATTATTATGGGCACAAGAGCAGACTATCCCACTGCATAGGAAAGATAGGAAGTATGGCAAGAGACCATCCTGACTTAACCAGGAGATCTTCAATGATCTGAAATTCAAAAAAGAGTCCTACAAAAAGTGGAAACTAGGTCAAATTACAAAGGATGAATATAAACAAATAAAGATCTAGAAATCATGACCTATGAGGGAAGAATGAAAAAAAATAGGTTTGTTTAGTCTTGAGAAGAGAAGACCAAGAGGGGACACGATAACAGTTCTCAAGTACGTAAAAGGTTGTTACAAGGAGAAGGGAGAAAAATTCTTTTCCTCAACCTCTGAGGATAGGACAGGAAGCAGTGGGCTTAAATTGCAGAAGGGCAGTTTAGGATGGACATTAGGAAAAACTTCCTAACTGTCAGGGTAGTTAAGCTCTGGAACAAATTGCCTAGGGAGGTTGTGGAATCTTATTCATTGGAAATTTTTAAGAGCCAGTTGGGCAAACTTCTGTTAGGGATGGTCTAGGTAATACTCAGTCCTGCCATGAGTGCAGGAGACTGAACTAGATGACCTCTAAAGCTCCCTTTCAGTCCTTCGATTCTGTGATGCTATGATTTGCTTAAGTGCACGACCTTAATGCTTTATTCTTTGAACTTTCATGATGTTCACAATAATTAATTATTTTGATGTATGGGTCCAGAAGTGTTTTTAGGATTTTAAGTACTGAAGAATTTACATATAGAGGCTGGCGCAGTAATTCCATCCACTAAAAGGATTATTAACTGAATGTACTACAGCCAACACCATTTGCCTGTATTTGAAGACTACCATTATATTGGTTTTTAATTATTATGCAAAGATCACTGGGTTCTATATATGGGTAAGTGCATTGCAAACATGAGCCGTGCTTTCTCCCTGTTATCAATATTGAAGAAAATAATCACAAACCAAATATTAGTAATAATATAATACAATATGTATCTCACTAAGGTACTAATACATTACCATAGTACCTGAGCACCTCACAATATTTTTAATGTGTGTATCTCCGCAATGTCTCTGCGATAGGAAAGTGCAAGCGTCTCCATTCTACAGATGGGGGACCTGAGGCACAGGGAGACTAAACACCTTGCCCAAGATCACACAGGAAAGTGGTGGCAAAGCAGGTCTCCCACATCCCAGGCGACTACTCTAACCACTGAACCATCCTTTCTGTAGTATCAGAATATTTAGCACCTAAATAGCACTGTACAACATTATCTTACTCTACAAGCTTAGGAGGCAGGTTGGTGTTATTTATTCACCTTAATAGATATATATTAGCCCTAAAGCCAAATGTTCCAGTGTGGATTTTAATCTTCTGCTTGAGTCATGGAGGTCCAAACCCTTGAAGTCCATCTGAATTAACCATCCGAATGCACCATTTGGCCACTCTGTCCTACAACCACTCACAACAAGTATGAATTAAACCAGGTTTATAAATCCTCAATTTAGCATTTTAAAAACTAAGTGCAAGGGAAAAGATGACCTGTTCACTACTAAGTGTGACTCAAACCCTGTACAATCTCTAGTATTTGAAAGTCACCTACAAACCTGATATCTAAGCACTGCTAGGTAGATTGAGTTCCAAAGGACAAGGGATAAATAGAAAGGCAGTACAGTTGAAGGGGAAAAGAGAAAGGGCAGATCAGCAGCATTAGAGCAAAGCAAATAAGTCAGCAGCTGAAGAAAGAGAATATAGCAAAACTCTGCTATAGGCTGAAATTCTATTCCAGCCTTCAGGTGACATTACAAATTACTTGACTTTCACTCTCATGGTAACAGCATTATTATGCACAACAGGTGAACATAATGCTGCTATGCATGATCTATTCTGTCCCCAGGGTATAGCTACCTAGTCTCATACTTTCAGAACAATAACACACAAGAACCCCAAAACAGAGAGAGACAATGCAGGTACTAATACTAAGTACTAAACACAGAGAGGCACAACTCACCCCAACTTACTCTAGGCTGTCTGTCTACAAACTGACTCTGCCAGGCCCTGATTGCATGCTTCCCTACAGAGCCCCTGGCCTGCAAGCAGGATCAGGAAAACCCCAGAGAACGTAAAGTGATAGATAAGAACATAAGAATGTCCATACTGGGTCAGACCAAAGGTCCATCTAGCCCAGTATCCTGACTCCCAACAGTGGCCAATGCTGGGTGCCCCAGAGGGAATGAACAGAATAGGTAACCATCAAGTGATCCATCCCCGGTCGCCCATTCCCAGCTTCTGTCAAAAAGAAGTTAGGGACACCATCCCTGCCCATCCTGGCTAATAGCCATTGATAAACCTATCCTCCATTAACTTATCTAGTTCTAGATCACAATTTCAATACAGTCTTCAATACATCACAAACGGGAGTGGGAAGGGTAGTGGAGTCTGTCTCAGGCCATTGAAAGCTTTATACCAATGTTCTTACAAATTACAAAAATAATTATAACAACCTCTTGGTATCAAATACATATTAATGCTCATGGCACTATGAATTATATGCAATGCATGATAATTATTAATTTTATAAGAAACAATTTTTAAAATCTCCTGGATAGGTGAGGAGTTGTCAGGTACAGACCACAGCAATGGAGAATTGGGACAAACTAGTGCTCTGATCCTTTGTACCAGTGGACTGGTTGCACGTCTAATCACATCAAGGACGTTAAAGTTGCTCCTGGACATAGTCTCTTTTACCTCTATGCTACATGCACAGCAGCCACCAAAAGACGGCAGGAAGTCTGTAGTGCCACCAAAGACGTGCGGATCTTACAGCTGTTCTGTGGCACTCAGATATAGCATGCCTAAATCACGGTGAAGCAACTCCTTTATGCTGTGATTCAGCAAGGTAGTTAAGCCTGCACCTAACTTTAAGCATGGGAGTAGTCCTACTGAAATCAGTGAGCCGACTCTCATGCTTAAAGTTAGGCAGGTACTTACGTGCCTTGCTGAATGAGGACCTTAAGGAGCTGGAGAGGTACACAAGGGATAAATGTGACTGAAGGCTTGTCTGCACTTACCAGGGGAATCCACCCTGTGGCGATCAATGCACCAGGGGTCGATTTAGTGAGTCTAGTGAAGACCCACTAAATTGACCGCAGATTGCTCTCCTGTCGACTCTGGTACTCCACCGGAGTGAGAAGAGTAAGGGGAGTCGACAGCAGAGTGTCTCCCTTCGACATAGCGTAGTGTAGACCCCGCAGTAAGTAGATCTAAGCTATGTTAACCTGAGTTATGCTACTAACATAACTCAAATTGCATAGCTTAGATTGACCAGCAGCAGTAGTGTATACCTGCCCTTATAAGTTTTAACTTCTTCAGGGAAGATAATGAGGGTAGACGTAATCCCCTCCTCTCTCTGAGGGATATAGCGCTATTTATTATGGGAGGAAGCTATGTACGCTAATGTTTGTCAAAATCTGTAGTCATGACATGATTTAAATTTATGTTTGCTGGATTCTTAATTACTTTTGTTGCATACTATGATAATTAGGCAGAGCCATAAATGAAATGCTCCAAAGCAGTCATATTTCACTTGGGCTTCACAGTGTTTTGCTGTCACTGTTTGTTTCTAGAGATTGCACAAGACAATTTGTGTGTCATTATTATTTATTTTGGACATTCCATTGTTCACTAGATTTAATATGCTTATGAAGAAACCTGGATCAACAGACTCCGTGAATCTGAGCTGATGATGAAACTAGTGGGGCCAGAACGTCCTGTCGGAGTCAGGAAATAGCTCTAATGCAGCTGATAACCACAGTGATCAATAACCCAAACCTAACTCACAAAGGAGTGGTTTCTGTACAAGACTCATTGTCTGCAGTTGATTGGGGAGAGAAAAAAGTACATTGAATAAACTTCAGGAGGTTGAACTATACTGATTGCAAGAATACAGAAATTTAGACAGTATAGTTAAGGTACCAAGTTATTAACCTTAATAGAAGTTTTAATGAGTAAAAGAGAATACTTTTCAGAAGATTGAATTCAGTGACAAAACCCTATGAAAAACTACTAGATTTTCCAGATCTTCACGTCTCAAATGCATTTCTTTTCCTCTTTTTAATTTTTTCTTTAACAGTTCTCACAAAATATCACAGGAGCACATACAGAGTTTACTTCAGTTTTTATAGAGAGCTACTGTAAAGTCACAACCTCACGGCCCTGCTGCCATCATGAGTGCAGTCTTATTATCAGTACTGGGTATACAATGGCGCAGTGGTGCCAGGCCCACACTCAAAAGGTGGTTCACCATCTGGACCGCAGCCCTGCTCCCCCATGCTCCATTCCGAGGCCCAGTCCCTGATCAGCCTCTTTCCCCTGAGGCCTTGCCCACTGCTCACTCCTCTCCACCCTCTTGCCCCCTGCTTGTTCTTCTCTGTCCCCTCCCCCGTGCAAGCCTGGGGGGGAAGAGGCTTAGTGGGGGTGGAGCTTCAGGGAGGAGCACAGGTCTTCTCTTGGGGGTGAAAAGGCCAAGCAGGGGCGGGGCCTTGAGGCAGAGCTCGGGCGGGGCCTCGGGGGGGGGGGCGGGGAAAGAGGCCAAGCGAGGGTGGGGCTTCAGGGGGGATTGTGGACGACCAGGAGGCAGAGCCATGGTCTGGGCACCGGGGCCCACAAAAAATTTATCCAGCTCTGCCTGTTATTCATTGTTATACATATATATACACAAAGGAGTAGTCCTTCTTTCCCCAAAGAGATTACAATACAAATAGCTAAGATAACAAAGAGAAGCGTGATCTCCATTTTACAGATTGGGAAGCAAGGAGATTAAGTGACTAGGCTAAGGCAATCTGGGACAGAGCCAGGAATTGAACCCAGATCGCCTGAGTTTTAGACACAAAACCATCCTTCCCCTCATTGTTAGCATATGGCACTGACAGAGCAAATTTCAGCCCAGTGGTTTCAATTAACAAATAATGTACACCTGCCTTACAAACACTGGCAAATTTAACCACGTGGCCTGCACAGCATGTTGCTTCCTTCTAAACAGTCAATTTCAAGCAGTCTCATGCCTAACAATAGAGTCCCATGTTGTCATAAATATAAAGGGAAGGGTAAACACCTTTGTCTCCAGGCAAATAGACAGAAAACTCCTCTACTTGCTCTTAGGTTAAAAAAAAAAAAAAAACAACTTCTTCAGGTCTGTGAAGACTTGTGAATTTCCCTACAGGAGGTTAACTACCCTGCCTTTAGGTAGAGAAAACTCCAGCTCACAAAAGACAATTCCCTTTTGTCTCTGCTCTGGCCCTCAGGCAGAGACCAAAAAAAAAAACAAACAAACTCTAACTGCTTTCAGCTGAAAACCTGCTTTCCAGCAGCCCAAAGGGAAAAAAAAATTCCTTTTTAAAAATCTGTGCTTCTTGTTCAAAAAAATCTCAAATTGATCTCAAAATGATTTCAAGTTAATCCCACAAGCTCTTCCACCATGTCAAGGTTCCTTCCCCACTCTGAACTCTAGGATACAGTTGTGGGGACCTGCACGAAAACCCCCATAAGCTTATTTTTACCAGCTTAGGTTAAAACTTCCCCAAGGTACAAACTATTTTACCTTTTGCCTTGGATTTTATTGCTGCCACCACCAAGCGTCTAACAGATATATAACAGGGAAAGAGCCCACTTGGAAATGTCTTTCCCCCTAAAATCCTCCCAAACCCTACACCCCCTTTCCTGGGGAAGGCTTGATAAAAATCCTCACCAATTTGCAGAGGTGAACACAGACCCAAACCCTTGGATCTTAAGAACAACGAAAAAGCAATCAGGTTCTTAAAAGAAGAATTTTAATTGAAGAAAAAGTAAAAGAATCACCTCTGTAAAATCAGGATGGTAAATACCTTACAGGGTAATCAGATTCAAAACGTAGAGAATCCCTCTAGGCAAAACCTTAAGTTACAAAAAGACACAAAACCAGGACTATACATTCCATTCAGCACATCTTATTTTATCAGCCATTTAAACAAACAGAATCTAACACATATCTAGCTAGATAACTTACTAAGTTCTAAGACTCCATTCCTTTTCTGTTCCTGGCAAAAAAACAACACAGACAGAGAGAACCTTTGTTTCTCCCCCCCTCCAGCTTTGAAAGTATCTTGTCTCCTCATTGGTCATTTTGGTCAGGTGCCAGCGAGGTGATGCTAGCTTCTTAACCCTTTACAGGTGAAAGGGTTTTTCCTCTGGCCAGGAGGGATTTTAAAGGTGTTTACCCTTCCCTTTATATTTATGACACATGCCCAGCTAATATAGAAGGTGCACTTCTTTTACATAGTAAAATATACACAAAACAAATGGCAGAACACAGCAACTGTGAGAGGAGAAATGGAGAAAGAGAAATGAGGAGGTATAGGGTATAGGCAAGGGTAGAAAGACAGAGAGCTAGATTCTCTGCAGCATCTCCTGAAAGGCCTGTGTTAAAGGAATTGTACAGGGGCCTCACCATAGTAAGCCACTTATGCAGCCTAAAGGGCTTGGATCTGGAATATAACCCAGAGAGCCTTCATCTCCTCTCATTTACACCAGTTAATTCTATTAATTCCAGATTTACATTGGTTTAAATTAGAGCAGAATCAGTCTTGGAAAGTAAGTCAGTGAGGATAAGTCATGGAGATCCAGATTTTTAAAGGTATTTATGTGCCTAAAGATGCCAATAGGCTCCTAGGTGCTTTTGAAAATTTCACCAGGTGCCTTTCTGCATCTTTAGATACATAAATACCTTTAAAAATCTGGCCCTTAGCCTCTCGGTGCCCCAGAGAGGTCTCTTACTCAAACTACAGATTGTTTGTGAGTACAGAAGAGGATGAGCAAGGTCCATGAGGTAGGCTGGAGAACATCCATGGGTGGCTTTAGAAATAAGAAAGGTAGAATAAAACTGTATTTTGAAACACATGATGAGCTGATGTAGTTCTGTAGCTGTGATGTTCTGTACCTCAGGGGAACACCCAGTACCCCCATGTTCATCCTTATAATAGGATTGTGTGGTATCTAATGCAAAATTTGTCACGCCGGGTGTCTTCGGAAGGCTCATGATGTACTGAACATTGTTATGGTAATGTTATAGTAATGTTATCGGTTGTAATTTCATGTATATAGTTATGAGGCTGAAAATGTGTCCTCATGACTTAAAGCAAGTCCAGGCAAAAACTCTCCAGAAGCAGAGGGGAAGTTCACACTTCATCAGGGCATGTATGGGACAAACCCAGCCCAGCCTCACAGGAATAAAGGACACTGGCCTAAGCAACAACAAAGGATCTGTTGGACTCTCGATGACTCACCCCCTTTCCTTTGGTCAGTTTGGGACTGTGCTGAGGTAATGCTCACCTGATTCTGAAGGCGGGGGGGTGGAGGTGGTGGCAAAGCCAAGAGAGAAGAAAGGACATGAAAAAAGGGAGAGATGTTTGCCATGCTCTTCCTGTCTCTTCCACCTACATCTACAGACACCACCACCACCAAGTAACTGAAGTGCTGATCAAAGGGGAGAGCCTGGCTGAAGGGCAACCAGCTAGTCTGTGGTGAGAAGCATCTAAGTTTGTAAGGGCATCGAAAGTGTTAAGATCAGCTTAGAATGTGTTTTGCTTTTATTTCATTTGACTAAATCTGACTGGTTCTGCTATGATTTATAAACACTTAAAATCTATCTTTGTAGTTAATAAATTTGTTTGTTTATTCTACCTGAAGCAGTGCATTTGGTTTGAAGCATGTCAGAGACTCCCCTTGGGATAACAAGCCTGGTACATATCAATTTCTTTGTTAAATTGACCAACTCGTATAAGCTTGCAGTGTCCAGTAGGCATAACTGGACACTGCAAGACGGAGGTTCCTAGGGCTGTGTCTGGGACCAGAGATATTGGCTAGTGTCATTCGGTTGCACAATCCAAGGAACAGCTTGGCTGTGGCTGTGTGAACAGCCCAGGAGTGGGGGTTCTCACAGCAGAGCAGGGTAAGGCTGGCTCCCAGAGTCAAGGATTGGAGTGACCTATCAGATGACTGGTTTGGATAACACCAGAGGGGAATGTCACAATAGTATCTTCAGAAAGCTCAGTGAGTCATTTTATTATGTACTGATGGATGTTCTGAAAAGTTTAATTAAAAGTGGTGCTCATGAAAAGTGTCAGCTTATTTGCATTCTGAGAAGGTGAGTCAAGCTCACCTAGGACAAAAAGCCAGCCTCCTCAGTTGAGGGAGGGGCCGCAGAGCTCAGAAACAACAGGTTCCATGGGATGACAAATAATAAAAACAAGAAAGGGGTTGGGGTCAAAAGTTCAATGTGAGGGTACTACAGTGGGACACTGAGTGAAGAACACCAGACACACCCACTTCTCCAAAAAGGAGCCCAAAGAGTTAGTGGACAGCACTCAGAGGAACTCTGGCCAGAGATCTGAGGCAAGGAGAGACCAAAAGTAAGGCTCCACAATCACAGATAACTTCCCTGTCAAGCTTTCTCCTTCTGGACTGATGTATAACTATCTTGGCCAGTGCCAGGAGTCGGACAAGGAGCTAACACAACAACTTTGTGAGGCCACGAACAGGGAATGTATAAAAGAAACGTCATGTGTCAGAGTCCGAGTCCCAGAGACTCGGTTAATCTACAGGACAGATACATCACGGGCAGCAGCAGAGTACAGTTTCCCACATTGATATCTTAATAAACCCCAGTCCTTACTTGCAATGTACCTCAACCAACCCTATCATGACTTCTAGCAATGTATTCCCTATGCTCTCTGCTCAGATCACCAATAAGGATGCCAAATAATGCCAACTCTGGTGACTGTTTTTATTTTATGAACACCTATAACAAACAGGGCTCAAAACATGAACACATTTCATATAGGCCAGTGAATAGACATCAGATGGCCTATATGAAATGGTGTAGTGAAGACATAGTCACCCGATGGGAGAGTACTCTATCGTGAATGGTCCCTTAGAATTTGTGCTAATTATTTTTGCTGAACAATCTATTCCACTTTGTATTTAGTTTTGATGCTTAGAGTACCTTTCCCAGATCCGAAGAAGAGCTCTATGTAGCTTGAAAGCTTGCCTCTCTCACCATGAGAAGTTGGTCCAATAAAAGATATTACCACACCTACCGTGTCTCTCTACTATCCTGGGACAAACACAGCTATAACTACACTGCATACATCAGATGGTAATGACTTTTATCCGCTGACTTGGCCATATTTGAACCAAAGACTTGGAGCCTTTTACTCTATATTCCAACAGAACTAATCTAAGGGTTGGTCTTCACTATGGTGCTAAATCGGCACAGCTACAATCGATGCAGAGCCATCGATTTTGTGGGTCTAGTGAAGACACGCTCACTCGATGGGAGAGTGCTCTCCTATCGATTTCTGAACTCCACCTCGACGAGAGATGGAAGCAATGTCGGCAGGAGAGCGTCTCCCATCTCCATAGCATATAATGTGGATCCCGCTGTAATTAGATGTAAGCTATATGGACTTGAATTACACTACTAATGTAACTCAAATTGCGTAGCTTAAATCAACAAGCCGCTGTAGTATAGACAAGCCCTAAGTTGCCAATTCCGCCTATACTGTACATTTATTAAAGGATCCAGACAATGTAATAGATGCAATTTTTGGTAATTACTTTTAACATTCGTATGCATGCAAATGAGAATTCATTAGGAAGGGACAGTTATCAAGTAAAGTGCGAAAGAGTAAAAAAGAAGTTTAAAAAATGTGAAGACTGTTTTATAACACATTTTCTGAGCTTTCACTGCTGCTGTGTGAAGTTAACAATCAAGGAGAAAAAAGGAAGAGTGAACAGAATTTTAAGCACCATCACTCTAAGTCACAGGGGCTTTCCAAGGATAGTAACCCTGGAAAAAACTCTTCATTCAAAGCCCATGATCAGATAGTAGGACAGTGCTAGTGCATAATAGTTTGTATCTATGTGATTTCTATACTCAGTTGGAATCCATTATGTCAGAAAGAGAGTTACTTACCAAGAGTGAACTTACATATATATACAAATAAAATTAAAGTTCAGACATGTATTCTATGGTATTTTTGTTTTGAACGGTGTTATTGTGGCATGTTACTTTCCATTTAACTGTTCCCATTTTACCAATTTTGCCCCTTTTATTGATTGAGATCACATGTATTTGCTAAGCACTGTCTTAGTCTGAGCTTTAATAAAGCATTCTCCCCTACTGTCTAAATCTATTTGTAAAATCATTATGTATTGTTATGCTTTAATAATCAATTTTATGATACACATCCTCTACAGATTTAAATACAGAGGGTTAGCGCCTCACCTGTTCTGAGGAGTGCACAGTGCCATTCACGGGGGGAGGAGGTTGAAGCGGTAACGATTACCTTTGCACTCCCCTGATCGTGGGCTGCTGTACCCCAGCAGCAACGACTGAACTGGCACACAAGCCCCTTTGCTGTGTCTAAGCCACTGGAGTGATCCTCCTATGGCTAATTATGCCAGCTTTGGTGTTCTTTTGAGAAGGCAGCACAGCACTAGGACACCTCACTGGAGCACAGATTTTGGACCAGCAAGCTATTCATTCTGTAAGCAGCGTAACACAGCCAGCTACTTCCTTAAAATAACAATCTCCTGATCTAAAAAAAAAAAAAAAAAATGTTCCACCGTTAAATCAATGACATAACTGGTTAGGAAAAATACTTGGGTTTTTCTTTCTTTTCTTTTTTCCCCCTAATGCACATTGGGCCTGATTCCCTCTCTTTTATTTATGTATTTATTTTTAGAACACCAACTGATTTCCATAGAATTACACTGGTGGAAAACTGGTGTCAGAGTGGAAAGAGTCACTGGTGACTGATGGAGGAAAGCTTGATACTTTAAAGGCTATTTTTCCAACAATTCATGCACATTGTCTTGCAAAAAACCAAACAAACAACAATAAAAAAAACAACAACAGAAAACAAACACAACCTTTACATTCAGATGTTATTTCTGCATGAACAATTATCAGTTGACATATTTTACATAAAATCCTGCCTATACTTCTCTCTAAATCAATGGCAAAGCTTACATTGACTTGCAGGAGAGCAAGACTGATCGCTTGCATATTGAAATACCTTTGGTTAATTGGAATTAATTACAAAACTGAGTTAAAATAAAGCTAAGGGTGTAGCACAAAAAAAAAAAAAAAGAAAAAGAAAAAAAAAAGAACCACCACCACATGACAGCAGGAAGAAAATGCAGACGTCCTCTAAATGTATCACCACCCTTTACTGAATCATGTCCTGGCTAGACTGAGTTGCATATAGCAGATGGATAAAACAAATATTTGAGAGGTAGAACATGCAGGGTGGAACAAAAGGTGTAAGAGGCAAACTAAAAATATGAAATTAGAAAACAGAAAAAGTCAAATCAGGCATTAGCAAAATATTCCTAACTCTGAGATCAATCCGGCAATTGAATAATGTACCCAGGGAAGTAATCAAAGCACGAACATCTCCAGACATGTTGGAGAGAAAATGTAACAAGTGGAATATTGTAGAGAGAAGTTTGTGTTGTACTTTAATATTATTACTTTGTTAGAAGAGCTTATCAATTACTCATTTAATTTTTGCATACCCTTTTAAATATTTTCAACCTAGGAGTGGTGCAAAACTGAATAGGAAGAGCTGGTATTTACTGTTATTTTAGAAAGACTTTGTTTAACTGTGATAAAAACCCAATGAGTAGATTCTTATGTAAACTTAAAAATACCTGAATGACATCCTGCTGCAGAGCTCCTGGCATCTAGGGCCTTGGGCATGGCGGACCCCTGCCCTCCAGCCTGCCCATAAACACCGTCGTGCTCTTCATGCCCCAGCAGGAGGCCTACGTGGTGGAGCAAGTGGGCAGATTTCACCACATCTTGGAGCCTCGTTTGAATTTCTTCATCCCACTGCTGGATCAGATTCAGTACGTGCAGGGCCTCAAGTACGGGATATCATCAATGTCCCGGAACAGTTAGCCATCACGCTGGATAAGTCACCTTGCAGATAGATGGTGTCCTGTTCCTCTGGATCATGGACCCCTATAAGGCCAGTTATGGGGTGGAGGATGCTTAGTATATAGGTTTACCATCTTTGAAAAGCAAAAAAATAGCACCCATCACCCCACAAAGCAAGCCCGGCACAACCTCAACCCCCAACTACAAGGCAACTCCGCAACCCTCCCTCCCTTCAGCTGCCACTTATACTATCTAGAGAGAGACCACATATAGATAAAATGGATAACATCATTTTCTTACTTAAACTGTGGAAAGTGGGAACACTGCAGCACCTTTAGATGGACACAGAAACTTTTAACATTAGATATCCCAGTGTATTGCGATAATAATGGAAATCTTTAGACCCATGTAAAAAAAATTCCAGCAGATTAAATTAGTTTTCTGGCAACTGGCAAATCCATAAAAAACCAGCCAGGCTGGTTAAATACAAGCCAGTTGATGATCCTATGAGTATGCAGTGACCCAGGTGGCCCAGACCACCCTGAGGTCTGAGCTGGGGAAAATCTCCCTGGACAAAGTCTTCTAGGAGCGGCACAGGAGTCCCTCAACACCAGCATTGTGGGTGCCATAAAAACGTAAGAATGGCCATACTGGGTCAGACCAAAGGTCCATCCAGCCCAGTATCCTGTCTGCCAACAGTGGCCAATGCCAGGTGCCCCAGAGGGAGTGAACTGAACAGGTAACGATCAAGTGATCTCTCTCTTGCCATCCATCTCCACCCTCTGACAAATAGAGGCTAGGGACACCATTCCTTACCCATCCTGGTTAATAGCCATTAATGGACTCAACCTCCATGAATTTATCTAGTTCTCGTTTAAACCCTGTTATAGTCCTAGCCTTCACAACCTCCTCAGGAAAGGAGTTCCACAGGTTAACTGTGCGCTCTGTGAAGAAGAACTTCCTTTTATTTGTTTTAAATGTGCTGCCCATTAATTTCATTTGGTGGCCCCTAGATCTTACATTATGGGAACAAGTAAATAACTTTTCCTTATTCACTTTCTCCACACCACTCATGATTTTATATGCCTCTATCATATCCCCTCTTAGTCTCCTTTTTTCCAAGCTGAAAAGTCCTAGCCTCTTTAATCTCTCCTCATATGGGACCCGTTCCAAATCCCTAATCATTTTAGTAGCCCTTCTCTGAACCTTTTCTAATGCCAGTATATCTTTTTTGAGATGAGGAGACCACATCTGTACGCAGTATTCAAGATGTGGGCGTTCCATGAATTTATATAAGGGGAATAAGATATTCTCCCTCTTATTCTCGATCCCTTTTTTAATGATTCCTAACATCCTGTTCTCTTTTTTTACTGCCGCTGCGCACTGCGCGGACGTCTTCAGAGAACTATCCACAATGACTCTAAGATCTCTTTCCTGATTAGTTGTAGCTAAATTAGCCCCCATCATATTGTATGTATAGTTGGGGTTATTTTTTCCAATGTGCATTACTTTACATTTATCCACATTAAATTTCATTTGCCATTTTGTTTCCCAATCACTTAGTTTTGTGAGATTTTTGAAGTTCTTCACAGTCTGCTTTGATCTTAACTATCTTGAGCAGTTTAGTATCGTCTGAAACTTTGCCACTTCACTATTTACCCCTTTCTCCAGATCATTTATGAATAAGTTGAATAGGATTGGTCCTACGACTGACCCTTGGGAAACACCACTAGTTACCCCTCTCCATTCTGAAAATTTACCATTTATTCCTACCCTTTGTTCCCTGTCTTGTAACCAGTTCTCAATCCATGAAAGGATCTTCCCTCTTATCCCATGACAACTTAATTTATGTAAGAGCCTTTGGTGAGGGACCTTGTCAAAGGCTTTCTGGAAATCTAAATACACTATGTCCACTGGATCCCCCTTGTCCACATGTTTGTTGACCCCTTCAAAAACGATAATAGATTAGTAAGACATGATTTCCCTTTACAGAAACCATGTTGACTTTTCCCTAACAATTTATGTTCTTCTATGTGTCTGATAATTTTTTATTCTTTACTATTGTTTCAACTAATTTGCCCGGTACTGATGTTAGACTTACCGGTCTGTAATTGCCGGGATCACCTCTAGAACCTTTTTTAAATATTGGCGTTACATTAGCTATCTTCCAGTCACTGGGTACAGAAGACGATTTAAAGGACAGGTTACAAACCATAGTTAATAGTTCTGCAATTTCACATTTTAGTTCTTTCAGAACTCTTGGGTGAATGCCATCTAGTCCCAGGGACTTGTTAGTGTTAAATCTCTGAATTAATTCCAAAACCTCCTCTAGTGACACTTCAATCTGTGACAATTCCTCAGATTTGTCACCTACAAAAATAATGGCCCAGGTTTGGGAATCTCCCCAACATCCTCAGCTGTGAAGACTGAAGTAAAGAATTCATTTAGTTTCTCAGCAATGACTTTATTGTCTTTAAGTGCTCCTTTTGTATCTCGATCGTCCAAGGGCCCCACTGGTTGTTAAGCAGGTTTCCTGCTTCTGATGTACTTAGCCAAAAACTCAAAAGGTAATAACAAAATGTTTTTTTTTTTAATCTGTTCTTCAAACTCCTTTTTGGCTTTTATTACATTTTTATACCTAATTTGGCAGCGTCTATGCTCCTTTCTATTTACCTCACTAGGATTTGACTTCCACTTTTTAAAAAGATGCCTTTTTATCTCTCACTGCTTCTTTTACATGGTTGTTAAGCCACGGTGGCTCTTTTGTAGTTCTTTTACTGTGTTTTTTTTAATTTGGGATATACATTTAAGTTGGGCCTTTGTTATGGCATCTTTGAAAAGTGTCCATGCAGCTTGCAGGAATTTCACTCTCGTCCCCGTACCTTTTAATTTCTGTTTAACTAACCTCCTCATTTTAGCAGAGTTCCCCTTTCTGAAATTAAATGCCACAGTGTTGGGCTGTTGAGGTGCTCTTCCCACCATAGGAATGTTAAATGTTATTATATTATAGTCACTATTTCCTGTTCTAGTTACCTCTTGGACCAGATCCTGTGCTCCATTCAGGACTAAATCAAGAAGTGCCTCTCCCCTTGTGTGTTCCTGTACCAGATGCTCCAAGAAGCAGTCATTTAAAGTATCAAGAAATTTTGTCTCTGCATTTTGTCCTGAGGTGACATGTACCCCGTCAATAGGGGAATAATTGAAATCCCCCACTATTATTGAGTTCTATATTTTGGTAGCCTCTCTAATCCTCCTTAGCATTTCATAGTCACTATAATTTCATAGTCACCAGGCCTCAGGACTGTTTGGTTATCTGGTGCCTGTGCTATGAGATATAGGACATCCATCTGCCTCCCCAGGGGAAGGAGTCAATGCAGAAGCAGGTGGAGGCAAAGAGATGCAAACAGGCGACAGCGTGGAATCAGAGGGGACCAGGGAATCTGATGTCAACATGGCAGAGGGGCGGAAGCAGGTCCAGAGCCTGGCTGCCGAGAAGGCTGAACAGATCAAGAAGCTGCTGGGGAGGCCAGTGCCATGCTGGTCAAGGCCAAGGCCAAAGCAGAAGCTACTTGGCTCCCAGCTGATGCTTTGACACAACAGAATAGCAATGCAGCCGCCTCCCTGGCTGTGGCTGAGCAGTATGCGAGTGCCTTCTCCAAGCTGGCCAAGCACTCCAACACCATCCTACTGCCATCCAACACCGGGGACATCACCAGCACGGGCACGCAGACCATTGGCATTTACAGTTCCCTGACCAAACCACAAGCTGTGAAGAGCCAGAAGTGACCCCACTTGCCCCCACCCACACAGAGCTGTCTAATGCAGACCAGGTGAATTCCAGCTAGCAGAGGAGTCCAGAAGGCATGGATCACTGTGAACAAACTGCTGTGGCATGACTTGTCATGGAGTGGGCACCCCTGATTCTGCCATGGGGTGAGCCCTGCAGGGCACCTGCCATGTGGGTTATGACCTACTGCCCTCCCCAATCAGAGTCTCTCCTCCCTCTTTTGGGTCTTATTTTTATTTGGATTTAATCATATAATAAAGGAGATGGCACCAGAAAAAAAAGTGAAATCAGTATTCCTATTGCAGTCAAACAACAACAATGAAAATACGCCATCAGCTTTGTTTCCATGCTAAACTAAATTTCCTCTTGTGTCCTAATTATTTTTAAGTGCCAATTACTCATTAATAATGACCTGTATAAAATATTCAAGTGGCAATATAATTGTTTGTGTTAGAAACATATCTAATATCCCTGTCTCATGATTAAAAACTAGTCAGTTCATTCCCAAATGGGACTTTTCCAGTAAAATTTAAAAGATCAAAGTAGTAGTTATGCACAATCCATCACATGTATTAACATGAATGTCAAAATCCCCCAGGATGAAAGTTTTATCAGGAGAAACGTACTATGGGAGATAAGAGTTTATGGACTAATTAACAGACAGAATGAAATTCTACTACTATAGTTAAAGCTACAATTTTAGATGACATAGATCTAATGTGACTTTAGATCAGTGGAGCTGGGAAATGTTTGACAAAGTTTGCTCTGTGACTGATAGTTTGAAATTCAGCTGGTAAGAGTTCAACAAGATTTTTCATGTGAGGTATTAAAAAAAGTTAAAGGAAAGTATGTTTATGGGTGGAGTTTATGGATGTCCTATATGTATTGCAGCAGAATGTCTCTCTTTTCAATCATGGTTTAAGTTAATATTTATGTTGTGACTGATTACAATCCTTAACACTTCATTTTTCAAAACTAGTTGTATCCCATCATCCAATCTTACACACACACACACATACACACACACAGTCATTGGTGCTAGTCTTGGCAGGAGAGGTGAGCAAACTCAACTAATTAGAGTCTTTAGTATAATTAGTCTAAGTGTTGCACAAGATATTTCTGACACTTGTTTTTTTTCCTGGGTGTACACAGAAGAAAAAATTCTGCAGTAAGATGTTCTGAGATATTTCTGTTTTAGTATTAAGACCTGCACTCTTGGGGTAACTTGTGAGCCCTTTACTCGCATTGATGTACGGGTAGTCCCACTGATATTAATGGGTGACTAACTCCTCACCAAACTGGGTAAAGGGTCCACAGTTTGGCCCATAGTGATGGGCAAAGGGCGGACTCTGTATTGGATGCTACACTATAGTTAGTGGTGAATGACCTCTTGGATTGTTTATCGTGAATCTGTAAATCAGGTAGGTGCCTTTTTGTGTGCAAGTTTATTTTAAATAATTGATATTCTAACCCATCGGCTTGCTTCTATTAAGCTCTAGCACAGATATAGCTATATGGGCCTGATTCGCCGCTAAGTTACACTAGCTAAAGGCTGGTGTCACCCCACTGCCTTCAGTGAAGTTCACAGATTCATATGTTTTAAGGCCACTAGGGACTATTATGAACACCTAGTCTGTCCTCCTGTATAATACAGACCATAGAAAGTCACCTCGTAATTCCTTCTGTTTGGTCTATAGCAAATTTTTTTAGAACGATATCCAGTCCTGATGTAAAGACTTGAAGTGATAGAGATACCACCACATGCCTCAGTAAGTTGTTCTAATGGCTAATTACTTCACCATTAAATGTGTGCGCCTTATTTCCAGTCTGCATTTGTGCTTTAGATTCCAACCACTGAATTTTGTTAGCCTTTTTTCTGTTAGATTAAAGACCTGCCCATCTGCTATCAGAGATCTCTTCCCCATGCAGGTACTTGTAGACCATCATCAAATCACTTCTTAACCTTTTCTTGGATAAATTACATAGATTGAGCTTCTTAAGTTTCTCACTATAACACGTTTTCCAGACCGCCAATCATCCTTGTAGCTCTATTCTGAAACCCTTCCAATTTCTCAGCATCCTTTTTGAAATGTAGACACCAAAACTGGACACACTACTTCAGTAATGGTCTCAACAATGCCATATGCAGAGGTAACACTACCTCCCAACCAATGTTCCCTCTAATTTTTGACAGGCCCTGTGCGCAAAAAATTTCTTCTGGGCAAATTGTTGTGCTTCTGTGCAAATTTTTGTGCGCGCAGCGTTTTGCCACATGCGCGGGGTTTAGGATTTGTGTGTGCGCACACACACGCACAGCTTAGAGGGAACAGTGCTCCCAACTCCTACTTGATACTCCCCTGCTTATACATCAAAGGGTTGTGTTCTTCCCCTTTGCTGCAGCACAACACTGGGAGCTCATGTTCAGAGTGTTATCTACCATTACCCCCACTGAAGTCCTGGAAACAGGCCCCCCATCTTGTAAATTTGACTTATATTCCTTCTTCCAAGATGTATGTTATTTGAGTGTCATTAGTGTGATGGAGTGGGGCTCCAGGCTCACCTTCTCTTGAGACAAAGACTGGCAATAAAAAGCCATACTAACTGGACTCTGTGTGGGAGAAGTATGCATGGGTTGTAGAGGGGAAATCCACCATCAGCGCTAAAGTCACGGAGTAAATCTGCAGTATCTCTGACCATGAACTCGGGAGCAGTAGCCAGAGCCCCTCCATACCACTAATATGTGGCCACTTCAGTGTAAACGTTGATTCCAAGGCCCATTCCATAGCCCATCCCTGGTCTGAAGCATTGAACCCGTCGTACCTGCTTCAATGGGGTGAGCACAGAGACTCCTTCTGCAGCATGCAAGGCCTGCAAAGGCACCAGTAGGTGGATAGAATCATAGAATACCAGGGTTGGAAAGGACCTCAGGAAGTCATCTAGTCCAACCCCCTGCTCAAAGCAGGACCAATCCCCAACTAAATCATCCCAGCCAGGGCTTTGTCAAGCCTGACCTTAAAAACTTCTAAGGAAGGAGATTCCATCACCTCCCTAGGTAACCCATTCCTGTGTTTCACCACCCTCCGAGTGAAAAAGTTTTTCCTAATATCCAACCTAAACCTCCCCCACTGCAACTTGAGACCATTACTCCTCGTTCTGTCATCTGCTACCACTGAGAACAATCTAGATCCATCCTCCTTGAACCCCCCTTTCAGGTAGTGGAAAGCAGCTATCAAATCCCCCCTCATTCTTCCCTTCCACAGACTAAACAATCCCAGTTCCCTCAGCCTCTCCTCATAAGTCCTGTGTTCCAGTCCCCTAATCATTTTTGTTACCCTTCGCTGGACGCTTTCCAGTTTTTCCACATCCTTCTTGTAGTGTGGGGCCCAAAACTGGACACAGTACTCCATATGAGGCCTCACCAATGTTGAATAGAGGGGAACAATCACGTCCCTCGATCTGCTGGCAATGCCCCATCTTATACATCCCAAAATGCCATTGGCCTTCTTGGCAACAAGGGCACACTGTTGACTCATATCCAGCTTCTCGTCCACTGTAACCCTTAAGTCCTTTTCTGCAGAAATGCTGACTAGCCATTCAGTCCCTAGTCTGCAGCGGTTCATGGGATTCTTCCATCCTAAGTGCAGGACTCTGCACTTGTCCTTGTTGAACCTCATCAGATTTCTTTTGGCCCAATCCTCCAATTTGTCTAGGGCCCTCTGTATCCTATCCCTGCCCTCCAGCGTATCTACCTCTCCTCCCCATTCTGTGTCACCTGCCAACTTGCTGAGGGTGCAATCCGCACCATCCTCCAGATCATTAATGACGATATTGAACAAAAACAGCCCAAGGTCCGACCCTTGGGGCACTCCACTTGATACTGGCCGCCAACGAGACATGGAGTCATTGATCACTACCCGTTGAGCCCGACAATCTAGCCAGCTTTCTATGCACCTTATCGTCCATTCATCCATCCTATACTTCTTTAACTTACTGGCAAGAATACTGTGGGAGACGGTGTCAAAAGCTTTGCAAAAGTCAAGGAACAACACAGCCACTGCTTTCCCCTCATTCTCAGAGCCAGTTATCTCATCACAGAAGGCAATTAGATTAGTCAGGCATGACTTGCCCTTGATGAATCCATGCTGACTGTTCCTGATCACTTTCCTCTCCTCTAAGTGCTTCAGAATGGATTCCTTGAGGATCTGCTCCATGATTTTTCCAGGTACTGAGGTGAGGCTGACTGGCCTGTAGTTCCCAGGATCCTCCTTCTTCCCTTTTTTAAAGATGGGTACTACATTAGCCTTTTTCCAGTTGTCTGGGACCTCCCCCGATCGGCATGAGTTTTCAAAGATAATGGCCAATGGCTCTGCAATCACATCCGCCAACTCCTTTAGTACTCTCGGATGCACCGCATCCGGCCCCATGGACTTGTGCTTGTCCAGCTTTTCTAAATAGTCCTAAACCACTTCTTTCTTCACAGAGGGCTGGTCACCTCCTCCCCCTGCTGTGCTGCCCAGTGCAGTAGTCTGGGAGCTGACCTTGTTCATGAAGACAGAGACAAAAAAAGCATTCAGTACATTAGCTTTTTCCACATCCTCTGTCACTAGGTTGCCTCCCTCATTCAGTGAAGGGCCCACACTTTCCTTGGCTTTCTTCTTGTTGCTAACATACCTGGAGAAACCCTTCTTGTTACTCTTAACATCTATTGCTAGCTGCAACTCCAGGTGTGATTTGGCCTTCCTGATATTGCTCAGGCATGCCTGAGCAATATTTTTATACTCTTCCCTGGTCATTTGTCCAATCTTCCACTTCTTGTAAGCTTCTTTTTTGTGTTTAAGATTAGCAAGGATTTCACTGTTAAGCCAAGCTGGTCGCCTGCCATATTTATTTATTTATCTATTCTTTTATTCATTTATCTATTCTTTCTACACATCGGGATGCTTTGTCCCTGTAACCTCAATAAGGATTCTTTTAAATACAGCCAGCTCTCCTGAACTCCTTTCCCCCTCATGTTATTCTCCGAGGGGATCCTACCCATCAGATCCCTGAGGTTGTCAAAGTCTGCTTTTCTGAAGTCCAGGGTCTGTATTCTGCTGCTCTCCTTTCTTCCCTGTGTCAGGATCCTGAACTCGACCATCTCATGGTCACTGCCTCCCAGGTTCCCATCCACTTTTGCTTCCCCTTCTAATTCTTCCTGGTTTGTGAGTAGCAGGTCAAGAAGAGCTCTGCCCCTAGTTGGTTCCTCCAGCACTTGCACCAGGAAATTGTCCCCTACATTTTCCAAAAACTTCCTGGATTGTGTGTGCACTGCTGTATTGCTCTCCCAGCAGATATCAGGGTGATTGAAGTCTCCCATGAGAACCAAGTCCTGTGATCTAGTAACTTCCATTAGTTGACAAAAGAAAGCCTCGTCCATCTCATCCCCCTGATCCAGTGGTCTATAGCAGACTCCCACCACGACATCATCCTTGTTGCTAATGCTTCTAAACTTAATCCAGAGACACTCAGGTTTTTCTGCAGTTTCATACCAGAGCTCTGAGCAGTCATATTGCTCTCTTACATACAATACAACTCCCCCACCTTTTCTGCCCTGCCTATCCTTCCTGAACAGTTTATATCCATCCATGACAGTACTCCAGTCACGTGAGTTACCCCACCAAGTCTCTGTTATTCCAATCATATCATAATTCTTTGACAGTGCCAGCACTTCCAGTTCTCCCTGCTTGTTTCCCAGGCTTCTTGCATTTGTTTATAGGCACTTGAGATAACTTGCTGTTTGTCCTGCTTTCTTAGTATGAGGCAGGAGCCCTCCCCTTTGGCATTCTCCTGCTCTTGCTTCCTCCTGGTATCACATGTCCCCACTTACCTCAGGGCTTTGGTCTCCTTCCCCCAGTGAACCTAGTTTAAAACCCTCCTCACTAGGTTAGCCAGCGTGCTTCCGAAGATGCTCTTCCCTCTCTTCGTTCGGTGGAGCCCGTCTCTGCCTATCACTC
This sequence comes from Eretmochelys imbricata, assembly GCF_965152235.1. Taxonomy (NCBI): domain Eukaryota; kingdom Metazoa; phylum Chordata; order Testudines; family Cheloniidae; genus Eretmochelys; species Eretmochelys imbricata. The sequence goes on from NC_135572.1 coordinate 35,740,683, forward strand.
TTCCTTCTTGGAGTACCATCCCATGGTCAAAGAATCCAAAGCCTTCTCTCCGACACCACCTGCATAGCCATTCATTGACTTCCACGATTCGATGGTCTCTACCCAGGCCTTTTCCTTCTACGGGGAGGATGGATGAAAACACCACTTGAGCCTCAAACTCCTTTATCGTTCTTCCCAGAGCCACGTAGTCTGCAGTGATCCGCTCAGGGTCGTTCTTGGCAGTATCATTGGTGCCCATCATTGGTGCTCCCATTATCATTGGAGAAGCAGGAAGAGGTAGCAATTCGAGGGCTTGATGAGTCTCAGCAGTCTCTCCGTCACATCGTGAATCCTAGCTCCTGGCAAGCAGCAGACTTCTCGGTTTTTCCGATCTGGGTGGCAGATAGACGACTCAGTCCCCCTGAGGAGAGAGTCCCTGACGACCACCACCCGCCTTCTTCTCTTGGGAGCGGTGGTCATGGAACTCCCAACCCTAGGACAGTGCATCTCATGCCTTCCAATCGGCGGAGTCTCCTTCTGTTCCCTTCCCTCAGATGTATCCTCTAGTCCACTCTCTGCATTAGTACCTGTGGAGAGAACCTGAAAACGGTTGCTTACCTGTATCTGCGCTGCTGGTACATGGACGCTCCCCTTTCTTCTTCTGGAGGTCACATGCTGCCAAATTTCTTCACCATCTTCCTGTCCCCGCAGCGCAGCTTGCTCTGAATCTTCAGAACATTGTGCCCGTAGAAGCATATCCTGACATCTGTCCAGGAAATTTTCAGTTTCTCTTATGCAACGCAGGGTTGATACTTGTTTCTCCAGACCTTGAACCTTCTCTTCCAATATGGAGACCAGCTTGCACTTTGTACAGACAAAGTCGCTTCTGTCCTGTGCAAGAAAGTCAAACATGGCACATCCAGTGCAGGTCACAACAGCTGAGCACTCCCCATCCATATTACCTTCCTTCTACGAGCTTCCTCAGGAGTTGTAGTAACTACTCGGAGAAGCCAGAAAGATGCAAGCCTCGGTGGGCTCTCCCAGGGTGAACTCCCAGGCAAACTCCCTCTGTTAGCCTCTGCTGCTCGCCGCTCAGCTGGTTCGCAGCTGACTGGCTTTTTATAACAATCAGGCCCACTCAAGGCTCACCAGGAACAAAGCACTCCCAATCACACTTTTCAAACAACCAACCAGTCAAGCACAGGGTCAAACTGTCCCCACAACAGACACTCAGATACTCACCAACACAGCCTCCCTAATGCAGCCCTTAGCATACCTCCTCTCAGACAGATCCCAGGCAAACTCCCTCTGTTAGCCTCTCTGCTGTTCGCCGCTCAGCTGGTTCGCTATTTTGCCTGCAACTCTTCCACACAGTCCAAGTGTGAGGCTTAAGTGGTGTGTTGAGCACTGCACTCACCCTCAGAGATAGATTTTGTTCTTGCTTTATTTTAAGGTGGTTTTTTTTTTTTTAGTGCTGAGACCAGCTGGAGAGAAGTTAACCCATTCAGCTGCGTTGAGAAACCATGCATCATACATGGATCTGGAACTTGCTCACATCTCAGTGATGAATGAGTGCTGCTAAGGGACAAAGTCACTGAAGTTAATTCATGCACGGAAGACTGTGGCCAGAACACACATGGGATCTGTCGCTGAACATTTGCTTCTGTTTTCACTACAGATGCCTTCATCTCAAAGGACCCAGTTGTGTCCCTGAGGTCTATATGTTGAGGGGATATTCTGCACATGGTGTCTCCTACACTAGACTGCAGTAGAGACCTCTCCAGCAGACTGGGGGATAACACGAGACGGAGGGAAAGCATTGGCATGCCATATAGGAAGGGAAGAGGAAAGCAAATCATGCTTCCTGCACCTGATAAGAGCTCAGCCTGTGGCTGTAGTATGTCTATGTTTGAGATTGGCCATAGCCTTTGGCTGCAGAACTTTCTACAGACCTGGCTCCAGTGTTGCCTGGTTGCTAGATTAGTGGTCAGTGGAGAATGTTTCAAAGACTCAGAACCACCATGGTCTCACAGAGCCTCCATGCAGATGACCTTGCTGTCTTTCCTAAACACTGACAGATCTCAGGCATCTCGGGGTGGGCCCTGTATTCTGTTCCCTGGGCAGAATAAACTACAATTGGGAGAAATTTCCTATGAGGTTCACCTTGCAGACATTTAATTTCCCATTGCCCCTCATAGTAGGAAGGATGATGGAATCCCCATTTTATGTACATGTGTATTGTAACACAACAGCAAGTGTTGCTTACAAAAGTTATTAAAGGGATATATTGTGTTTGGCCCAAGTTTTCTTTGAAAATACACAGAGAATTTCATATGATACTTAGGCAGGACAATAACGGGTGCTATACAAAACCTTGAGACAGATGGATAGACAATATGGATGTGTAAGAACCTGTTAAAAAGGGTCTTTCCACTTCCTGCCTTCACTCCCTTCCCCTGTTCCCCCTCCCCCCACAATCCTAGGTGTTTGGATAATGAAAAAGAGCTAAGTTCTGTGCTTTAATTGGTTTTGCCATTTTTGCAAATCCTCACCCAAAAACTAGTTTTTATTGTGAACGACCCACACAATGAACAGCTCATCAGAAAGAACTAAAGTGAAAGCTTGCTTCAAAAACCTAGGCCCAAAACCAACAACATTTTAAGTGAATACTGGAGAGTTCAGCTCTGGATTTCTTGGCGAGCACTGGATCTACAAGGTAGGCTGACAGGAAGAATTGGTTGCTATGGATCCATGACACAGCTCCAGAAAGATGGATGACAAGCAAAATGGCCAAATAAAAAATACCCCCCCCCCCAATAACCATCCTCTCAGCACTTTAATAATGCTGAAATACAAATATCATCACCTGATGTGAAATACTTAAAGAAGACGACAAAACAAGCATGGCATTTGGGGTCATTTTTCCATGCCATGGGCAGCATTATAAATCACATGGCTAGATACCCTAGAAACGTGCTACTAAGAGTGTCATTGCTGTAATGAAATGGAATTAGCTGGCACCGATGAAAAACATCACAGGTTGGTGGGACTGTAACATCAGAGACACTCCCCTTTCTCTTCTCAGTCTGTCCTGCCTCTCATACTTTATATTCTCCCCCCTGCTGCTTTGTAAATAGTTCAGTGCTGAATGATAGGATTCCAACTTCAATATCCTTCCCTTTTTTCCCCTCTTTCATTATACCCCAAATTCCTCTGCAAACTACTTGTGAATCAGTGAATAACAGGGACACAGAGACACAGACAAAAAAGGCTATTACGTATGTGGATGTATCTATAGGCCTGATAAGAGTGGAGAGGAGAATTCTGATTTAATATGGTTTTACAAAGAAGCATTATCAACAGCCAGTTTCAGTCCTTGTACTGAAAATTATTAACTTTGGGACGGCATCGCTGAGAGCCCATGAGAAATCTCCATTTGTGTATAGCATTCTAAAGCCATTTCATAAGATCCAATGAACTTGTGGAACAGCCTTATTTATAAGAAAGCCCAGATAAAAAACTTCCAGGCAAAGTAATTTCATGGCCCAGATTAATAGCTTGAGGAGAATAAAATGATATTTGGATGACACTTATTAATGCAATAAATTAGTGTTGTGCTGTCTTGCTCTTCCCTTCATAAATCATAATCTTGTGGCAGCAAAGAGTAGGAAAAAGTAGAAGGGAGAATGGAGATCTTTGCTTGAAGTCTCTCAAGGTACAGTGGATGAAGAATGCAGTCTTTTTGACTGTTTGCATGCTTATATACTCCTGGTTAGTGCTCAGAATCCACAGGGATGGCATGTTATTATTTATTTGTATTGCTAGAAGCGATACAAAAACACTGGAAGACCCACTCCTTCCCTGCAGAGAAGGGGAGTGGGAGAGTGAGAGGAAAGGATAGCAAAAAGGGGTGGAGATGGGGCTGGGACTGGCTGGAGCCATGGCTGCACATCCCCAATCTGCCAGCCAGCACAGCTGTGCTAGCATGCTGGCCTGCACCAGGTATAGGCCCAACACAGTTATATCTAGGCTGACTATATTTCCCTAAATGAAAATGGGACACCAGTAAGTGGTGATGCCAGGCAGTTCAGACCAGCTGCATGGCACACGGAGTTACTGCTCACCTGAGCTGTCTGAGTAACCGCTCGCCCAAGTTGCCTGGCATCACTGTTTGCACGAGACCTGCCACGTGGGGCTGGCCTGAGCTGCCTGGACTTGCCGCTTGCCTGAGCTGATGCGACGGAAATTTTTTTGGAAAAATTGGATGTGTCCCATTTGTGCAGAGGAACCTTTGGGCAAGAGCAAATGAGACACATGCTCAGTTTTGCCAAAAAAGTCAAGCCGTCCAAGATAGAACTTAAAAATGTGATTTTCTCTGCCAAAACGGAACACATAGTTCCATACTTATATCCTCATTAGAGAAGAAGGTAGACAGGGAGGCACACTGTGACTCACAGAGTCACAATCTATTTTCTGGGCTGCCCCTTGTCCAGAGCAGATCATAAAATACTGATCTAGCCATCTGAGTTTGTGCTAACACCTAAGCTAATGGGAACCTGATCTTGGTTGGGCCTCTAGGTCCTACTGTATTATAAATAAAAAACAAACAAAGAGGTAACTACTTAGAAAGTAGTCTTCTGAGAGAGTCTAAGGAATCTGGATATTGATAATCTAAATTAAGGAATTAGGAAGGAAGTCAGAGAAATAGAAAATGACAAACACTTTAGGGCCAAAGATATAATATAGAATAATAGAATTATAGGACTGGAAGGGACCTTGAGAGATCACCTAGTCCAGTCACCTGCACTGACAACAGGACTAAGTGTTAACTAGACCATCCCTGACAGGTGTTTGTCCAACCTGCTCTTAAAAATCTCTAATGATGGAGATTCCACAGCCTCCCTAGGCAATTTATTCCAGTGCTTAACCACCCTGACAGTTAGGAAGTTTTTCCTTATGACCAACCCAAACCGCCCTTGCTGCAACTTAAGCTCATTCCTTCTTGTCCTATTATCGGAGGCTAAAGAGAACAATTTTTCTCCCTCCTTGTAACAATATTTTATGTACTTGAAAACTGTTATTTCCCCATCAGTCTTCTTTTTTCCAGACTAAACAAACCCATTTTTTTTTTTCAAACTTCCCTCATCGTCATGTTTTCTAGACCTTTAATAATTTTTGTTGTTCTTCTCTGGATTTTCTCCAAATTGTTCACATTTCCTGAAATGTGGTGCCCAGAACTGGCCATGATACTCCAGTTGAGGCCTAATCAACACAGGATAGAGAGGAAGAATTACTTCTCGTGTTGCTTACAACATTCCTGCTAATAAAAAAAAACACGAGGAGTCCTTAGAGACTAACAAATTTATTTGGGCATAAGCTTTTGTGGGCGAGAACCCACTTCATCAGATGTCTGAAGTAAAAGATATAGGAGCAGGTATAAATACATGAAAGGATGGGGGTTGCTTTACCAAGTGTTCGGTCAGTCTAACAAGATAAATCAATTAACAGCAGGATACCAAGGAAGGAGAAATAACTTTTGAAGTGGTAAGAGAGTGGCCCATTATAGACAGTTGACAAGAAGGTGTGAGTAACAGTAGAGAGAAATTAGTATTGGGGAAATTAAGTTTAGGTTTTGCAATGACCCAACCGCTCCCAGGCTTTATTCAGGCCTAATCTGATGGTATCCAGTTTGCAAATTAATTCCTGTTCTGCAGCTTCACGTTGGAGTCTGTTTTTGATCTTTTTTTGTTGAAGAATTGCCACTTTGAGGTCTGTTATTGAGTGACCAGAGAGACTGAAGTGTTCTCCTACTGGTTTTTGAATGTTACGATTCCTGATGTCAGATTTGTGTCCATTTATTCTTTTGCGTAGAAACTGTCCGGTTTGGCCAATATACATGGCAGAGGGGCATTGCTGGCACATGATGGCATATATCACATTGGTAGATGTGCAGGTGAACGAGCCCTGGATGGTGTGGCTGATGTGGTTAGGTCCTATGATGGTGTCCCTTGAATAGATATGTGGACAGAGTTGGCACTGGGGTCTGTAGCAGGGTTTGGTCCCTGGGTTGGTGTTTTTGTTGTGTGGTGTGTAGTTGCTGGTGAGTATTTGCTTCAGGTTGGGGGGGCTGTCTGTAAGCAAGGACTGGCCTGTCTCCCTAGGTCTGTGAGAGTGAGAGGTCGTCCTTCAGGATAGGTTGTACATCCTTGATGATGCACTGGAGAGATTTTAGTTGTGGGCTGTAGGTGATGGCTAGTGGCATTTTTACTTTCTTTGTTGGGCCTATCTTGTAGTAGGTGACTTCTCAGTACCCTTCTGGCTCTGTCAGTCTGTTTCTTCACTTCAGCAGGTGGGTATTGCAGTTTTAAGAATGCTTCATAGAGATTCTGTAGGTGTTTGTCTCTGTCTGAGGGATCAGAGCAAATGTGATTGTATTTTAGAGCTTGGCTGTAGACAATGGATCGTGTGGTGTGGTCTGGATGAAAGCTGGAGGCATGTAGGTAAGTATAGCAGTGAGTAGGTTTCCGGTATAGGGTGGTGTTTATGTGACCATTGCTTATTAGCACTGTAGTATCTAGGAAGTGGACCTCCTGCTAATACATCCCAGAATGACGTTAACTTTTTTTGCAACAGTGTTACGGCCGGTGACTCATATTTAGCTTGTGGTCCTTTATGACCCCCAGATACCTTTCTGCAGTACTCCTTCCTAGGCAATCATTTCCCGCTTTGTATGTGTGCAACTGATTACTCCACTTAGGAACGAACACTTTGCATGTCCTTCTTGAATTTCACCCTATTTTCCTCAGACCATTTCTCCAGTTTGTCCAGATCATTTATTTTAATCCTATCCTCCAAAGCACTTGCAATCCGTCCCAGCTTGGTATCATCCTGCAAAACTTTATAAGTGTACTCTCTATCCCATTGTCTAAATCGTTGAAGATATTGAACAGAACCAGACCCAGAACTGATCACTGCGGGACCCCACTCACTATGCTCTTCCAGCTTGTCTGTGAACCACTGATAACTATTCTCTGGGAACAGTTTTCCAATCAGTTATGCACCCACCTTATAGTAGCTCCATCTAGGTTGTATTTCCCTAGTTTGTTTAGGAGGTCATGCGAGACAGTATCAAAATCTTACTAAAGTCATGATATACCACATCTGCTGCTTTCCTCCATCCACAAGGCTTGTTACCCTTTCTTTGACAGGGTATTACATTGGTTTAACATGATTTATTCTTGACAAATCCATGCTGAGTGTTATTTATGATCTTATCTTCTAGGTGTTTGGAAACTGATTGCTATTTATTTGCTCCATTATCTTTCAAGGTACAGAAGTTAAGCTGACTAGTCTGTAATTCCCCAGGTTGTCCTTACTTCCCTCTTTATAGATGGGCACTAGATTTGCCCTTTTCCAGTCCTCTGGAATTTCTCCCATCTTCTGGTGGCTCAGCTATGTCCTCAGTCAGCTCCTTGAGCATTCTAGGTTGTATTTCATCAGACCTTGAAGACATCTAACTTGTCTAAGCAATTTTTAACTTATTTCCCTATTTTAGCCTCTGATTCCATCTTATTTTCACTTGTGTTCACTATCTTTTTACTACTAATCTTTTTAGTGAAAACTGAAACAAAAAAGTCATTTAGCACTTCTGCCATTTCCACATTTTCTGTTATTGTTTCCCCCCTTCACTGAGTAATGGGCCTATCCCGTCCTTGGTCTTCCTTTTGCTTCTAATGTATTTGTAGAATGTTTTCTTGTTACCCTTTATGTCCCTATCTCAATTATGTCTTTAATCTCGTTTTGTGCCTTGGCCTTTCTAATTTTGTCCCTACATACCAGCGTTATATTTTTATATTCATCCTTAGTAATTTGACATAGTTTCCACTTTTTTTAGGCCTCTTTTTTAAGTTTCGGACCTTGGAAGATCTCCTGGTTAAGCCAGGGTGGTCTCTTGCCATAATTCCTATATTTCTTATGCAGTGGGAAATATGCACGTCATTCTCTGATTTCATATTCAATCCCGCTTCATTGAATCTGGTGTAGGAAAAATTAATAGATTCTTGAAAGTTCAGCATAGAGCTGTAGTCTTTTGGGTAAAGCAGCAGATTGACAGATCTGGGCAATGCCCTGTTACTTCCTTTCCATTGACCTCTTTAATCAGCTTGCTGCTCTGGAGCAACTTCCCTTTGAGAACAGGACATCTTTTCTGTAATAAGAAAGGGAATATGTATATGTAAAACTCATGTTTTTCCCTTAGCTTATCCCATTCAATGGAGACTGTGCCATAGTAATCTGGACACTAGCGGAATTTCACAGATGTGGCCAAATGTATGTTTGCTTTTGTTATTTTGCCTTTGTCCAGTTGGAATACAGTATAAAATGAGTGTTTTTATATCTTCCAGTCATACTAGTTCACACTAGGGAAAGATTATGAGCTAGAATACGTGCAGTGTGAAGTCATGCTATGCATCCCTAAAATCCTTTATACCCATTGTACAGATACATCTACATATTTACAGATTTCTGCTGTGTGTATATACATAGCAACAAATTCGACTCTTAAGTGCTCCAAAAACTGCAGTTACTCAGAGTGCTTGAAATGTTGTGTGCCTAATGGGGCACTTGCTAGGCTGAGTGATCCAAATTTGGGGTCATTTGACCAGGGGTTCCAGAGATACAGTCCCCCTGAAAAAAACAGTTTTTTTGTAATTTTGTTAATTCTACCAACATAATTTTGCTCACAGATCGGGACCAAGCCAGGACTGTGGTCATTGCACCAAGGTCTCAGTTGCTCAAGAGTTGCCCCCACAGCCTGCCAGCCGCCCACTAGTCCCCGAGGGGAGAAAAAAAATCATAATGTTATCAGTAAAAGAGTTTAGCTCTCCTTTTAGGCATGTCCTTAACACCCACAAGTTAAACTGATTACATTGAGCATGTGCTGAAAGAGAGGCCGAGGGGGCTGATAGCTATCCCTGAGAAACTGGGGGGTGGGGGGAAGGGAGAAACATTTCAGTCATCAAACCTGTGCAACACCTCAGTGCTGTGAGTTCAAATCCAATCTCAGCAGAAGTCTTGGAGGGCGTGAAAGAAGCATGTTGCTACAATCTGCATCTGTCAATTTAAAACAAATATTTTGGAGAAGTGTAATCCGAGTACAGCAGAAACTTCAGAAGGCACTCAAGCCATTTTTTTAAAAAGAAAAATAAATTATACAGCAAATGCTTGCTGGCAGGGGAAAATGTTTTGGGGCTGCAGCAAAGGGAGAGGGAGATTGTGGGGAAGAGGATAAATCAAGATGTGTGGTAGGGAAGGAGAGAGGAGTTGATTTCTGGCAATCAGGTCTAGATTCCAATACCTTATTCACAAATAGTACTACTTTAGGAGCACTTGTGGAGTAAGATGCTACCCAACCCAAGCAAATGAGTAGTAGGGGAAAAGAAATGTCTTCAACAAGCAGGTAAGAGTGCCTGTCAGAATCACCATAATCAATAGTGGAAGATGGCACAGCACACTGAGGAAGCTTCTAAAAGACATGACCAGAAATGCGTATTTGAGACTCTGAATGTCCTAATTGGATGTCCATTATCACAGCTTCCACCACCAGGACAAGAATAGAAAACACTGCCAGGATATCGACGCACAGCTCAACCACTGGCCTAAGCAGTTTTGCAAATTAATTAACAGATCTCCACCGAGAGGTAAACTATAACTTCATCCAAAAATGAACCCAAAAGCAAACAGGCCAGTGACAGGAAAGGAAGCAATACTTGCAGTCAAGCAGGGATGAAGTATCTGGCCTTGACTACATTCCAGCAGTGCTATTTAACATTGGAGGTCCAGATTTTAGTTTCCTGGCTTCACAGTAGTCCGCGTAAAAGTTTGGCGAAGCAGCCATGTTCCAGAAGATTAGAAAAGAGGCTGCATCATCCTATTTTTAAAAAAAAGAAAGTGATCAGATAGCTCAAATTATAGGGGACTAATGCTACTGTCAGTGCCAGGGAAGGGGTTTGCAATCATACTGCTGAACCAACTGAAATACTGTCTCAACCATAAACTGAGAGCGCGCCAGGCCATATACGCTTTGCCACAGTCCATGCCATATACGCTTTGCAGAATGTTACAGAAAAATGACTAGAGAGTGACAAAAGTAAGCGAACATCATGTTTCTAGGCTTTGCACCTGCTTTTGATGCAGTGTGTTGATCAGCACTGTAGTTACTGCTGTGTCAGTATGGGGTGACTGAGGATTTAGTGTGCCTAGTGGAGGAACTTTGCCCTGGTACATTTAGTCGTATGAGGGTCAATGGTTGAATTACAGACTAGTTTTCTTTAGAATCAGGAGGATGCCAAAAAATTCTCTCATCCACATTATTTAATGTTTTAATAGATTACCTGATGACAAAACTGATGGAATCCAAACTAGAAAGTGTGAAATTTAAAGTCTCATCTTTAGAGGATCTCAAGTATGTGGATGATACCTACCTTGAAGAGATTGTGCAATTTTCACAGCTTTTCATTAGCTATAGTTGGTCAGCAATCTATGGGACTTAAGATCAATGGTGATAAAAGTAAAGTTGTGTATGCCTCCTATAAAATGGAAATGAATGATCTCCCAACTTTGCACATAGCTTGTAACGACATCAAAAATCGGTGAATAGTTTTATCTGTTTGGGTAGTAAGTTGACAGCAGGAAGTTCTATAACTGAAGAAGTTACAAGTCGGATTGGTCTTGCATCAATGGCATTTCAGTGTCTTCAAAAGCCTCTAGGCAGCAAGATGTCTGTGTGACAGCTAAGATATGAGTCTTCAATGTGGTGGAGCAGAAAAAAGGCTATTAAAAACAATTGAGAGAAAATGAAAGTTTTCAAAATCAAAAGTTATGGCATACTCTTAACATTCATTGGCTTGATTTTGTTACAGATGAGACACTGAAACAATCCCAACAAGTTTCAGCCTTGCACTAGCTGAGGACAAGATGACTGAAGTGGTGGGATCATTTCCAGCATGCAGAAGAAGGTAGGCTTCTACAGAATGTTTACAGAGTTGAGGTAAAAGGAAGTGGAGCATGAGGTCGGCCATGAGTGAGGTTGGAAAATGCCATTTTGAGGGATTTAAGAAGACTAGATCCTCCCACACTGACTCATGACAAAGGAAGAAGACTTGTGAAGGACCATTCAGAATGGAAGTGCATTCTATGCAATACCACAGCTACATCATAGCCATGTGAATCTGCTGCTCACTGATAAGAGAATAAGATCATTCACTCCATCTCACCAGTAGTGGATGCTCAAACACATTATGTAAACTGCGTATTCCAACTCTAATATCAACATCGCCTATCTTAAAATGGCCTCCATTCCCATAGTATCTGGGTCCTGCAGTTTTTACACTAGAATTTTCAAGTGCAAACTTGTAAACAGCTCTCACTTTATAATCAGGGGACATCTGTAATTAATTATAATACAACAGCTCACATGAAGTCCAGCTTAAATTATGTTTATACATTTCAGAATTCATTAAGGCTTTATTTGCTGGATTACATTATTGTTCAAAGCACCTATTCCCCAAGTAAGTGCTTTGAAATTGAACAAAGTGATCAGCTTCACAGGTTCATCTCAGCAGTCTTTTGTATGCAAGGCATATTTCATCCAAAATGAAATGTATGAACGGGGGTGTGCATCTTAGCTTTTCATTGATGAAACTTTTCTTTCCAAAACAAAAGAGATCTAGTATTTTAGACTGTCACAGGAAGCTTTCCAGAGCAGACTCATGGGTTTTCCTACATTGGCACTAGTGATCAGGTGAAAATTCTCATGGTTATCAGCCTTTCAGACCAACCAGGTCTCTTGCTAATTCTTGTATTTACTTTCCTCTTTTCAGCTGGCAATACAGGCAAAGGCTCTTAAGACATATCATCTGTATCTGTGACCACCATTTTAGCACTTGAAAAGAATTTAACCAGCTTGTGTCTACACTAATTACTGCAAGTTAGTCACATATCTTTTCATTACCGGGTAATCTGCATTAGTCCCAAGGCTACCACACTGTGATAGTCACAAATTACTGAATAATCATAAAGTATAAAGATAATAAACAGCAATGCAAAAGAGATGAATTTACAGTACTGAAATGTAGAGTATTTCTAATCAAATGGTACACTCCTGCACACTAGTTGATGGTGATTAAAAGCAGCCATTGATGGGAATGGAAATCTTTTGGGTAAAACACTGGATTGAGGCTCAGGAAATCTGGGTCCAATTCATGATTTAGCCACACATTTCCTATGTGACTATGGGCAAGTCATTTAGTGCTTTCGTTCTGCATCTATAAAATGGAGACAATACTTTTTAAACTCACAAGAATGTTGCAAGGATAAATTAATGTTTATGAGGTTCTGGGATACATATCAATAACTAGATTGAGTCTTCTATATATACACACCAATCTAAGATCATCCACTTACACTTTCATAACCAATGCTGAACTTCCTTATACAAATCATATAGAATTGAAACACAAAATAACTATTTCATAGGTTTATTTTGAGCATTCTACAGAATTTAATAGAGAATCAAAACCCATTTTTAGAACTCAAAGTCCACAAAATCTAGAAAAGGTTAGCATTTTGTATTAAATTTCTATAGAACATTATTAAAGTATATATTATATTGCAGGAGTGGCCAAAATTATTGACCCTCTGAGCTGCATACTATAATCTTCTGAAGTTCAAGAGCTGGGCACACCTGGTGAGGCTTGGGACTTCAGCCCTGCGGCAGGGTGCTGGGGCTAGGGCTTCTACCCTGTAGGGAGGTGGGTCTCGGAGCTTCAGCCCCACAGTAGGCACGTGCTGGGGCTCAGGGCTTCAGCCCCACTCCTACTGAAGCCCCAGCAGGTGTGACCCCCGGGCTGAAGCCCCGAGCCCTGGTAGGCATCTCCTGCAGGGCTGAAGGCTTAGACTGCCGTCCCCACTGGGCAGAAGACTCTAGCCCAACCTCCCTACCACAGGGATGAAGACCCAAGCTCCCCACCCCAGTCTGGTAGGTGGGGAATGTGGGGGCTCTGCGAGCCACACTTTAACTGTAAAAGAGCCGCATGCTGCTTGCAAGCTGCGGTCTGGCCACTCCTGTTATATTGGTTTTACCTCTATATAAATCTGTAAGACTTTTCAATAAGGGTTTTGGTTAAATACCAAAGAAAAGACCAAAAGATTTCAGAGAACAATATAGATGCCAACTCTGGCAGATGTTCATCTTCTCAGTGTCTCATGACTTTTCATCTAGACTATATACAGAAGAATATTATGTCTGCAGAAGCTAGTTTTTAAACTCGTTTTCAAACTAGATTCTTCAGATGCAAAGAAAACTACCAGCTCTCACTTTATGACCCCCAGGGGATCTAGCCCATGTTCAGACATTTCAGAATTTATTAGCCCACTGGCCAGGTCTACACTAGAAAAGATTTGCTGGTAAAGCTATACTGGCAAACTTTCCTAGCGTGGACGTAGTTTATATCTGCCAAAAAGTACTTTTGCTGGTGTATCTTATACTGGTTCAGTGAGTGAAATAAACTATGCTGGAAAATGCATTTTCATGCCAGTAATAACTGTGTTTACACTAGGGGTTTTGCTAGTATAGAAAGGTCACACAAAATCACACCCCTAACTGACTTTGCTATAGTGGCAAAAGTTGCTAATGTCGACTTGCCCTTAATTTACTGGATTACACTATTGTGCAAAGCATATACATAAGCACCATGTCAGATGTTGAAGACAGATACCTAAGAGTATAAGTGCTGTCTCAGTTATATGGCCCTGCCCAAAGCTTTATTGGAAAATTTCAGTCAGTTTATTTGCTTGAAGGGCCTGGCACAGGAGTGTAACAAAACTTAGGGAGAGGAATAAGAAGTTATAAATGAGGTGGTAGTTTGTCTTTTGGGGCCAGATTCTGCCACTTTGAGTCACATCCACCTCTATGGGGCTATTTGCACAAGTGGATTTAATGCAAGTAATGGTGATAGAATCTGACATTTAACAGTGTGATAAAGAGCAGGCAGAGTGTATGTAATGGTTCCCCTGAAGAAGAGTGCCAGAAACTAACCAAAGATGTCAAAGGTGTAAAATGATCCTTAATTTCCATAAACTCTTGAAGAAGCCAGGTACTTGTCAGAGCCAAGCAACTGCTTGTTGATTTTGGTCTGCCGCATGCACAACATTAGCCAGTTCAATATAACCAGACATCTAAAACCTCATGAAAGGAAAATAGGGTCAAGGAATTTAGAATTACATAGGTCCAAATAAAAACAATGAGGAGTACTTGTGGCACCTTAGAGACTAACGAATGTATTTGGGCATAAGCTTTCATGGGGTAAAACCCACTTCATCAGATGCATGAAGTGGAAAATACAGTAGGAAGATATACATACACAGTACATGAAATAGGTCCAAATAGCTTGTAATCTTGAAAATAAAGCAATGGGAGAATTGGCAAGTGAGGCAATGGGGCAACAGGATTTACTTGGCCATCCAAGTATTAAAGAGAATTGCTGGCCTGTTCTCGCTGGAATCAGTGACTGCTGAATAAGCTGAAGTTCTGACAGATCTCAAAACCCCCTTCAAGTGACAAACTGGAAGTATTCCACTCATTTCTATCACTCTGCCATGTTTTTACAGTGCTTAACTGTGTATTGTAGTGACCTACAAGCTTTGCCTTAGTAATGAGTCCTATAGATGACCTCCATGATCAATAACAGCAATGGAAGTCCCAGAAATCAACTGATTCTTTTTAAAGAGTCAATAGTGTTGCTTTTGAACAAGCTGGGGCAGAGAAGTTATCAAAAGAAAAGGAACTTGAATCTTAATTAAATAAGTGATCAGAATAAGAATGAGCAACAGAAAAAAATATTAGATTTAAAGAGAGTACAAAGGAATACTCAGTATTAATGTTGAATGTAGAACGAGCTACAATATATAGCATTTATGGACATTTTAGAACCTGTCTTGAGTTTACTAAGATAATCATGGCAGGTGTGGTTTTATTTAAGTGATACTCTATTTTAAATAACTGAATCTTACCCGTTTTATGGGAAAATTGAAGCAAAGAAGTTGTTCAGCACCTAAAGAATGTTGTTCATATTGATTATGCAAGTTTTTTTTAAAAAGCCAAAGAAGGAAGTCAAATGTACAAAGTGTAACACTGAAGTGTTTCCCTCTAATATTTCTCATATATAAATTCATACAACTGTTTCATTGAGAAGCTCTATCAGGCTTTGAAGTGGGGATTGAAATTTGGCAGAAGTGTTATCCTTGGATCAGGAATGTGATTTCTGCTCTCCCCATGAAAATCTTCCTAAATTTGGCCAAGAGATAAGCCTCTGAAAATTGCAGTTTACACATGCTCAGAAGAGGTTTGCTAGAGGCTAGGAGCATTACGCTCAAAGATTCCATCTGCACTAAGCATGCTCCAGCCCTGGACTGCATATGTGCTATTCCAAGAGAGTCACTGAGCATGCTCTCCATCCTGGGGCTGCAGGGACTCAACAACCGATACTTGCAATTACTCCTCCCAGGTGCTGGCGGCCACTGTGGTCTCAATTCTCACCCATTGGAGACCAGGCAGTGACGGGGAGAAGAAGGAAGCATCCTGACTTGAATGCAAAGGGGTGAAGAGCAGAGAGGTGAGGATGGGGATGGGACTGGGAATGACAGAAGGAGACAAGGACAGGAGTCAGGGGGCTGGGGATTTGAGCAAAAGGGGGCAAGGCCAGACTCAGGGGGAACTTGGAGAGAAATAATTTGAATAGTGAATATGGCCCAGGGCCCCCTTAGTACCAAATGGCAGAGGAAACAGGGGATGCATAGGGTTTTACAGGGATCCCGTGGGTCAGACAGAGGGTTGCCATCTGCCTCGTTTTCACCTGGACAGTCCTGGTTTTGGCTGGTGTCTCCAGGTGTCATTTGACAAGCCCTGATGTCCGTTTTTTTTATCATCATCTGTGTAAAAGGTGGCAACCCTAAACGGAAGGAAGGAGGCAGCACAGGAGCGGCCTCCTCCGGGGCCAGGCTGCTCTTGCGGCAGCGCATGGCCCTGTGCAGCCCACAGGTTGTGAGCAAGGTGGCCTCTGCATGCTGGTGAAGACCCTGCAAGCAATGGGGCGAGGCCTTGGGGGAAAATGGCAGAGAAGCAGGCAGGGCCTTGAGGGAAGAGGTGGAGCGGGGCAGGGCCTCAGGGGTCCAGTTACCAGCCATTAGAATGGTGGCAACACTAGTCAGATATATGTATACTAGTTCACAGAAGGGTGGCATGTAAGATCTCTACCAAGAGCCAGTAGCCTGCTGGTCATCATAAACATTGTGAAATGTGTGTAAGGATAATATTTAAGCAGTGATGTCTCTATACTGAAAATGATGTTCTTAAGGTCTTGAAGGTGAGGCAGGTGACCAGAAAGGGACATGCCTCAGACATGCTCATTTGAGACAGGAGATAACAGACCCTTACCTCCCTGTCTGGTCATGTGTATTGTGTATTCCACTTCACAAAGGGGGCAGTCTATTGCATACTGAGCCAGATGCTAATCAAGAAGTGAAATCAACAAGAGAGGAAAGCCACAGGAAGGAACAATCAGCAGAGAGCATCCTGTTTATGAATACAGACAAAGGATTGTTCTGATATATCTGGGGGTACAAAGAGACTCCCTGAATCTTTCACTGGTGAGGCAAGCTGACAGTATGGTTTGTCTCATGAGAAAAGGGTCACAGCCAGCCTGGCTGTAAAGCACTGGTGAACAATATTTTCTTAGACATGACAATATTGTGTTAATTAAGTGTAGGATCCAGAATGCATAATATAATTTCATCTGTAACCATTTGTTTCCAGTACTCCTGCTTGCTATTACTTTGACTCTCTAGGCTTTGCTAAAATAAACCTATTCTTGGTTTCACTATAAATGTGCCTAAGTGCTGTGTGCTAAGCAGAGCAGCGATCTGAGGTGTAACTGGTAAGCTGGGCTGCACTGTGTCCTTGGAAGCAGCAGATCTGTGAACACTGTTTGTCCAGTGGAGCAGGCCCTGGACATTCCACAGAGATGTTGGGTGGGCTAAGGGGGTGGATGGTGCTTGTTGCTAACCTGACCAGGCAGGAGGGCCTGTGAAGAGCTAGAGGGGATTGTTTATGTTGCCTTGGACAGTAGAGTTATGGGACTGACCCCTAGCAGGCAGAAAGGAGGCTTCCTCACACTAACAGAAGGTGGTAGTGAGGTGCCTCACAACACTAGGTAGCCCTAGGAAGCATCACAGCAGCTAATAAATAAGGTCTTTGACCATGCATTGAACAATGACGCTAAAACAAACTATTGAATACCTGCTCACTAAGCGTGCACTAGATGAGACAGGCATCGTGTGAAAAAAAAAATGTGATTATGTAATTAAACATGGTCAATGCATACAGACAAGGGTGTCAAATGAAGGTTGCACAGGCAATCTTATTGCTAATTTTTGAGTGCCTGACTTAGCAACCTTAGCGTTTCTTTCATTTTATTTTTTTGGGGTGGGGTGCAATACACACACACAGACCTTTACATCACTGGTACTTTCATAGAGCAGGCCACATTTTAAAAGAAACAGCCTTATGAACTACATGCCCGCCTATTCACAACTGAGTGATGTAGAACTGATCAATGAAGTTGTTTTTTAATTGTTCACTTTATTAATATAACTTCATAAGCAAAGTTTTGTGAATGAAACATTCATTCATAAAACCAGTTACCCCAATAACTGGCTAATTGAATTTCACTTTCAATCCAATTGCTGCTTAAATCGCTGAAACTTATATTATTTCAACACTTTAGATAAGCTATTACCAGCAGGAGAGTGGGTTTGTGTGTGTGGGGGAGGGGTGAGAAAACCTGGATTTGTGCTGGAAATGGCCCAACTTGATTATCACACACATTGTAAGGAGAGTGATCACTTTAGATAAGCTATTACCAGCAGGAGAGGGGGGTGGGAGGAGGTATTGTTTCATGCTTTGTGTGTATATAAAAAGGATCTTCTACACTTTCCACAGAATGCATCCGATGAAGTGAGCTGTAGCTCACGGAAGCTTATGCTCAAATAAATTGGTTAGTCTCTAAGGTGCCACAAGTACTCCTTTTCCTTTTGCGAATACAGACTAACACGGCTGTTACTCTGAAACCTATTTCAACATTGTAACTTCTGCTCACTGTTCGCCATTCCTTACACTTGTCCATAGTGTAATTCAAACTTCATTTTAACTTGTCCCAACTCCATTTTAAAATGCTCACTCCATTTTGTAAAAGCTTGCTGTAACCTTCATTTTTGCAAAACCCTGCTGTAATCTTATTAGTTTAGATGCGTGAATGAGGTATGTATGGATGATTGAATCAACCTCCAGCCCCAGCTTGTCCTGATGAAATAAAGTGTAAACACCCAACGGCTGAAGATGCAGACAACAACCCTGACAAAGTAAGAAGAGTCCACCCTCAAAAAGAACAGAACAAAAGTACAACTGAAGAAACATCAAAGCCAGGTCCTAGGCTGAAAGTGATGTCTGCAATTGATGGGTGATCACTCACACCAGACCCAGAGGCAGCATGACACAGCAAGACCTATAGGCTCTGGATTGAAACTAAAGCCTACAAAAAGGATGGGGGAGATGGAAGACTTTGAAGGGCAACATTCTGCTGCCAACATGGAAGGGCATCAGTGCATGCCCAACAGAGACCCAGCTCTTCCTTGTGCACTGCTTTCCTGGCCAGTGAGCCGCCACAAGCCATGAACTCAAGCTACATTCAGGACTGGTAACTATACAGCAGCTACAGAACGTGTGCGTGTACGAACGAATGAACGTGAAATGAATGTTAAACTGAATGAAATGTTATAGCTATAACTGACTGCCTACTAGGATTCTTTTTGTATTCACAATCAATGTGACATTTTGTCTTATCCCCTTTAATCAGATCCTGCTGGTTTTTATTTTACTGGTATAACAGTGAGTCTCCTGCCCCTCACAATTGCACACTATGCCCGTGGAAGCCATGCCAATTGCTTACATGGAAAATTAGGGAAGTGTTTGCTGTATTTTAGCTGCCTTTAATGCAATTTAACAGTTGGAGAGAAAGGTGAGCCAGCACCATGTGACCAGCTAGCGCTCTCACAAATGTTCCAGAATTGAAGTTAAGTGCTCCTTTGCAGGGCATGAAGGCCGGACAATTATGGCCTCTGTGCCCAGGAAAGCTCTCTATCTGCATTTTGGGGCACCCAGCACCACAAATTGAGTGGGCATGAGACAGGGTAATGCTCCTCAATTATCTCTACTGGCTCATAGAGCAAGTTGGCTACACTAAGAGCTGCAGCCTTTGCTTCCCTCCTGCCCCTCCCCCTGCTGCGGAAATCAGTCCAGCCCCAAGCTCTCAATGTGGTAACGCAGCTTCACAGTGCTCTGTGCATGGCTGTATCTCAAAGGCATAGGTTAGCCCTAAACACTATTGCCCCTTCCCCAGGATATTCTAAAGTGATTTCCCCAAGAAGCTTAACCAGATTTTTTAAAAAAGCAAAAATTAAAACAAAAAATGTCAAAATAAAAATGGTTAATGTTCTGGTCCAGGGTGTAGCTCAACAGCATTTAATATCCTCTGTAGCAAATCATTTTTTCCATTTGATGTTATTGAGGGAGTTTTTTTCTGTCTTCTCTTGCAGTCTGAGTAATGTTTCTTCTATTTTCTTATTGCAACACTTATGTGGCTATTGAGCAAAAAAGTAAAGCACTTGAAGCAAATAAGACCCAGTATATTTCCTTAGGTGCACTGAGCTAGTGCTCCCGTCATGGAGCCTTCTTTTGCTTATTCCCCAGCCAGAAAAAAATTTTTTTTGGAGTTGAAAGTCTGTTGTTTCCAGGAAACCCTGCCCTGTCACTACTAAATTTGAAAAAAAAAACATTCCAGACATTGGGAGGTCAGCACATTTCCAATCTGCAGGCAGCATAACCTGGAGAGTTTGCAGAGCAGCAGCTCCTCAAAAAATCATCCAATCTTTATTCGACGGCCCTTGCTTTTGGAGAGAAAGGTGGGGGGTGCTAAAGAGAAGAACCCTAAAAGCAAGCCTCTATTTCCTTTAAATAATTAGAAGTAGATACACTTGCTTCCCCCCCCCTGGTTTATGCAGAAATGCTCCTGTGATGCTGGCAGACCAGGTGCCAAGGTCTCTATGCCTCACATGAACACTATCAAATGCACAGGTGGAAACCAGTCTGACTCACCTATGTGTTCATATTGCTAAAATATTAGCCTTGTAACAATGTGTTTAGTGTTTAGACTTTATGAAAAGTCTAATTTGCTACATGCATTACTCTTATTTATAATATCTGTATGTTTGTTCTGTAACTGTAAATCCTGTCAGGAAAGAAATATCAACACATCTGAAATATTAGCTTATATCCATAATGTTAGCTCTGGCCCATCAGGAAGGACTATTGAATCAAATGGCCCATTGTAGTCAAACAATAAGGACTTTGTTGATTGCTACCTGTACACTTAGGAAGAAGCTAATGTGCAGAAACACTTGTTCCATCAGCTTGTACTGAGCAGGGGAGACGGAGATAAAAATCCCTGACCAGAAGGAACTAAAGTCTTTTTTAGGCCATTTGGACTCTCAGGGGCAAAAATTCCTGAACATAAGCAAGAGATCCCCAGACTTAACCAGGGTTAACCCTAAAAGACTTATAGAGCTAGCTAGCAAGAAGGGTTTCTTCAGGTATGTTAGCAACAAGAAGTCAGTCAAGGAAAGTGTGGGCCCGTTACTGAATGAGGGAGGCAACCTAGTGACAGAGGATGTGGAAAAAGCTAATGTACTCAATGCTTTTGCCTGTCTTCATGAACAAGGTCAGCTACCAGACTACTGCACTGTGCAGCACAGCATGGGGAGCAGGTGACCAGCCCTCTGTGGAGAAAAGTGGTTTAGGACTATTTAGAAAAGCTGCACGCTTACAAGTCCATGGGGCTGGATGCGTTGCATCCGAGAGTGCTAAAGGAGTTGGCGGATGTGATTGCAGAGCCATTGGCCATTATCTTTGAAAACTCATGGCAATTGGGGGAGGCCCTGGATGACTGGAAAAAGGCTAATGTAGTGCCCATCTTTAAAAAAGGGAAGGAGGATGACCCTGGAAACTACAGGCCAGTCAGCCTCAGCTCAGTCCCTGGAAAAATCATGGAGCAGGTCCTCAAGGAATCCATTCTGAAGCACTTAGAGGAGAGGAAAGTGATCAGGAACAGTCAGCATGGATTCACCAAGGGCAAGTCATGCTTGACTAATTGCCTTCTATGAAGAGATAACTGGTTCTGTGGATGAAGGGAAAGCAGTGGACGTGTTGTTGCTTGACTTTAGCAAAGCTTTTTGACACGGTCTCCCACAGTATTCTTGCCAGCAAGTTAAAGAAGTATGGGCTGGATGAATGCACTATAAGGTGGATAGAAAGCTGGCTAGATTGTTGGGCTCAACAGGTAGTGATCAATGGCTCCATGTCTAGTTGGCAGCTGGTATCAAGTGGAGTGCCCCAAGGGTCGGTCCTCGGGCCAGTTTTGTTCAATATCTTCATAAATGATCTGGAGGATGGCGTGGATTGCACCCTCAGCAAGTTTGCAGATGACACTAAACTGGGAGGAGAGGTAGATACACTGGAGGGCAGGGATAGGATACAGCGGGCCCTAGACAAATTGGAGGATTGGGCCAAAAGAAATCTGATGAGGTTCACCAAGGACAAGTGCAGAGTCCTGCACTTAGGATGGAAGAATCCCATGAACCGCTGCAGACTAGGGATTGAATGGCTAGTCAGCAGTTCTGCAGAAAAGGACCTAGGGGTTACAGTGGATGAGAAGCTGGATATGAGTAAACAGTGTGCCCTTGTTGCCAAGAAGGCCAATGGCATTTTGGGATGTATAAGTAGGGGCATTGCCAGCAGATTGAGGGACATGATCGTTCCCCTCTATTAGACACTGGAGAGGCCTCATGTGGAGTACTGTGTCCAGTTTTGGGCCCCACACTACAAGAAGGATATGGAAAAATTGGAGAAGAGTCCAGCAGAGGGCAACAAAAATGATTAGGGGACTGGAACACATGAGTTATGAGGAGAGGCTGAGTAAACTGGGAATGTTTAGTCTACAGAAGAGAAGAATGAGGGGGGATTTGATAGCTGCTTTCCACTACCTGAAAGGGGGTTCCAAAGAGGATGGCTCTAGACTGTTCTCAGTGGTAGCGGATGACAGAACAAGGAGTAATGGTCTCAAGTTGCAGTGGGGGAGATTTAGGTTGGAGATTAGGAAAAACTTTTTCACTAGGAGGGTGGTGAAACACTGGAATGTGTTACCTAGGGAGGTGGTGGAATCTCCTTCCTTAGAAGTTTTTAAGGTCAGGCTTGATAAAGCCCTGGCTGGGATGATTTAATTGGGGATTGGTCCTGCTTTGAGCAGGGGGTTGGACTAGAGGACCTCCTGAAGTCCCTTCCAACCTTTATATTCTATGATTCATATTTCAGCAACTCTATCACCACCTGAAACCTAAGACTTTGACTCAGTGGTGTGTGTATGTTTACCTGTTTTAACCTTGTAGCTAACATTTATTTCTCTTAGTTAATAAATGCTTAGTTACTTTATTATGCAAGTGGCTACAAACATTTTCTTTGGAATGAAATCTGAGGTGCAAACTGATCTGAAGTAAGTGACTGGTCCTTTGGGACTGGGAGTAACCTGAATATTTTGTGATCTTTGATGTAAAGTGACCATCAAGCACAGAGTCAAGCTTGCCTAGGTGCCAAGAAAGACCGGAATGCCCAGGGGGCTGTCTGGGACTCCATGTTATAGCTGTATAGTGCCCGAGAAGCTTACGTTTGTTATTTGGTTGGTGAAATCTCACCACAGAACTCACTACCAGTTTGGGGTTTGTGCCCTGCTTCTTAACAGTATGCCATGAGGTTGGCATTCTCGCTCGTGTGTCTCAAACAGCATGAGATCACCTGTGTTAGATTATGTTTAAAATATGGAAACCTTATCTAATCCTTCTTTAGGACATGTACACAACCCATACAGGCTTGTAAAAAAAATACTGGTTTGACACCCTTAATGATGGCCTCAAGTGGTGTGTAGGCCTTGTACTGATCCACTGAACAGGGATGAATTTCATTTACATCAAGCAGGTACAGCATGGAAAGCTTATTCCCAGTAATCTGTCAACAGGACTTAATCCTGACCCCTCATAAGGGTGAGAGGGTAATTCTCTAGAGTGGGAGACAATTCAGATAGGAGCAGGTAGGATAATTTTCACTATGAAAAGTAATGGCTAGGAGAAAGGTAACATAGGAACAGGGGAAAGGGTACAAAGCCCCTTGCTCTACAACTCTGGTTACCCTGAATGTGGGTGAGACTGTCAAAGGATCCCAAGGGAGTTAAGCACCCACTGACATTCAGTGAGAATTTGGCATCTTAATTCCTTTACTCTTGAAATTCCCAGTTTATGAAATTATCTTTCCTAACTTTCCTCTTTTTTCAGAGTCCCCAAACTCATGAAACCGCTTTTTACCTCCATCACCCAAAGAGCTAGCAGTAAAGAGGAAGATGTGTGTGTCAGGGTGGGAGGGGGAAAGCAGATGCTGTGGCAGCTTTTGACACTAAATAACTTATCTCTAGAGTAAGAGTTGAGATTCACAATCTGCAGTAGTTTGTTACAAATGGACTAGCGTGTTCCTCACTGTGGGTGAAAAGCACCTATGCACCATGTGAGTGTCCCCTCTCGGTTTGTGTGCATGCGTGTTCTCTCAAGTGTGAAATGCCTGTGTGGTACACAGTGCAGCTGGAAGTCACCCTTCAGAGAGTGAATTGCAAGGGGAGGTGGCAAAGTCCAAACTGAAATCCTGGAGAGAGCATGCTGGAGGCAATGAGTGGAACTACACGGCTGATTTGCACACACCATCTGAAAACAAGACCTGGTGAGAAAGATAGGTGGCCATTGTTTGCATTTTACCTGTCAGAATTAGACTACAAGCAGCTCTGGGGTATGAACGGTTTTGTCTGATGAAACAGTGCCATGTACACTGGGGGGTGCTTTCTATATAATAAAGAAGATTCAAGTAAATAAATCTTATGTTTCTGGCTTTTAAACTGCAAGCTCTTCAGGGC
The DNA here is from genome assembly GCF_965152235.1 of Eretmochelys imbricata. Taxonomy (NCBI): domain Eukaryota; kingdom Metazoa; phylum Chordata; order Testudines; family Cheloniidae; genus Eretmochelys; species Eretmochelys imbricata. The sequence goes on from NC_135572.1 coordinate 35,764,835, forward strand.
AAGGACAGGTTTTACTTGAGCCAAGTCCATTGCGAAGCAGTGTGTCAGTTTCTAATAATAAATAAAAATAACTACATTTTAGGGAAAAAGAAAAGGAGTACTTGTGGCACCTTAGAGACTAACCAATTTATTTGAGCATGAGCTTTTGTGAGCTACAGCTCACTCGGATGAAGTGAGCTGTAGCTCACGAAAGCTCATGCTCAAATAAATTGGTTAGTCTCTAAGGTGCCACAAGTACTCCTTTTCTTTTTGTGAATACAGACTAACACGGCTGTTACTCTGAAACATACATTTTAGGGGCCATCCATATGACCAATAGCTCAGTAAGGAAGAAGTTTGCATTGCTATCGCAGTAGGTCATGTGCCTTGTTCACGCTGCAAACTCATCTAGGTAGAGAGGCCTATTGTTCTAGGTGCGCAGCAAGCATTGTGTTCCACGCAACTACTTGAATCCTCAGGACCAGCAGTTTGAGCACTAGTTCAATCTTGAGGAAGCCTCCAGGCTGCTGAAAACTGAGCCAGTTGTAATGACACTTCAGACCTTGTCCCCTTTCCATCCATCCACCCACATCAACTACAATGGAAAAGAATGGTAGGGTGTTCTGTAGAGGTCTTGCTTTCTGCAAGATAGGGGTTCCCCTACTTCAGAAGCATTCCCATAGTTAGCCATAGCTGTGCAAAGCAGCCTTAATGGATGCCAGGATCTTGTGCAAAAAGGTGTCATTGCTTAATTTTCCTTACTGCTAATCCATTCCCCTCCCAGCCACACACCCCAAAACAGAGCTAGACTACAGCTGCCTAATTATGAAATTTCTTCTTATTGATAGAATACCGGACATACAAATAAAGATGCAACTTTGCATGAACATATTTATCTTTAGGTTTCAGAGTGGTAGCCGTGTTACTCTCTATCGGCAAAAACAACAACGTGGAGTACTAGTGGCACCTTAGAGGCTAACAAATTTATTTGGGCATAAGCTTTCGTGGACACTACAGTGCAAATAAGTGATAGTCACATAAACACCACCCCATACCAGAAACCTTCTGACCGCTGTACTTCCCTACATGCCTCCAGCTTTCATCCAGACCACATCACACGATCCATTGTCTATAGCCAAGCTCTAAGATACAACCACATTTGTGCCAATCCCTCAGACAGAGACAAACACCTACAGGATCTCTATGAAGCATTCTTAGAGCTACAATACCCACCTGCTGAAGTGAAGAAACAGATTGACAGAGCCAGAAGGGTACCCAGAAGTCACCTACAGGCCCAACAAAGAAAGTAACAGAACACCGCTAGCCATCGCCCACAGCCCCCAACTAAAACCTCTCCAGCACATCAAGGATCTAAAACCTAACCTGAAGAACAGTCTCTCACAGACCTTGGGAGACAGGCCAGTCCTCGCTTATACACAGCCCCCCAAAGCTGAAGCAAATACTCACCAGCAACTACACGCCACACAACAAAAACACTAACCCAGGAACCTATCCTTGCAACAAAGCCCGTTGCCAACTGTGTCCATATATCTATTCAAGGGACATCATAGGACCTAATCACATCAGCCAAATCAGGGGCTCATTCAACTGCACATCTACCTATGTAATATATGCCATCATGTGCCAGCAATGCCCCTCTGTCATGTACATTGGCCAAACTGGACAGTCTTTATGCAAAAGACTAAATGGACACAAATCTGATGTCAAGAATTATACCATTCAAAAACCAGTTGGAGAAAACTTCAACTTCCCTGGACACTAACAGACTTAAAAGTTGCAATTCTTCAACAAAAAACTTCAAAAACAGACTGAGAAACTGCAGAACTAGAATTAATTTGCAAACTGGACACCCCATCAGATTAGGCCCGAATAAAGACTGGGAATAGATGAGTTACTACAAGAACTAAAAACTAATTTTCCCCTACTGTTACTCACACCTTCTTGTGAACTGTTTGAAATGAGCCACCCTGATTACCACTACAAAAGTGATTTTTCATCCTGTTGATCATAGCCCAATTTAATTGAATTGTCTCAAACCCCCCCCCCCCCCCCACTTGGTAAGGCAACTCCCATCTTCTCACGTACTGTTATATATCTTCCAACTGTATTTTCCACTCCATGCATTTGATGAAGCGGGTTTTAGCCCACCAAAGCTTATGCCCAAATAAATGTTAGTCTCTAAGGTGCCACTAGTACTCCTTGTTGTTTTTAATATTTATCTTTAGTAAATGCAGTCCAGTGTTAACATTCCTGGGAGAGCTGAGATGACAGAAATGCAAACTAGTCTAGTGTTAATTTATTATTTTGTTTGCATTCTAAATTAAAAGCCTTTGAAAAGGAAGGAGACACACTGATGTAGTATTGTGAACTCGATTGGCCAGACTACAACATGATGGTGTGAATCTATATTTTAGAAAGTTGTACAAAGTCAAATTCAGTGAGCTACTTATCCTGGGTGCTTTATTAATACCTCATTGCTTGACCTTTATGCTACAGCTGAATTTAATTATAGGTTCATATGGTCTATGAAAGGTATTTTATGCTTCAGCCCCATCGTACTTGGTTTGTTCCTCATAAATTATTATAGCATCATTCAGCGCAGAACTGATTTAGTGGAAAATTGATTATGTGCCTTTACTGAGATGGCATCCTTGTCTCTATCCTGCTCTAAAACACTGAGTCATCATTCTCAGTCAGTGAAACTTTTGTAAGGGAATTAGAAATGCATGTTCAATGCCATTAGCATCACCATACACTGTTTTTGTTTGCTGTGCTGTTGGCACCTTTTGTGACACAAGACATAGGGATTGCTCTTCCTCAGCAACTGAATTATCAAAAGGATCTCCCAGTATTTCCTCATACAAGTTTTACCCCTCCATTCAAAATGTAAAATGATCTCTTTCCTTCAATGCAGGTACTGGGAATCTCTGGAGATTACTAGTACAGACAGAGGTGAAAGTGGGCTGGTACAGCGTACTGGTAAGAGGCGGCTGCTGGTACGGGCCCATACACATGACGTTAAAGCATTGCCATGGCAGCAGTTTAACCTCACTGCCCCTTTTGCCCACCTCTAGGACTACTTGGGGGGTGGGGGAGGCAAAAGGGAAAGCTGCCCCAGGGCCGGCAATTTAAAAGGGCCCAGGGCTCCTGGCCACTGCTACCATGGCAGCAGCCAGAGCTCTGGTCCCTTTAAATCGCTGCCAGAGCCCCTGGCGACACAGGTCAGGCAGCACTGAAGGGCTGGCTGGGGGATGATAACCCCCCCAGCCCTGCCCCTTCTGCCTGAGGCCCCACCCCTTCCGGGGGCCCAGAGCCAGGCCCCCATACCAGTAAGACTTAAGTTACATGGTCTGTACTCAGGGATGAAAGTATCTCTGGGTCATGAGTGCAAAACCAGCCAAAGTTGGTAGTTACTACCCAATAGCTGATGCATCTGATTTCACTTACTCCACTTCCAAACAGATACAAAGATCACAAAAACCCCTCCTCATTTAAATTATATTCCTTATTATGGTGTTCCTTTTATCCCAGAGGATTGATTTACTTCTATGAAGTACTATATTTACTCCTTCTCATAATACAAGAACAAGGGGCCACCAAATGAAAAAAGGTAACAGGTTTAAAACACACAGGAAAGTATTTTTTCATGCAATGCACTGTGAACCTCTGGAACTCCTTGCCAGAGGGTATTGTGAAGGCCAATACTATAACGGGGTTCAAAAGGGAGCTAGAGAGATTCATGAAAGATAGCCATTGATGGACCTATTAGCCAGGATGGGCAGGGATGGTGTCCCTAGCCTCTGTTTGCCAGAAGCTGGGATTGGGTGACAGGGCACCTGCCATAGACCACTGTCAGATGACAGGGTACTGGCTTGATGGACTTTTGGTCTGACCCAGTATGGCCGTTCTTATGATGCAGCATCACTGAAATACAAAACAGCTCTGGATTGAAGAGCAAAAAAACAAAACCAGAACAGTGGCAGCAGGGGAAATCTCCACTCTGAGGAAGCTCATGCTCTTTTTGCCCATTCTGTAGTTCTCTCTATACAACCATTTCAGTCTCAAGGGTGATCAATCTGTTTACAAACACTTTGGATCTGATCCAGAGCCCACTGGAGGTTATGGAAAGATTCCCATTCTCTTTAATGGGCTTTGGATCAAGCCTTGCATGAATGAAAATGAACAAATGAAACTTCCATTTTGTTAAACAATATATAATAGTAATAATGATGGTGTTACCACAGAGTGTAGAGCCTACTCGTGGACCAGGACCTCATTAGACTAGGTTCTGTACGAACAGTAGAAAGGTATTCTCTGCCCCAAGGAGCTTATAATCCAAATATAAGACAAGGGGCAACAAATGGATATAGATCGAGGGGGAGTACAAGTAAACAATGAGACCAGTAAAAGATTCTACAGGCCAAATTCTGCTCTCATCCCTGTTCAAATCCAGGAGTCTTCATCTTCTGTTCTTAGTTATACCTGTGCAACCCCACCCCCTACTGACCACCCCCCCTTGTCTCCTGACCCTCCCCCCGAACCTCCGCCTCATCAGACCACCCGCTGTCCCTTTACTGCCCCCCAGGACCTCCTGCTTGCCCCCTTACCAGGCCGCTCAGACTGGAAGGACAGGCTTGTTGGAAAGCCTGGGAGGTGGGCTGGTGCAAGCTGTGCTGCTCACGCAGTAGCGTGGCTGCAGGGGATGGGGGTGAACTTCCCTGGCTGGGAGCTTAGGGGCTGGGCAGGATGGTCCCGCAGGCCATAGTTTGCCCACATCTGGTTTAGGGGGTTGCATAATAAGCTGTTTGTCTTCACTTTAGACTGAAGATGCCCAGTTCATGTATCCTTTTTCCAATAGGCCTCTTTTTTCCCCAACCCTTTTATCATTCTCTTGGTTTGCTAAACTGTCTACACTTGGTCTCTCTTTTTGTCCATGGCAAGGCCTAGAAGTGAACACAGCATTGCAACTAAGGCCTAACAGTCCAGAATAATTCCTGTATTAGTTTTATACAGGGTGCTCCTGTTTATACAATCCAATACAGCACTTGGGTTTTTTTTTTTTTTGAAGCAACATGGCTGTATTGATTCGTACACCCAAAGTGAAATCCTGCTCCACCAAAGTCAATGGGCACTGGATAAATTTGGATAAGCATGCAAACTTCACTACTAACCAGAATTGAAGTGAACCTCTAAATGGGGTGAAGTTCAGCCAATAACATTTTTATATAATAGTGTCAAGTTTCAGAGTGGTAGCCATGGTTTTTTTTTCTCTCCTGCTGATAATAGTTCACCTTAAGTGATCACTCATTATAGTGGGTACAGCAAAACCCATTTTTTCATGTTCTCTGTGTATATAGATCTTCCTGCTGTATTTTCCACTGCATGCATCTGGTGAAGTGGGTTTTAGGCCACGAAAGCTTATGCTCAAATAAATTTGTTAGTCTCCAAGGTGCCACAAGTACTCCTCGTTCTTTTTGCTTATATAATAGCGTGTGTCAAAGTGCCGATGCAAGATGTAACCACAGTAATAAAAATAATAAGCCACAGAATCAGCCACAGTATAACAGCACTGATGAGCATCAAAGCCTAAAGGATTTTTCTCAGACCCGGAATGCCTCAGAGATCCAATCTTTACATCTTTTAAAGAGATATAATCTATAGTACAGCATGGGATGATTCTAAATCAGATATTTGTTGAAAGATACCGATAATGGGAACTGAGTGTAAGAAATGTTATGTCTAAATTCCCTGCTTGCCCCATTTCATGTAGATATCCACAAACAAAAGAACCAGGTCTGCTTCTAAAGTATTTGTGTTCTTCCCCTTAAAAGAAATGCTAAAATGTATTGGCATATGCTCAGTCTTGTTTTGTGCAACTGGCAAAGGTCCACTTGATCAGTTTAGCAGCAAACATTAATCAGTAGAGCTGGGTGAATGCTGCAAAATATTAACCATGAATATTAATTTGAATTTGTTAGTGAATTACTCTGTACACACATTTAGTGTTTGCTTGCTAGGACATGTGCAGAAACAAGTTTACTAGAAGAAATTTTTGCAAAAATGAATTTTAAGAGCTTAATTGTGATTTTGCTGTGAACCCCGAGAGAGAGAATATTAGTGCACTGCCCCAGAAGCAGACCAAGAGTGAGAAGCAACTCTCAGAGTACATCTACACAGCAAGCAGAAACTTACAGCAGCAAGTCTCAGAGCCAGAGTATACAGACTCAGGCTCACACTATGATGCTAAAAACGGCAGTGTAGTTGTTTGAGCTCATACTGGAGCTCAGGCTCTGAAGTCCATCTCCCTGAGCTTTAGACTGTGTCTGAGACAGAATGTCTACACAGGTGTTTTTAGCACCATAATACAAGCCTTATGAGCCCACATCCGAAGATCCAGGCTCTGAGACACGCTGCTGCAGGTTTCTGCTTGCCATGTATATGCACTGTCAGAGTCCTAATCTGTCTCCTGGTTTTTAATTTGCTGGGTGGAGAAGTGATAGAAATATTCTATAGGAACATAAAAATTGCCAATGGCAATCCATTGTCATTCATGGCAATAGTGAATAGCAATTGAGCCAGGAAAAGCAAGCAAAAATAATTAAAAGCCTGGAGGTTAAGGCACATATGCAGGATATGGGAGACCCAATATCAAGTCCCTGCTCCAATGACTAGTTAAATATTTATACAAAGTGGAACAGTTTCCAGAGAAGTGGAGAACGCCTCATAGCTCAATGGCTAGGACAATTTGTGTGGAAAAGTAAAGTTCAAATCCCTTTGCCTTGTTAAGCAGAAGGGAGAATTGAACCTGGGTCTTCAATATCCCAGGAGAATACCTCAGCTACTGGGTTGAAGATTATAAGGGAGGTTCTCCTTGGTTTTTGTCAAAATGCCTAAAATCAAAATAATATGCTTCAAGCTAGGTCAAAACAAAAATGTTCCCATTACCAAAATGTCTCAAACTTTGAGTTTGGTCAAAATGATTTGGCAAACTCAACAGGAAACACAAATAGTTCTGAGTCAACTGAAACTGCATTTCTGAACAAACTATTCTAAAATAAATAAAATAAATTGCCCAGGTCTACCTATGAGACCCCGATCTACCTTCTCTTTCCCATTCATTATTAATATAAGTTTACCATGTCCCCTGTTCGTATCCTCTGAGGTAAACAATCCCAATCTTTTCAATCTCTCTCCATGTGAATGCTTCCAGGTCCTTGATCATCTAGTCCTCCCATTCTCTTCTCTCTCCTTCTCACATATGCCAGAGGGAGAACAGGGGGGACATAGCGTCCCTGTGGAGACTACTCAATCCCAGCCCTGAATAGTTACCCACAGCATGAGCCCATGCAGCATCATAAGGGGGGGTGCCTTGAGCCTCAACAGAAATGCACAAGCCAGCCCATGATTTGTCCATAAACTAATCCTGAGAGAAAAAATTTCTAATTCCTAGTGACGAATGTTTGCAACAATTCTAAGTTATGCTCGGACAATTGGGGAACTAATACATAATATATTAACAACTCTAATGTTGAACATTCGCAATTAACTGCTCACAACAGACTATTGTGAAAATGATTTGGCAAAGAACTTTGATTCATGACTGCAACATTGAGAAAACTGATCTGTTCACACACAATTCACGAATAGGAAGGAGACTAAATCAATGGAAAAACTAATTTGTTATGAATTGGTCACCCAACCTGACAGTTAACTACAGTAAATTCCAACAGCCACTGTCTTCCTTCCCAGGCATGATCTTTTTCTACAGTATGTGAGACCCAATCAAAATGGCAACGTAAGGAAATAAATGAAATACTTCTGTTACGTATGGGCCCGTAGAGCCCACATAATTGTATGTCAGCTAATGCAGAGGGAGATTAGCTCTTTAATGACAGGTTTCAGAGTAACAGCCGTGTTAGTCTGTATTCGCAAAAAGAAAAGGAGTACTTGTGGCACCTTAGAGACTAACCAATTTATTTGAGCATGAGCTTTCGTGTTTTCCCAAATGTCACAGAAAGATTAACGTTTCACAGCTCCTTGGAGAGCTCACCCCTGTTCTCAAAGTAGATTTTGTGGTACCAGGAGCAAAGTACTGTTTGATCAGGTTCCAGCAGCATGCAAGGCAGAGACCAGGCTGTCATCCTCACTCACTACATAGCAACACTGCTGACAGGTTACTGTGGAGTCAGGGCAAAGAGGATTGTCGGTAAGCTGGGAACCTGTGTTTTTTCACATCCTCTAAAATATAAGTTGTTGGCTGATTTGGTTTCTTGAACCCACTTAGATACTGAGTGGCCAATTTCTATAAACTTTCCAAGCTTGGGCTACCATGAAAAGAACCAGATTTCAAAACAATAGTGAGCCAGATCCTAAGCAGCCACCAAGGAGTGCTTAGTGCAACTCAAAAAGATAGTTATAAAGCACTGCTGGACTCTTAATTCTGGGGCTTTTCTGAGCTAATCTTGTCCCCAGGTGCAAGTTAGAGCAACCTAGAGGCTGCTCTTGTCTACATGAGCTACTGTCAATCCTAAGGGACCACTATAGCAGTTAGGAATCTCTGGGGCATAGGCAGGGGTTAAAGTAAAGAGGAGGTAGCGAAACCATAGCTCTGCTTCTTCTGCAGAAAGCAGAGGAAAAGCTCCTGCTTCTCTTTGGCTTGTGCTGCTAAAAATCCAGGAAAAGCTCCCCCCTCTTCCCTGGCTGGATTTCAATCTATTTTAGCCAGCAGGCGCAGAGATGTTCAACCATGCCACCGTCCCCTGGCCATGGTCCATGTGCTGCCTTGGATATAGGAGCCACTACACTACAAGAACTCTTGTGGCACTAGAGATCCCACTGCATTGGGAAGTTCCTACTGTGGCTGCCCAATCTGTACACAGTTTACGCACTGATTCAACATCAGTTTAGAAACTGATTGGGATAAACCGTTCCATTCCCTGGTGGGGACGCTACCGTCAGATCAAGAGTGCCTTTTTCAATGTTGCTTAAGTCACTATGGAATCAGCCTACACAAAAATCAAAATAGGGCACACTTAGTCCTACATAAGGTCTTCCCTCATACCGTGATCAATTACATTGGCCAGCCACGAAAAGTAATCTGCTACCACAAGGGGTGTAGCAATGGGTTCACAACTATACTATTTGCTTCTCTCCTCCTTCTGTTTGACCACACTGTGATGCTGATTTTTAAGATCACAATCATGTCCACGTTGACAGACAGATGTCACTTCAGGACAAAGCAATACGAAAAGCTAGGTTTGGGTGCAGGTTTTTATTCCAACAGAAATATCTGAAACAAGAGAACCCAGATATCCTCACCAACCACATTTCTCTTTGCACATACATTTCTTCTTTTTAAAAATGTTCTCTACTGTGAAATTCCCTCTTTTTGTCACTGGGGCATTACAACTAGATGAGTTACACATTAGCATCTTGAAAGATTAGTGATCTTCTAAATACAGATTTGTAATAGCTCATTAGTGAGAGGAGGTGTTGATGGACTAGTGGGAAATAAACATAATTCAAATCCAAAGGCAATATACTACTCTGAATTCACATGCTGAACTGCCACTGGTGATAAAGGGCAATATTCAGCCATTAGAAGAAATACCAACAGACTATAGATTAGCTAATCTGATCTGACCAATACAAGCAAAATCCTAATGAGAGTGGGGGTCAGAATCTCAGCTGGTGTTAATCACCATAGCTTCATTTCACTCAATGCAGTTTCTCAGCTGGTACAAATCAGTTCCTCTTCACTGATTTCAATAGGGCTATGGAGGTTACACCAGCTGGAGATCTCACCCAGCATTTAAGACTGACTTCAGTACACAGAAAAATATGAATGGTTTCCTCCCCATTGAGGAGAATATTTTTTAAAAGTATGAAATCCAGTCAGAAGAATCCACAAAATAATGACAGCCATGGATAGAAAATAAATCTTATCTACCTATCTTTTCTGGTCTACACCCCTTCTCTGGCGTTCCATTTTTCTTGCTTTGCAGAGGGGAGGCTGTAGCTGCATTCCACCATCACAGCTTCTGCAACCCCGATGGCCTAGCCACCCCTAGGAATCCTGCAGGAGCAGAGGTAAAACTGGGGATGACTCTGACCCACTATATGCGTATCACTTTGGATAAGGTTGAAGAATGAACTCTCTGCTGGCACTCCCCCCTTGTAGCTGAGTGTAGTGGCTCTTTCTGCTCTAGCACCTCCTCCCAACAGTCACTCTGGTCCTGTGGTAGTCTCTCTCCACGTGGCTCAGCCCTCTGGCCATGTCATGTTTTAGTTCCACCCCTCCTGGAGTAAAAGTAGTACAACTAAAGGACCAAAAACTTTCCCAACACAAAAGAGTTTCTTCTGCCCCTTCATGAGCTATTACTTGGCCTGCCCTTTAGGCTCAGTCTTCCACCCCACCTTCGGCTTAATAGTCCCCACATCAGGCTTGTTCATCCCTTCCTCAGAGCTGGTAGGGGAACCCAGGCCCACCCTCTGCTCCAGGCTCTGGCCCAGGGACCCTGTATTGAGCAGCTAGCTCTGCTCCTTCAGACATGTTGCTATTTCCTGGTTCCTACCTCTGAGCACCTTTCCTGCTTCCCTACACAACTGTGCACATAGCTGCCTCTCCTCTGATTCCCAGGCTTCTGGCTTCTCCCTAGCTTCTTCTTTCTTTGCTCAAACACCAACCCCTCAGGACTGCCTCTCTGCGCCTTGCTCCCTTTTCAGTATCCACCACAGAGATTCAGGATGTCCGTGGCCTTCTTCAGTCTGCCTTTCCTTGGTCCTTCCCAGAGAGAGGGAACTTCCTACCTGCTCTCTCCTGGGCCTCCCATTTAGCTTTCCATTTCCTTCTTTTATGAAAAAGGCCCAGCTCCTCCCCAGCTAGGTCTGATATCATGCCCGACACACCCTCCAGGTACACCAAGATAGGACTCATCTCTCAGACACTTGTTAACCCTTTGTTCACCTGCGTGGGGTTGACACCCACTCACAGATGAGTGATCTGATTACTTGTTCAAAGTGCTTATCTGCTTTCTTGACATGTACTGGGCAAAGTGAGCCTGGAGGCCCCATAGCACAATTGCTGTGGGAATTCAGAAGAGATACCTTGTCTACAGCACCTTCTCTGAAGTGTTGTGGCAGCTGACAAAGAGGATGCAACCTAGAGCTTGGTGGAAATGGACTTGGGAGGAGAAAACAGCAGTCTGCAGTAGCCCTACGGCAACAATACCAAAATAAAAGGAGAAGACAATTAGTGGGGAAGAGAAAGTGATCACTCTTAATTTTGCTCAGAGAAAAATAGCTGTTGAGGTTCTTATGGGGCCCTTGTGACCAAATCCCATTAAATATATTACTGAATTGATCCTCAAACACCTCTGTGAAGCAGATGGGAAACAGGAACTGACTGAGAACACGCTTAACATTAAGTACATGAGTAATCCCTTCCTTGTTTTGGCAAATATTTAAGCAGGTACTTAACTCTAGGCATCTTCTTAAATCCCATAGGGTATGTCTACACTGCAGCTGGGAGCAAGCCCCCCAGAGTGGGTAGACAGATGTGTGCTAGCAGGGATTGAGGTGGTGTGGTAAGAGTAACAGCCTGGACACTGTGACTCCAGCAACAGCTCAGCATCTCAAGCGCACCCGTCCCGTTGGGTCTCCGCTTGCGTGGCAAACCTTAGTCTCCACCATAGCTTCAGCGTCCACATGGATATTTCTAGTGTGCTAGCTTGAGTACCATTAGCATAGGTCTGTCTGCCCAGGCTGGGAAATAGAGGCAGAGGCTTAGGAGCACCTGGCCAGAGACTTTGTGGAGTTCTGATCCCACCAAACATACAGCTGCCCTGCCCAGAGGAACCTGGGACAGGATGCCACCCAGGGTCCACGAGGGGGCACTATTAGAGACTGCAACTTGGACTATAGGGGCCCCAAACTGAAGGGACTATGGTAGGAAGTAGCCCAGAGCAGTGAATGTAGACTCCCTGCTGGGAGGTCCCTTACACAGGGTTTTGGGCTGGAAACTGGTGGATTGGAAGGGCCTGTGTTCCCCTCCCTCCCTCCCAGCCTTAAAGACTGAGGCACCTTGAGCAAGCAGGGGGCCAAAATAGAGTGCTCCAATCACTAGGCCACCCAGTCTTCCAAGTCCCCTGTTACACAGGCACTAAGAGTTCCCTAGTGTGCCTTGATCTACTGCTGTCAGTGCTGATTTATGTCCCAGCTTGCAGTGCTCTAACACTCTAAAGAAGAGGAGGACTTGGGGCACCTTAGAGACTAACCAATTTATCTGAGCATGAGCTTTCGTGAGCCACAGCTCACTTCATCGCATGCATCTGATGAAGTGAGCTGTGGCTCACGAAAGCTTATGCTCAAATAAATTGGTTAGTCTCTAAGGTGCCCCAAGTCCTCCTTTTCTTTTTGCGAATACAGGCTAACACGGCTGCTACTCTGAACTCTGTAAAGACAAGCCCATGATCTCTAGCTGATAGAATTGTGAAGACAATCAAAGCATGCATAGCTAATGCAGTGATGTCAGCCTGAGTCTTCAGACAGCCTGAAACACCACCTCTGAGGTGTAAACTGTCCTACTCATTTGAATAGGTACTAATGATGAAGCTAATAATAATGGTGACATCTAAAGTATCAACTTTTGGGATGCTTATGCAAGCATTTAAGAAAGAAGTATAGTATCATAATAGGAAAGTCATCAACATTTCATGAAGTGTGGTCACATCCCCTTGGAGGGGTGTAATGTCTGTCTGCTGAGGGTGCATGGTAGATATATACATGAAAATGGTTAGGCCCTTCACATCACATGGTGGAATTGCAGGTGGGAATGGGAACATGCTGGATTTCATTTTTCTGAAGTAGGGCTCAATTTTGAAAAATTTGGAGAACTCTGGACTATTTCATTGGATTCCAGGAGCCAAGAGAGCAAGTTTGTCCTGCTGCAGTCTTCACATACTGTGGTTCTTTTAGCATCAATGTGTAGCATTTTTACAAATTGTATTATGAATTTGTTTAAATGCACATATATTGTTTCATAGCTATGAATTTTTCAAAAACTGAGAAGCTGGATTTTTTTCAGAATATATATGGCCTTAATATGTGTACTGTTTGGCTTTAGGACATGTTTATCTAAAGATAACATGTAAATTAAGGTGCCAAGTACCTTAACACAGTAACAATTCTGTGAAGCCATCATTTTTGCCTACCTTTGTTTCCTGGGAAGTTATGTTTCCATAACTCTGTAAAAAGTGACTGCGTAGCTAAACATGTGCTACTTTTGAGAGTGGATATGAAAGGTCTCCCTGAAAAATTGCTCTGACTGAGCTAAAGAAATGTAGCTCTATATAAAATGGAGACATAACTGCAACTAATTGTTATGGTGTTGGATTGGAAGACCACGCTGACTGCATTGGGTAATTAACATATATACCAAGGAGAGGGTAGGCCCATTACTCAAGAGGGGGCAGGAAGACAACAGAAAATGTGGAAATGGCAGAAGTGCAATATGACTGTTTCATTTTCACCAAAAAGATTAACAGTCATTGGACATCTAACATAGTGAGAAATGAGGTAGGATCAGAGGCTAAAATGGGGATAGAACAAGTTAAAAATTGCTTAGACAAGTTAGATGTCTTCTAGGATGTATTTCATCAGAACCTGGTGACTTGAATACTCAAGGAGCTGACTGAGGAGATATCTGAGCTATTAGCAATTATTTTTGAAAAGTCATGGAACACAGGAGAGATTCCAGAGGACTAGAAAAGGGCAAATATAAAGGAAATAAGAAAAACCCAGGGAATTACAGAACAATCATCTTATATTCAATACCCAGAAAGATAATGGAGCAAATAATTAAGCAATCAATTTGCAAACACCTAGAAGATAATAAGATAAGTAACGGTCAGCACAGATTGGTCAAGAAAAAAAATAATGTCAAACCAACCTAGCAGCTTTCTCTGACAGGGTAACAAGACTTGTGGGTAGTGGGGATGTTGTAGACATGGTATATCTTGACTTTAGTAAGGCTTTTGATACTGTCTCGCATGATTTTCTCATAAACAAACTAGGGAAATGCAACGTAGATAGAGCTACTATAAGATAGGTCCATAAGTGGTTGGAAAACTGTTCCCAGAGAGTAGCTATTAGTGGTTCACAGTCAAACTGGAAGGGCATATCAAGTGGGGTCTTGCAGGTTTAAGTTCTGGGTCTGGTTCTGTTCAGTATCTTCATCAATGATATAGATAATGGCAGAGAGTACACTTTTACGTTTGTGGAGGATACCAAGCTGGGAGGGGTTGCAAGTGCTTTGGAGGATAGGATTACAATTCAAAATGATCTGGACAAACTGGAGAAATAGTCTCAAGTAAATAGGATGAAATTCAATAAATACAAATGGCAAGTACTACACTCACAAAGGAAAAATCAGTTTCACATACACAAAATGAGTTAATGACTGCCAGGGGAGGAGTACTGCAGAAAGGGATCTGGGGGTCATAGTGGATCACAAGCTTAATATGAGTCAACAGCATGACACTGTTGCAAAAAAAAAAAAAAAAAAAAACAATCAATCATTCTGGGATGTATTAGCAGGAGTGTTGTAAGCAAGAGAAGTAGTAATTCTTCTGCTCTACTCCATGCTGATTAGGCCTCAACTGGAGTATTGTGTCCAGTTCTTGGTGCCACATTTCAGGAAAGATGTGGACATACTGGAGAAAGTCCAGAGAAGAGCAACAAAAATGATTAAAGGTCTAAAAAACATGACTTATAAGGGAAGAATGAAAAAATTGGGTTTGTTTAGTCTGGAGAAGAGCAGACTGAGAGGGGACATAACAGTTTTCAAGTACATAAAAGGTTGTTACAAGGAGGAGGGAGAAAAATCCTTCTTAACCTCCAAGGATAGGACAAGAAGCAATGGGCTTAAATTGCAAAAAGGACTGTTTAGGTTGGACATTAGGAAAAAACTTCCTGTCAGAGTGGTTAAGCATTGGAATAAATTGCCCAGGGAGGTTGTGGAATCTCCATCATTGTCTAACCGATTCTTAAAAATCTCCAAACACCTGTCAGGCATGGTCTAGCTAATACTTAGTCCTGCTGTGAGTGCAGGGGACTGGACTAGATGACCTCTTAGAGTCCCTTCCAGTCCTACGAGTCTGACTCTATATCAGAGCAAATAGAAGAGATTGCATCACTTGAGAAAGTTACTCTACTAACCTCAGTTCCCTACTATTACTAAAAGAATTGTGAAATTTCAGTTGTGGTTAATAGTTTGACATCAGATTCCCTTTTACTTATGCACGCACTGCAAAGATGAACTGTTTTGCGGCCAGAGATCAACCAAATATTGAGCTATATCAATTCTATCTAGCCATCTTTTACATGCCTTTTTGCTTACCACACAGCAGAGTAAATTAAACCTCTGTTGTAAGATTCTATTTCAGTATAAATCTCTCCTTTTATCTTAAGCTCTTTATCAAGGCTTTAAACTGTGAATTCTGCTCAGTTATGTCTGTCTGTTCAGATTCACCAGTTCTAAGCTTCTTCATGCCAGACAGTATCTGTTCAGAAGGATCAGAATAATTTAGCAGCTTTGAAAATCCTACCACCATTTATACCAATAGTTAGCTTTCTTCGCAGGAGCCGTAAAAGCCAAAAGGTACTATGCATTTGCTGGCACAGTATCCCCACTGACTTTTAATGTTGGCTATATACATATTAAAGTGAACACTATTCCAGTCTTCCTTTACTCAGTGGAAACCATTGGCAGAAGCTTGTCTTTTTTTTCTTTTCTTTAAAAAAAAAACAAAAACAAAACACAACCTGGAGCAATATGCTCTGCACAAAGTTTTCTAGTCAGCAAGAAAGTTAATGCTTCAGACTTCCACTGATCTAGGTCATGGCCATGAACATTTGCAGACTGTAGATAAAAAAGGAGAACTTTTTTAAAGGATATTTTTCGTCTTCTGCTTGCCATTGTGCTGGTCACTGACATACCTATTCACAGCTACTGACCTCAGCCAAGTCTCCGTGACATCCCTGTCCTCTTGAAACAGCATAAACAGGCACTCTCCCAGGCTATAGTTATCTCAGAAGCAACAGAATTCATGCAAGCCAGCAAGGTGAAAGATCCAAACCTGAAGCTAGACAGATTCAGTCTACCACACCTTCAGGTTTATAAGAGTCCTACATCCACTGAAGTCAATAGGAAAAACGCCTATTAGCTGTAAGGCTTAGAACTTGACTGAATCAAAGCAGACTTTTGCCAAATGATATGAACACCAGCATGCAGCAGCAGATCAGTGCAGAGATCCATGTGTTCATCTTCTATTGGGATTGATACAAATGAGGTAGGTGGGAAATAAAGGAAACTTCCAGTGGTAAAATTTCCAATATCTTCCCTCCCTAGCCAGCATGAAGGGAAAGTCCCATTTTGAAGAATGAATAAGGAAATCCTCTGTCCTGAAGGAGAACAAAAGTGACAAGACAGAGGGCCAGATTCACTTCTCACACTGGATCTATATCGATGAAACTCCAACCTCAATTGACTTTTACGGATCTGCTACAGAATTATACCATTATAAATGAGAGGAGAGACGATTTTCTATAACCTTCATTATTTTATGTTTAAAAGATAGATCAGGGGCTTCTATTCTCCCTGTCTCATAACACAAGAGCAATGGATCATTCAATGAAATTAAAGGACAACAAATTCAAAACTGACAGAGGAAATACATCATGTTTAGTTGTTGTTTTTAAAAAAGCATAGACAGACTATGGAACTCATTGCCACAGGATGTCATTAAGGACAAGATTTTAACAATTGAAAAAGGGACTGGACTAGAGAACATCATCTAGAGTTACACTAGTTATGTTAACAACAATTTTGGAAGGGATATTAAACCTCATACTTCATGGTTTAAGCCAATTAAAGATAGATGGAGCTTGGGTCTGCTTCCATATGGCATTTCCTATGGAAAATGCCATGGTTCTAAAGGAGTCTTTTCTAATATTGTCTTTGCTTACTAATATTGCAGCATAAGCAGGAATCCATCCAACAAGCTTTTGAAGCTAACACAACAGGTGATTTTGGCATAAGACAATTTACAATTTTGCTGGTGTATTTGAGTTATCATAACATTATGTTATTTGTATTTTTTTTCTTTTTTAGTAATAGTGTGACTTACTTACTCTTTCCAGAGCCTAATACTGGAAACTTTTTTAGATGAAAACCTGGAGTTTGTGGAAAATAAAAGTTATTGAAAGCTACTAAGACTTAATTTCACAACTGCCCATTAGCTCTGGAGAACCTCACATTTTGGGTGCCGGCTTTTAAACATGTAGACCAAAAATGCTCAGAAACGCTATTTGAGCAAGTCAAATATATGGGGGGAAATATCTTAGTAAAAAATTCTCAGAAAATTTAAAAATTGAGAAAATTTTTGGTCAAAATTTCCAAAAATGTCAACCAGTTCTAGTGGTTAATGATGCTAACTGACCTCAAGTCATTGCAAGATGTTGCACCTACCACTGCAGAACCCTCTGGTGTTGCAGCATAGCTTGCAGAAGTTCTCTCTAGCACTTGTTGGCCCTTGCTTCTTTGGCCCTGCGAAGGCCTTTTTTGCCCATGGCTTAGCCTTTCAGCTAAGTCACATCTAGTCCAGATCCCTTCTAGGCTATATAAAGTACAAGTTAAAAATAAAAACCCCAGCACAAAAGATCCTTCTGCACTCTCTTGGGCTATTCCTTGGCCCATCCTCTAGGCTCAGTTTTCAGACACACCATGGGCTCATCTGTCTTTACATCAAGCTTGTACATCCCTTCTTCAGGGCTGGAAGGGGAAACCAGGCCCATCCTCTGCTCAGAGTTCTCACCCAGGGACCATGTGTTAAGCAGCTAGGTCTGCTCCTTCATATATACTGTGGTTTCCCTGGGACACCTTCCTACAGCTTGTGCTTAACACAGCCTTGTCTCCAATTTTCATGCCTCTGGCTGCTCCCTAGGTCCTCCCAACTACTTCTCTATGATGGGTTGCTGACCCCTGAGGACTGCCTCTCTGTACCTCACCTTCTTTTCCAGGGCTCACCACAGGCTCATCCCTGTAGTTTTCTTCAGTCTGCCTTTCCCAGACCCCTTCCAACAAGAGGGAGCTCCCTACCTCTACTTTCCTGGATCCTCCATGGAGTGGCTCCACTCTGTTTTATGTATTCTCTGCTCCTCCCCACAGCAGGGGCCAGTCATTACAATTAAGGCTCCATATAACATTCAGCTGGGGGATAGCTATCAGGTTACAGGGAAGGCTGAGTCTGGCTCACGTTAAAAGGTCAGACTGCCTGTGATATTAACACTCCTGCTGCAAGGAGAAAGGAGAGAAATAAATGACAGAGCCTCTTTTAAGCTCTGAGCCAGCAATACGTGGCATTCCCGCCCCTCGTTCCTCTGGCTGCTAGGTGTGGACCTTGACTTTCCACTATTATTGTTATAGAGAAGGAGAGACATGTAGCTGCAAAGCCTGTACAAAGCTAACTCCTCCCTGCTTGGCAACATCATCTACTGGAGGAGCTTCCAGTGTTGTCAGGTCTTGTAATTTTATCATGAGTCTTGTGATATTTGGTATTGTTTCAGTCCCAGCTCCAGGAGTCAGGTGATTATGTGGGAATCAGTTTTCATTTGGAAAAAAAAAATTCTCTTCATGGTTGCAGAGAAATTTTGAAAATGTCAGCAGTAGGGTCTCAAACTGGAAGGAAAATAAAAAGAACCCCACAGGTGTAAAAATGCCATACTTTTTAAGCTAAGCTCCAGATTTTGGGCAGCCTCAGACCTCATTTTTGAACATTGGGGTGGCAATATGGGTCTCCAGAGAAGCTGGGGTAGGAAATCACACTGTCCTCTCCTATTATAATGCCTGTGGAGGAGGGAGGTTGAAAACCAAAGTTCTCTTCCACTCCCCAGGGGAGCAAGCTTCGGAAGAGACAGTGCAGGGTCTAGTCCTGAGCCCAGAGGCTCTCATCCTAAACAAGAAAGTGTTCCCTAGAAGCAAGAGGGCTGTCTACAAATACTGAGATATCTTCTACTCCTACCACATTCTGGAGGATTGGGGGTTGGGCACCGACAAGACTTGACAAGCTGATGTTGGTTGCGACTGTGTTGGAATTTAAGGATATTTTATTTTTTAAATGTCAATTCATGCATATTAAATAGTTTTGATAAGAATGTATTTTACCAAGATGAACAAGTGCTACTTACAGTAAATTGTTTTCCTGCAAAAGTATAGCTAGCAGAGAGGGGCACTATGTCATATTAGTGACATTTTTATGACCATAATGTTTCAACTTGAAATTCTCTATGGCTACAGAGTGGCTCCGTTCCTCAAATAAATGCTTCAGCAATACTGATTATAAACCCCAGAATTAGTTTGATGTCTGTGATGTGCTTGCTGAAATGAAAAGGAAAAAAGTTTATCAAAGGTCCTGACATAATATACTTTTCTCTTCCAAACCTATCAAAGGGTTAGCATCAATCCTCAGTGACTGCATTAGATTTGGAATTTTCAGTCTTGGTATTTTAAAGGTTAATATTGCTGAGGTGCAATCTTGGCTTGAAATAATACAGCATTATATATCTTTGTTATTAATATTTTACCAGTTTGGAATTAACCCAATAGTTACTGAATTATTTAGATTTTCAAAAAAAAACATTTGGGGTTTTTTCCCATAATTTGACTTTTATAGAAACACAGCTATAACCTGTGACAAAGTAACATTAGCACAGGAATGGAATGTATCAGATTCTTTTGCTATGCCTCTACCCCTCATAGGAAGTGTCTGCCCAAGTCACACACCAGGATTTTAGCTGATATCCAGAGTCTAGTGTGTTAGAAATAACATTATTTAGATGTGATGCCTTGGGCTGGGGTCTAGTGGCTCTTTAAGTGGAAGTTAGAGACCCCATAGCATCTAAAGCTTTATGTAACCTGTGTCTGATATAATAACTTAATGCAAGTCTTTAATTTTAACCATATGAGTCAGTCTTTGTGGGATCGGGGCCATTATGTATCAAAGTCAAGCTAGAAAAAGGAGAGTTTCAGCCATATACAAATATGAGACCTGATTCACCACTTTATCCCTCAAATACGTGCTGGTGTAACTCCACTGGAATCAATAGACTCATACCAGAGTAAAACTGGAATAACCCAGTGGTGAATGGGGCCCATGAGATCTCGATAAACAGCCATGTTCGAAGAGGCTTAGTCAAGTCATGTTAAACATGACATGATTAACTTGGTGCCTCTACCCAAGTCAGGTCTCCCAAGCATGGATCATAAGCCCCACGGAGGGGAACCAAATTACCCCTAGACTGCACATTAGCTATTTAGTTAAAGTGTATCTTCTACCTTACAAAAATAAAACACACACAAACATACTCAGTGTCTGAAGGAAAATGGATATTCTCTGGGGACTTAAATAAACACTTTCCTTGCCTTTTGTGTGAAGAGATGATATTCTTTCAATGCAGAAAGCACAGCATGAGAAAATTGTGAATAAAGTTAGGTATACCCATCTTGGCCTACTGATGAAATGATGCCACTTCAGCTTCACTGGCATGGTCACACAATGCCATTATCTCCTTTGAGTTTGCATGTAGCCTTTTAGCTCCCATAGGACAATATCTTGTGGACAAATCATGGGGACAATGATCTTGTGCACTGCCTGAACACACAGGCTATGCTCAGGGGAATTACATAGGGGTCATCCCCACAACCCTAGTTCAAGACCAAGAGCACCCTGCCAAGCAGCTCCTCTATAACCATTACGTAGCACATAAATGTAGTGCTATGCCACAGCATGTGTGCAGTCTCTGTGAACCCTGCCCCTCCCCTTGCAGTGGAATGGTATCTATTCCATGGTCCTTGAGGTCTTCCATGGTCCTTATTGGGGCTGGAGAATATACCCTTGCCACAATTAAATCCTTCCTACTTCTTTCATGAAACCTACAAGAAACTAGCCAACTATGCTATCTACTTATCTGTTTCATTTATTTAACTCATGAGTTCCCCTTATTTATCTGGGAATGATAGGGTATGGTGTCAGGACCAGGCCTGCCAACAGCAATTCTGGGCCCCAGGCCAGAACAGTCAATGGGCCCCCTAGAAAGGTCCACCTGACATTTGGACGGTGCTATGCCTGTGCTGGCTGGTGCCCAGCCTTCACAGCTGCTGGTACCATCCCGCGCACACCTAGGAGCCTTGCAGCCCGCCTGGGGCTCCTGGCCTCCACTACCACAGCAGCGGTGGTGGCTGGGAGCCTCCAGGCCCTTTTAAATCACCCAGGCCCCTGGGCAATTGCCCCCTTTTTGCCCCTCTGTCAGCGGGCCTGGTCAGGACACTGTAAAGGAAGCCACGGGTTGCTGTGGGGAAGTCAGGAGCGATGCAATCTTTTCTCCATGGTTAATAGCTATGAGTTATCTCCTTGGCATTGCTATCTGCTCAGAGCTGTAGTGAACATGGGTTCACAGAATCACTCTCCAATTGCCTCATGAACGCTACTTCACATTCAGAAACCAGGTCACACACTACTGTCCCTTCCACTAGCTATCTGTAATCTATTTGTATTCCACAAGGGGTCTAACTTATACCTCTTTCCTGATTTCCTTTTCATCTCCAACTAAAAAAAGAGAATTTTCTTTTCCCAATTTGCAGTGTAACAGGGATAGCGCAACAGGGCAAATGATGGGATTGGGAGAAGGGTATTTGGAGGGAGAGATATTCCACTCCTTCCTTCAATAGAGTGGTCCATTTTTTCAGTCAATAACATATGGTCCTCTTTCCTAGTTTCACACACATACAGAACTTGCACACGCGCAAGACAGAGCACATGTGCACACCAGGGCCGGCTCTAGGATTTTTGCCGTCGCAAGCAAAAATTTTTTGGCCGTCCCCGCTTTTTTTTTGTGACCCACCCAGCTCCACCTCAACTCCACCCCTTCCCAACCCCAAATCCCTGGCCCTGCCTCCTCCCCCTAGCATGCCGCATTCCCCCCACATTGCTTCCTGCGGCTCCCCCGCAACCCGCCACCCTAGCTCACCTCTGCTCCACCTGCTCCCCTGAACACGCCGCCGTTCCGTTTCTCCCCCCTCCCTCTCAGGCAAGGGAGAGGCAGCGCGTTCAGGGGAGCAGGCGGAGCGGAGGTGAGTGAGGGTGGGGGGGAGCGCAGGAAGTAACTGGGAGGGAGGGTAGAGAAACCGCTCCCCACCCAGCTCGACCTCCGCTCCAACAACCGCCGCCTCCCCCGAGTGCGCCACCGCTTGGCTTCTCCTCCCTCCCTCCCTCCCTCCCTCCCAGGTTTGCCGTGCGAAACAGCTGTTTGGCACGCGGCAAGCCTGGGAGAGAGGGGGGAGAAGCCGGTCAGTGGCGGCGCACTCCGGGGAGTAGGCGGAGGCGAGTTGGGGAGATGGGGGCACATTTCTAGGGGCAGCATGGCCGGCGCCCGAATGCTGCCCCTAGAAATGTGCCACCCCAAGCACCTGCTTATTTTGCTGGTGCCTAGAGTCGGCCCTATGTAAACCTGTAATAACTCCCAGGATATCAGCAACAGCATGACCAGCTATACTTCCAGCTATCTTGGCTTTTGCACCCCCCTCAGCAACTGGCTCTCTCAAACTGGTTCTCTCAAACTGCTCCATTTTTGCACAGGTTTCTCTTTTCCTTTGCAAGCGGCCTATTCTTTGTCCATCTTTCACAGGCTTGTAAGTACAGTCTATTTAAAAAAAACAACAACACACAACATAGACAAAGTCTTCATGTAGCAGTATTAATAACTCAGTAGAAAGAGAAAATAAAGAAAATATCTGAGTAACCACTTCTATCATAATGAAAGGCTAAAGCAGATAATGGTCCTATCCTGTATTTGCACAGGTTTATCTGGTTTGTCCAGTGTTAATGCAGGCTACGTATTCCAGTGTCTTTACGTACATTTCACCAGATCTATTAAGAAGGCAAGGCCCACCATTATCAGGTAACTGAGGTCACCCTGTATCAAGAAACAAATAACTCATACATCAAATCCCTTGACAATGGATTGCTCACCGTCTATAAGCGTGTTTGTTTCAAGCTTGGTTCACTGGTTCTGTTGCAATGGGCTAAATGCATTCCTACTGTAATTACACTGCAGTCAATAGAGCTATAACCAGGAGGAATTTGGAGCAATGTACTTAGAACGAGTATATCACAGTGATATTTTAGTGCTTGCAAAGTCCTTCTCCAAATCATTCACAATTCAGAGGTTTGAAGTTTCTAAATCCAAATCCTCACAATCTTTAATGTATTTGTCCTTGATGCCATTTTGAGGGGGAGAGGTGCTATTATCCCCATTTTTCACATGGGGATCTGAGGCACAGAGATGCGAAACGACCACTCAAGGTCACACAGCAAATCTGTAGCACAGCAGGGACTAGAACCTAGGTCTCAAGTCCTAGGCTAGTGCCCTCGCCACTTGACAAGACTGCCATTTCACCACCCCCACCCTGGGAGCTCTGTCTCAGGGACCCTGTGCCATGTTTGTTCCTCAGGTTGAGTTCCAAATCCATGCCCCAAACTCAGCACTCGGTGAATTTGTCTCTATCTCCCTCGCTGAGTGTTTCTTCAATTCAGCCCTGCAGAAATCTCCCAGCACACTACGGTATGAGGGATGCTTGATATAGAAAACTGGAAGCAAGTTATTCCACAAAAGCTGCTGTCCAGCCGTAACACAACAATCATTATTGAAAGTGGGTACACCTGGCTCCAAGCCCTCACTCCTCTAAACTACACACAGCTAACTATGGCCCCAGTGAGCCATGCATCAACTGTAGGTTACAGGGCACAACTACAGGGCCATGCTCCATCCCCTCCCCAGTGAACACCCCTGCCCTGGTCCATATGTAATAGCAGCACAAAGAAACTTTCAGTAACAGCTGCCAAATATCTGTATTGACAAATTGCAATGCTAACATCTGCAGACCATAGGTACCCTCCAATTGTACATGGAAATCCCTGAATCTTCTATTTAAAGTACTCATATGGCCCCCTAACACCGTACTGTCAAATCATCACACAGGCTTTAATGTATTTAGTATCACAACATCTCTGCGAGGTAGGGAAATGCTCTTATTTCCATTGGGCAGATGGGGAACTGAGACACAGAAAGACTAGGTGACACACTCTAGGTCACACAGGAAGCTTCTGAGACAGCAGGGAATTGATCCTGAGTTTTACAACTCAGTCTTGTGTCCCAATCACAAGACCATCCTTCTTTTCTAATCTTTATGGGTATATCAGCGGGGAGTAAGTGGCTCAATGCAAATGAACAAAAAAAGAATAAATACATAATAAGAATATACTGCCAACCACAATGTAAGTCAGTGAAGAGGAACCTTGTTACATTTAAATTTTATGCTCTCCAGAGCAGGGACTGTGCCTTCCTCTGTAGTAGAAAAAACACACAGCATGTTATGGGTACTACTGTAATCTAAATATAAAAAACCCAGCAGTAACTTTAGTGTTCTGTTATGATTGCTAGGATACAGCCTTATATAAAACATTAGGGAGAGCGGATACTGTACTTGTACAGTAGCAGAGCTGGCTGACAACCTCAAGCACTTTTCATAAATATTCACTCAAATGAAAACACTGATTTCGTTTGCCCATGTTTTTGTTGGTGAGATGAATTCCATGGCAAGGATGTTTGTAGAAATAGTGCAGAGTAAGGGCTAGATCGTACCCTCATCTTGCTCATCCACCACAGGGCACTAAGACCTCCCCCCTGCCTTTTGTGACCAAGCAAAGTCCTACCTGGTATGGCGCATAGTCCACCGCTGTCCTCCATGAGTAAGGCAGCACCAGGGATTCTGAGTCAATGTTCTTTCCTGGGGCAGGATAGCAACATGCTGCCGCTTACTCAGGGCTCAGTCTGTCACAGTAGTCTGCCAATGTTACCTGCCCTGCTATCTGTGCATCAGTTGCCTCAGTTTTGCCTCTTTACTGTCAGGTTAGTTTACCACTACGGACAAGTAAATTATGTCCTTGTCTTCCAGCATAAAGGAAAGACCAAATACAAAAAAAACCCCTTCAACTTAACAAGCCTTGGACTCTCCTTGGGCCATTGGCCTCTTCTTAGGACCTGTGCAACCTTCACCCCTTGGCTGCAGGTTATAACTACACCACTTCTAAGTAGCTCCTTAGTGCCACAGGGGCATCTGTGCCAATTGTCTACAGTGGAACTAGCCCTGGCATCAAAATATTTAGGCAACTGTCTGCTCCAAACTGAACTGTTCCTCCTTGGTTTCTCCTCCCAGGGCTACTTCTTATGCTGGCCCCTTAGGTCTGCTCCCCAGCCCTTCCTCTGGGTATTTCAGCACAGCATAGTCCTCTCTAGGCTCCCTCTGTGCAGAGAGCCCCACTGTGGCTCCGGCTCAGGCCTCAGCAACGGGTCTGGCTTCTTTCCCCAGATCTGTCTTCACAATGAGCAAGAAGGGAACTCTTACACATCTAATCCTTCCCCCAGCATGTATTGCTTCCAGCCTACAATTCCCAACCTCCCTCTGGGACTACAAACTACTCCCTTCTTCCCAGAATGCCTTTTCATAAAGGGCCAAGACCCAGTAACAGAAGTGCAGGTCCTGAGCCTTTAAATGCCAGCTCAACCTGTTACAGTAGCCCTAAATTAACAGTAGAGAATATTCACAGCAAGACATTTTAAAATTCAGACACCAGTATTTTAAGAATTGTTTTCATCCAGTCTGGAAACAGAAATAATATCATGTGACCTAAGTATCCAATCCAAACTAGCTAACACAGCTGAGATTTTGGATATCAAATACAACCAGCTGTTCTTGTACAATCCTACAGACCAAAAATTATTCCCAGAAATGTTTGTAGAATAATATCAAATAATCAATATATTTGAGAAAATCCAACCGCTCATGGACAATTTGGGAATGCAAGAAAAGTCTAAATGCATCAAAATAAATAATTTGATAAAAATTATTCACTAAGCTCTACACAATAGCTACATCTCTACAAAATAGCTAGCATCTCAGCTGTGCAAAAATAATACCAGGGAAAAGTGTATCAAAAGATGTTCATTTATATTAAACTACATTAAAACTAACTGTCTGTAAAGACAAAGCGGGGGGGGGGGTAGGGAATGTCCAGTGCTGATGTTTTCAGTTTCTTCCAACAAAAAAGTGTCTGAACCAGTTTTTCAAAGATATTCCAAGACAAAAAAAAAAGCATTCTTGGGCTTAAACTTTTGTATGCAAAACACTGGGCAATTTCCCAAAAAAAAGTGTTAGGGAAAGATTTCTAAAAGTGCCTTACAAATACATTAAAGTAATTAAAAATAGTAAATCTAGCTGAGGATGTAGACGTTGTAAGGGTTACAAATGCTTTAAGCCTATGCTAATTTTGTTAATGATAAATGTTGTAAGAATTTGTAAAAGCTCTTTGTAAGAATCCCTTTGATAAGTTGAAAGCTCTCCCTTTGCCTGCATTACTTCCCCTTGATACTCATGGTTACATTATTTTTAAAGCTGAACATCCGGCCTTTCATATGATACAGTGATAGAGTTTCCAGGGCAAAGCATTTCTACTGAAAAGGAGCATTCAAGTAACATCAGAAATTCTTTGTGTCTATTTTAGTGCTTGCGAGATGTGCCAGATTCACAGCCTTTAGACTGAAGTTCTGTCTTTATCCACCATTAAATGTCCCAACCCGCAGTTCCTTCTAGACCTCTTCCCCACTTCAGTCAGGAGGGGGAGAAGCTCTACCTCCCATACCCCAGATGGCCCATGCATAAAATTGCCTCCCATCTCTACACCCCCTACTTCCCGGGGAGGGAAATCATCCACTTCTCCCTCCCAGTTGCCTTCTTCCTCCAGGGATTTAAGCAGAGCTTTCAATTAATGTCTGAACTGACTCTGGGAGACAAGGTGGGCGAGTAATATCTTTTATCAGACCAACTTCTGTTGGTGCGAGAGAGACAACCTTTCAAGCCATACAGAGCTGATTCAAGACAGGCAGTGCAACAAACAAAGCAGTTAGAGCTAGAAACCCAGCAAGAAAGCAGTGGAAACATGGTTCAAGAAGTAACTGAAACCAGTGGCTCCTCTGGATCTATAATTTGTTATGTATTAATTCTTTCTGGTTTGTAAAGGGAAAAGGAAAATGAAGGAAAGGGAGATAGGAAGATGAGTGGTCTGTTTCTTTAAATTTCTGGCAAGAAGCAAGGCCGGAAAGGTCTAGGACAGTGGTTCCCAAACTTGTTCCACAACTTGTGCAGGGAAAGCCCCTGGCAGGCCGGGCCGCTTTGTTTACCTGCTGCGTCCGCAGGTTTGGCCGATCGCGGCTCCCAGTGGCTGTGGTTCTCTGCTCCAGACCAATGGGAGCTGCTGGAAGCGGCGGCCAGTATGTCCCTTGGCCCATGCCGCTTCCAGCAGCTGCCATTGGCCTGCAGCAGCGAACCACGGCCACTGGGAGCCACGATCGGCTGAACCTGCGGACACGGCAGGTAAATAAACCAGCCCGGCCCACCAGGGGCTTTTCCTGCACAAGCGGCGGAACAAGTTTGGGAACCACTGCCCTAGGAGATTCTTTGCTGTGAAATAAAGAGACTAAGAGGCAGTTTTGTCCAATAGTCACTTGTTCAGGGTCTGACAAAAGCAAAGCAACTTCCTTTCTGGCATGGGTCAGATCCTGCGTTCTTTTCTGGAGTCTGGTTGCTCCACCCAAGACAGCACCTCACTATGCCATGCTGCCCCTTGAGAAAATCATTTATACTACCAGATGGTAAGGGGTGTAAAGCTCAATACCCAGGGAACAATAAAGTAAATAACAAGCCCCAGTAAAGGAAAGGAAACAGAATTACAAAGGGGTTTGACTTCAGAGGGACCAGGAAACTAGGATCTGGTGAAGAAAGGGTTATGATTAATAATTAATAAACATTAATAAATAAACCAGTTCCCCACCTCCCATCACTCACAGCTCCTCTGAACCCCTCCCTAGCACCTTTCCGAGCCTGAGTGTCCAGAGATGGAGTGCTGCAGTGCTATGACGTTGGCTGGCTTAAATAAAAGTCACCTTGTTTTATTCCTTCACCCCTGAGTGAGGCAGGGTCCTCTACTGACTCCAACCAGGCTCACTGTTTCCTGCTCTGGAACCCTCCTGTGGGGGTCTCGGCAGGCTTTCAGTATCCAGCACTGGGTTGGATCTCTCTGTGCTGGAACTCTCTGTTGGATCAGTGCTGGAACTGCCTGGCCTATGTAGCTGACGTCTCCCCACTGTGCAAAAACTCCCTTTGGAGGCAGAGAGAGTTGGGCAAAGACTCCTTGAATTGAGATGTCTCTCTCCCAGCTTCCAAACCAAAAATTCTCTGTGTCTGAGTCAGGCTGTTCCCTCACTGAAGCCTGTATGGCTCTGGCTTGTCATTAGTCCAGTGGGCTATGCATCCAGATCACCCAATACAGGAGTCTCCCTGTTGGCCTCAGCAGGGGTTTCTACTTCCTTCTGTCCCCACACCTGACTCCAAACATATAGAGAAATGAGATCAGAAGGCTCTGATAGCCCTCCCCGTTGTAGTCCTTTTGATAGGTGCCCCTTCAGGCTCAGTTTGGAGCTTCAGGGGCTGACAAACTCCAAGTGGAGGTTACACACTATATAGGTAAGGGAGGTGGGATGATGTTCTTCCTAATCACTAAAGGTGATCGGCTTAGAAGCATGAGACTGGAATTCATTTCCTCACTTGCTTTCTAAAAGTGCCACCTACCTGCTTCTCAATGTTCCATTTAAAAATACTGGCATGTTCCTTCCCTCTCTGTGTAGGACATTTTAGAAGCTCTTGTAAACAGGAGAAAAATCCCATCCATCTGCCTATTACTGTAATGTGGTTAGGCTAAACAAACCTTTGAGAAGCTAGCTGTAGTGTCACAATTTGCCAGAAAAGTACTCCTAACTTCACATCTAAAGTGTGCGTATATAGTGGTTCCATCTGCAAAGGATTTCAAGGCATTGAAGTGACACCAGAAGATGCAGACTCTGAGAGCACATGATGCTCTGAAGCCAAAGTCTTTCTAGCTGCTACTTGCAGACAAAAGTGATTTCCATGGCAA
Source organism: Eretmochelys imbricata (assembly GCF_965152235.1). Taxonomy (NCBI): domain Eukaryota; kingdom Metazoa; phylum Chordata; order Testudines; family Cheloniidae; genus Eretmochelys; species Eretmochelys imbricata. Next base: position 35,793,976 of record NC_135572.1, read on the forward strand.
AGACTGTAATGTGAATAGGTTTCAGAGTAACAGCCGTGTTAGTCTGTATTCGCAAAAAGAAAAGGAGTACTTGTGGCACCTTAAAGACTAACCAATTTATTTGAGCATAAGCTTTCGTGAGCTACAGCTCACTTCATCGGATGCATACTGTGGAAACTGCAGAAGACATTATATACACAGAGACCATGAAACAATACCACCTCCCACCCCACTCTCCTGCTGGTAATAGCTTATCTAAAGTGATCACTCTCCTTACAATGTGTATGAAAATCAAGGTGGGTCATTTCCAGCACAAATCCAGGTTTTCTCACCCTCGCCCCCCCCGCCCCCCACAAACTCACTCTCCTGCTGGTAATAGTTCATCCAAAGTGACCGCTCTCCCTACAATGTGCATGATAATCAAGGTGGGCCATTTCCAGCACAAATCCAAGTTTAACCAGAACGTCTGGGGGAGGGGGGAGGGGTAGGAAAAAACAAGGGGAAATACGCTACCTTGCATAATGACTTAGCCACTCCCAGTCTCTATTTAAGCCTAAATTAATAGTATCCAATTTGCAAATGAATTCCAATTCAGCAGTTTCTCGCTGGAGTCTGGATTTGAAGTTTTTTTGTTTTGAGATAGCGACCTTCATGTCTGTAATTGCGTGACCAGAGAGATTGAAGTGTTCTCCGACTGGTTTATGAATGTTATAATTCTTGACATCTGATTTGTGTCCATTTATTCTTTTACGTAGAGACTGTCCAGTTTGACCAATGTACATGGCAGAGGGGCATTGCTGGCACATGATGGCATATATCACATTGGTGGATGTGCAGGTGAACGAGCCTCTGATAGTGTGGCTGATGTTATTAGGCCCTGTGATGGTGTCCCCTGAATAGATATGTGGGCACAGTTGGCAACGGGCTTTGTTGCAAGGATAGGTTCACTGGAATACCTAGGGAGGTGGTAGAATCTCCTTCCTTAGAAGTTTTTAAGGTCAGACTTGACAAAGCCCTGGCTGGGATGATTTAATTGGGGATTGGTCCTGCTCTGAGCAGGGGGTTGGACTAGATGACCTCCTGAGGTCCCTTCCAACCCTGATATTCTATGATTCTATGATTCCTGGGTTAGTGGTTCTGTTGTGTGGTATGTGGTTGCTGGTGAGTATTTGCTTCAGGTTGGGGGGCTGTCTGTAGGCAAGGACTGGCCTGTCTCCCAAGATTTGTGAGAGTGTTGGGTCACCCTTCAGGATAGGTTGTAGATCCTTAATAATGCGTTGGAGGGGTTTTAGTTGGGGGCTGAAGGTGACGGCTAGTGGCGTTCTGTTATTTTCTTTGTTAGGCTTGTCCTGTAGTAGGTGACTTCTGGGAACTCGTCTGTGCTATCAATCTGTTTCTTCACTTCCGCAGGTGGGTATTGTAGTTGTAAGAATGCTTGATAGAGATCTTGTAGGTGTTTGTCTCTGTCTGAGGGGTTAGAGCAAATGCGGTTGTATCGCAGAGCTTGGCTGTAGACGATGGATCGTGTGGTGTGGTCAGGGTGAAAGCTGGAGGCATGTAGGTAGGAATAGCGGTCAGTAGGTTTACGGTATAGGGTGGTGTTTATGTGACCATTGTTTATTAGCACCGTAGTGTCCAGGAAGTGGATCTCTTGTGTGGACTGGACCAGGCTGAGGTTGATGGTGGGATGGAAATTGTTGAAATCATGGTGGAATTCCTCAAGGGCTTCTTTTCCATGGGTCCAGATGATGAAGATGTCATCAATATAGCACAAGTAGAGTAGGGGCATTAGGGGACGAGAGCTGAGGAAGCGTTGTTCTAAATCAGCCATAAAAATGTTGGCATACTGTGGGGCCATGCGGGTACCCATAGCAGTGCCGCTGATCTGAAGGTATACATTGTCCCCAAACGTAAAATAGTTATGGGTAAGGACAAAGTCACTAAGTTCAGCCACCAGGTTAGCCATGACATTATCGGGGATAGTGTTCTTGACGGTTGGTAGTCCATCTTTGTGTGAAATGTTGGTGTAGAGGGCTTCTACATCCATAGTGGCCAGGATGGTGTTATCAGGAAGATCACCGATGGATTGAAGTTTCCTCAGGAAGTCAGTGGTGTCTCGAAGGTAGCTGGGAGTGCTGGTAGCGTAGGGCCTGAGGAGGGAGTCTACATAGCTAGACAATCCTGCTGTCAGGGTGCCAATGCCTGAGATGATGGGGCGCCCAGGATTTCCAGGTTTATGGATCTTAGGTAGTAGATAGAATATCCCAGGTCGGGGTTCCAGGGGTGTGTCTGTGCGGATTTGATCTTGTGCTTTTTCAGGAAGTTTCTTGAGCAAATGCTGTAGTTGCTTTTGGTAACTCTCAGTGGGATCATAGGGTAATGGCTTGTAGAAAGTGGTGTTGGAGAGCTGCCGAGCAGCCTCTTGTTCATATTCCGACCTATTCATGATGACGACAGCACCTCCTTTGTCAGCCTTGTTGATTATGATGTCAGAGTTGTTTCTGAGGCTGTGGATGGCATTGTGTTCTGCACGGCTGAGGTTATGGGGCAAGTGATGCTGCTTTTCCACAATTTCAGCCCATGCACGTCAGCGGAAGCATTCTATGTAGAAGTCCAGTTTGCTGTTTCGACCTTCAGAAGGAGTCCACCTAGAATCCTTCTTTTTGTAATGTTGGTAGGGAGGCCTCTGTGGATTAGTATGTTGTTCAGAGGTATTTTGGAAATATTCCTTGAGTCGGAGACGTCGAAAATAGGATTCTAGGTCACCACAGAACTATATCATGTTCGTGGAGGTGGAGGGGCAGAAGGAGAGGCCACGAGATAGGACAGCTTCTTCTGCTGGGCTGAGAGTATAGTTGGATAGGTTAACAATATTGCTGGGTGGGTTGAGGGAACCATTGCTGTGGCCCCTTGTAGCATGTAGTAGTTTAGAAAGTTTAGTGTCCTTTTTCTTTTGTAGAGATGCAAAGTGTGCGTTGTAAATGGCTTGTCTAGTTTTAGTAAATTCCAGCCACGAGGAAGTTTGTGTGGAAGGTTGTTTTTTTATGAGAGTATCCAGTTCTGAGAGCTCATTCTTAATCTTTCCCTGTTTGCTGTAGAGGATGTTGATCAGGTGATTCCGCAGTTTTTTTGAGAGCGTGTGGCACAAGCTGTCAGCATAGTCTGTGTGGTATGTAGATTGTAATGGATTTTTTACCTTCAGTCCTTTTGGTACGATGTCCATCTGTTTGCATTTGGAAAGGAAGATGATGTCTGTCTGTATCTGTACAAGTTTTTTCATGCAGCTGAAGTCTGGATTTGAAGTTTTTTTGTTTTGAGATAGCGACCTTCATGTCTGTAATTGCGTGACCAGAGAGACTGAAGTGTTCTCCGACTGGTTTATGAATGTTATAATTCTTAAACCAGTTTATGAATGTTATAATTCTTGACATCTGATTTGTGTCCATTTATTCTTTTACGTAGAGACTGTCCAGTTTGACCAATGTACATGGCAGAGGGGCATTGCTGGCACATGATGGCATATATCACATTGGTGGATGTGCAGGTGAATGAGCCTCTGATAGTGTGGCTGATGTTAAGTCGGAGAACACTTCAATCTCTCTGGTCACGCAATTACAGACATGAAGGTCGCTATCTTAAAACAAAAAAACTTCAAATCCAGACTCCAGCGAGAAACTGCTGAATTGGAATTCATTTGCAAATTGGATACTATTAATTTAGGCTTAAATAGAGACTGGGAGTGGCTAAGTCATTATGCAAGGTAGCCTATTTCCCCTTGTTTTTTCCTAGCTCCCCCAGACGTTCTGGTTAAACTTGGATTTGTGCTGGAAATGGCCCACCTTGATTATCATGCACATTGTAGGGAGAGCGGTCACTTTGGATGAACTATTACCAGCAGGAGAGTGAGTTTGTGTGTTCTCTCCCAATCTGCTTTTACTGTATTTTTACACTGTGCTTTAACATCAAAGCTACCTAGCTACAACAATACTAATCACATGCAATACTTAGCATTGCAATACACAAGGTGGGGCAAATGAGAGATAATGAGATTGAGGTCAAATTTTCGATGTGAGATAACTTGAGCCTGGTTTTCCAAATTACTGAGTTTCTACATCTACAATTGAAGTCAATGGCAGCTGCAGGTAGTCATCACTTCTGAAAATCCAGGGCTAGGGATTTCAAGTTGGGTATCCAAAATCTGAGAACACTTGAAGATTTTGTGACTTGTGCAATGTCACACTGGGGGAGTTAACAGTAGAGTCTGAAGAGAACCCAGGTCTCCTGGATCCAGGTGGAGTCCATAACCACATGATAAGAGCACATGAATATATGGACACATTTTTTAATGTTCCATCTGCTATTACCTAAGTGGAGGATTTTCAGGAAAAATGAAGATGCAATTGAGTGTGTTGAACATCTACACATACATTTAACAACAAGTATCACAATAATAATAAACCATAATTCATGTAGTATTTTACATTTTCAAAGCAGTGTACAAACATTGGTAATGTACATCTAACACTAAGCAATCCCTAAGAACAACACAGTGCTACAAATGTTCAAGTGCTGTACAAACAATACATAAATCCATATACAATCATGTTCCTTACATAGTTGACCAAAAGGAAATGGAGGGGTGCTGGTAAGTTGTTAAGAAATTCTAACATTGCAGCCTTCCATTGAGACAGGCAATAGCCTCATTAATTGAAACAGTCAAAGGTGTTTTAGGCCCTGACCCTTCAAAGAACCCTTCTCATGGAGAGTGCCATTGATAATGACGTCCCAGGCAGACTTGGGCTATACAGAACTCTTTACAGGACTGGGGCACTCTCTAGGACGTTTTTATATAACCACCCCACTTACCATTTGAATTGGTGTAGTCCAGAGCTGCAAGCTTTAGGCATCTTCTGTTAATTTCACAATGAAGGGTAAGACAGTACATGGCCTATACTTAGAACAGCGTGAGGAAGAGTCCAGTTGGATGTTGCAATAGTATGTGAGGGGAAAGGCTAAAAAAGGAGCCGAGCTGAATTCCATGGAAAATGAAATCTGCTGCTAAATCCATAGAAACCAGATGCTATGGACCATGCTGTATATGTTTGATCTCTGACTGGAAAAGTCCTTGGCCCTTCTGCTGAGATTGCCAACAAGGGCTAGCAATAGTGACAAATGGGATGTATTCTTCTGATGAGGATGGCTGTCTGCTAGTAACTGGACTTAGACCACCACCTCATTTCTCACAGGTCTTTCCTTCAGCTGTCGAGTGGTGTTAACTTACTCACCCTAATGACCTGGACTGAGTGTGAACGAATCACTGAAAAATAAAAGGCTGTCTGTCATGCTACAATAAACTCCGTGCAAAACCCAGGCTGTACTGCATTACGGTAAAATACTTCACACTCCAAATATCAAATGAAAGGAGTCACAAAGACATCTGGGCAAGGAAAAAAACCCTAACAAGGAAACCAAGAACAGATAAATAATCAGCAGCTAATGGACTTGTGTGATATGTCAAACCCCAGTCATCTTCACATTTCCATGTTTGCGCCAAAAGTTTGGTACACCACTGAAAGAGATGAGTTCACATCACTTTAGCACATTGTACGTGCAATACAGATTCCTCCCATTTGACAGTTATTCTTCCACATTGTAGGGTAATTGCTGTCATCCTATTTCAAATCAAGCAATGAATAATAGAATGAAAAGCTGCAAGGGCTCTGTACACCAGGGTCATATACAGCACTGTTCACAAAGTAGGTGGTAAAAGGGTGTCTTAAACCAATCAGCAGTGAATCTTCTTTTACAAGGCCATTTCATGCCATATCAAACTGACATCCCACATAAAATTGTTAGCAATGTTGTCTGTCATATTTTTAGAGCCTTATACATTTTTAATGAGGGATTCATTTCTTGAATAAATCTGCACTAAAGTAATTGTGTGATTTCTGCAAATACCATCATGAGTCATGATTAACTTGCTGTCTGAATAAGTGGGATAGTGGCTGATAGTGGTAGCAGGGACAGGGAGGATGCAACTGGATGTAATCAAGTTATAGTAGTATAAGTTCCTCCTAAATATTTTTTTGTGACTACTGATAAATCAGATTATTCTGAAGGCTAAAAGATGATCTTGCTATGCTATCTTTTTATTTGTAGGCAGGCCTACACACCCTCTTGCATAAATAATCCTAGAAGGCACATACGTGGATATTTCATCTCCTATTGACAACAATTATAGAGTTCCTTTTGAAAAAAAACACAGGCTAAACATTGGCAAAAATAAATAAAATAACTTAAATAAAAATGTGATTTTGCAGTGAGAACCAAGTTAACCAAGATGCTCAGAACCAGACATACTGTGTATAGCATTCATTTTTCACACTGAAGACATTTTTCTTTTTTATTTATCCATGTGTAACTAAGTTTAAACTGATAACAGGGTTAGATTCAATAATGTCCATGTGTGAGCTCTGACAGCAAGAAAAGGGCATTATGAGAGAGGCCAGATTTAAAAATCATTTTCCCAGTTTGAAAACAATAGTGTTATTGTGAGAAGCCTGTTGCAGTTTATGAATAGTAGTCTGGATAAATGCAATCTGCTGTAGATTGTAAAATATTCTATACAAAAAATAGATGAGATAGCGTGAGGTTGGCAATACAGAACCAGTATTAAGAACGTTGTAGAAATGGAGCTTGATTCAGCTGTCAGACTGGCATAAATCAGGATAGCTATATTGAAATTAATGGAGTTTCACTGGTGTAACATAGGGAGTAAATCAGAACCATAGTATAGGTCAGGTATATCAAACTCATCCAGAGGAGACTGAATTTCATGTTTACTTATAGTCTACAGGCTGGGATATAAATTCTGGCCTTCATATTTCCCTCAATCCACAGAAAATCTCCCACTAACGTCACTGTGAGGTTTGCACAGAGATCAAGGAGAGAACAAAGCATTCATGTTGTAATTAAATAAATTATTCATGATTTTTATTATCACAGGCGGTGGGTATAATAGGCCAGGGGAGACTAAGCATCCCCAACGATGCAACCACCAACCCACTGCCTTTCAGAGCATGGATGCCTGGGCCATGATGGCCCCACCTGTGCTCCGCTTCTTCCTGTCCCTGCTCTGCCCCTTCCATCAGGCTCTCACTGCCCACCCCTGGCTGAGTCCCTCTTGTCCTCCACCACCACACCTGCAAGGTCCCCACCACCCATCGCATCCCTCCTCCTGGTAAGCAGCAGGCGGCAATTAGGGGTACGTGGAGGCAGTGAATGCTCCCCCAAGTTTTTGTACTTGTTCAAGGCAGGCGGGGGGAGCGCTTAGCTTGGGGGATGGACAGAGAGCGCAAGTAGTGGGGGCTTTGGGGGAAGGGGATGGGGAGAGGAGGGACTTGGCCAGCAGTGGACCAGGGAGCCTCATGGGGGAAAGGGCTGGAGGAGAGGCGGGACTCAGCCAGCAGTGGGCAGGGAGGCCTACAGGAGGGGGCAGAGCAGTGTTGGAACATGCGCGGGGCCTCACGGGGAGGAGGCTAAGTGGGGGTGGGGCCTTAGGGTAGAGGACGGTCTGGGTGCCGGGGGAGCTTCCGGCACTCAGGCCAGCCTCCCCAAGTGCGGGAGGCACGTGCCGCCCATCATTATTGTCACTTTCATTGGGAAAATGAGCTCCCTGTTAGGCCATTGCTACTTCTGTCCTTGGCTTCTCTTCCTCCTCCACCTTCCAGTTGCTGCAGTACCGGGTTCACAATGGCGCCAATGGCACTGTGGTGCCGGGTTCATACTCAGAAGAGGCCCTGGAGCCCAGACCATGGCCCCACCCCCACTCGGCCTCTTCCTCTTGAGGCCCTGTCAGCTGCTCATTCCTCTTTGCCCCTTCCCCTCACTCCTCTCTTCCTGCACCCCACCCTCTGCTCACTCCTTTCCATCCTCTTCCCCACGTGTGAACAGCGGGCAGGGCCTTGTAGGTGGGGGGCGGCTGAGTGGGGACAGGGGCAGGGCAGAGAGGCGGAGGGTGGAGCAGGGCTATGGGCCGGGTGCTGGGGCCCACAAAAGGTTAATCTGGGCTGCGTTACTGTTGCTTTCTTTTCTCTATCTTTGTATGTCCTCTTTGTATGTCAAAAATAAAATGTTGAGATACATTTTTGGGTCAATAAGGGAGAATGAAAATGTGGAGAAGAAGATGTAATAGGGGACTGTGGAGAACCAAGTAAATGTAGTAGAATCCCAAAGACTTCAGTGTACAGAGCATGCAGCTGGGATGATGGAAGACAGAACAACTAAGGCTGTCTTGGAAGGACATCCTTATGGTGTCCAAGCTCTGGGCCAAACCAAAGAGAAGACGGAGGGATAATATTGAGCAAAACCTACAAGCGCTTACTGTGAATTACCATCAATGGGAAAAATATGCACTCGTCAGAAAAGGATGGGGGAAAATTGTAAGACCAGCTAAGGACCTCCATGGTCTAGAGAACCAGGGTGAAGGAAGAGGAGCAGTGGGAGTAGTGCATGCAAGGTGCAAAACCACAATTATTCCAAACCACAAGCCATGGACAAAAGGGAGAGCCTGTTTAATAATCTGGCGTTTAAGGTATATATTTGGCCAGATCAGCATTTCTTTGACAAGGAATATGCTATATTTTGTCAGGTTATACTTTGTTTATAAGTGATTATAAGATACTGAATGTTTGTTAGAGCTACTTGCTATAAATCACTTACAAATGGAATACATTTAATGAATGGTTTGTAAGTCTCTACAATGTGTTAGAAAACATCTGATAAATTACTAGAAAGAAGAAGTTGTTATTACTAGTTTACTCACTTAAATAAAGTATTTAATTTTACTTTTCTAGGAAGTGTTAGCTCATAGTTGCAGCAATGTAAGGCTATCACTGGTCTTATTCCATCAAAGCGAATAAAATGGAGTTCCTGAAAGAATAAATCACTTCCCATTGAACCCCAAAGGATATCAACAGTAACTAACTCAGCAGAATACAAGAAAATATGTAAACTGTAAAATGGGAGTGACATCACTGATAGCAGAGGCATTTTATTATCTCTATGAAACAATTAATGATGTTATTGATATACCAGTGGTTTAATGGAAGTTGGCCAATATCACGAAAGCCTTACAACTAGGAAAAAATCTTATCTGCACTAAAATAAAAGGAAAGGGGAATAAAAAAGAAATACCACCCATTTCTTATGTCTCATAGACTCACAGACTCATAGATATTAAGGTCTATGATTATCAAGTCTGACCTCCTGCACAATGCAGGCCACATAATCTCACCCACCCACTCCTGCAATAAACCTCTCACCTATGTCTAAGCTATTGAAAGCCTCAAATCATGGTTTAAAGACTTCAAGGTTCAGAGAATCCTCCAGCAAGTGACCCGTGCCCCATGCTACAGAGGAAGGCGAAAAAACCCCAGGGCCTCTGCCAATCTGCCCTGGAGGAAAATTCCTTCCCAACCCCAAATATTGCAATCAGCTGAACCCTGAGCATGTGGGCAAGACTCACCAGCCAGATACCCAGGAAAGAATTCTCTGTAGTAACTCAGATCCCACCACATCTAACATCCCATCACAGGCCATTGGGCCTATTTACCGTGATAGTTAAATATCAATTAATTACCAAAATCATGTTATCCCATCATATCATCCCCTCCATAAACTTATCAAGTTTAATCTTGAAGCCAGATAGGTCTTTTGCCCCCACTGCTTCCCTTGGAAAGCTATTCCAGAACTTCACTCCTTTGATGATTAGAAACCTAATTTCAAGTCTAAACTTCCCAATGGCCAGTTTATATCCATTTGTTCTTGTGTCCACATTGGTATTGAGCTTAAATAATTCCTCTCCCTCTCTGGTATTTATCCCTCTGATATATTTATAGAGAGCAATTACATTTCCCTTCAACCTTCTTTTGGTTAAGCTAAACAAGCCAAGCTCCTTGAGTCTCCTTTCATAAGACAGGTTTTCCATTCCTCAGATCATCCTAGTAGCCCTTCTCTGTACCTGTTCCAGTTTGAATTCATCCTTCTTAAACATGGGAGACCAGAACTGCACACAGTATTCCAGGTGAGGTCTCACCAATGCCTTGTATAATGGTACTAACACCTCCTTATCTCTACTGGAAATACCTCATCTGATGAATCCGTAGACCGCATCCACTTTTTTCATGGCCATATCACATTGGCGGCTCATAGTCATCCTGTGGTCAACCAATATTCCAAGGTCCTTCTCCTCCTCCGTTACTTCTAATTGATGCGTCCCCAGTTTATAACTAAAATTCTTCTTATTAATCCCTAAATGCATGACCTTTACACTTCTCACTATTACATTTCATCCTATTACTATTACTCTAGTTTACAAGGTCATCCAGATCCTCCTGTATGATATGTCAGCCCTCTATAAGATCTCCTTGTCCATGGTATCTGAGTACCATAGCAGCTTGGTCACTTTTCTTTCGTTGCTGTTTTGTTCTGAGAGGAAGGATGGTGTGAATTTAATGGCTGTGAAAGTTGCTCAATCAAGAACTCATGGAAATAAAGATTGGATTGAAATCCTTTCACTGGCCTCCTTCCATCTTTCACACCAAGTTCAAACAGCTTGTCCTCCCCTTTGAAACCCTGTACAACTCTACTTTGCCTACACCTCTGCTTTCTACTCCCCATTCCCTCTGTCTCAACACCTAGTCGCTATCCTTCTCCCACTCTTATATTCATGCTTTCTTCTGAGCTACCTTTATAACTGGAAACGTCTTCCCAAGCCTGGTGCACAAGGCAACAGTCCTGTTTTCATAAACTTTTCCAGCATCAAACCAATGTTAACCTTCCAAAACTAGAATTTCGCTTATTTGAGTATTGAGAAAAAATAGCAGTGTTGTATTATAAGCATCTTATGATAATCAGGTTACTTAGACAGCCCCCATCAGAGCACCACCCAAGTTTTTAAAAAATGAAACAACAAAAAACTCTCTTTTTTTTCATTTACAGGGTGCAGCAATAGGAATTGGACTGGCCCATTAGTCAGGCTGCAGACCGATTTAATAATCTGCTGGCAGGAGACCTTGATAGTGAGAGATATTATAAAGGAGAGAGGTTCTCCAAAGTGCTCCCCCTTCCTACAAGCATCCAGGGCAGCCAAGGTAGGAACAGTTTTGGCCATTCATCTAGATTATAAGACACAGGGGGCAGGGATCATATATTGCTCTGTGTTGTATACACTGCCAAGTGGATTAATGATTCTTGGAAAAAATGATAAGAAAAATTATAAAGATTTTTCTTTAAACCAAAGAGAAACAGACAGTTGGGTCTACTACAACGGCGCTGCCATGGAGAGAAGAACATCTGTTTTGTGTTAGTGTGCGAGGAAACAGTTTGCAAGATACCAGGTGCCAGGATTATGTATCACATCAAATTCTTAAGGTCTCAAGAACTGTGTTGGCAAACATCCAGAAGGATCAAGCTGAGAGATAAATCAACCAAGGCTGTAATTTTCTATGACAAAAGTGGCATGCATTTGTTTAAATTTAAGGTGTGAAGTGTTCCAGGACTGCTATTAATTTGTTAGTCTCTAAGGTGCCACAAGTACTGCTTTTCTTATTACAGCAAAGAATTCTATCTCCCTAAATTATGGGCTAAGGTTTTTCTCCCCTGACTTGCTCAACACTCAGCTGTTAAAACCAACTTATCCTCACCATGACTAGAATTGTCATGTTGCATTAATGCAATCTCTATGAATAAAGAATAACCTGTAAAAATTTAGAAACGCAAAGATGGGTGAAGAGTTTAAACCGTCCTTTAATTTTGTTCAGTATGTTCTGACAAAGTCTTTTCTGAGAATAAGACTTGATTCTTTCTAGTCAATAGGCGAAGACTGTGCAGTCCTAGTACAATTAACCCTTTTGGATTGGCAGTTGGGACTTTGCAAAGCTTAACATAGAATCACAGAAGATTAGGTTTGGAAGAGACCTCAGGAGGTCATCCAATCCAATCCCCTGCTCAAAGCAGGACCAACACCAACTAAATCATCCCAGCCAGGGCTCTGTCAAGCTGGGCCTTACAAATCTGTAAGGATGGAGATTCCATCACGTCCCTAGATAACCCATTCCAGTGCTTCACCACCTTCCTAGTGAAATAGTGTTTCCTAATATCCAACCTCGACCTCCCCCACTGCAACTTGAGACCACTGCTCCTTGTTCTGTCATCTGCCACCACTGAGAACAGCCTAGCTGCATCCTTTTTGTTACCCCCCTTCAGGTAGTTGAAGGCTGCTATCAAATCCCCCCTCACTCTTCTCTTCTGCAGACTAAATAACCCCAGTTCCCTCAGCTTCTCCTCATAAGTCATGTGTCCCAGCCCCCTAATCATTTTCATTGCCCTCCATTGGACTCTCTCCAATTTGTCCACATTCTTTCTGTAGTGGGGGGTTCAAAACTGGATGCAATATTCCTATACGTGGCCTCACCAGTGCCGAATAGAGGGGAATAATCACTTCCCTCGATCTGCTGGCAATATTCCTACTAATGCAGCCCAAAATGCTGTTAGCCTCCTTGGCACCAAGGGCACACTGTTGACTCATATCCAGCTTCTCATCTATTGTAATCCCCAGGTCCCCAGCCTGTAGCGGTACATGGGATTCTTCCATCCTAAGTGCAGGACTCTGCACTTGTCCTTGTTGAACCTCATCAGATTTCTTTTGGCCCAATCCTCCCATTTGTCTAGGTCACTCTGAACCCCATCCCTACCCTCCAGCATATCTACCTCTCCCTGCAGCTAAGTGTCACCCGCGAACTTGTGAGGGGGTACAATCCATCCCATCATCCAGATCATTAATGAACATGATGAACAAAACCGGCCCCAGGACTAATCCCTGGGGCACTCTGCTTGACACCAGCTGCCAACTAGACATCGAGCCGTTGATCACTACCTGTTGAGCCAGACGATCTAGCCAGCTTTCTATCCACCTTATAGTCCATTCATCCATGCCATACTTCTTTAACTTGCTGGCAAGAATACTATGGGAGACCGTAACAAAAGTTTTGCTGAAATCAAGGTATATCACATCCACTGCTTTCCCCATGTCCATAGAGCCAGTTATCTCATCATAAAAGACAATCATGTTGATCAGGCATGACTTTCCCTTGCACTATAACTAGTGTTGTATTGCTGGGACTCTGTGTTAATGTTTAGTGGTGCAAAATCCCAATTCCTGACCCAACAGTGTTGTTATAATTAACAACTACTTTGTAGAGAGCACAGTTGAATGGCTTATTGCTCCAGTACAGACTGAAGAAAGTAAGGGCAATCTCACTTGGTGTGGTGATTGTCCTTTTTTCTATATGGTACTGGTAAGAATGCACCTATAATATAAGGTACAGCTCTGGGTGCCTCAGTACCCAAAAGCTGAAGACAAATTAGAGAGTATTCAGAGAAAGCAACATAAACGATTAAAGGGCCAGAGCAAATGATTTATGAGGAAAGATTAAAAGAGCTTAATACGTATCGCTTGGCTAAATTACAATTAAGCTGTCTTTAATAACTGTCTACAAGTATTATCTGAAGAGCATAAGTTCCAAGGAAGGAGATAAATTGTTCACTGTGATCCAGGGACATATAACTAGGAGGAAACCAGGAAGAATCCTACAAAATTATCACTGCAATGATATTCATGATCCCTTTATTCACTTAACATTAGTGCATGAACAATTTCCTTGACAAGAAAATCCAAAGAAACAGTTGTGAAATAGTGTGTGAATATTTAGACAGTGAGATTTATGTGACTATGTCTTCATGTGGCATCAACACCAGAGATAGTCATGGGAACCAGCTTGAAAGTTCTTTGGATCTCAGAGTAGTCTAGTCAGGGAACAGAAACAATACATCTGACCAATCACACACAGCAAGTAGCTAGTTGCGAAAGTGAATAGTTAAAGCAATAACTGTGGTGAACAGTTAGCAAACAAAATACAGTCCAAAATATGCTTATTTTAAAGCAGTGATATTTTACGCTTATTTTAAAGCAGCCCTGGAGCACCCATGGAGTCGCGCCTATGCTGGTAGCAATGCCGAGTTCCCTTTCCCTTGTACTTGGAGTCTGGTTCATCCCTTTGCTTTGTTCCTGTGAAATGCAGGTGTCTTTGGTATATGGTCTCCACAGCATAGGGAACATTCCAGGGATGGCAGATGGCAGGCCTGGGGTAGAGAGAGGACTTGTCAGCGTTGGGAGGGGACAGGACTGGAGCACCATGAGCTCCAGTGATCCATATGAGAGCCATTATTCACCACACAAGTTGGAGAAGTCTATCTCAAAGGACAGACAGGTGGTGTATGCCCCACCTCCCTCAGGTGTATCAAGCACTGCTCTGGCATACTGTAAGGTCTATGTCATCCTCATCTCACCATGACTATGGTATGGAAATTAAGGTCCTCCTGCTACCATCCCTAGTTCAGGAAAACTTTCTTGTTGAGGATAGCTCTTATTCACATGCTCAAATTGAAATACAGGCATAACTGCTTTCCGGAATTGGGGCCGATAAGAATAAACAGAAGACCATTCATTAAAGCAAAACTACTGTATAGAGTAACTGTCCTCTTCTGTTATACCCATGGTCAACAATTTTGAATAAAAATGAAAAGCATTGTTAAAATGTAGTAAATTAAGTACATGGAACTCAATGTAAAATCCAAGTGGAGAGAAGGCACAGATACTTTTTACCTTGATGTAAAAACACATCTATGTTTTGTATTGAAGGCATGGCCTCTGGCTTCTTTACACCATTCTGGCAGTGTAAACAAGTCTTAAATTGAATGTAAATGTAATGTATGCCCACTTTAAAACCCCTTTTCACTGTCACAGTGACATTCAGTGGCTACTGTGTAAATTAGAATTGGGCCCATGTGGCTTTGAATTGCTTTTTGATGTGTGAAAAATATCTCAGTGGAATTTTGTCATATATCTCCCTTGCAGCACCATGACTGAATTTATTTTCATATGGATAGATTTGGGGAAGTTTAAATAGTGTAATTTTCCTTTAATTTATCATGGTTGAGTTGTTTTCTCCTTTTTATTTTCTGTATTGATTACCACGTGTAAGACTTTTTATGTAGCTTTGAAAAATGTTAAATTGATGAATAAATTAAAATGCACAACAGCAAAGGTGATGCATAACTGTTGATAGTCAGAGGGGGGGACATATTTTGAACCTATTCCCCACAAAAAAATGAAATACAAATAAAAATATAAACCCTGGGAGAGATCTGCCCCCTTCCCGCAAGAGCTGCCTGCACACAACAGGAGAAAAGTTGGTTTCTGATCAATCAACTTAACCCCTGTGCAAATCTAATTTTCAAAAAAGTGTAAAACAAAATAATGACCCAAAAGCTGACCTTTCAGGCTTTGTGTTGGGCGATTATAGTTATGCCACAAACTAATGATTTGAAGGCATGGGTAAGGCAAGAGGCCAGATGGGACTTGACTTTTCCTTCTAAACTCTCTTCATTTTCTTGTCTCAACTTCCCACCCCCCTCAGTTTGTCTTTGTCCTGGGATTGCTGTTACCTCTTGTCTGACACCTAGCCTGTAAGCTGCTGGGGCAGGGGCTGTCTTCTCTGTTATTGTTTGCACAGCGCCAAGCACAATGGAGGTCCTCCAAGGAGATTCCTAGGTGCTATTGTAACACCAATAATAAAGAACAACAATGATAATGTCAAACAATAAAACTAATCATAACAAATACAATAAAGAAACCAAAGATAGTAACTAAATTGAAAACAAAAGGCCTAATTCTGATCTCACTGACACAAATGTAAACCAGGAGTGAATCTGCTGAGTCCTTAGAGTTATGCTGATGTGAAACAAGTGTAAATGGGATCAGAATCAGGGCTCAGAAATTTAATTCTTGATACTTTGTCTATTCTGCCTCCAACCCCAATTCTCCTGTAGTTTCAACTGGATACAGTTGGCCTGATTTACTGGTGCATTAACTCTGCTGCTGACCTAGCAGCACAAGCTCTGGAGTGGTGAATCAGGCGCAGGATTCAGGCCAAGATGAGTTCAGTGAGATTGTACAGGAAGTAAAGTGCATGCTCAGTTTGGTTAGGCAGAACAGACAACTTTTATGTGAAGTGTCTGTGCACTGTTGAAAAGCTTGGTATTCACTAAGTGCTCTTCAGACTCAAGGCACTTGAAACCATTAACTAATTAATCTACACAGTACCTCATGAGAGTAGTAGGTAGTTATCTAACTGCTACATATTGTTATTCCTGTTTTACAGATTGGACTGTTGACACAGAGACAAGGAGTCAAACTGTGGCCAGTAGCTGGAGGCCTGTGTTTGCCTTCCATCACCCAAGCATCCCACACCCCCTCCTACTCCCTGGCCTCTTTCAGTATGTCTACACTGCAGTCGAGACTGCACGTGCAGCCATTCCCAAATGAAGTTTGATCAAGCTAGTTTGCTAAAAAAGCAGGGTAGTGGTAGCAACAGTAATGGAAGCATGAGAGTTTTAGCTGTGTGGATGGATAGGAAAGGAGGTATCTTAGCAATGTTATGCACAAAGAATCTGCAAGATTGGATGTGAGGACCTAAAGAGAAGTCCGAATCAATGGCGATACCCAGGTTACCAGTTTAAAGGACAGGCAGGATGATAGTGTTTTCTACAGGGATTGAAAAAGGAGGTGGGGACAGGAGGGCTTTATAGGAAAGATTAAGAGCTCTGTTTTAACCATGTTGAGCTTAAGAGGATCTCTAAAAATCCATGAGGCGATGTCAGAGAGACAGGCCAAGCTTTTAGTTTGAACAGAAGGAGACATTCCAAAAGGCAGGTGACAGATGCGGCAGTGTTCAAAAGAGGAGAAAGACTGGGAAGAGGGAGGAAGGGAGGGATTGGAAATGGCAGGAATGGGAGAGTTGAAGCCCAACACCCCCACTAAAGTCTACTTCAGAGCAGTCAGTGTGAGAGAAGGAGAGGCCTCACAAACCACAGCAGCTGCAGAGGCTGAGTCAGATGATGGAATGCAGGGCTCTGTGACAGCCAGGAGCTGGAGACAGTGAAATATGAAAAGGTTGTTGATGGCTAATATCTCTTTAGAGATGGAGTGGGCATTCCAGAGACAGTAAGAGATGGGAAAAAGGGTGGTGGGAAGAGGGTGGGCATGAGGTTAGGATTGGTGGCACCAGTGGGGTGGGAGATGGAGTGAATGGAGGGAGGGCCAGGTTTGGGACAAATGACACCTGAGGTGAGGAAGAGGAGGCGGAAGTAGGACCTAGATTTGAGCGGGAAGATTGGGATGGAGAGGGGGAGAGGAGCAGGTAGAGCTGGTGGGAACTGTAGAAGGGTGAGTGTATCTAGGAAGGGGAAATGGACCAGTGGGGAGAAGGGAGGAAGACAGATGCCTCAGTGCAGAAGAAGGGTGTGGAGAGAACCTTGCCAGAGCGGCAAATAGACAAGGTTACAAAACAAAACCACAGAAGGTCTGAAGGTCTGCTCCTGACCCAGTGGTCAGTCTGACCTGGCTAGGAAATGTTCCCTGCCACAACCACAATGCCTATGGAGGGGCAGGCCCAGGCTATGATGCAGTAACTGCTATGCAATTTTAATGGGAGTTAGGCACACAGGCACTTCCCAAAAAATGCCTAGCTACATCTTTAGGCAACTAAAGACCTTTGAAAATCATAGTGCCCAGTGACAAGAGATAAAAACATAGCATCTTTCCTTCCTACCTCTTTTAAGACCCCCCTCCTCCATTTTTCTCTGGCATGCGGCCTTCTTCTCTCTCCATGGTCTCCCCCTTTTTACAACATGCTGATCTTGGGTCCATCCTTGCTTGGGGCTGAATCTTGCATTCAGTGCACTGGGAAAATTCCCACTGACTAGACTGCATGCTGTTTTGGTTATATTATTGGGTTATATTCCATCTTTGTACAGCACCTAGCACAATAGGGTCTTGATCCATGACTGGGGCTCCTACATGCTACAGTAATATAAATAATAATAATAAATAACAGGGAGTTCAGATTTTTAAGGGGGGGATGTATGGAAGATTTTATGATTTGAGCTTTCCTTTTCCTTTTCCTTCCATGATCATGCACAGCTGGCAGTGTTGTCAAGCAACGAATGCCAGGTTGACCTGGAGGGACCTTTTACAGCCAAGTTCTCATCCCTTTGTAAATGGGGTTTAGAATGGAAAAGCTGACATAGTCTTAACTATAGCAGCCCTACAGGGTACTGCTTTAAACTAAAAAACAGACTTCTGAACAGCTGCTGAACTTTTACTGTTCAGAAAGAAAAGAGGATTTATATTGACTCAGCCTGACCGATATGACCTACATAGTGAGAGGTCAAAGCATGATCTGCTTGGCCTAATTTTCAAACAAAATTATGAGCCCAGTTCTACAGTCCTTATGTGAGTAGTTCCTGTGACGCTGGCAGACCAGGTCCCAGCTCATGCCAAGGTCCCCAGGCCTCAACTGAATACTGACCAATACTAAGCTGAAATCAGTCTGGCTCACCTGTGTGTTAATACCGTTAAAATAGGTATTAGAATTATAAGAATGTGTCTAGTGTTTAGACTTGATTGAATGCTTATGAATTGCGGCATGCATTAATCTGACTTATAACATCTGTATCCCATGCTGTAAAGTAATATTTGAGCCTTTGCACTGTAAGCCTTTGCACCTCTGTAAATCAAAAGACAGGAGAGAGACATTAATGAGTGTGAAATGCTGGTCTCCAACAAAAGGTGTTACCTCCTGCTCCAAGAGGAAAGCCCATTGACACTGGATGGACTAGAGTGGAACATTAAAGAGGACAAAAGACTTTGTTTACTCTCCATCCCCCTCCCACAAAGATGTGTCTTGCATATCAATTTTCCCCATCAGCTGAGTTTGCAACTCTAAGCAGAAAGCAGAAGGGAATAAAAACCCCTAACAAGGAAGAACAATATCGTTATGCTGCTTGAACTCTGGGGGGGCAAGGATTACTAGGCATAAAAAAAGATCCCCAATGCTTAGCCTGGGTTAGCCCTAAATAACATATAGAGCTTGCTTATTATAGAAGCTTCTGTTACGTTTTGAAACTTCAAGATTGGAACTCATTTGGGTGTATATATGTTTACCTCCTTTAACCTTGTAAATAACTCTCTTGTTTCCTTTTCTTATATAATAAAACTAGAGATAGTTTATCAGAGGATTGGCTACAAGCATTGGCTTTGGTGTGAGATCTAAACTCCAACTGACATGGTGTAAGTCACTGGTCTTTTGGGTCTGGGAGTAACCTGAATATTGCTGTGCTACGTGGTGTAAGGGACCATCTATCACACAAGTAAGCTTACCTCGGTGGCAAGACAATTTGGAATACCCAAGGGGACTCTCTGTGACCCTACGTTAAGGCTCTTATAGTGCCTGAGGAGTTTTACACTTAATAACTGCTTGGTGAAATCTAAGTATAGAACTTCCCACCAATTTGAGGGTCTGTGCCCTGTTTCTTAATGATCTGCCCTGAGGGTCATACTCAATCTTTTGAGCCACTGCAGGACAGTATGACAATTACATTGTCTTCAATATAACATCTTCCATTTTATCAAGAAGTGTCATCATAATTTATTAATGACTCAAGCACTACTAAAGCCATGCAGGATTTCCAGAGCCACAGAAATATCGAGAGAACCTGTGAGGTGGATTTTATGATCCAAAAATAAACAAAATATTCCCATTGAGCTGAAACATACCTTCACTCAGCTCAGAATTTTTTTTAGGGGAAAGCTTGAATGAAATAGAATCCAGCTATTTCTGAATGATATGAATGGGAAAAACACATTTCCCACTTAAAATAAATCTATTTTACCTTACCATTTGGATTTCCTGACTTTGGCATTGCATTACAGTAGTTTTTAGAATATATACATAAAATAGTGATTACACCCCCCCGCATATATATATATATATATATTATATATATATATATATATGGAGGGGGGGTGTAATCAGTATTCTATGCAAAATATGGAAAATATGCAAAGAGAAGATTAAGCTAGCACATGTAAACACACAAAAATAATTAAGTATCAACTCTAATATATATATATATACACACACTCAGACACACGGAGTACAAGGGAGATGGATTAGTGTGAAGAAAATATGTGAGGTTGTCAAAGGAGCATAATGAATAAATATATCACATGGCTCTACAACTTATCACATGACTATCATCGCCATATGTGTCGGTTTTGATACATTTATTCATTATGCACCTTTGACAACCTCACATATTCTCTTCACACTAATCCATCTCCCTTGTACTACGTGTGTCTGAGTGTGTATATCCAAAGGAGATGGATTAGTGAATATAGGTCAAGAGAGAAAAAGAACACAACTTTCCCAGAAAGTGGGGGAGGGGCAAGACAAGGTCAAAGCCAATTTTCTCCTTTACTGAGAGCCTTGGAAGTAGAATGGAAATTATCTTTCTGCGATAGTTTACAATCACTGAGCAACCTTGGGAGTTCACATAGAAAATCAACTTCCAGCTTTTGTGGATGAATGCATAAAACTTTCCACCAGCCATACCAAATAGCCCTGCATACTAAATATATATAATTTCTTTTGAGGCTATGGCTTCAATTCATAGGAAAATATTAACGTGGTTACTGCTTTATTTCAGCACTGACATTATTATGTGGAACGAGGGCATATGCTGAGCACCTGTTAGAAAGGAATAATGCAAATGTTAGATCCATATCAGCATATTATCAGATTATACATAAATACAATATTTACATGTGTCAAGGCTGATTCCCCACTCTGGCACTTTGAGTGCAGAAGGTGGGGGCCTGCAAGGATTCTAAAAATTAATACTGGCCACTCCAGGCTTGTATTAAACTTCCCAAGGTTACAGTTTTTCTCTGACCTTGGATGAGTATGTGCTGCCACCACCCAGGTGCAAAACCCCTTGAGGACCTAGGAAGGCACATTTGGGAATTCTTTCCTGTGGGGGTACCCTAAAGCCCTTTCACCCCCCCTCCGGGGAAGAGAAAGAAAAACACAGGAAATCAGCTGTTGCCACTAGCTAATTAAACAACACATGCACAAACCTCTTAGGACACAAAAATCCAATCCTGTTCTTAAAAAGGTAAATTTTATTAAAACAAAAAGAAAGAAAATACATCTGGAAACTCAGGCTATTGCTAGATTTAAAAAGAGCAAAAACAAGGATTAAGCACCAAGAATAGTTTCTTGAGGTCCAGCTTAAAGGTTACAAGCAAAACAAAAGCACCTGGGGTTAGCACAGAGGAGTACACAAGCCATAATGAAATAAAAAAGAGATAAACTTAACCCCATCTTCCTAGATATTCCCTGATCTACTTACATATCTGGTGTTTCAAATGAGTAGTTTCTAGCTATGATCTGAAGATTTTTCATACCTGGCCCAAAGCTCCTTACAGCATCACTGCTCTGTTCCCTCTCTCCAGAGAACAACAACAACAGAGAAAAGGGGAGTCTTGTTTCTATTTTAAAAAGTTTTAGCCTTCCCATTGGCTCTTTTGGCCAGGTGCCCACTGACTTTCTTTTACCTATGCATTACAGTGATACTTTTTAACGCTTTTCAGGTACAGCAAGTAGAGAACAGCTACTAAGGCCTGGTCTACACTAGGTGGGGGTGGGGAATCAATCTAAGTTACGCAACTTCAGTTACGTGAATAATGTAGCTGAAGTCTATGTACTTAGACCTACTCACCGCAGTGTCTTCACTGCCGTGAGTGGACTGCTGCCGCTCCCCCGTTAGCCTGCACTTCTCGTGGCGGTGGAGTACAGGAGTTGATGGGAGAGTGCTCGGGGGTCGATTTATCGCGTCTAGACTAGACGCGATAAATCGACCCCCGCTGGATCAATCGCTGCCTGCCGATCTGGCGGGTAATATAGACATACCCTAAGAGAGATTTTATAGCTAACTGGCTGGCTGGGACCATAAAAGGCAGCTGCCCTCCCATCCCTTCATTATCAAAACATGCAAGAATCAAGCAGACAGAAAATCATCTTAATGTTCATAAACAAAAGGCTTATATATTTGTAATTTCAGTTTAAGAAGATCTTTATTCATTAAGTAATACTAAGGGACACATAATTTTATCTGTTCCTATCAAGGGAGTTTCTTTGCAAATGACTAGAGTTCATACTTTGAGCCAATATCAACCTCCATAATAAACCAACATTTTCATTCAGGAACTTAAAACCTCTGCACTGCACAGGAGTCAGGAACTATGTTCTGGGGCAACAATCCTTGGACTAACATGGGAAAATGTTATGCCTCCCTAACCCATTTTCACTTAGGTGACACATTCTTATACTGCTTTGTTGACTGAACTGAATTCACTCTGAAAGGAGAGTGACTTACATACAGAGGTATCTAAGGCAGAGGGATGACACTTTTGGTGTCGCTCTTAAAAGAAACTTCACATTTGTTTTTGCGACTGCATGTGCTTTGCTCAGAAGCATTTCCAGGATCTTATTTCTGATGGTAACACACAGTTTAGACCAGTGGTGGGCAGTCCGCGGGCCATCTGGGTAATCTGCTGGTGGGCCGCAAAACAGTTTGTTTACATTGACCGTCTGCACCTGTGCTGCTTCCCGCAGCTCCCATTTACACTCAGTGGTCAATCGTAGGCCCCAATCCTGTAAAGATCTACCCATGCTCTTAACTTTACACCCCCTGAGTAGTCCAATAGGACTATGGCCTTTGCAGGATTAGGGCCAGGGTGTTCAATAATTTAGTCAGACACAGTGAAATATATGGTTTTATGGTGCTAGTGCAATCTCCTACGACTTTAGAGGCAGATAGAGAATCAAAGAAACTCCCTTGACAGGAACAGGAATTATGTATCCCTTACTATGCTTCTGAGGCAGCAAGAGGCTGTAAAGATCTCACATTATATTTCTCTAAATTATGTTCGGGTACCAGCTTATTCTTCAGTACCACAGGGAGGCACTGGGAAGTACTATTCAGGCCTGAGTAGGGTGTTTGCTCTTATTCACTTCCCCAAGTACACAATAGCTTTTTCATGTGAAAGGTATTCTTCTGAGTGTGTGCTGTGGACAAGACAAATCCTTTCCATGAACTACGTCACGGCAGGTCTACACTACTGCTTAAGTCGATCTAACTTATGTCGCACAGGGGTGTGAAAAATCCCCCTCCCACCCCCCCAAGTGACACAAGTTTCAAGCAGTCCACACCAGTGCTATGTTGGCAGGAGATGCTCTCCCACTGACACAGCCTCCGTTTGGAGTAATTATGCCAACAGGAGGCTGCTCTCCCGTCAGCATAGGGCGTCTTCACCAGATGCACTACAGCGACGCAGCACTGATACAGCTGCCTTGATGTAGCATTGTAGTGTAGACTTGCCCTATGGCTTTTACTTAATCCATTTGCAGAGTACCCACTTCAAGCCTCAATTGATGAAGTACTTAAAAAGATGCAGCCAATTGAAGGGAAGCCCTTCATCCCGCTAAGTCCTATTTCCAGTCCTGTACCGTTATATCCTTGGCAAGGCATCATTGCTATTTCTTTGTGTGTAGAATGCCCGAGAGTAATGCAGAGCGGAAAGAAAGATCCTGCCTGCCACATGGACCTAGTCCTCTCTCTCTGGACATCCCTCCCAGCTCCCTTTGCTTACGCAACACCTATCCTCTCAGTCCCTTTCTATAGCCTTGCTAGTTGTCATTGCTGATGGGATTGCTGATGGGTGTCTTACATTGCCGTTTCTGCCAACTGAAAGCATCATTCCTACTATTCACAGTCTTGTCAATGAACCACTTTTCATCACTTTCATCTTCTTTTCTTTACCCTCCCTTCAAAAATTTTGAAATGTCTTTCATTCTCTGAGGCTCACTAACTTTATCATGTATTGCCTATGACTACTATATAATTCCACAGTACTTTATATGTTATTTATCTTATCTAATTATGCAGTTAATTAAGCCTGGCTAAAAAACTTGTGGTATTTGACATGTTAAACTAAGTAAATTATAATCAGTTCACTCATTAATGCATATACAGGTATCAACAGCAATAGTCAAGTTTAATAAGCTATATGACAGATGAGCCCAATATGTGGGGTGGGCCACTGCTCTGAAGTGGCACTGAGAATTTTATCTCTCAGTTGCTTGGCTGATGGGTCTTACTCACAAGCTCAGGGGCTCACCAATCACCTGATTTATCAATTACCAATCACCTGTCACCCCGGGACACTCCGCTTGATACCGGCTGCCAA